>NC_090941.1:824818476-827805811 GCF_040938575.1 Ambystoma mexicanum
CCTATCACCCACATAGAGATGTACTTGGTGAGCAGTTCAATAAGAGCAACAAAGCATGATAGGTTTCTTGGACGAGCCCCTGAAGAGAACATGGGATATTCTCATGGCATGCCTGGTGTTCTCCTACCAGGAGGTACCACACAATTGTGTTGGGTTCAGTCCATTTGAGCTCCTCTTTGGCAACCCTTTTATGGGTGCTCAAGGTCTAATGCAGGATGGATGGGAGGGCAATCCCTGAATTCCTTCCAATGACATAGTATGTACATGACAGCAAACCCCTATCCTAAAGGCTAGTCAGGAGCTCATGAAGCACTGGTATGACGCACTGGTATGACCAGAATCCCACCATGACTGAGTACATGCCAGGCCAAATGGTTTGGATCATGAAACCATTGATGCCCATCACCCTTCATGATAAATGGTCTGGGCCCTTTATGGTGCTGAATAAACTCAGTGAGGTTAATTACCTCATTGATACCAAGAACCCGAAATAGATGCATTGGGTCTTTTGAGTCAACCAATGATATGATATGATATGATATGATAGGATATGATATAGCATTTATAACGCGCCTATGCACACATGTTTCAAGGTGCGACGAGGCGAGGGAGGGGGAACAAAGGGAAGACAGACAATGATCTTACTAGGCCAGGTGTCATTCAGATCGGGCAAGTGCATGGGAAGGGGGAAAGGAAAAAGTGTGTGGGGGAAGGGAGAAGGGAAAGTGCAATACATGGGATAGTAGAATAAAAAGATAAATAAAACGGCCAGATGGTAGCAAGTGCAAGGTAAGTGCAGACCTAAGTGTTCTAGGGGGACTGCAGGGATACAGAAAACAGTCCCCTGGGGCAGGAGTTGCCAGGGAGTCAGTGCAGGTGTGCAATTGGTGGGGCCTGTGACCAAGATCAGAAAGGGTGTCCAGGTAACCAGTGCAGTGTCAGCCAGGAATTCAGCAGGGGAGTGGGGGAGAGAAAGCAGAAGCAAAGAGAAAGGTTTGAGGTGCTTCCAGAGCCGGAGACGGTTCTCCTCAAGTTTCAAGGAGGCAGGAAGGCAGTTCCAGAGGGAGGCCACTGACGAAGAGAGAGATCTCCCACCAACTTGTTGCTTGGAGAAGCGACTGACCCTGAGGGAGTTGGAGGCGGATGAGCGAAGAGCTTGAGGATGAAGATATTTAGGAAGAGAGAGTCGAAGGTATTGTGGCCTCAGGCCCCAGAAGGCCTTGTGGACAATGCAGAGGGTTTTGAACTTAATCCTCACAGCCACTGGAGTCAGTGCAGAGATTTCAGTCCTGGAGAGATACAATCCCTGTGCTTGAGGCCAAGGACAAGTCTTGCAGTCCTGTTCTGGATAAATTGTAGAGGGCGGACAGTAGAGGCAGGCAGATTTAGATAGAGGCTGTTACAATAGTCCAGCCTGGAGAGAACCAGGGCTCTGGAGATGGTGAGCTTCTGGGGGAAGGAGAGTAAAGGAAGAATACCTCTGAGGAAGTGCAGCTGGTAGTGTGACTTCTTAGAAACGTCAGAGATGTGAGGAGAGAAGGACCGTGTGGGGTCAAAGATGACCCCAATGTTTTTAGCCATCCAGGTGGGAGCAGGGAGAGGGCCAAGAGAGGCCAGTGAGAGAGCTGCATGGAAGGAAGGGGTGGGTGTGCCAATGAGTAGAATCTCAGTTACTGGCATTAAGGCAGAGGTCATTGGCAGCAAACTACTCCTGGATAGCATACAGACAGTCAGAGATGAGGGATGGAGAGGAGGAGGCCCAGGGTAGCCTGAGAATTAGCTGGGTATCATCCGCATATCAATGAAAATAGGGACAGAGAATGGTGATGCAGTGGGCATGGAGTGCTAAGTATTGGTTTAACAGCCACAGAGAGAGGTTATATCCCTGGGGTACACCACAGGTAGAGAAAAAGATAACAGGGGAAGGATCCAAGTTGGACCTGGGACGGTTGGTCAGAGAGGCAAGAAGTCAACCATGCCAGAGCTTGACCAGTGATACCCAGGTTATGAAAGAGATGGTTGAGCAGGATGGCATGGTTGACAGTGCCAACGGCAGAAGAGAGATCAAGCAAGATGAGGACGCACAGTGTGTTAGAGTCAAGGTTGGAGAGCAGGTCTTCACGGATGTTCAGGAGAGCAGTTTCCGTGCTTCTGGCAGCTCTGAAGCCAGACTGATGGTCATAAAGACAACCAACAGATTCAGTGTGGAGATTAAGCTGGGAGATGGCCAGTTTCTCCAGGAGCTTGCCCAGGAAGGGAGTGATGGAGTTTGGGCGATAGTTAGCCGGGCAGGAGGGGTCGTAAGAGGGATTCTTAAGAAGAGGGTGCACAAGGGAATGTTTCAGAGGGGATGGGAAGATGCCAGTGGTGAAGGAGTGATTGCAGAAATCAGCCAGGGCAGGAGCCAGGGAGTCGATGTGGTCCTTGATAGTTTTGGAGGAAGAGGGGTGAACCTGTTTCAACAAGACTTTCATAGATCAGACTTGTCTAGAAACCTTGTCTGCAGAGAAAAGGGGAAAGGCAGAGAAGGAGGGATGGGAGGGTGGCTGCAGGGCCAGAGGAAGAGCAGGGAATTGAGGGAGGGAGGCGATAGGAGGAGAGTGAGGACAGGATGTCCTGAGTTTTTGAAATGAAGCGAGAAGCCAGTGCCGTGCAGAGGGACTGGGAAGGGACAGGAGAGGTAGAGACTGCAGCAGGATTGCCCAGTTCCTTGCAGATTTTAAAGAGTTCAGCCAAGTTGTTAGATGCCACAGAGATGCAGGCTTGGATATGAGCTCTCTTCTTGCTGAGGACGGAGAGCCGGTAATGCCTTTGCAGCAGGCGGCAGGCCAGTTTGTCAGAGGATGAACATGAAGCATGCCATTTCCTCTCGGCCACCCTGCACTTGCGTATTAGGCTGATGAGGTCCGAGTCATACCAGGAGTTACACTTGGCTTTGGGCTTCAGGCAGATTCTCATGACAGGGGCAAGAGTATCAAGCGTATCAGATATAGAAGAGTGGAGTGTGGAGAGGGCTGTGTCAGGGTGAGAGTCAGCCAAAGGGGGAGGAGGGGTGAGAAGGTGGCGGCGAAAGCCTCAACTGACACACGCTTCATGGGTCGGATGACCAAGAAGGTTGGTGACAGTGATGGAGGTGGTTTGGCCTGAGGGGTAGGGAGGGTGAGGTGGGAGGATAGGAGAAAGTGATCACTCCAGGAGAGAAGAGTGGAGAGAGGGACAGAGAGGGGAAGGTCTGAGGAGATCAGAACATCGAGAGTGTGCCCTGCAGAATGAGTCGGGCCTGAGGGGAGATTGGTGAGTGAGAGATAGTCACAGAGGTCGCGAAAGAGTGCAGAGGGGGACAGGAGGGAGGAATCCACTCAGGGAAGATAACGGCTACATCCCCACCAGAGCGGTTGGGCCTGGGCACAGAAAGGATCTTGTAGCCTTCAAGTAGGAATGTGTGAAAGCTGGTGACAGAGCTAGCCATGAACCATGTCTCAGTGAGACCGAGGACATCGAGGTCAAGTTCTTCAAGAAGGCAGCAGATATCAGAAGAACGTCTGACAGCAGAGTAAGAGTTAAGAGTGGCAATGTGGAGAAGGTTATGAAAAAAGAGGGGCGAGAGTGCACAGCTTATTTTCTTAATAATATATTTCCTTTCCAATAGATTGTTCTTTTGTGAATAGATTTATTAATGGGGTGCAGCCCACTATCATGTGCCACTGTGTTGGGCACAGAAAATTAACATGGAGAAAAAGAGACCGAGGCAATTGTGCCTTCGGTGTGGGCCGCACACCCTTAATTCCCACTAAGGGTTAATCAATTTCTTTTGTGCTCGTTATTCAATGAATAAAGTCCAACTTCAATCGTGGTTCAAAAATATGTAGATTTTTAAATTTTTCAATTATTGTGTTTATAAAGTTCATAAAAGATTGTGCTTAATTGGTTAAACTTCACCAAAAAAGCTAATTATCTCAATTGAGGCAAAATAGAAACACCCATCAGGCTAATGCATTTCGGATTTGTATCCTTCATCAGAGCCCGGTTAGTACTGCACACGTTGTGATGTATTATAGATGGATTTAGTAGGTTTAAAATGTTTAAGTTTATAGTTAATCCGTACATCATGTACAACAACCAGATATTCAAGAATTAACAACCAAAATAATCATAATTAACAAACAGAGCGCCCACAGGGACAGACAAATATTTAACATAAAAGTGAAATGGGAAGAAAGAGAGAAAAAAAACAAACAAGTAGGCATACATCATTACAAATCGTAAAATGCAACATTTACAAAGATAATGATTCTACTCTGTAGTTCAAATAGTTAATGGAACTGGTCAACTACATACTAAGATGGCAGCGTGATCCCTTGTGGTGACTATGGTGCTTAAAGGTCAAACTAGCGGCGTGTGCTTACTGTGCCAAGATGTTAATTATCATACTATATTGTGTGAGCATGCCTGTGGTTGATTTAGCCTGTCACTAACCTGTATGCCAGTTTGCAGCCCACGCGTACTGTCCGCGTGTAGTGTTTCTCTATGAAGCACTGCCTGGTATGGAGAGAGCAAACATGTTATCTCCTCGATGTTATTTGCTGCTGTCAATCTATACGCGTTCTATCTTCGCGTTGCATTCTGCAAAGATATTGCTTACCTGGAGCGTTGTGAGCAGCGTCTTGCTCAATCAACTCCGAACAGCGTCTGGGACTCGCGGTTCGTGTCGTTGCCCTGGGCAACGTTATGTAAACAAAATGGCCGTTCGTGTAATGCCAAGTTGGCCATATTGGCCATATTGGCAATACTAGGACATTGATGGCATAGAGTGTGAAATTTAGTTAGTAAATGTAAAAAATGTAAATATAAAGATGTTGATTGCACATGTAAATAATTGTAAGTCTCATGATATCTGCGTGTCGTTTGTTGTGCAGCTATCACATGTATGGTCTATTAGTTTATGTAAATAAATTATGTGTCTCTTGACTTAGAATGTCTAATTGGCCATTAATATACATTCATGTTGCATCAAGATGTACTATCTAACATACATAAACAAAATAATATATAATAAATAATAAATAATAAAAATTGCAAAAACTATCCGAAGGCAGTTTAGCTAGAGAAAACAGTATTTTCAAATCGGATGGTGATATATACTATTTACATGATCATGTAATAATTTGGCATGTTAATTATTGACATTGCACGGTGAACAAATGGTACATTATTACAGGAAGCAGTTGAGATCAAATTCCTCGTTAAGTCCTCGTGGTGCCAAAGAATCGAGCCGATCTATCCAATAAGCTTCTCTTTGTTGCCTTCTTTTTTTCAAATCAGCATATGTGTTTGTCATTTCTAGGGTTTCCAAAATTTGGAACTTGACTTGAGAAATGTTGTGCTGCTTTGCATTAAAGTGTCTTGCTACCGCTGAATTGGTGTTTTTATTGCGTATGCATGACTTATGTTCATTCATCCGAATTCTCAGTTTACGACCTATTTCACCTACATAGTAAAGTCCACGTGGGCAACGTATACAGTAAATACAATTTTCAGTATTGCAAGTACCATAGCTTTTTATCATGATTTTTTCTCCCCTGTATGGATGCGGAACCAGTCCTCCTTTGATGATGTTATTGCAATTACTGCAATTTAAACATGGAAATGTTCCTGTCTTTTTTGGTTTGATCCTTTTGGTTCTGGTGTCTCTAGTGTTGACTAGATAATCCCTAAGGTTACTGGATCTTTGATAAGCAAACGTTGGGGTCTCTAAGAAGAGATTCTTAGTTCTTTCGTCATTTTTAAGTATTGTCCAATGTTTATTTATACATCTTTTGATCTGCATACTTTGGGTTGAATATTTAGACACATATACAAGTGATGGCGATTGTTTTTTATCCTTTGGTACTAGAGTGCTGGTTCTTGTTATTGTTTGTACCTTTTCTTTTGCTGACTGTAGATCTTCGTTCGGATATCCCCTATCCTTAAGTTTTTTGCTTAGTTGTTCTAGTTCTTGTTCGTACTCTCTATCATCACTGATAATTCTTTTTAATCGCAACATTTGTCCATAAGGTAAATTCTTCAGAGTATTTTGTGGATGGAAACTCATACGGTGTAATAGATTGTTCCTATCTGTAGGTTTTGTGAATAAAGAAGTAGTGATTTGTTGATTGTTTACATTCACCAGGATATCCAGATAATGGATTCCAGGATTGCCAATTTCCGAGGTAAACTGAATCCGCGGGTCAATATTGTTGATGTAACTTATAAACTTGTTCAGTTCTTCTCTTGTGCCTTGCCAGATGCTGAATATATCATCTATGTAACGCACCCATGTTTTCAATTTATTCTGCCATTCAGGTTTTTGTAAGATATGAGTCGTCTCGTATCCTAACCGAAACTCAGGATAGTTTTTGTAATTTTTATTATTTATTATTTATTATTTATTATTTTTGTTTATGTATGTTAGATAGTACATCTTGATGCAACATGAATGTATATTAATGGCCAATTAGACATTCTAAGTCAACAGACACATAATTGATTTACATAAACTAATAGAACATACATGTGATAGCTGCACAACAAACGACACGCAGATATCATGAGACTTACAATTATTTACATGTGCAATCAACATCTTTATATTTACATTTTTTACATGTACTAACTAAATTTCACACTCTATGCCATCAATGTCCTAGTATTGCCTCTACCAATATGGCCGACTTGGAATACACGAACGGCCATTTTGTTTACATAACGTTGCCCAGGGCAACGACACAAACCGCGAGTCCCAGACGCTGTTCGGAGTTGATTGAACAAGACGCTGCTCACAACGCTCCAGGTAAGCAATATCATTGCAGAATGCAACGCGAAGACAGAACGCGTATAGATTGATAGCAGCAAATAACATGGAGGAGATAACACGTTTGCTCTCTCCATACCAGGCAGTGCTTCATAGAGAAACACTACACGCGGACAGTACACGTGGGCTGCAAACTGGCATACAGGTTAGCTACAGGCTAAATCAACCACAGGCATTCTCACACAATATAGTACGATAATTAACACCTTGGCACAGTAAGCACACGCCGCTAGTTTGACCTTTAAGCACCATAGTCACCACAAGGGATCACACTGCCATCTTAGTATGTAGTAGACCAGTTCCATTAACTATTTGAACTACAGAGTAGAATCATTATCTTTGTAAATGTTGCATTTTACGATTTGTAATGATGTATGCCTACTTGTTTGTTTTTTTTCTCTCTTTTTTTTTCTCTCTTTTTTCCCATTTCACTTTTATATTAAATATTTGTCTGTCCCTGTGGGCGCTCTGTTTGTTAATTATGATTATTTTGGTTGTTAATTCTTGAATATCTGGTTGTTGTACATGATGTACGGATTAACTATAAACTTAAACATTGTAAACCTACTAAATCCATCTATAATACATCACAACGTGTGTAGTACTAACCGGGCTCTGATGAAGGATACAAATCCGAAATGCATTAGCCTGATGGGTTTTTCTGTTTTGCCTCAATTGAGATAATTAGCTTTTCTGGTGAAGTTTAACCAATTAAGCACAATCTTTTATGAACTTTATAAACACAATAATTGAAAAATTAAAAAATCTACATATTTTTGAACCACGATTGAAGTTGGACTTTATTCATTGAATAACGAGCACAAAAGAAATTGATAAACCCTTAGTGGGAATTAAAGGTGTGCGGCCCACACCGAAGGCACAATTGCCTCGGTCTCTTTTTCTCCATGTTCATTTTCTGTGCCCAACACGGTGGCACATGATAGTGGGCTGCACCCCATTAATAAATCTATTCACAAAAGAACAATCTATTGGAAAGGAAATATATTTTTAAGAAAAGAAGCTGTGCACTCTCGCCCCTCTTTTTTAATTATTTTCACTTCCGTGTAATTTATTGAGAGGAAGCACGCGATTATGTCCTATGAAGAAATTGAAAAACTAACGGACACGAGAGCGACAACTTTAGGTTTCTCAACAGAAGAGGCAAATGCACTCCTAGGCCTAATCAAGGAAACCAGCAGCACACTAAAGGATGCAGATCCTAATAGAAGGATAAAACAAATTGAGTACACCATCCGAAAAACAATTATCCGGAAATTGCATGCAGTGACACTAGGCCGTTATTACAAGGCACAAAGGATCCCAAGAGGCTTACGAATTGGACTAAAACCGACTTTGTGTAAAGAAAGCAAGGAATTTGTGCATAATTGGGAGCAGATCCTTAATAAATGCTCTTTGGACTTAATTCTACTCATGATTAAGGAGCTCTCTACGAACATACAGAATCTAGAACAAGAGATACAGATCTTATCTGCAGAAATTACTGATCTTACAAGTAAAGATTCATTGGATGAAATACTTGCAGATATGAACACAAGATTAGAAGGTTACAAAACTGATTTGGAAGCAAGAAAAATAAGGAAGTTCAGGCGTGACACGTTTGATTATTTGAGAGACGAAGTTTACACGTGGGCGGACAAATTCCAAAATCAACCTCTAAGGACACAGAATCCTAACCGAAACTCAGAAAACAGCAGTTCAGATACAGATTCTAACAGAGACGAACAGACTGCACAACCTCAACAACAAAGAGCGGAAGGAGATAGTGGTCATAACAGAGCCTCCCCAAGTACCAGTGCATAAACATCACGACAAATGTCTTTTTTAGACAACCAACAAGGAAGAAACGAACGAGGAGGGGCAAGAGGAAGGGGCACCGGAGTTCAAACAAGATTTCAAGCACGAGCAACTTAGTGGTTAACATTTCAAACAGAACACTAACTAAACACGAAGAAGAGGTGTTGCAGAAAGGTCTGAAATTCGTACCGACTTATAATTCCAATTTATTCAACACTAAGGTAGAGCTGCATAAATTGACTAGAAAGCTCAAAGTTAAAGTTTTCTTTGCGGAAATGGAAAATACTAACTCTTCACCAGAACCACCAGAATTAGTAGAATTCAAACCAAAAAGCACCTTTTCTCCTCCAATTAATGTACCAGCAATTGACATTTTTGAAAAAATGGTTATAACAGATCTCAAAAAGATCAAATATGGAACAACAAAGAACAGAAACCTCAGCAGAGGGGAAATGTCAATTGTCCAGAACCTATACTCTGATGAAAAAATAACCATTAGACCAGCAGATAAAGGGGGTGCGTTGGTATTATTAAACACCTCAGATTACGAAAATGAATGCAAAAGACAATTGGATAATCATAATGTTTACGCCAAAATAGATCACGACCCGACCATGGAAATATTAAAAGATCTAGAGGAACTTCTTACAAAAGCAGAAGAAAGAGATATGATAACACATAAGACAAAGGCTTTTCTATTGAACTTAAAACCAAACATTCCTCACTTTTACTTGCTGCCTAAAATCCATAAAAGTCTCAACAATCCACCTGGAAGACCGATAGTAGCAGCCACAGGAGGGATTTTACAACCACTAGGAACATACATAGATTTTTTTATTGAACCCTTTAATACAGAAAACATCTACGTATGTGAAAGACAGCACACATTTTCTGAACATCATAGAAGGAGTCCAACTTACAGAGAATGATATACTTTTCACTATAGATGTGGTAAATCTCTATACAAGCATTCCACATGACTTGGGACAAGAAGCCGTAGAGTGGCTCCTGTTACAGGAAAACGATATAGGAGCAGTGAAAGAATTCATCTTATCACTACTCTCTTTTATTGCAATGAATTCATATTTTGAACATATGAATGAATTTTACATTCAAACCTCCGGAACAGCCATGGGAGCAACAATGGCACCAGCTTACGCAAATGCGTTCATGTACCAATTCGAGACGACTCATATCTTACAAAAACCTGAATGGCAGAATAAATTGAAAACATGGGTGCGTTATATAGATGATATATTCGGCATCTGGCAAGGCACAAGAGAAGAACTCAACGAGTTTATAAGTTACATCAACAATATAGACCTTCGGATTCAGTTTACCTCGGAAATTGGCAATCCTGGAATCCATTATCTGGATATGCTGGTGAATGTAAACAATCAACAAATCACTACTTCTTTATTCACAAAACCTACAGATAGGAACAATCTATTACACCGTATGAGTTTCCATCCACAAAATACTCTGAAGAATTTACCTTATGGACAAATGTTGCGATTAAAAAGAATTATCAGTGATGATAGAGAGTACGAACAAGAACTAGAAAAACTAAGCAAAAAACTTAAAGATAGGGGATATCCGAACGAAGATCTACAGTCAGCAAAAGAAAAGGTACAAACAATAACAAGAACCAGCACTCTAGTACCAAAGGACAAAAAACAATCTCCATCACTTGTATATGTGTCTAAATATTCAACCCAAAGTATGCAGATCAAAAGATGTATAAATAAACATTGGACAATACTTAAAAATAACGAAAGAACTAAGAATCTCTTCTTAGAGACCCCAACGTTTGCTTATCAAAGATCCAGTAACCTTAGGGATTATCTAGTCAACACTAGAGACACCAGAACCAAAAGGATCAAACCAAAAAAGACAGGAACATTTCCATGTTTAAATTGCAGTAATTGCAATAACATCATCAAAGGAGGACTGGTTCCGCATCCATACACGGGAGAAAAAATCATGATAAAAAGCTATGGTATTTGCAATACTGAAAATTGTATTTACTGTATACGTTGCCCATGTGGACTTTACTATGTAGGTGAAACAGGTCGTAAACTGAGAATTCGGATGAATGAACATAAGTCATGCATACGCAATAAAAACACCAATTCAGCTGTAGCAAGACACTTTAATGCAAAGCAGCACAACATTTCTCAAGTCAAGTTCCAAATTTTGGAAACCCTAGAATTGACAAACACATATGCTGATTTGAAAAAAAGAAGGCAACAAAGAGAAGCTTATTGGATAGATCGGCTCGATTCTTTGGCACCACGAGGACTTAACGAGGAATTTGATCTCAACTGCTTCCTGTAATAATGTACCATTTGTTCACCGTGCAATGTCAATAATTAACATGTCAAATTATTACATGATCATGTAAATAGTATATATCACCATCCGATTTGAAAATACTGTTTTCTCTAGCTAAACTGCCTTCGGATAGTTTTTGTAATTTTTATTATTTATTATTTATTATTTATTATTTTGTTTATGTATGTTAGATAGTACATCTTGATGCAACATGAATGTATATTAATTGCCAATTAGACATTCTAAGTCAAGAGACACATAATTGATTTACATAAACTAATAGAACATACAAGTGATAGCTGCACAACAAACGACACGCAGATATCATGAGACTTACAATTATTTACATGTGCAATCAACATCTTTATATTTACATTTTTTACATGTACTAACTAAATTTCACACTCTATGCCATCAATGTCCTAGTATTGCCTCTACCAATATGGCCGACTTGGCATTACACGAACGGCCATTTTGTTTACATAACGTTGCCCAGGGCAACGACACGAACCGCGAGTCCCAGACGCTGTTCGGAGTTGATTGAGCAACACGGTGCTCACAACGCTCCAGGTAAGCAATATCTTTGCAGAATGCAACGGGAAGACAGAACGCGTATAGATTGACAGCAGCAAATAACATGGAGGAGATAACATGTTTGCTCTCTCCATACCAGGCAGTGCTTCATAGAGAAACACTACACGCGGACAGTACGCGTGGGCTGCAAACTGGCATACAGGTTAGTGACAGGCTAAATCAACCACAGGCATGCTCAGACAATATAGTACGATAATTAACACCTTGGCAAAGTAAGCACACGGCGCTAGTTTGACCTTTAAGCACCATAGTCACCACAAGGGATCACGCTGCCATCTTAGTATGTAGTTGACCAGTTCCATTAACTATTTGAACTACAGAGTAGAATCATTATCTTTGTAAATGTTGCATTTTACGATTTGTAATGATGTATGCCTACTTGTTTGTTTTTTTTCTCTCTTTTTTCCCATTTCACTTTTATGTTAAATATTTGTCTGTCCCTGTGGGCGCTCTGTTTGTTAATTATGATTATTTTGGTTGTTAATTCTTGAATATCTGGTTGTTGTACATGGTGTATGGATTAACTATAAACTTAAACATTGTAAACCTACTAAATCCATCTATAATACATCACAACGTGTGTAGTACTAAGCGGGCTCTGATGAAGGATACAAATCCGAATTGCATTAGCCTGATGGGTTTTTCTGTTTTGCCTCAATTGAGAAAATTAGCTTTTTTGGTGAAATTTAACCAATTAAGCACAATCTTTTATGAACTTTATAAACACAATAATTGAAAAATTAAAAAATCTACATATTTTTGAACCATGATTGAAGTTGGACTTTATTCATTGAATAACGAGCACAAAAGAAATTGATTAACCCTTAGTGGGAATTAAGGGTGTGCGGCCCACACCGAAGGCACAATTGCCTCTGTCTCTTTTTCTCAATGTGGAGAAGGTTGCCATCCTTGAAGGATTTTCGGGGAGGGGTACAGATCAGAGGTACGCCCTGCAGAGGTGTAGAAGAAGCCCGAAAGGGGGCAGAGAGGGAGGGGGAAGGCAAGGTAGCCAAGGAAAGGGGGGGGGGACATCCGGAGAAGAAAGGAAGTTGATGAGGCACGGGAAACATCTATCAAAGAGGTGAAGGTTGGCCTGAGGGCCTTGGACCAAGACGGTCCCATTAGAGTAGACATTAATGATGACCTTAGAGGAAAGGAAGGAGGACAGGAGGGCGTCCCAATGGGTGCCACCATTAATGGGAGAAGAGGAGAAAGGAGAGAGCACAGAGACCATATGAAGGGTCCATACGTCAGGTGAAAGCACGACAAAGAGGATGTCGGTGAGAGTTTCCTTGGAGGAGGCATTGGTAGGTGTCAGCGATAGGGAGGCCTGAGTTGGAGACCAGGATGACCTTTTTAAACTTCTTCCTACCAGATTTAGTGAGGAGAGCAGGATAGTCAATAGAGAAGCAGTTAGAGAAGATAGGAGAGACAGAGATCACCATAGAATAGGTGGAAGAGGAGTGGGTGGAAGAAGAGGGGGAGACACTGTTGAGAGTAGGCAGACAAGATAGCGAGTGGCAGTCAAGTTGTGCAACAGGATAGACTCTCAGGGTTAAAGAGCTCACAAATGCTCAACCTTTGAGCTGGTAAGAAGCCACCTAAGTTTGAGAATCCTGAAAGGATAGAAAAAAGGCCTGGTTTTCACAGTGAAATGTTTTAAATACTGACACAGTGCGTATTGCAACAACATGTGAGGAAGCCACCTAAGTTTGAGAATCCTGAAAGGGGAGAAAAAAGCCTAGTTTTTACAGTGCAAATTCTTTAAATACTGATACAGTGCGTATTGCAACAACATGTGAGGAAGCCACCTAAGTTTGAAAATCATGAAATGGGAGAAAAAGGCCTAGTTTTCACAGTGCACATTTTTTAAATACTGATACAGTGCGAATTACAACAACACGGGGGAAAGCACAGCCGTGTTTACGAGTCTGAAGGTGGGGTAGGCAGGGAGGCTAGTAGGACTGACCTGTGGAGACTAACTGGCAACTGGCATCCCCTGCAGACACAACAGGAGCCGCAACCGTGGGAGCTGCCCTTTGCCTTAGGGGCCCTTAGCCTTGGGGGTGTTTGGTAGGGGGCTGCCCAGGAGGGTCAGCTAAGACCAGATAGGCACCCAGTGGGGGGGCAGTGGAGGAGGGTGGGCTTTCAGGGAGGCGGGAGGTAGTGGGGACCAGGAAGTGGCTGCAGGGGGAGTGGGGGAAACAACACGCTCGAGTCACCAATCACACCAACACACCAAATAACTGAATGGAGGCCCCGAGGACCGGGCTGGGTTCTTACCATCAAACTGTTGCTGCAGGCTATGGGTACAGAACTACTCACACCCGCTTCACTGAACAAATGAAGCCCCATTATAGCCTAGATGAATTAGTGATGGCTCCGGACACTGATGATGAGACTGAGGAGAAGACAGATCCCCTCTCAGACTGTTTGCATACTAGGTTCACTGACAGTCTCTAGAGGGAATTCCAGATCTCTCCAAGCCTTATTGAGCAGCAATTTCAGGCCTGCCAGCAGCTGCTAGGCCAGTATGCAGGTCTGTTCTTTTTGACTCCAGGCAATATTGATTGGTGCATCCATGATATTGATACTGGAGACAGTAAGTCAGTGAAGAGTAGGAATCACTGGATATCTGACAAGGTGAAGAACATGATCGAGGAGGAAGTCTTTGAGATGTTGGTCTCAGGGGTTATCGAGACATCATGCAGCCCCTGGGCTAACTCAGTGGTAGTGATCCCTAACGATTCCAGTAGTGGGAAAACTGAAGTCTGCGTTTGCGTGGACTACAAATGGATCACTTCTGTCACAAAGACAGATGCACACCCAATACCTAGGCAGACCAACTCAGATTTTTTATTGTTTATTTGAGTATAGTTTATAAAATATTTTACAAAAACAAAAATGAACATACAAACTCTTAATCAAATACAATCGAATTGAATCTAAAATTTCAGACACAAACAAAATAACCAAGTTCTAGCTAAGCTTGCACGGCGCATGTTCATTACTGCGAACAATTTGGGACTGTGTCCTTTTGAATCAGTGATGGGTTTTTTCATTTTGGTATTCACTTAGCCTGATACACACTTTTTTACCCACAATACCTGTATTTTGGGGGTAATTCTAAAGTGGTATGTTTTGCCTGTAAGGTTACAGTCAATTAAGACCTGAGGGTGGGTATGCCTATTCCACACTCTAGGTTGTCTAATTCATTACGCAAATATGGTCAAAACACTGCAATGTTTCACTCAACCAATTCTTCCTAATGTGTTTGGTAACAACAAATATGCCGTTAAGAAACAACCTCCAGCTTTTGACAAAAAGTAAAGCAGGTGCATATATAAGAAACAGTCAACTGGTCTGCCTGCGAAAATAAACAGGCACACACGGGAGGCTGATAGAGCAAAATTGAAGCTTACACTGCCTTTCATGAAACTCAGCATTGAACTCTGAAGGTACAATACTCTTCCGGCGTACACATGCAGTCATTCAGTGGCTGCATGTACCACCGGTCAGCAGAGTGATACTGTGATCTATATTTGATAAGACCGTGCTCCTGTCACGGCAGCACCGCTGCACAACTCAATAGCCAAACACCCTACTCAGGGCTTAGTTCGGGAGCGCGTGTGTGCGCTAGGAAAGGGAAGATGTAGGTTGCTTGCTGGGTAATGAGGGTATGGGGCCAAGAAATCACAAGAAGACACTGTGGGATAGAAGAGAAAACAAAGTAAAGCTTTTGGAGTGAGTTTGCCTAAAGTCCTCACAACAAAGTCCGAACAATCTGCAATCAGTTAAAGTCTGTTGAAAAGTAGAAATTCAGTAACAGCTACCACGTAGCATTACAGCTCAGCCTAGGCTTCCCCTTGAGGACGGCAGCTCCCGCATGTTTAACGTTCCACAGTCAAACACAGCCAAACAGCCTACTTAGGGCTTACTTTGGGTGCCCATTGACAGATTAGGGGCTGGTAGGTTCATGAGGTCATGAGTGAAGTGCAAAATAGCACATGTAACTTTGACTTATCTAGGACAACAAGAGGATAGAAGCAGCCTCTCCAGGTCAAAGCCCAGGCAGTGGTGTATTGGGATATCCCCACTACCAATACTCAGGTGAGAGACTTCCTGTGCCTTACAAGTTATTACATGCCTTTTATCAAGGTGTATGGGACACTTGCGCTTCCCCTGAATGAAGAAATTGCCAAAAGAAAAGGTCACAGGGACCCCTGGTAGTCAGACATCCTTGAAGTGCTTGAATGATGGCTAGTGCAAGGCCGTAGGTCTAGACATCCTGAACTATGGGCAAGAATTCATAATTCAGACAGATGCCTTTGAATACTGAATCGGTGCAGTGTTAACACAACTGAACTACGAGGGGATAGAACAACCTTGTGCATATCTAAGTAGGCACTTGACCAAACAAGAGCAAATCTGGGCCACAATTGAGAAGAGGCATTTGCGGTGGTCTGACTGATACACAGGCTGAAACCATACATTGTTGGTTACCACTTCACTGTGCATACAGTTCACAGGCCTCTGAAGTGGTTTATGGCGATGCAAGGAGAGGATCCCACGTTATTTTGTTGGGCTATATACCTCCAATGCATTTGGTGTCAGTAGGTATTTTCTCAGGGAGAATGAGACAGATCCATAGATGGGTGTGTCTCAACCTTGGCAGAGTCATGTGAAGTATTGCCATCTGGCAAGGGTGTAGAATCCCTGTCTTTATGGATTGCATATACATTGATGTGGGTAATTCTCTCTTAGAGAGGGTGATTTGCTCACCAGACCTCCTCTCTCCCAAACTCCATGCCAAAAACATAGTGAAAACCTGTGCCCTGCTGAATCAGTATCCCGATCTGCAGCACCTGCGCCCCTATGGCACATAGTAGCTTCAGTGGGCTCAACTGACCTCTGACAGCTGCAATGACAGTCAAGTCATTGAAGTGCAGGGGCAGCTTTTGAGTTACATACAAAAACCACATAACTATGAGAGTTACCATCCTAGTGGTAGTTGTAAACTTTAAGTATAAGCCATCACTGTGTTAGAATATGTTGTCTAGCATCTCTCATACGTGTTACAGTACCATCAATTTGATATCAAACATGTGTCAGTTTGTAACAATATTAGGGTAAAGTCAGAGTACACATGCGCCTAGGTACCCTCTATTCAAATAAATAACGGTATTCTGCAACCCCAGTTAATATAGGTGTACCCTATACTTATTGTAATGTTTGAACACAAAGACATTTTACTGCAATTATTGTGCTAAACCATTAATTATTTAAATTGAATTTGTATTTCCAATATTAAATGTTGATATACACTCAAGTAAAAATGTGAAGTAGTTCTTGACAATCCCAACTACTTGCAATACACAATACACTGGGTTGTGCCATTAATATTTGAAGTCATACATGTTACACTGATTGTGTGCCTTTAAGGTTTGTGGTTGTTGTTTCGACCCCTAGGTCTTTCATAAGACTATTACTCTATTTGGGGCATGAGAATATATATGTCCAAAATATATATATTTGAGAATATACAAGAGAATGTATATGTCCAAAATAGCATTCAATTATACGAAAGTACCAGTTTGTATCCTTAGGTAATGTGATGCAAGATAAAAAGAGCAACCCGAAAGGAAGACTGTGGTTTGAATTTATTACAGAGTGGGAATTAATATTCCTAAATGGAAGGACAGCTGGTGATTCCCCCGGGAATGTGACCTGGCAAACGGGCACAAAATCAGCTACTCTTGATTACAAAGGGGGGTAATAATATCTTGCTGGAGGCTATAGTCGACTTTACAGTAACACATAGCCTCTCAAGTGGCCACGCCCTGTTGTGCCTGAAGCTGGGACGAACTCAGGTTGCCAGTGACACACAGAGCTTAGGCAAGATAGAAGTGAACGCCAGTGGCAACCACATTATCTGGTCCTATCTAAACATTCAAAAAGCCTGCTGCGCCCTGAAGGGGGTAGTAATTGTAGTCCTGTGTACATTCTATATGGTATCGGCTGATGACACAGAAGAATGGATATACAGGATGACGTGCAAGGTGGGAGTAGTTAAGGGACAGCTGAAGGGTTGTACTAATAACTCAAAACCTCCCAGATTTGACCCTGAAATTACGATGGCTATAGCCGACTTAAGAAAACACTTGAGTCAAATTACAACTTTACACACTCCCATAGTGATGAAGTAGAAAGAATAAAAACAAGTCTCAAAATCGCTATCGGAATTGGCTTAAGCACCACAAATTCAATGGGTTAAATAGGGATTGGCAAAATATGATGGTTGCCGTCTGTAACAAAAACATGCAAACAATCTGGCAAGTACTGATGCTGGCAAAGAGCGCAAAAGAACAGCTGAGGATAAATACAATAGCGGAACAATCCTGGATGTGGTTCATACTGGGGACAAAATGTTCTCCCGGGAGGCACAGGGTAGAGACAATAAAACCCCTGTAGAGGGAGAAATAAAGTGGCCATTAACTCTTAGTCTTACATACCTACAAGAAATCTTAAAAACTCGAAAGCCCCTGGCTCAAAGGGCCTGACAGCCACAGTACTCAATACAGATCCTCGAGGATGGGCAACGCTGTTATTGCAATTATTCGAGAAAGTTTGCAGAGAAAAAGTGATTACACTATCGTGGTCAAAGGCTATTCTACTGCCATTATATAAAGCAGGTGACAGACAGAGACCTGAGAACTAAAGATTACTATCTATTTTGTATGTGACTGGGAAACTGTCTCCTGTGTGCTGTCCCAATTACAATCCTGGGTAGATAGGAATAGCATTTTGGGTCCCTTTATGACAGGCTTTCGTCCCGGCTCTAGCACACTTCACAAGACTTTTAGACGCCTTGGTGATGAGAGCCAGTGTAAAACAGAGTGTGCCACTATATGTGGCGTTTGTAGACTTCCGAGCAGCATTTGACCAGGTCGGCTGTGCCTGTCTATGGGGCAAACTAAGGGAAAAGAACTGCCCTGAGTGGCTAGTGGAAATCCTTATTGCTTTTCACAGTAATAATACGGCGTGCATCTGCCTGGGCATAATTGTAGTCTGACCAGGCCACTGAGTATTAAAAAGGGAGTCAAGCCCGGTTGTGTTCTGGCCCCCTTGGTATTCAACTTGATACAAAGGTTCATTCATCGCCTGTTTTTATTTTGAAGTACTTTTTGAGTAAATGTTTTTGCAGAAAAAAAATGTGGGGGATGGCAATATAAGGGGTAGGGTAAGATGGTGTATATGTAATAAATGAAAGTGGAGGGGGATTGGGGACTCCCCCCAATAATAAAAAAAAACAAAAAACATGATTTGTTTCTGCAAAAAGTGCCACAAAAATATAAATCGGCGAATAATGAAGATAGAACGATTCAACTTGTACCTAGCGGACCTAGCAGCCTGTCTAGAGAGTCAAGCTAAATACCCTCCTAAAATTGGAAACACACCTGTCTCAGTCATGCTTTATGCGGATGATTTGGTTATATTCAACCAGACCTTTTCAGGGCTCAAGGCCATGCTGAATGAGCTGGGGAGATGTTCTAACGCCAATGGGTTTGGGTGTGAATTTAAGCAAGACGAAGATCATGCTATTCTCCACAAGGAAAATCAATCGTCCTGCGACGATGATGACTTTGGGAGAGGTACAATATGCTGACTCTTATAAATATCTGGGCATTACCATATCTAACCGGGCAAATTATGCTGAACGTCAGGAAAGCCAAGCAACTAAGTGCCCTCTGCCACAGATCTGTACGCCAGCATGCAGGCTATTCCTTGGTGGGGATAATCACTCTGTATAAACAATGGTTTTAAATTGGTTAAATAGATTAGAGTGGCATGTCTGGCCTAGTGTACTGGAGCTTCCAAGATCGACACCAATGGAATATATACGCCTCGAATTAGGCTTGATTTCCCTGTCAGGCATGGCTTTAAAAAGAAGAGCCGTGTTATACATAAGGTTTCTGTTATCTCAACAGTGTACATTGTTAGCAGTAATGGGTAGTAGCCTGCATAACGAACCTTTACTGCAAGGCTCCATTTACATGAGATTAAACAATGTGCAATTCGACCTAATGCAGTGGCACCCTGACTTCAATCGCTGCACCTATTTTAAAACAGTAAAAGGGGTCTTTTGCAGGGAACTCGACAGGTGGGATTGGTGTTGTAACTGCACCCCACTAGCGAAACTAAAAGGCTACACAGCTGTGAACACAGTGACTCACACCTTTGGAAAGCCACATGGGTACTGTGTGCAGTGCCCCCACCAAGGAATTTGTCAGATGCACATTAAGATGCGCTGTAACTTACTACTTCTATGAGCCATCTGGGGAGCCAGATGGGGCCTGGAGGATGGTGAGAGGTTTAGTCGCATATCCCTATGTTCAACTAATATGGAGACTACTAGACATGTCTTTATTTGCTGTCCTAAATTGGGCCCCCTTTATAAGACCTCCCTTGGGAAGTTAGTCCATAATTATGAGAGTATAAAAACCATGGACTTCTGGAATTACTGTTTAGACACAGAATCGACATCTACACCTGTGGTACTCTATCAGGTATGGACAAACATTGAGGAATAGTTGGATAATATTATGGATTTTAGGATTTTGTAAGTAAAATGAAAGCTACTATGAAATTCACTATGTTCTGCATGCTGAGCTGTAATCAGGTGTAGTATTGAATTCTTGCATATGAAGTCTTCTGATCTTAATTAAGTGTCTTCCTGATTTTGTAACAATGTTATGTGTCATAAGTATGAATTGTCCTTACTTTGCTGTGATTTATTTTTAATGTGGCATTATTGTATGTTAATGTTATGAAAAGTTCTGTATTGTAAACATAAATATTACATAAAAGCAATTCAGCATAGGTCATTAATGCCATTACACATTAAAGTAAAACATAAAGAAAACAAAAAGGGAGAAAACAAAGAGAAACATTAATCATCAACTAGCCTCCATTGGTCTGATCCTCCATTACATCCAACTTGATCACCTGTCGTTTCGGATTATGACTTATGGTTCTCAGACCTCATAATGGACTCGTGCACCACACCATTTTGACATGCACCAGGTCTGAATCACCACAGTGTGCCAATGGCTAATTGAATTTCATTTCATATGTAAACTGGTGAATCATGTGCTTATATTTATAGAAATTAACATGCTCTATTGTTGTTGTGTGTAGACATTTGGCTGGACTCATCAAAATGTCAATCTCTTGGCATATTTTATAGTTACTCTACATATGATTATAACAGTCAGTTGCAATTGAGCAGTGCTCAGAAAGCGAATTATTAGTAATTCACCCTAGTGCTATAAATTTAGCCTGTATTGTTAAATGTTAAATGTTAAAGGTATTTGTACCGCGCACCGTCACCAACGGAATTGGTCCCCAGGCGCTCAGGCGGATCTGCAAACAATAAAGGTGGGATGGGTTAGTAGGTTGAAGAAGGGAGTAGGATAGTGAGAGAAGTGGTGTGCTGTTGGCAGCTTCAACTCAGTATACACCGGGTGCTGAGCTTTGGTGCAGGTATCGGATTGGAGTCAGTCCACGTGTGCTGTTGTTCCAGTTTATGTGTTGTTACAGTGTTGTGAAGTACGTGCGGTTTGTTGTGCGAGAGATGGTTGTGTGAGTTTTTGAGTGAGATAAGTATGCAGAGTTTGAGCTTATTGGTTAGTGGGTTACCTGACCTTTACCAATGCTAGTACTCGCGGTTCTGGGGAGAGTGGCACTTGTTGGCCCTTGCATTCCCATCTAGGCGCGGCGCAGGCCAATGATTGGGGCTCCATACTGGTGTGATCATGCCAACATTCACACTTTTATCTGGTCGCGGCGCAGGCTAGTGTTTAGAGATCGGTCCAGGAGTGGGCAAGCTAGCGTTCACAACTCCATCCGAACGCCACGCAGGTTGGTGTTCACGGCTTTGATTGTGGCATAAGCTAGCATTCACGTTTTCTAGGCACGGGCGTGTTATCCTTCGAACAGTCCTATCCACATGCGACGCAGGCCAACGTCTATCTAGATGCGTCTGCCAGTCTGGCTGTGTTCGTCCGGTGCGTAAGAGCGGGAGAGTGTAGGTCTAGGTTTCGTCTGGGTCTAGTTAGGTGGTCAGTCTCTGTAGCCTTCCTTTGCGGCTGTCTTTCATGATGTTTTATGCTCTGTCGAGTGGTTGGTTCTGTGGCTTGAGCGTTTGTTCAATTTGAGAGTGGCCGAAGTTGGGGTTATTTTCATCATTGTTTTAGTGTATTGTGTTAAAATAAATTAATATATTCTCACTCATCAATACGTTTTCACACTGTCCTTGCTGCTCAAAGGTGATATGCCCATTCAATTACAAAACATCTACATTTAAATACATAATACTGGTAATGATCATGTGAGCATGCTTCCCAGTCATTACTGTAGATTGAATTGATGTTCATGAGTTTAACTGGTAATATTTGTTCCTGTATATGTGTCATTCTTAATTTGCTACTATTTTCCTAGAGGTAATGTTAAAACCTAGAGGTATCATCCTCAATGTGTGACCTAATTCATCTACCTAATGCTTTTATATTTTGCACATATTAAATTACATCATTCTAGATTTTATAATATATTTCAGTACAAGAATCAATAGTGACTTCCCAAAGTGGTATTCAAGTAAGGATCTTAACTTATTTAAGGGACTACCCATGTCTGTGTCGCATTTGGCATGGCGTGTTAGCAAAAGGCATGGCCGCCATTTTGTTTTCCCTATTTAAAAAGCACGGAGTGATGTCATGCACACGTGACGCGTGACTTCCCTTCCCTCAATTAAAAACAAAAACAAATCAAGCCGCGATTGCGCGGTAAGCTACTATTAAGCTAAATTTAGTAAAATACTAAGGCCATTACTATTCTAATGCAAAGTCTTCTCACAAATCCTAGTATCATATTATTTATACATTACTTTAATATGTTGCTCGCAAACGCTTTGGTATTTTTCATGATTAATACCGCTGGGAAACATACATTTTGCTTGATCCCTTGATCCAATGTGAATTTTATTAACGTATATGGTGTATTGGGGAATGCTCTTCCCTATCTGCACAGTATGACATCATGGATTCATATAATCTTTAATCAATTCACACATTTAGTTAACAGTCTCAAATTCCATACTCTTCTTATTGTATTATGTGGATATATACATTCTCATGTTTCCTAAATAAAAAATGCTAGGTCAGAATTGTTGTTTAAATCTATACACACGTTAATGCCTATATTAGTGTATATGTTATAGACAAGCTCCCTATATTTCCATTTGTACAAAAAAGTATAATACTCTTTACTCTCATTTCTGGCTATTGCCCGTTGGGAACTCTGTTATAAAGAGAGTCCCCATATTGTCAAGTAGTATAGGGTGGCGATAGTTCTCCTTAAGTTAAGGTGAGTCAGAGACACATTGGAACCCCTGAAAATTCTATTCTTAATAACCTTAGATTTGAGTAACGGATTGGCCGGAATTTTGAAAGTAATTAAAAGACTGCGGGCGCCCCCCAGACTGCAAAGTTTCGTAAAGATTTGTTAAAAAATGAATATGTTATCAAACGTCAATTTTGTGCGGTCTACTTCCCATTCATTTTCCCATAGATACAAAAGGTCAATTCATGCCAAAGCGCACCGCCTAAACTGCTGGACGGATTTGGACCAGGTCCATAACAACTTGGGCACGAAGCGTTGAATTGCGATACTTTTGTGGCTTGGGTTATTCCATGAGGTGTTTATTTTAAAATTTGACAGAGAAGGGGGTGCTCCGTCCCTACAAAAATTATAGTTATATCTTCCATGGTGCATTGCAGGATCATGGTTTTTAGAAGAACGACGCCATCTTGTGTTTCTCTCAATGCAAGAGATATTTGTGGCTATAGCCGAGGTTATGGGGAAATGAAATGCAGTAAAAAGCTATTTGTAGGTCAAAAAACATACAAATGTCGTCAGTGTAGAGGTGGGGGGATGGCCAGAGGGAAATTGGGGAGTTGGAAGGGGCGTAGGGACAGAGTTTGTAGCATAAAGCTTTCCGTAGCCTCGGCTACAGTCGCAAATAGCCGACATCTTGATGCAAACTGCATCACAGAAGCAGCGTGTGGTCTGGGGTGAAAGGGTGAGGGCAGAGGAGGTGAGGAGGCCATCTGCGGTGTTGGGGGAGCTGGCACAGATGAAGGGGGCAATTGGTGACGGCCTGGGGGCAGGGAAGCATTTTATTATCCTGCCGTTTTGACCATATTTGCTATATTCGAGGCTACAAAAGACTACAGATAGCCGCATGTATGTGTAGTTCAGTATGCATTGTCATATAGCTTGGGGTGTTAGTGTTTTATATATTTTTTAAAGTTCTTTGTTTAGGTATAATCTCGTTGGGGGTGAACAATGGTCAGAGACTTGGTATGTATTAGAGATTCTTTTTATTTTGGATGTGTGTTTTCAGAATTTTGAGCATGTGAGACTTTGGAGAGAAATCGAAGCACATAGTTTATCAAAATTAATATGAAAAGGAGAAATTGTAGTGTAGTTTTAGATGTACAATAGAATGTATTTTAGGGTGTATTTTAGTGTATTTTCAAATATGGTTTTATATTGTATGACTGTGAAATGTTAGCCTACCAAGTTTATTGTTATATATTATTATTATTTCAGTTATTTCATATAAGTATATGAGCATTGTTGTTCATGCCTATATAGATTGGCCATGTTGAACTCTATGTTGTTGTTCGAAATCCATAATTGGTTGTATTCTGTCATGAATGCTGAAACTTCTTTATTAACATTTCTCTGGGATTTCTCAATTTTACCATTAAATCTGGTGGTTCATCTCCATTTTTGCCTCTGAGTTAAATTGGAAATGATGAAGATGGTGTGAGGAAATAGTTCCTTCAATTTTTCTGTGTCTTGTTTCATCATGAAAGTAAGGGAAACTCCTCTTATATTTCCCAAATCATTGCCTCGACAATGAATGAGTATGATGTCTGGGTGCCCTGTACCACTCAGACTTAATTTTGGAAGAATTTGAAAGCACTGCATTCCTCGCATTTCAAACCATTTAATTGTGAAATTTGTCAAACCTAGGTCCATGGTAATGTTTAGTTTCTCGCAAAAAGCCAGCAACCAAAACAGCCAACTGTATCCAATCAGCCACATTGCAGCCATGATTATATCAGCAGTGTTGCTCTGTTTACAGGAAAATGATTCCTAGTTTGAATTTCAAGTAGTTTGTATGTGTGGGGTATGTATGATTTGTGTGTGTGTGTGTGTGTTGTAGTTTCTAATTGGTTGTTATTATTTGCTGCATTGCTATTCGCTGGTAGCCATCCACAGCACCCCTCTCTAGCTGTGGGTATATTAGTAGTATATTAGTAGCCACGTCTATAAGCATATATTTTTTATGCAATAATCATATGTTCCTGTGGATGATATAGTGCATATTTTCTCTTTATCTAGGATATTTTATGTACTTAGTTGTTCACTTATTTCATTTGAAGGTTTGAAGGCCAATTTATTTTGATTTTGTGACCACAGAAAATGTTTGTGTAGCCGCAGGTACAAACCAGGATCTTTAGCCGCGTCAAATAGCTGTGGCTATTAAAGAGGGTAGATGGGGAGAACATAGATTTCTGTCAGTTTCATTATTTGCTATTGGTTTTTGTTACTTTTGCATTTGTGAAGTGCTTAGTGACAGGTTGTGCTGAAAATGTGTCAGCCATGTGAGCAGTTTTAGTTAGTAGTTTTATTGGTATATCGTCGATTATTAATTTTGGAAAGTATAAAAGCCACAATTTTGTGCAGTTTTGTCCTTGTGATTTCTGAATATGTGCACATGGCAGGAATGTGGCTGATGTGAAAGTAAGTGTTGATCATCATTTACACATATGAAGGTTTATTTGCAATGCTGTGTGTTAGTTGAAGAGTGCCCTGCTATCAGATGGTGTTTTGTTTGAGTGGAAAGTATTTATTAATGTGCCACTGTAGCTTTTGTATTGGTTATTAAGGTTGAAGTTTGCTTGATTCTACTTGTATTTTGAGGTATGCAGTACTTGTGGGTGTTTGTAGTGTTTTGTGAGATAGTTCAATGGATGGTGTTGTGCAATTTTATTTTGTAATGTGTTTATTTTTGTATTTCATTATAGGTGCATTGTTATGATCATCCCAGTGGATTTGCAGTAGATGTTGTACACTTAATTCCCGTGAAAGCTTTCTTAGTGACCCTTCTAGTATTTTTAATGATTTATCACATGGAATGGAATATCCTTAATTGTGGCATTTCCATTAACTCAGGAGGATAGCTCAGAAGCAACATGCTGGCCTTGGAAACAAGACGACACAGAGCAACACAGGTGCGATCCCCGGGTCCGCACTTAGAAACCTCTGGGTATTAAGCGCATTATAAATAACCTATCAAAACTAACCATTCGCAACATCTTTTACACATGACTTTCATCGTGTTTAGATTGGGTGTTGGTAAAATAGGTGAAAATGTAGTGGATAACACTGCCAATGAAGAGGGTGCATTTCCAGTTCGCGTTGGTGATGTACTGGTGGATGGATGTGCTGCGGGTCGTGCTGATATTCGTCTATGGAATTATTGGGACTCCTGCATTTTTTTCTTTTATGATATTCATGTGCTTCATAATACTCATCATCGACATCGTCCCAGTGGATTCGCATTAGATGGTTAATCATGATTGATGTCCCTGGACTTTGGGATGGGATATCAAAAGTTCCACGGCATAGAGTTTTGTTGCATAAAGTGCACAGTGCCTCCTCTGTTTTTTTTTATAAAGCAGTGTTCCTTTACTTTAAAGAAGCACCAACTGTCTGCATTTTTATTCATGCAAGTTTGCTTTTTCCTACATGGTGATGGATTGTCGACCCAAATGATGACATCATCACTACTTGAGAATTGAACGGCTTCTTCATCTGTTTGAAATATATTTGTGTTTGTTGCATAGACATTTAAAAAAAGTTAGATAAACTTGTTCTCCAAGTTCAACATTTCCATCCATTTTCCTGCATGCAACTAGTATAGTTTTCTTTGTTTTCACCCAGTTTATATATAACAGTTGTTTTTTGAAGTGGTATTTTCTTATCGTTTTTTATATTGTTGTATGTTTTTTTATCCAATTGGATTTTATCCCACTGACCCAATGATTAGTATGTTGAGAGAAAACAACCATGTCCTATAGTTGCATCTATTATATAGTGCATTTGATGCACGCCATATCAAATATGCATCTATATGGGCAATTGTGTTGTAAATATGTACTTTTAAATATAGTGACTGTGTAACATTTTGATAACTATGCATGAGCAGTTTACATACATGTAAGTATTTTATAAAAGTCGTTGTCAAATTGGCTTTTATTTTAATGTGTAGACATAATACAGTGTTTTGCCTAGTGTTATTGTTTGTATTTTTTTTATTTAATTTAATATACTACACAATCAATGAAAAAACGTTAATTTCAGAGATGTTTGTTTTGTTTGTTTGTTTTTATTATTTGTAATGCACACCTAACCCAAGGGTGGCAGGGCGCAAGAGCAACAAGAGGAATGTATAGTTTAGGTTACATATGGCAAAATGGATGGAGTCCAGATATGGTTACAGTACTGGACACATCCGCAACATTGAGAACAGATACAATAAAACATATTTACAGACAGTATAATATACAAAATGTACAAGTTATAGCTAAGCATAAAGGGTAGCAGGTGATAAAAGCAAGTACGTTAGTTCTCGTGTTCCTTGATCCAGCGGATAAGATTGGATATAAATTGTATGTAAGGAAGGTCTTCCCTTAGGGTTGTTGGTACAGAATTCCAATGTTGTGCGGCTTTAACGGGAAAGCTACTCTCCCCGGTCGTAGTGCGTTCGAATCTCAGCACCAAAAGGAGGTTAGAGTTGACCTTTCTGGAGGGGCAGCAGGAAGCTTGTCTAGTAAATCTCTAAAGAGACAGATTTCAGGAAGATCTTGTCTGTCATGGAGAGCCAGTTGACAGATCTTCTAATATCTGAAATGTGGGCTTTCTTCGCGAGACTAAGGTCTGCTCTTAAGGCATTATTTTGCAGGATTTGAATCTTGTTTGTGATGTATTTGTTACTGCCTACATGTATGGCATTAGAATAGTCCAACTTGGACAGGATCAAAGCTCTAGCTAGGGTAATGCAATTATTGGAGGAGAGGAAAGTTTTGGCTGCTCTGTTGAGTTTGCAAGTATAGGATGTGGCGGAAGCCATATCGTTTACTTGTTTTTTTTAATGTTAGTGTGGAGTCTAAATGGAAGCCAAGGGTTTTTACCTCCTTAGCCACAGCAATGGTATTATTGTCAATTTCGAATGAAGAGTAGTTCTGGCCAAGTTTGTTAAGTTTAGCTTTTGTGCCCAAGATGAGGAGTTCTGTTTTATCACCATTCAGGCATAGACCATGGGAGGCCATCCATGCCTGGATGATGAGTTACACTCTGTTTACAAAGGCCAAATACTTGTCATAATCCCCCGTCAACGGGGTGAGGATCTGGGTATCATTGGCATGGTTTGTGTAGGTGATACCCAGACCGTCAAGATAATTGAAAAGGGGCTTTGTAAAAATGTTGTACAGAGTCGGCGAGACACAGGAGCCCTGTGGCACATCGCAAGTTATAGGTATTGGGTACGCAGCTGCTAACGGGGAGAAGACTCACATTGTTCTGTTATTGAGAAAGGATTGAATCCAGTCGATTGCCTCTTGGGAGAAATGAGCTGCCGTCTCTAAGTGCTTGCAGAGGATCTCATGGTCGACCAAATAGAATGCTGATGAGAGATCAAGGAGCAGCAGTAGTGCTGTCTTGCCCTCGTCTCTCAACTCATCAATTTGTGCCTTAAGGTCTACAAGTGCAGTCTCAGTTCCATGCAGGGGTCTGAAACCAGACTGTCAGACTCCTAGGAGGTTGTTGTATTCAAGGTAGTGTTGGATTTGTAGGTATGCTATTTTATTAAGGATGTTAAGTAGGAATGGCACTGTGTTGATAGGATGGTAGTTGGTGGGAGAACCCAGGATTGTTTCAGGATATTAGGTATGATACCTGAGGTGAAGGATGCATTTATAAGTTTGGTAATGAAAGGGGAGAGTTCACGAGCTGCATCTTTTATGAGTTGCGCTAGGCATAAGTCACCATGGCAGTTTGAAGTTTTAAGAGTAAGGATGACTTTTTCAACCTCTATAGTGGATACTTTGCGAAAGTTAAAGTGGGGGATGGCTGCATAGGGTGGAGTCAAGATTGGTAGCGGTGATGTAGTATTAGTGTTGCTGGATTTCGAGGTGGTAAGAAGAGTGTCTTTTTTGTTATGAATCTTAGTTAGTAAGGTTGTAATCTTATTGGCTAGAGCATTTTGTATGCACGTACACCAGTTTTTGTCCTTGAGGCAGGAGTCTGGAGTTTGGATAGGGGATTCTACCTCTTTCAGAATAGCAAAAAGCTCTTTGGTATTCGACTTGGCTTGGGAGATTCGGGTTGTAGGAAGTTTGTTTAGCAAGGATAATTTCTTTTTTATAGAGGGTAACTTGTTTGCTCAAGTTATTCTTATTAGTCTCAGATGGATCTAGTCTCCATATTTTTTGCAACAACGTTTCTCTTGTCTAATTGCTTTTAGGTGTGGAGTGAACCAGGAATTCACGTGTTCGCGAGGTTTGCTCTTTCTCATTTTTAATGGTGCAATGACATGAAGGGATGATAACATCACTTTGTTATACATATATACCATAGTGAAGGGATCAGTGTGGTCTGAGATAGAGTTGAGTGTGGGTAATATCAAAGGGAAAAGGTTTTCTGGAGTAATATTTCTTTTGTTTCTAGTGGGGACCGCTGGTGCTATACTGTCGATAAGCAGTGGAGCTGAAGCCTCTAGTGAGAACATAATCAGATGATGGTCGGACCAAGACTGGGGCATTATGGATGTGACCGTGATTGGGCAGTTGTGCTCGGCAATCCAGTCAAGGGTTCTGCCTTTGGTGTGGGTGGGAGATGTGATCTTTTGGGTAAAACCTAATTCTTCTAAGGAGTTGTTAATTAAGGTTGCATTAGGGTCTAGCAGGTCACTGAAGCCAAGGTTAAAATCTCCTAGTATGATGCTTTGAGAGGAGTTTTTAAGGTTGTTGGACAAGATGTTGGTTAGGTCCTCTTTGAAGGATCCTAAACGGCCTGGAGGTCGGTATATAAGGTGGATGGATACTGACTGTGTGTTGGATATGGCTAACTTGTTCTTAAGAAATTCACAAGAGTCAGTGTTGTGGGGTGGAGAGAGTCTCAGTGTAAGGTTGGTTTTAGCTATTATGGTGAGGCCTCCACCTCGCAAGGTGGTATGATCTAGTCATAGCAAGGTGTAGTCATCTGGGATGGCTAGCATAATTGCTGGGCCAGCTGCAGGGTGGAGCCAGGATTCAGTGATCGCTAGGAAGTCCATATTTTCTTTTTTTATTAGATTGGCTATATCTGTTGCATGGGCAACCATAGAGTGGGCATTTATAAGAGCATCCTTAATCCCAGACTGTGCTGGTTGGGGCAGTGAAGGCTGTATCTTGAGATTGCATTTCGGGGCAGAAATGGGCTCTCAGAAAAGTCTGCTGTTGAGTTGGAGGGGGTGCTGTGAATGGCAAGTTTTGCAAGGGATAGTAGTAGCATTACTTGATGCTTTTTTTTTAGATAGAGGGTCGTACAGTTTCGGGAGTCTCGCTCGTAATTTAAGGTTCCTCTGTAATAGGGTACAAGGTCTAGAGATCATGTCAATCTGCTTAGGGAGGTTGTGCGCGGACGCTAGTGGAGGTGTGTAGTGTAACAAAGTGAAGTCTTGCAGGGTGATTATGTGGGGGAGTGTCCTTAGTAGGACTGTGTAGAATGGTGGGAGGTACATATCATGATTGTGTGCTTAAGGCTGGTTGTGGGGTGCACCAGGGATAGATGTGCTGTGTGGTAGCTATGAAGGCACAGTTCATAAATGGGATCACAGGTCTGTAGTTTGGCAACTGAGCAAATGGCGCATGCAATAGGAATACCAGTGCAGAGCTACTGTCTATTTGCAAGCAAGGCAGAATAGATCTAACAGGGCTAGCATAATGCATGTGCAAAGGACCTAAGACTAAGCAATAGGTTGGATGTGCATATGAATAAGCTGGCATGAGGCTAGTATGCTAGGTAACACAATAGGGGGCATACAATCATAGGCATTATTACTTGAATAGAGCTGGGTTAGATGCAGTATGGCGTACTGGTGACTATAGATCTATTGGAAATCATGGGTGAAATAATAGAGTTGAGGTGAGCAATACATTGTAACGAAACCTTTAAAATTTAGGGAACAAACTTTAGTTGCATGGACCTTAAGGTGAGCAATACTTTGTAACAAAACCTTTGAAATTCAAGGAAAATACGTTGGTTGCTTGGATGTTAAGGTGAGAACTTAATGCAACAAAACCCTAGAAATTCAGCTAAAGCCACCTTAACTTTGTGGCCCCTGTTGTGCAGACTATGGCCACAATAATGACATCACAGATCGCATCACTAAGGCTAATTTCATTACAACAGTAACTGGCATTAAGCATGGCCTTCAGCCATGGTCAGTGTGCATGGCCAAATATACTCTAACACATGAATGGGTACTAGTCATGGCCTTCAGTTATGTCAGTGGTCACAACTGTCACCCATGTGCCCTGAATATCTTAAAACACTAACAAGCAACGAACCATAGATTTTGGCCTTTACCAATGGATGCAGCTTTTAACAGTGCCCACTATATATTATATACACTGAACAGGAACTTTAGCACAATACTGGCCAGTGGCCACAATCTTTGACTGCGCTCACTATATGTTCAAACATATAAATGGGCCACTAGCTATGGCATTTGTCTTTGATCAACCATGCCTACTGTAAATTATATACAATAACCAGCCGGTTGCCATGGTTTTCAATACAATACTAACCAGTGGCCACTTCCTTTGGCTGTGCTGACTGTATATTCTGACATATTAATGGACACTAGCTATAGACTTTAGCCATGGCCACTGGCTACAGCTTTCAATGTTGCCCATTGTATATTTTAAAGCAGTGACAGGCTACTAGGCATTGTATTTAACCATGCACATTGGTATTTTTAAACACTAACTGACCACTAGCTATGGCCTTTGGTGATGGCCAAGTCCACGGTCTAAATTGTTATTACGGTAATCAACGTTTTCATGAGCTAACTTGTAAATGATGTCATGTCTAATTCCATTATTGATGTAATCAGTTATATACAATGCAATTAGTGTTGTCACCAGTGATGGCATCAGTGATGTGATTTGTAATGTCATCATTGTTCTCATACAACATTTAATTAGTGATTTATCAGTGATGTGATCTGTGATGTCATCATTGTGGTCATAGCACTGGGGGGACAAGTTCTCCTTGGAAAAAGAAATCCTTTGTGGAGTTCCCCAAGGGGCCAGCATGTCACCACTGCTGTTTAATCTCTACTTGAGGTACCTATGCCTCGTTCTCGACCATATCAACACCTACTTCACTAACTATGCTGATGATATGCAGCTTGTATTTTAACTAAGTGGCAATTATCAGAAAGACAGCGGTCTTGAGGAAGGTTAAAACCCTCGGTATGCTGCTGGAAGCATCCTTGGGGGCTGATGCCCAAGCACAATACATAAAAAAAAACTGTGCCTACCATCTGCGACTGATAAGAGCCATCAGACCATTTATATCAGAGGACAACTGCGCGACCATATCAAGAGCCACCATCCTGTCGCGCCTCGACTATGGGAACGCCTTAGTCCTGGGTGCCTCCAAGCAGTGCCTACAAAGCTACTGAGTTTTACAGAACAACGCTGTAAGAATTATCAAGCTCAGGTCCAGAACAGAGCATATCAGCAACTCCAGAAGGGAGCTTCACTGGCTGAAAATTGAAGATAGGGTGCACTTTAAGACCTTAACCATTGTGCATAGATGCATTCACGGAAAGGCACCAACGTACCTAAAAATGAGCATCAAACCATACGTCCCAAATAGAACACTGAGATCGTCGCAACTCGGCAAAATTGCCACAGCCCCACACAAACTTAAAAGCGGCCTAGGCAGAGCCTTTCCGACCCTAGCTGCCAGTCTCTGGAACAACCTCCCGGACCACCTAAGACTGGAACCCAACTACACTCGCTTTCGCAAAATGGTAAAAACCCACATATTCAAATAATCTGCCACCCTTCTAACTCCCATGTTAGTGTAATTTCTTGTGTTTGTCCCGTCCTATCCGTCCCACCACCTGTTTGTTCTGTCTTTTCGTGTTCTTGTTTCAGTGCCCGAGGCTCGCAAGCTACCGGCGCGATATAAATATTAAAATAAATAATAGTCTAAGCAACAGCGGGCGCAAAGTTAAGGTGGCTTTAGCTGAATTTCTAGGGTTTTGTTGCATTTAGTTCACACCTTAACATGCCTGCAACCAAAGTTTTTTCCTTGAATATATTTTACTGGGCCTGCGGTAGCAGCCCAGTAGTTATGGTTAAGTTGCTAAACCTACAGGAAGAACACTTTTTGGGCGGCTTATAATTTGTTCCCCCTCAGCGAATCCTCACCAGACTTTGCAGAAAAAGTATATGGCCTGAATTTATTTGCAACGTTTGGTGAAGTTTTGTCTAGGGGGGGCAAAGCTATAGGAGGGGTCCTAATATTTATTTTTTTCCATAGACTGAATGGAGAAAAACTTTGCTCACACCTACAGCCCCAATCGCTGGATGGATTTTCACCAAATTTGTGGCAGGAGTGGCGGCTTGGTCCTGAAAGCGAGCTTTTGTTAATGTGGTGTAAATCTGTACAGTAGTTGTTGTTAAAACGACCAAAATGTAAGTAAAAAAAGTAGTGATATATGTGTCCTGTCCGCGGACTGACTTCCCTATTCGGTCCATGGACAGGACTCTGATTGGCTTATAGGGCAACGTTGTGTCCGCAGACATCAGATGCACCCACTGATTGGATGGTGAAAAGCATCAAGTGCGTCAGATTTTTGTAAACGTCTGCCATCTTGGATTCGTGGATAGCGGCCGTTGTCTGCGGAAATTGCGGTAGAAACATATTAAAAAACAAATGTTAGTGGCAAAAGTCACATGGAGTCGACCACGCTTGCAAACTGGATTCAGAGTCACTAAGGCCGCAGGTAACTGATTGGGTCTGGTTTCTTTGCATAAGTACGCCAACAATATAAAGTAATTGATACAAAACCAGTCACACAGCGTCAATTGTGATAAATCAAAATATGCATCCAATGCACACAAAGTTTATTAGCATTGAACTGATAGATGAGCATAAACTTGCTCTTCTTCAGGTGCTGATTGATGATTACAATAATGTAAAGATATAACAGATCACACACATGTATTAATCCAGATGCCCAGTAAGACGTGACAAGTGACACTATGCATCGCATTCAATTCAACAAAACAAACAAAATATTCATGATTGTAAACCAATGTAGAAAATCATGGGTCCATCATGTATGCCCTAGAATAGACACCATTTGAACATCAATATTTATACAAAATCATCAAAACAATTGAAAATAATAATTCATCAAAAAATAAATAGGAATAACATTTGGAAAGGGAGAAAGAAAAGGGTGAGGGGTCAAGAGAGATTACAAAACAATCAGTTAGTAAAGTGTCTCCTTTTGATGGTCACAACAAATATATAATAAATGCACAATGAAGCAACAGCTCGCCAAAGTTTAAAAAACAAATTACATAACAGTACCTTGTATCTGCTGTGGGTATTCCCAAATCTAAAATAAATCCAGTGTGGTTGAATTACCTCTTGGTATCCCGTAGGATAAGCGAAAAACTGCAGTAAAGCACAGAGATAATGCATCATGTAACAGTACGGGTTAGTTCTCTAAAATACTGAACTGTACTTCCAATTAAAAAATCATAAATGTTTAACATACCTCTAATCATTCGCAGTTGCGGTAATTGACTATTACAATCACAAAGAACACCATGTCCATCCAAATAGATCCATTAAAAGTAATTGGTGAGACAGAAGTCATTGGCCATAGTTGAATAGATCCATTAAAAGTAATTGGTGAGACAGAAGTAATTGGCCATAATTGTAAGTAGAAGGAAAAGAGAGCACAAACATGTGTCCATCAAGTTTACTGAACTTCAATAAACCATACAAAATAAAATCCAATTGTGTACTGTGAAGCCGCGATTCCGGGGAAATCTAAGGGACTATGTGCTAAGAGTCTTACCTTGTCAATGCGTGTAGCAGTTCTGTATTCAGACGCTAAGCACTGCACGCTTTTTTAAACATATATATAGGTTTGTGTGACTGGACCGAGCTGCTAGCACGCAAGCATTGGCTAGTTTCTGCCTCCATCTTCGATGTATATCAACTATGTGAAGTTAGCGTCTGCCTCTCCAGCCCAGTTCTAATGCTGTATGTTCACCTTGAATATGGGATATATATATATATGTTCAACATCATGCCTTAATTGCATTATATATTTAGCTTACATATATAGGTTATACATATATTTAATTTAGATGAAAAAATGTTGTGCTCAAGATCCTCCTACCGTATATTAGCACAGAATTTAAATACATAATATATATTGCCGCTGCCTCACATCAAATGTCCTTTACAAATGCCCTGATTGTGCATTCCTTAGTCTATGCTCGAATAATGCCCACTTAGATTGAATAATATATTGTGGTTGAGTGAATGATCATACTCATGCGCCCTGCTGAATTGGTTGTGCATTCATTAATAGCTGGACAATTAATTACCACATTTGGGTCATGTTGAAGGGCCTCATATCATATGCACATATATATTAAAATCCTGCTGGCAATGTTTCACAATTCACTTCGAGGTGCTGGCCATAATTAACAAATAACAATATGGGCAGTAACATGCACATGATAACATGCCTGCTCATAAGAAGACTGCAAACTCATGATCTGAATTCAGACCAGAATAGACAGTTCAGTATTTATAAATAAGCCTTGCTTCTAACCTGCGTAATTTCAAGGTTAGATTACCAGCGTGCGGTTATGTCATCACCTTAACTAATCCAACAAACCTAATATCCGTTTTGTTGTCCATTTGATGTCAATTTTGCCAATGGTTTGCTAGACGTTACTTGACATCTTGACTTGCAATTGTGGGGAGGGGTTCCCTTATGCTAATTTTTAAAGGTGGAATGGTGCTGCCAATGTATTTTAAGCCACATACACATCTAATACAGTAAACCAAAAATGTGGTGTTGCAGTCGATAAATGACTCAATACGATGTTCCCCCAATTTGCCAAAGGTAACTATAGAGGTTTTAAAGGTATAGGTACACATTGTGCAATTTCCACATGTATGAAAACCCTTGTTCTGAGCCATTTGTAGCCATGATCTTGTCTGATTCACGTTTTGTATGAATGATGGACACAAAATGTTTTTTATGAGGGTGTTCCCTTTGCTAAAAGTAAAGCTCGGATAGGGGTCTATCCAATTTGTCACATCCTGGTCTAAGATTTTTGGAAACGCCCGCCGTCTTGTATTCGTGGACAGCGGCCGGTGCGCAGACATCGCAGTAAAAACATATTAAAAAACACAACATTGCACTTGTCAAACTTATCAAATGTTCTCGAACAGTCCTGTAAAATTTGCGGGCACCTCTGCATTACAGGGATGGTGAAAAGCAGTTCTTGGATGGCTTATAAATTTGGCGCCACTTAATTCAACTGCATGAAATTTTGCACTTATATTCATGACCTGATTCCAATGAGTCTGCAAAGTTTGGTGGGAGTCTGTCAAGAGAGGGCTAAATTAGAGGAGGCTCCCAAAACAATATAAAGGCTTAAAAATGAGGTGCCATTTGACAAATCTACAGAAAGGTTTGTAAATAGATCATAGATCTAGATTTAAACGTTTTTGCAAAGTTTGGTGGGATTCTGTCAAGAGGGGGCAACATTAGATGGGGGGGTCCCAAATTATTTTAAAGGCTTATAAATGGGGTCCATTTGATGAATCTACACAAAAGGTGTGCAAAAACATTATAGATCTAGATATACATGTTGTTGCAATGTTTGGTGGGATTTTTTCAAGAGGGGGCAAAATTTGAGTGGGGGTCCCAAAATTTTGCAAAGGCTTATAAATGTGGTGCAATTTGACAAATCTACACAGAGGTTTGCAAATATTTTTTTAGATATAGATATAACTATTTTCATAAAGTCTGAATGGATTTTGTTAAGTGGGGGCTAGGTTATATGACTATTGTATGTGCATACATTTGACCTCTTTGAAAAAATAAAACATGGGTGGGTTTCCAGCAAACTTGTGCAAGGAGCATTGGCAAGGATCTGAAAGCATGTTTTTGCAAATGTGCCTGTGTTTTATTTTTGAACAAGTGTCAAAATGTAGGTACAAAAAATAGTGATATACCTTTTTGGTGACTGAGGTATAGCCGGTAGCCATAGGAGTGGCCAGATTGTCCGGGTCATGGAATAAGGTCATGATCCGGACAATCTGGCTACTGGCCATGACCACAAGGGACAACACATGGGATTAAAGTGGCCTTGTTCACCTGGGACCGGCTTTGTGGTAAAGTTGTTCGAAATTGGGATAGGTTTGAAAGGGAAGACAAATGTACACATAGTAATATGGTCATAAGGATCTCTCTTCACCTTCTGCAGGGAGCCATGGAAAGCGAAGAAGGGCCATGTATAGAACCCCACCTTCCCTTTCCATGGTGGCCATCTTGGAAAAGGATTTTCCTTCCTACACCGGGACGCTGCAGGTGTACCCGCTTTGGGAACCTTTGGTGCCAATGGCCTTCATCCCTTATTACAGGGGCGGGAATGGGGGGGTAATGGTCCGGAGACCTCGTTATCCACCCTTGCTTCACTTGGGCTGATAACTTTGGCTGCTCGGCCGGTATCCACCGTTCCAGTCTCTGGAACAGGGGGTGAATGCCACACAATATTCCCATTAGCATAACACAAAATGCAAATGGAAATGTTGGAAAATCTTATTGAGTCTATGTACTTTACTAGGAAATGTAAAGTAGATGGAGTCTATATGTTTTTTTAGTTCTATTTTTTAACTGTGAATGGTGGTTCCTAGAGGAACATTTCTTTTGTTGTTTTTGGATGTATTTTTTAATTTTTTTATTTTTTGACAGGAGAGCTTAGAATGAATGGTGGGGTCGGAAATGAGGGAAGAGGCACCAAACACTAATATGGAGGGACAGGGGAAAATTGTGTGTGTGTGTTATTTCTAAGGTAGAGGGTAGTGTTTGTCATGCTCCTTGATTACAGCTTCAAAAGCGCTTTGAAACTGCTCCCCTCTGCAGAATGTTTTGTTGTAGTATGAACAGAGGACTGTTGTTTTCGAAAAAAAATGGATCAAGAGCCTCTTGTTGCTTGCAAGGTAGCTGGTGGGATTTTGTTTCCCACAGAAGTAGGCTGTGTGGTTACAGTATTTGTTGAGGAAGATGAGGTGGAGGAAGACAGCCTCCTACTTGCTAAGAAAGGAACAACCTTTCTGAGAGCATTTCAGTCATTGGATTTGGTGTGGCAGCACATGGAGGTGGTCCAGTAGGATTACTGTCCGGGGAGGCCGTGACTGAATAAAAAGTTGAACTCATTGCATTTTACTTTGGTAGCTTTAGCCTTTGGTACATTCCCAACAGTGGTAAAGAACTGCCACACCCATGATTCTCTCTGGGTGCTAAAGGTAGGCACTTCCTCTACCGCATCTTCTTGGTCCTCTTCATTGTCTAGGACGTCCTGCGTTTCTTTTTGTTTTGAAGGTCCTCAAGCTGGTGGTGGTGGTGGCTCTTGGGGAGGAGGGATGGCATTAGCTGATGCCATTTTTAAGATAAATAGCAGTTTTGCAAAAAAATGTCCAAGTATGTACTGTGTGCTAGATTGTTAATGGATAATGAGTAGGAATAGGTGTAGGAGCTGTACAAGGGAAATTTTGAAGTTGAAAGATCCTAGATCAATAGAAAATGCAGTTCCACACTATCCACGAAGCACAGACCTTATCGCAAAGTGCAGACAGGTTCTCGGACACGTCATCATGCCGCGCACCAGTGTATAGTCATGTGGCACTGTCCGGAAGGTCCGCAATGTAGTCAGATGTTCATAGACGTCTACGGATGCAAAATCAGTTGAAATAGTTGCAAAAAGTGTGTAGAAGAGTTACAAATAATGCTAAAAGGTGGAAAATGGCAGAGTTTTAATGTGACACTTTGTAAATTGGACACAAATATTGCTATATTGGGTAAGTATGATATTAGTAAGTTGTAGGAAAATAGCATGCACTGTAAAAACCCATGAAATTCACTGAACACACTTTGTTAAAGGGCCTTATGGTTAAGTTGCACTAATAAAAACCTACGAAATTCAATGAAAAAAACTTTGTTAAAAGGGATGTTATGGTTACAAGTAAAACCGAAAACCCCCAGAAATTCGCCAGTTATGGTAAGCTAAGAAACCATAACTCGCACACCACCATGCACTGCTAAGACTAACACCCAGGACATCAAAGATGACATCACAAATGTCATTGATGTGATCACTGATGACATCACATACCTGGGCCACTTGTTTTTGTCCACTAACATATATAGGCCAGGTGGTTTAGTATCTAGGTTCTGGTTCTAGTATCTCTAGAGTGTTTTGTGATGATATTAATACAAAAATTCTCATTAGTTTTAGCTTTGGCGACTGGATGCACCATATTGCACCATACTATTTTAGCAAATTGCATTCCTGCTCAAATATCATATCATCACTACATTTGCGTCTAGCGGTGTAAAATTCAGCCACCGGTATATTGGTTGAATGTCTGTGAGCAGGAATACAATTTGCTAAAACAACGGTTTCAGGAAAGGGGATATTCGAATGCATGATTCTTAAAGAAATATGGCAAAATCCAAAATATGAATCGCAACAATATGAATCCACATATTAAAATACGAAGTATATGGAATTTGAGACTGTTCACTAAATGTGTGAATTGATTAAAGATTATATGAATCCATGATGTCATACTGTGCAGGCAGGAAAGAGCATTCGCCAAGACACCATATTCATTAATAAGATACACTGTGGATCGAGGAATCAAGCAAAATGTATGTTTCTCAGTAGTGTTAATCTTCAAACTTACCCACGCATTTGCGGGGAACATATCAAAGGAATGTATAATAATATGATACTAAGGTTTGTGGGAATACTTTGTATTAGAATAGTAGTGGCCTTAGTGCTTTACTAAATGAAGCCTAATGGACAGAAGCATACCGCTCGGCTTGAATTGTTATTGTTTTTGAATTACGGGAATTGATGTTACGCATCAAGTGCATGCAACATAACTCAGTCTATTTAAATAGGGAAAACAAAATGTCAGCAGCGCATTTTGCTATCGCGGCATGCCAAATGCGCCACAGACTACACCCTAAACACGGTAGTCCATTAAATAAGGTAAGATCATTGCTTGAATACGCCTTAGGAAGTCACTATTGATTCTTGTACTGAGATTTATTTTAAAATTTAGAATTATATAATTTAATATGTGCAAACTATAAAGGCATTTTGTAGGTGAATCAGGTCACACCTTGAGGATGATACCTCTAGGTTGTAACATTACTTCTTGGAATATTGTAGCAATTTAAGAATGACACATATACAGGACCTCATATTGCAGGTTAAACTCATGAACATCAGTTCAATGTACAGTAATGACTGGGAAGCATGCTCACAATATTTATTTATTTATTATTATGATTTTAACGTTAGTCTTTTTTTAATTGAATGGGCATATCACCACTGAGCAGCATGGGCAGTGGGCACACATATTGGTGAGAGAGAATGTACTAATGTATTTTAACACAATACACGCTAAATTCATAGCAATCAGAGTGAATTACTAATAATTTGTTTGTTGAAGACAGCTCAATTTCAACAGGCTGTTAGAATCATACATTGAGTAGCTAGGATATATGCCAAGAGATTGACATTTTGGTCAGTCCAGCTAAATGGCTACACACAATAACAATACAGCATGTCAATTGCTAAAAACATGACCACAGGATTCAGCAGTTCACACATGGAATTAAATTCAATTAGCCATTGACACAGTGTGATGATTCAGACCTAGTGCATGTCAAAATGGTGTGGTGGGGGATGTCTATGTTTCACTGAACGAGTCCATTACGAGGTCTGAGGACCATAATTCATAATATGACACGAGAGGTGATCATTTTGGAGGTAATGGAGTATCAGACCAATGGCGAGTAGTTGATGATTAATGTGTCTCTTTGTTTTCTCCCTTTTGGTTTTCTTTGTGTTCTTCTTTAATGTGGAATGGCACTGATGATCTATGCTGAATTGCTTTTTCATCATTAAATGGTATTTTGGACATATATATTCTCATGGTGTAAATTGATTTGTTACCAGAAAGTGCTCCAATAGACTGTCTTGCTGCCTGCCCCTAGTGGCTCTGATTAACTTTGTTGCTGCCTGCCCCTAGCGGCCCTGTTTAACTGTCTTGCTGCCTGCCCCTAGCAGCCTGATTAACTGTCTTGCTGTCTGCTCCTAGCGGCCCTGATTAACTGTCTTGCTGCCTGCCCCGAGCGGCCCTGATATCAACTGTGCTGCTCTCCGTGTACTAGCACCCTACTACATCTGTTCCCTACAAATGCATCCCCCTGGAACCCGCCCCACAGCGCCTACGCACCTTCTCTCCTTATCTTCGATCTTCCTCATTTCTCTCTCCCTTCTGGCCATCTGCAGCATGCCGCCTGCACACCCATGCTTGCATGCTCATCCATGCCCTTCACCACTACTTGACATCCTGCACACCACATCATCTTCAGCACTCCAAACCACATTCAACCACCATACCAATCTGATTGGACATCACCCACACCACCTCAGGCTCTGTAGACTAAGAACACACACTAAACCTCTCCAGCTTGCCGCAGCACACCACCCTCCACATACCTTAAGAATAACAGACTTAGCTCTCGCACCCACACATCAGTCACCCAGATTCACCTCTTTGACCATGCACACCACCCTAGCACCCAGCACACTGCATCTATCATGCTCCAGCCTCCCTCACTCAAACATGCACCTACCAACTCCCTTACCCCCAACGCCAGCATGCATACTCCATCACATACATACTCCATCACCAGATTTAAGATGTGCACTCATCAATGATCACTCTGTCCATGCCCATGCTATTGAAATCAATGACCTTATCACCACCCATAAACTAGCTCTACTAGCCATATCCGAAACCTGGCTCCATGAAGCATTCAGCCCATCCATCCACCTTGCCCTCCCCCAAGACTATACCATCCTCAGACAGGACCAAAATAATTCTAAAGGTCGCAGAATTGCCCTCATCTTTAAAAATACCCTTGAGAATGTGTAACCACCAGTGGGACAACAACGCCGATCTCCTCACTGCCAAACTAGCGCTCTCCCCTAACTGTACCATAAACTTCCTTATCACCTACATACCACCAGGATCACCCCCAGACTACCAAAAGCAACTCCAAAATATAGGCAACAACCTTAAAAGCACCACCAAAACCATCCTTCTAGGTGATATTAACATTGGCCTATCTGACCCGAAGGACAAAGCAGCCGCAAACTTAGCCAAAGAACTCTCAGACATGGGGTTCGAACACAAAATTACGACACCTACTCACAACAAAGGCAGATCCATTGACTGGATTGCTGATCACAACTTCTCATCTGCCATCACCTTCATCTCGCCCCTCCCATGGACAGACCACTACTTCATTCAATTTTCCATTCCCACCAATCCCACCCATAAAACCCTAACTCATGCCCCGCCAAACTCACTGCTTCCAACCTCGCTCCTCTCCTCGATATCCCCAACTCGATATCCCCAAACTCAAACCTCCATTTATCCATGACCCTACCTCTCTCGCCAACATCTACTCCAGTGCGCTCACTCAAGCCATCAAAACTATTGCCCCTCTAAAGAAAAAAAATTAAAAAAAATCCATGCACTGCAACTCTTGGTTCACTATAGAAGGTAGGGCCATGAAAGTGTACTCAGACCAGGCCAGCGCTCCCCCTACCACCATCAGTTGTGGAGTCCGACAAAGGTCTTGCACTGCACCGACCCTCTCCAACCTATTCACTAAACCCCTCTTTGACTTACTGGACTCCCTCGACATAGCTTACACAAACTATGTGGACAACATGCAGGTTCTCCTCCCCATCTCTGGAGATTACGACCAAGACTCAGACTCAGAAGCCCTCCTTAAAATCTATTCCACTATTCAAACCTGGATGGCTATCAATGGTCTTTGTTTAAACAGAGATAAAACCAAAATCATCATCCTAGCCCCCAGTGAAACACTAACCAAACTCAGCCCCGACTACTCTCACATGACCATCGACAGTATTAGCATACCTGTCTCCTCTGCCGTTAAGACCTTAGGAGTCTACCTAGACGCCACACTCTACATGACTGGACAAGTCAGCACCATCACCTCCGAATCTGCTCTGACCACCAAACTCATTTATGCCATAAAACCCTACCTCACCACACCCAACTGCCTCTCCATAGCCAGAGCTACCATAGGAGCCAGACTGGACTACTGCAACGCCCTTCTAGCAGGCACATCAACTAAAAACTTAAACATGCTCCAAATAGTGCAAAATAATGCCCTCTGCGCTGCACTACTCATCCCCAAAATGACCATATTTCACAGGCCAGAGAACTCGTACACTGGCTCCCAGTCAAGGAAAGAATCAATTTTAAAATACTCACTCTCACACACAAATGCATCAATCACACAGCACTCCCTACTTATCAGAAACCATAACCATGAATTCCTCCATCCGTCCTAAAAGAATCCATCACGCTAATCAACTCCGTGTACCCACTGTAAGAAGAGCCAAAGCCGGCAAAACTACACTATTCAATTAACCACTACCTTCCTTCACCTACACTTGCTCTCATACGTTCTGCTACGAAATGTGTCTGAAAATACCAGCATCTGTATATATTATCCTGTAATGAAAATTGCCTTGAACCATCTTCCTTCCACTGTAACCAGCTTGATGTTTATCTGTAACAGTGCCACGATGAACCTGGGCTGATGTGCGCTTTAAATAAATTTGAATAAATAAATAAACAATAGTCTAGAGAAAGACCTAGGGGCCGAATCACACATTGACTACAAACCTTAAAGGCACACAATCATTGTAACATGTATAACTACAAATGTTAAGGGCACATACCCAGTGTATTATGAATGGCGACTACGAACCTTAAAGGCACACTGTCAGTGTAACATGTATGACTACCAATGTTAAGGGTGCATACCCAGTGTATTATGTATGGAAAGTAGTTGCGATTGACAAGAACGTCTTCAGATTTGTACTCAAGTGTATATAAACATTTAATATTGGAAATAAAAATCCAAGTTATTTAATTAATGGTTTAGCGTAATCACTGCAGTTGAATTTCTTTATGTTCATACATTTGTCAGCACTGTGAACCCATCTCCAGCTATGGAAGAGTTATGTGTATTCTGGTCGAACAGCCTGGCTTGCCAAATGACAGAACAGGAGCCTTGAAGGCCTTGCCTCTCCCTTGATACTTTGTGAGGTTGAGTACCACCTATCTCTCCTCAGCCACCTATCTCTGCTGAGTCAGTATCCCATCAGGAGCCGGTCTCAGAAACAGGAATCAAAAGCCACACCCAACTCAAAAGGACTATCCTCACAACCTTGTGTTGCATATCAAAAGGACCTTTGGTACTGTTGAAAAGGGAAGGGGTTGGGGCTGGAAATTCAGACCAGCTGGTAAAAGATTAATTCATCTTGTTTTGTCTCTGTATCTCTCTTCCTTCCTGTCCCCTCCCCTTCTCTTTTTGGGTCTGATGTCAGAAGGCAAAGTCCACTTGCAGGATTGATTTAGTCCAATCACCTTTACACATTTTCCTTTAAAAGAAGGGGTCTCCCACCCCCTTACTGATCACTATTGTAGATAACCCTGATAATTCATTTGGATCTCTTTTGGGAGAGTTGATATTTAAAAAGCCCTCAAACATGGAGGTGATGAATGAGTGGTCCAAGGCAGAGGCAAGTTCTACACCCTGCCCACTGCCAAGGCACAATGGGGGAAACTCTTTTTTGTCCTCACCAAACCTCCCTGGTCTGGTACTGCCGACCCTGAATGGAAGCATCTTGTCCTAGTGCTCCTGGAGTGAGTCTTACAGCAGCAGCAAGACAAGGACAGCTAATACCTTTGTTCTACCGCATCAATCCATTCTGATCACATTTGAAATGCATTTGCCGCCATCGAACGAGAGGGACCTACCAGATCTGCTTTTGACACCCAACCAAACATTTGAACCACAGTGCCTGCATCTTTGAACCAGAGTGACGCTGGTTTCCTTGCATTGTGTTCTCCTAGGGCCCATCCTCTTCTCAGCTCTAATCAACCGCTCATCGGCAGATTTCACTCAACATGCTGGAGTTTCACTCATCGGCTCAAACCCCCAGTTGCTGAAGACTCTTTGTCGAACAGCACACCGAACATCAGGATTAAGCCTTCAAATCATTGCTGAACTTTGACTTGAACCACTGGAACATAACACATCTACCCTACCCAATGGTTACTGCACACTGAAGACCCCCTAAAAAGGTACTATTGCTCTATTTTGGCCATTGGGCCATAGAGATTGGTTAGGTCACTTGTGCACCTTCTTCTTCGAAAGACATATTCCTTTTAAAGTACATTGTTCTTATTGAATTGCCTTTCAACCCTCTATTCGTACTGCTTCTCTCTTTGCATATTCACAGTTTTTTGCAAAGGGGTGGGTTTTGTGAATTATTTTTCTCCATTTAGTTATTGTTGTGGATGTTTTGTTGAAGCAAAGTATATACATTTTTTGTAGAACCTTGATTGGACATTCCCTCTTATTTTGGTGTGTTATATTTAGTTGTGTGGGTTGCTACTGAAACACATTCACCCCCTCTTGAGAGTGTAGTCTTCCCTTCACCCTTGGAACCACAATAGCCGAAGGAGGTGCATTTGGTGATTCTTCCTGTTTTACCTTTATGATTGGAATCACTCTCTGTTTGTAGCAGGTTGAGGTCAGATCAGACACTTTAGCCAAACTCACCCTCTTACTCCTGCAGCGCAGAAATCATTTGGTCAAACGGTTTGTGTTCAGAATGTTTATAAAGCAGGTGAAGTAGACAACTTTACGTCTTTCACAGAGGCGTACTACGTGTTTGTTTGGCGTTTTTGTTGTAAAAGAACAACAAGTCGAATTTCCTTCTTTTTCCCTTGTTTTCGTTTCTTTTCTTTTAATTGACTAAAAATTAAAGGAGTGTCAATTAACATTTCTTGCTTTAAAATTGAGAAAATAAAAACATACAGGAAGAGCTATGTTAGGTAAATAAGTACACGTAATATCCTTTTTTTTTTTGCTAGCAACCACTAGGGTATACAAGCACTGCCATAACAGATGCTACTGATAACCAATATAATCCGTGTTCATTAGTCAACTACGACATCATTAAAGGCTAGAGTCGATCACCTGCATGGTGCCCGCAGATGTTGGTAGATGTTGGCAGGTGCATACTAACCATTGAGGTACCTGTAAGCATATTCTCAGATGGGGCTTCATAAAGTGAACATTTGCATTCCTGTGCAATTCTCATGCAGAAAATATGATTTACACGCAGTTTATTTACTAAATTGGTAAGATTGGTGTACGGTATGGGTGCATTTCTGCCAGGGTTAAACATGTTTTGCTCATCGCTATATAGGGGAAGCAATCATTTTTTCAGAAAAAAAAAATGCCATTCTGGAACATAATACAGAAGTATTTAAAAAAATAACTGTCAATCAGCTCTCACACACTGCTACGGGTGCAATAAAGATATGCCATAGCATCTGATCTGGAGATAGTCGTATGTTAAATATATTGTATATGATACCGTTGTATATTTTAATGATAATTGTGTTTCCACCACATTGCAGAGATTACAATCCGTGAAAACGTTCCAATCTCTACTAACCTTTATCTCCCCCCAAAGAAAACAGACATCTGCTTCACGTGGCCACACTAGCTCTGACACCGGCCTTTGATGCAGACGCAGCAGGCCGAGCAAAAGCAGCACGAGCCGGGCATAGTAGATACATTTAACCATCTGTATGGGCAGTTGCCAACCAAACAATGCTCCAACAGTCCCTGCTGGCTTGATGTTCGCAGTTTTACATTGCATTACTCTGAGCAGGTGCAACAGCCAAAACAAAAGGAACACAGGCTTACTCCTTTACACGCTTAACTTGTTAATTCTGAGCATGAGGCTCTTCTACACTGCACGGTCTGCGTGCAGATAGCTGTTGCCCACTTGTGGTGCCCCTGCACACCTCTCAGATGGGCCATAGTCTCCCTAGCTATACACACACATTCAGGGGCAGGACTTACTCTGCCTCTACATATGCAATTGTGCAATATTCAGATTTGTTGGCCGCCCTCCAATCAGGACTGGCTATCCAAAGATCACACATTCAGGTATACCCACATAGATTTGGAGTTAAGAGACTAGAATAGTCCCTTATCCAGTCCAAGCTGGAATCCATTCACACCAAGAAGCCTTTATATAATCCTTTATAGCCTATCTACAATGAATCTACAGAGACAGGATGGCACATTTGGCAATCTACAATGACCCAAACAAACAAAGGGAATGCCACAAACAAAATTAATGAGGTCTTGAATTGTTTAAATGCATCGGTATCCCAATGGCCAGTTGGCCATCATATATCTAGGCATGAATGTAGACACAAACAAAACATGTCACTGCCACACACAGTATAGACTCATTAAGTGAGAAAACTTACCCTAGGTCAAAGGCAGGAGCTGAAGGAGAATTCCAACCTGGTAGCCCAATAGACTTATAAGGACAGCGCACCTTAAAGAAGCTGCAGCTGCGATGGGATACCAAAAATAAAGCGAAGATACCAAGAAAGCTAGCTATGTTTGTTGGACTTAAAGAGTTTGCAAAATGCACGAGAAAAGTTGAATTATATCCTTAAATTCTATCCACTGAGGTCGAAACACGTGTCGGCTGATACATTAGGAATAAAACCAATAATACATGCAAATTTGCAGTAACTCTTTTGATTTATTACTATAACAATCTTGTATAATTAACCAATAAAAGGCAGAGCATGATACGCCAATTCAAATTTAATTTCAGGATGGAAATAGAGCTGGATACGCAGTTCCAGACTATGCTAAGCGTGTGCATGCATTCCCCTATATTCCCAGAGACGAGGATGCATTGCAAGGCCAAGATCAAAGACAATTTTCATGCCAGAAGGCATGGGTGATGAGAGATGTTGGGCTAATTGGTTGCGAAGGTACAGTCCAGTCTACCCCCTGACACCTGGGATATGAACTTATATGCTGTTAGTGAGCTGAATGTTCCAGAAAGGCACGAGTGTGCCAACTAATTGTAGAGGGCCATATAACAAAGGGACTCATAGTTTGAGAGACAATGGTGTACTGTGTTTCTAATGACTGATGAAGATGACTTGCACCAAAGGTGGGCATGAGTTGTCCACCTGACTATAGAGACCAAATCACAACCTGACCCCTTATAGAAAGTATGCTTAGATGTTCCCCTTGAGCCAACCACAATCCCCTGTAGTTTTTTTTATTTTGCCATGTAGTATGATGTCACGAATGACGAGATTGTACTATAAAAGTGTTGTTTTTTATTAAATGCTTTGAGAGAACGCTGTGTTACGTCCGTTGATGTCAATTGTAACTCCCTGTTTTAGACAATTGATAATAAAACAGAAAACAAACTTTGCCATCTTTCTGAGTTGGTTTGATTATTTGGTGTAAAGAATTACTCTGTATCGCAACTACTGCATTACACGCTACCCGTTAAGTGCTCTAAGATCACTTGGTAGCATGGTCGGTTGGTTCAGACCCATCGATCAGTTAGCTCCAGAGTTTCGGATGATCGGACATCCTCCTCCATCTAGCCGGAAGATCGCTGGGTTTCCTGTGGAGAGCGGCCAAATAGAAATCTTGCAAGAACAACCGAGACGGGGGCTGGGTCCCTCTTTGACAAAATCTCTACCTGGTTTCCAAGGGCGCTCTGCAGAAAGAAGGTGAAAGTGATTGTTTGGAGGAGGAGACTATACCGAAGGCCTTGAGTCAAACAACCGAATGGTGAGTAGACTGAGGGGAATGGTACATTAATGGGATGATTAAGGGGACAGTGTTGTGGAAATGTAAAAGTAATGGGAAATATTGTGTGGAGATTGAGATAGAAGCGCCCAGAAGCCTGACCTAAAGGGGTCTAGTAGAAGTCATCTCACACTCCAGTAGGAGTCACTAGGCTACGTGTGAATAGGTTCACATAAGGAGACAATTTAGATCCTGTGACAGGATATTTGTATAGGGGCGAGGAGAAAAAGGGTGATCATGGAGAATTTTTTGTAAATGTGTTAAGTCCTCTAGTCTGTCTGTATTGGTGTTGAGTTAAGGTGTTGAAGAAGAGACAAAAGTTGTGAAGGAATTGAATCAAAGTTAAGGAGCTAAAAAGACTTTCTAGGAAAGTGGTTGGTACCAATCCAGAGATAGACAGAGATAATTGGAGCGATAGAGGCTTGAACAGCAATTGTTGGAGCACGCTCTTATTTTTTTTTTTAAGAATATTGAAAAGTGGTGCAAGTATTCCAGAAAACCTGATAAGTATTTACAGTCAATTGAGACTCATCACAAAAGGAGACACTCCCTTGATCCATGTATATAACACATTGCCAAAGCATGTGCCCAATCTCAAACAGTATAGTGTGGAATAGGTGGAAGGCACGGCCGATAAGATGTACATGCCTTGGCCACAAGGTCAATCACTGTCCAAAGCAGTATTGCAACACATGACCACATACTTGAAAGCTGCGTGCACTCGGAAGACATTGGACAAATCATTAGCTACCCTAGAGCTCTGGAAAATGTACCAGGAAGAAACGGAAGATCCGCCCACCTCAGCTTCCCTTACCTCGCCTGAAGTAAAAGGTGGTAGTGCAGAAGAAATAGGGTTGCATCCTCTAAAGAAATTGAAAGCAGCCACGGTCTATATTACTCCAATTTGCAAACTGCCTGCTTATAGCAGTGACGATAGACCAGAGGAGAATAAGAGAAAAGAGTAGATATTTAAGATCATACAAGATAAAGGAGATAGGAGTGAGCCATCAAACGCATCGACAGAATTACAAAGAGAGATTAAGAGATGGAAAGGGGAAAAGGACAAAGCTAACGTGGTAACGCTTGTGCAGAACAAATTAATGGGAGGACAGATATTCCTCAAGCTCGACGAGAAAAGCATCAAGGAAGTAAGGAAAATAGAAGATAAGGATGAACATGATAGAAAAGACAGAGTGAGAAAAGAGGATGAAGGAAGATGAGCTTAAAAGAAAGAGCAAGGAGCAGCGAGAACAGATGTATCAGGAGGAGCAAGAGAAAAAACAGGAGCGGGCAGAGGAGCAAAGAAAGTACAACAATAGGTAGAGAGCAATAGAAGATAGTAATAGAAAAGAAAGGAAGAGAGAGGAGGAAGCACATACATTATAGTACAAAAGGATACAGAGACGAAGAGAAAAGGAGGAAAGGAGATCACAAGTGAGGAGAGCAGAGCAAAGACAATAATAGGAGAAAATTAGCAGGGATTTGAGAAAACGAAGAGAATTAGATGAACAGTTAGAACGAAGAAGAAGATAGCGAGACTTTGATATTAGCCTTGTTTGTTAGAAACCAGCAGAGCCAAGCCCAACAATACAAAGGGACAGAATAGAATAGTTTCTTCCGTTAAAGGGAGCAAAGTCAGGGCCATCAAGAGTAGCATTAGAAGAACAAAATGTTGACATACAAAGTATCAGAGACAGGATCGATTAGGCTTATCAGGAATTAAAGGAAAGTAGAAAATCTGGAAGCCAAGGGAAAGGAGATCAGTCCCTAGTACTCCAATCGCAAAGCAAAGAAGAAATCCTTTTAGCTTTGTCCTTAACCAGACTTACCTTAGATAAAGGCGAAGGAGATGAGAGTCACACTAGTTGAGGACTAGACATGTCAGATGACGAAAGAGAAGCCTTCCTTGGGGAAGAGGGAGAGAGTGCGTGTGCCCCCAAGGTAAGCCTGCAGACAGACAAAGAAGTAAGATGGTCCAATCTAGAGCAACCTAAGAATAGGACACAAGATCTATACATATCCAGAGTGTCCCAGAGGATGATCGCATAGTGAGAAGGGGGAATCACCGCCATATGTGAGCAGGTTAAGATCACTACCAGTATGGGGACGGACTGAGACGATTGTCCCTGTCTTGAATAGGCAGACAATGGGAGCCGACTGCGGGTTAGGGTTTATGCAGTTTCCCTTATTGGAAAAAGGGGATCGAGACCACAGTATATTCCATGGCCGCAGATGGATAAGGATAATTTAAGTTGTAAGCTCTCAAGTTTGAGGGTGGGTGCTGGAATGTGGATATATGAGTTTGAATAATTACAGGAGGAAACACGCTGGCCATAGGGGACATTAAGGGAGAGAGCTGATGACATATGGAGGAGAGCAGGCTTTCAAGTGTGACTGCACAAAACACAGTGCATGACGGAGCGCCATTTAATAATTGCAGAGCAGATGTTTGGAGGCCTCTTAGGGTGCAGTATCCCGACACATCAGATATGGGTGTAATCATGAAATGTCAGATGAAGCAAGATGAAGACCCAATTCCTTACATTCAGGATATTCAAGAGCGTTGGCAACTTGAAATGCGCAAGCCTTGAGGAAAAACAGTGGCATTATTTTACCACATTTTATGTCAAGGATTGCCCGAGCAAGTACAGAGGCATATAAAGAAACAAGTGGGAATGAAAGCAAAGCTGTGGGCTAAAATACAATTGACAATTTTGCATCACTGTCGGCTATTGCAGGAGAAAAACAAGAAGAAAGATGAGGCTAGGAAAATTGAGGAAGCCAAATTGGTTCAGAAGAAATTGTCAACATTTTCCATAGAAGGTGCGGTATTGACAAGCGGAGAAAGATTGGGAATGCAGCAAGCAGTGGGTAGATCGCAGGCGAATAATCAGCACCAGATGGACCAAGGAGGGAATGGGTTCATGCCACAAAGCAGAGGTATGTGCTATAGAGGAATGAGTGGATTCCAAAACAATCAAGGTGGGTTTTAAAAGGCGCAGAATGAGAATCAGAATGCACAAGGAGCATTCAACCAAGGGGGACTAGTCAGACGCTTCCCCCTGTATGCTGGACTTGTGAGATGACAGGTCACATTGCACGTGTACTTGGGAGCTAAGGGAATGTACAGAATGGCCAATTCTCAAGAGCTTATCCTCCACCATATAGCAAACAAACTAGATAATTGTTTGCCCAAGATCAGGCAGTCTATCAGACACAAGCACCACAAATGCAACAGACACAACACCCAAAGCATGTGCAAATGAATCCACCCTAATGGCAGTTGCAACACACGCACATGCAGACACAACACTATGCAAATACAGGACATTTACGGACACCTAGAACAGGAAATGCCAATGTGGTAAGAGGAACTCCTTTCACAGGTACAGGGGTATGCCTGTACTCACAACAGTACAGCTCACAGGGCAACGTGATGTGTTGTCAGTACTGTCAGTGACACCAGACCCCCAGGAGGAATCAAGGGTTTATGTGACGATAGGAGGCAAATATTTTCTTTTCTAGTAGACACTGAGGCCACTCGTTTATGTATACGAGAGGGAAAATATACAGTGTCGGGAATTACCATGAATGCTCAAGGGTTCTCTGGAGCTATGAGTTGAGTTCCTTTTACTGATGAATTAGCAGTCTCTATAGGAGAGTGTCACATGTATGTTCCATTGTTGTATTCACGACAGACACCAGTTAACATTTTGGAAAAAGATTTGACGATTTCATTTACTGACAAGGGAATAGTGTGTACCACTCCCGGAATACACTACTTAGATGTGGGCACATTTATACTGGCGCTCACAGTGCAAATGTCTCTGAGGCGTTCCAGTAGAGCCCAATCTTTTTCTTTATGGGGGGAGCATTTTACTAGCATAGCTACCTGGCCTAGTGGGTAAGACTGTCAGGATACCTGACAAATACTTGTTAAGACCACAGATACTGATGGACGAAGATGGGGACAGTCTATCCCTGTAGAGTTAGAAGCAGCCATAGTACAAAGGGAAATAGTGATGCTCGAAGGAACGGATGATGAGGGTAGACCATGGAGGACAGTAATAGTTCTTGAAGAAGGATACAGGTTGATTGACGTTACTGATGATGATATGTTTAGAGAAGACCCAACTGACAAAGAAGTTTGTTTTGCTTTTTCTGAGCACTACATACTGGATAAGAATAGAGAAGAGGGAAATCCCACAGCGATTGGCAATAATGTGGCAGTGTCCAGCATTTTTTAAGAGGACTTGGAGAAGCTGTCCAGCATCCTATGGACTACAAGCCCTTGTGACATAGGATTATTAAAGGGAATAGGGGAAGTTAAAATAAAGCTGAAGCCAGGAGCAAATTTGTCTTGAGCAGGATAGTATCCCACATCTTTTCTCACTGAGCGCCATGCCAGAGTGCACTGGGGGGATATATTTTCTGAGGCTATACCAATCATCTTTGGGGTACCTCAGGGAGCAAGTCTATCCACACTGCTCTTCAATATATACATGAGAAGCCTATGTGACTTGTTGGAGGATGTCAGCATTTTTTTTACAAATTACGCTGACGACACGCAAAGTGTCATTGAACTAGCGGGAGACTATACCAGGGACAGTGTTAAAATAGCTGAAGTGTATAGCCGAATAGATCTATGAATGCAGCAAAATTGGATGTGTTTAAATAATATGAAAACAGAGCTCATGATTTTTGGAACCAACTCAATCAGAGTCAAATTAGGAGAGGAGTATGAGACCGTCTCAATTAAAAAGGCGCAAATCCAAGTCATGAGCCAGGTTAAGACACTGGGGATGATGGTTAATGCTACAGTCAGATCAGAGGCTCAGTTTAACTATTTGCACAAAAATACAGCATACTATCTTCGTCTCTTGAGGGCAATCAGACCGTACCTGAATGAGGAAAATACAGCAACGATTGCGAGAGCTATAGTATTATCAAAATTGGATTATTGCTAAAAAAAGATCTCGCTAGGTGCCAAGTCATGGAAAATGACGCAGCGTGGGTAGTGATGAAAATAAGAAGTAGATATCATATAACAATGGCAAGAAAATCTTTGCATTGGCTTAGAGTAGAGGATAGGGTGAACTTCAAATCTATAACTATTATACATAGGTGCTTGTTCAGAGACTCCCCCCTCTACCTTAAGGACCAATTTGTAAGATACACACCCCTGAGACAACAACGCTCAGCAGACAAAGGTCTGCTAACCGTGCTAAGATATAAGATCAAGGCAGGTTTGGGCAGATCTTTTGCAGTGCTTGCCACGCAACAGTGGAATAAACTTCCACTTTCTTTGTGGATGGAAGAGAACTACCTCTGTTTCAGGAAAAGCCTGAAGACATGTCTCTTCAAGTGATTATTCCCAGTTGGGAACTGAGATCCGCAGCTGGGACTATTAGTGGTGTCCCATGTAGATTTAGTTTATGTTGTATGTCATAAGCACCCTCATGCCTGCGGGCTGACAGTGCTATATAAGTATACATACATACATATGGTAATGAATGAAGGGTTTAATCATTTGCCAAATGTTTATCGCTGGGCATACACTGCGAACAATTAGAGGAGTAATACCTTGAACGAATGGTCCTTTTCAGCATTTACATATTGATTATGTTGACATGCTGTAAGTATGTAAAGGATACAGGTATCTGATAGTGGTGGTGTGTCACATTTCTAGGTGGATTGAGGCACGTCTGTGTACACACCCTTAAGCAACTTGCATAGCAACGTTTTTAGTACATGAAGGGCCTCATTACGAGTCAGGCGTTAAGGGGTTAACGGCGCCGTAAATGGCGCCGACTCTTAACGCCTGATTCCGAGGTCCCTTTGCGCCATGGTGAGTTTAACGCCTGCTTTTTGCAGGCGTTAAAATCCATGGCGCTAAGGGACCATGGTGATAATTACGCCACCGTAATTTACGGTGGCGTAATTAGCCCCTTCCCCACTCCCATTATGCCCTATGGGGCAAAAATGGGAATGGGGAAGGGTAAATGGGAAATGGGGATTATACGCCCCACTCACCTTGGAATGGGGCGGTAAATCCGCCATCCACCTGGTAAGGGTACGACCCAGGCGGTAACTTACCGCCTGGGTCGTAATGAGGCCCGAAGTTTTTCCAAGATGGGTTGTGTGTGAAGTGCTGAGATCCGATAATGGGCCACATTTTCTTAATGAAGTGTTCACATAGATAGGACTATTATTGAGTATTAAACATACGTGTTATTCTGCTTATCACCTGCAAGCGAACAGAATATGTGAGAGACTCAACTGCCTGCTTAAATAAAGGATTGCCAAGATCAAGCTAACTTTGAAGAAGGGATGGCTATATTGCCTGCCCTTAGCTTTAAATGCCCTAAGGAATCAGCCTGGTTCGGTCAACCACCTTACCCCCCATGAACTAGTAACAGGGAGGCAAATGAAAATGCCTCTTACACCACCATCAAGGAGTGGAAGTGGTGCCCAGAGTACAGCGAAACTGATAGGTGATGAACTGCACAATTATTTGACATGTATGACCTCCAGCATCGCTCTCATTTCAGATCAACTCCGGCGTCAGGGGGTGTTAGTCTCAGAACACAGATGAAGACAATCCAGTAACCGAATCTCCTGAACTTTTATCAGCACCTAAATTGTTTGTGGTGACACCGTTCTGATTAAAAATGTCACCCCAAAGTGGACCAGCCATGTTTTAATGGCCCTTTTACATTGCAAATAACCCCCTCAGCAGTAACAGTCCAAGGCAGGCAAGTTTGGCATCACTTGAACGACGTGAAATTGTACAACGGCGAGACCCACCCTCCGACTGTTGCCAATCTGGAAGCAAAACAAGAAGAAGAATTTCAGCATGTGCAGACTTGATCGATGACGAAGAAGAGGGACGACAAACAAACCAGCTGATAAATGCATATTTTGCATTTGGACTGTGACTCATTTGGACACTCCTTATAGATATTATAGCAGGAGTGCAAACCTTTGCTGGGAGTCACAGGAATCTTGGAAAAAAAAACTTTAGAAATCACATGGATATGTCAAAGTTATGCCTAAATGACAGTTCCTGGATAAGAAATGGAAATTATAGCAGTACCCAGATTCCTTCCTCATTGAGTATCTATTTGGTTGGCCCCATGGTCCTGGCCGATGGGGATGTACACAGGTTCATATTTTAATTTGTTGTGTACCGGGCATGAAGGTAGGGACAGTCATCCTGATGGATCATTATTGGGCTTGTGGGTCCAGAGCCTACATGAAGCTGCCCAAGGACTGGGATGGGACGTGTTCCTTAGTGCTCAGGCATTTTCCAGCATTAGTGATTCCTCAGAGAGACCTTAACATTGATGAATTTCCAAAAGCAGATGCCCATTTAAGGAGGAGAAGATCACTCGAATTTCTCAATTGAAAAAGGAGGGAGAATTATTTCTCAGCAAAATCAATAGAAGCCTCAGATGCTATCTCATATGAGCACAGGTTGTTCAGCAAGACTGCCTCAAAATTAATGATTATCTTTATGCCTGGGATCCAGATGATGGCCAATGCCAAATGTTTGCAGATTACTAGGTAGGAACTTCTGCAGACCAAAAGGGATTTAATGCTATACGGGAAGAGCTGAGAGCCATACGGCTAATGACCCTGCATAAAAAGATATGTCCTTGACATGATCACAGCTGGATGAAGGAGTTTGTGCCAAAATCGAGGCATCATGTTGCACGTTCATACCTTCTCATGATGACGAGAATGGGACTTTAACAGAGGCCATAATGTTGCTGGCAAACTTGCACAACAAGATGGAAGACGAGACAGAAGACATCACCGATGATGGATGGCTTGTGTCTATAGTCTCTTGGGTTCCACAGTGGATGGCAAATATCTTCAAGGTTCTTGGAGCAGTATTAGTGATGGTGATGTTAGGATTCTGTGTGATCAGGATAATAATTACACAGTGCAAGAAGGCAGCGAAGAAGGCAGTAGGAGTGAAGATCATGATCAATGTCGAAGAATCAGGGTTGAGACCGAAGGAGTTGACAGATGAGGATATCAGAAAATACATAGAGGCCAGCATCCTAGCACCTGAGGGAACCAAGTTCCGGTATCTGAAGAATCACAAGACATACATCAGTCGATTGGTCAATTGTAATCCGAGTGGACAGTGTAACTACATGACCTGGAGTGTGAATGAACATGTAAAATCAGCTGGATCCCTGAAATAACTGATGAAGATTTGGAACCCGAAGAAGCATTTCTTCAAAAGCAGCCAACTGCCCCTGCAGGAAGTCCCACCCCCTCCCACCTATGTGCTGGAAGCATGAAATTGTGCCATGCTTGACACCAGCATTTGTGACTCTTTCGCATCGAGTCTTTGAGAAAAGGTATCCGCAAAGAATACCCTGTCAGATGTTTTCCCGAAGAGATGACAATTTCTTGGACGATTTCCCCAAAGAAATATGAAAAAGAGAAAGAGAAGTTGGTGACCTCATAAAAAACAAGCATGACACGCTGAGAACACTGGCTGAAGAAGAGAATGTATGGACCTTATAGAAACTGATGACGAAGTAAATAATCGAGTAAACGTCCATGTGCGAAACGAAGATTGCATGTCGTTCAATAACTGTATATATGCAGCAATGGAAGCAAACTAAGTGCTCATAGAAGCTGGCTATACGTAGTGAATAGACTGCAGGTGTAGCCGCCATTATATAGAATCTGGACATCAGTATCACAATTTTAGTAAGTTCAACCCATGAACAAAAGGGCTGAAGGCTCTGTCGCAGCACAGAATTAGCTAGCAGCCTAGGAGAATCGAGAAGGGCTGTCTGGCCTCATGTCAAGACTGAAGACAGCCAAGACTGGTTATCTATTCTTGAAGGCAGAGAACGCGAGAAGCTGAATCATTCCTTGTTAAGTTGCACAGAAAGAACATCATAAATGCCAGGTTTTATTAAGTCAAGACAATTAAATGCTGGAAAATGGTCTGAATTGCGGTCTTCTGTCATGTGAGCCCCGGATGGAAATAGAGTTGGGCACGCAGTTCCAGAACTATGATAAGCATGTGCCTGCAATCCCTTATATTCCCAGAGATGAGAATACAATGCAAGGCCAAGTTCAAAGACAATCTTCAAGGAAGGAGGCATTGGTGATGAGAGATGCTGGGCTAATTGGGAGGGGACGTACAGTCCAGTCTACCCCCTGACACATGGGGTATGAGCTTACATGCTGCTAGTGAGCTGAATGTTCCAGTAGGGCACAAGCATGCCAACCAATTGTAGAGGGCCATATAATAAATTGCCTCATAGTTTGAGAGACAATGGTGTACCATGTTTCTAATAACTGATGAAGATGTCTTGCACCTGGGGTGGGCATGAGTTGTACACCGGACTATAGAGACCCAATCACAACCAGACCCCTTATTGAAAGTATGCTTAGATGTTCCCCTTGAGTCAACCACAACCTACCATAGGTGTTTCTTATTTTGCCACGTAGTATGACGTCATGTATGATGAGTTTTTACTATAAAAGTGTTGTTTTTATTAAATGCTTTGAGAGAACGTTGTGCGATGACCTTTGATGTCTGTTGTGACTCCCGGTTTTAGACACTTGATAATAGAACAGTAAAAGAACCTTGCCATCTTCCTGAGTTGGTTTGATTATCTGGTGTGATCTGTTATGACCCAAACAAACAAAGGGAATGCTACAAGCAAAATTAATGAGGCCTTGAATTTTTTAAATGCATTGGTATCCCAATAGCCAGTTGCCACCATGTATCTAGGCATGAATGTAGACACAAACAAACCAGGCACTGCCACACGCCTATACTCATTACTAATAAGGACAGCACACCTTAAAGAAGCTGCAGCTGCGACGGGATACCAAAAATAAATCCAAGATACCAAGAAAGCTAGCTATGTTTGTTGGACTTAAATAGTTTGCAAAATGAACGAGAACAATTGAATTATATCCTTTAATTATATCCACTGAGGTCGAAACATGTGTCGGCTGATGCATTGGGAATAAAACCAATAATAGATGCAAATTTGCAATAACTCTTTTGATTTATTACTATAACAATCTTGTATGATTACCAATAAAAGCCAGAGCACAATACACAAATTCAAAATTATTTTCAGGATGGAAATAGAGTTGGGTACGCAGTCCAGAACTATGCCAAGCATGTGCATGCACTCCCTTATATTCCCAGAGATGAGAATACATTGCAATGCCAAGTTCAAAGACAATCTTTAGGGCAGAAGGCATAGGTGATGAGAGATGTTGGGCTAATTGGGTGTGAACGTTCAGTCCAGTCTACCCCCTGACACCTGGGGTATGTGTTTATGTGCTGCTAGTAAGCCAAATGTTCCAGAAGGCACGAGTGTGCCAACCAATTGTAGAGGGCCATATAACAAAGGGCCTCATAGTTTGAGAGACAATGGTGTACTGTGTTTCTAATGACCGATGAAGATGACTTGCACCCAAGGTCGGCATGAGTTGTCCACCTGACTATAGAGACCCAATCACAACCTGACCCCTTATAGAAAGTATGCTTAGATATTCCCCTTGAGCCAACCACAACCCCCTGTAGGTTTTTATTTTTTTATTTTGCCATTTAGTATGATGTCACGAATGATGAGATTGTATTATAAAAGTTTTTTTTTTATTAAATGCTTTGAGAGAATGCTGTGTGACGTCCGTTGATGTCAATTGTAACTCCCTGTTTTAGACAATTGATAATAAAACAGTAAACAAACTTTGCCATCTTCCTGAGTTGGTTTAATTATTTGGTGTAAAGAGTTAATCTACATCCCATCTACTGAATGACGTGCTACCAATTAAGGGCCCTAAGTACAAGGTTGATATGGAAAGGTAGACTGGAACAAGAAACACAAGGGAAATAAGTATGTGGTCAGAAGATAGAGTGGACAATCAAAACTAGCAGAAGAGACTGACACAGTAAAGAAAATGAAAAAGAAGTCCAGTGATAAACAAGAGACATGAGAAGATTGACTGGGAATATTCAAAAGATGATACAAATCTAGAATGGTATCCAGAGGATCAGGGAGATGGATAGTAGCAAGATGAAGATTACATTCACCTATAGGCATCAGGTGAGAATCAGAGGGAAGATGGATAGAAGAGAGTCAAAGTAATCACAAGAGGCTTTTTATCAGGCCTGGCACCAACAGATTATCAAAAAAGCTAGAGAACAATGTTTACAAAAAGATGAATACTGATATTCAAAAGAAGAAGATACAGGATGGTTAGACGGAGAAAGGGAAATGAGATAAGAAGAATTATAGAGAATTCCTACCCAACCCCCACTCCCAGAGAGGCAGTGGGTATGAGAGAAGGACAAATTAGATGAAGAGCGGTAAGCTGAACAGCCAAATTAAGAGGGGATAAGACATGTTTTTGTAAGAGAAAGGTATTGTAATTGAAAGCAGAAAATTATATCAAGAACAGAGTTAACTTTATTACAGAGAGAACACACATTCCAAAGAGCTACATTAATTGTAAAAGGTAAGTCAGAAAGAGGGGGCCAAATCAAATTATCAGGGTTTCAGACAGAGGTATGCGTAGTAGAAAGAAACTTAGGGGGTAATTCATAGAATTCAGCGCACAAGTGGCACGCGCGGCTGGCGCACAGTGTGCCCGTGCGGCAGTCTGCGCCAGCCGCGTGCGCCAAAACCCATTTCGGCGCACAGTGTATTCATGGATTTTAACATCCCTAAGCAGCCGTGGCACAGAGTCGTGCAGCGACTCTGCAACAGCGCCAGTTACGCCCCCAACCCCGCCCCGTGCACCATGAACAGCGCACAAATTCAGTACATGGCGCACAGGCCAGTGGACAAGCATACAGCCCCCCAACCATGAAAACGCGTGTAAAACTCCCCGTGTACCCCTCGGAATACACGTACCCAGCTCGCGCTAGGCCAATTGCGTGTAAAACTCCCTGTGCACCCCTCGGAATACATATACCCTGCTCATTCACAGGAAGATTCACACGCTATAGGCCTTGGGCGAGCGGGGTATGTGTATTACTGGGGTTCGTGGGAAGTTTCACACACAATAGGCCTTGGGGGAGCGGGGCACGTGTATTTCTGGGGTCACAGGGGTTTCACACACGGTAGGCCCTGTGCGAGCGGGGTACATGTATTGCTGGGGTTTGAGGGAAGTTTCACACGCGATAGGCCTTGGGCGAGCGAGGTACAGCCCCCCAACCATGAAAAAGTATGTAAAACTCCCCGTGCACCCCTCGGAATACACGTACCCCGCTCATTTGCAGGAAGGTTCACATGCAATAAGCTTTGGGTGAGCGGGGTACGTGTATTACTGGGGTTCGCGGGAAGTCTCACAAGCAATAGGCCTTGGGCGAGCGGGGCACGTGTATTTCTGGGGTTCACAGGGAGTTTCTCATGCGGTAGGCCCTGTGCGAGCGGGGTACATGTATTACTGGGGTTCGCGGGAAGTTTAACAAGCGATAGGCCTTGGGCGAGTGAGGCACGTGTATTACTGTGGTTCGCGGGGAGTTTCACACGCGGTAGGCCTTGGGCGAGCGGGGCACGTGTATTTCTGGGGTTTGCGGGAAGTTTCACATGCAATAGGCCTTGGGCAAGGGGGGCACGTATATTTCTGGGGTCACAGGGAGTTTCACACGCGGTAGGCCCTGTGCGAGCGGGGTACATGTATTACTGGGGTTTGCGGGAAGTTTCACACGCGATAGGCCTTGGGCGAGCGAGGCACGTGTATTACTGGGGTTCACAGGGAGTTTCTCATGCGGTAGGCCCTGTGCGAGTGGGGTACATGTATTACTGGGGTTCGCGGGAAGTTTCACACGCGATAGGCCTTGGGCGAGCGAGGTACAGCCCCCCAACCATGAAAAAGTATGTAAAACTCCCTGTGCACCCCTCGGAATACACGCACCCCGCTCGCGCTAGGCCAATCGTGTGTAAAACTCCCCGTGCACCCCTCGGAATACACGTACCCCGCTCATTTGCAGGAAGGTTCACATGCAATAAGCCTTGGGTGAGCGGGGTACGTGTATTACTGGGGTCACAGGGAGTTTCACACGCGGTAGGCCCTGTGCGAGCGGGGTACATGTATTACTGGGGTTTGCGGGAAGTTTCACACGCGAAAGGACTTGGGCGAGCGGGGCACGTGTATTTCTGGGGTTCACAGGGAGTTTCTCACGCGGTAGGCCCTGTCCGAGCGGGGTACATGTATTACTGGGGTTCGCGGGAAGTTTCACACGCGATAGGCCTTGGGCGAGCGAGGCACGTGTATTACTGGGGTTCACAGGGAGTTTCTCACGCGGTAGGCCCTTTGCGAGCGGGGTACATGTATTACTGGGGTTCGCAGGAAGTTTCACACGCGATAGGCCTTGGGTGAGCGGGGCACGTGTATTTCTGGGGTTCACAGGGAGTTTCTCACGCGGTAGGCCCTGTGCGAGCGGGGTACATATATTACTGGGGTTCGCGGGAAGTCTCACACGCAATAGGCCTTGGGCGAGCGGGGCACATGTATTTCTGGGGTTCACAGGGAGTTTCTCACGCGGTAGGCCCTGTGCGAGCGGGGTACATGTATTACTGGGGTTTGCGGGAAGTTTCACACGCGATAGGCCTCGGGCGAGCGAGGCACGTGTATTATTGTGGTTCGCGGGGAGTTTCACACGCGGTAGGCCTTGGGCGAGGGGGGCACATGTATTTCTGGGGTTTGTGGGAAGTTTCACATGCAATAGGCCTTGGGCAAGCAGGGCACGTGCATTTCTGGGGTTCGCAGTGAGTTTCACACGCGGTAGGCCCTGTGCGAGCAGGGTACGTGTATTACTGGGGTTTACGGGAAGTTTCATACGCAATAGGCCTTGGGCGAGCGGGGCACGTATATTTCTGAGGTGCCCAAACGAATTGGCAGTGTTGTCCTCACAGGTGTGCCCTCACACCCCTCCCCAGGGCCTGCAGGCAGACCACAACACAGGGGAACACACTGCACCCCTGGCCATGGCCCACAGGCAGCCCATCCACCCTGGCGAAGCTCCCCAGCCAGCCCACATGACACCACGCACAAGTGAGCACTGACTCATGTCCCCCCACCCACTCACCCACCCAGCAGTGAAGAGCACCTGCCAGCAGGCCCCCACTCATGTCCCCCCATACACCCACCCACTCAGCTGTGAAGGGTACATGCCAGCAGGCCCCCACTCATGTCCCCCACCCACTCACCCACCCAGCAGTGAAGGGCACCTGCAAGCAGGCCCCCACTCATGTACCCCCACCCACCCACCCAGCAGTGAAGGGCACCTGCCAGCAGTCCCCCACTCATGTCCCCCCACCCACTCACCCACCCAGCAGTGAAGGGCACCTGCCAGCAGGCCCCCACTCATGTCCCCCCCAACACGTCAACATGACCCACAATCATGGCCCTCATGGCCACCCAAATCCCACTGCACGCCACCCCTGCCCATATAACCAACCAAGCATAACATACACCCCACATTGAAATGGCTATTATATGAAACAACCCAAATGGCATGTATGTACATCAACACATGTCCGTCACACACACACAATGGGTGCCAGTGAATGTGAAAACCCACATCGTGACATGCATGAAACCAATAAGAGAATACCACACATTGAAGTACGGGAAAAAATGTATTGAACAAAAAATGTGGTGAAACAAATTTAAACACCAAACAATGGACATAAGGAAAACAATGCAGAATGTCACATAATGATAAAAAAAGGAAATCAGAATCCAAAATATATGAAATCAAAAATGTCTCCAAAGTCTCCCTCCAACAAAGCAAATCCAAACAGAAATGAAAAAGTAAAATCCATTGCTCCATGGAAAAATCAAAAAAGAAAATGCTGACAAATCCACACTCCAACTATTTACAAGGATGAAATCCTGGGTCCATGAGACAAATTGTCCAAATGAAACCTACAAAAATACACTAACTAATGAAGAACTATATACAAAAATGTGGGGTATTGTCAAGCGCCCGAAAAAAAATGAAAACAAAAATGAAACCTAACACTCACTAACTAACTGACTATTTACAATGGCAGGCGGCTAGTCCGACGGCTCACTTATTGATGTCCCGGGATAGGGCATCATCGAACTCCCGCTCAATGTCCTGGAGGCGGCCCTCTTCCATGGCCCCGAGGGTTCACAGGGACGATGACATGTTGACCTCCAACTCCGTGCGAATTGCCTCAAGGCACTCGGCCCGCCTCAGTGCCCTCCTCATGGAGTTCTCCGCCCTGACCATTGTGAGCCGTGCCTCTTCCGTCCGCTGCTGCTCCGCATCTATGGTGTGGCCCAACCGCTGCCACACGGAAGACACTTGTAATCCTGGGTCCTCCTGCCCTCTGGCCGATGCCTGCCCCTCAGATGTTGAAGGCCTGAGCCATCATTGCTCCCACCATGTTGCTGCTGCTACTGTGCCTGTGCTTGTGCCCTGGCTCTTGCTGCCTGCATGTCCTCCTCTGGCTGGGGTGCAATTGTCATGGTGGCCACCCCTGCTGGACGTCCGACTCCCGACTGTGGCAGGGATGTGTCCTCCGCCATCCTGGCCGCTGGGTCAGAGGAAGCTCCACAGGGTACCCGGGTGATACATGGGTGGGAAGATGGCATGGAGGACGACTGGCGCGTAGGGGATTCAGGTGAGGAAGGGGTCGCAAGAAGGTCCAGCACACGGAGGAATCCAGCACTGGTGACCTGTCCCAGTAGGTCAACGCGGTCAAAGAGGCATCCGAGATGACGTGCAGTGTCTTCACGAAAACACTGCAGGTCACCTCGCATGCCCCATTGATGCAACGCTACCCCAGCCAGGACAGGCTCAACCCGGTCCCGGATAGCCACATCCGTAGAGATGTGTCCTCCACCAGCCTGGCCGCTGGGTCAGAGGCAGATCCACAGTGTACCTAGGTGATACAATGGTGGGAAGATGGCATGGAGGACGACTGGCACGTAGGGGTTCAGGTGAGGAGGGGGTCGCAAGAAGGTCCAGCACACGGAGGAATCCAGCACTGGTGACAGGTCCCAGTAGGTCAACGCGGTCAAAGAGGCATCCGAGATGACGTGCAGTGTCTTCACGAAAACACTGCAGGTTACCTCGCATGCCCCGTTGACGCAACGTTATCCCAGCCAGGACAGGCTCAACCCGGTCCCAGATAGCCACGTCCGCAGGGAGAGGAAGGCCAGTTGTTGTGCGGCCATCCCCTCCCTGTAAACGGGTCTGGGTGTAGGCATCCCTGCTGGTGCCGGATGATGCAGTCACAGGATCAGGGACAGGATTACACACAGGCACCTCCGTGACTGCCTGTGCTGCCTCCTGTCCCTGCCCGTGCACTGCACCACTAGCACCAGTGGAATCCCCACCTCCAGACCCCTTATGTGTCCATTCCACGGCCTCCTCCTCCACCAAACCCCCCACAAACCTGGATGACTCCATGCCATCTTCCTCCGTCGGACCCTGTGGTGTCTCAGCTGCCCCTTCTACTGCCGAGGAGTCCATCTCCGACCTCCGCCTCTTGGACATACCCTCGGCAGCTGCGGCCTGGGATGCGGCATCAGACTCCTCATTCCCTGACGAGATGACAATCTGGTAGGGGAGCCAGGCCTTGCGTCTCCGGCTGGTGGTGCGATCCCTGCCGCTTTGCTCCACAGCACCATCTCCGCCCTCTTCATCAGTTGACGCTGCAGACAGGGAGAGATAGAACACAGGCATCAGGGCACTGTACAATGGACTGATACACATATGGCAGTTGTACATGAGTGGCAGTGTCAAACTTCAGACATGGCATCACACTCCCTAACACACATGTCATTTCTACTCACACACATGAGCAATTCCACAGCAATATTGCACCTGGCAGCACCATCCATACACATACAACAGCATCAGCATCCGAAGGTGAGCTTGACGTCACATGACACACGGGGAGTGCACAACACATGCACACACCCCAACACACTTACATGCATGTGTACATGTCCACCAACTGTCACAGTGATGAGATCACCATCCATGTCACATCTGGCATTCAGCCTTCTACATGTCAGTGCCACATGCATCCATGTTGCATCACAGTTGCACACTTGTCAAATACAAACACATGCACACAGTGCAGATACATGCAGCTGGAACCACCATCCATGTGTGACACCACAACCATGCCAACGTACATACACAGTAATGCAAACTTGTGTGCTCCCCCACCTGCATTTGGCCTGCATGCTTACCAACACATACACCATCCATGTGTCTCACACATGAGAGGACTCACATGTATCAGCCTCACGCCCCTGTACATACACATCCATACATGGCCCTACATAAACACATGTATAATCTGCACACTATTGGCACACCACAACACGCACAGCGTCCAATCAGTATGAATGTACACGTACGGCTCGACAACAGATGGGTCTGCCTCTCAAGGACCTGGACGTGGAGCGCTTGGCGTATGCATTCCAGGACCCTCATTCGGTGGTCTAACAGCTGGCCCTGGCACCCCTTGGCATCCGCTGCCTTCAAGAGGCACTGGGCCTTGTCGAGGATCCTGGACCTGAAGTCGTCTCAGCGCTTCCGGACATGTTTGATGTCGCGGACTGCCACCCCATCCTCGTTGATGGCAGTCACAATGTCCATCCAGATCCTGGTCCCTCCTTCATTGTCGGCGCACAAACTTCCAAAGAGGGCATCATACTGTCCCAGGACTTGCTCCACCAGGACACCAACTTCCCTGGCACTGAAGCTGGTGGCCCGCTGCCTCTCTGGCTGGGGGTTGTCAGTGGTGCCAGATGGTGTTGTGTCCGACATGGCAACCCCAGAGGCAGGTGTGGGTGGGCAACTGGGTCCTGGGGCTGGGCTGTGGACCGATGGTATCCCAGTCGGGAGTCTTCAGTTCCAACAGGGGTGGTCACAGCAACTGCACCCCTGGCTGACGCGCAGGCACCAAATAGCAGGGCACGTGGGCAGCAGGCAGGCAGCAGCAGATGGCAGGTGGGCGCATGCTTGGGGCTCTGGGGGGCAGTAATTCAGCCTTCTGGGCAGGAGCGTGGTCTTCCGTGCGTTGTTGCGTGGCCAGCTTGATAAGGAGTGAGTTGGCACGTGAAAAAATTGCACGTCAGCGTGTAATTCGAGGAAAGGCCCTTAGCACGAAAGCGCATCTGTGACGCGACGCGCGTGGGCAATTCCCTCGTAATGTGGCATAGTGGTTCAGCGCGCACGTGAAAAAACTGCACGTCCACGTGTGAATTCGTGTAATCCGAGGAAAGGGCCTACTCGCGTAAGTGACGTGACACGTGCGGGCGTTTCCCTCAGCATGGGTTAAAGGTGAGTGGGGGCCAGCAGTTCGCTGTACGTGCCTTTCGTGGAGACCGACGTGTGTTGCTACTTCGTGTTGATTCATGCGCCATCACAACTTCACAGCGGATCAAGGACGTATCTCTTCTTTTGGCAGGGGTATTGGCTACGCGTGTTTTTCATTATCACGCTAGTCAGACGGTGAGTCGCGCACGCTATTTTTCCAACTGTGGGTGCCCCTGTGTATCACACCCATTTTCAAGGTCATAGTAGCCTGCGTGTCCCACGCGTACACGTTTTTCATGTTACTGGGTGCCACCGCGTATTGCGGGATGTTTATTCCACGCACGTAGGCTGCAGGGTTGCGTGCACGGTTTTACTGCAGTTTAGGGGTGCCTGAGCATTGCGTGACCTGTCACTACATCACTGGGGTCACATACAGCCTTGAAGGTGCAGGGGGGCTGTTAACATCTTGCATCCCACCCCCTTCACCCCAATTGCCCAGGACATGTGGTGTACACCTCCCATTGGCACTCCTCCATCTGTGCCGGCACTACTCCATCTGTGCCATGGTTGGGAGGCCACCAAAGGTGAATGGTCAGGGACGTGGCCGGGGTGACCAGGGAGTAGGGGGACTCCAGGGTGTCCAGGGTGGCCGCAGAGGGGGAGGAGGCAGGGGTGTGCCACTTGAGCATGATGTTGTGCCATGTGTCGTGCAATCATGCCACCACCCCCTGTGGTTCTGGGAGATGCAGCTTCTGCATCTGGCACTGGCACCCGTGTGACCCCGCAGTCTGTTCCATCGACTGCCAAGGGCCCAAGGGTAGTGGTAGCTGCAGGTGCAGCTGTGGACACCGTCACCCAGGCTCAGGGTCTGCAAGCGCAGCCTGTGCTGGCATTTGAAGAGCCCTTGGAAGATTTCCAGCAGGCCAGGAGGGAAACCATAGGGGCACGCAGGGCTGCCCTGACCAAGACACGTGTCCCTGGGGCAGTTATGTCATCTGCTGCCCTGAACAACCGGGTGTTGGCAAATGCAGGGGCAGATGCAGCCAACAACACCCCAGTTGTGAGTCTGCCAACCAGGACAGTTGCGGTCAATGACCCTGCCACAGCAGATGTTGCTACGCAGGGTCCATTAGAGGGCACCCAGCTGCCACTGACACAAGTCAGGCCTTTGGTTGTCCCTCCACCTGCCACTCGCTTGGCTCAATCCACCAAACCCACTAGCCATACTGATCAGGGTGGCATTAGCCAGCCAGGGTCTGTGCCACAATCCAAGAGGAGGAAGGTTGCACCTGCAGCACAGGCTGGGACCCCACACACAGCCACGACCTCCTGCATGTCGAGGAAGAAGCCTTTCTGCAACCAGGAACTGGACCTCCTCGTGGACTACGTGCGGGACGACAGCCGTGACATGCAAGTGGGTGCTAATTGTCAGACTACGGCTGCCCACCGTGATACATACTGGAAGCAAGTTGCAGAACATGTGAGTGCATTCGGCCATGAGGTGCGCATGGCGCAAGAGTGCAAAAAGCGTTGGAATGACCTCAAAACACAGCGCTAAGGCTAAGCGTGCCTCAAATTACAACTTGACTCTGGTGACTGGCAGTGGGCCTGCACCAGAGGAGGAAGACCTCACTACGCATGAGTCACTCGTTGCGGAGTTCATAACATCTGAATCGGTCGAAGGATTGGGAGATATGCCGGACTTTGATGCCCAGTCCAGTGAGTGTTGATGCGTGTTTGTTGAGGACGTGTGTGTTTTACTTGTGTGATGTGTTGTGCATGACTGCCACTACACGTCACGTGTACATGGTTCTGATGTGCAAGTAATGCAATGCTTCCCTGATGCATGTCTACTCTGCTGGATGGTGGACATGTGGAGCAGACGGGGACTGTCCACATCACCACTATTGCACCCTGCTGGTTACCAGTATGCCCCTCCGGTCCACTTTCCAGCTCACTGGCCCTTCTGCATGTAGCGTGGGGTGACCTTCCTCTCAGCCCAGCGACAATGTCATAGCATGACTGACGTGCATGTGTCCTCTGCATGCATGCGGGTACTCCATGTAGGCATGCTCCCTTGCCCCTCCACCCCCCGCTCTGCACCCCAATTCCACCTTTGCACTGGTCTGCTTCAATATTGCCTTTGGTTACTTCCCTGTTCATGCGGCCTGTGTACATGCTAATTTCCAGCCGCCAATCTGCCAGAAATATGCTGTGTGGTACATCCTTAGTACTTGATGCAGGATATCTCACTTGGACTGTGCAGAGTTCAGATGCCTCGCATGGACATGAGTGCCCATTCATGCTCAATGTGCATTCCACGCATGCCCCTATGTGTCCTCGACTGGATGATAACTGTAATACAAGTCCTGGGTGACATACATTGCATGGCATTTCATCAGCCTTCCGGTGTCCACTGTGGCTCAGTGCTGCGTTGCACACATGTTTAGGGTATGACAGTCTGTGTGGGTCACAGGCCTCAGCCTGTTTAATGGCCAATGACTCTGTCCAACTGGTGTAGTGTCTTCTTCACACGTGGGTGTACTCCAGAGGTTTCATCATGTGTCCTGCTTACTGTCCCATCATCATTTGCTGTGTTGTCACTTGACTCACATGATGCTGTTGATGCTAGTCAACACTGTCTGTCAATACACAGGTCTATGTTCAGCCTTTTGATACCATGCTAGGCATCCCTGCATTTGCACTTGGGGGATGGGTGGTTTGCTTGTAGACATGCTACCCATTGAATGCACATTGCACCTGATGCCTGAAGTTGACCTTGCACTGCCTTCACATTTTCTGACACACATCATGAACATCTTGTACATATAGATAGTGAGTAACGTACATATTTGCTGCATTGCATTGACCCACTTGAGTGCAAACTGACACCTTTCGACATGCCTAATCACAGAAGCAATTGCAAGTTGACCCAGCATGCATGGCAGGTTCTATTTTGTGTGTGACATGTCTGCTTGATGTGTTTGGTGTGTGTGTGTGTGTTGTGTGCTTCTAACATGTGTAGTGACCTTTTTTCTCTATACTTTTCAGATGATGATGCAATGGAGCCAGAGGATGGTGTTGTCATGCCAGGCACAGGGTTATCACTACAGCAACACGGCACGAGGGGGGTCGTGGGGTGGTAGGCCACGAAAACCCACATGTGCTACAGTCCACCTTTTCTGTGGCTGGCAATGAGTCCAGCCCTGATGACCACTCTGACGTCCATGTCGAGTTGGATGAGCATCAGGTCCATATGTCAGGGGTGAGTGATTCTGATGTGGGCACTCCTCTGTCCACGACACCTGCACTGAGGGGTCAGACAGTCTTGGAACCTCCGCCTGTGGTGGATCAGGACGCAGGGTCACCCTCCACACCAGTCACTGATGTGCCTGGGCCATCACGTTGACGGGGGCATGTAGTTGTGCAGCCGCGGGAGGTGCCAACACAACGAGGACACCCAGTCCTTGGGTCCTGCAGGGGTCAAGGCCAGCAACGCGGTCACCGCGCGCAACCGCAGTATACTGAGTGGGAGCAAGACATGACTGCCAATTCTAAATGGCTGGGGCAGCAATGGAGAACATCGCTGAGAGCATGGAGCATGTGGCCCAATCCGTGCTCCTCCCTGCTAGGGAGGTGCTTCTCCAGCAGCAGGCGGCACAGCCTACGGCCCGCTCGCTCAGGCTGAGCATGAGGGCCTCAGACAGGGCACGCCAGGATGAAATCTCATCTCTGCGTAAAGCAATTGCTGCTCATGCAGAGGCACACATGGAGGCCCTGAGGCAAGAGTATGCTTCCCTCAGATCCACTCTGGGTTTCCTTCTGATGTCCCAGAGGGAGCGGGCAGAGGAGAGGGTTCCGCAGCTTGAGCGTACCTTCTCGGCTGAGCTACATGCTTGCCGGGAGGTGCAGCAGTTGTCCAGCCAGGCCTTGCAGGAGGAACTCTGTGTTACACGTGCTACCATGCAAGAGGAAGCACGTGTATCATGGAAGGTTCTGCATTCAGACCTACGTGTGATCGCCACACAGAACCAGGCTCACCCATCTGGCAGACTTGTTGCCGACGAGGGGCAAGCTGCAACTAGGCGTGGTCAGGCTCCTGTGCCACGTCCTCCTTTCCAGGAAGAGCCAGACTCGGACAACAATCTATCACCCACATTGGTCGGGCTGTGCAGGCGTTGAGCCCATGGAGGTTTTTTTTTTTCCTCAACATCATGGCATGTGGGTGTTGAGCAGCACACTGTACCTCCCCCCTCCTGGGTGCCTCCCCCCCGGATCATATGTGGCCATTTTTTCTTTTTCTTTTAGTTTAGTTAGTTTAGTTTCAATTTGATAGTTAGTTTAAATAGGTAATGTAGGTTTTTCATAGTTAGTGTAATTAGTTAATATAGTTTAAAATTGTTTGTCTATTGTGCATTCATGTGACGGTGTGGTGCTTTGTGGCTTTTGAGAGGAACCACTGTCTGTTCCAGCTGGGCCCTTCAAGCTTGTCTTGTGTATGTGTTTGCAGCTTGGGGTCCTTGGCTCACATATGCCACTCCTGCTTCCCTTATCCATGGGCTCGCAAGGATGGTTCGGTGTAACAGCCTATTACACAAGGGCTCTGGACTGTCATGTCTGCGGCATGTCTGCTGCTGTGTCACTTGTGTTAACACCCATAGTGGGGATGATAGGGGTGTTATTGACCACTGTTCTTCATTCGCTAGATGGGGGGTTTCATGATTGATGTGTACATTCATTGTTATTCATTGTGTAGTATGTTTATTATCTATACTGTACATGTGCTTGTTGCAATTCATGGCGTAGATGGTGTGTTCAATAGTTTGCCTGTGAAAGACGGACTGATGGTGTGATTTGTGTTGTACGCTTCTGACATGGTCCAGTCATGTAATGCCTGAAGAGACACACACAGATGATTTTAAAGCACTGATCATGTGTTTCATGCTCTTTCTGCAGGGGGATGAGCCTCCAGACCACCTTTGCTATCAGACATGGGCCATTGGACGTCTGGAAGCTGGACACGTTTGGTGGTGCCGACATGCACATGTGTACGCAAGCAGAGGCACAGGGATTGCGCTCATACATCCAAAAACAGCAGATGTGTTTCAAGGGACTCCATGCAAGGTGAGCAGCACAGGGGGGCCACAATGCAGCAGACCTTCCACCTGGCCAGTTGCACATGCATGCCTAGTGGCAGCAGTGACGGTGAGCTTGGACAAATATTGGTGTTGAAGCGCACAATACAGCTGAGATGAGTTGGACGACTAATGGCTAGTTGATGGGAAAGTTGTCTGGGGCACCTTCAGGGCCAGTGGGACATACCCTCCGGTCCACCATGGTCCATTGAGGCACTTGTATTAGCCATATAGCATTCCGAGACATGGTAAGAAGCAGCTCACAGGAACAGACAGCAAGGAACAGACTTGTGTGCAGTGCATTTCATTACCATGTAGAACTTGACACATGCACTACCTACTTTATTTGGGTCATGGTGGAACACGACTTGTTCTGTAGTCATACCTTGCTATATGCGTCTGGCTGCTTACCCAGGGAACATTGCATGTTGTGTGATTCGTGACACATTGGGCCTCCATTTGCAACGCACCCAGCAGCGCATGACTTCCTGCATTGACTGTGTATGAACCATCACGGGGGTAATGTTACGTATGGGTACGAAGCATCCACACCAGATTGTTTGTTTGTAGAGTATTTTGTTACTTTGAGGCATATATGGTGGTGTGTTTGTGTGTTATGGGCATGCACAGATTAGTAACTGTGGCTCTCTTGGCAGCATGAAACTGCTCCTGTTACCGGATCTGAGAGTGCGCAGGCAGGAGGCCAGCACTCACCCCAGAGATAAGTTTCTCTTTGTCTTCCATTTGAGTAATTTGTTACTATGTGCATGATGATCAGGTTTGGTGTACTTGTGTATGTGTTAATGTGAGTAGTACAGTTTTGTGCATTTCCTACTTTCGCGTGTGAATCCTACTCCCCTCTCATGCCCCTCATTCCGGTTATCCAGTATAGCAATGCCTGTCCTGACTGCATATCCCTGACCCCCCTTCCCCACCAGGGTCTCAGAGGCCTGTGTGAGTTTGAACTTGCAGGCACCCAGACCATGGTGGGGGTGGTTGGTTCGTGCCACTCCTGCACCTGTACACAGGAGCTGTGACAGTACACATCAGTTTGTGGTGCATTATTCTGTGTTATGTACCACACATGGTACACATCCTGTTGTGACATTGTTTTACTGTGCTACCTTGGTTGTTAAGTCATTGTGGTAGTACTTGGGCTTTGTGACGTACTGCTACTTCAAGTCATCTACTGGAGGCACTTCTGGTCTGTTTTGCTACCTGCAGGCTTTTTGCTTGGCTTCTGTGTTGGCCTGCTTTCAGTTCTCTTTGATTTGGTGTTTTTGCAAATCAAGGTGGCCTCTGAGGGTGCTGGACACTTTTTGCACACAAGGTGGGAGATGGTGACAAAGGGAAGGGTGATCCTGTGGCCAGGTGAACTTCAAGGATGAAGGCTACATAACCCAGGTGCAGTTGTTCAGTGGGTCATGGTGATTTGTGATGGAGGGGGGGTGTTTTGTTGTTAACAGTTGCTTTGCCCTACAGTGTGATGCGCACCCTGACATTGCAATCGCGGTATCCTATGTACATGATGTATTCTGCTGATCAATGCCTGTTCATGTGTTGTGTTTAGCTTTCAGGTGTGAGGGAATAGTTGTGGCTTGACATGCTGGGGTGTACACATGGTGGGTGTTCACATGTGATGTGTAGAGGAAACTGATGGTCACTAGATTGCACATGCCCACTGTATCCCTGCAGCACATGATCTATGACCAATTGTGGATTCTGTACATGCATATTTATTTTGATATTTTGATGTAGTTTGTCACTTAGATGTGATGCTTAGGGTGTGCGTCACACACAATGGCTGTTCACTATGCTGTGCACTGAGCAGTGTGTTGCATGAGGTGGACACGGCACACAGAAGGTGCAGTGTTGATTTTGCTATGCACAATGTGCATGTAGGCAGGCATTCATTGTTATGTTATAACTACAACTGTTGGAATGCATTTGGGTATGACTTCTTTTGGTTGGGAGGTTGTTGGTCCGTCATTTCATCTGATTCCTTGTCAGGCATCATTATCTGATGCCACTTTCCATTTTTCACATGTCAATGTGTACCTTATTGGTACTGTGTTGGTGTATAGCTATTGCTTGCCATGTCCTGTTGTGGTTTGGGAGAGTTTGGGTGACATAGCAGTGATAGTCATGGCCTGTTTTGCAGGTCTGTGTGATTCACACCTTGCATGTGTGCCTTCTGGTCACACAGGATTGCTTATGTTTAAGAAGGTAGGGATGCACACAATGTGGCACTTCCATGGCAACATTCTCAGGGTGGTAAGGTTGTGACAGTTGACTGTCTCTTTGTCATCATCAATTGTCACCTGGTATGTGCCAGGCCTGTGTGCACTCCGAAGGGGTGGGAGTTTAGGTCAAAAATGTGGCCACAAGCTGGGTCCAGGCTTCCTCAAAATCGTGCCCTATCCCCTCCCATGGGCAGCACCTGTGCCTGTGGTTTGGGATGTGGGGGCACCACCATGTCCACCGGTACGCCCTGCCGTGTTACAACATTTTGCAGGCCACATGCTGCCACAATGATCCTGCACACTACTGGGGGTGCATAGAGTAGCTGGCCACCAGAGCGGTCAAGGGAGCGGAAGCGTGACTTGAGCACTCCGAATGTGCGCTCCACTATGGCCCTGGTTGTATCTTACCTGGGGTGGTGTGGTGGGATTCCGGATTAGCGTCATCATGTGGTTGCTCAGAGGGTAGGCACTGTCCCCTGGAGAGGTAATGATGGTTGTGATTATTGGGGTTTGTGTATTTGTGTGTGTGTGACATGCATGCATGTGCACGGGCATTTGCATTTGTGCACTCACCTAGGAGGCATGTGTTGCCATGCTGCCCAGCTTCCAGAGCCCGGCTCAGGGCAGACATTCTGTATATGAAACTGTCATTTGTGGAGCCAGGGTAGTTTGCATAGACAGAGGTGACGATTTCCTTTGCATCGCATACCACCTGCCCGTTGATGGAATGCCAGTGCTTGCAGTTTCGGTAGATGTGCTCAGTGGCCCGAGGTGGACGCAGGGCCACATGGGTGCAATCTATGGCACCGAGCACTTTGGGGAAGTGTGCCCCCCACTATGGCAGTAGTCCGCTGAAATGACCCAGTGGCCAAAAAATGCAGGACATTGATCACCTTCTCCAAGGGGCTCAATGCTTGGGAGCAGAGGTTGGGGGATGTAAGGTCATCTTCCAACTCCCTGAGCAGGTCTAGGATGATCGAGTTGGAAACCTATATCTCCCATAGACCTGGTCGTCAGGCATCCCAAAAAGGCTGGTCCAGGGTGAAAAAATGCGGGCCCTGGCTATTCTCCTCCACCTGTGGTGTCCTACGATCAGTGCCGTGACAAATGGGGCATTCATCGTAGCTGTATATACGTGTTTGTTGTTTGCACGCACTTATATACTGTGCACGGGACGCTTCTGCCTGCCTTCGTGTGGCGGACGCGTTGACACCTGTGCGCGTCTTTTGCCGTGCGCGAGTTTCCCGTATTCGAATCCATGAAAACGGGTTGTTTGCGTGCGTGTGGGCATTCCGTTTAGTTCCCTGCAGTACTTCCCCAGTTACGCCTTCTTTTTCACGCATTACTCCCCATTATGCGTGTTATGCCCACTGTTCCGCCCACTTTTGTTGTGTGCGCCGCGCAATGTGCGCTTTCCCTGTGCGCGTAGCACATGCCGTTTGATGACGTGTGCACCCGCGTGCGTCATGCACGGATTTGGCACACATCCAGTGGAAAACACGCGCAGCGCCTTTTCTTGAATCGCACGCGTGCGCTTGCTTTCTCACGCTTGGCCTGCTTGCGCTGGGATTTTCGGCACACGTTTGTTCCATGAATTGGCCCAATAGGGTAATAGAAAGGTTTAGTATTTGAAACATTATCAGATAAAACTGGTAAATACAAAAGTAGACAATATAAAGAAGTATATAAATATTGACAATATGATGAATAGATTAATGATAAATACCACTACAAACATGTGGAAATACATGGCATAAAAGAGTGCTAGTGTCAGAAAAGAAGCTGTAAAAGATGTATTAAAGATGGAGAAATGTGGTGCAATGGTATAGAGGATGACAACATAGTAAGGAGAACGATAGGTTTAAGCACAATGAGATAAAGAGATGAAATGCCAGTACTAGCCTTGGAAAGCCACAGACAGCACAATAGGACGTATTCTGGACTTGGCTGGGGCTTTGCCCCAGAACTGATTTTTCATTGGCTCCAGGGGTAGGGCGTGTGGCAAATGCCAAAGGAAAAAGCAGACGGACATGAGATAGGCTGAGGCGTGGGGGGGCATAGCACCATGCAAGGTCCAGGAAGGATGCCTCAGCGGGTTGGTTGAAAACATCAGCTGCGAGTTGGTGGCATGAAGCTGTCCCCACGGCCTGGCACCTCAAAACCACACTGCACGAAGCTGCAGAGGTCCCTGCCACAGACAGCAATGGTGGGCTTATCCCATCTTGAGAGGGGCTTCACTCCGAAATAATCGCTACGGGCATCTATGTTCATCCGGAATTCCCATAAGGAATCATTGTATGCTCTGCCCGCTCCTGCATTTAAGTGGTAGCCTCTCAGGAGTAGGCTTGTGGGAGATGACATTGCCAATGTCAAAGGAAGGAGCAGTCGGAGATGGGAAATGCCACATGGGTAGCACAGCTCCAAGCAAGGACAAGCCAAAATGCCTTAGCCAGTAGGTGGAAAAAGTCTGCTGACGTGAATCATTCCCAAGGGTGAGGCTTGTTAAAACTGATCCACATCGACCCATTGAAGTTCCTGCCGCAGACAGAAGTAGGGGACGTATCCTGCACTTTTCCATGTCTTTGCTCCAGAAGTGATCTTAAGTTAGTTGGACGGGGAAACACGTGTCGAGGTCCCTCAATACAATCACCATCTTTGGAAATGCAAATATGTTAACTACAATACAAACCTTGAAGAAAACGACATAAATTGAAACCCATTAACGGTATCTACAAACCAACTGAATGAAAACACTAATTCAGTGACTGTTTTGGAAATACAAAACCAAACACTTTAGAACTATATTTACAAACCAACTTAACTCAAAATGAAGAAATTCAGTAACTGTTTTGCAAATAAAGAATAAACAATGAAGAGTAAAAGTCCAAAATAAATCAACATCATTTTAAAAAAAAACAAAGACTACTTAATTGACTAAATCCTTTTTTTTATTATTGTTTATAAATAAAGGCGCAAATTCAAAAATATTACAGCAACTTTCTCTTTATTTCTAATTTTATACCCTGGTCAGCCTAAGGGTGATCGGTAATTTTGAATTTTAAAGCCAGCCAGCAAAATTGCAATATTTTTTCTCTCCACAATTATCTTTCCACACGAATTTAAGGCGCCAGTAACCGCTGTAAGGCTGAATATACTCTTTAGCAAAAACAAAGAATAGAGCAGGCAGATATGAGCTATGCATCAGGGTGGAGTGCTTACAAGATCCAGGCAAGATGCTACAGCAGTTAGTTGAAAAAGGTCTGCTGGCAGGTGGTGGTGGCATGAAGCAGTCCCCTAGGCCAGGTTGCTACAGAATTCCCTGGTGCAGACAACAATAGGGGACTTATCCCAGACTATCCTGGAAGAATAGTTTACAAATATGCCCCACTGAAGCATCGGCTCGTGGCATAGAGCGGGTTCAAAGTTCCCTTGTTCCCTTTTGACAGCTGCTGGAGAACAATGTTCGTGGAGGCAGAGGCTGCATTAACTTCATCACTTCTGATTTAAAACACTGTAAACATTATCATAAACTATCACTTAGTGGCAGGATAATATTGATATATCAACAATAACTACATTTTGCTATTGTGGCTGGTTGGTAAACAAATTATTAAAGTCACATCAAATTTGATTCATACAGTGCCAATCCTGTGTGCTCAGACCAGCTATAAGGCAATGAGGATTTCAGGAAGCCTGACAGCAGTCTTGAGAATGAGAGAAAAGGCAGAATGACTGCCTCAGTTGACTTTCTGGGATGATTGCTAACTGCACCCTGTCAGGCCTGGTAGTTCCTTCCAGGAGTTGCCCTAAAAGTCTGGTTTCAAAGAGGCAATTGCATATCAAAGGGCTGCCTCGCAATAGGAGGCAGAGGTGGCACCAGAGAACCATTGAAGCTGCAGACCTGACAAGGGGAAGAGTTTGGCAGGTAGAGAGCACTGTGGGTTCCTCCATCTTGCTTTCTGTGGACTTATTTTTCCTTCTTGTCCCCTCCTTCTCATGCAGAACAATGCACAGTGGGTATGACATCAGAAAGCAAGGACCACTTTTCTTGAGGACAGCCATTGGACCCTTCAAAGCAGGATTGGTTTCAACTAATTCCTGATGGCCTTTTTTGACCTGTGGCCATTATACTTCTAAAAGAGGTTTCTCCCACTCCTTTTATTGACTGTTGGACCTTCAAGGACATCAGGAAGAATTCATCTGGACCCTTTTGGGAGAACAGCTATTCCCAAAGCCCTCTGCCAGAGGCAAAAACAGGTGTCAAGGCAGAGGAAAGCTGTGCTCCTAACCCATCCTCAGGGCACATTGGGTGTGTTTTTGCTGAGGACCAATGGAAACCACTCGGTTGGCAAAACCCCTTAGACTGGTATAGGCGAGGCTGAAAAGGACTGACCTTGTCCTGGAGCCCCATGCCATGGGTCATCAAACATCCTGAGGTGCCAAAGCAGCCAGGTCTCCTGTTTCCATTGCTTGAACCAAATGGAACTGAATCGGAATCATGTCATTGCTTTCGAACAACCACAAGCTGTGGTGTTGCCTTTGGCACTTACCTTTGAACTTCAAACCGCTGCTTTCATCCATTGAACTGGTTTGATGGAGCCTTGTCACCCGTCTAGTGCCAGCACACTGGGCAGACAACTTTGCACTGCTGTGTATTCAAACCAAGCATTGATCCATTAGGATTCACATCACAGCTTGACTAGAACCTGTGGAGCATTGCTTCACTCATCAACCGAAAAAAATAGTCCATATCATTTTAAACCATGTGTGATCGATTGTTTAATTGCTCCTGCTGATCCACTGATCTACATCACTCATGGCCGCCATTGAATTGCATGTAGGACCATGCAACTCACATTTAGAAGGCTTACCAGTCTCAAGTTTCAACTTTCAAGTTCATGTAATCCCTAAAAGCCATAGAGTAATAAACATAAATACATGATAAAATGCAATACACAAGTAATTTGAAATGTACGATTGGCAAGACTTTCCTGTTTTTAAAACAGAAATCAAATCCCTACTGCAAAACACACAATCAAGTGCATTTGAAGTTAAACCAAAGATGGACAGCATTGACTAAAGCTTACATATTCAGACACAGGCACTAAAGTTCTACTTCTAAGAGTACACAGTGGATAAGAGAACACGAAGCGCATCAGGTCCTACTCCAGGTGTGGGTGACAGAAACAAATATTTTCCTTGGGATTGTCACTATGCCATATGCCTGTGACTGAATTAAGTAGTAGTATATTTAACCTGGATTAAGTTAGAATGGATTGCATAAACAAATTATAAACACAGATTAAATAAACCTCTAATGTCACTTTTTTTCAAAGAAATACAAAAACAGAAAGAAGGTTTAGTCAGCTCAAAAGTTAATCTTTGGAAGAATAAAACTCTAAAAACATATGTCTTACAATCCTATAAGTTTTATCATCCTTCAATTCGGATTTATGAAACCAATTTTGACAAGACCTAAATTAGAACGTTTATTTTTAAGGACCTTCAACCAAAGTATGTTTTACAGTATTTTACTTTGTGAGTTGAATTGAGATAATATTGGTAAATGTAGTAAAATGCTTAGACAAAAATGAAGTGTCATAATTGTTATCAAAGGGTTTCAAAACTCTGTTAAAGGTTCAAGGCTTATAAGTACAGGTAACCAAGAACAGTCAAAACGCAATGTAAAACTGTGGATTTAAAATGATTGGAAAGTACTTTAAATCCCTCTGCAAGAATATCTCTAGTCCATCCCCTGTGCTTTGCCAGATCCAATTATCCTGGTCAAAGAAATACGAGGGGAAGCACAGGCTGGCATCATACCCTGTCATGATACTCACTATCACGATAAACTCAGTGTGTCACCAGCATAGGGATGACTTAATCCTACTTTACAAAAAGTATATCAAGCTGTCACTTAATGGTGTAACCATGGAAAAGAAAACTGTGTTGCAAAAAAATGCCCCCCAAATATTGAAAGAGTCAAACAATGTGAAATTGAAAAGAATGAAATGTGCCAGATTTTTCAATAATTTACGCATTCACTGTTTCAGAGTGAAGGTATTTGAATGCTGGTGCTTCTTCTTACAAAAGCAGTTCATATTTTGTTATTTAGTTCTGCCTCCACATTACTGAAGCCAGCATAAAATATGAGTATTTTAAAAATTGGCAAAGTGTCCTTTCTAGGACATACACAGAGCTACTGCCATAGCCCATTCATTAAATGGAATACCTGCTTTCTCTTACCAAGGCAGCCAAGTATTGTGAATCAGCTAGGTCCTCCAGCTCTGCCTCATTTTACTTCTTCAGTAACATATTTTCTGGCTGCCTCTGTTTTCATTCTTCCTGCTGTCCTTTGCAGCTATCTATCTAGAGTATAAGCACACCTCTTAGGCCCATCTGACCTACCCTTATTTACTTGCCAACCAGTCCTGTCTTGTAGGTGCTATTCCCTTAATCACTAGTTTTGATCAGCTGTCCTTAGTACTAAGTACTATAACCCATATGATAACATCGGTTCATACAATATAGTTTACCTTAAAAAAATCTATCTCTTGTTAATACTTTAAATAAACAGTTCTGTCCCACTTCTGGCTTTTACTAGCCATCCTTGATTAGCTGTCTTCACCACAAGGCTGGTCGTATTTTTTTTAATAACATTGGTGTTGCCAAAATATTTACTTTTCAAATTTAGAATAGGGTTCATTTGCCCCGCTTGTACAATTTAGGCTAAATATTGTCTGTTTTGTAAGACTGACACCTGTAACTAAACCTATTTTTCTTCCAGGCCGTCAAATTTTCAAGATAGGAGATTTTTCAAATTCAAGGTATCATTGATTGTATAAAATGAGAATTATTTAAATAACTGCCACATTATAATTTTCAAGGATGTGTTCTGTCTGAGAATGTAAACACATTATTCTTATAATGTGCAAATAATCCCTTCAAAATAAAATGTTCTCTGTAATTAAAATATTTTGCTTTGTTTCTGGTTTTTGCTTCTGCTGCTTTTCATAATAAAAATATAAAGTATGAGATAATGGCAGTTCTCCATTCACTCATTCTAGCATTAAACATGGAATAATATTTTTCCAGTGTGACGTGTAAATGTGTAATTAAGTAATATAAATGAAAGAGCCTGTTGGTCTTCTGCCCTGTGCAGTTTGCTACCAAAAAATATATTTTAAATGTAGAAGTGCTTATATATCAACACCTCCAAGAGTAATTTGCATTTTACACGAGCATTGTATACAGTAGAAAGGTTTATTTATGTGTGTGTGTGTGTTTACAGTATACAACATAGCTTACACAAATTCATACATGTTAACGAAATAAAATTACATTAAATATTTCATAAGAGAATAAACGACAAAAGAATACAAAGAAAATTTCATGAAAATGACATCAAACATTGCTAAGATACATTTAATCAAAAATCCATGTAAAGATTTCATAAACATGTTTCATCACAAATCCATATAAAAGACTCATAAGTACTTTTCCTCAACAAATCCATATTGTGTCATACGATTGAAAGCAGTCAAAAATACTGCATAAAATCTGGGGAAACTACCCCTTATAAAGCCAAAGGCACATTGAGACAATTTCCTCCTCAGATACCATTAGTGACAAACCTCACAGTTATTGGCATTCTACACATCCTATTGTCAGAAAGTATATATATTAAAAAGGCTATGAAGACAATAATTAGGGAGACCTGTGTACCATTCATCAACCTCTCCCACATGATGTATCCTCTGTACAGCCATTGCAGGATATTTCATCACCACATGACATGTGGTTTCAAGACAATTTAATTTGCACAGTTTACACACTCTCTTATCCTTTGGAATAATTGCACAGGGTCCAATTACTTCTAATCTGGGCAGACAAATCATCTGAAATTTCCTAGACCACATTCTCGTCCGTTGGGAAGTGCATTTCATTAAATATGTTCTCATTTCATTGCTCGTTGTGTACCAGTAAGAAGCGTCTTTATATAATTGGAATTTTAGTAAATGATTTCCATCATCCATCACAACTGTTTTTTTAAATATCAAGTTGGTTGAACTGAGAACAATTCCCAAGTCAACCTTATACTCTTCAAACCTATGACTGAACTTGTGCATATATTTATGTTTCTTAGTTCTCCTCATCCTGCCCAATTCAAAACACAAAGTTGAATTCATCCCATTCATACATTTCCTATATAGACCTATGATTCTTCCATTATATATAGATCACCATGATCGTAGCCCCACTTCTAGTCTGAGCACACTGATTGGTACCAACAATGGCAGCTTCAAAACATCTCTTCAAGCATCCCTTCCAATATGTCAAACCATGTTTGGTTAGCAAATGCAACTAACTCAACCCCATACAGGACCACCCCTGTGACCTTTAATCGATAGAATTCCACCAATTGAATTAACGGAAAATCACAGATTTTGCGTTGTACCACTATCATAAGTAAAATGCATGCCTAAACCTTATTCCTCATTTCCCTTTTTTGTTTTTCTAATCACTTTTTATTAGTGAATGATGGTTTGTGTCTGTTACTTGTTTTTGCAAGTAAGGCATGTTAAAACCAATAGGACTGAACTCATACATGGAGACTCATATCTCTAGGTGTTTGCTAAAATGTGTCAAATGAAATTGTCACACAGTGTTAAGTTGCTAGAGGGCTCTTTCCCTCTGGCTAACATTGGGAGCAGAAATGCTGGCTCATTTGTTCCAGATGAAAAAGGCGGAATTGCACCAGCTGAGCAGTGATGGGCTATCCTGACATTTGTGGTCCAAGAATTCATTGAGCCCAACAGATCTAGGTAATTATGCAGTAAATTGAGGAGCATGTAATGTATGAGAGAAATATTTTACAGGCTGTTGAGAGAAAGAAACATGTTTGTTTTGTTAAAGTAATTCACAATCTATGTTTTATGTGGATTCCCATTTATGAAGAAAGCTTTTCTTAAGACAAGAGGCTCATAGCTGGCAAGAATTGTAAGGGAAACTTTCAAGGTTACAGATGACTGTGCGTTAGCCAGCCAGCAACAAATCTGTATTTGATGTGTATTACTAGAAAAGCTATTTAATGTGTGCAAGCTTTCTGATAAAACACATTTTATCCATGTTCAAGTAGAAATTACTGTAAAAAAATATGTTTATTTTTTGAATTTTTACATTTTACAAAGCTGCAAAAGGAAAACATGAGTTAGCCTCAGTATTTTCATTATGTGTCTGAATTATTGTGTTAGCACATAAACCAATGTCCAACAGGTGTTAAGCTCATTTTACTGCAAGCAGTAATTCACATTAGCACATGTGGTAAAACATACGTTAAACTGCTTGTTGTGAGTCGAGTTTTTTGGTGTTATGTGTGTGTGTGAGAACAACTAGTATGTAATGTGAAATGATCAATGTGTTTTAAAACACAGCCAAAAGGGCATAACGTGGTATTGCACATAAGATACCAAGAGCAGATAAGAGTGTACTAAGTCCAGTAATTGCTTATCGTTAGTGACCCTGGTAAAATAATTATTAGGTAGTGTTCTGAAGTTAGTCTCACCACTAAAAAGATACCCCAATAAGCGTACTACAATATATTACCAAGAGCTAACAAAAATACAACTATACCACAAAATACCATGAGATACTAAAAATGTAGCCCAAAAAGATCTCCAACATTGCCCGAAGCCTTGGTGTGGTGCCATACAATAATGAAAAGTGTGCTACCCAGTTACAATCAGCAATATTAGACAATGCAGAGGAATAACAGGCATCATCTTTCAAATAGGTTGCAACTGATCACCAAAGCATACGTGTTTACACATAGCTTTAGAATAATGCATTCCTCGTGCTCTTTCCTGGGCTTTTGATTTAAGTGTTACTTCAATTAGTGGTGACTATCACAATATATCGTAGTGTAGATTTCAGTGAAAATAACAAGGACCATTTGCTAGCCCACAATGATTACCATATCATCTTGGCACAAACTCTCGGTCTAACACCTTTCAACATTGTCTCATGGACAAAATGTAGGGTCTGATGAGTTAGTTCACTTTGTGAAATATTGTCAAGACACTCCCAATCTCTGAAGTCCTAGTTTTCAGGATAAGTGTGGCTATAGGTCCTGACATTTCTTTTTCAAGTAGACCACTTTTGATTTAAACCCAACTTTGCTCCATGTAACAACTCTTCGGGTCACATTCCCACTTCTAGATGCAAACCTATTAGCAGAGGAGGTACTGGTATGAACAAGTAGAGTTGACAGAGTTTGAATGGATTGTGATTGCTTTCAGGACGAGCGATAACTGACCATTTAATGTAACAGGATCCAATGTTTTCTAGGTATGACAAAGAAAACAATTATGCTGTTCTACCTTTTCCTGCATTTAAAAATAAAATGTCCTGGATAACGAGAGGGCATATACACATTTATTATCCTTAGGCCAGCTCCATAGAGTTATTTCAGGGAAGCTGGGCCCATAGTGAATCATCTTGGTTTAAGCAAAACAGAATTTGGTGAACCCCGAGCAAGATCCTGCCCCTGATATATGCAATCATTCAGTCATTAGGAACCTAATTTCATACTGACATCACCAGCTATTATCAGAAGGGAGTTACATGTGGGGTTACAATCAGTAAGCTGATTAAGGTAATTCTGCAAAAGTTACAAAGTAGTCCCTGATTCAGTGTTTCCAATAGCATTGTAGAAATTAACCAAGATAAAAGAATAATTAGAATTAAAACACAATTCTACAGCAAGTGGGTGTTAGTCAAGTATTAATGTAGTACCCCTGTGGGAGACTACACAACCCTTATCCTCTTGGTATTAGCTAACCCACCTATTGGTATAGGTCTGTACTACACAAGTTTGTAGTGTGACTGAGCAGCCAGACTTATCTCAAGAGGTGAATATGTGAGCTGTAGAGGTGTAGCATAGAAATTCACCAATACTAGTATCCAAACAACACTTACACTCAAGGTGTCCTAGTAAAATAATGATGTATTTATTTAACAGTCAGTTTTAAATGAGCATTCTTTAAAAAGGGCAATGTGCAACAATAAAAATACACTTCAAAATACTTTCTCAGAATCACGACAAAACAAGTAGATACTCTTTAGTGATGCTTCATGCACACTTCCTACACCCTGAGGTGCATTCACTAATTACGACAGTATTGGCAATTATACATCATTTTTGCACTTTGTAAAATTCTGAGTTTAGTATAAAGTAAAGGTTAAGGGAAGGAAGAAAGATTAACAGGTTCTCGGAGCATGTGAGCACTTTTAAATCTCCCAATGAAGTCTAAATAAAGCCATTCCCAGCAATATTAGTTAAAAATCAATGTATCACCTATGAGGGACAGTTAGAATCACAGTCAATGGACTAGAAGAGTCTGCAGGGAGCCAGGACAGTCAAAGTCAATTGGAGCAAAGTCTATGGAGCTGGGGGACTTCTTAGATAGCAAAGAGTCGTGCACAAAGTTAGAGAGTTTGTTATAGAAAATAACTGTTGGTCCACAAGCTGTTACACTTGTCCTCTCAACTGGGAAAAGCAAGCTACAGACAAAGAGCTAAGTACCCCTTAGTCAACACAGAACCTTAGGTTAGAAGAAGAGGATCCAGCTGGCTTCTGTCTTGGTTGCAGTGTTGCAGATCCTGTGTTCCTGGGCCTCAGTCGTGGAGACAAGAGGGAGAAGACCTGGAGGACTCCCGCACAGCAGTTCACAGGTCAGCGTTACATACCGGCTCTTTTTCAAAACAGCAGCCCTTTGCAGTTTCAGCTCACGGTAAATAGCACCCCGCAGATCTTGGACACAGGTTGGGCTTCCTTCACTCCTTGAGTCCAGCACTCTGGTGAGGTAATTCAAGCTTGGGTTGTCCTGCTTCGGGTGGGTCCTCAGGAGACTTAAGGAGCTTTTGGCCAGTTTACAGATGTTGCCCTCGACTACAGATTTCTCGACCCCTGGCACTCGGGTCCAGCAGCAGCAAAGAAGTACAGCCAGTTGGGGAAGGTCTTGCAGCAAAGTTCTTCTCGGGGTTAGTTGGTCCCACTAACCCAAGAGAAGAAGTCATCCTTTCCGGAGCTTCTCTTGTCGAGCAGAAAAAGGAGTTTCAGCCCAGCAGCAGGGCTTCACCGAGCAATTCAAAGGTCCAGGTGGATGCAGCGGGTGTCTGTCACAGTTTCTTCGTCGGGTTGTTTTTCCCTCAGTGGTCAATTCTGTCTTCAGTCCAAGAAGCCTTGCCTTTTATGCAGGGTTCTCCCATTCATGCACAGCCTAGCTGTCACTCACACAGCAGGGTGGCTGTCCTACAAGGATAGCCAGCCAGCCAATCAGGACTGGGTGTATTCAGACTAACCAAGGAGTCACAGGACATGGTAGTTTTGGGCACTTCCATCACTTCCTGCCCTGCCAGACACATTGGAACAAGAGGCAGGTTTTAGTACTGAAGTCTGCCAAAGACAAAATGAACAAAGGGCTTAAACCTGGTTTGGTGCAACCCAAGAAATTCCTAAATTCCTCACAAACAGGAAATGGTGAAAAAAGAAGACTGGAGCCATTTTGACACAATGGTCACCCATGGGCGCTATACTGCAGCTGCGGATTCAGCATGTGATAGGAAAGCACAATGGTAGGAAAATTAAACCACTGCCGGCAACCATTTAAAGTATTGAGTGTAACATAAAAAATGTTACATGAGTAAGTAGAATAAGGGGCTACTAAGTAACCCCCCCAGCACTCCACATAAGATGGGGTGTGCTGGATCTACAGAGAGAAAAGGTAAGTAAAGTCAATTTCACTTTACTAACTTGGGAACAGTAGTTCTCACAAGAAAAGGTATTTAAACCTTCAGAGAAATCTAAAGGATTTCTCTGTGACACTGCAATGAAGGTTCTGTGTGTCACCATACAAAAAGTAGATGCCTATGGAGTTTGTCAAACTCCAAAACCAAAGGAAACACATAATCCATATCAGATCAAAATACATGCGAGAGTGAGAAAAAGGGCTCACTCTCTCCAGGGTTAAAATTAAAAAGTCTTAAAGTCCAGCAAAAGAACTGGGGGTCACTAAGGTTGAAGGGAATGAGAACAGAAAAGAGAATTCTCCCTAACAATGGGGTGTTAATCAAGTATAGGATCATTACTGCCTTAAATATTAATCTTCTGGAAACCTTGTCCCCTAATCTGCATTTTTCCTCCCTTTGGAGGCTTTTTCAGTTTTAGAAATGTAACAGTAAAAACCCTTTACATTAGCTGATATATTTATTTGGGTCTTTTTAGCATTAACATTTCAAAAGTGTCAAAGAACTCTGCCAATTAACCAACCAGTAGTTTGGGAGATAAAACGGAAATGTTCCAGGGACTAAATGTTAGATTACAATATCCCTCGCCCTGGATCTCTAATGTGACGTTGTCAAGTCACTCTTGGCCATTCAGTACCTGGAATCAGACTACTTCTTCCAGTGAGGTAAGCGCTGAACATCTGATTTCATGATTTAAAAATACTCCGGTCTGGGGCAAAACTCTGTTACATGGATATAGTTATTAGGAATACTCGCTGTGCTATGCCAATGAGGCCCAAGGACCACAGTCAGCCAGTCAAGATAGCTCCTAGAAGTTTGGTCTCTAAAACAGCCTTCATTGGCAAGGGACATCAACCTACATTGTAGGCTACCAGCTCTACTTTGGTCTGTGGAAAATGACGTAGTGGAACAGCATTAATCCAACTCCCACTCTCAATTATATTCTTGAATGTTTGGAGGATAATTGCAACAATATTCTGGCTTCTGCGGGGGATATCTACACAGTTGCCTTCCAATTGCTTTCTTGTCCTTAGAAGCCAAATCAACGTTTTCTAGCCATCAAGATATGCCACTTTGCTTCCCTGCTCGAGCCAGTACGAGAATGTATTAAACTGAATTTGTATTAGAACTGATTAAATCGACACATTTTAAGATTTATCGCTCAGGGACCTGTGTGAAAACAGCTTAGAGCGAATTTGTCTGTTCCTGGCGGTTCACAGTAAGAAGGGGGCTGCCTCTAACAAGATGGCTTCACTCGGCCTGTTCCTGCAGCACAACAGCTGCCACCATCATACGCTCTCAGTGTTGATGTTGGGGCAGATTCCAGGCCAATTACGGTCACAGCATGCATGTTTTTCTGACAACTTTTGTCCAGAAAACGATCCCAATCTCAATTACCATGTGTGTACCAACTCTCACACTGGGTCTTCGGTAGCAGTTTCTAGGACATGGCACTCAGCTCCTTCCAAGGGATATTTTAAATGCAGCAGATGGAAAGCGTCATATTTAAAGAAATGTTCAGCGTTCCATTTTTGATCAAATGTCTGACATCAAAGAACATAGTGATTGCAGTTCGTCATACGGAGTCTACATCATAGTATGCCCATGCAATAAGCAGTACATAGATTCTACCACTGGATCCTTTAAAACGCCTATTCTTGAAAATATTCGAGCCATTAAGTATAACATGTCTCAGAGGCTTAGAAGCTGGATTCCATTTCTCCATTTCGGGCATTGTATATTCTTAGACTATTAGGGCATAATTGTATTCGCCTATTCGTTTGTGTGTAAAATAGTTATTAGGACAAGACCTTTTTTCAATAACATCATTTGAGTGATGTTTCACTGGTGTTACCACGTGTTTTGTATTCACCTGTAAATTGACATCACTGTGCATTTAAGCAGGGGTGTTGCTAGGTCTGGAAAAGATCCGGTGATATGCTAATGTCAGGACTGTCAGGACACAAGGCTAGCTAGCATTTTGGTTGTAGCACCTGAGCTTCTATCTGGGGCTACAACCAAAAGACCCGGGGCTGTAGGCCCCTTAACCCCCCTCTTCCCCCAACAACGCCTCTGCGTTTAAGTGCATTGGAATGAATTTAGATTTAAAGAACCATTACAAATATCAAGTTTCTCTTGCATTAGCATGGTATTTGCAGCCTTGAATGCCGTCCTTTTATGGAGCTAGGCATGCCACAGCTGCTTTAAATGCATTGGCAAGAAGTGTGCTGGTGCCGCATGAACATGTCATGGTTTGCGAATGCACCCTCTTATGTAGGTACTTTGGGGTGCTGCGACACCTATCGCTGTTTTTTTTTACCTCCTCCTCTGACATAGACTGTTCTGGAAAACAAGCTGAGAGAATGGAGAGTGAAAGCTAGAACATCTCAGATGGTGTTCTCTGATATGCAAAGCAAATTTTAATGGGCTTTTAGTGTGTGGATTTTAATAGAGCGTTTGCCGACATCTTATATCTGTAACAGGGTCCGTGTCCCGGGCTGAAAGGGCCTGCTTATGCTCACTCTCAAGGGTATTCCCTGCACCAGGCTGCTTCCATTCACTAGCATTGACTAAAATCACCTCATAGCTTCATTAGAGGCTAGCGCAGGGAACTGCAGGAGGTCAGACCCAAGAGAGACTCGCTCAGGAAGCTCATTGCAGGAGATAACCTGTCTCTGCTCCATGGCACCTTGGACACCCCTGAGAGACAAATGTGAGGACCAACATCTAGGAGTACAAACACGGAGGACATGTCCACTTTCTCTCCAAGTAAGCCAGCAGACTTTATTTACTAATTCCTTTTTTTGGAGAACATTCATAGCTGTTTTTATGTCACGCTGCAGCTGTCATGTGTAGCACTTAGAGGTATTGTTGAATACTAACAAAGGAGTGAGACAATGGGGGTCATTTCGAGGTTGGTGCTAAGGGAACAACGATGCCGGTAAAGGAATACCGGCATCGATTACCGCTATGGGCTATTCTGACCAGGCCGACCGCTATTAGCGGCATCGTAAAGTACGGTGCCGTTAGTAGCGGTCTGGGCGCAGGCATGCGACCCACCATGCTGTCAATAGCGGCATGCCGTAAACTGTAGGAGATCACAAGGTAAGCGGACATGCAAATAGCGGCTTCATGAAGGCGTTAAAAGTGGTTACCGGCATTCCGTAAATACCGGCATCGAAGACCTACCGGAAATTGCCATGTGCAGTGATCCAAACTGCCACAGGTGCACACAATCAGCACAGGTGGAGGCAATGGATTGTGGCCCACTACAAAAGGAGCACACCCACACACCATACCACTTACCACACCAAGATCAATCCAATAGCACGATCAAGACTTCAGCTGAAGGACATGCATGCATTGCAACACCAGCAACGACGACAGCAGGCACCATAGAGGAGACGCAGCAGGAGAAGGAGGGTGAGACAGGCCCTGCATGCCCCACCAGTGCAGCCAGTGTAACTACGCATGCAGCCCCCAATCCCAAACATCAGAGCCAGTCTCTCCAACCCAACCCCTCAGCACAAACACACCCTGTATCGTCTGGACCGGGTCTTTGCCAAGAGTAGAGATGATCTTGTCGTCGAAGAAAAGTGAAGTCCGGTGCACCACCAGGGAAGAGACCAGCCGCGGAGTGCTCCGTCACAAAGCACCACCTTTTGGTCGCGGTACAGGGGTAGTGGCTATCCGGTTGCCGAGGTGCGCTGCACGGGCAATTCGACCACTGCGTCCTGAGGCGAAGAAAAAGCAAAAGGGACTGGTTGTTCCCACCAGTCAGGGGAAGAGACTCTCCGGCAGGGAGATCTCCTCTGTCGTCGGGAAGTGATGAGTCGGTTCAGCAGGGCTCCACCGGAGGTGTCGTCATTGCAGGTCGGCTCAGCTTTACCCTCGTCGGATTCTTAGGTCCTGTGGCGACTTCTCAAGATCCAGTCCCAAAAGCCCTGCTTTTATGCAGAAAACCCCCATTCATTCAGCCTAGCTGTCAATCAACACATGCTAAGTGGTGAGCGGGGAGGCTCACCACTCGGGCCAATCACACCAGAGTGCGACCGGAGTTGGCAAGGCAACTCGGTCCAGGGTGCCTAAACCCCCTCCCACACCCCTGTGGTAACCCAGACAGAATGGCACCACTTTGGAGGGTCTCTGTACAGAGGCCTGCCAAAAGTGGAACAAAGGGCTCAACCTTTGGTTTAGGAGTCACAGAGACGAACACAGACGCCATTTTAAAAACCGAGTTCTGGCAGAAAATACCATCCGATTGACTTATTTAAGATAAGTAGACTGGTGGTATGTTAGAGACTAACAATAAAAAGTATCAATCTCCAACAATGGGAAGAATCCCATAAGGTTATATTCGGGGTCGAACATAACAAGTAGTTTCCACTGCCACCAGCCAAAACTCGACGAGGGTGGGCGGGACAGTGCCCCCTCGAATAACAGACCCAGGAGTAATCAAATTACCCCTACTAGTACGTCCACAATAGGATGGTTTGTACTAGTTCTGTTAGTAAATTTATGTCTAGTAAAGCCAATGGTGACTTTACATGCCCGGGGAGACAGTAGTCAGTCCCCGGGTATGGAGTCTATTCTAGGACGCCCCAGTGTTACGGCACGTAGGGTGCGTTGTAACACACATAGAAAAACATATGAGACCCTATGGAGTAAAAGACCCCATAGCCCATAGAATACATTGACATTAAAAGGAATTACACACATTCATGTCCAAGAGTGGGAGAAAAAGAGTCTCACTCTTGGCAGGATGGGAAAAAACAAACTCCAGAACTCCAGCAAAGCTGCTAGGGGACTCACTAGGTTAGGAAATTCAGCCTAAACAGAGAATTCTCCCTAACACTCGCCCCCCCCAGAGTAAGGGACAGGAGGATTTAATCCACTCCTGGATGAATCTCATACCTCTAGTCGATGACATACATCCTAGAGAGACCATCAGCATTTTGGTGGTGACACCTTGACCTGTGCTCAATGGTGAAATCAAACCCTTGCAGGCAGATCAACAATCTGAATAGTTTTGGGTTTTCCCCTTTCATTTGCATTAACCATCTCAAGGGTTGGTGGTCAGTCTGAATGACAAAAGTAGAACCATACAAGTATGGCCTAAACTTCTTCAGCGCCCACACGATAGCAAAGCACTCTCTTTCGATTGTTGCCCACCTTGTTTCAGGATCCTTCAGCTTGCGGCTGATGAAGCAAACGGGGTGCTCCCTACCTTTCCCATCCAGTTGACTGAGTACGGCACCTATTCCTACATTTGAAGCATCTGTCTGCACAATGAAGTGTTGGCGGTAATCAGGAGCTCTGAGTACTGGGGCTTGGCAAAGAGCCTTTTTCAGGTTTTCAAAAGCCTGATTGCACTCCTCGTTCCATCTAAACTTTTTAGGGAATTTGGGCGAGGAGATGACATTCAGTGGAGAAGCTATGGTCCCATAGTTCTCTATGAAATTCCTGTAGTACCCCGTGAGGCCTAGGAAGGCTCTCACTTGGGTTTGAGTAGTAGGTGTTGTCCAATTTTGCACAGCTTCAATCTTACTGAGCAAAGGCCTTATTTCTCCACCTCCTACCTCATGTCCAAGATAGACTACCTTACTCTGTCCAATTTGGCATTTACTCACCTTTATGGTCAGATTGGCTCGTCCAAGAGCCTGCAAAACATCTCTCAGGTGGGTTACATGTTCTTCCCAGGAATTGCTGAACACTGCGATGTCATCCAAGTATGCCATGCAGAAGTCCTCCATCCCATTCAGAACCTGGTTTACCATCCGTTGAAACGTAGCAGGTGCATTCTTCAATCCGAAAGGCATTACCTTAAACTGGTATAAGCCAACGGGGGTAGAAAATGCAGTTTTCTCCTTGGCATGGTCTGTCAGGGCTATTTGCCAATAGCCTGACGTCAAGTCAAATGTGCTGAGGAACTTGGCAGCACCAAGTTTATCCACCAACTCATCTGTTCTTGGCAAAGGGTGGGCATCAGTCTTGGTGACTTCATTAAGAGCTTTATAATCCACGCAGAATCTAAGTTCTTTAGATCCGGCCTTTGGTACTAACACAACTGGGCTAGACCATGGACTAGTAGAGGGCTCTATTACCCCGAGATCGAGCATCTTGCTGACCTCACCTTTGATGTGGGTTTGTACGTTTTCTGACATTCTGTATCCTCTGCTTTTGACTGGCAGACAGTCACCAGTGAGTACGTCGTGCTGGCCCCAAGGGGTCAAGCCTGGTGAAAGCGAGAACAGAGAGGCAAACTGATTCAACATAGATTTGCACTCTTCTTGTTACTCGGGTGTCAGATTGGAGGAGAGATTTACTCCTTCAATTTTTTCATCTAAAGGTAAGCCTCTGAGGAGATCCGGAAGAGCTTCACTCTCTTCTTCTTCCTCGGATGATGCTAGAAGCAACGCTCCTACATCGGGTCTTGAGACATACGCTTTTAGTAGGTTGGTGTGAAAGACTGTCGGAGCCTCCTTGTGATTGCCCAAGTCCATCAGATAGTTGACCTCTCCGAGTTTACCCACAACTCTGAAGGGTCCCATCCACTTGTCTTGCAAGGCCCTCTGCCTTGTTGGGATCATAACGAGAACGAGCTGGTCTTGAGCGAACTCAACCATGTTAGCCTTTTGATCGTGCCAGTGCTTGACCAATGCTTGTCCAGCTTTCAAGTTATCGCTTGCTTCCGTCATCATGTGCGACATTCTCCTCCGGAGACCTATCACGTAGTCAGTCACTCTGACTGGCTTGGGGGAAGGAGCACTCTCCAACCCCTCCTTAATCAGGGCCAATGGACCTCTGACGGGATGACCATAGAGAAGTTCGAAGGGAGAGTAACCTACTCCCTCCTGAGGGACTTCTCTATAAGCAAAGAGAAGGCATGGCAGTAGGAGGTCCCACTTACACTTAAGGGGTTCTTCTAAAGCACCTATCATGCTCTTCACGGTTCGGTTGAACCGTTCTACCAACCCATTGGTTTGTGGGTGGTAAGCTGTTGAGAACTTGTAAGTAACTCCACAGGTTTTCCACATGGCTTTCATGTAGTGGGACATAAAGTTTGACCCCCTGTCAGAGATTACTTCCTTAGGAAACCCGACCCTAGTAAAAATACCAAGGAGGCCCTTAGCCACAGCCGGAGCTGTAACAGTCCTCATAGGAATTGCCTCAGGATACCTAGAAGCATGGTCTACTACAACAATTATAAACCTGTTGCCTGAGGAGGTTGGAGGATCAAGGGGACCAACAATGTCAATCCCTACTCTCTCAAATGGGACTCCCACAACTGGGAGAGGCACTAAAGGTGCCACACTCTTGGAGCCCACCTTACCAGAGATCTGGTAGGTGTGGCAGCTCCTGCAGTGCTTTTCCACTTTGGCCCCCATCTTTGGCCAATAGAAGTAGAGAGAGAGCCTTTCCTTCTCTTCTTGAAACTCAAGTGACCAGCCAAAGGAATCTCGTGGGCTAACTGCAAGAACTGTGGTCTGTACTCTTGGGGTACTACAAGACGTCTGTAGTCTCCAGGTGCAGACTCGGTCGGTTCACTGTAGAAGAGGCCATCTTCCCAGTGCAACCTGTATTTCCCAGGCTCTTGCCCTTCAGCCTGAGCTTCTGCCTGGTGGCGAAGACCTTCCAAAGTTGGACATTCTCTCTGTCCCTTACTGAAGTCTGCCCTGCTGGGTCCACCTTCTGCCAGTAAAGACTGCAGCTCAGGATGGTCAACAGCATCCAGATCTCCAATGAGTTCCTGGCCTTCTATTAGCTCTTCCTCAGAGTCTACTTCTACCACACAGGGTTGTACCTCCCTCTCAGCCTCAGCTGGAGGTGGAGTTACGGGTGTAGCTTTGGACAACCGCGGGGAAGTCCGTGTTGGCTGCACTGAAATGCTGGCTGCGGGTTTCGGGGCAGAAGTCTTAGGTTTCCCTTTCGCTTCTGTTTTCTTCGAGACAGCGGCCGATAATTCCAGTGGAGCAGGAGTGATTTCTTTCTTCATCATCTCCTGGAGAGTACCGCGCATGGTCCTCTCTCTTGCGGGTCTGGTTAGCTCCTGTAACCGTTTACTAGGAGGTCTGGGAGTATGCGATACAACTCCGAGAGCTTTCAAATCGTTACCCAACAGTACGCGTCGTGGTACCTCACTCTGTATGCTGACAGGTATCTTCACAGTCATGTCGTTACACTGGATGAGAACTGGTAATTGGGGAAGCATCTGCACAGGCCCTCCAGCTAACTTGGTGAGGCGTTTGGGTGCCTTAGCAACATCCTCAGCCTGGAAAAACGATGTATCCACCACAGTTATGCTGGCCCAGTGTCCCTAATGGCAGGAGTCTCCTGACCATTCACCTGGACACTGTCCTTATAATACTCTTTAGTATTATCGGGGATAGAATTATAGACATCTAAATTCTGTTGTTCCCACAACCCCAGAGATACTAAAGAAACGCTGGCTGAGACTCCAATGGGTTTGTCAGCTAGCAGTAGAAAGTTTCCACTTGCCATTTGGACTTCCTCCTCTGGAGCGAAGGCTAAGGAGACAAGCTGGACCCCTGAAGGTTTACCCTTACATCTGGGATCTCCTTTCACGTGATCAGTCGAGCCACAAACAAAGCATTTACCGAATGCTTTTTGGAATGGTGGCTTGTTCTGGCCTCCTTCCGGTTTTACACCAGAAGAAACACTATTCTGCTGCGGTTTTCCTTCTGGCTTACCCTTCTGGTTTTGTTTGGGGCCCTCTTTGGAATTTGAGTTATTAGAATTCTCTTTTGAGTCTTTTTTAGGCTGTTTTCCCTCATCCTTTTTCTGAGTTGCCCCAGAATCCTTATGGGTAGCCCTGTTGGCAACCAATAAGTAAGCAGCCTTAGCTAGTTTCCGGTAATCCAATTCCTTCGAATCAGCCAAGTGCTGTCTGAGCTCAGGAGAACAGGCATCATAAATAGACTCCAACATAAAAAGATTCTTCATACCCTCATAAGTGTTCACTTTGTAACCCTTAATCCATCCCTCTACGTTTTTCAACCCTTCACTCACCCAGGTAGCCCAAGGGGTACCATCATGCTTTTTGAGGGTTCTAAACCTCTTAAGATACTAGGAAGGGGTCTTCCCGAATCTAGCTATCAAAGCTAGTTTCACACTTTCGTAATCCGTCTTATCCGCCTCCCTCAATTCCATTACCTCATCAGTCGCAACAGGAGGGAGCCTAGAGAACAACCAGGGAAGTAAATCGTTCCCGGTGATGTCCTGGAGCCCATGATTGTACTCAAACAGTTTTAACCAATCCAACACATCCAATCTCGGTTCATACATACCCACTAATTCCTTCGGCATCCGGGGTCTTTTGGGACTGGAGCTCCTAGAGGAACCAGAGGAGAAGCATTTTCCATAGACAACTTTTTCATCTCTAATTCGTGATTAAGTTCTATTTCCCTGAGTCTTAACTCAGCTTGCTTCTGCTCAGCCTGGGCATTCATCCGTCTGAACTCGAGCTCTTGGTTTCGTTCAGATTGAGCCAAGAACCGTTTGTATTCTAATTCGAGCTTCATTTTTTCGAGTTCAAAATAAGCAGGTTTACATGTGGGACCTGGTATGGGCCCCGTAGGCACAGCTGGTAAGGCAGGTAGAGGAGCGGGGGAGACAGTTTCGTTAGCCTCTCCCTCCTCTTCAGCCTCTTCATCACTATCATCACAATTATGATTTAGATCAACACCATCACTGTTATCTACATTTGCTGGAGAAATTGGTTCCTCTGAACCAGTACCCAGACTTTGGTTCGCCAGCAATCTCTCTATTAGTTCTAACTTCTTGCCCTTTACAGAAAGATTCTCTTGCCTACAGAGAGCTCGTAAACTCTCAGTATTTTCACCTGACAAGGATTCTTGACTGTAAGTTTCCATAGTAGACATGTTTTTGAAAGTTGCTTTTTAGTGCAAAGCTTTGTGGTTAGTTATCCTAAAGTGTCGAAAAGCACTCTAAACTGTATACTCGATACAAATCCCACCGCTGTACACCAGTGGTAGGCGGAAACCTGTGCAGTTCCCTCTGGGACCACTGCAAAAGATTTAGCACTACAGGTGTTTGGCAGTAAACCCACTTGGTAGCAGTCTGTACCACACAGATTCACTTGGTAGCTGTGGCTGAGCAGTCAGACTTCTCTCAAGAAGAGTTAAGCAGTATGTGGAGTATACAATATAGGGCAATTCTTCACAGTAAGACAAGCAAACACGCAACAAGGCTTCAGTGTAAAGATATAAAGGTATTTATTTATAACGGAACATCTATAGAAAACACTCTGGCACTATCACAGCAAACAATTCAATTACAATTACTCTACGAAGAGAAAGATCAATCCCCCTAACAATAGTTCGACAAGTCTAGGTTTTACCAGCATCACTTATTTGCTGACAGAGGTGTATGCTTCAACCTAGATGCCACTCTAGTATTCGTTAGGACGGGAGAGAAAAATAAGAAGGTTACGAAATAAACACAGTTTAATACTTCACGGGAAAAATGCAAGGCAAGAAAACAAGAACCACAATAGATCATAAGGTTCAGAGGCCAGGCCCGCTCGGAGAGAGGCAAGGCGATATGTCCCAAAAAGTCTCTTTGTGGAGATGCGTTCGAGTCTGTGTAGCAAATTGTTATTGGAAGATTGGACCAGTTCAGAACAATACGCTAGAGAAAGCTTGGAGGCGACCCTATGGAGAGGCGAGGATTAAGACACCTCACTCTATCCGGCAACAAGGGAAGCCAGGCGGACACAGTACCTTGATTGTGGAGAGACACCTCCGGCGGGGGCATTTGTTCCTGGTGGTGGATGCACGTCGGGTCTTTGCCAAGAGTAGAGATGATCTCGTCGTCGAAGAAAAGTGAAGTCCGGTGCACCACCAGGGAAGAGACCAGCCGCGGAGTGCTCCATCACAAGGCACCACCTTTTGGTCGTTATACAGGGGTAGTGGCTATCCGGTTGCCGAGGTGCGCTGCACGGGCAATTGGACCACTGCGTCCTGAGGCGAAGAAAAAGCAAAAGGGACTGGTTGTTCCCACAAGTCAGGGGAAGAGACTCTCCGGCAGGGTGATCTCTCTGTCCTCGGGAAGTGGTGAGTCGGTTCAGCAGGGCTCCACCGGAGGTGTCGTCGTTGCAGGTCGGCTCAGCTTTACCCTCGTCGGATTCTTAGTTCCTGTGGCGACTTCTCAAGATCCAGTCCCAAAAGCCCTGCTTTTATGCAGAAAACCCCCATTCATTCAGCCTAGCTGTCAATCAACACATGCTAAGTGGTGAGCGGGGAGGCTCACCACTGGGGCCAATCACACCAGAGTGCGACCGGAGTTGGCAAGGCAACTCGGTCCAGGGTGCCTAAACCCCCTCCCACACCCCTGTGGTAGCCCAGACAGAATGGCACCACTTTGGAGGGTCTCTGTACAGAGGCCCGCCAAAAGTGGAACAAAAGGCTCAACCTTTGGTTTAGGAGTGACAGAGACGAACACAGATGCCATTTTAAAAACCGAATTCTGGCAGAAAATACCATCCGATAGACTAATTTAAGATACGTAGACCGGTGGTGTGTTAGAGACTAACGAGAAAAAGTATCAATCTCCAACAATGGGAAGAATCCCATAGGGTTATATTCGGGGTCGAACATAACAAGTAGTTTCCACTGCCACCAGCCAAAACTCGACGAGGGGGGACAGGTCAGTGCCCCCTCGAATAACAGACCCAGGAGTAATCGAATTACCCCTACTAGTATGTCCACAATAGGATGGTTTGTACAAGTTGTGTTAGTAAATTTAGGTCTAGAAAAGCCAATGGTGACTTTACATGCCCGGTGAGACAGTAGTCAGTCCCCGGGTATGGAGTCTATGATGGAGGTCCGCTAGGACGCCCCAGTGTTACGGCACATAGGGTGCGGTGTAACACACATAGAAAAACATATGAGACCCTATGGAGTAAAAGACCCCATAGCCCATAGAACACATTGACATTAAAAGGAATTACACACATTCATGTCCAAGAGTGGGAGAAAAAGAGTCTCACTCTTGGCAGGATGGGAAAAAACAAACTCCAGAACTCCAGCAAAGCTGCTGGGGGACTCACTAGGTTAGGAAATTCAGCCTAAACAGAGAATTCTTCCTAACAGTCTGTTATGCATCTGCCCACTTTGGTGGGAGTGTGTCTGTTTGGGCGACCATGGCTTGACTCTTTGAACTGACATATTGGTTGACTTTCATCAGAATTGGCATAGCGATGTTTACTTTGGACACTCACCTCCATCACCCAAGGTAGTGGCGTCACACTCCATCTCGCCAACACCTTCAATGCCTTCCATCCCTATCATGCTGGCGCAGATGTCCTCCCATGGTTTGAGCTTTATCGGGGAACTGGGACCTCCTCCTGTTCCCATGGCCTGGCTGCGGTTCACAGAGAAGATGTTGCGTACCCTTAGTCGCAGGTCGTCCCAGCGCTTGCAACAGTCTTTTGTTGTGCGTGGGGTATTCCCCACGGCACTGACCTTCTGGGCAATAAGTGCCCTGGTCTCTTTCTTCTTTAGCACTGTCTCTCTCTTCATGTTGCTGGAGAACACTATGGCAGCATGCTCCTGCAGTGTGTCCAGCAGCATCTTCAGCTCATCCTCATTGAACCATTCTTTTCTGAGGCGGGAAGCTCCCTTCTTCAGGGACTTAGGCATAGTGGTGTTGGAGGTGGATGTTTTGCAAAAATCAGCAGAGTTCGAGGGGTCCTGTGTGGTGAGGTTGGCAATGGATTGTGTTTTTGAAGATGGCCACTGTGCTCCTTCCCGTTCCTGTGCGATGACGCTACTTCCGGTTCCGCTTATTAGCGGAGAACCGTAAATAGCGGTGACCGCTAATAACAGTCACCGCTATTTACGGTGACCGCTAATGCCGCATTGAACAATGTCGGTAGTGTTATCTGCGCTATGCTTGATGCCGCTAAGGGCATTTTGGGTGCCTTTAACGGCATGGCGCAAAATACCTTACTGGCATGGCGTAAAGCTCGTGCCTGCGAAGTCGAAATAGTCTTCTATTAGCGGACTGGTGACAGCACGGACACGCTATTTACGCCATGCCGGTAAGGAACGTTACTTACCTCCAAACTCGGAATGACCCCAATGTATGTATACTACCTTATACCGGTGCATCATGGACATTGTAGTCCGTCACTGTTACATTTGGATCTTCTTTGACCTTTTCAGTGACCAGTGCATTTAAAACAGGTTGCAGGCTTGGTGTACCACATTTCAAGCACCTGTCTATCTGGACACATCAGAGTACCCATTGTTTACTGAAGAAATGTGCACCATACCTCCTTCTTTGTGTGGTGTGGTACGTGTCTGGTTTTCCCATTCATTAGTGCCTTGCTAAAATAATCTTTTATTTGTTATGCTTAACTTGGTTCTTCCACTTTATGTTCAGGGGGATTGAGCTCTAACCCTTTAGGTTAACAACCTTTCATGCCCCCTTTCCGTTGGTCATCACCAACTTTCGCAGCTATTTAAGAATCAGGCAATCGGTTCTTCATGGAGAAAAAACACGTATCTCTCATATGTCGTTCATACAATGAAGGGGTCATTCACAAACCATGTGCCCTTTGCTTTAGCACACCAGCCACTACAAAATTCTGAAGTCTCTATAGTCAACATTCCAGAATGCAATGTACTTCTCCCCTCCCCCCTCCCTGCGCTTGCACGATCCGATTGACAGAAGGCATAGTAAGATTGTTGTTTTGTCCTGCCTTTATTTCCCTCTCATTGTCTTGTTGCGCCTAGAAACACCTGTGTACATGCGCATTATAAATGCCATATCTTTTCATATCAAGGACTGATTCACAGAAGCATTTTATAAAGGCACAATACCATAGGAAAATGCCCCTTGATTCAGGCCATTAGCTGGTGAGGGAACTTACAGCAAGTTTAAGCATTTCACAACCAGAGCCTGGCTTGGGGATAGAAGAGGGGTTAATCTGGGACTGCAATAGATTCACACCTGGTAAACTGGGCCGGCAACCTACTATGGCATTAATCGCCCATTCCAAGGGCTGAAATGGGGGGTAACGGCCTGGCAGTCCACGTTATCAGTCTGAGTGAAGCGAAGGTGAATAACTAGTGCTCTGGGCCATTGCCCCCCGCTCCAGCTCTTTGAATGGGGGATTAAGGCTATTAGCACCCTTGATTGCCAAATTGGTAACAGGGGTGCTAAAAAAAAGTATTTTCCTTCGTTCAATGGAACACCGATCAATTCCCCTTCAACAAACGAAAATACTTTTTTAAGATGGCTACCATGGAAAGGGAAGGCAGGGCTCTCTACGGAGCCCCTCTTCCCTTTCCATGGTGACCAGCGGGAGCCGGGAAGAAGGATCGGCTGCGGCGGTGGCACTCGCTGTCGCAGAAATAAGTTAAGTGGGGGTGGGAAGAAGAGAAAAAACAAACAAAAAATTAGACGGATGGTGGGGGGGCAAGATGGCGGAGGGGGAGCAGGTCGTCAAGTGGCATGGAAAGCGGGCTTTCACCTGCGTTTCAAGCCTGCGTTCCTAGCCACCTCATTGGCTGGCTCGCCCACCCTGGGTTCTAATAATACTTAATTCCTTCAGATTACCACCCAGGCTCACAGGTAATTAGACAAAAAAATCAAAAGGTGAATTAGAAAAGCAGACTATTCGTACAGGAGCCCAGATGTGACACAAGGAATATGAATTGATAATCCTTTACTCGATTATAGAGTCTTCAGGCTATTTACATCAACATTAAATTGCATAAAATTAGTTACTCCATTGAAGGAGTAAATATAATGTGATAAAAACGTATCTAACCATTTTGACACAATAGCCATTGACCTTGGTATGAACATACACATTCAGTATATTCCTTGTTCATTAAAATCAGCTATTAACCACAATAATTCCATATTTACGTATCTAGCATTTAATAAGTACTCAATTACTTTACAGAAGGGAAATATAAGGATAATTAAGGTAAGACTTCTTACAATAAACAAATAATAATAAACAATATAAAGTGTGGGACTCTTAGGTATAACTGCTAACAATAAACGTTTCCTTAGCCAGGCTGGGTGAATATACTTAGTCACCAAATAGACTACTGCCAGATCAACAGATGTTCTGGCAAATTGATTGGCTTCACTTTAAGTACATACGTTTCGCAATGCAAGCATTGGTTTAAGGTATTTGATTCTCAGATATTGTGTTCCTTCGCATATAAACAAAAAGTGCATAATGTCTTCCTTGATCGCACTACACACTACATAATAGGCAATTACTCCCCATTGAGTTTTTCCATTTATTTGTATATTCTCATACTCTCAGATATACTGTTATTAAATCTATGCACATGGCCTTGGGCGTAAGTTGGAGCAATCATATCTAGGTAGCGTTTGTTTGAAAACCAAATAATCCAACTCCTGAGACAGAGATAAGCATCCCCTGTTCATGTTGTTAGCCCTCACGATTGCCCAGGCCTTTTTCATCACACATTTTGTGAATTTGCTATTTATATTGGGTTCAGCCGATAAATTGAAACATCTAGGGCTGCCAAAGAGTTTTTGATGTGAACAAAACACCAAAGAGACCTTCCCCCTGTACGAGAGCCTCAGGAATTTGCCCAGTGCTGTGCTCCGCAGATTCTGAACCAATAGAATGCAGGTCTCATGGCAAGCTCTTCTTCCAAGGTGCACAAATTGCATTGCATGCAGACCAGGGCTGTTGGGTACCTTGGTGCAATAGCAAAACACTTTTTACAAACTTATTTTCAATTGTGTTGGGAGTCTGACCCCTAAACTGCCCCCATATTTCCGCACCATAAACTGTGGCTGCTTTTTCTTGCACAAGGAATAAAAAAAGCAACAAATACCACACCCTTATACTAACCACACAAAAGTCCAGAGCACAGTCACAAACATATGAAGCCCAATTACAGAAACTTTGCGCCAGTGCAAGTGCAATTTTTCATCGCATCAACACTATGGCAAAGTTTATGTTCCTGAGTACTGTTCAGATCAATTCATGTTGTTCAGATTCATTCAACACGTTGCATCCATCACTCATAGATGATGGCACATTCTGCAGATCCTAGAACCACATGCTACACCTCAATGCTGATGACCAGCGAGTCCATAACATGTCTGGAGATGTTTTCGGTCTTGTGCAGAAGAGATGTATTCTGGAGGTTAGGCCGTGATGACCCATTTTGAGGTGGGACCGAGCCTGATTTGGACTGCTCTTGCATTGCGTTGTTTGATGCCACAGCAGGCTGATAAACAATGGTTTGGAGGGTTGCCCCCCTCCTAGAACATGCAACACTGTCTGTTCTCTAGTGGCGATGTTTCTACATTGCTATCACCAATACATTGGTGAGGCGTGCGGGACAGACACACTTCTTCCAGGAAAGATGGAACAAGAGAATCCCACAGCACCCTAAGTGCAAACATGTTACTAGATCATACAAACAGGTGCGCACGTGTTTTTCCTTATAGAGGAGAAAATCAAGTAAGCTATTCGTTTGAAGTAAATAATTTCTCTAATTGAAATGTTACTCTATAAATATTAATTGTATCTAATAAGGATGCCATTTAAATACTTTAAAGCAAGCTGTACATAATTGAACATAATGGAAGTAATTAAAGCACAATTAGGTAAAAACAGGACTATCGCTTTCCACGTCAAAATAAGAATGCATTGAGATAATTAGCTCTTTTGAAGGTGAGGCATTTTAATCGGAAGGTATTTTTATCACAATTCTATTTCTCTCTGGATTTATTTGCCTTTGTGTAAGGAAATCTAACGAGATTTTAATGTGATTGTATTACTGCTGTTTAAATTCCCTGTGCGTCCACATCATGTCACTCTGAAGAACACACAATGCATTTATGAATAAGTGTTTATTAGACAGGGGTGCATATTTTCGAGAAGTGGGTATTACTTTTAGCGTGGGCTGTTCTCTGTGCTGAACTATATGTTATGAAGTGAATTCGAGGGAGTGAAGAGTAGGGTTCTGCAAAAAAGCTTTGCTTCTCTCTACCTCCAGTTCTGAACCTCGGAAAGATTGGCAGAATACTAATATGCTCAGTAAGGACATTCCAGACCCTGCACTTCTAACATGGGTTCTAGTACTATATTAGCAGGCTTGCAATGGGATACAGCTGTGGCTCCTTCATTGTAAAATGAAGAACATGCACGTCTGTAATTTCCCATGGAAGCACACAAGTAAGAGGCATGCAGCATGTTTGAACGCCTTTTGGCAAATAAGTACATATTCTTGCCCAAGCGCATTGTTCTAGGAGCTGTAACTGATTAACTAGGATCACATTAAAATACAGATAACATTTTTTATGAAATACATAATTTAAGAGCAAAGCTAAAACCTGATTTTGAAACTGTATGCGTTTCAGTCATGTTTGAATGGTACAGTTTCCATTGTCATGTGGGAACCCCCCGCCCCTGGCCCCTGCACCCGATCCCCATTCCAGGAGTTTTAATAACATAGGTCGTCAGTTTTAGTGCAAGGTAAAATGCACCTTTTGAATAGGGATGGGCGAGTCTTTCTAAGGGATTCAAATCTTATCTAATTCAACACGATTTGAACTTATAGCAGTAACCGTAGTGGATTAGTCTATCATTACAACCTTGGTGCTAAGTGCACCAACTTTACCACCATGGTGTAAACTACGTTTACACCATGGTGGATGGCGGATTTACCGCCCCATTCCAAGGTGAGTGGGGCTGTAAATCCCCATTTCCCATTTTCCCTTCCCCATTCCCATTTTGCCCCATAGGGCATAATGGGAGTGGGGAAGGCGCTAATTACGCCGCCGTAAATTACGGCGGCGTAATTAGCACCATGGCGGGTTAGCAACGCCTGCCAAAAGCAGGCGTTAAAGTGGGAATCCGGCGTTAAGGGTTAACGCCGTCGTTAACCCTTAACGCCGGGGTTGTAATGACCTGGCAGCTTCCCTTTAGTGTTTTGAAAGCTTGGTTCTGTTTCATAGCGATTGCTATTATAAACCTCCAGGGTGTCCAATCCCAATGTCACGTTTATTCATTTAGGTGAACAATGCCCAGCTGTGGGTCCCCTACTTTGCGGTTTTTCCCTGTTGAACACCATCTTGCTTGCTGGAGTCCATACAGTTTTGTGAATTGCTTCGAAGGTCAATGCACCTGCATCCTCATCTATCCCAATTATCCATAGAGAACATGATGATTCATTGTTAAATTCATAGCGCCAATCATCCCGCTGGAGTCCATGTGGCTTGAATCCTCGCTGATCAGTGTTTGTAAGCTGTGGTGTCTAATACACTTGTGCCAAGATAAAAGGCAAGATTTGAGAGCTCAACCCCTGAAGTTCCCTTGTGAAGCTCTGCTGAAGAATATTTACAAGAAGAAAAAAACAAACTGGAGACCAAGAGAGGCTACCGGGATGATCTGCGATGATGACATTGCTGTGACGAAACTACTGCTGCTCTGCAAGGCTTCAGGTATGTGTAGAGGTTTCTAGACTCTTGCTCAGCCCCAGATTACTACTAACGCAGTAGCAATCTCAATTATAAAAGTGAAACAGGCAGAACAGGAGTGTTAGACCTCAATTGCCTCTTTAAGGGAACACCGGTCAAGGGCAGATTATACTCTTCAACAGGGGTGTGAGGCAGCAAGGAAGTATCCAAACAAAAGGAATCCTGTGGTACCAGAATGAAAGACATGTCCAATGAAGCTTTTATTAAGATACAAGACGCACCCACGCCTATATTTAAATCAACATAATATGTAGACTTTTGCTTAAAAGGAGAGCTCTGGGCATGAAGTCACCGATATGCAGACAATTAACTGTGCAGCAATGTTTACGTTTTGTATATGTCTTTTAAAAGCCATGCAGTGTTCTCTTAAATGTCACTAGGGACCTTATTTATTTATTGGTAATGTATAAGGCGCCTAGAGGACAGAACTACTGTGGCATACATTGTATTCTTCTGTAGCCTCCAGGGCATCGAGCTGGGCTTCTGGTTTCTTTCTGCATGGCAGAGTCAGAGTCCTAATGGTGGAGTTCATTCGTAGCTAGCCAGACACTACACAATTCAACAGGCACCAATCAGTTTAAGACTCAAAGGAAGTGTGGAAACAGGCAATGTATGCATCCTTGCTCTTGAACTGCTAGAATGGGTTGTGATGTTGTGATTCATCTGCAGAGGTAGGTCATATCGACTGGGTGAATTGAAGTGATGCTTTTCTACAGCCATGTTCAGCTCAGGGAAGCTGGAGATCAGAGAAGTGTTGGTCTAGTCAGTTTGAAAATGACCAATTGCCCATTATTGTGGGAGAGAATCACCAAAGATCTCCAACAATGGTCCAAGATAACTCTCTCATGGGCAACGAGATTTACAATGCTCAAGATGAATATGCTGGCAAGATTGGTGTTCATATTCCAATCACTGAGAGTAGCAAGTCCAACCATTTTTTACATTGAAATGAAGCAAACTCGTCAATCTTTTTTGTGGGTGGGGCAAAGACCTCGGGTAGCATACACTACCATGGTACTGCCAAATGATCAGGGAGGTATGGTCTACCCAGACATTTACAAACAGTACTTGCAGTCTTTTTGTCATTGTGGCAGAGATCCAAGGACATGGACGGTGTCATGACATGGACATCCCAACTTAGCTGTGTTTGGAATCCCCCCAACAGTGACCTAATAGAGGACCGTAAGCATTTTCAACCCCTACATGAAGCAGGATTAGTGAGGGTGGGACAAATGTGGAAGGGGGGAACCTTCCTGACCAAGGAAGAACTCAAACAGGCCTGCACATAGATACCATACAGCCATTGCTGTACTTACAACTGAAGGGTGTGTTGTTGATTCCACGTTGGGATAGGCAGCTTCAACATTCGTTGACACTCTTCAAGCACATACCTAATACCCACCAAGGATCCAGGGGGCTCATCTCCCAACTATATACCTCCATGCTGGATAGAGGGCTGGATAGAGGGCACCTAGTTACACCATGTACACAGTCACATTGGGTGGGAGACCAGGGGTTGGAGGAAGATGCATAGATATGGGCTAAGATTTACAGTGCAGTGGGGTCCTCAACAATAGCTTTTAAATACAAAATGCACAACAGCAGGATGCTATTTCAGGGGCAACTAACAGAAAAAAAGCTTGGTATTGCAAATGGCATCCTGTCACAGTTGCACTTTGACCTCGGCTTCGTAGCAGTATTGTCTTTCTGTTCAATATACCTCTTTGAAAACACCTGCTAAATGGATCTAGGGTTGTGGAATATTTTTGGACATAATGTCTTTCTGATATGACTTTCTTGAAAAAACTCTGCTCAGTACTTAGTGGTCTTAGTGGACATAGGGCCTCATTCCGAGTACGGCGCTAACCAATGGCGCTATTAACGCCTTGGTTGACGCCGTACCCGGACCGGCAGCGCCTTGGTGGTTGGCGGAATTACCGCCCCATTCCAAGGTTGGCGGGGCGGTAATTCCCCAATCCCCATTTACCCTTCCCCATTCCCATTCTTGCCCCATAGGGCATAATGGGAGTGGGGAAGGCGTCAATTACGCCACCGTAAATTACGGTGGCGTAATTAACATCAAGGTCCCTTAGCGCCATGGTATTTAACGCCTGCTAAAAGCAGGTGTTAAAAGCACCATGGCGCTAAGGGAACTCGGAGTATGGCGGTAAGGGATTACCGCCACCGCTCTCGTTAGCGGTGGCCGCTATCCCTTACCGCCATACTCGGAATGAGGCCCATAATGTCTGATATGATTTTGCTTGAAAAAACTCTGCTCAATACTTCCGCCTGTGACTGGAAATTGATTTGCTCCTGCAACTTGATAATCATCTTTGTATCGTGGTTTTTACTTTGCCTCTCTACAGTTTATCCTTCAACGAAGCACTTCTTCAACAATCATTCAGTTCAAGCAAATATAAGGAACCACATTGAGAATCAGTTTCAAAAAACCCAAAAATGTGACAGAACATATCTCCAAACACCACCCGTAAAGTCAGACTCTTCATCAGAACACTAGCAAAACAGCCCATAAAGATAATTAGAATAATGTTCTGACCGCCCATTACCTATAGCAAACTCTTCCGTAAAAAACAATGTTTCTAAATGTCCATTTATCAACTGTAGTGAAGCAAGGCTCTCCACATATGGTGAACTTAGATAATAGTTGTGTTGACAAACCTAGTAAGAGACCAGCAAGAGGCACTGCTTAACCAGAACCTTGACTACAACTGGGATTTGTAGGTCCTCACAATCTAGAAACTGTCAAAGTGTTCCACAGTTTTTCTACTATTAATGTGTACACATGATTACACAATTAATCAAAATAATACTCAATGTTGGAGGACTCACGTGTACACCAAAACCCAGCTTTATTCAAACAACAAATCCAAGCTGGTAGAGCAAGCAAGTATTTTATTTCAAAGCTCCCACATATTTAGCATATACAAGCATTTTTTGTGGCAAACCTACATAAGGATGTCACATTACTTCGGTTTGCTATCAGCTTTCTCCGACTCACTGGCTGTGCTGGACCCGTTGGCTTGTCTTGCTTCTGAAGTGTAGGATGGTCCCACGGTAGCCAGCGTGCCTTCCCGCCTGTGTTATCAACATGGGAGACACGGTGCACCATTGACACCTGTCACACCACAAGCCAGCTGTACTTCCCGGTCTTGTGATTCCCTTTTTCAGAGGCTTTGCGGGTCTGAGTTGAAAAGGGCAAGGGTAATTCCCTCCTTGTCACCACTTCAGGTCTCGCTGCCTTTCTCCTCCGCTTGAACTGCCAGTCTGGAATACCTGCTTCCTCGTGTGTTCGGCTTTGCTCAAAATGTTCTCTCATGCTCCAACTTTTATCCCTATAGGGAAGACAAAGGGCCGTCAGGTGTGTGTGGTTATTGTCAATTTTTTGTCTCTGCCTGACGCTTGTGTTAGGACATGTCAGGTAAATGGCTCAGGTGTAAGTCTGTTGTTTGTCACAGTGTAAGAAAGTATCCGGTTTAAGAGTATGATGTAAGATAGATTCGCTGCCCTGATCCCTTTTTGAGTCTGGGAGTAGACCCCTTTCTTTCAACCAATTTTGTTTCTCTGAATATTCATCAATAAAATTGATGAGATCAGAAGGAGAGCCTGCAAAGGAATCATCACAGATTTGCTGGGTGACATTATTTGTATTATTACAATTGGGGCCCAGGTGACTATCAGCAATTGCCTTGTCTGCACATTCTATAATGCTGATATTGTCAATATCCTGAGTTAAAGGGTCTTCAATCTCCAATTTCTTAACTACATCGACTAGATTGGTGTGATCTAATGACGACACTGTTGGAAGTGAGTGTAGAGATTTAACCAGGGTACTAGATGTAGTCCTCTTTCCAAAGAAGTGTCAAATATTTTTCCCTTGAATTGATTTCCCTTGGATACCCAGATTAGATTTTGTTTTGAGGGTGGGATTATGGGTTTTGTTGAATGGAGTTTTGAACAAAATACGTATAGACTTCCCTGTAGGAGTGTATGGAGTTCCAGCCACATTAGTAGACAGATTAACATGAATAGACGAAGTATGGTTAATGCCCCTAGCTACGGAATTAACCTCTGGCGAAGGTTCAGTGGGAGGAGAAACAATGTTCCCATTGACCGTCACCATAGGTAATGCAGAGGCATTAGTTACAGAGTCAGCCGCCATATCAGATAATATGGGCATCCTGGGATGAGGGTGGGCAGGTGTTGACAGAACAATATTAACCATATTGTTGTTCGTGTATTCCAAGTGGCCCTTATCCTTTTGAAGAGTAGCACCTTCCGCAAGATTAGAGGCTAAGGTAGCTGCTAGACGTTCTTCCTGTGTGTCTATCGAGATATCATGAGTTCCATTAAAGATACAGCTATTGTAAACTGTATTGCGTGGAATAATACCCATAGCATTGAGTACCTCAGACCCATTGCTGACATGAATTTGAGCCTGGGCCAGGGTTTTAAGGAGTAAAGGGTTATAGGGGGCAGCTACTGGAGCATGATGTAGATTCCCCAGTATAGCCGGGGAGGGAGCATCTAACAGAGTAGTAACTGGTGAAACAGAAGGTAAATTACCGGTAGCGGACGGAGTCGAAGCCAGTGAGGCCTCTATAGCTGTCTGACTTCGTAGTCCCTTACGTGTCATTCAGAGAGAACCAAGACCCAGGAGGGAAAGACAGGGGACTTAAGAAAATAACAATACTAGGTTAAGCTAAAAGTAAACCTGAGTTACAATGATTAATTTTTTTACTTAAAATACACAAAAACAACGTACATGACAGTCGATAAAATTATGAACACTGCGATCTAAAAATATAGCACTAAAAAACCAGAGGCAACCTCAGGCAAAAATGACAATTGTCCCAAGAACACTCTTGGATTAAAAATACAAAAGGAAATGGATCTATTCAGCCCCCCCGCCCCAAACAATAAAAAGAACAGATGTATTATGAACTAGAGTTGATAATGTTCTTAGTCAATACATAATCAAAATAAGTTGATTTCAGGAATAGCCACAATCGGCAAGAGAACCAAGAGGAGCGCTCAGTCTCAGGGTAGGGAACGCCCGACAGTTTGTGGAGCTGCCAGAGTCCGACTCTCCACCCCAAACCCTTAGAGCTGAAGAGGTGCTTGAGAATTAATTATGCAGCACAAGACCCAAGTTCAAGTTACTCACAGGTCACAGCCAAACAGCACAACAGCGGCTCCAGCCCTTACTGCCTCCAGGGCTTAACGCTGCAAGGGTGGTTGGGCCGGCAATTTGTGGCACAGACCAGGAAGCAGGGGAAGCAGCAAGAGCTCGGCTCGCAGTGCTGCTCGGAGCAAAGTTATTGCAGGTTAATTGGAACGTTAAAATGTTCAGAGCACCAAGCACAATGCGCTCTCATACAGGAAACAGAAGCCACCAACCTTCAGATCCCATCTGCTGAATCACTATCCATTAAATTGCCTTTTTCACATAACCACACTGCCACTGTGTCATGATCTCTGCTTCCGAAAGATCAGGACTTGCCCGACTCCCTTGGAAGCAGACCCATAACCCCGGTTCCGAGTGCCAGCCAGTCCCAATTGGGACCTTTTGGACCCTGTCCTGGTGCCAGTGGCACCAGGCTCATAAAGATGCCCAGTCCCAGCGCTGGAAGCGCCGGGCTCATAATGCTTGGGTGGACCATGCTGCTTACTTACCTGCCAGTTGAACCCCTGATCCTCTTCTGTTTGGGACTACTTTTCCTGTTGGGTGGGACAGGAGCCACTCCCTAGGTTCAGAACATTGGAACTCTTCTGGAAAGCAGGAACTCTTTTCTTACCTAGGCATGGCTGTGGAAGGAGACACCTAAGCACTACAGGAGGCTATTTAAACCACACCCGATGGATGAATCTTGCTTTGCGTTATTCTGCATTCTCTGCAGCAGAACGCTCATCGTGTCTTCTGCTTCTGATTCTGGGCCTAAGGGAACAAAGGCTTACCATCCTGGAATCCAGTCTTCAGCAGCACCTGTAAAGACAAAGAAAGAACAGGTTAGCACTACAGTCTTCAGTGGCAGCGCATCTCTTACCTGGTCCATCGGCTGTCACCAACGCCTCGCGCTGCATTCCGGCATCTGAAAGACAAAGGCTTACCTACTCTTCGCATGCTCCGGAGGTCTTCGCACTGCATTCCGGCATCTGAAAGACAAAAGCTTACCAGCTCTTCGCACGCTCCGGAGGCCTTCGGCGCTGCATCCCGCATCTGAAAGACAAAAGAAGGTGCGTTTAAAGACATTGGGCAACTTTATTACTCACGTGCCATTACTCCTTCCCACGCCGAATCCAGTGGGTATTCCAGCACCCTTCAGCTTCTCTAAAGCTCCGAACTTGTACCTGCAAGATAAAAGGGACAGTTAGTGCGCATCGTGAAGCAGGCTACAAGCGCTTACTTACGTGCTTCCAGGCGCTTCTATTCCTCACGCGGGTTCGATCCTCAACTCTCGTCAGCCCGCCATCCGCCATCGCCGGAACCCTGCAAAACAAGAGATATCATTACAAAAGACTTTTAAGACATTTGAAGTGCCCAGAACTTACCGTTCGTGCAGTTAACGACGGACAGCAGTCCTCTGAGGTCAAGAGGCCTGCACCCTTATCCAGTGAAGGAACTGGTTACGGCACCCTGCCCCGAGGCAGATGGAGAGCTCGGCGTTCACTTACCTAAGGTGAGGGCGTTAACCTTTGGGGTTCTACAGGAGAAGAGAAAGGGAAGAGGAGAGAGGCACCCAATAACCCCAGTTCATTAATCCCATATTTTCTATCTGCAGACATCTTACTCTTCGAGTCAGACATACAGTGCACAGAGGTCCAGCCCAAAGAGCCAACCGTGTGTTACACATCACCTTTGAAGATACGGCATTCACCCAGTCAAGACCGGCGCCTCTGCGGGAATCAGGTGAGCGTTACACACTGTGCATCTTATTTACCGGCCCCGAGGACCTTCCTCTAACCTTCTCTGAGGACATTGCGACACTCCTCACAACTAATACAAAGCCCAAATCGCAAAGCATTATACTAGGAGATTTCAATCTTGGTTTCAAAGACCCCAAGGACATTAAAGACCTTGATTTAGCCCTTGATTTAGTGGATCTCGGTTTCACCCACCACCTTCACGAGCCCACGCATATCAAAGGTAGAACCCTTGATTGGCTCGCGGACCAGAACTCTATGACTAAATTGTTGTCAATCACACCTTGTATTGGGTCGGATCATTACAAAATAACCTTCTCCATCAAAGCCACTCCATACAGTCCCAAACAGAACATTGCACTTGCGATCCACACTGTCTCTAGAGCTCTGGTTCTCTCGAAGCTGGACTACTGTAACAGCCTCTATCTAAATCTTCCTGCCTCTACTCTCCGCCCTTTGCAACTCATTCAGAACAGAACTGCGAGACTTGTCCTTGGCCTCAAGCCCATGGACCGTATCTCTCCAGGACTGAAATCACTACACTGGCTCCCAGTGGCTGCGAGGATCAAGTTAAAAACCCTCTGCATTGTCCACAAGGCCTTCTGGGGCCTTGGGCCAAAATACCTTCAACTCCCTCTTCCTAAATATCTTCCTTCTCAAGCTCTTCGCTCATCCGCCTTCAACTCCCTCATGGTCAGCCGCTTTTCCAAAGAACGAGTTGGTGGCAGATCTCTCTCCGCTGCAGGGGCCTCCCTCTGGAACAGCCTTCCTGTCCCCCTGAAACTTGAGGAGAACCATCTCCAGTTCCGGAAGCACCTCAAAACCTTCCTCTTCGCCTCCGCTTTCTCTCCCCCTCTCCCCTGCTAAAGTTACTAAACTGCAACGAATATGAATCTGGGCCACTCACCGTCTCGGTCCTTGGCCCAGTCACTCTCCCCTGTACTGCCTCCCTGGCACCCCCTGCACAACGGGACTGTGTCTGTATCCCTACAGCCCCTCCTTCCCAGCACTTATCTGCACTTACTCGCACTGCCACTAGCTGGCCGTTGTTACTTTCCTGTATGCTATTACCCTGTACTGCACTTTCCCCTCTCCCTTTCCCCTTGCACTTCTCCCTTTCCCCTCCTCCCTTGCACTTGCGTGATCTGAATGACACCTCTGGCCTAGTAGGATCGTTGTATGTCTCCCCTTGTTTCCCCCCCGCCTCGTCGCACCTTGAAACACTTGTGTATAGGCGCGTTATAAATACCATATCATATCATATCATATCATATCATATCATAAGAAGGACATTACGACAGAAAAACTCCTCCCACTAATTCTTCCCCTTCTCAATAACACGTCAGCCTCCCAATTAGACCCCACAGCTCTAGTGTATATATATAATAACGCCATTCTAAAAGCACTAAACACCATGGCTCCCTTAAAACTGTGCAAATCCAAACCACAACCTAACCTCAACTCCTGGTTTACACCGCACCTAAGAGATCTTCGTAAAGCCAAGAGAAATGCTGAGGCACACAGGAAAAACTGCTCTTCTGAAGTCAAGAAAAATATCCTGACTACTGCCTCCTCTAACTACAAAGAAGCCATCTTCTTAGCTAAAAATACACCTATTATAAACAAATCATACAACCTGAATCTAATACAAATGAGATATTCAAGATCCTCAAAGAAATCGAGTGTCATGTTACCCCTGCAGACAAATGGATCACAGACACATCCTGGTGCACCAACATCCAAAAGGCACTCCTTGATAAAATGTCCATGTTACAAACTAAAATTAACACAAACAAATGTAGCTTACTCTCAGACTCAGAATCCAAACCAGTCACGTATAACATCACTACTCCAGAACACTCATTTAAACCATTTAGCTTCTCACCCTTCTCCACACGGGAAGTGGAAAACATTATCAGGAATCTCAAACCGTCTAACTGCCAAGGCGACCTTGCTCCCTTGCTCCCTTCATCACTACTCTCATTAACTCCTCCTTCAAAACAGCAACTGTGCCTGATAACCTCAAATATGCTTGGGTCATCCCCTAATCAAAAGACCTACCCTGAACTCTAGCAACCCAGCCAACTATAGACCTATTACAACGGTGCCCTTTTTACAAAAAATTCTGGACTGTACAGCCTACTTACAAATACAAGTTTACCTCGATTCTAACAAACTCCTCGGCCTTAGGCAATCAAGCTTCCGTCCCAGACACGGTATGAAAACTACCTTGATTGACCTTATATAAAAAATCCAAGATATATAAAGATAACGGTAATTTAGCCCTCTTACTTTTACTTGATTTATCGGCAGCTTTTGACTTGGTCAACCACCAAACTCTCTGCCACCACTTAAAAACAGCAGCCCACTTCTCAGATGAAGCTACACCCTGGATCAAATCCTTCCCGGCAAATAGAACTATGAGGGTTTTCTCACCATCTGCCTCCGCTGAACATTCACCAGTCCTCTGTGGGGTCCTGCAAGGTTGTGTGTCTCCCCCACTCTCTATAATGTGGTCACAAAGCCTCTCTTCGACATTCTTGGGTGTCACGTATTCAAATTACGCAGACGACACCCAGATACGCATCCCTATAACTGGCGACTACGCAACTGACACAAAAGCTCTTAATGAAGTCTACTTAGTCATCCAAGCATGGATGGCACATCATGGGCTCTGTCTAAATAATGAGAAAACTGAGTTACTAATCCTCGGTTCTCACATCAGACTTTTGGACACAGCCTTCAAATCCTTCATTATTGATGGCAACATTATCAAGGTTTCTAACAATACTAAAACGCTAGGTATCTACCTTGATGCCACTCTGTCGCTTGACAGACAAACTAATGCTGTGGTAGCAGCGTCATCTTACACATGTAAACTAATTACTGCGTGCAGGCCCTTCCTCACTGCACCTAACTGCACTACCATTGCCAGAACCCTAGTCATGGCCAAACTTGGTTATTGTAACGCCCTTTACCTTGGGACCAGCCAAAGAAATATCAACAAGTTACAAGTAACACAGAACAACACTATCAGATCTGCCCTCAACATTTCGAGGAAATTCCACATATCAGACACAAGACAAAACCTTCATTGATTGTCTGTTGAATCACCCCTAAAACTATTGCACTGACTCAAAAAGCCCGGACGAACCTCGCCTTGGTATACCTTACCAACCGGGTCTCCGCCCACACATCTACGAGACCCTTAAGAACTGCTCCAGCTCATTCCCTGTCCATTCCTAGATTTAAGCTACAACAAGCTGGAGGTTCCAGTTTCCCTGCCTTGGCTGCCAGACCTTGGAACACACTACCTTCCTCTCTGAGATCCGAACCCTCCTTCCAACAATTTAAGAAAAAAAACAAACTTTGGCTTCATGAGCTGGACCAGGATAGTCAGTACTCATAAAGTACAACTCCTATTGGCCTGGTGAGATGGAGGGCTCTCCACTCCGCCTTGCCCCTTACAGTGCTTACCTCTCCTTGTAATGCATAATCCACCCTGTTACAGCTATGTACCTTCTACTGTTACCTTTGCATTTACCTGCTCTTACCTTTGTACCTTCCTAACTATCCTATGCACCTGCTGTATTATCCTTACACACACATTGTCCAAGCTTTGCATCAGCTCAATACCGTGTATTGACCTGCTACTACGATGTAATTATGAACAATTCTTGTTTGCTTTATTTATCTCTGTAAGACATGCGCCAAGATGCCCCAGGGCCAGTAGCGCAATACAAATAAAATAAATACAAAATACAAATTCATTTGTGTGCACTTGGTGGACTTTTGCTCAAATTCGACCAATTACATATATAATTTTATGTATATGTTAATGTTTGTGTGTGAGGATAGGGGGTAAAGGGCTAGAGGATTGGGGTGTGGGCTACAAGAGGGGTATGGTGGCAAAACCCATTTAAAAAAAAGAAATATTTTAAAAATAATGGCGAGCAAAAGTGTACAAACAAAGTGCAAACGATTGAATTGCTATAAAAAAAAAGAAAACGTAGGGGGAGACCAACAAGGGGCACAGACAATATGGCTTCTTAAACCAGTGTCCCCCTCACCTTATCAGAAAAATGCTGGCACATTGATCACACATCCCCTCTTCATCAAGTTTGAAAGTACCAGAGGGTGCAAGAAGTGGCCAGGCACAACCCTGCTGAAGGACATGGCTCAAAGGGAGCCAGCAGCAAAGCAATCAAGCTGGTAACCCTGATGAGGTGTCTGGGGAAGCCTGCATGAAAGAAACTGCTCAGGCACCAACCCGCTCGGCAGTGCAGCAGAGCAACCAGAGGGGCCTCCAAAAGAGAAAGGTGGCAGCTCAAGCATGGCACTGCTGACAAGGACTGGAGCCGGCTCGAGGAGCCGATCATGGAAATTGGGGCGAAAGGGTGAGGAAGGCCGCACCGAGCACTGTGCGCCCCTCCACAGCAATATGGCCAAAGCAAAATTAGGCATGGCAGTGATTCGGAACCCATGCCACACCTGACTGCCAATGATTCAGAAATGCACAAGCATGTCAAGGTGTGATGACATAGCAGTATTAAGCAGAGAGAGCCCTGCATACTCAAAGCTCACTGATCTACAACGGGAGGCCTGGGTTACCGTCACAACACTGCCCAGTGTTTATGCAGGGGAACAAAGCTGCCTTCCAGTCAAGGTTTGGAAAGCACTACAACCACAGTGACTTTGCACACTAAACTCCAAACATTCAGGACAATTAAGAGGGTCACAAGGGCACAAGGCCTGAAGTGAGGACAGTACCAGTGCAATCACATAAAGAGCAAGGGCCCATGGCAGCAAGCTCATGATGACAAGTGCTTTGGCTGAGCTTTTTGGATGGTGGCTATGAGGGGGGACAAGCGGCTGAAGCTATTTGATCAGTGATGAGTAGTGGGATGCACCAGTATTCGGCACAGTGAAGATCTTAACCATTCCAAGACACCCCTACACAGAAAGAAGCTAGGAAGGCTGTTCTAGCATGTGCAGTGAAGAGCGAACAGCGGCATGCCCTTGCATCTTTTCCAAATTTCAACTGTAAAGGCCACGTTGGACCCCAGCACGGCTGCAGTTTTGCAGGCCTCTGCCATAGCACTACCGTAATAGAGTCTCAGCATTTAGCAGATTCGCAAGGCATTCCAGGATAAAGAGACATCTACTAAAGCAGAAAAACGCCTATTATTAGAGGAAATAAGATCCATGAAAATTACTGGCCCAATAACAGACCAGCAGACCAGGATGGATAAAGTGGAGGACAAACTAGAGTCATTGGAGCACAACCAGCTGTCGGCAGAGCTCACCTAGGTGAAGATGGAAGGTCGCTTTCTAGAACTGTAGCACAGATAGGCTGATCTTGAGACAAAAGTTGATGATCTTGAAAATATGGAAAGGTTCTCCAACATCTGCATAATGGGTCTGAAGGAAGCATCAGGAGAAACAGCTCTTTCCCTGGGACGGAAAAGTGAAAGCCATAATCAACTATCTATTTGAAACACCTCTGATACCGGATAAATGAATTTTGGCAGAATCAACAGGGGTGGCGGCCCTCCGAATGGTCCGAGATCAGTCCTGGCAATATGCCACCATTGCAGGCAGAAAAAGAAATGGTTCAGAAGGCAAGAAAGAAAGAACTGAAAGACTTTGTTGGGTCGTGCATCAAGGTATGCCGGGACCTATATGCAACTACCTTATTGAAGAGGAGAGATTACCATCCATTGACAGCGTGGTTGCAAGAGCAGGGCCTCCGATACAGTTGGGGGTTTCCTTTTTCATTGAACATTGACCACCGCAGAGAAGAGTCTAGAATTGTGTTGCAAAATGAACCATCTAACATTTTGTAATGCCTAAAATTCGACGACCGTGTGAAAAACTCAAGAGTCCACAGAAGGAATTCACAAACCCAAGGCTAGACAAGGCTGTGCCTTGGAATCCAGAATATTCCACAGATGTAACACTGCTTCACCAGGAACATTTGTCAGTGATGTAGTGAGAAAGAGGTCCTTTAGACACAAGTGCCCTAGGCAGTGTGGGGTATGTTGCCAAATATGACTTGGTTGGGGAGACAAGGTGAAATAGCTTATGGGACTCTTTGTCACAGTATCAGATTTAAACAGTGATATGTTATGTTAACAGAGACATACACTGCAGGGCTATGCTAAAAAATCAAAGCTGCTATTTAAGGCTGGGGGACTCACCTTAGTGGCCCTAGATGTATATGATGTCTCCAATTAACAGTGAAATGGTCAGTAATATTTTTCCAATTATGGTGGGAAAAGGGGCTTGGGAGAGAGGAACTAAACGGTGGACATCGAATGCATGTGTGATCAACAAGGCAAACACAGATAGAGGGGTGATGAGGCAGTACAAAGTGAAGCATTATGTGGCAAAGCTCTTACATGCTCAGTGGGTGCTGGAACTGCAAGATTCCATGTGTGGCATGATCATGGATAATAGAATGGGTAGCTTTGGATCCTTAAATGTTAAAGGATTACATTTGCAACAGAAGCGATCAATACCCCTAAAGGTGATTCAAGCTATATGGTTTGAACATTCTATTCATGCAGGGATAGGAAAAGGAAGAAGTATCATATGATATGATGTGGCATTTATAATGTGCCTGTACACAAGTGTTCCTAGGCGCAATTAAGGCCTTTTCAAATAGAAAACCTTTGTGAGGCCATTTAGTCTTTAGGTTTGGTTAAAAAAGAAGGAGTGGGAATATTGTACCTTGCATCACTGGGTCTGGAAATCACACAAACACACAGAAAGGCAGACGGTCGATATTTAGCGATAAATGAGAACACAGTACCAACTGCAATCACATTATGCTCTGTGTATTCGTCCAACCAGTGGCAACCTGTTTTGCAAGGAAGACTTAACTTTTTTAGAGTCATGGAAGACATTCATGCTAATTTGTGGAGGGGATATCAACAGGGTAGCTGACCCCACCTTAGACCGGGACTCAATTAGAATGAGTACAATTCCACCGCAGATAGCAAATGGGGACAATCTATGCACCCTTTTGCAAGACTCATACTTGCTTGCTACTTCGAGGGTTACAAATCCACGAGCAAGGGAGTTTACATTTTACTAACACCACATCAGACACACTCACGTATTGACTAAGTGTTGACCGATGAAGCTCCAGAATTTAAAGTAATGGAAACAACCCTCAACATAGTGGGGTGGTCTGATCATGACATATATACCCTAAAACTGGACATGCGACCTTGCATCCAGATCAATAAAAGGAGGGTTGCTAGTGACACATTGTACAATGATGCCCTCCTTAATGATGCGCTAAAGATGGAAATCAAAGATTTCTTTAATGCGCAACAATATAGGATAACCCCCCCTAAACACTGTATGGGAAGCCCCCAAAGTTACCATCCGATGGGTATTAATTGCAGAGGGAACAGCCAGAAAAAAGACCAGAATTCTACGAGAAACAGCTGTGAAAAGGGACATCAGGTCATGTTATGTTATGTTAAAGGTACTTATATAGGGCACTGTCACCAACGGAATTGGTCCCTAGAAGCTCTGGCGGATCTGTAAACGAGAAGGTGGGATGGGTTAGTGAGTTGAAGAGGGGGTAGGATAGCGAGGGGGGTGTACTGTTGGCAGCTTCAACTCGGTAGAAACCGGGTGCTGAGCTTTGTTGCTAGTATTGGATCGGTGTCAGTCCGCGTGTGCTGTTGGTGTGGTGTATGTGTTGTTGAGGTGTGATGAAGTGGGTGTGGCTTATTGTATGAGAGATGGTTGTGTGAGTTTTTTTGAGTGAGATAAGTATGCAGAGAGTTTGAGATTATATTTGTTAGTGGGTTATATGACATTTGACATGCTAACATTCACTGTTCCGTCTAAGTGTAGTACTTGCTGATCGACCTAATTCCGTCTAAGTGTGGCACTCGTTAACCTTCACAGTAATTATCTAGATAAGAGGCTGGCTAATGTTCTCTATTCTAAGTGTGGCACATGCTAACATTCAAGTTCCATCCAGGTGTGGCACAAGCTGGCATTCACAATCCCATACAGATGCTGCGCAGGCCAAAATCAGGAACTCTTTCTAAGTGTGGCACATGCTGACATTCACAATCCTGTCTCAATGTGACGTGGGCTAAGGTTAAGAATTCTATCTTAGTGTGGCACACGCTACCATTCCCAATCCTGTCTAGATGCGGCGCTGGCTAATGTTCTCAATTCTAATTGTGGCACAAGCTAACATTCATAATCCTGTCTAGATGCGACGCAGGCTAAGGTTACGATTCCATCTAAGTGTGGCACATGATAACATACACATTTCTATCTAGATGTGGCGCAGCCTAAGGTTAAGAATTTCATCTAAGTGTGGCACACGCTAACATTCCCAATCCTGTCTAAATGTGACGCAGGCTAAGGTTAAGAATTCCACCTAAGTCTGGCACATGCTAACATACACATTTCTATCTAGATGTGATGCAAGCCAAGGTTAAGAATTCCATCTAAGTGTGGCACATGCTAACATTCCCAATCCTGTCTAAATGTGATGCAGGCTAAGGTTAAGAATTCCATCTAAGTGTGGCAAATGCTAACATACACATTTCTATCTAGATGTGACACACGCCAAGGTTAAGAATGCCATCTAAGTGTGGTTCTTGCTAACATTCACGTTTCTATCTAGATGTGATGTGGGCTAATGTTAAGAATTCCATCTAAGTGCATTATTGCAAAAGAGGCTAGCCTACTCACAAACGAAGATTCCCGTGAGGATGCGTTAGCAGAAATCAGGGAACTATGGAAAGAGCTAAATGAGATCTGGAGCCTTAACCAAACTCTGCTACTTAAAACAAAAATTCTTCAAAAAATGTCAACAAAGCCCACACCTTGCTGACAGTGTGGTTACAAGGTTAGAAAGGCGGACAGGGTGGTGTTTAACTTTAAAAACGACTCGGGCAAAGTATTGGTCGACCAGTTGAAGATCACACAACAGTTTGCCCAATTCGATATGTCGCTATATACGACTGAAAGCACAAATGATTACAGTAGCATTGAAGACTACTTGACGAGGCTCACACCCCAAACATTAACGGTAGAGGAGACAGAACCACTCAAAGCTCCAATTGAAATTAGAGAAGTGCTTAGGGCTATATCAAAGCTTGTTATAAAGCCTATGGAGGTGTGCTGGCTCTCTTTTTGACCAAACTTTTAACAAAATACTAGCAACGAGCCAAGCCCCAAAAACGTTCATGCAAGCAAAAATGATAGTCCTCCCAAAAGAAGGTAGAGATAAAACAGAATTCAGCTCCTATCACCCCATATCTCTGATTAACGTAGATGCACAAATGTACGTGAGTGTCCTAGCAGACAGACTCAGTAAGGTCCTGACCAATCTCGTTCAAAGCAACCAAGTTGGATGTTATAGGACGACAAGGCACAGATAATATTTGGAAAGCTCTAGACCAGATAGCAAGCATAGACAGCATGGGTGATAAACCCACCTTGGTCTTCGGCAGGGTTGAATGACCCTTCATGATAGCAGTTATGCATCTGATGAGCCTTGGCCCACACTGGTTAGCCGGCATCCTAGCACTTTATCAAAACACAAAAGTGAGTCTAGTGGTAAATGGGTTAGCATTAGAAGCTTTTTCCCTAAACCGAGGAACTTGGTAAGGCTGCCCACTTTCCCCTCTGCCTTTTTGCCCTGGTCTTAGAGCCCTTAGCCCAGGCCATTCGCATAAACAAAGACATATACGACTTGCAAACATTTGGGAAGGAATACAAACTCTCACGTGTCGCCGATGATAATGTGGCACATATCACCAACTGACAGCTTCAGTACCAGCTCTCTTAACAACTTTAGCAAATTATGGTATGCTTTCAGTTTTCGTATCAATCTGATCAAAACAATTGCCCTCCCATTGTCAGAAGATTCCACCCTCTGCTCACGTCTCTTAGCTGAATGTGGAATTCAATCTCGAACAGAGGGTATCAAAAACTTGGGAGTGATAATAGCCAGGCTGTTTAGTGGTCTTCAAAAGACGAATTGCCCATTATTGTGGGAGAGAATCACCAAATATCTACAACAATGGTCCAAGATAACGCTCTCATGGGCAACGAGATTTACAATGCTCAAGATGAATATGCTGGCAAGATTGGTGTTCATATTCCAGTCGCTGAGAGTAGCAAGTCCAACCATTTTTTACATTGAAATGAAGCAAACTTGTCAATGTTTTTTGTGGGTGGGGCACTACCATGGTACTGCCAAATGATCAGGGAGGTATGGTCTACCCAGACATTTACAAACATTAAACAGTACTTGCAGTCTTTTTGTCATTGTGGCAGAGATCCAAGGACATGGACGGTGTCACGACATGGCCGTCCCAATTTAGCTGTGTTTGGAATCCCCCCAACAGGGACCTAATAGAGGACCGTAAGCATTTTCAACCCCTAAATGAAGCAGGTTTAGTGAGGGTGGGACAAATGTGGAAGGGGGGAACCTTCCTGACCAAGGAAGAACTCAAACAGGCCTGCACATAGATACCATACAACCATTGCTGTACTTACAACTGAAGGGTGTGTTGTTGAATCCACGTTGGGATAGGCAGCTTCAACATTCGTTGACACTCTTCAAGCACATACCTAATACCCACCAATGATCCAGGGGGCTCATCTCCCAACTATATACCTCCATGCTGGATAGAGGGCTGGATAGAGGGCACCTAGTGACACCATGTACACAGTCACATTGGGTGGGAGACCAGGGGTTGGAGGAAGATGCATAGGTATGGGCTAAGATTTACAGTGCAGTGGGGTCCTCAACAATAGCCTTTAAATACAAAATGCACAACAGGAGGATGTTAACAGAAAAAAAGCTTGGTATTGCAAATGGCATCCTGTCACAGTTGCACTTTGACCTCGGGCTTCGTAGCAGTATTGTCTTTCTGTTCAATATACCTCTTTGAAAACACCTGCTAAATGGATCTAGGGTTGTGGAATTTTTTTGGACATAATGTCTGATATGATTTTCTTGAAAAAACTCTGCTCAATACTTAGTGGTCTTAGTGGACATAATGTCTGATATGATTTTGCTTGAAAAAACTCTGCTCAATACTTCCGCCTGTGACTGGAAAAGCTCATTGATTTGCTCCTGCAACTTGATAATCATCTTTGTATCGTGGTTTTGGCTTTGCCTTTCTACAGTTTATCCTTCAACTAAACACTTCTTCAACAATCATTCATTTCAAGCAAATATAAGGAACCACATTGAGAATCAGTTTCAACAAACCCAAAAATGTGACAGAACATATCTCCAAAGCACCGCCAAAGTCCTAAATTAACCTTTGTTAGCAGACCCGTAAAGTCAGACTCTTCATCAGAAGCCTAACAAAACAGCCCATAAAGATAATTAGAATAATGTTCTGACCGCCCATTACCTATAGCAAACTCTTCCGTAAAAAACGATGTTTCTAAATGTCCATTTATCAACTGTAGTGAAACAAGGCTCTCCACATATGGTGAACTTAGATAATAGTTGCATTGACAAACCTCGTAAGAGACCAGCAAGAGGCACTGCTTAACCAGAACCCTGACTACAACTGGGATTTGTAGGTCCTCACAATCTAGAAGCTGTCAAAGTGTTCCACAGTTTTTCAACTATTAATGTGTACCCACGATCACACAATTAATCAAAATAATACTCAATGATGGAGGACTCACGTGCACATCAAAACCCAGCTTTATTCAAACAACAAATCCAAGCTGGTAGAGCAAGCAAGTATTTTATTTCAAAGCTCTCACATATTTAGCATATACAAGCATGTTTTGTGGCAAACCTACATAAATAAGGATGTCACATTACTTCGGTTTGCTATCAGCTTTCTCTGACTCACTGGCTGTGCTGAACCCGTTGGCTTGTCTTGCTTCTGAAGTGTTGGATGGTCCCACGGGCGCCAGCGTGCCTTCCCGCCTGTGTTATCAACATGGGAGACACGGTGCACCATTGACACCTGTCACACCACAAGCCAGCTGTACTTCCCGGTCTTGTGATTCCCTTTTTCAGAGGCTTTGCGGGTCTGAGTTGAAAAGGGCAAAGCGAATTCCCTCCTTGTCGTCACTTCAGGTCTCGCTGCCTTTCTCCTCCGCTTGAACTGCCGGTCTGGAGTACCTGCTTCCTCGTGTGTTCGGCCTTGCTCAAAATGTTCTCTCATGCTCCATCTTTTATCCCTATGGGGAAGAGAAAGGGCCGTCAGGTGTGTGTGGTTGTCAATTTTTTGTCTCTGCCTGACGCTTGTGTTAGGACATGTCAGGTAAATGGCTCAGGTGTAAGTGTGTTGTTTGTCACAGTGTAAGAAAGTATCCGGTTTAGAAAAGGGGCGGGTAGAGTTTCTCAATATCCTACTGGTAGGATGGGGAAAAGGTGTTATACAGAATTATAGCCCTCGTACCGGACGGTTGGAAAACTGAAAAGGGTGAGATTTGTAAGGGTTTTGAAATGAACAGGAATGCCCATGATTCTCATCATGAAATGAACAGGGGGCGATTGTGGGAATGGTAGTATCTTGTCAAAGCAGACTGGGAGTTTGGGAAATAATAACCAGAGGGACATGGAGAAGAATTATTGGGAATACTCAAGTAGAAAACAGGAAAACAGGGATTCTGGGAGACATGGTTTCCGAGTGCAACAGGGTTACAGCTCCTAGGGGATATAACAGCTGTGGAGGGGTTTTTGGACTTTGGTAAGGGAGATACTTTGGGTGGAAGAGAGGTCAATCTGGAGCAGCCTATAATGACCTAAGGTATTTTGTCTTCCTCCCCGGTGTAATAGCGCATCTCAACAGGGGTATTCCCCTGAGCATAACCCCGGGCTCCTCTACCCAGGTGATCCTCCCTCGCTCGTCTACCCACAGTGTTGGGATCTGAAAGCGCCAGCCCTTCTGTGGCCACCTGAATAAGGAATTCTCGAGGTCTGCTTGGGAGAATATCCCCAGGTTTCTTACAGTATCAAGTTGCATTGTCCACTTTCATGAGAATATAGACATTCCCTGTTTTGGCAGGCTCCAGGGGTCTGACTTAATCCATGTCAATTTGAAGAAAACAAACCTCTATGATAGGCAGTGTTTTGAGTGGTGCCTGTGGTATGTAATTCAGAGAGGTCTTCTGACTGACTGGGCCACATGAGTAGTAGCATTTTGACATTTTGACGCACAAAACTGCTTAATCTCTGCAGAAATACCAGGCCAGTAGAATTGAACAGGCAGAGTTCTTTGAGTTGTTCCCAGTCCCGGTGTCTTGCCATCAAGTTAGAGTGGACAGCTGTATCACAACCTTCTGGAACTGTTTTGGTTCTAGTAACTGGTAATGGTTGACTCTCTCTCCTTGTGAGCTGACATTGACTCCATATAAGAGACCTCTTTTCTCAATGAAGTGTGAGGTCTTCCAAAACCAAGCTTTTCTTGGCTTTTTCTCCAGGAGTGGATCTGTTCTCTAGGCCCCTGCAAATTCTCGTGAAGATGATCCCATACTCTCTTGGGGTTGAACTTGCCCTTCACGTGTTCCTGCCCTTTTGCTGAAACCAGCCTAATTCCTTTCAGTAGGTTCCAGCGTCTCCACTTATTCTGGATCAGGGACCAGAATATTCTTGCAGATTAGATGTGTTATGAGTGTCCATGTTTTAATATACAGGATTAAATCCTAAAGTGCAGTATGATTACCTTGATCTCCTCTCTCTGGTCTTGAGCGATAACTCCTACTCTTTCAGGTAGGGAATGTTTGTGGGCCAACACAGATTTTTGTGACACTCTTCCATAAGTTAGCTCCGGTATCCCTATAGGTAGTCCCGTCTGAACCTTGGATTGTCCTCTAGGAGGCATGGTCACTTCCTAGCCCCATATTGGTCACACACCCTCTGGCCCATTGGTGTGAATATTGTTGGAATGTGTGCCATATTTGTTAGTCTCACAGTTCTTAGCACACTGGTTGGTCATGGTCTGCAGGATCCAACAAAGAAACCACATGTTACCGATGCCACAAGATTTACACCAATCCGCAGAAACTGTTCAAAGGTTTATAATGTTGTTTTGCTGGGCCCTATGGCCATCCCTCTCTTGTATTATTAAGCACCTCCTACCTATCCCAGCCATCCCTGATCCCAGGATACTATTTGGCGAATGTTAATGCTTACTTTCTAATCGCTGATTTGTACTGAATGTGATACTTAAAGGCAGATTATCTTTTTTACCTAGATTCCCTCTGGGATGTCCTAACTATCACTACCCTATCCAGTGTCTAGTGTTCTATGGTTATGGGTATTTGTGCCTTTCATACACCCCATTTGAGTGAGTCTCTATCTACCATGCACACTCTCTCCTCTCCCTGTCTTTTTGTTGCACCACTCCCTCCAACTCATCCTGCTATTAGCCTGCCCCCTCTTTCCTCTTTCCCTCAGATGTCTCGCTCCCTCTAGTCCTCGCTTCTTCTCATCAGTGTTAGGTCTTTTTCCTCCTCACTACTACTCCCTCCCCCACAGTCCTACTCTTGCCTCCAATTTACAGCTGTCTGCTCCTCACTATAATTGCAACTCTCTCCTCCACACAGTTTCCTCCTCCACAGTACAACTACTCCACCTATGTCCACCTCCTACTTAGTCACACATCTTCCACTCAGTTTCATACTGAGCTATTCCAAGAGACTCCTTTCTCGATAACAGTCTGTTAGAGGAAATAAACTATACCAAAAGAATTAGATGAAGTGTGACACTCCTTGAAGCCTAGAAACACCATTCATATCAAAGTATATTAGAGGAAGACATCATTAGCCCCCAGATTGATAAGCCCTATCAGATCTTACCACAAACTATCACGAGCCCTCATCCTCTCACAACTAGATTACTGTAATATCCTGTTACTGGGCACCACAACAACAAATCCTGTCAAACTACAACTACTCCAGACAGTGCCTTAAGTGGCACTACAAATCGAGCCGGGGCCCATCGAGGGGGCGTGGCCTAACAACGGGATCTTGATGGGCCGTTAGGCCACGCCCCCTTGACGAGCCCCGGCTCAATGGGCTACTGGCACCCCTGCCAGGCAGCCTTTTGTAGAGATTAGCACCCTCTCCCCTAGGGTGCTGATATCCGCATTTATTTTGTATAGGCTTGCCTGGCAGGGGACAGCGCCTCGCCTATTCAGCCTTAATGGTGGTGCTGCCCCTCGCCAGCTGGGGAGGGGCAGCCTCACCATTAAGGCTGAAAGGGTGAGGCCACTGGAAGCAGAGGCCTTTTTCCTAAAGACTGAAATTCCCGCGAATCCGCGGGAGCTTCAGTATTAAGAAAGCAAGGCCTCTGCTTCCAGCGGCCTCACGTTTCTCCATAATGGTGGCGCCGGCCCACGTGCATCCCTTGATTAAAGGGATGCCTCGCAGGTGCGGCGCCACCATTATAGCTGAAAGGCATTTTTTTCTGAAGCCTGAAGCTCTCGCACACGAGCGAGAGCTTCAGGCTGTAGAAAAAAATGCCTTTTCGTGTAGTGGCCGGGGCTGCCCGGGGAGATTAGTGGGCCCCGGCAGGGCCCCGCCTCAAAACGAAATTTCGGAGCCTGCGGGCCCCGGCCCACTTAAAGCCCTGACTCCAGATTAAAGCCACCTGTACTGCCTTTGGTTTAAAACAGAATGACCACATCTCCCATATTAGAAGAGAAGTTCATTGGCTCCCTGATCACTGCCCACACCTATATCTTTAATGATGCCCCTTTCCTATTTGAACAACAGGGTAACCCAAAAGCCTTAATCTCGGTCCCTTAGATCATGTGCAGGCACATTCCTGAATGCTCCTCGCTACAAGAGCAAAAACGCAGCAGGCTCCAGCTTCCCAGTAGCCGCAACAACACTTAGGAATACTCTAGCAGCACACATTAGAAATGAGCAATCGCACCAGCGATTCAAGACAATGATCAAAACCTGGATCTTTGATAAATTCGACTAAGGCCTTAACAATCGCCATCAAATGCGTGTAAGTGAATGTATGTATGTATGTAACCTGAATCCTAAATTGTAAGTGAAGTTCTTTTAAAGTAACCAACGCCATGTGCCCCTGGGTTTGGGTGTGTTACAAATGCAATAAATAAAATAAATGAATACATTGTGATAAAGGTCCCTGTGTGTGTGCGTGTGTATACCACCCATTCCAAAAAAGTGTTGCTCCGAAGGATGGAGTACTGACTAATGTCACTTAATCTCCTGTTGGGTGTTCAATGATTTTTTTAAAACTTTTATTACTGACTATTTATTTATTTATTTTACAAATACACCTTGGGACTATACACCTTGGGACTTACAATGGGCCTCATTCTAACTCTGCAGGCCGGTAGCACCGGTGCAGGTAAGCCTACCAGCACCGTTGTTTCCTGGACCGGCAGAGTATGACTCTGCGGGCATGTGCTGTCCCACCCACTAGGGTCAGACTTGGCAGGCGGAACGGGGCCCGCCCGCAGAGTTTCACTGAAGCACCGGCACTGTTGTTAACGGTGCCGGTGCTTCCGTGATTCTCATTCCCATTGAGTCCTATCGGACACAAATGGAAATGGGGATTTAAAATTACTGGCGCTTGACTTCCCGGAACACCAGGGTTGTAATCCTCCAGTGTTCCTGGCAAGCCAGGCGCCGGTAAAATGTGCAAGTCCAGCAGCAACCTGGCAATTTTACCTGCACAGTTACCGTGGCATTTGTGATGAGGCCCAATGTATTCTGGCCAGTGTAAAGGGAGAGATTGTTGAGAATTCATGATCCTTTGATTGGACAACTCTCCTCCCCCTTCGGTTCTTGAATCTCTCAGATATGCCCACGGTCCAAAGCATATATGACCTGGGTGGGCAAGCCCACCTCATAGAAATCATATTTGTTGTTAATAAGAGAGATTTCCAGGTTGCCTTCCGATATACCATCTTGTACACGCATTCAGATTTGTTCTGTGTGGAAACCAAAAGTGAAAAGGAAAAACTATGGGCCCGATTCATAGAATCCAGCGCAGGAAGCAGCGCAAGAGCAGCGGGCCGAGAAGGCGCGTGCGCCATGCGTGCGCCAGCCGTGGTGCAAACCAGCAATTGCGCGGCACACGTATTCATTGATTTCCCGAGGTATCAGTGACCATGGCGCAATGAACAGCAAGCAGCCCCAGTAACGCCCCCAACATGGTCCTGTGCAAAGGAAAAAGCCAGTGAAATGACCAATGCAGCACAAGGCTCCCGCGCCATCCATGGCCCAGCACAGTCCCCCCCCCATCGTAATTGCATGAAAAATCGGAGCGTACCCCACTTGCACCAGCCAAATCACGTGGAAAGCCCTGCGCGTACCCCAGCGAAATCGCGTACACCGCTCGCACCAGCCAAATCGCGTGGAAAGGGCCACGTGTCACCCAGCAAAATCGTGTACCTCACTCGCACCAGCCAAATCGCGTGGAAAGGTCTGCACGTACCCCAGTGAAATCGCATACCCCGCTCGCACCAGCTAAATCGCGTTGAAAGGTCAGCACGTACCCCAGCAAAATCGTGTACCCCGCTCGCACCAGCCAAATCGCGTGGAAAGCCCTGCGCAAACCCCTTGTACTCCAAAGTATAAAAATCATGAATCCAAATGAAGCACATTAAAATCAAACCAGTGAAATAATCATCATACAAAATCCAAATGAAATGCAAATCCAGAAAAAAAAAACAATTTGATTGAAAAATTAAAGACTCCAAAATGTGGTCCATGTCCATTGTAGCATATGCAATTCCAAAGGAAAATGTGAAGAAAACCATTGCTCCATGGTTAAAAAGAATCCAACTATATACAAAGTCCACAGGTCCATGATCCCCAAAAATACAAGAACATCCTAAAAGTACTATTAAAAATAACTATATAAAAGATGCGGAGCAAAGTCCAGGAACTCCAAAGAAAAAGAAAATACAAATGAAACCTACTCCTAAAGAACTATATTCAAAGGCAGCGGGCTAGTCTTATGTTTTACCATTTCCCCCAAGAGTTTCGGCCAGGGCATAATCGAACTCTGCGTCAGTTTCCCTGAGGCGGGCCTGTGCTCTCCCCTCGAGGGCCTACAGGGTCTCCATCATGCTCCTCTCAAACTCCCTGAGAGATTCCTCGAGGAATTCAGCCCACCTCTCCACCCGCCGCAGGGTGTTCTCTGCCCTGGCGATGGGGAGTCGTGCCCCCTGTGCCAGCTGCCGCTCTTCTCCAATCTGCTGGCCTATTCATACCAACATGGATGACATCCTTGTGGTAAGGTCCACGTTGCCCTCCTGCCCGATGGCCGATACCTGCCCCTCTGATGTTGAGAGCCCCGAGTCCTGTCGCCTCCTACGCCAAGCCTGCTGCCGCCAAAAAGCCTGGTGCCTGCGCCTCCGAGACAGCCTCCGGGATGATGACAACCCCCGTGTCATGCACGTGCCCTACTGCTTGGTGTCTGCACTTCCTCCATTGCCACTGGTCCTGTTGCTACGGTGGCCACCTCTCCTGATCCTCCTTCGACTCCCGACTGTGGCAGGGATGTGGTCTCCACCAGGCAGGCCGCCGGAGTTAGGACAGGTTCACAGGGGGCCCTGGTGGTATCTGGGCAGGAAGACAGCAGGGAGGATGACTGGCGCACACAGAGGCGGAAGAGGAGGAGGGTGTTGCAGCAGTGGCCAGCACATGTAGGAAATTCATGACCAGAACGGAGCTAGGCAGTTTTTGAAGCGACAGACCTCATTGTGTTGATGTGCAAGCCCACGAGTGGAAGCCTGAACATCATCATGAATGCTGGCTGTATGCCTCGCAATACCGGCTAGCAATGATCCCACCCTTTCACAAATTGCCTCATCCGCAGTTAGTGGAAGATCTGTATTTGTGGATACATCTGCCACCTGCGGACGGGTACAGCATGGGGCATGCCCGCAGGTACATACTGCTGTAGTTGCAGTACCAGGGACAGGATTAGGCACTGGCCCCTCCACGGCTACCTGCACTGCCTCCAGCCCCTAACCCTAGACTGCAGCAGTCACACCTACCTCATCACCTCCGCTGTGCCCCATGGGCTGGGCTGCTGTGGCCTCCTCCTCCTCCTCCAGCACCACCAACCTGGAAGACTCCCCACTGCATCGGACTGCACCTGTGTGACCTCACCTGTCCCTCCCACTGCTGAGGAGCCCACGACCAACTTCACCCGCTTGGGCCGGCGCTCAGCAGATGCGGCCGTTGATTCAGATGCAGCACCAATATCCTCACTCCCAGAAGATGACAGTGCCTGGGAGGATGACTGCGCTTGCGGTCCGGTGGAGGCAACCCTGCTGCCAGGCTCCACAGCGCCATCTCCGCCCTCTTTTTCCATCGTCGCTGTGGATAGGGAAACATAGAACACATACATCAGGGTGCTGGACCCATGTGTGTTTGGACAATGCAAAAGTACATAATCAAAGGTCACAACCATCATCACCGTCCACTACACACAGGGAATTGCCATTCACACACATGCAAATTCATGTCCGTCATTCACACAAGACATTCACATCCTTTGACAAGATACTGCCAGCACATCAAAATCATGCATGCACCTCATACGCATCATGGCACATACACATCTCACTCACACACATCACCTGACAGTCATGAAGCAGGCCATGGATCCATCACATCAGAGAGCACTTGCAGTGAAATTGGCAGCATGAGGCAATCATACATGCAAAAGCGAAGATTCACAGACTTCCTGGAGTGTTCGCCATTCACACACTCACTTCTCATACACATGCACATGTACACCATGCATGTCCATGATGTTGCAAAATGAACACATGTGTCACACCTCTGGCATGACACAATCCACACACAGGGATACATGTGCACATTGTGACATACATGCGCACATCAGGCATTTCCACACAGACACCATTGATGTCGTACATGCATCAATGACTCACCTGCAACTGTGCCTGGGACATGCACATGGACATCTGTACAGTAGCCATGCCATACATAAGAGCAGGGTGCACACACCAATCACACGTCTACATGCACATTCACTATGGTGGACAAGAACACATGGACACTTACCAGTTGACTCCGGACGGAGCTCCAACTCCAAGACCTGGGTGTGCAGCACTGGGTCGATGCACTCCAGGAGCCTCTTTTCATCGGTGGTCAACCGGCCTGGCACCCCACTCAGACAGCCCCAGGCTTGAGGAGGCACCAGGCCTTGTTTAGGGTCCTGGACCTGTAGTCCTCCCAGTGGTTATGGACATGTCGGTAGTTGCGGGGTGCCACCCCCTCCGCTTTGATGGCACTCACAATGTCCACCCAGATCTTCCTCCGTCCTTCCTTGTCGACTCGTGATGGTCCATGGAAGAGGGCATCATAATGCCCCAGGACTTGCTCCACCAGGATATGAACTTCTTTGGCAGTGAAGCTGACAGCCCTCTGTCTCGCTGCTGGCGGGTTGCAACTTGCCTCTGATGGTGTGGTGTCAGACATGGCAACCCCTGTGGTAGGTGTGGGTGGGCAAGGTGGTCCTGGGGCTGGGCTGTGGAGTGGAGGTATGGCAGTCAGGAGTCTTTGGGATCAGCAGAGGTGGTCACAATAACAGGATCACTGGCAATGGCTTCAGAGCAGGCACCAAAATGCAGGACACATGGACAGCAGGCACATGGAGTGGGCTGGCAGCAGCATATGGCTGTAGGAGGCAGCTCGGGGCAGTTGGAGGCAGGTAAATGGCCTTGTAGGCAGGAGCGTGGGTCTTCCATGTTCTTTCACGTAGCCAGCCGGAAACAGAGTGACTCCACGTATACAGAGCGTTAGTGTGTAATTGGAGGCAAGGCCCTAAGTGGAGGAAGTTCTGAGACACAGAAAAAGTTCAAGAATTCCAAATTCAATGCACCGTGGTATACTGCCAAAACAAACACAATCTTCAAATACCTCTCACCAAGACGTCACAGAGGAAAGAGAGGAGGTAAGAAAACAAGGAGAAGAAAACCAAGGAGTAGAGACAAGAGCTCAGAGACATGGGAAGAGAAGATAAACCTCATTACTAATCTCTCCAACTATAAAGTCACGCCATCTTTAACTTCAGCACTCAGCAAAGGGCTATCATTTAGTCCTACCAATAAAGGAGACTATTTCCAGACACAATTGGATCTATTTAGATTTTGTAGAAAATTGAAATTGAAAAAACACTTTGAGGAAAGTCCTTTTAGAAAAGAACCTTCTCAAACACTACTCCCATCAGAACTCTCAGATAAAATGGTTAACCTAGAAGAAGATCAATATTACACCAAAGAACGTGAATATACGCAATGACGTCATCACGCTGCGCCATATCACGTGAAGCGCAACGTAATGACGTCATACTGTTCTGATTTCGAACAAAATAACGAGCGAAGTCACAATAACACGGACTACTCGCTCGGGAAACTTCTTGCACGCTTATCATGGCATAAGGTAAGAAACCTGATATTTTTGCTCTATCAGCTAGACAATCAACATGCTTTCTCTCCAAGCCAATTACCTTAAATACCCACATAATCTTTTACTGAATGAAAAACGGAATTTCTTCTCTCCCTTTGCCTCTTTAGAAAACTGAAACTTAGAAAATAAAGTACGCACATAATACATCAACATCTCTCATAAAGAGGAAAAAGATATCGCACATAGCTATCACCAAAAAATTGATATTGAGTAACAAATTATCAATCAGGGTGAGTTACAAAAATTATTATTTTTAATAACAAGTTTCAAACTATTAAGCATTGAATATTTGTCTGTCTTTCTTTAGTAATTAGGAATCACGCTTAGTTTGTTTTATTCATTTTTTCTGTTTGTCAATAAGAAAAACAAGTTCCATCTTCTGAGGAACCATTGTTAATAACAGTGGGGAAACACGTGTCGAGTTAGGAACTATCAAGTAGAACCAATAATTGGACGAAAAGTCAATGCACTGGAATTCAAAGTGAAGCAAGAATTGATCGGCTAAAAGGTGTGAAAATAACACTGAACTTGTACTGTAAAGCAAGAATTGATCCATTTTAAGGTGTGAAAACAACAGTGAACATGTACTGTGAAAATAACACTGAATTGGTACTGGAAAAAACTAAGAGTGAAGTCAACTCTATATGATTTATTCAATGAACCAAAATTAAGTTGGAAAATAAAGAAACTCATTAAAAACTATTTTCAACTCGGACTCACCTGTGTACAAATTTGTAAGTAAGGTTGGCACATTTGAGTTAGCCATTCCCAATTATATTTTTCATTTTTCTATTGTGAATCTGTGTAACAGCCACACAGCGATTGGGTAATTACTCATGCTGACAACAACAGACATCGAGCACAACAACTATCATAGTAGAAACCTTTAACTTTGAAAGTAGTCGCCAAGGAAGTGTTTTTTCACAAAGGCTGAACATTGTTTCTTTTGTAAGTTACGTGACCCGTGCTGGAATTTTGGGCGTTGCCGTTAAGTATCGGGTTAAAGGTCTGCGTAGGACAGCAGTGCACTGTACATGCTTTTTGTGGGGACAGAGGCATGAACTTTACTTCTTTGTGGGTTCGCACGCGAATAGTTCACTACTGTGGCATGCGTACTTCTTGGTTTGGCAGGGGAGTTGCAAACGCGCACACACGCGTGTGTTTTTTTCTTTCTACGAGGCAGACGGTGAGTCGCACATGCATTTTCCATTCTGTGGCTGCCCCGTGTGTCGCGTGCCCCATTTTTGGGCTCATAGTAGCCTATGTGTTCCTCACATACACATTTTTTATATTGCTGGGTGCCAGAGCGTACTGCAGGACGTTTTTCCATCGCACGTGGGCTACCTGTTACGCTCACCTAGTATCCACGGGGACCCCACGCTGTGGGGACTCTGGTATCCTTCACAGCCGCTCCCAGGTATGATCAGCAGAGAAGTTCTGCCTGGAATACAGGTGGGCAATGTTCAAGACTGGGCAACCCTGTATGCCCGCAGCCCCTCCCGAACCTTTCCTGACCTTGTTATGGGTTTTGGCATGCTCTCCGTCATGCCTTCTTGGCAGGGGTGCGTTGTCCTTTGTGGGCGAGTGCGAACTAGTTACTTCACTGATGCCGGCCCTTTTGAGTCTTTCAGGTAGGTCTTATTACTGTTATACTTGTATGCCTTTCTTTGGTTTAAATAATGTCTTTTCTTTTTCCTTAGGTGCGCGGAAGTTCGCTGTGGAAGGTTGGCTGAGTTGGGACTCGCCGGTAGGCCGAGAGCGCCTTGATGCAGTAACTAGGTGCTATGCGCAGCGTTATGATGCCTTGCCTTTGCTAACATGTTGTCTTTTTGTTCCCTTAGATTGCGGTGCTCACCCGGAGCAAGAAGTCCCAAGGCGATGCTGGTCGATGGGCGACTCGTGAGGTAAGCTTCCGGCACGATTGTAAAATGTCTAATGTCCTGTTTCTCTCTTTTTTGCAGATCCGTTGGTCCGGGAGGCTCGCTGATCCTTGGATGCTGTTTGCAGGAGCTGAGGGCAGCTGGCGGTGGAATTACAGGTAAGCTGCTGCTATTAACAATGTCCTTTTGTTTTTCAGTTACTGTTCTTCCGAGGATCGCAGGTACAGCTGAATACGATGAGCATCACGTTGCAGGATTACAAAGTAACGCAAAACGTGTCATTCAAGTCTGGTGTGGTTTAAATAGCTTCAGAAAAGTAGTCCAGGTAAAGTAGTTCCTAGGCTACCACACCCAAAACACTATACCGCATAGCTTGGTTCCAAGAGAACCAATCTATGTGGGCGCCTCCATGTTGGCTGGCTCTGGAAACAAAGTAGTCCCAAAACACAAGTCCTTACAAAGTATGAGCCTGGCACCAAAGGCGCGAGGACTGGCCCCAAGAGGGCTTCAGCAAAGGATGCCTGAGTTTGTTTGAGACCCGATCCAAGGCCCCTCCTGGCCCATGGGGTGGCCAGGGTTTTTTTTTATATGGGTCGTGACACTACCAAGGGGTAGCGCACCTGTTGGTTTTTGTTTTGAGTGTTCCTGAGCCTTGTGCAATCCATCCATTTTCCACCAGGGGTCACACTGAGCCTTTCTGGGCCACGCATGTACGTTTAACATCATGTACCCTGCCCACTCACTCCAATTGCCCAGGTCAATTGTTTGCTGCACCCGCCATTGCACCATTCCATATGTGCCATGACTGGGAGGTGGAAAAGTGGGAAGGGAGGCAAAGGGGGCCGAGGGCGCCAAGGTTCTGGAGCTGGCAGAGATAGGCAAGGGGGCCGAGGTGCTGGAGCTGGCAGAGGTAGCCAAAGCGGCCTAGGTGCTGGAGCTGGCAGAGGTGGCCGAGGGATCCGGGGGTCCCAGGTCCATGCAGGGTGGGACATGCCCCCCTCTCATCAGGGTCCAGTAGCTGCAGAGGCAGCTGCAGCGCCGGCCACCCAGGCTCAGGGTCCTCCTGCCATGCCTGTAGTGGTCCCAGTCCCGGCCCAGGGAGACCAAGGGGCACGTGTCCATGTCACCAGGGCCAAGAGGCATGTGCTGCAGGGTCCTGCCCCCAGCGCCAGCAAACCATGTTCCCCATTCCACGTGTTCTGCCCCCTTTTTACGTGGGTGCACTGGATGGTGTCCGCCTTCACTGGGCGTCTTGCGCAAGGCGTGCATGGTGTCGCAGTGACGTGTTGGACCTGCGCGGATTCAACGCAGGACTCAGGTAAGCCATGCACAATTTATTCCATGAATCGGAAAACGGCTGCTTGCTTTTGCACGCATTCCCCCCCACTTTTCTGCCAGACTCATTGCCAAAGACCAACCCACTTCCTGACATTTCTTCAGTTATGTTTCTGTGTCTCCTCAGCCTCAGTGTCATCCGTCCCATAGGGCACACATTGGCCTTCCTGCTCAGCAACTAGCAACTGCAGTGGAGAATGCATAATTTCCCCCAATCCTCGCTCGATTGCACAACTCCTCGCTACTCATGGGTCATGTTCCCCCTCATTGTGCCTCTTCAAATTTCAGAATTCACTCTGTCCTGGGCATCCCTGCTTCAATAACATGCTTTCTCTCCCTCACTGATATAATGTTTCTTCATGGGCAACAAAGGTTTGCATTGTTTATCCGGAAATACTGACTTAGCCTAGGCGAAGACAACTGTGTTGGTTTTCATGCCAAGTGGCTTCGTGAGAGCAAACAGCAGCAATCTCATATGTTAGTGTTCTGTGCCTGGTTTGATGCTAGCCTGTAGATTCTGCATTTAAATGCATAGTGACAGCCCATTTGCTATTGTCAAGTACAGTTAGCAATCCATGCCACTGATCATTTGCTGATTCAGTTAAAATAGGTGTTTGGGCCAAGTTGCACAATGTGTCCTCCTTACATTTCCCTTTCTGGTCTACATTTTCCAACTGCTCGTTCCCAAGTGTTGCTTTTTTATGTGCTTCAGTATTGCGACACCTATCTTATCCAATTTGTATTCCTACATAAATTAAGTGATTTGTTGATCAGGTGCTTCTGTACACACACAAGATAATATGCATTTTGCTATAAACATGTACCAGATCCGGATTCCATGACTTTCTGTTCAATCATTACAATCTCATGTATGTACGCATGCATCAACAATGGTGCACGTCTCTTCTATGCACTGATTATATTCTGTGATCTCTGTACTAACCAGCACATGGAAAAGCAACATTGCCGAGAAGAAAAGAATGCTACTGGACAGTAGTACAACAGATCCATGGTTTAAACAAAAGAGAAAAAGATGAAAAGCTCTTTAAGAGTGAACAAGAGCTCATATTTTTAACATAAAGTGACACACTAGGCTTGAAGGCAGAGGTGGAATGGCACAGGCTAAGATACATCAGGAGATATTTCTACCCCCAGAATGAAATATCCCTACCACTCTGGCTTGTTTCTCTAGCTATATAATTCCTACATATTCTGGGTATCTAGCTGGTACCTTTTTCCTGTGTGACTCAACCGTCCAATACATAACTACTTTTATCGTTTTTGTGTTTGTACACCTCACAAACAATATACGTGTATGTTGATTCCCTTTTTCTATATTTAGACAGAGGGACCACAGTAAATACGAATTGGTTAAATAGGGACGTGTATGAACCTGTGCCACATTTTAAGATGGCCACTGTGTTTGTCTGGAAGCATATCAAGAGGTTATGACACTGCTGCATACAGGATGTCACATGACATCTCTCTGCATCATGTGACCTAGCCCGGAAATACTAGCAATACGCTTATCGCGTGAAGGGTGAACGGGGACTGTCTTTATGCATATTTAGAAGGCAGATTCACTCTGTGCTCACTAATGCTAGAGGTAAGAGAATACTGCATGCAGAGGGGATAACCTATAACTCTCCCCTGGGACATAACATGAAATGACTTGAATTACTAAATAGTACCTACCATCATAAAACCCCAATTAGACTCCATGGTCTTTTGTAGACTTGTGAGCATCAATTGAAGAAAATGTTTGTCTCACAAGGAGGCAGCTACTGGAGAGTCACTTTATCAGCCGCAATAGAGTTTTAAAAAAGATTCTAGCTACAAGACTCCAGTTAAGCCAATGGTGGCAGATAATATGCAATTAGCTAATGCTAAGTGTGATATACATAATATACACAAAGACAGAACAACGCTCTGCTGTTGATTTAGGTTATAACCTTTAAACAGAGTCTATATGCTGCTCGTGGTCAGTTGACCGCTCTTCGATCTTCGATCGCCTTGCATAACAACGATTTATGCAGGTCCAGTCCTGGTCTGGATCTGTCGTCTCTTTCTCAGATATTTTCAACCACAGCAGAATAACTGACCCCCTTAAAATACATTAGAATTCACAAGCGGCCTTCTGAACCTTGGTTTAATGAGGATCTTAAACTATTACGCCTTATTCTCAGGCAAGCTGAACGGAAGTGGCACACCTCTTATACCACATCTGATCAGGCCTTGTTCCGTGCTGGTTAAATATCATCTGGTCATTAGTGAGGCCAAATGTAACTTTTTTACTCAGAAAATTGAGAATTCTATTAACCAACCCAAAGAACTATTTAAAGTTCTTTGTTCTTTGTCCTCTAATATTCCCCTTTCTACTGCCGTTCCTCCTTCCCCGAATTTGTGCAATTCCCTGGCAGATTTTTGTTATCCAAAAGATTGCAGATATTCATGATCATATCATGCAATCTAGGAATTGGACTAGTGAGCCTATGACTCCCTCTTCCATCTTGACACTTTTGAAGTCTCCTCTGACCATTGCTATTTCGGCTCCTCTGTGGGACTCTTCCCACTCTTCTGCGCTACAGAGATTTTGCTAGCTATCGAAAATGAAATCTTCTTCACCAGTGGACACTATTCCGCTGCACATTGTAAAAGAGATTCTTCCGTCAATTGTGACTTATGTGTTGGCCATCAACCTGTCCTGCTCTACAGGTGTGATTCCTTCTGATTTGAAACATGCCCTGGTGATTCTGTTACTTAAGAACCCTTCCCTTGATCCCCTAACACCAGCAAATTTACGCCCTATATCACGGCTTCTTTTTCCATGAGGCTGCTGGAGTCGCTGATTACACCCCTGTTGTGAAAAAACACGTCTTTTTGGTGCCTTCCAATCAGGGTTCCTACCAGGACGAAGCACAGAGACGTTATTGGTGTCAGTGTTGGATGAGCTGACACTTATCGCTGATCAGGGCGTAGTGGCAGCATTGATTCTTTTAGATCTTTTGGCTGCCTTTGACACTGTGGACCACTCCATCCACCTCAGTCGACTCTCGGCAGCTGGGATCTCGGGTACAGTACTATGTTGGTTTGGTTCATTTCTTTCTGATAACTCCAAGTCTGTGTCTCTTTGTCCCTTCTGCTCTCCCTCTGTTCCTCTGGCTTCTGGTGTTCCTCAGGGCTCTGCCCTTTCTCAAATGCTGTTCAATATTTATATCCAAGAGCTTGTTGCTCTTATCCGCGCCCACAGCTTTAGATGTAATTCATATGTGGATGATACGCAGATCATAGTTTGTCTTGATCTGCTTCACCCCTCCCATGCTACTCAGTTGAAGGATTGTTTGGGAGTGGGAAGATTGATGGGCAGCAACTGGCTTAAATTGAATGGAGGTAAATCTGAGGTCATGGCGGTTGGCTCTGTGTCTCCATCTTTTTTATGGACTCCCTCTTTTTGGCCATTGTTGGTTGGACCTTTCCCTCTGCTTGTTGCAGCTGTTAGTAACCTAGGTGTCAGATTTCTGGCATCCCTGTCTTTGGCTACTCAGGTTGGGGCAGCCAGTCAGGCCGGCCATGTTAATTGAAGATTCTTAAAAAGGAGCTGCAGCTCATTCTCAGCACCTTCGTGCCCCATTTGTTGCATCTTTAGTCCTCAGTCGGATGCACTATTGTAAATCCTTCCATCTGGCACAAACCCTGTTTCTGCTTCAACGCCTAAAGATTCCGCAGAATGCTGCAGCACGCGTGGCCACTAAAACTCCTTTTAGGGATCATATTTATCTGGTTCTCTGTGCTCTTCATTGGCTTCCTGTGGACAAGCGGGTGCATTTTAAATCCATGTGCTTGGTTCATTGTGCCTTTCATGCTGTAGGGCCTGAATACCTGCAGCAAAAGTTCAGTCCCTATGTACCCTGTCACTCTCTCCATTCTGAAGATAGATTTTTTATTTTGGTGCTCAGATTTCGATACATTACAATTGGTGGGCGCTCCTTTTTGGGGGCAGCTGCCAAACTGTGGAACGCTCTGCCGGTTGCACTGTCGTCCACTGTGGCGCATTTTGCAGTTTCCTCGTCCATTAAAAATCGTGCTCTTCTCATAACTGCTGTGACGCTAATGTAGCTGCGCTTAAGTCTTGTAGTGCCAAGTTGCCTTTTGGTGTTAGTTGTGCTGTACCCTTAGGGGTATGAAACAGATAACATAACATAACTTGTATGGTTTATCGTAGGGACGTGAGGATCGAAATAAAAGATAACAAAACTAATAAGTGCATTCTACACATGAGAAGAGGGATAAGCTACAAATGTGGTGTGCATACCATTGTGATAGCATACCAGGTAAGCAGATAGAGTGTATTAATACTCTATTGAATGTAGTATCTGTTATCTGTTTTCTGTCACCAATTACTAGGGACTTACTGATACTTACTGATGGATCCAGGTTCTAAAATACACTCCATTTGTTTGTGTATTTATCTTTAGGTAAAGAGAATCTACTCTGATTATCAACTATCTATTTTTTACTCATCTGAAACCTGTATAAACAAGGTAAATGTGATTACCACCGGTGCAGGAGGAAGGCTAGATTTATTTCTGGCCAATAAATAGCACTCGAAAACCGACCAACGTTAGTTGCTAACATAGAAACAGTCCAGAAAGTCCAAGAACACACTCAACCAAATGGCACGGAGGCACAGTCCCTAAACAAATCCAGGAAATGCAATGAACCTACCTCTGAATGGCACAAGGACACTCTAATAGAGACATATTGATCCAGTACGATCCGAAAATCCAAGGAAACAGCAAAATAGGATGACCAAATCCAAAGGACAATCCAAAAGTCACATTCAAGTAGATAGACTAATTAATAAAAAGCCAGCAGGTCAAGTTCCATGAAACTGTACCATCAAGGATAGAGAGCAAGTGAAACCCAAAAAAAACCAAGAAACTATCCGGAAACCTGAAAAGGGCCCTGCAATGCAATGCAGTCTAGAAGCACCAGAGCCACCGTACACCACAGAAGATATAGTGCCGGCAACTTCACTGCAATTAATGGTGGCATTGGACTGTGGGACGTACCGTCATCCTGTGATGGGAGCCGGCACCCATGGGAGCTTTGGGATGTAAACTTCAAGCCTGGCCATGACGGGACATCCGGCAATCCGTAGCCCTGACACTTAGCCCGATGCTCTCTAAGTAGTCAATTTATTTTTGGGCTTCTCAAGAATGGCACAAAGAGCAAATTCTACATATAATGTTACTGAGCAGCCCATTGAAATATTTGCTAACTTTTCAATCGCAACGTCTGTTGCAGACAATGCTAGCTCACATGGGAAATGGCCTCTCATTACTGTAGCTAAGATCCTGCTCTAATATGGCAGTTGTTTTTGGCCCAATTAAGCGTTCTGGGTGAGGGCAGCCGTCATCACAACTCCCTTTGAATGGGAGAACAAGAACACATCTTCATTATAATCTGGGACCCCTAAAATGGGATCTGTGCCGATTGCTTTTTTCATTTCATCAAATTCATCTATCATCTCACCTGTCCATTGCATATCTTGCCTGTCTTTCTGTGCTTCTCTCAAATTGGCTGGACATATGTGCTGTAATCAAAGACCCATGCCCCGCAATACTTGCAGAGTCCCAAAAACTGCTGCATCTCCTTCACAGTACTTGGTCTGGCTGTGTTGCTAGTATCCTCTGATCTTTCAGGTGTCACGACCCCCCTCCTTTGATTTTAACTGACCTCTGTGCGATAAATTTGTCTTTGTCCACCTTATACCCCTTTTCATCCGCAAACTGTCAATATTTTCATTGAATCTTTCCTGCACTCTTCCTGTGTTGTACTGCAAACTAATAAGTCATCCACATACTGTATGGCTGTTGTTAGTTTGGACATTTCCCAAGTCCATTTGCAGCACTATTTTAAAGGCACTGGGGGACTCACAGTACACCTGCAGGGGACAACTGTGCTGCAACCTGGTTCAACGATAGCTTAAAACGTTTTGTTATTTAGGGGAATAAAAAAGAAAGCGTTCTTCAAATCAGTCACTGTAAAACATTGAGCTATAGTCTATATGCTATATAATATTGTTGCTGGAATTGGCACTAAGGGGAACTCAGCTTCAACAATATTTCTTCAGAGGGCGTAAATCCTGTATAAATCTGCAAGACCCCCGTTGCCTTTTTTATGGGGTAAACAGCCATGTTGCATGGCAATTCTGAAGGCACTAATTTACCCTGCCACACCAAGGCAGCCATAGTTTCATAGATACCCTTGTCAGCTTCCTTGGACATGGAATACTGTTTTGCTCATGGTTGCTTTGCCAGATCTTCTTGGTATGGTATTGTTTATTTAGAAAGCGCCTATACACAGGCAAGTGTTTCAAAGTGCTCAAGGAGGATGGGAACAGGGGAAAAACAACAGTCGCTCAGAGCCCTTGAAATTCTGAGACGATAATAGTCTGCACAGGCAGAGTAAATGCGTAAAATACTTTTAACAGTTATAGATACAGCAAATAGGCCTGACAGCAATTCTACAGTTTTGCCGGTGCAATTAAGGGGTTAAGACAAGGGAGAACAGACAGACAATCTACAGACATGGTGCATACGGATTGTGCAAGTGCACACGTCACAGGGAGGTGGACTTCCAAGTGCACCCGGTCGGTGGAAACTGGGTTAAGTGCAGAGAGAGACACTCTCATGGTTTAAATCTCAAGTGTAGTGAGTGTCGGTGGGGTGTAGGTCCCTGAGGCAAATGTGAAAGTGGACTGGCGGTGGGGTGCCAGGGACCTGTGAGACTCTGAGGTGCACCAGACAGCCAGTCGGCAAGCTGTATGGAAGGGAGGGAGAAGGAAAAGAGCAGAGAGCTAGGTTAGCAGAGTAGAGGGAGAGAGAATGAAGAGGAGAAGAGGAAGGTCTTGGAGTTTCCAGAACTAAAGAAGATCAGGCTCAGGATGGAGGGAGGCAGGGAGGCTACTCCAGAGGGAGACACCTGCTGAGGATAGGGATCTCCTTCCAAATCTCTGCTTGGAGAATCAGCTCACTCGCAGAAGGTTGGCGATAGATCAGAGGACTCAGCATTTAGGTAAGTAGCATTGCAGATAGGTTGGTCCCAGGTCCCAGAAAGCCTTGTGAATAATGCAGAGGGCCTTGAACTTGATCCTTGGAGCCATGGGAGCCAGTGAAGGGATTTCAGCGCCAGAGAGATGTAGTCCCTGGGCCAAGGATAAGTCTTGCAGTTCTGTTCTGGATGAGTTGCAGAAGGCACAGGGGCAGAAGAAGGGGGTTTGAGGAAGAGGCTGTTGCAATAGTCGATCCTAGAGAGCACCAGGGCTCTGGAGACAGTGAGCCACTGGGGGAAAGTGAGAAAAGGTAGAGTTCCTCTGAGGAGGTGTAGTTGATAGTTAGACTTTTTAGAGCTGTCCGAAATGTGAGAGAAGAAGGAGAGAGTGAAGTCAAAAAAGACCACAAGGTTTCTTGCCTCGCATGTGGGTGTGGGTACAGGGCCAAGAGAGGCCGACCAGAGTGAAAGTGGGAAAGCAGGTGCAGGGGGCAAATGTGCACACAATCTCAGCCTTACTGGCATTACGGCAGAGGTCGTTTGTCCCACACCAGGACTGAATAGTGGACAGGTAGTCACATATGATGGAGGTGGAGGCTGCTGAGGGTTGCCTGAAAGAAAGTTGTGAGTCATCCGCATAACACTGGAAGTAAGGGGTAAAAGTGGTGATTACACGTGCCAGGGCAGCCATATAGACGTTGAAGAACTATGGTCAAGAGAAAGGCTCAGAGTTCCACCTGGGATGGGTGGTCCGAGTGAAAGGAGGTTAACCACACCAGAGCCTGACCTGTGATTCCCAGGGTGTCACAGAGACGTGCAATCAGGATATTGTGGTTGACCATGTCAAAGGTAGAGGAGAGGTCAAGGAGAATGAGGACAGAGGGAGTGTTAGTGTCAATATTTGAGAGCAGGTCTTTCCGAGTGTTCAGAAGAGCAGTTTCCGTGGCTCTGGATGATCTAAAGCTAGACTGATGGTCATGAAAGCAACCAATAGAGTCAGTATGGAGGGTCAGCTGAGAGATAGCCAACCTCTCCAGGGGTTTGCCCAGAAAAGGAGTGATGGAGATAGGGTGGTAGGTTGCTGGAATGGAGTGGTCGACAGAGGGTTTTTTGAGCAGAGGGTGCACATGGGAGTACTTAAGGGCAGTTGGGAAAACTTCAGTGGAAAAGGAGAGATTGCAGAAATCAACCAGGACTGGGGCGAGGGAGTCAATATTGTCTTTGATGGTTTTTTAGGGTCAGGGGTCCACCTGTTTGGATGAAGCCTTCATAGATCAGACTTGTCTGGTGACCTCATCTGGTGTGATGGGTGAGAGAGAGAGGGTATGTGAAGGGGGGCCAAGGGAGGTTTCATTGTTGCTGTATGCTGTGGTGTGGAAGAGAGGGTGGGATTGATGTCTTGGATTCTTGTGGTGAAGTGTGCAGAAAGGGCTGAGCAAAGGTCCTGGCAGGGTGCGACAGAAGAAGAGTCTGCTGCAGGGTTGACCAGTTCCTCACAGACTTTTACAAGTTTGGGTGTGTTGTTAGAGGCTGCAGAGATGCTTGAATAAAGACACTTTTCTTGGAGAAGATACAAAGTCAATATTGCTTTTGAAGGAGGTGGCAGGCCAGTTTGTCAGATGGTTCGCCCAACACATTCCATTTCTGCCCAGCTGCCCCACACTTGTGTTTAAGGTCAGCCAGACCCTCATGACAGGGGCAAGAGTGTCAAGAGTGTTGTAGATCGAAAGATTGAGGTTAGCAAGGACTGTGTCAGGGTGGGTGTCAGTCAAAGGAATTGGTGAAGGAGATTAGGTGGAGGCAAAGGCAGCCACTGTCATTTTTTTTCATTGGTCTGGTGACTTTGAAGCCGGGTGGCTGTGCTGGGAATCTTAATGCAAGAAGAGAGGAGAGCTTCAGATGTGCTGAGAGAAGAGAGGGAGGTAGAGAGGGGGATAGAGAGAGGAATGTCAGTACAGATGAGAGTATCGAAGGTGTGGCCAGCGGTATGCGCGGAGCCAGAGGGTAAGAGAGAGTCGCAGATGTTGTGGAAAGGGCCTAAGGAGTCAGGAGAGTCCAGATGTATGTTAAGATCATCCATTAGGAGGAGTTTAGAGGAGGAGGAGAGTAGGGAAGAGGCCAGATCAGCCCATTCCAAGTGGAAGAGAGTGGACTGACCTGGTGGCCGACAGAAGGTGGAAATAATGAGAGCGGATTTGTGGGAGACTGAGAGTCTCAAAACTAGGCACTCGAAGGAGGAGTAGGCCTGAGTAGGGATGATGGTCACAAGTATCCATTCTGGGAAGATAAGCGCCACTCACCCACCTGTCTTATTAGGCCTGGGTGCAGATAGGTTTTTGTAGCCTTCCGGGAGTTGTGTGTCAAAGCTTGTGACAGAGCTATCCTTGAACCATGTCTCTGTGATGGCGAGCACATCAAGATCCATGAGTTTGAGAAGATTGCATATGTCAGACAAGTGTTTGACGGCCAAGCAAGTTTTGAGAGTGGCAATGTGGAGTAGCTTGCCATCTTTGAAGGTCTTCATTGGGGTGGCAAAGGGGATGTGGCTCCCCCCAAGGGTGGCAAGAGAACCAAGGGGATAGTGGAGTATGACGAATTAGCCAAGGCCTTCAAGGGAGCCGGGACAGTACGGAAGGGCAGGGGCACCTGTACAGAGGAGGAAGAAGGCACAGAAGCCAATGGAGCCTGTGCAGAGGAGGCGGAGGGCACAGAAGGCACGGGAGCCTGTAGGGCGAGGTGAGGTTAGAGAGGTGAGGGAGGAGCCTGTCGAAGAGAAGATGGTTGGTTTGAGGGCCCTGAACCATGATGGTTCTATTGAGATAGACATTGATGGTAACTTTGGAAATGGCGAAGAGGTCAAGGAGAACCTCCCAGCGAGTGCCACCATCAATAGAAGAGGCGATAAGAGAAAGAAAACCAATCATGTAGCGAGTCCATAGGTCAGCTGAGCTAACAAAGAAGATGTTAGTGATAGTCTCTCTGGCGGAAGCCGTGACATATGTGTCTGCAATAGGAATGCCTGGGTTGGAGCCCAGTATGTCCTTCTTACGTTTCTTCCTGCCAGATTTAGTGATAGGAGAAGGATAGGAGCTAGTGAAGCAGTTGGAGATGTTAGGAGAGATATATAGTGATATGGCTGGCTGCAATGGAGGTGGGAGTCACTTATCAGTCTGAAGCACTGATGCACTCAGAGGAAGGGGGTTGGTGAGGTGGAGGGCACAAGGGAGGGGAAAGAAAGAGGGTAGCACACCAGTTAGTGAAGGAACAAGCAGCTGCACGGCACAACTACATTTGAATTTCAGCAGGACAGGTGAAAACAGATGCAGAAACTGGGCACAACTAAATTACCTTAGGAGATGCTTTAGAAGGCTTGCATAAATGACATGGCCTAAATGACATGGCCTTAAAAGGTTTGCATAAATAATGGTACCTTCTTCACCAATGACTTTAATTGGGGAACCTCTATGTGCTCTATTTTCAAATGATTTGTAAGATAAATATAAAAAATGACTTCATCATCTGAGTCTTCATCTTAAAATAGGTATTCATCAGTCAAGTCAGTTAATCTGTGTGTTGAGTCAAGTGCTACTATGGTGCACCAGGTTACTCCTTTGCCATCAACTCCATGTATTATCACTCTGTCCTCTCTTACTATTGCTGCTTCTAATTCAATTGTAATTATTTGTCCTTCCTTCACATCCATGGGTATCTTTGGTATGGAAATAAACTCAACAACTTGTCCTGTATTCGTGGAAGCCATGCCAATAACATCTGTACCCCATAAAGGAATACCCCTGAGTTTAGTGACACGCCTCTCTGTGTTTTCTGAACATAGAATGCTCTGAGCTCACAAGCATTCACATAATGAATGTGTGGTGTGGAACAAATGAATCCCCCCTAAGTGAAGAAAATGATCATTTTTAGTTTCCTCATCAAGTCTCTCCCTGGTGTCTTTCAAGAATACAACAGCGACATTGCCATTTCATACTCTCTTATGGTTATGGGCAATTTGTTTGTAAAAAGAACTGTTGTCATAGCCAGAGAATCCTTGTGCATCCATTGATATGATATTCCTGACATTGGGAACTTTCCCTCTTTAGCCTAGGACCTTGATGCCCTGTATCAACCAAGAGGTAAACAGTCTTCTCATCTAATGTCACCCCAACCCTCGATTCCTCTTGGGGGTCTGGGTTAATTGATAGAATTGTACATATCAAGTCGCAATGTGGTCTGTCCTATTGTGGATACATGGCCAGTCATGTTCCCATAAAGTGATTCCCTGCCACCAGTTCACCACCCCACTCTGGGTGCTGCTGGTGCTTGCGGCAGTATGTTTGCATCCTATTGTACCATTGCATTCTGTGGTACTTGTGGTTGTACGTGTGCTTGCTGTATCTGTGATTGTACTGCCTGTTTTGGTTGCTATATGTGCGGCTATACAGCCTTCTGTGCTTGCGGAATTTGCAGCACCTGTGTTTGCTGATGCTGCATGTAATCTTGGATGTTATAATCTTGCGGTGCAGCACTGTACAGCAGTGGGTATTATGCTCCCCCTCCTGGTCCGAATTGTTGCCAGTTTTGTTGCATTCCTCCCCTACTTCTGCAAACCCGTGAGATGCATCCTTGTGTCCCGCATGTCCAGCACCGTGCTGGAGATCCTTCAAATCATGGTTGCCCTCTGTTAAACCCTCTTACCTGTCGTGTTTGAAATCAAAACCCTCTACCTCTGGGTGCAAACCCTCTCCCCTGGGGGTAATAATTATGTTCCCTGCTGCCTCCAAAATATCCATGTGTCCCTACCTGCATCTGCTGTGCTTCTTGCCCGCTGTGGTTTTCCCCAGCATGCGTTAATACGGCTCCTTCTACTGCAAATTCTCCTTTGGATCTATTTAGCTTTTTCTATCTTTCTTTCCTCAAAGTCTTTTCTGTCCTTCTCTTGTTTTAGTCTACAGTGATGAACTATGGTCAATTGTATCTCAGGCCATGCTTTTGCCTCCATCCCCACAATTTGCTTTTGCACTTCTCAAGGAGTTCCTGACATAAAATGTAATAAAAAAATAGTTATGTTTTTGTCCCAAGTTTCCCTTCTGATTTCTCAGCAGTGGCCTCTTCCCTAGTGGCCAGGGAATGGAAGCCTCTACCTGACCCTGACCCTGGGGGTCAGCTATATGAGGTAGGATGACAAACTCTGGGGAGATGTCATGGCTTCATCCGGCGAGACATAGTATCCCCCATTTCACCTTGAAGGTGTCCCTCCCATATATAATAACCCCATGGCCTATTGTAATACATTTACTCATCCTCCCATGAAGAATAGGGAAAACCGTTACACCAGACCTCTAGGCCAACATTCCATCTTTGGCCTGCCCTGTGAAACGTCTGAATCCGCCTTCACCGGTTCCACCTATCAATCATCCAGGACTGACTTGCCATTGAAAACCATGGACTTCCTTTCCCAGAATTACCAACATACTGCGAAGAGAAAGAGGGATCAAGCTATGCAGAGCCAAGGAAGTAACACACCCAGCGAGTGCTCTAGTTGTTCCTCACATACACCTGTGTGTGGGAAATTTAAAGAGCAGAAGCAGAGAGTCGAGGTCTGCTGCTGGCAGGAGAGAGCTGAGTCTCTGTGAGGATTGAAAAGGCTGCAAGGCTCAGACCAGTGTGGTGGACCCAGGCAGGAGCAAGAAGCTGCTGCATGAGACGGACACACTGCGGGAAAGCCAGGAGCCGACAAATAGACTCCTGGGCGTTCTCAGGTGACTGAGAGCAGTGCTTCACTTTCTGGAGTATTTAACAAAGTGAAATCCATGAGAGACGGGAAATGCAAGAGTAAGTGGTTGGAAACGCTTCTCCGGTTGACCACGGGAGAATCTAGGAATAGCAACAAGAGCGGGTGAGTCGACCCCGAGACAAATGGAACACTGGGGCATATCGTCAGCTACCCCAAATGAAATTAATTGTAAATAAAGCCACAGAGCGACATAGAACAGAAGGACTTGTATTGTATTGTTTATTTATGTAGCGCCTATACACAGAAAAGTGTTTCAAAGCACTCAAGGAGGGGTGGGAACAGAGGGAAAAAAACAACAGTAGCACTGAGCCCTTGGAAATCTGCAGGCGGTCATAGTCTGTAAGGCAGAGTAAGTGCGTGAAAATACATTTAACAGTTGAGACACAGCAATTAGGCCTAATGGCGATTCTGCAGTTTTACCAGAGCAATTCGGGGAGAAAACAGGGGCGAACAGACAAACAATCTTCAGGCACGATTGCATTTGGATTGTGCAAGTGCGTAGACAGTAACAGGGGGTGTCCAGGTGCACCCAGTCGGTGGAGACTTGGGTAAGTACAGACATAGCCACTCTCTTAGGTTATTTCTAAGTGCTGTGAGGGTGGGTGAGTGGTTGTAGGGCCCTGGGGCAAGTGTGATAGAGGACAGGCATGTGTGCCTGGGACAGGTGAGACTCTGAGGTACACCAGGTGGCCAGTCAGCAAGCTGTTGGGAAAAGGAGGGAGAGATGGAGAGAGCAGAGCGCTAGGTTAGCAGGGCAGGGGGAGAGTGCAGGAAGAGGAGAAGAGGAAGATCTTGAGGAGTTTCTGGAACTTAAGAAGGTCAGGCTCTAGAAGGAGGTCGGCAGGGAGGCTATTCCAGAGAGAGGCACCTGCTGAGCATAAGGATCTCCCTCCAAATCCCTGCTTGGAGAACCGGCTGACTTGTAGACGGTTGGAGGTAGATGAGTGGAGGGCTCGTGAAGGACAGTATTTAGGTTGACAGTGTTGTAAATAGTTTGGTCCCAGGCCCCAGAAAGCCTTGTATACAATGAATAGTTTCTTGAACTTGATTTGTGCAGCCACAGGGAGCCAGTGAAGTGATTTCAACGCCGGAGTGATGCGGTCCCTGGGTTTGAGGCTAAGATAACTCTCCCAGTTCTGTTCTGGATGAGTTATAGTTAGTGCAGGGCCGAAGAAGGGAGGTTGAAAAAGAGGCTGTTTCAATAGTTCAGCCTAGAGAGAACCCGGGCTCTGAAGATAGTTAAAGGGGAAATTGAACTATGAGAAACACCCTTACAAATGTGTGAATGTACAGAATGCAGGTATATGGCAAACCCATATAGGACAATATATCAGGAAGATATATTATCTAAGTATATGTGCAACTCTGGGAAAGGTCAGAGGCCCCGTATGAACAGAGGTCCTGGCAGGAGAGTATACCAGGCAAATACACATTTGTGAATACAAGAAGACCTGGCAAGAGAGTATAGCACACGTGTGTGAATACAAGAGGCCCTGGTAGGTGAGTATATTAGGCAACTACAACTGTGTGAACACAAGAGGTCCTGAGAAAGACACATAAGTACTAGGAAAAGTATTGTGTTAATCAAGATTTAAAGAAGTCCTGACAAAAAATAACAGGACTAAGAAAAAAGATTATGTTAACCGAGAGTTAAAGAAGTCTTGAGAAGAAATATCAGGACAAAGAAAATATTTTTTGTTAACCATAAAGAAAGGAGAACACCCCTGCAGAAAAGTATACCAAGTGTGCTGACACAGACAAAATTACAAAGCCAGACAGTTGTGTGTGTCAGTGTTGTTTTTAGCCAAGAAAGGCACAAGTAACTGTTGTTTGTGAAACATATCAGAGAGTAAAGAGGAATCCAGGGGAAGGCAACCACCATCTGGAGCAAGTATTTTTAACCTTGAAGAACTTTTTATGTTGGGGCCATTTACGTTTCCTTTATGAAAATGTGTTGAAACCACCCAACGTTAAATACATTTCCATCTTCACCTTAGAATTTAGTTTATAGTGTGAGGGTCTGAATCAAACATTGTGCATGGAATAGTTTTTGTTTTGAACATTCTGACACTGAGGGATGCTTAGTTTTGGATTAGGTAGGGAAAATCCTCTTCTAGCAGGGTCAGAGAGACATTTTCCCAACCCCTTTAACCACAATCATGGCTAGCTTGTATCCGGATTTCATTCCTGACTCCTCACAGTGCCCTCCAAACATCGGCTCAACAATTTTTAAAAAGGGCTCTGTCATGTTTGCTGTTTTGTGCTTTCACCTGAGGATCCTTGCTTGCTTCCAAATGTCTTATTCTTCACCCAATATGGCAGCAAACAAGCTTTACATATCTCCTACTGCTAAAGTCATGCCAGCGGTTTTGCTTTCTAACTCATAAATCCACTTTCCTGCCCCCGCTGTGAGCGATGGTAATTTACAAATCAAATTATTAATACCTGTCTGTAGCCACAGTATTTATTGTGCTAGTCCTCTTCTTTTCTGTGATAGTGGGAATTTTGTCAGTACCGTTCTGCATGCCAGTGCAGTCACACCCTTTGTCTTTTTCAGCATGTCTGTCCTGTTAAATCTCATAGCCTATTTACATATGGTATTTTTCATTCTGGAATTCTCTAGCTCATCTCCAGAAGCCATTAGAATGTATGGCTTAAATGTTGGTTCCTCTAAATCTGACCAAGCCACCTCTCTCCCTAGACCTTTGCCCGTAGACAGGGCTTGCACAGCTTATTCTTCCCCGCTCTCCTCCTCATCTTCTTCTTCAGGTGGTTCTTCTTCATCTTCTCTGCCCTCAAACTCTACTCTCCTAAGGAGATCTCTCATATATTCCATTCATTACCTCTTCCAATACATCTTTTCCTCATCTTGCTGATACGTTCCTCAACTCCCTCTCATACTGGTGATATACCTTCTGCTCCTGTATATAGTCTTTCTTCTTTTAATGTCTTCTTCTCCATTGTTGTTGAATGCTGTGTGTCTACTCATGATGTCATCAACTTCCTTACAGGGTCCCTCTAAACTCTTATGCTTTTTCCCTTTCTTCACCTTGTCTTCTTTCTCTTTCCTTTTCTTCCTCTCTTTTCCATACTCTTTCTCTCACTTCCCATTTATTTTCTCTTTCCTGTCTTCTTCTCGTCGGCTCTATCTTTCATTGTTCCCTCTTTGTATTTCCCATTCTCTCTCTTCTTCCATTCTCCTCTCCTTCTCTGCCTCCTGTCTGTCTCTACCTTCTCTCGCCTTCTCGTTACATTCATCAATGTTCTTTCCATCTAGTTGCAATAATATGTGCCACCCTATCCATTTTTCTGACACAATTATTGGCATGTATTTTTCACCCTGTATGCCTTTTGCATCCAATTCTGTTAACTTTGCCTGCACTCTACGCCACATGTCAGATTCTTCCTGTAATAACAATGGCTTTTGCTTGCTCACCTTCTCTCATCCCATAACGTCTTCATCACCATATTCTAGGGGTGTATATGGGGTTAAAATACCCTGCAGTAGCATTTAATGGGTATATTCCCCGTACAGTTGAGGACGGATTACTAGTTTGGGTAAGAGGAGGAGGAGCTGTGGACTGTGCGCCCACTCCATCATTCGGGTTAGGAATCCATTATTTTTTAATTTGCTCCACCTCTTCTTCCCTGAACATTTTCCACAGTTTGAGTATACTTAATCTATTCTGTAATGGTTTTCCCTCATGTGTGGCATGCACATATGTGCATGTGTGTTGCAGCACCGTTTCCAAATGAGTGCCGTCTTGAAGGCATAGTCATTTTTCTAGCCGTATCCTTAACCCACTCAACATGGTACTTCATAATTTTGATTTTATATAGGAGGAGTGACTTACACAAATGAACAAAAGGGGTGTCCACCATGATAATAATATAAAACACAACTTACAATTGATAAACTCTGCTTTGACTCTCGCTCACCTTTTTCCACTTCTATTCAAACCCTTCCCTCAATAATACCCCCACTATTACCACACCCACATCTCCCTCTGTTACCAATACAAACAAAACACCTCTACTATTGCACATTAGCCCACAACACAGACTGGCACCAGCCAACATTAACACACATCAAAATATAGCTGTCTTCCCGTATATTTGGGGGATTCTTCTCTTTATCTCTGCCCCGTAAAGAGACTTACCACGTGGTCTTCCTCAACCTTTGTTGAAGGTATTCATTCTTGTATCATCTCTATTTCTAATAAATCAATAACACACAAAAAAACCATCTCTCCAGTTTTGGCATGCACATCTGATACTCACAACTACAGATCTTCTGAGGGTCTTCAGTGTTGAGCCCCCTCTATCTGCCTGCTCCCCTCCACGTCCAGCAGGCAAGGCTGCACAGGCCGGGCAGGGATTCCCGTCAATGCGGCTACCAGCTGACCTTTCTTCTTAAGTGCACAACATCTCTGCTCACCTCTGAACACCATCGTTGTCCAAGGGGACACAGCAAGGAGCCCTCAATAGTCCAAAAATGGCTAGAGAACATCCTCTGCCATCAAGTGTAAAGGTATGCTCAAGATTAGTCAGAATAATTCTCAATGATGGCGGACTCAGGTGCACGTCAAAACCCAGCTTGATTCAAACAATGAATCCTACATGGGACAGCATACGACCACGTCGTTCTCATACCTTTCAACATTTCTAATGATTACAAGTGAATTTTGTACCAAAACTATTTCAGCATTGACATCACATTGTACTTAGAGTTTACAAAACCTGCAGGGAAGTTGGTTTGCTTGGTGACTCAGACTACATATAGATTAAATATGGATTAGTTACTGAATTGGTCAATGCCTATCCGATGGCCCTGCCTGGGCTATCCTACTATAGATATAATTTTGTAATACATCATTACAAGGACAGTTAATTGGTGGGTATTATCCATCATAGGCGGTGTGGGAAGACAGCATGCTATTGGTTGGCACGTAGCTTACGAACCATGGGCACTTTGACAAGACATCCAGATATGAGCAAGACATAAGTGGGGAAGAGAATTGCATAGTCTTCTATAATTCCAATTAAAGAATACTCCTGGGGCCTCATTACGCCTTTGGCGGTAGCCATGCCGCTATTGGCGGCATGGCTGCCTCCAAAACCGGTCTGGGTTCCCTGAATGGGGAATTACCGGGCCATTCCGAGTTTGGAGGGCCCGTTAATTCATCCCTCAGGGAACCCTGGCCCAGACTTTCCCCATTCCCATTCGAGCCCCCATAGGGCTCAATGGGAATGGGTGCAGGGAGCTAACAAGGGGCCGATTACGACCAGCCCGTTGTTAGCTCCCTGGTCCCCTCGCGGGACCCGGTAACTACGCCTGGTTTTACCAGGCGTCCTTACCGGGTCCCGCGAGGGGACCTTGTAATCAGGCAGAGAATGGGTTTAACGGGTCTGCATCCATTAGCGGCACCTGTTAACCCATTCCGCCAAGATTGTAATGAGGCCCTTGGTCATCCTGAGGTGATGAGGCCTTGCCTTTCCTTTGTATTTGGCCTTGTGTGCCGACTGGCGTCTGTGTGTGTACTGAGGGAGTTGTGCAGGTCACCTATCTGTGTTTGGCTCTTAGGGGATGGCTAGTGTTCTTCATGCCTGGATCAAATGTTAGGATACCATGTTTGAGAGTGGATTTCCTTCTGTTTATCAAGGTTTTGGATAATTCTGATTTGTGTGTGTTGGCCACTTTGGACCCTAGTCAGTTACTTTTCTATAAAGTCTTTTGACTCACTGATCTCGTGCACCAAGATATCAATTAATTAACTTGGGAGTTTACTGTGTCTCATCCTGGGGACTGGTATCGCAAGCATATGGTTGTTCATCTATTATTCCCTTTCTAGTTCCTGACTTTGGCTTTGGCCACGCGCTACTGTCTGGGCTCTGCACGAGTTTCTAGAATCTGTGTTTTTGTAAATTCAGCATCTTATGTTCTGAGGCCTTGCTAATTCTGAGATCTACTCTGGCCTCGGGATTAGGAAAATGGCTGCACTTCTGTCCCCCTGTTTCGATATTGGTGACTTATAGCCATATCTATTTATCTTGTATGTATGCCACATGATGATGTCCATGCCCATATATTCATAATCTTACCTTCCTATAATTCAACTGCCCTATTGGTGTAGTGAGTCCCTTTCTTGGTACACAGGAAGCTCTGGTCAATGTATACTGTGTTGCTGCAAACAATTTGTACAAACTACATTTAGCCCTTTCTTGTGTCATGCAACCTAACTAATAGATATGGCAGATTGCATGTACATTCACTCCGGTTAAGCATACGGTTTCATGGTGCTCAGTTTAACTCATATTATCAACCACCCCTAGGTCCATGGGGTGGAAAGGCTGTCTCAGTTTATAACGTTTCTCATCCTTGTGGTACTGAGGGAGGGTTGGGGAAAAAGGTAATACTGACGTATTAATCTGCATCTTTGTTAGCTAATATCTGCTCTACTCCCCCTTTGGCTTCTGAGATTCTGTGAGCAACTGTCAGGAAAAGACAAGTGGCTGGAGGCTTAAGTAGGACTTCCACACTGTGTAAGGGTAGAAAGGAATCCAGAACCAGCTATACCAGAAGAATTATCTGTTTCTATTGCAGGAAGAAGGCAGGGAGCAAGAGGAACACTCTCAGACTGCATTTCCCAGAAGGCCTGTGTGAGCACGAGCCTTCCAGCACAGCCGGAGACACTCCCTTGCTTACATGCATGCACATGCGTGCACCACGCCAGCAAGACTGTTGCTCGTGCTACAGACTTTCAGCTGATCAGACATGTTTCAGTGGAGCTCTGGCAGGCAAACCTCTGTGGGCCGTGTCACACCTGTAAACCCTGCAGGCCCCGCTCCCATTCACAGATAAGTCTACCTTTCTTAGATTGTGTGCGATCGCGCTCTGCTGCAGCTATAACACACAAATTTGCCTGTAGCAGCCGAACACTGGGAAAGGCATTTTGCCGCAATGCGAACCTAAGGGAAGCATTTTGGTCACGATTGAACCAGGGAGACTTGAAGGCCATTCTATAGACTACAGCAGCCTCGTACTGAGACGATTCACTGGCCGCATATGGAAACAGGGATCAAACGGCCACCGGCACAGCTGCCAACAGGACGAACAAGTGACAAAAGGCAGCTCCACTTGTCTGAAGTTAGCGGCCGCTTCGGCTGTGACCTCTCATGAATGCCATTGTTTTTGAGCAGAATACCCAAGCTGGAGATGGACAATCAGGCAGTGGCAAGCAGCACAGAAAACAATTTGCAGCTAAGTAGTCTTTTTATTTGTGGACTATTGTTGATGCTAAGCTGCACCCACAAACTCAGCTAGAAGCAGCATGAGGAAATGCTGAATGGTTAATGCTTGTACTGTAGTGTGTTACCTGTTTGAATCCATAATGCTAATGTCAGTACACCAGAAGGTGTAAACTGTTTGTGACCACCCAATGAAAATGTTGTAGTGCTACTCTGACATGGTGCAATGTCAGGGTTTTAGGTTGTATAATAGGAACAATCTTACTATAATATAGCTTAAGGATGATTCCCACTGAGTAGCTCCCACCATGTATCTGTTGATTTCTCCCAGCAAATTCAGCTGAGCATGACTCTCCCACAAGCTGCTTTCAGGGATTCAAGGTTCCTATTCCTCCTCCTCCTAGGCAGCACCTAATGGCCTGTGTCTTGTCCACTTGCTTCAAGAGATGAATCACTACTTCACCCTCCCAGCATAATCACATGATCATGATCATGACTCTTCCACAAGCTTCTTCATGGATTCCTGGCTCTACTTATCCTCTACTCATCCACCTACAAGATTTCAACTGATGGCATCTACTATTTTCAAGAGGCACACTGACTGGGGTGTAACGCGCCTCCCTGGATCTCTTTTGATCCCACTCACTGAATTCAAGTAATTCTGACTCTCCCAGAGGATGCACTCAGAGATTCCTAGCCCATCCTTCTCCTCCTCCCAGGAGTCACCTGACGGCATGTGTCTCACCAGCTCACTTATAGTGAAGTACGCTAATGGTGGTACCTGCCTTTCTGAATTTCTGTTGCTCTCTTCCAAAAATCAGGCAAGTTTATTTCTGTAGCAAGCTGACCCCAGGGTTTTCTAGCTCCTCACACACTTTCTTCAAGGTGTCACACAATGCTTTTGTCATGTCGAACATTGAACGGTGTGCCGCTTATCTCACAAATCTCTTCAACACTATCATAGCAAAATCATGCACGTGTAATTCTCTCATGAGATGCACTCAGAGTTTACCAGCTCATTCTTTTCGTTCTCCTAGACATCATACAATTACATGTGCCTTGCTCACTAACATCAGAAGACCGATGCTTACTGTTTTGTTATCAGTGTCTTCCATGAAATACTGGTGACAATGGCTCTCTCACAAGCTACCTTTGGGTTTTGTGGTTCCTTCTCACCCGTTCACTCCCACCCTCCTCCCAGGTGTCACATGATGGCCCGTGCCTCGTTCGCTCGCTTCAAGAGATGGACACTGACTGGTGTATCACCTGCCTACCTGAATCTCTGCTGCTCATTTCCAGCAAAATCAGGCGAACATGAACTTTCCACATGCTACACAGAGGGATTCTCCCCATAATCTTTCCAGGTGTTACTCAATGGAAAGAGTCTCACTCACTCATTTTAAGAGATTAATACTGACTAGTGTTTTACCCCGAAATCTTTGGAGTAGCTACTTGCATGGTTCAGCCACTCCAAATCACACAACTCTGCATAAGTAAAACCAACCGGAGATCTCACGTCTGAAGTGTTAGTCACTCGCTACGTCTCCCTACCATTCTTCCTACAACTACACTAAATATCCCTAAACTTCCCCAAATATCCCAAGCCTGCCTCAAGCAATAACCTTCTGTCCCTTAGAATTATTCCTGAGACTCAATGGGAGCTGCAACCACATGTTCACTTTTAAACTAAACACACTTCACACACAAACAAGCAAGAACTACACTAACAGCCTTATAATTGGCTCTTGTTTATAGTAGATCCATTATTCACATTGATGGGGAAGTGATCATAACTGAACTAATTTGTAGGACAGATAAAAAACAACAAATTAAATATGCAGACAAGAAAACAGAAAACATTTGTAGTTAGATGCACCCAGTGTATGACACAGTGATGCAGCTCCCTGTGGATCTCGATTTACCTCTCACACTCGCTCTTTCCCTAGCTCTCTCCTTCTCTCTCTCTCTCTCTCTCTCTCTGAATCTCTGTACGTTCTTTCACTCTTTGGCCCTCATTACGACCTCAGCGGTAGCCATGCTGCTACAGGCGGCATGGCTGCCGCTTAAATCGTGTCCGGGTCCACAGAATGAGGAATTACCGTGCCATTCCGAGTTTGGAAGGCCCGGTAAGTCCTCCCTCCAAGGACCCGGACCCGGTCCTTCCCCATTCCCATTTCAGCCCCCATAGGGCTGAATGGGAATGGGAGAGGGAGCAAACAAGGGGCCATTACGAGTTGGCCCGTTGTTTGCTCCCTCTTCCCCTCGCTGGACCCGGTAAGCACGCCTGGTTTGACCAGGCGTTACTTCCTGGGTCGCGGGAGGGGACCTCGTAATGAGGCGGTACGGGGTAAACGGCGCCGGCACCTTTTACGGCGACGTTAACCGCATACCGCCAGGGTCGTAATGAGGCCCTTTGTCTCTTTCTCTATGAGTGAGAGTCATGTTGTCAGAATCGTGTTTACTAAAAAACACCCCTACCTTTGCTAAGAGCTCTGTAATCAGAGGGAAAAAACGGTCTCTTGAGAGTGCTGCGTGGGGTTGACCATGCTTTTTTTTTGCTCCTAAAAATAGTCTTTAAAAGTTATTTTAAAAATTGTTCTAACAATGCAAACTAGTTATTTTTTAAATGTTACATTCCCCATTTCAAATGATCCCTTCCAATATATAGTCTAGTAATAATACGTACAATTCACATGTCTTACTATGGAAATCACAGTATAAAAACCTAGACTAACCCAATCAATGACTTTCTCATAGGTTATCATTCCGATTCAGAGTTTGATACACTCCTAAGGTGACATTTTAATGTACCTCTATGGGAATGGGACAAATAACACCAGTAGAGTTTCTGCCTACTTTGCAAAAAATCATCAAGTCTTTATATTTGAGAAATATATTTCACAGATGATTCAAATAACACTCTGAATGTCTGAGGTAGTTCAGGTATGTTAATGTGATTTTTTAGGGCTGTGCCACTCCATCGGATCGAAAAAAGAACTGTTCTTCCCAAGCTCAGGCTTCCAATCCCCAGTTTAATATTTATGAAATAGTGACCCCTACTATCTATGTTCTCATATATACTAATGGTTATGACGTAAAAGAAGAACACGTGGGCCTCATTACGAGTTTGGAGGTAGCCATGGTGCTATTTGCACTATGGCTGCCTCCAAAATCGTGTCCGGGGTCTGTGAATGAGGAATTACCGCGTCATTCCAACTTTGGAGGACCCTGTAATTCCTCATTCACAAAACCATTCCCCATTCCCATTGGAGCTCCCAGAGGGCTCAATGGGAATGGGGATGGAGCTAATAACGGGCCTGTTAATAACGGGCCGGTTATTAGTTCCTTGGCCCCTTGCAGGACCCGCAAAGGACGTCTCGTCTGACCAGACGTTCTTTGCGGGTCCCGCAAGTGAACCTCCTAATAGTGCGGAATGGGTTTACCGGCACCGGCACCATTACCAGTGACGTAAACCCATTCCGCCAACCTCGTAATGAGGCCCTGTATTTGTCTAACCTCCCTCAGGTGTCTCACAGACTCGCCCCATGCCACCCACGGGCATGTAATCGAAACAGTGAAATTGGATTGTGTCTTTTAAACACTCTGCCCAATTAAGTGTTCTTTCTATCATGCCCACGTTCTCCTCCTCCTCTTAAGTACTGGTGTTTCTTTCTTATAACTCTCCCTCCAACTTCACAAACTTTCTGTGTTCCTTGCATCTTCTTCCTCTGTCCCTCGATATCTCATACTCCTTCTAAGTCTTGCCTCTATCCTTTAATGTTACTCCTCACTATTAGGGAACATTGCTCTAAAGGCAACCTTCCCTCTATATTTGTAGACCCCCCAAAATGTTTGCTTTCGTAACCGCATCCTGACCTGACCTTTTCTAGTGGAGCAGAGCCTTTGCTAAATTTTATGTGGAAACTGACATGCCCCTCAGGTTGTCAGTATTGAGAAACTTTGTTTCTCTTAGTCTTTGGACTTTGTTGCCACTATTGGTGACATTTTACCATTGCAGGAAGTACATTACGGAACCGCGCAATAGGGTCCTTGTGTTATCTGGCCCTCGTCATCCACTAAGGATGTTTTGGTGATTGTACGATGTCCCTAAGTACAGAATGGTGGCAGCAGAAGCTTTTTCTTGTATTTGTACTACTTTTTACCAAGCCATACCAGACTAACAGTGTTTGGCGCATGACTATGGCTATTGTCAGTCATGGCCATGCCACAAGGTCTGTTGTCTGTCCTTTGGCCATTTTGTTCTTTGGCCTTCCCCCTGCTCTTCCTGACCCAGGACTTCCTTATTTGGGCATGCAGTTGCCTGCAAAAGCCACTTCTTTTGCACACTTCTGCAGGACACGTGTGGGTACCCAGGAATTGGGTTGGTACTGTGTGGTCCCAATCCACACTACTTGTGCCATGATGTATGATGTGCATAAGAACATGAGAGCCACAGTGGTCCCTGATTGGACCCCTGCTGGTGTACACGAGTGAGGCAGATCTTCTCATTGGCTGGCTGGGTGTGAGCACTCGCCAGATTGTGGATATGAGGCGGGATCCTGAATGCAAACTCTCTGATCAGCAACAGGTCCAAATTGACCTGCTCATGAAGCCAAGTATCCAGAAGAGTGTAGTAGAACAAAGGACTTTCCAGAGACGCACTGAAGAAGGTTGGCACCTTGAGCGCGATATTGTCCTAGTGGGGCCCTGCTTTGCACTCGATCTCAGAAGACCTGAAAAGTGTGAATATTCACTCTCAAAGCCTTCTAGTTGCCCTGCAAACAAGCTTGTTCAGAAGTGTTCCTGGTCCATCCAGTGGACTGTCCAGCTCACACCTTGGCACCCGTGCATCGCCACATCAAGTTTTGCCTCAAATCTTTGAGGAATCTTTATGTGTCCTGCAAAGCACTTTTTCATCTACTATCATCATCCCATCTGCTTTGGTACACGAGACAGAAGGTTGCCTCAGATCGCGAGAGTTGAGTACGTGTGCAAAATTGACAGTTGCTGAAGGCAGTTTTCACACATTCCTTCTTGTGCCCTGAGACCAGCTGTATTGGTATTTTCCTTGTTCTTCAACCGAATCAAGAGATACAGCTCCTGTTGCACACTGGGCCCACATCTGCACCTGCAGCTCCTGTGCATTTTGAAGCTTAGCCAAGGGTGGGAAATCAAACCTTGTATAACCACCACCCCCAGACCTGCCATGTTTGGTCCAAATCCGAGCTAAGGGCGGTGAGTACAGAAATCACGTACCGGTGGCCATAGGTCATCCATAGCATTTTACGCATGAGGACTATGCGATGAATCAGAAATAAAACCCCCAGAAAACCTGGCCTGTGACCCTTCTCAAGTGGCCAGGGAAAGGCAGGCGCGTTCTGATCCCGACCTTGTGGATGGTGTTCTGTGGGAGGTCACATGAGCGGGGAAGCAGTTCAGGAGGACTAGGAAACCCCTTTTGTTAAATTTCCCCCAAGACCCAAACCGTCTAATGGCCTATTGTAAAACAGAAGAAGTTAGAAAAACGGATTTTTGCATTAGGGACTTCAAGTCTCATAATTCCTGAAGTACTGGCATGAAGAAGAGGGCTGAAAAGGAACAAGCTCTCGGACTGCATTTCCCAGAAGGCCTGTGTGAGCACAAGCCTTCCAGCACAGCCGGAGACACTCCCTTGCTTACACGCATGCGCATGCGTGCACCACGCCAGCAAGACTGTTGCTCGTGCTACAGACTTTCAGCTGATCAGACGTGTTTCAGTGGAGCTCTGGCAGGCAAACCTCTGTGGGCCGTGTCCCACCTGTAAACCCTGCAGGCCCCACCCCCATTCACAGATAAGTCTACCTTTCTTAGATTGTGTGCGATTGCGCTCTGCTGCAGCTATAACACACAAATTTGCCTGTAGCAGCCGAACACTGGGAAAGGCATTTTGCCGCAATGCGAACCTAAGGGAAGCATTTTGGTCATGATTGAACCAGGGAGACTTGAAGGCCATTCTATAGACTACAGCAGCCTCGTACTGAGACGATTCACTGGCCGCATATGGAAACAGGGATCAAACGGCCACCGGCACAGCTGCCGACAGGACGAACAAGTGACAAAAGGCAGCTCCACTTGTCTGAAGTTAGGGGCCGCTTCGGCTGTGCACTCTCATGAATGCCATTGTTTTTTAGCAGAATACCCAAGCTGGAGATGGACAATCAGGCAGTGGCGAGCAGCACAGAAAACAATTTGCAGCTAAGTAGTCTTTTTATTTGTGGACTATTGTTGATGCTAAGCTGCACCCACACACTCAGCTAGAAGCAGCATGAGGAAATGCTGAATGGTTAATGCTTGTACTGTATTGTGTTACCTGTTTGAATCCATAATGCTAATGTCAGTACACCAGAAGGTGTAAACTGACTGTTTGTGACTACCCAATGAAAATGTTGTAGTGCTACTCTGACATGGTGCAATGTCAGGGTTTTAGGAACTTGGTTCTTGCTGATCCCACAGGGAAAACTAGGCCAAACTATTACCCAGATCTGCGTTCTCACTCATGTATGTATGTATGAAAGTGTGAGTGGGCAGAGATCAGCAACCTGAGAGAGACAACAGAGCTGAGGAGCATGGTTATCCCCAACAACCCCTACCCATCCATACCGTCTACCTAACCCTCTTTCTGGTTCCCCTTCTACCTCCTACCTATCCATACAATGGACCCTAACCCTCTTTCCCCGGCGGGTTACGGTGGCCTGTGGTATATACACTCCCATGTGCCTAGATCCAATGGGCAGGCTGGGGTTTGTGCTGCCTCTGCGCAAGACTGGGCAAGGACCTGACAGAAACTGATGTTCATAGTCATGGTGCAATGCTGGTGCATTTTCGTGTACTAACACATGTATATCAGAGTAACATTTGACGGATGTGTTAAACATGAATTGGATGGTACCTTGAATTGACCATGTTAAATTCTGACTGTTGCAGGAGTGAAATGAAAATGAGAAGCTTGTCTCCCCCTGTGTCTCCCTTTTTGGGTGCTGACATATTGTTTCAAAAGTGTTGAACCATACCCTATTATCAGTATGACATAAAGTCAACTTTAAGTACTATCCATGTTTTGAGAAAAATACAAAATATTCAAAGCCAATAGAGCTTCATGAGGTAATAATCCTTAATATAGACTGGATAAAAATCCATAATTTTATTAAGTAGATAATGCCCCTATCATTATTGCCAGACATATACATTTCCCAAATTTCATTCACATTTTTATGTCCACATATACCCCAAGCTTGTATATACCTGCACCTAATTTCTTTCAGCACATTGCAATCCAACATGAAATGTTTGATAGTCTCCAATAGTATTGTCACCAAGCAATCGACATTGTCTTTCATCCTTTGGAATTCTAATGCGTGCTCCCAATATTTCATAAATCAATTCACAATTCCATTTAATTATAATATATGTCCATATTAGATGGTTCCCCAAAGACTGTTTGACATATGAGGGAACACCCACATGCCCTAAGTAATGTGCAACATATGATTCAGCACTATTTGTACACACTACATCTACTAGATTTTGTTCTCCATCATATTCTGCAACAATATTTTGCATCTTATTGTTAAACCCACTCTATGGGAGAGGCAAGTAATTACCAGTAGACCCATAAACGCACTGTGCTGCATACTCTGATACACAATGTATATTGCTAGTTTTAATGAATCCACCTTTAGTAATCAACACATCCCTAAGTGACCATAACAAACTGCCCATAGTAGCGTTCATAACTTTCCAGTACATGCAAAGACTACATAGATAGATTTTGTCTGTGCCACTAATGATGTCATATTCCAGCAGTATATATTTAGCCGGAATATTCATACTTATTTGCAGGAGCCTACATAGGATACATCATTCCAGCATTGCAAGTTTAGGTATCATCCATAGCCCCCAGAACTATATCCCATAGAGTATAATAGGAACAATCTTACTATAATATAGCTTAAGGATGATTCCCACTGAGTAGCCTCCTGCCATGTATCTGTTGATTTCTCCCAGCAAATTCAGCTGAGCATGACTCTCCCACAAGCTGCTTTCAGGGATTCAAGGTTCCTATTCCTCCTCCTCCTAGGCAGCACCTAATGGCCTGTGTCTTGTCCACTTGCTTCAAGAGCTGAATCACTACTTCACCCTCCCAGCATAATCACATGATCATGTTCATGACTCTTCCACAAGCTTCTTCATGGATTCCTGGCTCTACTTATCCTCTACTTATCCTCCTCCAAGATGTCAACTGATGGCATCTACTATTTTCAAGAGGCACACTGACTGGTGTGTAACGCGCCTCTCTGAATCTCTTTTGATCCCACTCACTGAATTCAGGTAATTCTAACTCTCCCAGAGGATGCACTCAGAGATTCCTAGCCCATCCTTCTCCTCCTCCCAGGAGTCACCTGACGGCATGTGTCTCACCAGCTCACTTATAGTGAAGTACGCTAATGGTGGTACCTGCCTTTCTGAATTTCTGTTGCTCTCTTCCAAAAATCAGGCAAGTTTAATTCTGTAGCAAGCTGACCCCAGGGTTTTCTAGCTCCTCACACACTTTCTTCAAGGTGTCACACAATGCTTTTGTCATGTCGAACATTGAACGGTGTGCCACTTATCTCACAAATCTCTTCAACACTATCATAGCAAAATCATGCACGTGTAATTCTCTCATGAGATGCACTCAGAGTTTACCAGCTCATTCTTTTCGTTCTCCTAGACATCATACAATTACATGTGCCTTGCTCACTAACATCAGAAGACCGATGCTTACTGTTTTGTTATCAGTGTCTTCCATGAAATACTGGTGACAATGGCTCTCTCACAAGCTACCTTTGGGTTTTGTGGTTCCTTCTCACCCGTTCACTCCCACCCTCCTCCCAGGTGTCACATGATGGCCCGTGCCTCGTTCGCTCGCTTCAAGAGATGGACACTGACTGGTGTATCACCTGCCTACCTGAATCACTGCTGCTCATTTCCAGCAAAATCAGGCGAACATGAACTTTCCACATGCTACACAGAGGGATTCTCCCCATAATCTTTCCAGGTGTTACTCAATGGAAAGAGTCTCACTCACTCATTTTAAGAGATTAATACTGACTAGTGTTTTACCCCGAAATCTTTGGAGTAGCTACTTGCATGGTTCAGCCACTCCAAATCACACAACTCTGCATAAGTAAAACCAACCAGAGATCTCACGTCTGAAGTGTTAGTCACTCGCTACGTCTCCCTACCATTCTTCCTACAACTACACTAAATATCCCTAAACTTCCCCAAATATCCCAAGCCTGCCTCAAGCAATAACCTTCTGTCCCTTAGAATTATTCCTGAGACTCAATGGGAGCTGCAACCACATGTTCACTTTTAAACTAAACACACTTCACACACAAACAAGCAAGAACTACACTAACAGCCTTTTAATTGGCTCTTGTTTATAGTAGATCCATCATTCACATTGATGGGGAAGTGATCATAACTGAACTAATTTGTAGGACAGATAAAAAACAACAAATTAAATATGCAGACAAGAAAACAGAAAACATTTGTAGTTAGATGCACCCAGTGTATGACACAGTGATGCAGCTCCCTGTGGATCTCGATTAACCTCTCACACTCGCTCTTTCCCTAGCTCTCTCCTTCTCTCTCTCTCTCTCTCTCTCTCTCTCTGAATCTCTGTACGTTCTTTCACTCTTTGGCCCTCATTACGACCTCAGCGGTAGCCATGCTGCTACAGGCGGCATGGCTGCCGCTTAAATCGTGTCCGGGTCCACAGAATGAGGAATTACCGTGCCATTCCGAGTTTGGAAGGCCCGGTAAATCCTCCCTCCAAGGACCCGGACCCGGTCCTTCCCAATTCCCATTTCAGCCCCCATAGGGCTGAATGGGAATGGGAGAGGGAGCAAACAAGGGGCCATTACGAGTTGGCCCGTTGTTTGCTCCCTCTTCCCCTCGCTGGACCCGGTAAGCACGCCTGGTTTGACCAGGCGTTACTTCCTGGGTCGCGGGAGGGGACCTCGTAATGAGGCGGTACGGGGTAAACGGCGCCGGCACCTTTTACGGCGACGTTAACCGCATACCGCCAGGGTCGTAATGAGGCCCTTTGTCTCTTTCTCTATGAGTGAGAGTCATGTTGTCAGAATCGTGTTTACTAAAAAACACCCCTACCTTTGCTAAGAGCTCTGTAATCAGAGGGAAAAAACGGTCTCTTGAGAGTGCTGCGTGGGGTTGACCATGCTTTTTTTTTGCTCCTAAAAATAGTCTTTAAAAGTTATTTTCAAAATTGTTCTAACAATGCAAACTAGTTATTTTTTAAATGTTACATTCCCCATTTTAAATGATCCCTTCCAATATATAGTCTAGTAATAATACCTACAATTCACATGTCTTACTATGGAAATCACAGTATAAAAACCTAGACTAACCCAATCAATGACTTTCTCATAGGTTATCATTCCGATTCAGAGTTTGATACACTCCTAAGGTGACATTTTAATGTACCTCTATGGGAATGGGACAAATAACACCAGTAGAGTTTCTGCCTACTTTGCAAAAAATCATCAAGTCTTTATATTTGAGAAATATATTTCACAGATGATTCAAATAACACTCTGAATGTCTGAGGTAGTTCAGGTATGTTAATGTGATTTTTTAGGGCTGTGCCACTCCATCGGATCGAAAAAAGAACTGTTCTTCCCAAGCTCAGGCTTCCAATCCCCAGTTTAATATTTATGAAATAGTGACCCCTACTATCTATGTTCTCATATATACTAATGGTTATGACGTAAAAGAAGAACACGTGGGCCTCATTACGAGTTTGGAGGTAGCCATGGTGCTATTAGCACTATGGCTGCCTCCAAAATCGTGTCCGGGGTCTGTGAATGAGGAATTACCTCGTCATTCCAACTTTGGAGGACCCTGTAATTCCTCATTCACAAAACCATTCCCCATTCCCATTGGAGCTCCCAGAGGGCTCAATGGGAATGGGGATGGAGCTAATAACGGGCCTGTTAATAACGGGCAGGTTATTAGTTCCTTGGCCCCTTGCAGGACCCGCAAAGGACGTCTCGTCTGACCAGACGTTCTTTGCGGGTCCCGCAAGTGAACCTCCTAATAGTGCGGAATGGGTTTACCGGCACCGGCACCATTACCAGTGACGTAAACCCATTCCGCCAACCTCGTAATGAGGCCCTGTATTTGTCTAACCTCCCTCAGGTGTCTCACAGACTCGCCCCATGCCACCCACGGGCATGTAATCGAAACAGTGAAATTGGATTGTGTCTTTTAAACACTCTGCCCAATTAAGTGTTCTTTCTATCATGCCCACGTTCTCCTCCTCCTCTTAAGTACTGGTGTTTCTTTCTTATAACTCTCCCTCCAACTTCACAAACTTTCTGTGTTCCTTGCATCTTCTTCCTCTGTCCCTCGATATCTCATACTCCTTCTAAGTCTTGCCTCTATCCTTTAATGTTACTCCTCACTATTAGGGAACATTGCTCTAAAGGCAACCTTCCCTCTATATTTGTAGACCCCCCAAAATGTTTGCTTTCGTAACCGCATCCTGACCTGACCTTTTCTAGTGGAGCAGAGCCTTTGCTAAATTTTATGTGGAAACTGACATGCCCATCAGGTTGTCAGTATTGAGAAACTTTGTTTCTCTTAGTCTTTGGACTTTGTTGCCACTATTGGTGACATTTTACCATTGCAGGAAGTACATTACGGAACCGCGCAATAGGGTCCTTGTGTTATCTGGCCCTCGTCATCCACTAAGGATGTTTTGGTGATTGTACGATGTCCCTAGGAACAGAATGGTGGCAGCAGAAGCTTTTTCTTGTATTTGTACTACTTTTTACCAAGCCATACCAGACTAACAGTGTTTGGCGCATGACTATGGCTATTGTCAGTCATGGCCATGCCACAAGGTCTGTTGTCTGTCCTTTGGCCATTTTGTTCTTTGGCCTTCCCCCTGCTCTTCCTGACCCAGGACTTCCTTATTTGGGCATGCAGTTGCCTGCAAAAGCCACTTCTTTTGCACACTTCTGCAGGTCACGTGTGGGTACCCAGGAATTGGGTTGGTACTGTCTGGTCCCAATCCACACTACTTGTGCCATGATGTATGATGTGCATAAGAACATGAGAGCCACAGTGGTCCCTGATTGGACCCCTGCTGGTGTACACGAGTGAGGCAGATCTTCTCATTGGCTGGCTGGGTGTGAGCACTCGCCAGATTGTGGATATGAGGCGGGATCCTGAATGCAAACTCTCTGATCAGCAACAGGTCCAAATTGACCTGCTCATGAAGCCAAGTATCCAGAAGAGTGTAGTAGAACAAAGGACTTTCCAGAGAGGCACTGAAGAAGGTTGGCACCTTGAGCGCGATATTGTCCTAGTGGAGCCCTGCTTTGCACTCGATCTCAGAAGACCTGAAAAGTGTGAATATTCACTCTCAAAGCCTTCTAGTTGCCCTGCAAACAAGCTTGTTCAGAAGTGTTCCTGGTCCATCCAGTGGACTGTCCAGCTCACACCTTGGCACCCGTGCATCGCCACATCAAGTTTTGCCTCAAATCTTTGAGGAATCTTTATGTATCCTGCAAAGCACTTTTTCATCAACTATCATCATCCCATCTGCTTTGGTACACGAGACAGAAGGTTGCCTCAGATCGCGAGAGTTGAGTACGTGTGCAAAATTGACAGTTGCTGAAGGCAGTTTTCACACATTCCTTCTTGTGCCCTGAGACCAGCTGTATTGGTATTTTCCTTGTTCTTCAACCGAATCAAGAGATACAGCTCCTGTTGCACACTGGGCCCACATCTGCACCTGCAGCTCCTGTGCATTTTGAAGCTTAGCCAAGGGTGGGAAATCAAACCTTGTATAACCACCACCCCCAGACCTGCCATGTTTGGTCCAAATCCGAGCTAAGGGCGGTGAGTACAGAAATCACGTACCGGTGGCCATAGGTCATCCATAGCATTTTACGCATGAGGACTATGCGATGAATCAGAAATAAAACCCCCAGAAAACCTGGCCTGTGACCCTTCTCAAGTGGCCAGGGAAAGGCAGGCGCGTTCTGATCCCGACCTTGTGGATGGTGTTCTGTGGGAGGATCACATGAGCGGGGAAGCAGTTCAGGAGGACTGGGAAACCCCTTTGTTAAACTTCCCCCAAGACCCAAACCTTCTAATGGCCTATTGTAAAACAGAAGAAGTTAGAAAAACAGATTTTTGCATTAGGGACTTCAAGTCTCATAATTCCTGAAGTACTGGCATGAAGAAGAGGGCTGAAAAGGAACAAGACTGTAAAGTGCAGACTGTCAATGGGAATGACCCACACTCGAGGGAGACCGGGAGACTTGAACGTACCCCTCAGGTGCAGGCCATTAGGATGCAGATGGAGCAGAGCAGTAGTTGGGTGCAGAGGAGTTTGGAACTCTCTACTTTGCAGCAGAGACTGGGGGAGAGAGAAGAGGCTGGGACCATTGTCAAGTTGCAAACAGTCGCCAGTTCTGAGAGGATCTTAACCTCCAGAAGTCTTGATTGCAGAGGTCATGTAGTGGGAAGCTGAAGAGAAGAAATCTTATCCCGTAGAGACCACCTAGAGACCTGTTTTGTAGAAGCTGCACAGTGTAAAGCAAAGACATAGAAAGCTATCCTTCACACAAGGCTATCATCAGTGGAAGGCATGCATGGAGAGCATCTGGTGCAAAGGAAGCTCTGTGTGCATGTGGCATTGTCAGACTGAAAGCAGTGCGACCTGCGACCAGCAAGGGAAACCGATGCACACGCAGTGACTCCACCAATGATCGTGACACTGGCGCTCCATGACCACCACTGCAGAAATGTTAATGATAAAAAGCAATCACGTATCTATAAAAGTAATCCCGAAGGCAATTTTGAATAATGAACTGGCAGAAAACAGCCAAAACCTTTTTGTGGAAAACCTACTACAAGCAAGAGAGATTATTTAAAACCCAGCAATCCAATGGGGAAATACTTCTAGAACTTAAGGCAAATTTCCATTACCCAAGCCCAAAGACAATAAGGGCAAATTAAAAACAACAAAAATTGCCAAGGTCGAAAAGGGGCAAATGAGGGATTCGTAATTGGTAAAGCTTATTGCTCATATTTGAGGAAATATATAAACAAAGATGGCATAAACTCTCATTTCCAAAGCAAAGGAAGACACAGATTAAAACCAGGTTATTGTCAGTGTTCGTTTGATGAAAAGTTGGGGAAAAAAAAGTGGCAAGAAGTTTGCTCTTCTGGAAAATGTTCTTCAGAAGGAGAGGAGCATAACTTACAGAGGAGTGGAAAATTGCAAAAGTGTACTAAAGAGCACCACTGTAAATCTTGCCTTCCCTGAAGAATTGCTTAAAACCTGATGTTGAAAAGTGAGAAATACTGAGTTGTTGCAAGCTGATCCCAACCACACAGGCACATGTTGTTAAATTACACTGTTCGGGCAGAAGAGTATAACCGAACAGAGGACAATGAAATAGTAGGCCTAGCATGGGAGTCAACCCGGTGTGATTGAAGTAGCAGGCCTGGCATGGAAGTTAAACAGGTGAATGTTGATGAAGTGCTGTGAAGTAGCACTAATAAATTATTCGGACAAACTTTCATTGTTGAAGCAAGACCTGTGTAAAATAACTGCAGAAGTGTTCTATATTTTGAGAACCAATATTGTGCTGCAGAAACATCCTGACAAAGACAATGGCCTTATCACGGCATTGGCAGTATCCCAGTCGTAATTGTGCTGGGATACCGCCAATGCAAATAGCGTTATCGCAACTCATTCCAGTGCTATTATCGCAGGATGCCAAGTTGCAGCAAGGCTGTTACTCCCCATTGTATGTAGAGTCCATATAACTTCATTGGGCAATAATGGCGCTATTAGCACTGGCGCAATTAGCACTGTGCTAATTGCGCAGTGCTAATAGCACCAAAAATGGGCAGAAAGTGGAGGTTTCCAGTAAAAAGCTGGATGTAAACCTCCCACTTCCCAACCAAACTTGAGATTGCCATCTTTAGAAACACCTTTACAAAGTTGCTGCCTCACATTTCTGACCCTACACAATGGCCCTCATTACGACCCTGGCGGAAATCGAAAAACGATGGCGGAAATGCAATACCGCCATCGAATAGCGCTCGGTGCGACTATGACCCGTCACCGCAAAGTACGAAGCCATTAGCGACACCGTAGTGAACGCCAACGCTAACTGCACCAAGCACGCGCGCGCACGCCATGCCAAACCGCAAACACCACCATGGTGCAACGGTACGCCAATTCCGACCCTAGCGGACATGCACCTAACGCCATCAGGCATGGCGTAATGTACCATTCCGCCATGGCGAGAAGTACGGCATCGCGAATCAACCGTAAACGGCCCCACTGAGTGCCTGTACACCGCTCCCTGCCCACAAAGTACAACTCCCCGTAGGTGCAATGAAGCCACAATGCAACCATTGAAATGTACAAGTCACCCATGCATGCCAACGAACAAAAGAAACACAACAGGGGCCAATGGGAGCTGCAGGGCACAGATGGCACGAATACAGAAGCCATCCCAATGGACATGACCACAGTCCCCCACCAAGAAACGCACGCAAACACAGGCACCTGTGACCAGCAATATTCCGAAAATCACATCATTCCACCAGTCCACCTGGCTGACCGGCATCTGTCACACAAAACCCAATCCCCCGCCCCTGAGCATGACAACATTCAAACTGTCATATTGGCAGCCCCCATCCCTGACCTCACTGGGCTTCGTAGGCAAACGCGCCCAGTACAGTACCACGCAACTAAACCCCGAAGCCGGAACCCGATGCAGATCTCCTCACAATACATCGCCCCCCAAATTGGCATATGCCACATCACTTGCAAAGAAAAACGCTACACGGGCCAAATCCGAATAGAAATTTAATGCACATCAAAATCACCAAGCCCATACAGCCATCAGGCCATGAACTCCAAAACACCAATCACCATTGTGGGCTGCTTCCGCAAGAAATGACCAGCCACTACCTGTGTGTCGCCCTGTTCCCCCATGGTACACAGAGCCACAATCACGTACGAAAAGGCAACATGGAAGCGCACAGAACCGCAGGCCCGTCCCAATGGGGAGGCACTAGTCCAGCTGAAAGGCCGAAATGTTGCTCCGAGCCACCAGTACTGCGTAAGGGCATGTGGCCCATTGGCGATCGTCCCATAAGATCATAATGCTGCTCCACTGATTAACACGAAGCAGCAGGTGTCGGGAGTAAAATCCATCTGCAGGAGTGGCATACAGATGGCAGTGGCAAAAGGGGAGGAGATACCTGTCAACCAAAAGAAAAGAAAAAGAACAGAATGGCCATCAGAACTACATTCCAACTACTCACTTCAATGATCACACGAAATCCACAGCCATATGCATGCTAGCCCAACCAAAAGGATCATCACCACCCCAAAACCACTTGCGACTCATAACCATCTATATCGAGGTGCAAACACCATCACAAACGAGTGTACCTGTGCATGCGTCTGTCAAAACAGATTCCATCAGATGGGAATGTTAACGTGCATGGACACAAGTGTCTGAGGGCGCCTCGAGACAGGGAGGGCTCAACAAGGCCAGATGGACGATGGTCCCACAATGGCAGCCCTGCATCACATAGCGTAGGGGAGGCGGATAGATCCCAAGAAGCCCTGTACATGGCAAACTCTGTATCAAATCACCTGCCCATGCATCCATCCATCATTCCCTCATCCCGGGATCAAAATGCCTGATTAATTACTCACATAACATTAGAAACATCCATTGAGTCCGTGCGTTATGCAGCCTGCTAAATCCACAGTGCCCCAGCCCGTAATTCCAGTGTTGTGAAGTAACATGTTTTTGGGAACGGACGGCCTCATCGCCCACGTAGCTATTGCGCATCCCAAACTATTCATATCAATCATTGCTCCCTCGCCATGGGCCCTGTCTCAAGGACATAGAACAATAGAACGTTACATTTGCAGTCAGACCTGTGGGCATCTCCTCGCCGCTAGCTGGAAACCGAAAGCGCCGCCCCTCGAATTCCTCATTTGCAACATCACGTCGAAAAGGCATCTGTGGCCGTTTGAAATCACTAATTATTCCATCGAGTGCGGCTGTGTGTGAAAATGGCAACTGCCTTCACCCACGAATGGGACGCCCCGCCCGTCGTTGAACCTCGGTGCAGTGATGCATGAGGGTCCACCGTTACTCGAGTACTACGTTCCTCTGACCCCTCACAAGTCAGTTCGCGACTGCACAGATAGTATGTGAAACAATGGGACCACAGCAGAATGAACATATCAACCAATCTTACACGGCCATCGGGTACAAATACATGATTGCAATAGCAAGATACAATTCCCCGAATTGCAGCGTTGTGCGCGGGACGTGCTCGGCCAAAGGGGAGAGCAGTTTGCACAGGTGGAATCAATCACCACAGGTGGAGGCCATACAGCCTGAAAACACATAAATTGCACAGCCAGTCTCCTCCCACAACCACACCCACTCCGAAATGCTACCGGCAGGACTCGCGATGTTGGCCCTGGGGGACCTGATAGCACTGCAAGCGCTCCGACTCCAAGAAGAAGACGAACACCAACTACAACCAGCCGCACGGAGGAGACGCAGGAGGAGGAGGAGGCCAAGGCAGGGCCAGCAAGGGCTGCCAGCACAGCCACTACCACCACGCAGGCAGCCCGCAATCCCACGCCTCCGAGCACATCCGTTCAACCTCACTGATGAGCAGATCCACACCCTCTACCGTCTGGACCGGGACACCATAACCGCCATTGTGGACATGACACAGGCTGACCTTGTCAGCATGATAGATAGCCCAACCGCCATCCCACCCCTACTGAAGGTGGTGTCTGTACTCCACTTCCTGGCCACAGGCACCTACCAGCACACAGTCGGACAGTTGCATGGCATTTCTCTGCCACTGTTCTCACGGACACTATTGCAAGTGCTCGATGCCCTCCTGAAGCACGCAGACGACTACATCTCTCTACCACGCTCGGAGCAGGAAATAACCAACACAAAAGTGGGATTCCATGCACTTGCCGGCATACCGGGTTGCATTGGTGCCATCGACTGCACCCATGTTGAATTGGTCGTCCCACATGCCATGGAGGCCCAGTACCGCAACCGAAAACAATTTCATTCCCTGAATGTACAGATGGTGTGTGACTCCAACAGGATCATTACACATTGTTGTGCCCGATTCCCTGGATCAACCCATGATTCGATGGTCCTGAGGAACTCTACAATACCACGCTACATGGAGCGACACGCAGGGAACAGATCCTGGCTACTCGGTGAGTCTCATTACATGCATGATGATGTGGGGTATGTGAATTGGCATTGACCTGCCAGGAAGGGGGGGGGGGTGTGCGTACGTATCAATGGCATTCCACATCATACGTTTCTCGTCCACATACAGGTGATGCTGGATATCCACTGAAGAGATGGCTCCTCACACCAGTCCGGAACCCACGGGACCAGCATGAGGAGGACTACAGCCATGCCCACTCACGTACCCGTGTAGTCATTGAACAGGCATTCGGCCTACTGAAGACCCGTTTCCGCTGCCTCAGCAGGTCTGGCGGGGCACTCCTGTACCGCCATGAGAAGGTTGCAAAGATGGTGATGGCATGTGTCATGCTCCACAACATGTGCGTACGTAGAAATGTGCCCATGCCCCCTGACGCAGAACTGCAAGCACCTGATGATGGTCATGATGAGGGTGGGGATGTGGCAGCACCTCATGGAGTCTGCGAGGCACCGGAGGCCCGTGACATTCATCAGCATCTCATTGATGTATGCTTCTAGCACTCACGCCTGGTGGCTGATACATGGACACGGGACTCGTGGCACTGTGTGTGTCTGGGACATGCACAATATGGACTGTACGCCTATGATGGCCTAGTACACAAAGATCAATGTCCACACATCTCATTGGTTGATCGTGCATTGTTTATGGCATATGTGATATCATGTTGAACACCCTATCGACCCGCCACCCAAGTGAGCCCAACACACCCCCTCCACCCTCCTACCTCCCCCCCGAACACCAGTGTCCAAAGATGCTCATTGTCAGTGGCCAGACGCTATTGCAAGCCCCCTCTCCGGGTATCAGGGGCACCCCTGCCTGTGGAGCGCAGGTTCCTCCCAGATCTACGTTGGGGGCTGCCCTGGACGGAACTTGCAACGGATGATGTGTCTGCCTGCTCACGTCCATGCATGTCCCTAAGGGTTTGCGAGAGCTCAGTGAGCACACGGCGCACTGCGGCAAGTTCGGCACATACGTCTTTGGACGTCGCATGCAGTTCCCCCCTCAGGCTCTCGGTGCTTCTCTCCATTTGGACTCTCAGGCTCTCGGTGCTACTCTCCATTTGGACTCTCAGGCTCTCGGTGCTACTCTCCATTTGGACTCTCAGGCTCTCGGTGCTACTCTCCATTTGTGCCCTTAGCGTCTCTGTACCTCTCTCCATTTCTGCCCTAAGTGTCTCAGTTGATGTTTCTATGTCTGCCTTAGTGCCCCCACATTCATCGGCATGGTCCTTGAGGAGTGTGGCCAGTTGCTGCTGTTGTTTGATCAACTGGTCGAGGGACTGTTGCCTCTGCTGGGCCATGGCCATTTGCGGGGGTGTCACAGAGGGGCTGTTGTCCTCATGTTGCCTTGCCACAGGGCTTGTGGGGGGTGGCCAGTCGTCGTCTGGTGGGTGCCCCTGCGTGGTATCCTCATGTTGTACGGGATGGAACAGACAGGGGGATTGGGACAGGTCATGGATGGATCTGACTTCGGCATCCCCGTTTTCTGTGTCCGAGCATGCTGCCATCAATGGGGTGTCACCTATGGTGCTGCTGCCACCAGAGGCAGTGCCTTCTGTGGCATCCATTGGGGGGACCTGTGGTGGTGGTGTTGTGGGCATGCTGGCTGCTGGGGTGCCTGTTGATGTTCCCTCCTCTGTGCTGCCCCCTGATTTGTGCTGCTGCCGTGTCTTGATGCGTGCAGCTGAGGTGGAGGGTCTCTGGCCGTTGGTCTTGGCCCTCTTTGCAGGTGTGCTGGTAGGGGTGTCCTGTAGCTCGTCGTTTGGATCGGACCCTGTGGTGGAGTAAAGGAGGGCGAGGGTTATTGATGGGTCTGTGGGAATTGGAATGGCATTGTATCACATGCATTGGGGTGGTACCTGAGGGTGATTTGGGTCGGGGCCTTGGAGGTGCTTTGATTTGTGTGTGGAGTGAGGGTGCAGTTGTCTGGCAGCCTGCAGTTAGGGTGTGCCTGCTGCACGTGTAGTGCGTGTATTAGGGGTTTTTAATTATTTATGTATTTATTGTGGGTTTTAACGTGCGCTTGCAGGCCGATGTGTGTGGACGTTCTCCTGGACATGTGTTTCTGTTGCACTATGTGGACGCATGGTACTTCACATGGATGGACTGTGTGGATTTGGCATTGTTTTATCTGGCCCACCTACCTGAATCTTCGGATGTCTGCACTCCTTTCTCCATCCCTCCGACTCCCTCTATGCTCTCCATTCCGATGGTGGAGGCACAGATTTCTTCCCAGGGGGTCAACTTGATGGGTGATTCAGGACCTCCCCCGGTGGCTGTGGCAATGTTGCGGTTGGCAGAGAGTATGCTGCGGACGCGTATCCGCAGGTCGTCCCATCGCTTGCGGCATTGCTGTGGGGTGCGGGGTGCGGTCCCCACCGCACTTACCCGCTGTGCCACCAGAGCCCATATGGCCTTCTTGTTTGCAAGTGCCGTTCTGGTCATTTGCGTGGAGAAGACGACAGCAGCATTCTCCTGGAGGGTCTCTGTTAGCACGGTGAGTTCCTCACAGGAGAAGTGGACCTGCCGCTTGCGGTCGCACGCTTTCTTCGCTGCTTTTCCCATTTTTCTTGGTTTCGCTAGGGTGGTTGACGGGTTGGGGTGTGTTTCAGGGTAGTGATTTTAGTGGTTGTGTGGTTTTAGTGTATTTATAGGTGTACGCCGGGATGTTTCCCGTTCCGGGCCCATGTTTTAACTTCCGTTTCCGTATATTTCCGGCCACCGTACTTTCCGGTAGGCGCACACTGCGGTGACCGCTAAGAGGGGTGGCGGTATTGCACCTAGGGCGCCGTACGGCGGCGGTGTGGGCCGTTTTGGGGTCATTTCCGCCATCGCGGACTTTGCACTTCCGCCATGCCGTGGTGCTCGTGCCCGATGGGTCGGAATGGGCCGCACTTTGCTCCTTCGTGCAATGGCGGAAACGCTATTTACGCTGTGGCGCTCCGGTCAGTCGCTTTCCGCCAGGGTCGTAATGAGGGCCAATGACTTGTGGTCTTCTCTTTGGCTTGGGTAGCCTCTGCTTCCTAAAGTCCTCTAAAAGTTGGGAACAGCTTTGTTCATCAAAACAGATCCTCCCCTGACTCTTAGAACCTGTTTTCTACTCTTCGGAATCCTGTCTCTAACTTTGCCAGCTCATTAGAATGGCACGTTATGACTTTTATGCATGACTGAGCGCTTTTACATGCACATTGAATATTGAGCACAAAGCTACATTCATCGTAGGGTTGGACTTCAAAAATTAGGGATTTCCTATTTCTGAAGATTGTCTATGGTTTAAAGATTTTCTGCCCTTTTCTCTTACAGGTAATGGTGGGGTGGAAAACTTTATCGCATTGAAGCCAGTTACTGCATATATTTTACACAGTATGTTGCTTGCGTGGTATTTTACTATTGCTTTCATTATTTATTTGTGTTTATTCCTGGGGCCAATCAAGTGTACATTTTCATACACTTCTGTCTTATGGTAAACCTTGGTGTTTCACTGTATGTGCTCATCAAAGACCTCTGATCACCCTCACGCCTCCTGAGACCTAGCCTTGACTGTTATCCAAGCTACCGTGAATTGGTCTGGCTATCTTCCCAGAAGTATCCCCATTTTCACTAACAAGGGTGGCCTCCTGAACTTCTGTTCCCCACAGCAGAGTTTAGAGGTCCATTCTAACACTCACCTAAGACACTACTACTCCCTCCTATACACTAGTACTCCTTCATGCATGCCACTACTGCCTCCTCCACACTACTCCTCCCTATTCCATAATACTACTCCTTCCTTCACACTACTACTACCACTCCACCCCACCTTCTACTCAAAAATTCTTCTTTCATTCACCCAAACATTTCACATTCACTCCCTACACTGTCTCAAACATGCTTGCTACTCTTTCACACACACTCTCATAACAATGAACCACTTGCACTCATTAGCCAATGCCTCACCTCCTCCAAAAATCTCCTCCATATTCCACTCACTGCCTATCCTCCTGCTGGCCTCTGGGTCTGCCACCCCTTCCTCCTCTAACCTCACCTGAACAACCCACACATTCTCATTTCGTGTGGGCTTTTTTTGTATCTCCATCCCTATCCTCTAATTGTCGATCTGTCTCTATCTTGTCTGGCCCTGGCTTCCCTGCCCCGAAGGTGTTGCATACAGCAGATTCTTCATATTGTCCCCAAAGTACCACTGCATTTCTCTGTGCAGGGCCCCCGTAGATCAACAATGAAGTCTGTACAGTGTTCCAGTTTGTGCAAGGGGGTCTGGCCTTTGCGACCCTATGGTAAGTCTACTGTTTGGTTGGGGCAGTTATTGCATGTTCCTGGTGGTCTATGGGAGCTATTCCGGTCTGCTCATCAGGGAGACTTAGGCTAGCATTTGATAAGTGGTTTTGGTAATGCCACATCAGAGCTCCAGCTCCTGCCTCTTGAGCTTACACTCATGTGGCGCTGTTTTAACACTGCTAGCATAGACCTTCTGATGTGGAAGCTGGGTATCTGTCACTCTTCCCATTAGCTCCCTGTCTCTGCTGGAGCATTCTGAAGTCTTCACGTGGTTGTTCTACTTCGAGAATCTGTTGTTTCTCTAGGATGAAAAGCAAAAAACTGGACAGCATTTAGGGTCCCATGCATGGGGTGATGCAGTTTGGTACTGCACATAGACAATCTGGCATATAGGGAGGTGTAAGGAACTGGTGGCAAGAGTAAAGACAGACACAAGGGATTGCAGTTCAAGGGTGTGTATTAAACTGAAAATGCAGGGTGGAAAAATGCCTAACCTAAACGTAATCTAAAATGGGAGCAAGTTTCGGCCATTAAATCAAAAATAAGGCAGTCCTTGAGATGTCTTGTCGAAGTAAAAGACCTATACTAACAAATAAAAACGATTGCCAAATCATTACAACTAATTATAGATAAAGTGTGGGATAGGGGTTCAATAAAAAAAAGAAGTGTTCACAAATAATAAGTCAGGATGTGATTGCCATGGATGTCCCTTCCCCATGTTTTCAGCACAGGACAAGGTGGGTCTCCTGACCACAGCACACACTCAAGCTTTCCCAGCATGAGCCAACAGTTCCACTCCAGCTATCAGGTTCTTTGATGTTTAAGTCTCTTTTCAATAAAAAGTCTCTTACATTCGAGGGCTTGATATGTTCAACAAACAAACACTAAGTTCTGTTCAACGTATGTCTTTGGGTGATGGTCTCACCCCGGGATCCCCTCTTCCGGGCACAGAACTCTCACATCGTACTCGACAACTCAATTAAACAGTTCCTTTCTCAATGAAATTTGGGTGGTGATTTTCCTCCCCTGAATCTGCCTCTTTAGGGTTTGGACCCCTTTTCAATGTCCAGCCTCTATCATTTCAGTTCACAATGGCTTTTCTTTTGGGTTCTCCCTCTGCCGGTCTTTCCACCAATGTCAACACACTGCCCATGAAAGTTTAGACTCTTGCACTCACTTTGACCCCTCTTTTTGCCTTTCTCCCAAGGCCTTATGGTAACTCTAGTTCAATAGCAGGATAATCGCCTAGGGTTTCTTGAGTGAACACCCACGTGGTGTTTGATTCTTCTATGCTGGCTTTCCCCATCTCTTATTTCAACAGTTGTTTGTTTATTCAAAGTTCAATTAGCCGCTTGCTATTTTCATTCAACACAGTTCAGTTTTTTTATCAGCTCTCCCCTTGACCCACCGGCTGTGATGAACTGCTTTGCTTTCTTATCTGTAGAGTCAAGGCCAATACCATTGGATCATGCGTCTCTGCTCGGCATGGCCGTCAGTGGAGGAGGCACCCGGACACCGTTGACATCTGCTGCAACACACGCTGGCTATAGTCCGCGGTCTTACGATTCCTTCTCTTGAGGCTTCATGGGTCTCTGTCAACAAGGGCAAGGACACTTCTCCCCTTAGTATCCTCTCGACTTGTGCACATCTTTCTCCTCCTCTTGAACTGCCATGCTGAGTTAGCTCTCACGTCGTGCAGTCTGCTTTGCTTGTCCTGTGCTCTCGTGCTCCACCTGTTATCCCTGTGGGGAAGGGGAAGGGCCGGCGGATGTGTGTGATTCAGATCAAATGCCTGACCCTTGTATTGGGACATGTCAGGTAAATGGCTCTGGTGTTAGTCCGTTGTCTTTCGTGTTATGCAAAAGCATTATCATCACAAAAAGTGGGGGCAGTGTTTTGGAATATCCTACGTGGTAGGATGGGGAAAGGTGTCTAAAGAAAGGGGATGGTGTGTTTCAACCGTCGGTGTCCCGCTACCACTACCCAAGGACCCCCATCCAGGTGATCCTCCCGCACTGGTCTATCCCCAGGAACTGGATTCAAAAGCGATGGCTATGTCCAGATCCCCGAGACTAGGGAGACACCTTCAGGTTTCTCACAGAGGGGACATAAATTATGGCCCTCCCATCTGCCACCATTCCCACCTGGGGTAGGACTGGCTTGGGCTCTTGATTCCTTCTCAGTAGGCCTCTCATCCCAGGATTAGAAGGGGTTCCCATCACCTCGTTACAAGGTCAGGTTTGTATGTTTTAATCATTAAATACATAATACACATTGGATTTGGTGCTCATTTAATTTTTCACAAAACTCACCCTTACATTTCAATGTTTGTAACATTGAACCATATGTGCTGATCCAGACAGTCTCATCGTCTGAATGTGAAGATAGAATGCCTTCGACATCAGTCACTTCATTGAGCTTACAGAGCTCTTTAGAGATAATGTTTCCCTTATCTGCAAATAATTATATCCTTCACTCAGACTAAGAGTAGTTGTGCACATGCTGACTTCCTACTGAACAGACCTTAAGAGAATTATATATATTTATGATATACCTTCATATCAAATTGTCTGAGAAGAACCAGCAGATACAAGCTGATATCGGCATCACTTACGAGCTCTAAGTCAGTAACAACTAATTTCATGCAACAAATAGTTATCTACTAAAACTAAAGTGGAACATTCCTTTTGTAGATATGTTCAGATGAGATGGATTTCATCAATAAGAACAAATATCAATGCTCTTTTTACAGTCACTGACTTAACTTACAAAAAGTTGTTTACATTTTTTTCTTTTGCCATTCTCTTTGATGAGTGGACTATTGAAGAGGTGAGGATTGTGGGTCCATTCGAACCTTCAGCAATTCTAACCACCACAGGTAAATGTTGGAGCGAGAGATCCATACTGACTGAATTCCTGCAGTGCAGCAAGATCCTTGAATATGGTTCTGAATGAGATGGGTTCTGCATCAATATGGTTTTATCCCTTGATAATATTTAACAACAAAGTCATAGATTGGCTGAATTGTTTTTTCTGGAGGAGTGCAGAAGATCAAGGACCTTTTTGAAGAGGGGCCGTGGCTCTCATTTCAGGATTCAAGGTCAGGTATGGCCTTGAAGGCTATACATAAAGATAATACAGTTGCCTAAGGTCAGCAATGCCTGTTGTGACCAGTTTATAACCTGATCTACTGGATTCCATTAAACATTTGGGGGGTCAGGACTACAAGGCATCTGCAATGTACAAGCTCATGAGTGGTGTTGAGATGGGGAACACAATGCTATTAGAAACCTGGACAGAGCACCTTCAGGAGGAGATGACAGACGAGTTGGGGTGGGATTTGCAGAAATATCCCTCGTTTTTCAATAAATATAGGAGAAAGAGCCTGTCAAGTGAAGTTGCTGAACAGGGTTTTTTTGGGGCTCAGGAGAGGCTGTGCAGGCAGGGTTTGAGTCAGTCAGACACCTGTTGGTGATGTGGCCACTCGAAAGGAACAGTTGAACATATGATATCCGGTTGTTATAGAGTAAGATTGTTTTGGACTGAAATAACAATGACAATGAATAGAGTGTTGGGAGTGGACAGAGAATATGATTTTGGAACTTTGATTCTAGGGGAGGACACTGATCTGGAAGACATGTCTTATCATCAAGCAACTTGGGTATTGAGGGCCTCTATGGTAGCGAAAAGGATCATATTGCGAAATTGGAAGTCAGCAGTTTTTCCATTTTAGGACTTGTGGTTACAGGAAATGTATTTGCTTTGCAACATTGAGAGAATGGCTATGAGAGTACAGAAAAAAGGTAAAATATTTGATGAAATTTGGCATGTTTTTCTTGAATCAGATTTGGAATGGTGTGCATTTTGAAAGAATCCAGACACATGAAAGATACGTGTTTTTTGTTCTCTTTTTCTTTTCTTTTCTTTAATAGAATTTTAACATGATGTTAGAAGGGGCAGGGTGGACATGTTTAACTAGTCTGACTATTATGATTATTTATGCTATGTATTATATCTTGTTATAGTAGTTCATGAATGCTGTCTTCTGGTTGCATTTTAATGTGCAAATGTACGATAAGACCAAAAATTTATAATACAAAAAAAAGTTCTTGAACATTGGTAATTTGCCAAAGAAATTCTAATATTTTTCTCAGCAAGCAGAAAGTTTGCGGACTAGCTGAACAAAGTTGTAATTCTTAAACACATACAATAAATGTGATCTCAAGACTACTGCTCCCATCACACATTCTGTGATCCTATCCTTCACAATATGACCGGCAATTTTACTTGTGTTTATGTCAAGTTGGTCCCTGAGGTGCTTTCCTTTCTGCTGTTAGATGGCACACTCAAGTATTTATCCTCAGACTCCTAAGCATTATTACATTATTCTAGGTAAGAAGAAACAACACTTTCAATTACAGTCACTGAATGCATTCTCTATCCTAAATGGATTTCTAAAACATGTAATGTGTAAAATCATGTCAACGACCTGTCATTTACAAACAGATTTCTAGAGATTTATATTTCCCCCAAAACTTGGAAAATGTTTGTTTGGAAAAAATAATTTAAAGAGTTATTTAACAAGCAGAAAATATGTGGAATACGTAGTTACCCAAAGCCAATGCATTCAATTACAGATTGTGAATGCAATTTCCTTCTGTGGCAACCTTCATGAAATTCTGAGCTCCTAATGTCACCATGACATGCAAAAGAATGTGTTCATGTCAATCAAGGAGGCAATCTCCCCCTGCCTCTCAAGAATTCTCTTTTTTATAAATCTGTTATTGAATTTTATAAAGGGGAGAATAAAAATGAACAGGAAAGAACACTATTCATGGTGAGAACCTTAAATAAAAATAACTAACAAACATAAAATAAATAATCAGGTTTCCATCACATTTGTTGACAATCTTGCCATAAAAGTCAGCATATACCACAAAAATAAAGCATTTTGTTTTTTAAATAATTAGAGGAATTGCACGTATTACAAACATGAACAGGAACAGGATATCTGTAAGGTAAGGAAAGATGAAACAAAATAAACCAAGGCATGAGCTGCAGCAGGAGAAATAGACCTGAACTTTATTTGGGGATGGTGGAAAGAACTGGTAAGGAGGGCGGGGTGTCACAGAGAGGTAGATGAAGGCGAGACGACTAGGGACAGGGGGAAATAAAATGGGGTAGGTGGAGGGGAAAAAAGAGAGTGAAGAAAGTGCAATTGCCTGGTATTATTATAAACGTACCTTAACCAAGAGTAAACCCTTGTAAGAAAGCATTAATAATACAATAGAACAACTATTCCATTTGTAGAAATATGTATAGCCTGTTAAATTAAATATTTTCATAGACAACATAACACGGCACCACAAAACCAGGTTCACATAATTTCATCATTTAATCTAGGTCATCATTTAGACAAAACATAACATAAACTCCTCACAATCTGGGGAAAAAAAACACACTGTTCAAGTTAGAATATTTATTTTTTATTTCAAAGTAAATACAATTCTTGAGCCCTGGAACAACTTCAGGTAAATCCAGGCTGTCAAGTAAGACAGAAATGACTATAAAACATCTTATTTTTTCTGGTTAATCAACATCAATGCACAAGCAAATGCACAAATGACATCACCTATTCAAACTGAAATCCATGCATACACAATTTACAAATTGCTATTCTACATACTGGGTTCAGAGTAATGTGTATTCACTTTCAACGGCAAATGCAATATTATTGAAGCAGTTAAATGACATTCTATATCTGAAACTTAGAGAAAGCACGATCATCTCAAGTTTAGTAAATCCCAGAAAATCTATAATTAGAAAAACAATATGATACTTAGCCACATTAATCAATTTTACTCGAAAGGATTCCTAACAAACAACTCAAGAGAATACACAACATTTATAAACAGGTTTTTGAAATGACATTTAATTCAACAGGAATAACTGAGAAGTTGCTTTTAAAGTTACATTTTTCTTAGCTAAACAAATGTAAGGTCATATTCCAAATAATATGTGTGTCTGAGAAAGTAAAAAGTGAATCAACTTGACACCGTGTTTCCTAGGGCAATATTCTGTAAACAAACACCTCCCCCATTTTTCCAAGCACTAGAAATTCAATCTAATTCAGACATTAATTTGACTTAAGTTCATACAGGGCATAGAGTCTCTTTTGTCAATCTGTTAGATCAAGAAAAATAATTCATAACACAGATTTAGGTAGATGTTGTTTCAGGCTGAAATTATATACTTAGTCTTAAACAATCAAAGATCCTGCATTATCCATTACTAAATACTTTGTGGGTTGTGTGATACAGAGGAAATGTTTTCAATTATTAAATGCATGTCATACATCATTATCAAAAGTAATATTATAGTGTTATTATGACAATTTTGGCTTTACCATATTGATGAATACACTGTTTTAACATGTGTGACAAAGCATACAACATACTTTCAACATGGAAAAGATAAAAGGACTGCCACTTTTAGCATTCACGTCCTAAACAATTTCCACATGGGCAAAACACATCAGGTGTTCCTGTTTCTGCTGCCCCTTCCCAACTGGCCTGCTCTTTTTTTAGTATCGTAAATTACATTTTCTTTTTTAAATCATTTCCCTTGTGGAATGTTGCCCATATTTAATATTTATAACACTCCTACAATATTACCTTTCTAAGGGTGGTGTGTATTCTAAACACATAAAAAAAGACATTTTACGAGTCCGGCAGTAACCGAGCTGGAAAAACCAGCAGGTTACCGCCGGACTCGTATTACCATTCCGCCTCTGTAATTCCTGGAATTACTGGGGCATTACGACCTCGGTGACCCAGGAATTCCAGAGGCAGAATTGTGTAAGTCCCCATTCCCATGGAGTTCCAAAGGACTTCATGGGGATCGGGACCATGCAAACACTGAATCCGTCTATGACTTAGCTGGTGTTTCCATGTCCGCCTGGAGGCGGGTAGTGTTAAACCCGCCAGGTCAGACCTGGCTGGAGTGACACCTCCCACCTGCAGGACTCTTAGTCAGACGGTCCGGAAAGAACGGTGGTGGTTTCAACCACCACCGTTCTTTCTGTACCGGCAGGGTCATATTGAGGCCCATTGTTTCACTTACTTTTCTAAATAGCTGCATACAATTTTGAACTTCTACTTCTGCTGATGTACCCACTGGCTGGTTCTTCCACTTCTGTTCTGGAAACAACATGGCAAAACACTGGACAAAGGAATTGAAAATCCACTCTCCTTCTATGGCCTTGGATTTATGCAAGTATATCCTATAGTTTGTCCATTATCTGGCTTTTAGAATTAACTCTTCTCTGACCAGGTATGCCTCAGCTCTCGTTCTACTAGGAGTAAAGAATGTATTTTCTCTGTCAAATGATCTGGGTTATCCGCTTACAAGAACACCTCATCTGATAATGAAAATGACCCTTCTCATAAGGGTTTGACTCTCTCATGTCAGAGGCTGGCTGAAATAATATCATTTCATTGGATGATACCTGTTGTTCTTCCATATCCTCTAATGAATATCAGCAGATTCTAACTTATAAATCTAATTGGCTGTGGTTGACAGATGCTCTTTCAGAGTCAGTTCTTAGCTCCTTTTCTCTCCTCCGTTTAGGAAACCCCGTTAAAATGTCATCATGAATTGCTGCTTGTCCTTATATTTGTATTTTCTGTCTATAACATTATTTGTGTACATATCATAGTTTTTAGGTAGCATGCTGCTATTTGTAAACATGTTCTGATACCATATTCCTGCACCAGAAAGGTGTATTGCACAAGTATGGTTGCAGATCATTCAGACTCCAATTGTAAACTTTTTTGGCTGCACAACACATATGATTGAAACACTCCACGTACTAGTTGTATTTAAATACTATACTGGCAAACAGGCACAGCAATGTTTTTGTGTTCACATGTATTTGCCTGTATTCATTGTCAAATTAACTTGTTCCCAAAAGAAAGTGTTACCAAATATAATAACTACACAATTCACCTCAAACTTCAACAAAAACATGTATTCCAAACATTGTTATATGTAACACAAATAACATCAAGTACCATACACCATACACCATAACACAAGAAAGAAAAAACTCACTCTGCCTATACATGCTTCGCTATTTGTGTAGCAGTAAGTCAAACTTGCTAGTAACAGCAAGCTTCTTCAGGGCTAGGCATACACATGATATAAAACAATTACATGAATAAATAAAACATATATATTAACAAGAAACCAATGTGTGTTGTTTGGAATTCCATAACTTTTTAAAAACAAAAATAATTCACTTTTAAGACTTTAAACCATACTTATTCCTGATTCAATTTATCACTCATCAAACATTTCAAAATCAATAGAGAAAATGCCTTAGCCTCATGCTATTTGCCATATCCATAACACAAAATACAAGAGTTTAAGGGGGTAATTCATAGAATTTAGCGAACAAGTGGCGCACGCGGCTGGCGCACAGTGTGCGCGTGCGAATCTCTGTGCCAGCCTCGTGCGCTAAAATCCATTTCTGCGCACAGCGTATTCATGGATTTTAGCTACCAAAACCAGCCGTGGCGTACAGTGGCGCAGCGACCTTGCAGCAGCGCCAGTTACGCCCCCAAGAACGCCCCTCGCGCAGGGAAAAGCCATCAAAATCCCCAATCCAGCGCAAAGGGCTGCGCTAACCCTGTACCAGTATACATGGCCACCACACAGCACACGGCAAGCGGGGAACGTGTATTACTGGGGTTTGCGGGAAGTTTCACAAGCGATTGGCCCTGTGCGAGTGGGGTACGTGTATAACTGGGGTTCACGTGAAGTCTCACACGCGATTTGAGCATGGTACGTGCATTTCGGGGGTGCGCGGGAAGTTTCACACGCGAATGGCCCTGTTCGAGTGGGGTATGTGTATAACTGGGGTTCACGGGAAGTTTCACACGCGATTGGCCCGGTGCGAGTGGGGTACGTGTATAACTGGGGTTCGTGGGAAGTTTCACACGCGATTGTCCCTGTGCGAGTGGGGTACGTGTGTAACTGGGGTTCGCGGGAAGTTTCACACGCGATTGGCCCTGTGCGAGTGGGGTACATGTATAACTGGGGTTCGCGTGAAGTCTCACACGCGATTTGAGCATGGTACATGTATTTCGGGGGTGCGCGGGAAGTTTCACACGCGAATGGCCCTGTGCGAGTGGGGTACGTGTATAACTGGGGTTTGCGTGAAGTCTCACACGCAATTTGAGCAGGGTACATGTATTTCTGGGGTGCACGGGGAGTCCTTCACGTGAATTGGCAGTGTGGGTCCTCCCAGGTGTTCCCTCTACACCCTCCACGGCCCCTGCAGGCAGCCCACACCACAGGGGACTACCCTGCACCCCTGATCATGTCCCACAGGCAGCCCATCCACCATGGGCATTACCCCCAGCCAAGCCACATGTCAGCTTGCACTACTCATGTCCCCCTGAACCCCCAACCCCCAGCAGTGTGGGACACCTGCCAGCAGGCCCCCACTCATGTCCCACTCATGTCCCCCTGCACCCCCACCCCCCAGCAGTGCGGGGCACCTGCCAGCAGGCCCCCACTCATGTCCCCCTGCACCCCCACCCTCCAGCAGTGCGGGGCACCTGCCAGCAGGCCCCCACTCATGTCCCCCCTACACGAAATAAAGATGCACAATCATGGCCCAATTCGACACCAAAAAAACCATATGCCGCCACCTCATTCTTGAGACGCAATGATTTCCCAATCCACCCGACACTGACATGCCCATCTCAAGACCCTAACCAAAACTCAACTATGTACATCAACACATGTCCATCACACACATACACTTGTTGGCATTGCTTGTGTAAACCCACATTTTCACATGCATCAACCCAATGAGCGAATCCCACACATGGAATTAACATATGAAAATGCATTATGTACATAAATAAATAAATGAAATGAAAGCATACCAAAATATCAAACATGAAATAAATAGCATGTGAAAAAGATGAGTGAATGAAAAAGAGAACCAATCCAAAAATATATGAACAGTCATAACTCTCCCTCCACCAACGCAAATCCAAAGGAAAGGTAAAAAAATGAAATCCATTGTTTCATGTTCATAATGAAAACTAAAAAAGATAAATCAATCCATAGTCCAACTATTTACAATACATTGACCGAAAAAAAAAATCAATTTCTCCATGACCATATTGAAAAAAAAATTCCAAATGAATCCATGATCAAACTATATACAATCCATGGTCCAAAATAAAAATCCATTAATCCATGTGCAAAGTTCCAAAAAAGATATCAAATGAATCCATTGTCCAATGATGTAAAGGGTCCATGAGCCCAACCAAACAAACGAAACCTACCTAAGAAACTACCTACAAATAAAATTATATACAAATGTGTGTGGCATTGTCCATTGACCACAAATAAAAGGAAAAGGAAAAGGAAACCTAACTCTAAAAACTATTTACAATAGGAGCGGGCTAGTCCGACGGCTCACTTTTGGATGTCCCGGGCCAGAGCATCATCAAACTCCCGCTCAATGTCCTGGAGGCCGTCCTCTTCCATGGCCCGAGGGTTCGCAGGGACGACGACATGTTCTCCTCCAACTCCCTGCGAATTGCCTTGAGGCACTTGGCCCGCCTCAGGGCCATCCGCATGGAGTTCTCCGCCCTGACCATTGTAAGCTGTGCCTCTTCCGCCTGCTGCCGCTCCTCATCTATGGCATGGCCGAACCGCTGCCACACGGAAGACACTTGAAATCCAGGGTCCTCCTGCCCTATGGCCGATGCCTGCCCCTCCGATGTTAAAGGCTCTGAGTCATCATGGCTCCCACCTTGTTGCTGCTGCTGCTGTGCTCTGGCTCTTGCTGCCTGCACATCCTTCTCCGGCTGGAGTGCAGTTGTTGAGGTGGCCACCCTTGCTGGACGTCCGACTCCCAACTGTGGCAGGGATGTGTCCTCCACCAGCCTGACCGCAGGGTCAGAGGCAGCTCCACAGGGTACCCAGGTGATACATGGGTGGGAATATGGCATGGAGGACGACTGGCGCATAGGGGGTTCAGGTTAGGAGGGGGTCGGAACAAGGTCCAGCAAATGGAGGAATCTGGCCCTGGTGAGCTGTGCCAGTAGAGCAACGCGGTCAACAAGCCATTCGAGATGATGTGCAGTCTCCACATGAAAAGACTGCAGGTCACCTTGCATGGCCCGTTGACGCAACGCCACCCCACCCAGGACAGGCTCAACCCAGTCCCGTATAGCCACGTCCGCAGGGTGAGGAAGGCCAGTTTTTGTGCGCTCATCCCCTCCCTGAAAACGGGTCTGGACGTAGGCATCCCTGCTAGAGCCAGATGATGCAGTGACAGGATCAGGGACAGGATTGCGCACAGGCACCTCCGCGGCAGCCTGTGCTGCCTCCTGTCCCTGGTCCTGCACTACACCACTAGCACCAGTGGAATACCCACCTCCAAACCCTGTGTGTGTCCCTTCCACGGCCTCCTCCTCCACAAAACTCCCACCAACCTGGATGACTCCATGCCATCTTCCTCCATCGTACCCTGTGGGGTCTCAGCTGCCCCTTCTGCTGCTGAGGAGTCCACCTCCAACCTCCGCCTCTTGGACCTACCCTCGGCAGCTGCAGCCTGGGATGCGGCACCAGACTACTCACTCCCTGACGAGATGACAATCTGGGAGAGGAGCCGGGTCTTGCGTCTCCGGCTGGTGGTGCGATCCCTGCCGCTGTGTTCCACAGCACCCTCTCCGCCCTCTTCATCAGTCGATGCTGCAGACAGGGAGAGATAAAACACAGGCATCAGGGCACAGAACATTGGACTGATACACACATGACAGTTGTACATGAGTGGCATAGTCAAAATTCAGACACGGCATCACACTCCACGACACACATGGCATTTCAACTCACACACATGAGCATTTCCACAGCAATATTGCACCAGGCAGCAGCATCCATACACATTCATCAGCATGTACAGCCAAAGGTGAGCTGTGCCTCTTCCGCCTGCTGCCGCTCCTCATCTATGGCATGGCCGAACCGCTGCCACACGGAAGACACTTGAAATCCAGGGTCCTCCTGCCCTATGGCCGATGCCTGCCCCTCCGATATTAAAGGCTCTGAGTCATCATGGCTCCCACCTTGTTGCTGCTGCTGCTGTGCTCTGGCTCTTGCTGCCTGCACATCCTTCTCCGGCTGGAGTGCAGTTGTTGAGGTGGCCACCCTTGCTGGACGTCCGACTCCCAACTGTGGCAGGGATGTGTCCTCCACCAGCCTGACCGCAGGGTCAGAGGCAGCTCCACAGGGTACCCAGGTGATACATGGGTGGGAATATGGCATGGAGGACGACTGGCGCATAGGGGGTTCAGGTTAGGAGGGGGTCGGAACAAGGTCCAGCAAATGGAGGAATCTGGCCCTGGTGAGCTGTGCCAGTAGAGCAACGCGGTCAACAAGCCATTCGAGATGACGTGCAGTCTCCACATGAAAAGACTGCAGGTCACCTTGCATGGCCCGTTGACGCAACGCCACCCCACCCAGGACAGGCTCAACCCAGTCCCGTATAGCCATGTCCGCAGGGTGAGGAAGGCCAGTTTTTGTGCGCTCATCCCCTCCCTGAAAACGGGTCTGGACGTAGGCATCCCTGCTGGAGCCAGAAGATGCAGTGACAGGATCAGGGACAGGATTGCGCACAGGCACCTCCGCGGCAGCCTGTGCTGCCTCCTGTCCCTGGTCCTGCACTACACCACTAGCACCAGTGGAATACCCACCTCCAAACCCTGTGTGTGTCCCTTCCACGGCCTCCTCCTCCACAAAACTCCCACCAACCTGGATGACTCCATGCCATCTTCCTCCATCGTACCCTGTGGGGTCTCAGCTGCCCCTTCTGCTGCTGAGGAGTCCACCTCCAACCTCCGCCTCTTGGACCTACCCTCGGCAGCTGCAGCCTGGGATGCGGCACCAGACTACTCACTCCCTGACGAGATGACAATCTGGGAGAGGAGCCGGGTCTTGCGTCTCCGGCTGGTGGTGCGATCCCTGCCACTGTGTTCCACAGCACCCTCTCCGCCCTCTTCATCAGTCGATGCTGCAGACAGGGAGAGATAAAACACAGGCATCAGGGCACAGAACATTGGACTGATACACACATGACAGTTGTACATGAGTGGCATAGTCAAAATTCAGACACGGCATCACACTCCACGACACACATGGCATTTCAACTCACACACATGAGCATTTCCACAGCAATATTGCACCAGGCAGCAGCATCCATACACATTCATCAGCATGTACAGCCAAAGGTGAGCTGGACATCACATGAAACAATGGGAGTGCAATAGACATGCACACACGCCACCACACTTACATGCATGTGTACATATCAAACTGTCGCAGTGATGAGATCGCCATACATGTCACATCTGACATTCAGCCTTCTGCATATCAGTGTCACGTGCATCCATGTTGCATCACAGTTGCACACTTGTCAAATAAACATACATGCACATGTACGCAGTGCAGATACATGCATAATGAACCAACATCCATGCCACAACCATGCCAATGTACATACACAGAAATTCAAACATGTGTGCTCCCACACCTGCATTTGCCCAGCATGCTTACCAACACATTCACCATCACTGTGTCTCACACCTGAGAGGACTCACATGTGGCAGCCTCACGCCCATGTTGATACACATCCCTACATGGCCCTACAAAAACACATGTGCAACAAGCACACTACAGGCACACCATGACACGCACATCCTCCAATCACCATGCATGTACACTTACCGCTCGACTCCAGACGGGTCTGCCTCTCAAGGATCTGGATCTAGAGCGCTGGGCATATGCGTTCCAGGACCCTCATTTGGAGGTCCGACAGCTGGACCCGGTGCCCCTTGGCATCCACTGCCTTAGCGAGGCCCTGGGCCTTGTTGAGGGTCCTGGACCTGAAGTCCTCCCAGCGCTTCTTGACATGATGTAAGTCGCGGACTGCCACCCCCTCCACGTTGATGGCAGTCACGATGTCCATCCAGATCCTTGTCTGTCCTTCCGTGTCGGCGCGCAAACTTCCAAAGAGGGCATCATACTGCCCCAGGACTTGCTCCACCAGGACACCAACTTCCCTGGCACTGAAGCTGGTGGCCCTCTGCCTCTCTGGCTGGGGGTTGCCAGTGGTGCCAGATGGTGTTGTGCCCGACATGGCAACCCCAGAGGCAGGACTGGGTGGGCAACTGGGTCCTGGGGCTTGGCTGTGGAGCGATGATATCCCAGTCGGGAGTCTTTGGTTCCAGCAGGGGTGGTCACAGCAACTGCACCCCTGGCTGATGTGCAGGCAGCAAATAGCAGGGCACGTGGGCAGCAGGCAGTCAGGCAGCAGCAGATGGCAGGTGGGAGTGTGCTCGGGGCTCTGGGGTGCAGTAAATCGGCCTTCTGGGCATGAGCATGGTCTTCCGTGTGTTGTTGCGTGGCCAGCTTGATACGGAGTGATTTGGCACGTGAAAATCTTGCACGTCAGCGTATAATTCGAGGAAAGGCCCTTCGCGCGTAAGCGCATCAGCACACGTACACGATTTCATTGGACCAAAGGCCCTTAGCACGTAAGCGCGTCTGTGACGTCTCACGCTCGGGCGTTGCCCTGGCACGGGTTGAAGATCCCATGTGGCTTTCCATTGCTCTGTACGTGCTTTTCGTGGGGTGCGGGCGTTTGTTTTCCAGCCGTTGGGGATCACACACTATTACTTCACATCGGGTGGGTGTTGGCTACGCTTTCTTCTACACACAAGGCAGACGGTGAGTGGTGTTCCGCTCGCCCAGGGCCAATCGCATGTGAAACTACCCGGGAACCCCAGTAATACACGTACCCCACTCGCACAGGGCCAATCGCATGTAAAACTTCCCGTGCACCCCAGTAATACATGTACCCCACTCGCACAGGGCCCTTTCGCGTGTAAAACTTCCCGCGAACCCCAGTAATACACGTACCCCACTCGCACAGGGCCAATCGTGTGTGAAACTTCCCGTGCACCCCAGTAATACACGTACTCCACTCACACAGGGCCCTTTCGCATGTAAAACTTCCCGCGAAGCCCATTAATACACGTACCTGACTCGCACAGGGCCAATCGTGTGTAAAACTTCCCGCGCACCCCAGTAATACACATACCCCACTCGCACAGGACCAATCGCCTGTAAAACTTCCCGCGCACCCCAGTAATACACATACCCCACTCGCACAGGGCCCTTTCGCATGTAAAACTTCCCGCGAACCCCAGTAATACACATACCCCACTTGCACAGGGCCAATCGCGTGTGAAATTTCCCACGCAGCCCAGTAATACACGTACCCCACTCGCACAGGGCCCTTTCGCGTGTAAAACTTCCCGCGAACCCCAGTAATACACGTACCCCACTCGGGCAGGGCCAATCGCGTGTGAAACTTCCCGCGCACCCCAGTAATACACGTACCCACTCGCACAGGGCCAATCATGTGTGAAACTTCCCGCGAACCCCAGGAATACACATACCCCACTCGAACAGGGCCAATCGCGTGTGAAACTTCCCGCGCACCCCGAAATACACACACACGCTATTTTTCACACAGCGGGTGTCCGTGTTTGTCGCATACCCCTTTTTTTATGGCCAAACTGGCCTGCCTGTTGATCACGTACATTTTCTTTGAGCTCCTGGCTGCCACACTGTACTATGTGTGTCATTTTTGCACGCACGTGGGCTACTGGGGAGCGCTTGTCTCTGTTTCTTCTTTTTATGGGGTGCCTGTGTGTTGCATGCATGTCATTTATCCTAGGGGGCCACAGTATGGGACATTCATCATAGCTGTATATACGTGCTTTTTGTTTGCGCACACTTTTGTAATGCGCAGGGACGCTACCGCCTGCCTTCGTGTGGTGGACGTGTTTAGGCCTGTGCGTGTCTTTGCCCGTGCGCGGGTTTGCCCTATTCGATTTGTTAGGGAGAATTCTCTGTTTAGGCTGAATTTCCTAACCTAGTGAGTCCCCCAGCAGCTTTGCTGGATTTTTGGGGTTTATTTTTTTCTCCTGCCAAGAGTGCGACTCTTTTACCCTCACTCTTGGGCATGATTTGAGTGTGTTTCTTTGAATCTAGATGTGTTTAATGGGCTATGGGGTCTTTTACTCCATAGAGCTTCATGTGTTTTTGTGATGTGTGTTACACAGCACCCTCAGTGCAGTGACACAGGGGTGTCATAGTGACCCCCCAGTATAGACTCCATACCCTGGGACTGACTACTGTCTCCCAGGGCATGTAAAGTCACCATTGACTTTACTAGTCTTAAATTCTGAACAGAACCAGTACAAACCATCATATTGTGGACGTACTGGCTGGGGCAATTCGATTGCCCCAGGGTCTGTTAGTTGAGGGGATACGTCTCCGTCCCCCCTGATCGAGTTTTGGCTGGTGGCAGTGGATACTACTTTTTATATTCAACCGTGAATATTTTCCTATGGGATTTCCCATTGTTTTAGGCTACTATCTTTATTTAATTATTTACGGTAGCCTCGAACATACCGCCGGTTTATTTAATTAATATTAATTCTCCGGTTGGTATTTTTTGCCAAAACTTGATCCTAAAATGGCGTTTGTGTTCTCTTCTGTGACTCCAACCCAAGTCGAGCCCTTTGTTCCACTTTTTGGCGGGCTTCTCCACAGAAGCCCTCCCAAGTGGTGCCACTCTGTCTGGGGTACTGAGGAGGGGTGGAGGGAAATTTAGGCACCCTGGACTGAGTTGCCTAGGCAACTTAAGTCGCACTCCATCCTGATTGGCCCAAGTGGTGAGCCGGCCGGCTCACCACTTAGCATGTTTGAGTGACAGCTAGGCTGAGTGAATGGGGGTTTGCTGCATAAAAGCAGGGTTTTGCGGACTGGAACTTCAGAAGTCGCCACAGGACCTAAGAATCCGACGAGGGAGAAGCTGAGCTGACCTGCCACGACACCACCACCGGTGGAGCCCTGCTGGACTGCCTCACCACTTTTCCCAACGACAGAAGAGATCTCCCGCCGGAGAGTCTTCTTCCTTTGACTGGTGGGGATAACCAGTTTCACTTTCTTTTCGCTTTTCCGACGTATCTCGTGGCCGCCTTGCCCGTGCCAAGCACCCCGGCAACCGGGATACCACGTTTTACCACGACCGCGAAACAAAGGTACCACCTTTAACCGGAAGACACCGCGGCTGGTTTTTTCCCTGGTAGTGCAACGACCTTCATCTTTCCTCCAAGTCGGGATCTTCTCTTCCCCTGGACGACGACATGACTTGCACCCACTAACAGGAACAACTGCCACCGCTGGAGGATCCTTCCCACTTAAGGTACCGTGTCCCGCCTGGCTTCCCTTGCTACCGACTGTACAGGGTAGATTTAGCCCCCGGCTTTCGAACCTGGGTTAGTCTGGGACACCCTGGCTAAACTTTCTTAAAGCCTCTCTAAACCCTTTTTGAACCCTCTGCAAGACTTTCTAAGCATAGTGTAACTGTGTGATCTTGGGCGCATTTGTGCTCTGCTCTCTCTAAGAGTGGGCCCAGCCTTTGGACTTTGGCTCACCAGTGACTTTTTGCTCTCTGCCTTGCTAACTGTGTTCCTGAATCTTAGAAGGGTGTACCATTTCATATTCTGCCTTTTTCCCTCCCTTTCTCATAAACTTATTGGAGTGCAATCTAGTTAAGCGCTTACCTCTGTATGAAAATAAGTGGTGTTTACTGTGACTAATCTGATAAGGAAAAAGGAGTGTATATATTACAATAGTAACTGTGTTTAGAACATTTTACAATAAGAGTGCTGGAGTGTTTCAACTGTGTGTTTTTAAATAAATAATTATATACTTTGATACCAAAGCTCTGGTCAGTGTTTGCTTGTATTATTGTACCTGAGTGCCTATTGTGTATACTCTGCATACTGCCTAACTCTTGTTGAGGGAAGTCTGACTTCTCAGCCACAGCTACCAGGTAAATCTGGGTGGTGCAGACTGCTACCAAGTGGGTTTACTGCCAACACCTGTAGTCTTAAATCTTTTGCAGTGGTCCCTAAGGGAACTGCACAGGTTTCTGCCTAACACGATTCCATGAATACATGTGGTTCGCGTGCGTGTGGGCGTTCCGTGTACTTCCCAGCAGTACTTCCCCAGTTACGCCTTCTTTTTCACGTGTTGTTCCCCATTCCGCATGTTACGGCCCGTGTCCTGCCCCGTGTCCCACCCCCTTTTTGGTGTGTGCGTGGACGTTGTGTGCTTTCCCTGTGCACGTCGCGCACAGCGTTTGAGCTGTTGCAATGACGTGTGTGCCTGTGTGCGCCACGCTCGGGTTTGGCGCACATCCCATGGAAAACACGCGCAGGGACTTCCATGAATCGCACACGTGCGCCTGCGCCTGTTTTTTCATGCTTGCGCCTGTTTTTTCATGCTTGCGCCTGCTTGCGGCAAGATTTTCGGCGCATGTTTGTTCCATGAATCGCCCCCAAGTGTATTGTGTAAATAATTCTAAAATGTGAAAATGCACATTATACATTCATATGGTCATTCTCTTTGGGTTCATCATATAAACAGGAAATCTCATTTTGTTATACTCTGTTACAAGATAAGACAGATGCCAAATGAGTTATGTTTATGATTAGCTTGTACTTCTTATTCTTACATCCTATTTATCAATCCATGATACCCAATGTTCCAGTCACTTCTCCCTTCTATATTTCTCCATATCTACTCTACAAAATGTGTATATTTATCTTTCTTGTTCTCTCGCTTCCTTTGTCTTGCTTGTTCATGCTACACTGTGTTGGGTTACACAATTGTTCTCTACTTCATTTCTTTAAAAGATATGGTGAAATTTAGTCTCAATCCAAAGGGTTCATGTACATGTTATTCCCATTTACCCTTCATTCAAATCTGGTGCATATCCCATTTTAAATGTATATCTATATTTATTAACTAAGATACGTTTTCCCAATATAAATATTAGCTGTTTCAAATGTATTGTCACAATATTTATACCATAGGTAATGCTATACTCTAACCTTATTCATAAATGGTACTATAACCCATTTATAAACACTGCTTCATTTGAATCCAAACATGTATTTGTGTCTGTTTCATTACTTCTTCATGAGAAATAAGTAAGGTAGAGGCAATGTCTGGTTGGGTAGGAAACTGACAGTGGGGTTGCTTTCAGTAGTTAAAAACGATTTTCATCATCATAAACTTAAACATTACACATCATACATGTATATTGCCTAAAATTAGTTAAAAAGAATCAGCACATAGGTTGGGTTATTGATTGTACACATTTACAGGTTTACAGAGAGCCACCTTGGTGGCCAGGTTATCATGAACAACAAAATATTTGTATAACTTGAGGATCTTTGGTTCACAAATCGTTTCAGTTCAACCTATAGTTTCTGCATAACATTTGATGGTTAATTGCATCAAATTGTTGCTGTATTTCTATTATACAGTGGGCGTTCTCAACATGTTTCAGTTTGTATTTGTGAGTAGAACCCTGCTTAGTGCGCTAGCGTTTAGACTGCGCTAGTGAGTTGGTTGTGCACATTGGTGTGCTGTTACGTCCACTCCCTATCAGACAAAATAGAAAAAACTGGGATGAGTTACTGTTACTCTAGGTTCCAGTTGCACTCTACCAATGAGTATATCTCCTACTGAGGAATTCCAAATTTGCCTGTGTAGGTGGTTTTTAGAGGGCAAACCCGTTCAACTGAACAGAAGTAGGAGATATTTTTCATCCTTCCTGTTGCCTGATTAGTGGGAAAGCATAAAAAAATGATGCCTTAGAATTTCGCTAAAACCATCTCCAAAAGGCGAATATTCCTATAAAACTGTGCAATACAAATGTCCACCCTGTATGGAATGGACCTACATTTTGGGGGAGGGGAGTATTTTTTTGTTTGCGCACACTTTTGTAATGCGCAGGGACGCTACCGCCTGCCTTCGTGTGGTGGACGTGTTTAGGCCTGTGCGTGTCTTTGCCCGTGCGTGGGTTTGCCCTATTCGATTCCATGAATACGTGTGGTTCGCGTGCGTGTGGGCGTTCCGTGTACTTCAAAGCAGTACTTCCCCAGTTACGCCTTCTTTTTCACGCGTTGTTCCCCATTCCGCGTGTTACGCCCCGTGTCCCGCCCCCTTTTTGGTGTGTGTGCGGATGTTGTGCGCTTTCCCTGTGCGCGTCGCGGAGGGGAGTATTACCGGATGACTAACCTTTCGTGTGGGGAGTCACAAATCTGGGAATTAGATTCAAGCTTCCAAAAAGGCTGTGGGTAAAGTCTCTCTGGTGTGCCACCCGGATCTCAGGTAATGTCTGTGGCAACGTGATAAATTTGGGGAGAGGGGAACAGATTAATGCAATCAGGCATTGTGGCCACTCGTTTCTATGGAATTCAGCAAATATCAAAACATCACTGTAAAAGGTAACCCCACTTTCAGTTTCCTACCCCACCAGACATTGCCTCTACCTCACTTTTTTCTCATGTTTACACCTACCCGGGCTTACATAGAGACAGTACTCCAACACATGTTTAATGAGCACACACCAGGGGTTCCTTCATTATCTAAAGGGTCATTACTTCATTACCAGCATGATAAACGCATACCTTTTGGCCTTTCTTTTTTTCTGGGCACCATTTTCAAATAGTATTTTGCTCCTATTTTGTGAATTAACATGAAATATGGACTAATTAGTCCATCCAAAGGACTTCTCACTCACAGTGGCCATCTTAGAATGATTTTGGTATTCAAATCCAACTCAATAATTGCTGCAACACACACATATTATTCTTGTTTTTCTTTAACTCTTTTAGCTCACTTTTTATGTATGTCAAGTTTTATAAGGTCTTTATCATTTGGCGTGTCTGCTCTCCCAGGAACCATTTGAAATAGTATTCATGTTCTAAGTATATATTTGCCATGAAAGATTGACTATACAGTCCAGCCTAAGGATCACTCACACATGCAGGCCATCTTAGAATGATTTTGGGTTCCAACGCTGCCTCAATAATTACAACAAAACATACCTGTATATGTGTTTAAATGTTTTAGCTACTATTTCAAATATGTCAAGTTTATAAAGTATTAACATACATTGATTTCTGAAGTTAGCTCATAAGTGCGTACTTCTTCTGAGTGGTCTCCGGTAATAAGCACGTTCTAAAATATCAATTAATTAATTACTTAATACCTGATCACTCTTAGACATATGACATTGCTCTCCACTTTTATATTGCTCAACACGTACTGCTAAAACATTGCAACAAATAAGTCAGAAACCATATCTCAACATGTGTTTATGCATTTTGTTCGAATATCTGATACACAGGTATATTTGCACAGTTCTTTAAATCCCAATATTTCTTTTTGCACTAGAATCCAGATTCCCTTGTCCAATTTTTAGGTCAATCATGAATAAAAAAGGTATGATTCATGGGGCCTCATTACGAGTTTGAAGGTAGCCATGCCGTTTTTAGCAGCATGGCTACCCCCAAACTCAGGTCCGGGTCCTGCAAAAGGGGACTTACCGGGCCATTACGACCTTGGAAGGCCCGGTAATTCCCTTTCGTGAGACCCGGACCGGTACAACCCCATTCCCATTGAGCCCCATTAACGATGGGCCCGTTGTTAGCATCCTGTACTGCTATCGGGTCCCGCTCTGCATGTCTGGTCTGGCCAGGCGTCCAGAGCGGGACACGCTGCAGACCTCGTAATATGGCAGCCCAGAATGAACGGTGCCGATCCCTTACCGGCACCATTCATTCCGCGGCCGCCAGCCTCGTAATGAGGCCCATGGTATTTATTTAACCCAACCTGAATACCTGGTAACTAAAAAAAATCTTGTTTCCTGATGCCTCTGTTTCTGTTCACTGCTGCACCTGCTAATGTTGCCTTGAACCTTATCTAGACCCCAATCTTTTATCCTCAATATTTTAATTCATGTCTACTAATCACCAATGAATTGCTAATGGTAGTTTTTAATATTTAATTCTGATAGATAATAAATGCTCATGGATTCTGTTTCCAATGGCCTGATCGTATAAAAATGCATGTCTATTTTCAGATACATGTAATCACATGTACCACATATTTACGTAGACAATTAATAGAAATGTGATGATACCATTGCAGTGGCTCTGTCATCTGTAGGTTATAGATAACTTGCTTTACCTGTCGTGGTTTATGATTAGTTGGCATGTGATTTTCTGGGTATAAAAATGTAGTGCATATGAAGTGCTTTTCATAGAAAAACTGTTTTTTATTTTCTTCGAACTAATTATAGTGAAATTATGATTTGTTTTTTATTTTTGTTGTTTTTTTTGTATGCTTTATTTACAATTTGTAAATATATTACAATACCAAAGAATAAAAAAGGTATATTGCAGCTCTCTCCAAACCAGGATAATTAATACTACGAAATACTGCGGCAATAAGTCAACAAAGTCAGTAATATAATAGGAAAGAGACTGACACAAATTCAGTGAATTAATTCTACTACAACAGAAGCCTGTAACAATGTAATTAGTACAAGGAATAACCACGTCAGAAATACGCATATAGGTCATTAAAAGACCAAACATAACTGTAAATTCTTATATTTAGTGAATGAAAAAGTGCAGCCACATAGCATTTTCCGAAAACCTGAGTTTGTCATGTAAACCTTTGAAAATTGCAGGTTACTAACAAGTCAGATGCTATGGAAAAACCCATTAACATTCTCTTCAAAATCATTCAGTGGGCCTCATTACGAGGCTGGCGTTAGCCGTGCCTGAAGTACAGGCACAGCTGCCGCCGGTATCCATTTTTTCCGGCACCCGCGAATGGGCAATTACCAGGTCATGCTGAGTTTGGCAGACCCGGTAATTGCCCATTTGCGGGTGCCAGTAATAAGGCACTCTCCATCCCATTCGGCTCCATAGGTCTGAATGGGATTGGGGAAGGTGGTAGCACCGGTACCATTTATAACGGTACCGGTGCTACCATCCTGCTCTACTTGCGGGTGCTGGTACAGCCACCAGGTCAGACTTGGTGGCTGCAAGGCTACCCGCGAGCAGAACTCCTAGTATGGCGGTACAGTAGCAACGGTGCCGGTAGCAATACCGGCACCATTGTTGCCTTACCACCATACTTGTTATGGTAATGTGTGTATTTGGACATTGGGAGGCTAGGTCATCTGAGCATAAGTATTTATTCCATTATAATTCTAGCTAGTAACTTGCTTAGACAGGGTTTATTTTGAAGATCCAATCCATAGAACAGGTTATTTTAACCATTTTCATTCTCAGTAGAGGGGCTCCCACACTCTTGTTAAAATTGTAATTTTGGGGTTTGCACCTAAAATACGAACGGTAATACAGGCGTGAACCCCTTGATCACTGTGCTTCTGAGAGGCTCGTCATCACCTCAGGCAGACAGACAGGACAGAGTATTTGTTGGAATTTCAGAATGAACAAGTGAAATTTCCTTCATGATTTGAAATATATATCAACGTTTTCACACAATGGGCCTCATTACGAGTTTGGAGGCAGCCATGCTGCTATTAGCACCATGGCTGCCTCCAAACCCGTGTCCGGGTTCAGGTAGTCGGAATGGGGGCTTACCGGGTCATTCCAACCTTGGAGGACCCGGTAAGTCCCCATTCTGAAAACTATTCCCCATTCCCATTCGAGCCACCATAGGGCTCAATGAGAATGAGGAAGGAGCTAATAACGGGCCCAGAAATACCTGGCCCGTTATTAGCTCCTTGGTCCCTTAACGGGTCCCGCTAAGGGCGGCTGGTAAAACCAGCCGGCCCTAGTGGGACCCACTAAAGGACCTCAGAATGCGCCGGTAGGGGTTAGCGACACCGGCTTCCTTACCGGTGCTGTTAACCCCCTACCACTGTACTCGTAATGAGGCCCAATGACATTTGATCCCTTTTAACAGCAGCCTCAAATCCTTAAATGATTTAGGCCTCTTGTGCACCGGAACATGTGATCACATAGACTACATAGGTATTTAATAACACATCAAGAAACTTAAGGGGTGGCAGTGGAAGTAGACAGCATTAGCTAGTGAAATTCGCCATACTTGCGCACATCCATTTATAAAATGAATGTCACAAAATGATGAATGCATAGGTTAAGTACCTAAAACAACATACACATGAGTATAATTTGTCAAGGCCTTTTAATTAGCCCACATCTAGACTTATAAAATTTCCAAAGGGGGCTTCAAGTGTCAAGGGCAGATGGGTTAATATATGAGTAATTGTATCAACTCTAGCGAAGAGGACATAATGCTGACATTATGAAATGAAGTAGAAGAGTAGAAATCAACTGCCATTCTTAAGGAGGCACCCACCTCTATTGTTGTGTATCTCTGAAACAGGGGACCATAGCCGGTAGAACCGGTGCACTATACAGGCTGCAACAGGCACTACAGGCTGACGTGAGTCTTTTGTGCCCTTAAGCCACAGAGGCATTATTCATTATACTATACATATGAACTGATTTTATACGTTTTCAAGGTTGTTGTAGGAAGGTTTAGATGACAGCACTGAAAAATGAAGCTTGTCCATTTTTTTGAGAGAATCCTATTAAAAGGAATAACGAGGGATTTGGCGCCCATGATGTGGATCCCTATATAGTTGGTCTAACGGATAGAAAGGTGCATGCCAGAACTCTTATGTAGATGTATTGATATTGTTTGATTTGAAAGATGCCTAACCCACACCCCTTGAATGTTTTGCACTTAGGAATTTCATTTTTAGGCATACCACTTCACCTTACAGCACATCCCCTTTTTACGCATATCTGTTTGTTCTAAAACATGTTTGCAAACAGAAATATATTTTTCTAGTGTAGTTGATAACACAATATAGCTGGCAGCGAGTTACTACAGCTGGAGAAACCGGCCATTTTTTTTTTATCTATTGGGGATTTGCGAGGAACTTTAGAGAAATGTGCATTACAGGAAGTAGGTCTTTGAGAGCCCCTCGTTTCTGTAGCTCCACCGAAGTAGCAAAGTAGCGAAGTAGCGAGGAGCAGAGCAAGAAGAAGAGGAACCACAGTCCACCTTTGAGGGAAGCACTGTAGGACTGTTGGCACTGGCATGACAACTGCTCCGTTCTCACCGGTAAGTACTGGCGAGTTCTGGCTGTACGTGAGTAGCAGAGCATTCCATGTCCTATTTTCACTCGACCACACCTTGTACCACCCAATTCAGCTATGCCTATCTGCCAACCCACCTGATGAATTGACTGTCTAACTCGTTGGACAAATACCTTAAGGAAGTGGCTGGAAAATTGGAGACACAAGTATTGGTAGTAGAACGGGCTATAATTTCCTCTATAAAAGCACTGATTCCAAATGAGAATGCAACTTAACAACTGTGCCATGTCACAACTAGTCATTTGAGGCTTGCCCCTGACCCTTCCCTGGCATTGGACTCATCTCACACCAGTGATGTAACAACCCAAACAGCTAATCTCGGCTGCACCCACATTTAGCCAATTAATGAAGTCCAGCCCCAAGAGTCAAAGGAGGACTGTTACCAGCTACCCTCCAGACCCACTGCAGCATTGAGCCGATACAAACACTGTGAAAATATAAATCATATATCTTGTGCTTATGAAACAGTACATTATGGCCATGTCTGAGCTTAGTAGGAAGGTTCAGTCAATTACGGATTATTGAATTCTAATAGCAATTTCCTTGCTTCTATTCACCAACCCACTCCACTGTCCACTTCACTTCCTAGGGGCTCTACAGTGATTAGCATCACCATTTGCTCAGTAGGGTCACAGCCTAAATCAACAGTTATTTGCCCTACTAAATTACAGAATCCCAAAAGCACTTCTAAAGCTACAGTCATTGTCATGAGATTTTTATGAACTTCTGTCTGAGCATCAACAGGATATTCGACGGCTAGTCTAAACATGGTTTCCAGATTCTTCTGGCCCAGATACAGCCCAACTTCTGCCACCTGCATATTCAATACTTCTAGCTGATCAGCCTGGCACCAAAAGTAAATTAAAGTATTCTATCTTCCCTATAACCTATGATGTTTCTTGTGAGCTACTGCTAATTCAGCTTCAACCTTTAGTAATTGCTCAGTATACAGTGCTGGGGTACCACCCTCCTTATAACCTGACCAATGATTTCATTAATGGATTTTCACAATTGGTTGCCGAACTTGCTCTGGTCCACACTAATCTGTTTTTTCTTGGTGATTTTAATATTGGTGTTAATGTCGGGACTGATAAGCATGTGGCTAATCTCGTTTCTCCCACCACCAGTTATCTGGTCAGACCACTTTCTTCTCCCATTTCTGGTGGCTCTTCATTCTTGTAGGCAAGCTATACTTAAGGTTCTAGCCACCCAGGAGCATTGGTCAAAAGTCAACACGAGACAAGTTGCAGAGTCCCTTAAACATAATGTCCATACAAACCTTTTGGAGAACCTCAGGGGCCCTTGTGCAGCTTTAATCAAAAGCTTTAATAAAAGCCATGTCTTCTACGGCTGACTGACTGCTTACCCTTAAGAAAAGACTATGCCATCAGAAACCTTTAGCTCCTTGGTTCTCACCAGAACTGATAGCTATGAAACAGCCATGTCGCTGGGGTGGAACGTAAATGGCATAGTTGCTATGAGATATCAGCCAAAGCTGAATATAAAAATGGTTCTACTAACATATAAATTGGCAGTTAAGTCTGCTAAATCTCAAAATTGTTTGAATCGCATTACTACAGCCACACTCAATCTGACCCTTCTCATTCTCAAGCTACCTGCAATGCCATTACCCATTTGTTGCAGATTATTGAGAAGATGACATCATTGATCCAGGCGACGGGACCCTGAGCAGTGGACTTGGTCCCCCAAACTAGCTCTTGCAGCAGGATCTTCCCCTGTTTTGATCCCATTTTGGATGGTAGCGTTCTGTCTATAGTGTGTAAGTTAACCTCTTCATCCCCCTCGGACCTGTAGGCGTTTCTGTGGGGTCTGATTTGCTGGGGCCTCCTCATTGGCTGAAGGGCTGCCACGCCCCCCCCCCCCTGTCGTGGACAAAGCAGTGGAATCCCAGCTGAGGGATTCTTGGCCAGGTAATGCCCTGGTGAGAACCAATTAGAATGTGTTTTACATTCTGGTTGACTCTCGCCGGGTACTAAAAGAAAATATGTCAGAGTTCCATTTGAGGGCCATGACGGGGTGGTTCTCAATTATCCCGCGCTGTGAGCATTGGCAATCTTCAATTTTCTGTTCAGTAACTGCCCCTGTATGTCTTTTTTCAACCAACTGTATTGTCTCATGTAGCTTAGCATTGTAAGGGGTATAGTGTGACAGAATGTGGAGAGTATAAACAGCATACAAAATACCCAGTGTATCACTGTGAATTTGATGGTATCTCCTGTGGCTATACTACCAAATTAATTTACCATTTCGCATCCTATCATCACGGTAGATTCTCCATATTATGAGTAGTGCAATGGTTGATCCCCATTCATGACTCCATAGGACTCCATTTGGAATTTGGAGAATTTGGAAACTTGACACACGTGGCAATTCAGCCTTATGTAAATACACCATGAATTTAACCCCTTAACTGCCAGGCTATTATGCAAGTCTATGCAAAAAGGACGAGCACACTCCTTGGCGCTGATGGATTTTCCTCCACATTACCAACAAAGTCAAAATTTGGTGGTGCAAGGGAAAGGGGCAACCTTTCCATTATTGTAACTTTTTTACCATATCACCAAACTCCTGGTGTGGCCTAAAGTTCCTTCTACCTCCCAGTGGCAGCACAAAAAGACAAAAATATCAGTACATGACATATATAATGTTGTATCCCCCCTGCACCAATAATATACAAGTTGATTATGCTTTCCCTAATCCTCTACCACAACGACACAGAAAGAGAATGCATCATTCATAAACATTAATAGTTGAATGCTCTTTTACTTTATGCAAAGAGGTGTGGAACCCTTGTTGGAACTATTTGTTTCCTCCTTTCTTTTAGGATTATGTTTAAAGATTGCAGTGGACGTGCACCACACTCTCAATCTTGTAATGATAACCTTCCAACAGAAATTAATTGATCTGGTTATACTAAGTTTTGACAATGTGCTTTGCTTCATAAAACCAGTGCAGCATTCGCATTACGACTAGCATCTATGGTGTAAGTGATTTTGTTGAAATTAACATTGTAAAAATGTGAAAAGCACCAGCTAATTTTGTTAGTACAATCACATTATTTAATTTGTGTATACTAGATACGTTTAAAAAACATACAACGGACCCCAGGCTCCCCTCATTATATCAGTGTGTTTAATAAAGATTAAAATATGAATATATATTGCAGGGCCTGTGGTAGCGGCCCTGTAGTTATGGTTAAGTGTTTCAACCCATGGAAGAACATTTTTTAGGTAGTTTATAACTTTGGCACCGTTCAGCGAATTTGCATGAAACTTTGCTAAAAACACAGTATATGGGCACCTCTGAATGATTTTGCAAAGTTGTGTACTCTTTCGTAAATGGCGGCAAAGTCATTGGGGAGTCCCCAAAACCTTTGAAATCCAAACAGACATGATTGGAAAAATGTTCGTGGCTACAGCCCAAATCGCTGGATGGATTTGCACCAAACGTGCACGTGGAGCAGCAGCTAATTCTTCTATTGTTAGCTGTTAATTCCAAGTTTAACATTAGTCAAGATTCTGATATGGTTGGATTTATGATTCTACTGGCCAATATTACCAGATTAAAAATTATTTACTTCAATGGTCCATGCTGCAGCCGTTGCCCATGTGTATGCATTATTAGATTGCTGTATTAACGATGCTTCAATGGAACGTTTCTGTTTCAATAACTACATTTTTTGATGCATGGAGTAGTTCATGAGAGGTCCTCTGATCACTCTTCATATGTTCAAATGTTGCTAGCCCCTTGTAGGGAATTTTCATCAGAACTGATACCATATGTGATGTGACCGATGATGTCATCAATGATGCCACTTGTGATGTCATCTTAGATGTCCTGGGTGTTAGTCTTAGCAGTGCATGGTGGTGGCACAAGTTATGGCTGCATAGATTTCCATAACTGTCAAATTTCTTTGTTTTTTCAATTTTACTGTGCAACCATAACATCCCTTTAACAACGTTTTTTTTTTTCAATTAAGTGGCTTCAGTGAACATATATATCTTTATAATATATATACATGAAAATATATATATGAACTGAAAAAGTGGTTTGGAAGTTGGTGGTTACAAATTATAATCTGGTTAAGAAGGCATTCATGTATGCATACGAGTTACACTTCTTTACTGCACATTGGTTTCATATTACATTTGGTACCAAGCCTGTTTGAGAAGGCTTGATTGTACTGTTGCATTGCTCAGGCATGCATAATCACCAGCTGCACGGAAATAGCCATATGTAAAACTATAATACATTTAATCAGCTTTATTTTCCAAAAGCATTCTCTTTGGACAGGATAATGAATCTGCAAGGTGAACCAAGGCAATGTTAAGTGAATGCAAAAGTACATTGTAATACAAAGATGCATTGCGATCCAGAAACATAACGTGGATAAATGGCCTGGCACACCAATATGTTAAATGAGACGTGTGGTCAAGGAGACCGGTTTAAGAAGCTGTATAAATTTGTCTGGAACTCAACTCGTTATTGCTGGGCATAGAAAACAGCATGCCACAAAGTAAGGCCCCTCATGGAACTTGGAAACATACATATGGCCCCGTGAGTTCCTCGTTAGTTGTCTAATTAGGATCAGGAAAGGTAAACATTATCCGGAGTGGGAGATTGTTCTTTAATTAAGAGTTAAAAGACTGCAGTTCCTAAAACAAAAGCTTGTGGCGGGTTTATTGATCCTTGTATCTGTCGCCATTTCAGCACATTTAGTTGATGGTATCGATTGCAAAAGCACTAACAAATAATGGAACAATAAAAGAAAAATCCAATCTACGAACGCTGCAAGATCAATTAGCCGGAGGGAAGAGCTGAAGGCATCTTATTGTTAAGAAATTTATAACCAACAAATTACCACTGGAGGTCCAGGAGTCAATGCGAGAAGGAACAATTGACTTTGCCATTCACGGATAAGCAATTGAGCTATTATTATCCTGGATCAAGGGGAGGCAGGTTTATTGTTTGATCAGAAGATATAAGGATATGCTTGCTGAATGACCTGTCAAGATCAGTGCTAAGAAGTTGTAGGCAATACATTTGAAGGTGCTTCAATCTGCCATTGTACGTGTAATTTTACTTGCAGATATGTGGTGTGCTGGATTAACCAATGTTTCTGTATCATTGAGCAGGGTAACGTGCAATTCACATTCTCCTAATCTAATTATCAGACTTTAATGCTGGGGAAGGGTCTGAATGCAGGTCCAGCAGATTTACAGCTAACAACGTGAATATTCAAGTGTTGTGCATATACCATGCCCGCATATGCATTGGCCCCCGCACCAGTGTGGGTGGATTGACCGGGTCAGTTCTGATCCCAGTTCGGTGCATTTACAGTGAAGGAGCTCATACATTCCGTAATTGTGTCATGGTTGAAGTGTAAATGAGGTGATGAAACACTAATGCTAAGCATCAATGTTTCTTTCAGGGCAGATTATTGTGGGCAAGGGTGAATGCAGTTACCTACCAGCACTCTGCTCTGCCTTGCATGCGGGCTGTGGCAGGGAGACAGATGCATTGACTGCACTACTGTGCTCTTTGGCATGGTTCTATGTGATTTTCCCAAAAATAAAATACCGAATTTAAAAAACAGTGCAACAAAAGTAGAGTGGCAAAAATCAGCGCAACGCCATAGTATTGCTGGAAGGCTAAATTACATTGTATTTAAAATACCATACACAGCATTTGCGGGAAAGGTACCTAGATTATCGAGTAAAGGACCAGAGTAATGAGGTTGAATGCTGGAACACCAGCCAACCTTCTAAAACCGTAGAATCAGCTATCAAACACTATGGAATTTTTTTAAAGCTATAAAAAAGAACAATCTTTCCAGGAACGCAACCCATATCTCGGGATAAACCAAGCGTTCCCAAAAAGAAATACAGGGATGCAGCAGATTAAAAGAATCTGTTGCACATTATGGAAAAACACCTACATTTACATAATTACAAAGCGTTGCTTTAGTATTGAAATGCACGTTGAAAAAAGTTGTGAAATATGCTTGAATTGTAGTAAACAAGTAACAATACAGAGAAAATGTTTGTTAAATATTAAAAAAGACCATTTACCATAAGAGGATTTGCGTAGTATCAGCAAAATCCTAAATTGGTAAATAATTACACAAAAAGCAGGGAAATCCACAAAATCCCATCCAAATTCAAATAAAATATGGCCAATAGGTGAATCCGAAGTCGAGGAAAACGTATAAAGACAACGAATAGTGGATTCTGCCGAGAGCCACACAAAATTTCCCAAAAATATAGCATCCAAGAGGGGATTCTGAAGTCAATCAAAAAATGTACTTAAAAAAAGAAAACGGGTCCGCAAAAATAAAAAAACGAAATCCAATGGGAAAAAACAGAATTCAAAAGTCCAGCGGTCCAAAATCCAAAATCCAATGGCAAAAAATTCATAATCCAAAGTAGAAAAGATGAATCTTCTGTGGAGTGCAACAGATCCGTCTTCCGTGGATTCCAGTGGCACGACAAAACAAGTGATTGAGAAAAATAGCGACAAACAACTTCCGCAAAGTGGTTTAAGATAGAGCGGCCTTGAGAACGGAACTACACTCAGGTAGTTCCATTTTTTTCTCGGGCCCCGTAGAGGCTCACGAAGTGGACTATAAGGTTGTATTGTGTTTTGACCTTGACAGACAGAGATTGTGATGAAAGACTTCTCTTGAAGGAGTGTTGCTAAAACGTAAGAGAAGATAAAGATGACATTTCTGAAACTAAACCACTTTTATATATTATATCACTATGCGAAAGATCGTTCGCACACGCGGAGTCGTATTTTGGGACTGCACCACTCGTAGACAATGGAAATTGCAATTGTACTGTAAGTAACCCTTTAGATTATTTTATACCAAATATAATTACAATAGCGTAGCATTAAAGACCGCTCAAGTTGAACTTGTTTGTTGAAAGTGGCATAATGTTTTCTACCGCACACTAACACCGCCGAATTGATCCCCTGTCATTTAGAGGGCTTTGAAAAAGGCAGACGACACAGGGTGGGTTAATAGAAATAATTTAACCGATCTATAGGCGGTCAAGCGCTCTACTCGCTGTGCCACTTCACTGTAGCCTGTCAAGTGGCACACCGAGTACAACGCTCGCTTTGACATCCGTGCACAGCTTGCTAACGCAAGTTCGGATCCCGGCAAGGCCAAACTCAGCCTTTCATCCTTCCGTGGTCGATAAATGAGCACCACACACCGTGGTTAATAATAAGCACCGCTTAGATACCTCACGGTTCGTAGCGCTATATGAATGGGAAAATATTATTATTTTATTATTAACATACTCCGTTACACTATCTTCGATAGCAAATAGTTTCACGCCCTAATAAATAAAATGATGATTTTTAATGAAGATCGGCTGGTGAGACTCATTTATGTTTTTTAAAACAGGTATGTGGCCCCATTTTGCCTATGTCACGATTTACAGTCTCCAGCGGATGGGGTCTTCAACTGCCAGGTGCAGGTCCAAATATGCAACTTCATGACCCTCACCATTTTATGGGACAATCGCCAAGGACCAATATGCCCTTACGCAATACTAGCAGCTACAAACAACATACCAACCAATAGGGTGGTCTAATGGCTCGTTGTTGGAGCAACCTTCCGATTATCAGAGCGACCATTTACTGCTTTTATCATAAACCAACAGACTATCTACCGCAAAGGAACAACGCGTGGCTCCAAATAAACTTTTGCTGATCGACAGCAGAGACAATAGCAAATCGCTGAATATTCACTAAACATTTCATGTGAAATAAATGTACTTTACCAAATGTACAATCCTGCTGTTTACTTTTAAAACACAGTTTCATATTCCGAATTGTGGCGCACTGAGTTGTAAGCTGATCTAACACCCTCTGTACCGCAAAGGAACATCGCGTCCCTCAACATGAACTTTTGCGGATCGACAACAAAGACAAAGGCAAATTGCTGAATATTCTCTAAACATTTGATGTCAAATAAATGTACTTTACAAAATGTACAATCTTGCTGTATGTTTCATATTTTCTGAATTGTGGCGCGCTGTGTTGTGACATAATATGTGTTGTCTTCCGGGTTCTGTGTAAAGTCACTTAGGACTGCAGAGAACTGGGCGCGTTTGATGACGCACCCTGTAACGTCATGGAGAGAGGCGGGGAATGTGAATGCTTTGATAATATCAGGCTTAGGGGTGGGAGATATGATTTAGTGTCGCAAAAGCAAGTCAGCCAGGTCAATAGCGCCAGTCATAGGATTATCACATAATGTCGCCGCACACCAGCCGGATTTATCGTTTCTTTAGTGGACAAAAAGTCGGTTGACGCCCATAGGAAATTGTACTATTAGGGGACAAAAGGGGTGGTCTTAAAACACTTTCACCCTGACAACGAACAATACAAACAACGTTCTCAGAACCCCCCCATTTTGTGTAATTGCAACCATTTCGGGACACTGCGAGTGTTCTTAGAACACATTCAACTAGACAGATTACAATACGGACAGCGTCCTGAGGACACCCCCAGTTTGTGTATTTACGAACAATTAAGTACACCGCGAGTGTTCATAGCTCATTTTTACCTTCCTTGCGAACAAAAATGACACATACTCCGTCCTCTATACACCCCACCATTTAGTTTATTTACAAAATGTCAGAACAGCCATGTTCTCCGCGGACAAATCGAACGCAACAAAAACGTCTAGCACATAAAAAAAAACATTGAACCTATCTCATACTCCCCCACCCTCCCCAAACACTCTTACACACCAACACACAGCACTAAATACAATTTTTTATCCACGTTTCACCGTGCTGTACGCGGTCGATGGCGAATACAAGATGGCGGGTGCCACAGAAAATCTGACGCGCTCCACGCCCCTCGCCGTCCAATCAGCGAACGCGTTGCATGTCTGCGGACATGACGCAAGGCCATGGTCCAATCGCGATGCTGTCCGCGGAGCAAACAGGGAAGTCCGTCCGCGAAGCGAACACAGATATCACTAATTTTTGTGCCTTACATTTTGGTCATTTTTAAAAAAACTACTGGACGGATTTACACCAAATTTGCAAAAGCATTTGGTGTAAATCCGTCCAGCGGTTCGGACTGTTGCCGTGCGCAAAGTTTTTTCCCATTCAGTCTATGGGGAAAAAAAAAAAGTTTTGGGACCCCCCTATAACTTTTCCCCCCTGGACGAATCCTCACCAAACTTTGCAAAAAAATTCAGAGTGGGCCATATACGTTTTTTGCAAAGTTTGGTGAGGATTCGTCCAGGGGGAGCGAAGTTATAAGCCGCCCAAAAAGTGTTCTTCCTATGGAAACAGCAACTTAACCATAACTACACAGCCACTACCGTGGCTGTGTAATTACATATTACGGTATTTTTGACACTGAATATTTTCTTGTTGTTTTTTGTTGCAATTATATCACTGGATACCCTTTGGCATAGCCTGTGCTTATTGGGATTTTGTGTGGGCATGGAATTGAAAAGCATATAGGGAAAACAATATATGGGCACACATATATATATATTCAGTAAAAAAAAACTTAGTTAAAGGGACGTTATGGTTCCAATTAAAACCGAAAAACCTTTGAAATTCGCCAGTTATGGTAAGCTAAGCAACCATAACGCGCGCCACCACCGTGCACTGCTAAGACTACCACCCAGGACATTAAAGATGACATCACAAATGTCATTGATGACATCACTGATGACATCACATATCTGACTCCCCCTTTTTTCCTTTACTAACATATCTAGGCCACATGGTTTTGTTCAGTAACAGTCAGAAACTAAAAATTGAAAAGGTACTATATTTGTAGACTTATCCTTCAAGTATGTTCTACAGTAATTCCCTTAGGATCCAGTCACATCAAAGGAAACACATACATAGGGGAAGACACAGGCTTGAAAGACAGCAATCCTTTCTGTGCATGAAGATTATCAGTAGGGTTATCAGCACTTTCTGATAGTTTTTTAAATTTTTTATTACTGTACTTTCCCTGTATATCCTCATATTTGTATACATTGTGCTCACTCTACTTTCCTTAGGGTCCAGTCACATCATGTGATACACAAACATGTGATACATAAACATAGGCTAAGTAGCAGCTTTGCAATAGAGCAATCATTTCTCTGCATTAAGATAATCAGTTAGGTTATTAACTCTTTCTGCTACTACTGCTGCTTTTTTGCTTACTTCACTTTCCCTGTATATACTCCTATGTGTATGTGTTGTTGTCTCTGTGTGTTTTGTCTGTAATAATGCAATTATGTATTAAGTGGGTTTTATTAGCTACTTGTTACATGTTTCACAGTACGCAAAACTCTAATAAGAAAGCAGTTATCATTTCACTATTCAACATGGCAAGATTATGAATATTGCACCTTCATCATGTATGCTGCAAACACTGCCTATGTTTCTGCATGAGTAGCTTAGTATACTGGATAGAACTTCATAATAGAATGCTATTTATATCAATGCATTGCTTAATTCACTAATTAGCTCATGATATATATTCCAATTATCCTTGACACTTTTTGGTCAACATTATAATAAGAATCCCTTGTACAGAGTTTTCATGAAAACTAAATGCACATGTGATGTCATCAATGACATTTGTGATGTCATCTTTGATGTCCTGGGTGTTAGTCTTAGCAGTGCACGGTGGTGGCGTGAGTTATGATTTCTTAGCTTACCATAACTGGCAAATTTCAAGGGTTTTTCGGTTTTACTTGGAACCATAACGTCCCTTAAACAAATTTCATAGGTTTTTAGTAGCACAAATTAACCATAACATCTCCTTAACAAAGTTTTTTTTACTAAATATCCATTTTCATAGTGTAAATTTGATAGATGTGTACTAGGGTTCCCTTATTTTATATACAATTAACTTAGAACATACTGAACACCCGCTAATGATTTTGATGTCCGCGGACGGGCACGGACGACATCACCACTACCCAAACATGCAGGCGGTATTTGAAATTGTTCTTTCATACCATATAAACACTACGCAAGTGGAAAAAACAGCACATATACACATTATATATATTAATAAATAAGCAGTGGAAATTACATATTTAACACATTAAGCAGCCATTGAAATACGATATGTAATAAAATTGATTATACCATAACAAAAAAGATATACCTCCAACATAATTACCTTACAGAAACTGCAGAGCTAGAAGCAACAGTAGAACTACACAACACACCAATTACAACTTTCCACAAACTAGTAAGTAAACTTGATTTTTTGGTATATATTTCTGTAGTTTTTGTGTGAGGTACAGTATAATTAATATATTTTTGTTTTTCACACAGAAATGTGCAGTACTTTGGAGTGGCTGGAAGAAAATTCTCCACATGAGGAAATGTCTGAAGAGAGTGATAATAATGGTAGACACTTGTTTATACAAGGGATAATCATTACCTGATGTGTATTTAACATATACATGTTTATTTTTTACAGACCACACAAAGATTGAAAATGTGACTCCAAAAGACACAACGGAAAAGACTCTCAAACGCATTGAGCAAAAAGTAGACATTCTTAAGGAAAATATTGATAGTTTGAACAGTTAGTGGAGGACCACATCAAAGAAAAAATTAAGTACCATTGTCCCACCTGTACCTGTACCCCCTCTCCATGTCCAAGTGAACTATCCCCAAACCGTGAACAACAAAATAAACGTTTTGATGAGATTTCCATACCTTAATCCCCTACCATCCATCCTCTCCAAAACCATAATTCCCCTATTTTTCTATCAGTTTCTGATTCCCCCTTTCTTTCATAATGTGTGTATATATATAAATAAAACAATGTTATGTTTCTTGTAAGGAAATTCTTTGTATATTTTTTTTTTTTTAAAGCAGTTGAAATGTCGGCGGACAGCGCCCCTGTCCAGCCTGTCCGTAATTAACAAAATGTGGATGTCCTAAGGATACTACACGTGTCCGTACCATTCGCAACCAAGATGGAACTGTTCTTAGAACACACCAGCTGTCCGGGATGTCCGTAAATGAACAAAATGGGGGTGTCCTAAGGAGACTATACCTCTCTGTGTAGTTCGCAACCAGGATGTAACTGTTCGTAGAACAGGCACGGTGTCCGGGCTGTGAGTAGTCAAACAAAATGGAGGTGTCCTAAGGACACTATACCTGGCCATACAGTCTGTAGAACATTTGCGCACATGCACACCATACCCATAAATCATGCGAACATCGTGCCTGTCCGTAACTGTCGTCTCACTTGTGTAGCACTTTTAATTAGTTTCAGGACTGAAACACTGTCCGTAGAACAACTGCGCGCATGCGCACGACCGCTCCTGAGCATTTGCTGTTCTACGGACACCCGTTCCCTTTGCGGTTGTGTACCCGATGTCATCATGTGACCGCACCCACGCTGAGCGTATGTCCTAATTTGCGGACTCTGTCCGGATGCCCAACATTTTAAAAGAACTTATTTAAACAATTCAACATTTTTTACAGTAAAAAATCACTATTTGACATGTCCCAGACAATGGCCCTGGCATTCCACATATTTTTAGTAACTTTTTGAAGGCTTTTGAGCGTTTGATATGTTCTCGAGGCGCACCCCTCCTCCCCTATAAAAAGCCACACCCCATAGCTGATCTTCATTGTACTTCTGGCTGTTGCAGATTGACTTTTGCTGCCTTTAGTGCTCCAGCTCAGATTAACGCATCAACCCTAATGGCATCCATAGCTGCTGGTGCTACATCAGCCTCAGCACCACCCCAAAACCCTCCACCACCACACCTCCCCAAGGGCCTGCAGAGGGGAACACGCGTGAGGATGTAGAGAACGAGGAAGAAGAGGATGAAGAGAATGAGGTTGAGGAACTCCCTACTACCAGCACTCGCCGGTAGTCTTGGGTGTGGCAGTTATTTACCGTTTATGGTAACGTACCAAAAGCACGTGTGGACAAGGTCACCTGTAATCAGTGCAAGTTGTGGGAGACGTGGTGCATACAGCTTTGGTACAACATCCATGAAGTGACACCTAACTTTGTTCCACGGTGCCGATGTTCGCAAGGTTGTACCTTGTGATGAACGTAGTATGTTGAGTTCCTCCACAGCATCCTCCGTTTCTGCTCCTCTCACCAGAAGAGACACTTCTGTGGGAGAGCGCATCCCTCCAGCTGCTTCACAGGCTATTTGCGATGCTGTTGACGCTTACCTTTCGAGGGTGAAGGCAAGCGTCCCCAAACAGCACGATCCTCCCCGCAATGAGAGACAATGAAGGACTCTCCCAAGATGGGAATAAGGCCAAGACAGAGTGCGGGTGAGTGTAAATGGGAGTTTATCAATCAGAATAGGGCATGCAAAGAACTCTGCAAACTCCGAGAGCGCTCTGTCTGACAATAGCAAAGACAGGCGTATATATTTACAAAAAACGTCATAAGAACCTACACACTATAGGGGGCACAAGTTCATGGGGATTGGGTGGCGACGACTAACTATAGGTGCTGCTGTGATGTGGTTGGGTTTGGCTGGAAGACGTCACTGGGCAGCCTCGTGGGTTGGGCTGGGCCTGGCAGGGTGGCGGAGTTCATCCAGGCGGTGTTGTGGGGCCATCGTGGCCAGTGGCAGAGATGAATGTCTTCTCCTGACTTATTAGCCCTAGGCCATGCACACCGCAGTCATTCAGGCATTTTTGGTATTATCTTCTTTAGTAAATCTTACAATAGGTTATACAACAGGTTAATGCAACACAGGAGGAATGCACCTTGTGAGGGGACTGGAGGTAATACGTCAGGGCATGGTTACCAGTGTCCTGTTGACCGGGGCCATAGGTCGAGGGGCTAAGCTTCAGGGCCTGGGACGGGCGGTACATGTCTTTCTGCCTTGTTAGAAGTTGTTACGGATGTTCCGCTGTGTGTTGTCAAAGTGTTGGGTGTCTTGATTGCACAGGGCCATAAGTCTGAGATGGTCCGGTGGGTTGTGAGGTTTACGAGGGGGCGCGTGTGGTCAGGCAGAGGTTTACTGCTGTGCTGTAAATAATGCATGTGGCAGGCGGTGGCCTTGGGTGCTACAGAGGGGGTTACAAATCTTTGAAGCGACTCCAGTCTGGTTGGGGGAGGTAACGCAGCGCGGCGCGGTCTCTGCTCTCATGCCTTGGCAGCCTTCGTAGGGTGGGAGGGGGAATGGCCTTGCACGTATTTCAGAAAGGTATCTCCCTCGTGTGTTGCCGTTTTAGGTAAAGACATCACAAACATTTGAACACTCTACAATACTTATTCAAAACATTACAAAACATGCATTTAAACTTTGCTGGATGTGTCTTGATTATACCCAGTCTGAACACTGTATTCGTACACTATGTTTTAACAACTACAGTATTTGGTTATATGCATATACAGTTGCAATAAGTGAGGTAGTAGTCGGGTTGGTGAAGTACATAGGAAATGATTCGCCACTGTACGTGACGGTGGTGGCACATAAGGGGCTTAGACATACACACATGACAAGTGCATTTCTTGCGCATCCTTCACATGAGTTCCACAGTATGGTTACATTTCGTTTTCTCGTGTACTCTAGCAGCATTAGTTCAGTTATGGCGCGAGCCCATGGGGTGTAAGTTTCCCAGTAATACACGTAACAAATAGATTCCTGGTGCGTTCCATTATTATTAGCACCCAACTGCAATGGTGTGGGCTCACCATCGCTTATATCATGGAAGCATGATTTCTTGTAATTCTACATCTTACAGGCTTTTGTACTATAAAGGATTTTGTGGAAGAAAGCATCCTTTGCAAGTAGTCTCAACATTAATATATAAAGATTGTCTGTCATCCAATGACTATTTTACTGTTCTTTTCATTGCTTAGGTCTGTTGGCCGGGTCATGCTGGGAGCGATGATACACTGCGGGAGGTGAACTGTTACAATGTTAGTGTATTACATTAGCTTATGTCCGTCTTATTCGTGGGAACGTGCTCGCAGCGGATCTGCCAGGGTGCTGCGGCAACAAGGACGACTGAAACCCTCCAAGGGTGGGGGCCGCGCTACAGTGCGCTGAGCTCACACCATCTTTATCAGACAAAATGGTTTCTAGGCCTAGCTAAATTTTAATACATGTGGGCAATTAATACGTGCGGGCAATGTCTCCAGTGGGTGAACCCTCCACCACCTGGGCCCGGGTGGCATGAGGGGACGCCCAAGAGAGCCATAGTCCTCACCTGGGGAGAAAGCGTAGGCGAGGGGGTGTCTTGTTGGACCAGTCCTCCCCTACAAGGGTCACAATATTGTTTATGTACTGTGACGCAGTACTCTGCAGGGGGGAGAGTCTTCGAAGTGCATTCGAAACTACGGTCATGGAACACCAGAAGACCTGCTACCTACCTAAATAAGGCCCACCCTACATCTTCCTCTCTCCATCTGCCCTTTCTTATCCCCGTGGTTGGTGTCCCTTCCTTACCCTCCTTTCCCCTCCTCTCCTAGTGTGTCATGTATAAAAAAGCAAAAATAATATAAAACAACAAAAATCCAAAAAAAAGGCTCTTTTCAGAGCCACCTTTCACAGTTTAAAAATAGAAGTGTCAAATAAACAGTGCAGGGCCCCGCGCATTTTTAAAAGTCCGCGGACAGTCCTAGGACAGATACAATTTTGGGGTGCTGCCCTAGCAAAACCAATGCACTTTTCTCTGGGAGTAAGTGGTGGCTCTGAAAAGAGCCTTTTGGTAGTGTTTTGTGTGTTTGAAAAACTTGGATTCGTCAACATCTAATTCAAAATAGATGACTATAATTTCAAAAAAGGTTGCAATGCATTTTGTACATTTCTAAGAAAAATCTGTTTGCCAGCATATGTAAGATGGACTCCATCTCTGCGAAAAATGAATGTGCTACGAAACATAATATTTTCATTGTGAAAGAGGACATGCTAACATCTCTTAGAAAGGCACAAACAGCCTTATTGACATTGCGCCTCACTTTATCCATTTGTGGAGCAAATGAAGAAGAACACAGCCAAATTTGTCCTTGCGCAATACGAGAAAAAATTACTTGGGAATTTGGAAACATGTCCATGACCTTCTCAAGTCCTTCTTTCATTGCAAATTGCAAAGAAATTCCAGACACATGTCCTAAACTGTTCCCTCCACAATGAATTATAATTATGTCAGGATGACGCTCTGTCTGTAAAGTAGCACAGAGAGGTACCAAGTTCAGCCACTTCATTCCACGCATTCCATGCCAGTGCACTTCCACATGAGGCAATCCAAGATCTGCAGATACACCACGGCGTTCTGCATGCACCTCCAACCAATGTATCCTAGAGTCTCCCAAAATCCAGATAATATGTTTTCGAAAACACACAGCCATATCTATCTGTTCTTCTCTCAGGAAAAAGATGTCCTCACTTACAGGGTAATTCATAGAATTTCGCTCAAAAGTGGCGCGTGCGGCTGGCACACAGTGTGCGCATGCGAATGTCTGCGCCAGCCGCGTGCGCTAAAATCGATTTTCGCGCACAGCGTATTCATGGATTTTAGCCTCCAAAACCAGCCGTGCTACAGAGTGGCGCAGCGACCCTGCAGCAGCGCCAGTTAGGGCCCCAAGAATGCCCCTAGCGCAAGGAAAAGCCATCAAAATCCCCAATCCAGCGCAAAGGGCTGCTCTAACCCTGGACCAGTTTACAGGGCTGCCAAAACGCCAAGGGGGAACGTGTATAACTGGGGTTTGCGTGAAGTTTCACATGCGAAAGGGCCTGTGCGAGTGGGGTACGTGTATAACTGGGGTTTGCGGGAAGTTTCACACGCGATTGGAGCAGGGTACGTGTATTATGGGGTTTGCAGGAAGTTTCACACGCAAAAGGGCCCTGTGAGAGCGGGGTACATGTATAACTGGGGTTCGCGTGAAGTTACACACGCGAAAGGGCCTGTGCAAGTGGGGTACGTGTATAACTGGGTTTCACGTGAAGTTTCACATGCGATTGGAGCAGGGTACGTGTATTATGGGGTTTGCAGGAAGTTTCACACGCAAAAGCGCCCTGTGAGAGCGGGGTACATGTATAACTGGGGTTCGCGTGAAGTTACACACGCGAAAGGGCCTGTGCAAGTGGGGTACGTGTATAACTGGGTTTCACGTGAAGTTTCACATGCGATTGGAGCAGGGTACGTGTATTACAGGGTTCGCAGGAAGTTTCAGACCCGAAAGGGCCTGTTCGAGTGGGGTACATGTATAACTGGGGTTCGCGGGAAGTTTCACATGCGATTTATGCAGGCTACGTGTATTACATGGGTTCGCGGGAAGTCTCACACGTGGTTGGATCTGGGTACGTGTATTTCGGGGGTGCGTGGGAAGTTTCACACGCGAAGGAGCCTGTGCAAGTGGGGTACGTTTATAACTGGGGTTTTCGGGAAGTTTCACACGCGATTTCAGCAGGGTACGTGTATTACGGGGGTTCGCAGGAAGTTTCACACGCGAAAGGGCCTGTGCGAGTGGGGTAGGTGTATTCCTGGGGTTCGCGTAAAGTTTCACATGTGATAGGGCCCTGTACGAGTGGGGTATGTGTATTTCTGGGGTTCGCGTGAAGTTTGACACACGAAAGGGCAACACCCGTGCGGGATACGTCACAGACGTGCTTACGGGCTAAGGGCCTTTGGTCCAATGAAATCGCGTACATGTGCAGACCCGCTTATGCGCTAAGGGCCTTTCCTCGAATTACACGCTGACGTGCACATTTTTCACGTGCCAAATCACTCCGTATCAAGCTGACCACGCATACACACACAGAAGACCACGCTCCTGCCCTGAAGGCCATTTTCCTGCCCCCCAGAGCCCCGAGCATGCTCCCACCTGCCACCTGCTGCTGCCTGACTGTCTGCTACCCGCGTGCCCTGCTATTTGGTGCCTGCACATCAGCCATCTGCAGGGGTCCAGTTGATGTGTCCACCCCTGCTGGAACAGAAGACTCCTGACTGGGATACCATCTCTCCACAGCGCAGCCCCAGGACCCAGTTGCCCACCCACTCCTGCCTCTGGGGTTGCCATGTCGGGCACATCTCCATCTGGCACCACTGGCAACCCCCAGCCAGAGAGGCAGAGGGCCACCAGCTTCACTGCCACCGAAGTTGGTGTCCTGGTGGAGCATGTCCTGGGGCATTATTATGCCCTCTTCGGAACATCACACGCCAACAAGGAAGGACGGGAGAAGATCTGGGACGACATAGTGGTTGCCATCAACGCGGAAGGGGTGGCAACCCGCGACATCAAGCACGTCAAGAAGCGCTGGGAGGACATCAGGTCCAGGACCCTCCACAAGGCCCGATGCCTTGCGGAGGGGGGCCAGGCACGCATGAGTAACATCCAGATGAGGGTCCTGGAACGCGTAGGCCCAGTGCTCCACGCCCAGATCCTTCGGAGGCAGACCCGTCCGGAGTTGAGCGGTAAGTGTCCAAGCATTGCTGTGTGAGACAGGGCATGTTGCAGTGTGCTGGTAGTCTGATGCTTGCCTGTATGTGTGACATAGGCCATGTATGGATGTGTGTGTGCAGGGACATCATGGTCATGCATGTGAGACCAGTTATGTGTGAACCACATGGTTGGTGCATGTGTTTTAATGCAACATGGGGAGCTCTATGCGGAATGCACACATAAAAGCATGTCTGTCTCTGTTCCTGGACATGAAGGGGGGGTGAGGAATGGGTGCTGATGTCATGTACATGTATGGTGCACATGTGTGTGTATGCCAGAGAAGTGTGTGTGTGACTTTGAAACACCATGGCTGCATGTGACTTTGAAGGCAACATCTTGGTTTACAGGGGCCCTTCTACATCGATGTTGATGTTGATTGCAGGCACCAGGACTGTTTCCGCATGTGTGTTGTGTGCATTCACCCATGTGCTGTGGAATGACAGGATGGAAGTGACATTTGACAGTGCCACTCATGTGTTATTGCTTCCTGTCTAGGGTATTTTGTACTGTACCCTGTTGCTTGTGTTTTATGTCTCCCTCTACGCAGCGTCAAGTGAAGAAGAGGGCGGAGACGGAGCTGTGGAGCCAAGCGGCGGGGATGCCTCCACTGGGCGGCGACGCAAGGCCCAGCCACCCTCCAAGGAATTACCATCATCCGGGACCGAGGGGGCTGGTGCTGCGTCTGCCACAACGGCTCTGGCGGAAGGGCCGGGTGAGCCCCCACAGGGGCTTCCAATGGTGGAAGACGGTGTGGAGACATCCAGGTTGGTGGTCTCCACAGAGGAGGAGGAGCCCGCTACTGAGCCGCACATGGGCCTGGTGGGCGTAGTACCACTGGTGCAAGTGGTGCAGACCAGGACCAGGGTCAGGAGGCAGCACAGGTCTCCGCGGAGGGGCCTGTGCATGTTGCTGTCTCTGACCCTGTGACTGCACCACCATGCACCAGCAGGGAGGCCCCGTCCCAGGCCCGTCCGCAGGTAGGGGAGAGTGCCATGTCATCTGCCTCTCCACTACCTGCGGACGAGGGGTCCCACGAACGTATGGGCTCCATCCTGGTTGGTGGGTCCCTACATGTGTCGCACACTCTGGCGGACCTCTCCTCCTCTGTGGAGACTATGCGCCAGTCGTTCTCCACACCGTCTTCCGGCCCAGATTCCACCAGGGCCCCCTGTGGACATGGCCTGACCAACACAGCCAGCTTGGTGGAACTCACATCCCTGCCATAGTCGGGAGTCGGTGGCCCAGCAAGGGTGGACACCACAACTGGAGACCAGCTGATGGAGGATGTGCAGGCACCATCAGACATGGCACATGGACAGCAGCAGCAGAAGCAGGCTCTAGGTGGGAGCAATGATGGCTCGGGGCCATCAACATCAGAGGGGCAGGCATCGGCCAGAGGGCAGGAGGACCCAGGACTGGAAGTGACTTTGTGTGGCAGCGGTTAGGCCATGCTATAGATGCAGAGCGGCAGCGGGCAGAAGAGGCACGACCAACGATGTTCATGGCGGAGAACTCAATGTGGATGGCCCTGAGGCGGGCCGAGTGCATCGAGGCGATTCACAGGGAGTTGGAGGAGAACATGTTGTCGTCCCTGCGAACGCTTGGGGCCATGGAAGAGGACCGCCTCCAGGACATTGAGCAGGAGTTCGATGATGCCCTGGCCCGGGACATCCAAAAGTGAGCCGTCGGACTAGCCCGCTGCCCTTGTAAATAGTTTTTAGAGTTAGGTTTCCTTTTTGTTTTCCTTTTATTTGTGGTCAATGGACAATGCCACACAAATTTGTATATAGTTATATTTTTAGGTAGTTTGTTAGGTAGGTTACATTTGTTTGGTTGGGATCATGGACCCTTTACATCCTTGACAATGGATTTTATATAGTTTCATCATGTATTCATTTGTTTTTTTTTTATGCATTATGGACATGGAGCAATGGACTTATTTTTTCCGGACAATGGATTGTAAATAGTTGGACTATGGATTGATTTATCTTATTTTCTGTATTATGAACATGAAGCAATGGAGATTTTTTTTAACCTTTCCTTTGGATTTGCGTTGTTGGAGGGGGACTTTGGACCATTTTCTTTCACATTTTTTTTGGATTGGCTATCATTTTCATTCATTCATCTTTTTCACATGCTTTTCATTTCATGTTTCATATTGTCCCGGGAGGATAGCTCAGCGGCAGCGTGCGCGTGTTGGAAGCAAGAGGTTTGATCGCCGGGTCCGCGCTTAGAAACCTCTGGGTGTTTAAGCGCGTTAGAAATACGTAACTAAGACAAAAAAAAAACACAATTACGCAACTAAGAAAAAAAAACAATTCCTGTAACAGCGCCTCGATGCCTGCGGGCTGTGTGAGCGCTTTATAAATGTTAAATAAATAAATAAAATATTTTGGTATGCTTTCATTTCATTTTTGATTTCATGTACATAATACATTTTCATTTTTTAGTTCCATGTGTGGGATTCGCTCATTGGGTTGATGCGTGTGAAAATGTGGGTTTACACAAGCAATGCCAACCAGTGTATGGGTGTGACGGACATGTGTTGATGTACATAGTTGACTTTTGGTTTGTGTCATGAGATCAGCATTTCACTGCTGGGGGGTGGGGGTGCAAGGGGACATGAGTGGGACATGAGTGGGGGCCTGCTGGCAGCTGACTATCCTCCTCCTCCTCCTGCGGTATCCCATGACCACTGCTGCTTGGAACGGTATATTCATCCTGGTGTCTGTGCTTGTTTGTTGTTTGCGCGCACTTTTATGCTGCTTGGGTCCACGTACGCCTGCTTCCTGCTGGTGTATGTGTTTCCTGATTAGCGCATCTTTTTTGGCGCACGCCTTAGCCCCGTTCGATTCCATGAATACATGTTTTGAACGTGCGTGTGGGCGTTCCGCGCACTTGTCTCCTGTACTTCCCCCTGTGACGCCCACATTTTCACGAGTTGTTCCCCATTCCGCATGTCACGCCCCCTGTTCCTCCTACTTTTGTTGTGTGCGCCGAGCTATGTGCGATTTCGCTGTGTGCGTAGCGCACGCTTTTTGGAGATGTGTGCGCCAGCGTGCGCCACGCAGAATTTTGGCACACATTCTGGGATTTACACGCGCACGGACTTCCATGAATTGCTGTGCACGGCTTTCGCTGCGATTTTCGCACTGGCACTGCGATTCGCACGCTTTTGCACACTTGCGCTGAAAATTTCAGCGCACATTAATTCCATGAATCGGCCTCCAAATCTCTCCTTACACAACACACCCACTAAACTTTACTGACCAATCACTAGCTCTGCTCATTCTCATCTGCATGCCTCTCCACCCCAGAATGCCCGTATGTAATACGCGCTGTCCGCAGACTATCGCCATGTCCGCGGACATGTAGAAGATCTGAGCATAGTGAATGTACATTTAAATAGTGTTCCCCATTTCCCCTTTAAGGTGGGCTCTGAAAAGAGCAGTTTTTTGGGGGGGTTTTGCAGATGCCTGACAGACACCTCTTATTTTGTAATTTTTGGGTTTTTTTTTTCTTCTTAGTTTACTCCTAAAATCTTCACATAACCTGTTCCAAAGCAACCCTTACATTCCAAAAGAACATGGCATTTCCCAAAAAAGATAAAGAAACTCCATCTGCTTCAAAATAAGCCGCATTACTTGAAACAATGTTCTCATTGCTACAGAAAAACATATCAGCTCTTACCATGAAAGCACGCATGCCTCGATTGATTGCACACCTAGCAATGCTTTGATCAGGACAGAAAACAGAACTGTTGTCCCATTTTGCTCTAGGAAGTAATCCTGAAAAAATTACTTTCGCATTTGGAAGAATGTTGATTGCTGCTTGAACCAACTCTTCCAAATCTCCCAACAAAGTAGGGGAACTCGCGTAGCCCAAATGGAAAGCACCATAGTGCAAAACTACCACATGGGGACTGTTCATCCTACGCATATCTCTGCAAACTTGGAGAATTGCCTCTACATTGCAGTCAGTCGCAGCGCTCCACACCACCTTCACTCCTCTAACATCGAAATTGTTTGCCACATGCCTGCATTGAGAATAGTGCTGTAAACCATGGACAAACATATCTCCGAGCACCAACACCCTGACTGTCTCCATCTCTGCCATCTTCACTACACACAATCTCTTTCTACACAAATCAACAACGTCAACATATGATTGGCTGATCTCTACAGTCCCGTTTCCATGCTGAATTTGCTGGGAAACCCTGTATGTGGCACACCCTACCTGCGGACAGCCGCGGTGTCCGTGCAACACGTAACTCTTAGCCAGCCCTTCTACCCTTTCCACATCACTCACGATTCCATTCCCTCATTGGACATAGCTAAGCACTCACACAACCATCCCCCAATCACATCCAAGACCTCTACATCAAACACCATCGTCAGAGTTCCGCACTTCAAATGTACTGTTGATCACTCTGAATACAAGTCTCATATCATTGGAAAGCACCTACTACAAAAACTACTGTGCAAGTCTCGAAGATTTCTACTTACAGCTCCATGCATATCCACATGCATGATTACAAACTACAGGTATGCATATTTTATTCAGCGTACATGTAAAACCCTTATGATTCCATATAAACAAAGTAATGCCACTAAATCTGCATAGCCAATACATATATGCGAACGCTCCCGATTTAAGCGCAAGACTCGTGATTTTTCATTGAAAAATCACAGTACTTTTTACTGTCTCCCGCATAACCTATACATAATGCCAACCTTCCCGATTTACGCGCGAAACTTGATTTTTCATTAAAAAATGTCACAATTTTTTACTGTTTCCCACCTAAATTAATGCTAATCCCAATGCAATCGTATGAGAAAAATAAATGTTCCCGATTGCTGTGGTGAAATCTCCCTTTCAGGTGCTCCCATTGTTCGCATGTCTAGTTATAATATGAAATTATTCAAATTTTTCCCCATCTACTATAATTAACTATCACTTCCAAACCTCTCTGCTATCTACAACACAGCTGCAAAAAAACAAGTGAATTTCATGAACTTAAAATTCTACTCATTTGCCAAGCAGGTTGAACTAACATAGTGCAAATAACATAGAAAGGCTGCACATAGTCAAATGAAATGCATACATACACTATGTTCAGATATCAAACAAGAATACTACCACGAAAACATAAAAATCAACGTGTACATTAACATCAGTGCTATAAACACACAAAATTACTAACTTCTTCCTTTTACAATTGCAGTGAAGACCACTCTCCTGAAAATCAGCAGCATCTAAACTACAAACATATCCGAAGAAACCTGCTCATTCCACAAAAAAAGTAAGTACAATACTACCTTTATATTCTTATTGTTCCTCAAAGAGACTCTGTGATTCATTCATGTAATTTACGCACCCAAAAAAACATCGATTTCTGAACCATTCTGCCCACAAATCCCCATTTATTAAACAGAGATTAGCAGGCAGAATGGCACACAAATCCCCATTTTTCTGGAACACAAATAACATACTCAAGCCTTAGAATGTTAATACTACGAAACAAAGAACTGTTTTAATTTTATACCATTACGTTTACTATTAATGCTTCTCCTCACCACTAGCTCACTTTCTACTCTCATCTGAACCACAGTGTAATAACATACAGACAGAAAAATAGCCTTCCCAACACATTGTAACTGCCCAATGCACATTCACACACCACCACATACATCTTCCCCATCAAACTCATACACGCATGCACACAGCACACATACATTGTAAAACAGACCAACCCATACCTTCTTTTTTTTTCAACAGACCCCAAAGAATGCCTACAAAAAAGGAAGTCCTTAGAAAGCAACGCAGAAATAGAGCAAATGAAAATAAAAGTGTCCAAAATAAGCATCCATCTCTACCAGAGTTTGTACAAAATGTTCAAACAATACAGCGAATGCAATCATTTATCGAAACAAAAGAAGCTTCTACTACAGAAACTTTGCCTCCTCTATCAAAATGTGAAACGAAACAGAAAATGCTTAACAAGAATTTGGCTACCACTACTGCTAACACTGCTCCTATAAATCCTCATACTAGCAACTAGCCATACTAAAAAAGGTATTTTAGCAAAAATGTTTCACCACAGAGTCCTTCAGAATCTAATAACAACAGGACCAAAATCATGCACAAACCTTAAAACCTACTGTAGAAAATTAATCCTAGAAGCTCTGGTAGACAGTGTAATCCTTCTCAAAAGGAAATTATTTATTTTAGTTTTAAACAGGATGAAACCACTAACAAAGCTAAGTACTAAACTACAAATAAAACCTCTCAATAAAGAAATGTCAACAAAAATAACTTCTTAAATATATGTGGAGGTGAATGGAGTCACACCACGACCACAGAACCATATTTTAATGAAGAAGCACACAAACAAAACCAAACAAACACAATTGCCATCCATAGAAGTGGATGAGGGTATGGAAAAATTAATAATACCATCATGGAACAAGAAACACTGCTTACAAAAATATCCCTAGAAATCTCAGAGTTACCTCTCCATTCAACTGAACAGAACGTCCAGTATACAAATGGCTGTGCACGTCAATGTGTAACATTCCCAACAAATCTTTCAAATCTTTACACCAGTTCCTCAATCAGTATGTGAAAGCTAAAGACAAAATCAAAATGAAAGTGCTGCAAAATATGAATACCTGTCCAGTGCGCAAATACACAGGACTACAAGGACATTCATTAGCCTGCATTTCAGGACCTATTCGCAAAAGCACATTACATGATATCAAAATGATATCAACACATCATTCAAATGTTAGAAATCTAGTGCATAAACTGTAATATGCTAAAAGTCCTGCTTTAGAACTATCCAATTTAAATAACACTTGTCTGCATGATACACCCAAATACCTACAAGACTACAAGAAGAAATTGACCGTATCCAGAGAAAATATTTTGGAAGTGAAAGCCACTTACAAAATGCAATAGCTTTAGAACAGACTAGCAACACTTCTGCACATGGCAACTTTCTATTACACACATACAAAAAAGAAATACTAAAATTTAAAAGTACATCCGCTGAAGTACCAAACCGTGTGTGTGTGTGTGTGTGTGTTGCCGCAGAACCTTTTACAAAAGTAACACAAAAACTATAGACGTAAATTAAAGAATAGAAGACAATGAAGATTCCAAATGGTTTGAATTAGCTCTCTACCTTTTAGCAGAAAACAAATATGAAATAAGTGAACCCTTAATAGTTTGTAGTTACTGCACTACAAACTTGACAACAACCAAACTCCTTCACGTGCTATCACAAATAACTTGGAATTATTCCTACTACCAAAACCCATGCAACAACTCGATTTGAATGAGAGCATCATAATTCAAACAGTTCACCCATTTCAAGCAATAATATGCCTTCAACCAAAAACAGCAAAATTACCTCCCTATGAATTGGTGAGAGGCATTCGTGGCAAAGTAGTTTATTTACCATTAGATCTGACAGAAAATGTCCATACTTGGAGTGCAACGTCCAATAGAGCAATCTTTAATTGTCTAAGGAAATGGTGTACCAACAAAAGACAAAATAAATTGGCCTGAACTCGTGGATTTACATGAAGTTAGACAAGCCTTGCAATATCTGAAAGACAATAATGAATACTACAAAGAAATAAATATTGAAGAAAGCTTAAGGGAAACAACTGAAATAATTCAAGAGTCACCAGAAACTGGTACATTTTAACTTCTGGATCCTGCTGCAGGATCTAATATTTTGGACCATTATACAATTCATCCATTGCACTCTAATGACAGCATAGATGATGCACTAGAAACTTACCAAATGCGACAAACCAAAGGTTCACCAATGAGCATATGGGAAAAAAGTATAGAAGCACGTGCTTTTCCTCTACTATTTCCTACTGGCAAAGGAGGACGATACGATGATAGACCCACTCAGATAACAGCATCAGAATACCGCTCATTACAAATGTATTCTGAAGATCCCAGATTTAGACAAAATGTGGAATACATATTCCACCTGCTTTTTGAAAGTGAACTAGCAACCCTATGTTACGGAGTTGCACACATATTGAAATCGGGAACCCAGTTTCAAAATATGTCAGCTATGCAATTAATACAAAATGTGCAAGAAAAAGATGAGGTTTTACAATCAAGCATTAAAAATCTGTTTGCAAACATGCATGGCACGAAAGAATGCTGGTTCCAACGTCACAGAGATGTACGTTGTGTGATCAGAAACCTTGGACCACCCACTTGGTTTGTTACATTAAGTTGTGCAGAATATGCATGGGAAGATTTACATGATTTCCTACGCATATCAAACAAAAACAAAACAAACATATACATACTAACACCTTTAAAACTTTGCTCTCTAGATCCTGTTAATGCTGCAAGATATTTCCACCATCGTTTCATTGCTATGCTGCACTTTATTTATAATAAAACTATTCCTCCCCTCATAGAAGTGCAACACTTCTTTTGGAGAAAAGAATACCAAGCCAGAGGAGAACCACATATCCACATGCTTTTATGGATTAAAGGTGTTCCTAAATTTGGTCAGGACTTGATGCCACTGTTTTGCAGTTCATCCATAAATATGTCACTTGTGAAATCCCTTCACACACGAGACATATTGACCTTCCTGCACAAATTGTACAATTTCAAAGACACAAATGTGGCAAATATTGTCGTCGCAAATACAAAAACAAAGGGAAATACTACACCAAATGCTGAGTTTTGGTTTCCCTAGACCAGTTACAGAAACAGGTAAAGTGAACAACTTAATGTCTTCAGTTAGACATAGTGTTAAAGGTAAATCACCTAATAACACATATTACATAAAAAGAACAGAAGAATCAAAATATATCAATGATTACAATGCAATCATTGCCCTCTTACGGAATGCAAACATAGATGTGCAGTACATTGCAGACAATTCCACTGCAGTTGCACGATATGTTACAGCCTACTTAAGAAAAGCAGAAAAAAACAGAGCTTCAAGACCTCTGGAATGACCTATCATCAGACAAAACACTATCTCAGAAATTTTACAGCTTAGCCATAAAAATGCACTCTCATAGAGAATGTGGTGCCTATGAAGTTGCAGATCGTTTAACCGGTACTGCTTTGTAAGGAACATCTGAAAATATAGTATGTCTGAGTCTTGGTCCTGCTAAATCTAGAAAAAGAGTTCTCAAATCATATGAGGACATTTTGAAAAACAATTTACTAGACACATACTACCCGAACAGGAGTACCACTTTGGAAACCATGTGTCTATACCACATAGCCCAAAACTTTGCATACAAAAATAATATAAAACCAAATGAAAAAAAAAGGTAGATATAGCAAGACAGATTGTGAAGGGAGCTTAGTGAAACTTACCAAACAAAGCTTAATTAATCATGTCAAATTTTCATTAAAAACTCCTCAACAGAAAGAGCTATATTACATGTCCCTGCTACAAAATCTAACTTTTTACTCCACCTCCTTAGAGGTACTCTACCTTTCCTCTCCTTACCTCAAAACCTCACAGTCTCCCAAGCTCTGGTTCTTTCAAGACTGGTTCTCTCGAAGCTGGACTACTGTAACAGCCCCTTCCTAAATCTACCTGCCTCCACTCTCCGCCCTCTACAACTAATTCAGAACAGGACTGCGAGACTTGTCCTTGGCCTCAAGCCCTGGGATCATATCTCTCCAGCCTTGAAATCCCTTCATTGACTCCCAGTGGATGCAAGGATTAAATTTAAAACCCTCTGCATTGTCCACAAGGCTTTCTGGGGCCTGGGTCCAAAATACCTTCAACTATCCCTCCGTAAATACCTCCCTTCTCGAGCCCTTCGCTCCTCTACTTCAAACTCCCCCAGGGTTAGTCGTTTCACCAAAAAACAAGCTCAGGGTAGATCCCTGTCTTTGGCTGGTGCTTCTCTTTGGAACAGCCTCCCGGCCACCTTGAAACTTGAGCGAAAACATCTTCGGTTCCGGAAACTTCTCAAGACCTTCCTCTTTGCCTCTGCCTTTGCCCCCTTCTCCCCTGTTGATCTGTTTCTTCTCATGGCATTGTGCACCTGGCCACCCTCTGTTCCTTCGGGCCCAGGTATCTGCTCACCCTGGCACCCTCCTGCACTGCCTCCAGTCAACCATCTGCACTAGGGTTTCTGTATCTGTACCCATACAGTCCCCCTCCCATGTTTCTTCTGCACTTATCAGATATACCTTTCTGACTAACTTTCACCTGCCACCTGGTGGCTGCACAACCATGGTTTAAAGCCCTTATTTATTATTTATTCTATTTAATATTTATTTATTTTTTTCTCTCCTCTGCTTTGCACGTTCCACTCCCCCCCACCCTGAACTTTTCCCCCATTTCCCTTTCCCTTTCCCTTGCGCTTTCTTAAATGTCACTGGGCCTAGTAAGATCTCTGTTTTCTGTTTTTTTTTAATCTCCCTTGTTCCCCTCCCTTTCTGCCTGGTCGCACTCTGAAACACTTGTGTACGAGTGTGATATAAATAAAATATAATTTCATTTCATTTCATTTACAATTTTTTAAACCATGGAGAACAGAAGAAGAGATACTAGATAACTATGACTGCTATGAAGACGCTTTCAAAGCAAATAAAAGCACTATCACTGATGTGAACTTTACGCAGTACAAAACAATGTTGCACAATGAACACCAACACAAAGAAGAACTCCAGACCCAACTAGATAAGGACACTTCCGACAGTAGTCAACCTTTTGTAGCAGGAAGCGAAGAACCACCAAGACAGCCACTAATAGCAAATGAGGCAGAATTAGCTATAACAGAAGTAGAAAACACCATGTGTCACTATGAAGAAGGAACAGAAGACTTAACTGTACTACAATCAAACTTAACAAAGACCAGCGCACCATTTTTGAAGAAGTAACAAAAGAAATTGCACATGGTGTACAACACGAAAATAAAGAATGTACCTGCCAAAATTACAAACCTATACTGCTATATGTCAGTGGTGAAGCCGGTACAGGCAAAACATTCTTAATCAAAATCATCAGCAAGTTCCTTCAACAATTGACAAACAACAAACGGTCAGCTGTTGTAACTGCCCCCACAGGTTTAGCTGCCTACAACAAAGGCAATGTCACTTTACACCGATTACTACTCCTTCCAGTAGAACACCAAAACAAATTAGACTATTACAAACTTTATACAGAAGCTGCAATGGAACAACGCAGAGTATTAAAACAAATGAAAATGCTACTAATAGATGAAGTGAGCATGGTCTCCAACCTAATGTTAGCTTTGATTCACCTCAGATTGCAAGAAATACTTAAAACAAACTACGAAGAACTCTTTGGAGGAAAACACATTATTGTTTTCAGAGATCTTCTGCAATTGACACCAGTGAAAGGTGAACCTATTTTTAAACCCTTAGGACACAAACTCTGCCGTAAAACTGTTGGCAGCATAGGAAATGTCAACCTTTGGCAACATTTCCATTACAGAGAATTAACAGAAAACATGCGTCAATCTGCAGACCTCACTTATGCCAACATTCTAAAAAGTATTAGAGATGGTGTACTATCTCAAGAAGCACAAGCAATATTGAAAACCCGGCACATCCATGCACTTTATGGCGATAACGCATGTGCTACTGATGTTATGGAACAATTAGCACACAAAAATGTCAATTTTATGGCCTTAATATCAACTCTTGCAAGCTGTTCCAAATTCAATGAAACAATGTTGAAAAAAGAAATGTAACCAATAATAGAAATTTGCTCCACAGACAAACTGGACGTACATGGTATGACACTCCCCATGTGTCAACAAACCACAACAAGACTAAATACGTTAGAAAATTCTATCTCCAACACAGTTGGGTTGGAGAAAATATTAAAATTATCCTTAAACTGTAGAGCAATGCTTAAACGTAACCTTGACGTGGAGCAAGAACTAGTTAATGGAGCACTGGGTACAGTTGTTGTCTTTCAAACATACCCACGTGACAACAACATTCAGTTTGTCAATATTCTCTTTGACAAACTTTTAGAAGTAAAAAAGGATAGGGCGCTCAACAGCTCGATTCCTTCTCTTCAAAGACATGTATGTATGCAGAGAACAATTTTCTCTTACTCTTGCATATGCAGTCACCATTCATAAATCCCAAGGTCTTACCCTAGACAAAGCATTGATAGATATTGGTAACACAGTCTTTAAAGAATGCATGAGCTACGTAGTACTATCACACTTACGTACACTTGAGGGTCTATTTCTAATCAACTTTGATGCAAGTATAGTAAACGCTGATATTCCTTGCATTTTAGAATACAATAGACTACGTTCACTATACACCCCCTATCTAAAATCATATGCTGTTCCACAGAAAGGAAAACGTTGTAAAAGAAAAGTAATTCAAAATGAAATGCAACAGGATTGGACTGCAAATCCTCCAAAGAGTAAAAGAAACTAATACTTCATCAATTACCACAACTAAAGAAGAACCAATTAGTCAAAGTAACTCAGGTACTTCTTCAAAGAAACAAGAGACACTCTGAAAAAATGACTTGGATAGAGAACTATCTGGTCCATTCAATTTTTCAAATGTAACTGGTTTAAGTTGCTACGCAAATGTAGCAATGAATATTCTATTTCAATTGCCACCAATTGTTGAGAACATTTACTTACACAGTACAGACCAAATGTGTTTGCAAATGTTAGTCCTTAATAGAAACTCAACAAATAATCCTGACAACACATAGAGTTCAAGGAATAAGACAAGAATTGGACTACTGTGCTGGAATGGTGAAAGTCACTATAAACTCAGAAGAAGATCCACAAGAATTTCTAATGTACTTACTACAAGTACTGGAAAACAAAAACATACCTATGAATGAAATCTTCCAGATTGCATACATGTGGAAACATACATGCACTCTCTGCAACAATGTGACACAGGAAGAAATCCCTAATGAACGCTTTGTGTATGTATCCATACCTAATTGTGAATCCATTCCATTTCAGCAACTGGTACAAAATTCAAACCATGGCAGATTATGTACTACCTGCAATTCAGATAATCGCTCCACCTTACTAATACAAACACATAGTAACTACGTCATACTACGTTAGAATGCAGATGGTATCAAAAAACAACTGCAAACTGACTGGATTCACACACGGTCAAGTATCACTTGGTAAGAAAACCTTCACAACAATAGGTATAATCTACCACACAGGAGCCACTACCAATGCAGGTCACTACACTGCATATATTAAAAAGAAATGTGGATGGTTTGAATGTAACGATAGTACCATTAATCTAAAGCAGAGATTACCAGCAAATCTTACAAACTCTTATTTAATCTTCTTAAAACCAAAAATTTATAACTAATCTGTACTTCAACATTAACAAACATTCAATTAAAAAACTATAAACAGATGGAATACGCCAACAGGTATCCAACTGGCCCAAGATTCCATAACAACCAAACAGATAAATGAATACCACTAAATTGGAACAAAAAATAGACAGTTAGAATACGCCAACAGGTCTCTAACTGCTTCAGAAATCTGCAACAAGCCAACAGATGTAACAAACCAGAAACAACATGTGAACACTGAAAGGAAACAAAAAAATAGACTGTAGCATAACAAAAAAGTTTTTTTTTAATCCAACAAGGATTTTTTTTCCCCACAGACCAAATGATTTGAAAAACAAACACATAAACTGAGCGAAATGCACATTACACTGGTTTGTAAACCAAATATGAGGGTCCAAAAAAAAGCTGAAATGTCTATTATTCAATGTAATATTTCCTCCAGGTACCAAAGTCATGTAAAAAATATATCGAATCTCAACAAATCAAACAGTAAGTATAATTCAAACATTTGATAGATATTCGAATCTATAGATGTGATCTATGGCTTTGATATGGTGCGGTGGTTGTGGCCAGGGCCTACAGTCATGTGTGTATAGCCTACAGCCTACGGCCTGCAGCCACGCACCCAAGACTCTAAACCCTGACCACAACCACTGCAGTATATCACAACCACAACCACTGCACCATATCACACCCATACTACCTTATAGTTTCAGTACTTATAACTTCAGTCTTGGGTGAATTGGCCTTTGGCCATGCACCCAAGACACTAGGTTGTGCACACAACCACTGCACTCTAGGGCTTGGCCACAACCGACACAGCATATCACACCCATGGTGGCTTGTAACTCATTATCACACCCGTAGAATCAAACATTTTAACCGCGGCATATACTAAATTTGCACCCAAGACTCTAGGCCCTTCCCACAACCACCTGATAGATATGCAATTCTATGGGTGTGATCTATGGTTGTGATATGCTGCAGTGGTTGTGGCCAGGGCGTAGAATCTTTGGTTTATGGCCTACGGCCTGCAGCCTTGCACCCAAAACTCTACGTCCTGCCCACAACCACCGTAGTATATGAAACCCATGGTGGCTTATAACTTCACTCCTTATAGCATATCACACCCATAGTGTCTCATAACTTCAGTACATGTACAGTACCTTTGGCCATGCACCCAAGACGCTAGGTCCTGGCCACAACCACCGCAGCATATCACACCCATTGTGGCTTATAACTTCACTACTTATAAATTTGGTCTTGGGTGCATGGCCTTCAGAACCCAGGGTGCTAAAAAAGAGGATTTTGCTTCCTACACCGGGATGCCTGTGGCGTCCCAGTATAGGAAGGAAAATCCTTTTCCAAGATGGCCACCATGGAAAAGGAAGGCGAGGGTTCCATACAGGGCCCTCTTCGCTTTCCATGGCAGCCTGCAGAAGGCAAAATAAGAACCCTATGACCAAATTACCACAAGCACATTTTTCTTCCCTTTCAGATCTATCCTAATTTCGAATACCTTTACCACAAAACCAGTCCCAGGTGGACATGGCCACTTTAATCCTATGTTTTCTCCCTTGTGGTCATAGCCAGTAGCCAGATTGTCTGGATCATGACCTTATTCCATGAACCAGACAATCTGGCCACTGCCCATTGCCACAGGCTACCTTCATTCACTAAAGGTATACCGCTATTTTTGTATAGCTACATTATGACACTTGGCAAATAATAAAATACTGGCACATTGGCAAAACCATGCTTTTAGGTCCTTGCCAATGCTCCTTACGCAAGTTTGCTGCAAATCCACCCATGTTTCATTTTTTCAAAAGTGTCAAATGAATGCACACACAATCGTCACATAACCTAGCCCCCAAATAACCAAATCAATTCAGACTGTACGAAAACATTTATATCTAGATATATAATATTTTTGCAAACCTCTGTGTAGATTTGTCAAATGGCACCACATTTATAAGCCTTTACATTATTTTGGCACCCCACTCTAATTTTGCCCCATCTTGACACAAGCCCACCAAACTTCGCAAAAACATGTATATCTAGATCGATTATCAGTTTGCCAAAATAAGTGTAGATTCATCAAATGTCACCTCAGTTATAAGCCATTACATCATTTTGTGACCCGCCTCTAATTTTCCCCCCTCATGACAGAATCCCCCCGAACTTTGTAAACTCATTCGCAATCAAGTCACAAATATACCATCCTCATCAACCCTCACCTCCTTAGAGATTATTTGATAAGTTTGACAAGAGCAATGCTCAGAAAATATTATTGTTCCGAGGGTTCAGGCATGTATTTCTATACATACGTTGATTGATCGCACAAACATTTCCAATGCATCTTACCTTAGTTTTCCTCTTTTGTACACATGCGAAATCTGGCAACAGGGCACGGCCATCTTGTGCTAATCTTACCCGTTGCTGCTTCTGCCTAAGGCAGTGGTATTCAAACTGTGGGGCGCGACCCCCTAGGGGTCCACGGGAGCATCACTAGGGGGCCCTGAGAGCCCAGCATGAAATATAAAAAGAAAAATATATATATATATATATATTTTTATTTTCAGATTGGAAGAAATGGGCAGAGTGGCTCACATGGTTGGGCTGAAGCATGAAACTGTCTCAGGCAACAATGAAAAAGTGGACCGCAGTTGTAAATGGATATTCATTCCTTTAGTCACACAGTGGGCCTCATTACAACTATGGTGGTACGGTAACAATGGTGCCGGTAAGCTACCGGCACTGTTGCTACCGTACCGCCATAGTAAAAGTTTTGTTCGTGGGTGCCAGAAAGCCTGCCAGGTCTGACCTGGCAGGCCATGCGGCACCCGCAAGCACAGCTTATCAGATGCACCGGCACCGTTGTTAACGGTGCCGGTGCATCCGAGCTCCCCATTCCCATTGAGACCTATAGGGCTCAAATGGGAATGGGGATCTACCGGTACGGGCACCCGTGAAAGGGCTATTATCAGGTCCGCCTAACTTGGCATGACCCGGTAATTGCCCATTCATGGGTGCCACACCCGGATGCAACTCTGGCGGCAGCCATGCCGGTTTTACTGGCACAGCTACCGCCAGGGTTGTAATTAGGCCCACTGTTTCAATAGTACCGAAGGGGGTGCTTTGTGGTAAAATGTAAGTAAACTGTGATATATTCAGCTACAATGGTCAAAATTACTAACTGCATAGTTAAGTAACTCACCAAACTGGTCCACATTGGCCAAAATGGTGACCCATTTTGACTGGCCCACACTAGCATTTTACATTTTTGGTACAGGCATTGCCCGATAGCCCGGTCCGACCCTGGCGGCTCATCCATCATGGAGGAGCTAAGATGCCAGCCCAGAGAAACAGTGAGCACTCTCTCAGCTGCTTTTTCCAGCTGATGGAGTGCTCCTGGGCTGGCTGAACTCTCAAAGGGAAAACTGTTTCCCTTTGACAGTTCAGTTTAGTTCCCCAGCCGCACATGCTCACTGAGCCATACAAGTGCTGGGGCGTTTTGCTTCACCAGCATTGCATAGCTCATTGAAAATGTTGGCTGGGGCACTGCATGTCTGTATGTCCGAGGAGGAGCTCCTCGGACAAAACTGTTAAACACATCCAGTTGTTCACAAGTAGCTGGAGCTACCGATTATCCAGTTGGCATCTGGATTCTGTGACAATCGCAAAATGTACCTGTTTCGGAAACATAATAGAAATATGTCTCACTAGCCGATCTTTATTACAATTTGCTTCCGAGAACATTGCTATGTAGTATGATCAACTCTAAACGGGATACGAAAGCTGACGCTACAATTCTATGTGCTCATACATGGCATTTTAATGAAATATTAGCGTTGAACGTGGGAGAACTGAGTAGTGGTTTACATGCATATCAATGCTGGCCTGCCCATCTGGACGGTAAAAAGAACATTATACACAAAGGTTATACTCGCGTTTCATTGTAATATGCCACACAGAACAAATGACTACAATGTAACCCACAAATAATGCTCAGATAATGATAAGTTGATGCTCGTTCAAGTCTAAAATCATCCGAAATTCATCTTACATTACATTCACCATTTCCATTCTCTTGGCATAACTCAGACCGTAAGGCATACTGCGTTCACACCAACAATTTTTCATAAACTGAATTTACATGTTCCTTAGTCCACTTTTTGAATGCATAACCTTATCGTATCTTAATTTATAACAACCCTCCTTCATTCAATTCCTTTCGGAATGGTCCCTTTGTCTCAAGGTCAAAAAACAATTGAACCTTATACTGTGTGTCTGATGCGTGGGTTTCCTGAGCTCACAAACATAAATTCAAAGCTGGTGACCTTCACTCAGAATCAAAATACATTCTTAATTTGCAACAACTTGCCACACCGCATCCATGAGAACTGTAATTCTCATGCACGTGCAGGGCGGTCTTTGCATCAGGCATGCAGGTGGCTGCCTGAGGTGCCGACTGTAGGGGGCGCCAGTCTCACTCCATTATTACTTTAATTACATTTTAAAATAGACATGAATAGCCCTTTCTTTGCCACGCTCTGGGTGTAGCACAACAACATCAATTTATAAACATCAAGCGTCATTGCAAAGCTTCCTTACCCCTTAGCAGTGGATACTGTATCACTTATCTGCACAGTGCTTTTAGCCTGCAACCTTCACTAATTTTCAAGTTGATTGCATTATTTCAGTGACAACACAGATGGTGAGGCAGAAACGTAAATGGTGGACATAGATTGTAAGTCAATCAACCACTTCTTCCAGTCCTCCTCAGGACTGTTCACAAACATCCTAACTGTTCGCACTTTTGCAACAAAAAAACACCTGTTTTTTGCTTTGTGAAGCCATATCACATCCCATCCTCATCACCCCTCACCTCCCCAGAGATTATTTGATAAGTTTGACGAGTGCAATGTTGTGTTTTTCAATATGTTTATACCGCGATGTCCGCGGACACCAAGCACGGATCCAATATGGCGGGCGTTTCCAAAAATCTGACGCACTTCATGCTCTTCACCATCCAATCAGGGGACATGTCGCATGTTGCGAGCCGATTAGCCAATCGGTGTCCTGCTCACGGAGCAAACAGGGAAGTGTGTCCACAGAGTGGACATAGATATCACAAATTTTTTGTGACCTACTTTTTGGTCGTTTTAAAAAAAACTAGCAAACTGATTTTTACCAAATTTACAAAAGCACACTTTCGGGACCAAGCCGCTCCTCCTGGTGAAAATCTGTCCAGCGGTTTGGGCTGTAGGCATGCGCAAAGTTTTCTTCCCATAGTCTATGGGAAAAAAATAAATTTTGGGACCCCCCCTATAATTTTGCCTGTCCCCCCCGCAGGACCAAACTTTGCAAAACAATTCAGAGTGGGCCATATACTTTTTTTTGCAAAGATTGGTGTGGATTCATCCAGGTTATAAGCCACCCAGAAAGTCCTCTTCCTATGGGCATTGATAGCCGCCCTCTAGTTAAGATGAGTCAGACTTCCATAGGAACCATATGAACCCCTTAACATTCTATTGTTAATAACTTTTGATTTGAGTAACAGATTTGATTGAAATTACGAAATGATTAAGGACTTGTGGGCACCCCCCAGACCGCAAAGTTTCATAAAGATCCATTAAAAAAATCAAAGTTATTAAGAAGACAAAAACATTTTTTTCCAAAGTTGCAGCCTACTGACCATTAATTGTCCCGTAGACAAACAAGGTCAATTTTGCCAAAACGCACAGCCAAAACCGCTGGACAGATTTGGACTGAGTCCGAAACATCTTGAGCACAAAGTGTTGTCTCCCGATTAAGGCTAGGTTTGGGATTATTCTGTGCAGTAGTATTTATTTTAATGTTTGATGGAGAAGAGGGTTTTTAGAAATGAAATGACCGCCATCTTGCTTTCCGCTTGATGCAAGAGATAACAGCAGTTATAGCTGAGGATTACGGGAAAATAAATTGGTTAAAAAGCTGTTTGTATATTAAAATATTTCCAAATTACATTAGTCTAGAGGTTGAGATTTTTCTGTAGATGTGGCTACATTTTATTTCTTTTTAAAAGTTATTTTTCATAGGTATAGTGACATTGGGAATAAAAAAAAAAACTGGCTATGGCCAAAGCAATGGTCACTGACACGGTAGGTATTTGGGCGTCTTATTTATTTTGGCTCTGTGTTTCCAGACTTTCTTATATATGAGACTGTGGAGAAAAAAAGGAAGACAATTGTAAAAAAAAAAAAAGAAAAACTGAAAACAAAAGCCGTGTGGTTCTTAAAATAGAAATTCTTAAAAGTAAATTATTTTACATACAAATGAATAGGTAGCTGCCACCCTGCTCTGGTCTTAGCTGCCCTATCAAATGTAATTGTAACTTGTGTATTCTCAATCATGTTACTATGCCTTGTGTAATTGTTCCCATAACTGTATCCTCTTTAACTTATTGATTTATTAATGTATGTTTTTTTTTTTTTTATAATCCACCTTGGATTTTTCTTACCAATGACCCACTGATTACTATTTGTGAAGATAGCAATAGTGCTGTATACACAAATGTATCTTATATAGTGCATGTGGTGCACTACATATAAGATATGATGGTAAAAATAGTGACTATTTAATTGTGTTTGATAAAGTCTATGTGTTTTCTAACTATTTGTGTTAGCTTTTTCATTACAGATAGAAGGATGTTACTGCATCTTTCCTTTTCTACATCCAGTGTATGTATTTGCAGCCTCTCTACCTCAGACATTAACCATATCAGAGTCGGACCGGGACAAGAAATAGGCCTGGACACCCAAAATAAAGTGGCACACCCCTCGCCTCAGAAAAGTGGCCCACCCCTCACCTCAAAAAGTGGCCCACCCTCACCTCAAAAAAAGTGGCCCTCAAACCATCATCTGTGAATCACGTCAATTCACGACTTAACAGAAAATGCTACTTATGGAGGGTTCATGTGTCTCTTGCATGTTGCTATGTTTTGTGTAAACGCTTGAGAAAGTGATAACATTCCTTTTGGACTTTTAAAAAAAAAACAACATCATCACATAGTAAAATACTTATTTTGCAGACTCAGACTCAAAGCATGTCTACTCGTTGACACCAGTAATGAAAATAGAGTTGCATTTAATAAGCAGTACAGCCAAATGATGACACAATAACAACACAACTCATAAAATAACATAACTTTGCATACAGTTCGGTGACAGGTTCCACAGCTCCTGGAAATCCTGCTTCCAGCTTCATGAAAATCCTGGAAATCACTCAATCAGGAGTTCCTGCAACAATGCACCTTTATGTGCAACCAGGTCGATAATGTCCGGATTTTGCAATTGGACAAGCACATTACGCTCCACAGACATGAGCATAAATGTTTTGAGGTTGTCCTGGCAGAGGTGTTTCTTAGGCGGGTTTTAATATTCTTTAATTTTGAAAAACTTCTTCCACATGCTACCTGTGTGCAAGATAAGGTCCAGATGAACTTGTATGCCAAATACAATTGCCGGTAAGCACTATTAAAAAGTTCATACCTTTTTAGAATTGCATAGCAACATATTGCACAGTTATGGCATGTATTGCATTTCTGTACTAAAGGTAGCTCTCCAAAATCTTGTGGTGCTGGATCTTCACTATGTAGGGCTTCAAAGGCATACCCATCTGGTAGTGTCCTCCTCAGTTTAGTACACGTGCTTGCAAAGTCTGAGAGTTCTTCCCTTAACCCCTGTAGCGTTATGGAGTCATCCAATCTTTCAAGCAAGGAGCACATATTTGTAAGAGCATTGTCGGGTAGACTTTCATTGACATTTTTGGGATCCAAGCATGCTATATCTGTGGCAAGAGATGAGTGGGATTTAAAACGACTAGTTAGGCTTTGAAGAATGTTGTCCATAATGGTATTATGTACAATAACTCTAAACCGGTCTTTAGCCAAGGTGATTGGCTAATCCCTTGCATTCATTCCAGGCATCCTCTTTCTGTGGGACACTCTCCCCTCCGGAAGTGCAGTTTCCACTTGTTTATCATAGCCTCTCTCTTACAAGCCTACGTTGGCGCATTCTGCAACTTTTTCAGCTGCAAAATACACAGAATTGACTGTGCAGAAAGCGCTTTTGTAGTGTCCGAGACCATTCTTTGTGCCTGTAGGATGTCCATTCCACTTGTCTGGAGGTACTTAGATAATGGGGTTGTCAAATTAAATTGCCTGAGATATAACTGGGCTGTGAGCACTGTTTGGAATTTGCACAGAGCCTCAGAAAAGTTTAAAGCTTGGTAAAAGATGTTTGCATTGAATTTATCTGTATTTGAGCCAGTATTATTGAGCCCAACAACCACATTAATGAACATTGCTTTGTTTGGGTTATTAAAGGAGCCAACAACTTTCCGTAGTGCTGCATCCTTTGCCCACCACCTTGTTTCTCCTATTATTTGGATTGTGCGGCCTTCCACAGACAGCTCACTCCACACATCCATCCTTTTGTAGGACTCCATGAAAAAAACAGCACAGGAGTTTAACAGGCCAAACAAAGACGTGGATTCATTTGGTACTTGTGTCCCTTCTACAAGTACAAGATTTAATACATGTGCATAGCACCAGACATGTATTTGACCAGGGGATTCCTTACTGAGCCAGGATGTGAGACCATTGTACTGCCCCTGCATATGGGATGCAACATTGGTTGAATTCCCAATGCACTTGCGTAGGTCCAGACCATTATCTTTAATAACACTATGCACCCTCTGCACCAAATCAAAAAGCCCCTTTCCAGTAGACAAAGTGCAGTTGGTTACTGCTAGTAGGCGTTCATGTACAGTGTCAGTAACATATCCAATAATTATAGAGCACTGATCATTAACACTCACATCTTGGGTTGAGTCTATCTGAATGGAAAATATCCCTGCTTCCTTTATTTCTTGACAGATTACCATCAGTTTGAAAATGGCTTCAATCACATACCCAACTGTAGTCTTTGACATGAAGGTCACAGAAGCACCCCGTCCTTGCCCAGTTTTCTTTTTGGATTTGGTTTGAATGACCTCAATATGTTCCTTTAGAGGTCTGTCATATTTACTTAGGAGCAGATGGATTTCAAGGAAGTTGCCATGATCAAGCTCTTGATTATCCAGCTCGGACATGGACTCTGATTTCCCACGAAAACTGAGCCCCCTTTTCCCAATGACTTTTACAACGTCAATAAAGCGCTCCAATATGTCTCTCCTTTTTCTGATTTGCTCACTTCGAGCTAATTTCTGTCGGTGAAAGAGTAAACCACCTATGTCGACCTCTGAAAAGTTCAAAATATATGAATCTGTGCACCTCCGGTAATGTTGGCCTGCCTCATGTTCTGCAATGCGCTGGTAAATACTCCTACAGTTTTTCATCCCATTGATGAAAAGACCCCTCTCTCCACTGTTAGTAAACGCTAAACAAACTGTGCAAAAAAGGGCCTTTTGTATTTCAGAGTAACTTAACCAATACCGTTTTCCCCCATCTTTCCTGCAAAAGGCTAAGATTGCTTTAATGTGTCTATATTTGGGAGGTTGAATTGGATGGTACTGAAAGAAATAGGAAAGTTGATCTGGTTTTGGACGTTGAAACAAATAGTCTGCCACCTGTAGATCATCTTTCCATGCTCTGTGCTTCACACCCCCGTTCCCTGAGTTTTCAGTATGTTGTAAAGTAGATAAAGAGTCTTCTGAATGACTAGTACCTGCTACTTCCTCTGGGGGGATGATGTTGTCTCCAATTATTTATGGAAGACTTGTTTCTGACACTTCTTCCTTGGGGGAATCTTCAATTGTTTGTGGCAGACAGGTACCACCACCGGCTGCCTCTTCCTCGAGATGGACAGCCTCAATTATTCCTGGCAGACTTGATCCCGACACTTCCTCTCGGGGGGCACCTTCAATGATTGCTGACGTAGTTTCTGCAGCATATGCCTCTGTTGAGATGTCTCCAATAACTGCAGAGACTCTGGCTTCTTCTCACATCTTGAGCTCTTGTTGATGGGTCCAGTGAAGAACCAGGTTTAACACTTGTACCTGTAGAAGATGGCTGGTCACCCTCATCCACTTTTCTCTCAGCAATACCACGTGACATTTTGATGGTCTGACCTGTAAACAGTTCTTCAATTTTTTTTGTTTTGCCGGATTTCCTCTTCAATCCGCTTTTTCGTCTTTTCTCTTAGTTTTTCTGCTCCTCCCTTTTTTTTTTTTGAAACCATTTCTCTCCTCAAAAATCAAAGTACCTTAAATGGGCATCCGATTCCTGCCTTTATCACAGTAGGTCTAAGTAACCTGGCTGCCAACATCTAAACTGGCATTTTATTAAGAAGAAACAAGTGCTTTCCATTAGATCAATGTCAGCATTTCCAGTTTTGACTGTCCCCAGACTCACCATAACCTCCCTCCCCAAAAAAAGAGAACAATATCCAAATGGGTCTATAAAATGCTGAGTCTAACAGTAATCCAGCCCCATCCCATGCCATGGCATGGTAAATTAACTAGATACATGCATGTTATTACTCCTGCCCAGTGGCCTGGACACTCTATTATGGTCTGACGTCTCAGAAAGAAATAGTAGCCAAAATGAAAAGCTGCTTCAGCCTTTTCATTAACTTATGAAAAACACAAAGGGCCATGCAGCAATACATACATATATAGCTAGTTAATTCCTATTGCATGCACACAAATGTGCACATTTGTGTAATAATTCTACCCTCCACCCTAGCGGGTGCTCTGCAACAGGGCCTTTGAGATAGGTGTAATCCAGGTTTTTCTTTTGCCCTGACACACATTAAGCCGGAATGCAAATTCACAATAAAAAATCTTGACCAGATTGAAAGAGGAGAGCGACTGATTCTCTAACTCTTATGTCGGTGTGGAGGAAGAGCGAACGAGGAGGGGCTACAGCATGCAAAGGAAGAATTTGAGGGCATAGCATGGACAAATAGATAGCTGCACAGATACTCTTGAAACTCAAAGGGAAAACCACAGGAGAGGCAGAAGTGGCAACCAGGTCAATTGAGAGCCTGGAAAAGGATTATGACACATCTAACTGGGCAGACCTAATAGAGGAGGAGGATAGATAGGAGAAGGAAAGGGAAGTGAGGTCATAACGTGAGGACAGAGAAAGGAGGAGAGAGGAGAAACTGGAGCAGGAAGAAAGAGAGTGAAGGATGGAAGAGGAAAGAGAACAGATGGAAAGGGAGCGTGCAGAGAGAATAGAGAGGGAGCTAAAGGGGAGGAAGAGAGTGGGAAAAAGGGAGAGAGAAATAGATAAGGCAGAAAGGGAGCAGAGGAAGTTGCAATTGGACAGACTGGCATGAGAACGAGCACGTAAGGAGGAAGATGAGCGAGCAATTAGAGAGATAAAGACACAGGTAGCCATGGAGTGGGAAAGGAATGTGCATGAGGGGGAAAGACGGGTAGAACCAGACAGCACACATTCACGAAGCAGGAGCACGGCAAGAGGCAGCAGAGCAGGCCTAGGGGCTTGAGCAGGAGGTAGCTTTTAGGCAAGATTGTATGTAGTACCCTTTGGGTGCACTACAACAACCCCTGACCTCCTGGCAATAGAAACACAACCTTTGGTATAAGTCTGCAGTGCACAGGTTGGTAGCATGTGGAGCAGCCAGGCTTATCTCTAGAGTGGTCAATGTGAGCTGTAGGGGAGTTACATAGAGATTCACAGTGACAAGTATTCAAAAAGACTCTTACACACAAGGTTTCTTGCTAAAACAATTATTAATGTATTTATCAGTCAGTTATAATAAGCTTTCTTCAGAAGGGAGCACTATATAACACCAAACAAATATACTTCAAAAGTACAAACTCTTAGATATCTAAATCAGCAAATACCCATTTGGGATGACACACAGGCACTACCTACACCCTCAGATGACTTCAACAGCTAGGGTGCTGTTCGCATTAATATATCACGGTTGCATTTAGAATAGTCTTGGGAATAGTGTTAAAGAGAAGAGAGTTCAGAATAAAACAAGTATTCACATGTTATTCTCAAGTAGATAACTACTTTCAATACAACCCCCTGGAAGGGAGACACAGGGACCCTCAATGACTTCTTCGCTTGGATCAATTCCCAGACTGAGAAAATCAATACGAGCAACTCTGAAATCAATTTCCTCGACCTTACCATTCAAGGACATAATGAGCAACTTACCTGTACTGGTGTCCAGTCAAACGATCGAAAAAGAAGGATCGAATGACCTTTTGCTCGAATGCAAAAGGATCGAAAAAAAAGGGTCACATTTTTTTACATTTATTTATATATATTTTTTAGTTTGGGTTGGTATAAAAATGTATTTAATAAAGAAAAATGGGGGCTGGGTGGGTCACCCCCCCCATAAAAAAAAATACAAAAAAAATGTGACCCTTTTTTTCGATCCTTTGACTGTCGATCAAAAGGCATTCAATCCTTTTGTTTTCGACCCTATCACTGACAACCACCTGTACTCTCTATAAAAAAGAAACTGACCATAACACTCTTCTCCACTGTAAGAGTAACCGAGTAACCATCCGAAAAATCTAAGGGACAACCTTCCCTACGGGCAGTTCTTGAGGGTAAGAAGGAACTGTACAGAAAATGAACAATACAACCACCATGCCTTGTCCTTACAAACCAGATTACAGGCTCGTGGGTACCCCAGAAATCTCCTTAAGAACACAAGAAAAAGAGCATTATGTACAACAAGAGAGACTTTACTCCAAACTAAAATCCATCCAACAGAAAATAACATCATCACATGTGTCACAACATTTGGGGCCTCATCACGAGTTTGGCGGTAATCCCGCAGATTTCCCGTCGAGCAGCATTAGCGCTAATGCCAAGCCCCCCGGCAGAAAGACTGCCAGATCACGAGTAGGCGTGCACGCTCACAAGGACATGGCATTAACGCAAATAGCGCTCGATGTAGAAATTGGCCAAGAAGCCGTAAATCCAGCGCACCGTGCGCTACCACCGTGCCAATAGCGCACGTTAATATGTGTCACTGCCGGAACGGGAAATAAAGCAGCGGCCATTTTGGAAATCACAAGCCGTCGAATATCACAGCCCCTGCAAGCCATCCACCCCCGGGAAGAGTGAAAAATGTCACAAGCGCACACTAGGGGCAAGTCAGCCCTGGACAGGGTGAGGAAACCCAAATTCAGTGACCAGGAGCTGGCTGTACTTGTGAAGGAGGTAGTGACCCACCGTAAAGAACTACATGGTGCACAGCAGCGCAAGACAAGCGGGCAGCATCAGGCGCAGATCTGGCGGTAAATCAGCCAGAGGGTGTCTGCAGTGGGGCACGTGCCCCGGGATGGGGAGGACTGTCGCAAGCACCTCAATGACTTGCATGTCAGAGTACGTGGCATACTATCCCAGGACAGGAGTGCAAGCATGGGCACTGGAGGAGGGCCACCACCACCCGAGCTCACGCCCTGGGAAGAGAAGATGACATTGCTCATTGACATGGGCACCATAGAGGGAGTCGGCAGAGTGGAGGCTGGCACCGGTATCCAGCAGGCTCCAGGTGAGCCCTGCCAAATGCATGAACCTTTAAGGACCACACATGCAGACCCTGAGTAAATGAATGTGCATGCAATGTGTTTGAGGCACTGCAGACACCCATAACTGAGCCCTTGTACCACCGTACCGTAGCACCCCCTAGACTCCCCTGTACGTGCACTGCATCAATACAAGGGCCAGGGGACAGACATCCATGGCCATGGCACAGCTACATGGAGGGTGAGTGTGCATGAATAAACCCACAGCACCATGTGCATAGTGCATCCCCATCACACATGTGATAATGACACACAAACATGTCTGAAATTCCACCAATCACAACATGGGGAGTGAACACAATGCAAGTGCAATGCATGATTGCCACTGCCTACAATCCTGCTTGATGGCATAAAATGCAAGATACTTATGTAGGCCGCCCTGCACTCAATCCACACCCTGTGTGCCCCACAGGCACATGGCGATAACCACAGGATGATGATGACGGTGAGAAGGCCACTACATAACAGCGCCTGAGGCAGCACTCCTCGACCAGCACCACCACCCACCAAAGGGGCCGCCCGGAAACAATCTGACACTGGACCCATCCCACATTACCATACCACAGCCCAACCAGATGGCTGCAGCACCCATATGGCCGCAGGGGGTCAGCACCTGCCTCACCCCAACCCATCATGCAGACACTCGATGTAGAGGGAGTCACTTGTGGGTCCGAGCCCGATAAAGGACAGACACCTACAGCTGCACGTCAGCCAGGACTGTTGTGCTCACCCAGATGCAGCAACACCAAAGGGATGGCCACCCCTCAGGGGAGCCCAGAGCCAGTCACGCAGGTAGCACACACCCCACGTGTGCATGTGCATCGTGTCCGTACACCAGAGCCTGACGTTGACACACCATCATATGGCACCCCAGATGATAGGCACTCGGATCGCAGCAGCCCCATCCAAGCTGCAAACATGTCCCCATGCAGCCCCCCCAGGTAGCGCACAGCTGCCAGCCCGGTCCCCGTCGCACCCGGGATACCTTTCGTCACAGAAGCTGCCATGATGGCACGTCTGGACATAATTAGGGCAAACAGGCAAAAGTAGAATCCATGGTCAAAGTGCACAGCCGGCACATCAAGGCCATCAGCGGAGCCATACGACATGCCAGCAAGTACATGACCCGAGACAACGCGCGCACCCGGAAAGTGATAGAGCGATGCAACACGGCCCTGACAGGTTTCGGCCAAAGGTTACGGAGTTGTGCGAGATAGTATCTGCACATGCACAGCAGACAAGAGAATCCAACAACCGTCTACGCCAGCAGCTGCAGGTCACCGGGTCAGTCCCATCGACCTCCACTACACCTATGGAGGGATCTCTGGAGCCTTCACCAAGGCGCCGCTCATTGCGTCACCTGAGATCCAGAGGGGGGACTTGGAAAGCGCCGGCGACCATCATAAATGGACATGGCACTGTTGTGGGTGCCCTGAGAACATACACCTACCTGCACTGTTTTGGGGAGTGCACTGGGGGGGGGAATTGTGTGCTGGGTGTTCACTGGGGGGAGGGGGATTGTGTGCTGGGTGTTCACTGGGGGAGGGGGTATTGTCAAACATAATACATCATACATCACGTTAAAAATTCATACAAAGCATGGACAGTCATGATTGTGATAAAGTGCTCTTTAATGTTCAAGTGATATGTGTCAAATGTAGCCATCACCCGTATCAAAAATAATTCTCAATCAAGCCCTGTCTGGCCAACCTCCTCTCCCTCACCCCATTCCTGTGTATACGTACAACAGCTTCTGGCACATCATCATCTTCACTCCCATCCCCAAGTGGCTGCACATCAGCATTGGGGGGCAGTGGCACATTCCTGCATCAGCAAATGTTGTGCGGCATGGCACATGTAAGTACGATTTTGCCAACTTTTTCAGGTGCATACATCAATGTCCCTCCTGTACGGTCTAGGCACCGGAAGTGTGCCTTCAGCAGTCCAAATGCCGTCTCCATGCAGATGTGTGTACGTCCATGGGCAATGTTGTATACCCTCTCAGCTGGAGTGTGTGGATGACGCACAGGGGTCATGAGCCATGTGTACTGGGGATATCCAGAATCACCTGCCGGGGAGAGAATGCAGGTGTGAGGACAAGGGTGGTTCAGTGGGTGCACAAGGCTCAGTCATCAGTGACATTGGAAGCAGAATCAAGTTTGTGTTGAAGAGGTCATGCTATCTCATTGCAATGTTGGTATACACCCTTTGCCTTCTGGGACATGTATGGACTGAGGTTGCCATGCAGCTGTGTATCTATGTATATGTGAGTGCTCATGTGCATCACACTCATGTTTTACATGTGGACTAGTTATCATATGGTCACTTACATTGTGGTGTGTGCTATGCTAGCGGCAGCATTGATTCAATGGACTACTTACTACTAGCACCACCCCTGTTTCTAAATGTAACAGTACCCTGTCCTTTGTCACTGGAGGAGGGGGCCCTTCAATCTGCTTGTGCATGCAACATGTTGTTAGTCCATGTGTCACTGGCATTCCCTTTGGCTGCTGTTACATTTGCTGATTGGCACAATTATGTACAGTTCTCCAGGCATGTGATTGGCCAATCAGGGGTCAGTGTTTCAGGGATGTACATTGTTGTGAATGAAACTTCTTGTGTGTAGTGCTTTTGTGGATGTGCCTACTTTCGCGCATCATTGGCATGACTGTCGGGTGGCCAGGATGGGATGTATCTGCTGTGTCAGGGTGAGAATCAATACTGCGACACATACAAGAGGCTTTGTGGTAGTTGGGCTTCAATATGTGACTGTGCTGCCACATGTCTTTGCCATTCAGACTGGGTGTGTTCTGCTGTGTTGAACATGTCCAAGGGTTCTCGTGCGAGGTACATGCATTGGAATGTTGCAGTGCTGGTGCTGCCTATGTCTCCTGCTGGCATGCAGGGATTTCACTGTGTATGTCCAGCCCCATAAGATGTCATTTAACATGCATTTCAGACTAGATGTGTACTCACCCAGCATCCATGTGTTTTGGCCTCAGAGCCTTTCCATGTATGCTGGCAGGGTACTGTTGCGCAGGACCATGGAGTCGTGGGTGGGTCCTGGATAGCGGGCGCAGCAGTGGCTGAAGGTGATGTCAGGGCTGCATGTAATCTGCACATTCATGGAATGGTAATTTGTACGGTTTCTGTAGGCTGCCTCATGTGCCTGGGGTGGTACTAGTGCTACATATGTGCAGTGTAGGGCTGCTATGACATTCGGGACTTGGGTAATGGCATGGAATTGACCCTTCAGCTGGTTCACCTGTGCCTTTGTGGCTGGTAATGCAATGTGCTCATTCACATGGAGCAGCAGTGCATCCAGCACCTGTCCCAGCATGGCACTGAAGGTGGACTGGGTCATGCCATGCATCATGGCAACGGTGTGTTGGTAGCTGCCAGTCCCGAGGTATTGTAACACAGACACTGCAGTGCTGATAGCTATACGGCTGCCGATGCCAGTCTGGATTGTGTTCAGCAACTGGGTGATGGTTGCCCTGTCCAGCCTATACTCGTTCATCAACTGCCCATCAGTCAGGGCCCAGGGTGTTGGCTTGACCCTGGGGATGGCTGGCCGCCTTGCTGGTGCTGCTCGCCTCCTCCTTCTCCTCATCCGCACCACCCTCTGTGCTCCCAGGGCCCTGGCCTGGTTGGCTGGCCTCTGTAGCTCCAGGCGCAGCAGGTAGATGTCCATATCAAGGCTCCCGTCTCCAAATGGCAGCATGGTGTTTGAAAGTGTGTGTTGGGTATGGGTGGGTCTTTTGTAGGCCTCTGATTTGCATTGGTTTCACCTGGGCACTTTTTGCTGTGTCCTCCCTGCTCCTGCTGGTGTAATGGTGTTGGCGAGGGTGTGTTGTGCATGGGTGGGTCCTTTGTAGGCCTCTGATTTGCATTGGTTTCACCTGGGCACTTTTTGCTGTGTCCTGTGTTCTTGGACCTTCAGCATTTGGCTAGAGGTATTTTGGCATATTTTCTGCCGCTTTCCTGGCGCTAATAGTGCCTATGCCGGACTTGTGATTGCTCAGTAATATCGCAAATGGATACTGGCGCTATTACAGTCGGCGCTATTACAGCCGGCTGTACTTGCGCCGGCTGTGATAGCGCCAGCGGTATTTGTACTCATGATCCGTCGGACCCTTAAATTCTGCAGTAATAGCGTTACCGCCGGATTTAAAAAACTTGTGATGAGGCCCTTAGTGCGGACACAACCAAATTAAAAGGGTTAATTAAAAAGTTCTGACCCATGGTCCAGTTGAGCCTCCCGGGTGAACCGATCCCAAGGATAGCGCTGAAATGCTCCAAAAGTTTTAATGAATTCCTAACACATGCAAGGATGAGCAAAAAGACACCAAGAAAAGGACTGTGGAACTTCAGAGAAAGTAGAGGAGATCACCCGTGCGGAACATGCACAGTGTGACAATTTACAAAGAAAAGAAAATCATTCAAGGTGGAAGACAAAGAATGGGAAATTCACCATTTCTTGAATTGCAAAACAACCAACGTAATCACGGTTATATAATGCTCCTGTTGTTTATACTATGTAGGTCAGACCCAGAGACAGGTAAACAAAAGAATCAGGGAACACAGATCAAGAATTTGTTGTAAAACACACTTGGCTCCCCTGGTCTCCCATTGCATAGAAAACCAACATGGTCCAGATGACATTCACTGGTGGGTGATAGACAGAGTAATGAACACCACGAATGCGATGAGTGCACTCAATTATAAGGACGCCTGGGGGGTGTTCAGGCTCAGATCTACCACAATGGGCTTGAAGGAAAGACAATCCACAGGGCCCTTTGGTTGAACGACCCGGTTTTCACCATTGTCTCCCCCACCCAGCTTCCAGGCGACACAGGCCACTATAGACCCACCCTGCACACCCAAACTTGACTGTGACATACATAAAGGCGTAGTACCATCCTACTGTGGTGCACATGAATTATCTGCAGACAGGGATGCACTTCCCTCCTCTAGCAGGCAATGTGATTTCCACACAACAGCAGACGCCGCATGATACCCTTAGAGTAATACTGACACACCAGCCTACCCTGCATACAGTAACAGACTTCGATGATGGGAGAGCAGGCCTTGCATGTATACTATTAGGAACTGCACTATAGAGCCTCTGTCCCAGATACAGCGCCACAGCTCACCCAGACTATCTTCCTCAAGAAATGCCTGGCCTTTCCCCAGTGAATTAGCACACACACCCTTATATTACTGGGGCTCACCCAACTTGAACTCCAATCGCATTGGGATTCTCGCCCGCATGGTATCGTCACAAAAGCACTGTACCAGAGGGAGCGTTAACTGTGCAAGCTTAATATTCAACAGTGGACAGGCTCCGCCACTCACAGCAATAGGATTAAGGTTGCTATCACAATGACACAGTTACAACTACGCATGTGCTACAGAGAGTTAAAAATATTGAGGACCAGATACTAGCCCGCTCTATTTAATAAATGGAACACATGTAGAAAGAATCACCTGTTTGAACTAGCACGGGCAACCTTTTTGCCACATAAACGTTGATTGAATATACAGAAACAACAAGGCGATAGATACAACGGTCGCAATCGCAAGAGGGCGCGATTGCGACAGTGCATGTGCCGCTCCACACAATTAGAGACATTGCTCTCTCATGTGTGCGTAGCTAGTAGCAACACACAGCTCGAGCTACAGATGTGGCAGATCACCAGCCCGAATGCTACGGACGAACGCCACACTTAAACACAGAAGCAGATGGTGCACCCAGCAGTGTGTTAGGTGACAGCAAGGTGGAAGGTGTTTCCTCATTTGCTCAGTGTTGGAATTGAACTTTGTTAGTCCTTGTACTATTTTCTTTGCCTCATCATCCAGCCCTCCTCCAAGCCTACATATTCACTGTGCATGCGCGGAGCGCTGCGTGGTGTGCCCAGCAGTGTTTTAGGTGACAACAAGGTGGAAGGTGTTGCCTCATTTGCTCAGTGTTGGAATTGAACTTTGCTAGTCCTTCTACTATTTTCATTGCCTCATCAATCCTACATATGCACTGCGCATGCACGGAGCGCTTTGCAGCGTGCCCAGCAGTGTTAGGTGTTTGATGGAGCAGTGGAGTCGGTGGATCACTTGGACGCTGTAGACACGGTTTTGCATATACTGGTAAGAGAAATACTGCCTGAACTCACGTAATTGACTCTGTTAGCCGACTCGTGTCAAGCTGACTCGTATACCCAACGCACCACACGTTGCTTCCTCTGTTAATAGCCACTCGCCATAGCACTGAAGAATCAATACAAACAATTATAGGCGCCAACAAGGGCGGCGTGCTATGGCCCATTTATTTTCATTTTCAAACTCGCTCTGCATTTCCTCGTCAGCTGTGTCTCTAGTGGCAGGGAAGAGACACTGTAACGGCATTGACTAGTATCCAGGAGGGGAGACACACATGTGTCGGAATGGTTCTCTAAGCACTATTCCCCTTTTGTGCGGTATGCTCCCGGCACTGTGCTTTAGTTATCCCCTGAGCGGAGCGTGAATTGAACCCAGAGCAGTGAATCAGCCCCTCAGCTGTCAACTTGACTTGCTGCAAGTGCCCGTTACGAGGTCGGACACGCCGACAGCACCAGCCTACATGAACATTTTTTTTTATTGTAATCTGTATTGATAAATCAGTTTTCTCCCAACGTTCGAAGAGGATTACGCCCAAAAGGGGTGACTGCGGTCCTATGAGCTTTGGAACTCTCGAGGCTAGGACACAAGGTCTCACGTGATGATAACTGTGAATCACTGCCTCCCGATTTGAGGGTGTTTGATGTATACGAATTTGTAAGGCAGATTGCGGTGCTAGTGCTGCTTTATATTAAGTGGCGCTCAAGACATGCCATGGTGATGTATAGGGGTTTCTGAGTGCTTATAAGTGGGCACATCCGTCCTGACAAGTACATCTCCTAAGGAGGCAACTGCGGGCCTTTGAGCCTTTGAACCTCAGGAGACAGATAACAAGCAATAAGTATCAGTGCCCATACAGGCACTTCCTTTTTTGGTGTTTAGCAGTTGAATATACACGAGGATGATTTATGTCATACTGATTAAGCACCTATGCTCTCTTTATAGGCAACTATAGTTCATCACTCTAGGGGGCGACTGCGGGCCTTGGAGCCTTTGAGCCCCTGAGGCCTCTATAGCACTTGCCAGGTGTCTAGATGCCTGTGTATTACTGACACCTCCATCTAACTGCTGTTCTGTCACACAGTATGTGTGTGTGTTTACATGCGCTCTAAAAAATATTTGACATAACCCTGTGTACAGACACAATTTCAAGGGGTAACTGCGGGCATAATTGCCTTTGAACCCCTCTAACTGCCCTAAACTGAAGCGGTGACTGCGGACATAGCTGCCTTTGAATCCCTCTGACTTGTTATAAACTGAAGGGGCGACTGCGGGCATAGCTGCCTTCGAACCCCTCTGACTAGTCATAAACTGAAGGGGTGACTGCGGGCATAGCTGCCTTTGAACCCCTCTGACTATTCATAAACTGAAGGGGTGACTACGGGCATAGCTGCCTTTGAACCCCTCTGACTAGTCATAAACTGAAGGGGTGACTGCGGGCATAGCTGCCTTTGACCCTCTAAAGACTGTTGTGAAACCACTTCACCTCCGGTTAGCTCCTCATCAGACACGTTCAAAAACAGGTCATTGGACCCCGATACTGCACGGTCCTCAAGCTAAAAGTTTGTGGGCCTAGGTACTTTTTTGGGAATGGGGGGCTTCCCCTTCTGTGATACCACCCTGATAGAGGGACTTTGCACAGTACTCACCTCCCCGGTTTTATCAACAGGGGGACATTTACTGTGTACTATTGTTTATTCCTATCCATGGGAATTTGAATTTGGCGGGGAAGGCCCTGCTCTCTGATTTGACTCACTTCGGAATATTAGGGAAGCTGAATAAATTATCACTAATACAAAACTGGTCACCATCTGCCTTCTTAATTGATTTACAGGGGTGTAGATATCAGTGGCCTAACTGGCCTAATCAGTGGCCTAACTGCTTTTCAGTTGTATTCTAAGAACCCCGTTCGTGACTAATAGAGGGTAGACTTGCATGAGGGTGTAGCAATTTTGGTGGGAGGTGAAAGTTCACACATGCTTGAATCCCTATAACATTCACCTCACATAGAGACATTCGGAGCAACGCATCGCTTGAGCCCCCTTGAAGTAAACGGCACATAGCCATTCGGTCTTTTACCTTTGCAATCTAATTTACCATATACCTTCTCACTGACATCCTTTGCTTTTGCCAGGACTTTGCATTTTCTTGGTGTGAGATATTTTGTGTTAAACTACTTTTTGATTGGCTCTGTAACCATGAGTCTCAATCTACGTAGTACCAAACGGCCATGTGAAGTCCCATCTGGGCGACCAAAAACTATGGCTAGTAAATCTTCAAACACTACTATTCCATTGCTCCATCAAATAAAAAATCCTTGCTATCAATGTCAGTCCATGTTGCCCCCATGTCAGGGCTTCCACCTATAGCGGATGACCCAACTATACCACCCACAATTCCTTCTGAATCAGGGGAAGGCTTTCTTCCATCTAAAAATGATCTCAATCAGCCCATGCCCTCATTTTCGGTTAAGGACGCAAACAATGATGAAAATAACATGATGATTGAACTGTCCCAACGAGCTGTTCTTGGCACCACTTGCAACAATGATTATGTGGCTTTTGTGCCCATATCAGACAACTCAATGCTTGCTCCTGTGGTCATGGATGAACTGGGGAAATGGGTTCGGCTATCTCTTGGCCCATCAACACCCGTCTCCATGAGTCGGCCGCGCCAGGAACAGGTTCATCTACACTTACCCGACAATTTATTATACAAAGAAAATATCACAGCAGGAAGTGACCTTCCTGGAACTAGCTTTCATGATTCTGCACTGCACACTGCATCAATATCCCAAAAAGATAAAGGCCCCTCCATGTCTAATTCAGTAATAGATCATGAGCAGAGGATCCGATTCCCTGATTAGTTCGATTTAAAATCTGGGAACATCTCTTCCTCCACATCGGAAGACCTACCGACCAATATTGAAGATCATGACTTGGAGAACATCCCTGTCATGACCGAGGATACTAAACCTTCTTGAAAAGGGCCACAACCTCACTCATGCCTCCCTCAAAGAAATAAAAGGTGCTTTTGGAGGCATGATGGAAATAATTAGCAAAATTGAAGGCTACATACTGGCACAGGAATAGGCTTGTTCCTTTTATGCCACAAGTGTAGAGAAAATGCTAAACACCAACCAACAAATTGGAGTTCAGCAGATTACACCTATGACCACCGCAAGAAGCTCACAAACTGACTATGCGGTGTTGGTTTCTCTTACTGCCGTCAAGTCCTACTCATGCACTTCAGGGAACTATCTACCAGGTCACCGCCTTATCAAAGGACGAATCGATTAACTTGCTGGAAGTGGCCAAATCGCATCATGATCAGATACTTAGTTGAACAGCTACACTTTGATGCTGTCTCAAAAGAACATACCTCTGTACGGGAGGAGACCATTGGACTCTGACGAAAAGTCAAAAGATTCACCAAATAGTCCAACTGTATTGACTGATATCATTGACCGAGAAGAAGCCACTAAGCTACAAAAGGTCGAAGCACAGCCTCAAATATGCCATAAGGATGTAGTCCAATCAGGATCACATTTAATTTCCCGCAAGACCAAGAAGTCATTTATGAGAGCACAAAAAAGGCAAAACATTTCTAAAGCCAAATTAAAAGATCCTATGCCTAAAATTCTAAAAACCGATGGATCTGGTGCTGCCAAAGTCATTCCAGCAGTACTAAATTTAAAGACCAATGTAAATGTGATTGAGCCAGCTCTTAATCTATTAGAACTGAACAAAGAGAGTAAGAGGTTGCTACAAATAAAACCTACAGGCGAGCCCGAAGCGACATCCCTCCCAAGGCCAATTGTCAAAATCGTTGAAAAAACGCAGGTTCAACTCCACAACTTTTTTCCAAGCATTCACAATAAAAAGGTAGGCACTTTAGGTATAGGGGAGAACAATATACCTGATGTGCAAAAGGTTGATGCGATTGTACATCAGGTCTCTCACGAATGTCAGCAGGTTGTGACAGACCGGCAGCAGGCGGGCAGCAGCATCTCCCCCAGGACAGTAGCATCCGTGTCCAATGGAAGAGACTCCAGGAAAGGCCTGATGCTTTCAACAGAATCAGAACTCATGCCACACCAAATTCTCGAAGAGGATCTTGGATCACAATGCAAACAGATGACGGAGTACTTTGAGCTCTCCAAAGAAATGAAACACATCATTGGATGGGGAAGTGACTCGAACATCAATGGAAATATATACGGATCAATAGATCCTTTTTGATTAATGCCTTTTACCAGATCCCATCTCTCCACATCCTTGCCACAAAAGATATCGAGTGGGTCAAACTTGCCAATGAGAATAACTATAGAGGACTATGTAAATTGTAATCTCCAATAATCACAAAGCTGATATTGGAACACAAAGAGGACTTTGAGTTCCTGGGGCTTTACCCCTGCCTCTTTGGAGAGATGGACAGTGCCTGGGCCTTCCTGTAATTTGTTCTTCTGGTACAATTGGAGAGGGCCCCTAAAAGGCCGGCACACCCTGGGGCATCTGAATCCAACATTGAATTACGGGACCAGCTCGCTCTGCTAACCAAAGCTCTCAATGGCCTGAGCTGGATGGAACCGCTTCTCAAAGCGGCAGCTCCTATGAATGATCACAATGCCACTTCATAACAATCAGAACTTGTAATAATCTCCTGGAACTGCTGTGGAACAAAAAACCTATATGCATGGCCTAAATTAGTGGGGCCCTTGCATATGCCTGATATATTGTTATTGCAGGAAACCATGGCACTCACAGAAATTACTCTTGATGGCTTTGTTGCCTTTTGTGCTCCAGCTCACCGTGCTGCAGTGGGACGTCCCAGTGGCGGACTTGCTGTTCTTACAAAGAACAACTTTTGATTTACAGCCAAAATTTTGGATCATAGTGACACCTTTCTGATGGTCATGTTGACGATGTTTGGAAACCCAGCGCTGAAAGTAGGGCTTATCTCAGTTTAATGGAATCCCTCGTCAACATCACTTGAAATGGCCCATCAACCATTAAATAAGGCACTGACAACACCATGCTCCAGTATCCAAAGTATGAAATTTTGATTGGGGGTGATTCTAATGCAAACCTAGAAATGGAAACAATCAAAACTACCTGTTCCGTCAGAACGTTTTATGAAAAGCAGGTGAGAATTAGGGGTCGCCTTTGGTTATAATTCTTTGAAGCATGGAATATCCATCCACTGAGTTTCGTGGCCGTAACTAACTTAACCTTGCGGCAACGTGGTACTTCCTCCTTGATTGACTACCTTCTGGCATCAAGTGACTTCTCAAGCCTCCTTGCTCCTGCAACGATTTTACATGCAGGCCTTGGTGACCACAATATATTGACCACTGTTCTCTATAACAATTGTCAAATCTTTGAAACCCTGGCTCATACTGCACTTGTGGAGTGCAACCGTTTTGCCCTCACTGTTCATTCGAATGCAAGTACCTGCAGGAAACTAATATCCTTGGTTAATAGGGACATTCTGAACAACGATGCCAATCCTGCATCATTACTCTATCTAGAAAGGGTTATGAATAGGAATTTAAGGATTATTCGAGAACACCTTGAATCCCTTTCTAAGCAGTCTATGGAGCATCAGAGACCTCTTCGATTTTCCAAATATCTGACTGAAATAGCAATTCGGAAACGCGCAAAAAATCATGATCTAATAGCAGCGCGACAAATATCGCAAATTACTACTCTATATACATCAACTAAAAGTGGCATTTTGGTAAAGTACAGAACTAAAATAATAGAAATATGTCATGCGCGTTACATGTTGGACAACCAAAAAATGATGGCGCTATTATGCAAATGTAATGCTAGAGAAATATGGGCAACTCATAGAAATCCCTTGAGCAAGCAAGAGACTTGCATGGTCGCAGGCATAGATGGAGTTACCTGGCAAAACTACTTTAAGGTCAAGTACTCCCTGCCGCCAGAGTATGTGATACAGGAATCTGAGGCCACCATCATGACTATGGCAGCTACATGCTCCTGGACATTGAAGGATGTGATACAGTCAATTTCTAAACTTTCATTTTCTAAAGCGGCGGGCCCGAATGGAATTCCTCTGTGCGTCATTAAAGACGACCCATATTTCTGGGCAAAACATCTTCTTGCCCGGTTTCATTTAGTATTCCCACATGTATAATTCCGCCCTCGTGCCTAACTGCAATAATTATTCCCATACATAAATCAGGACCACTAGACAACCCCGGCAACTTTCTGCCTATTGCCCTAATCGATGTTGCAACAAAAGTATTCTCACGTCTAGTACTGAATGATCTGGAAGCCTTTATGATCGCTTCCCTGGTTCTGTCAAAAGTACAAGTGGGCTTCCGTAAGGAAATGGGCACTCCTTTGAATGCAAACAATCTTGCCCACTTACTGATTACATCACAAAATGCTTCCAGTGAGCCCTTTTTATATGGCCTCACTGGACCTCTCATCAGAATTCGATAGCGTTTTATGCAACTGTCTATGGACAAAAATGCTAGCATATGGAATTCCATTGCATATTGTAGCACTGATCGCACTCCTCCAAACAAAGACATCTTACAGGGTACGTATCAATGTTGCAGGCCTACTCTCAGATTACAGCTGCAGTACTCTTCAATCTGTACCTTGCAGATATTGACACCATTTGGCAAGCACTTGATATTTTTCCTGTGAAGTTTGGACACCTACGTCTAAGCTTGTTAGCGTTCGCAGACAATGTAATCCTCTTTGACAAAACTCCTTTCAGGCTACAAAATAAACTCAATTAATTCCACCAATACTGCCTATTTAACAACTTGACTATAAATTCAGCAAAATCAAACATCTTAATCTTTACGGCTAAGAAGAAACTGCTGAGATTCAGGTGGTATATTGACGCTAAAGAGATAACCATCAAAAGTGAGATGAGATATTTGGGATATTAACTCTCAAATAGTCTCTCATGCAACAACTGGCAAACTTCACTAAATCTCAAATCTGTCCAACTAATAGCACAGATGAAGTTGATATTCCAGCGCCACTGTAAGTTTTAACTGTTGCCCCTGATAGATTTCTATCAGTTGAAGGCTGAACCAACACTTCTGTATGGCTTAGACCTATGCTTGCTGAATCTGGGTACATTCTTGAATGTAATCCAAGGCAAATTGTGGAAAGCAGTTCTGAGGCTACTGGGGTATCTACCTAATTAGATTATAATTTATGAAGGCTTATATCCTTTAGACGACAGATTTGAATGGTAGATGTTCAGCAATTTTACGAAGATGGTTTCACCCGTGCCCAATTCGCTATATCAGGATTTGCATACAATGCTGATCGAAGACTGTCCAGTAACCATAAAGAACTTTCACAAACGCATGAAAAAGTCCTGATGTTCCTGAACTTGAATGAACAAGATATCATTGAGTGCCCAGGACTCGTAAAAAATCAATCCCATCTTAATTCCTGGGCTCGGAACTCCGATAAAATCGAAGGGTATTACCCCTTCACCAACTATTCTAGCTTTAGACATGTGCAAAAACCTTGATGCTTGTACTTGTTGCGCTTTCCGGATAACAAAGCACGTGTGACTTACATGAGATTCCGTCTCGACTTATCGAATTCGAAAATGGTATGGGCACGAAACACCAGATTTCGTCCTTAAATGCTGCTTCTGTATTAATGAAAATGAAATGGAAACACTACAGCATCGTTTTGCCCACACTTTGAAGCTGAAAGGAAGCCCCATCTGGGCGCCTATATGGGGTCAGGCCGAAATCATGAATGTTATGCTACTTGGTCCCAGTGTATGTGGGGTAGCAGTGACCGGATTATATTGGCCACTGTACGACTTGTATGTGAAATTGAGGAAGCTTTGAACGAAAGAAATCAAGGAATTGTAAATGTAACTAATCAGGAATGATATCTGCACATCACCAGCCACTTTCGGGGAGGATTTTGTTGTCTGGAGTGGATTATTCCATCTTGAAAATAAGATGCACCCTGCACTTTTATGGAGTTGGGGAAATGCCTTATTGAGATGTAGGGATTAGAAAACGTGGATTCGATAAAGTTAAGCTGTGCGCTATTGACCACTTCTTGAATCTGTGAGCACTAAAGCAAGATTCAATGTAACTGGCAGCAATATCTCCTCACCCCCAGCTCATCCACTAAGAGCTGGTATAATTGGAACAAACTAAATTTTGGGTTGTGGGAGGGGACCATGCGCTCTTGTTGACACAATACGTTATGAACAAAAATCAAAGAATTATTATAGATGTGTATGTCTTGATTGAAAGATCTTCTTCAAATCGCATGTATTAAAGAAGAGTAGATTTTATTCATAGTCTGGACAGCCGACACGTGTTTCGACCTACGGGTCCTTCTCAAGGCTGTATAAGTCCCACATTACAAATGTATTATAACATTATGACAAAACACAAATGGACATGACCAGTAAAGAGGAAGATAAGTCGTTGTCAAATTCAAAGAAGAAGTAAAATGAAAAAATGAATAAATAAATAAATAATGAAATTGCATAAATATTAGTGTTCAGTAACAACAAAGTAGAGCAAATACCACATACCAGTTGGTGGAGAGGCAGGTTCAAAAGATCATAGGTCAAAGCCATAGAAGGTTTCAAAAAAGAAATCATTGTAAGAAACGTTTTGTACATGAAAATATGAACATGAATGAATCAAACACAAAATTCTCAAAATCCCAATTAGGCGGGCTCTGTGGTTGTAAGTGTGTGATACACGAGAACCAATTATACCATGATATGAATTAATAGTATCCATTCCTTTGTTATAGATTATGAAAAAGAGCCTGTGCAATGAAAACAGGGAAAGCAGCAAAGTGAAACATATGGAAAATGCCACCAGAGGTGCTAGGCTTAATGGACCAGATAGCGTTGGCCAAGTTAGTGCGTGATAAATGACCCGTGCTGACTATAGCCACTACTTAAGTAACCAATTATCTGTGAGTAAAAAGAGCTCTCTTACCGCATATATCATTCCAGTTCAAGTACTAGAAATAAATAATGAGAACACATCACATCATGTGCTTACTCAGAAAAAATATAAAGAGCCACAGACCATGTAAAGGATCCAAAAATTATAGCGATGACGCAGCATACCTGCAAATATGTTGCCGAACCATAATTCAATAGAAAACATGGCATCCATTGCCTTGTAAAATAGCAATCCCTTCAATGGGCTCTGGACATCAGTACATCAGTGCCAAAATGATATATATAGAACCTAGTAACAAAGAGGGAGACAAACCAATAATGGTTTCTGAAAAATCAACTTTAAACAAGATAGACGCACCTAATTAGAAATAGTCATGTCCAAACATTCCTGCCACCATACGATCATCAGAGAATGTCGTGGTGTAATCATCCAGGAATGAAGAACACAAAGGATATTTCGCTTACCTATCAGTCCGGATAGAAACCAGTAATCAATGGGCCAAATCCCCGCAACAATTTAGAAATAGGCTCAGTCTGCCATTGTTAAAGTAAAAATAAACGGCCACTACGTCACGTTAGTGACGTGCGTAACGTCATGACGTCACGCGCAATCCACATCTGACGTCATGAAAATAAACAAAGATGTAGCGTAAAAGAATATATATTTTGCCGCTCCCGTACCTACGACATTATTACTGTAGCGTTCTTGCTATTCCTCATGTCTGGCACACTAAAATAAAAAGGAAGAATGTTATCTTCCCCAGAAATGTTCAATAAAAAAGGTACGGCAAAAAAGGTAGGAAAAGTGTAAACAATAAGAGACTTGGTGTGTCCATTGACCCATCTATTGTCCACCAAGAGCACGGAACGGGTGGCAAATCAAAGTGTCCCACGGATAGAATATGAACCATGTACAAATATGTTGGTAGCTAATTTCACAGCCAAAGAATGAGGCTAATGCCTCAACGGCCACAGGCAATGATCATGTGAGTTGTGTTTCTCCCAGTCGTGTCCATGGGAAAAATACCCCATTAATCATTATGCTCATTGTGAAAACGTGATTTATACAAGGTAGATTGCCTACCTGAAATATACATTTGTCCCCTAATACTCATCAACATATATCTGTAACCATGATACTGGAAATCACTAATCTCAAATAATACATTTTGGAAGAAATATCACACAAGGTCCCATTTACAGATCGCATGTGCAATTCACCCCCCACTGCAAATTGATAACTGATAACATTAGTTTGGAAATAAGATTAGATATTAAACAGATGGTCTCGATACTGGAATAAGAACTCAACTATAACCTAAACATGCAGGATATGCACCGATTCATCTCCCAGTGTAGGCCTAGGAGGCCTCAGCTTGATACTAAGTCATTATTATCTCACTCTGAGCTACAAGTCTACCACCCTAACACAAACCCCTGATCCATCAAATATCTTTTGTTTTGGAGGGGGGAAACTAAATTAGAGATTAGAGATTAGAGGACAAGGACTCTATCTATGGAACCCATGCATGGAACCCATGCACTAATAACATAGCGGACATGAAAATTCACCGTAGAACAGCTTGTTGATATGGGATAACATACTGATGCTTATTAGCATCGGAATTCAGTATTGACGCTGCATGACAGTAAAGGCTAGTCACTTCCAAAAAATGAACATAGCACATTGAAAGAATACAAAAAAATCAATACATAATCAAATAAATAGATAAAATGCATTAGAAACACTGTCCGACTCCTTGATAAAAAAGAGGGACAAAAAGGGCCAAATCGATGCACTTCAAGGCTTGTAAAAGTTATGATACAGAGCAATTTGTGCTTGGATGATCCTGCACACTGATGAACTTTCACTTCAGTACCAAATTGGGGATTATTTGTAGCAAAGATGTTGCACTTAGCTGTTTTTGCACATTGTATATTTTGCACAATTGGCCTAATGCTAATTTGCACACATCTATAACCCATGCATATTTTGACTAACTGTTCTATTGTATACTTACATCACTTTACAATGCTCCTATGTGTTTTGAGGTAATAGTGTGCTTCCTGTTTGACCTAATGATAGTCAATTGGTGCATAGATAGACCCCTAGGAAGTCAGATGTATAGTCCCACCTATGAAAAAGTGGGAATACTGCTCTCTATAGATAATGGTTATTGTTAACTTAGAGCAGGGCTTACATTGGCCTTGATGGTAATAGGATGAGAAAAAACAATTTGAGCATAATGTATGCTGTGAAGCCCGAGAAAAATGTTAATTTATACATTTGAAATTTTTGTACAAAGTTGTAATTTTAAACAACAATTGTTTATTGATTCAAAAGATCTGCTACGGCAAGATATGTCTTATGATGGTCTTAACTGTATCTGGCTGTTCTAAAGCAGTGATAAAAAAAATGTGTAAATGTTTTGTAAACCAAAAACAAATTTTAAAAAATTAAAGAAAAAAAAAGAAGCAGATTGTGGAACTTAGGTGAGGCTCCCATCAAAGATGTAACATGGATTAATGAAAAAGCCACCATGAGGTAACGCCATTTCGTGCCCATCCAGGTGTACAAGGGAGGATCAGTGACAAGGTCAGTGGTGCTCTGGCCTTTCACATAAGCGATGAACACTCTGGTTTTAATCTTTTTTAATTTAATCCTCAGAGCTCTTTTCACAGATAGTTCACATTATCCACACACTAATTGTTTGCATTTGTATGGTTCTCCTCTAGGGAGACCTAATATATGGCCCAGAAGAAGGCAGTTCCATCCTAAACTGAAACGTCAAAGGACACAGCACACTGGGTGTAATACAGTCCTTTTAAGATCAAGATAATAATTACCTGTCGAAGACCTAAGATTGGGTCACTTTTATGTCCGACATTCAACCCCTTGAGGGCAAGAAAGAGGATACACACCAATCACAAATTAAATCAGCTACTCTAACAAAAATCCTTTAAAAATTCAGAATTCAAACTAGGAGAGTCACTGATAGTTGTGGTTGGATTCACTTAATTTTGTTTATCTGTCACAGTATAATTTGTAATTTGTGACTTTTATTTTGAGTACCGCCATACAAGGAAATTACGGTTGTTTATTTCATTTTTGATTTTGTATACACATTGATTTGAACAAGAGATTTTCACTCACGGAAAATACTATGTATGATGAATATGTGTCCATGTCTATGTACTCTTATTTGCGTTAACTGCAAAATGAAAAAGGTATTGCATTTAAGTGCTAGCTAATTAATTCATGCTGATAAATGATTTTTTGGATAACTGCACTTGTTTCTGCATGCTTTATTCATCAGATACAGTGACAACTCTGATGAGGATCGCAATGGGCACATTGTTGGTAGCCCTGGAATCAGAAATGCATAGAGAAATTAGAGAACTTAGATTACAGTAACTGTACTAAGTCACTCCAAAAACATGTGGCAGGACACGTTAATGTCTCATGACATTTGGAAGAGGGTGGGGTTCCCAGGGATGAAGATACTGAACACGGCGCATGACGGGTCACCATTTGCCAATTGCAGAGCAGCTGTGTGGCAAGCATTACAAACACAATACCCAGACACATCAGGCATTGGGGCGATTACATCACGCAAGATGAAAGATGACGAAGACCCTGTGAAGTACATTCAGGAGATTCAAGAGCTTTGGAGCCTTGAAACACGAGAACCGTGGGACACAACTATAGCCATTTTTTTAATCACAAATTAGTGCAGGGATTACAAGAACCTGCACAGAAGAGTCTGAGAAAATTGGTGGGGATGGAAGCAAAGGGATGGCAAGAAATACAGTTCACAGTTGTACATCATTGCAGGGTATGGCAGGAAACGATTAAGCAAAAGGTGAAAGACAGAAAGGCAGATGAGGCAAAAGAAGCTATCAAAGTATGCAATGGAAGGGGCGGTCATAACCAGCCCCACCCCACAAGCAGCAGCACCTCAGCAGCAATACCAACAACCACAAACGTTTGCACCGCCCATGGGAGGAGGATAGATGGGGTGGAACAGCCTACAGCAGGGGTTTTGAGGAAGGAGAGGATTCCAAAGAGGGCGTGGCTTCAGGCCACAGCTGCACCACAATCAAGAGGGGTTTTGGGGCTCTGGACAGCCGATGCAGCCAGGCCCAGGGGATATGACAGTGGGCTTCCCAGGACAAGGGGGAACCACCACAGTGCTGGACCTGTGGGCAGACACAATTCTAGAGCATGTCGATTCAGATGGGCACAAGAGAATTAGGCAGATCAATGGCATCAAAATTATCAGGGGGGGCAGGAAGATTATTATGTTCAGGGCCAACAGCAGCAGGGACAGATGCAAGGCTCTTATCAGCAGATGCCACAAACACAGCCAACAGCTCAAAGACAGGTACAGGCACAGGCACCATAAATGGCAGCACCACTACCAAGGTATTTGCAATCACCACAGGTCAGGGAAATACACAACAGCTTGCACAACTACAGGATGACAGCGCACAAGAACCCATGGATACAGTGGCAACAGTGCCAGTGAGACAAGTGGGATGGGTCACCATGGTGGGGAACAACCCATGCACATGGAACAGTATCTATGTATTGTCAACAGGACAGCCCACTGATGAACTTGAAGTGTCCCATCCTGTCGATCACACCCAACCCTGTGGAGGAACCTTGCATAAGGGTGGTGATAGGTCATACAACTTTTTCCTTTCTTGTTGACACTTGGGCGACTAGGTCATCTATCAGGGAGGAAACATTTAAGTTGTCAGGCGATACCATGAACACTCAAGGATTCTCTGGGGCTTGAGAAGTTGTTCCTTTTACTGTTAACATCTCACTATCTATAGGAGGTCACAATGCACCACTACCCCTGCTTTACTCTTGACAGACACCTGTAAACATATTGGGACAAGATTCAAAAATAGGGCTAGGCCTGATAAACCCAGGTGGGCATATACCTTTAAGTAATCCAAAATAATCAGGGTGAGAGATCACAAGCAAAATTTCCGATGTACTCCTACACAGATTAAACATACAAAATTGAATTTCTTCAAGGTCAGCAAAGAGTTTGACCCTGGGTTATTTATTAAACACAAACACTTTGCTATTTACAATGTTATAAATAATACAAATGAGTACAACCCAGTCAAATAAGATGGATTTTGTTAAAAAAACAAAGATGTTTAACTTTTGTTCATCGACATAATTAATTTCACAAATAACATGTGAGACATAGAACAATACATATTCTAGCGTACAGAAAACATTGGGACGGGTGGACACTGAGTTTTATAAAGAAGTTGTCAACACTATTGTGTTTCTGCCAAATAAGGCTACTTATTGGAGCTTGTATGCAGTTGGCCTTCATAAGGACGTGGAATAGATGGTGTAATCATGTCCAAAGGGTCTTTGTCAAAAAATAATGACAGGGGAAGTGTGGATTAGAAAGTGATGTGATCTCGAGTGGTTAAGTACATAATTATCTTTAAGCTCGCTAGAGGTTTTAACTGAAAAGGTAAATGAAAGTTACAATGATGTATACAATTACATCTTGTAGATCTTACGGTACGCAATTCTCTGCTACGGTAAATTCTCATGTGGGAACCTCTCTCAGGTCGTAGGAGAACACATGTAATCTATAATCATCAGTGCTGATTTTGATGATCACAAAGATTCCTGAATGCCTATAATGAATCGAGAGACAGCAATGGACCCCATTAGATTTACTCGGGGAAAACGCTAAAGTTACTGTGCATCCATGTGGTAGCATTCTTACCTTAAGGGGCTTAGGCCCCTCAGGCCATGTGCTTAATCATGGTGCTGGCAGGTAGGCAGCGTCCTGGGTAGTGGTTTATCAGGCAAAAATGAATTCAAAACTGTGGAGGCAAAGAAGAAAAACACGCAATGTGTCAGTGTTTCTCTCTTGGACAACCGATGATACAACAGAACGTGGTGCTCTGTGACTGCATGGAACACTGGGGAATTCAGAAAAAAGCCGCACAGAGTGTTCACCCACATCATGTATGTTGCCATATTAAGCCGCGTAAACTGTGTATGTGCATTAGTAGAAAGCATGCCGTCAATTTGCTCCTGCTAAGATCTAGGTGCGTGTCATACGCGCGATATACCTGCTTTATTTACAAAAATTGTCTCTAAAGCGTTGGCCAGAATTAGTAAGCGTGTGTCTCACATGCCGGACCATGTTTGTGCCGTGCTGTGTCTACATATCGGATTTAGTGTCTATGGCCCTCATTACAACTCAGGCGTTAAGGGTTTAACGGCGCCGTCGGCGCCGTTAACCCTTAACGCCTGATTACAAGTGTCCCTTTGCGCGTTGGTGTTTAACGCCTGCTTTTAGCAGGCGTTAAAAATCCAACCCACAAAGGGACTTTGGAGCTAATTACGGCACCGTAATTTACGGTGCCGTAATTAGCGCCTTCCCCATTCCCATTATGCCCGATGGGGGCAAAAATGGGAATGGGGAAGGGCAAATGGTAAATGGGGAATTACCGCCCCACTCACCTTGGAATGGGGCGGTAATTCCGCCATCCACCATGGCGGAATCGTAACCTTAGCGGCATGGACCATGGTGCTAATAGCACCATGGTCCTCCGCCAAGGTTGTAATGAGGGCCTATGACTTGAAACAGTAATTGGAGGAAATTGTTTTAGAAAATGATACTCGAAAGCACCACAGGGGACCAAGTTCTGCTAATTCAATCCGGTTGCTATAGACCGTGAAAATAACGTACATGACCGAAACAATATATTACGCGGAAAAGAAAACCATCCTAGTCATGGGCATGCTGGACTTACTTGATCACTTTTCCGCACAATTATATGCTGTATGTGAGCTGCAGAGGCCCGGAACAGAGCTGGTTGCTTTCAGGACGGAGGATGCTGAGTGACAGATGCTAAGGCAATGGCTCCGTAAAGTAAACCTGTGGCCATTGCTAATTTGATAGGCCGATGTAGACACGCCCACATGGGTGTGGAGCTGTTGGAACAGCCAATGGGCAGCTGCTGTATGCTAACCCCGGAAACGTGTGTGTGGTGGGCTCCACCCTGCTGGGCAGAGTGTTAGTCAGCTGAAAGTGCCATTCAACAGGGTAGTGAGCCCCGGGGCATCCCCACGGCTGCCTTCGCGTGTGCCCAATATAACCCCTGGTGTAAAATGAAGGCTACGTCTGCTATGATGTGGGAATCAAAAAAGTGGTCTGAAAATCTAGTCCCTCACAATCTATTGAAAGGCATGTGTGTTTTCCAAGGTGTATGGTGTAGATCTGTGGCGGAGTAGACCGCTTGTTGGTTGCGTTCATAGACCTGGATTTGATGCATTTATAAATAGCTGCAATAGCAAGATACTTAAAATGTCCTTCTTGTATGATTGCGACATCATTTCCTAACAAGCGGATAAAAGTGCAACACATATAATCACATAATTTGGTGTGTTAATCTGTTTATGGCTAAGTTTCATCAGTGTGTGCTCTCTGGCACTTGCTGTATCACAGATGTCAACCAAATGTGGGCCAGTGATATGCTACTTCACCTTACATCAAATAATAAGCCATATATTTTTTTTTTAATGTAATGTTTCAGTCAATATCACAGAACATCCTGACATTGATTACAGAAATGCACCTATGTAGCCATGTCCGGTACATTATTGCCACGGTAAAAATGTTAGCCTTACTTCAATAAGGGTGATTAAATCATAGTTACATACAGACAATGTAAATACAGTTTGTCTATATTCCGTTGTTCAATTCTTGTGGTCCACATGTGTGCGCAGAGGCAACTTTTTACAACACATTATCACCATTAAGGCACAATTGAACCACATCCCCTGATGGCCAGATATAACAAGCCGATATAAACATAGTCTCCACGTATACAATCATGTCCTTGTAATGCACGTGTTTAAATTGTGTTAAAACGTTGGTCAATGCAATTGTGTATATACAGTTATGTAATTATGGTGGTCCACCTGTGTGCATGCAGGTACCTTCTATAACAAATTGTTACCATTAGGGCACAGTTAAACCACGTCCACTGATGACCAAATATAACAAGCGGATATAAACGCTGTTTCCAGGTATACAGTCAGGCCCTTGTTATGCATGTGCTTACATTGAGTAAAAAATTAAGTAAAAAAATTGGTCAATACATTATTGATCATCTCCATAGTATGTTCCCAGGCACTTTCTATCTCGTGTTTCGCTAAATGTTGCACAAAATGTGTATTAAAGGATACTAATTCAGTCGAGCTTGGGCCATAAGCCAATTGCTTACTACAGTGGACAGCTTGAACCAGTGATGAGAGGACATTACCCATGTAAACAGTGCTTGGCTGCAGCCTCCTTCGCAGTGGAGAAGTCATCAGCAGTGACAATGGGGTCCAGCACCACTCTGTACGTGGCGCATGCCCTTTTTGCAATTTTACACACAAGTAAAAAAGCACACTGACCACAAAGAGACCATCAGTCTACGAGGTGATACTATCAAAGCCTGGACTGAAGACAGATGCAGGACAGTTAACCCAGCACTATTCTTGGCAGATGTCCATCATCCAGGAGATTATGCACATGACTGTACAAGGAACATAGAGTTGTTCAGTGACACAAGCAAGGTGGAGGAGGATGCACTTGAGGGGGAGACATACTGTACATTGATGGTTCTTCGACAATTGACCAGACTGATGGGATTAGATGGATCGGGACTGCAGTGGTAAAATTGAAGGAGGTAGGAACAAGTGAAGTAGTAGTGGGTGCATGATTACCGTCCCATTATTCAGCACAAGCGGCAGATGAAGTGGCCCTCATACTGGCACTGGAACACAGTGTAGAGAAGCGTATGATGTTATATTCTGACAGTACATTCAGGACTGGCACGATGGAATAGGAGAGGGTTCAGAAGAGGAGATGGGACCAGTGCAGCATACACTCTTGTTAGGCAAACTGATTGAGGTAACTGCATACCCAAAGGAGGTGGCACTAGTGAAATGCCAAGCCCACACGCAAGGGGAATGTCCCATATCAAGAGGGAATGAAGTAGCAGACTATTTATTTTAAAAACAATGTATTAGCATTTGTATAAGTACATCCATGCATTTCAAATTTTACATATCCAGTAAAGATCTTTGCACTTGTATCGTTATATTGGTAGTAACAACAAACAACCAACAACTTTCCACACTTTTCGGGCATTATGTCTTTTCCAAACTCTTAATGCAAATGTACCAGGCCCAGCCTATGCTTCCAATTTCAACTCCCCAAGGTAGCAATTGGTCTGGACAGATTTGCTCTCACTGCATTGAGGTCAGGGTTAAATACTATGCAATAAAGCCAATAGATTTCAGGGGGGTTTATCATCAGATGCGTGGAACATGTCCCAAACAAGCACCTTCCAGGCCGCATATTTATCACTTCCATCAGGACCTGCTCTATTTGCCCCTTACATCCACAGCTTAGTCTCTGCTACGGCCAATCGCTCAAATTCCCTGTGCCATCTTGCGTATTGCGGGCCAGAGCAGATTTCCAGGCCATAGCAATAGTTATTTTGGCCAATGTGCATGCCATGTCCATAAACTTGACCACATGTTTATATTTGCTAATTCTGGGGTATGCTCCAAGCAAGCATTCTTTCGGTGACCACTCATATCGTGCTATTCCAGCCTTCCTACAGGCCTGTTCAACTCGTGCCCAAAACCTTTGCACATGCACACACACACCCAAAACATATCTATTAAGTCTGCATCCCCACTCCCACACCATGGGCATAGTGAGCTCACATTCTTATTGAACGTTGCTATCCTGTGTGGGGTCATATATGTGCGCTAAAGTACACAGTTAGTTGCATCAACTTGAAGCAAAGGTTTCTCGATACTTCCTTGAGGTACCCCAGTATCCTTTCCCATTCCTTCTCTGTTATGTCTGTGCCCAAGTCCTTTTCCCATAGCTCTTTCAGCACCGTGCTTTTGGGGTTGGGTGTATCTGTCAGCGTACTATACAATCTAGATACCGGCCGCCAGCCATCACTCAGACTATATATTAGGGCCAGCAGGGGGTTTACTGACGGTTCCTCAGGCCAGCCCTCCCACTTTTCTTTGGCTGCCTTTTGAACTCTTTGGTACCAGAGAAACTGGCCTCCAGGCACTTCTTCCATCTCTTGTATCGAATCGAACTCCCTCAAGACCCACTCCTCGTATACATCGCCCCAAGTGTATATGTCCCATCTTTCCCATCGTCTCATTATTGCCAGGTCAACGCTATTTCTACAGGTTTCAGACACTGCCCTCCTCCATAACTTCCTTCCCAATACCACAACCATGGGGGAGTGCCCCAAGCAACCCAATGGTACCCACAGTATTTTGTTTAGTTTTGCAGGGGCCACCAGTCTTTGTAGCAGCTCTGTTTTGGATGTGGACTCATCCACCAGCCATTTGACTATGTGACTGAGTTGGGCCGCCAAGTAGTACTTTTCTAGGTCTGATAGTTTCACCCCGCCTTCGCCATAAGGCAGGCATAATGTAGCAAGTGACAGCTTGTGGTGGCTGTTCCCCACAATAATTTGCGGAACAACGTTTCCAGTAGGCAGAAAAAGGACGCCTTAACGTAACAGTGTACGGTGTTAAAATAGTACAGAAATCTTGGCAGGATAATCATTTTGGTTATAGCTACCCAACCCTTTAGAGACAGCAGCAGTTTGGACCAAAATGTCATGGATTTCCTCAAACCTTTCACCACTGTTGCTGTGTTGTTTTCGTGCATTTGTTCTGGTGTGTATCATATGTTTACCCCCAAGTACTTGAATGATTCCAGCTCCCATCAGAGTCCCACTACCGGCAATTCACTCATGTTCCTCCCCCTCAAACCAGCTATCGGGAATATGCAGGATTTGGTTCTGCTGAAGCTAATCTCAGACACTCTTGCATAGTTGTCTAGTATATCCAAGACCGCTGGGACGTTTAGATGCAGATCCTTCAAGTACAATAGCACATCGTCCATGTAAAGCGGTATCAGATGTCCTACTCCCCCCACCCAAATGCCCGCCTCCAAGGACATGCTGCAGTCTGCTTAAATTTAACGCAGTAATGCACCCCGGAATAAAAACGTTCTGGTCGCTATGGATCAAGTTCCCTATTACCCTGCCCAATCGCTTGGCTAGTATTGTGGTTAGGATCTTAACATCATAATTTAACATTGCTAGTGGGCGGTAAGAGTCACATTCATCCATTGGTTTCCCTGGTTTGGGTATCAGGATAACTAGGGTTTCCTTCATGGACTCTGGCAGCACCCTTTCGTGTATGCCTCCTTGAACACCTCAAGCAGCACTGGGGTCAGCACTGTCTCATATGACTTGTGGAACTCAGCGGGAGCCCATCGCTTCCGGGTCTTTTACTCGAGGCAAGTGACCATATCACCTCAGATATGTCCTCTATTGTTATGTCCATCTCCAGCTGCACTACCCATAGCTTGGGGAGACCGATTTACTCTAGTGTGTCCAGTATGTCCACCTGGGGCACCTGGTGGTCATGGCTGTACAGGCAAGAGTAAAATTCACCAAAACTGTCATTGATCGCTTGTTGCATTTTGTGCACAATGCCTATTTCATCCTTAAGTTCCGTGGTCAGTGTTTTGGGTGTTAACTTCTGCACAGCCATGCCAGCAGCCTACCTGATCTGTAGCCCTCTACATGTGCTTTAGTGGTTTTAACTGTGTAGTCAAATTTTCACAGCCTTCCCCACGCCTCTTGACAGTTCCCCCTCATCTGTGCTAATTGAAGCTCCTCCTCGCGTGTCCCTTGTATGTGGCACTCTCTTTGTTTTATTTCGTCTTTCCACCTGTCCAGTTCTGATCTCAGTGTTTTTCTGATGCCTCCCACACCAGAATAACCTCCCCCTCACCACCACCTTCATTGTTTCCCAGACCATGCCCCACCTCTCAACGCTGCCCAGGTTCCTCTCAATATATTCCTCTAGTTTGCTCCATAATTCTTCCTTGAATGCCTGATCTGTTAACGTGTCTGTGGGCATATGCCACAGTGGTATGGGGGGCCTAGTGCCCCAGATTCTCCAGATTAACAGCAGTGGCGACTGATCCGATCTTGTCCTGCCCAAGTATTGTGCCAACTCCACCTTCGCCAGGTGGACCCTGGCCACAAATAGGTAGTTGATCTTGGTGCGTAGATTATGTGGCGAGGGAAAATAAGAATAACCCCTATCTGTCGGGTGTAGTTCCCTCCACACATCCGCCAGGTCTAGGGCCCCTATCAGTGCATTCAGTGCCCCCTTAGCCACCTCGTTCCGGGTTGCCGGTGGTCTAGATCTGTCCAGCTCCCAGTCTCTCACACAATTATTTCACCACCCCAGATGAAGAAACATTCTCGATATGGGGCTAATTTAGCACCCAATGTGTCAAGGTGCATCGGGATCCTATGATTGGGGAAGTAAGAGTTGACTATACATATTTCTACCTGTTCGATGTAGCCCCTTAGCATCAAATATCTTGCATCCAGGTCTGTTTCCTTCCCAAGTAGCTTAAAGGGAACCACAGGGTTTATCCAAGTGAGAACCCCACAGGCATATTTAGAGTAGGCAGCCCCATAGCACTGTCCACCCCAATGTTCCACAACCGTGGCCATGGCTTTTTGTGTTAGGTGCGTCTCTTGCAATAGTGCAATAGACACTCTCTTCCTATTGAGGAAGGACTTCACCTGGTTCCTGTGCAAATACGTGCCCAGTCCCCGGACATTCCATGTCAGCACCTTAATGTCAGCAGCCATAACAGCGTTTCGTCCCCCCTCCATACCTCCTTATTTGTGTGCACCCAGTCTCCTGACTCAAGCACATACAGCTTTTCCACACTTCGTACGACCTTCACTCCTGTCCGCTCACTCGACATCTCATATCCACATCCTCTGACATATGTCTCTTTTCGTGAAGAATTCAGAACACTAAGAACAATAAACCAAACCAAAACCAAAGAACTGCGCTAAGCAGCCACGTTCCATCCACAGTGCTCAAGCGCTCCCGCACCTTCTGGCCCCATCCGGGCAATAGCGTGTGAATTGTGCCGCATCAGCAACTGGCTAACGCCTAACAATTTGTGGGGTATTGATAGTGATATTTTATTTCTATTGCGCTCATACACAAGTGTTTCAGAGCGCGACATGGCAAGGGAAGGGGAACAGGGGAGAACAAAAACAACGATATTACTAGGCCCAGTGACATTGAGAACGTGCAAGTGCAGGGTAGAGGGAGAAGGGGGAGAAGTGCATGGAAGGGGGAACAAAAGGAGAGTGTGGAGCGAGAAGAAAAAAACAAAAATAATAATAAAATAATAAATAAAAAGGCAACAAACAATGGGAGTGCAGCCAGCAAGTGCCAAGTGCTGGGTTTATGGCAGCAGGCCATGTAGGTCTGAAAGTGCAGGAAGAAAAGGGGAGGGCTGTATGGGTACCGATACAGACCCCAGTGCAGGGGGTGTCCTGGAGGCAGTGCGTGAGGGTGGCAAGATGAGCAGGTACCTGGGCCGGGAGGACAGAGGGTGGCCAGGTGCATGGTGCCGAGGGAGAGTAGAATCAACAGGGGAGAGGGGAGGAGAAGGAAGAAGCAAAGAGGAAGGTTTTGAGGTGCTTCCGTAACCGTAGATGGTTCTCCTCAGGTTTTAGAGTGGCAGGGAGGCTGTTCCAGAGGGAGGCCCCAGCCGAAGACAGAGATCTACCCCCAGCTTGTTTCTTTGAGAAACGACTGACCCTGAGGGAGTTAGAGGTAGAGGAGCGGAGTGCTCGAGATGGGAGGAATTTGCGGAGGGATAGCTGAAGGTATGTTGGACCCAGGCCCCAGAAAGACTTGTGGACCATGCAGAGGGTTTTGAATGTAATCCGTGCATCCACTGGGAGCCAATGGAGAGATTTCAGAGCTGGAGAGATACGATCCCATGGCTTGAGGCCAAGGACAAGTCTCGTAGTCCTGTTCTGGATAAGTTGTAAAGGGTGGAGAGTAGAGGCATGTAGATTAAGAAAGAGGCTGTTGCAATAGTCCAACTTAGTTGGAACCAGAGCTTGGGAGACAGTGAGCTTCTGGGGGAATGAGAGGAAAGGAAGAATACCTCTGAGGAGGTGCAGTAGGATGCTTGACTTTTTTGATACATCAGCGATATGGGCGGAGAAGGAGAGTGTGGAATCAAAGGTGACACCAAGGTTCTTGGCCTCACAGGTGGGGATAGGAGGGGAGCCAAGGGAGGCTGGCCAGAGAGTGAGGGGAAAGGAAGGTGATAGTGTGCCAATGAGGAGGATCTCTGTCTTGCTGACATTAAGACAAAGATCGTTGGCGGCACACCAATCTTGGATGACAGTTAGGCAATCAGTGATGAGAGAGGTGGAGGAGGTGGCCGACGGCAGCCTGAAAATGAGTTGAGTGCCGTCTGCGTAGCACTGGAAGTTTGAGCAGAAAATGGCAATACAGAGGGTGAGAGTTGCCAAGTATTGGTTGAAAAGCCAGGGCGAGAGGTTAGACCCCTGGGGAACACCACAGGTGGAGAGGAAGACAGATGATAGGAAGGGCCCGAGTTGGACCTGGGAGGGTCGATCATAGAGGAAAGAGGTCAGCCAGGCCAGAGCCTGATCGGTGATGCCCAAGTTATCCCAGAGATGGTTGAGCAGGATGGTATGGTTGACCGTGTCGAAGGCAGAGGAGAGATCAAGTAGGATGAGAACAGAGGGATAGCTAGAGTCAAGGTTGGAAAGCAGATCTTCACGGATGTTCAGGAGTGCAGTTTCCGTGCTTCTGCCAGATCTGAAGCCAGACTGATGGTCATGGAGACAGCCAACAGAATCAGAATGAAGGTTTAGCTGAGAGATGGCCAGCTTTTCAAGGAGTTTGCCTAAGAAGGGGATAATGGACATTGGGCGATAGTTGGCCGGACAAGAGGGATCCGCTGTGGGTTTCTTGAGGAGAGGATGCACAAGGGAGTGCTTAAGAGGGGAGGGGAAGGATCCTGAGGCAAAGGAGTGGTTGCAGAAGTCGGCAAGGGCCGGAGCGAGGGTATCAATGTGGTCCTTGAGAGTTTTAGCGGAACGTGATGAACCTGTTTTGGCTTTCATAGATCGGACTTGTCTAGCGACCTCATTAGGGGAGAAGAGAGGAAAGGAAGAGAAGGAGGGTGGAGGGGTGGCTGGAGGAGGGTCAGTGAGTACCGACGGAGAGGGAAGAGGAGAGGGGGTGGAGGAGAGTGTGGACAGGATGTCCTGGGTTTTTGAGATAAAGTGTGAGGCCAGGGCATTGCAAAGAGCTTGAGAGGAAAGGGGAGGGGTAGAGACTGCAGCAGGGTTGGCCAGCTCCTTACAAATTTTCAAGAGTTCGGCCGAGCTGTTAGATGCCGCAGAGACACGGGCTTGAATGTTGACTCTCTTCTTGGTATGGACAGAGAAACGTTATTGGCTCTGGAGAAGGCGACAGGCCAGTTTGTCAGAGGATGAGCAGGAATCCCTCCATTTTCTCTCAGCCGCCCTACACCTACATTTAAGTGTAGCTAGGTCGGAGTCACACCAGGAATTGCACTTGGCTTTGGACTTCAGGCGGATCCTCATGACGGGCAAGAACATCAAGAGTATCAGAAATAGAAGAATAGAGAGAAGACAGGGCTGTGTCAGGGTGTGAGTCAGCCAGGGGAAGAGGGGGTGGGGAGAAGGTGGAAGCAAAAGCCTCAACTGACACACGCATCATGGGCCGTATGTCCAGGAAGGTAGGTGCCAGTGTTGGGGTAGGCTTGGCTTGGGGGGAAGAGAGAGAGAGAGATGAGCGGAGAGGAGGCAGTGGTCACTCCAGGAGAGGGGAGTGAAGAGAGGGATAGATCAGGGGAGGCTAGAGGAGATCAAGACATCAAGTGTGTGCCCTGCAGAGTGCGTTGGGCCAGAGGGAAGGATAGAGAGGGAGAGGAAATCGCAGAGGTCGCAAAAGAGCAATGTTGAGGGACAGGTAGAATCAAGGTGAATGTTGAGGTCACCAAGGAGGAGGAGTTGAGTGGTTGAGGCCAGGAGAGAGGAGGAGAGGTCAGCCCACTCAGAGAGAAAAGAGGTGATTTGACCAGTGGGCCGGTAGAGAGTGGCAACAGTAAGAGAGTGGCTAGGAGAGATTGAGAGCCTACAGATGAGGCATTTGAAAGAGGAGTAGATCTGAGTGTGAATTATAGTGGCAGGAATCCACTCAGGAAAGATCAAGGCTACACCCCCTCCAGGGCGAGTGGATCTGGGTGCGGAGAGGATCTTGTAGCCATCAGGGAGGAGAGTGTCAAAGCTTGTGACAGAGCTGGCCGTGAACCATGTCTCTGTAAGACCAAGGTCGTCAAGGTCAAGTTCTTCAAGGAGGTGGCAGATGTCAGAGGAGTGTTTGACAGCAGAGCGAGATTTGAGAGTGGCAAGATGAAGAAGGTTGCCGGCCTTAAAGACCTTCCAGGGAGGGGTACAAATCAGAGGTACGCCCTGCGGAGTTGTGGAGGTAGCAAGAAGATGGGCAGAGGAGGGAAGAGTGGGCAAGGTAGCCAAGGAATGAGAGGAGGGGACAGCCGGAGAAGAAAGGAAGTTGATGAGGTAAGGGAAATGCCTATCAAAGAGGAGGAGATTGGCCTGGGGACCTTGGACCATGACAGTGCCATTTAGATAGAAGTTAAGGATGACTCTGGAGGAGTCAAAAGAAGCCATGAGGACTTCCCAGCGAGTACCATTTATGGGAGAGCAGGAGACAGGACAGAGCACAGAGATCATATGGGGTGGTCCATAGATCAGGTGAAGGAACAACAAAGAGGATGTCGGTGATGGTCTGTCTGGAAGATGCACTGGTATAGGTATCAGCAATAGGGAGACCGGGTTGGAGGCCAAGATATCCTTTTTAAACTTCTTCTTTCTGCTGACTGGGGTGGGTCTGCTGACTCTGATCGAGGGTCCTGTTCTAATCCCAGCCATACAGAAGAACAAAATCTTGATTGCCGTAGCAGTGTGTGTCCACTGCCTCGCCGCAGCACACCTGCAGGCCCTCCGTTGTTATGTTCCTCCAGCTCCCCACCCCTCCATCAGGCCACCCATCGCTCATGTAACTGTTTCTTTGCCTCCATCCAAGTTGTTGTGTTCCATCCACATTGTGGCCGCCACTGGTGTTTCAAGGAAGACAGGTCGACCTTTGTATATTACTTTGAGCCTAGACGGGTACATAAACATGTATTTCAGGTTTAGTTGCCTGAGCCTTGCTTTTATTGGCACGAAGGAGTTCCTTGCTCTTTGAACTGTGGGTATGTAGTCTGGGTATATGGCTATGTTGGATTTGTCGCGTCGGATCTCCCCACCTTCTCTCGAGTATTTCAAGATGGCCTCCCTGTCATGGAAGTTCTGAATTTTTGCTATCATGGGGCAAGGTTGTGAACCCGGCAGCAGTCTTTTTTGGAAGGACCTGTGGGCCCTCTCCACCACGAAGCCTTGTGATAGGTTGCCTGGCCCAACTGCAGTATCAGGTTCTCCACGAAGTCTGTTGGGTTTGAGCCTTCCATTCCCTCCGGAATTCCTAGCAGAAGTACATTGTTGCACCGGGCACGTCCCTCAGCGTCTTCTGCCACATTTTTCCTCTCTAGTTATGATAGTCTCTCTTCAAGGTCTTGGGTGGTCTCCATCGTTTCTTTCAGCCCTGTCTCTGCAATTGTGACTCTTTTTGTGAGGTCGCATCAATTGCATGTCAGCCTTAACCTCCTCAATTGTTGTGTTTATAAAGGATCTCAGAGCTGCAATTGCATCTAGCAACTGGTTCTCCTTGGTTCCAGCCTCCATGTCCGGTTGACCTCTTTGTGCCCCTGGGTTGCTCTGTGGCTGCTCCTTGGGCTTGGCCGCGTTGAAGGAGTCCATGATTGTGGGGTCCTGCCTTCCTTTAGTGGAGGGCATGTCTGCGATGTCAATGTTCAATGATTGCTGTCTGCTTGGTAGTCTCTCCACTACTTCGTGGTCACTGGTCCACCCGTTCCTCAGACCAGATTGGCAGCTTGCCACCAGAGCTCTCGGGCTGTATGCTCGTTGGCCTGTTCCTCGCCCCCCAAGCAGTGCTCCGTGTGTGCTCCATGTTTCAGTGTGGAACCAGAGTGCCCTCTAACTGCGAAGGTGGTGTTGCCGCTGGCTATGGCCTTGCCCTCATGGCAGCCATGGCACTGTGGCTGCCTCAGTGGGGTGGTTTGTGGTGCCTCTTAGCACATGCTAGAACAATCATATTGTATTGTCCAGTGAGTCTAGCACCCAGCTGGATCATGTTGTGCCTGATTTGCTGCCTGCACTGTCAGTGTTCACAGGGTAATGTCTCAGTCGTACTGCGTAGTGAATACTGCTGTGGCTTTATGCCTCAGTTTTCCACACCCTTTATTACATGTGGCCGGCTTCATACAGTGCAGGTTTGCGGGAAGCCTGCTGCAAGTGTCCCAACCAGCCACCACTACACTCAGCACTCGATTATGGTAGGTTGTGACTACTACATTATAGGGGCCCACACACCTCCAGATCCTGTTTCCCTTTTTGTCAGGGTGCGTAGCACAGATTTTTTGTTGCTGCTTCCGTGGGTTCCACCACAAGTTATCTCTATGCCCAAGGACTTCTTATGTCTGGGTTATCTCACTCAGTACTGCCACCCTTTTCCACTGCGTTATGGCCCCGTCACTGGATCTTCTAGCATACTTTGTGTGCGTGCTATATTGCCTGTAGGGCTTCGCCGTTGTGGCCCCTCAATCATGTACTATTGCGGCCACTAGGCTCATTAGCCTACCATCTGCTGGCTCCTTGGTTGTGTGCCCTTGTCAGAACTCACAGCGTGTCGTCCAAAGCCATTCTGCTGTGTTTTGCTACCTCCCTTTTCATACCAGTAGCAGCATGCTCTTGCGACACCTGTCTCCGTATGGAACCTTTGTTGGGCACCCGCAGTATGAAGTACCGCTCTGCAGCCTCCATTGTCCCACCTAGATGAGCCTCCTGCTCTGTGGGGCTACCTCATGTGTGCCGTTGTGTCCTCTTTCAAGACTCCTACCCGCCCGGGGTTCACTTCAGATGTGGCTTGTCCGCTACCTCACCTCACTATAGCCTTTTCATGTCACTCAGCCTCTTGCAGAGCCCCAGCAGTCACAATGGGTCTTCTGCAGCATTCGTAGCTCCCGGGCGGTAACCGTAGGCTTCTTCCGTTACCCCAATCTGCCACGGGTGTCGACACTGTGCTACGGCTCATAGTAAGCCCTTCCTCTTTGCAGCACCACAGACTCCTCTTGCCTTCTCGCCCGCACCAGTCCCTCCTCTGCTTCACTGCAGAGACACAGCTCTGACTGCCATCTTAGCTGCACCGGGTCCACGATTTGCTTAAATCCCTTTCCGATTTTCGCCTACACCCCACTCCGGAGCTGGGGAATCGGTTACTGTGCCGGCACGTATGCTTAATTTTACTTAAATCGCCACTTATTGTAAGTTTCCAGGATAAATAAAGGATCTTGTGGGAGCTCTAATCAGGCGCAGCCTCACACTATGAGCTCAGGCCATGCCCCAATGAAGTAGCAGCCTATTAAGCAAAGTGTGCAGCATATTTTGGGAACCTGTGGGAACTGAAAGAAAGGCCAAAAAGCCCACAGAGGAGTGAGGAACATGGTGATGAGGGAAGGTTACAATGCATTACCAGGTACACAAATTATGGTACTGCAGGGAGCTGCACCACAAGAAGAAAAGGAGCTATGGGTAAAGAGAGGATGCTCAATGTCTCCAACCTATGCCTTATGGCGACAGAACAACACAGAGAAGGTGGTCATGCCGTTTGGCACTATTGTAAACCGCACTGACACAATTGCATCATCTATCACACACAGGAAAGGAGGTCATTGCTACATGTATTATAGAAAGGTGGTTTCGCCCAAACTTGAATGAACATGTAGCTGATTTTATTAGTAACTGCTTGACTGGTCAGCAGTTCACCACAGGACATACTTCAAGAGTTGTGAGTGGAGCCATACCAAGACCCATAGGCCCATTTCTGCACCTCCACGTGGACTATGTGGACATGATCCAAGTCTGTCAAGGATGCCGCTACACGATAGTGCTGGTTGGCCCATTCTCCAGATGTATAGAGGCTGGCCCATGCACCCATGCCGATGCACTCAGAGCAGCAACCTTTCTGGTATGGGACGTCCTCCCAAGATGGGGTGTGTGTGAGGTCCTGCGGTCTAACAATGGTCCTCACTTCGCCAATGAACTGATTCAACACATCACAGCCCTACTAGGCATAAAGCACAAATTCGCCAGTTTTTACCACCCGCAAGCAAATGGAGTGTGTGTACGCCTGAATGCACTCATGAAGGAGTGCATTGCCAAAATTCAGCAAAGCACCAAGAAAAACTGGCTTCACTGTTTGCCGTTGGTACTCTTTGAATTGGGCAACAAGCCAGGGTCTGACCACCATTTAATGCCCCACAAGGTGGTGATAGGACAGCACATGCATCGCCCCTTGGCTCCTCCCACTAGGGCATTGAAGGATTATGACAGTAGCACAGATTTGCTAGGGCAATAAATGTTTGGCTATATCACTTCCCTGGTTTCTAGCACATCTTTTATCTCTCACCAGATACCGCGAATCCAGGGCACACCTGAAGACAACAAAGAGAGCGGCTTCAATAATGCAGACTCTGATAACCAACTTGAACATTCAGTGAAGATGGGGGACCTGGTCCTCCACAAGAACTTTCTCCGGCGATGGAATTCACATAGATTTGCGTGACCTCAAGTTGTGAAGACCTTGAAAAACAGTTTGGAATGACATCGAGGTTATCAAGCCCTACAAACCAGTGGCCGCATGTGGCAAAAAAACTGCAGTGACAGACAGGGCCAACGTTCAAGATCTCGACAAACAACAAGCACATGTGGATCACACAGAGTTAGGGAGGGCAGGACACCCAATGATTCAAGGATCCCAAGTAGCAGACATTGCAACTGGTGTACTAGTCCAAATAGATAGCTAGAAGCACTGTTTGTTTGTCATTTTTCTTCCCGCACACGCATGACTACGTGAAAGTGATAAAACACTGTTTTTTTGTTATTTTCCCTTTTTGCACACGCAGGTCTACATTAATGTAAGGGCTGTATAGGCTGTTTTCCAGATGTTACCTCCCAGTGATAACCCTGAAACGTTCTCCAACCAGGGTGTGCATTACAGAAGGAGACCAAGAAGATTCTGAGCACAATCCCCTACATTGTATTTCCTTATATTATTAGAATATCTGGCCCAAGCCTACCCACAACTTGAACACAGTGCATACCCCGTTCTGCCCACATTACGAGATGTTGTTTGGGAGGAGGAGGTCTTTGCCTTTGCAATTTGCGACTATTTCGTTTGGGGAGCTTGAGGGTACTGACAAGAGCTAACAAAATACTGCTTTTCTGTGCGATTTTGAGGTGGGCAACTTTATCCTCTCATCAGCTGGAAGCATCCATCAGCGTAAGTGGCATTACAAGGACTAATAAAGGAAATGATTACACTAGTGTGGTTGTTGATTCCCAGTGGCGCATTGGCCCTCATGTTCTGATCAATTTATCATGCTATGAGCATTACTGCTGTCTCCCCTATTAACATTACCTCAACCCTAGCAGGAAGGATGATGATGTCAGGTGGAAGAGAAGACACTGCGGATAAGGTAAGGAGAGGTAAGCGCAGTGTTGATGCAGACATGAAGGGAGTTGACATGTATCTCACACACAAAGCACGGGTTACAAATAAGATGTGGTACAAACACATGTTCAAGGTGGGTAGGGACACCACAGGGTAGAGAGCTGTTGTGTGTGCTCTTTAATCCTCTACACCATGAGTGCTACACAAACGTTCATTGCAATATCCACAGCAGCACTGACTATTTTTGTTGTGTAGGTACTACGGCTGGTGGTGGTTTTGGTAGTGGTGGCTCTTGGGGAGGAGGGATGGCAATAGCTGATGCCATTTATAAGATAAATAGCAGTTTTGCTAATATTCTTCCAAGTATGTGCTCTGTACTAGATTGTTAAGGGATAAGTAAGAATATGTATAGGAGCTGTGCAAGGGGAACATTTTGAGCTTGAAAGTTCCCAGATCAGTAGAAAGTGCAGTTCAGAACTGTCTTGAAGCACAGACCCAATCGCAAAGTGTGGATGTGTTCATGAACATGTCATCATGCCGGGCGCATGCGGTCGTGTGACACTGTCTGAAAATTATGCAATGATGTCAGATGTTCACAAACGTTGACGGACACAAAAACAGTGGAGAAAGTTGCAAAAAGTGTATAGAAGTGTTACAATTAATGGTAGAAGGTGGGACATGGCAGAATTTTAATGTGAAACTGTAAATTAGACAAAAGTGTTGCTATATTGTGCTATGTATGATAATAGTAAGCTGTAGGAAATGAGCATGCACTGGTAAAAACCCATGTCAACAAGAAGAAATTGTCCCCTCTCCCATGTATCTAATTCTTAGACGCCCTCCTCTTCTATGGGGGGGCATAAACTTGTTCCTACCTTGTCACGTATAAATTAACCATTAGTTGTCAGACAAGGGGACTACTGAGGGACTCATCACATGACTCTGCATGCAGTTGTGGTCATTATCTTAACCTGTAATGACCCTAGAGGTCGTTATTCCAAAACAGGGGGGCTTTCTATTTGCAGACAGGAAGAAAGACCATATGCAAACAATTCTAATGAAAAAAAAGGAAATTTATGTGGTAAAAAGAACCAAATTATATAAAACAGGTGTGTATTAAACATTGTATGGTGACACATGTATATAAAGGTAAAGCAAAAGTGAGATAACGTATAACCATGTTGCACTTTAAATCCTCAGTGCTAAACATCTGGTGTGCAGTAAAAATATATTTTGTGTGACATAACATCAAGCAATACAATTACTGAATATGTGTAAATTGTCACATGAATTGTGAGGCTCAGTTGCCTCCAGAATTAGTACATTAGAGCAAAGTGTTCATAGTCATTCACACAACTTCAGTGCTCTTGATTGACTTTCTTGGGTCTGTACAGTTTGGACTTGAAGGATATCTCTATGTTCAGGCCAACGTGCTCTTTAAGCATTTGTTTAGCGTGCTCGAGGCTAGACAAAGGGTGTTTGGCAGTCTATCCTTAGTCTTTATCTGCGTGTGGTTAAAGGGGTGCACGTTTCGGTGCTTGAGAGTACTTGTCCAGTACAAGGCACCTTCTTCAGGGCGTCCAAGTGGTAGACCCGGCTATGTTCCTGGCGTGGTCGGTATCACTATCCCGAGTTCCCTTGGGGGGAGTCCAGGGGCGGTCGGGCTCTCGCATAGGACCTATGGCAGGTGGCTCATATGGTGGGCAGCACTGGACATCCAGGAGTGCTCCTCAGGGTCTGGTCCTGGTGTCTTGGTAACTGTCTACGTGTCCGCTGTACCCAAGTTGCCGGTTTTAGGGATTGTTTTTAATGCAGATTCTTGGCTTGGTGTGGCCGTGCCACTGTTCTGCTTACTTCTGTAAGCTCTGTAAAAATTTGGTGAGTCATTTCTTGTGTGCCGGAAGTTGAGCTGCAGTATCAGCCAGGTAGCTCACCCATGGCATTCTTTGAAAAAACGTTTTTAAAGGGACATTATGGTTAAGTTGCACTAATAAAAACCTATGAAATTCACCAAAAAAATGTTGTTAAAGGGACGTTATGGTTAAGTTGCAATAATAAAAACCTAGAAATTAAATTAACAAAACTTTGTTAAAGGGATGTCATGGTTACAAGCAAAACCGAAAAACCTCAGAATTTTGCCAGTTATGGTAAGCTAAGGAATAATAACTGGTGCACTAACACCCAGGACATTAAAGATGACATCACGAATGGCATTGATGAAATCACTGATGACATCACATATCTGGACCACTTGTTTTTATTTTTGCCACTTCAATAAAAAAATAAGAATGATAGGTAATTGGGTATTCAGCGATTAACTTTCTGCCATTCCTCAAATGTAGCACCTCCCTTGACTACCGATTCAAGAAATCATCTACACATGACTTGCATCATGGAAAGATCGGGAGTTGGTAAAACAGACTGTACAGTTGACACCACTGCTGAAGTTGAGGCTTCATTTGCAGATTGTAATATTGTTGCACTGATGAATGGAAGTGCTGCAGGTGGTGCTGATGTCCGTTTACGCAAAGAATGGAACCCATGACTTTTTCTTTTATAATGTTTGGCGCTTTCCGATAGTCATTATCCACGTTATCCGAGTGGACTCACACTACATGATTAATCATAATGAATGTTCCCAGGATTTGAGATGGAACATTGGAAGGCCCAAAATGTAGTTTTGTTGCAGAATGTACAACATACTTCTTATGCCTCTTTTCTAGAACATTGTTCTTTAACTTTAAAGAAACAGCAACTGTCAGCAGTGGTTTTCATCCCAGTTGCCTTCTTCCTCAGTGGCGATGGATTCAGAACCCAAATGATAATGTCATCACTGCTGGTACTCTTGTGGTCAGACATGTTGGAATGTCCAACCAGGAAGGAATATGTAAAATAATAAAAATGGCAAAACATAAATGGTGCTATCCTCAAAAAATGAAAAAGTAAAAAATAAAAAAAATAAGCAATCTAAAAAAATCACAAAACAAAGAAAGATAGTATTAGGGGAAGAGTGGGTAAAGCGCATAAAGAGTTTGAGGGGTATAGCACCAAAAGTGCTTGCAGTTACTGAAAAACCCTTTAATTAGCAAGTACAGAAAGCAATGATAAATGTAAACCTATTTTTTGTGGGTGTGGTGAGTATTCGCACCTACAGACTTCCACACCCGCTGATTTGATGGTGTGTTATGCACAGATGTCATGATATGGCCGTGTCAATGCATCCAAATGGGCGATTGCACTGTCCGTAGACACAGCTAGACAATGCCACAAAAAATGATGCCGCCTCCCTGAACCTCTCTACTATTTCTAACATTAATAACTCTTCAACTAGAGTGTTCCAGTGCTGCCAGTAATTGAATACTCTGGCTGTTGCTAGCAGCACCCTTAACGAATGGATGTTGATTTTACTCAACCACCACTCGCAGCTACAATAAAGATATCAGACCACATATGAGCCAAAAAAGACTGCCACCCAGTATGGGCCAGACCATCTCATGCAAATTCCAATACACATCATCCCAGGGGATTCACAGCAAATGATTTATCATAATTGATGTTCCCAATCTTTATGACAGAATATTACAAGACCCATGTCTTAGTGTTTTCTTGAACAATATTAGACATATTCAAATGTCCGACTGGTGATGAAAATATAAAACAACAAAAATGACAACTCTAAAAAGACAATGCCACAAAAAATGAAGCCTCCTCTGTGAACTGCTCTAGCATTTCTAAAGACTACTTAAAAAGAGTATTCTAGTGCTGCATGTGTTTGAAAACTCTAGCAGTTGCTGACAGCCCCTTCAATGGGTAGAGTTTCATTCTGCACAACCACCGCTCTCAGATGCAGTAAAGATATTACACTATAAGCCAAAAAATGCTGCATCCCACCATGGCCCAGACCATCTTGTGCAATTTCCAATACACATCATCCACATCATCACTGGCAACTCACACTAAACTATTTACCATAATTGATGTTCACAAGCTTCATATCCCAATCCATGGCGGACATCTTTTTTTTCTTTTTTCAGTTGCAAAATGCTGAGTGTCTTCAACCGACTAAAGACACTATAATTATCCCAGGATGATGTAGACAGCAACACATTTAATGGGTGGACGTTGATTCTGTACAACCATCAGTCACAGCTACAATGAAGATAGAAGACCACATACAAGCTGAACAAGACTACAACCAAGTATGGTCTCAATTATCTCACACAATTTCCAATACACAATGCCAAGAGACTCCCACAAAATAATATATCATAATTGATATTCCCAAGCTTCATATTGCACATCTTTTTTTTTTTTTAGTTCCGAAATGCTGGAGTGTCTTCAACTGAATAAAGACACTATTGGTACCACAGACTTAAGTGGATGAAGACTTCCGCCAGATGCATTTCATCATAAAGAAAAGATCATGCAAAGATCTCTCTCTCATCCAAGCAGTACATGTAGAGATAAAGCAACACATCTGTAAACACTTCATGAAAAGCCTCCTCTCTAAATGTCTCTTCCATTTCTAATAACTCTTCAGATAGAGTGTTGCAGTGCTGCCAGTGTTTGAAGACTCTGGCAGTTGCTGGCAGCACCTTCAATGGGTGGAAGTTGATTCTGCACAACTACCACTCATTGCTGCAGTAACAATATAACACCACAAATAAGCCAACAAAAACACTATGGGGCAGACCATCTCCTGGAATTTCCAATACACATCATCTACATCATCTCATTAGACTTGCAGCAGGTGATTTATCCTAATTGAGGCTCCCTAGCTTTCTGGCGAAACATTAGAAAGGCCACACCTTAGTGTTTCCTTGAACAATGTTTGACATATTCAAATGTCCAACTGGGACCGGACATATAAAATAACAAAAATGACAACTCTAAAAAGACACTGCCACAAAATATGAAGCCTACTCCCTGTTTGAAAACTCTAGCTGTTGCTGGCAGCACCTTTAATTGGTGAGGGTTCATTCTGCACAACCACCACTCACAGCTACAGTAAATATATAAAACCACAGATAAGCCAGAAAAGACTACAGCACAGTATGGGCTAGACCATCTTTTGCAATTTCCAATATGCATCATCCAATTATTTACTTATTTTTTTATTTTATATCATTCCAGGAGATTTGCAACAAATGATTAATCATGAATAATATTCCTAAACTTAAACTGAACATTTCCAATATCTATAAACTGTTGCCAAATTTCTTTTTTGGCAACACAATTTACCAAAACAAAAACTGCAATGTCATACTTGACTCCTAGAATGTTTATTTCCTAATAAACCACTTCCAACAATTATTCACATCCATGTTCTACATATATAGCAATACCACTTCATTGTTAGCTCATAAAACCTTTGATTACCTTAATAACAATTTAGGCCATGGACTTGGCCATGACAAATAGTGTCCAAATATATTAATTTGCATGATTAAAAAACATGCCTAGTAGCCCATCACTGTTTTAAAATATGCAATGTCAACAATGAAAGCTATAGCCAATGTCCATAGCTAAATGCCATAACTAGTGTCCATTAATATATTAAAATATACAGTCAGCACAGCCAAAGGCCGTAGCCACTGACTAGTATTGTGGTCAAAACCATATCACATGGCTGGTTATTGTACATAATATACAGTGGGCACAGTCGAAGGCCATCACTTATTGCATATATTTATCGCAAAACAAATTGTGGCCATGGCCAAAACATGTACAAACTGCTCAAGGTCAAACGCGATGCTAGTGACCCATATATATGTTAGAATACATAGTGGGCACAGCCAAAGATTGTAGCAACTGGCCAGTACTAGTAAGCCGTGGAGGGAAGAGTGGGGACAGCAGGAGAAGAAAGGGAATTGATGATGTGCGGGAAGCATCTATCAAAGAGGAGAAGGTTGGCCTGAGGGCCTTGGACCTAGATGGTACCAATCTGGTAAACATTAATGATGACCTTAGAGGAGTGGAAGGAGGCCAGGAGGGCCTCCCACCGGGTGCCACCATTAATGGGAGAAGAAGTGAAAGGAGAAAGCACAGAGACCATTTGAAGAGTCCATAGGTCTGGTGAGGGAACGACAAAGAGTATGTCGGTGAGGGTTTGCCTGGAGGAAGCATTGGTATAGGTATCAGCGATAGGGAGGCCTGGGTTGGAGACCAAGATGTCTTTTTTAAACTTCTTCCTACCAGATTTAGTGGAGAGCAGTATAGTTGATAGAGAAGCCGTTAGAAAAGATAGGAGAGAAAGAGAGCACCATATAGTAGGTAGGGAGAGGAGAGAAGACGAAGGGCATCAGAGGGGGGGAACACTATGGAAGGACAGAGGGAGGGGCGCAAGCAGATGAGACAAAGAGAGATGAGACAATAGTAGACAATTGAACAAGATAACAGGAGCTCAGACAACAGTAGAACAGTTTGCTTTCATTTCTTTTTTACATAATAGGAATTTGCATAGTAATAATCCAGAAGCCAAGGGGGCATTGCTGCATCAGATACTGCCGCAAAGTCGTTATTAAAGCCCTCACATTAGTCAGAACCTATAACTATGGGCACACTAAATATTCACCTTAACTCAATGTAAGAACCAGAATGCCAAGTAAACTGCCAATGACAACTAACAGCATTTTTGTATCAATTATCAGTACAGTACCTTTATTAAAAATCAGTGTGCTTCTGTCGCATATCTAAACTTCCAATAAAAAATCCCAAAATTTAACAACCTTCAATTTGTCTACTAAAATAGCATTGTTTAACACATACTACACCTGCATTGATTCAGCCAATTTGCACCAAAAAATCCATTCCATTTCTTTTGTACATGATAGCTGTTTCCACAACTAATACCATTCTTTATGAATATATATTTAAAAATAAAACCAATCAAACAATTTTTCATGAAATTAAACACTATTCATGGATTATTTGCGCTGAAAAAAATGGTATTTGTGCGCCATTTTGTCCGCAAATCCCCATTTGTTAAACAGGGATTTGTGGGCAGAAAGGCACACAAATCCCATTTTTTTCGGCGCAAATAATCCATCAATCAGGGAGTATGTTTCACAAAACAACAAACAAATAAACACAAAGGGCCCTGATTCATAGAGCGTTTTCCCATGGGAGTGTGCCTCTATGAAATGCTTCTGTGAATCAGGCCCAATGTGTTTTCTCTTATACATAACGACACAGTAACACACTTCAGCACACCAAATCTTTTTTAAAACCCACATTTTAAAATCACACCAAACCAGAAAAAGAAGCACACTTTTTGAAACAAACATCTTAAGTAATTAAAAAAAGTATTGTATATAAAATCACATTTCTACTGCTCAGTGATAAATATTTTATTTTGAACACAACAAATATACTTCATTATTTTATATCACCACCTAAAATTCAATGTCTTTCCTAATAAATAACTTTCAATTATTATTTCCACACATTTTCTACATGTACAGCAGGACCTTCTTTGTTAACAAATACAGTAAACAATCAACATATATCAAATCAAACTTTCAACAAAACAATGACAAACAACTGATTAATGCCAATCATATTTTATCACGGGTAACATGAACTGCACAGTGTGAGTTCTGCAGTCAAAATGAGAAAAGTAGACAAAATGGGGAGTTTCATACTTTCCAAAATCAAAACCACAAAAAGAGGACTATATTGTAAGGAAACAGATAAAATGGCTGACATATTCACTGCAAAATACCACAATGAAGTACACATAAACAACATTAACAACATTAACACTACATTAACACTACCCAATTAGAAACACCAAAACACACACAAAACCTTGCCCAGCATCAAAAGTAGTCGCAGATATTCAATGTGGCTACAAAGCTTACTTGTAGCTGGGGGTACATGTACATTTTTCTGAAAGCCCCAAATCAAACCAAATTGGCCTTGAAATCTTCAAATCAAATAAGTGAACAACCAAGTACATAAAATAACACACACAATACAATTCTGTACTGTATCATCCACATAAAAGTATGATTATTGCACTAAAAATGTATATTTATAGACGCAACTTTAAATATAACTGCGGTTCCAGTCACAACAAATAAAACGCAGAATAATATTGGCGTGTCTACGCACATGCTTTTCATAGATGCGGTTATACAAAAAGCCCCTCATGTATGTTTGCTGATAACCGCGGCTAATCGCAAAAACCATGGATTCAAAATTTCCCCAGCACCAAAATCCAAAAACTGTTCCCAACATGCCTACCGGGCCTCTCTACTCCTCATAGTCTTTCTCAACTCCCATAGTCTCTTACAATCCCCCACTCAATTCATATCAGATACCACCCCACCCACAATTTTGGATAGCCACGGCTACCACACGTTTGCAAACACACAACATGTAATTTCCCTGAATATAGCCGTGGCTGCAGGGGGGGTGACGAGGGTATCTACCCAAGAATAACAATGCAGCGCTCAGGGTGGCTGCTATATAGCCACAAATAATATCAACAGCACCATCAATCAATTAGAAACTACAACCCACACATACACATCTTACATACCCTGCTCATACAAACTACTAGAAATTCAAGCTAGCAATCATTTCCCTGGAAACAGAGAAAGACTTTGTTGCTGGCTTTTTGTGAGAATCTAAATATTAACATGGACCTAGGTTTGAGAGATTTTAAAATTAAATGGTTTGGTTTGCAGGGAATGCGTCGGTTCCAAGTCTTTCAAAAAATTGTTACATCTGAGAAGTAGAGGGCACCTAGACGTCATACAAATTAATTGTGGAGGCAATGATTTGGCAAATGTTGTAGGGGTGTCCCTTACTTTAATGATAAAACAAGACATTGGGAAACTAATGGAACTATTTCCTCACACAATCTGTATCTTTTCCAATCTCACTCAAAGGCAAAAATGGAGATGGACCACCAAATTCAATGGTAAAATTGAGAAATCCAAGAGAAATGTCAATAAAGCAGTTTCAGCATTCATGACAGGGCCACAACTAATTATGGATTTCGAACAACAACATACAGTTCAATATGGCCAATTTCTATAGAAATGACAGAGTACACCTAACCAATGAAGGAAATGCTGTGTTCCTTCATAACATCAGAACAGTACTCCTGATGTGCTAAGGTTCTACACACAGTGTAACCTAAAATAATCCTTTTAAGGACTACTCATCATACATAAATATACAAATACAATAATAAATAACAAAACAAGTTTGTTAAATTGCCCGCAGCTACTGTTCATTGACTTTTACCATAACCGCGGTTACAAAACGTCAGTTAAAAGGGGAACTCACTTCAAGTTTTATACTACAATCCAACTTAAATTATCAATACAGTACAACACTACTCATGTACTTATGTAAAATAACTGAAAAATAAGAAAGAATAGAAAAATACTTAACAATGAACTAGAAATGCAAACGTTTCACAGCCAGACAACATAATTCCATAAGTGAGAATACACAACCTAAAATACATTGTATGGCGTCTAAAACTAGACTACAATTGCTTCTTTTTTATATTAACTTTGTTAAACTATTTTCCTCCAAAGTCTCACATGCTCAAAAGTGGGAAAAAAGGCATTCAAAATAAAAAAGACTATCTAATACCTACCAGGTCACTGACCATGGCCCATTGCTGGATGGATATTCGCAGATAATGTGGCGGTGAAAGGGGCTCGAAAACATGTTGTGGGGCATATGGTGGTGGGAAGAGGGGCTGAAAAGATTGGTCATATGAAGTATTTGTTTAGGTGGAAGAAGACAGTGTTGTGTCTGCGGTGTCTGCAGACACTGCAGTACCTCGAAGATAGATTCTCATGCAAATAGCTTATGTGGTGACAGTAGGCAGGTTTCATTAGGTTTGGGGAGTGCATTGTAGATGATTCGAGCATGTTTATATGGTTCCATGTGTTCAAATCGTGACAAAAATGGCTGTGAACACAAAATATCGCAGCAAAAAGGCTGTGGTTTTGTCACTGCAATCCATGTAAAGGATGCGGGGGACACCCCCACAACTCCTGACCCATTATAGCATTTAAGGGGAGCAGGGGACACCCCCGCAACCGCCGCTCCCCTTAAATGGTGTAATGGGGTACAACTTTAACGGGTCAAACCACAGCATTTTTGCCACAGTTTTTTGTTCAGGAGACATTTTTGCCACAATTTTATCACTGCATACCACTTATATAGGCTGTATTGTGCTGTGGTGTTTGTGGCTAGCTAGCACACTTGGGTGCATGTCCACTGGTTGGAGTATTGTAATAGTATGTCTACAAAAGTGTACAGGGCCTTAGGTGGCCTGTTTATTGGATTGAAGAGTGTGCTAACTGGTTGTACATACTGAAATACTGTATGTATAGAAGTGGACAGGTCCTCAGGTGTTTTACCTATGTGTGTGGGTTGTGGTCAGTGTGCAGATTGTTGGGTGCAAGGCTGTGTTATGCTGTGGTGATTGTGAGCAGCTACTAGAGTCTTGGGTGCATGGCTGGAGGTGATGGACTCAGGAGTTCAGGAGTGTGCCCATTGGTTGAAGCACTGTAATTATATGTGTAGAAATGTGGACAGGGCATTAGGTGGCTGGTTTATTGGATTGAAGAATGTGCTGACGTGTTGTACGTACTGGAATACTGTATATATAGAAGTGGACAGGGCTTCAGGTGGCTGGTTATGTGTGTTGGTTGTGGCCAGTGTACAGATTGTTGGGTGCATGGCTGTGTTATGCTGTGGTGATTGTGACCAGGAACTAGCATCTTGGGTGCATGGCTGGAGGTGATGCACTCAAGAGTCCAGGAGTGTGCCCACTGGTTGAAGTACCGTACTAGTATGTGTAAAAAAGTGGACAGGGCCTCAGGTGGTTTGCTTATTGGATTGAATAGTGTGCTGACTGGTTGTACATACTGGAATACTGTATGTACAGAAGGGGATAGGGCGTCAGGTGGCTGGGCTATGTGTGTGGGTTGTGGCTAGTGTACAGATTGTTGGGTGCATGGCTGTCTTATGCTGCAGTGATTGTGACCAGCCACTAGAGTCTTGGGTGCATGTCTGGAGGTGATGCACTCAACAGTCCAGGAGTTTGCCCACTGGTTGAAGTAGGGCCTCAAGTGGATGCCTTATGTGTTTGGGTTTTGGCCACTGGGCAGATTCTTGGATAGTTTACTGTATTATGATGTATTGGTTGCAGGCATTAAGTAGAGTCTTGGGTGCAGAGGCCATGCATCCAAGAGTCTGTCTGTTAGCTGCAAGTACTATAATAGTGTGTGAACTGAAGTAGGAAAGGGCTTCACATGGCTGTGTTATGTTTGTGGGTTGTGGTAAGTTTTCAGATGTTTGCATGCATGGCCATATTATGTGGCAGTGGTTGTGGCCAGGGCCTAGACTCTAGGGTGCATGGCCAGAGGCCGTAGGCCGTAGGCCATGCACTGAAGAGTCTAGACCCTGGCCACAACCACTGCAGCATAATACAGCCATGCACTCAACATTGTTATACTGGTATATGGATTGCACAAATATGTGTGCAGAATGTAATTTGCAGTTTACAAAGAATTACCAATAGTGGTATACTTACTGTTTGTATTGTTGAGGGTCTATGCAGTTTTGATATAGTATGTCTAGAAAAGTGTACAGGGCATTAGGTGGCTGGCTTATTGGATTGAAGAATGTGTTGACTGGTTGTTCATATTGGAATACTATGTGTATAGAAGTGGATAGGGCCTCAGTTGGTTGGCCTATGTGTGTGGGTTATGGCAGTGTATAGATTGTTATGTGCATGGCTGTATTATGCTGTGGTGATTGTGACCAACTGCTGGACTTTTGGGTGTATGGCTGTAGGTCATGTACCCAAGAGTCTGTCCATTGGTTGTAAGTAGTGTAATGGTATGTGTACAAAAGTGGACAGGGTGTGTGTCATGTGGTTTGTTGGACTGTCTCGAGATTCTTGGGTGTATGATACTGTATGCAGTGGGATGTAATTGTGTCCAGCTACTGTAGTTTTGGGTGTACGGCTGCAGGTGATGCACTCAAATTCAAGAGTGTGTCCAGAGATTGAAGTACTGTAATGGTATGTGTAGAAGAGTGGACAGGGCCTCATTTGGCTGGGTTATTGGAGTCAAGAGTGTGGTGACTGGTTATATGTACTGAAATACTGTATGTATAGAAGTGGACAGGGTCTCAGGTGGCTGGCTTATGTTTGTGGGTTGTGGCTAGTGTACAGATTATTGGGTGCATTGCTGCGTTATGCTGTGGTAATTGTGATGAGTTACTAGATTCTTGGGTGCATGGCTGGAGGTGATGCACTCAAGAGTGCAGGAGTGTGCCCATTGGTTGAAGTAGTGTAATTGTATGTGTAGAGAAGTAGACAGGGCCTCAGGCGGCTGCCTTATTGGATTGAAGAGTGTGGTGACTGGTTGTACATACTGGAATACTGTATGTATAGAAGTGGACAGGGTCTTCGGTGGCTGGCTTATGTGTGTTGGTTGTGGCCAGTGTACAGATTGTTGGGTGCATGAGTGTGTTATGCTGTGGTGATTGTGACCAGCTACTACAGTCTTGGGTACATGGCTTGAGGTGATGCAGTCAACAGTCCAGGAGTTTGCCCACAATACTATGGGCCTCATTACGAGGTTGAAGGTAACCATGGCGCTATTAGCGCCATGGCTGCCTCGAAATCCTTACTGACTCCACCCTGGTGAATTAAGCTATTACCGCCCCATTCCAAGGTTGGCGGTGGCGGTAATTCCCCATTCACCAGGGCCCTTCCCCATTCCCATTTGAGCCCCCATAGGGCTCAATGGGAATGAGGAAGGTGCTAATAACGGTACCGCAAATTGCGGTACCGTTATTAGCTCCAAAGTCCCTTTGCGGGTCCCGTCCTTAATGCCTGGTAAAACCAGGCGTTACGGGAGGATCCGCAAAGGGAACTCGTAGTAGGGCGGTAAGGGATTACTGGCACCAGTGCCCTTACCGGTGCTGGTAATCCCTTACCGCCCACCTCGTAATGAGGCCCTATGTGTATAGAAGTGGACAGGGCCTCAAGTGGATGGCTTATGTGTTTGGTTTGTAGCCACTGAGCAGATTCTTCGGTAGTTTACTGTTTTATGATGTATTGGTTGCGGGCAGTTAATAGAGTGTTGGGTGGAGAGGCCATGCATCCAGGAGTTTGCCCATTGCTTGGAAGTACTATAATAGTATGTGAACTCAAGTGGGTAGGGCCTCAGGTGGCTATGTTATGTTTGTAGCATGTGGTAAGTGGGCAGATGTTTGCATGCATGGCTGTATTATGTTGCAGTGGTTGTAGCCAGGGCCTAGACTTTTGGGTGCATGGCCAGAGGCCGTAGATCAAAGGCTATGTACCTAGGAGTCTAGGCCCTGGCCACAACCACCGCTACATAATACAGTCATGCATTCAAAATTGTGATATGGGTATATGGATAGCACAAATATGTGTACAGAGTGCAATGTGCAGATGACAAGGATGTATGACACCAACAATTGTATACTTACTGTTTGTATTGGTGAGGGTCTATGCAGTTTTGATGTAGTATGTCTAGAAAAGTGTACAGGGCCTTAGGTGGCTGACTTATTGGATTGAAGAGTGTGCTGATTGGTTGTACGTACTGGAATACTATGTGTACAGAAGTGGACAGGGCCTCAGGTGGTTGGTTTATGTGTGTGGGTTATGTCAGTGTATAGATTGTTGGGTGCATGGCTGTATTATGCTGTGGTGATTCTGACCAGCTACTAGACTCTTGTTGTATGGCCATGTACCTTTAACGCACACCTTGTATCCACAGGGACGCCCCTCGACTGGCCCGGAATGCTTCTGGGACTCCACACCTTCTCTGGGGTTCGTGCTGCCAGGGATCAGTTCTAGAAGACAGGAGGTGGAATTTAGCTGCTATTCTTTCCCTCACGACCCACCTACCGGTGTTCCCCTTGCGGTTCCCCTTGGGGCCTCTCCTCTCTCACCTTGATTTCTGTGAAGATGGTCTCCCCGTCCTGCCGTGCTGAGCAGGGGCACGTTGTCAGTGGCACCGTTCCGCCGAGTTACTTCACTGGTGTGGGCCTGGACTCCAGACCGGCTGCGACTCCACCTTTCTGGCAAGTCTTTTGTATTAAGAATAATGTCTGTATTGGTTGATGCACCAAATAACCTTCTCCGCTTATCTTGCAGATGCTGTTGGGCAGTGAGCAGATACTGGAGGCAGAGTTCGAGAAGTTAAGGATGGATGCGCAATATGCGGCGCTGAGAGCGTCCTTAAATTGGCTAATCTGTGCTGTTGTTTCTTGCAGGTCGTGGAAGAATCCGGAAAGATGGGATCAACCGGAACCCAAAGCCGATGGACGATGTTCGGGTGGCGATGGCCTTCCAGATGGGCTGGGTAAGTAAGCTTACGTGATGTCTCTTTCGCCCCCTTCTTTCCAGGTATGTTGCTGGAGGAAGAAGATGATGACTGGAAGACTTTGGTTGGATGGTGTAAGCGATATTCAATCAACACTACAGCCAAGTCAATGCCTAGTCTGGGATGCTGAGGAAAACCCTTGTTAATGTATTTTTATGTCTAGTTCAGTACTCTGGATGACCACCCTCGTATAACACCCCCCTCTTAGAATCCCCCTGACCCCACTGAGCCAAGAAGTAGTTTTGTTTTGCAAATTAAAAGGTTTATTTGAGAATTTAAACAATATATATATATATCACACTTTATAATAAATTGATATCTGATAGTACACTTAGACATATGATGTTGATCAACAATGGGTAATCTGGCACTAGCACACTTCTTTACAATCAATGAGGAGTTAGTATAGGATGGATAAAGTAGCAAAAATACTTTTATGATTTCAGGGGAAAAGCAATGAGGAATAAAATGCAGTACAGAAATACTTGATATGATTTTAGCAAAAGATAAGATAATCACTTTTTCTCTGGCAATTCACCCCCCTCCCCTATGCAATGTAAGAAATGGAAGGAGATGGAAAGAGGAGCCCACAGTTCTCAGGAATGCAATCAAATACAATACGAAATTCAGTTCCCCCCCAGCAAGCTTAGAGGAAACAGGTAGGAGTTTGAAACACAGGCCCAAAATGCTTTTTAAATGTGATGGCAATGGATGGGACAATGTGCCAACTGATTAATTCCCTCTAGAGATTCAGGGTGAGTGGGAGATGCGTGTTGGTATTAGTTCAGGCTCACTTTAGCAATGCTCTATGAGTTATTACCAAGTTGCAACGGATTTTAACAAAAGAAAGAATGGAGCTGCTATTTTGACAAGTGGAGAAATTGAGCCAAAATCGCAAATCGCGGTACATTTCGTTCCTAGCCCAAACGGTTCCAGAGATACGGACTATTAAATAAAGGTAATTTTTCGGATTCAAAGTAAACTCAAAATGACAGGTGACAGCTTGCAGCTGCAGAATTGACAGGTGACAGTTGTGCAGCTTTAAAAATGACAGATGACAAGATTTCTAGGAGGCAGTTCTACTTAGGTTAAAATAGTTTGGATTAGATTATTTTAACTAAGAGATTGGTTCTGCACAGTTCTGCTAGGTACTCACAATATAAATTTGAACTAGGCCTCGTCACGGATCTGGTCAACATGTCCGGCTGCGGTTCTGTCTGCTCGGCGGGTCAATCAGACACCGGTTCTGCTCACAGCGATCTGGGTCAGCTCTGCTCTGCTGTTCTAGCCTCTCTGGATTCTGGATGTAACACTGCTTTCTGGGTACTGCTACATGTTCTTGCAAATATTCTCGGCAAAACTTCAAACAGCTCGCCCGGCTGTTGAATAGTTTGGTTAGTTTTGAGGCCTGCTGAAGAGGATTCAGCTGGTGGATTCAGACCTCTCTGCTACAAATTCTGGAATTAATTTCTGCTACAGGTTCTGGAGATTGATGGATTTGAAGTCTGGATCTCTGGATGTGAATTCGTCGGTCAGCATGCTCCGCAGCAAATGGAATTGAATGACTCTACCTGTCCCAGCAGTCTCTTTTTATGTGTTTTGGAAAGTGGGTGTGTGCGTTGGTCATAACTAAACCTGCCCCTCTCACTTATCATTGGCAAATTCCTCCTCTCTCCCTTGATTGGGGGAAGGAAATGTGAGTCAGAGTGATGCTGTAGGTTTTATGGACAGAGGAACCTCCCCTTGTCAGATTGCACACAAATCTATTTCTGACCCAAATACATGTTATCTATGTACCATTTTTCTAATATTATAGGTCCAGTTAACATATTTTCTGTAGCACCAAACCATCCGATCCCTGTCTTTGTACGATGTTGTGTCCACTGATGACAGAATTCTCCCCTTTTCATCCAGATAACGACCTCTAAAACTTTCCAGATTTTACACAAATGTGCACCAGGGAGATGGGTTACAGATGATAAAGTGTCAGATTTTTAACATGCATACATTTGGAGTGAGACCCTATTTTCCGCTAGCAACCCCCTAGAATACACCACAGGGTCCTAACGCCTCTTAAAATGTTCACAGAAAAATCACAAAAATAATTATATTACTTATATAATTCTGACAAGTCTGCACTATGAGTTATCTATCTTTTTAAAATTATGCCCTGGTCAAACAGGGGTGTGGCTTCCCACATCACATGGTGGAATAACTGGTTTATCCACTTCCCCCAAGCCAGCTTGTTCACAGAGGCACAGCTGCCCCCCAGTTTCTCCCAAGAGGAAGCTATTTTACGACGCCCCCAATATAACATTTGCCTGAGTCCAGGACAGGCCTTTGTTCAACTCCCTGTAGTCCCCAGCTGCTCCACCCCTAATCTAATCAGAGAGGTGTTAACTCCTTTTGGCCAGGGGCAGAGTGGCTGAGCATCCAGTTTCAACTCCTGTCGGGGGTAGTTGTCAGGCAGAATTCAGTTTCATTAAGCCAGGTTTCAGCTAAATGTCACTTTTTGTTCCCAGTTTTCTACATTCAAATCAAACTGACAATTTTTACCTATACATTAAATAATTACTTCCTTCAAGTCATTTCAGAATATAGTTTTACATTGTATCCACCTCTTAGCAAGTCTTTCCTTGGTCTGGTTTTGTTTCAGTTTTACACAAAAGTCTGGTGGTTTTAAAACGCTGTCTTTTTGATAGTGGTGAGTACTGGTAATGCAACCATTTTTGGGATTAAGAAAATGAATTCCCCACAGTTCTGAATTGCTTTTTTGGCAATCAGCATTGCCATTCCCAATGGTTTCAGGCTATTGTGTGTGTAGCCCAATGGTGGTTTTAGGCAGTGCCCTCCTGTGCTCACAACATAGGCAAAAATGGGTGACAGCCTATTCTTCATGTTTTCCCAGTGCACTCTCTGTGGAGTTCTGGCCATCATGATGTTTTCCATGCCGGTACTCCACAGTTTAGTGGTAGGGCTTGTATGCATGGGTAAAAACATCCCACAATGGAAGCTGGGCAGGTAAGGATGACTGTGGTTCTGTGTCTTCTCTCGCCCGTGCAGGCCAGGATGCTGAGCAGGACCCGGTGAATGTCACGCTGCTAGAGCAGAATAATCGAAGCGCGTGCCTCGAGTCGGGCATGGTTTAAATACCCAGCAGGTATCCCAGGTGCCTTCGGGGCGAGCCCCGCCCTGGATGCTAGACTGCTAGTTGCAGTTCCCCATTGGTCCTTGTGGGGGCAGCCATGTTTGTCCATTGCCCATTAAAATCTGCCCCTGACATGTGAGTCTGATGCCAACGGCGCCAGGACTGACTCCAAGGGACCCGAGAGGGGCAAAATAGGACTTTTTGGGTCCCGTTAACATACAGCGATCATAAGGTCATGTCAGCACTCCCCCACTAAGGCCCTTCTCAAGGTGGTACTCCTGTCTGGCCCCAGCTTAGAGGGATACTCTCGATGGTAATGCTGAAGCAGGCGTGGAGCATGGATGTACTTGCTGGGCTCTCATATCCTGTCCTGTGGTCCGTACCCTTTCCAGTCCACTAGATAGTAGAGTTTCGTTCTCACATACTTGGAGTCCAGGATGTCCTTTACTTCATATTCGGGTTCTCCATGAACAATGACAGGCCCTGGTGGAGTGGTTATTCGGGTTCCCGGCTTGACTGGTTTCAGAAGAGATACGTGGAACACTGGGTGTATTCGCATGTGGGCTGGCAGTGTCAGCTTTACGGCTGCTGGATTAATTATGGATTCCACAGGGTATGGTCCTAGGAACCATGGGCAAAATGTTTGAGTCCCTTTTAAAGGTATATGCTTAGAGGCTAGCCACACCAAGCTTCCTACTTGGTAGTCAGAGGCCTTGGTGCGATGTTGGTCCGCATACCTTTTCTGGTGCGTCTTAGCTTGTTGCAGGTGTTCTTGAGCTCTTGTGAAGGCCTGTGAGATGGTCGTGTGAAGGGTCTTGATGGCCGCAATTTCTAGGGTTGTAGGGACGTCTAGCTCAGAAGTGTGTGGATGTCTTCCATACACCGTAAAGAACGGCGTTTGTCCAGTACTGCTATGCAGAGAGTTATTATAGGCGTATTCGGCGATCCATAGAAGGTCCTTCCAATCCCCTTCCACCTGGTGGAGCATGCAGCGCAAGTACTGCTCGAGAGTCTGATTCGTTCTCTTCGGTTGACCGTCAGTTTGGGGGTGGTGACTAGTGTACAGTCGGATGTCTATTTGGGCAAAAGAGCAACATTTCCTCCAGAAATTGGATACAAATTGGGTCCCCCGGTCCGATATTAAGACTGAAGGCAATCCATGCAGGTGCACTACGTGTTCAAGGAAAGTTCTGGTGAGACCGGATGCATTAGGGAGACCCTTGAACGGGAAGAAGTGAGCCATTTTGGAAAACAGGTCCACGATTACTAGGATGGTGTTGTAACCTTGACATGGAGGGAGGTCGGTAATAGTCTAATGATAGTGTGTGCCATGGGGCCGGCAGTATGTCCAAAGGTTGTAGGAGCCCGGCCGGTTTTTGTTTGGAGGACTTGTTCTGGGCACAGATACCACAAGAAGAAATAAACACAATTTCATCCTTACGCCATGTTGGCCACCACTAGCTTCGTTTCACCTTAGCCAACGTCTTAGTAATTCCCGGGTGGCCTTCAATGAGGGAGTTATGGTACTCTGAGATGACCTGTTCTTGCAGCTTTTTCACCGGCACGAACAGCCGGTTCCTGTAATACGGCAAATGGTTCTTAACACAGTAGTGCTCCCCTCTGGAACCCCATTCTCGTAGTTGCTCCTGGGTTAAAACGTGCCGGACTTCATATAGGAGCTCATCCTGAGTCATGCTGGTTGTGATACCTAGGATTCTGTCTCCCGGAATGATGGTCACAGGTTCTGGAGGTATGTGAGCCACCTCACCGGTGCCCATGCGGGAGAGGGCGTCTGCCTTGCCATGTTTAATCCCTGGTCGGTACGTGATCACAAAGTCATACTCCACAAAAAAAAGGGCCCAGCGCAGCTGCCGGGATGATTGAGCCTTTGCATCCTTTAGATATTGGAGATTTCGGTGGTCCGTTATCACAGTGACGGTGTGTCTGGCTCCCAACAGGTAGTGTCGCCAGGCCTCGAAGGTGGCCTTAATGGCCAGTAACTCTTTGTCCGTGATGCCATAATTGAGCTTCGGTGGCGAGAACTTGCATGACCAAAAGGCCCCTGGATGTAGTTGGCCGGTTTGTGAGTCCCTTTGTGACAAAACTGCACCCATTGCCAAACTAGACGCATCTGTTTCCACAACATAAGGGAGGTCTGGGCATGGGTGTCGCAAGATTGGAGAGGTGGTAAACCTCGTCTTGAGTTCCTGGAGGCTTTCTCCGCTTCCTCTGTCCAACGAAATGTCTTGTTGCATTTCCTCAACAATGAAGTAATCGGGTGCACTATTTGGGAGAACCCGGGAATAAAAATGGCGGTAGAAGTTCATAAAGCCCAACATACTCTGGACCCCCTTGATTGAATTCGGCGCTGGCCAGTTGAGGACGGTGTCATCCTTGTGAGCGTCCATTCGTATGCCCTTAGATGAAAGGATGAAGCCTAGGAATTCTTCCGTAACATGGAACAAACACTTTTCCAGCTTGGCGTAGAGGTGGTCTTCTCGGAGGTTGGTCAGGACTGCCCGTACATGCCTAACGTGTTCTTGCTCGGATGTTGAATACACCAGGATGTCATCGATGTACACTAGAGCACAGACATCAATGAGTTCTGTAAGAATATCGTTCATGAAGTATTGGAATGCAGCTCGGGCATTACATAGCCCGAACGGCATCATTTGATATTTTTATAGGCCGTACTTGGTACGCAATGCTGTTTTCCACTCATCCCCTTCTTTAATGTGCACTAGGTGGTAGGCACCTCTAAGATCCAACTTGGTATAAATCTGGGCTTCCTTGACCTGGTCTAATAACTCTGGGATCAACGGCAGAGGGTAACGGTTTTTGATGGTGATTTGGTTTAATGCACGGTAGTCAATGCACATTCTCAAATCATCTTCCTTCTTCGGTACGAAGAATAAGGGAGCCACGGCCGATGTCTTGGACGGGCGGATGAAACCGTTGGCTAGGTATTGTTTCAGGTAAGTCTTCAGGTGTTAGTTTTCAGGTTCAGTGAGTATGCACCCACATGGAATCTGGGCTCCGGGTAGAAGATCGATCTGACAATCGTAGGGCCTGTGGTGTGGTAACGTATTTGCTTGCTCCTTTTGGAAAACATCTTGGAAGTCTTGGTAGTGCATTGGCAGAGTAGCAACCCCTCCAAGGACACTTACATTCCCTCACGAACAGGAGAGCTTGCACGTTTCCCCTTCCATCCTTTTGGGTAGCAAGTGTGCGTGCAGCCATGGGCGAAAACCAATTCACGAGCACGCCAGTTGATCCGTGGGTTATGTGCGACTAGCCACGGCATTCCCAAGATCAGCCGGAACTGCGGTGCCTTGATCAGATCGAAGGTGATGATTTCGCAGTGACCATCTTCACACAGGAGGGTGAGTTCAGTGGTGCATTCCGACACAGGACCCGAGGCGATCTTGGTGGTATCAAAGGTGGTTAGAGTCTCAGCGGTTGGCTTAGGGCAGAGAGCTAGCCCCATCTTTGCTGCAAGGTCCTGATCTATGTAATTCCCCACCGTTCCGCTATCGATATAGGCTTCCAGAGAGTGCATGTTAGACGGCTGCTGGTGGGTGATTAAGATCACAGGTAGAGCAAAATGGGAGGTCTGTAGTAGAATTTCCTCGCTCGACAATTGGACCCCTACAATTGGCGGGCTTTGCAGTTTTCCGCCTCCTCAACACAGGTCTCCTTATCCGTAGCTCCAACGGTTCTTCGTGGCGGCTTGACAGGACATTCCTTTAGGAAGTGGCCAGCTTTTCCACAATACAGGCACAACTGCAGCTCCCTCCTCTTTTCTCGTTCGGCTTTGGTCAAAGGAGGCCTGACTCCTCCTATCTGCATGGGTTCAATGGCTCCTTCGGATCCCTGCGGGGCTTGATCTTTGGGTCGTACGAATAAAGGACGTGAATCCAGCTTACTACGATCATTTTTCCTATCTTGCAGACGCCGATCCAACTGCACAACCAAGCTGATGAACTCGGCACAATCCTGGGGTGGGTCCACCACTTGGGCCAAAATGTCTTTTAATTCCCCTCGCAGAACCCGTTGGAACAAGGTAGTCCATTTGTACTCTGGCCACTCTGCCTCGGCCACCAGTCTATTGAAAGTGGTGATGTACCCCAGCAGATCCTGGCTCCCTTGACGAAGGGACAAGAGTTCATTATCTAAAGCCTGTCCATGGTGGCGTTGAGCAAATAGTTTTTTCAGCTCCTGCTGAAACCACCAAAGTCCTGTAACAGGTGATCATCCCGGCTGATAAACGGCACCAACCAATCTGCTGCACTTCCACTCAGGCAGGATAACACGAAGGCCACGTGTGATTGGTCAGTGGGAAATGCCCCAGGCCTGCACAAAAAATGGAGGCGACACTGGTTCATGAAGGTCGCATATCGTCGGGGGTCCCCCGCAAATCGCTCCCGAGGAGCTAGTGGTACTGTTCCAGGTAGGTTGATCTGGACCAGATTGATTGCTGGAGTTGCCGTTGAAGGGCCGATTCCAGGCAATGGGGCTTGACCGGCTTGTGATTGAAGGAGCTGCCTGCCAAGGTCGTCAGTTCTTTCTTTGGCCACAATCAGTTCTCTCCGCAAGGCATTAGTTTCTTGCCACGCTGAGTGGACCTCTGCGTGCAACTGCCCCAACAATTGGGCCAACTGGTCTGTTTCCGAAGTTTCCATACCAGGCGCCCGGGTAGATTATTAAGTTTTTGGGCTTCGAGTTCTGTAACGCTCACCTTGTATCCACAGGGACGCCCCTCGACTGGGCCGGAATGCTTCTGGGACTCTGCACCTTCTCTGGGGTTCGTGCTGCCAGGGATCAGTTCTAGAAGACAGGAGGTGGAATTTAGCTGCTATTCTTTCCCTCACGACCCACCTCCCGGTGTTCCCCTTGTGGTTCCCCTCGGGGCTTCTCTCACCTTGATTTCTGTGAAGATGCGCTCTCCGTCCTGCCATGCTGGACAGGGGCGCGTTGTCAGTGGCACCGTTCCGCTTAGTTACTTCACTGGCGTGGGCCTGGAGTCCAGACCGGCTGGACTCCACATTTCTGGTAAGTCTTTTGTATTAAGAATAATGTCTGTATTGGTTGATGCCCCAAATAACCTTCTCTGCTTATCTTGCAGATGCCTTTGGGCAGCGAGCGGATACTGGATGCAGAGTTTGAGAAGGTAAGGATGGATGCGCAATATGCGGCGCTGAGAGCGTCCTTAAATTGGCTAATCTGTGTTGTTGTTTCTTGCAGGTCGTGGAAGAATCCGGGAAGATGGGATCGACCGGAACCCAAAGCCGATGGACGATGTTCAGGTGGCGATGGCCTTCCAGATGGGCTGGGTAAGTAAGCTTACTTGATGTCTCTTTAACCTTGTAGTATAATTTAGCGTGTTTTGGAGTGCAGCGAGTGGGCTCACATTATTGCTGTAAGGCGGTAAAGCAAGCCATGTGTTGCCAGGGTAACATATGGACAGGTATATGAAGACAGGATATTTATGTCAAAGCACACCATTTTTGTCAATACTTAGTTTAAAAGCACACCATTTTTTTTCTCACCTGAAATGCCTCAATTACAGGAGAAACATTAGATACTTAATTAATTAACTTGAGTAACAAATAGTAACACGATTTTAACTCCTTAACGTTATAATGTGTTCTCCATGTGCAAAGTGAGGCAGGCTGAGATTCATTTTAAACGTGTGTTCAGATTTTTTTTTTCTCTCTCTTTGCTCTGTTCACGGTCTTTGCAGGAAGCAAAATTCGAATAGCAGGAAATCAGTTAGATGCAGTTGCTTACTGTAAAAGTGAGCCATTGTTGAGGAAGGAGGGTAGACTATTGTGTATTTTGATTGGTGACACGTCACCTTAGGGGCTGTAACAGATGTTTCTTGAAGCAGCTTGGGGAGAAGGAGAGGGAGAAGACAGTTTGCGGAGTTGCAGTGAGGTCGCCTTCGTTCTGCTACTGTGAGGAGCTGGACCACTGACCTTCAGAGACTGGAGTTTCCTAGTCACTTGGCACCGGCTTGAGAACTGCATGTTCTCGCTGGGTGCTTTAAAGAAAGAAAAAAAAAGAGCCCTTGGACACTGCTCAAAGACGACAAGCCAGGAGACTTTGCGTGCTGAAAAGCTACAAATAGCTGGTAAATATACAAATGGAGTGAGATTGCTGTGACTGCCGGACGAATGATCTACTATTAGACAGGCAGTGTAGCGATAGGGAATTCTCCTGTGTTTAAATGCCACTTTATAATGTTGCCATCTAAATGACTGTTCTTTTTATTGTTGCAAAGGTAAAATGAAATGCCTTGTATTTTTGCACTTGTTTCGCTTCTGTTTATTCTAGAAAAGACTGCATCGCAAAGCTGGTAATGTATTATTTTGAAATGAAACTGTTATAAATCACAGCCTGTGTAAAGGTTTTTTTTTTTTTGCTTCTGTCTTTCTCTGGTGCATTTAGCCCATATCACATAATAAAAGGGGAGGTTGTTAGGTAATATATGTGCCAAACTTCCTATGCAGATGAAGTAATGTTATGAGCAATTATAAATAGCTGTGTGCGTGATTCCACTCAGGGTATGTGTGTGTGGCTTCTGAGTGGAATATAATGCAATACTCTGCTGAGCGTATATGAATCAGCAGAGAGAGGCCTATGGAAACATAGTCTCACCAATGTAAATAAATTAGTGATAATACCACATGTTATTGTGAATACTCCATGGAAACATAGTCTCACTAATGTAAATAAATTAGTGATAATACCACATGTTATTGTGAATACTCCATGGAAACATAATTTCACAAATGTAAATAAATTAGTGATAATAACACAGGGGTTGGTGAATGCAATTTGTGAAAATTGTGGTATCCATACAATGTAGGCCCAAGGTCTCTCTAGTGATCACACGAACAGACCAAGCAAGAACAAGGGTTTTTTGTTTTTATATTGGGTCCACAAGTAGAACAGAAAATCATGCTCATCACTATACCACAACGAAATGCATGCCAACCAAATGTATCTGTGTATTGAAATAATGCATAGCCACTATACCATTATAATACCAAACCCAATCTAAATTGCAGGAGTGATTATTGCTAAATTATTTTTGTTTTTTGTCGGTAAGAAAATACCGCTGGGCCCTAAATCTACACAAAATACCCTATATATTTATGGTGCGTTGGCCGGGAAAGTGATCATAGAGCACCTACTGGGCGTGGCAAGTGTGTCTCACACTACCATCTGTACATTAAAGGGAACCCATTTCATAATAGCAGTGTGTCACTAAAAACGAATTTCAGAATGTCTCAAAGGGAAGCTACATTCTCAGACCTAGTGCAATGTTTAGAGGCAAAATTATTTGCACATGGGACCTGGTCATCGAATAGTACCTCAGAATGGCATGACCGCATTCATGGTGAGGTGCAGAAAGAAAAACTAGACAATATTTTTGCAGAAGGCAGCATAATTCAGGTCTGCCTTCTAAGGTTATTAAATGCAGCTGATAAACATGCAAAGAAAGATTGTTTGATACGGCTATGCGCCAAGATCTGGTTTATTTTGAATAGGTCCCTGCGAATGCAGGAAAATGATACCCAGCTAATTAACAGGTTAAAGACTGACTTAGATGGGGCAAGTAAGAAAGAGGAAATGTTAAGAGCAGAATTAGAAGGATGTCAGAAAGATATGCAGTTAAAGAGCAGAGATTTTGATATTCAATTGTCCAAAAGCAAGAAACAGTTTGAAGACAGTGAACAAGAATTGGTGCACTTAAAAGCATTGGTGGACCACATTAGACAAGATAAAGATGAGATGGTTTCAGAAATGCAAATTTTATGAAAAGAACATTTTGAAAAATAAAGTGATCTCCAAAATGCAGAACAAGAAATGGTTAAAATGCTTCAAGAAAGGGACAAGAGAAATAAAGAATTTAAGGAATGCCAAATGCAATTGTGCGACATGCAGGAGGTAATTAATAGAATGAGTGATGAAAACAACTATTTGCAAAACTAAGCAGACAGGCTCCTTAAAAAGTGTAAGGACTTGGAACAACAACTGTGCCTTCCCAGGTCCCAGGAGAGGCAGCAGGGCACCACATTCAATGGAGTTGAGGTGAATTCTATTTCTACCCAAAGAGCTAGTGCCCCAGTGAATGGGCCGGTGACTGAACTTGGTTGCAGCGCCCTCAGGGGATTTGATAGTCCCATTGGGGGCCGCCACCAATCCCATACACCTGGAAGCAGGGTTGAGTCACCAAGTAGTGCAATTCCATGCATTGCAACAAGTAGCACCATAAAAATAATGAAATCCATTAAAGCCCTGATCAAACCATTTAAAAAGGGAGGGGAATGATGCATAGAGGATCACTTAGAAGCAGTTCATGACATGTTTAAAGCCCTCCAGATACCTTTCAGTAATTCAGAGGGAGGCAATTTTGGCAGTGGGAATATTTCAAAGTTCTTACTGATAGCCCGTGAAGGCATTTGGTTATTGTCAAGTTTTGCATTGCAGTATGTGCACAGTATTGAGGGGTTAGTAATTTCGTATATGTTTTCTGCTATAAGGTAGAGAGCTAATTGGAACCATTTGGATTCCTCATTGTCTCCTATTTTATACATTATATCTACTGGTTTTGTGCTCTTTGTATAAAAAGTTCTGTGACAACACATACATGCTTGGTTTGGTACTTCAGCAGATGTGCTTTTAAGCTTTGCTATTTCTTTCTTGTATGTGTGTAATAGAAGGTTCACATATGCAAAGTTGTCACTACTCTTTTCTAAAGTTACTGGATTTTGGAAGTGCTCTTCAGTTCCAAAATATTTGCTTTGGATGTGGTGTATTTCTTCAAGCAGTGTTTGGCTGTACCATGTAGGAGAATGTCATTTGAATGTTCCGCAGGACTTTTTTTCAAAGTACAGTTTGTGAATGAGATTTCATACAGCAAAATGGTGTGTTGCTAAAATTTTGTTATGGTGGAAGGTGCTTTTGCAAGCAGGTCCAGAAATGCAGGCTAATGAATGTATTCATAGTCCTGTGTATTTGCGCACTGGACAGAAGTCCATAGTTTGTAGTATTTACATTTTTACTTTGTCTTCGACTTTGACATACTGTTTGAGGAACTGCTACAAAGATTTGAAAGATTTTTGGTACACGTTATATGTTGATGTGCATGGCCATTTGTAGATGGGGTTTATTGGTTTGGTGGAATGGAGAGTTTATGCTAAATTTGCTTGGGATATTCTTGAAAGCAGCGTTTCTTCTTCCATAATGGTATTGTCTACCTTTTCATACCCTCGCCCATTGCTATGTATAGCAATTTGGTTTGTTTGCTCTTGTTTGTATGCTTCTTCTTTGAAATACGGCTCTGTGGTGGTGGTGTGACTCCACTCACCTGTACAGACGTTTCCAAAGGTATCTATGCTGATATTGCATTTTTTGCGAAGTACTGGTTGTAGTTTACAAATTAATTTTGTTAGTGGTTTCATTCTGTTTAAAATTAATATAAAGAATTTCCATTTGAGGAGCATTGCACTGTCTAAGAGAGCTTCCAGGATCAGTTTTCTGTGGTAAGTTTTAAGGGTTGAGCGTGATTTCTCCCCTGTTTTTTTATAAGGTTTAGAAGGACGCTGTGGTGGAACTTTTTTTGTAAAATTAATTTTTTGGAATGCTAACTTGGGGCTACATTACCATTTGTAGGTGCACTGTTAGCACTAGTGGTAGTTGCAATCTTCTTAGTACAGTTCTTTTTATTTTTACATTTTGAAAGAGGAGTTACAGTTTCTTTCCTGTTAGGTGCTTCGGTTTTCCTTATGACCATATTTGCTGTTTTGTTTGAACTTTCTGTACACATTCTGCAAGAGGCAGATGGCAATTCTGTATGCTTTTAGTTTGTCATGTTCTATTTCCAAATTGCTTTCTACGGAGTTGTTTTTGGTAGGCATTCTTCAGTGTCTGTTGCAGAAAAATGTGCAGTGTGGGTTTGGAGGTTGTGCAATATATATGCGTACACTGTGCATGAGTGTCTGAATATGAGGGTAGGCATACATATAGAGGTGTGTGATTGTGGAATGGGCTGTTACTTTAGGTTGGGAAGTCTGTATTGGTATCTGTGTGTCACTATACTGGCTTTCAGATGACAATAGGAAGTGTGTACCTGTTGAGGTGCAATGAGTAAGAATGAAGCATATGCTGTTGGGTTGATAGAAATGTGCAGCCTATGATACACAAACACTTCACTGTCTGAGTAACAGGCAGAACACTACAACAGTATTGTACTTACTTTGTTGGATGTTGAGAGTAGGTTTCTTCTGGGTTCTATTTTCCACTTGAGACACCACTGGATTTCAGGAGAGTGGAGTTCACTGCAATTGCGAAAGAAGGAAGTTAGTACATATGTGTGTTAATGGCAAAGTAATTGCACTTGGATAAGACATTATTTAAAATTGTAGGAGAATGTGTTGGGAGGAAGAGTTAGTTTGTGTGTGAAATTGGACAGCTTTGTATATGAATGGTGACTTGGGAGCATCAGCATATTAGCTAAGAGGGTCAGTGGTTTATTTATAAGTGTGCCATATGAGGTGCACATTTGCAAGTATGTGTGTTACTGTAGCACTATTTAGTTTGGCAATGGATTAGGGCAAGTTGTAGTAGGGTGAGAAAGTGCTCGGATAGATGTCCAGACTGGAAAGGAGAATGTGTCCGTGTGTGGAATTCCATTAACTTTTCCGCACATCGATGCTTGCTATATGAGTGGAGAAATCATTTCAGTTGTTTGATTTATTTATCCACAGCACCTATAAAAAAGACTCTTCTCAGAGCCGCCACTAAAGAAGAAATACCTTACCCTGGTTGAAATGTGTTCACCCACCCTTGTGTAATGCACAATATGTCTGCAGACACCGTGGTAGTTCACGAATCGCAGTGCCACATCCAGGACTTTTATGATATGATGTGATATTTTATTTATATTGCACTCATACACAGGTTCAGAGAGCGACCAAGCAAAAGGAGGGGAGCATGGGAGAACAAAATACGATCTTACTAGGCCCAGTGATATTAAGAACGTGCAAGTGCATGGAAATGGAGAAAAACAGGAAAGTGCGTGGAGGGGGAGAAGTGGAAAGTGCGGAACAGAGGAGAGCACCGAATAAATAATGAATGGAATAAATGAATAAATAATGCAGTGAGAAAGGTAGTGCAGCCTGACACGAGGCAAGTGCATGGTTAGTCAGATAGGGTATATCTGATAAGTGCAGAGGAAGAGTGAGAGACTGTATGGGTACCGATACAGCTCCCAGTGCCGAGGGTGGGCCGGCGGCAGTGCAGGAGGGAGGCAGGGTGAGCAGGTACCTGCACCTGAAAGACAGAGGGTGTCCAGGTGCACGGTGCCTAGAGAGAGAACATATCAGAAGGGGAGAAGAGGGGCAAAGGCAGAAGCGAAGAGGAGGGTCTTGAGGTGCTTCCAGAACCGGAGATTGTTCACCTCAAGTTTCAGGGTGGTCGGTTGGCTGTTCCAAAGGGAAGCCCCAGCCGAAGACAGAGATCTGCCCCAACTCACTTCTTTGAAAAAAAACCGACCCTGTGGGAATTAGAAGTAGAAGAGCGAAGGGCTCACAAAGGCAGGTATTTACAGAGGGATAGTTGAATGTATTTTGGACCCAGGCCCCAGAAAGCCTTGTGGACAGTGCAGAAGGTTTTAAATGTAATCCATGCGAACACTGGGAGCCAATGAAGGGATTTCAGAGCTGGAGAGATACGATCCCAGGGCTTGAGGCCAAGGACAAGTCTTGCAGTCCTGTTCTAGATTAGTTGTAAAGGGCGAAGAGTGGAGGCAGGTAGATTTAGAAAGAGGCTGTTACAATAGTGCAACCTGGAGGAAAGGCAGCATACCTCTAAGGAGGTGTAGTAAGAAGTTTGATTTTTTTAGAGAGATCAGAGATGTGTGCGGAGAAAGAGAGTGTGGAGTCAAATATGACGCAGAGGTTCTTGGCCTTGCAGGTAGGGGTAGGAGGAGGATGGCAGGCATGGAAACGGGACTGTGGAGGCCAGGGGATTGGACAATAAGGTTTCCTGGGTGTGGTGTGAAAGGAAAGACTGTGACAGAAGGTCTGTTTGCAGAGAGGAGTGGTGAATACGTTTTCCTGGGTGTGGTGTGCAAGGAAATACTGTGGCAGATGCTCTGTTTGCAGAGAGGAGTGGAGATGGCTATGGTTATGGCTGAGTCATTCAGGAGGCAGAGTGTATGGATTTTGGGGGACTCCTGGATACATTGGTGGCAGGTGCATGCAGAGCACTGTGGGGGGGCTGCACATCTTGGATTCCATCATATGGATGTGCACTGGTATGGAGTGCATGGAATGAAGTGGCTGAATTTGGATCCTCAATGTGCCACTTTGGTGATGCACCATCATCCAGACATTATTATTATTCATTGTGGAAGGAACAGTTTAGGACATGTTACCAAAATCTCTCTGCAGTTTGCTATGAATGAGGTACTTGGGAACGTCATGGACATGTTTTCAAACTCCAGAGTAATCTTTTCTTGCATTGCCCAGCGACAGATGTGGCTGCATTCTCTTCTTTTGGTACGCAAATATAGAAAGTGAGGCGCAATGTCAACAAGACTGTTTGTGCCTTTTTGAGAGATGTTAGCATGTACTACTTCCACAATGAAAATATTACATTTCATAGCAGAAACATTTTTTGCAGAGATGGAGTCCATCTTACTGATGCTGGCAATCTGCTTTTTCTGCGAAATATCCAAAATGCATTGCAACCCTTTTTGCAAGTACAGCAAGCATTTTCCAGTAGGTGTTGGCCACTTCAACCCTTCCAAAAACAAACACTAGAAAAAGGCACTTTTCAGAGCAACCACTTTGTCCCAGAAAACAGTGCAATCCTTTTGATGGTGCCACAACCTACATTTTTTAGAGGTCTGCGGACTACCGCGCTGTCCAGGGCCTGCATCATTTCATTGGAAATTCTATTTTTTGGGGTTTTTGTTGTTTTGTATTTTCTTTGGTGTTTTTATACATGAAACACAAGGAAAGGAAGGGAAGGAAGGGTAGGGGAGGCCCACCAACCACAGGGATAAGAAAGGGCAGGTGAAGAGAGGAAGATGTTGGGTGGGCCTCACTTAGGTAGGTGGCAGTTTTTCTCATGCTCCAGGACCGTACCCTCGAAAGCACTTCAAAATTGCTCCCCCTGCAGAGTGCTGCATCGCAGTTCATGCCCAATACAGTGACCCTAAAAAGGTAAGGGTCTGCTGCGGTGCCTATGGCCTGCGAGGCTGGTTCAGGGATCTGCTCCACCACAGGCATGTCCCTTATGATGGCAGGAGCAGATACAGAGCATGCTGCAGAGGATTTCAATCTACTGCCTTGTTCGAAGGGGATGACCATCCGAACTGCCGCCTTGTGGTTTGACCTTTGGTGTCGCCGCATTCGAGGTGGTGCTGTAGCTGTACAAGCCTGGTTTGCCATGACTGAGCACCATCTGGCACTCTGTGCATTTCAACTTGTTTGCACAAGCTTTGAGCATGCCTCCAATGGTGGTAAACAGCCTCCAAACCCAAGACTCACTCTGGTGGCAATGGGGACTTCCTCTACCTCACCCTCATCCTCTTCTTGATCCCTCTCTACATCACCACGCCTGTTCCCCTTCCCAGGCCCTTGGAAAGTTGTTGGTGGTGGTGAGGGTGAGGGTCGGGGTGCTTCTGAGGCAGAGGCAGGAGCAGCAGGAGCAGCCTTGAATGCCATCATTAAAGGCATTAGAAACCAGGAACAGCAGGTACACAGGAATGTGAAGTAGCTAAACAGCAACCTGTAGCAGTAGTCCTGGTGCACTATTAGCAATAAAAATGCAAATAATGCAGCAATGGCAGCCAATGACAACAAGTGCCCAATCACAAGCTGTGCTCTGTCTTGGAAATCTAGAAGCAGAATGAGGAGCAGCTCTGGGGTGTGACCTTTTATAGGTTTGCTGGGGAGCGAATCATGGACAGTCGCGTTCTCCACAGACACTTCAACCCCAAGCTGGGCTCAAAAAGTTCCAACAAGTGTCCAGATCGTCAGGGGCATGGTCTGGCAGGAGGTAAGATGTGCATGTGCCCAGATGTCTGCCGGACATGGGTGGGCTCCCCGAACTAATCAAGGTACATCATCACTTAAGGGACATGCTGGATAGGGGCAATGTTCGCAGGACCCAGGAGATGAGATGCGCATGCATCCAGGTGTCCACCGGACATGGGTGCGCTCCCCGAACTAATGAAAGTATGTCACCACTTTTTCTGGACATGCCGGACAGAGACAGTGTACACAGGACCCAGGGGATGAGATATGCATGTGCCCAGGTGTCCGGCGGACATGCGTGGGGTACCGAACTAATTAAAGGTGCGTCACAACTTTGTGGACTTGCAGACAGGCGCAATGTCCTACAGACACCTCCTTTTTGATTGCAGATAGCCCGGACAGGCAAGGTGTCCGCAGGGCACATCCGTTTTGATTAATTGCAGACATCCCAAACAGTTGCGCACTCCGCGTTAACAGGCTTTAAAAAAAAAACACGCCCATACACTCAGCAACAGTATACATATAGAATTGTATTTACACACATAAATACACACAATTGGGAAAGGGAAGGGGTAGCAGAAATGGAGACATATACAGGGGAATTGGGATTTTCCACATGTTGGGCATCAGGGAAGGAAGGGATTGAGTTCTCATCATAACGTCTTTGCTTACAGGGAATTTGTGGGGATGGTTGGCTGGGACAGGGGAAAGGGGCACAGGTGCCAGTGGGGCAGTGGTATTTAATATTGTCCATGATGTGTCTTTGTACAAAATCTTTTAAATTGGCGAAAGTGTTCATTAATTGATACATTTGTTCTTCTAAGCTCAATAGGTGATTTTGTATACTGTTACTTTGCTGTTCCATGTGGTCATGGACTTGTTCTGGGGCATCCCCTTTATTTTCTGTATGTACTGTTAAAGAAAAGAACATTTGTGAGGTGCATACTTTTTACACTGCACATTGTACCAATAGTATCACTGTCTTCACTCAATTCATCCAGATGAAAATTATCTGCAAGCCACTCCAGGGTGCGTGACATTTATGTGTGTATTGCACATTGAACAAATGGCGCATTTATAGGAAACAATGTAGTGCACTTACCAGTGTGTAGTTTATTTGTGCTGTCAGTACTTTGTCCTTGTCCTGCTGACAGTTGTTTTTTATTTTCTATGTAAAGCAGCACTGACGTAGTACTGCTGGAAGCACAGTTGTTTTTTGGTATTGGTACATTCCATTATGTTGTATACCCTATGCAATTGCACTCTTGCGTTCTTAAGTATAGAGTTTTGTCAAGGGTTTTGACCCATGTTAAATCAATAGACTGGGTAGATGTGGGGATGAGCTGTCGTCGCCCATTATTCTATCCCAGGACAAACTAAATCAATAGACTGGGTGGATGTGGGGATGAGCTATCGCCGCCCACATTCACGCCCGAATAGGAGAACTGCGCAGTTGGCACGAGACCACTCCAAAGATACAACCTTCTTGTGGGGGGTTCCACATCACCACTCTACTGTAAGGATGCCATCAAAACAATGTTAAGCAAGGGCCCTATACTATCAAGCAAAAGACCACTCTATTGAAATGCAGTAATTCAAGACAACTCAAAAACGGATGCAGTACAGACAAATTCCCCAAGGTGGCGCTAGCGGTCTAAACTCTGACAGGGAAACTGTATTTAGGAGTTGCAAGAGGGGCAGGGACTTCAAAGCTTGTGGGTTAATTGAAAATCTAGCCACCTGCTGTTCCCAGAGGCCAAGAGGCTGGGAAACCTTAACACCTCAGAGATTCTCACACCAGGAGGCAGGATATGACATGACCCTGTTGATTGATTGAGGAGAGACTTCCATGCAGCCTGCTGGAGCCCACACAAAAGGCTCTTTCTGTTGAATGGGGTATGTTAATTTTGATTGTTTCCTGTCAAAGGCCCTCTGCCAGCAAGGAGAGACATGTGATCACTGACCCACCGAGACTTCTGGAGGTGGATCCAAACACTTGGGGAGTTGAATTGCAACAAATATATAGTTTATAGAAACAGTGATAATTTATTGTAACCAAATGACAGGAATGTACAACTGTGAGAGTCTTAGTTTGAAAAATGGCCTCACGGTTTGAGTCCAAACTCCAATTTGTACCATGTTCTGGGGCAAAACCCCGCTAATTATGATTATTGTAGACAATGTGTTTAAGCTAGAGACATGGAAAGTTACTGGGATATATGTGGAAGGGAAATGTACCTTTGTAAAATTTTTGATGAAAAACCAATGTTGCAAAACCCACTAAAATCGAAAATAAGTTGCCATTTTTGAATGCAAGCTCCTAGAAACGCCAGAATCGGGACAGGAACTATCTTTAGTAATATATGATGTGGGTATGTGATGTCAAACAACTGTGTACCTGGGAAATATGTATTTGGATCAGGAATAGATTTGTGTGCACATTGACCAGGGGAGTGTCATTTCTGCAGGTCATAAAAATGACATCACTCTGACACACTATCCCTTCCCAAATCAGGGACCAAAGAATCTATTGACCTATCAAATCAAGAGAGGGGCAGGCTTAGGGATGCTAGCCTCTCCACCCACTTTTTAAAACACATAAAAAGAGACTGCTGGGACAGGTAGGGACATTCAATTCCATTTTCTGCGGGACGCTCTGCTGGGAGACTCCAGACTTCACATCCATCAATCTCCAAAGACCAGAACTTTACTTCAGAACTTAAAGCAAGGGCCTAAACCCACAAACTGAGAACTCTTCTCAGCAGGCCTCAGCATCCTTAAAATCATTTGCAAACTATTCTACAGCCGGGCAAGCTGTTTGAATTCTTTGCCAAGAACAATTGCCAGAGACCAGACCAAAGATCCAGAGAACCACAGACCGCTGTATCCAGAGAGCTGACCCAGATCGCTGTGAAGTGCCGAGACCAGAACCGGAGTCCAGTCCAAAATCTGACCAGATCCGTGGCGAAGCCCATTCCTGCCCAAAATATATTGTGAGTACCGCCAGAACTGTGCAGAACCCAATCTCTTAGTTAAAATAATCTAATCCAAACTATTTTAAGCTAAGTAGAACTGCCTCCTAGAAATCGTGTCATCTGTCATTTTTAAAGCTGCACAACTGTCACCTGTCAATTCTGCAGCTGCAAGCTGTCACCTGTCATTTTGAGCTTTACTTTAAATCCGAAAATCTACCTTTATTAAATCCTCCGTATCTGCGTAACTTTCATCTGAAAGCTTAGAATCTAGGCTTTCCAACGAACCTAGAACTGACTTCCTACTCCCTATACTTTTTCCGTAATCGCGAGACACGCACTCGCGAAATTTACCGCGATTTGCGATTTGGCCCGATTTCTTCATCTGTAGAAATCAGCAGCTTTTTGCTTCTCTTTGCTAAAATTCGTTTTCAATCTGCTAATCATTCATAGAGTATTGTTAAAGTGAGCCTGAACTAATATAAAGTAGCCATCACCTACCCTGAACCTCTAGAGGGAATTAAAAGCAATTTTAGCACCTTTTCACTTCCTTGCAAACCACATTAAAGTAATTCGCCTGTGTTTAAAACTCATCCCTGTTTTCTCTAAGCTTGCTGGGGGAACTGGAACTGTGTATTGAATTATAAAGTGGGATTTGTTGGGATTCTTGAAGACTGTGTGCTCTCCTTCCATTTCTTGTATTGCATAGGGGGGGAGTGAATTGTCCAAAGAAAAAGTGATCATATTACCTTTTGCTAAAATCATTACAAGTTATTTCTGTACTGCATTTTATTCCACCTTGCGTTTCCTTGAACCATATAAAGCATTCTGTCCCACCTTATTCTTCTGTTCCTATTCATAAGTTACCTCTTGCTGACTACTGCTCATATTCACAAGTGTAATATCCATTATCAAATTATTTATAGAAGTGTGATATATATATATATATATTGTTTACATTTTCAAATAAACCTTTTAATTTGCAAAACAAACCTACTTCTTGGCTCAGTGGGGTCAGGGGGATTCTAAGAGGGGGGTGTTATACAAGGGTTGTCATCCAGAGTAGTGAACTGGATACAAAAATACATCAATAAGGGTTTTCCTCAGCATCCCAGACTAGGCATTGACTGTAGTGTTGATTGAATATCGCTTACTACACCTACTTAATTTTCCTTTGTAATTTACTTATGTGCTGCTCTTTAAACATGTTGAGTGCCTTTGTTACACGGTACAATAATGCAAGAGAACCCCTGAGCTTTCGGGCTGCGTGGATGCTACCCGAGGTCCCCAGACAGTCGCATAGTCTGCAGACCCAGTGGTTATCAGCTTGGGACCAGGGGGTCCGCATGTTGTATGGTACATGTATAGAAACTAAGGGTATCCTGGTAAAAACCTATGAAATTCAGTAAAACAACTTTGTTAAAGGGATGTTATGGTTAAGTTGAGCTACTAAAACCCTATCAAATTCAGTGAAAAAACATTGTTAAAGGGATGTTATGGTTCAGTTGACCTAGGAAAAACCTATCAAATTCAGTGCAAAAGCTTTATTAAAGGGACATTATAGTTACTTTGCACTAATAACAACCTATCCATATAATGGTTATTACAAGACACTTTTTGGTCAACATTATAATAAGAATCCCTTGTAGAGGCTTTTAATGAAAAGTAAATATACATGTGATGTCATCACTGATGTCATCAATGACATTTGTGATGTCATCTTTGATGTCATGTGTGTTAGTCTTAGCAGTGCACGGTGGTGGCGCGAGTTATGGTTGCTTATCTTACCATAGCTGGCAAATTTCTGGGGTTTTCGGTTTAACTTGTAATAACCATTATATGGATAGGTTGTTATTAGTGCAAAGTAACTATAATGTCCCTTTAAAAAAGTTTTTGCAGTTCATTTGATAGGTTTTTCCTAGATCAACTGAACCATAACGTTCCTTTAACAAAATGTTTTCACTGAATTTGATAGGTTTTTATTAGCACAACTTAACCATAACATCCCTTTAAAAATGTCTTTTCACTAAATTGGATTGGTTTTTAGTAGCACAACTTAATCATAACATCCCTTTAACAAAGTGTTTTTCACTGAATTAAGTTGCTGTTTCCATAGGAAGAGCACTTTTTGGGCGGTTTATAACTTCGCTCTCCCTGGACGGATCCTCACCAAACTTTGCAAAAAAAGTAGTTGGGTCACTCTGAATTTTTTTGCAAAGTTTGGAGAGGATTCGTCCAGGGGGGGCAAAGATATAGGGGGGTCCCAAAACTTTTTTTTTCCCATAGAGTGAATGGGAAAAAACTTTGCGCACGGCTACAGCCCGAACCGCTGGACGGATTTACACCAAATTTGCGGCAGGAGCGGCGGCCTGGTCCGAAAGCGTGCTTTTGTAAATTTGGTGTAAATCTGTCCAGTAGTTTTTTTAAGAATGACTAAAATGTAAGGCAAAAAAATTAGTGATATCTGCGTTCGCTTCGCGGACGGACTTCCCTGTTCGCTCCGCGGACAGCACCCCGATTGGCCCATGGGCTTGCGTCATGTCCGCGGACATGCGACGTGTTCGATGATTGGACGGCGAGGGGCGTGGAGCGCGTCAGATTTTCTGTGGCGCCCGCCATCTTGTATTCGCAGTCGACCGCGTACAGCGCAGTGAAACGTGGATAAAAAATTATATTTAGTGCCGTGTGTTGGTGTGTAAGAGTGTTTGGGGAGGGTGGGGGAGTATGAGATAGGTTCAATGCTTTGTTTTTTTATGTGCTAGACGTTTTTGTTGCGTTCGATTTGTCCGCGGAGAACACGGCTGTTCTGACATTTTGTAAATAAACTAAATGGTGGGGTGTTTAGAGGACGGAGTATGTGTCATTTTTGTTCGCAAGGAAGGTAAAAATGAGCTATGAACACTCGCGGTGCACTTAATTGTTCGTAAATACACAAACTGGGGGTGTCCTCAGGACGCTGTCCGTATTGTAATCTGTCTAGTTGAATGTGTTCTAAGAACACTCGCAGTGTCCCGAAATGGTTGCAATTACACAAAATGGGGGTGTTCTGAGAACGTTGTTTGTATTGTTCGTTATCAGGGTGAAAGTGTTTTAAGAGCACTCCTTTTGTCCGCTAATAGTACAATTTCCTAGGGGCGTCAACCGACTTTTTGTCCACTAAAGAAACGATAAATCCGGCTGGTGTGCGTCGACATTATGTGATAATCCTATGACTGGCGCTATTGACCTGGCTGACTTGCTTTTGCGACACTAAATCATATCTCCCGCCACTAAGCCTGATATTATCAAAGCATTCATATTCCCCGCCTCTCTCCGTGACGTTACAGGGTGCGTAATGAAATGCGCCCAGTCGTCTCCAGTACTACGCGACTTTACACAGAACCCGGAAGACAACACACATTATGTCACAACACAGCGCGCCACAATTCAGAATATGAAACTGTGATTTAAAAGCAAAGAGCAAGTGTGTAAATGTTGTAAAGTACATTTATTTGACATCAAATGTTTAGAGAATATTCAGCAATTTGCATTTGTCTTTGTTGTCGATCCGCAAAAGTTCATGTTGAGACACGCGATGTTCCTTTGCGGTACAGATAGTGTTAGATCAGGTTACAACTCAGGGCGCCACAATTCGGAATATGAAACTGTGGTTTAAAAGGAAACAGCAGGATTGTACACTTGGTAAAGTACATTTATTTCACATGAAATGTTTAGTGAATATTCAGCGATTTGCTATTGTCTCTGCTGTCTATCAGCAAAAGTTTATTTGGAGCCGCGCGTTGTTCCTTTGCGGTAGAATAGCTGTTGGTTTATGATAAAAGCAGTAAATGGTCTCTCTGATAATTGGAAGGTTGCTCCAACAACGAGCCATTAGACCACCGTATTGGTTGGTATGTTGTTTGTAGCCGCTAGTACTGCGTAAGGGCATATTGGTCCTTGGCGATTGTCCCATAAAATGGTGAGGGTCATGAAGTTGCATATTTGGACTTGCACCTCGCAGTTGAAGAGCCCATCCGCTGGAGTCTGTAAATCGTGACATAGACAAAACGGGGCCACGTACCTGTTTTAAAAAACATAAATTAAGCTCTCCAGCCGATCTTCATTAAAAATCATCATTTTATTTATTAGGGCGTGAAACTATTTGCTATCGAAGATAGTGCAACAGAGTATGTTAATAATAAAATAATAATATTTTCCCATTCATATAGCGCTAAGGACTGTGAGGTATCTAAGCGGTGCTTATTATTAACCACGGTGTGTGGTGCTCATTTATCGACCACGGAAGGATGAAAGGCTGAGTTTGGGCTTGCCGGGATTCGAACTTGCGTTAGCAAGCTGTGCACGGATGTCAAAGCGAGCGCTGTACTCGCTGTGCCACTTGACAGGCTACAGTAAAGTGGCACAGCGAGTAGAGCGCTTGACCGCCTATAGACCGGTTAAATTATTTCTATTAACCCACTCTGTGTCGTCTGCCTTTTTCAGAGCCCTCTAAACGACAGGGGATCAATTCGGCGGTGATAGTACGCGGTAGAAAACATTATGCCACTTTCAACGAACAAGTTCAACTTCAGCGGTCTTTAATGCTACGCTATTGTAATTATATTTGGAATAAAGTAATGTAAAGGGTTACTTACAGTACAATTGCAATTTCCATTGTCTACGAGTGGTGCAGTCCAAAAATACGACTCTGCGTATGCCAACGATCTTTCGCATAGTGATATAATATGTAAAAGTGGTTTCCTTTCAGAAATGTCATCTTTATCTTCTCTTACGTTTTAGCAACACTCCTTCAAGAGAAGTCATTCATCACAATCTCTGTCTGTCAAGGTCAAAACACAATACAACCTTATAGTCTGCTTCGTGAGCCTCTCCGGGGCCCGAGAAAAAAATGAAGCAGCTGACCTTCACTGTGAACGAGCATAAATTCTTACTTTGCAACATTCTGTGTAAAGCCATCTGTAGAAGTTGTTTTTTGCACGCCATGTTTGTATATTGTTTGCGTGATATTAAAAAAAGTTTGTTTAAAGGACATTATGGTTCTAAGTACAGCCGAAAGACCCCTGAAAATAGCAAGTTATGGTAAGCTATGAAAAACAATTCGCGCCAACACCATGCACTGCTAAGACTAACACCCAGGACATCAAAGATGACATCTCAAATGTCATTGATGAAATCACTGATGACATCACATGTGTATGTACATTTCATGGAATTTGTGTACTAGGGATTTTCGTATAATGTTCAGAAAAAATATCATACCGTTATTAGTGCTTTGAACGATGCATTTATATCAATAAATAGCATTGTATTATGGGATTCTATGTAGTATACTGAGCTGCTAATGGAGAAAGATAGCATTGTGTGCAGAGTACAAGATAAAAGTATAATATTTGTAATGTTAATATGTAGAATAATGAAATGATAATTGTCCTGAAATGTTGGAAAATTCACAAAATGGGGGTGTTCTGAGGATGTTATTCGTATTGTGTGATTGCTTAGCTGTATGCAATGAGGGAATGGTACAGAGAGTAAAGTGGACGCGTCCGCGGACACCGCGGCTGTTCGTGGACAGGGCGTGGTAAATCCGGGTTTTTCCAGGAAATCCAACATGGAAAGAAGACTGTATGGATCAGCCAATCAGATGTCGAGGTTGTGGATTTGTGTTGAAAGAGACTGTGTGTGGTGAAGATGGCAGAAGTGGAGAAAGTCAGGGTGTTGGTGCTTGGAGATATGTTTGTGCATGGTTTACAGCAGTACGCTGAATGCAGGCATGTTGCAAAGAACTTTGATGTCAAAGGAGTGGAGGTGGTGTGGAGCACTGTGCCTGATTGCAATGTACAGGGAATTGTACAAGTTTGTGCGGATATGGCCACGATGAACAGTCCGCATGTGCTAGTTTTGCACTATGGTGCTTTCCATTTGGGCAACGTCAGTGCCCCTACTTTGTTGGCTGATTTGGAACGCTTGGTTCAAGCCGTAGTGAAGATCCTTCCAAATGCGAAAGTAATTTTTTCTGGATTACTACCTAGGGCAATATGGGACAATAGTTCAGTTTTTTGTTCTCAGCAAAACATTGCTAGGTGTGTCATCAACCGAGGCATGTGTGCCTTCATGCTTAGAGCTGATATGTTCTTCTGTAACAATGAGAATATTGATGCCAGTAATGCTGTTCATTTTAAAGAAGATGGCATTTCTTTATCTTTTACCGGAAATGCCTTTTTATTTTGGAATGTAAGGGTTGCTTTGGAGAAGGTTATGTGAAGATTTTAGGAATAAAGTAAGAAAAAAAAACAAGAAAAAAAATATAAAATAACAGGTGTCTGTCAAGCATCTGTAAAAAAAAAAAAACGGCTCTTTTTAGAGCCAACTTCAAAGGGGAAATGGGGCACACTATTTAAATTTACATTCACCACGCTCACATTTTCGATGTGTCCGCGGACATGGTGGTAGTCCGCGGACATGAAAATCACTACGAGGGGGTTAGTATGTTCTATGTTACATGTCAGGGATATTATGGTTAAGTTGTGTTACTAAAAACCTATGAAATTCAGTGAAAAAACTTTGTTAAAGGGACGTTATGGTTCCAAGTAAAACCGAAAAACCCTTGAAATTCGCCAGTTATGGTAACATAAGCAACCATAACTCGCGCCACCGTGCACTGCTAACACTAACACCCAGGACATCAAAGATGACATCACAAATGTCATTGATGACATAACTGATGACATCACATGGCTGGCTCTCCCTTTTTATCCTTTAGTGACATATCGAAGCCACATAGTTTTCTACAGTAACAGTCAGGAAGTAAAAATTGAAACGGTACTATGTTTGTAGACTTGGGTTCCTGTCACATCATATATGAAACATGTACGTAGCGGAAGATACAGGCTTGAAAGAGAGGAATCCTTTCTGTGCATGAAGATAATCATTATGGTATCAGCACTTTGTCATAGTTTTATTTTTATTACTCTACCTTCCCTCTATATGCTCATATTTGTATACATTATAGTCACTCTCCATTTGCTCGCGTCTACAGCCCAAACCGCTGGACGGATTTCCACCAAATTTAGACCAGGAGCAGCGGCTTGGTCCCGAAAGCGTGCTTTTGCAAATTTGGTGAAAATTCGTCCAGTAGTTTTTTTTTAAAATGACCAAAAAGTAGGTAAAAAAAAACTAGTGATATCTGTGTTCGGTTTGCGGATACACTTCCCTGTTCGCTCCGCGGAAAGTGTCCTGATTGGCCAATCGTCTTGCGTGATGTTCGCGGACATGCAAAGTGTTCGCTGATTGGACGGCGTGGAGCGTGAAGCGCGTCAGATTTTTCGGTAGCGCCCGCCATATTGGATTCGCGGACGTCCCGGACAGCGCGGTGAAACTTTGTTCAAAATGTGTATTTTGTAGAGTGTGTTGGTGTGTAGGAGTGTTTGGGGAGGGTGGGAGTGTGTGAGATAGGATGAAAGTTGTGTTTTTTATGTGTTAGACGTTCTTTTTGTGTTCGATTTGTTTGCAGACATCACGGGTGTTCTGAAATTTTCTAAATAAACTGACTAGGGGGTGTTCTAAGGAGTCAAAATGTGTCCGTTTTGTTCGCAAGCAAAGTGAAACTGTTCTAAGAACACTCGCGGTGTCCGGGTAGTGTTCGTAGGTGGTGTCCTGAGGACGCTGTCCGTATTGTTCTCTGTCAAGTTGAATGTGTTCTAAGAACACGCGCGGTGTCCTGAAATGTTTGCAAATAAACAAGATGGGGTGTTCTGAAGACGTTTTTGAGAACACTCCCGGTGTCCTGGAATGTTCGTAGGGGGTGTCCTTAGGACGGTGTCCGTATTGTTCGTTGTTAAGTTAAAAGTGTTCTAAGAACTATCGCGTTGTTCTGAAATGTTCGTAGGGGGTGTCCTGAAAACAGTGTCCGTATTGTTCGCTGGCAAGCTCAAAGTGTTCTAAGAACACTCACATTGTTCGCGGACATTCAAAGTTTCCCATAGATCATAGTTGAAATGTTTGACTCTATGGATGTGATATGCTGCGGTGGTTGTTGCCAGGGCATAGAGTCTTGGGTGCATGGCCATTTGGCCATGCACCCAAGACTCTATGCCCTGGCAACAACCACCGCAGCATATCACATTCATATTTGTTTATAACTTTGGGTGAAAAACAAATGTATAAGGAACAAAGGTATTAGATACTATGGATGTGATGTACTGCTATGGTTGTCCTTATTATTGTATACTTACTGTTTGGTCTAGTAATGAGAGTCCATGTTTTTTATCTTCATTTCTGTGATAAAAGAAAATAGCATGTTTGTATTAGTATTTTGTAATGACTTATTACATTGTATAAGCAATATACTTTTATTTTTTTTCGACCCTCATATTTAGTAGAGTACAAATCAGAGTACTGTGCAATTTGCTCAGTTTCTGTATTTGTTGCTAAAATCATTGGGTCTGTGGGAGAAAAAAAAATCCATGTTGGATTTAAAAAAAAAACCTTTTTCTGTTATGCTACAGTTTATTTGTTTGTTTGTTTTCAGTGTTCACTTGTTGTTTCTGGCTAATGCTTTATACTTTGCTTTGTTGTATTTCTTTTGGAACAGTAACAGATTCTTCATTTGTTTTGATATTATAAAATTTTGGAGCAGTTAGATACCAATTGGGTATTCTAACTGTCTATTTTTTTAATATATTGTAGTGGTTTTCATTTACCTATTTGGATATTGTTAAATTTTGGGACAGTTAGATACCAATTGGCGTATTCTAACTGTGTATTTTTTGGCCTAATTTAGTGGTATTCATTTATCTGATTAGTTGTTGTAGAATCTTTGAGTGTTAGATAGCTTTTGGAGTATTCTAACAGTTTATATTACTTTAACACTCATTTATAATTTTGGGACAGTTAGATACCAATTGGCGTATTCTAACTGTGTATTTTTTGGGTCTAATTTAATGGTATTCATTTATCTGATTAGTTGTTGTAGAATCTTTGAGCAGTTAGATAGGTTTTGGAGTATTCTAACAGTTTATATTTTTGTAACACAAATTTACTTAAAGGTTTAAATACAGTTTATTTATCAAATTTTGGTTTTAAGAACATCAAATAAGCGTTTGTAAGATTTGCTGGTAATCTCTGCTTTAGAGTAATGGTACTATCATTACATTCAAACCATCCACATTTCTTTTTTATGTATGCAGTGTAGTGCCCTGAATTGGTTGTGGCTCCTGCGTGGTAGATTATACCTATTGTTGTGAAGGTTTTCTTACCAAGTGATATTTGACCATGTGTGAATCCAGTCAGCTTGCAGTTGTTTTTGGTACCATCTGCATTGTAACGTAGAAGCATTAATATTACGTATTTACTATGTGTTTGTATTACTAACGTGGAGCGATTATCTGAATTGCAGGTAGAGCATAATCTACCATGGTTTGCATTTTGTACAAGTTGCTGAAATGGAATGGATTCACAATTTGGTATTGATATATACATGAAGCGTTCATTGGGGATTTCTTCTTGTGTCACATTGTTGCAGAGAGTGCATGTATGTTTCCACATGTATGAAATCTGAAATATTTCATTCATAGGTATGTTTTTGTTTTCCAGTACTTGTACTTGTGGATCTTCCTGTGAATTTATAGTGAATTTCACCATTCCAGCACAGTAGTCCAATTGTCGTCTTATTCCAAAAACACTATGAGGGTAATTCATAGAATTTCGCCGAAAAGTGTCGCAAGCGGCTGGCGCAGAGTGTCCGCGTGCGATTGTGTGCGCCAGGAACGTGCGCTAAAACCGATTTCCGCGCACAGCGTATTCATGGATTTTAGGCTCCCAAACCAGCCGTGGCGCAGAGAATCGCAGCGACCCTGCAGCAGCGCCAGTAACGCCCCCAAGAACGCCCTCGCGCAAGGAAAAGCCATCAAAATCGCTAAATCATCGCAAAGGGCTGCGCTAACCCTGGACCAGTTCACCGGGCTGGCAAACAGCAAACGCCAAGCAGGGAACGTGAATTTCAGGGGTGCGTGGGAAGTTCCACACGCGATTTGCCCAGTGCGAGCAGGGTACGTGTATTTCAGGGGTGCGCGGAAAGTTCCACACGTGATTTCATCAGGGTACGTGTATTACAGGTGTGCGCGGGAAGTTCCACATGCGATTGGCCCAGTGCGAGCAGGGTACGTGTATTTCAGGGGTGCGCGGGAATTTCCACACGTGATTTCATCAGGGTACGTGTATTACAGGGGTGCGCGGGAAGTTCCACACGTGATTGGCCCAGTGCGAGCAGGGTACGTGTATTTCAGGGGTGCGCGGGAAGTTCCACATGCGATTTCAGCAGGGTACGTGTATTCCAGGGATGCGCGGGAAGTTCCACACGCGATTGGCCCAGTGCGAGCAGGGTACGTGTATTTCAGGGGTGCGCAGGAAGTTCCACACACGATTTCAGCAGGGTACGTGTATTCCAGGGGTGCGCGGGAAGTTCCACACGCGATTGGCCCAGTGCGAGCAGGGTACGTGTATTCCATGTGTGCGCGGGAAGTTCCACACGCGATATCAGCAGGGTACGTGTATTTCAGGGATGCGCGGGAAGTTCCACACACGATTTCAGCAGGGTACGTGTATCTCAGGGGTGCGCGGGAAGTTCCACACGCGATTTCAGCAGGGTACATGTATTTCAGGGGTGCGCGGGAAGTTCCACACGCGATTGGCCCAGTGCGAGCAGGGTACGTGTATTCCATGGGTGCGCGGGAAGTTCCACCTGCGATTCCAGCAGGGTATGTGAATTCCAGGGGTTCTGGGGAGTACTACACGTGAATTGGCCGTGTGGGTCCTCCCAGGTGTACGCTCGACAACCTCCACGGCCCCTGCAGGCAGCCCACACCACAGGGGACTACCCTGCACCCCTGCTCATGTCCCGCAGGCAGCCCATCCACCATGGGCATGCCCCCCAGCCAACCCACATGTCACCTTGCACTACTGATCAACAATGCATGTCTCCCACCACCCCCACCCCCCAGCAGTGCAGGGGCAGCACCGCCAGGCCCCCACTCATGTCCCCCTGCACCCCCACCCCCCAGCATCCAGGGGCAGCCTCCACCAGGCCCCCACTCATGTCTCCCACCACCCCCACCCCCCACCATCCAGGGGCAGCCCCCACCAGGCCCCCACTCATGTCTCCCACCACCCCCACCACCCAGCCACCAGGGGCACCCTCCACCAGGCCCCCACTCATGTCTCCCACCACCCCCACCTCCCAGCAGTGCAGGGGCAGCCTCCACCAGGCCCCCACTCATGTCTCCCACCACCCCCACCCCCCAGCCACCAGGGGCACCCTCCACCAGGCCCCCACTCATGTCTCCCACCACCCCCACCCCCCAGCAGTGCAGGGGCAGCCTCCACCAGGCCCCCACTCATGTCTCCCACCACCCCCACCCCCCACCATCCAGGGGCACCCTCCACCAGGCACCCACTCATGTCTCCCACCACCCCCACCCCCCACCATCCAGGGGCACCCTCCACCAGGCCCCCACTCATGTCTCCCACCACCCCCACCCCCCAGCAGTGCAGGGGCAGCCTCCACCAGGCCCCCACTCATGTCTCCCACCACCCCCACCCCCCAGCAGTGCAGGGGCAGCCTCCACCAGGCCCCACTCATGTCTCCCACCACCCCCACCCCCCACCATCCAGGGGCTCCCTCCACCAGGCCCCCACTCAAGTCTCCCACCACCCCCACCACCCAGCCACCAGGGGCACCCTCCACCAGGCCCCCACTCATGTCTCCCACCACCCCCACCACCCAGCAGTGCAGGGGCAGCCCCCACCAGGCCCCCACTCATATCTCCCACCACCCCCACCACCCAGCAGTGCAGGGGCAGCCCCCACCAGGCCCCCACTCATGTCTCCCACCACCCCCACCACCCAGCAGTGCAGGGACAGCCCCCACCAGGCCCCCACTCATGTCTCCCACCACCCCCACCCCCCAGCAGTGCAGGGGCAGCCCCCACCAGGCCCCCACTCATGTCTCCCACCACCCCCACCACCCAGCCACCAGGGGCACCCTCCACCAGGCCCCCACTCATGTCTCCCACCACCCCCACCCCCAGCAGTGCAGGGGCAGACTCCAACAGGCCCCCACTCATGTCTCCCACCACCCCCACCCCCCAGCAGTGCAGGGGCAGCCCCCACCAGGCCCCCACTCATGTCTCCCACCACCCCCACCCCCCAGCAGTGCAGGGGCAGCCTCCACCAGGCCCCCACTCATGTCTCCCACCACCCCCACCCCCCACCATCCAGGGGCACCCTCCACCAGGCCCCCACTCATGTCTCCCACCACCCCCACCCCCCACCATCCAGGGGCACCCTCCACCAGGCCCCCACTCATGTCTCCCACCACCCCCACCACCCAGCAGTGCAGGGGCAGCCCCCACCAGGCCCCCACTCATATCTCCCACCACCCCCACCACCCAGCAGTGCAGGGGCAGCCCCCACCAGGCCCCCACTCATGTCTCCCACCACCCCCACCACCCAGCAGTGCAGGGACAGCCCCCACCAGGCCCCCACTCATGTCTCCCACCACCCCCACCACCCTGCAGTGCAGGGGCAGCCCCCACCAGGCCCCCACTCATGTCTCCCACCACCCCCACCACCCAGCCACCAGGGGCAGCCCCCACCAGGCCCCCACTCATGTCTCCCACCACCCCCACCCCCCACCATCCAGGGGCACCCTCCACCAGGCCCCCACTCATGTCTCCCACCACCCCCACCCCCCAGCAGTGCAGGGGCAGCCCCCACCAGGCCCCCACTCATGTCTCCCACCACCCCCACCCCCCAGCAGTGCATGGGCACCCTCCACCAGGCCCCCACTCATGTCTCCCACCACCCCCACCCCCCAGCAGTGCAGGGGCAGCACCACCAGGCCCCCACTCATGTCTCCCACCACCCCCACCACCCAGCAGTGCAGGGGCAGCCCCCACCAGGCCCCCACTCATGTCTCCCACCACCCCCACCACCCAGCAGTGCAGGGGAAGCCCCCACCAGGCCCCCACTCATGTCTCCCACCACCCCCACCACCCAGCCACCAGGGGCACCCTCCACCAGGCCCCCACTCATGTCTCCCACCACCCCCACCCACCAGCAGTGCAGGGGCAGCCTCCACCAGGCCCCCACTCATGTCTCCCACCACCCCCACCCCCCAGCAGTGCAGGGGCAGCACCACCAGGCCCCCACTCATGTCTCCCACCACCCCCACCCCCCAGCAGTGCAGGGGCAGCCTCCACCAGGCCCCCACTCATGTCTCCCACCACCCCCACCCCCCAGCAGTGCATGGGCACCCTCCACCAGGCCCCCACTCATGTCTCCCACCACCCCCACCCCCCAGAAGTGCAGGGGCAGCACCACCAGGCCCCCACTCATGTCTCCCACCACCCCCACCCACCAGCAGTGCAGGGGCATCCCCCACCAGGCCCCCACTCATGTCTCCCACCACCCCCACCCCCCAGCAGTGCAGGGGCAGCCTCCACCAGGCCCCCACTCATGTCTCCTACCACCCCCACCCCCCAGCAGTGCAGGGGCAGCCTCCACCAGGCCCCCACTCATGTCTCCCACCACCCCCACCCCCCAGCAGTGCAGGGGCAGCCTCCACCAGGCCCCCACTCATGTCTCCCACCACCCCCACCCCCCAGCAGTGCAGGGGCAGCCTCCACCAGGCCCCCACTCATGTCTCCCACCACCCCCACCCCCCAGCAGTGCAGGGGCAGCACCACCAGGCCCCCACTCATGTCCCCCTGCACCCCCACCCCCCAGCATCCAGGGGCAGCCTCCACCAGGCCCCCACTCATGTCTCCCACCACCCCCACCCCCACCATCCAGGGGCAGCCCCCACCAGGCCCCCACTCATGTCTCCCACCACCCCCACCACCCAGCCACCAGGGGCACCCTCCACCAGGCCCTACTCATGTCTCCCACCACCCCCACCCCCCAGCAGTGCAGGGGCAGCCTCCACCAGGCCCCCACTCATGTCTCCCACCACCCCCACCCCCCAGCAGTGCAGGGGCAGCCTCCACCAGGCCCCCACTCATGTCTCCCACCACCCCCACCCCCCACCATCCAGGGGCACCCTCCACCAGGCCCCCACTCATGTCTCCCACCACCCCCACCACCCAGCCACCAGGGGCACCCTCCACCAGGCCCCCACTCATGTCTCCCACCACCCCCACCCCCCACCATCCAGGGGCACCCTCCACCAGGCCCCCACTCATGTCTCCCACCACCCCCACCCCCAGCCACCAGGGGCACCCTCCACCAGGCCCCCACTCATGTCTCCCACCACCCCCACCCCCCAGCCACCAGGGGCACCCTCCACCAGGCCCCCACTCATGTCTCCCACCACCCCCACCCCCAGCAGTCCAGTGGCAGCCTCCACCAGGCCCCCACTCATGTCTCCCACCACCCCCACCCCCCAGCAGTGCAGGGGCAGCCCCCACCAGGCCCCCACTCATGTCTCCCACCACCCCCACCACCCAGCCACCAGGGGCACCCTCCACCAGGCCCCCACTCATGTCTCCCACCACCCCCACCCCCAGCAGTGCAGGGGCAGCTCCACCAGGCCCCCACTCATGTCTCCCACCACCCCCACCCCCCAGCAGTGCAGGGGCAGCCCCCACCAGGCCCCCACTCATGTCTCCCACCACCCCCACCCCCCAGCAGTGCAGGGGCCGCCTCCACCAGGCCCCCACTCATGTCTCCCACCACCCCCACCCCCCAGCAGTGCAGGGGCAGCCCCCACCAGGCCCCCACTCATGTCTCCCACCACCCAGCCACCATGGGCACCCTCCACCAGGCCCCCACTCATGTCTCCCACCACCCCCACCCGCAGCAGTGCAGGGGCAGCCTCCACCAGGCCCCCACTCATGTCTCCCACCACCCCCACCCCCAGCAGTGCAGGGGCAGCCCCCACCAGGCCCCCACTCATGTCTCCCACCACCCCCACCCCCAGCAGTGCAGGGGCAGCCCCCACCAGGCCCCCACTCATGTCTCCCACCACCCCCACCCCCCAGCAGTGCAGGGGCAGCCTCCACCAGGCCCCCACTCATGTCTCCCACCACCCCCACCCCCCACCATCCAGGGGCACCCTCCACCAGGCCCCCACTCATGTCTCCCACCACCCCCCAGCCACCAGGGGCACCCTCGACCAGGTCCTCACAATCCCCAATCATGTGCGTTATGGTCAGCCTCCACAGCCAAAAAGCCCTACCAAGTAACCCATTCACCCACATGGAAATGGAAATTACATGTCACACCCCCAATGTTCATGAAGCTAATGAACCCATGTCCGTCACACACAATGTTTGCAATTGAATGGGAAAACACCCAACATGACATGCATGAAACCAATGAGATGATACCACACAGTGAAGCATGAAAACAAAATTGTATTGAAAAAAAGAAAGAATGCTAAAGAAATGAAACAAACTACAATGGGAAGTAAAAAAAATCAAGCTGCATGTCCGCATAAAAATAAAGAACTGCAAATCATAATAAAAAAAAATGTCCTCCAAAGTCAAATGTAAAAAAATTATCTATCAAATCAAGAACTATGTAAAAAACTCGAAAGGGTCCATGAGCCCAACTGAACAAAGGAAATCTAAAAAAAATACCTAACTAAAAAGCAACTATATACAAAAAGTGGAGCAGTGTCCGTTGACTCCAAATCATAAGAAAAACAAAGGAAACCTAAAACTAAAGAACTATATACAAAGGCGGCGGGCAAGTCCAGCGGCTCACTCCGTGGTGTTCCGGGCCAGGGCATCATCGAACTCCTGTTCGATGTCCCGGAGGCGGTCCAGTTCCATGGCCCCGAGGGTCCGCAGGGACGACGCCGTGTCCTCCTCCAACCCCCTGCGGATTGCCTCGAGGCACTCGGCCCGCCTCAGGGCCCTCCGCATGGAGTTCTCCGCCCTGACCATTGTGAGCCGCGCCTCTAACGCCCGCTGCCGCTCCGCACCTATGGCGTGGCCCAACCGCTGCCACACGGAAGACACTCTCTGTCCTGGGTCCTCCTGCCCTCCGGCCGATGCCTGCCCCTCCGATGTCGAAGGCCCCGAGCCTTCATGGCTCCCACCATGTTGCTGCTGCTGCTCTGCCTCTGCCCGTGCACTGCCTCCTGCTGCCTGCACATCCTCCGCCGGCTGGGGTGCAGTTGTTGATGTGGCCACCCCTGCTGGACCTCCGACTCCCGACTGTGGCAGGGATGCCTCCTCCACCAGCCTGGCCGCACTGTCAGAGGCAGCTCCACAGGGCACCCAGGTGACTGATGGGTGGGAAGATGGCACAGAGGACGACTGGCGCGTAGGGGGTCCAGTTGAGGAGGGGGTCGGAACAAGCCCCATCAGACGGAGGAATCCGGTCTGGGTGACCTGTCCCAGCAGGCTGACGTGGTCAACGAGCCATTCGAGATGACGTGCAGTCTCTCCATGAAAAGACTGCAGGTCACCTCGCATGGCCCGTTGACGCAACGCCACACCAGCCAGGACAGGCTCAACCCGGACCTGGATAGCCACGTCCGCAGGCAGAGGAAGGCCAGTTGACGTCAGCTCATCCCCTGCCTGAAAACGGGTCTGGACGTAGGCATCCCTGCTGGTGCAAGATGATGCAGGGACAGGATCGGGGACAGGATTGCACACAGGCACCTCTGCGGCGGCCTGTGCTGCCTCCAGTCCCTGGTCCTGGACTGCACCACTAGCACCAGTGGGATCCCCACGTCCAGACCCCATCTCTGGTGCTTGCACGGCCTCCTCCTCCACCAGACCCCCCACCAACCTGGATGACTCCGTGCCATCTTCCCCTGTTGGGCCCTGTGGGGTCCCAGCTGCCCCTTCTGCTGCCGAGGAGTCCAACTCCAACCTCCGCCTCTTGGACCTCCCCCCGGCAGCTGCGGCCTGGGACGCGGCACCGGACTCCTCACTCCACGACGAGATGACAACACGGGAGGGGAGCCAGGCCTTGCGTCTCCGGCTGGCGGTGGGATCCCCGCCGCTGTGCTCCACAGCACCTTCTCCGCCCTCTTCATCAGTTGACGCTGCAGACAGGGAGAAACAAAACACAGGCATCAGGGCACTGTACAATGGACACATACACACATGACAGTTGCACATGAGTGGCATTGGCAAACCTCAGACATGTCATCACAATCCCCAACACACATGTCATTGCAACTCGCACACATGAGCCATACCACAGCCATATCGCAACTGCCACCACCATCCATACACATACAACAGCATGAGCAGCCAAAGGTGACCCAGACATCACATGCAACACAGGAAGTGCACCACACATGTACACACACCACCACACTTGCATGCATGTGTACACCTCTGCCAAGTGTCGCACTGTTCAGACGGGCATCCATGTCACATCTGCCAATCAGGCTTACACATACCGCAGTCACATGCATCCATGGTGCATCACTGTTGCACCCTTGTCAAATACACACACATGCACATGTACACAGTGCTCATACATGCAGCCGAAAACAACATACATGCGTGACATCACTGACATGTCTACTTAAATACACATTCATCCAAACATGTGAGCACGCACAACTGCATTTGGCATGCAAGCCTACACACACAAGCACCATCCATGTCTCACACATTACAGCCCTCGCATGTGTCAGCCCCACGGCCCTGGACACCCCCACCCATACTCGACCCCATACAAACAGATGTGCAACCTGCACACTACCGAATAATAACCACACGCACTGCTCACAATCAGGATGCATGTACACTCACCGCTCGACTCCAGACGGGTCTGCTTCTCCAGGACCTGGACGTGGAGCGCTGGGGATATGCGTTCCAGGACCCTCATCTGTTCTTCCGACAAGTGGCCCCGGTGCCCCTTGGCATCCGCTGCCTTCAAGAGGCGCCGGGCCTTGTTCAGGGTCCTGGACCTGAAGTCCTCCCAGCGCTTCCTGACATGTTGGAAGTCGCGGACTGCCACCCCCTCCGCGTTGATGGCAGTCACAATGTCAGTCCAGATCCGAGTCCGTCCTTCCTTGTCGGCGCGGGAACTTCCGAAGAGGGCATCATACTGCCCCAGGACTTGCTCCACCAGGACACCAACTTCGGTGGCACTGAAGCTGGTGCCCCTCTGCCTCTCTGGCCGGAGGTTGTCAGTGGTCACAGATGGTGTTTGCCCCGACATGACAACCCCAGAGGCAGGAGTAGGTGGGCAACTGGGTCCTGGGGCTGGGCTGTGGAGCGATGGAATACCAGTCGGGAGTCTTCGGTTCCAGCAGGGGTGGTCACAGCAACAGCACCCCTGGCTGATGTGCAGGCAGCAAATGGCAGTGCACGTGGGCAGCAGGCAGTCAGGCAGCAGCAGATGGCAGGTGGGAGCGTGCTCGGGGCTCTGGGGGGCAGTAGTTCAGCCTTCTGGGCAGGAGCGTGGTCTTCCGTGTGCATACGCGTGGCCAGCTTGATACGGAGTGATTTGGCACGTGAAAAGTCTGCACGTCAGCGTGAAATACGAGGAAAGGCCCTTAGCGCGTAAGCGCGTCAGCACGCATACGCGATTCTATTGCACCAAAGGCCCTCAGCGCGTAAGCGCGTCTGTGACATGACCCGCACGGGTGTTTCCCACACAGCACGTGATGACAGAGCACACGTGGAAAGACTGCACGTCAGAGTGTCATCGCGTGTTATTGGACAGCACGTCAGAGTGTCATCGCGTGTGATTGGTGGGAATGGGCCTAGCTCGTACACGCGGCAGTGACAAAGCGTGTAATTGGTGGAAATGGCCCTAGCGCGTACACGCCACGTAAGTGACGCTGGACGTGTGGGCCTGTATAAAAGGTTTGTGTAGAACACCATTTCCTTGTACGTGCTTTTCGTGGAGAGCGAGTGGGTGAATTCTGTACTTCTTGTCGTTTCACACGCGATTTACTTCACGGCGTTTCAAGTTCGTATTCCCTGTTACCTCTGACAGCTTTTTCTCTTTTTTCTCTTTTACTGGTTTACCTGGGCCTGTTCCCTCAAACAGTGTTCCCTTCCACTTTTGTCCTGTCTCCTCAGACAGCGTACAAATCTTCTTTTGGCGGGGGTGTTGCCAACCAAATGCGCTCCTTTTTCACGCTCTTTTACCTGGCAGACGGTGAGTCACGCACGTATCTAACATCTGTGCTTGCCCCGTGTGTAGCCTACCCCTTCAGAGGTCATTCTAGGCTGCGTGTGACACGCATACGTTCATTCTTGTGTTACTGTGTGCCACAGCGTAGTGCAGGTTTTTCTTTCTGCACACGTGGTCTAGGAGGGGTTGCGTGCACGTCATCTCCCTTTTTTGGGGCTCCTGTGCGTAGCGTGACCCGTCATCTTTCCCCAGGGGTTACATTCAGCCTTGCAAGAGCACTAGGGTACAATTACCATCTGGTACCCAACCCCTTTGACCCCCAATTGCCCAGGACAATAGTTTACAGCCACTCCCATACGCACATTTACATCAGTGCCATGGCTGGAAGGCGAGGATTCCGTAAGGGTGGCAAAGGTGGAAGAGCCACAAGTGGTGGCCGTGGTGGATCCGGTAGGGGACGTGGTCGTTACTTGCAGGATGAGCCTGTCCCCCCATGTGTGGAGGACCAGTCAAGGGCACCCATAATCCCCCCCCTCCCCGCCCCCTCCCGTTGACTCTGATGTGGCTGACACCATCCATGCTCAGCCTTTGTTGGACCAGCCCATTGTGGCACCAGACCTGGCTGACTCCATGGCTGACTTCCAGGTCAGCAGGCCTATGACACGTGCGCTGGTGCACGTTGATGTCACCATGCCACGTGCATCTGGGGCAGCAAGGTCATCTGCTGCCCCAAGTAGGCAGAGCGGAGAGGCTGCAGGGGCAGCTGCGGCTCCATTCACCCCAGCCCTCACACACCCAGCCAGGTCAGTGTCGGTCCTAGTCCATCCTGCTGACATTCCCCCTGACACCATCACACTTGAGCCAATGCCTGCACCAACCCCCATGCTGAGTGTGCAATCCCACACTCCTGATACAGAGTCCACCAGGGCTCCTGCCCCTAGTGTCCAGAGCGGCGCAGGACACTCAGGATCACCACCACCTTCCAAGCGGAAGAGGAAGAGTGCTCGTTCGGCACAGGCTGATGCCCAAGACACAGCTACACAGTCCGGCCCGTCGAGGAAGCCCAGCTTCATGGATGACGAACTGAATGCACTTGTCGAGTATGTGTCCGCACATGACAACGAGATGGTCATTGTTGCAGGATCCAAGACCACACCTGCACAACGCCAGGCACACTGGCAGACCGTTGCGGACATCGTAAGTGCCCTTGGAATCGTGAGGCGCACAGCCAATGATTGCTATAAGTGCTGGAATGACCTAAAGCGCAGGGCAAAGAGTAAGCTGGCCTCAAGTAATGCCACAACTCTAGTGACTGGAGGTGGGTCTCCAGTAGTAGACATGGAACTCACTCCACATGAGTCAGTCGCTGGGACCTACGTCACGGAGGAACAGATCCAAGGCGTGGGAGATCTGCCTGATTACGAGGCATTGTCCGGTGAGTGCACATGCATGTGTGTGTCATCCATGTGCATGGTGTGTGTGAGGGCTTCTGTTTGTGTGCCAGGTGAGAGTGTGTGCGCCTGAGTCATATGGGTCAGCCATGTGCTTCATGCAATACATCCTGCGCAGCTGCATTTGGCCATAGCAGTATCCCTTCTGCCAACAGTAGACATCTAGCCCAACTGCACGCCAGTTGCCCTTGAAGTGTCACCTTGCCACACCATTGTTGCTTATTTTTCACTGTTCATTCAGTCAGATTGTTTGCATTCCACCACTTTTACTAGGCATTTCGCAGTCCTCTAGTCACATGTCTGACATGGCTATGGTAAAGTGGAGTGACTTTGTTACCTGGCTATCATTTGTTCACACATGTCCCTGTGCAATTGGACCATTTCGGACTGGTAGCTCCAGGTGAAAAATCTGACCTGTTTGAATTAGAAAAGCTATTACATGCGGGAACTGGACTGAATGAATAGGTGCTGCCCTCCTCTCCATCTTCACTCAATAGCAATGGTACATGCCATCTGTGTGATGGCATGTGTGTTTCACCTGGCAATCACAGGCCAATGTGTGATGCCACTGCCAGGCAGCATGCAGAAAATGTGTTCATCTTCCATCTTGGTGTCATCAGTGTGTGCCATTTGCCTGCCCTTCATATGCAGTGAGGGTGCATGCATGGGAGGGTTTTAGTCATGTGGGACATGTGTCAATCAAGTACTGGTTCTCTTGCTTCTCAGCCCTCATTGTGTGCCATGGTGCTAATGCCTGTTTCCATTTCTTTGTTTTTATGTCTTTGCAGGGGAAGACGCACCTGATACTGCTGGGGTTGTGGAGATGGTGCAGACCCAGGAGGGGTCCGAGGGCCGACCAACCACCAGTGAGGGACGTGGTGTGGTGGTGGGTGAGAACCCACAACTGCTGCAGGTCGTGCTCTCAAGGGGTGTCTCTGGCTGCACCTCCCCCGAGCTGTACTCAGGTGTTGATTCGGATGAGACCTACGTGCCGTTGCAGGTGAGTGTTCCAGGGAGGGATTCTGTTCTGTCCCACCCACCTGCACCAGGGTCAGAACCCTCAATGGGGATGTCAGTGTTGGCAGCTACGCCTTTGGTGGTTACGGATGCAGGGTCACACTCCGCGACATCTGATCCTGTTCCTGGGCCAGCAGATCAGAGGGGGAATGCAGTCCTGCAGCCTCAGGCAGTGCCGGCACAGCAAGGCGCAGTTCGCCTTGCCCCAGACAGGTGTGGTGCCCGCCGACGTGGTGGCCGTACGCCACCTGGCAATACCGCATGGGAGCAATCCATTTACGGTATGGCAACCCAACAGGCAGCATCATCCGAGATGATGGCTCAGGCCATGGATAGGGTGGCCACTTCCATTGTCCCCCCTGAAAGGCTGATGGAGCGACTACAGCAGGCAACCGACTCCATCTTCCAGTCACACAGGGAGGACATGTTGGCGTCCAACAGGGACAGGCGGGCGGCACTGGCGACTCTGCAGGAGGCCATCTCCATAGAGTCCCAGGGCCACAGGGAAGCCCTGAGGCAGGAGCTCCTTCACCTCAGGACGACTCTTGTTGAGCTTGAGGCTTCAACACACCAAAGGACAGAACAGCAGCTGGAGCGTCTCACCCGTACGCTCTCAGCTGAGATGCAGGCAATGAGGGCGGAGGTCCGGGCATCCCGTGAGTTGTTGCATGGGGACCTCCGCACACTCATCCTCCAGAACCAGACCTACCACACCCGCATGCTTGCAGCCATGGAGGAGCAGACTAGGGCCTTGCGTGGGCTGCCTCCCATAGTGCAACCACCTCCGGATGCAGCTGCACAGGGTGATAATAGCGACAGCAGTGATACTCCCACAATAGGGTAGCCGTGTGGGCCATGAGCCCATGGAGGTGTTTTATTTTCCCAGGATCCACGCAGGTGGGTTCTGGTGTGCATCCTGTCCTCGGACCTCCTGGGTGGCCTCCCCAACCCCCCCGGGCCCATCAATGGCCATTTTTGATTTTTTTTTTATTTAATTTTTATTTTTATTTTCATTTTTATTTTTTATTATTTTTTCCCAATTTTTTTGGGACAATTTGTTGGCTTCCGTGGTTCCTGTGGGCATACGCTGCATTGTGGCTGGGCACATGCAGGCTTGTCATGTATTTGGTTCAGATGCTTGGGTTACAGTCACACACACCCCTCCTGCTTCCCGTTTCCATGGGCTTGCAAAGGGTGTGCCCAAGTGACATTGACGTACATGGTGACATTGGGACTCCCACTACATGTGTGGGTAGTCTAGTCAATACTGTGTATACATTCCTAGTGCATATTGCTGTTGTGTTGTACACTGCATGTTGCATTGATGTGTAACTCATCATCTGTGTCTACCTCCCAATTTGCAGGTCCCTTCCTCATGTCTACACAAGGCCCTCTAGTTTGGAGATGGGGTCCATGTTGGCAGCGGTGCACCTACAACTCTACATGGCGCCAACACCGCACAGTTGGTAGTGGTGGGAGTGCAGGCATTTCCAGGTGGTGAGACTACTAATATATAACATTTGTGATGTCATGTTGATGGTAATACCTGCTCAAGTTTGTTGTTGTTCCGGCATTACTGTGAGCATTTCAGGTGTTGCAAGTTTCAATTAGGGACACTCTACATTGTGACACTAGTGTCATGTTGTGGGGATTAGTTTGTTTACCTGCAAATAGCATGACATGGCACGGTGTGTCGTGTGGCGGTGCTGGGGATGGGTTGGCTGACATGGCACTGTCCTCTTGTTGCATTTTGCAAGTGGGTATTCATTTTAGCTGCTTGAATGTGTTACTTCACAAAACTGCATTGGTGGTGTCTGTGTGGGTAGGGATGCACACATTGTGACACTTCCAGGTGAACAATCTCAGGCTGATATGGTTTTCACTGTTCATTCTGCAGACATTCAGGATCAGTGTCAGGTTGAGTCATCATTGATTGTCAGATGGAATGTGCCAGGGCAGTGTGCACTCCACAGGGGTGTGATTTCTATGTGAAGTAATTAGCCACTAGCTGTGTACGGGCTGCCTCCCCCCGTGCCCTTTCCCCTCCCATGCGCAGCGGCTGTGCATGTGGTTAGGGATGTGGGGCCACCACCATGTCCACGGCCAGGCCCCGGCGTGTTGCAACGTTGTGCAGGACACATGCTGCCACTATGATCCTGCACACTACTGGGGGAGCGTACAACAGCTGCCCGCCAGAACGCTCAAGGGAGCGAAAGCGTGACTTTAGCACTCCGAATGTGCGCTCCACTATGCCCCGGGTTGTAATGTGGGCTGTGTTATATCTTACCTGGGGTGGCGTGGTGGGGTTCCGAATTGGCGTCATCATGTGGGGGCTGAGAGGGTAGGCACTGTCCCCTGTGGAGGTGGTGATTGGTATCATTGGTGGGGTTGTGACCTTGCTCAGTATCTGACATGCATGCATGTGCAGTGGCATTCATACTCACCAAGCAGCCATGTATCGCCATGCCGCCCAGCTTCTAGGTCCCGGCTTAGGGTGGACATTCGGTAAATGAAGCTGTCGTGGGTTGACCCGGGATAGTTGGCAAATACTGAGGTGATGATTCCCTTGGCATTACATACTACCTGCACGTTGATGGAATGCCAGTGCTTGCGGTTCCTATAGATGTGCTCTGATGCCCTGGGGGGACGTAGAGCCACATGGGTGCAGTCAATGGCACCTAGCACTTTGGGGAATCATGCCACACCATAAAAATCCAGGGCGGCAGCATGCCTTTATGCAGGTGTTCTGGGCAGGTATATGTGCCTGCGGACTGATGGGCGTGCAGTGATGATGTTCAAGACCTGGTGTAGGCAGCGTGACTGGGTGGCCTGTGATACCCCACCCACAATGGCACTTGTCCGCTGAAATGATCCTGTGGCCAAGAAGTGCAGTACATTGAGGACCTTCTCCAGGGGGCTGAGTGCTTGGGAGCACAGGGTGGGTGATGTGAGGTCATCCTCCCACTCACTCACCAGGTCCAGTATAATGTGTGGTGGAAACCTGTACCTCCCATGCACCTGGTCATCAGGCATCCCGAAAAGGCTGGTTCTGGGTGTGAATATTCTGGCCCTGACTATCCTCCTCCTCCTCCTTTGGTAGCCCACGCCCACTGCTGCTAGGAACGGTATGTTCATCCTGGGTCTGAGCTTGTTATTTTGTTAGCGCGCAAATTAATGCGTTGCGCGTGTTGTAGGCGAGCGTGTGACCCGCGCACCCCTGAGATCCAGTACCCAGTCCAATAGCGTGTGTAAGTGCCCGCGCACCCCTGATATACATGTACATAGGCCAATCGCATGTACGCGCACTTTTGTCCAATTACACGCGATGACACTCTGACGTGCTGTCCAATAACACGCGATGACACTCTGACGTGCAGTCTTTCCACGTGTGCTCTGTCATCACGTGCTGTGTGGGAGACACCCGTGCGGGTCACGTCACAGACGCGCTTACGCGCTGAGGGCCTTTGGTCCAATAGTATCGCGTATGCGTGCTGACGCGCTTACGCGCTAAGGGCCTTTCCTCGAATTTCACGCTGACGTGCAGACTTTTCACGTGCCAAATCACTCCGTATCAAGCTGGCCACGCGTATGCACACGGAAGACCACGCTCCTGCCCAGAAGGCCGAACTACTGCCCCCCAGAGCCCCGAGCACGCTCCCACCTGCCATCTGCTGCTGCCTGACTGCCTGCTGCCCACGTGCACTGCCATTTGCTTCCTGCACATCAGCCAGGGGTGCTGTTGCTGTGACCACCCCTGCTGGAACCGAAGACTCCCGACTGGTATTCCATCGCTCCACAGCCCAGCCCCAGGACCCAGTTGCCCACCCACTCCTGCCTCTGGGGTTGTCATGTCGGGGCAAACACCATCTGTGACCACTGACAACCCCCGGCCAGAGAGGCAGAGGGGCACCAGCTTCAGTGCCACCGAAGTTGGTGTCCTGGTGGAGCAAGTCCTGGGGCAGTATGATGCCCTCTTTGGAAGTTCCCGCGCCGACAAGGAAGGACGGACTCGGATCTGGACTGACATCGTGACTGCCATCAACGCGGAGGGGGTGGCAGTCCGCGACTTACAACATGTCAGGAAGCGCTGGGAGGACTTCAGGTCCAGAACCCTGAACAAGGCCCGGCGCCTCTTGAAGGCAGCGGATGCCAAGGGGCGCCGGGGCCACTTGTCGGAAGAACAGATGAGGGTCCTGTAACGCATATCCCCAGCGCTCCACGTCCAGGTCCTGGAGAAGCAGACCCGTCTGGAGTCGAGCGGTGAGTGTACATGCATCCTGATTGTGAGCAGTGCGTGTGGTGATTATTCGGTAGTGTGCAGGTTGCACATCTGTTTGTATGGGGTCGAGTATGGGTGGGGGTGTCCAGGGCCGTGGGGCTGACACATGCGAGGGCTGTGATGTGTGAGACATGGATGGTGCTTGTGTGTGTAGGCTTGCATGCCAAATGCAGTTGTGCGTGCACACATGTTTGGATGAATGTGTATTTAAGTAGACATGTCCGTGATGTCACGCATGTATGTTGTTTTCGGCTGCATGTATGAGCACTGTGTACATGTGCATGTGTGTGTATTTGACAAGGGTGCAACAGTGATGCACCATGGATGCATGTGACTGCGGTATGTGTAAGCCTGATTGGCAGATGTGACATGGATGCCCGTCTGAACAGTGCGACACTTGGCAGAGGTGTACACATGCATGCAAGTGTGGTGGTGTGTGTACATGTGTGGTGCACTTCCTGTGTTGCATGTGATGTCTGGGTCACCTTTGGCTGCTCATGCTGTTGTATGTGTATGGATGGTGGTGGCAGTTGCGATATGGCTGTGGTATGGCTCATGTGTGCGAGTTGCAATGACATGTGTGTTGGGGATTGTGATGACATGTCTGAGGTTTGCCAATGCCACTCATGTGCAACTGTCATGTGTGTATGTGTCCATTGTACAGTGCCCTGGTGCCTGTGTTTTGTTTCTCCCTGTCTGCAGCGTCAACTGATGAAGAGGGCGGAGAAGGTGCTGTGGAGCACAGCGGCGGGGATCCCACCGCCAGCCGGAGACGCAAGGCCCGGCTCCCCTCCCGTGTTGTCATCTCATCGGGGTGTGAGGAGTCCGGTGCCGCGTCCCAGGCCGCAGCTGCCGGGGGGAGGTCCAAGAGGCGGAGGTTGGAGTTGGACTCCTCGGCAGGAGAAGGGGCAGCTGGGACCCCACAGGGCCCAACAGGGGAAGATGGCACGGAGTCATCCAGGTTGGTGGGGGGTCTGGTGGAGGAGGAGGCCGTGCAAGCACCAGAGACGGGGTCTGGAGGTGGGGATCCCACTGGTGCTAGTGGTGCAGTCCAGGACCAGGGACAGGAGGCAGCACAGGCCGCCGCGGAGGTGCCTGTGTGCAATCCTGTCCCCGATCCTGTCCCTGCATCATCTTGCACCAGCAGGGATGCCTACGTCCAGACCCGTTTTCAGGCAGGGGATGAGCTGACGTCAACTGGCCTTCCTCTGCCTGCGGACGTGGCTATCCAGGTCCGGGTTGAGCCTGTCCTGGCTGGTGTGGCGTTGCGTCAACGGGCCATGCGAGGTGACCTGCAGTCTTTTCATGGAGAGACTGCACGTCATCTCGAATGGCTCGTTGACCACGTCAGCCTGCTGGGACAGGTCACCCAGACCGGATTCCTCCGTCTGATGGGGCTTGCTCCGACCCCCTCCTCAACTGGACACCCTAGGCGCCAGTCGTCCTCTGTGCCATATTCCCACCCATCAGTCACCTGGGTGCCCTGTGGAGCTGCCTCTGACAGTGCGGCCAGGCTGGTGGAGGAGGCATCCCTGCCACAGTCGGGAGTCGGAGGTCCAGCAGGGGTGGCCACATCAACAACTGCACCCCAGCCGGCGGAGGATGTGCAGGCAGCAGGAGGCAGTGCACGGGCAGAGGCAGAGCAGCAGCAGCAACATGGTGGGAGCCATGAAGGCTCGGGGCCTTCGACATCGGAGTGGCAGGCATCGGCCGGAGGGCAGGAGGACCCAGGACAGAGAGTGTCTTCCGTGTGGCAGCGGTTGGGCCACGCCATAGGTGCGGAGCGGCGGCGGGCGGAAGAGGCGCGGCTCACAATGGTCAGGGCGGAGAACTCCATGCGGAGGGCCCTGAGGCGGGCCGAGTGCCTCGAGGCAATCCGCAGGGAGTTGGAGGAGGACACGGCGTCGTCCCTGCGGACCCTCGGGGCCATGGAACTAGACCGCCTCCGGGACATCGAACAGATGATGCCCTGGCCCGGAACACCACGGAGTGAGCCGCTGGACTTGCCCGCCGCCTTTGTATATAGTTCTTTAGTTTTAGGTTTCCTTTGTTTTTTCTTATGATTTGGAGTCGACGGACACTGCTCCACTTTTTGTATATAGTTGCTTTTTAGTTAGGTTTTTTTTTAGTTTTCCTTTGTTCAGTTGGGCTCATGGACCCTTTCGAGTTTTTTACATAGTTCTTGATTTGATAGATAATTTTTTTACATTTGACTTTGGAGGACATTTTTTTGGATTATGATTTGCAGTTCTTTATTTTTATGCGGACATGCAGCTTGATTTTGTTTACTTCCCATTGTAGTTTGTTTCATTTCTTTAGCATTCTTTCTTTTTTTCAATACAAATTTGTTTTCATGCTTCACTGTGTGGTATCATCTCATTGGTTTCATGCATGTCATGTTGGGTGTTTTCCCATTCAATTGCAAACATTGTGTGTGACGGACATGGGTTCATTAGCTTCATGAACATTGGGGGTGTGACATGTAATTTCCATTTCCATGTGGGTGAATGGGTTACTTGGTAGGGCTTTTTGGCTGTGGAGGCTGACCATGACGCACATGATTGGGGATTGTGAGGACCTGGTCGAGGGTGCCCCTGGTGGCTGGGGGGTGGTGGGAGACATGAGTGGGGGCCTGGTGGAGGGTGCCCCTGGTGGCTGGGGGGTGGTGGTGGTGGGAGACATGAGTGGGGGCCTGGTGGGGGCTGCCCTGCACTGCTGGGGGGTGGGGGGGTGGGAGACATGAGTGAGGGCCTGGTGGGGGCTGCCCCTGCACTGCTGGGGGGTGGGGGGGGTGGGAGACATGAGTGGGGGCCTGGTGGAGGGTGCCCCTGGTGGCTGGGGGGTGGGGGTGGTGGGAGACATGAGTGGGGGCCTGGTGGAGGGTGCCCCTGCACGGCTGGGGGGTGGGGGTGGTGGGAGACATGAGTGGGGGCCTGGTGGGGGCTGCCCCTGCACTGCTGGGGGGTGGGGGGGGTGGGAGACATGAGTGGGGGCCTGGTGGAGGCTGCCCCTGGTGGCTGGGGGGTGGGGGTGGTGGGAGACATGAGTGGGGGCCTGGTGGAGGCTGCCCCTGGTGGCTGGGGGGTGGGGGTGGTGGGAGACATGAGTGGGGGCCTGGTGGAGGCTGCCCCTGGTGGCTGGGGGGTGGGGGTGGTGGGAGACATGAGTGGGGGCCTGGTGGTGCTGCCTCTGCACTGCTGGGGGGTGGGGGTGGTGGGAGACATGAGTGGGGGCCTGGTGGAGGCTGCCCCTGGTGGCTGGGGGGTGGGGGTGGTGGGAGACATGAGTGGGGGCCTGGTGGGGGCTGCCCCTGCACTGCTGGGGGTTGGGGGGGTGGGAGACATGAGTGGGGGCCTGGTGGAGGCTGCCCCTGGTGGCTGGGGGGTGGGGGTGGTGGGAGACATGAGTGGGGGCCTGGTGGAGGCTGCCCCTGGTGGCTGGGGGGTGGGGGTGGTGGGAGACATGAGTGGGGGCCTGGTGGAGGCTGCCCCTGGTGGCTGGGGGGTGGGGGTTGTGGGAGACATGAGTGGGGGCCTGGTGGTGCTGCCCCTGCACTGCTGGGGGGTGGGGGTGGTGGGAGACATGAGTGGGGGCCTGGTGGAGGCTGCCCCTGGTGGCTGGGGGGTGGGGGTGGTGGGAGACATGAGTGGCGGCCTGCTGTTGGTGGCTGCCCCTGGGGGGTGGGGGTGATGGGAGACATGAGTGGGGGCCTGGTGGAGGCTGCCCCTGGATGCTGGGGGGTGGGGGTGCAGGGGGACATGAGTGGGGGCCTGGTGGTGCTGCCCCTGCACTGCTGGGGGGTGGGGTGGTGGGAAACATGAGTGGGGGCCTGGTGGAGGCTGCCCCTGGTGGCTGGGGGGTGGGGGTGGTGGGAGACATGAGTGGGGGCCTGGTGGAGGCTGCCCCTGGATGCTGGGGGGTGGGGGTGCAGGGGGACATGAGTGGGGGCCTGGTGGTGCTGCCCCTGCACTGCTGGGGGGTGGGGGTGGTGGGAGACATGAGTGGGGGCCTGGTGAAGGCTGCCCCTGGTGGCTGGGGGGTGGGGGTGCAGCGGACATGAGTGGGGGCCTGGTGGTGCTGCCCCTGCACTGCTGGGGGGTGGGGGTGGTGGGAGACATGAGCGGGGGTCTGGTGGAGGCTGCCCCTGGTGGCTGGGGGGTGGGGGTGGTGGGAGACATGAGTGGGGGCCTGGTGGTGCTGCCCCTGCACTGCTGGGGGGTGGGGGTGGTGGGAGACATGAGTGGGGGCCTGGTGGAGGCTGCCCCTGGTGGCTGGGGGGTGGGGGTGGTGGGAGACATGAGTGGGGGCCTGGTGGGGGCTGCCCCTGCACTGCTGGGGGGTGGGGGGGTGGGAGACATGAGTGGGGGCCTGGTGGAGGCTGCTCCTGGATGCTGGGGGTGGGGGTGCAGGGGGACATGAGTGGGGGCCTGGTGGTGCTGCCCCTGCACTGCTGGGGGGTGGGGGTGGTGGGAGACATGAGTGGGAGCCTGGTGGAGGCTGCCCCTGGTGGCTGGGGGGTGGGGGTGCAGGGGGACATAAGTGGGGGCCTGGTGGTGCTGCCCCTGCACTGCTGGGGGGTGGGGGTGGTGGGAGACATGAGTGGGGGCCTGGTGGAGGCTGCCCCTGGATGCTGGGGGGTGGGGGTGCAGGGGGATATGAGTGGGGGCCTGGTGGTGCTGCCCCTGCACTGCTGGGGGGTGGGGGTGGTGGGAGACATGAGTGGGGGCCTGGTGGAGGCTGCCCCTGGTGGCTGGGGGGTGGGGGTGCAGGGGGACATGATGGGGGGCCTGGTGGTGCTGCCCCTGCACTGCTGGGGGGTGGGGGTGGTGGGAGACATGAGTGGGGGCCTGGTGGAGGGTGCCCCTGGATGCTGGGGGGTGGGGGTGCAGGGGGACATGAGTGGGGGCCTGTTGGTGCTGCCCCTGCACTGCTGGGGGGTGGGGTGGTGGGAGACATGAGTGGGGGCCTGGTGGTGCTGCCCCTGCACTGCTGGGGGGTGGGGGTGGTGGGAGACATGAGTGGGGGCCTGGTGGAGGCTGCCCCTGGTGGTTGGGGGGTGGGGGTGGTGGGAGACATGAGTGGGGGCCTGGTGGAGGGTGCCCCTGGTGGCTGGGGGGTGGGGGTGGTGGGAGACATGAGTGGGGGCCTGGTGGAGGGTGCCCCTGGTGGCTGGGGGGTGGGGGTGGTGGGAGACATGAGTGGGGGCCTGGTGGGGGCTGCCCCTGCACTGCTGGGGGGTGGGGGGGTGGGAGACATGAGTGGGGGCCTGGTGGGGGCTGCTCCTGCACTGCTGGGGGGTGGGGGTGGTGGGAGACATGAGTGGGGGCCTGGTGGAGGGTGCCCCTGGTGGCTGGGGGGTGGGGGTGGTGGGAGACATGAGTGGGGGCCTGGTGGAGGCTGCCCCTGGTGGCTGGGGGGTGGGGGTGCAGGGGGACATGAGTGGGGGCCTGGTGGTGCTGCCCCTGCACTGCTGGGGGGTGGGGGTGGTGGGAGACATGAGTGGGGGCCTGGTGGAGGGTGCCCCTGGATGCTGGGGGGTGGGGGTGCAGGGGGACATGAGTGGGGGCCTGGTGGTGCAGCCCCTGCACTGCTGGGGGGTGGGGGTGTGGGAGACATGAGTGGGGGCCTGGTGGAGGCTGCCCCTGGATGCTGGGGGGTGGGGGTGCAGGGGGACATGAGTGGGGGCCTGGTGGTGCTGCCCCTGCACTGCTGGGGGGTGGGGATGGTGGGAGACATGAGTGGGGGCCTGGTGGAGGCTGCCCCTGGTGGCTGGGGGGTGGGGGTGGTGGGAGACATGAGTGGGGGCCTGGTGGTGGCTGCCCCTGGTGGCTGGGGGGTGGGGGTGGTGGGAGACATGAGTGGGGGCCTGGTGGAGGCTGCCCCTGGTGGCTGGGGGGTGGGGGTGGTGGGAGACATGAGTGGGGGCCTGGTGGAGGGTGCCCCTGGTGGCTGGGGGGTGGGGGTGGTGGGAGACATGAGTGGGGGCCTGGTGGAGGGTGCCCCTGGTGGCTGGGGGGTGGGGGTGGTGGGAGACATGAGTGGGGGCCTGGTGGGGGCTGCCCCTGCACTGCTGGGGGGTGGGGGGGGTGGGAGACATGAGTGGGGGCCTGGTGGGGGCTGCCCCTGCACTGCTGGGGGTGGGGGTGGTGGGAGACATGAGTGGGGGCCTGGTGGAGGGTGCCCCTGGTGGCTGGGGGGTGGGGGTGGTGGGAGACATGAGTGGGGGCCTGGTGGAGGCTGCCCCTGGTGGCTGGGGGGTGGGGGTGCAGGGGGACATGAGTGGGGGCCTGGTGGTGCTGCCCCTGCACTGCTGGGGGGTGGGGGTGGTGGGAGACATGAGTGGGGGCCTGGTGGAGGGTGCCCCTGGATGCTGGGGGGTGGGGGTGCAGGGGGACATGAGTGGGGGCCTGGTGGTGCTGCCCCTGCACTGCTGGGGTGTGGGGGTGGTGGGAGACATGAGTGGGGGCCTGGTGGTGCTGCCCCTGCACTGCTGGGGGGTGGGGGTGGTGGGAGACATGAGTGGGGGCCTGGTGGAGGCTGCCCCTGGTGGCTGGGGGGTGGGGGTGGTGGGAGACATGAGTGGGGGCCTGGTGGAGGGTGCCCCTTGTGGCTGGGGGGTGGGGGTGGTGGGAGACATGAGTGGGGGCCTGGTGGAGGGTGCCCCTGGTGGCTGGGGGTGGGGGTGGTGGGAGACATGAGTGGGGGCCTGGTGGGGGCTGCCCCTGCACTGCTGGGGGGTGGGGGGGTGGGAGACATGAGTGGGGGCCTGGTGGGGGCTGCCCCTGCACTGCTGGGGGGTGGGGGTGGTGGGAGACATGAGTGGGGGCCTGGTGGAGGGTGCCCCTGGTGGCTGGGGGGTGGGGGTGGTGGGAGACATGAGTGGGGGCCTGGTGGAGGCTGCCCCTGGTGGCTGGGGGGTGGGGGTGGTGGGAGACATAAGTGGGGGCCTGGTGGAGGGTGCCCCTAGATGCTGGGGGGTGGGGGTGCAGGGGGACATGAGTGGGGGCCTGGTGGTGCTGCCCCTGCACTGCTGGGGGGTGGGGGTGGTGGGAGACATGAGTGGGGGCCTGGTGGTGCTGCCCCTGCACTGCTGGGGGGTGGGGGTGGTGGGAGACATGAGTGGGGGCCTGGTGGAGGCTGCCCCTGGTGGCTTGGGGGTGGGGGTGGTGGGAGACATGAGTGGGGGCCTGGTGGAGGGTGCCCCTGGTGGCTGGGGGGTGGGGGTGCAGGGGGACATGAGTGGGGGCCTGGTGGTGCTGCCCCTGCACTGCTGGGGGGTGGGGGTGGTGGGAGACATGAGTGGGGGCCTGGTGGTGCTGCCCCTGCACTGCTGGGGGGTGGGGGTGGTGGGAGACATGAGTGGGGGCCTGGTGGAGGCTGCCCCTGGTGGCTGGGGGGTGGGGGTGGTGGGAGACATGAGTGGGGGCCTGGTGGAGGCTGCCCCTGGTGGCTGGGGGGGGGGTGGTGGGAGACATGAGTGGGTGCCTGGTGGAGGCTGCCCCTGGTGGCTGGGGGGTGGGGGTGGTGGGAGACATGAGTGGGGGCCTGGTGGTGCTGCCCCTGCACTGCTGCGGGGTGGGGGTGGTGGGAGACATGAGTGGGGGCCTGGTGGAGGCTGCCCCTGGTGGCTGGGGGGTGGGGGTGGTGGGAGACATGAGTGGGGGCCTGGTGGTGCTGCCCCTGCACTGCTGGGGGGTGGGGGTGGTGGGAGACATGAGTGGGGGCCTGGTGGAGGCTGCCCCTGGTGGCTGGGGGGTGGGGGTGGTGGGAGACATGAGTGGGGGCCTGGTGGAGGGTGCCCCTTGTGGCTGGGGGGTGGGGGTGGTGGGAGACATGAGTGGGGGCCTGGTGGAGGGTGCCCCTGGTGGCTGGGGGTGGGGGTGGTGGGAGACATGAGTGGGGGCCTGGTGGGGGCTGCCCCTGCACTGCTGGGGGGTGGGGTGGTGGGAGACATGAGTGGGGGCCTGGTGGTGCTGCCCCTGCACTGCTGGGGGGTGGGGGTGGTGGGAGACATGAGTGGGGGCCTGGTGGAGGCTGCCCCTGGTGGCTTGGGGGTGGGGGTGGTGGGAGACATGAGTGGGGGCCTGGTGGAGGGTGCCCCTGGTGGCTGGGGGGTGGGGGTGCAGGGGGACATGAGTGGGGGCCTGGTGGTGCTGCCCCTGCACTGCTGGGGGGTGGGGGTGGTGGGAGACATGAGTGGGGGCCTGGTGGTGCTGCCCCTGCACTGCTGGGGGGTGGGGGTGGTGGGAGACATGAGTGGGGGCCTGGTGGAGGCTGCCCCTGGTGGCTGGGGGGTGGGGGTGGTGGGAGACATGAGTGGGGGCCTGGTGGAGGCTGCCCCTGGTGGCTGGGGGGGGGGTGGTGGGAGACATGAGTGGGTGCCTGGTGGAGGCTGCCCCTGGTGGCTGGGGGGTGGGGGTGGTGGGAGACATGAGTGGGGGCCTGGTGGTGCTGCCCCTGCACTGCTGCGGGGTGGGGGTGGTGGGAGACATGAGTGGGGGCCTGGTGGAGGCTGCCCTTGTGGCTGGGGGGTAGGGGTGGTGGGAGACATGAGTGGGGGCCTGGTGGTGGCTGCCCCTGGTGGCTGGGGGGTGGGGGTGGTGGGAGACATGAGTGGGGGCCTGGTGGAGGCTGCCCCTGGATGCGGGGGGGTGGGGGTGCAGGGGGACATGAGTGGGGGCCTGGTGGTGCTGCCCCTGCACTGCTGGGGGGTGGGGGTGGTGGGAGACATGAGTGGGGGCCTGGTGGAGGCTGCCCCTGGTGGCTGGGGGGTGGGGGTGCAGGGGGACATGAGTGGGGGCCTGGTGGTGCTGCCCCTGCACTGCTGGGGGGTGGGGGTGGTGGGAGACATGAGTGGGGGCCTGGTGGAGGCTGCCCCTGGATGCTGGGGGGTGGGGGTGCAGGGGGACATGAGTGGGGGCCTGGTGGTGCTGCCCCTGCACTGCTGGGGGGTGGGGGTGGTGGGAGACATGAGTGGGGGCCTGGTGGAGGCTGCCCCTGGATGCTGGGGTGTGGGGGTGCAGGGGGACATGAGTGGGGGCCTGGTGGTGCTGCCCCTGCACTGCTGGGGGTGGGGGTGGGGGGAGACATGAGTGGGGGCCTGGTGGAGGCTGCCCCTGGTGGCTGGGGGGTGGGGGTGCAGGGGGACATGAGTGGGGGCCTGGTGGTGCTGCCCCTGCACTGCTGGGGGGTGGGGGTGGTGGGAGACATGAGTGGGGGCCTGGTGGAGGCTGCCCCTGGTGGCTGGGGGGTGGGGGTGGTGGGAGACATGAGTGGGGGCCTGGTGGTGCTGCCCCTGCACTGCTGGGGGGTGGGGGTGGTGGGAGACATGAGTGGGGGCCTGGTGGAGGCTGCCCCTGGTGGCTGGGGGGTGGGGGTGGTGGGAGACATGAGTGGGGGCCTGGTGGGGGCTGCCCCTGCACTGCTGGGGGGTGGGGGGGTGGGCGACATGAGTGGGGGCCTGGTGGAGGCTGCCCCTGGTGGCTGGGGTGTGGGGGTGGTGGGAGACATGAGTGGGGGCCTGGTGGAGGCTGCCCCTGGTGGCTGGGGGGTGGGGGTGGTGGGAGACATGAGTGGGGGCCTGGTGGAGGCTGCCCCTGGTGGCTGGGGGGTGGGGGTGGTGGGAGACATGAGTGGGGGCCTGGTGGTGCTGCCCCTGCACTGCTGGGGGGTGGGGGTGGTGGGAGACATGAGTGGGGGCCTGGTGGAGGCTGCCCCTGCACTGCTGGGGGTGGGGGTGGTGGGAGACATGAGTCTGGGCCTGGTGGGGGCTGCCCCTGCACTGCTGGGGGGTGGGGGGGTGGGAGACATGAGTGGGGGCCTGGTGGAGGCTGCCCCTGGTGGCTGGGGGGTGGGGGTGGTGGGAGACATGCATTGTTGATCAGTAGTGCAAGGTGACATGTGGGTTGGCTGGGGGGCATGCCCATGGTGGATGGGCTGCCTGCGGGACATGAGCAGGGGTGCAGGGTAGTCCCCCGTGGTGTGGGCTGCCTGCAGGGGCCGTGGAGGTTGTGGAGCGTACACCTTGGAGGACCCACACGGCCAATTCACGTGTAGTACTCCCCAGAACCCCTGAAATACACATACCCTGCTGAAATCGCGTGTGGAACTTCCCGCGCACCCCTGAAATACACGTACCCTGCTGAAATCGCGTGTGGAACTTCCCGCGCACCCCTGAAATACACGTACCCTGCTGAAATCGCGTGTGGAACTTCCCGCGCACCCCTGAAATACACGTACCCTGCTGAAATCGCGTGTGGAACTTCACGCGCACCCATGAAATGCACATACCCTGCTCTAATCGCGTGTGGTACTTCCCGCGCACCCCTGAAATACACGTACCCTGCTGAAATCGCGTGTGGAACTTCCCGCGCACCCCTGAAATACACGTACCCTGCTCGCACTGGGCCAATCGCGTGTGGAACTTCCCGCGCACCCCTGAAATCCACGTACCCTGCTGAAATCGCGTGTGGAACTTCCCGCGCACCCCTGGAATTCACATACCCTGCTGAAATCGCGTGTGGTACTTCCCGCGCACCCCTGAAATACACGTACCCTGCTGAAATCGCGTGTGGAACTTCCCGCGCACCCCTGAAATACACGTACCCTGCTGAAATCGCGTGTGGAACTTCCCGCGCACCCCTGAAATGCACGTACCCTGCTCTAATCGCGTGTGGTACTTCCCGCGCACCCCTGAAATACACGTACCCTGCTGAAATTGCGTGTGGAACTTCCCGCGCACCCCTGAAATACACGTACCCTGCCCGCACTGGGACAATCGCGTGTGGAACTTCCCGCGCACCCCTGAAATCCACGTACCCTGCTGAAATCGCGTGTGGAACTTCCCGCGCACCCCTGGAATTCACATACCCTGCTGAAATCACGTGTGGTACTTCCCGTGCACCCCTGAAATGCACGTACCCTGCTGAAATCGCGTGTGGAACTTCCCGCGCACCCATGTAATACACGTACCCTGCCGAAATCGCGTGTGAGACTTCCCGCGCACCCCGGTATACACGCACACGTAATTTTTTTGTCAGCGGGTGTCCGTGTTTGTGGGTACCCCTTTGCACGTCATTTGTCCTGGAGGGCCACAGTATGGGACATTCTTCATGGCTGTATATAGGTGCTATTTGTTGGCGCACCTTTTGGCGCACATTTCTTCCAGGCGCAGAGACGCTAGCGCCTGCTTTCTTGTGGCGGTCGTGTTTGTGCCTGTGCGCTGGTTTGAGCGTGCGCTTTTTTGCCCTATTCTATTCCATGAATACGTGTTGTAGGTGAGCGTGTGGGCGTTCCGCGCACTTGTACCCTGTACTTCCCCCGTGACGCCCACGTTTTGGCAAGTTGTTCCCCATTCCGAGTGTTACGCCCCGTGTTCCGCCTACTTTTGTTGCGTGCGCCGCGCTATGTGCGATTTTCGCTGTGGCCTGTGCGATTTTCGCTGTGACCTGGCGCACGCTGTTAGATGGCCTGTGCGCCAACGTGTGCCGCGCACTTTTCTTTCGCACATCCGATGGTTTTCTCGCACACGGCCTTCCATGAATCGATGTGCGCTGCTTTTCGTGCGATTTTCGCACTTGCACTGCGATTTTCGCTATTCCACTGCGATTCGCACGTTTTTGCCCACTTGCGCCGCGCTAATTATTCCATGAATCGGCCTGTAAATGTGTTGTCAGGATTGTTTGCTGCATTTCTGTGAAGTACTAACATTTGCAAACACAATGGGTTTGTACTGTGTGAGTAAATGTTGTCAACAGTTGGTGGTAATTGAAATAGAATATTCATTGCTACATTTGCATAGCAACTTACACCAACTATATTTGAGAATTTAAATGGTCCAGGTAGTTCTGTATCTAACTGCTTTTTTTGGAGTTTGTCTTCCTTCTTTAAAGAAGTAGCTGGTTTACTTTCTCTAATTGATTCTTTTTTGTTTGTGGTACTTGATGGAGTATTAGTTTCTTTTACTCTCTTTGGAGGATTTCCAGTGACGTCCTGTTGCATTTCAGTTTGATTTAGTTTTCTTTTACAACGTTTTAGTTTTTGTGGAACAGAATATGTGTTTAGATGGGGAGTGTATAGTGAGCGAAGTCTATTATATTCTAAAATGCAAGGAATATCAGCGTTTACTTTACTTGCATCAAAGTTGATTAGAAATAGACCGTCAAGTGTACGTAAGCGTGATAGTGCTGCGTAGCTCATGCCTGCTTTAAAGACTGTGTTACCAATATCTATCATTGCTTTGTCTAGGGTAAGACTTTGTGATTTATGAATTGTGATTGCGTATGCAAGAGTTAGAGAAAATTGTTCTCTGCGTACATACATATCTTTGAAGAGAAGGAATCTAGCTGTTGAGCGTCCTATCCGTTTTACTTCTGAAGGTTTGTCAAAGAGTGTATTGACAAACTGAATTTTGTTGTCACGTGGGTATGTTTGAAAGCCAACAACTGTACCCAGTGCTCCATTAACTAGTCCTTGGTCCACGTCAAGGTTACGTTTAAGCATTACTCTGCAATTTAAGGATAATTTTAACATCTTTTCTAAGCCTGCTGTGTTTGAGATTGATTTTTCTAAATTATTTAGTCTTGTTGTGGCTTGGTCACACATGGGTATTGTCATACCATGTACATCTAGTTTGTCTGTGGCGCTAATTTCCATTATTGGTTGCATTTCTTTATTTAGCATGATTTCATTGAATTTGAAACAGCTTGCAAGAGTTGGCATTAAGGCCATACAATTGACATTTTTGTGGGCTAATTTTTCCATAACATCTGTAGAACATGCATTATCGCCATAAAGTGCATTAATGTGCCGGGTTTTCAATGTTGCTTCTGCTTCTTTAGAAAGTATACCAACTCTCAAACTTTTTAAAATGTTGGCATAAGTGAGATCTGCAGATTGGCGCATGTTTTCTGTTAATTCTCTGTATTGGAAATGTTGCCAAAGGTTGACATTTCCAATGCTGCCAACAGTTTTACGGCAGAGTTTGTGCCCTAATGTTTTAAAAATAGGTTCACCTTTTACTGGTGTTAATTGAAGCAGATCTCCAAAAACAATAATGTGTTTTCCTGCAAAGAGCTCTTCATAGTCTGTTTTGAGTACTTCTTGTAATCTGAGGTGAATCAAAGCTAACATCAGGTTGGAGACCATGCTCACTTCATCTATTAGTAGCATTTTTATTTGTTTCAATACTCTGCGTAATTCCATTGCAGCTTCTGCAGAAAGTTTGTAATAGTCTAATTTGTTCTGGTGTTCTACTGGTAATAGTAGTAATCGGTGTAATGTAACACCACCTATGTTGTAGGCAGCTAAACCTGTGGGGGCAGTGACAACAGCTGACAGTTTGTTGTTTGTCAATTGTTGAAGGAACTTACTAATGATTTTGATTGGGAATGTTTTGCCAGAACCAGCTTCACCACTGACGTACAGTAGTATAGGTTTATAATTATGGCAGGAACATTCTTTATTTTCATGTTTTACACCATGTGCAATTTGTTTTGTTACTTCTTGAAAAATGCTACTTTTCTCATTGTTTAGTTTTGATTGTAGTATAGTTAAGTCTTCCTTATCTTCATACTGACACATGGTGTTTTGTACTTCTATCATAGCTAATTCTGCCTCATTTGTTATTAGTGGTTCTCCCAGTGGTTCTTGGCTTCCTGTTACAGAAGGTTGACTACTGTCAGGAGTATCCTTATCTAGTTGAGCTTGGTGTTCTTCTTCATGTTGCTGTTCATTGTGCAACATTGTTTTGTACTGTGTAAAGTTTACATCAGTTATAGTGCTTTCATTTGCTTTGAAAGCATCCTCATATGAGTCATAGTTATCTAGTAATTGTTCTTCTTTTCTCCATGGTTTGAAGAGTTGTAGCAGGGACATGTAATATACTTCTTTATGTTGAGGAGTCTTCAATGGCAATTTGATATGATTAATTAAATTTGGTTTAGCGAGTTTAACTAAGCTGCCTTCACAGTCTGTCACTCTATATTTACCATTTTTTTCATCGGGTTTCATATTATTTTTGTATGTGTAGTTTTGGGCTATTTGGTATAGACACATGTTTTCCAAAGTATTACTTCTGTTTCGGTAGTATGTGTCCAATAAATTGTTTTTGAAAATGTCTTCGCTGTTGGGATCATGTTTGGCTATTGTTTCTATATCTTCATATGATTTTAGAACTCTTTTTCTAGATTTAGCTGGACCAAGACTTAGCCATACTATATTTTCAGATTTACCATACAATGAAGTACCAGTTAAACGATCAGCTGCTTCATAAGATCCACATTCTCTATGGGTGAGCATTTTTATGCCCAAGCTGTATAATTTCTGAGATACTGTTTTATCTGATGACAGGTCATTCCAGAGGTCTTGGAGCTCTGTCTTTTCTGCTTTAGTTAAGTATGCTGTGACATATCGTGCAACTGCAGTAGAATTGTCTGCAATGTATTGCACATCTATGTTTGCATTCAATAAGTGGGCAATGATTGCATTATAATCATTGATATATTTTTCTTCTTCTTTTCTTTTTATGTAATATGTATTTTTAGGTGACTTTCCTTTAACAGTATGTCTAACTGAAGACATGAGGTTGTTTACTTGACCTGTATTTGTAACTGGTCTAGGGAAACCAAATCAGCATTTGGTGTAGTATTTGCCTTTGTTTTTGTATTTGCGACGACAATATTTTCCACATTTGTGTCTTTGAAATTGTAAAATTTGTGCACAAAGATCACTATTTGTGGCTTCTGATGGAATTTGACAAGTGACATATTTTTCAATAAACTGTAAAACAGTGGCATCACTGTCTTGACCAAATTTAGGAGCATCTTTAATCCATAAAAGCATGTGGATATGTGGTTCTCCTCTGGCTTGGTATTCTTTTCTCCAAAAGAAGTGTTGCACTTCTCCAAGGGGAGGAACAGTTTTATTACAAATAAAATGTAGCATAGCAATGAAGCGATGGTGAAAATATCTTGAAACATTAACAGGATCCAAAGAACAAAGTTCTCCAGGTGTTAGAATATCTATGTTTGTTTTGTTTTTATTTGATATGCGTAGGAAATCATGTAAATCTTCCCATGCATATTCTGCACAACTTAATGTATCAAACCAAGTGGGTGGGCCAAGGTTTCTGATCATACAACGTACATCTCCAATACGTCAAAACCAGTACTCTTTAGTCCCACGCATATTTGCTAATAGATTTGTAATATTTGATTGTAAAATCTCATCCTTTTGTTGCACTTTCTCTAATAATTGTGTAGCTGTCATATTTTGAAAGTGTGATCCTGATTTTAATATGTGTGCAACTCCGTAACATAAAGTTGCTAGTTCACTTTCAAAGAGTAGGTGGAATATGTATTCCACATTTTGTCTAAATCTGGGATCTTCAGAATACATCCGTAATGAGCGGTATTCTGAAGCTGATATTTGAATAGGTCTATCATCATATCTTCCTCCTTTGCCAGTTGGAAAGAGTAGAGGAAAAGCACGTGCTTCTATACTTTTTTCCCATATACTGGTTGGCGATCCTTTTGTTTGACGCATTTGGTAAGTTTCCAGTACATCTTGTACGGTGTCATTACAGTGCAAAGGATGAATTGTATACTGGTCTAAAGTATTTGATATTGTAGCAGGATCTAGTAGCTCAAATTGACCAGCTTCTTGTGTTTCTTGAATTATTTCAGTTGTATCTTTCAAGTTTTCTTCAATATTAATTTCTTTGTAGTATTCATTATTCTCTTTAAGATATTGGAAGGCTTGTCTAACTTTATATAAATCTACCAGCTGTTGCCATATTCTTTTGTCTTTTGTAAGTACTCCATTTACTAATATAATTAAAGATTGGTGCATTGGACGCTGCACTCCTAGAGTATGCACATTTGCTTTTAGATTTAATGGTAAATAAACTACTTTTCCACGAATGCCTTTTACCAATTCAGAGGGAGGTAATTTTGCTGTTTTTGGTTGAAGGCGTATTATTGCTTGAAATGGGTGTACTGTTTGAATTATGATGCTCTCATATAAATTAAGTTGTTGTAGAGGTTTTGGTACTGGGTATAATTCCAAATTATTTGTGATAGAACGTGAAGGAGTTTGGTTGTTGTCAAGTTTTGTGGTGCAATTACTGCAAAGTATTAAGGGCTCAGTTATTTCATATTTGTTTTCTGCTAGAAGGTAGAGAGCTAATTCAAACCATTTAGAATCTTCATTGTCTTCTATTTTGTATGATAGGTCCACAGTTTTTGTGTTACTTTTATAAATAATTCTACGGCAACATACACATACATGGTTTGGTACTTCAGCTGATGTACTTTTAAATTTTAGTATTTCTTTTTTGTATGTGTTTAGCAAAAGGTTGCCATGTGTAGAATTGTTGCTTAATTGGTTTAAAGCTATTTCATTCTGTAAATGGCTTTCACTTCCAAAATATTTTTTCTGAATATAGTGAATTTCTTCAAGTAGGTCTTTTGCTGTACCATGTAGAAGGATGTTATTTAACGTTGCTAGTGCTAAAGCAGGACTTTTAGCATAGTACAGTTTATAGACTAGATTTCTTATAGTTGAATGATGTGTTGATATCCTTTTGATATCATGGAAAGTGGTTTTACAAGTAGGTCCTGTAATGCAGGCCAATGAATGTCCTTGTAGTCCTGTGTACTTGCACTCTGGACAGGTATCTATATTTTGCAGTAATTTAATTTTGATTTTGTCTTTGCTTTTTACATATTTATTGAGGAATTGGTGTAAAGATTTGAAACATTGTTTGGGAATGTTACACATTGACGTGCATGGCCATTTGTACACTAGACGTTCTAATTCAGTTGAATGGAGGGGTAATTCTAAGATTTCAGGGCATATTTTTGTAAGGAGTACTTCTTGTTCCATTATGGTATTATTCACTTTTTCATAACCTCGACCACTGCTATTTATGGCAATTGTATTAGTTTGCTTTTGTTTGTACGCTTCTTCATTAAAATATGGTTCTGTGCTCGTAGTGTGATTCCATTCACCTCCGCAGATACTTAAGAAGTTCTTTCTGTTGACATTTCACTTATTGAGAAGTCTTTTTTGTAATTTAGTTATTAGTTTTGTTAGTGGTTTCATTTTGTTTAACAGTAAAATAAATAAATTTCTTTTGAGAAGAATTGCACTGTCCATCAATGCTTCTAAGATTAATTTCCTACGATAGGTATTAAGCTTTGAACCTGATTTCTCTCCTGTTTTTATAAGATTTTGAAGGACTTTGTGACGGTATATTTTGGCTAAAATACTTTTCTTGGTATGCTTACTTTGCACTATATTAAAATTTGAAGAAGTAGTTTTATCTGTACTGATAGGTGATTTTCTGTTAATTGTTTTTTGGTTTGTTTTACATTTTGATAGAGGAAGCGAAGTTGTTGTACTTGAAACTTTTTGTGTTTTACTAAATGATTGTATTAGCTGTTTTGTTTCAACTTTTTTACAAATTCTGCTAGAGATGGATGCTTATGTTGGACACCTTTATTTTCATTTACTCTAATTTTGCGTTGCTTTCTACGGAGTTGTCTTTTGGTAGGCATTCTTTAGGGTCTGTTGAAAAAAATAAAGAAGATATGGGTTGGGGTGTTCTGGAATGTATGTGTGTTGTGTGCGTGAGTGTTTGAGTAAGATGATAAAGATGTATGTAATGGTGTGTGATTGTGCATTGGGAACTAAAACTAGTAGGGGTAGGTATTCTTGAATTTATGTGTCTCTAAACTGGGGTTCAGATGACAAAAAAAAAGTAAGCTAGTGGTGTGGAAAGGTACAAATAGTAAATGTAATGTATACAATTAAAACAGTTGTTTGTTCTATAATATGAAAATTGTAGTGGTTCAGTTGGCTAATTTGTGTGTCCAAAAATAGAAATGTGTGGGCCATTCTGGTTGTAAATCGCTGTTTACGACATGGAAATTTTTTGACAAAATGGTACAAAATCTCTATTTTAAGAAACCAAAATGGCTGGTATTAATGTTATAGTATATTTGATTAATAATATAAATAATATGGTGATATTTTACTTACTTTTTTTTTTAAATTAACAGGTAACTTCTTAGTTTTTCTTTCTTCTTCGAATTCGGCTGCTTCTTTTCAGGAAACTGGTCTTCACTGCAACTGTGAAAGCTTCAAATTAGTAACTTTGTTTGTATATAGCACTGTTTTTAATTTAGATATTGATTTTTTTAATTGAAATCCTCAGTGCCTTCTGTAAAACTATTAAACTAATTTATTTACATAAGATACATTGCATCAGTTCAGTGTATATGATATGTTCTTAATGAACAAATTGTATTGAATGACTAACTGTAGCAAAAATAAAATATCTTTACTATGTCTTGTGAAATTTATAATATATTAGTGAATACCACTATTTCTGTAAGTAAACTGTTCTAGGTAATAGCGCCTCAATGTCATGTCTAATTTAAAGTAATTAAGTAAATAAATAAATAAAAACAAAAAATATGAAATTGTATAAGTATTTTTATAAAGGTTTAAACATAGATTGTGTTTGCATGCAATTTTGTTTGAATATATGTAGTCTATATATTCCATTTAAAAAATGTTAGTTTAACATGATTTGAGTGTGTGTGTTTAAAGAAAGTAAAAAGTATAAAGGTGTATAAGTGGTAGTTGATTTTAGGAAATTGAAAAAAGTACAGTAAATTCATTTAACAGATTTTACAAGGTAAAAGTCTGTTTGAAAATGTGTTCATCTAACATAGCTCTCAAGTCACACGCTTTCGCGGGTGTCACACGCCTTGTAAAGGGCAGACTCACGCGCCAAGCCTCCTGCACACCCATTCATTCCAATGGGCGTCTCACCCGCTAAAAACAAAATCGGGTGATTTCACCCGCCTGTAAAACAAAAATGGTTGAGAGCTATGTCATGTACTATACAGAAAATATGCATACCTGAAGTTTGTGTTCATGCATATGGATATGCGTGGAGCTGCAAGTAGAAATCTTGAAGACTTGTACAGTATTTGTGGTAGATGCTGCTTGCCAATGATATGACACTTGTACTCAGAGAGATTCAGAGTACATTTGCAGTGCTGATCTATGATGATGCAGTTAGATGTAGAGGTCTTGAATGTGATTGGTGCATGGTCATGTGATTTTTGAGGTACATCCAATGAGGGAATGGCAGAGAGAGTGTAGTGGAAATGGTAGAAGGGCTGTTCATGTTACGATATGTTCGCGGACATGGCGGTAGTTCCAGGACATCGGGAGTTACATCCAGGGATTTTTGGGTTCAGAAGTCATGCAAATGAGAATAAGCACTGAAAGGGATTGGTCAGGAAAGTTTGGTGGGTGTGTTGTGCCAGGAGAGATTTTTTGAGATACTCTTTTTGCTGAGAGAACAAAAGATAGCTATGGCTGTGTGTTTCAGAAAACAGATTGTTTGGATTTTAGGAGATTCGTGGATACATTGGTTGAAGGTGCATGCAGAAAGCTGTGGAGTAGCTGTAGATCTTGGATTCCCACATGTGGAAGTACACTGGCATGGAGTACGTGGAATGAAGTGGTTGGATTTGCTACCTCTCTGTGCTACTTTGGAGACAGAGCAACATCCAGACATAATTGTAATTCATTGTGGGGGGAACAGTTTAGGGCATGTGACTGGAATTTTTTTGCAATTTGCTATGAAAGAAGGACTGAGGAAGGTTATGGACATGTTTCCTAATTCGCAAGTGATATTTTCACGGATTGCGCAGAGACAAATGTGGCTTCGTTCTTCTTCATTTGGTCCACAAATGGAAAAAGCAAGGCGCAATGTTAATAAGGCTGTTTGTGGCTTTCTAAGAGATTTTGGCATGTCTTCTTTTCACAATGAAAATATTATGTTTTGTAGTACATACATTTTTCGCAGAGATGGAGTCCATCTTACTTATGCTGGCAATCAGATTTTTCTGAGAAATGTACAAAATGCATTGCGACCTTTTTTGGAATTACAACAACGATTTTGAAGTAGATGTTAAGCATTTACAATTTTTGACTTACAAACACCACCCAAAGGCTCTTTTCAGAGCCACCACTTCTTTCCAGAGAAAATTACAATGTTTGTGATGGAGTAGTAACCCAATTTTTTTAATGTTCGCGAACTGTTCGCGGACTTCTAAAAAATACAAAGAGCCCTGCTTCATTTATTTTCACTTCTATTTTTTAACTGGGAAAGGCGGCTCTGAAAAGAGCCTTATTTTTTTTTGATTTTTGTAATTTTGTATTTTTTTTGGTTTTTCAGACACGACACAGTAGGAGAGGAGGGTAAAGGAGGGTAAAGGGGGGACACCAACCACAGGGATAAGAAAGGGCGAGCTGAGAGAGGACGATGTAGAGTGAGTTTTATTTGGGTAGTGAGCAGGTCTTCTCGTGCTCTGAGACGATAGTCTCAAAAGCACTCCGAAGTCGCTCCCCCCTGCAGAGTACTGTGTCACAATACATACATACAACTGTGACCCTCGAAAGGTAAGGGTCATCAGCATTCTGTATGGCCTGTGAGGCAGCTTCAGAAAGACGCTGTCCCACAGAGGTGGTCCTTGTGTTGACAGGATCAGAAACAGAGGATGAAGTAGAGGAAATCAACCTGCTACGTTCTTCGTAAGGTACAACCCTGCGAATAGCCCCAGAGTGAAATTACCTCAGGTGTCGCTTCATAGTAGTGGTCCCAAAGCTGTAGTTACCGTGCTTCCCGCGACTGAGTATCATTTTGCACTCATTGCAGGTAACATGGTTCGCACGAGCCTTAGGACCATTCCCATGAATGGTAAACAACCGCCACACCCAAGACTCCGCCTAGTGCGGGTAGTAGGGATTTCCTCTACCTCATTCTCATCATCCTCTTCTTCCTCCTCCGCATCCTCACTCCTGTTCCCCTCTTCAGGCCCTTGGGGAAGTGGTGGTGGTGGAGGGGGTGGTGGTGGTGCTGAAGCAGGTGCAGCACCAAGTGGCAGTTCAGCAGCCAAGGATGCCATGTCGATGATGGTGTAGTCTGCAGGTGGCAGCAAAAATCACTGTGTTCTGAAGAATAGCCAGAAACACAATGGGAATAAGCTCTTGGGCGTGGTCTTTTATAGGGGTGCTTGTGCGCGGTCCGCGGACATGCGCACTGTGCGCGGACAGATCGAACACAAAAAAAGGATCGGAAAGTTTCAAAACGTATATAGAAAGTCAAGATTGCTATGTGGGACTTGTGGCATGGTGAGATTTTATTGAAAAATATTATGGATTAACTGTAAATGTACTTTTAAATTGTTCGGGGACACGAACAGTGTCCGCATTTCAGGACACACGATGAGCGTGGGCGCGGTCATATGATCTGTTTGCGAACTAGTCTGCGAAGGAAGCGCCTGTCCGCAGGACACCAAGTGCACAGAGATTGGTTAGCGCATGCGCATTGATGTCCTACGGACACTGTTCGGGTTCTGAAGTAATTAAAAGTGCGTCACACGTGAAACGAATATTTCAGGACACCGCGTGTGTTCTTAGAACAGTTTAAACTTGGTAGCGAACAGTAAGGACAGATATAGTGTTCTTCAGGACACGTGTAATTTAGTTTATGTAGGAACATTTCAGGACACCAATTGTGTTCTTAGAACACTTTCAATTGGGTAGCGAACACTACGAACAGTTGTACTGTTGTTCATGACACATCATTTTCGTGTATTTAGGAACATTTCAGGACAGCAATTGTGTTCTTAGGACAGTTTTAAGTTGATAGCGAACATTAAGGACAGATATAGTGTTCTTTAGAACACTTTAATTTTTGTTTCTTTACGAACATTTCAGGACACCACGTGTGTTCTTAGAACAGTTTCAACTTGCTAGCGAACAGTACGAACAGGTGTGGTGTTCTTTAGGACACCTCCATTTTCGTTTATGTACAAACATTTCAGAACACTCGCACTGTCCGCGGACGCTTTTAGGGGCCGATTCATGGAACAAACGTGCGCCGAAAATCTACGCGCAAGCAGGCGCAAGCAGGCGCAAGCAGGCGCAAGCGGAAAAAAACAGTGCGATTCATGGAAGTCCCTGCGCGTGTTCACCGCGGGATGTGCGCCAAACCCGTGCATGGCGCACAAGTCACTGCAACATCGCGAAAGGCGTGCGCGACGCGCACAGTGAAAGCGCACAACCTCAGCGCACACACCAGAAAGTGGGCGGGACATGGGGCGTAACGCGCGGAATGGGGAACAACACGCGAAAATAAGGGCGTAACTGGGGATGTACTGCAGGGAAGCAGACGGAACGCCCACACGCACTCGAACCACACGTATTCATGGAATCGAATAGGGCAAAGCCACGCACAGCCAAAGACACGCACAAGCTGAAACACGGCCGCCACACGAAGGCAGGCGGTAGAGTCCCAGCGCATCAAAAAAGTGGCGTGCGGGAAGTTAAATACGCGATTGAGCGGGGTACGTGGATTACAGGGGTGCGTGAGAAAATCTACACGCGATTGGCCTGGGTACGTGTATTACAGGGGTGCGCGAGAAAATCTACACGCGATTGGCCTGGCTACGTGGATTCCAGGGGTGCGCGAGAAATTCTACACGTGATTGGCCTGGGTACGTGTATTACAGGGGTGCGCGAGAAAATCTACACGCGATTGGCCTGGGTACGTGGATTTCAGGGGTGCGCGAGAAATGCTACACGCGATTGGCCTGGGTACATGTATTACAGGGGTGCGCGAGAAAATCTACACGCGATTGGCCTGGGTACGTGGATTACAGGGGTGCGCGAGAAAATCTACACGCGATTGGCCTGGGTACGTGTATTACAGGGGTGCGCGAGAAATCCTACACGCGATTGGGCCTGTGCGAGTGGGGCAGTGTATTACGTGGGTGTGCGGGAAGTTGAATAGGTGAATTGCCAGTGTGGGTCCTCCCAGGTCTCCCCTCTACCCCCTCCACGACCTCTGCAGGCAGCCCACACCACAGGGGACTACCCTGCACCCCTGTCATGTCCCGCAGGCAGCCCATCCACCATGGGCATGCCCCCCAGCCAAGCCACATGTGCCCTTGCACCCCCACCCCCCAGCACTGTGGGGCACCTGCCAGCAGGCCCCCAACCATGTCCCACTCATGTCCCCTTGCACCCCCACCCCCCAGCAGGCCCCCACTCATGTCCCCTTGCACCCCCACCCCCCAGCACTGTGGGGCACCTGCCAGCAGGCCCCCAACCATGTCCCACTCATGTCCCCTTGCACCCCCACCCCCCTGCAGGCCCCCACTCATGTCCCCTTGCACCCCCACCCCCCAGCACTGTGGGGCACCTGCCAGCAGGCCCCCAACCATGTCCCACTCATGTCCCCTTGCACCCCCACCCCCCAGCAGGCCCCCACTCATGTCCCCTTGCACCCCCACCCCCCAGCACTGTGGGGCACCTGCCAGCAGGCCCCACACCATGTCCCACTCATGTCCCCTTGCACCCCCACCCACCAGCACTGGGGGGCACCTGCCAGCAGGCCCCCAACCATGTCCCCTTGCACCCCCACCCCCCAGCAGGCCCCCACTCATGTCCCCCTGCACCCCCACCCCCCAGCACTGTGGGGCACCTGCCAGCAGGCCCCCAACCATGTCCCACTCATGTCCCCTTGCACCCCCAGCAGGCCCCCACTCATGTCCCCTTGCACCCCCACCCCCCAGCACTGTGGGGCACCTGCCAGCAGGCCCCCAACCATGTCCCACTCATGTCCCCTTGCACCCCCACCCCCCAGCAGGCCCCCACTCATGTCCCCTTGCACCCCCACCCCCCAGCACTGTGGGGCACCTGCCAGCAGGCCCCCAACCATGTCCCCTTGCACCCCCACCCCCCTGCAGGCCCCCACTCATGTCCCCTTGCACCCCCACCCCCCAGCACTGTGGGGCACCTGCCAGCAGGCCCCCAACCATGTCCCACTCATGTCCCCTTGCACCCCCAGCAGGCCCCCACTCATGTCGCCTTGCACCCCCACCCCCCAGCACTGTGGGGCACCTGCCAGCAGGCCCCCAACCATGTCCCACTCATGTCCCCTTGCACCCCCACCCACCAGCACTGTGGGGCACCTGCCAGCAGGCCCCCAACCATGTCCCCTTGCACCCCCACCCCCCAGCAGGCTACCACTCATGTCCCCCTGCACCCCCACCCCCCAGCACTGTGGGGCACCTGCCAGCAGGCCCCCAACCATGTCCCACTCATGTCCCCTTGCACCCCCAGCAGGCCCCCACTCATGTCCCCTTGCACCCCCACCCCCCAGCACTGTGGGGCACCTGCCAGCAGGCCCCCAACCATGTCCCACTCATGTCCCCTTGCACCCCCACCCCCCAGCAGGCCCCCACTCATGTCCCCTTGCACCCCCACCCCCCAGCACTGTGGGGCACCTGCCAGCAGGCCCCCAACCATGTCCCCTTGCACCACCACCCCCCTGCAGGCCCCCACTCATGTCCCCTTGCACCCCCACCCCCCAGCACTGTGGGGCACCTGCCAGCAGGCCCCCAACCATGTCCCCTTGCACCCCCACCCCCCAGCACTGTGGGGCACCTGCCAGCAGGCCCCCAACCATGTCCCCTTGCACCCCCACCCCCCAGCAGGCCCCCAACCATGTCTCCCACCACCCCCACCCCTCCAGTCACCAGGGGCAGCCTCCACCAGGCCCCCACCCATGTCTCCCACCACCCCCACCCCTCCAGTCACCAGGGGCAGCCTCCACAAGGCCCCCACCCATGTCTCCCACCACCCCCACCACCCAGTCACCAGGGGCAGCCTCCACCAGGCCCCCACCCATGTCTCACACCACCCCCACCCCTCCAGTCACCAGGGGCAGCCTCCACCAGGCCCCCACCCATGTCTCCCACCACCCCCACCCCTCCAGTCACAAGGGGCAGCCTCCACCAGGCCCCCACCCATGTCTCCCACCACCCCCACCCCTCCAGTCACCAGGGGCAGCCTCCACCAGGCCCCCACCCATGTCTCCCACCAGCCCCACCCCTCCAGTCACCAGGGGCAGCCTCCACAAGGCCCCCACCCATGTCTCCCACCACCCCCACCACCCAGTCACCAGGGGCAGCCTCCACAAGGCCCCCACCCATGTCTCACACCACCCCCACCCCTCCAGTCACCAGGGGCAGCCTCCACCAGGCCCCACCCATGTCTCCCACCAGCCCCACCCCTCCAGTCACCAGGGGCAGCCTCCACAAGGCCCCCACCCATGTCTCCCACCACCCCCACCACCCAGTCACCAGGGGCAGCCTCCACAAGGCCCCCACCCATGTCTCACACCACCCCCACCCCTCCAGTCACCAGGGGCAGCCTCCACCAGGCCCCCACCCATGTCTCCCACCACCCCCACCCCTCCAGTCACCAGGGGCAGCCTCCACCAGGCCCCCACCCATGTCTCCCACCACCCCCACCCTTCCAGTCACCAGGGGCAGCCTCCACCAGGCCCACACCCATGTCTCCCACCACCCCCACCCCTCCAGTCACCAGGGGCAGCCTCCACCAGGCCCACACCCATGTCTCCCACCAGCCCCACCCCTCCAGTCACCAGGGGCAGCCTCCACAAGGCCCCCACCCATGTCCCACTCATGTCCCCTTGCACCCCCACCCCCCAGCAGGCCCCCACTCATGTCCCCTTGCACCCCCACCCCCCAGCACTGTGGGGCACCTGCCAGCAGGCCCCCACTCATGTCCCCTTGCACCCCCACCCCCCAGCACTGTGGGGCACCTGCCAGCAGGCCCCCAACCATGTCCCACTCATGTCCCCTTGCACCCCCAGCAGGCCCCCACTCATGTCCCCTTGCACCCCCACCCCCCAGCACTGTGGGGCACCTGCCACCAGGCCCCCAACCATGTCCCCTTGCACCCCCACCCCCCAGCAGGCCCCCACTCATGTCCCCCTGCACCCCCACCCCCCAGCACTGTGGGGCACCTGCCAGCAGGCCCCCAACCATGTCCCACTCATGTCCCCTTGCACCCCCACCCCCCAGCACTGTGGGGCACCTGCCAGCAGGCCCCCAACCATGTCCCCTTGCACCCCCACCCCCCAGCAGGCCCCCAACCATGTCTCCCACCACCCCCACCCCTCCAGTCACCAGGGGCAGCCTCCACCAGGCCCCCACCCATGTCTCCCACCACCCCCACCCCTCCAGTCACCAGGGGCAGCCTCCACAAGGCCCCCACCCATGTCTCCCACCACCCCCACCACCCAGTCACCAGGGGCAGCCTCCACCAGGCCCCCACCTATGTCTCACACCACCCCCACCCCTCCAGTCACCAGGGGCAGCCTCCACCAGGCCCCCACCCATGTCTCCCACCACCCCCACCCCTCCAGTCACCAGGGGCAGCCTCCACCAGGCCCCCATCCATGTCTCCCACCACCCCCACCCCTCCAGTCACCAGGGGCAGCCTCCACCAGGCCCCCACCCATGTCTCCCACCAGCCCCACCCCTCCAGTCACCAGGGGCAGCCTCCACAAGGCCCCCACCCATGTCTCCCACCACCCCCACCACCCAGTCACCAGGGGCAGCCTCCACCAGGCCCCCACCCATGTCTCACACCACCCCCACCCCTCCAGTCACCAGGGGCAGCCTCCACCAGGCCCCCACCCATGTCTCCCACCACCCCCACCCCTCCAGTCACCAGGGGCAGCCTCCACCAGGCCCCCACCCATGTCCCCCACCACCCCCACCCCTCCAGTCACCAGGGGCAGCCTCCACCAGGCCCCCACCCATGTCTCCCACCACCCCCACCCCTCCAGTCACCAGGGGCAGCCTCCACCAGGCCCCCACCCATGTCTCCCACCAGCCCCACCCCTCCAGTCACCAGGGGCAGCCTCCACAAGGCCCCCACCCATGTCTCCCACCACCCCCACCACCCAGTCACCAGGGGCAGCCTCCACCAGGCCCCCACCCATGTCTCCCACCACCCCCACCCCTCCAGTCACCAGGGGCAGCCTCCACCAGGCCCCCACCCATGTCTCCCACCAGCCCCACCCCTCCAGTCACCAGGGGCAGCCTCCACAAGGCCCCCACCCATGTCCCACTCATGTCCCCTTGCACCCCCACCCCCCAGCAGGCCCCCACTCATGTCCCCTTGCACCCCCACCCCCCAGCACTGTGGGGCACCTGCCAGCAGGCCCCCAACCATGTCCCCTTGCACCCCCACCCCCCTGCAGGCCCCCACTCATGTCCCCTTGCACCCCCACCCCCCAGCACTGTGGGGCACCTACCAGCAGGCCCCCAACCATGTCCCCTTGCACCCCCACCCCCCAGCAGGCCCCCACTCATGTCCCCTTGCACCCCCACCCCCCAGCACTGTGGGGCACCTGCCAGCAGGCCCCCAACCATGTCCCCTTGCACCCCCACCCCCCAGCAGGCCCCCACTCATGTCCCCCTGCCCCCAGGTCCTGACGAAACGCAATCATGGCAGTAATGGGCAGCATACCCAGCACAAACACCCAGCCAAGGATTGCATCCACCCACATAGTAGATGCAATTACATGATACAACCCCAATGGCAAGTATGTAAATGAACACATGTCCCTCACACAACATACACAATGGGTGCAAGTGAATGTCAAAACCCATATCATGACATGCATGAAACCAATGAGAAAATACCACAAATGTAAGTAATAAATATATGTATTAAAGATGAAAATGAAGCAAAGAAATAAAACACACAACAATGGGGATGACAAAACAAATGGTCCATGTCCGAGAACAAATAGAAAAAATCAAAAAACAAAGGAATCCAAAAACTAATGTAGTCCAAAGCAAAATAATGGGGGGAAAAATAAGGAAAAACCATTGCCTCATGGTGAACACAAATTTAAATCCAACACATTTTTTCCAAACATCAAACTATGTACAAGAATATCCCAGGGTCCATGAGCCCAACACCATAAATTAAACCTACTACTACTAACTAATAATAAAAATATATACAGAAAAGTGGCCATTGTCCGAGCGGTCCAAAAAAACTTAAAAAATAAAGGAAACCTAACACTAACTAACTAAAGAACTATGTACAATGGCAGCGGGCAAGTCCTGCGGCTCACTCTGTGATGTTGCCGGCCAGGGCATCCTCGAACTCCATGTCGATGTCCCGGAGGCGGGACTCTGTCCTGGCCCCGAGGTCTCGCAGGGACAACCCCGTGTCCACCTCAAACTCCCTGCGAGCTTCCTCGAGGCACTCAGCCCGCCTCAACGCCCGACGCATGGAGAACTCCACCCTGACCATGGTGAGCCGCTCCTCTTCCGCCCGCTGCCACTCCGCACCTATCCGCTGGACCAACTGTTCCCACACGGAAGACACTGCCATCCCAGGGTTCTCCTGCCCTCCGGCCGATGCCTGCCCCTCTGATCTTGATGGCCCTGAGCCATGATGCCTCCCACGTCGAGCCTGCTGCTGCCTCCGACGCCACTGCCTCTGCCAGCACGACGGCATCCAGGCTGATGGAATCCACCAATGCCGTCGTGCACGTGCCCTGCCAGATGATGCCGGCACATCCTCCATCTGCAGGGGGACAGTTGCTGGTGTGTCCACCCCTGCTGGACCTTCGACTCCCGACTGTGGCAGGGATGGGGTCCCCACCGAGCTGGCTGCGTTGGTCGGGGCAGGTCCACAGGGGGCCCTGGTGGCATCTGGGCCGGAAGACGGCATGGAGCACGACTGGCGCATAGCCTCCACAGAGGAGGAGAGGGTCGCCAGAAGGCCACACACATGTAGGAAACCCCCGACCATGGCGGCTCCCAAATGGTTCACGTACGCACGGTGCTCTTCGTGATGATGTGCATGCTCCTCCCGGGAAGCATGCACCTCATCACGAATGCCAGCCGTGCGCAACGCGACACCAATCAGGACCCTCTCCACACGGCCAGGGGTCCCCTCGTCCGCAGGTAGAGGAGTGTCAGATGACATGGACATCTCCCCTACCTGCGGACGGGCCTGGGATGGGGCATCCCTGCTGGTGCATGGTGGTGCAGTCACAGTGTCAGGGACAGTGACATGCACAGGCACCTCCACGGCGACCTGTGCTGCCTCCTACCCCTGGCCCTGGACTGCACCACTTGCACCAGCGGGGATGCCCCCACCAGGCCCCATGTGTGGCTCAGTAGCGGCCTCCTCCCCCTCTGTGGAAACCACCAACCTGGATGTCTCCACGCCGTCTTCCGCCGGTGCAAGCCCCTGTGGGGGCTCACCCACCCCTTCCGCTGCAGCCGTGGTGGCATCCCCGCCGCTCTGCTCCACAGCGCCTTCTCCGCCCTCTTCTTCACTTGCCACTGTGTAGAGGGAGACATAGAACACAAGCATCAGGGTACTGTACAATGGTCCCCTAGACAGGAAGCAACAGCAGATGAGTGGCACTGTCATACATCACTTCCATCATGTCCCTCCACAACACATGGGTCAGTGCAGGCAAAACACATACAGTAACAGGCATGGCGCATGCCATGGACATTGGCATACATGACCAAGGGACTCATGATTCATACAATGTTGGTTTTAAACTCACATGCATCATGGGTCTTGCCATCACATGCACACACCTCACCGTAGTTCCATCCATCTGGCCTTGTACACCACAGACGCAGTGGATACAAGGATGACTAGGCTGCATCAGTGAATCTGAACATTGTCACAGACATGTGTCATGCATCCATGGCAGTTACAAGTCACAGACACGCAGTTCAGACACACACACATGGGCACCATACGTGTACATGGGACCAGCACCCATCCCTCACCCCCACCCATGTCCAGGAACAGAGACTGCCATGCTTCCATGTGTCCATTCCGCACAGAGCCCCCCATGTTGCAATAGAACACATGCACCAACCATGTGGTTCACACATCACTGTACTCACATGCCTGACCATGATGTCCCTGCACACACACATACGTACATGGCCTATGTCACACATACAGGCAGGTATCAGACAACCAGCACACTGCAACATGCCCTGTCTCACACAGTAATGCTTGGCCACTTACCGGCCAACTCCAGATGGGTCTGCCTCCGAAGGATCTGGGCGTGGAGCGCTGGGTCTACGCGTTCCAGGACCCTCATCTGGATGTCACTCAGGCGTGCCCGGCCCCCCTCCGCGAGGCGCCGGGCCTTATTGAGGGTCCTGGACCTCAAGTCCTCCCAGTGCTTCTTGATGTGCTTGATGTCGCGGGTTGCCACCCCCTCCGCGTTGATGGCAACCACTACATCGTCCCAGATCCTCTCCCGTCCTTCCTTGTTGGCGCGTGGTCTTCCGAAGAGGGCATCATAATGCCCCAGGACATGCTCCACCAGGACACCAACTTCCTTCTCACTGAAGCTGGTGGCCCTCTGCCTCTCTGGCTGGGGGTCGCCACTGGTCTCAGATGGTGCTTGCCCCGACATGGCGACCCCCGAGGCAGGCGTGGGTGGGCAACTGGGTCCTGGGGCTGGGCTGTGGAGCGATGGTATCCCAGTCGGGAGTCTACTGTTCCAGCAGGGGTCGACACAGCAACTGGACCCCTGCAGATGGCTGATGTGCAGGCACCAAATGGCAGGGCACGGTGGCAGCAGGCAGGCAGGCAGGCAGCAGCAGATGGCACGTGGGAGGCTGCTCGGGGCACTGGGGGGCAGTGATTCGGCCTTCTGGGCAGGAGCGTGGTCTTCCGTGTGTATTCGCGTGGCCAGCTTGATACGGAGTGATTTGGCACGTGAAAAATCTGCACGTCAGCGTGTAATTCGAGGAAAGGCCCGTAGCGCGTAAGCGCGTCTGCACGCATACGCATTTTCATTGGACCAAAGGCCCTCAGCGCGTGAGCGCGTCTGTGACGTGTCGTGCGAGGGTGTATCCCTCATTGCACGTGATGACAGAACACACGTGGATTTCAACCAATCGCGTGTGAAAGTTCACGCCACCCCGGAACACACGTACCCAGGCTAATCGCGTGTGGAACTACCCGCACACCCGGAAAAACACGTACCCAGGCTAATCGCGTGTGGAAAACTGCACGTCCGCGTGTAATGCGCGTAATCGCGCGTGAAAAACTGCACGTCCGCGTGTAATGCGCGTAATCGCGCATGAAAAACTGCACGTCCGCATGTGACGTGACGCGCGCGTGCGTTTCCCTCAGCACGGGTTAAAGGTGAGCGGGCCCAGCAGTTCGCTGTACGTGCCTTCCGTGGAGACCGACGTGTGTTGCTGCTTCCAGTTGTTTCGCGCGCCATCTACTTCACAGCTCTCAAGGACGTATCTCTTCTTTTGGCGGGGGTATTGGCTACGCGTGTTTTTCTGCATCGCGCTAGTCAGACGGTGAGTCGCAAACGCTCCTTTTCCCACTGCGGGTGCCCCTGTGTATTGCACCCATTTTCGATGTCATCGTAGCCTGCGTGTCCCACGCGTACGCGTTATTCGTGTTACTGGGTGCCACCGCGTACTGCGGGAGGTCAAATCCACGCACGTAGGCTGCAGGGTTGCGTGCACGGTTTTACTGCAGTTTTGGGGTGCCTGAGCGTTGCGTGACCCGTCACCACATCACCGGGGTCACATACAGCCTTGCAGGTGCAGGGGGGCTGTTAACATCTTGCTTCCCACCCCCTTGACCCCAATTGCCCAGGACAATTGTGGTGTACACCTCCCATTGGCACCACTCCATCTGTGCCAGCACTATTACATCTGTGCCATGGTTGGGAGGCCACCAAAGGTGAGGGGCGCCTCAGCTGGGCGTACTCCTCGTGGCGGGCGTGGTCGGGGACGTGGCCGTGGTGACCAGGGAGTAGGGGGACTCCAGGGTGTCCAGGGCAGCCACAGAGGGGGAAGAGGCAGGGCTGCGCCACTTGAGCACAATATTGTGCCATGTGTCGGTGCAGCCATGCCACCACCCCCTGTGGTTCCGGGGGATGCAGCTCCTGCATCTGGCACTGGCACCCGTATGACCCAGCAGTCCGTTCCATCGACTGCCACGGGCCCAAGGGTAGCGTTAGCTGCAGGTGCAGCTGTGGACACCGCCACCCAGGCTCAGGGTCTGCCAGCGCAGGCTGCGTTGGCACTTGAAGAGCCCTTGGTAGATCTCCAACAGGCCAGGGGGGAAACCATAGGGGCAGGCCGGGCTGCTCAGACCAAGACACGTGTCCCTGGGGCAGTCATGTCATCTGCTGCCCCGAACAGCCGGGTGTTGGCAAGTGCAGGGGCAGATGCACCCAACAGCACCCCGGTTGTGAGTCTGCCAACCAGGACTGTTGCGGTCAATGACCCTGCCACAGCTGATGTTGCTGCGCAGGGTCTATTAGTGGGCACCCAGCTGCCACTGACACAAGTCAGGCCTTTGGTCATCCCTCCACCTGCCACTCCCTCGGCTCAATCCACCGAACCCACTGGCCATACTGGTCAGGGCGGCATTAGCCAGCCAGGGTCTGCGCCACAGTCCAAGAGGAGGAAGGTTGCACCTGCAGCACAGGCTGGGACCCCACACACAGCCACGACCTCCTGCACGTCGAGGAAGAAGCCTTTCTGTAAGCAGGAACTGGACTTCCTCGTGGACTACGTGCGGGGACACAGCCATGACATGCTAGTGGGTGCCAATAGTCAGACTACGGCTGCCCAACGTGACACCCACTGGAAGCATGTTGCGGAACATGTCAGTTCATTCGGCCATGAGGTGCGCACGGCGCAGGAGTGCAAAAAGCGCTGGAATGACATCAAGCGCAGCACTAAGGCTAAGCGTGCCTCAAATTACAACTTGACTCTGGTGACTGGCGGTGGGCCTGCACCAGAGGAGGAAGAACTCACTCCGCATGAGGCTCTCGTTGCGGAGTTCATACCACCAGAATTGGTCGAAGGTGTGGGAGAGATGCTGGACTTTGATGCCCAGTCCAGTGAGTGTTGAAGCGTAGTTGTTGAGGACGTGTGTGTTTCACTTTTGGGATGTGTTGTGCATGATTGCTGCTACATGTGACGTGTACATGGTTCTGATGTGTAAGTAATGCAATGCTACCGTCATGCATGTCTCCTCTGCCTGCATGCGGGACTCCATGTGGGCATGCTCCCTTGCCCCTCCTCCGCCACTCTGCACCCCAGTTCCACCTTTGCACTGGTCTGCTACATTCTTGCCAATGTGTAGTTTCTTGTTCATGTGTCCTGTGTAGATGCTAACTTCCAGCTTAGAAACTGCCAGACATATGCCGTGTGGTACAGCCTTAGTACTCGATGCAGGGTATCCCACTTGTACTGTGCATGGGTCAGATGTCCCGCAGGGACATGAGTGCCCATTCATGCTCCATGTGCATTGCACGCATGCCCCTATGTGTCCTTGACTGGATGATCACTGTAATATGAGTCCTTGGTTACATACATTGCCTGCCATATTATCGGCCTCCCCATGTCAACTGTGGCTCAGTCCTGCGTTGCACACATGTTTAGGCAATGACAATCTGTGTGGCTCACAGGCCTCAGCCTGTTCAATGGCCAATGACTCTGTCCAACTCTTGTCGTGTCTTCTTCACACGTGGCTGGCCTCCGGATCTTCCATCATGTGTCCTGCCCACTGTCCCAGCATCATTAGCAGTGTTGTAATTTGAATCACATTAAGCTGTTGATGCCAGTCAACACTGCTTGTCAATACACAGGTGTATGGGCAGCCTTTTGATACCATGCTAGGCATCCCTGCTTTGGTACTGGGGTGGAGGGGTGCTTGGCTGCTAGACATGGTACACATTGAATACACAATGCACGTGATGTCTGAATTTGACATTGCACTGCCTTCACATTTCCTGGCACACACCATGGAGTGCTTGTACATGTAGGTAGTGCGTGGCGTACACATTTTCAGCACTGCATAGACCCACTTCCATGCAAACTGCCACCTTTCAACAGGTCTGATCACAGTGGCTATTCTAAGTAGACCCAGCATGCATGCCAGGTCATATGTTGTGTGTCACATGTCTGCCGGATGCCTTTGCTGTCGGTGTGTGTGTGTGTTGTGTGCTTCTGACATGTGTAGTGACCTTTTCCTCTCTATTTTTCAGGTGATGACGCAATGGATGCAGAGGATGGTGTTGTCATGCCAGACACAGGGTTGGTAAGACCACATCAACCCGGCACTAGTGGGGGTCGTGGGGTGGGAGGCCACGAAACCCCCCAAGTGCTGCAGTCCATCCTGTCTCTGGCTGCCTATGAGTCCAGCCTTGATGACGACTCTGACGTCCATGTTGAGTTGGATGACCATCAAGTCCATGTGTCAGGGGTGAGTGATTCTGATGTGGACACTCCTCTGTCTGCGACACCTGCACTGAGGGATCAGACAGTCTTGGTTCCTCCGCCCGTGGTGGATCGGGACGCAGGGTCACCCTCCACACCAGTCACTGATGTGCCTGGGACATCACGTCGACGGGGGCATGTAGTCGTGCAGCCGCAGGCGGTGCCAACACAGCGAGGACCTCCGGTCCTTGGGTCCCGCAGGGGTCAAGCCCGGCAACGCGGTCGCCGCGCGCAACCGCTGTATACTGAGTGGGAGCAAGACATGACTGCCAATTCCGAACGGCAGGGGGCAGCAATGGAGAACATCGCTGACAGCATGGAGCGTGTGGCCCGATCTGTGCTCCCCCCTGCTAGGCAGGTGCTTCTCCAGCAGCAGGCGGCACGGTCCACGGCCCGCTCGCTCAGGCTGGGCATGGCGGCCTCAGACAGGGCACGCCAGGCTGAAATGTCGTCTCTGCGTCAAGCAATTGCTGCTCACGCAGAGGCGCACATGGATGCCCTGAGGGAGGAGTATGCCTCCCTCAGATCCACTCTGGGTGTCTTTATGATGTCCCAGAGGCAGCAGGCAGAGGAGAGGTTTGCACAGCTTGAGCGCACCATCTCGGCTGAGCTACAGGCTTGCCGGGAGGTGCAGCGGTTGTCCAGCCAGGCCTTGCAGGAGGAACTCCGTGTTACACGTGCTACCTTGCAAGAGGAAGCACGTGTATCACGTGAGGTTCTGCATGCAGACCTATGTAACATCGCCACACAGAACCAGGCTCACCTGTCCGGCAGACTTGCTGCCGACGAGGGGCAAGCTGCGGCTAGGCGTGGCCAGGCTACTGTGCCACGTCCTCCTTTCCAGGATGAGCCAGACTCGGACGACCATCTATCTCCCACATAGGTCGTGCTGTGCAGGCGTTGAGCCCATGGAGGTATTTTTTTTTGGCTCAGCATCATCGCATGTGGATGTTGAGCAGCACCCTGTACCTCCCCCCTCCTGGGTGCCTCCCCTCCCCCCCGGGTCGTATGTGGCCATTTTTGATTTTTCTTTTAGTTTAGTTAGTTAAGTTTCTGTTTGATAGTTAGTTTAAATAGGTAATGTAGGTTTTCCATAGTTAGTGTAATTAGTTAATAGTTGAGTTAGTTTAAAATTTGTAGTCTATTGTGCTTTCATGTGACAGTGCGGTGCCTTGTGGTTTTTGAAGGCATCCACTGTCTGTTCCAGCTGGGCCCTTCATGGTTGTCTTGTGTATGTGTTTGCTGCTTGGGTTCCTTGACTCACATATGCCACTCCTGCCTCCCTTATCCATGGGCTCGCAAGGATGGTTCGGTGTTACAGAATTTTACACAAGGGCTTTGGACTGTCATATCTGTGGCATGTCTGGTGCTTTGTGACTTGTGTTGACACCCCTAGTGGGGATGATTTAGGTGTAATTGTCCACTGTTCAGCTTTTGCTAGATGGGGTGTGTCATGATTAATGTGGACATTGATTGCTATGCATTGTGTATTATGTCTCATATCTTTCCTGTACACGTGCCTGTTGCAATTCATGCTGTAGATAGTGTTCCACACTTTGGAAGTCAAAGACGGACTGATGGTGTGATTTGTGATGTGACTCTCTGACATGGTCAAGTAATGAGATGCCTGATGAGACACACACAGATCACTTTGATGCATTAATCATTTGTTTCATGCACTTTCTGCAGGGGGATGAGGCACCAGAGCACCTTTGCCAGCAGACATGGCCCATTGGACGACGTAATTCCTGACCCGTTTGTTGGTGCCCACATGCACATGTGTGCACGAGCAGAGCCACAGTGATTGCAGACCCACATCCTAGAACTGCTGACATGTTCCAAGGAACTCCAGGCAAGGTGAGCATCACAGGGGGGCCACGACACAGCAAAGCTTGCACCAGGCGAGTTGCACATGCAGGCTTAGTCACAGCACTGAGGGTGAGCTTAGATGAATATTGGTGTTGAAGCACACAATGCAGCTCAGATGTGTTTGTGGACTGATGGCTGTTGATAGTAGGGTTGTCTGGGACACATGCAGGGGCAGTGGCACATACCCTGCGGTACACCAAGGTTCATTGAGGCACTTGTATCAACCATGTAGCCTTCCGAGACATGGAAAGGGGCAGCTCACAGGGACATACAGCAAGGGACATACTTGGGTGCAGTGCATGTCTATTCCACGTACTTCATGATAAATGCACTGCCAACTTTGTTTTGGTCATGGTGGTACACAACTTGCTCTGTAGTCATGGCTTGCCATATGGGTCTGTCTGCTTACCCAGGGAACATTGCATGTTGTGTGAATTGTGACACATTGGTGTTCCATTTGCCACGCACCCACCAGCGCCTGACTTACTGCATTGACTGTGTATGACCTGTCACAGGGGTGATGTTATATATGGGTACGAAGCATCGAGCACTGATTGTCTGTTTGTAGAGTAGTTTGTTGCTATGGGGCATGTTTTGTGTTGTGTTTTCGTCTAATTGGCACATACAGGTTGTTGACTGTGTCTCTCTTTGCAGCATTGCAGTGCTCCTGTAACCGGCCCTGAGAGTGCGCAGGCAGGAGGCCAGCACTCAAAACCAGAGCTAAGTGTCTTGTTGTTTTCCTTACAAACTGCCCTGCATAGGCTTGCTGGGGAGTGTACTGATGCACGGATGTATGTGTGGTCCTATTTGGTATGTTTTTTCCCTAATCACCCGTGATCCTATGCAATTATGAAACCTGTACCCTCTACCCGGTGTTCCTGCTTCCCGTGCCTATCCAAGCAACGTTCCCTGACCCTCTTTCCCCACTGGGGTTGCGGATGCCTGTGTAAGCCCCGAACTTGCAGGCGCCAAAACCCTAGAGGGGGTGGTTGGTTCGTACCACTCCTGAGCCTGGACTACAGAAGGCCATGACAATGATGTCCAAGTTTGTTTGGATTGTGTATGTGTTCATGCAGGTTGTACATTTTCGTGCATTCCCTAGTTTCATGTGTCATTCCTCCTCCCCTCACCTGCCACTCATTCCAGTCATCCAGTGTGTCTACACCTGTCCCGACTGCATATCCCTGAACCTCATTCCCCACCATGATCTCAGGGGCCTGTGTGAGTTTGACCTTGCAGGCACCCGGGACATGGTGTGGGTGGTTGTTTCATGAGACTCCCGCGCCTGGACAGGGGACCTGTGACAGTACACATCCATTCATGGTGCATCATCCTATGTTATGTACCACACATGTCTCACATCCTGTCGTGACATTGTTCTGCTGTGCTACCTTGGTTGTTGCATCATTGTGGTAGTACTTGGCTTTTGTGAGGTACTGCTACGTCAAGTCATCTACTGGAGGGTGTTTGGGTTCGTTTTCATGCCTTGGATTTTGTGATTTTGGAAATGAGTGTGGATTCTGAGGGTTCAGGCATCTTTTTACACACAAGGTGGGAGATGGACACGAAGGGTAAAGGTGATCCTGTGGCCAGGTGGAAATGAGGGTTGGAGGCTCCATGACCCAGGTGCAGTTGTTCAGCGGGTCATGGTTATTTGCGCGGGAGGGGGGGGGTTGTTGTTGATAGTTGCATTGCCCTGCAGTGTGATGGGAACTCTGACATTGTAATGTTGTTGTCCTATGTACATGATGTGTTCTGCTGATCAATGCCTGTTCATGTGTTGTGTTTTCCTTTCAGGTGCGAGGGGATAGTTGTGGTTTGACATGCTGGGGTGTACACATGGTGGATGTTCACATGTGATGTGTAGGGAACACTGATGGTCACTTGAGTGCACATGCATATGTGGAGTGCATGTCCCTGCAGAACCACACACTTGCACTCGGATGCACTCCATGTACTCCCACCCTTGCATATCCACGTGTACACTGTTTGCCTTCTGGTGCCCACTGTGTCCCGGCAGCACATGTTCTGTGACCGATTATGGTTCCAGTACATGCCAAATTTGATGTTTGATGTAGTCTGTCACTTAGATGTGATGCTCAGGGTGTGCATCACACGCAATGGCTGTTCACTGTGCTGTGCGCTGAGCAGTGTGATGCAGGAGTTGATTTTGCAATGCATAATGTGCATATAGACAGGCATTCTACGACTGTTGCAATGCATTAGGAAACGACTTATTTTGGGTGGGACATTTTGTTGGTCTGTCATTTCATCTGATTCCGGGTCAGGCATCATTGTCCGATGCCACTGTACATTTAGGACATGGCAATGTGTACCTTATTGTTACTGCGTCAGTGTATGGGTATTGCTTGCCATGTCATGTTGATGTTTGGGAGGGTTTGAGTGACATGACAGTGATGGCCATGGCCTGTTTTGCAGGTGTGTGTGATGCACACCTTCGTGTCCAGGTATTCCGCTTCTCAGAGCAACTAGCTGGGGGTAGGTTTCTCTCCGCAGCAGGGCCCTCCCCCTGGAACAGACTTCCTGCCTGACTTGAACTTGAGGGGAAACATCTCCAGTTCTGGAAGCACCTCAAGACCTTCCTCTTTGCTTCTGCTTACTCTCTGCCTCTCCCTTGCAGAATTCTTCACTGGAACTGCACAGGAGCTGCTACTGGGACACTCTCACCAACCTCGGTCCCTGGCCCAGCCACTGTCCACTTGCACTGCCACCCTGGCAACCCCTGCACTGCAGTACTGTCTCTCTATCCCTACAGCCCTCCCTTCCCAGCACTTGTCTGCACTTATCTTTGCAGTTGCCACCAGGCGACCTATGTATTATTCTTTTGGCCTACTTCCCCTGTACTGGACTCCCCCCCACCCTTCCCCTTGCACTTTTCCCTTCCCCCTACCCCTGCACTTGCACAATCTCAATGACACCTGGCCTAGTAGTACCGTTCTCTGTGTTTCCTTGTTCCCCCCCCTGCCTCATTGCGCCTTGGAATACTTGTGTATGGCCCATGTCATGTCACATGTCATATGTGTGCATTTTGGTTGCACAGGATAGCTTGTGTTTAAGTAGCTAGGGATGCAGACGATGTGGCACTTCCATGGCAACTATCTCAGGGTGGTAGGGTTGTGACAGTTGACTGTCACTTTGTCATCATCGATTGTCACCTGGTATGTGCCAGGCCTGTGTGCACTCCGCAGGGGTGGGAGTTTAGGTGAAAAATGTGGCCACAAGCTGGGTCCGGGCTTCCTCGCCACGTGCCCTGTCCCCTCCCATGGGCAGCGCCTGTGCCTGTGGTTGGGGATGTGGGGGCACCACCATGTCCACCGGGACGCCCTGCCGTGTTGCAACATTGTGCAGGACACATGCTGCCACAATGATCCTGCACACTACTGGTGGTGCATAGAGTAGTTGCCCACCAGAGCGGTCAAGGGAGCGGAAACGTGACTTGAGCACTCCGAATGTGCGCTCCACTATGCCCCTGGTTGCAATATGGGCGGCGTTGTATCTTACCTGGGGTGGTGTGGTGGGGTTCCGGATTGGCGTCATCATGTGGTTGCTCAGAGGGTAGGCACTGTCCCCTAGGGAGGTGATAATAATTGAGATTATTAGGGTTGGGATATTTGTCTGTGTGTGACTTGCATGCATGTGCAAGGGCATTTGTACTGACCTAGGAGCCATGTGTCGCCATGCTGCCCAGCTTCCAGGGCCCGGCTCAGGGCGGACATTCTGTATATGAAACTGTCATGGGTGGAGCCAGGGTAGTTTGCATAGACAGAGGTGATGATTCCCTTTGCATCGCATACCACCTGTACATTGATGGAATGCCAGTGCTTGCGGTTTCGGTAGATGTGCTCAGTGGCCCTAGGTGGACGTAGGGCCACATGGGTGCAATCTATGGCACCGAGCACTTTGGGGAAGTGTGCCACCCTGAAAAAATCCAGGACAACGGCCTGCCTTTCTGCGGGTGTTCTGGGCATGTATATGTGCCTGCGGACTGAGGGGCGCGCTGTCATGATTGCCAGTACCTGGTGTAGGCAGCGTGACTGCGTGGCCTGTGAGACCCCCCCACTATGGCAGTGGTCCGCTGAAACGACCCAGTGGCCAAAAAATGCAAGACATTGAGCAGCTTCTCCAAGGGGCTCAATGCTTGGGAGCAAAGGGTGGGGGATGTGAGGTCATCTTCCCACTCCCTGACCAGGTCTAGGATGATATGGGGTGGAAACCTATACCTGCCGTAGACCTGGTCGTCAGGCATCCCAAAAAGGCTTGTCCGTGGTGCAAAAATGCGTGCCCTGGCTATTCTCCTCCTCCTGCGGTGTCCCACAATCAGTGCAGCAACAAATGGGGCATTCATCGTCGCTGTATATACGTGTTTGTTGTTTGCGCGCACTTTTATGCTGTGCGCGGGCGCGGGACGCCTCCGTGTGGGCGGACTCGTTGGTTTCCCGTATTCGGGTGTCATCGCGTGTGATCGGAGGGGAGCGAGCGTACACGCGATTGGCCTGGGTACGTGTGTTTCGGGGTGCGCGGGTAGTTCCACACGCCATTGGCCTGGGTACGTGTGTTTCGGGGTGCGCGGGTAGTTCCACACGCCATTGGCCTGGGTACGTGTGTTTCGGGGTGCGCGGGTAGTTCCACACGCCATTGGCCTGGGTACGTGTGTTTCGGGGTGCGCGGGTAGTTCCACACGCCATTGGCCTGGGTACGTGACGCCATTGGCCTGGGTACGTGTGTTCCGGGGTGCCGTGAACTTTCACACGCGATTGGTTGAAATCCACGTGTGTTCTGTCATCACGTGCAATGAGGGATACTCCCTCGCACGTCACGTCACAGACGCGCTCACGCGCTGAGGGCCTTTGGTCCAATGAAAATGCGTATGCATGCAGACGCGCTTACGCGCTAAGGGCCTTTCCTCGAATTACACGCTGACGTGCAGAATTTTCACGTGCCAAATCACTCCGTATCAAGCTGGCCACGCGTAAGCACACGGAAGACCACGCTCCTGCCCAGAAGGCCCAACTACTGCCCCCCAGAGCCCCGAGCACGCTCCCACCTGCCATCTGCTGCTGCCTGACTGCCTGCTGCCCACGTGCCCTGCCATTTGCTGCCTGCACATCAGCCAGGGGTGCTGTTGGTGTGACCACCCCTGCTGGAACCAAAGACTCCCGACTGGGATTCCATCGCTCCACAGCCCAGCCCCAGGACCCAGTTGCCCACCCACTCCTGCCTCTGGGGTTGTCATGTCGGGGCAAACTCCATCTGTGACCACTGACAACCCCCGGCCAGAGAGGCAGAGGGGCACCAGCTTCAGTGCCACCGAAGTTGGTGTCCTGGTGGAGCAAGTCCTGGGGCAGTATGATGCCCTCTTCGGAAGTTCCCGCGCCGACAAGGAAGGACGGACTCGGATCTGGACTGACATCGTGACTGCCATCAACGCGGAGGGGGTGGCAGTCCGCGACTTCCAACATGTCAAGAAGCGCTGGGAGGACTTCAGGTCCAGGACCCTGAACAAGGCCCGGCGCCTCTTGAAGGCAGCGGATGCCAAGGGGCACCGGGGCCACTTGTCGGAGGAACAGATGAGGGTCCTGGAACACATATCCCCAGCGCTCCACGTCCAGGTCCTTGAGAGGCAGACCCGTCTGGAGTCGAGCGGTGAGTGTACATGCATCCTGATTGTGAGCAGTGCGTGTGGTGATTGTTCAGTAGTGTGCAGGTTGCACATCTGTTTGTATGGGGTCGAGTATGGGTGCGGGTGTACAGGTCTGTGGGGCTGACACATGCGAGGGCTGTAATGTGTGAGACATGGATGGTGCCTGTGTGTGTGGGCTTGCATGCCAAATGCAGTTGTGTGGGCACACAAGTTTGTATGAATGTGTATGTGAGTAGACATGTCCGTGATGTCACGCATGTATGTTGTTTTCAGCTGCATGTATCAGCGCTGTGTACATGTGCATGTGTGTGTATTTGACAAGGGTGCAACAGTGATGCAACATGGATGCATGTGACAGCGGTATGTGGAAGCCTGATGGGCAGATGTGACATGGATGCCCGTCTGAACACTGCGACACTTGCCAGAGGTGTACACATGCATGCAAGTGTGGTGGTGTGTGTACATGTGTGGTGCACTTCCTGTGTTGCATGTGATGTCTGGCTCACCTTTGGCTGCTCATGCTGTTGTATGTGTATGGATGGTGTTGGCAGTTGCGATATGGCTGTGGTATGGCTCGTGTGTGCGAGTTGTAATGACATGTGTGTTGGGGATCGTGATGACATGTCTGAGGTTTGCCAATGCCACTCATGTACAACTGTCATGTGTGTATGTGTCCATTGTACATTGCCCTGATGCGTGTGTTTTGTTTCTCCCTGTCTGCAACGTCAACTGATGAAGAGGGCGGAGAAGGTGCTGTGGAGCACAGCAGCGGGGATCCCACCGCCAGCCGGAGACGCAAGGCCCGGCTCCCCTCCCATGTTGTCATCTCGTCGGGGAGTGAGGAGTCCGGTGCCGCGTCCCAGGCCGCAGCTGCCGGGGGGAGGTCCAAGAGGCGGAGGTTGCAGTTGGACTCCTCGACAGCAGAAGGGGCAGCTGGGACCCCACAGGGCCCAACGGGGGAAGATGGCACAGAGTCATCCAGGTTGGTGGGGGGTTTGGTGGAGGAGGAGGCCGTGCAAGCACCAGAGACGGGGTCTGGGGGTGGGGATCCCACTGGTGCTAGTGGTGCAGTGCAGGACCAGGGACAGGAGGCAGCACAGGCCGCCGCAGAGGTGCCTGTGTGCAATCCTGTCCCTGATCCTGTCCCTGCATCATCTTGCACCAGCAGGGATGCCTATGTCCAGACCAGTTTTCAGGCAGGGGATGAGCTGACGTCAACTGGCCTTCCTCTGCCTGCGGACGTGGCTATCCAGGCCCGGGTTGAGCCTGTCCTGGCTGGTGTGGCGTTGCGTCAACGGGCCATGCGAGGTGACCTGCAGTCTTTTCATGAAGAGACTGCACGTCATCTCGAATGGCTCGTTCACCACGTCAGCCTGCTGGGACAGGTCACCCAGGCCGGATTCCTCCGTCTGATGGGGCTTGCCACGACCCCCTCCTCAGCTGGACCCCCTACGCGCCAGTCGTACTCTGTGCCATCTTCCCACCCATCAGTCACCTGGGTGCCCTGTGGAGCTGCCTCTGACGGTGCGGCCAGGCTGGTGGAGGAGGCATCCCTGCCACAGTCGGGAGTCGGACGTCCAGCAGGGGTGGCCACGTCAACGACTGCACCCCAGCCGGCGGAGGATGTGCAGGCAGCAGGAGGCAGTGCAGGGGCAGAGGCACAGCAGCAGCAGCACCATGGTGGGAGCCATGAAGGCTCGGGGCCTTCGACATCGGAGGGGCAGGCATCGGCCGGAGGGCAGGAGGACCCAGGACAAAAAGTGTCTTCCGTGTGGCAGCGGTTGGGCCACGCCATAGATGCGGAGCGGCAGCGGGCGGAAGAGGCACGGCTCTCAATGGTCAGGGCGGAGAACTCCATGCAGAGGGCCCTGAGGCGGGCCGAGTGCCTCGAGGCAATCCGCAGGGGTTTGGAGGTGGACACGTCGACGGCCCTGCGGACCCTCGGGGCCATGGAGGAGGACCGCCTCCGGGACATTGAGGAGGAGTTCGATGATGCCCTGGCCCGGCACATCCAGAAGTGAGCCGTGGAACTAGCCCGCTGCCCTTGTACATAGTTATGTAGGTAGTGTTAGGTTTCATTTTTGTTTTTGTTTCATTTGGACCTTTTGGACATTGGCCACATTTTTGTATATATTTTTTTGATTAGTTAGTGTAGTTAGATAGGTTTCCTTTATTTTGTTGGGATAATGGACCCTGGCTTCTTGCATTGTACATAGCTGTAGACTTGTACATACTTTCTTTTTTAACATTCTCCATGGATCAATGGCTTTTATTTTTATTTCCCATTGGATTTTGTTTTGTGGACATGGACTTTGTACAACATTACTTTGGATTTCAATATTTTTTTTTTTTTTAATTTTGAACGGACATGCTTCTTTTCATTTTTTTACATTCATATTTCTGTTTCTTCATTTTTGATTCTATTCATGTTTCCTTTAATACATTATTTTTTTGTTGAACTTCAATGTGTGGTATCTCATTGTTTTCATGCATTTCATGTTCTGTGTTTTGAGATTCACTGACACCCATTGGGTGTATGTGAGGGACATGTGTTTGTTTCGGAACTTGCAATTGGTGTTCTGTGATGTAATTGCAAATTATGAGTGGGTGGATGCAATACTCGGGTGGGTGTTTTGCATTTGGGGGCTGACCATAGAGACCAGGGTTCTGGATTGTGATGACATGTTGGGTGGGGAACATGAGTTGGACATGGGTGGGGGCCTGGTGGAGGCTGCCCCTGCACTGCTGGGGGGTGCGGGTGCTGGGAGACATGGGTGGGGGCCTTGTGGAGGCTGCCCCTGGTGACTGGAGGGGTGGGGCTGGTGGGAGACATGGGTGGGGGCCTGGTGGAGGCTGCCCCTGGTGACTGGAGGGGTGGGGGTGGTGGGAGACATGGTTGGGGGCCTGCTGGGGGGTGGGGGTGCAAGGGGACATGGGTGGGGGCCTGCTGGCAGGTGCCCCACAGTGCTGGGGGGTGGGGGTGCAGGGGGACATGAGTGGGGGCCTGCTGGGGGGTGGGGGTGCAAGGGGACATGGTTGGGGGCCTGCTGGCAGGTGCCCCACAGTGCTGGGGGGTGGGGGTGCAAGGGGACATGAGTGGGACATGGTTGGGGGCCTGCTGGCAGGTGCCCCACAGTGCTGGGGGGTGGGGGTGCAAGGGGGACATGAGTGGGGGCCTGCTGGGGGGTGGGGGTGCAAGGGGACATGGTTGGGGGCCTGCTGGCAGGTGCCCCACAGTGCTGGGGGGTGGGGGTGCAAGGGGACATGAGTGGGACATGGTTGGGGGCCTGCTGGCAGGTGCCCCACAGTGCTGGGGGGTGGGGGTGCAAGGGGACATGAGTGGGGGCCTGCTGGGGGGTGGGGGTGCAAGGGGACATGAGTGGGACATGGGTGGGGGCCTTGTGGAGGCTGCCCCTGGTGACTGGAGGGGTGGGGCTGGTGGGAGACATGGGTGGGGGCCTGGTGGAGGCTGCCCCTGGTGACTGGAGGGGTGGGGGTGGTGGGAGACATGGGTGGGGGCCTGGTGGAGGCTGCCCCTGGTGACTGGAGGGGTGGGGGTGGTGGGAGACATGGGTGGGGGCCTGGTGGAGGCTGCCCCTGCACTGCTGGGGGGTGGGGGTGCTGGGAGACATGGGTGGGGGCCTGGTGGAGACTGCCCCTGCACTGCTGGGGGGTGGGGGTGGTGGGAGACATGGGTGGGGGCCTGGTGGAGGCTGCCCCTGGTGACTGGAGGGGTGGGGCTGGTGGGAGACATGGGTGGGGGCCTGGTGGAGGCTGCCCCTGGTGACTGGAGGGGTGGGGGTGGTGGGAGACATGGGTGGGGGCCTGGTGGAGGCTGCCCCTGCACTGCTGGGGGGTGGGGGTGCTGGGAGACATGGGTGGGGGTCTGGTGGAGACTGCCCCTGCACTGCTGGGGGGTGGGGGTGGTGGGAGACATGGGTGGGGGCCTGGTGGAGGCTGCCCCTGGTGACTGGAGGGGTGGGGCTGGTGGGAGACATGGGTGGGGGCCTGGTGGAGGCTGCCCCTGGTGACTGGAGGGGTGGGGGTGGTGGGAGACATGGGTGGGGGCCTGGTGGAGGCTGCCCCTGGTGACTGGAGGGGTGGGGGTGGTGTGAGACATGGGTGGGGGCCTTGTGGAGGCTGCCCCTGGTGACTGGAGGGGTGGGGCTGGTGGGAGACATGGGTGGGGGCCTTGTGGAGGCTGCCCCTGGTGACTGGAGGGGTGGGGGTGGTGGGAGACATGGGTGGGGGCCTGGTGGAGGCTGCCCCTGGTGACTGGAGGGGTGGGGGTGGTGGGAGACATGGTTGGGGGCCTGCTGGGGGGTGGGGGTGCAAGGGGACATGGTTGGGGGCCTGCTGGCAGGTGCCCCACAGTGCTGGGGGGTGGGGGTGGTGGGAGACATGGGTGGGGGCCTGGTGGAGGCTGCCCCTGCACTGCTGGGGGGTGGGGGTGCTGGGAGACATGGGTTGGACATGGGTGGGGGCCTGGTGGAGGCTGCCCCTGCACTGCTGGGGGGTGGGGGTGGTGGGAGACATGGGTGGGGGCCTGGTGGAGGCTGCCCCTGGTGACTGGGGGTGGTGGGAGACATGGGTGGGGGCCTGGTGGAGGCTGCCCCTGGTGGCTGGGGGGTGGGGGTGGTGGGAGACATGGGTGGGGGCCTGGTGGAGGCTGCCCCTGCACTGCTGGGGGGTGGGGGTGCTGGGAGACATGGGTTGGACATGGGTGGGAGCCTGCTGGCAGGTGCCCCACAGTGCTGGGGGGTGGGGGTGGTGGGAGACATGGGTGGGGGCCTGGTGGAGGCTGCCCCTGCACTGCTGGGGGGTGGGGGTGCTGGGAGACATGGGTGGGGGCCTGGTGGAGGCTGCCCCTGGTGACTGGGGGGGTGGGGGTGGTGGGAGACATGGGTGGGGGCCTGGTGGAGGCTGCCCCTGCACTGCTGGGGGGTGGGGGTGGTGGGAGACATGGGTGGGGGCCTGGTGGAGGCTGCCCCTGCACTGCTGGGGGGTGGGGGTGGTGGGAGACATGGGTGGGGGCCTGGTGGAGGCTGCCCCTGGTGACTAGGGGGTGGGGGTGGTGGGAGACATGGGTGGGGGCCTGGTGGAGGCTGCCCCTGCACTGCTGGGGGGTGGGGGTGCAGGGGGACATGAGTGGGGGCCTGCTGGGGGGTGGGGGTGCAAGGGGACATGTGGCTTGGCTGGGGGGCATGCCCATGGTGGATGGGCTGCCTGCGGGACATGACCAGGGGTGCAGGGTAGTCCCCTGTGGTGTGGGCTGCCTGCAGAGGTCGTGGAGGGGGTAGAGGGGAGACCTGGGAGGACCCACACTGGCAATTCACCTCTTCAACTTCCCGCACACCTACGTAATACACTGCCCCACTCGCACAGGCCCAATCGCGTGTAGGATTTCTCGCGCACCCCTGAAATCCACGTACCCAGCCCAATCGCGTGTAGATTTTCTCGCGCACCCCTGAAATCCACGTACCCAGGCCAATCGCGTGTAGATTTTCTCGCGCACCCCTGAAATCCACGTACCCAGGCCAATCGCGTGTAGAATTTCTCGCGCACCCCTGAAATCCACGTACCCAGGCCAATCGCGTGTAGATTTTCTCGCGCACCCCTGAAATCCACGTACCCAGGCCAATCGCGTGTAGAATTTCTCGCGCACCCCTGAAATCCACGTACCCAGCCCAATCGCGTGTAGATTTTCTCGCGCACCCCTGAAATCCACGTACCCAGGCCAATCGCGTGTAGATTTCTCGCGTACCCCTGAAATCCACGTACCCAGCACAATCGCGTGTAGAATTTCTCACGCACCCCTGAAATCCACGTACCCAGGCCAATCGCGTGTAGAATTTCTCGCGCACCCCTGAAATCCACGTACCCAGCCCAATCGCGTGTAGAATTTCTCGCGCACCCCTGAAATCCACGTACCCAGGCCAATCGCGTGTAGAATTTCTCGGATTGGGGATTTTGATGGCTTTTCCCTGCGCAAGGGGCGTTCTTGGGGGCGTAACTGACGCTGCTGCAGGGTCGCTGCGCCACTCTGCGCCACGGCTGGTTGTGGATGTTGGAATCCATGAATACGCTGTGCGCCTGAATGTGTTTCGGCGCACGCGGCTGGCGCAGACTACCGCACGCGCACACTGTGCGCCAGCCGCGTGCACCACTTGTGCGCCGAATTCTATGAATTGGCCCCTTATTGTTTTTTTTAAAAAAAACGGAAACTGTTCACAATACAATATAAAAATGAAACTTTATTTAACATATATTAATAATTTATGACAGAGAAGGTGAGGCAGAAACAGAAACAAAAACAGGAGAATTTGGGGTTTCAACATGATTGGTATTAGGTGAGGAAGGGATGGAAATCTCATCAAAACGTTTTGGATTATGGAGAGGGTTTGGGGATAATTGACTGGGATATGGTGAGGAGGGACAAGTACATGTGGGGCAATGGTATGACGTTTTTGTTTTAAAATGATCTTCAACAAAAGTTTTTAAATTATTAAAATTGGTCAACAGTAAATCAATTTTTTCTTTTATGTTGTCAAGCGTGTTTTCCATAACAGCTTCTTCAGAGGTAGTTTCTATTTTGTTATGCTCTGTATAAAAAAAAAATATATATATGTTAAATGTATACAAAATAATAATATTTAAATGGTTTATATTATAAAGTGTTTACCATTAGTTTCACTATCTTGTGATATTTCTTCATGTGGGAAATTGTCCTCTAGCCATTCCAGAGTACTAGACATTTCTGTAAGAAAAAAAAAGAAAAGATAATATATTTTTTAATCTAATACAGAAAGTTTATAAATATATGAGTAACATGAAGTACACTTACTATTTCTGGTAAAATAAGTCCTATGTATTCAGTGGGTCTGGTCTTGTTCTCAGTTCTGTTGTGTCTGTGAGGTAATTATGTTGGAAGCCAATTTATGTTCTTGTGGTATATTCCATTTCAGAACATGTTGTATTTAAATGAATGGTTAGTGTGTTACTAGTGTGTTATATTCTTAGAGAGACACAGCTCCTCCCTACTGATGAGGTTCAACCAGACCGAAACACGTGTCTGGGGATGCTGTTGGTACTCTTGTTCAGAGGAGAATTGCCTAGCATTTCGGTGCTGGACTGCCCCAGGGCAGGACAAAGACTGATATGTTTAGGATATTTCTTCTCTGTGAAAGATTGTGAGCTAAAGACTCTGGGTAAGTCTCTCGCAACCAGGACTAATGTCTGGCAGAGGGACTCCCAGGACCCCCCTTGTTAATCTGCATATGCAAGTAACTTTGGGTCTCACCCTAAGTTACTAGGGGAATCCAGACGTGGACCCCTTGCTCACTATTCTTAGAGAGACACAGCTCCTCCCTACTGATGAGGTTCAACCAGACTGAAACACGTGTCTGGGGATGCTGTTGGTACTCTTGTTCAGAGGAGAATTGCCTAGCATTTCGGTGCTGGACTGCCCCAGGGCAGGACAAAGACTGATATGTTTAGGATATTTCTTCTCTGTGAAAGATAGTGAGCTAAAGACTCTGGGTAAGTCTCTCGCAACCAGGACTAATGTCTGGCAGAGGGACTCCCAGGACCCCCCCTTGTTAATCTGCATATGCAAGTAACTTTGGGTCTCACCCTAAGTTACTAGGGGAATCCAGACGTGGACCCCTTGCTCACTATTCTTAGAGAGACACAGCTCCTCCCTACTGATGAGGTTCAACCAGACCGAAACACGTGTCTGGGGATGCTGTTGGTACTCTTGTTCAGAGGAGAATTGCCTAGCATTTCGGTGCTGGACTGCCCCAGGGCAGGACAAAGACTGATATGTTTAGGATATTTCTTCTCTGTGAAAGATAGTGAGCTAAAGACTCTGGGTAAGTCTCTCGCAACCAGAACTAATGTCTGGCAGAGGGACTCCCAGGACCCCCCTTGTTAATCTGCATATGCAAGTAACTTTGGGTCTCACCCTAAGTTACTAGGGGAATCCAGACGTGGACCCCTTGCTCACTATTCTTAGAGAAACACAGCTCCTCTCTACTGATGAGGTTCAACCAGACCGAAACACATGTCTGGGGATGCTGTTGGTACTCTTGTTCAGAGGAGAATTGCCTAGCATTTCGGTGCTGGACTGCCCCAGGGCAGGACAAAGACTGATATGTTTAGGATATTTCTTCTCTGTGAAAGATAGTGAGCTAAAGACTCTGGGTAAGTCTCTCGCAACCAGGACTAATGTCTGGCAGAGGGACTCCCAGGACCCCCCTTGTTAATCTGCATATGCAAGTAACTTTGGGTCTCACCCTAAGTTACTAGGGGAATCCAGACGTGGACCCCTTGCTCACTATTCTTAGAGAGACACAGCTCCTCCCTACTGATGAGGTTCAACCAGACCGAAACACGTGTCTGGGGATGCTGTTGGTACTCTTGTTCAGAGGAGAATTGCCTAGCATTTCGGTGCTGGACTGCCCCAGGGCAGGACAAAGACTGATATGTTTAGGATATTTCTTCTCTGTGAAAGATAGTGAGCTAAAGACTCTGGGTAAGTCTCTCGCAACCAGGACTAATGTCTGGCAGAGGGACTCCCAGGACCCCCCTTGTTAATCTGCATATGCAAGTAACTTTGGGTCTCACCCTAAGTTACTAGGGGAATCCAGACGTGGACCCCTTGCTCACTATTCTTAGAGAGACACAGCTCCTCCTTACTGATGAGGTTCAACAAGACCGAAACACGTGTCTGGGGATGCTGTTGGTACTCTTGTTCAGAGGAGAATTGCCTAGCATTTCGGTGCTGGACTGCCCCAGGGCAGGACAAAGACTGATATGTTTAGGATATTTCTTCTCTGTGAAAGATAGTGAGCTAAAGACTCTGGGTAAGTCTCTCGCAACCAGGACTAATGTCTGGCAGAGGGACTCCCAGGACCCCCCTTGTTAATCTGCATATGCAAGTAACTTTGGGTCTCACCCTAAGGTACTAGGGGAATCCAGACGTGGACCCCTTGCTCACTATTCTTAGAGAGACACAGCTCCTCCCTACTGATGAGGTTCAACCAGACCGAAACACGTGTCTGGGGATGCTGTTGGTACTCTTGTTCAGAGGAGAATTGCCTAGCATTTCGGTGCTGGACTGCCCCAGGGCAGGACAAAGACTGATATGTTTAGGATATTTCTTCTCTGTGAAAGATAGTGAGCTAAAGACTCTGGGTAAGTCTCTCGCAACCAGGACTAATGTCTGGCAGAGGGACTCCCAGGACCCCCCTTGTTAATCTGCATATGCAAGTAACTTTGGGTCTCACCCTAAGTTACTAGGGGAATCCAGACGTGGACCCCTTGCTCACTATTCTTAGAGAGACACAGCTCCTCCCTACTGATGAGGTTCAACCAGACCGAAACACGTGTCTGGGGATGCTGTTGGTACTCTTGTTCAGAGGAGAATTGCCTAGCATTTCGGTGCTGGACTGCCCCAGGGCAGGACAAAGACTGATATGTTTAGGATATTTCTTCTCTGTGAAAGATAGTGAGCTAAAGACTCTGGGTAAGTCTCTCGCAACCAGGACTAATGTCTGGCAGAGGGACTCCCAGGACCCCCCTTGTTAATCTGCATATGCAAGTAACTTTGGGTCTCACCCTAAGTTACTAGGGGAATCCAGACGTGGACCCCTTGCTCACTATTCTTAGAGAGACACAGCTCCTCCCTACTGATGAGGTTCAACCAGACCGAAACACGTGTCTGGGGATGCTGTTGGTACTCTTGTTCAGAGGAGAATTGCCTAGCATTTCGGTGCTGGACTGCCCCAGGGCAGGACAAAGACTGATATGTTTAGGATATTTCTTCTCTGTGAAAGATAGTGAGCTAAAGACTCTGGGTAAGTCTCTCGCAACCAGGACTAATGTCTGGCAGAGGGACTCCCAGGACCCCCCTTGTTAATCTGCATATGCAAGTAACTTTGGGTCTCACCCTAAGTTACTAGGGGAATCCAGACGTAGACCCCTTGCTCACTATTCTTAGAGAGACACAGCTCCTCCCTACTGATGAGGTTCAACCAGACTGAAACACGTGTCTGGGGATGCTGTTGGTACTCTTGTTCAGAGGAGAATTGCCTAGCATTTCGGTGCTGGACTGCCCCAGGGCAGGACAAAGACTGATATGTTTAGGATATTTCTTCTCTGTGAAAGATAGTGAGCTAAAGACTCTGGGTAAGTCTCTCGCAACCAGGACTAATGTCTGGCAGAGGGACTCCCAGGACCCCCCCTTGTTAATCTGCATATGCAAGTAACTTTGGGTCTCACCCTAAGTTACTAGGGGAATCCAGACGTGGACCCCTTGCTCACTATTCTTAGAGAGACACAGCTCCTCCCTACTGATGAGGTTCAACCAGACCGAAACACGTGTCTGGGGATGCTGTTGGTACTCTTGTTCAGAGGAGAATTGCCTAGCATTTCGGTGCTGGACTGCCCCAGGGCAGGACAAAGACTGATATGTTTAGGATATTTCTTCTCTGTGAAAGATAGTGAGCTAAAGACTCTGGGTAAGTCTCTCGCAACCAGGACTAATGTCTGGCAGAGGGACTCCCAGGACCCCCCTTGTTAATCTGCATATGCAAGTAACTTTGGGTCTCACCCTAAGTTACTAGGGGAATCCAGACGTGGACCCCTTGCTCACTATTCTTAGAGAGACACAGCTCCTCCCTACTGATGAGGTTCAACCAGACCGAAACACGTGTCTGGGGATGCTGTTGGTACTCTTGTTCAGAGGAGAATTGCCTAGCATTTCGGTGCTGGACTGCCCCAGGGCAGGACAAAGACTGATATGTTTAGGATATTTCTTCTCTGTGAAAGATAGTGAGCTAAAGACTCTGGGTAAGTCTCTCGCAACCAGGACTAATGTCTGGCAGAGGGACTCCCAGGACCCCCCTTGTTAATCTGCATATGCAAGTAACTTTGGGTCTCACCCTAAGTTACTAGGGGAATCCAGACGTGGACCCCTTGCTCACTATTCTTAGAGAGACACAGCTCCTCCCTACTGATGAGGTTCAACCAGACCGAAACACGTGTCTGGGGATGCTGTTGGTACTCTTGTTCAGAGGAGAATTGCCTAGCATTTCGGTGCTGGACTGCCCCAGGGCAGGACAAAGACTGATATGTTTAGGATATTTCTTCTCTGTGAAAGATAGTGAGCTAAAGACTCTGGGTAAGTCTCTCGCAACCAGGACTAATGTCTGGCAGAGGGACTCCCAGGACCCCCCTTGTTAATCTGCATATGCAAGTAACTTTGGGTCTCACCCTAAGTTACTAGGGGAATCCAGACGTGGACCCCTTGCTCACTATTCTTAGAGAGACACAGCTCCTCCCTACTGATGAGGTTCAACCAGACCGAAACACGTGTCTGGGGATGCTGTTGGTACTCTTGTTCAGAGGAGAATTGCCTAGCATTTCGGTGCTGGACTGCCCCAGGGCAGGACAAAGACTGATATGTTTAGGATATTTCTTCTCTGTGAAAGATAGTGAGCTAAAGACTCTGGGTAAGTCTCTCGCAACCAGGACTAATGTCTGGCAGAGGGACTCCCAGGACCCCCCTTGTTAATTTACATATATGGGTTACATTTCTTATGTATTACTATATATAATGGGTTTGTGTGCTGCTTTTTGAATTTGTTAAATGTTCTTATATTATGATATAACAATCAAACATACCCCCCCCAAAGTTTTCAGGTAGTGGTACTGTTCTCCGAAGATGTCTGCGAACATTAAATAATTTCGCGGACATCAAGTTCATAAGAAGAGATCTAGTCAGTTCCATATGACATGTATATAAAGTGAAAGTCATTATTGTTAAGTTTTGCTACTAAAAACCTATGAAATTCCGTGAAAAAACTTTGTTAAAGGGACGTTATGGTTAAGTTGTGCTACTTAAAACCTATGAAATTCAGTGAAAAAACTTTGTTAAAGGGACGTTATGGTTCCAAGTAAAACCGAAAAACCCTTGAAATTCGCCAGTTATGGTAAGCTAAGCAACCATAACTCGCGCCACCACCGTGCTCTGCTAAGACTAACACCCAGGACATCAAAGATAACATCACAAATGTCATTGATGACATCACTGATGACATCACATGTGCATTTACCTTTCATGAAAAGTCTGTACAAGGGTTTCTTATTGTAATGTTAATTTTAAAAAAAGTGTCAATGATCATTGGAATAAATATCAAGGGCTATTTAGTCCATCCAGTATACTAAGGTGCTCATGTAGAAACATAGGCATTGTGTGCAGCATACATGATGGAGGTGCAATATTCATAAGCTTGCCATGTTGAATAGAGAAATGATAACTGTTTTCTTATTAGACTTTTGCATACTGTGAAACATGTGATAAGTAGATAATAAAACACAAAGAGACAACACCACATACAAATATGAGTATATACAAGGAAATTGAAGTAGTAGCAAAAAGTGTTCATAACCTAACTGATTACCTTTATGCAGAGAAATGATTGCTCTGTTTCAAAGCTGCTACTTACCCTATATATATATATCACATGATGTGCCTGGTCTCTAAGGAAAGTAGTGTGAATACAAGATATAAAAATATGAGCATATACAGGGAAAGTACAGTAATAAAAAAACAACAGAACTATCAGAAAGTGCTGACAACTCTACTGATTATTTTAATGCACAGAAAGGATTGCTGTCTTTCCAGCTTGTGTCTTCCCCTATGTATATGTTTCATATGATATGACTGGATCCTAAGGGAATTATTGTAAGAACATACTTGAAGGATAAGTCTACAAATATACTACCATTTCCACTTTTAATTCCTGACTGTTACTGAAGAAAACCATGTGGCCTCGATATGTCAGTAAAGGAAAAAAGGCGGAACCAGACATGTGATGTCATAAGTGATGTCATCAATGACATTTGTGATGTTATCTTTGATGTCCTGGGTGTTAGTCTTAGCAGAGCACGGTGGTGGAGCGAGTTATGGTTGCTTAGTTTACCATAACTGGCGAATTTCAAGGGTTTTTTGGTTTTACTTGGAACAATAACGTCCCTTTAACAAAGTTTTTTCACTGAATTTCATAGGTTTTTAGTAGCACAACTTAACCATAACGTCCCTTTAACAGTTTTTTTCACTGAATATATAAATATATATATATATATATATATATTCAGTGAAAAAACTTTGTTATATATATATATATATTCAGTGAAAAAACTTTGTTAAAGGGACGTTATGGTTAAGTTGCCCTGTTCCCTGTTGAGCTTCCAGTGCCTGTTGGGGGTGGGGGGGGGTATCTCCCTTTGTGTTTCTGACTGTTAGACTTAAGTCCTCACTGAGTCTTGTTGGCTGATATAGCTTTGCAACAGATTGATGGATGGTGACAGGCACATCTGTCCCAACTCAGGCCGTTATTGTGTAGGTGCTAGAGACATCCTTGGTTGGTAGTTCTGCTAAATAGATTCCCCGATAGCTAGTCCAGGTAGTTGGGGTTTAGGAAAGAGTATGTTGTAGACGGCCCTCAGTATATAATTTGGCTCAGGGATTTCCAGATTTGTAGGATTGGCACACGAGGCATTTCCTGGACTTATAGCGTAGTGCATGTTTGTTGGGCAATGACCAAGTTCACAGGTGCTGTTAGAGCTTGGGGTGGGTTGGTAGGGTTGGTAGTACTGCTAGATAGATTGTCGGTAGGTAGTTCTGCTAAATGTATTGCCAGATAGTTGTTAATAGCAAAATAAGTGCTAGAACAACCCCCAGTGTCTAGTTCTGCTTATGAATTTCCAGATGAGTAGGAATAGTAAGCCTGTGCAGTTTTTGGACTGATAACATAGTGCATATTGCATGGTATTGATCAAGTTCATAGGTGCTATTAGTGCTTGGGTTACGAGTCTCGCACAATTGCTCCAGATTATTGGAGATAGATATCTCTAGGCCTTAGAGCATACAGTATTTCTGGTGGGGGAAGGCAATGATTCAATTCCGCCATGTGCATAGGTGCTACTAAGATTCTGGTTTGAAGTCTGGGGCAAACGCTTAAAATAATGGGGGTAGATATTGTCTGGCCTCAGAGTCTAAAAAAGGGCTCGTTTTGAGCGGGTTACCATGCCATTTCTGGGTTCTGGTGGTAAGTCAAGTGGTCAGAGCGCCCCTTCTTTGTTTTTACTTTTTAGGCAAAGTGTCAGATATTTTGTGCCTTCCAAAAAGCCATGTAGTCTTCGCTGTGTCTAATGCAGACATGCAGTGACTTCCACAATGTTGGTGCCAGGGTTGAGTAGGCGGACCTTCCGATCCTGGCCGAATTGGAGGGGAGGGGCACTAGGAAGGCAGTGCTTGACCTTAAAGTGTGAGTTGGGTGGTAAGGCATAATCTTTTCTTGTAGGAATTTGAGGCCTGCTTTGTGTACTGCTCATGGCTAATACATAGGAATTTGAAGGTGGCCCTGCGTCCATTTGGCAGCCAGTGTAGGGTGTGGAGAGCGGGTGTGTTGCGGTCCCTTCTTCCGAATGTAAGAAGCAGTCTGGCAGCCAAGCTTTGTACTCTTTGGAGTTTGTTTAGCTGGTAGGCCGGTGTACCCTGGTAGAGGGAGTTCACATACTCAAGTCTGGACATGCAATGGACATAATTGCAGCTAGTCTGTTGGGGTATTTGAGGTAAGAGAAGATGCACTTCAAAAGCCTAAGGTGGACATGACAGGATTTGGATGCATTGATGATGTGGTGATTTAGGTCTGAGTCCATTGTGTGTGGTGGTGGTCCTGGTTCATTAAAAAAATTCCTCTAGTACCTGGAAATGAAAGTGCTCCCATTCAATGCTTAGGGGTGAAAAAGTGGGCTGCCCTGATGGCCACCTTCCCATCATGTGTGCCCCTTAGAGCGGTTTTTGTGGTTTGTCAAATGTACAGTGCCTATTCAACCTGGCGGGAATATAATATAGCTATATTTTGTTGAACATTTACCATTTCACATTCACACATGCCTGCCATCTGATCAAAAGCAACAATTACGGTTTCCAGTATAAAAAAGAGTTGCTATAAAGAACGTTTTAAAATGTTCTCAATAATGGAAATTCATTAAAGGCAGTAAAAAGTGCCGCGATTGTACCGATATATATAGAAACTATATTATTTTAAGTATGACATTTATATAAGAGATGTATTGTTCTAGTTACATTGTGCAATAAATGGTTTATGTGTACTATTCTGATCTATGGACATACTCACTCAGCAAATCCATAAAAGACTTAAACCTTAGGATACTGTAACCAAAGAAAATATCGCCTGCCGATAAATGATTTTATGATATGGTGCAGCATAGTAACTAAAACAAAAGAAAATCAAAATATCGAATACTTTGTCCATAATTGTGCTGAAATCTTTAACCTAAATCTTTCAGGAAACGCAGAAATAGAGAATATGGTAACATCAAGATCCAAGAGCAAATACACAATATGCCTGGCTATGAACGAGGGTGCACGTGCATTTACAGCGAGCCTGATTTATAATAGCCTTTTACAATGGCGACATATCATTGGAAAACGCTTTTGTAAATCAGGCGCATATCCAAAAAAAAGTGCTGCGTCTTCTTAATCCAGTCTCTTTGCCAAGACTTTATAGGTAAACATGTAACTCAAAATACGAGCTAGCGGATAATACAGCGCGTGATATTCCAATCACGCGCACCAGGAACATAGCTACACCGACGCCTAACAAACCCACCCAGAATGGAGCAGTAGATTGAACCAAATGCAAAAAAGCCACAAGGGAGATAACTTGCTTAGGGAAGATTCGGAAAGCAGAACAAACAGGAGGCCCCTGGGGGTCTTATTAGCATCCCATATGCAAACACGCGCGTTCGCCATGTGCATCCCATTCCTCTTGTTGTGCAGGGTGCAGTTATTCAAATTAGAAGATCATTATTTTGTTGTCGCGTTTGTAGCAGACTCTGAATCGGCTATAAAGGAGAGAAACAATGTGAGAAACTCTGCTGCGCGGAAGTTTGCCGAGTTCTGCTGTTCTGTTGAGCTGGATACGAGTTGATGCAGGCGTTGCTTAATAGCGCACGGCACAGGGAGAAGCGGCCGACTGAAACTAAAGCTTTAATTGCCTGCCCGGGTGCAAAGCAGCAGGAAGTACTAACATTGCGTCTGCTTAGATATTTGGTATAACAAAAAAATACACATGTAAATGTTGTTATTCTAGTTTCAACCGCTCAACCCCCCTGGTTGAATGTGATCATTAAGCTGGTTCATCAGCCAGTAAGGTATTTTGGTGCAGCTGTGACTTGTCTAGATCATTTGTCCAGATATATTATGCGAAATGCACACGTTCTTTTTTTGCTCAGACTTGTTCTCATCTGCAAAAAAGTGAAAAGCAAAACCAGTGCCAAATCTACTTTTTTTAAAAAATGTTTATTTCTTTCAGTTTTATAAGGCGATAACTCCAGGCACAGACTCTTGGCAACACCTCCAAGGCAAGGGAAAGCGAGTATAGGCATTGGTCTTTCAAAGGCCTTGGAGGGAACCGGGACGAGTGGAGGGAAAGAATGATATAACTAAACAAAAGGTGCATAAGTAATAAGTCTATGTGCAAAAAGTGCACAGATAATATAAGGGGGATCCTTGCAGAGAAGGTAGGGAGGAGACCGAGAAGGACAGACTACTGCTGAACTCAGAGCAGCCACTAAGGGTGGGTGAACCAGTTCTTAGAAAACTCAAACCCCGCCTATTTTGGGTGGTTAGCAGCCAGTGAACCTTTCAGACTTTTCCAGAGATTTGTCTGGAAAAATTCGAGGCCAAGCATGGATAAAACAACCAGTGGAAATGCCAACAGTTTTGTCTTTTGTGCAGACATGGGAAAGGCATTTCCCAGGCACTGCCATAGTGGTAATAACTGACCATTGATGGTAGCAGAGAAAGGATATGGTTCCATCTACGTGCCACGCTCCACACTGTGTTACCAAAATAATATTTACATTTCACAAGTATTTACCAAGCAGTTTAGCCTGTGTCATTGTATTTATTTGAAAAAGTCAAAATTGAGCAACAATAGTAGTTTTGATTTTACAAACTGACTTTTTTGGCGCTCTAAGGCATGTGTGTTCAATATACATTCTTCATACACAGGTTTGGAGATCACACCTGATTCAAGTCATATACGTCTGATCAGCATATGGATATATTTTAAATGTATTTCTTCTTAATGGCTCAAAAAATATATATATAGTCTGACTGCCTCTCGGAAATATGTGTATTCAATACATGTTCATCATACACATGTTTGTCTAACACCTATTTAGTCATACAATGTTGATTTTCATGAAGATATTGTAATCACTGACTGACAAATTATACAAAAGTGACTGCTGACACGTGTTTCAACCTGCTAGGGTCGTCATCAGGGCGGAATAGGTTCAAACATTGTTTATATGTGCCGAAATAAATAAAGAAGTGTCCCTGCACGTGCAGGTTAACTGCGTGAGTCTTGGTCGAGCTTTTGCTTAAAATGCCACGATAACTCATTTGTAGATAGTGTAAGAGGATTCAATTCAACACTACAGCTAAGTCAATGCCTAGTCTGGGATACTGAATGGAAACCCTTATTGATATATCTTTATGTCCAGTTCATGCGTTCTGGATGACTACCCCTATATAACACCCCTCTCTTGGAATCCCCCTGACCCCACTGAGCCAAGAAGTAGTTCTGTTTTGCAAGTTAAAAGGTTTATTTGATAATTTAAACAAGAGATGTATATATCACACCTTATAATAAATTAATAATTGAATAGCACACTTAATCTGATATGATAAAGATTAACAACGGAGAATCTGGCACTAACACGCTTCTCTATAATCAATAAGGAGTTGACATGAAATGGATAAGGTAGCACACAGGTGAATAGGAACGAAAGTATAATGGGGTAGAGGATGATTTATGTAAGCTCAGATGGATGCAATATTCAATGAATGCAGTACAGAAAATACTCAATATGATTTCAGCAAAACAATGTAATCACTTTTCTCTGGCAATCCCCTTCCCCCCTTGATGCAAGGCAAGGAAATGGAAGGAAAACACACAGTTCTCAGAAATGCAATCAATGTAAATCAGTTCACCCCAGCAAGCTTACACTACAGAAGTTTAAAACACAGGCAAATGCTTTGATATGTGCTAGCAATGGATGAGAAATATGCTGGAAATGCTTTTAATTCCCTTTCAGAGGTTCAGGGTGAGTGGTATCTAGTTAATATTAGTCCAGGCTCACACTAGCAATGAGGCCGGGATAGTTAACAGGTTAAACGAATTTCTGGCAAATGGAAGGCAAGCAGCAGCTGATTTTACATGTGGAGAAATTTGCAAATCGCGGCAAAATTCGCGGATGCGCCGAGCGCTATTACAGAGGAACCACAAGGACTATCTAGCACAAACGGTTGCGGAGATATGAACGATTGAATAAAGGTCGTTTTTCAGATTTGAAATTTTAAACGCACACTTTTTCAGCTTTAAAAATGATGGCAGGATAACACAATTGCTAAGCTGCAGTTCTACTTAGGTTAAAAATGGATTGAATTATATTATTTTAACTAAGAGATTGGATCTGCACAGTTTTACTATGTACTCACACTATATTCTTGAATTAAATGGGCCTCGTCACGGATCTGGTCAGGGTTTTAAACTGGACTCTGGTCTGGTCTGGTCTGGCCTCTGCACTTCACAGTGATCTGGGTCAGCTCTCTCTGCTGGTCTGGGTCTCTCTCTTTCTGGATCTCTGGTCTGGGTCTCTAGTTCTGGATAGATTGAAGTCTCTAGTTTGGCTCTCTGGAGGTTTGATGAATTTGAAGTCTGGATCTCTGGATGTTGTATGGTCCGGCAGAGCGCGTTGCAGCAAATGGAATTGAAGGTCCCTATCTGTCCTGTCTGTCTGCTTTTATGTGTTTAGAATGTGGGTGTGTTCTAGCATCACTGACCCTACCTCTCTCTCAGCTTCTAATTGGTCAAACTTCCATTTATCATTTGATTGGGGAATGAACTGTGAGTCAGAGGGATGTCATTTTATGGCTTGCAGATAGGACACTCCTCTGTCAGATTGCACACATTCTATATTTGATAATAAAAGACATATTTCAGAGTTACACAGTTGTTTGAAATTACATATACATGGTGTGGCTGAATTTAGCCATGTCTCTGTCCAAATCTGCTGTTTCTAAGAGCTTGCATTCAGAAATGGTACATAATTGACTTTTTAACTGATTTTTCAATTTCTGACATTGACCCAACTTTACATACATGTGCGTAGGAAGTATGGACATTAACTGATGAAGTTTCAGATTTTTAACATGCATACATTTAGAGTAATATCCACTTTTCCGCTAAAACCCCCCTGAACACACCACCGGGTCGAAAAACCTCTTAAAATGTGGGCAGAAAAATCACAAGAATTATGGTATCATTTATGAAATTTTCACATGTCCGCTCTATGAGTTATTCATCTTTTTAAAGTTATGTTCTGGCTCCAAAGGGGTGTGGTTTACCCTCAGCACAAGGTTGAATTTCTGGTTTTTCCAGTTCTGCCAAGCCAGCTTGCTCTCACAGGCAGTGCTCCTCCCCTTTCCTCAGGAGGAAGCCACTTTTTACGACCATTTACGACTCCTGCCAATAAAACCTTTGCCTGAGCCAGGACAGGGCTTTGTTCACTTTCCTGCAGAGCACAGGTAATTCAATTATCAGATAGATGGCATATCCTTAGTGTGAGCAGCAAAAAGGCAGATGGGCCTGGGAACACAGCTGTGACTCAAGTTTCACTCCTGATGGGGGTAGTTGCCAGGCAGAATTGGAATCTCTTTAAGCCAGTTTCAGATAAAATGTCACTTTTTGTTCCCCAGTTCCTGCATTCAAATAAAACTAAACATTTTTACATATGCAGCTAGAATGCTGATTCTAAGCGCAAAACTATGGCATTTCAACAGTTACAAAGGCATGTGACACCAAACATAGGTCACTCATTTCATCTAAACATTTTCGATTTTAGTGTCTTTAAATCCAGTGCAACTTAAACTGCTGCAATCCACAGCTCAGCCAGTCTTGTTATAAACCTTCAAGTCACTTCAGAATATCACTTTACATTGTATCCACCTCTCAGTAAGTCTTTCTTTGGCATGTTTTGGGTTCATTTATTCAGTTTTCTACAAAAAAGTAAAATCTGGTGTTGTTTTAAATTGCCGGCTTTTGGATAGTGGTGAGTACTGGTACTGCACCCATTTTTGGGATTTAAGAATGAATTCCCCACAATTCTAGTTGCATTTGGCAATCAGCATTGCCATTCCCAATGGTTTCAGACTACTGTGCGGGTAGTCCAATGGTGGTTTTAGGCAGTGTCCTTCTGTACCCATAACATCGGCAAAAATGGGTGGCAGCCTATTCTTCCTGCATTTCCCTGTGCATTTTCTGGGAAGCTCTGGCCATCATGATGTTTTCATGTCAGTACTGCACAGTTTTGAGGTAGGGCTCGGATGCATGGGTAAATACATCCCACAAGCCCCCCTCTTGCGATGGCCATTCGGTTTCACTGATGGGACTCGCAAGATCTGGGATGTTTCCTCATCTTCTTCCAATAGATGGCACAGTTCAGCATCTTTTCCTCCATCCGGTCGGATCGATCGGTTCTCCTCGCCGGTCCTGATGGGAATATTGGGCGGTACCCCGAGCCCGTTGCGTCTCAGCTCCCGGTCTCCGGATCGTCCTCCTTGGCCCGTCTCAAGGTTTTCTTTCTCCTAGGACGACAAAGGAAGAGCGGCAATACCTATTCATAGACGTTTTTCCACCACCGTTGAGATAGTGGGGCAGCATATGCATTTCATCATCACGAAACATTACATTCTTATTTTGAAAACAAAAAAACAGTATAACTAAGAGACAGTTTCATGCAAATCACAATATTTTAGAAACTAGATGTGGTATGTTTTATGATTGGAACAGAATTAGTCTGAGACAGTACCCGCTAGGATTCCAGAGGATTCCTCCAGTTGTTGCAGAGTGTGCCTGGGATGGCAACATTTCAACTGGTTTATGTGGACCCACTTGTCTTCTCCCTCTGCCAAAGGACCTTTGGGGATGTGGATTTTGTAGGCCACAGGGGAGATTTTGTCTATGATCTCGAATGGTCCCTTCCATGTAGGCAAAAATTTGCGCTGCTTGGCCTGGTTCCTTTGGAAGTTGTGTAGATAGACCCGGTCCCCCACCTGATATTCCTTCCTGGAAGTTTTCAGGTCATAGTGGGTCTTCATGCTATCAGCGGATCTTTCTAGATTCCGCTGAGCATAAGCAAAAGCATGTTGGAGGTGTTTCCTTAAATTCTCCACATACTCATGAGTAGTGGAGGCATTTATCAGTGTCTGCTCTTGGGTCCTATAGAGCAAATGCTGAGGAAGCACCATCTTGCGCCCAGTCATCAACTCAAATGGTGACATTTTGGTTGCAGATGAAGGGGTAGATCTGATAGCCATTAGGACCAGAGGTAATCGGATATCCCAACTTGGCCCAGAATCTGCCACAAACTTCTTTAATATGCTCACAATTGTCCGGTTATATCTCTCTACTGCCCCAGAAGAAGCTGGTCTATAAGCAATATGCAGCTTTCTCTTGACCCCCAGTATCTCCCACATCTTTGTCATTACTTCACTGGTGAAGTGGCTACCTCTGTCTGACTCAATCCTTTGAGGTAGACCAAAACGGGAAAAGATGTGGTTAATCATCAAGGCAGCTGCCGTTTCTGCCTTGCAGTTTGGGGCTGGGAGACATTCCACCCACTTGGTAAACAAGCATGTGACGGTCAACATGTACTTATTCCCCCTAGCCGAGCGAATCACAGGGCCTACAAAGTCGATTTGTAAATCTGACCATGGCAGTGTCATCCCCCTCTTTTGGAGAGGCGCACGGTGCGTGAGGGATGATGGCTGAAATTGTGCACACACAAGACACCCCTTCAAGTATTGGTCGAGGTCCTGCCCCATGTGTGGCCAGTATGCAACCTCTCTTAAGATTTCCAATGTTGTGTGAAACCCCCTATGACCGGCGGTGGCCGCATCATGGGCGTGACTTAACATCAGGCTTCGGAATGAGGTAGGAACCACCCACTGATCGTGGCCAGCTTTGGATTTCCTTACCAGCAAACCGTCTTGAATCCGGAACATTTTTGGACATTTCATCAACACTCTTAGGTCCTCTTTCCCAATGTAATCGGTATCCGTCAGGGGAAAGTTCTCAGGGTCCTCAAGGTGCTGGTAAAATTGACCAATTATTGGATCCCCCTTCTGAGCAGTAATCAAATCAGCATCAGGGGTCTCCTTACTCCATTGTGCAATTGAAAGGTCGTTGTGAGCATTTGTCTGGGACCTAGTGATAGCAGTGACCTGGATTTCCCCCAACAGGGACTCAATCTCAATTAGACCCCCTTGGATGGCCCCGGTTTTGGCCAGCTGATCAGCTAAGTCATTCCCAGTTTTGTCTGGTCCCTCTACTTTGGAATGACCCTTAATCTTTTTCCAATAGATGGTCATCCCATTCGAGGTGACCAGATCATCAATGTTTTGGATCAACTTCCCATGTTTCAAGGGTTTGTTGTTAGCACATAACATGCCTCTGGTTTTCCAATTAACCAGGTGCTCCACGAACCCGTTCCGTACTTAATCCGAATCTGTGATTATGACCAGTTCGTGGAGTTGATGCTGGACAGCAGTGAGGATGGCCTGATGCACAGCCATCAATTCTGCCACCTGACTACTTCGGGGACCAATTTTGTATCCAGCGGAGGGTTCTGGGGACTCATTCACCCATGCATTCCCTACGCCAGCCACCAGTTCTTTCTCCCCGTTGTTGTCAACATGATAAGAGCATCCATCCACATAGACAGTGGGCATTCCCTCACACTTGTCCTCTTCAAAGACTTTGTGTGGGGAATTAAGGTATGCCTCCGTGTTGTCCTTGATTTTTAGACTTTCGTCCTCGAGACAGTTTTCTCTGGCACAATCATGCAAGTCAGCCAGACCTTGCGCGAGTGGACTCTTCTTGTTTTGGCCATATCTGACCTCCACAGGAAAGCCTTGCATTGACAGAATCCAGGAAGTAATTCGGGAATTACTCACATTTCCGGCCCGGATTCTGTCACTTTGGAGATATTGCAGAGGCTGGTGTGGAGTCTCCACTATGATGTGTTCCCCCTGGATAAACGGGCGGTAATTCTTCAATGCCCACACCGTTGCCAGGAGTGCCTTCTCACAATCGTTGAATTTTTCCTCCACAGAGGATAAAGTTTTGCTCGCATAGGAGATTACTTTATTGACCTTGTCATGCTTTTGATATAATACTGCCGTCAAGCACGTATTAGAGAACCCTGTCTCCAGGAAGAACTCCTTGTTTCTGACCGGGTAAGCTAGGCAAGGCGCTTGTGAGAGGCTTCTTTTGAGTTGTTTTACTGCCTCGGCTTGTTCTGGACCCCATTCCCACTTGACCCCCCCCCTTCAGGAGATGAATCAGGGGTCTGGTGATCTCTGCGTAGCCCTCAATGAACTTTCTGCTGTAATTAGTCAGTCCAAGGAGGCTCCTTAGTTCCCGCAGCGTTGTGGGGTCTTTCAGTTTCTGAAGTGCTTCCACTTTCTTTTCCTGGGGACAAAGACCCTGAGGAGTAATCTCATGCCCCAAGAAGTTAACACGGGTTTTACACCACTGTGCTTTCTGAAAGGAAAGTTTTGCTCCGGCGGCCCTCAACTGTGTCAGAACATAACGGATCTCCGCTATGTGTTCCTCAACAGTTGAGCTTTTGATGAGGACATCATCTACATAAGCCAGGTTACCCCTTGCACCCAAGTCAGGCATGGCCTTGTGTAGAAAAATGTTGAATTCATTGCCGGAGTTGAGGTATCCGAAGGGAGTCCGGGTCCAGGTGTACTGCTGGCCCCCAAAGGTAAAAGCCAGCTTGTATTGGTCCTCCCTACTGACAGGCACAGTCCAGTATCCATTGGTCAGGTCTATTGCAGTGAATACCTGTGACCCCTGGATCTGGGCCAGCCCTTGGTCAATGTAGGGCAGAGGCCATCGGGAAGTATGGACCCGTTTGTTGAGCTCCCTGAGGTCGGCACAGAGTCTCCACTGGCCGTTTGGCTTCAATATTCCCAGCACCGGATTATTGAAGGTGCTGTGGACTGGACGGATTATTCCCCGGGACTCAAGGTTCTTAATTATTTCAGTAAGGGACTCCATTGATGCGAGAGGCAAGCGATATTGCTTCACAAACACAGGAGTCATGCCAGGGTCCGTGGGGATTGTTGTTGTGTGGATGTCAGTGCGACCACAGTCATATGAGTCTACCGCAAAGAGATCTTGGAAATCCAAGAAAACTTGTTTCAACTTTTGCTTTTGTTCCAGAGTCAGACAGGCATCAGCTAGGTTGACTCTCTCTTCCACCATCTGCCTGAAGCCTGGAAAGACTTCTGGCTTGGCTATCTCAGCGGCCTCCTCCAGCTGGGTGGAGAAGTCCCTGGTCAGAGTGCTGATTTGGACCGGAGGCTTCAGGTGGGAAAGGCAGCCCTCATGGACCTGGAAAATCACCTCATCCCTCCTGAAGTCACAAGTCACATCTTCCTTACCATAGGGGCAGGAAGTGTACACCAGGAAGTTCCCCCCATGCCGGGTAAAAATCCTGTCTGGTGTTGTATTGTCCTCACTGTCACTGTCAAAACAGTCCTTGGGGATTGGTCCTAACAGTTCATTTCTAAGATCAATGGAGAAATGTCGGTCATCAACCGCCATTCCAATAATGGTGCCTGCGGCTAGAGTAATACTCTTTAAGTCGCTGTTATCCACCTCTATTGGAATGGTGTCATGTTCTATGTTGACTAATGGTGTTGGGTTTACCCCCAACCCTTGCTGTTGGAGAGAAGCATTTAGATGTATGTAAGCATCAGGGTTTTTCAACTCTTGTCCCCTTTTAACTTTCACTTCCAGGGAGAATTGTCGGGTCCTTTCTGGGATGGTGACTTCCTCTTTAACCTGAATTTCAACTGCATAAGATAGCAATTGAGCTGACCTAAATGCTTTTTCTGGATCATCAAAGCCCATGGGATTATCCGCTAATCGGGACCAAGCTTTGAAGTTTATTAGGTCCAAACTAATGGCAAAGCGATTGAGAATGTCACTGCCTAAGTAAAAGGCGGCAGGGACGTCTCGCACGACCCAACAATTGTGGACTATGCTCTTGTTGCCAATGGAGATTTTGAGGATACACCTGCTTGGCAGGAGATGTTTGGAATTAGGTGCTTCCAGGTCCATTTCCCATTTGTCTATCAGTTTGAAGGTGGGAATGGCTGGATCTTTTGGAAGTTGGCGAAACATGGCTTCGCTGATGAAGCTCTTACCGTTGTTCACACACACTCGAGCGAGAACAGAGTCCTTCCCATCATTTAACTGAACAGGGATGAACAACTGCTCTCCAATTTGCTGAATATCAGCCAGGCTTTGAGCTGATTTCACATCTTTCTGGACTATAGGAGTGGGAGTTTCAGATTGTGGATTGGTATAGAATTTCAAAGTGTTTCCTTCCAGCGTGGAATACCACTTTAGACTGGAAGGAAGGTTGATTTTCAGAAATAGAGAGGACCCCCCATCACCAGTCTGTTGTCCTACTGCTATGACTGTCACGTCTGGAATTTGGTTGTTCTGGAAGTGAAATTCTACTTGGTCAGATTTTTGTTCAACCATGTGGCAGGTGCCGTTTAAACTAACATGGTTGACACTCTGTTTTAATTTTATCGGTCGGCTAGTCTGGGTCCAGAGGACCTTGTTTACGCAATCTATTAGGGGTGACAACCTTCTCAGGAGGTCATTCCCTAGTAAACAAGGGGTGCCCTCTGGGGTCACAACTATGACCGGGTGTTTCAACTTGTGTCGCCCGATCTTAATGTCCAAGTCTGCCGTCCCCTCGACGGGAATTTCCTTCCCGTCAAAGTTCTGCAGTTGTCCAGGAAGAGAGGTGAGAGGAATTTGGTAATTCTCTCCCCTTCCTGCATTCAGTTCATCAAAGGCCCTTCTGGACAGAAGGGTAGCTTGAGATCCAGTGTCCACCAGTGCCAAAATTGTACCCTGTCCCTGTACTTGTACCGGGGCATAATATCTTCCCTCCTTCTCCTCAAGGGGGCACAGATAATGTACATTTTTGGACAACTGGTGGGCTAATTTTCTGGTTTTGGACATTGCTAGCGAAGAGATTTGGGCAGAATTCTGTGGAGAGCCTTGGGAATCTGAAAGAAAAATTTGGCAACTGGAGATCAGAGCCATTGTGGGTTCCCCTGGCTCCGGTTCTGGGCCGCCCCCCCCTTTTTGGAGGCAGTCACCAGGATGGGTTTGAACCAGGGGATTTTCTTGCTGTTGGTTCTGGGATGAGATGGTGGGCGGCGGTAGCTCAGTCTCCACATCTCCCCAGTCTGGATTTGCATCCCTAGGGACCCATTTTTCTTTGGGAGGAGTTCCCCCCTCTCTGAAGGAGAAGATCCTTTTCCCAGGATCCTCTGAGGATCCCTCTCCCTCAAATTGGAAGATCTGTACCTCCTCCTCAAACTGAGTCTGTTTGGGTCTTTTGTTTCTCCTACCCCCCCTCTGCTCCTTAGGAGGCAGACTTTCAGGGGCAAGAGATTTTATTTCCGGTTCCTGAGTTTCCAGGGGCTGTTTACAAGTGAGGAAGGAAGCTTCCTCCAAGGCTTTACACCCCCCTTCCCTTTGTGCCTCCTCCCTGGGAACCGGTGAGTTATCGGGGTGCTGCCCCCGTCATTGTTCTGGAGCACCAGGTCCAGAGTTGGGTGCGTTCTGCGCCGGCACGCCCATCTGAGGGTTCTGCTGAGCCCTCAGTATGTGACCCAGGTCCCGCGCCATGTTTTGAACCTGGCGCTCTAACTGGGAAACCCGCTCAGGCTGATACGGGGCCCTGTTTTCTCCCCTGGGCTGATCCCGGGAAGGGTAGCTGTCCCTCCTCTGGTAATACCCCGGGTTGGGAAGATTTGGGTACCCCTCCACCCTTGGCCTCCCCTCTCCCGGATTCAGTGGTCTGGGCTCAGGGAATTGGGGAAAGAAGGATGGATGGTTTTGGGGCTGAAAGTCGGGTGGATATCTGGGGAAAAAGTTCTGCCCAGGGTTTGGTAAATTTCTGCCCTCCGGTGGGAAGTTGGGAGGGAAGTTCCCTGGGTTAGGTGCTTGGCTGGATCCCCCCCCTTGGGCTGGAGGAGTCCACACATAACCCAGGATGGGTCTGTTTCCCTTGTAACGGGGACTTACATAATCAGGAGAGCTAGGGACCCTATTTGTGGGGCTGCCTCCCTGGCTCCCTGTCTGTGACTGGCCCGAGGACCTTCTGGGCCTAGCATTATTAGGTGCAGGTAGGTTTTTAGGCCCCCCCATCTCCAAATCTAAAACGGGGGTGACCTTTACCTCTGCCACCTTGGCAGCAGCAGGGGTGGTGTTGGCTTTGGGGTTTTTCTGGGCATTACTTTTGCTATCTACCGGTTTCTGCACCTCATAGATCCGGGTAGCCTGTTCAATGACCCAGTCTAAAGATCTTTTCTCGTGAAAATCCCTCACGAGCTGGGTCATGATATATTTGGGCAAGGCATGGAAAAACGTGTTAATAAATTCCCTGCTATCCGTGCGCACCCTTCTTGTGGTCTGTGCAAAAGCACGCTTTAACTCCTGCACAAATTCTTGTGGGGCCTGATCCTCCCCACATTGCAAATTGTAGGCTGTCTTGCGAGCCTCTTGAGGATTTCTGTGAACAGAAAAATGTTTCAAGATGGCCGCCTTATAGGTGGACCATCTTAAATGATTTTGGTCCTCCAGCCCCGCAAAGAAACTGGAGTATTCCGGGGAGAAGGTCCACTTTACATATTGAATACAGCTTTGGCTGTCCTTCAAGTGGAAAGTCTCCATCATTTGTTCAAACAGCTCTAAGTGCTCCCAAACAGAATACTTAGCGTTCTTATGGTAAGGCGTGATGACGCTCCTGATCGCCTTAATCTGCTTTAAGGGGTCCTTAAGCAAGGCCCTTTTTGCCTTATTGGCCTTTTTGGTTCGGGTAACCCTTGTCCATTCGTCCTCGGACTCAGAGGCACTGCTCCCAGAGGTTCCCGTCTGTTCTTCCAGGTTTTCCCGGATTCTGCGAGCCTGGGAATGGCTGGCAGAATGTGGGGACCTGGTCTCCTGTGTCCTGCGCAGTTCAGAGGAGTCTTCAGATTCCTCCTTGCTGCCAGGATTTGATGGGTACCCCCTCCACTGACCTAACTGGGCAGAGGTTTTCAGGATGCCCTTAATGGGCCTACTCTCCTGGGGTTCCCCATTGAACTGTACTGTACTTGGGTGCCCATACCCGGATGCCCACCCCTCCATTCCTGAGTGGTACTGGCCTATGAGCCCCATACTCTTAGCTGGATAGTAATCTGCCATCCCTGTAGCCCTGTGCTCATGTGCGCCATGGGACATGGGGGTGGCAGAGTCCAGGGACTGAGAGGTATGAGGGCCTCTGGTACTAGGGCTCCTGAGGTTATGCTCCGGAGTTTCCCTTTCCCAGCGAACCTCATCTCTATCCGCCCCTGCTCCCTGTTGCAATGCAAGAGCCTGCATTTGTGCTTTCAGTTCCTCTGTTAAGGCCTTACTCGACTCTATCAGTCTCTCCTGCATCGCTACCTGTTGTTGGAGCCTATCATTGTGTTGGCAGAGAGCCTCATTCTCTCTCTGTGCTTCCTGATTGGTCCTGGAGTACTGGGCCAGTCTTTGCTGCAGGAGGGTTACCTCCTGGGCAATGTCCATATTGGCCTGCTCCTTTCTTGCTAGAGCATCCTCCACCCTCCTGGTGTGCTCTAACAAGTTCTGGTGTTCTTTTTGGAGGTCACCCAGTCCCTGGTGGGCCAGGTGATTTTCTTCCATTTTTCTTTTTAAATGGCAGACTTCCTGGCCTAAGGTATCCCTTTCCTGACTAAGAGCCTGCATCTGTGCCGCCAGGTCGTCCCTTTGCCTTTGGAAGGCACCAGCATTCTGGCGCTCCTGATCAAACTCTGCCTGGGTATCCAGGTCTTTCAGAATTAGTTTGTTGCTCTCTGCCTTCACTCTCTCTAGGTGGCCTTGCAGGGTGACTACCTGCTCAGCACATACCCTGTTGAAGTCCAGTTGTTGCTCCAGCTTTTTCTGGCTTTGCAGTAGGGAGTCCAAACCTTCTTGGTGTTCCTTCTGCAAGGCCAGAAATCTGGTATCCTGTTCTGACTTTTCCTTTTGCAGCACATCCATATCCTCCTTTATTTTAGTGATGTACTGTCCGCTGTCATTTTCTGACTCCTGGCTCCTCTGCAGCCTCTGCTCAGAAGAGACCAGGTCAGATTGGACCTTCTCTAACACCATCTGTTGCCTATTTGCCAGATTTTGGCTTTCAGCACATCTATCCTGCATGTCTCCCATATATAGGTACAGGTATGCCGCTATCCTAACAATCTTGTCGTGTTCATCTTTGGCCTTAGGAGCCATATATAGTTCACTCAGGGCCACATGTAATGGACCCTGATCTCTCCATAAGTCTGACCCTGTTTCAGTGACCTGTTGTGTGATGGCCTGCAACCACACATCCTGGCCCTGTTCGGTCCATTCACCTCTCACAAATAGCTTATGCAAGAGGTGCTCTCTGGCTATTTTCATGTCTACTAAGGTCGTCATTCTAGAGATTGGTCTCTGTCCTGACTTACAGAAGTTTGTATTTTATTTTTGCAGAACAGAACTTTTCTTGGAGTGTCCCTTTTGAGGAATGCTTCACAGCGTAATGCAGCGTGGTGATCCGACCGGATGTATGTATCCCGTCAGTTAGCACACTGTATTAAGCTGCACAAGTGGTAAATCTAACCCAAACGTCCGGCTCGAGCCCCCAATTTGTAAGAGGATTCAATTCAACACTACAGCTAAGTCAATGCTAGTCTGGGATACTGAATGGAAACCCTTATTGATATATCTTTATGTCCAGTTCATGCGTTCTGGATGACTACCCCTATATAACACCCCTCTCTTGGAATCCCCCTGACCCCACTGAGCCAAGAAGTAGTTCTGTTTTGCAAGTTAAAAGGTTTATTTGATAATTTAAACAAGAGATGTATATATCACACCTTATAATAAATTAATAATTGAATAGCACACTTAATCTGATATGATAAAGATTAACAACAGAGAATCTGGCACTAACACGCTTCTCTATAATCAATAAGGAGTTGACATGAAATGGATAAGGTAGCACACAGGTGAATAGGAACGAAAGTATAATGGGGTAGAGGATGATTTATGTAAGCTCAGATGGATGCAATATTCAATGAATGCAGTACAGAAAATACTCAATATGATTTCAGCAAAACAATGTAATCACTTTTCTCTGGCAATCCCCTTCCCCCCTTGATGCAAGGCAAGGAAATGGAAGGAAAACACACAGTTCTCAGAAATGCAATCAATGTAAATCAGTTCACCCCAGCAAGCTTACACTACAGAAGTTTAAAACACAGGCAAATGCTTTGATATGTGCTAGCAATGGATGAGAAATATGCTGGAAATGCTTTTAATTCCCTTTCAGAGGTTCAGGGTGAGTGGTATCTAGTTAATATTAGTCCAGGCTCACACTAGCAATGAGGCCGGGATAGTTAACAGGTTAAACGAATTTCTGGCAAATGGAAGGCAAGCAGCAGCTGATTTTACATGTGGAGAAATTTGCAAACCGCGGCAAAATTCGCGGATGCGCCGAGCGCTATTACAGAGGAACCACAAGGACTATCTCTATCGTTTTGGGGTCCTAGGAAAGCCTAGGATCTCAGCTTCAAAATGAAAGTTACTGCAAGTCTCTAGCACAAACGGTTGCGGAGATTTGAACGATTGAATAAAGGTCGTTTTTCAGATTTGAAATTTTAAACGCACACTTTTTCAGCTTTAAAAATGATGGCAGGATAACACAATTGCTAAACTGCAGTTCTACTTAGGTTAAAAATGGATTGAATTATATTATTTTAACTAAGAGATTGGATCTGCACAGTTTTACTATGTACTCACACTATATTCTTGAATTAAATGGGCCTCGTCACGGATCTGGTCAGGGTTTTAAACTGGACTCTGGTCTGGTCTGGTCTGGCCTCTGCACTTCACAGTGATCTGGGTCAGCTCTCTCTGCTGGTCTGGGTCTCTCTCTTTCTGGATCTCTGGTCTGGGTCTCTAGTTCTGGATAGATTGAAGTCTCTAGTTTGGCTCTCTGGAGGTTTGATGAATTTGAAGTCTGGATCTCTGGATGTTGTATGGTCCGGCAGAGCGCGTTGCAGCAAATGGAATTGAAGGTCCCTATCTGTCCTGTCTGTCTGCTTTTATGTGTTTAGAATGTGGGTGTGTTCTAGCATCACTGACCCTACCTCTCTCTCAGCTTCTAATTGGTCAAACTTCCATTTATCATTTGATTGGGGAATGAACTGTGAGTCAGAGGGATGTCATTTTATGGCTTGCAGATAGGACACTCCTCTGTCAGATTGCACACATTCTATATTTGATAATAAAAGACATATTTCAGAGTTACACAGTTGTTTGAAATTACATATACATGGTGTGGCTGAATTTAGCCATGTCTCTGTCCAAATCTGCTGTTTCTAAGAGCTTGCATTCAGAAATGGTACATAATTGACTTTTTAACTGATTTTTCAATTTCTGACATTGACCCAACTTTACATACATGTGCGTAGGAAGTATGGACATTAACTGATGAAGTTTCAGATTTTTAACATGCATACATTTAGAGTAATATCCACTTTTCCGCTAAAACCCCCCTGAACACACCACCGGGTCGAAAAACCTCTTAAAATGTGGGCAGAAAAATCACAAGAATTATTGTATCATTTATGAAATTTTCACATGTCCGCTCTATGAGTTATTCATCTTTTTAAAGTTATGTTCTGGCTCCAAAGGGGTGTGGTTTACCCTCAGCACAAGGTTGAATTTCTGGTTTTTCCAGTTCTGCCAAGCCAGCTTGCTCTCACAGGCAGTGCTCCTCCCCTTTCCTCAGGAGGAAGCCACTTTTTACGACCATTTACGACTCCTGCCAATAAAACCTTTGCCTGAGCCAGGACAGGGCTTTGTTCACTTTCCTGCAGAGCACAGGTAATTCAATTATCAGATAGATGGCATATCCTTAGTGTGAGCAGCAAAAAGGCAGATGGGCCTGGGAACACAGCTGTGACTCAAGTTTCACTCCTGATGGGGGTAGTTGCCAGGCAGAATTGGAATCTCTTTAAGCCAGTTTCAGATAAAATGTCACTTTTTGTTCCCCAGTTCCTGCATTCAAATAAAACTAAACATTTTTACATATGCAGCTAGAATGCTGATTCTAAGCGCAAAACTATGGCATTTCAACAGTTACAAAGGCATGTGACACCAAACATAGGTCACTCATTTCATCTAAACATTTTCGATTTTAGTGTCTTTAAATCCAGTGCAACTTAAACTGCTGCAATCCACAGCTCAGCCAGTCTTGTTATAAACCTTCAAGTCACTTCAGAATATCACTTTACATTGTATCCACCTCTCAGTAAGTCTTTCTTTGGCATGTTTTGGGTTCATTTATTCAGTTTTCTACAAAAAAGTAAAATCTGGTGTTGTTTTAAATTGCCGGCTTTTGGATAGTGGTGAGTACTGGTACTGCACCCATTTTTGGGATTTAAGAATGAATTCCCCACAATTCTAGTTGCATTTGGCAATCAGCATTGCCATTCCCAATGGTTTCAGACTACTGTGCGGGTAGTCCAATGGTGGTTTTAGGCAGTGTCCTCCTGTGCCCATAACATCGGCAAAAATGGGTGGCAGCCTATTCTTCCTGCATTTCCCTGTGCATTTTCTGGGAAGCTCTGGCCATCATGATGTTTTCATGTCAGTACTGCACAGTTTTGAGGTAGGGCTCGGATGCATGGGTAAATACATCCCACAATAGAGCGTGTCTAGTTCCTTTACGCATTAGCTCCAAATTGAGGTAATACCCAATCTTTCAGAGCTTGATTGCTCAAACATAGTAATCTGCTTAAAATGCAGTCTAAAGGTCCCAACACCGTCAAAAAGAAAATAAATAAATAAACGTGTAGCAGCTGCAAAATGTGTACTTAGGCCAGCCTTCGGGTGGCGGATCCTATGAAGGACTGGCATGGCCATTTCTCAGCCGAGATGTTGCACAATTGATTCCGTTAGGCAGTTCCTTTCTTTGCAAGTTATTTCCCATTTATGGTGTTCAGCCCTCTCGCCAGCCCTCTGTGGAGGCCCCCCCCCCCCACTGCTCGAAGTCTTGTGGAAGGACCTCGGAGGCTCGCAGAAGCATGCCAGGCCAGTGCGAAATCCACAGGAAAAGTCCTGCACATTCGATTCCATGATTCAACAGAGTTGCATGCGCAGATTGGTTGCAAGTAACCTATTTTCTGTGTGAAAAATTCCATGAATCGGCCCCTAAGTCATTAAGGGCCCGATTCATGGAACATTTAGCGTGGTGCAAAGTGACTTTGCACTGTTGCAAACGTAGTGCAAACTTTGCACTGAGAAAAATATACATTGCACTGCTCTGTGAATCAGGCTGTTTGTTTACAGACAGTAAAAAGTCACTATGCACCTGTCAAAGTCACTTTGCATCGTGCTAAAAGTTCCATGAACTGGGACCTTTCTCTCATAAGACTGCTTTGAAAAAACACTGGAAAGCATTTCAAGCAAAATGTTTGATGTTAAGTCTTGATTACACCAGGTCAAAGAGATCCCAGGAAGATGTGATTTGGGTGGGGAGGGTCAGGAAACGTTTGATGGTAAGTCTTGATTACACCAGGTCAAAGAGATCCTGGGAGCATGTGATTTGGGAGGTGAGGGCTAGTCTTTTGGAATGGCCATATGGATTAGCCAAGGGTAGTCAGTGGGTGGGTAAATAACCAAACAACATTTGCAAGTACTGTGTCCCTCCTCGATGCTATTTCTCCCTAGCTGTAATCTAATGCAATCATTTTGGCTTATAGGTGGTGCTTTAGTGCGACCTTATAGCCAAAACCAAAAATGAGGGTCCTGGAATGTAAGGCAGGCTAATTCCATCTCGACATGGCCCTAAAACCTGATTCTCTTCCCTCCTGGTGCTTAACAGGCATCCACATGCCATTAGAGCATGCTGATTTGTTTTCCTAATACCAGCGCTGCAGTGCTTGGAGTGCTGTGGCTGGGAGGCAGACCATGAGGAGCAGTTTAGGGGCACAGAGAAGCTAAGGGGTGTTTTCAAAGGTGCTTTTAGGAGTAGTAAAGGTGCTGGTCTACAAACCCAGAAATTTCCCATGAAAGGTTGTGGGAAACAGAACTGTTGCATCTGTGTCGTGAGTATATTTGAGGGACACTTTTGGGGGAGTTTGCCAAGGCCTAATACTGGTAGGGATGGGCAACAAAACGAGGCAAGGAATGCGTGCAGTGGGCTCAGGGTAGCAGGAAACTCATGAGTTCAGAGTGAGAGACTTTTTGAAAACAAAGGCATTTAGTCCCTTCCTGAAGGGCTTCCCTCAAGTCAAAGGGCTAAGGTGTGCTCATTGCAGAGGCCACCTTCTGAGGCTTCGATTGTTCTCCTTTCAAGCTCTATTTCCTTGATGGCTGCAACAACAATGCTTTTTATGTTGTGGACCTAAGCAGCCTAGGAAGTCAGCACCTCTTCACCTTCTATTTAGGGTAAGCAGGACCAGACACCCAAACGCTTTGCGTAAGAACATGTTTCTTTATGCTGATGTAGGCTACAACAAGGAGCCAATGGTGGATGATCTGGGCTAGAGGGACATAATTATAATGATCATTTTTCATGTATAATGCGCTTAATACCATTGAGTGATTTCTAAGCACAGGATCAGGCTGCGTCGTCTTACTTCCAAGACAAATGCGTTTTTCTTGAGCTATCCTTCCTCCCCTGAGGATAGGGCATCTGGTTGGCCTGAAGACGTTGGGTAAAGGGTTTCAGAAGACCAGTAGAAGTTGTTGCAGTAGACTAGAGCAAATACTGTTTCAAAGCGCCCACAGGGCAGCAGGGAGGAGACAGGGAATGAAAGACAATGTAATTACAAAAAATGTAAAATAATTCAATACAAATGACTAAGAAGAGACAATGGGGAGGGGAAGACAAACCTACTATGGCTTGTGAGTGTTCAGAGCGTGCAAGTGCAGAGGGAAAGTTTGTCGCAACAATGCATCAAACATTTATCTTTTTAGCACTAGGACAATTTTAGCCCTGGTGCTTTTAATATGCCAAACTGCACTTGTCATGGTGCAATGATTTTTTAATGTGTCCCAGTGTTTTTAAAAATAGGGCACACTTTGCCCTAGTGCTAATACCGTGCAAACTTTTCACTTGCACCAGTGAAAAGTTTCTGTAATCTGGCCCCTACAGTCTAGCTGCAGAGATGAGTATCTTTTCATACCTAATACGGTAATACGGATAGAACATTAAGAACAATAATAAAAGAAAAATATGTAAATAGGAACTGGATTAATATACGTTTTTACATGTCCCCAGTAGATGTTAATGGAAAAAAAGTAGCTAACCTCTAGAACACATGGACATTAGCTCCTTTCTATATTAAGTTTATTATGGAGTGTTCCGAGTATTTAAATATTCAGATTATATTATGATTATATATAGCTCTATAAACCATCAATATCTATCTGTGTCCCTACACCACCTTTTTTAAATTGATCTTGTGTTCTAATTGTATCTGCAATACATATGTGTAATAGATTTCCAACTACTTATTCCCAAAAGCTAAGAGCATTCTTGACCAATCATTGAATCATAATTTGAACATGTAGATACACTTGTCTGATGAATTAATAATGACTACACTGATCAAATATTTAGGCCCCAAAGAAGAGTGGGTTTAAGACAAATTACAAGCCTATACAGTTAAAACGGGTTTGTCACTAGCAAGAATAAATCAGCAGTAGACCACAAATTAGTGTATATCTAAATTATTAAGAAATTATTTTGTTTCTTTATAATCGAAAACTGTGTGTGATGAATTGATTATCATTGATTATAACTGCACTATATGTAAAAATTGATGTTTTATTCATTTCTGCAGCGAGCACATGACTGACGCCCTAGTACTAAAATTAGAAAATCAAATTACAGTTTCATGTCCCTTTAGGCAGATATTTGCATCGTCTGAGAAAAGCAGGTAGAGTGCTCACCCCACAGCCCACTAGAATACAATCAATATTGGGTAGTGAGCACAAGTCATATGTGTTATATTTGAATATGATGGAAATTAATTTACAGCATCAGGTGGATTCCTACATGGGTTCGATATTTGACCTCTTCCCATCCGTTTGGATTTAGAGGGGTTTTGCTGCTTGAAATATATGTGTCAGAACATAGTCATCCACCATCTGCTCCTCAATGGACCCTGTGAATTCCTTTAGGTACACTGATAGATACTGGAAGTCAGACTGCCTGACGAGTCTACCCAACAAATGTTGTGGAGAGTTAGTATTAACTTTCTAACTGGTGACCTCAAACTATTGCATCACTCTTCCTGTTCCTTCTTTACTACATTCGTACACCTGGTCAGCATATCCTTTTGTGCATGTTGACTTCCTGTATTTTTATCGTTCTCAGGCACATGTGTTATGTTGGATGGTTTAATGTACAATAGACACATCAGTGGCATCACCCCTCTGATGGACAGAGAGCACAGGATAGGCATTTGGATGACCTCTTCATATGGATATGATATGATATGATATTTTATTTATATTGCGCTCGTACACAGGTGTTCCAGAGTGTGACCAGGCGAAGGGCGGGGAAACAGGGGAGAACAAAAACAACGATCTTACTGGGCCCAGTGACATTGAGAACGCGCAAGTGCATGGGGAGGAAAAAGGGGGAAAGTGCATGGAAGGAGGGAAATTGGAAAGTGCAGAACATAGGTGAGAGCAAAATAAATAGTAATAAGTAAAATAGGAATAAATAAATGAAGTTGTTACACATTAGTAGTGCAGCCGGAAAGTGGCAAAGTGCTAGGTAAGTCAAATAGAGTGTATCTGATAAGTGCAGAAAAAGTGTGGCTTGGGGACTGTATGGGTACAGATACAGGCTGCAGTGCAAGGGTTGGCCGGGAGGCAGTGCAGGGGGGTGGCAGGGTGAGCGGGTAACCGGGCCCGAAGGACAGAGGGTGGCCAGGTGCACAGTGCCAGGAAAGAAAGTAAGTCAGCAGGGGAGAAGAGGAGCAAAGGCAGATGTGAACAGGAATGTCTTGAGGTTCTTACCAAACCGTAGATGGTTCTCCTCAAGTTTCAAGGTGGCAGAAAGGCTGTTCCACATGGAGGCCCCAGCCAAAGATAGAGATGTACCCCCAGCTCGTTTCTTTGAACAATGACTGACCCTGAGGGAGTTAGAAGTAGAGGAGCGAAGGGCTCAAGAGGGGTGGTATTTACAGAGGGATAGTTAAAGATATTTTGGGCCCAGGCCCCAGAGAGCCTTGTGGACAATGCAGAGGGTTTTAAATGTAATTCTTGCATTCACTGGGAGCCAATGAAGGGATTTCAGAGCTGGAGAGATATGGTCCTGGGGCTTGAGGCCAAGCACAAGTCTTGCAGTTCTGTTCTGGATTAGGTGTAAAGAGCGGAGAGTGGAGGCAGGTAGATTTAGAAAGAGACTGTTACGGTAGTCCAACCTAGAGAGAATCAGAGCTTGGGAGACAGTGAGCTTCTGAGGGAAGGAGAGGAAAGGTAGAGTACCTCTAAGGAGGTGCAGTAATTACAAACACAATTCCAACATTTGCCACTGTGTAGGTGTTAAATCCAGTTGACAGCTCTGTCTATTGCAGGCTGGATTCCACTGAGGAGGCATGGAGTTTTTCAGCTGGGGTATAACGGTGCTTGAATCAAGACTGTAAAGACTGCAGCTTTCCTAAAATATTATGAGCAAGGTATGTGCAGCAAAGGTGGGTGCATATCTTCGGGCCACATTTACTTTTCATCTAGTAACAGGCGCTGGCTTAAGAATATGGTCAACACAAGATTGCAGAAATAGGCAAAGCAGGAACTATGCATGCTTTTGCCCATCCTCAGGTTAGCTACAACATTACATTTGTTGTAACCTGCTATAAAGTCTCTTTGTAAGCCATGAGTGAGCCAATGTGCCCAAACCTTCTTTCCATTTTCACAGAGATCAACTCTTCTGAAGGGAACTTCTGTTAAACCCTTAAATACACAAGATGACCACCTGGTGAATGCAGTTTGTTGACTGCTGTCCTGGGTTTTGCTGTCAAGAGCTACCAGTGTATGGTGATGAAAATATAATCTCTTTCTTGAGCAATCCACATGTCCATTGTTAGTCAGGCGTAAACGGTGTTAAGTATAAAAATCGAATTATACATTCTGAAAATAAAAGATTGATTAAGAAAGGCCTTTTGGAGACCAGACTGAGCATTCTTTCCAAACTGGCCAGCCACGCCCGTTGCCGCACACGACTGTGTGCAGGTGCTTACAGGTGCGGCTGGGCCAAAATATAGAAGTCGTGAGCATGTAAATTAAGTGTACATGTGTGTGTGTGTGTCTGTGTTTCTTTGTGTCTGTGTGGGGGTTTAGGGGGGATGTTTATAGTATGGAAGGGAAGGGATGGGAAATGTATGTAGCATTAAAGGGAGCAGTTAAGTGTAAGTGTGTTTGTGTGCATATGGGTTGGGCAGAGGCGAAAGTTTTTGGTGGGGAAGGAGATTGGGGGAGCTAATAGGATTTTAGGGGTTAAACCCCTGATTTAAAAGAAATCCTGCCAGCATGGGATTGGATGAGGGTTGGGGCAGTGGGGGAACAGCTGGCAGGGAGATTCTTAGGGATTCTTAGGATACTTAGGGGGTGAACCCACTGGAAATTGTTGTCATCTCGCATTTGAAGGCTGTGCAAAATCAGCTGAAAATAATCTGTCTTTTCTGTGAGCGCCTTCAATTTGCAGGATTATGACATAGAAATCAGAGTGGTCCAGCGCCCTTCCCACTGCTTCTACAACATGGTCAAATATGCATGATACTGAGATTCTCATTAAGTAGTGCCAACTCTGAATTTCCCAGTGGGGATCAACAAGGCCAAAAAGCTACCTGAAGACATAGAGCTCTGCAAAGGAATAGGGAAGTAACTCTATGGCCAACATTACAGCAATGTTGTCTTTTGTGCTATGGTCAGAAGCTTCATCTATGGTATTTTAGGTAATTGAATGGAAAATACATTGCCTACAAGACATGGTATCTGCAGGCACAGATGGTGTTCTGCCTGGGCATCAGAAAATCTGTGAACCAGCAATGCTCCCTAGTGTAGGTCAAGAGCTTGTCAATACGCGCATCCCATTTCTCTGGTCCCCCTTGTCATCTGTTTAATCACCAAAGTAGAGGTGCCTGAGTATCAAGTTTAAATCAAGGGATTGAGCATAATCTGTGTCATGTTCTTCAATGTAGGGACATTTTATAAATCACCACTTTTTCCTCATATTGCTCTGTATTACTTGGCATATGTCATCCCTTCTCCCTCTTCCTATGGGCATCGTGTGGGTGTCCCCAGAGTTCACAGCTGTGAGCCTTTCTTGGCAATTCCCCTGAGAACTCTGTGACCCATGGTCACGGATTGCAGAGGCAGTAAGGAACATAAAGTAAAGAGGGCTCGGAAGAGAGACCTTCTTTACTTTTAGCTGGAGTCACTGGTGTAAGCTAGTCTTCCAGGCGGTGGCTGACCTGTGGAGAGAGCATGTGTTTCACTCACTCTCCGAGTGCCCTCTTCTTAGTTCAGTGGCTGACTGGGGCCTTGGACTTAACCTGACCTTGCGAAACCGAGCAAGAATGCATTTATTTAATTGTTTTTTTTATAACGTGCCTAATACCGTACCTGAGTTTGGTTTCTAAGGGTGGATCCGGGATTCGAACCTCTGTTGCTCTGTGTGTTCTTGCTTCCAAGAACAGTGCATTGGCCCTTTGCTATCCTCCATTCACAGAAATAAAGCTCAGCTTCCCCCGTCAGGAACGGCACTCCCCCAGCCTGATAACTCCTGCAAGGGCAGGCAGCACAATGAGAATTTTGGTTGGTGAGCTTTGGCTTAATAAAATACGGAGATGAAAAATTTGAGGGGAAGTATGGCCAGCGTGATTTAGTAGGCTGGTTGCCGTTTAAGGAGAAATGTTTTTATTGCAAATATCTGTTTGGAACCGAGGATTAATAATGTAACCAAAGTGTAATCTGGAGTAATGGTTTTATTGCAAATATGTTGTTTGGAACCAATGATTAATAATGTAACCAAGGGGTGATTTGCAATATGGACAATCATGAAATACAACGGAATACATGTGATTGTGTAAATGTAATAAACTGTGTCTATTTGTCTTCCCGGGAGCGCATAAAGTGGTCCGGGCAGGTCTCTTATTTCTTGCCATTACATCTCTGGATGTTTTGGGATTTTTGATAACATCTTTGCTGCTCTGAGGGAACTTCATTGGGGTGCCCAAAGTAAGCAACTTTGTTATTTTTTACTGTGTTTGTTTTATTGTTTAAAGTGCACGAGAGCAGCAGAACGCTGTACATAGTGTACAGAATGTACAGAGTTTTTATCTTTCAAATGATAGTACAGAATGATTACATGTACCCACCAACTATATTTAGTGCTTTGGAGCCACATGACTGGCTGTCAAACTCTATGAAAACAAGTTTGTATCGCAGGTGGATTTCAGAGGGGGGGGGGCAGTTCCTCTGAATTTCAGTAGTGCACTTTCTGTGTCCTGATTTTAATTCCTAGCCTCCATGTGTTCGAGCACCTTTCCCAATTTAGACACAACTCATGCTTGCCTGGGTGTTAGTGTGCTATTGGTTGTTGTGGGTTGGCAGCCAGGCCTTACATACATTCTCTCATAGCTGCCAAGTGGCCCAGTTTCACGAGTGACCCTTTCAGGCATTACTGGTTTTGTACATTGCATGCTTGGGCTTGTACTCCTATAGTTTTCTAATGGGGAAAATGTATACAAATCCCAGCACACAACATGCAAAACCAGGACTAGCTGGAGGACTCACACATTGCAAGCGGCCAATTGGTAGAACCTTGCGTGGTCTGCAAACGTCAGGACTGGATAACACTGGATAACACTGGGTCTTGCATTAGAGCATTAGAGCTTCTGCACTTTGTCAGTGGACGGGAAATGTGACAAGGGAGACGGAAACATTTCGAATCTACCTAGGTTTAATGGTGACTATTGATGTCATTAGTATGTACAAATTGCACAACTGTTACTTTGTTTTGTTGGTGTTGGCTGTGCAATGCATAAGGTGCCTTGCTCATCGCAGAATATGCAAGACAGTAGGCATCTCCCTTGAAGCATGTTTTTACTTAATAGGAACGCTTGTGAAATTGCTAATCTTCATATGTTCAGGGTACACGTGCTTGTGAAACAAAATGGCACATCATGCCAAGAGCGACTGTCACACATCCGTCTTTTGCAGTGTGGCTAGATGTGGTGTTCATAAGGACAAGATGGTTTCTAAAGGTGCCACCCTGCCAGTGGCGTTCTAGGGCATGTCCTTGCCCTAGAAACTAACATTCCCCCACTGACAAACATAGACTAGTTCGGTTAACTCCTCACATGGGTACTCACAGTTCTGAAGCTTTGCGCCTTTTGACTATTCATGTATTAGCGCTGAGTTCGGATACGTGAACTGCATAGTTTGATCTGGTATTAATGTCACCTCCTGTACAGATGGCCTGTGAGGAGTGCATGAATCGGCATGTGATTTGCCCATCGGCCAAATGTGCTTGACTAACCTGCACTGAATCTAAACCCCTGCAGAAACATCAACATTTACAGTGTAATACTGGCTCTACGACTCACATAACTAGGTCATATTGTATCATCCTTTCAAAGTTATCCTCTACTCACTACTACCACCTTATTTTTTTTTATTGTTAATTTATAACGCGTAATACCAGCGAGTGGTTTCAAAGTGCGGGGTGGGATTCGTACCTGTGTTGCACCGCGTTATATTGCTTCCAGGACAAACGGGTTGCCCCTGATTTATCCTTTCTCTTCTGTTCTTTCTATCAGCACCCTGCATCAGCAAGACCCCATCTATGAATTTGTGTGAAGGCAATCTTAAAGTGTGATTTCCCCTATAGCAAAAACGCAGGATAACTGCACTTTTGATAAAAGAGTTGGCAATGATGGATTGAACCATTCTCAATAAATGGTCTGTCTCATTGATGAATGGCCAAACGGTGTGGGAGGTGGTGTGGTCAGGCGAAAACTGACAAATGCAATTCTGGCTCATGGAATGCTTTCAGTGAACCTCTATAGCTGGTGAGGAAGTACAGTAAATGCATAGGCTGCCAAGAAGTCTGTAGGGCCCAGTTTCCACACCAGTACTATAGCTCAGTGTGTTGATGCACATCCCACCGAGAGGAGAAATGTATGTAACCTGCTGGTCATAGGGGCCAATAAAGGTAGCATTACTTGTTTTAATGCACATGCTGCAGATGTGTGTGTGTGGGGACCTTATTGGGTTATGCACTTGCAGCAGTATAACATACGGGTCTTTGAGGCCAATGCAATTGTAGCTCAACATTTGAATGAACTGGCACCACAGCAACAAACCTGCTTTCATACTGGTTAATGGCTCCAATCAAAGTAAAGTTGGTTAATGCACCTGTGGCAGAGAGATGTTTGTAACCTGAAATCACAGTTTAATAGTCCATTAGCCATTAAGATCATCAGCCATGTACTTAATGGATTAGAGCAAGACATATACAAAATACACACATTTCACAGAAATATTTCAATGTGCAATCAATAAATAGTTTAGGAATAAATACCCGGAACATAAAGAGATTAAAATATATTTCTATGTTACCCATTGCATATCTTAGCCTAATCTTGAAAGTATGTGTGGCCTCTGTCCAATGTCAATGCAGTAAAAACAGAAATATAAAATAGACTATCAAGGCCCCTTGGCAGAGCAAAGACCTTTTCCACCCTTCTCATGGCTCAACTTCTGAAAACGGTGTAAGGAAGGAAGAGGTCGGTTTGCCCCCCCCCATACATTCGAGACAAAAGGGATCACCTGCTCTTGCAATAGTGGGGGGATGCCTTCCTTGCCCTTCCCTGGTCCCAGTGGACAAGTCCCTGGCCCCTACAGAAGCAGGGCTAATGCAAGATACATTTGGACTCGATTTTGTGTACCCCAGACTCCATCTTTGGACTAGGCTGCATTATGGTATTTGTGAAGCCTTCTCTCACCTCTGCAGCGCCATGCACAGTGAACACTGACAGCCCCCACCTTCTCCCACCGCACCTGTGCCACCCAAGCCCATTTCTCATGGATGCTCTGGCACGAATTGTCACAAGAAAACAGTGTATTCTTTTCATCCTTCCTCTCAGATCACTGCCCTGCGTGTGACCGGGCCAAATCATGACTTGTGGCACATCCGTATCCACAAACCCGCTCCTGCACCTCTCACCCCTACTTTTGGAATGTTACTGCCTGTTCAACACTGTGCCCCTCCAGTCTTCTTTTGATGTAACAGAAGTATGACTCTTCCTTGCTGAACACCCTAGAATGGCCCCAATATAACTCATCTCATGTTGTTATATATCCTGCCTTAAACCAGCACATATCAATCTATCCCCTCCCACTCTGAAGTGCCAGAAAAGACAACTGTTAAATCTCATCCCCCAGGAAGCCACCTGGAGGACAAGACCCCCATACCCTTCACCCCTCCAACGATCTTAGGCAGGATAATGTAATTTATAGACCTCTCTTAATACTAAAGGTATGGTTTATGGGTTATTATTAACTGCATGTCCTATGCTAGCATGTAGTTTAGTTAGCCAGCACAAGCTGCCTCTCCCAGACCCGAACTGACCTTCACCTTGCATGGACCAGCCCAGCTGATCCACGTGATGCCTACCAGCCCGCCAAGCTGCCAACCAATCTCATGGAGCCTGCCCCTATATTGCCATATTAGGACCCAAACCCTCACCAATCCAAATGTAACTTTTAGACTGTATGGAAAAGGTCATCCATGACGCTGTAACCCTTTCAAAATGTACTGTTTTGCATTGTTTGCCAGAGCGCTCTCAAGGCAGCAGAATTCTCTGGATGCTGAATTTTACATAAACCTTTGTTGTCTCTCACAACCAATCTCATGGTCTCATTCCCTACTGGGATGTGTCCTTCATTCTAAATTTCTAACTGTATTGTGGAGAGTGACCACCTTAAGGTGAAGCAGTAATCTAGCCCTCAATCGTGTTTATAGATCACAAAAATTAAAAACAGATCCTCTTTCCCTCTGATTCATGCATATCAGCTTCCTAGGCCTACTCAAATGCATAGGGGCCATTGGACAAATCTTAAGCGTACCACTATTTTCTGTGCACTTGCTGCTTAATTAGGGACAATTCCATACTAGACCCTCCTGAAGTCTGTATTGGAAATTGGACATATTATTCAAGTGTTTTATAGCTTTAAATACATATATTTCCCTCACACTTTTTTACTAGCACTCCTTGTTAATGGAAAGCCCTGTTGGTTGTCTCCATGACCACCAGTCTGGATTTAGAGCAGCCAGAAGCATGGACACTGCTCTCCTGAACAAACCTGAAGACTTGCTCTCTAAGCTCGATGCTAACCTTCCTTCTGGCCAATTTTCCTTGATCTATCCCCTGATTTCGATACGGTCAACCACGCCATCCTGATCAATTGTCTATGCAACAACCTGGGCATCACGGGTCAGGCCATAGCCTGGGTGACCTCCTTTCTTTCTGATTGACTTTCCCAGGTCCAAATTGGGTCCTTTCTCTCTACCACCTCTCTCTCTACATGTGGTGTTCCCCAGGGTTCTAACCTCTCACCCTGGCTCTTCAACCATTACTTGGCACCTCTGGCCTTTCTCATTTCTACCTTCTGTTCTAACTTTCAGTGTAATGCGGATGACACTCAGCTCTCCTTCAGGCTCCCCTCAGCCTCCTCTGCTCTCTCTCTCATACGTGACAGTCAATCTGTGATTCAGGAATGGTGTGAATCCAATCATCTCTGCCTTAATGCCAGTAAGACTGAGATCCTTCTTATTGGGACCCCTGTTCCCGATTTCCCTCTTTCACTCTGGCCGCCCACCTTGGGCCCTCTAGCTGCACCTTCCTGTGAGAGACTCCACCCTCTCCTTCTCTCCTCACATCTCTGACATCTCTAAAAAGGCACACTACCAGAAGCACCTCCTCAGAGGTATTCTTCCTTTTCCCCCAGAAGCTCACTGTCTCCAGAGCCCTGGTTCTCTCTAGACTGGACTACTTCGTCAGCATCTTTCTAAGTCTGTCTGCCTCTACTCTTCACCCTTTGCAACTAATCTGGAACAAGACTGCAAGACTTGTCCTTGGCCTCAAGCCCAGGGATCATATCTCTCCAGCCCTGAAATCACTCCACTGGCTTCCCAGTGGCTGCACGGATCAAGTTCAAGACCCTCTGCATCATCCACAGGCTTTCTGGGGCTGGTGAATACACTATATCCAAGTCTCTCTCCTAAGCATCATCCTTCTTGAGCCATCCACCTCCAACTCTCTGAGAATCATACGTTTCTCCAGTCAGAGTGTGGGGGGGATCTCTGTTCTGGGCTGAGGCTTCCTTCTGGAACAGCCTCCCTCAAACTTGAGCAGGACAATCTAAGGTTCATAAAACAACTCAAGACCTTCCTCTTTGCTTCTGCTTGCTCTCTCTCTCTCTCTCTCTCCTGCTGATGTTCCTGTCTGCTGCACTAACTGGTTACCTGGCCACCCACTGAACCCCAAAGGCTCCTGCATGACCAGTAGCCCCTTGCAGTGCCTCTGGGCCTCCCACCCGCTTAGGGACTGTGTGTGCAACCCTACAGTCCCCTGACTCCCTGTACTTACTTGAATCACCACCCTGGCAGCACTTAGCACATTTTGCCATTGCACTCTCCTCTTCTCTCCCCCTCGCACTTGCATGATCTGATTGACACAAGTCCTAGTAAGATTGCTTGTTTTCTCCTCCCACTGTATACCCTTAGTTATCTTGTCATGCCTAGAAACACTTGTGTACAGACGGGCTATAAATGGCATATCATATCATATCATATCATAGCATTTCAATGTTCTCTTCAAAATCTTTGGAAAGGCCAACTATAGGGAAACCCCATTCTACCCTATATTTATTTAATTATTTATTAACATTCATAAAGCGCGCAGCAGCCCTGAGGCATCATGGCGCTGTTACAAACAGAAGAAGTTGTTGCTGGTTACAGAGAAAAACTTAGTTACATGACAGTGAGGTCAAATACGCATACATGGTTGTTTTCGGGTACAGCAGCATGCATGCAGAGTAACAATAATGAAGGGGGAGGAAGAGGGATAAGGGGGTTATGTTAGTTAAAGAGTTTGGTTTTGAGGCCTTTGCGGAATGCTGTGAGGGAGGTTTCAGCCCTGAGAGCATTGGGTAGGGCGTACCAAAGTTTGGGAGCTAGGTGAGGAAAGCCGATCCCAACTGCTTTGGCTCTTTTGATAGGTGCAATGCTTAGTTGGTTGGCCTACTGGCTTCTCTTGGGACGCAAGAAGGTATCTCTGGGGATGGTTTCCGATAGGTAAGGCAGGGCTGAGAGTCTTAAGCATTTATGCGTTAAGGTGAGGGTATTAAAGGTGATTCTCTCTTTTAGTGGGAGCCAATGGGCGGCCCGTCTAGCCTGCATGATGTGGTCTCTTTTGGGGATATTAAGAGCTTCTCTGAGCATGTTGTTTTGGACTATTTGAAGCCTGTTTAGATTCTTGGCCGAAGAGCCTGCTAGGAGAGCATTGCAATAGGCCAAGTTGGCTCCAATGGTGGCTCGAGTGATGGAGAGGCAGTTTTGGTTGGAAATGAATGGTCTAATGGCATTTATTAGTTTAGTTGTGTGAGCGGAGGCCGAGACAATGGCACTGACCTGTCGTGTCATTGACAGTGTGGATTCTAGGAAGACCCTGAGGGTCTTCACAGAGGAGGAGACAGGGATAGTGGTGTTGTCGATGGAAAAGTTGCAGTATTTTGGTTGAGTTTAGACAGGATTTCTTTGGGGCCTCTGAGGATGATCTCTGTCTTGTCTCCACTGAGGCACTGCCCATTGGCTGCTATCCGAGCTTGGATGGTGGTATATATTTGGAGGAGAGCTGCTGAGTCTTTGTCATAGGATCCGGTGAGAGGGAGGAGTTCTTGCGTTTCGTCCGCATTGTTGGTGTAGGCTATGCCGAGGGAGTCCAGTTTGTCAAAGAGTGGCTTTTTAAACAGGTTGTAGAGAGTAGGTGCTGTGCAGGAGCCCTGGGGGACTCTGCAGTGGATGGTGGCGGGATCAGGGTTAGCCTGATCTGAGAAAACCTTCATGGCTCTGCCTTCTAAGAATGAGGTTATCCAAGAGGAGGTTTGTTCGGAGAAGTGAGCTGCATTAGTAAGATGGGAGGTAAGAATTTTATGATCAACGAGATCAAACGCTGCCGAGAGATCAAAGAGTAGCAGAAGGGCTGGTTTGCCTGAGTCCTTTATTGCAGTTATTTGATTTTTAAGGTCTAGGAGGGTGGTTTCGGTGCCATGTCCTTTGCCGAAACCTGATTGCCGTTTACCTAGTATGGCGTAAAAGGCATCCTGGGTAAAAGGAAATATAGTCTGCATATAACTGAGAGAGGATCTACCAAGCGGTTTGAAGGGCCGAAGACGTTCACCAGTGGCTCCTTACACTCTTTGTTGGGAGAATCAGTAGACCCAATATATGGCCTAATATCAAAGGTATACCTGAGATTCCTGCAAACCAGTTTGGATTGCTTACTGTTAAGGGTGTTTTCCCAGGAACCCCCATTAATACCAAAGATGTTCTCTGCCCTTTCTACAACTGTGTGGCAACTAGCTTCCTAGATGTATGACCCATACCCAGTGGGTACTACAACCATGTTCCCATATATATACAGCACTGTGTGTGCTATGGGACCCCCTAATGTTTTCTGCAGTATCCTAATGCTGCGGGTTTCCAGGGTCATATTTCTGTGAACCATGGCTTCATCTAAGAGTTAGACATTTTGAGAGACACCCCTAGGCAGTCACGTTTTACTATACCTACCAGCGTTTTCTTATCAAGTGCAAGAACTGTGGCCTTGTTGTGCACCAGGCTCATCATGCACATAGCTGCTGCAGCTGGTAGATCAACCAGCAAGATACCTGGCAGGGGACTTTTGTATAATATTATTTGGACTTTTGTTCATGCCTTCCTACACACAGGTGGGCTATTTGGAAGTCAGGACAGGCTTGAGTGGAACTACAGGAATGGGATGATACTTTAGATCTTAATGATTTTGGTATGGTAAAATAAAACATCTTCTATAGCACCCTCCTGCCAAAAATGTCAGCCCTCGCTTTCCCACGCTCTATAAAGAAAAAGTGGTTGGAAGGTGCTAGCGAGTTATAAGAAAAGACAGGTACGGGAAGGCCTGTGGTGAGGATGAGTGCAGGTGAGAGGCACCCTTTACCTTTGTGATGGTATGGATTCTACTGTGTCTTCGGATGTGAGGTGGATACAAATACAGTGTATTAGCTGTATGGGCAGTCCCTGGGTTGAGTCATAATGGGTGCATTGGGGTGGATATGTGTCTGTTTTGTGGACTAGACATTGTGGGCCGCCAGATGGGAAATACATGTAGTGTAATGTAGTAATGAGGAGTTAGTGAGGGAGGAGTTAAATAGATGGGAGGAGAAAGGAAACTGCTCAGAGACTATTTCCGGGTTGGTGGTAAAGCCATTCCTATGTTTATGAGAATCTTGTCTGATTTTGAGTGTTGAAGACGAGATTCACATCTGGGTAAGGTACCCGCTGTAAGTGACTCCAATCAAGCAATCCCACTAAGTCAGTGCCTTGTCTGGGATGCTCAAGGGAAGCCCTTATTTATATATTTTTATGGCAAGTTATAATCTGGATGATGAACCCTTGTATAACACCCCTCTCTTAGAATCCGCCTTGACCCCACTGAGCCAAGAAGCAGACTTGTTTTGCAAATTTAAAAGGTTTATTTGAAAAATTAAACTATATATATATATATATATATATATATATATATATATATATATATATATATATATATATATATATATATATATATCACACTTCTATAAATAAATTGATAATGGATGGTACACTTGTGAATATGAGCAGTAATCAGCAATAGGTAATCCGACAGTAGCACAGTTCTTGGTTACTTATGAATGGGAAAAGAAAAATAAGGTGTTAGAGAATGCCTTTATGGCTTCAAGGACAATGCAATGATGAATGAAATGCAGTACAGAAAATACCTGGATATGGCTTCAACAAAAGACAATGTAATCACTTTTTCTTGACAATTCACTCCGCACACAGTTCTCAGGAATGCAATCAAATAGAATACGAAATTCAGCCCCCCCCTAGCAAGCTTAGAGAAAAACAGGTATGATTTTAAAACACAGGCCCAAAATGCTTTGAATGTGGTGGCAATGAAGTGAAATGATGCTAAAATTGATTTTAATTCCCTGTAGAGGTTCAGGGTGAGTGATAGCTAGTTTATATTAGTTCAGGCTCACTTTAGCAATGCTCTATGAGTAACTAGCAGGTTAAAACGAATTTTAGCAAAGGAAAGCAAGGAGCTGCTGATTTTTACACGTGGCTGAAATTGTGCAAAATGTCAAATCGCGGCAAATTTTACGTGCGCGTCAAGCGTAATTACGGAGGCCTTATAAGAACTAGCAAGTCGGAACTAAAGATAAATTTCACTCCTGGCACAAATGGTCCCGGAGATACGGACGATTTTGTGAAAGTAGTTTTTCGGATTTGAAATTTTAAAGCTCATAATGACAGATAACATACTTCAGTTTTAAAGATGACGATGACACGATTCTAGGAGGCAGTTCTAATAGGCTAAAATTGTTTGGATTAGATTATTTTAAACTAAGAAATTGTTTTTGGCACAGTGAGTACTCACACTATATTTTGAAATAAGCCGTCAAGGTCTGGTCAGGTTGGACGGGACTCCCGGCGGGTGGTTCTGAACAGCGGTCTGGTCTCTGGTTCTGCTCTCAGCACTGCACAGTTCTGGTCTTTCTGGATCTCTGGTCTCTCTAGATCTCTGGTCTCTCTGGATCTCTGGTCTCTGGAGGTTGATGGATTTGAAGTCTAGAGTCTCCTGGCAAAGCTTCCCGCAAGAAAGTGGAAAGTGAATGTCCCTACCTGTCCTGCACTGTCTGCTTTTATGTGTTTAGAAAGTGGGTGTGTGCGTGGCATAACTGAGCCTGCCCCTCTCTACTTGTCATTGGCCCAATTCTCCCCTCACCCATGATTGGGGGAAGGAAATGGATTGTCTTCATGATGAGGTCTGTTTATGGGTCAGAGGATCCTCCCCTGGTCAATTTGCCCACAAATCTATATTTGATTCAAAAACATATTTCCCAGATACGCAAGTGGTTGACATTACATGTACATATTACAGATGAATTAAGACAGGTCTCTGTTCAAGCCCCATGTTCCTGAGAGCTGGGATTCAGAAATGACAACATTTTGTGCTTTTTGGTCGGTTTACCAATCAGACATTTACCAAACATTACACAAATGTGCGCAAGGAGTATGGACATTAATTGATGAAGTGTCAGATTTTTAACATGCAGACATTTGGAGTAAGACCCTATTTTCCGCTAGCAACCCCCCAGAATACACCACAGGGTCCTAACACCTCTTAAAATGTGCACCGAAAAATCACAAGAATAATGGTATTAATTATATAATTTTGACAGGTCCGTACTATGAATTATCCATCTTTTTAAAATTATGCTCTGGCCCAGATGGGTGTGGTTTAGGTTCCAAAGCACATGGGGGAAGCTTCTGTCTGTCCCCGCTTCTAGCTCAGGTGGCTCCCAGAGGCACTGCCCCTCCCAGTTTCTCCCAAGAGGAAGCCATTTTACGATCCCCCCAATATAACATTTGCCTGAGTCCAGGACAGGGCTTTGTTCAACTTCCTGCAGTCCCCAGGTGCTCCTACCCTAACCCAATCAGAGAGGTGTCATCTCCTTTTGGCAGGGACAGCAGGATGCAGCTAGGCCTGGGAAGAGTGGCTGAACCGGTTTCTCCTGTCGGGGGTAGTTGTCAGGCAGAATTCAGCTAAATGTCACTTTAGTTCCCAGTTTTCTACATTCAAATCCAATTTACATGCAGCTATTTTTTATATATACATTAAATAATTACTTCCTTCAAGTCATTTCAGAATATAGTTTTACACTGTATCCACCTCTTAGCAAGTCTTTCCTTGGCCTGGTTTGTGTTCATCTGTTCAGTTTTACACAAAAGTCTGGTGGTATTAAAACGCCGGCTTTCTGGTAGTGGTGAGCACCGGTATTGCATCCATTTTTGACATTAAGAAAATGAATTCCCCACAGTTCTGGGTTGCTTTTGGCAATCAGCATTGCCATTCCCAATGGTTTCAGGCTACTGTGTGTGTAGCCCAATGGTGGTTTTAGGCAGTGCCCTCCTGTGCTCACAACATAGGCAAAAATGGGTGGCAGCCTATTCTTCATGTTTTCCCTGTGCACTCTCTGGGGAGTTCTGGCCATCATGATGTTTTCAATGCCAGTAACGCACAGTTTTATGGTAGGGCTTGGATGCATGGGTAAAAACATCCCACACCGCTGATTGTGCTTGTGCTTCATTGAGAGGGCGGTACGGCAGTCCAGTCACCATTGTAGAGTGTTAGTTTTTGATATCTATTCACCCACTCCCTGTACTATCCAATATATAAGGAAATGGAATGTTCTGTTGTGTTAAACTTTGTGTTGTTTATCCAATTCAGCTGATGGAATTGCCAGTATTAGAGTGGGCCAATATCGAGCCACAATAGTCCATTGTCTACATTCAGAATCTACTAAACCTAGGGTGGTTAAAATGTAGTAGAATGAACTATTTTATCTAAATATCTCTTGATGATGTTACCCTTCACAGATCCATTTTGAAAGGTTTCAGGACTTTCATTGAAATCCTTGACCCACCACTGCTGCTCTTCCTTCCTTAGCAGCAGAGCACTCCAGGGCAGAGCTGGCATATATTGTGGGCACCATTTAGAAAGAGTTTTAGAATGGTATTACTGGCACATATTTATATATATGCATCATTAACAGGATTTTTATAATGGAGGTTCTGGCATATATTCTGGTGGCTATTATTTAAAATTAAACAGGGATCATATCGACATATATTGGTGTGCAGGCAACATGAAAGATGCTTTACATGGCAATGCTGGTCTATGTTGTAGACACATGCACCATGAACATACAATTTACAGTGGTAATGTGGCCATATATTGTGAACACTAACATCATGCCAATGTTCTATAATGCTCTTGTGTACGGTTAGTGGCATGGTATCCATCTAACCTATTACTTCATGTGTTACCCTTCAGAATCAATTGTAAATTGCATGATTTGCACTCAATGTTTCTAAAAATGTGTGCTATGAAATGCCACATTTCACCCCATTATTAAAATAAAAATTCTCAGGGGAACACCCATTTGTTCTGGCTCTTGTGCTCTGGTCGGTAGTCCAGGCTAGTCCATGAGAAATTACAATGCAACCCCCAATGAAAAGAAATCAGCTGCCACTGTCATTGGCCCTCATTCCAAGTAGGGCGGTAAGTGATACCGGGCACCGGTAAGGAGACCGGTGCCGGTAATCCCCTACCGCCCTACTACGAGGTCCCTTAGCGGGTCCCTTCCTTAATGCCTGGTCTGACCAGGTGTTAAGGACGGGACCCGTTAAGGGACCTGGGCGCAAATAACGGGTTTGGTATACGCCAGCCCGTTATTTGCACCCTCCCCATTCCCATTGAGCCCTATGAGGGCTCAATGGGAATGGGGAATGGTTTGGTAAATGGGGACGTACCGGTCCTTCCAAGATCGGAATGGACCGGTAAGTCCCCATTGAACCAAAGCGATGTCGGTACCGGTATGGGAGGCAGTCATGGCGCAAATAGCGCCATGACTACTACCATATTCGGAATGAGGGCCATTGAATCATTTGTAACGGAGGTGCCCCCTCAGGATCCCTAGTCCGGCACAAAAAGGTTGGCCTGCTGATAGGAATGCTGATGCTTGACCGTGTCTCATTGGCCCCAGAGAGGACATCTTTTCCACACTGATAAACCTGTTTATCTCTCAGCTGCGAGAATTTGACCCTCAAGCCTCCTCAGGTCTGGATTCCTGCCTGTGTGTCTATATGTGCAAACACCGAGGCCAGGCCAGCACAGAGAGCTCAGAGAACACTTTGTATTGTGGCAGTTTGGTCTGAGACAGAGGGTTATACCAACAGAAGAACGCTTACAGCTGCATTGGAAAGTAGTTTCCAGACAGCACTGGATAGGAGCACCAATTGGCATTCTGAAAATCCAGACAATGGTATGCCTTTATTTATCTTAGAAAAACACTGCCATAGCAAAATGTAGGATGCATGATGTAAGAGCAAGGTGTGCAATAGTCTACTATTTGCTGTGTGTGTACATCTTGTTGTGGGGGCCAGTGAGGCCACTCGAGTGGGCCCCATTGGTGCTGGGGACATCAGCACCTGGGTTGGAGGCACGGCACCTGTGATGATTGCCAGGCGATATCCCGGACCTATGGAGAGGCAGGGCGGACCTTGCCAGGGCTGTGCAGACCCCGGCTACCTTGCTGGCAAGAGGGCCCCATGGCACCATGGCCTGTAGACCCTGAGCTCACACTGTGTGGGCCTTCAGGGCTGAAATAAGACACAGAGTCAGTCGTTCCATTCTTGTAGTCTGCAGCCATTCTAAAGTGTGTGCATGCAGGAGCTCCCTTTTATTAGGTTGGGTCATGATTCAGTCATGACCCATCTTAAAGGGGCAACACACATTGTGAGGGTCCCACAGAACACTCCTTAATTTCACAACAAACAAATATAGACATCACTGTACATGAACTGATTTCCCTCGGTACAAAACGGCAATACTCAGATCACTGGGAATTGTAGGATAAACCTTTTATACATAATTAGGGACTCAGGGAGTTGTAGACATTTTGTATGACACATATCGAACACTCTACATATTCAGCGGTGACAGTGAGGGTGGGCAAACTGCTGGTGGTATGTCAGCAGTCTACCACATTTGAGGAGACCCTTTATTAACCTGGGTTGAGTGGAACTTCAACCACTTAATGATGCCATTGTTAGCTGCTCCACCACATAGGGCATGCCTAGAAACGGCGGGAGCACAGCTTTGCATCCATTTTAACTGGGACCACTTTGAGCATGTAACATAAATGCAGGCTCACAGCATCTAAATACATGTTTACTGAGTCCTTTTTGAGCACTTGTAGGAGACCAGTTCACTCTGCATCAGTGTCCACTCAGGATAGTTTCTACCACGGGTCAAGGACAGTTGATGGCATATTTCAGAGGCTGGCAAAACTGCACATTGAAGCACCAGAGGCCTCGCCTGCTTCGTCCCTTGATTTTGGGGCAGGCAGCGAGACACTGGCAGTATGTTGTCTGAGCAACATTACATATTCAGCTCCCCCAGGCAGGAATACTGTTCTTTCGTTCGCTCTTACCCTGTGGCTTGCATGCAGCACTTTCCTTTACCCCTTTTTCTGGCAAGGGCTGTTGGCATAAGACCAGTGGAGGGTGCACAAGCACTCCTACCAAGCTGCAACCCTTATGCGCATTACTGTCTTGGGCATGCGCTGGGCCTTCTTGCTGCAGAGGTGCTGGTTCAGTTCATCCTTTCCTTTTCTCCCCCAACCACTGTGGCAGGGTGTTGGCCAAACTCCTCCAGGCAGGAGATTTTGCGGTCATCTTTGTGACTTGGCTGCCCAAGCACTCTGTCTGGGTGAGAGCCACAGCCAGGTGAGTGGCTGAGGGGATGCCCACCTGTCAGCAGAGCAGTTGAACTTGGTGGTCATGCCAAGGCAACAGAAGGCCTTTCATCCCTTCTCATGACCTGGCCACAAACTTGATGTCGCTGCATCAACCCCGGATGAATGGACGTTGATTTTTTACTTGTCCAAAAGACAGTCGACACTGCAGGCCTGTTCCTCTCCTTTACCTCGTTCGGTGATCACGATATGGAGAGCTCTGTGGTCCGGCATGCCCAACCATTCAGCCACATTTTTTTCTGTCATGCAGTGTGAGTGAGGGGTGCAATGGTGGTGAGTGCTCTGGCTCAGTGGACAGATGTGGGTGCCCCACCGTCTACAGACGCAATAATTCAGTGTTGCAGACACTGAGAGCTGCATGTATCCTGGATGATTAAGGCCATGCTAGAACAGTCACAGGGAGCCCTTTATTGCGGCTCTTTATTGAACCAACACAGCCCAGGCTTATTCTGTTGGACGTATGCACACCGCGCACCTTATTGCCTTTATAAACTTCACCGCACACGAGGCCCCGGATTGCCAGAGGACCTTCTTATCTCACAGCTCAGGAAGACTGAACATTTACATACTCACATTTCCTCACACTTCAAACTCACTGTCAGCTGGGCCCGGGATCACACCAGGAGTCATGAGCATGTTACACTTCACTCTTCGATGTGGAACAAACTGCGGCCATTGCGGCGACCTCCCTTTTCCAACTTTCCAGTCATGGAAAGTTGGAAAAGACCTGGGCCACACCACCCTTGCTCGCGCGGGAGATTGCCCACGTTATGCTGGCGGCAGGCGCTGCCTTTCCTCATTGTTGTGTAATTTGAAGGTTCTGTCACAGATCACACTCAGATCGCCAGCAGCGGCCCGGTATCTCGAAGGGCTATTTGTATTATTGTCCTCCATTTCGCCGATGTGCCGCGCTTCATGTATTTCACCGTCGGGTGCCTCGGGATCATTGTGGGGTGGGTGGCCTCAGCTGTGCCAGCTCCAACACCGGAGCGCTTCCTCTTTCGCTTGCTCCGACACAGTGCTTCTGCAGTCTTCACCGCCACCGGCCTCGGTATGTAGAGGGGCTGTTGCATGTCCCCCTTGAGCCGTTCTCGGCATGGAGCACTTCATTAAAACAGCCTTAATACCCTTCGAAACTCCAAACCCGAGCAAATGAGAAGCACCTTTCTTTTATTGTCTCGTGCTCCTTGCATGGTGCACATCAAAAGCATTTCGCTTTGTTGAGCTCGGCAGCGATCAGGGTGCACAACAAGGTCTGCTAGATAGCACCGCCTGTATTGTATTTTATTTATATAGTGGGCCAAGCCCTGAGGCATCTGGGCACATTTCTTATAGTTACATAGAATAGGTATTTACAATTGCAAGAATACATTTACAGTTACATGTGCACATATTTACGCAATAAGACATTTGTACAGAGTGTAATTTACAATTGTAGCAGCATTGCAGAAGATATAACGGCATGCTTAGTAAAGCTTAGGACCGAGGTTTGTGAATGTGAGGTGGAATGGGATCAGATAGGACATTATATACAAGTGGTGAAGGCTGCATGATAAGGAGCTACTGAGATTGTGCTCCAGTTGTTAGTCTTCATTCACAATGAGCCCAGATTTGACGCTCTTTTGCAACTTGAGGAAGGAAGGTTCAGTTCTAATGCTAGGGGGTAAGGTGTTCCACATTTTAGCTGCTAGGACCAGGAAGCTTCTGCCGCCTGCTTTTTGGAGTTTAAACTTTGGGATGATAAGGCAGTTAGCCTGTTGCGATCTGGTCGGTCGATCTGAGGCATGATGTTTGAATTTGTCACAGAGGTACATAGGTGGTTGGTTTTCAGGCATTTGAAGGTGAGTGAAAGGGTCTTAAGTTTGATTCATTGGTTGATTGAGAGCCAGCAAACACTACGCCTCAGAAATGTGGTGTGGAGTGTTCTAGGGAAGTTGGTTGCTGCTCTAAGCGCATTGTTTTAATAGATTTGTAATTTTTTTTAAAAATTGTGTTGGTTGGTGCCTAAGTATAAGGCATTACTATAGCGCTGATCACATTTCACCGTCTCTCGAGTCAGGTCCATTCCAGGAGACGGAGACACTATTGTCGTTTGCACCTATGATGACATGAGTACCTTATGCTGCACCACTGTGTGGGCTTGGCCGGCGAAACTCAGGTTGACGTTGTGCCTTGCGGGGTGGGAGGCTCGAAAGTCACCTTGTGCGATGTTTGACTGAGGCATCACTACCCTCCAGCGGCAGGCAGGACTGCCAAACAGAGTGCGGGAGGCAGCTCGAACAGTGCTTCTTCCTCTTTTGTACACTCCGACCATGTAGATCTTTTCCCGATCCACACGCTAGAATTATTTTCTCTTTTTAAACCTCCGATCACGGATCATATTAATATTCCCCTCATGATGGCCTGGCAACAGTGCAGGAGGAGGATGCCGTTACAGCAATTACAGTGAGCGCTAGCAGCCTTATTCCTCTGATCATTGCCCCAACATGGAGCGCCTCATTTTACTTTCTCCACAAGAGGCTGAGGGACTCCCAAGGAGCAGCGGGGAACATCAGGGAGGCCGCCGACATGGCAGAGAGCTGACCTGCATAGCTGCTGGCATAGTTTCTTCCTCAGTGCTTCTTCGCTCGCTGCAGAGTACCATCTTTTCCGCCGGCCACCCGGTCCAGGATCTTGCAAGGGCTTGAGCTGGATGCCAATGTGCAGGCTTTCCGCGCCCCACAGGAGAAACTGTTCCTTCATCTCTTCATATCTCTGATGTGGAGCGCATCCAATCTCTGTCGTCCGTCCAGCCCGGGTTCTTCGTGAAGGCTCCCGCGGGTGGCAGCTTGCAGGGTTGTGCTGCCGCTACACCTTTGGAGCTGGGCACATTCTCCCTCTGCTGGAGCAAATGACTTACTTTTCGGCAAATGCTGCAGGGGCTGCGGGCTGACCCTCACCCAGCCACACGAGCAAACTCTTTACATAGGGCTATGGCAAGGGAGGATCTGCCAGCAGGGCGCTGGGCATCCCCTCCTCCTTTTTCCACAGGGGTGGATGCTGTTTCCTCATCATTCCCCTTGGCTGGTGCACAGTGTTTCACCCACCTTCTCTCATACGTGGCAGTGGCTGCTCCATTACTGTCTCTTCCATGCGGCGGATGCCACTACATCTCCTGCAGCCGACTGACAGCCCGCGGGGGGAACGTGTCTTCATTTCAGATTGTGATGGAGAAGGGTTCCTACAGAGCCTGACTATTTCTTTATCCTTTTTCTGCGCTACTGTTTATTTTGATAAGGACCCCCACTTACCCCACTCACCCCGTTCATCCTCCATTAACACAAAGCCTCATGCTACTTGCCAGTGAATTAAGAGGAATGCCCAAAGCTTGCACCAGCTACACTGACAAGTGAACCAAATTGGAGAATAGAGGGGTTTTGAAGGGTGCAGTAGAACGTGTCCAGTGACCAGCAGCATCTGTTAGCACATCACATTTGTTGTGAGAAAATGACAACATGCTTTTCACTTTTCATCATGATATTCAGGCATGTCACTTATGCCAGTGACCCGCTTGTGTGTCTTTTTAGGCATGCTACATTTTTAGGGTCACAGTCATCTCTTATGTACTGTGGATGTAGATGAACATTTGGTTTTCATGTGTCAAAGTATTTGCTCATTGGGGGTAACCTCACAGGATGATGGCTGCCATGGGAGGGTACTGGATATTCAGCCATATATGGGGTGAAAGCAAGGCATATTGCCCGCCGCAAACTATTTGGTGCAAGTCCACATTTCTAATGTTGAGAGTTTCAGATGTTCCAGATTTTAAATGGAATCTGCCTGTTCCCCTTAATCCTCTCTTTGCGTGAATAGTTGGCTATAATTATGCATCAGCACAAAAACATGCAGTCATCCCAGCACATGCACACAAGGTAGAAATACACGTTCCCTGTGATGCTCACAGCAACATTTATTGTGTTCCATTTCTGAAATTCTTTCACATGTGTTCCCTACCTGATCCACGTAAATAATAAAATGTCCATTAACCTTCCTGATTGACAGCTATTGCACACCTCTATTATTTGGGGATTTATGAAACACGTTACCGTAAGAGGTGCTTTTCAATGTTGCTTTTATGCTTGATGTAGGGTTGAAGTTGCCTTTAACGCTACCAATTTTTCTTAATAAGGGACATTTAGACAAGTGCTAGGATGTGATTTTTCCAGAATCTCACAGTTTGCTCAAGGTAGCGAAGCTGTGAACAATGCCCGGGCTTTGCAGTGCAGACATTAATTTAGCAGTCCTTTTAGGGTAGTAGTACAGCATGGAGCAATCGACACGTGATGAGTTCCATGCAATACACCTACACTGGTAACATATGCTCCCCACGCTGTCAAAAGAGGAGTGCCTGTTGGCATGCGGCACTTGAATTCAGATAGGTTAGACAAGTGGTAGATACGCAAGTACATGTTCATTTGTAGTATCCTTGATGAAGAATCTTTATTGGCCCATTTGGTGAGTGGAAGATTCACTATTTGTGACTCATGATGCATGGGATAAAGATTTACACTGCTGAAGCAATGATAAAGCATGAGAGAGAGAGCGTGTGCGCGTGCGTGTGTGTCTATGACTCTAGGGTAGCGGTTCACGTGGTTTTTATTTTTTATATTACCTCATATAGTCATTATTTAATAATCTTTCCTGGTATGTATTATTCGAGCACTGCCTGATATGGTTAGTCTTTACTCCTCATTGAGTTTAAGAGTGAGTGTGTTTCAACTAATATAAAATTAATATGGCTTGGTGAAACAGGCTGTTGAGAAAGGAGAGCTGGTTAAATCAAAATGGTATGAGAGTATTGTACTTGGTTGTTGGGGAAGTGGAGTTACCGATCTAAAAGGTGAAATGTGGTTTACTCAAGAGGTGAGTTGGATGGAATGTGGACACAAAATGTGCATACTCATTCCTTTTCCTGTGTCATTGTATTTGTCTCGCTCTTGCTCTCTCCCTCTCCTTTCTCTCTCTCTCTCTGCTCGTGTGCTTGCTTTATCCTACCTGCCTCTCCCCATAACACCTTTCTACTTCTACATCTCACACCCTCACTCTTCCCCAACTGCATTAGTCCATTTCTCTTCTTATCTCCTGCCCCACATCATCTTCGACCCTGAAATCTCCACCCACTGGTCTTTTTTTAACTTCCTCCCTCTTGCGTGCCCTCATCTCCATCACTCTCTCAATAAATGGCATTAATAGTGCATTTGAGGCTGCCCTTGGTTTATGAGTGCAGCTATTACATGTGAAGCTGCATTTATCGAGCCTAACATAATGCATAAGGGCATCCACTGACCATGTTCAGCATTACTGGGGTACTTGATGCTGCACTTCACATGTGGTGGCAGCAGTTAGACTTGTGATGGCTGTGTTACCTGGTGTAGGACACATCAAGTGACTTTGGATGGCATTACTGGACATAGGAGGCTGTGGGTCGCATATGATGGAAGCAAGTGGACGTGTAGAATTGTAGTTTTCAGATTCGAATTATGCCTGGGTTGTAAGGCTATACCAAGCATAACATGAGCCTATCCACACATATAGGCTACATTTGGCATACAGTAATATCCTAGCACGGAAATGTGGTGCTTTACTTACCATAAAATGACTATACTTGAGAAGTGCAGCTATAACGGTATGATATTGAAATAACAGATCATACAAGGTGAAAGAAGCACAGCTAGGGCAGTGCCCCTGGCATTACGTTGATTGTGCTGGCCCTACCCACGTCATATCATTACCCCATCCATGGCATATAAAGGCAGAACCCTTGTTAAAATGTGATGGGTATTTAAAATAGTATTGACTGCTTTACTACCTATTTTGTATTTTATGAATTCTAAGTGTGTGTACGCTTGTTTACACCTGTGAGGCACTTATGATGATGTCACTGGGGCTAAAGGGCAACTGATGTCACAGGGTCAAAGTCATGTGACCTCACTTCCAGTGATGTCATCAAGTGCATGATGTAACTTCCGCTACACTTAGCATTTTGGTGAATTGACGTCCCCATCCTGACCTTTATCCTCTGGCACCTGATGCAGGTGTGAAAGTACCACATTGCTCCCTGAAGCTCGAGATTCTTTTGAAACAGATGCCCCTGTTTGTTGCAAATGAAGACATCAGCAGTGACTGATTAATTGGCATGCAATATGCACAGATCCCCATACTATCTAGGATTTTGAAGTACAAATATTGCGGTTCTGTTATTTGGGTACAGCACGAGCGTAACACGTTAATTTATTTCACCTCGTTCCTTCAATAAATGCACATGGTGGTGTCAGTACTTTGGCCTTCTCCTCCACCTACAAAAAGGATATGGAATTTGCATTGCTGTTTACCTTGTTGTGTCCTACTAAGGAACTGTGGGTACTTTTGTGCTTTGACTGAAAGCTGAAAGGTTTCTCAGAGATTTAACCGTCTCCTCTGCCTACTTCATGCATGTGGGGTCATCAGTACTTTGGCTTCCTTCTTCACCTATTGAATGCAAAATGGGTTCTCAGTGCTTTGGTCATCCCCTGTACCTACTAATTGTAGGTCGGCTTATCAGTGCCCTGCCCCCCACCCCGTGGCCTTTCAAATGTTTGTGAGATTTGCACATGGGATTTGTAGTGTGCAGCCTTCTACTATGCAACACTTGTGTACAGGCTCGCTATAACTGACTTATCATATATCATATATGCCCACTTGCTAAAGCAGATGGGGTTCCCCGTGCTTTAACCTTGTCCTATGCTTACAAAATGCATGTAGGGTTCTCAATCGTTTGTCTCCTAGGCCCAAAAAAGGCACCTTTGTTCCTCAGTGCTTAAGCCTTCTTCTCCACCCAATGAATGCACATAGGGTACTCAGCGCTTTAGTTTTCTCTGTGGCGTACTTAATGTATATGGAATTGTCAGTGCTTTGCTCGTCTCCTGCACCTACAAAGTGAACATGCATTTCTCAGTTCTATGCCCTTCTCCACCTACAAAATATTTGTGGAGGTCACTTTGCTTTGCCCCTCTTATCTTCCTACTAAAGGCATGTGTAGTTCTATGTCCTTTGTCTTCTCCTTCAACTGCTTGATGTGTGTGAGTTTCTCAGTGCTTTCCCTCCTGTTCCATCTAATAAATGCACATGGGGTTCTCAATGATTTAGCATGTTCTGTTTACTAAATGCACCAAGGGGTCTTGGTGCTTTGGCCCTCTCATCTGCCTAATACATGCATTTGGGGTTCTCATTACTTTGCCATTATCCTCCCCCTAGCAAATGCATGTCGTGTTCTCAGTGCTTTTGCTTTCGCCTTCTCCTCCACTTACTAAATGTACATCTCCTCTGCCTATGAAAGGCACATGATCTCCACACTTTATTGGCCTTCTGCTGAAACTACTCTCTGTGCTTCTCTTCCACCTATAACTGCCTGTGGATTTTCAGTGTTTTGGCCTTTTCCCTCACCTACTAAATTCCAATAGGGATATCGGTGACCTGGTTTTCTCCTATTTAATGCAAGTGGTTTTTTCAGGGCTTTGCCTTCTACACCTATTAAGGGAAAGTGGGATGCTCAGGGCTCTGGTCTTTCCCTCCATCTACTAAATGCCCATTGATGTCTCAGTGCTTTGGCCTTGCCATCCACCTATCAAATGTACGTGTGATTCCCATTGCCTTGGCTTTTTCTGATGACTAAATGTGCAAGGGGTTCTCAGTTCTTTGCCCTTCCCCTTTGACGTGCATATGTTCTTAGGCCTTTGGCCTTTGCCTTCTCCATGTACTAGGTACACGTGGGATTCCGCTGGCCCCCACGGGGGAAGGGTAGACCCGGCAGGGCACTACCGCAACGAGAACCAAGCCCATTTAAACACGTCCATCGAGATGCAGCCGTCTGCATCAGCAGCAGTGGATTTACCATTCTGTCTGCCTCCACCTGGAGCAGATTGGATGCCCCAGCAACTTATGCTCCAAGCCTCAGGGCGACGGCCCCCTTAAAGGCCATCTTTTAAGGCCAGATGTATTTTATCCTGTCTAGCCCTGTCCAGCCGCTGTCACCGTCTTTGACGAAACTGGCATAATAATTAGTACTGTCTTCTATAAAGTACAGAATACTGCAGGAGTAGTTATATATAGCCTAACACTAAGCCCTATATTTACTAGTAATGACTTGAAATAACTACAACCTTGCCCTAACCAATTTGTTATTAAATAAAAATGACTCTAAATCTTGAGTATAATTATAAATTGATTGTATTGTGCATCAATTCTCCAAAACAAATGTGTCAAACAGATCTTCTTAAACATAAACATCATATAGAAATATACACACTTTTAATACGTATACCCAAGGTTTCACAGATGCTATTTCACATAGCAGCCCAACTCTTCACGGTTTAGTCATATCATGTATGGAAGTACAATAAGTGTATCATATGATAACCAACTCTTCCTTACTTAGTTACACCATGTGAAGAGGTACATTAGATATAACATCTGATAGCCTACACGTCTTTCGACATATATCCCTAATTAAATCACAATCCTGCTTATTGCTAAAACAGCAATTTCAGAAGTACAACATATAGTTTGACCTTAACTGATTTGGATACTGGTTTTAATCTAATATGCAAGTAATATAACAACATTTTGTTGTGATTGGAATCATGGACTCAAAATTAAACAAGATTAAGGAAGCCATGTACAATGATTAATTGGGGAGGTCCATGATATGAGATTGACAAGTATAGTCCTAATATTCTTAACATCATATGCCATATAGATGAACTAATTATGTATTTATTTTAATAATTTATTTCTCTTGTATAGCGCACACAAGCCCAGAGGCATCTGTTTGTTGTTGAGGAACCAGTTACATGTTGCCCGGGGGCGGTGGTCAAGTACAGCATACGTTTATATACAATGTGGACAATTCAGAAGATTCAAATTCGAAGAGAAACGTAGGCACTGCTCTGTTAAGGAGCAAGTTACATATTGACCAGAGCCGGTGGTCAAGTACAGCATAGATTTATATACATGGTGACCAATTCAGAAGATTCAGAATTGAGGGAGTCTTGAGTACTGCAAAAGTTTATGCAACCAGCCTGGTTTTGAGGGCTCTGCGGAATGCCCAATAGTATTCCTCCACTCTTAGTGCAAGTGGGAGGGCATTCCGTTGCTTGGCTGCAATGATTGGGAAGCTTTTCCATCCCGCTTTGGAGCATTTGAATTTCGGTTGCACCAGTTTGTGGTTGTAAGGTGTTCTAGTTGGTCTGGAAGATTGAGTCTTAGTAACTCTTTGTACCAGGTAAGGTGGGATGGAGTTGGAGATGTACCTGTGAGTGATAGTGAGTGTCTTGAAGGAGATTCTTTCATGGATGGGGAGCCAGTGTGCTGCACTTCTGGCAGCTGATATATGTTCTATACAAGGAATGTTCTAGGGTGGCTCACAGAGCATTATTTTGGATAGCCTGGAGTTTTCTTATGTTGTGGGCCGAGGTACCGGTGAAGAGACGTTGCAATAGTCCAATCTGGTGCCCACCACCGCCTGTGCGATTGTGAGGAAGCTCTCAGTAGAGTGGAAAGTTGTGGTAGCATTGAGCAGTTTGGTTGAGTAGGCTGCTGAGGAGATGTCATTCACTTGGTGGGTTAAGGAGAGTGTTGTGTTGAGATAGACCCACACTGTGTTGACCACTGGCAACACTGAAATAAGGGTGCCATCAATGATGATGGCTGTGTAGTTGAGGTCGAGTTTTTTCAGCACAGTGGCGGGTCCAATGAGGAGAAGTTCAGTTTTCTCGTTGTTGAGACAGAGGCCGTGCTTCGCCATCCAGGCTTGATGGTAGCATAGGTTGAGCTCAGTGTGGCAGCATCATTAGTGTAATCACCAGAGAGGGGGAGCAGAATTTGCGTATCATCAGCGTAGTTAGTATAGGCTATGCCGAGTGAGTCTAGGAGTTCAGAAAGTTCAGAAAGTGGTTTATTGAATATGTTGTACAGTTTTGGGGAGACACATGACCCTTGAAGTACCTTGCAGCTGATGAAGGAGGATACTGTGCAAGCGTTTTCAGAGAAGACTCTCATTACCCTGCCTTCTAGAAAGGAGACAACCCAGGATATCGCTCCTGGGGAGAAGGAGACTTCGCTAGTAAGGTGATGGCAGAGTGTGTTATGGACAACTAGGTCGAAGGCCATGTAGAGGTCTAGGAGGAGCAGTAGGGCAATTTTACCCTGGTCCCTAATCTCGTCAATCTGATTTCCCAGGTCCAAGAATGCTGACTTTGTGCCATGGTCTGGGTGGAAATCCTGACTGCTGGACACCCAGGATGTGTTGAATTTGAACATAAGCTGCGCTGACGAGCATTTTTAGGAGAAAAGGGACAGTGGTGAAGGGTTAGTAATTGTTGGGTATAGCAGGATTGGTTATTGCAGGATCAAGTAATGTATTTTTTAGGGGGAGCCCCTGTGCTTCTGTTGAGAAGGAGGCATTCATAAATGCTGTGATGAATGGAGTCAGTGTTTCCCGCAGCCTTGATGAGGGGGGCTGGGCATACATCTCATTTGCATCTAAATGCCTTCAAGTTTTTAAGGATATGTAAGGTTTCAGGTATGGTGATTTGGCTAAAGCTGAACAGTGGCGTTCTAATAGGGTATTAGAGGTTGGCTTGTATTTGGCTTTGATGCTCTGGCAGGAGTTTTGTAAGGATGCTTGTTTTTGGAAAGTTTTTATTTCTGGAGAATGTTGATTTTTTTGTAGCATGGCGTTCTGTATGATGGTGCTCTAGGCTAGGTCTTTGATGAGGGTAGATGTAGGGGGGGCTGGGGCTTCCAGTTCTCACAAATTGTAGTCAATATTGCCGGTAGGACAAAGGTAAGATTGACAATAAGGCAATCAAGTTACATCCAAAACCATTTGCATTTCCAGCAATCGTGACAAGACCATTTAATGTGAAGATTAAATACTTGCATAATGAAGGCACACCTTTGAAATACAGTATAGGGTAAGTGGAACAAAGGCAAACTGATAACGTGTTATTGAATATATAATAACAACATGCTACATTACTGTTCTGTATATCACATAAGAATGTACTTAATAAGAAGAATACAGGATTGGGAATTGATATCTAATATTGATATGACACTACGGTAAGTGTCATGTTATGACTAGACAGCATGAATGCGTGGAAGCACACACTATAATGGGAACGGCGATGAAACAGGATCCCTACCACAAGGAGTGAATTATGTAATTATGAACCATACTAAAATCCTAGTATGAGCATGGGCACCAACCATTCAATCTGTAATAATATATGTATGCATCACAGGCCATAATAAAGGGCAATGGAAAATACCACTAATGAGGATAAAGAATTACAGTTGTCTCACGAAGCGTGTATATGTACAATAAGGTGTAAAGAACCACACTAATCAATAATAATTGTCTATGCTAGAATAACCAATGTTCAAAAAAGTCAATTCATTTTAAGAACTCTTTTTTTTCTCTTGTGTGTTTTGTCTGTCTGTCCTATGTTTTCCCCTCTCACTGTTTTTACTAATATGGTAATCTTAAGAGAGTCAAAGTATATGCTGTATTTGTGAAATTGCTGTATTAGCAATGGGGAGGATTGTGATTTCATTAGGGATATATGTTAGCCTTGAGAATGACCTATGGTCGAAACACGTGTCAGTTATCAGATGATATATCCAATGTACCTTTTCACATGGTGGAACTACGTAATGAAGCATTGGTTATCCTATGATACACTTAATGAAGTTCCATACAAGGTATGAATAAATCATGAAGAGTTGGGCTGCTATATGAAATAGCATCTGTGAAACCTTGAGGATATGTAATAGGAGTGGTATAATTCTATATGATGTTTATTTTATTTGTATTTGTATTTTTTTACTTGTATAGCAAACAACAGTCGATGGGCATCGTATTGCTGTTACTGAGTTAGGTAGGCTCCTTAGTTACAGTGGTACATATATTGAATATCATAGCTATTACAGCGGTATGTAACTTCGATACAGTGGTAAAGGACATAACTGTCCAAGGTTACACAGTTCATTTGGTTACAGGTAAACTGAGTATGTAAGAGTAGGTCAAAAACAGGAGCACAGAGGTTAGTGGAACAGCTACGTTTTGAGGGCTTTGTGGAGTGCAATGTTGGAAGGTTCATTTCTGAGGGTAAGTGGCAGGGAAATCCATTGTCTGGCAGCAATGAAATGGAAGCTAGCCCCACCTGCTTTGGCATGTTTGACTCTGGGGATAAGGAGTCGGTGGGAATATGGTGTTCTAGTGGGTCTGGAAGAGCCCGCTCTAACTACTTTTGAGGAAAGGTGGGGGGCTGTGTGAATGGTAAACTTGTGGGTGATGGCAAGAGTTCTTTGATAGGAAGCCAGTAGGCTTCTGTCTGGCTGGAGAGATGTGCTATCTTTTGGGAATGTTGAGAGCACCTCACCGTGCGTTGTTTTGGATTACTTGGAGTTTCATTAAGTTTTTTGAGGAAATGCCAGCCAAGCAGACGTTGCAGTAGTCCAATATTGAGCCTACGATTGCTCTAGCAATCAAGAGGCAGTTCTCAAAGGATAAAAATGGTTTGGTTGCGTGTAGTAAGCCACCGTGGAAGCAATTATGCTAACTTGATGTGACATGGAGAGGGTGGCATCAAGGTAGACTCTGAAAGTCTTGATCTGACAGGGATCTGAATGTTGTCAATTGTGAAAGTGGTGTATTGGCTGATAAGTCTTTTTAGGGTTTTTAGTCATTTTTATTGAATAACAAATTGGTTAGCGCAAGGCTGTAGTCATTTCTAGTATCTGGGTATGTATTACTCCACCCGATCTACCTCCTCCGACTTGCTCTGTACCTTCTCCATAAAATGATAGCCAAGCAAAGCTCTGGCAAATATGCAATTTATCATACCTTTTGTACTTGGCCTTGCCCACGCATCGATGGTGACTAATTATCATCTTAAGTCGCTCATAGAAGCACAGAACCCATTGGTACAACTGTCTGCTTATGTTACTCTCAGTCCATTCCTGTAACCTATCGTCAGCCTGACCATAATGCCTTGCACCCTGTTGTGGCCCCAGCACCCTTGGTGTGGCCTTAGCAGCCTCTGTTCTTTATTGCTGTTCTGACATACCTTTCAGTAATAAGCATAATGTTGACCAACATACCTTTCCGTAACAAACGTAATTTTGACCAAAATGCCTTGTACCCTGATTTAGCCCCGCCACTCCTGGTGCAGCCTTACCGGTGTGTGCCACTTTGTTGCGCATGCTCACTGTGTATCTGTGTTGTACATTCTACCACATCTACCGATAATTTATAAGGACCCTGTTATGAGCTTATACATAAACTCCTTGCAATGTAGACTCATCTCTTAATGTGTGTACCACATTGATATTGCCCTTCCACCCCCACATTGTAAGTTTCACGTAACCATGAACCTATATCCTCACTTTGTAACTGTACTGTAGCCATACAGCTTATAACCTGCCTGTAACGTTAACTAGCGCCTAGTTGCCTCAGGGCTTTGTGTGTTGCTATAAATGTAAAAATAAATGAATACTTGTTTTTCCCTTCTACAATGCCAAGTACGTTCATGCAGGGATCTGCATTCTTTAACCTTCTTCTCCCACTACTAAATTCACATGGGTTTCTCAGAGGTTTGTCCTTCTCCTATGCGTACTTACCGCACAATGGATTTTCAGTGTATGTCCTTCTCAAATGCCGTTAAAATGCGTGTGGAGGGTACTGCCATTCCACCTACAAATTCACACCCCTACATATCTACAAATGACATGCCACAAAACCCCACCTCCAGAAATATGTGACCTAATTCTCTAGCTCTGCCTAATCGTTATTATCAATGTAATTCTACTCTAACCTACACAAACACAGCTGTGACAGTAATACGTTTGCTTCTTCAAATGTCAACCATCAACTTTCCAGAGTTTCTACTCACCCATCTTTATAGAGACACTTGGTCGAATCCAGTAGAACTTCATATCTAGCAACTCTAGAAAACCTCATCTAGGTTCCACCTGTTCGAATCCATGGACATTCTAGGGGTTGAAGTTTTACACAAACTACTCAGCAGTATTTAGTAGCAACTGAATTGAAGATTTGTAGAACTCGGATGATATAGGTTATATTAGCGACATTTAGAGCTACTATGAAATTGAAGTCACTGCTCTCGGTCACAAAGACAACAATAAGTCAGTGAGGCAATGAGGCACTAACTCCTCTTATTCTAATGACTCTAATGGGCAAGATGATTGACTTCTTCCAAGAGGTTGGAATTCTGCCAGTTCACATTATATGCATGAAGATTTGATACAGAATTGATGCCCATGCATGAGGATTTTGTTTCAGCATGCAATTATGAAGACCATTCAGGCGCTGCAGCTCGTGGGCGACTGAGCTTTGATATACAATGCAATACATCATCTTTATCAAATGAGAATTTGTGATTAAGATTTATCCTGCCAAGATTGACTTCACTCCTAGGAAAGGCTGTCCGATAAACAATACCATAATAATCTCTCCATGGTTTTTTCTGTTATGGGATTTATTTGAACAGAAGCCTGAGATTCATGTAGCATTTCATTCTGCAGAGCCCATATTCCACCTTATGATTTGGTCATAATTTGGACCATCATTTGTTCTCCATATTTTGGATACCAGATTGCCCTTCTCCCCTCTAACCAGTTTTTATATACTGATTTGCGCGGTCTTGTTTGGGAAGTTCTAAATGTTGGTAATTCATTTTTCAAGTTTCTTATATTTTGCATTAGTTGGGCCTTCATATTCACAAGCATGGAGATGTTTATGTCTATATTGTCTGTCAGTGGTCCTTCCCTAAGTGCACTTCTGTATTGCCATGACCTAACATCCTGCTTCATAAGAATTTGATCTTTGGAAAGCATTTACAAGAGTTTGTTCAAATTGTACTAGTTTGCTCTCTGTCCATCTTATTCGATTACCTGCATTATTTACAGAGACCTGGCTAGCTTGAGTATTTAATGGCTTAGCCAGATGACATGATGGCCAATTATACGTGAGGCATAGTTGATTATGATCACTTAATTCAGTGGCCTTGCTGACTAAGGAGTTAACTATATTCAAGAACTTTGTAACGCTAAAAATGTAATCTATTGTAGCTTTCAGGTGTCCTCTATGCCAGGTGGTATGTGAGGGTATATCCCCCTGGATAGATCCATTCAACATGATATAGGGCCTCATTACGACCCTGGCGGAACAGGTTAAACAGCACCGTAAAAGGTGATGGCGCCGTTCAACCCGTTCCGCCACATTACGAGGTCTCCTCGCGGGACACGTTAAGCACGCCTGGGAAAACCAGTCGTGCTTACCGGGTCCCGCGAGGGGAAGAGGGAGCAAACAACAGGCCATCTCGTTATGGCCCGTTGTTTGCTCCCTCTCCCATTCCCATTCAGCCCTATGGCGGCTGAAATGGGAATGAGGAAGGACCGTGTCCGGGTCCTTGAGGGAGGAATTACAGGGCCATCCGAACTCAGAATGGCCCAGTAAGTCCTCATTCCGAGGACCCGGACACGGATGTGATTTCGGCGGCAGCCATGCCACCAATAGCGGCATGGCTACCGGCCAAACTCGTAATGAGGGCCATAGTTCCTTTCTGTCATCAATGTATTCCATTGTCATTCATCAACTGTTATTTGAACTTTCTCTTTGGATATTAAATGAAGATTCATATCTCCCATTATTAAGATGTACTTGATATTTGTATCTAGTATCAGGTGATCAAGAATGGAACATAAATGTTCAAAGAACAATGCTGATGATAGATGTTTTTTCCCTAATAGATATTAATGACAGCAATGGTGTGGGAATCATTTTGAAGTTTGACTATCTGAATATAAGGTACATGCGATTAAGAAGACTTAATATTAAAGTTCTTTGATTTTGTGATGGCTATCAGCAACCATGCCATCAGTCGACCTCTTGTGTTACGTAAGGCCGGGACTGTCAGTATATTAAATGAGTCCCATATTGGGCCAACTGTGAGCCATGTTTCCTGGAACACAATGACGTCATAGTTATTCAACTCATCGCATTTTGTATTAATGAAATGCCTATGCCCCTCGTGTTCCATGATATTAAACTCACATTTTCACCAATCCATGATTGTTATGGTCTGCTCTCACTTGCCTTATTTTGCCATTTTTCATAAGTCATGCGCTTAGATGAAACATTCTGATGATTCTTTAGTGTGTTGTCATAGGTTCTCGGTCTAGATTTTACTTGGGCGAGTTAAATCCCTTTTGTTTCGTGTGAGTTCTTGGTTCAGAATGAATTCCAGATTATATAGTGTTGCTCTTGCTTGCCACCGTGTGTTTAAGATCACTCCTGATCAAATAAAGAGTCTTGCTTCAGTTAAATCTCGATGGTCCATAAATTCAACTAGATCGATATCTAAGGAAGTGAGGGCTTCCAGTGCTGGGACGTCCATGCAAATATTTAGTATGCTTGCTCTATTTAAGTCATACTTCATGAATGGATATTCTGTGCATTTTTTTCGGTAAACAATGATGATTTTTATGTTGTTCCCAAATATCAACTGTATTTATGTAAGATTTTCACCGGCTTGGTTAATAGCAGAGGTTTGTAAATTGTCATTCATGATTTTTGTGGTCTTGGCTGTTTCTTGTGGTATCAGGCCTTTCTTCATCACTACCTGTGAGAGAAAGGGCACTTTTAGAAGCAGAGCTAGGTTTGGTATTAATGTAGGAGTTATCTGCTTATTCCAAGTGTCTTCAGTCACCCCCTGGGATTGCGAACTATAGTGTGCAATGGAACTTTTTATTTCTTCCCGCAATTGTTGCATTGTTGAAAAACTAATTTGGTTGTTACTATGGGTTCTGGCTGTACTAATGGCATTATATTGGTATGAACTTGAATAGACTTAGTGGGTTCTGTGAGTTTTGCTAGAGCCACCAACTAGTCCAGTGGTTTATAGTTCACTGGTTTTATAGAGTCTGTACTCTCCTGTGATTCTTTTTTATTCTGCTTATCCAGGTTCATCACCCCTCTCCCTGCTCTTTCACTTTTTTGGGGTGGACAACATTTTGAGAAAACACCTTGTTTTAGATCTTGTGAATGTGTAATCATTGTTATTTTCCTCTTTGCTTCCTTTACAGGATGTGATCGGGTACGTTTAGAGCCTTGCTCCTGGGATATATTACTGTTTGTCATTTTAGGTGGGTCCTTGATGGTCGTGTCGGCCTTGCCATTACCTGATGAACTGTCTCTATCACCCGGATATTGTGAGGGGTCAATACTGGTAGTCATAGGTGCAATATCCTTGAGGGCAGTCATATTATCAGACACTTCTTCATTATGTGCAGTTGTACAGGACCTTCCGTTATTAGTATGAAGATTTGGGATCACCATCGTTTTGACCTGTGTTACTACGGAGGAGAGGGATTGATTTTGTAACTTGCAAAGAGATTGTGTCATCTTATTCTCTTTCAGTACTTGCATCAATGGGTTGGTCTGTTTGGTCATTTTTTGTTTTAGCACTTCATACAATCTAGCAACTGTTAAGAGAGCTATATTTATAGCACTTGAAGTGTTGTTCAAGGCGGGTGCTTCAGGAAAGGAGAATCGTTGTGACTGGTGGTCTCGAATGAAGTATTGCCATTCCTCGGCCAATTCGTGAAACCTTGAGCATCGACGAGTCGGAGCTATAAAGGATAATGAATTGCTCGAGAACTGATTAGCAGACTTGTCAAACATGACTGCCAATTTTGATAAATCATGAGCACCCGATTTAAAAACTTTGTTAACCTGCATGGATTTATTCATTACAGAATTCATTGTGTTGGGCTCATCATTTTCCTCATTCAACTGAATCAAGTCACCTGTATTTGCTCTCCCTGGACGGATCCTCACCAAACTTTGCAGAAAAAAGTATTTGGGTCACTCTGAATTTTTTTCCAAAGTTTGGTGAGGATTCGTCCAGGGGGGGCAAAGTTATAGGGGGGTCCCAAAACTTATATTTTTCCCATAGACTGAATGGGAAAAAAAATGTGCTCGCGTCTACAGCCCAACCGCTGGACGGATTTTCACCAAATCTGGACCAGGAGCAGCGGCTTGGTCCCGAAAGCGTGCTTTTGTAAATTTGGTGAAAATCCGTCGAATAGTTTTTTTTTTAAAATTACCAAAAAATAGGTAAAAAAAATTAGTGATATCTGTGTTTGGTCCGGGGACAGACTTCCCTGTTCGTTCCTCGGACAGTGTCCTGATTGGCCAATCGGCTTGCGTGATGTTCACGGACATGCAATGTGTTCGCTGATTGGACGGCGTGGAGCGTGAAGCGTGTCAGATTTTAAGTAGCGCCCGCCATCTTGGATTCGCGGTCGTCCAGAATTTGTATTTAGTAGAGTGTGTTGGTGTGTAGGAGTGTTTGGGGAGGGTCGGAGTGTATGAGATAGGATGAAAGTTGTGTTTTTTATGTGTTAGACATTCTTTTTGTGTTCGATTTGTCTGCGGACATCACAGGTGTACTGAAATGTTCTGAATAAACTGAATGGGGGGTGTTCTGAGAACTCAATATGTGTCCGTTTTATTTGCAAGCAAACTGAAACTGTTCTAAGAACACTCGCAGTGTCCTGAAATGTTCGCAAATAAACAAAATGGGGGTGTCCTGAGGAAGCTGTCCGTATTGTTCGTTGTCAAGTTGAATATGTTCTAAGAACACTCGGGGTGTCCTGAATTGTTCGCAAATACACAAAATGGGGGTGTTCTGAAGATGTTGTCGAACACTCGCTGTGTCCTGAAATGTTCGCAAATATGAATGGGGTTGTGGTTGACAAGTTGAATGTGTTCTAAGAACACTCGCAGTGTCCTGAAATGTTCGCAAATAAACAAAATGGGGGTGTCCTCAGGACACTGTCCGTATTGTTCTCTGTCAAGTTGAATGTGTTCTAAGAACACTCGCGGTGTCCTGAAAGTGTACGTAAGCATGATAGTGCTACATAGCTCATGCCTTCTTTAAAGACTGTGTTACCAATATCTATCTTTGCTTTGTCTAGGGTAAGACCTTGTGATTTATGAATCGTGACTGTGTATGCAAGAGTTAGAGAAAATTGTTCTCTGCGCACATACATATCTTTAAAGAGAAGGAATCTAGCTGTTGAGCGTCCTATCCTTTTTACTTCTGAAAGTTTGTCAAAGAATATATTGACAAACTGAATTTTGTTGTCACGTGGTATGTTTGAAAGCCAACAACTGTACCCAGTGCTCCATTAACTAGTCCTTGGTGCACGTCAAGGTTACGTTTAAGCATTACTCTGCAATTTAAGGATAATTTTAATATCTTTTCTAAGCCTGCTGTGTTTGAGATTGATTTTTCTAAACTATTTAGTCTTGTTGTGGCTTGGTCACACATGGGTAGTGTCATACCATGTACATCTAGTTTGTCTGTGGCGCTAATTTCCATGATTAGTTGCATTTCTTTACTTAGCATGATTTCATTGAATTTGAAACAGCTTGCAAGAGTTGGCATTAAGGCCATACAATTGACATTTTTGTGGGCTAATTGTTCCATAACATCTGTAGCACATGCATTATCGCCATAAAGTGCATTAATGTGCCGGGTTTTCAATGTTGCTTCTGCTTCTTTAGAAAGTATACCAACTCTCAAACTTTTTACGGCAGAGTTTGTGTCCTAATGTTTTAAAAATAGGCTCACCTTTTACTAGTGTTAATTGAAGCAGATCTCCAAAAACAATAATGTGTTTTCCTGCAAAGAGCTCTTCATAGTCTGTTTTGAGTACTTCTTGTAATCTGAGGTGAATCAAAGCTAACATCAGGTTGGAGACCATGCTCACTTCATCTATTAGTAGTATTTTCATTTGTTTCAATACTCTGCATAATTACATTGCAGCTTCTGCAGATAGTTTGTAATAGTCTAATTTGTTCTGGTGTTCTACTGGTAATAGTAGTAATCGGTGTAATGTAACACCACCTATGTTGTAGGCAGCTAAACCTGTGGGGGCAGTGACAACAGCTGACAGTTTGTTGTTTGTCAATTGTTGAAGGAACTTACTAATGATTTTGATTGGTAATGTTTTGCCAGAAGCAGCTTCACCACTGACGTACAGTAGTATAGGTTTATAATTATGGCAGGAACATTCTTTATTTTCATGTTTTAAACCATGTGCAATTTGTTTTGTTACTTCTTGAAAATTGCTACTTTGCTCATTGTTTAGTTTTGATTGTAGTATAGTTAAGTCTTGCCAGAACCAGCTTCACCACTGACGTACAGTAGTATAGGTTTATAATTATGACAGGAACATTCTTTATTTTCATGTTTTACACCATGTGAAATTTGTTTTGTTACTTCTTGAAAAATGCTACTTTGCTCATTGTTTAGTTTTGATTGTAGTACAGTTAAGTCTTGCATATCTTCATACTGACACATGGTGTTTTCTACTTCTATCATAGCTAATTCTGCCTCATTTGTTATTAGTGGTTCTCCCAGTGGTTCTTGGCTTCCTGTTACAGAAGGTTGACTACTGTCAGGAGTATCCTTATCTAGTTGGGCTTGGAGTTCTTCTTCATGTTGCTGTTCATTGTGCAACATTGTTTTGTACTGTGTAAAGTTTACATCAGTTATAGTGCTTTCATTTGCTTTGAAATCATCCTCATATGAGTCATAGTTATCTAGTAATTGTTCTTCTTTTCTCCATGGTTTGAAGAGTTGTAGCAGGGACATTTAATATACTTCTTTATGTTGAGGAGTCTTCAATGACAATTTGATATGATTAATTAAATTTGGTTTAGTGAGTTTAACTAAGCTGCCTTCACAGTCTGTCACTCTATATTTACCTTTTTTTCATCAGGTTTCATATTATTTTTGTATGTGTAGTTTTGGGCTATTTGGTATAGACACATGTTTTCCAAAGTATTACTTCTGTTTGGGTAGTATGTGTCCAATAAATTGTTTTTTAAAATGCCTCGGCTGTTGGGATCATGTTTGGCTATTGTTTCTATATCTTCATATGATTTTAGAACTCTTTTTCTAGATTTAGCTGGACCAAGATTTAGCCATACTATATTTTCAGATTTACCATACAATGAAGTACCAGTTAAACGATCAGCTGCTTCATAAGATCCACATTCTCTATGGGTGAGCATTTTCTATGCCCAAGCTGTATAATTTCTGAGAAACTGTTTTATCTGATGACAGGTCATTCCAGAGGTCTTGGAGCTCTGTCTTTTCTGCTTTAGTTAAGTATGCTGTGACATATCGTGCAACTGCAGTAGAATTGTCTGCAATGTACTGCACATCTATGTTTGCATTCCATCTGTGGGCAATGATTGCATTATAATCATTGATATATTTTTATTCTTCTTTTCTTTTTATGTAATATGTATTTTTAGGTGACTTACCTTTAACACTATGTCTAACTGAAGACATGAGGTTGTTTACTTGACCTGTATTTGTAACTGGTCTAGGGAAACCAAATCGGCATTTGATGTAGTATTTGCCTTTGTTTTTGTATTTGCGACGACAATATTTTCCACATTTGTGTCTTTGAAATTGTAAAATTTGTGCATGAAGATCACTATTTGTGGCTTCTGATGGAATTTCACAAGTGACATATTTTTCAATAAACTGTAAAACAGTGGCATCACTGTCTTGACCAAATTTAGGAGCATCTTTAATCCATAAAAGCATGTGGATATGTGGTGCTCCTCTGGCTTGGTATTCTTTTCTCCAAAAGAAGTGTTGCACTTCTCCAAGGGGAGGAACAGTTTTATTACAAATAAAATGTAGCATAGCAATGAAATGATGGTGAAAATATCTTGAAACATTAACAGGATCCAAAGAACAAAGTTCTCCAGGTGTTAGAATATCTATGTTTGTTTTGTTTTTATTTGATATGCGTAGGAAGTCATGTAAATCTTCCCATGCATATTGTGCACAACTTAATGTAACAAACCAAGTGGGTGGGCCAAGGTTTCTGATCATACAACGTACATCTCCATGACGTTGAAACCAGTACTCTTTAGTACCACGCATATTTGCTAATAGATTTGTAATATTTGATTGTAAAACCTCATCCTTTTGTTGCACTTTCTCTAATAATTGTGTAGCTGTCATATTTTGAAAGTGTGATCCTGATTTTAATATGTGTGCAACTCCGTAACATAAAGTTGCTAGTTCACTTTCAAAGAGTAGGTGGAATATGTATTCCACATTTTGTCTAAATCTGGGATCTTCAGAATACATCCGTAATGAGCGGTATTCTGAAGCTGATATTTGAATAGGTCTATCATCATACCTTCCTCCTTTGCCAGTAGGAAAGAGTAGAGGAAAAGCATGTGCTTCTATACTTTTTTCCCATATACTGATTGGCGATCCTTTTGTTTGACGCATTTGGTAAGTTTCCAGTACATCTTGTACGGTGTCATTACAGTGCAAAGGATGCATTGTATAATGGTCTAAAGTATTTGATATTGTAGCAGGATCTAGTAGCTCAAATTGACCAGCTTCTTGTGTTTCTTGAATTATTTCAGTTGTATCTTTCAAGTTTTCTTCAATATTAATTTCTTTGTAATATTCATTATTCTCTTTAAGATATTGGAAGGCTTGTCTAACTTTATATAAATCTACCAACTGTTGCCATATTTTTTTGTCTTTTGTAGGTACTCCATTTACTAATATTATTAAAGATGTCTGCATTGGACGTTGCACTCCTAGAGTATGCACATTTTCTTTTAGATTTAATGGTAAATAAACTACTTTTCCACAAATGTCTTTTACCAATTCAGAGGGAGGTAATTTTGCTGTTTTTGGTTGAAGGCGTATTATTGCTTGAAATGGGTGTACTGTTTGAATTATGATGCTCTCATATAAATTAAGTTGTTGTAGAGGTTTTGGTACTGGGTATAATGCCAAATTATTTGTGATAGAACGTGAAGGAGTTTGGTTGTTGTCAAGTTTTGTAGTGCAATAACTGCAAAGTATTAAGGGCTCAGTTATTTCATATTTGTTTTCTGCTACAAGGTAGAGAGCTAATTCAAACCATTTAGAATCTTCATTGTCTTCTATTTTGTATGATAGGTCCACAGTTTTTGTGTTACTTTTATAAAAATTTCTACGGCAACATACACATACATGGTTTGGTACTTCAGCTGATGTACTTTTAAATTTTAGTATTTATTTTTTGTATGTGTTTAGCAAAAGGTTGCCATGTGTAGAATTGTTGCTTAATTGGTTTAAAGCTATTTCATTCTGTAAATGGCTTTCACTTCCAAAATATTTTTTCTGGATATAGTGAATTTCTTCAAGTAGGTCTTTTGCTGTACCATGTAGAAGGATGTTATTTAACTTTGCTAGTGCTAAAGCAGGACTTTTAGCATAGTACAGTTTATAGACTAGATTTCTTACAGTTGAATGATGTGTTGATATCCTTTTGATATCATGGAAAGTGGTTTTACAAGTAGATCCTGTAATGCAGGCCAATGAATGTCCTTGTAGTCCTGTGTACTTGCGCACTGGACAGGTATCTATATTTTGCAGTAATTTAATTTTGATTTTGTCTTTGCCTTTTACATATTTATTGAGGAATTGGCGTAAAGATTTGAAACATTGTTTGGGAATGTTACACATTGACGTGCATGGCCATTTGTACACTAGACGTTCTGATTCAGTTGAATGGAGGGGTAATTCTAAGTTTTCAGGGCATATTTTTGTAAGGAGTACTTCTTGTTCCATTATGGTATTATTCACTTTTTCATAACCTCGACCACTGCTATTTATGGCAATTGTATTTGTTTGCTTTTGTTTGTACGCTTCTTCATTAAAATATGGTTCTGTGCTCGTAGTGTGATTCCATTCACCTCCGCAGATACTTCTTTCTGTTGACATTTCGCTTATTGAGAAGTCTTTTTTGTAATGTAGTTATTAGTTTTGTTAGTGGTTTCATTTTGTTTAACAGTAAAATAAATAAATTTCTTTTGAGAAGAATTGCACTGTCCATCAATGCTTCTAAGATTAATTTCTTACGATAGGTTTTAAGCTTTGAACCTGATTTCTCTCCTGTTTTTATAAGATTTTGAAGGACTTTGTGACGGTATATTTTGGCTAAAATACTTTTCTTGGTATGCTTACTTTGCACTATATTAAAATTTGAAGAAGTAGTTTTATCTTTACGGATAGCTGATTTTCTGTTAATTGTTTTTTGGTTTGTTTTACATTTTGATAGAGGAAGCGAAGTTGTTGTACTTGAAACTTCTTGTGTTTCACTAAATGATTGTATTAGCTGTTTTGTTTCAACTTTTTTTACAAATTCTGCTAGAGATGGATGCTTATGTTGGACAACTTTATTTTCATTTGCTCTACTTTTGCGTTGCTTTCTACGGACTTGACTTTTGGTAGGCATTCTTTAGGGTCTGTTGAAAAAAATAAAGAAGATATGGGTTGGGGTGTTCTGGAATGTATGTGTGCTGTGTGCATGAGTGTTTGAGTAAGATGATAAAGATGTATGTAATGGTGTGTGATTGTGCATTGGGAACTAAAACTAGTAGGGATGGGTATTCTTGAATTTATGTGTTACTAAACTGGGGTTCAGATGACAAAAAAAAGTAAGCTAGTGGTGTGGAAAAGTACAAATAGTAAATCTAATGTATACAATTAAAACAGTTGTTTGTTCTATAATATGAACATTGTAGTGGTTCAGTTGGGTAATTTGTGTGTCCAAAAATAGAAATTTGTGGGCCATTCTGGCTGTAAATTGCTGTTTAAGACATGGACATTTTTGGACAAAATGGTACAAAATCTCTATTTTTAGAAACCAAAATAGCTCGTATTAATGTTATAGTATATTTGATTAATAATACAAATATTATGGTGATATTCTACTTACTTTTTTTAAAAATTAACAGGTAACTTCTTAGTTTTTCTTTCTTCTTCGAATTTGGCTGCTTCTTTTCAGGAAACTGGTCTTCACTGCAATTGTAAAAGCTTCAAATTAGTAACTTTGTATATAGCACTGTTTTTAATTTAGATATTGATTTTTTAATAGAAATCCTCAGTGCCTTCTGTAAAACCATTAAACTAATTTATTTACATAAGATACATTGCATCAGTTCAGTACATATGATATGTTCTTGATGAACAATTTGTATTGAATGACTAACTGTAGCAAAAAAAAAATATCTTTACTATGTCTTGTGAAATTTATAATATATTAGTGAATACCACTATTTCTGTAAGTAAACTGTTCTAGGTAATAGCGCCTCAATGTCATGTCTAATTTAAAGTAATTAAGTAAATAAATAAATAAAAACAAAAAATATGAAATTGTATAAGTATTTTATAAAGGTTTAAACATAGATTGTGTTTGCATGCAATTTTGTTTGAATATATGCAGTCTATATATTTCATTTAAAAAATGTTAGTTTAACATGATTTGAGTGTGTGTGTATAAAGAAAGTAAATAGTATAAAGGTTTATAAGTGATAGTTGATTTTAGGAAATTGAAAAAAGCACAGTAAATTCATTTTACAGATTTTACAAGGTAAAAGTCTGTTTGAAAATGTGTTAATCTACTATACAGAAAATATGCATACCTGAAGTTTGTGTTCATGCATATGGATATGCATGGAGCTGCAAGTAGAAATCTTGAAGACTTGTACAGTATTTCTGGTAGATGGTGCTTGCCAATGATATGACACTTGTACTCAGAGAGATTCAGAGTACATTTGCAGTGCTGCTCTATGATGATGCAGTTAGATGTAGAGGTCTTGAATGTGATTGGTGCATGGTCATGTGATTTTTGAGGTACATCCAATGAGGGAATGACAGAGAGAGTGTAGTGGAAATGGTAGAAGGGCTGTTCATGTTACGATATGTCCGCGGACATGGCAGTAGTTCGCGGACATCGGGAGTTACATCCGGGGATTTTTGGGTTCAGAAGTCATGCAAATGAGAATAAGCACTGAAAGGGATTGGTCAGGAAAGTTTGGTGGGTGTGTTTGCCAGGAGAGATTTTCTCAGATACTCTTTTTGCTGAGAGAACAAAAGATAGCTATGGCTGTGTGTTTCAGAAAACAGATTGTTTGGATTTTAGGAGATTCGTGGATACATTGGTTGAAGGTGCATGCAGAAAGCTGTGGAGTAGCTGTAGATCTTCGATGTGGAAGTACACTGGCATGGAGTATGTGGAATGAAGTGGTTGGACTTGCTACCTCTCTGTGCTACTTTGGAGACAGAGCAACATCCAGACATAATTGTAATCGATTGTGGAGGGAACAGTCTAGGACATGTGACTGGAATTTTTTTGCAAGTTGCTATGAAAGAAGGACTTAGGAAGGTTATGGACATGTTTCCTAATTCTCAAGTGATATTTTCACGGATTGCGCAGAGACAAATGTGGCTTCGTTCTTCTTCATTTGTTCCACAAATGGAAAAAGCAAGGCGCAATGTTAATAAGGCTGTTTGTGCCTTTCTAAGAGATTTTGGCATGTCTTCTTTTCACAATGAAAATATTATGTTTTGTAGTACATACATTTGTATTTCTCCAGTAGATTGGATTAGTGTCTTTGTAAGTGCATGCAACAACAGAACCCCGGGTGGTAATCTTGGCACACTCCCTGTTGGCAAGAGGGATTTACCTATTCTAATGTGTAGTATGAAGCTACAGGTGAGGAGTATTATATCACAACTCAGGGTTCACTACATTAGCATTTTATTACCCAATTTGATGTTGAAATTTGAAAACTTTGAGCACTTGCACTTTGAACAGTTTTTGTAAATATACTGTGGCTTGCTGTATAAGATCATTAATTGAATATTGTTTCTTTTAGCATATATGAGTCACGTCTAGTAACTATAACTGCAGTGGTAAATACATGTTTTTTATATAAATAAGATTGAACATCCAAACAGATATGCATTTTATCGATAAATGCAATCGCAGTGGAAATTATTCCAAGCATGTGAGAGCTTTATACATAAGATGAAATTAACACAAATATAGCTTTTCTCCACTAGAGGGCATTATGTCCTACATCCACAAAGGAGTGCTTTGATGTTTTATGAATTTGGTGTTGTGCCGTGTTTGGTTTTTAGAATAACACACTACAAACCCAGGGACGTAATGGGTGAACTCTTGTCAATGTAGGTAAGGTTTTCCCATGTTATAGAAAGGCGCACTAGCGCTACTAAACACAAGTAAATGTATAAGAAATTAATGTTTTTAAATAAGGAGATGCAACGTGGAGCGAGGAGCTCTTTGCCCATATACTCGCATATCAAAATGGCATTTATTTCATGGCCAGTGCGCTGTATTCATAGTGAACACAATGACTATATAGTCATTCCATCATGGCGGCCCGCTCTATATACTTTTCAATGCGGCATTAAGCGATCACATGATCGGAGATAATGAGAGGGGGGAGGAGCTGCCCGCTCGAGTTGCTTTCCTTGAGTTTTAAATGGGATGTGTTTACACGGATGTGGAGTTTGATTAGCCTGAGGAAGCTTGGTAGATCCAGGCGGAACGCGTGGTGATTTTCCACCCTGGGGGGTGAGTGTTGTTTAACCTGCTTGCCATGGGGAGGTTTTTGACTTATACCTACCCTTTTCTGCATATTTGCACAGTTGGTTGTTTGTTTTTATAAAGAATAAAAACGAAGCATTTTGTAAGAAGGTGTTTTGGTCTTGAGTGCTGGGAATACTTTTGGCATGTTTTGTAGGGGTTTTTTTGTAGTGTTACAACCCTCAATTTACATGTGTTTTTATATATATATATATATATATATATATATATATATATATATATATATATATATTATCAATTCTACCTTAGGGTAGCCAAGTCGAGCTGCACTCTCCATAAAGCCATGCTTGCCCAATTTCCACCAAACAGCAAACGAAAGAGGGGGGGGGGGAATAAAACTCCACACCAACCGCTTTCCGTTTTGTTAATTTTCTTCTTTTATTGATCCACACGGGAAAAAAATATTTAAAAATCATGGAAATCCATTTCAGAAAGTAGAAAGTATGACCCCAATGTGGGTCCTCCCAAGTGCAACACTCGAGGCGTGACGCGTTTCGCGGCCAACTCGCCGCTTTTTCACAATATATATATATACACAATAATATATATATACACATAATGTCCTGAGAATCAGGACAAATATTGTTATGCGTGTTCCTGAAGTCAAGCGCATCATCATCTATTTCTCCAACTATTGTCAGAGTATCATAGGCTTCTCGAAGTTTATGCTACGCTTGAACCGAACAAACTAGCGAGGACATCTGTGGTGAAACACCATGTGGTAAACATGATTGTAAGTGCATTTAATAAGTTAGTGTCACTATGTGAATGGGTTGTATTTCTCAACTTTGGCAGGCTGACTCCAATGCAGAGTCAGTTATTTCAAATGATACTTGAATGCTTTGCACGGCTTTGAGTGGCATTTTGGTGTCAGTTGGCAGGATTACCTTGTCATCGTTAGAACACAAGGGTGAGGATTCTACTGTGCAATCGAGTGCCTTGGAGACTGTTCGAGTTGTTTCATGAACAGTTTGCTTCGCATCGTTCACACAGGAGGACCGTATATCCGCTGAAAGCGAAAGAGAGCGCTGTGGTTTTGTTAGGACATGTGTTTTATGGGCGGGTGCTAGTAAAGTTTTCCTCAGCCGAGGGGGGACCATACTTGTCATCTCATTGTCTATATTTTGCAATGACATACATGATTTTAGTGAATACATATTTGTAGATATGATGGAGAACGCAATGTAAAGCACAGTTGGAGACAGCAGCAAGCTTACCGATCAGAAGAACTGCCTCCGCCTCCCGCTTTCCTGCTAGACAGCGAGAGAGCAAATACACTTGGCAAATTCACTTTGCAAATGCGTGCGTGCAAATGGGCGAGCAACTTGCCTTAGAAAGAATGCTGGGAGTAGAGGCGGGGCATACACTGTGAAGGAACAGACAAACAGAAAAAAGGAAGAAGTAAGTGAGTACTCGGTTGTTGTTAACCGTCAATGTTCATAAAGGTTCCAGCATTGGCAATCAGTCCTTAAAGCTCCAATCCCAAGGCAACAGTTGGAATTTAGCAGCATCTCCAGACAGGGATAGCGAGGACAGTGAGACAGCAAATACACTTAGCAAATACACTTTGCAAATGCGCACGTGCAAATGCGCGAGCAACGTGCCTTAGAAAGAGTGCTCGGAGTGGAGGCGGGACGTACGCGCTCCAATCCAAAGGCAGCAGTTCAAATCCAGCAGCGTCTCCAGTCAAGGATATCGAGGACAGCAAGACAACAAATACACTTAGCAAATTCACTTTGCAAATGTTTTTTTTCAAGGCTTGCTTTACTATCCCATTGGGTATCTCTCTGTTCCATTAAGCTGTGGGCAGACACAGATTTAAAGAAGTGCAAAGTACAATCCCAGCTTCACAGGGCCTCTCTTAAGGCTTAGCCTTGAAAGGCTGGCCCATTATCAGCTTGGAGTAATCAGTACTGCCAAATATACTAAGAACAGCAAACCCTTTATGACCTCCTTACAATCAGCTTTCTTCTGAGGATTTAGCCAGGTAAATCCTGTGCACTAATCCATCATGACCAACAAATATCTGTAATTGTCAGGTGTTAGGGGACCTATGTGGTCCATATATATGCATTCAAAAGGCACTGTTATCCTTGTTACAGTGCTCACCCGGTGGTTTTCTGAAATTGGCCACTGTTGTTTCCAATCATTTGGAGCAATTTGCTATGTACTGTCATACTTCTATACCAATCCCTTGCCACCAATATCTCTCTCGCAGGAGTTGTGTAGTAGCGACACCCCAAAGTGAGTTGTGGCTACACTTGCAGGTGCTGTAGAGATTAATTTTAATCTATACTGTTTTTTTGGTAATGCCCTGTCAATACAGCTTCCCTTTGACCTTGGTATAGTGGCAATTACTGTATTCTCTTTTACAGTGTAGGCTTATGTGGTGTGGAAACCTTGTGGGTTACTACTCTCCGCATCTAGACATGCATTTATGTACTCATCAATGCATGTGACAGATCATGTTAACACTGCTACTATCTTTTGTACAGTCCGCTGTTTTGCAGACTGATCAGTATGTTTTGTTTGGGTATCCTGGTGTTCATACAAATCATCATATATTCAACATGACTGTATGTCCGTTAAGCAGGATGGCATTCTACTTGAGAATCACTTCAAAAAAGATAGCAGGCGCTCCGCTCCAGAAAGAACATGGCATGATAACCTGTTTTGAGATGAGAGTTTGCAGCACACGCTTTTTACTCACTGTACCTTTCACAGATGGGAAATATCCATTTGCAGATCAGTCTTTGTCCTGCCCACATGGACAGTCGAGCACCGAAATTCTATGGCAATTCCTCTCTGAACAAGAGTATCAACAGCAACCTCATACACGTCTTTCAGCCTTGTTGGGCCGCATCAGTGAGGTGAAGCTGTGCCTCTCTGAGCACAGTGAGCAGGGAGTCCAGGTCTGGTTGCCCCCAGGTAACTCAGGGTGACCAACCCCAAGTTCCTTGCAAATACTTCAAAAAAGGTAGCAGGTGCTCCTCTCCAGAAAGAACATGGCATGATAACCTGTTCATTTGCTGCACTGTTCACATAATCATTTCTGTCTGCTATTGTATGCATAACCCAGATGACAGGTCTAGCCTTTTTGATGTTTCATATTTTTTGCCAAATTTGTTTTGACTATATTGACTTGCCTTCAAAATCTCTGAATACGTTGGCTTGCCATCACTGAAGGTCAAAATGGTGTCTTTTTACTATATAGCCTGATGGGACATAATTAGAGTGGGCTTATGTGGATTAATGTGTCTCAGAGCACTTAGGAGGCGTTGTAACTCAGCGACCTAAACTGATGTATCCCCTACATGTTTTGTTTGGGTATCGTGGTGTTCATACACATCATCATATATTCAGCATGACTGTATGTCCGTTAAGCAGGATGGCATTCTACTTGAGAATCACTTCAAAAAAGGTAGCAGGCGCTCCTCTCTGGAAAGAACATGGCATGATAACTTGTTCTGAGATCAGAGTTTGCAGCACATGCTTTTTACTCACTGTACCTTTCACAGATGGGAAACATCCATATGCATATCAGTCTTTGTCCCGCCCACATGGACAGTCGAGCACCGAAATGCTATGGCAATTCCTCTCTGAACAAGAGTACCAACAGCAACCCCATACACGTGTTTCAGCCTTGTTGGGCCTCATCAGTGAGGTGAAGCTGTGCCTCTCTGAGCACAGTGAGCAGGGAGTCTATGTCTGGTAGCCCCAGGTAATTCAGGGCGACCAACCCCAAGTTCCTTGCAAATACTTTAAAAAAGGTAGCAGGTGCTCCTCTCCAGAAAGAACATGGCATGATAACCTGTTCTGAGATGAGAGTTTGCAGCACGCTTTTTACTCACTGTACCTTTCACAGATGGGAAACATCAATTTGCATATCAGTCTTTGTCCCGCCCACATGGGCAGTCCAGCACCGAAATGCTATTGCAATATTTCTCTGAACAAGAGTACCAATAGCAACCCCATACACGTGTTTCGGACTTGGTGGGCCTCATCAGTGTGGTGAGGCTGTGCCTCTCTGAGCACAGTGAGCAGGGAGTACACGTCTGGTTGTCCCCAGGTAACTCAGGGTGACCAACCCCAAGTTCCTTGCAAATACTTCAAAAACGTAGCAAGCGCTCCTCTCCAGAAAGAACATGGCATGATAACCTGTTCTGAGATGAGAGTTTGCAGCACACGCTTTTTACTCACTGTACTTTTCACAGATGGGAAATATCCATTTACATATCAGTCTTTGTCCCGCCCACATGGGCAGTCCAGCACTGAAATGCTATGGCATTTCCTCTTTGAACAAGAGTACCAACAGCAACCCCATTGTATTTTGGAAGGAACGTGGGGTGTGTCACCCTAAGTTACCTGGGGGCAACCAGACGTGGACTCCCTGCTCACTGTGCTCAGACAGGCACAGCTTCACCTCACTGATGAGGCCCAACAAGGCTGAAACACGTGTATAGGGTTGCTGTTGGTACTCTTGTTCAGAAGGGAATTGTCATAGCATTTCGGTGCTGGACTGCCCATGTGGGCGGGAGAAAGACGGATAAGCAAATGAATATCTCCCATTTGTGAAAGGTACAGTGAGCAAAAAGCAGATGGCTGCGAACTCTCAAAGTGGTTAAAAACAACTGAACAGGTTATAATGCTGTGTACTTTTGAGAGATGGGAACCTGATACCTTTTTTGTACTTGAGAATCACCCTGGACTTTTACCAAACACTAGGTTCCTAGTCACTGGTATTATCATGTGAGTCTGAGTTTGTGTTTTTGCCATTGATCACTCTTAAAGCTGCAGTATGCTTCTTTTCTCCCTTCCCCTCCTCCCTATTGGTGGGCCTCTGCTGTCCCTTGAGTACTTTGTCCTGTTTCTTCTTGTTCTGTGAAGGTGAATGAGAGGATGGATAGTCCTCATCCCTATATCCCTGTAGTTGCCTAGGCTGTGCCCTATACTTTAACTGATTGTTTCTCTCCTCACCACTTCTGGCCCTGTAGGATCTTTTGCCCCTTTAGGATCTTCTACCCCAACCAGCTTCCTTCCCGGGGCTTGTACTATCCCTCTCTAAAGATACTGTTCTGCTGTGAGAGGTTTCCCTTTCTTCCTCTCCTACAGGGGGCATATTGGAACCATGTGTCCTTCCCTTTCTGCCTCTAGCTAGGAAGGTGTTTCTGACTGGTTTCTGTCTGATACCAGTGGTGCTGGTAGTTGGTGCTCTTTTAGCATGCTTATCCTCACCTGATTCCTTTCTTGGTCCCTCCCTGGTACTTCTATCCAAGTGATCTTTACCTAAGGACCTGTAAATAGCTGTCACAATTTGAGCAGCTGGAGTTGTCTTCCATTTACACTAGGCAACATTGATAGGCGTCTGAACACTTTTAGTCTCACTGGCTCTCCTTTTATGAGGGCATGAATACACCATCTACCATGAGATGATTACCCCCAGCTATTGCCAGTCCTACACTCATTGCTGCTTCTGCTCTCTAGGAGTTCAGTATCTCTCCCAGAATGGAGGTCAATGCTGTAATTGAAGGTGTCCCTATTAAATGAAGGTGCAACCAACTATACACTGAAACCCAACTGTCACGGTGTTCCATAGATGGATTACAACCTGTTGGCATTATGATTAGTAAAGCCCTCTGCCTTTGCTGAGGAGTGACCTGAGGTTAGGCTGCCTCTAGCTAATTCAACTTAGATGAATACCATTTAGTGATCGCCTCCTGCCTTGTCTTGCTCTATAGTCTACTGATTAGGCAAGGACAGTGTCAACGTGTCTCCTCAGGAGTTCATAGCCCTCTCTAGTATAAGGTTCATTTGCCTCCCTATTTGGCTAGGAAGCTGAGGATGTGTTCTAAGGTTTACCCTTCCATAGTAAAAGTGACATGTTTAGCTCTAGTAGTAAGGTATGTCAGGTCCCCTTGAAACTAGGTCTGGTGAACTACCTGCTGCAAAGCAAACACAGGATATCTATATGGTATATACTGTATTTGGTCTAGATTCCTTCTAATGCGTAGGGTTTCAAATATGTCTCCTGGTTTGGTAGCAGCTGTCTTCATATATGTAAACAGGGTTTCCCCAGGCAATCCTCCATGCATAGCCACTGCCAGTGTAAAGCTGGTGTTGACATCTGTAAAACTTCATTCCTTTAACTACAGGGTTACCGCTTGGTGGCAATCTACAGGTATAGGGACATCAACATGTGGGTTATTTATTCTAATATCTCTCAATTAGATATCTGTTAAGAGTATTTGCTTAAAAGACACCTTCTCTTCACTAGAGTGCATATTATTATTTGTAACTGCAGGCCTGTAGCAATCCCTGTACCCCCTCTTCGGTATCTAAGTAGGGAGAATATTTTAGGGTGTAGGATTGTCTAAGCAGTCAAGCACACACAAGGAATCCAAAAGTGACGAGATTCTTATCACCTCTATCTCAAGAGCCTTTGTCCACCTCTAGGGGAGTGTCCTAGACCCCCCAGCAAGGGCTGTGGTGGGAATAGAGATAGAGAAAAGTTTATAACTGTCACTGTCCATCAGTAAAGAAGGTAAGCAACAACAGCTGAAGTAGGTGACTAATCTCTTTCATCAGCCCAGGGAGTGGTTTACTAATGTAACATTATATTTTAGTGATGGTCCACTGTTCAAACCTTCAAGTAACCCTGTGTGCATGTATTAAATATGTACACCATGTATAACATATCAATACACTCTGCTTCAAATAGATGCCGTACTCTAAAAGTCCATGTTCAAATGCTTCTGTCAAAATTCTCAGCACACAATTAATGCTTCTTACACTCTCATGTATAAACTAATTATTTTAATTATGAGAAATAAGTAATAAAGAAACATTGCTACCATTATAGTCATTAAACATAACACACTTGGGGCCTGATTTATGGAATTCATTGTGCTCTGAAAAGTGACTTTGCACATTTTTCAGCACAAAGGTCTGTCTGCAGATTCATGTAATTAACAGGGTTAAATCCCAAAACATTGAAAAAGTATTAACAGGGTTGGATCCCAAGACTTGTGCACTAGGAGGGGTTTTGGTTCCTAGTCACCTGATTTGGTATCATGTGAAAACTACAGCTACCAGAATCCCTAGAGACTATAAGAGCTGCTAATTGGAATCACCTGAATACGAGCAGAACCTCCCTGATGATTGTTTGTGACAGGAAAGAGCTAGGAGGAGAAAAAAAAGAGCAACTAAACAACAAATGGGATCCAACCCTGTTAATACTTTTTCAATGTTTTGGTATTCAACCCTGTTAATACTTATTAAATAGTTTTTTGGATCTAACGCAGTTACTTTTTGTATCAGGTCTAATTTGAGTGCGAACTGGAGAGTGCGCCTCGCCATCCCCTTTTTTTATTGCATACAATCTTGCTTTACATTTACACTTGAAATTCCATGAATACGCTGACAGTACAATAAATGCTTTTGCGGGCAGGTACGCGCAAAGTGGTGTACAGTGCAGGATACTTTGCCGGCTCTATGCGTTTTTTCTGTGAATCGGGCCCTAAACATGCAAAAGGTCACTGTGGGAAAAACAGCTATAATTGTATTAATGACCTGCTTATATATCTACTAAAGATCAAACAATTATTTAAAAAAAAAATAATAGCCCCTTCAAAGGTAACTGTCTACCTCATCAGATCTTGCTAGGCACTTCATAAAATGATCTGCCTTTTTAATGCTCTATGCCTCTCCTCTTACCCAATGTGATATTAAAAGAAGGTTAAAACACAATTGATACTCACTACGCCTTAGAAGGTAGGGAGACGAAATGGAGGTGGGAGCCTGAAAGCTTTATGAAAGCTTCTTCAAAAAATAGTTCTGTTCAGAGAGCAAAAGACTTTCTGTGATTCAGAAGGCCCAATAATGCAACTTTGGGGGCAATCCCAGCCTGAACAAAGATGAGGATTCCTCCCTCCTCCGCATTGGTTTGCATGAAGGGAGCTCCCAGTCTGAGTTTGGTCATCCAGCCTCTGGTCTACCTCTTTTCTTCTATCAGCCTGGTTAAGAACAGCATTGTTTCTCTCAAATCCAGTCTCCTTTTATAGTTTCAGCCCTCTGCTCAGCCTTTCTGCTACCAATCGGCATAAGCAGCAGGAGGCAGCTGAGGCCGCTTTCTACCATTCAGCATTTAAGAGCAAATAACTGCTCAGGTAATTGTCACTTTCTAGTAATCCATATTATGGACAAAGGCTGCTGACGGCACTGTCATTTCCTACCAATCAGTGTCAACAGCAGTATGCAGCTCTATCATCAGCATCTGGCAAGAACCGTCACAGCAGTCAAGAGCAACAGCAGACTACTTTGCCCTTTCACGTAGTTTATTAGATAAAACATATACTTAGTGCATCATGGTTATTCACTAAATAACCTATAACCTACTTACATTCATTCTCTTCCATTGTAGGTCTTTCAAGGATTGTTTTATTGACTGCAATACAAAGCTTTTTTTACCATTACCGGGACACTTGCAATACTTCCCAGAAAGTCTGGAGTACAGTCAGAGGTTTGTATTCATTATTTGGCAGCAGTCTTGCAAAACATTGTCGCTCATCGCAGACAATGAAACTAAATATAATTCACTGTTCTTCATGTTGCACTATGACACCTTTACACATTGCCTCACTTGAATATAATTAAAACAATTCTCAGATTTTAAGAAATGTGTCTTTGTGCTCACATTAAAGCAGTCACGGCCTGGGAATATCACTCAGATATCAAGCTCTGAACATGAATAAACATGAACATACATGACTTCTTGAGGGGCATACTAAGGCCTCCAGATAAGCGTTGTACAAAGCCTTTTTACACATTAAAATTTTGCAAATACAACCACTTGTTTCTTTCTGTTCATGTTTATCAATGCACTATAGGAGAGCAGAGGGCAGGTCACTTGACAGGAACCAAAGCATCTTAATTGTTCTCTGCCTATATGAAATCACAGGCTAGTGGGGATGCGGTCTGAAAATAAGACATTTGCTCTCTTAGCTGTGAGCAACAAGCTTTTCTGAAACACACAGCAGACAGTGAGATAACTAATGGTTTCTTTTGTTTAGCTTCTGCTGTGTTTTGTGTCTAGATGCTCACGTTCTGTGCATTTATCAGCAGGCTGCATCTATATGGTGTGTTGATACACATTAGTGTGTAGGAGAAGGGCTTCCACAAATATAATGCATGTTTGAAGCCAGACATCTTTGCTACAGATCTGTTTTCTTTCTAAGATGTTCTGTTCATTTTAAATGTATTCATGTTGTGGTTGCCTGTCGCATAAATATTCACACTTCAAAACCTTATCTGAGGCACGTGTTGAGTATGGAATGTCTAGTTTAAACGTCCTACAACTTTAACCAATGTGGCAAATGGCATTATGAATGCTCACTGGCAGGGTGGCTCTTAGTCAAGTTTGACTGATTACCATTACACCAGTCACAGCTTTCACAGACTCTATCAGCACTTAAATACTGCAATTCAAACATTAACACCCTGACTCTCCAACCTGTACACATGCTGTGAAAAACCAACAAAAATGATGGTTACATTTGTAACTGGAATGAAACAAAGCAAGACATATCCCAGTAAAGGTAATCCAGACAGGTATTTAACATTATTTAGTGGTTCGTGCATTCTTTCTTCGACTTCTACGCCCTATGATTATTATTTCCTCAGTCAATAATTTACGACCTCTGAATGGTGCAAGGTTAACTGCCAAGCCAGCATTTGATCATGTGATTTGTTATTTGTATGGGAAGCTCAGTGTTAAGTCTCATATTTTCGGCTAGTTACAGGGTGCGTGTGCTACTGCACTCTCTGCTTTATCTATTAATTGTGAGTGAAACCTGCTTTGTTGTCACAGTGTGGGTCACTATCGTGTGAGAATGATTTCCATACAGTTAACTTTTTGCACGCGTCGTCTAGATGACACACACTTTTGACTCTCCTGCAAAGGAGAAAACTCATTTTTACTCCCTTGAACTGCATTCACTCACAAAGGTTTAACATAGGGAGTAAAATACTCCCACCTAAACATCTTCAGGGTAATTCATAGAATTTCGCAGAAAAGTGTCACAAGCGGCTGGCGCAGAGTGTCCGCGTGCGATTGTCTGCGCCAGGCACATGCGCTAAAACCGATTTCCGCGCACAGCGTATTCATGGATTTTAGGCTCCCAAACCAGCCGTGGCGCAGAGTATCGCAGCGACCCTGCAGCAGCGCCAGTAACGCCCCCAAGAACGCCCTCGCGCAAGGAAAAGCCATAAAAATTGCTAAATCATCGCAAAGGGCTGTTCTAACCCTGGACCAGTTTACAGGGCTGCCAAACAATGAACGCAAAGTGGGTAACGTGCATATCAGGGGTACACGGGAAGTAATACACGCGATTAGCCAGGGTACGTGTATTACAGGGGTACGCGGGAAGTTTTACACGCGATTTGGCTGGGTACGTGTATTACAGGGGTGCGCGTGAATTCTCACATGCGATTTGGCCAGGTACGTGTATTACAGCGGTGCGCGGGAAGTTCCACACGCGAATAGCCTGGGCGCGTGTATTTCAGGGGTGCGCGGGAAGTTCCACACGCGAATAGCCTGGGCGCGTGTATTTCAGGGGTGCGCGGGAAGTTCCACATGCGAATAGCCTGGGCGCGTGTATTTCAGGGGTGCGCGGGAAGTTTTACACGCGATTTCAGCAGGGTACGTGTACTACAGGGGTGCGCGGGAATTCTCACATGCGATTTGGCCAGGTACGTGTATTACAGGGGTGCGCGGGAATTCTCACACACGATTTGGCTTGGTACGTGTATTACAGGGGTGCGTGGGAAGTTACACACGCGATTAGGCTGGGTGGGTACTCACAGGTGTTCCCTGTACACCCTCGGCGGCCCCTGCAGGCAGCCCACAAAACAGGGGACTACCCTGCACACCTGCTCATGTCCCCCTGCACCCCCATCCCCCAGCAGTGCAGGGGCACCCTCCACCAGGCCCCCACTCATGTCTCCCACCACCCCCACCCCCCAGCAGTGCAGGGGCAGCCCCCACCAGGCCCCCACTCATGTCTCCCACCAGCCCCACCCCCCCAGCCACCAGGGGCACCCTCCACCAGGCCCCCACTCATGTCTCCCACCACCCCCACCCCCCAGCAGTGCAGGGGCACCCTCCACCAGGCCCCCACTCATGTCTCCCACCACCCCCACCCCCCCAGCCACCAGGGGCACCCTCCACCAGGCCCCCACTCATGTCTCCCACCACCCCCACCCCCCAGCAGTGCAGGGGCAGCCCCCACCAGGCCCCCACTCATGTCTACCACCACCCCCACCCCCCAGCCACCAGGGGCACCCTCCACCAGGCCCCCACCCATGTCTCCCACCACCCCCACCCCCCAGTCACCAGGGGCACCCTCCACCAGGCCCCCACTCATGTCTCCCAGCGTGCTACGTGTATTTCAGGGGTGCGCAGGAAGTTCCACACGCGAATAGCCTGGGCGCGTGTATTTCAGGGGTGCGCGGGAAGTTCCACACGCGAATAGCCTGGGCGCGTGTATTTCAGGGGTGCGCGGGAAGTTCCACACGCGAATAGCCTGGGCGCGTGTATTTCAGGGGTGCGCGGGAAGTTTTACACGCGATTTCAGCAGGGTACGTGTATTTCAGGGGTGCGCGGGAAGTTCCACACACGAATAGCCTGGGCGCGTGTATTTCAGGGGTGCGCGGGAAGTTTTACACGCGATTTCAGCAGGGTACGTGTATTTCAGGGGTGCGCGGGAATTCTCACACGCGATTTGGCTTGGTACGTGTATTACAGGGGTGCGTGGGAAGTTACACACGCGATTAGGCTGGGTGGGTCCTCACAGGTGTTCCCTGTACACCCTCGACGGCCCCTGCAGGCAGCCCACAAAACAGGGGACTACCCTGCACACCTGCTCATGTCCCCCTGCACCCCCACCCCCCAGCAGTGCAGGAGCAGCCTCCACCAGGCCCCCGCCCATGTCTCCCACCACCCCCACCCCCCAGCAGTGCAGGGGCAGCCTCCACCAGGCCCACACTCATGTCCCCTATAACCCCCACCCCCCCCGCCACCAGGGGCACCCTCCACCAGGCCCCATCCATCTGTCCCACCACCCCCCAGCAGTGCAGGGGCAGCCTCCACCAGGCCCCCACCCATGTCTCCCACCACCCCCACCCCCCAGCAGTGCAGGGGCAGCAGGCAGTCAGGCAGCAGCAGATGGCAGGTGGGAGCGTGCTCAGGGCTCTGGGGGGCAGTAGTTTGGCCTTCCGGGCAGGAGCGTGGTATTCCGCGTGCTTACGCGTGGCCAGCTTGGTACGGAGTGATTTGGCACGTGAAAATCCTGCACGTCAGCGTGAAAACCGAGGAAAGGCCCTCAGCGCGTAAGCGCGTCTGTGACGTGACCCGCACAGGTGTTTCCCACACAGCACGTGATGACAGAGCACACGTGGAAAGACTGCACGTCAGAGTGTAATCGCGTGTGATTGGTGGAAATGGCCCTACACACAGAAGTGACAAAGCGTGTGATTGGTGGAAATGGCCCTACACGCAGAAGTGACAAAGCGTGTAATTGGTGGAAATGGCCCTACACGCAGAAGTGACAAAGCGTGTAATTGGTGGAAATGGCCCTAGCGCGTACACGCCGCGTAAGTGACGCTGGATGTGTGGGCCTGTATAAAAGGTACGTGTAGAACACGTTTTCCTTGTACGTGCTTTTTGTGGAGAGCGAGTGGGTGAATTCTGTACTTCTTGTCGTTTCACACGCGATTTACTTCACGGCGTTTCAAGTTCGTATTCCCTGTTACCTCTGACAGCTTTTTCTCTTTTTTCGCTTTTACTGGTTTACCTGGGCCTGTTCCCTCAAACAGTGTTCCCTTCTACTGTTGTCCTGTCTCCTCAGACAGCGTACAAATCTTCTTTTGGCGGGGGTGTTGCCAACCAAACATGCTCCTTTTACACGCTCGTTTACCAGGCAGACGGTGAGTCACGCACGTATCTAACATCTGTGCTTGCCCCGTGTGTAGCCTACCCCTTCAGAGGTCATTCTAGGCTGCGTGTGACACGCATACGTTCATTCTTGTGTTACTGGGTGCCACAGCGTAGTGCAGGTTTTTCTTTCTGCACACGTGGTCTAGGAGGGGTTGCGTGCACGTCATCTCCCTTTTTTGGGGCTCCTGTGCGTAGCGTGACCCGTCATCTTTCCCCAGGGGTTACAATCAGCCTTGCAAGAGTACTAGGGTACAATTACCATCTGGTACCCAACCCCTTTGACCCCCAATTGCCCAGGACAATAGTTTACAGCCACTCCCATATGCATATTTACGTCAGTGCCATGGCTGGGAGGCGAGGATTCCGTAAGGGTGGCAAAGGTGGAAGAGCCACAAGTGGTGGCCGTGGTGGATCCGGTAGGGGACGTGGTCGTTACTTGCAGGGTGAGCCTGTCCCCCCATGTGTGGAGGACCAGTCAAGGGCACCCATAATCCCCCCCCCTCCCGTTGAGGCTGATGTGGCTGACACCATCCATGCTCAGCCCTTGTTGGACCAGCCCATTGTGGCACCAGATCTGGCTGACTCCATGGCTGACTTCCAGGTCAGCAGGCCTATGACACGTGCGCTGGTGCACGTTGATGTCACCATGCCACGTGCATCTGGGCCAGCAAGGTCATCTGCTGCACCAAGGAGGCAGGGCGGAGAGGCTGCAGGGGCAGCTGCGGCTCCATCCACCCCAGCCCTCACACACCCAGCCAGGACAGTGTCGGTCCTAGTCCATGCTGCTGACATTCCCCCTGACACCATCACACTAGAGCCAATGCCTGCACCAACTCCCATGCTGAGTGTGCAATCCCACACTCCTGATACAGAGTCCACCAGGGCTCCTGCCCCTAGTGTCCAGAGCGGTGCAGGACACTCAGGATCACCACCACCTTCCAAGCAAAAGAGGAAGAGTGCTCGTCCGGCACAGGCTGATGCCCCAGACACGGCTACACAGTCCGGCCCGTCCGTGAAGCCCAGCTTCACGGATGACGAACTGAATGCACTTGTCGAGTATGTGTCCGCACATGACAATGAGATGGTCATTGTTGCAGGATCCAAGACCACACCTGCACAACGCCAGGCACACTGGCAGACAGTTGCGGACATCGTAAGTGCCCTTGGAATCGTGAGGCGCACAGCCAATGATTGCTATAAGCGCTGGAATGACCTAAAGCGCAGGGCAAAGAGTAAGCTGGCCTCAAGTCATGCCGCAACTCTAGTGACTGGAGGTGGGTCTCCAGTAGTAGACATGGAACTCACTCCACATGAGTCAGTCGCTGGGACCTACGTCACGGAGGAACAGATCCAAGGCGTGGGAGATCTGGCTGATTACGAGGCATTGTCCGGTGAGTGCACATGCATGTGTGTGTCATCCATGTGCATGGTGTGTGTGTGAGGGCTTCTGTTTGTGTGCCAGGTGAGAGTGTGTGCGCCTGAGTCGTATGGGTCAGCCATGTGCTTCATGCAATACTTCCTGCGCAGCTGCATTTGGCCATAGCAGTATCCCTTCTGCCAACAGTAGACATCTAGCCCAACTGCACGCCAGTTGCCCTTGAAGTGTCACCTTGCCACAACATAGTTGCTTATTTTTCACTGTTCATTCAGTCAGATTGTTTGCATTCCCCCACTTTTACTAGGCATGTCGCTGTCCACTAGTCACATGTCTGACATGGCTATGGTAAAGTGGAGTAACTTTGTTACCTGGATATCATTTGTACACACATGTCCCTGTGCAATTGGACCATTTCAGACTGGCAGCTCCAGGTGAAAAATCTGACCTGTTAGAATTAGAAAAGCGATTACATGCGGGAACTGGACTGAATGAATAGGTGCTGCCCTCCTCTCCATCTTCACTCAATAGCAATGGTACATGCCATCTGTGTGATGGCATGTGTGTTTCACCTGGCAATCACAGGCCAATGTGTGATGCCACTGTCAGGCAGCATGCAGAAAATGTGTTCATCTTCCATCTTGGTGTCATCAGTGTGTGCCATTTGCCTGCCCTTCATACGCAGTGAGGGTGCATGCATGGGAGGGTTTTAGTCATGTGGGACATGTGTCAATCAAGTACTGGTTCTCTTGCTTCTCAGCCCTCATTGTGTGCCATGGTGCTAATGCCTGTTTCCATTTCTTTGTTTTTATGTCTTTGCAGGGGAAAACGCACCTGATACTGCTGGGGTTGTGGAGATGGTGCAGACCCAGGAGGGGTCCGAGGGCCGACCAACCACCAGTGAGGGACGTGGTGTGGTGGTGGGGGAGAACCCACAAGTGCTGCAGGTTGTGCTCTCAAGGGGTGTCTCTGGCTGCACCTCCCCCGAGCTGTACTCAGGTGTTGATTCGGATGAGACCTACGTGCCGTCGCAGGTGAGTGTTCCAGGAAGGGATTCTGTTCTGTCTCACCCACCTGCACCAGGGTCAGAACCCTCAATGGGGATGTCAGTGTTGGCAGCTACGCCTTTGGTGGTTACGGATGCAGGGTCACACTCCGCGACATCTGATCCTGTTCCTGGGCCAGCAGATCAGGGGGGGAATGCAGTCCTGCAGCCTCAGGCAGTGCCGGCACAGCAAGGCGCAGTTCGCCTTGCCCCAGACAGGTGTGGTGCCCGCCGACGTGGTGGCCGTACGCCACCTGGCAATACCGCATGGGAGCAATCCATTTACGGTATGGCAACCCAACAGGCTGCATCATCCGAGATGATGGCTCAGGCCATGGATAGGGTGGCCACTTCCATTGTCCCCCCAGAAAGGCTGATGGAGCGACTAGAGCAGGCAACCGACTCCATCTGCCAGTCACACAGGGATGACATGTTGGGGTCCAACAGGGACAGGCGGGCGGCACTGGCGACTCTGCAGGAGGCCATCTCCATTGAGTCCCAGGGCCACAGGGAAGCCCTGAGGCAGGAGCTCCTTCACCTCAGGACGACTCTTGTTGAGCTTGAGGCTTCAACACACCAAAGGACAGAACAGCAGCTGGAGCGTCTCACCCGTACGCTCTCAGCTGGGATGCAGGCAACGAGGGCGGAGGTCCGGGCATCCCGTGAGTTGTTGCATGGGGACCTCCGCACACTCATCCTCCAGAACCAGACCTACCACACCCGCATGCTTGCAGCCATGGAGGAGCAGACTAGGGCCTTGCGTGGGCTGCCTCCCATAGTGCAACCACCTCCGGATGCCGCCTCACAGGGTGATAATAGCGACAGCAGTGATACTCCCACAATAGGGTAGCCGTGTGGGCCATGAGCCCATGGAGGTGTTTTATTTTCCCAGGATCCACGCAGGTGGGTTCTGGTGTGCATCCTGTCCTCGGACCTCCTGGGTGGCCTCCCAAACCCCCCCGGGCCCATCAATGGCCATTTTTGATTGTTTCTTATTTTTATTTTTATTTTTATTTATTTTATTCCCTATTTTTTTGGGACGATTTGTTGGCTTCCGTGGTTCCTGTGGGCATACGCTGCATTGTGGCTGGGCACATGCAGGCTTGTAATGTATTTGGTTCAGATGCTTGGGTTTGAGTCACACACACCCCTCCTGCTTCCCGTTTCCATGGGCTTGCAAAGGGTGTGCCCAAGTGACAGTGAATTACACAGTGACGTTGGACTCCCATGAGCTGTGTGGGCAGTCTGTAGTCAATACTGTGTATACATTCCTAGTGCATATTGCTGTTGTGTTGTACACTGCATGTTGCATTGATGTGTAACTCATCTTCTGTGTCTACCTCCCAATTTGCAGGTCCATTCCTCAAGTCTACACAAGGACCTCTAGTCTGGAGATGGGGTCCATGTTGGCAGCAGTGCACCTACAACTCTACATGGCGCCAACACTGCACAGTTGGTAGTGGTGGGAGTGCAGGCATTTCCAGGTGGTGAGACTACTAATATGTAACATTTGTGATGTCATGTTAATGGTAGTACGTGCTCAAGTATGTTGTTGGTCCGGCATTGCTGTGAGCATTTCAGGTGTTGCAGGTTTCTAATAGGGACACTGTACATAGTGACACTAGTGTCATGTTGTGGGGATTACTTTGTTTACCTGCAAATAGCATGACATCGGTGTGTCGTGTGGCAGTGCTGGGGTTCGGTTGGCTGCCATGGCACTGTCCTCTTGTTGGATTTTGCAAGTGGGTATTCATTTTAGCTGCTTGAATGTGTAACTTCACCAAACTGCATTGGTGGTGTCTGTGTGGGTAGGGATGCACACATTGTGACACTTCCAGGTGAACAATCTCAGGCTGATATGGTATTCACGGTTCATTCTCCAGACATTCAGGATCAGTGTCAGGTTGAGTCATCATTGATTGTCAGATGGAATGTGCCAGGGCAGTGTGCACTCCACAGGGGTGTGATTTCTATGTGAAGTAATTAGCCACTAGCTGTGTACGGGCTGTCTCCCCCCGTGCCCTTTCCCCTCCCATGCGCAGCGGCTGTGCATGTGGTTGGGGATGTGGGGCCACCACCATGTCCACGGCCAGGCCGCGGCGTGTTGCAACGTTGTGCAGGACACATGCTGCCACTATGATCCTGCACACTACTGGGGGAGCGTACAACAGCTGGCCGCCAGAACGGTCAAGGGAGCGAAAGTGTGACTTTAGCACTCCAAATGTGCGCTCCACTATGCCCCGGGTTGTAATGTGGGCTGTGTTATATTTTACCTGCGGTGGCGTGGTGGGGTTCCGAGTTGGCGTCATCATGTGGGGGCTGAGAGGGTAGGCACTGTCCCCTGTGGAGGTGGTGATTGGTATCATTGGTGGGGTTGTGACCTTGCTCAGTATCTGACATGCATGCATGTGCAGTGGCATTCATACTCACCAAGCAGCCATGTATCGCCATGGACATTCGGTAAATGAAGCTGTTGTGGGTTGACCCGGGATAGTTGGCATATACTGAGGTGATGATTCCCTTGGCATTACATACTACCTGCACGTTGATGGAATGCCAGTGCTTGGGGTTCCTATAGATGTGCTCTGAGGCCCTGGGGGGACGTAGAGCCACATGGGTGCAGTCGATGGCACCTAGCACTTTGGGGAATCGTGCCACACCGTAAAAATCCAGGGCGGCAGCATGCCTTTCTGCAGGTGTTCTGGGCAGGTATATGTGCCTGCGGACTGATGGGCGTGCAGTGATGATGTTCAAGACCTGGTGTAGGCAGCGTGACTGGGTGTCCTGTGATACACCACCCACAATGGCACTTGTCTGCTGAAATGATCCAGTGGCTAAGAAGTGCAGTACATTGAGGACCTTCTCCAGGGGGCTGAGTGCTTGGGAGCACAGGGTGGGTGATGTGAGGTCATCCTCCCACTCACTCACCAGGTCCAGTATAATGTGTGGTGGAAACCTGTACCTACCATGCACCTGGTCATCAGGCATCCCGAAAAGGCTGGTTCTGGGTGTGATATTCTGGCCCTGACTATCCTCCTCCTCCTCCTTTGGTAGCCCACGCCCACTGCTGCTAGGAACGGTATGTTCATCCTGGGTCTGAGCTTGTTCTTTTGTTAGCGCGCAAATTTATGCGTTGCGCGTGTTTTAGGCGAGCGTGTGACCCGCGCACCCCTGAAATCCAGTACCCAGTCCAATAGCGTGCGGAAATTCCCACGCACCCGGGATACAGGTGCGCTGACGTACTTGCGTGTGTAAGTGTCCGGGCACCCCTGATATACACGTACATAGGCCAATCGCATGTACGCGCACTTTTGTCCAATTACACGCGATGACACTCTGACGTGCAGTCCAATTACACGCGATGACACTCTGACGTGCAGTCTTTCCACGTGTGCTCTGTCATCACGTGCTGTGTGGGAAACACCCGTGCGGGTCACCTCACAGACACGCTTAAGCGCTAAGGGCCTTTCCTCGGTTTTCACGCTGACGTGCAGGATTTTCACGTGCCAAATCACTCCGTACCAAGCTGGCCACGCGTAAGCACACGGAAGACCACGCTCCTGCCCAGAAGGCTGAACTACTGCCCCCCAGAGCCACGAGCACGCTCCCACCTGCCATCTGCTGCTGCCTGACTGCCTGCTGCCCACGTGCACTGCCATTTCCTGCCTGCACATCAGCCAGGGGTGCTGTTGCTGTGACCACCCCTGCTGGAACCGAAGACTCCCGACTGGAATTCCATCGCTCCACAGCCGAGCCCCAGGACCCAGTTGCCCACCCACTCCTGCCTCTGGGGTTGTCATGTCGGGGCAAACACCATCTGTGACCACTGACAACCCCCGCCAGAGAGGCAGAGGGGCACCAGCTTCAGTGCCACCGAAGTTGGTGTCGTGGTGGAGCAAGTCCTGGGGCAGTATGATGCCCTCTTCGGAAGTTCCCGCGCCGACAAGGAAGGACGGACTCGGATCTGGACTGACATCGTGACTGCCATCAACGCGGAGGGGGTGGCAGTCCGGGACTTCCAACATGTCAGGATGTGCTGGGAGGACTTCAGGTCCAGGACCCTGAACAAGGCCCGGCGCCTCTTGAAGGCAGCGGATGCCAAGGGGTGCCGGGGCCACTTGTCGGAAGAACAGATGGGGGTCCTGGAACGCATATCCCCAGCGCTCCACGTCCAGGTCCTGGAGAAGCAGACCCATCTGGAGTCGAGCGGTGAGTGTACATGCATCCTGATTGTGAGCAGTGCGTGTGGTGATTATTCGGTATTGTGCAGGTTGCACATCTGTTTGTATGGGGTCGAGTATGGGTGGGGGTGTACAGGGCCGTGGGGCTGACACATGCAAGGGCTGTGATGTGCGAGACATGGATGGTGCTTGTGTGTGTAGGCTTGCATGGCAAATGCAGTTGTGCGTGCACACATGTTTGGATGAATGTGTATGTAAGTAGACATGTCCGTGATGTCAGGCATGTATGTTGTTTTGGGCTGCATGTACGTGCACTGTGTACATGTGCATGTGTGTGTATTTGACAAGGGTGCAACAGTGATGCAACATGGATGCATGTGACTGCGGTATGTGTAAGCCTGATTGGCAGATGTGACATGGATGCCCGTCTGAACAGTGCAACACTTGGCAGAGGTGTACACATGCATGCAAGTGTGGTGGTGTGTGTACATGTGTGGTGCACTTCCTGTGTTGCATGTGATGTCTGGCTCCCCTTTGGCTGCTCATGCTGTTGTATGTGTAGGGATGGTGCTGGCAGTTGCGATATGGCTGTGGTATGGCTCATGTGTGCGAGTTGCAATGACATGTGTGTTGGTGATTGTGATGACATGTCTGAGGTTTGCCAATGCCACTCATGTGCAACTGTCATGTGTGTATGTGTCCATTGTACAGCGCCCTGATGCCTGTGTTTTGTTTCTCCCTGTCTGCAGCGTCAACTGATGAAGAGGGCGGAGAAGGTGCAAGGCCCGGCTCCCCTCCCGTGTTGTCATCTCGTCGGGGAGTGAGGAGTCCGGTGCCGCGTCCCAGGCTGCAGCTGCCGGGGGGAGGTCCAAGAGGCGGAGGTTGCAGTTGGACTCCTCGGCAGCAGAAGGGGCAGCTGGGACCCCACAGGGCCCAACAGGGGAAGATGGCACGGAGTCATCCAGGTTGGTGGGGGGTTTGGTGGAGGAGGAGGCCGTGCAAGCACCAGAGACGGGGTCTGGAGGTGGGGATCCCACTGGTGCTAGTGGTGCAGTGCAGGACTAGGGACAGGAGGCAGCACAGGCGGCCGCGGAGGTGCCTGTGTGCAATCCTGTCCCCGATCCTGTCCCTGCATCATCTTGCACCTGCAGGGATGCCTACGTCCAGACCCGTTTTCAGGCAGGGGATGAGCTGACGTCAACTGGCCTTCCTCTGCCTGCGGACGTGGCCATCCACGTCCGGGTTGAGCCTGTCCTGGCTGGTGTGGCGTTGTGTCAACGGGCCATGCGAGGTGACCTGCAGTCTTTTCATGGAGAGACTGCACGTCATCTCGAATGGCTCGTTGACCACGTCAGCCTGCTGGGACAGGTCACCCAGGCCGGATTCCGCAGTCTGATGGGGCTTGCTCCGACCCCCTCCTCAACTGGACACCCTACGCGCCAGTCATCCTCTGTGCCATCTTCCCACCCATCAGTCACCTGGGTGCCCTGTCGAGCTGCCTCTGACGGTGCGGCCAGGCTGGTGGAGGAGGCATCCCTGCCACAGTCGGGAGTCGGAGGTCCAGCAGGGGTGGCCACATCAACAACTGCACCCCAGCCGGCGGAGGATGTGCAGGCAGCAGGAGGCAGTGCACGGGCAGAGGCAGAGCAGCAGCAGCAACATGGTGGGAGCCATGAAGTCTCGGGGCCTTCGACTTCGGAGGGGCAGGCATCGGCCGGAGGGCAGGAGGACCCAGGACAGAGAGTGTCTTCCGCGTGGCAGCGGTTGGGCCACGCCATAGGTGCGGAGCGGCGGCGGGCGGAAGAGGCGCGGCTCACAATGGTCAGGGCGGAGAACTCCATGCGGAGGGCCCTGAGGCGGGCCGAGTGCCTCGAGGCAATCCGCAGGGGGTTGGAGGAGGACACAGCGTCATCCCTGCGGACCCTCGGGGCCATGGAACTGGACCGCCTCCGGGACATCGAACAGGAGTTCGATGATGCCCTGGGCCGGGACACCACGGAGTGAGCCGCTGGACTTGCCCACCGCCTTTGTATATAGTTCTTTAGTTTTATGTTTCCTTTGTTTCTTATTATGATTTGGAGTCGACAGACACTGCTCCACTTTTTGTATATAGTTGATTTTTAGTTAGGTTTTTTAGTAGGTTTCCTTAGTTCAGTTGGGCTCATGGACCCTTGGTATTTTTTTACGTAGTTCTTTCTTGCATAGAGATTTTTTTACAATAGACTTTGGACGAAATTTTTTTGGATTCTGATTTGCAGTTTTTTATTTTTATACGGACATGCAGCTTATTTTTTCGCATTCCCGTTGTAGTTTGTTTCCTTTCTTTTGCATTCTTTGATTTTTTTCTATACATTTTTGTTTTCATACTTCACTGTGTGGTATCATCTCATTGGTTTCATGCATGTCATGTTGGATGTTTTCCCATTCAATTGCAAGCATTGTGTGTGACGGACATGTGTTCATTAGCTTCATGAACATTGGGGGTGTAACATGTAATTTCCATTTCCATGGGGGTGAATGGGTTACTTGGTAGGGCTTTTTGGCTGTGGAGGCTGACCATGACGCACAGGATTGGGGATTGTGAGGACCTGGTGGAGGGTGCCCCTGGTGGCTGGGGGGTGGGGGTGGTGGGAGACATGAGTGGGGGCTTGGTGGAGGATGCCCCTGGATGGTGGGGGGTGGGGGTGATAGGGGACATGAGTGGGGGCCTGGTGGGGGCTGCCCCTGGATGCTGGGGGGTGGGGGTGGTGGGAGACATGAGTGGGGGCCTGGTGGAGGGTGCCCATGCACTGCTGGGGGGTGGGGGTGGTGGGAGACATGAGTGGGGGCCTGGTGGAGGGTGCCCATGCACTGCTGGGGGGTGGGGGTGATGGGAGACATGAGTGGGGGCCTGGTGGGGGCTGCCCCTGGATGCTGGGGGGTGGGGGTGGTGGGAGACATGAGTGGGGGCCTGGTGGGGGCTGCCCCTGGATGCTGGGGGGTGGGGGTGGTGGGAGACATGAGTGGGGGCCTGGTGGAGGGTACCCATGCACTGCTGGGCGGTGGGGGTGATGGGAGACATGAGTGGGGGCCTGGTGGGGGCTGCCCCTGGATGCTGGGGGGTGGGGGTGATAGGGGACATGAGTGGGGGCCTGGTGGGGGCTGCCCCTGGATGCTGGGGGGTGGGGGTGGTGGGAGACATGAGTGGGGGCCTGGTGGAGGGTGCCCCTGGATGGTGGGGGGTGGGGGTGGTGGGAGACATGAGTGGGGGCCTGGTGGAGGGTGCCCCTGGTGACTGGGGGGGGTGGGGGTGGTGGGAGGCATGAGTGGGGGCCTGGTGGAGGGTGCCCCTGGTGACTGGGGGGTGGGGGTGGTGGGAGACATGAGTGGGGGCCTGGTGGAGGGTGCCCCTGGATGCTGGGGGGTGGGGGTGGTGGGAGACATGAGTGGGGGCCTGGTGGAGGGTGCCCATGCACTGCTGGGGGGTGGGGGTGGTGGGAGACATGAGTGGGGGCCTGGTGGAGGGTGCCCGTGCACTGCTGGGGGGTGGGGGTGGTGGGAGACATGAGTGGGGGCCTGGTGGAGGCTGCCCCTGCACTGCTGGGGGGTGGGGGTGGTGGGAGACATGAGTGGGGGCCTGGTGGGGGCTGCCCCTGGATGCTGGGGGGTGGGGGTGGTGGGAGACATGAGTGGGGGCCTGGTGGAGGGTGCCCCTGGATGGTGGGGGGTGGGGGTGGTGGGAGACATGAGTGGGGGCCTGGTGGAGGGTGCCCCTGGTGACTGGGGGGGGTGGGGGTGGTGGGAGGCATGAGTGGGGGCCTGGTGGAGGGTGCCCCTGGTGACTGGGGGGGTGGTGGGAGGATTGGGTGGAGGCCTGGTGGAGGGTGCCCCTGGATGCTGGGGGGTGGGGGTGGTGGGAGACATGAGTGGGGGCCTGGTGGAGGGTGCCCCTGGATGGTGGGGGGTGGGGGTGGTGGGAGACATGAGTGGGGGCCTGGTGGAGGGTGCCCATGCACTGCTGGGGGGTGGGGGTGGTGGGAGACATGGTGGGGGCCTGATGGAGGATGCCCCTGGATGCTGGGGGGTGGGGGTGGTGGGAGACATGAGTGGGGGCCTGGTGGAGGGTGCCCATGCACTGCTGGGGGGTGGGGGTGGTGGGAGACATGAGTGGGGGCCTGGTGGGGCTGCCCCTGGATGCTGGGGGGTGGGGGTGGTGGGAGACATGAGTGGGGGCCTGGTGGGGGCTGCCCCTGGATGCTGGGGGGTGGGGGTGGTGGGAGACATGAGTGGGGGCCTGGTGGAGGGTGCCCCTGGATGGTGGGGGGTGGGGGTGGTGGGAGACATGAGTGGGGGCCTGGTGGAGGCTGCCCCTGGATGGTGGGGGATGGGGGTGGTGGGAGACATGAGTGGGGGCCTGGTGGAGGGTGCCCCTGGTGACTGGGGGGGTGGGGGTGGTGGGAGACATGAGTGTGGGCCTGGTGGAGGGTGCCCCTGGATGGTGGGGGGTGGGGGTGGTGGGAGACATGAGTGGAGGCCTGGTGGAGGGTGCCCATGCACTGCTGGGGGGTGGGGGTGCAATGGGACATGAGCAGGTGTGCAGGGTAGTCCCCTGTTTTGTGGGCTGCCTGCAGGGGCCGTCGAGGGTGTACAGGGAACACCTGTGAGGACCCACCCAGCCTAATTGCGTGTGTAACTTCCCACGCACCCTTGTAATACACGTACCAAGCCAAATCGCGTGTGATAATTCCCGCGCACCCCTGAAATACACGCGCCCAGGCTATTCGCGTGTGGAACTTCCCGCGCACCCCTGAAATACACCCGCCCAGGCTATTCGCGTGTGGAACTTCCCGCGCACCCCTGAAATACACGCGCCCAGGCTATTCGCGTGTGGAACTTCCCGCGCACCCCTGAAATACACGTACCCTGCTGAAATCGCGTGTAAAACTTCCCGCGCACCCCTGAAATACACGCGCCCAGGCTATTCGCGTGTTAAACTTCCCGCGCACCCCTGAAATACACGCGCCCAGGCTATTCGCGTGTGCAACTTCCCGCGCACCCCTGTAATACACGCGCCCAGGCTATTCGCGTGTGGAACTTCCCGCGCACCCCTGAAATACACGTACCATGCTGAAATTGCGTGTAAAACTTCCCGCGCACCCCTGAAATACACGCGCCCAGGCTATTCGCGTGTTAAACTTCCTGTGCATCCCTGAAATACACGCGCCCAGGCTATTCGCGTGTGGAACTTCCCGCGCACCCCTGAAATACACGCGCCCAGGCTATTCGCGTGTGGAACTTCCGGCACACCCCTGAAATACACGCGCCCAGGCTATTCGCGTGTGGAACTTCCCGCGCACCCCTGAAATACACATACCCTGCTGAAATCGCGTGTGGGACTTCCCGCGCACCCCTGAAATACACTTACCCTGATGGAATCGCGTGTGGAACTTCCCGCGCACCCCTGAAATCCACGTACCCGGCCAAATCGCGTGTGAGACTTGCCGCGCACCCCGGTATACACGCACACGTAATTTTTTGTCAGCGTGTCCGTGTTTGTGGGTACCCCTTTGCACGTCATTTGTCCTGGAGGGCCACAGTATAGGACATTCATCATGGCAGTATATAGGTGCTATTTGTTGGCGCACCTTTTGGCACACATTTCTTACAGCAGCAGAGACGCTACCGCCTGCTTTCTTGTGGCGGTCGTGTTTGTGCCTGTGCGCTGGTTTGAGCGTGCGCTTTTTTGCCCTATTCTATTCCATGAATACGTGTTGTAGGCGAGCGTGTGGGTGTTCCGCGCACTTGTGCCCTGTACTTCCCCCGTGACGCCCACGTTTTTGCAAGTTGTTCCCCATTCCGAGTGTTACGCCCGTGTTCCGCCTACTTTTGTTGCGGGCGCCGCGCTATGTGCGAATTTCGCTGTGGCCTGTGCGATTTTCGCTGTGACCTGGCGCACGCTGTTAGATGGCCTGTGCGCCAACGTGCACGGCACACTTTTTTATCGCACATCCACTGGTTTTCTCGCGCCCGGACTTCCATGAATCGACGTGCGCTGCTTTTCGTGCGATTTTCGCACGTTTTTGCCCACTTGCGCCGCGCTAATTATTCCATGAATCAGCCTCCTTATCTGGAGCACTGGGCATAGCATGTGTTCATACCATGATGTTGTGCCTGTATTTTTCACAACTGATATTGGATTGATGAGTGAGACCTGTGACGATCCCCGGGAATTCATCCCCTCCCTCCAAGGGGGAGTCACCCAATTTTGGACAAGGGAGGTGAGCCTGCTAAGCTTAATGCACTCTAGGGGACAGGGCAAGTGGGATCCCACTGTGGGTGATCCCTCCTTACATGCATTCCCTAAATGGGGATATATGTTATTGTCCCTCTTCCTAGGAAACTTTTATCTGTTTTATAAATATGGGAGTTAACTTGTATAATGACAACCATATGACTTCATACACCATGGGCTGGTATGGTTACTGACTCTTTTCACACACCATCCTCTACTCAGAATGGAGAATGGTGGACAAGCCACCCCCTCATTGCGTGGAAGATAAATCCCCAATCAGGCGGGGTGAGAGCAATCGGGCTGCAAGATGGAGTAAGAGCAACCAGACAAAATCTGACCTCATGGCAGGAAGAGAAAAATCTGACCCCAATGCGGGGTGAAAGAAACCAGGCGCCAAGCTGGGCCGAAAGAAACCAATCCCTAAAATCGGGTGTGTGACCTGAAACCCCAGGGAGGGGTAATATACAGGAGTTGCAGAAAACATGACGAGATTCCCCCATGGGAGGCCAAAGAGAGTAGCTAGTATGGACTTACAAACCAGTGGATTCCCAAGGGTGGAAAATGACCCAAGACTGAGACAAAACACCTGGAAATCCAGGGACAGGGAAAGACTATTCATAGACTGGTGCACAACCCGGAGAGGGGAAGGTGGAAGAGACACTTGCAATTGAACTGTGCAATGGGGAAAGATGCTCCTTTCTGATAAAGAGACATTATGGTAGAGTCAGGAACCAAACACCATTCTAATGTTTGGGCAAGAGGCCCTTATTGCACCCTTGTTCAATTTAGGTTTGTTTTAGTTTACACTGGTAGGGACAGCAATTAGTCTACAACAGGTTTCTGGATGGCAGACTTAAATGTGTTGGTCATTGTAATGTGCAAACTTTTTGATTCCTTTCTTTTCTGTAAGAATAGGTCTGAAAAACACACTGACACCTTAGTTGTTTTGTGTTCAAATAAATAACTACTTTTCCCAAAAGGCCACCATGTCCATTTCTTGATCCTGGCTCACCACAGACCACAAAGAATGGAATAGTCTTTGTAACCTTTTCAAGGGAATTTGATAGATGTTTGGGTGGGTATTCAGGAATTTAACGTCACAGTTGTTTATGGAAAAAAAACAATGAGGAATTGTCCTTGGGGGTGCGCTGTGCACATTTTAACGGGGAGCCTTCTATTTTGTACTTACAACAGTATCTAGTTAGAGTCCTGAGTAGAGAAAATGACTATTGGTTGTCTTACGTAGTTTACACTCTCTCTGGAAGCGGTATGACCAATTATGTGGCACTTAGGTGGATTTGGGAGGTGATGGGATTATCTTTAGTGATCTGAAGCAGGGGCAGAAATGGGTAAATGATTGGAATGACAATATTTAATGGGAAAGATTATTGTCAATAATACATAACTTTGTAACATCAACTAATTAAGTCATACTTCTAATCTTAACTATGTAATGTGGATGAAAGCGGGCATGAGCATCCGTCTTGTAGTCTCTCCCGTCTCTCCCGTCTCTCTCTCTTCTTATCTCAACTGTTCTCCCTCGCGCTGTGTTCCACCTCCACCAGCATCATAACCTACGTACGATGCTACACATCCCCTCTCTTTAATAAAGAACAACCCCAAAGTTAAAACTCCATATAGTCCAATAAATGTCTAGGATTGTTGTAACTCCTGCCAACTCTTGATGGCTTCCGAGACGCCTCACTTATAGTCTCCTGTTGCATATCTGTATTCTCAGACAAGGAAAACTTCTTTGAGACATCACCCCTCCCGGCACCACCAACAGGCCTGCATCCTCCACGCAAACCACCCAGGAGACCTCCTCCAACCAGACCCCCTCCGGAGACCCCCTCTCACACCTTCATCCAAAACCATCACTCTCTCATTGTTCCATACTCTACCATCATTGGTTCTTGTCACATGCATATAAACTTCCACCACCTCCACCGGCTTTGACCATTTATAACCATTCTCTCTAAACACCACTGGAAGGTTGATTCTACCCAAACACCCTACTCTTGGTAACATTCTTTTCCTATACCTTGTATTATCATAATGTTCCTTTTTGGCCCACTGTTTTCTCCAAAAAATGTTTGTAACTCCACTCAGATGAACGCACGTACCAGCTATTTCATTCATCCAACCCAGAAATAACTTTGTGTTTGCCTTTCTTCCCCTGCTTAGCTCAAATGGGGAAACACCAGTGGCGCAGTGCGGTGTAAATCTATGAGCTAATACTGTATCTTTCACTTCCGTTCTCCAATCCCTACCATTGGACCAAGCCAACTTAAATGCATCCTTGATGACCCTGTTACACCTTTCAACTTCAACATTTGACTGTGGATTATATATGGCCTAGACCTTGTGAACAATCGATCTTTCATCAAAGTATCTCTTCATCTCTTGTGATTTGAAATGAGATCCATTATCAGACAGCATCTCCTCAGGCTACCCCTCATGTTCACAAACTTCTTCCATTAACTCAATCACTTTCTGGGTTGTAACCTGAGGTACCATGGTCACCTCTGCCCATCTGGTTAGCATGTCAATCAACAAAATAAAGTAAATAGAACTCCCATCACTCCAAATTGGACCCAACACATCAATTGCAATCGTCTTCCAAGACCCCTCTGGAATATCCCATAACACTATGGGATATTTTACTCCCTCGCACCCCTTATCACTCTAAAGGATACAAGGATAAAGTTTCTTTTACTTTTTTCCACCTGTAGGTCACATCCAGGCCACCAATATGTATTCCTTATCCTCTGCTTTGTTTTCAACAAACCCTGGTGACCTTCAATTGAATGATCTTTTCTCTGAGACCCTCCGGCGGCACCAGTTTATCACTTTTCATCAGGCATCCACTTTGGATGTACAGTTCATGTCTAACATTCCAAAACATGAGAGCACCGGCTTCCGCCGTTTTTTTTGTTCCAGTTAGTTTCCTATATGTTGTTTATTACTTCTAGCAATATATTATCTTTTCATGTTTCTTCATCCCACTCTTGTCTGGAAATAGCTGCATCCGACACTTCACAAATCATCTCCTGTTCATGTAATTCCTCATCCTTGTCATCATAGTTCATTAGCCTTGATTTACAATCCACTGAACAGATCTTCACCCCAGGAATGTAAACCATACTAAAATTGAATTCTTGCAACCTGGACACCCATCTGCGAATTCTGCTTGAAACTTTGTCCAAACCTTTCGTGGCAAACACTTCAACAAGAGGTTTGTGGTCAGTGTGACTTAACTTCAATCTCAAACTTAACTCCCCATATGAAACTCCTGAACTTCTTAGTAGCCCACCTAATGGCATGGGCCTCTTTTTCAATGGTGGCATACACCTTTTCCGCGCCTTTGAGTAGGTGTGAAGCAAAGGCTATTGCTAATTCTTTTCATCCATGGTATTGCACAAGTGTTGCCCCCAGCACCACGTTGCTGGCATCCGTAGTGATTACCGTTCTTCTACCTCTTACATAGTTCTAGAGCCTTGAGGCCTCCGCCAATGCTTGTTTTAGGAAATGGAATTCACTCTTATACTCTTTATCCCACACAAACTTCTTGTTGGCTTTCAACATACTCCTCATTTTGACTTTGTGATGTGAAAATCCTTTAACAAATTTTGCATAGTATTTCACCATGCCGAAAAAAGGTCCTACGTTTTTCCTTACTCTCAGGAGTTAATGTGGATTTTATTGAGTCTGCTAAATCCTTCTTAGGTGAGATTCCATCTCCAGAAATCACATGCCCTAAATACTAAATTTAATTTCTATTGAGTTTTGATTTCTCCTTACTTAGCACCATTCTCACTTCATGCAGTTTCCTGAAACACTCTCCATCCTTTGATCATGCGACCAAAGGTTGGAGAGAATGACCTCATTGGAAGACATCATTGTTGGCATACACTTATATATCATCTTGGAAGAAAATGACTCCGCTTTCTACATCCAAAATTGTATGCATGGCCTTCTGAAAGACTGAGGCGGCTGATATAAGCCCAAACAGCATTCTCCGAAACTGGAATAGCCCCACCGGGGTAATGAATGCTGTTAACTGTGTGGAATCTTTGTGAGATTTCTCCTGATGATAAGCAGCAGTTAGATCCAAAGAAGAAAATATTTTTGCCAGCCCAACCGTAGAAATTAATTCCTGAATGTTTGGTAATAGGTGCCTTTCAGGGATGATACACTTGCTTAATTATCTCATATCAATGCATAGTCTTATCTTTCCAGAGCTTTTCTTGACCACTACCATTGTCGATACCCACTCAGACGCATCAATCATCTCAATTATCCCTTGATTTTCTAACTTTTTAGCTCCTGTTTAACTTACTCTCTGCGTGACAATGGCACACTTTGTGGTTTTTGAGCAACTGGTTTAGTAGCTGATTTGAGCAAAATGCCATGAGCAACACCTTTTACACATCCAATAGTGTTTTGTTTCAACATTTTCTCTCAAATGTTTTCCATGTTTGCTCTTGCTCCAATTCTTTCCACTAGCGGCACTGAGTCAATTGCATTGGGATCCTAACAGACTTTTAAAAGATTTTGGTGTGTCCAACTCAATAAAGAGGACGTTCCATTCTTGGAAACATAAATGCAACCTTCTACCTGTCTACCCTTAAACAAGAGTGTGGCACTAAACCACCTCATTCAGAAATTCTGGTCCACAGCTTCTCCACATCCTCTCTGGAATCAGTGTATATCTGGCTCCTGAGTCCACCATCATAACAATGGGATGACCATTCACCATGATGGTTGTTCTAGGACTATCAATCTCCTCTCCTTCGTCTGACTCCATGAAGACACATTCTTCCTCTTCATCATCATTATCACCACTAGTCCAGTTCAAGTTTGATGACTCTCAACACCTGGCGAAATGACCTCTACCATTACAGTTCCTGCAGATAATCTTAATGCGGGACACAACGCACTACTTGCCCAATGCGATGGACTCCCACATCTATAGCACATCCTCATCAATGTTCTCCCTCTACCTCTTTGGGCACTCCATCATCGGTTCTGGTGTTCTAATTCTCTTCTTTTGATGCTATATTTTCCATCCTGAACATCTCTCTTGTCAGTACTGGACCTGTTTGCAAAGTTTGTTTTCGCATCCTTTTGACAAAAAGTACTTGTTCCTCTGGCTTAATTTCCTCTGGTCTCATTCCCAATCACTGCAACCATATTTTCCAACTCTGGTTGCACAACGCTGACCAAAGTCTTGATCAACACTTGTTTCATTCTGTTCTCTAATGTCTTCACACCCTTTTCAGTATGTCCACTTCTTTGTCCATCTTCAGCACCTCATCCAAAGAAGGATCGTCCTCAGCCCAAAGTTTCTCTCTGTCCTTACTACTGCTGCATTTGAGCATGAACTGATCTCCAATTCCCTCTTACAATTGTTGATCGAATTTCCATGTCCTTGCTAATTTCCTCAATGCCGTAACGTATTGTTCTGCTGTTTCCCCTTCTTCTTGGACTCTTTTCCCAAATGTGTACCTTTCCAAAATCGTACTAATCTTCTTTTCATAGTGTTTGTTCAGTTTTTTGGATCGCTTTTTCATATTCATTCATGTCCCCACTTTCACCCACTGGAAGATCCAGTACGTCTTCATATTTCTCTTGACCAGCTGGTCCAAGGAAATGCAACAACAAGGATTTATTTATTTCCACACTGTAATTGGTCTCACACACCACACTAGCATAGTTCTCAAATACTTTGAGCCACTTCTTAGAGGGAAGTATAGGTTCACCGATATCTGGCATGAACATTTGGGGGGCTGGCACACCATGCATAGACAAATCGCCACCACCTCTGTGAGCCGTGTTTTCTGTGAAAAGACTTCCTATTTACAACACATGCAGGCTGTGCTTTCAGCTTTCTACTGTGCCTTCAGTGCTCTGCTTTCAAGTTTTCCACTTTTCTAAGTGTGGTTGACTGGAATTGGGAGACTTCCCTTTTTTTTCTTTTTTTTGCTAACAAATTCGTGGCTGATTGTTCATAAAAAGGGGTACTGCAACGAGTAAGAATGTGATCGGATGAGGATCACCGCTTGACTTTAATAGCATCCCAGAAGTACTGTCATGAAGAGGAGGGTGATCTAATGCAATGCTTATCTTGGATTGACCTTATTATGGCCGGTGACATGATCGTTGTATAGTCCCTTTTTCACTGATTATCTGTTTATCAATATTACTTGAAGAAGTGCATGCGCACGATACTCCTCTCCTCCCCCTTCTTCTTTTAGCAAATTGCGTCTCTGCAAACTGAGCCAATCACTGCTGCCGCGCCCCTACCTGCAGTCGGCTGGAGGTCCTCTCCGCCACTGAAGCAGGGGCGGAAATGGGTAAGTGATTGGAATGACAATATTTAATGGGGAAGATTATTGTCAATAATAGATAACTTCATAACATGAACTAATTAAGTAATACTTAGTGGAAATCTAAACTATGTAATGTGGATGAAAGGGAACATGAGCATCCATTGTGTAGTCTCTCCCATCTCTCTCTCTTCTTCTCTCAACCGTCCTCCCTCGCGCTGTGCTCCACCTCCACGTTCCACTCACAAGCTCCCAGCCGTGTCCTTCATTTCAACAGCATCGTCACCTACGTACGATGCTACATGATCAAGTGTCTTAGTTAAGGAGGTAATTCTCTTTGAACTTGTTTTGAATTTCTTTAAAATTGATGCAGGTGCAATGAAACATCTTTCATTGAATGTGTTTGTTTGCTTCATGATCTTGCATGTGTTGTTCATATTTGTGCACTAAAATATGTGATTGATATCAGTGGTAGTCAACCTAAGTCTAACACTGTGGGAGATTGGGTAAAAGGTTAAATCCCATGGTTACCAATCCAAAGTTTATCGAAGGCCCTTAATCTTTTCAACTTTTCCAGGTGTAGTAGATCCTTGACATTCAAGTAGTTGTTTAAACTTGAAAGCAAGCGCGCTGTACAAGTTTGATTTGAAAGCTGGTGGCGCCAACTTTGATGAGTCAGTTGTCAGGTGTTTTGGATGTGGTCAATGGAAAAATGGATCAGTCAGACAGTGATATATATGAGATGGGTTTGATGGGCCTGCCTCACAAATATTTGCACTCAAGGAAATCAGGGTATGCCCTAAGCATCTCACATCTGCTCCCCATTTCCATACTCTCAGAGCCTAAATCAAATCTGGAGCCTCATGGATCATCTTTAAAATGGTTGTGCACAAATGTGATTCACAAAGATTTCCTCAAGAGCAACCCAAAGATGTTGATTGATTGATACTGATTGATATTTTATTTATATCGCGCTCGTACACAAGTGTTTCAGAGCACGACAAGGCAAGGGAGCGGAACAGGGGAGAACAAAACAGCGATCTTACTAGGCCCAGTGACATTGAGAATGCGTAAGTGCATGGGAGAGGGGGGAGGGGAAAAGTGCATGGGTGGGGCGAGAGGTGGAATGTGCGAAGCAGAGTAGAAACAGATAAATAACAATAAATAAATAATAAATGCAACACACAGTGGTAATGCAGCCAGCAATTTGCAAGTGCTAGGTTTAAGGCAGCAGACAGGGTAGGTCTGATAAGTGCATGAAGAAGAAAATGGAGGGCTGTATGGGTACAGATACAGACCCCAGTGCAAGGGGTGGCCCGGAGGCAGTGCGGGAGGGTGGCAGGATGAGCAGGTACCTGGGCCCAGAGGAAAGAGGGTGGCCAGGTGCACAGTGCCAAGAGAGAACAGATCAGCAGGGGAGAGGGGGAGCGAAGGCAGAAGAAAAGAGGAAGGTCTTGAGGTGCTTCCGGAACCGGAGCTGGTTCTCCTCAAGTTTTAGAGTGGCAGGGAGGCTGTTCCAGAGGGAGGACCCAGAGATCTACCCCCAGCTCGTTTCTTAGAAAAACGACTGACACTGAGTGAGTTGGAGGAGAGGAGCTAAGAGCTCGAGAGGGGAGGTATTTGCGGAGGGATAGCTGAAGTTATTTTGGCCCCAGGCCCCAGAAAGCCTTGTGGACAATGCAGAGGGTTTTGAATTTAATCCTTGCATCCACTGGGAGCCAGTGGAGAGATTTCAGAGCTGGAGAGATACGATCCCAGGGCTTGAGGCCAAGGACAAGTCTCACAGTCCTGTTCTGGATTAGTTGCAGAGGGCGGAGAGTAGAAGCAGGTAGATTTAGGAGACATCTTCACAGTTGCTCTAGATTTAGGCCATGTGAATCAGGTTGTACGGTAGGAGGAGCAAATATGAATCCACCGGGTGACTCCACATCCTGGGTCAGCAAACACTGTAGTAGCAGAAAACTTGTTGTCAATGTGGCTAGTCCTTAGCTTCTAGCTTGTCATTAATCAGAGGACTGTTGGGGTCAAAGCAGGTTCCTGATACTAAGTTATATGTGCAAAAGCAGACCGACAAATGGGACATTGAGTGCATAAGTGAGGACAGATTTATTTGCTTCTAGGATGTAAGTCACAATGTTCAGGTTTCTAGGAATTCCATCATGTTAGCTTTCACCATGCAGGACTGCATTTATAGGCCAGGTCTGTCACAAGTTTTGACACACTCCTCCGTGAAGTCTGCAAGATCCTCTCCGAGCCCAGGCCCAATAGGCTTGGAGGTGGAGTGGCCCTGATCTTTCCTGAGTGAATCCCTGATTCCCTCATCCTCACTCAGACCAATTTCTCCCTTGAAGTCCTGGTCTGCAGGCTATCTATCTCTCCTGGCGTCTCTCTGACCTTGGCCACCATCTACAGGCCACCTGGCCAGGTCACTCTCTCCATCTCTGAATAGGCTGAACTGACTTCCTCTCTCCTTTCCTCTACCTCCCAGCCTCTCTTCCTTGTCGATCTCAACATCCACCTGGACTGCTCAGACTCTTCTGGGCTTTTTTACAACCTGTGGTACTCTCTTTCCCTCTGCATACTACCTTCTGGTCTGGCTCACTCTGCCGGCAATATGTTCTCATCTCTTCAAAAATCCCCCTCTTTAATCCTCTCACTACTCCTCTGTCCTGGCTTGACCACTTTATTCTTTATTCTCACTTGAAGCTTCCCGTTCCCTTGACAAAGGCCCACCCAGCACTGCCACCTTCCTTCACGATCATTTGACCTATGAAGCAAGTGTCAGTAGCCTCCTATGCCTAAATGTTTTCTTCTCCAACCATCCCTTTCCATCGCTAACACTCTGGATATCCTTTCGCCTGTAAGGAGGATCCTCCTGAAGCCTGCCACTGACTGCAATTCTTGTTATGACTGCATTCTGGCTGCTTTGAAACACAAGTGCAGAGTAGCTGAATAGAAGTGGGGAGCTTCAGGTGCTCCCTGCCGCCTGCTCCGAAGGCAATACAGACTCTCGATATTCTCTAAGAATAGGGTCCATATTAAAGCCTGCATCTCTACAGCCTCTAACCACACAGCCAAACTCTTCAAAATCTGCAAGGAGATGGCCAATCCTACTGCAGTTTCTACCTCTTCTACACCTACCCAGGCCCTCTGCACAGCTCTGGCTTCTCTTTTCACCACTAAAATCCAGGACATCATGTCCACACCGTTTTCCTCTTCCCCCTCTCTCCTTTGACCTCTCACAGGCCCTCCTTGGCCACCCCTATCTCTTCTTGACTCCTCCGTCCCTCCTGTAAAACCTGAAGATGCTTCCATAAAGTTCGGGTCTATGAAAGTCTCATCCAAACCAGTGACCCCCTGCTCTTCCAGAAACATTAAATACAACATGTGTTCTCTCGCTCCAGCCTTGGCCAATTTCTGTAATCATTTCTTTGGCACTGGATCCTTACACTCTCTTCTCAAGCACGCCCTTGTGCACCGCTCCTAAACAGTCCATTTGTCAACCCCTCCATTCTGTCAAACTATCACCCAATCATATCACTCTTTTCCCAGGCAAACTCCTGGAGAAGTTGGCTATCTCTTAGCTAACCCTCCACACTGAAACTGTTGGTTGACTCCATGATCATTAGCCTGGCTCAAGAGCAGTCAGAGGCCCAGAAACTGCACTTCTGAACACCCATGAAGATCTGCTCTCTAATCTTAACTCTAGCTCTCCCTGTGTCCTCATTCTCCTTGACCTTTCCTCTGCATTTGACACAGTCAACCACAGCATCCTGATTACTTGTCTCTGCAAGACCCATGGCATCTAGGATCAAGCTCTGGTGTGGCTGGGCTCCTTCCTCCTGGACTAACCTTCCAAGGTTCAGCTTGGGTCCTTTCTCTCCACCACCTCACTCTCCACACGTGGTGTTCCCGGGGGCTCTATCCTCTCCCCCAGGCTCTTCAATGTCTATCTGGCCCCTTTTGCCATCCTGATCTCTACCTTTTCCTCTAACTTTCAGTGTTATGCGGATGACATGGAGCTCTCTTTCCAGCTACCCTCGTCCTCTTCCAACTCCTCGCTCATCCCTGACTCTCTATCGGCTATTCATGCATGGTGAACCTCTAACGATCTCTGAATTAATGCCAGTAAGACGTATATCCTTCTCATTGGGACCCTTGCTCCTGCTTTTCCTCTCTCACCGGCCACTCTCCTTGGGCCCTCAGCTCTTACCCTCTTTTGAGGCAAAGAACGTAGGGGTCATCTTTGACTCCATTCTCTCCTTCGCTTCACTCATCACAGACCTTTCCAAGAAGGCCCATTTCCAGCTGTTTCAGCTCAGAGGTATTCTCCCTTTCCTCACCTTAACCCCCAAAGCTCACTGTCTCTAGAGCCTTGGATCACTCTAGGCTGGACTACTGCAACAATCTCTTTCTCAATCTGCCTATCTCTACACTTTGCCCTCTTCAACTCATTCAGAACAGGACTGTGAAGAGGTTAAATAGGACAACCCATTTCTCCGATTCCCATCCAGACCATGGCCTATGATGTCACGACCTAAGCACCCACCGCGGTATGAGTTCAGCCCTCTGACTGCTGCCCCGGATGTCAAGATCCATCGTGGCCATGCCCCGCACACCCAGGCCACCTGGGCATCATCCAAAGCACATGGTGGGACATCGGGTGGAGCTAAGATCGACCATATCCTCCACCTTGATTAGACGTCACCCACCAATATCGCCATCGTTAGAGATGACATGACGACATAGCGAACGGACAAGAACATACGTGCCACCAAGCACCTGGATCAGACACACACCAACCCACATGAAGTACATACTCAGTGCTATGACGTAGAGGACCGCTAACACTCACACTCATGCATCGTTCTTATTTTTTCACATAGGCTAACTACTGCACCGCAGAAACGCAAGACGCCAGAAGAGCTTGTGTATATGCTTGCAGATGCTTTTGCTACTAAAAACCCTGAAGATGTCACCCTTTAGATGGACTAATGTATAAGGACCCAAGTAGCACCTCGCGACTCTTTTATTATGGACTGTATGCTACCACCCATAGACTAGGCCAAGGTAGGCCACAAACCAGAGTCCCCAGGCCCGGAGCAGCTTAAACGGAGCTGCAAGGTGCTGATCATCCAGAACAAACCCTGACAGGAGCCCCACAGCCAAGGCCACGAAGTTTCAATCTACACGCCGTGCTCCCAGCGCCAAGGTTACACCTGCTACTGCTAAACACTCCTCAGAGCAGAAATTCAAATAAAATCCCCCTTATTCTGCTTCAGCCACGGTCTCTTAACACGTGACCAGGCCAACCTGATATGATGCCAAGCTCCAAGGTCCAGAGAAGCTCTGGGGTCTCACGTCTGGGATCCTGACTGCAACAAAGAAGTTACAAATTTGAAATTGGCAACAATGGGAAAGGAGCAACCAACAGCCAGTAGTAGGACCTGTCCATTGTACGCCACTGACACATAGTCATACATTTTTGCCAACACGAGGCACATCGCGAGCTGGGAATGACGATGGTCCCAGGCTTGGGGCTTGCGGATGAACCAACCAGAACACAAGGGGCTAATCACTGACGACACTATAATTCAACCTTTCACTAACTTTCTTAATGTAAAATTTTCTATGTAGCCATTTTTAGGGACAACCCAAGCGTACCACCTGACCTCTTCTCCACCACTAATATTTTCTCCTATACTGATCCATACTGACCCTACCACTTGGGGAGCAGACCCGGGTAGCATTAGGTTTAGGCGCAAACTTTCCCAGGTGATGCACATAGTAGTGTCATCTGGTTAGAAAAAGGGCCTGCAAGCTCATCATCGCTAGATGTTCCTTGGGTACCTACGCTCCGAGAACTTGTCCTTGTATTTTTTGTGCAATAAACAGCATTAACCCTGTGCTCTTGTGTGTGCCTCATACTCCTTTGGGACGCGGGAGGAGTTGGGGCCTCCCCAACCCCGGAGGTCTGCGGACGGCCCTGCTGCCCCCCGGGAAATTACGCTGACAAGTTGGAGGCATTGCTGACATTGACCACACCAAGGCCGTTTGTGTCAAGGTGGCCTGGCAATGCGGCCCCCTCTGTAGTTGCCCCCTTTGGAGGACTGCAGGACCATTACGGAACTGCAAGATGACCGGAGATCGGCCATCGGGAACCGACTTCAGAAATTTCCCGCCCACGGTTGGCGAGCGTCCAGAAGTGATCCAGACAAGGGGAGGTGGCGAGCTGATTGGGAGGAGCGCCCGCAGCCAAGCAGCACCGGCTAGGGAGAGCCCGATGTGAGTATGGTACACGCAACCAGCAGTGTAAAGTTGTTTGGGTGGTGGGAGGAATTGTGAACAGGTTGGCGGGTGGTTTAACAGTGTGTTAAGAAAAGATTTTGGTCATTTAGCAGCAATCGATATGTAAGGTGTAGCGGGAACGGAACAAAGGCCGTCCCTTCTGGTGTTACGGAGGGTGCTGGGTGGGGCTTCGAGCTCCCACGTGTTGACAGACGGATCGTGCTGATTGGTCTAGATCGCAGACACCTGTACAGGGGGTGTGGCATTCCTATAAATTGGCGTTGTAGGTCGATGAATAGATGAGGTTTCCTATTAATTGAGTGTTTTAGCTTGGTGAATAGATGACATAGATAACATATTCCCGCAAGAGGTAACCAGATTGTTTCTCAGTGCGGAAGATAGTTGGCTGGTTAAGCCCCCCTGGGGAGGGGGAGTATTACATGCGAGGCGACGCAGCGGGTGCAGCACAATTATATTAACGAAAGTGATTAATGAATACTCCACTCCGGGCGAGGTGGGCCGACAGCTGTGGGGATTGTGGGAAATAGCATTGTCAAAATTGGCATGCTTTTTTATGTTGCAACTGTACTTACCGGTAACACATTGTACAAGATGGTGACATCACCCATAGGGTTTGCATAGGACATCGCGGTTTCTTCAGCATAATTGGAACAACGGCACGTGGCTAAGGAGGGGAGAAGGGGGACGGGCGGCTGCGCACGGAGAACGAGAGCATGTCGTCATGTCGAAAGGGGTCATGCTGAGCAGCAGTGCGATCTGTGATAGGGGGAAGAGACGGGCATACACTGCGCAGGCATTGGGGACAGAAAGAGAGGAGGAGGGGTTACAAGAATATTACAGGAGTGCCAAGTAGCGGCCGTGCTGAGGAGGGGCCACTCAAAAGCACACCGCGTTGGGCGCAAGGACGCAGGGGGCCTTGCCTGCCATGGGTCGAAAGGGTGCCCTAGCTCCGAAAGGAAGGATGTCAAGGGGGCAATGGCTTTGTGGAGAACAAGAGAGCGGTAGTGACCTGCACGAAAGTATTGTAATAACAACTTTGTTTTTCCTTGCAGAGGAAAGTCTGAATTCCCCAAATTACGGGGCCAGGTAACGGCGGTACACCAATTTGCAAATTTCAAAATGTGTATTACGGGATAGGGGTGGGATATGGGGCCCCACATTAACAACACCACTCCAGCACATCTGCACAACACTACTACCGCACAGAGATAAAATAGTAAAGTACAGTATTGAATGGACACAAGGAACAGATGAAAGGATTAGGATACCGTGGCCGCCCAACGGCAGCTTTGACATGACAACTCAACAGTCACTGCTAGCATACCTACATAGCACCTACAAGGGCAAGAAGGTAGCAGGCCACCTAGAAGTTTGCGACCTCTGGAGAATGTTTCAGGGCTATACACCGGGGATGATGAGCATGCAGGAGGTAAAGAAGGAGGAGGCAAGCCAGGGGGAAGGGTGCAGCGCACCCCATGCCCCTCCCAGTGCTGAGGAGAGCGAGGAAGAGGCAGAAGGATCACACCCCATTGCAGAAATAAAAAAGGAAAGTGAGGGAGAGACACCCCCAATTAAAGAGGTGAAGAAAGAAACAAAAGGTTTGTATCCAATGAGGGAATTAAGAGAAACAACACGACCGCAATTAACAGCTGCTGAGGGATACTCAAACCCTGCATACAGCTCACCACCATACTCACCAGAAGACCATTACCAAAAGGGGCTGGGTACAGGGAGTAAAGTAGACTCCAAATAGACACAGGTAAGCTCTGGTAGCATAAAAAAGACCCAAAGAGATTTGACGATTATAGGACTAGATGAGTGGATAGCATCACAGGTGTTATTGAAGCTTCAGGGGACAGTAATAGGAGAAGAGGAGGAGTGATAAAGAAAGTAGATAAGGAGGAGGTAGGACACACTCAGAGAGGGAGTGAGGTGAGTACCAGGGAAACGGGAAGCATGGCGAAAGAAGAAATGGAAGTACTGGAGGAAAAACTAGCAGAGTTGAGGGACGCATGAAGCGCTTTGATTAGACAGCTCGAGTAAAAAGAACAGGAGAGGAAGGTGAAGACGCGAGAAGGAAGGCAAGTGCGAGTAGAATTAAACCAGCAAGAGGAAGAAAAAAGAAAAAGGAAGAGGACCGCATAAGGGGGATTGCAGAAAGAATAGCACGTATGGAGCAATGGGAGATCAGGAGAGGAACGGGAAGAGAACGACAAGGAAATTATTCTATGGAAGAAGAAGATTATATCAGAGAGTGCATGTATATACGAGGAAGGGAGAATAATAGAGTATACTGGCAAGAGAAGGCGGGACATGAAACGACAAGGACAGAGAAGCAAGGGTGTTAGGACAGGTGAGTGACGTGATAATGAACAAACTTCGCAGGGCAAGAACGGATTTAGGGAGCGTAGAAGACCAGCAAAGCAATCAAGGGCTAAAAGGAAGTAGCAACGCACCTAGGAGTAAGATCAACGCATGGAGTAGTAAAGAGGTAGCGACACTGCAAGTGAGGGGAGACATAGAGGGGACAGGTGAGTACACAGATATGGGGCCTCATTACACGGTAGGCAGAGGACCAAGGTGCTATTAGCACCTTGGTCCATGCCAGTAAAATTCTGGCACTGCCTTGGTGGAAAGGGGAATTACGGCCCTATTCCAAGGTTGGCGGGGCGGTAATTCCCCCTTCCCCCATTGCCCTTCCCCATTCCCATTTTTGCCCCATAGGGCTCTATGGGTATGGGGAAGGCGCTAATTACAGTGCTGCAAATTGCGGTACCGTAATTAGCACCCTGGTCCCTTTGCGGTTTGGTTTTTAACACCTGCTAAACAGCAGGCGTTAAAGTACCTACCCACAAAGGGACCTCGTAGTAAGGCGGTAAGGGTTAATGGTCACCGGTACCATTACCGGTGACCGTTAACCCTTACCGCCTTCCATGTAATGAGGCCCTATAGACTTGGAGACAATAACAGCGGGAGGAACACGCCCACACACAAAACTGACATTCGCAGACAGCTTTTGTACTGAGGAGGAGGAGGGATCTTGCAGAGGACAAAGTGATGGGAGTGGAGAAGGGCTAAGTAAACTATATATCACACGCACAGGATGCAGGTCATCATGGGAGTGTAGGACACAAGAAGAAGAAACAACAGGATGGGAGGGCAAAAAGCCACAGATGGAGGGGACACTACGAACAATGATGCCACCAGCACAGCACACACCATATGTCAACAGGCTTAGAGACCTTCCAGGACGCAGAATGGAGGGATCAGCAACCACACACAACAAGGACCAAGCAGGTCAACGGAGAGGTCATAAGGGCGTAGGGGACACATGGCTTGCACAACACCTTACTGAATTTATCGAAGAATTTTCTGACATGGAAGAGGAGAGTGAACACACACACATATCACCATACAGAGGCACGCCAGAGGAAATAAAAGAATACACACATATGCCATTATTAGAGAGAGAGGAGGCAAGACCACAGTACGTCCAATGGAAGCATGCAAACTAGGAGAATATTAAATGCAGTCTACCATCTTTAATCGGAGGGGCGGGAATATCAATATATAAAATGGAGAAGCTAACTGCAGGGCACATATTAGCGTTTGGAGATGTCAAGGGGTTATTAATTTCAATTTTGGGTGTCTCAGCAGATGACATTTGGAAGAGGGCAGGATTCCCCGGGGTGAACATCAGTGACACCTCGTACAACGGGGCACCATTTGCAAATTGCAGACACGCACTATGGCAAGCGTTGAGGGTACGATATCCAGACACCTCAGACATAGGGGCAATAACATCAAGCAAAATGCACGAGAACGAGGACCCTGTTCATTACATCCAGGAAATTCAGGAGAAGTGGGACCTGGAAACGCGGGAGCCATGGGACAAAACGTTAGCCATATTTTACCACATACTGATAGAAGGGCTCCCAGAACCAGTACAAAGCCAGAAATACAGCTAACAATAGTACACCATTGTAGGTTATGGCAAGAAAAGATGAAACAGAAAGAGGAAGATAGGAAGGCAGATGAGGCAAACCTGATCCAGAAAAAACTGTCAAAATATGCCATGGAAGGGGCACTAATAACCAGCCTCGCCCCTCTGACACCAGCCACTGCGCAGCAGTCAGCACCACTAGCAAAACTGTCACAACAAGTACCAATTACGATACAGCAACTGCCACCACCGCCTCCATACACAGCGCAATACGCATCACTGATTGGGGGCGGATCCACCCCAATGGATAACAGCTACTCCAACAACTACAGAGGTAGGGGTGGGTTAACAAGAGGGCGAGGATTCAGTCCAGCGGGACAAATGCCAGGGGGAGAGTTCCGAGGATATAACCATTACGGACAGCAGTGGTACTTAGACAACACTGGAGGATACCCGTGGCAAGCATGAGAGCCGCCAACGTACTGGACGTGTGGACTGGTAGGACATGTATCACCCACATGCAGGGCAAGGCCAACACAAGCAGGATGGGGAGAGCAAGGGCAATAGGGTTACAACAGGAGACAAAATAATTACCAACAATCTCAACTACCACAAACAAGTGATATACACATGAACAACATGGAGGACTGACACAACCAGCGCCACAACTACAGCAGCAACCATATGTGCCACCCACCGTACAGCAGGTACAGCACCAACCGGCACAACACCAAGCACAACAGATGACGGTGGTACAACAACAGCACATTCAAACGGTACAACAGCTCACATAAATACAAGAAAATACACTACTGCCTACGGACACACCAATGCCACAGACACAAATGGGGAAAATGACGATACTGGGTCACAACCCATATACAAGGAAAGAACAATCACTATACCACAAATAGGACAGCCCACAGACCTCCTTGTTGTGTCCCATCCTGTCGGTGACACCTAACCCTGTGGAGGAACCACACATAAAGGTGGCGATAGACGACAAAACATTTTCTTTCCTAGTTGACACAGGGGCCACTAGATCCTGTATTAGGGATGTGAAGTTCAACTTGTCAGGCAATGCCATACACACTCAAGGATTCTCTGGGGATCGAAGGCTGGTTCCTTTTACTGATAACATCTCCTTATCTGTCGGAGATCACAACCTATCTCTGCCACTGCTATACTCAAAACAATCACCAATAAATATACTAGGGAGAGACATCATGAGCAGATTGACCATGACTATATCCTTCACTGACAAGGGAATAGTATGCTCAACACCACACTACACATGCTCACCGCACGACACATACTTCAGGCTTTCTGTGGCAAGACAGTGGCAGGACAGTGGCAAGGACAGAACCAGTGGACGGGGACATCTTCCAATACGGAACAGACATGGCAATAGCATGGCTACCGGGGATTGAGGGCAAGGTGTGGAGGCGGCCGGCAGCATAACTTTTCAGACAGAAACCGCCCACTAGTGAGAAAGACGGGGCAATCATATCAGTGGACATCTTGAGTATTGTGGCAACCAAAGACCACATGGCAGTTCAAGCTCAGAATGGGGAAGGGAAAGCATGGAGGGCAGTAATAACAGTGGCTGAAGGATGCAGACGTGGAACTGTTCTCAGACAAAATAGGAGATGGGGAGATGGTGTTCCAGATGAACGTCTACGTTTGGTTGAGAGTGACCTACAAGGAGGTGACACAGAAAATAGCAATGACACTAGAAACACCTGTCCCCACACAATCAGACTTGTACAAGGAAGACTTAGCAGCTGTACCCGCCTCACTATGGATATGGACTACTAGTCCCTATGAAGTGGGATGCATAAAATGCATTGGAGGAGTGAAAATAAAGCTAAAAAAGGGAGCAATGCTGCCCAGAGTAAAGCAGTACCCACGATCAAAAGAAGCTGATGAAGGGATTTATGAGACAATAAGTGCCCTCGTGGAAAGAGGAATATTAGTACCATCAGAATCCCTGTGCAACATTGCGGTATACCCAGTGCACAAGGCAAAGAGAGGGTCTTGGCATTTAATACAAGATTTGAGACCTCTTAACCAAATTGTGAAGGCAGAGTACCCGATAGCAGCTAACCCAGTCACAATACTGTGCGGAATACCAGCAGAGGCATCAGGGTTCACCGTGATCGACCTCAAAAATGCGTTCTTCTCAATCCCACTGCACCCTGACTCACAATATTTAACAAGTTTCACATACCGCAACACCAAGTGGAAACACACTAGGCTACCCCAAGGGTACTGCGAGTCACCACCCATCTTTAACAGTGTAATACAAATGGAACTAGGGAACATCGTAATGGAGAGCATGGTGCTTCAGTATGTGGATGATATCATCATCTGTAGCACCACTGAGGAAAAGTGCATGAGGGACTCTGTAAAGATGCTCACAGTGCTGGCTGAGAAAGGATACAAGGTTGACAAGGAAAAACTGCAGTACTGTCAGGAGCAAGTACTATACATAGGGAAGATCATCTCACAAAAGGGAAGGAACATTGCACCACAAAGGGCACAAGCAATGAAGAACACACCACAGCCACAAACGATAAGTGAGCTGCAACACTTTCTTGGACTGTGCAACTATTGCTGCAGAGCATCGGTTTGTGTCTACAGCACCTACATGGGACCCCTATTAGAGGCTCTTAAAGAGGCACAAAGAGGGGTGAGAAAACTGGGATGGACAAGAGAAATGACTGATGCATTTAATGAACTTAAAGAGGCCATTTCAACGGCACCAGTTCTGGGTACCTTAACTATGATAATGAGTTCTACATATTCTCACATTGTGATGGTGCAGTAATGAAGGCAGTGCTGACACAAAAGACGAGCATGGGACACAAACCAATAGCATTTTACAGCGGACATTTGGATCCAGTAATGATGGGACACTTGCCGTACAAACAACACTTGGCTGCAGCAGCTTTTGCAGTAGAAAAATCATCTTCCGTTACTATGGGTTGCTCCACCACACTATACGTAGAACACGCCCTCTTCGTGATATTAACCAAACCAAAATCCACACTGACTACCCAGAGAGCAACAGGGTATGAGATTATTCTCTCTAGACCTGAATTGAAAATAGTAAGATGTAGTAATGTCAATCCAGTGCAGTTCTTAGCATTGGAATTGGCCGAAGGAGAATATGTACACAACTGTACACATGCAGTTGAATATTTCTCATCCACCTGAAAGGTAGAAGAAAATGCCCTAGAGTGGGGTGAGGTGTTGTACATTGATGGGTCATCAACAATTGACCAAAGTGATGGTGTCAGGAGGACTGGAGCAGCTGTTGTGCGGTTGAGGGAGGACTGGACATACGTTCTGGTCGGATGTGTTAGGTTACCCCAACAATACTCAGCACAAGCAGCAGAGTTGGTAGCACTGATTATAGCTTTAGAAAAAAGCAACGCAAAAAGAGTAACAATATATTCTGATAGTGCATATGTAACCTCGACGGTACACTCAGGATTAATAAAATGGCTCAGAAGAGGATTCAGGAGAGCAGATGGCACTCCAGGGCAACATGCTCTCCTCCTGGGTGAACTAACAGAAGTAATAGCATACCCAGCAGAAGTGGCACTGGTGAAGTGTCAGGCACACACGAATGGGGAAGATCCAATATCAAGAGTTAACGAAAAAGCAGACGCACATGCAAAATATGCTGCCTACTTTGGTGAGACATGGGACCTCCAAGAAAAACAAAAAGATAAGGGGAGGGTAAGACAGATGATAATGAAGGATGGGTACACACACATTCCAGAGACACAGATTATGGAACTGCAGGCAGCAGCTCCAATGGCAGAAAAGGAACTGTGGGTTAAAAGAGGATGCACTATGTCCCCCACAGATGCACTATGGAGTCATAATAACACAGGGAAAGTTGTGATGCCCCTCACCCCACTAAAACCAGCTCTGGCCCAACTGCACCACCCCACTCATACAGGACAGGAAGTAATCACAGCACGAATAAAAGAATCTTGGTTCTGCCTGAGCTAAATTCACAAGTTACAAATTTCATTAGCAATTGTCTCACATACCAACAATTTACAGCTGGTCATGCGCTGCAATTGATCAAAGGTACAATACCCCGGCCTGAAGGACCCTTCTTGCACCTACACATCGAATACACCTACATGATCAACGTATGTCAAGGACACAGATACATGATTGTAGTAGCATGCCCATTTTCAAGGTGGATTGAGGCCAGTCCATGCTCCAACTCAGATGCATTTTAGAGCAGGACATTTTTAGTAAAGGAAGTTTACCTGAGGTGGGGGTTTGTGAAGTATTCAGATCAGACAACAGCCCCCTCTTTGCGAATGAATTATTTCAGCATGTAACTGCCCTTATGGGGATCAAACACAAATTTGCATGTACATATCCCCAACAAGCCAATGGCGTCTGTGAAGGCCTCAACAGCCTCCTGAAAGAAGTGATCGCAAAGATCCAGCAAACAAACAAAAAGAGCTGGCTCTATTGCCTCCCTCTGGCTTTGTTTGAATTGATAAATAAACCAGTTTCAGACCACCACGTCACACCCCATGAGGTGGTGACCGGATGCCAAATGCACCTTCCCCTCACAGCAAGTACTGTTTTTGGTGAAGAAATGCATGAGTATGTCTCTTCTATGGTTTCTAGTGCCGCTTTTATCTCTCAACAGATTCAACGGATGCAGGGCGGGTCAGAGAACAACCAACTGGAACCAGCAACCAACGAGGAGCAGGAGCTGACTGGACAGTGGACAGTGAAAGAAGGAGACACAGTACTCCTTAGACACTATCGGAGGAAGCGGAACGCCCCTAGATTTACGGGACCCCACACTGTCCAGAAATTGGCTCCTAGGGCTGTCAAACTGTCTGATAAGGACGTATGGACACACATTTATGACATCAAGCCCTACAAAGCACAGACCTGGCCCCATCCCTACAGCGACAAGGCCAACGCTTCAGCAATGACAACAAACAAGAACGACACAGCACAAACACCAGATACCCCAAAAGACACAAATGAACAACCACCCAAAGTCCACCCCATGGTCACAAGGTTACAGACCAAATACGCCCCCACACCAGAACAATAACATTATTTGAATTAGGAAACTGCCAATAGAACTGGAAAAATAAGTTTAACTAAAAAGCACCCGCCAACAACAAAAGAAGAACATTATCAAAGAGATCTGTAATACCACACTGGGTAATCATGTGCATGCTCTCTTCTTTTTTTGTCTCGCACATGCAGGTATCGCGCATTGTTATTGTGTAATGCAAATATCTGATAAAGAACATATGCCACTGCCCAGGGGCAAATGCTACCCACAGACGATATCCCAAAAGCCCTGTCACACCAATTTGCATACATTATAAAAAGGCCAAAGTACTTAAGGCCCAGGAGAATATGCATATATTATAATGCGTTATTCATTCTAATAGTATGTTAGTTTCCACACCTCCACACAGGATTACTTGCCTTGAGAGATAGGATGGTAAGGAGGAGCTGTTCGCCTGGGCATTGAATGACCACTTGATACGCAGGGCTTAAATAACAAACACTAACAGAAATAACGCAACTTTTTTAGAAATATTCAGGCGGGCACCTAAATCATCTAAAGTAAAGTGGCTGCAGGACGGCAGCACATGTAAGATAACAAAATGCCAGTGGTAACAACAACTGTAATAAAGATGTTGGGGACATTTTTCACCAATGGTCTGATAACTGCCGCTGGCAGGTCTACTATGCTATACACGTGACTGCAACTTCCAATACTAACATTTCCCCTACCACTGCTGCAAGGAGACCTGTGTCAGGTGGTACAAGTAGCATGGGACTGTCATGGCCATTGTACAAGGGTCCAGGCCTTCATCACCCCCAGGGCCCAAATGGACCCAGTCCTGGCGCCTCTGGCGCCAGGCTCATGGAAAAGTGTGCTTTGCACACTCTGTGCCTAGGGCACGTGCAGCTGGGCCGTGCGTGGCCATAGACTATCATTGGAAGGCACGTGCAAGAGTCCCTGGGAGGGGCAAGGTGGAACCACAAGGTAGGGCCAAAGGGAGGAGTCAGGTCCAGACTATTTAAGGCCAACCCACCCACATGCCTCCATTTCACGTTATTCTGCTTTCAGCAGCGTAACGCTTACTGCTGTCCTTACCTGTTCTTCATCTCGTCGTGCATCCACTTGATTGCAGCAGTTCCATCGCTGAAGACCATCTTACCTGATTTCAGCTACTCCATCGCTGAAGGCGCTTCTTACCTGATCCAGCTACTCCATCACTGAAGGCACCTCTTACCTGAATCCAGCAACTCCATCGCTGAATGCATATTTTACCTGATTCCAGCTACTCCACTGCTGAAGGCACTCCTTACCTGATTTTAGCCGCTCCATCGCTGAAGGCGCTCCTTACCTGATTCCAGCTGCTCCATCGCTGGGCACACATCTTACCTGCATCCCAACGCTATCAGAGTCTTTTCTCACCTGATACGGGCTTCCAGCAATGCGGGGCTCCACTTCTCTTCTTCATCTTTGTGGTACTTTCATCCTGCAGCCGGGGAGCTGCTCCGGAGCCTCCAAACTCCACTCTACGCCACCAGTCTTCTCCTGCAAGGGAAAAAGAAAACAACAGGTTAGAAGCCATTTAAATAACGAACGCTTGGCTGTGCCATACCTGAGTCTAGAGTTCTATCATAAAGGCCAATTTACCAGCTAATTCGGGAACTCCATCACCCTCAAGGGAACTCCCGGACTCACTCCACGACTCCGATTGGCCATCACACCTATTGGGAAAGAGATAAGACATTGCAAGAATTGCTATTAATAATCAAGGCAAAAGACATTGGGCCTCATCACGACTTTGGCAGTAACCCTTAAAATCGGCGGTAATGCTATCCATCGGATCACGAGTCCAAATACTGCCGGCACCATTACAGCTGGCGCAAGTACAGCCGGCTGTACAAGCGCCGGCCATAACAGCGCCAGGAACCATTTGTGCTAAAACATCAGCAATCACAAGTCCGGCGTAGGCGCTATTATTGCCAGAAAAGCAGCGGATAATCCTCCGAAAATACCTCCAGCAAAAAGCTGGAGGTAACAGAACACAGGCCACAGCAATAAGGGCCCAGGTGGAACCAATAGAATTCAGAGGCCTACAAAGGAGCCACCCATGCACAACACACCCTCCCCAACACCATTACACCAGCAGGAGCAGGGAGGAGACAGCAACAAGGGCCCAGGTGATACCAATGCAAATCAGAGGCCTACAAAGGAGCCACCCATGCACAACACACCCTCCCCAACATCATTACACCAGCAGGAGAAGGGAGGAGACAGCAATAAGGGCCCAGGTGGAACCAATGGAAATCAGAGGCCTACAAAGGAGCCACCCATGCACAACACACCCTCCCCAACTCCATTACACCAGCAGGAGCAGGGCGGAGACAGCAAAAAGGGCCCAGGTGATACCAATGCAAATCAGAGGCCTTCAAAGGACCCACCCATTCACAACACACCCTCCCCAACACCATTACACCAGCAGGACAGGGAGGAGACAGCAACAAGGGCCGAGGTGATACCAATGCAAATCAGAAGCCTACAAAGGACCCACCCATGCACAACACACACTTCCAAACACCATGCTGCCATTTGGAGCCGGGAGCCTTGATGTTGACTTCTACCTGCTGCGCCTGGAGCTACAGAGGCCAGCAAACCAGGCCAGGGCCCTGGGAGTGCATGGGGCAGTGGGGATGAGGAGAAGGAGGAGGAGAGCAGCACCAGCAAGGCGGCCAGCCATCCCCAGGGTCAGGCCAACACCCTGGGCCCTGACTGATGGTCAGTTGGTGAAAGAATATCGGCTGGACAGGGCAACCATCACCCAGTTGCTGGACACAATCCACGGTGACATTGGCAGCCGCATAGCCACCAGCACGTCAGTACCTCCCCTAGTGAAGTTCGTGTCTGTGCTTCAATTTCTTGGGACTGGCAGCTACCAACATACCGTTGCCATGATGCATGGAATGGCCCAGTACACATTCAGTGCCATGCTGGGACAGGTGCTTGATGCATTGTTGAATCATGTGAACGAACACATTGCATTGCCAACCACACAGGCACAGGTGCACCAGCTGAAGGGTCAATTCTATACTATTGCCCAAGTCCCGAATGTAATAGCAGCCCTGGACTGCACACATGTGGCACTCATACCACCCCAGGCACATGAGGCTGCCTACAGAAACCAGAAACAGTACCATTCCCTCAACGTGCAGATGACATGTGGTCCTGACCTCACCTTCAGCCACTGCCGTGCCCGCTACCCAGGATCCACCCACGACTCCATGGTCCTGCGCAACAGTACCCTGCCGGCGTACATGGAAAGGCACGGAGGCCAAAACACATGGCTACTGGGTGAGTACAAATGTATACCATAAAGCATATCAATCCACAACTGATGGTGCCTGTCACAGAATCCATTATTCCCAATAGGCAGCAGCATTACTGCAGCATTCACATTCAAGCACCTTGCACGATAAACCTTGGGCATGTCCAACACAGCAGAACACACCCATGCAGGATGTGAGACATGTGGCGGCACAGTGACATATGGAAGGCCCACCACAATAAAGCCCCTGTGTGAGTAGCACCATGGCTCCCAACCCTGACACAGTACAGAAATCCCATCCTGGCCATCCAACAGTAATGAAATTCCAAACCATAAGCTGGCACATCCACAAATGCACCACACATAATTAGGCTAAGTAATGACAATGTACATCCCACGAACACTGTCCCCAGAATGGCCAGGGAACTGCATGGAGAACAGTACAGAACAGTGTCAACCAGCAAATGCAACTTTAGCCAAATGGATTTGCAATGACACATGAGGCAGCCACTTCTGTCATGCAGAAGTAGATGGAAGGGCCCCCTTATTCAGCGACAAGTGATTGAGTACTGTTACATCCAGAAACATAGGCGTACCAAGTGGAGAGTACCCCATTGATTCAATCGTGCCCGTAGGACAGCACACTCCACAATGTTATAGGCCAAATGGCAAATATGGCAAAATCACACTGATGACAGAGCTCTGTACACCCACTGGACTTACCTTGTCCCCATACCGGCTTTCTCTCCCCTGCAGGTGATTCTGGATATCCCCAGTACACGTGGCTCATGACCCCTGTGCGTCATCCACACACAGCGGCGGAGCGGGCATACAACCTTGCCCATGCCCGTACACAGATCTGCGTTGAGAGGGCATTTGGACCGGTGAAGGCACGCTTCCGGTGCCTCGACCACATGGGAGGGGCAATGATGTATGCACCAAAAGTTGGCAAAATTGTACTGACATGTGCCATGCTGCACATCTGCTGTCGCAGAAATGTGCCACTGCCCCCTAATGCTCATGTGCAGCCACCTGAGGATGGTAGTGAGGGCGATGAAGTGCCAGAAGGTGTTGCACATGCACAAAGGATTGGGCTGAGGGAGGGGAGGTTGGCCAGACAGGGATTGATTGATGGATTCTTTTAGAAATGGGTAATGGGTAAATTGGAAATATGTCACTTCAACATTAAATTGCATTTGTAACAATCACTACTGTCCATGCATTGTGATTTTTCTAACATGATTTATTTTCAGTCCAACAAACCCCCCTCCCCCCAGTGAACACCCAGCACACAATCCCCCCTCCCCCCAGTAAACACTGAGCACACAATCCCCCCTCCCCCAGTAAACACCCAGCACACAGTCACCCCTCCCCCCAGTAAACACCCAGCACACAGTCCCCCCTCCCCCCAGTAAACACCCAGCACACAATCCCCCCTCCCCCCAGTGAACTACCTCCAACTGTGCAGATAGGCACATGTGTTTTATCAGGGCACCAACAACGATGCCATGCACCACTAGGATGGTCGTGGGCGCTTTCCTTTTCTGGGCCCTTGGTGTGTGTGCACTTAGGTGGCACATAGACCAGCACCTAGGAGATGGCTCGAGGGAACCCTCTGTGGGTGTGGTCGATGACGAAGGGACTGAAGCAGCAGCCAGCATGTGCTGTCGCATGAGGTTGTTTCCCTCCCTTGTTTGCTCAGCAAGTGCTGAGACTGCCTCCTTCAACTCTCTCACTCGTTGCCCAAAGCCTGTCAGGGCAGCAGTACATTGTTCAATGACTCTGCGTGTGCGCGCATTGTCCCGCGATATGTATTTGCATCCATGCCGTATTGATGCACTGACGGCCTTGATGTGACGACTCTGCACCTTGGCCATTGATTCCACCCTGGCCTGTTTGGCCTCAATAATGTTGAGTCGGCCCATCACTGCTGCCCCTGTGACGAAGGGCACCCCTGGTGTGTCATGTGCTGGCCTGCGAATTGTGCGCTGTCGGGTGGGGAGGCTGCATGGGGACATTGGGCCGGCTTGGATTGGGCTGCCAGGCTCTGAGTGCCTGTCCTATGGGCTGCCATATGATGGCGTATCCATGTCCGGCTGTGGTGTGCGGACACGACGCACAGGCAGATGTGGGCTTTGTGCAAGCTGTGTGCCTGGCCTTGGGCTCCCTTGGGTGTGACCATCCCTTCAGCTTCACTGCTTCTGGGAGAGTGCTGTCCTCCTGCCTGATGACCATGTGGAGATGTTCCTCCCACGTTGGGCTCTGATCCACTGCTTTGTCCCTCAGCACGGGGGCTGTGACTGGTGGCTTCCCTGCGGCCATGTGGGTGCTGCTGCTGTCTGGTAGGGCTGCGTTGGGGTGTAGTGGGGGTTGGCCTGGTTCGTCACCCTTCAGTGCAGCCTCTTTGTGGGGTGGTGGTGCTGGTGGAGGGGGAGTGCCGTGGCCGCTGTGATGGTGTGGCCTCCTCCCCTTCATCTTCATCCCGTTGGGATCGACGTGTTCCTTTGGGGTACATAAGGTGTGGTTTGAGTTCAATGCTACATATATTTGTGTGATGCAGTTCATGCCAACAAGTGGGATTGAAGACAGTATCATTCATGCATTCTCCTTGCATTCTGTTCTGTCGCCATGTGGTGCTTGTTGTGAGTGGGTATGGAGGTAGACTGCATGGGAATGTCAGAGTGACAAGATTGCATGCGTGGTTGGGGTACACTGCGCTCAGGGTTTTGGGGGTGTATTCATGCGCACTTCAACTCAACGTAGCTGTCCTATGGCTATGGATGTCTATCCCCTGCCCCTGTCATTCATGCACTGCACGTGCAGGGTCATCTTGGCAGCACTACGGTTCAATGGATGTAGGCGTCACTTATGGGTGTATGCTGTTCCTCACACACATTTACTCCCAATCATTCACTTGGGTTCTGCATGCGTGGTTCTTTCAGCTGCATGCATTTGGGTGTGGGACTCACCTGCAATTGGATCAATTCCAGTGCCTGCCTCCGCTCCACCAATGCCCTCGATGGTGCCAACCTCTATCAGGGCACTCATTTTCTCCTCTCATGGTGTGAGGTCGGGTGGGGGTGGTGGTGGCCCTCCTCCAGTGGCCCTGCTTGCACTCCTGTGCTGTGACAGGATGCCACGGACTCGCACACGCAGGTCGTTCAGGCGCTTGCAGCAATCCTCCCCATCCCGGGGCATGTGCCCCACATCAGTGACCCTCTGGCTGATGTTGCACCAGATTTGTGCTCTGCGCTGGCCACTTGTTTTGTGCTGCTGCAGCTCCTCATGGTGTGCCTCCGCCTCCTCCACCAGTACAGCTAGCTCCTGGTCACTGAATTTGGGCTTTCTCACCCTGTCCAGGGTAGTCTTGCCCCTAGGGCGCTCCTGAGACATGTTTTGGGGTTGGATGGCGTGGATGGCTTCCTGGGCCTGTGATATACGATGGATTGTGATTTACAGATGGCCGCCGCTTTGTTTCCCGTTCCGGCTGTGACATGTTTCCCGCGCGCTCATAGCGCGCACTATTAGCGCGCGATATGGCGGTATCGCACGGTGCGCTAGATTGTCCGCCGGGACATTGGCGTTAGCGCTAATTACATCCGGCGGACAATCCGCTGCATTACCGCCGAAGACGTGATGAGGCCCATTATAAGAAAACTAACATTAATCATAATCAAAAGACTTATCTTCTAAGTGGATTGTTCACAGCTGGTCTGGATCACCACTTCTACGGACTAGTGAAGCAACTAGGTCAACTCTATGCGTCCCTTCTACAAGAAGCAGGACGGAGAGCTCAGCGTTACAAAACCACAGGTGAGCTTGCATGGGAAAACTCTTGCGCACTTCATATTAGCATGAGAGGGTCGAGGGAAGTCACAACACCACCACAACATTTGCATTGCCTCTCATCTTCTCTCAGGGGCAATACCAGCATCCAGAACAGCAGGCTCAGTACCAGCTGGGGGGAGAGTCTACCCAAGGAAGCCAAGCCGAGGGAGGGCTCCAACCGTGCCCCAACATCCCCGCAGAGACCAGGTGAGCGTAACAGGGACCTAACGTAAAAAGAGCTAAACTTGGTATTTCTATAGATGGACATGGGGTGGACACATATCTTACAGAATCTGCACACGTCTGTAACAACAAGTGGTATAAACATTGGTAAGGACACGACAAAGGACAACTGATATGTGTGCTCGCTGATCCCATACACCATGAGCGCCTCCAGAACATTCGTGGCCACTAAATTACCAGCAGCGACAGCAGAATGCCTCTTATATTTAGCATTATTTCAAACACGAGGATGATTTCAAGGAAAACAGCCAACACTGAGATGAAAGTCAAGGTCAACTTACCCCTACGAAGACAACTTCATCAAGACACTCTGATGTATGACAATTATTTTACAGCTGACTGTACATAACAGATGGACCCGACAAGGGGGACACAAAAGAAGTGACATTGAACTACCTGCCATGTAAATGGAATGCAAGAGAGGTTGGAGGTGAACCAGGATACTGGGAAGGACCACTAATATTAGTATATACAAAGACGGATGGGTGGATGGAGTAGTAGGAAGCAGGATAGTGATATTGGCCAAATCATCAGTAATGACAGTATAGGAAGAAGAAAACGACAAGTGCTATGTCATGATCTCTGCTTCCAAAAGATCAGGACTTGCCCGACTCCCTTGGAAGCAGACCCATAACCCCGGTTCTGAGTGCCAGCCAGTCCCAATTGGGACCTTTTGGACCCTGTCCTGGCGCCAGTGGCACCAGGCTCATAAAGATGCCCAGTCCCAGCGCTGGAAGCGCCGGGCACATAATGCTTGGGTGGACTTACCTGCAGCAGACCATGCTGCTTACTTACCTGCCAGTTGAACCCCTGATCCTCTTCTTTTTGGGACTACTTTTCCTGTTGGGTGGGGCAGGAGCCACTCCCTAGGTTCAGAACACTGGAACTCTTCTGGAAAGAAGGAACTCTTTTCTTACCTAGGCGTGGCTGTGGAAGGAGACACCTAAGCACTACAGGAGGCTATTTAAACCACACCCGATGGATGAATCTTGCTTTGCGTTATTCTGCATTCTCTGCAGCAGAAAGCTCATCGTGTCTTCTGCTTCTGATCCTGGGCCTAAGGGAACAAAGGCTTACCATCCTGGAATCCAGTCTTCAGCAGCACCTGTAAAGACAAAGAAAGAACAGGTTAGCACTACGGTCTTCAGTGGCAGCGCATCTCTTGCCTGGTCCATCGGCTGTCACCAACGCCTCGCGCTGCATTCCGGCATCTGAAAGACAAAGGCTTACCTACTCTTCGCAGGCTCCGGAGGTCTTCGCACTGCATTCCGGCATCTGAAAGACAAAAGCTTACCAGCTCTTCGCACGCTCCGGAGGCCTTCGGCGCTGCATCCCGCATCTGAAAGACAAAAGAAGGTGCGTTTAAAGACATTGGGCAACTTTATTACTCACGTGCCATTACTCCTTCCCACGCCGAATCCAGTGGGTATTCCAGCACCCTTCAGCTTCTCTAAAGCTCCGAACTTGTACCTGCAAGATAAAAGGGACAGTTAGTGCGCATCGTGAAGCAGGCTACAAGCGCTTACTTACGTGCTTCCAGGCGCTTCTATTCCTCACGCGGGTTCGATCCTCAACTCTCATCAGCCAGCCATCCGCCATCGCCGGAACCCTGCAAAACAAGGGATATCATTACAAAAGACTTTTAAGACATTTGAAGTGCCCAGAACTTACCATTCGTGCAGTTAACGACGGACAGCAGTCCTCTGAGGTCAAGAGGCCTGCACCCTTATCCAGTGAAGAAACTGGTTACGGCACCCTGCCCCGGGGCAGATGGAGAGTTTGGCGTTCACTTACCTAAGGTGAGGGCGTTAACCTTTGGGGTTCTACAGGAGAAGAGAAAGGGAAGAGGAGAGAGGCACCCAATAACCCCAGTTCATTAATCCCATATTTTCTATCTGCAGACATCTTACTCTTCGAGTCAGACATACAGCGCACAGAGGTCCAGGCCAAAGAGCCAACCGTGTGTTACACATCACCTTTGAAGATACGGCATTCACCCAGTGAAGACCGGCGCCTCTGCGGGAATCAGGTGAGCGTTACATGCTACAAGGAGTGAACAAAGAGTGTGGCCCTGCTAAAATGGTTAGACAAAGAGGAAGAACCCATAATGATAATACCCGTTGAGGCACCTACACTATGTTACCAGCACGATGGTGAGGTTTATGTTGGAGTAAACAAAGGATGCAAAGGAACAATAAAGATCCTGAAAGGGGGGAGCAGGAACAGCCGTATTGATGGACCACTATTGGGCCTACTGAACAAAAGCTTATAACAGCCTACCCCAATTATGGAATGGGGTATGTACCATGGTACACGTCAACGTACCATCCCTGGTAGTACCGCAAAAACACATCAACCTGGAGAATTTACCTAAGATGGATGAAGGAAACAAAAGGAAGAGAAGGACCCTGGAAGAAGCAGAGTGCGCCTCAAGGAATGATGCTACTAAAGACAATAAAGTATCCAGAGTAAAATGACAAGGAGAACCATTCTCTGGAAATTACCTATGGGGAAGATCAGAAACAGCACTGAGTGAGATTCCACCAGCACACAGACTATTTAGCAGAGTGGCAATGTTCTTTTCCTCCGTGATCCATACAGGAGTGCAGGCGTATGCAAATGCAAAATGGCTACAGATAACAAGATGGGAGCTAATGATGCTGATTAACTCCACCGTTAACTGATTCAACACAATCCGTTAAGAGGAACTAAGGGCAATAAGGATGGTGGCCCTACAGAATAGGTATGTGCTAGACCTTCCAACAGCAATGGAAGGAGGTGTTTACGCAAAATTTGGAAGTTCATGCTGCACGTTCATTCCTACAAACGACGAGGACAATGACACCCTATCTGCAGAAGGATCACAACTGGCCAAGATGCATCCCAAGATGGAAGATGAAGCAAAGTGGGTGAAGAAGGGTGGTAGCTAGTTTACATACATCTGGTCTTGGATGCCATCATGGTTTTCGGACGGCCTCAAGGTGGTGGCAGTATGCATGATCCGAGGAATGGCTTCACTGATGGGGATAAAACTATGGATTACAAGGTCAAAGCGTACTGCAGAGGAAATGATAGGCCTGCATGTGCTAATGCCTGCTAAAGACGAAAAACACTTAGATATAATCATCAAGGAACACAAATGACTGCTGCAACAGATAGTGGAAGCAGACCTGTACCCGCCATCGATAAAAGTTGAGAATCCACGAAATCCGAAGAGCTATGTTGGAAAATGGGTTTATGGCAAGCCCGGTGGTGGATGGGTGTATATGTTTTGGTCATTTGAAGATCACGTGGACCGATATGGACACCTGGCAGGAATAACGAAGGTATGGCGAGTAAGAGGAGATAAATGTTACGCTCACCTGGTATCCACGGGGGTGCCTCACAATACTGGATGGTGGTCTAAGTGCTATCCTGGACCCCTCTCTGCTTGGTTATGTGCCAGACGTTGGGTAGCGCCTTCGGTTTTTGTGCGTTGAACTCTCCATCCTGTGTCTCTGCAGGGGCATGTGTTGGTGCGGGCGTTCCGTGGACTTAGTTACTTCACTGGTCTGGGTGCCCTTATGTTGTGTCCAGACCGGCTGTGACTCCGACTCTGCTTACTGTCTTCCAGGTGAGTTATAATGTCTTTTCCATCTTTATTCTGCCTCTTTCTTTCCCTCTGTTTTCTCTGTCTTATCAGTGTCTTGCTCCACTACGCTGTTCCCTAACAATGTCTCTTTTTGTTTTCATAGGAATGGTTGTGATCTAGGAGTTGTCGCACCAATGGCTAAGACCATGGTAAGTTATTGATGCGCGAAGCGCTGCTCTGTTTATTGGTGTTAATTGCTAACCTGTGTTCTCTTCTCTTCTTTGTACAGGTTGCGGAGTGATGAGCGATCGAAGCTCTGCTTGTCCAGGTAAGTGCTTTGTTAATGCTGACCTTGTTCCTTCTCTCTTGCAAGTTGCGGTGAAACCCAGAGATGGGCATGGTAAGAGAAGCGTAGGGTGCTACCAGGACTCGCTGCTTGCCCAGGTAAGAATTAATATTAATGCTGTCCTTGTTTCTTTATCTTTGCAGGTTGCGGCGAACTCCGGAGATGGGTGAGGTATGTGAAGCGCAGTGCCAGGCCATGTAGTGCAGGCCCAGCTACACCAAAAACACTAGACCGCATGGCTTGGTTCTAAAGAACTGAGCTGTGCAATAGGCCTACATGTTGGATTAAGGTCCAAAACTGGTATTGCTTTATTCCTGATAATGAGCCTGGCGCCATGTATGTTTCTGATGGAGTTTTAAGGCCCTTGGGACCGGTGTGAAGAGCTTTAGCCACACTGCTGCCAGGGAGCTGTTATACCCGAGGGGATCAGGGGCATGGATCGTGACAATAAAAGAGTGGATAATTTTGTGGTCGACAGAGGGGGGACTGAAGAGGAAAAATGGGATGATCCCTTTCCCGGATTCCCGTCCAGACCATGGCCTATGACGTCACGACCTAAGCACCCACCGAGGCATGAGTCCAGCCCTCTGACTGCTGCCCACGACGTCAAGATGCACTGTGGCCACGCCCCGCACAACCAGGCCAGCTGCACATCATCCAAAGTACATGGTGGGACCTCGGGTGGAGCTGAGACCGACCATATGGACCAACTCGATTAGACGTCACCCACCAATATCACTTAGAGATGACATGACGACATAGCCAATGGACAAGAACACACGTGCCACCAAGCACCTGGATCAGACACACACCAACGCACATGAAGAACATACTCAGTGCTATGACGTAGACGACGGCTCACGCTCACACTCATGCATCGTTGTTATTTTTTCACATAGGCTAACTACTGCACCGCAGAAATGCAAGATGCCAGAAGAGCTTGTGTATATGCTTGGAGAAGCTTTTGCTACTAAAAACCCTGAAGATGTCACCCTGTAGGTGGACCCAAGTTGCACCTCGCGATCCCCTTATTACAGACTGTATGCCGCCACCCATAGACTAGGCCAAGGTAGGCCGCAAACCAGAGTCCCCAGGCCTAGAGCAGCTCAGACGGAGCTGCAAGGTGCTGATCATGCAGAACAAACCCTGACGGAAGCCCTATAGCTATGGCCACAAAGTTGCAATCTACACGCCAAGCTCCCAGCGCCAAGGTTACACCTGCCACTGCTAAACACTCCTCAGATCAGAAATACAGATCAAATCCCTGTAATTCTGCTTCAGCCACGGTCTCTTAACAAGTGACCTGGCCGACCTGATACTATGCCAAGCTCCAAGGACCAGAGAAGCTCTGAGGTCTCACGTCTGGGACCCAGACTGCAACAACAGAGTTACAAATTGGACACCGACATCGATGGGAAAGGAGCACTCAACAGCCAGTAGTAAAACCTGTCCATTGTCTGCCACTGACACATAGTCATACATTGTTGCCAACACCAGGTACATTGCGAGCCGGGAATGACGATGGTCCCATGCTTGGGGGCTTGCGGATGAACCAATCAGAACATGAGGGGGTAATCACTGACAACACTATAATTCAACCAATCACTAAATTTCTTCATGTAAAACTTTCTATGTAGCCATTTTTAGGGACGACCCAAGCGTACCTACTGACCTCTTCTCCACCACAAACATTTTTTCCTATGTTTGTTTGTTTGTTTGTTTGTTTTATTTCTAATGCGCTCCAGACCCGTGGGTAGAAGGGCGCAACAGGTAGGATAATGCGAGGCTTACAAAGTTACAAAATTATACAAGATACAATAATATTATACAAATTATACAAGATACAGAAATAATATACAAATTATACAAGACCGGAGTCGTAAAAGTCTGTGAATTGCATAAGAGATGGTGCAGGTAACATATCATAATTCAGCAGGAAAACAGGGATCAGTGTCGTGCCTGGGAATAGCGTGGACCGGTGACTAGTGGTCGTTGGAGATAAAATGTTGGATGGCGTTCCTTCTAAATAGTGGGTAAGGTTGATCAGCTATACTGATCCATACTGACCCTACCACTCGGGGAGCCAACCCAGGGGTAGCGTTAGGTTTAGGGGCAATCTTTCCCAGGCGATGCACATAGTAGCGTGATCCGGTTAGAAAAAAGGCCTGCGAGCCCATCATCGCTGATATGTTCCTTGGGTACCTACGCTCCGAGACCCTGTCCCTGTCTGTTTTGTGCAATAAACAGCAGTAACCCTTTGCTCTTGTGTGTGCATCATACTCCTTTGGGATGCAGGAGAAGTTGGGGTCTCCCCAACCCCGGAGGTCTGCGGACGGCCCTGCCAACCTCCAGGAAATTATCCCCAACAACTGCAAGACTTATCCTTGGCCTCAAGCCCGGGGACTGCATCTCTCCAGCCCTGAAATCCCTCCACTTGCACCTGTGGCTGCAAGTATCAGGTTTAAGACGCTCTTCATGTTCCAGAAGGCTTTCTGGGGCTGTAGCCCTCACTACCTTCAACTCTCTTTTCATAAGTACCTTTCTCTTAGAGCCCTTCTCTCATCTACTTCTTACGCTCTGCTGGTCAGTCGCTTCTCCAAGCAGAGAATGGATGTAGATTTCTCTCCTCTGCTGGAGCCTCCTTCTGGAATGGTCTCCCTGCCACTCTCCGCCTTGAGTCAGATCTCCTTAATTTCTGGAAGCTCCTCAAGACCTCCCTTTCTCCTCTTCTTTCTCACTCCCTCTCCCCTGCTAACCTTGCTCCTAAACCTGCACTGCTGTATGCCTAACCTTGTACTACTGGACTGGGATTGTCCTCTGAAGTCCCAGCTTTCCTTGCAATTAACTCAGGGCCCTGCTGCTCTTGGTGCACTTCTCCATGTACCCTCCCCCCTCACTTCTTGTTGTGCGCTTTCACAATCTCAATGACACAAGGCCTAGTAAGATCGTTATCTTGTCCTCCCTTTGTTCCCCTTCCCTTGCCTTGTTGCACCATGAAATACTTGGTTATAGGAGCATTATAAATATAAAATCAATCAATCAATCAATGTGTAATGACATGCGCCTAGCATTACCAGATAGGTATGGTGTGTCATACATGTTTTAATAATGGAAGCTACATTTAATTTTGGAGTGTTCATTGCTTTGTTGGATTTTATACTAATTCTTGAAGATAATTATTATAAGGATTTGCTTTGTTAGGTACCAGATGGATGAGTGCCAGATCATGCTTGACCTTTGATAAAAAAAAATTTAAAAAAATTGTTTTGAATTTCCTTCCAGGCTAAATTAAATATATGTTATTAATGTGTGTATTTAAATAGTTCGTTCACAGACCGTTGCTACGATGATATGAATGTCTTTGGGAAAATTACAAAACTGAAACTATTGGTAAACAGCCTTTCACTTCTGTAGCAATTTATGTTTTTTCTCTGTTTTCGTTTATCTTTGAATATGTACTCGCTGTTGAATAATTTAGTAGTGAATTGCAATCAGTGGCAGCTGCTGAAAATTTAATTGGAGGGGGCCTAAATGTTCAAATGAATATGTAGGAAAGTCCAAGCGCAGCAAGTGAGCCCAAACCAACCAAAAGCATTTTCCAGCATACTTTCTGTGAAAGATTGGTTAAAAAGCTGCACAGCGTACAATAATGTTTTGTTGGGTAAAACTTTAAAAAATCCAATGGATGGCTAGTCGAGGAGCATTTTCCAACACATTTTCATGACAACCTTGCCCATACTATATACCTGTATAAAAAAATGTTGCTGCTGGCTCTACTAAAATGTGAGAGTATCCACATTGTAAGAACATATCCCTATTGGCGTTACCATTAAAAATACCATGTCACTAAAAGAAAACATGTCCATACTTGTTGCATCAATGTACGCTAGTAGGGCCACGTAAGAACATTGCATGTTGGCTTTATCCTTTATATCAATACAAAAATCTCATGCCACAGTAGAAATACATTTTCTGACTGGATGCACCAATGTAGGCAATGTAGGCTAATCACATTGCCTTTACCCTTCCACAGAAGAAATATATGTTCCTACTGGATGCACCAATGTAGGCAATATAAGGACACTAATTGTATTGCCTTTACCCTTTCCGCCAGTAAAGCGTGTCATGCCACAGTAAGAAAACCTGACCAGACTCTTCCAATGTGCTACACCAATGTAGAATACTCCCCCCAATCAGGGACCTGCTCCCCACATGGCACACACACACAAACATATACATTCACCTAGCACACACACACTCACTTATTCAGGAGCACCCAAAATACATACATTCTCTCATTCACATGTGCAACTATTGTATGCAAGCATACGTGGCTAGAAATAAAAATGCGTGCACACATACATGTTTTTTCTCCTACTTCAATCCCTGGTCCATACTGCAAATGACTCTCATGTCACCTGGTTTAATGACCCTCTGGCTCTCTTTTAACATGCATCAGGAACCAGGAAGCAGGGAGAGCTTCTTGGCTCATATACATGTGTGGTGGAGCCGGGCACATCCACCTTTCTCCCAGTGGGCATCTGATTGTGTGGGCAGGTGCAGGAGAACGCCCTATGCACATGTTCCTTGAAAAGCTGGGAAAGAAGAACACCCACAGCCTTGTATGACCCATTGGACATGTGCACTGGGCTACTGAGCTGACAATGGGAAACCACATGTCCTTGTACAGTTCAAGCAAACCTAGGAGTGATCCCTCAGCTACTTGCTGCAGCTTAAGGAGTGTTCAATATTCTCATTTGGCTGCTTTGGTTACTCTATAATGACTCCTCTGTAATCGGTGATGGGTAGTGTAAGAAACCTGTGATGGCAACAGCAAAGACAGGCACAAGTGATCACTGTTCAATAGTTTTTATTAAACTGTTAATGCAGGGTGGAAAAACACCTAAACTAAACCCAAATCTAAGATGGGAGCAAGCGTCGAGCATCAAAATAAAATAAAGCAGTCCTAATGGTGGCATGTCAACATAAAGGGGGCTATACTGAGATAAACGTATTGCCAATTCCTTACGCTAAATACAAAAGAGTGTGGGTTAAGATATTCAAATAAAGGAAAAGGGTTCTCAAATAATAGGTCAGGATCTGATTGCCTTGAGGTCACCCTTCCCCACGTTTTAGCATGGGACAAGGTGAGGCTATGGAGCACAGCACAGCTTGAGCCTTCTCAGCATGAGCTAACAGTTCCGTAGCATCTATCAGGGCTTTTGTCGGTTCAACAAGAGGGACAGTTCACGTCCCCTTGTCTTGTAATGCTTCTTGCTTCCACGAATCTCAATCATCAGACAAACACAAAGCTTTTGTTCTATGAACACGTTGGGTGATGGCTTCGACCTGGGTCCCCCTCTTCTGGGGACACTGACCCTTCACATGTCATCTTCCACAACTTAACAAATAAAATGTCTTTTTTTAGTAAACTTCAGGTGGTAACTTTGCACCCCTGGAACTCCCTTGACCGGGCTCAGACTCACAATGAAAAGGTCGACACTTCCTTCCTCCTGTCTTGAAATACACCTCGCTTTCACACATCTTAGACAGTTCTCCAGGCGTTTGCCCCTGGTTGTCGGCTTCCCTCTTCCAGGTTCACTCTCGCCAACTTTATGAAAAACCGGTCATATGCTATTTTCTCACCATGCAGTATTCAATTCCCTTAACTTTCATAGTCATCTATCGGCCAAAGACTTTCAACGGTACCGAGGATGTTACAAGACCCCTGTATGACCACTTTGACCTTTCTATGCCTCTTCCCAAGTCCTTTTGGTTAAGGTAGTCTTTTACCATTGGGTAATCGTCTAGAGAGTCTTGAATGCGCACCCACGTGGTGCCGGACTGCTCTACTGCAGGTTTTCCCCCTTCCAAAATATCATCAGTTCTTTGCTTGCTCAAAGTTCAAATAGCCACTTTGCTGCTTTTCGTTCAACACAGTTCTGTTTCTTTTCAGTTCTCCCCTCGACTCACCGGCTGTGATGAACTGTTTGGCTTTCCTCGCCTTGGAGTCAAGGTTGGTACCATTGAGACAAGTGTCTCCTCTCAGCTTGGCAATCAGCAGAGGAGGGTTTCATGTACCTCAGACATCTGCTGCAACACACGTTGTCTATTGTTCATCAGTTTATTGCTCACTCTGCAGAGTCTTCACAGGCGCCTTTCTCCTCCTCTTGAACCGTCGCGCTAAATTAGCTCTTACATCATGCTGTCTGATTTGCTCTTCTGTTGATGTCGTGCTTCACCCTTTATCCCTGTGGTTAAAGGAAAGGGCCATCAGGTGTGTGTGATTCTGGTTAATTACCTGACTCTTGGGCTGGGACATGTCAGGTAAACAGGTTTAACATTAGTCCGGTTTTGATTATAGTTCACAAAAGTCTTAGCCCATTGTCTTTTGTGTCGGGGAAAAAGGGTTCAGGTAGATAAAGGGGGAGTGACATGAGGAATGATATCCTTTGTCCTAGGGGTTTTTGGAGTGTCAGCGTATCCTACAGGGTAGGATTGGGAGGAAGTTTTATAGGGAATCACAACCCTCGTATCAGGAGGGTTGATGACCTTAGAAGGGGAAGATGGATCAGGATTGTTAATTTGAATGGAACAAGGGGGATTGTCGGAACGGTAGTATTTGGTCCAAGAAGAGTGGGTGTTCAGGACAGAATAACCAGAGGGACATGGAGAAGAATGATTGGAAGTATTCGGATAGGGAACAGGGAAGCAGGAATTCAGAGAGATGGTTTCTGAGTGTACCAGGGTTTGGAGCCTTAGAGGATTGGTTAAGTACAAATGGGTTATTGGATCTGAGCAGGAGAGTTTTAACGGGAGGAAGCAAGGCAGATATATAATAATCTACAAAGGTCTTAGGGATTTCGTCCTCCTCTCCTTCTTTCACTCCAGTGCCATACCGTGTCTCACCAGGAGTATTTCCCTGAGCACAACCCCGGGCTCCCCCATCCAGGTTATCTTCCCTTGCTAGTCCACTCCTAGGGTTGGGGTCTGAGCATGTCAGGCCTTCCCAGGCCACCTGAATAAGGGTTTCCCACTGTCTGTGTGAGAGAAAACCCCCTGGTTTCTCACAGTAGGAAGTCTTTGAAAGTCTTGGAACTCCTACAGTTTCCTATGAGCAGTTCATTGGTCTATTGGCAAACCTGCTTTGTTGCTCTCCGGGACAGATTTAGAGACAATGGTATTGAAACATGTGTGCCGTACGGTTGTTGTGGGGTTTTCTTGTGTAAAGCATCATTGTTCCAGTTAATGAGAGCACTGTCTTTAGCTTGCAGGATTTTTATAACCTTGTTTCTGAAATGATTGGAGATGTTGCTGCAATGTTTGTGATATTAGTGTAATCGATATTAGCTTTAAAATGATGCAGAATAGTAAATAGAAGGGTGAGTATTCAGCCAGAGTTGAATACACAGTCAAATAGTTGCCTTTTAATAATAAAAAGAGTTGCAGACATAAAAATAAAAAAAAATTTGTAAATGAAAACCCCACTTTTAAACATATGTATCTGTGTATTTAGTTATGTATGTATTGTTTGCTTATTAGGCACTTATACAGCAAATTAAATCTGTTTCAAAGCGCCCACATGGCAACAGGGGGGGACATGGCATTGAAGTACATTAAAAACACAAATATAAATACAGCTGGGGAAGGAACAATGCCTTGTGAGTATTCAGCAAGTGCAGCAAGGAAGAGGGAAGTGGGGTAGGTGCTGGGGGGTCCGTGATCATGGGTGAGCAACAGATGAAGTGCAATGTATGGTAAGTGATATATGGCCTGGAGTCACATTGGGTGGATAAGTGAGAATCCTCATGGCGGAGGGTGTGCTGAGGCAAGTGCTGAAGGTAGACAGAAGCTGGGAAGATTGGGTGTGAGTGGTCAGGGGCCCAGATGAAGCCACCAATCATAGCAGATGAGGGAAGGAGGAGGAAAAGAGGAAAGTCTTGAGGTCCTTACGGAATTTAAGAAGGTCCTGCTCAAGATGTAGAAGGAGCGGGCGCTGTTCCAGAGGAGGGGTCCAGTTGAGGAAAGAGAACAACCACCTGTCCTCTGTTTAGCTTAACGCTTTGCATAAAAGCAGTTGATGCCAGAGGAACTTCTTTATTTAATTAATCCTTTTGTTATCTTTGACACTGCTTTTTTAAAGCGTGCAAGAAACACATTATCAGAAAAAGCTGTTTGATTGGCTAATTATAGTAATGTATGTAAATACAGCCTATGTAAAGGGCTTTTGATCAAAACGATATATAAAAACAAACTATTATTATTATTATTAGTATTATTATTATTATTATTATTATTATTATCGTTATTATTATTATTCACTAGCAGTGCAGTTTGTCTTTTTGAGCATTCATAAGTGTCACTTGGTGGGCAGGGCCCAAGTAATTAAGACTAGCCCAAAGGTAAATAATGCATGCCATCATGATGTCATCCACTAACACTGTAAAATGTTTATTTTGCTTCTGCCTATTTTCAGCCTGCCCACTCCATCAAGGCACTGAGCCATATGAGGATCAATTACTTACATTAGGACTCTTCTTACTGCTCGGGTGCTACTGAATACTTGCTTAAGGATGACATTGGGGGCCACCAGGGGTAACAGCTCTGACCCCTACGGTTGCAGCCACTACCCCTGCAATCTCCTTTGTGACCCCTATTTTAAAAATATATATTTTTTGAAAACATTAAAAAAGGAAAGCGGGAATGCTCCGTGGCTGCAGCTGAACAGTGGGGTAGCAGGTGTTGTGGCTCGTGCCTAGTTATGATTCCGCTAAAGAATTTCGCTGCTGTAACCATCATTGAGCGCCCCATTCCAAAAGGCCTCCTGCAAGTATTAGAAAGCAGGAGTGCAGAGCTCTCAGCCTGCGTGCACAGCCTCAATTCCTGGAAGTGCTCGGATCAGCCGGGTGTAATTCAAAAGAAAGCTGCTGAAGAGCACCATGTGTTTCGTTCTAAGCAAGCCTCAGTGGGATTGAGTTTTTCTCCAGCTCAACACGTCTGTGCTGTGAACAAAGACACCCAGCGGACCTGGCACGTTTCCCAAGTGAGGGCAATGGTACTAACCTCTTAAGTGCATGAGAATCCGGAAAGGGATTTACTAGGACAAACGAAAGGCAGTATCCCCCCAACCCGCCCCCCCCACCCTCATGCAAATGGCATTGATTGTTGTAAAGGACCCATTACAAACATAATTAAGTGGCAGAAAACAAATGGCAAATGTGAAGAAGCTCCCTGGATTGGGAAGGGAACCTAGCAATGCCCTGAATACACCTGGTGCCATTTCACAAAGAACTGGGCACCCAGAAAGAGTAGAGAGAATGAACTTTTTTCAGGTGTCTGAGTCTCTGAAATGGACCATCCACCTAATTCACAAATGTGATCTGCACATTTCCCCGGGCCATGCGCCAGGACAAATTTTGCATTGGCCATCCAACTGAAAAACATTCTTTTTGGCCATGTCTGCATGACATTAATGTATTCATAGAATGCCAAGAACCACGCGCTGGTCAGAGGTACACGACACCTTGCTGTACTGTCATACAGAACACTGTTTTCCTCTGCTTAAGGGATAGACGTGGAACCAGACTAGCAGCATTTGATACTTCTGATGTTTTGTTGAATAAGAAATGCAAAGAAAAGCCTCAAATAACTCTTCTATGCTTTACATATCCCCTTGTGCCTGTTTAAATCAGAGCACTGGGATATTTTCCTATTTTATAGACTACATATCGCATCCGGTCTGCGATATAGTAGCCACATTGAAATGTCCCTTTTCACTCCTGATTTGCGCAATTGCATACATGGAGGAGTGACACCTGAATGAGCACGTCCTCAGAAGTGTTTTGTGCATCAGGCTGAACCTTTTAAGAGACTAGCGATAGGATGGCCTTGCTCATCGCTTCACTTGGCTGCTTTCAATGACATTAAGCACTTCATTGCGGTATTGCAGTATTTCCAGCAAGAAAACTGCATGTTTAATAAGCGGCGTGTGGCATTCTCAATTGTCTGTGGGCAGTAAATTAATTTGTAAAGTATAAAGAAGGTAGGAGAATGGATTGTCAACAGCTACTCACTTTCTCAAAATTACATTAAAAAATATAAATTTTATTATAGGTTGTTTGGTAAAAAAACTCGTTAGTGAGGGAAACATAATACATATAAAATTCATTATCAGACACTCTAAAATATAAACAAATATAACAATGACATACGTATTTCAAAACACAATTATTCTAAAAAGATAGACACATGTGTAAATACAGCCATTTAAATTTTCAATTTGTAACCTTTGCTATGAATCATTAATTGATATAGGTTTTTGATCTTAGTGGATCTCTAGATGTTTAAATACAATCTGATGTTACTATTAGATTGCCAACTCAACATGTTTCAGTCCTCTATGACAAGTGGTGGGACTTTCTTCAGGAGTAGTCATGAACATAAAATAGAGTAAACAAGCAATTGGTCTGTGTTCTTCCCTGGTTGGAGAATCTTTTAATTTAAAACACGGGTTTTGGTTGTTGAAGTAGCTGTTGACAAAACCAAAAAAGCCAGAATCAGTATTTCCGTTATTGTTCTGGCAACATAATTAATAGTGTTAAAGGAAAGAACAGAATAGATTAATTACCTGCCTGTCCTAGTGTAGGCGCTCCCTTGGTAAATAGAAAAGGTCCACATTAATTGGGCATTTTTCTTCCAGGAAGTTAGTGTTATTCCTTTGGGTCCTGTGATTTAAATCATCAAAATTACTGAGTCGACTCCCTAATTTTTGTTATTTAAATCACAGGAACAAAGGAACAATAACGGAATAACAAAGTTCCTGCCACCATGATTAGCCCAGAAAAGACTAGACCACTCACTATTGAAACAGTAGTTCGGCCTTGCTCTTGGTGTACTCCTCCTTATCTAAGTACACTGCTGAGGTTGATATGTGTGTTAATAACATGAGGATATGTCTCTATGGTTGGTTTCTTCCTCGTCCCAGTGCTAAACTGGTGTTTCTTGGGGAGGGTTTTAAGAGATGAACAGGGAAATGACTGAAAATAACCTACAAAGGCTTGAGGGATAGAAGGTTCTGTATAAAAAGAAACTGGGGGATAAACTGTCCCACCTAAGGATGTTCTCTCCCGACTCCACTAGTATCCTCCACCCAGGTGAGCCTCCCTCGCATATACACCCCCAGGGTCAGGATCCAAAGTGATGGCCATTCCCTGTTCAACCGAGAGGAGGATACAGGGGGAACAGAAGTGAGGATGTCTTCCATTTCCACACAGATGTCATGGAACTGCTGCTGCTGTTTACATTTTGAAATAAAAAAATCCTGAAATGACTGTGACCTGCAACACATCCTCCCCTCTATCTGGTTACTGACCAAACAAGCAAAACAGAAAGGTGATGGCTGGAAGGTTTTAAATAATTCACAACCACTGGCAGAGCTCTGGGCAACCCTCCAGACCATTGTTTTTTTTGGTTGGACTTGTGTTGGTCAGTTGCACTTTCCAGCCTGTGGCTAGACACTTGTCAGGCACTGGAAGTCTGCACTTTGGGGTTTAGGCCCTTTCGAGATGATCAGTCTGTTTACAGTTTAGTCTGAGTGATGTACCATAGTCAAGGTTGCTGTGTTGGATGTCTTCTTACATTCACAGTAATTTGGTAATATGGGCCTATAGACATAGATATTAACGCTATATAAGGTGATCCATTCTTGTATGAAATGTATTAAAGTGACATTGTAACCATATTTTTCTTATTGTACTGAGAAACAATGCTATGTGATGCCACTTCCTGTTTTGTCAAGGGGTGAAAGGTTGTCTACCATTACTTCCCCTAATATAGTCTGGGGTGGGGTCAAATTACATCACTCCCTGTGATTTCATCAGAGGTCAAGGGTCATGTGATGTCACTTCTATCCCTGGCATTTTGGTGAAATGGTTTCCCTGTCCTTGCTTTCTACCCATGATTTAAAGGTGAAGATCGATGTGCTTTGGGGAGGGGTAGAACTTGTGGTGTTTTATGGTATAAAAATAGACCAGCAACAAAAGTAGGGACTATTTGAACTCTCTATATTTCTAGGCTGCGCTTATTTGGGAGCAACGGTACTGATTGTCAGATCGATAATTGACTGTGAACTTGTATTCTCATTTGTTTCACTTGTACATACATTTGCCCCATTATATTTAAATTGTAAACAGATGTCTATGTACCTTTATTTTTGTAACTGTCTAATGCTGGATGGGATTTGTTCCGTTGCTTCAGACCAGGTATTTCAGTTAATGAAAGCATGCATGGTCAAATATTGGTGCACACTACATGTGTTCAGAAGAATCAGGACACTGTGTTCAATCAGACCAGGTGTCTCAAAGTGCCCCCAGGGCGTGAACAAAGCAAAAATCCTGCCATCCAAAATTGCACAAAGAACAATTGGAACACTGTGTGACTGAACTTTGGGATGCACAGATGTTGGATCATGGCCTGGTGAAGTGACAAGACACACCCAAAGAGATGCACTGGTCCCACCAAGTACAAAGTCTGAAGGCAGACACAAAACCATCCAAGCAATAGGGGTGAGGGGACAGGGTTGAGCTAAGTATTAATTCCGAAATGTATATCACCAAGGCACAGTCAGGAGATGCACTGATGACATAACACAACTGCAGGCTACAACAAAATGAACGACAGCAAGTATGAACATATGCGAACACAGCGAACACAAAATTCATGATTAGACTACAACGCTGGCATCGAGGGACAAAACGTGAGGGATGATGGTGAACTGCAAATGCTAAGGCACACTGCATACCTGCACCGCCTGGTATGATAGATCAGAGGTAGAGGATATATCTTGGACCAACGTTGACACACCAGAAAGGTACAATCACACTACAGCAACTGCTCCACTTTTCCCACAAAAGAATGTACAGCACCACACCTATCCCCAGCGGACAACACCTCTCCAATATGTGAGACTCCAACATCCGTCACCCAACATGACAGCTCATGACCAACACAGCATAAGTGTGAACATCAATGAACATCGATTACCTGATGTAGGACACTGCCATGACGACCTTTCATACAGCTCCATGACAGCTTTATCAGTAGATTGCAACAGGAACCCTACACGAAACACAACTTATGGCACATCTCCTCACAATGCCGTTTGCATACACCACCCTACATAGACACTCAGCATGACAGAGAAGGTGAAAGTAGCCACGTTTACGCAAGAGCACAAGAATGATCAGCAAACACCATGTATGACACACAGTCATGTTTATGGCACCAGGGACAACTTGATACTTTATTGCAATTCACGCAGATTGCAAGACAGAGGTAGCACACGTGTGTCGGTCACCATGCATAGCACAGCCTGTGGGCCAATCAGTCTTTACATGTCATTGTGCATATTCAAGAATGAGCCACAAAATGGCAGGTAAATGGATGTCACTTCTCAGAAAAAACAATTTTTTGGGACAAATATTCTGCAACAGCGAAATACAGAAAAAAAATATTTAGGGATAAGGAGAGGGAATGCACAGTAAGAAGCCAAAATTGGATGTGAGAACCCATCCCTTCCCACAGCTTGCAGCAAGACACATGCATGGAGTATTGCTAGTAAAGAAGATATCTTACATGAAATGTTAAGGTCCGGAAGGATAGACCTGTGTCGACATCCTTGCCCTGCTTGTGCACGGGTGCCACACTGACCTTGTAACACGTACAGGCATATGTTTATGCAAGGGTTTACAATGCACACAGTCGTACATTGTGGGACACATTGGCACACGCATACTTGTAAATTACCTATTATTCTCATTCTGTCCCGAAGCAGGACAGCCTGCTGTCCATGGAACACTCCTTCCGGACCCTCTCTGTGCAAAATACTAGCAGGGCGGAACATTGCTCACATATTCGTACTCATCCGCCAAAGGACTCAGGCCCCACACACATATTTTAATGATGCATCCAGAGTCGGACTCCCTCTCCACTAATCAGGTGAGCTAGGACGCAATAAACAGTGGGCCTCATTACAACTCACCCGGTATGGAAACAACAGTGGCTGATAAATTGCATTGTGAAACCTAAGCCTTCTTTCCCACTATACAGGACTCTCAGACTTAGGTGTGTTTTTCCCCAGTATTTAAAATGATATTGTGATAGTATGTAAAATTGCATTGGGAAAGTATTTAAAATTGCATTGTGAAACCTAGGCCTTTTTTCCCACTATGCAGGTATTTAAGTCTACATGGTGTAGGCGCTTCTGTGGGTATGTCCTGTGATTTGTGGCCATGTTGGTGCGTGTGTGACTGTTTTTCGTGGGTGTGTCTGTGGTGATGTCCATTTATTTTTGGGGTGTCTCTGTGGTTGTATTCCAGTTTTGATGGGGTTTCTGTGGTGTTGTGTGTCTCGGCGAATGTGACACCCTCAGAGTGTATGTTTGAGGGTATTTACTAAGCAATGCAGATCTGGGATATGTGTGTTGAGTGTTGTAACTTAAAACATGAAGATGATGGTGTAAGTGTTGTGCATGATGGGTTTGTGGATTTGCACCGTGATGGCAGAGATGTATGGCAAAGCATTTGAGTGCAGGGTAAAATGTTTGTGTGTTGGGGCGATTCTTTGTTTTCCGCCTTCACTTGTGCTGGCGTGTGTTACTCTGAGTGGAGTTGTAGATGCTATTTTGTGGCATACGTCTTTTTTCTTAGCGTATCAGGTGCGACTTACATTGAAATGTGTGCAAATTGTAAGTTCCACTAGTTTGCTGTTTCTGACTTGGTACAGTTCCCAATCTTGACATAACTTACACTGCACGTGTGCCAAAATGCATTGTCACATAACATACACCTAAGGGCCTGATTTACTAATTACGACTTCTGAGTGTGTAAGTCACCACAAAAGCCAGTAAAATGTACATGCAGACTAAAATACATCCAAAAAAGGCTAATCCACCAACTAAGACACGGACATGCAACATATCCCACACCATGCAAAAAAATGGATATAGGTCAAGCCTGATTCACTAAGAAAAAGCAGGTATGTTCAAATATACCCCATACAACTTCCATCAGTGGATCACACACAGTCGTAAGTGAACAAGGAAAACTGAAGTCAAACATGCCACCCGCGGATATCATTCTCATGCACCCACACACTTTCATCAAACATCCCTGCAGTCACTGTGCTTATCCACACACATACCTGCATCGTACAGAACCATTATCATGGTTTAACCTATGACACTCCCCACACAACTCCCTATATCTGCCTTTGCTTAACCTCCAAACGTACACATTATGCGTGTCACACACGTTGCAAGACACAACAACCCTGAAACACTTAACAAAACATTAACATTCCCTCCGACACATTCGCCAGTGGACAGACACACCCACCAACACACCCACCAAAAGCAGACACACCCCCACCGACACGCCCACAAATCACTGGACACACCCGTAAAAACGCCCATACCACATGGACAAGGAAGGGTGAAAGCAGTCAGAAAGTATGCCACTGACACATGCACATCACATGCTGGACATCTCATCTCTGAAAGTATGCCACAGACATGTGGAACATACACTACATGTCACAGGTACACTAGAACCACTCTGACAATTTCAACCTAGCCAACACAATGCAAGATTGGCACAGCACCCACAAGACAAACACTACACACGGTGACACAGGAATATCCAAACACATGCCAAGACACAAACAGACAGAACACACATTGCAACCTCCCTACTAAAGATGTGAAACCAACGTGAACATGTGGTCCCCACAACCAGCAAAGATGGTGCAGACTAGGAAGAAACAATCCCTGCTTACTTGAAAGACACAACACTTGTGCACACAACCATATATGCATCATCAGACCCACACGCAGCACAAGAAATGTCCATGCAAACTGGCACAAAGGTAACACTATATCTATGATATGATATGGCATTTATAGGGAAGACAGAGACAATGATCTTACTAGGCCAGGTGCCATTCAGATCGCGCAAGTGCAGGGCAAGTGGAAGGGGAAAAGTGCAGGGCCAAAAGGGGAGGGAACAGTGCTGTGCATAGGATTGACAATACAAAAATAAATAGAATAAATAACAGCAATAAATAAAAGTGCACCCAGCTGGTGGCAAGTGCAAGGGTAAGTGCAGACATCAGGTGTCAACTACTGGTAGGGGACTGAAGTGATACAGAAAACAGTCTCCAATTGCTGGGGTTGCCAAGGAGGCAGTGCAGGTGTGCAACTGGTGGGGAGGGGACCTGGGCCAGAGGTCAAAGGGTGGCCAGGCATATGTTGTGCTAACGGCTCGAGTAGACTGTTTGCAGCAATGATTGGTCTTCGTGGAGGGTTTGTCAGGTTTTTATGGACTTTTGGTAATGTGTATATAACAGGAATGGAAAGATGGAGATTTGTCAAGAATATTTTTGCACGATGGCGTATTAGTTCGTCATTTTCTGCTTCATCTAGTGTGGTCTGGATTCGTTTTTTACTTTCTCGGTTGGATTTTCGAAAGTTTCAAGATAGGTGTTGCCATCCGCTAATTGCCTTTCCACTTCCATTTTATATTGTTCCGTGTTCATCACCACTAATGCTCCACCCTTGTCTGCCGGTTTCAGTATTAGATTCTGATTTTTCCATAGATTGTTTAACACCTGTTGTTCTCTTTTTGTAAAATTAGACTTCGTTCTTCTTTGATAGTTGATTTTTTCTAAATCTTTCAGAACTAGCAATGGGTTCTGTATTGGAGGCATGAATGTGCTTTTTGGTCTCATTTCTAGATATTTGCAACCCTCCTTTGGAGTTCTTCATTCACAGGAATCAAAAATCAGTTTCAGTCTCATTTCCTGCGTTAGTTTGAAGAAGTCGATCTTTTCTTTTAACAGTGAGCAACTGTAGTTCGGGACAAACAAAATCCCTTTTTGTAGGGTTTTTTTCCTCAAATTTACTCACTCTGTAGTCCGAGATGTTTATGACTAATTTCTCTTTTGTGTGAAGTTCACTTTCCGGGTTGGGTTTTTTCCTCTTGCCTCTTCTAGTTTTGACCGGTCTAAAAAAGAGGCAATGTTTTCCGATGGTGATTCAGTTACCTTTGATGTTGATGGGGCTTGCTCGTCTCCTTCTACGGATGTTTGTTGCTCTTGCTCAGGTGTTTCAGATTCTCCACTCAAAACCACAGATGAGGCACTGCCTGTGGTCGGTGTTCTTTTGTTATAAGGTGTTCTTCCACTCTTTGAGTTGTCCTTCTGCTGATAATATTCCTTCCATGAGCATACTATATCTAGCTTATAGTCCAAGGTATCCCTCCGAAATGTTCTGATTCTTGGCTTCTACTTCCATCTTGTATTCATCTAGTTTATTGTTAGTTTCTTCTAATATGGCTGCTAATTCTTCTTTTGTGATAGTTTTCAGTAATGAGGTCTTCAATTTTTCAAGGTCCAACTCTATGTTGAGTAATGACTTGGATAACTCTCCAATCGTTAATAAGATCAAGTCTAGGGAGCACTTGTTCAAGATATATCTCCACCTTTTTACAAAGTCTGGATTTTCCTTACATAAATTCGGTTCCAGATCTATCCTTAGACCCCGTGGAATATCTATCATACACTAATGTTGTATCAAACATAGTACGTAGAATGTGCCCTTCATGGGGGTCAAAGAAAGTAAATGTATATGTAAAATTGTGTGCAATTAAAGCTCTTGAACTATCCTGCTTAAAATGTTATACTGCGTTGTTTTCAACAGAAAATTCACCAGAGATTCCAACTTCATTACTGTATTAATAATCGATAAGCACTATCCTCAATTATACTACAATCATATTTACCACATACCATTCAATTATTGAGCCAAGGAGGACACACACTTTCGTCTTAGCTTTCTTTCTCCTCTTAACTCAAACAGTACCACTCCCATCATAGCAAACATTTCAACCTTCCAACTGTTACCACTACCCTCCGCTCTATGCACTCCTTGCATGAGACACCTATTCACTCTTTCGACCAGCTCCATTTGTCTGTTGATAATATAAAGTGGCACATTTTCCTTAATCCCATTCCTCTCCAAATACATCCTCTTCCCATCACTGACAAATTGAGGTCCATTGCCAGTCAAGAGACTACTCAGAATACCTTCCCCAGTGGACACATACTCCAGAAATGTTTCCACAGTGCACACATTTGTTCCTCTTACAACCGTCACTTCTACCCATCAGGAAAACAAATCCAACAATACCAAAACAAACATTTGCAGACCTTTCCTATGGCCCCTAAAATAGTTTTTAAGATCCTCGCACACTGGTTGATTCGGCATAACCAAGTGTTGCTCTCTAATCATAAGCCCCTTCCCCATACCACGACAACACACACACAATTTAATTCTGTTCTCCACATGTTTATTCAATCCAGGCCACCAGTAATCCACCTTCAAAACTTCTTTGGTTTTGTCCCTCTGATATGCCCCTCATGGGATATGTAAATCAGTTGGCCTCTCAGCCCATTTGGAGTCACAACCATACCAGACTGATATAGAAAATTGTTCTCCACACTAGGCTCATCGCACACCTCCCAAAATGTCTTCTGTTCTCTTGTAATCTACCTTTCCTTGGCCACTTTCCCTTAACATATTCATTTACTTCCTTGAAACAGGTAATTTTCACATTGAGCCTCGCAACTCTTCTTCCTATGATCGCATTGTATGTGTCATACACTTGCTCACTTACACTCTGCATCCTCTTCACAGTGTTTTTCTTCATCTCATACTCTTTGCACGTGGTCACCAAATACATCGGCCTCATTACAAGTTTGGCAGTGCATGAAAAAAGTGGCATTATCTCTGTTACCACCAATTTTCCTGCACTGCCAAACTACCATTACCGGCCATTACCGGCAGACCATGTGCCGGTAATGGTAGGTCCATTTGGTGGTATCCCACCAGATACCACCAACCTTATAATGAGGCCCAATTGTGTTTACTAGGCACTACCTCTACCTTGAAATCATGGCATTGCATGCATGTCCCCATCCTGAAAGTCTGCTGGAAACTTTCTCTGTACCTTTATTCCCAAACACCACCTTTAGCGGTTTGTGGTCTGTTCTGTCAGAGTGAAATTCTCACCCCACAAACATCTCACTACTCCCCAAACTCACCCAATAGCTTCTTTTTCTATCATGGAATTCCTGCATTCCCCTTCGTTCAAAACCCTTAATGCATGTGCAATAACTACACCCTTCCCATCCATTCCTATTTGTGACAAAACAGCTCCTAAACCAGTGTTACTAGCATCAGTAGTGATGATTGTCCTATCACTATTATTAAACTGTAACAATGGGCTCGCTTTTATGACTTTAAACTTGTGCTCACATTTGTCATTACACTAAGCTCACCCCTGCCTTTCAACACATCCCTCATCCCTTCTACTTTCTTCAAGAAATTCTTTATGAATTTCTGTTACAATTCTACAAGACCCAGGAAAGATCTAAGTTCAAACCTAGACTTTGGCAACTTTATCCCTTTGATTGTGTTTAGTGGCTCTTCCTTTGGCTTCACACCTCCGCTGGCTTCATGTGCCCTAGATAGTATTCTCTTTTCTTTTAAAGACAACTTTTCCTTCTTTACCGTGAGACCTGGCTCACTCAATATTCGTAACACCTCTAATAATGCCTCATTGTGCTCCATCACATCCCTTTTATAAACTAAATTATCATCCTGGAAACAGAACACATGTCTAACATCCCTGAACAGTTTGTACATTACCTTTTGGAAAACCAATGCGGCCGACACCAGTTCAAACGGCATGCATTGAAACTGAAATAACCCTTCATGAGATATGAACCCATGGTATTTCCTTGAATTCAGATGCAACTCCACTTGATGACACGCAGTGGTCAAATCTACTTTCGTGAGCACTTTACAATCTCCAATTAGACTTGATAATTCTACCATATTTGGCAACAGATGTCATTCTACCACTACACATGTGTTCACCTGAAGCAAATCCACAGGTGCACATTGCCATTAAGTTTCTTTGCTACTACTAACAGAGACACACATTCTACTGCTCCCACACATTCTATTATTCCATTATCACCTAACCTTTTTAATTACATACTTGCTACTTCTTTTAAAAGCATAGTTACTGATCTCAGCCTCACAACCGCAGGTACGGCTTTTTCCTTTAAAACACTATTATGTACCATTCCTTTTCATTTTCCCACATCGTTGGAAAACACCTTCAGATACTTCAACACTTCTTGCGCAGTGCCAACCTTGTATGTGACAGCTAGCGGTGGTCAGTCATAATTTGGAGAAAAAACATTTCGAAAGACAATAATGTCGAAACAATAATATTGAGAAAAAAAATATTGCATTTTTTTTTAAATTATATATTTATTTTGGAGTCCGGGAATAAAAAAAAATGGGTAAAACAAAAAAAGAAAAAAAAGGGGGGTTGGGGGGAACCCCCCCATTTCGAATAAAAAACCTAATTAAAAAAAAATCGACTTTGACTTTCGAAATTTTTGTTTTCGAAATTGTCACTAGAAACCACAGCTAGCAGCTGTTCACACATCTAGGGATCTAACTTAATTTTCAACTTGTATTGCTCCTTCAAGCTCCACAATGCAGCTCCCTTCCTTGTCACTTAATGTTTCCATATTGCTTCCCTCTTTTTGAATTTTAAAGTTGCTGTGAAGTAGGCATTTGTTGCTGGTAACCTATATTTTGGAGTAACAGAGGTGTATTTACAATTAAACCAACCACTTCTTTTTTTGACATATACAGTGTAGTGCCCTGAAGTGGTTGTGGCACCAGTGTGGTATATTATGCCTAATGTTGTGAAGGTTGTTTTACCAGGAGATACTTGGCTGTGTATACATCTAGTGAGCATATAATTATTTTTGGTACCACCTGCATTGTACCTTAGAAGCATTACTAGGGCATGTTGGCTATGTGAGTTTATTTGTATGCTGTAACGATTGTCTGATTTGCAAAAGGGGCATAAAATGCCATGATTTGCATTCTGCATAAGCTGGTGAAATGGATTTTACAATTTGGTATGGGTACATACACAAATCGTTCATTAGGAATGTGCTCTTGTGTAACATGGTTGCAGAGAGTGCACGTATGTTTCCATGTGTATGAAATCTGGAAGATTTAATTCATATGGATGTTTTTGGTTTCCAGTACTTGTAGTAAGTACTTTCGCAATTCATGAGGATCTGCTTGTGTGTTCATGGTAAATGTTACAGTTCCTGCACAGTAGTCCAATTCTTGCTTACACCTGAGACACTGTAAGTGCTGTCAGGATTATTTTTGGCATTTCTATGAAGGACAAGCATTTAAAAACACAACTGGTCTGAGCTTAAGAATTTGGTTACTAGCCACAAACACTATAGTAATATGTGTATAACAATTATTGCTACAGTAGTGGAAGTATTCAGTATTTGTAATATGGTGGGATGATATCATTGAAGTGTATATGGTATTTTTGATTGAAGAATATTGAGGATAGTGCTTATGGAATTTGTAGGTGAAGTATTGAACTATAGTTTAGTCAGTAAATTTGGGTTGCAAGAATATTAAGTAGGCATTTGAAAGATTTGCTGGTAACCTATATTTTGGATAAGGGACATATTGTTAAATTCAAAGCAAGCACTTATTTTTTTAACATATACAGTATGGTGGTTTGAAGTGTTTGTGGCACCAGTGTGGTAGATTATGCCTACTCTTGTGAAGGTTTTCTTGCAAAGAGTTACTTCGCCGTGTGTGAAGCTAGTAAGCTATTGGCCATTTAAGTTTATTTGTATGCTGGAACGATTGTCTGAATTGCAAAAAGGGCATAATATGCTATGATTTGCAAACTGCAGAAGCTGCTGAAATGGAATGGATTCACAATTTGGTTTGGATACATATGCAAATTGTTTATTAGGGATGTGCTCTTGTGAAACATGGTTGCAGGGTGGGAAGACTTCATTTATAGGGATGTTTTTGGTTTCTCATACTTGTCGTAAGTACATTAGGAATTCTTGAGGATCTTCTTGTGTGTTTATGCTAAATGTTACCATACCCGCACAGAGCTATATTATTGCCTTATACCTGAGACACTGTAAGTGCTGTCAGGATTATTTGTGGCATTTCTATGAAGGGTGAACATTTGCAAACACAACTGGTCTGTGCCGTTTACTTAAATGTTGTCAACAGTTTGTGGCAATTGGAAGAGAAGATTGATTGTTACATTTGCATAGCAATTTACTCCAGTCGTTTTGCTGAATTGAAATGGACCAGCAAGTTGTGTCTCTACATCGTTTAGTGGGTCTGCAGGTTTTTTTGGAGAAGAGATATTTGACTTTTTCTCTTCTGATGGACGTGCAGTTGAGTGTGTAGTAGATCGTTTTGTGGTTGTATTATTTGATGGAGAGGCAGTTGGTTGTTGTTTCTTTAGTATTCTTGATGGGAAATCTGTTATAGTTTCTGTTTGTATTAGTTTTCTTTTTAAAGGTTTTCTTTTTTGAGGTACAATTGACATATCTAAATGAGTTGTACAGTGCACGTTTCCTGTTGTATTCTAGGATGCAAGGTATGTCAGCATTGACTTTGTTTGAATCAAAGTTAACTAGGAATTGACCATTGAGTGTACAGAGACGTGAACGAGCAACGTAACTCATACCTTCTTTAAAGACTGTGCTGCCAATGTCAATCTATGGGCGATCTAGGGTTAGACCTTGCGATTTTTGAATAGTGACAACATATTCAAGAGACTGAGTGAATTGTTCCCTGCGTATGTACATGTCTTTGAAAAGAAGAAAACTTGCTATTTTCCAGCCAATTTCTTTAACTTCCAAAAGTTTGTCAAAGTGGATGTTGTCAAACTGAATGATGTTGTCATGTGTATATGTTTAGAAGCCAACAACGGTACCAATTGTTCCATTGACTGAACCTTGTTCTATGTCAAGGGCACATTTTAGAATTACTCTGCAGCTTAGACACAAAGTTAACATTTTCTCCAAGCCAGCTGTGTTGGAGATACATTTTTCTAAGCCATTTAGTGGTACTGTTGCTTGATCACACATAGGGAGTGTCATGCCATGCACTTCGAGTTTGTCTGTGAAGCTGATTTGTTATATGGGTTTCATTTCTTTCTTTAACATTGTCTTTAAGGATATGCATTTTATATTTTGTTTAGTTAATTGTTCCATGACATTACGGGCATATGTGTTTTGACCATATAGCTCATGGATTAGTCTACTATTTAAGAGGGATTTTTCATCTGTAGTAAGCAGAACAGTTCTAATGCTTTTTAAAATGTTAGCATAGGTGAGGTCTGCAGACTGATGCATATTTTGAGTTAGTTCTCTGTACTGAAAATATTGCCAGAGATACATTTCCAATGCTGCCGTGTGTGTTGTGGCATTATTTGTGTCCTAATGTTTTGAAAATAGGTTGACCTTTTATTGTTGTTAACTGTAGGTGGTCTCCGAAAACAATAGTGTGTTCAGGGGCGTGGCTTGGGCAGCCATGGAGTAGGACATGCTTCCTGAGCAGCTCTGGAGGATCCGACATATGATCCGTGAAAACTACCTTCAAAAATGCGCTACTGGTTCCAGGATTGACTATACATGCATTGGAACGTGTGTTCTGCTCACTCTATAAAGACAGAGTGAATCGTGTGTGGAATTCTGGAGGAATTGCTCGGCGAACGACAGCGGCTGTTCGGTCCATTGTCACACAAGATGGCCGACAACAAAGGAAACGAAACTGGAGCACCCGGATTGGAAGAATAGAGACGGCAGCCGCGGGGAAAGAATAATGATGGGGAAGTGGAGACGGAACGAAACCCCTGTGGTGGTAAGCCTTGTGTCACGATGGCTTGCTTGCTGACCCGGAAGGCAAGAGCCCGGGGGCAGCGGGGGTGCGAACAGATAGGCCGCGCCATGACAGACATAGGAAGCGCTAGCTCGGCATCGATGAGCAGTAGGCTGCGGCGAGAGGAGGCGGACGGTGTGACTGCTTGAAGAGTACTACAACAGCCGATAAGGGTGGAAAAGACGGTTGGGGAGGCACGCGGACGCTGAATCATGATAGTGAGGCCCAACGGAGGCCGCAGAATGTCAGCGCGAGGGGCCGTGGGAAAGAACAAGAATAAACAATCCACAATGGATATTTTTGCCAAAACACAACATTCTCCTGCGGCCATCGCGCCCAAAGGCTAGATGGTACCAATGGAGGGCACCACAGTGGCTGATAACCATCAGATTTCAGAGGCCATCACAGAGCTGAAAGACTCTTGGGGGTTTGCGATGTTGGACCTGCGCACTTCCCTGGAGGCTAAAATAGACGCAGTGGGCATAGAAGTCTCTCTGCTGAGGCAAGATGTCAGGGGGCTGGCGGAACGAACAAGCAGCCTGGAAGGTGCGGTGAAAACTAACACGGACACCAGCACTAACAACTCAAAGGAGATCCATGTACTCAAAAAAACAGGTGGCTAACTTGGAGTCTCGAGCAGAGGAAGCAGAAAGGAGAGTGAGGAGGAACAATATTCGCGTGGTGGGCTTGCCGGAGGGTGAGGAAGGACAGGACCCGACAGACTACGTTGAGAACCTACTCCTACAAGGAATTGGGGTTGGCAAACTCTTGCAGGGATTCGCAGTGGAGCGTGCACATAGAGCCCTAATGAGGAAGCCGAGACCATGGGCCCCTCCCGGGCGATAATCGCCAAAATATTGAACTACAAAGACTGCAAGAAAATACTGGAGTACTTCTGAAAAGGTGGACAATCGAAAGGGCCTCGAGCACCATCACGACGTATCCGGACTACACTATGTTGGTCCAGAGGCAACGGTACAGCTATGTGGCAATCAAAAGGAGGCTGTGTGCGGCTGGGATAAAATATATGCTTCTGTACCCCGCGAAATTGAAGGTGGTGCAGAAGAGAAAAATGTATTATTTTTACACTCCGGAAGAAGCAACGACGTGGCTGGATCTGCAGGGCTGCCCGGAACAAGATACGGAAGAGACCCAAGAGGGACGCGATAAGTGACTGGGATACGGTATGCATACTGTTAAGGTGTCGAGTGAGCACCCCAGGGGTGCCTAGATTAAGATTAAGATCAATGAGTGCAGCTGTAGGAGGGTGATATTTTGATAAAATACCGCTGATTGTAATGGACTTGAAGGACTGGAATATAGTAGCGTGTACATATATTCAAAATGTATAGCAATGTGTAGTCAATCTGATGTGTCATAGGAGCCGCAGGGCGAAAGCACCCTACCCCCCGAATTATAGTTGTAGTAGTAGTAGGTTGGCCACTAGGGCGACCTCACCCTGCGGAGCTTCGAGTGCAAGCGAGAGCCAGAAAGAGCTAGATGCCGGGGAGCCTGAGATCCAGGGATGGAGCTGGGCAACAGTTGGGGGGTGTGATGTTGGGGAAGGGACGGGAGGCGGGAGGGAGGGGAACGGGAAGTTTGGTGTGTTCTTGGTTGAAGGGAATTTAGAATGGGATGCAAGCCTATACAGATCGGATTGGAATTCAAAGTCAGACTGCACCTGGGGGAGGGGGAACGGAACTGGTACAGGCCATGGGGGACCTTAAGATACTCACATGGAACGTGCAGGGCTCAACAGATACTTAAAAAGGAACAAAGTTATGTTGTACCTGCACAGGCAGAAAATAGATATTGCATTGGTGCAGGAAACCCACCTTTCACGAGAGAGGATGGACACGATCGCTGGGAAGTGGAAAGGGGTGTTGGTGGGCTCATCGTACTCTGCTTATGCAAGGGGAGTGCTTATTTGGGTGGCGCCACATCACATGTCCCTTTTCAGCGATTGCAAGTGGTGGCTGAGACAGATGGGAGGATGGTTATGCTGAGGGGACTGGTGGAGAACAGGGAGATAAGCATTGTTAACACGTATGCCCCGAACCAGAACAAAGCGGCGTACATTAGAACATTGAGTGCGAATTTGAGCGTATGCGTAGGAAGCGCGATGATCTGGGGAGGGGACTTCAACTGCATATTGAACCCGAGGGTGGACAGATCAGATGGGAAGATGGATAGACCTGCCCCTGCAGCCAGGGCGTTACAGACATTGCTGGATGACTTTGGGTTGGAGGATGCATGGAGAGTGAGGCACCCCCAAGAAAGGCAATATTCACATTATTCTGCCCCATAGCAGTTATCAACAAGGTTGGATTATGTCTTCACATCACCTGAAATGATAGCGGAGATCGCACAAATAGAGTACAAGGCCAGGGTGCTTTCGGACCACTTGCCCCTGATTCTCGCATGGCAATACGGCCCCCCGAAAGCAAGGATCCCGACATGGCGCCTACGAGCGGAGGCGTTGCGAGACCCCTTTTCTAGGGAGGACTTGAGGGAGGAGATTGTAAATTATTTTGAAACAAATACTGGGAGCGTGGGTTCCGCGGTAATACTATGGGAGGCCTTTAAAGTTGTCATGAGGGGGGTAGCCATAGCGAAATCCAAGGGCCTACAAGGTGGGGTTTTGGCTGAACTGCAGGAGACGGAAGAAAAATTAGAAGAGGCCTTAAGGGGCGGAGACGATACAGCAGAGAATCTAGAATTGACACTTAGGCTACAGCAAAAATGTGCAGAATATTGGGAGAGATTGTGTAACCTTAATTATAAAAAATACGCAGAGAGACAGCATGCGGGAGGTGATAAACCAGGGAGACTTTTGGCGTGGTTATATAAGAATGAGACCCCCAGAGTCACAATCAGGACTATAGAGAGAGAAGACGGTAGCGTAGAGGACACTCAGGAGGGTGTTAATCAAGCGTTTGTGGATTATAATAAGGTATTATACGGAGATGACGGGGAAAGTAGTCACGCTATGATGGAAGAAACGCGTGAGGATATGGGGTTGCCCAAGATAAGCGAGGAGGAGAGAGATGAACTAGATACCCCGATCACCTTGGAAGAATTAGGGGAGGTGGTGAGGCAGCTGCCTACTAGTAAAACCCCAGGGACAGATGGACTCCCAAGTGAGTTTTACAAAGTATACATGGAAGAGGTCCTCCCCCCACTGTTAGAGATATTAAACTAAGTGTTCGAGACGGGACGCTTACCGGAGTCACTGAGAGAGGCTGTCATAATACCTCTCCCCAAACCTAATAAACCTGGGCACAGCTGTGGTTCCTATAGACCCTTGTCAATGCTGAATCAAGACGGCAAGATATTAGCAAATAGACTGAAGAAGGTTATTGCCAAATTAATACACCCGGATCAAACGGGCTATATCCCTCATAGAAACATTACCAACAATCATAGGCGACTCCAGAGAATCATTGAGTTTGGCAGAGAAAGATATGAGGAAATGGCAATTGTGTCTTTGGACACGATCAAGGCCTTTGATTGCGTTAAATGGCCATGGCTGCTTGCGGCCCTGAAGCACTACGGGTTAGGGCCTGGATATGTAAGATGGGTGAAAACTTTATATAGCGAACCACTGGCTAGAGTTAGGACAGGATCTGTGATATCGGAAAGGTGGCAGCTCAGCAGGGGTACTAGACAGGGATGCCCGTGGTCTCCAATGCTCTACATACTAGCCCTGGAACCTCTAGCAATATATCTGAGGCAGCAATATGACACCATAGGCATCGAGGTGAAAGGGGAGGGGCATCTGATCTCCCCATATGCAGATGACATGCTGCTGTACTTGCGATTCCCAGAAGAAAATCTCCAGTACATCCTAGAAGTGCTGGAGAGATATGCTGTGCTGTCCGGCATAGCAGTGAACCCCCAGAAGTCCAGCTTGTTCCCATTAGGGGTGTAAATGGGGATTCCAGCAGTGCGGTTACCTGTATTGCATGTGCCGTGGGCGGTCAGCACATTTCGGTACCTGGGGATAGATATATACCACACCGAGGAAGAGCATAGGTGCAATACGGAAGTGGCCACTAAAAAAATTGAGAAGTGTATGCAGTTTTGGGCAAAGCTGCCCTTGGCGATGGCCCCAGCCCCAGCAATGCTAAAGATGGTGGTCCTGCCAAGGATCCTACACTACTTCGGGAACATACCATACCAGATTCGTAAGAAGTTCTTCACCAAATTGAATAGCATGTGTAGAAACTTTTTGTGGCATGGCACGCGAAATAGAGTAGCGTTATGGAAACTACAGAACTTCCATGACAAAGGAGGGATAAAGCTGCCCAACTATGAGGCGTACTATGTGGCAAGCCAGTTACAGTATGTTGCCAAATGGCTCTCTGACGACGAGACCTCTGAATTTAGGCTGTTTGGGCGTGATTGTGCACCTTTTTATTTAAAAGAGATGATGTGGGTACCCAGGGCGGAAATGGGTGGGCTCCCTAAAATGATGCTATTGGGGTGGAAGGTGTGGCGCAGGACATGTCAAATGATGGAGGACCCGTCACCATGCTCACCGCAGATACCACTGGTTGTATTGACGGGGGCAGACACGCAGCTACGAATGATACTCAGGAACCACTGCGAACCAGCTGGGGTGGCAACAATGGGTGATATTTGGCAGGAGGGCTCTAGTATTGCTTTTGAGGGACTGCGGGAAGAAACTAGGTTCACGAGGGCCAATATATTACGTATCATAGAGTGGTACAGAGGATTAAGAGAACATGGCCTGAAACTGTGTTGGAGGAAGAATCAGATGCCACCATAGACGTGATATATGACATAGCTGAGGGGGGTCATGAGATTTCCAGATTGTATGAAATGCTGATGTCTAAATTGGGGAAGGAGGTCATGCAGTTGAGACTTGACTGGGAAATGGAGGTTGGAGCCCCGATGGGAGACAAGATGTGGGAACGGGCGCAGGGGTATCATAAGAAGGTGTCTAGAAACACGAGGCTGAAACAGATTCAGCTGTACATAACCCACAGGGCATATATGACGCCTTGGAGGATATCAAGGTTTGAAAATGCAGGGTGGCAAGCATGCCCCAAGTGTGATGAGGAGATCGCGGGCATAGTGCATATGTTCTGGTCATGCCCGATCATAGAGCGATTCTGGAGGGGAGTGAAAGAGAAACTGGAAGAAAGAGTGGTCAAGATGGTAGTGGATACAGTGTGGGCCTGTCTGCTGGGGGGATTCCCCAGACCACAGAAGCTCAGGCACGTAAGTAAGCTGAGGGATCTGGCTTATGTGCTTGCAAAAAGGAGGATTGCCATGGGATGGAAGTCATGCCATGTGCCAAAGGTAGAGGTGTGGTGGAGAGATTTGCAAAAATGGGCGGAAGCCGAAACCATGGCATGGCAAGAAGCGAGTAGCACAGGGGGGGGAGGAGAATGAGTCCCTACTGGCCTGGAAATCACTGATAGCCGAACTGTTTGGGTCATTAGCTGACCCGGCGGAGCCTGTAGAAGAGGAGACCGAACCACAGGTTGCGGAAACTGAAAGTTTAATGCAATAGACTCGTAAAGGGGGGTGGATTAAGGGAAGTAGTGGTTAGAAGTTAAAAAAGTGTAATGAAACTGTTGGAACATGCACTTTTTGTTTGGTTTGTATTGTTTGGTTGTTTGTATAGCTCAATAAAATGTTTTTTTTAAAACAATAGTGTGTTTTCCTCCAAACAGTTCTTCGTAGCCGGTTTTTACTACTTCTTGCATTGTGAGGTGAATTAAAGCCAACATGAGGCTGGACACCATGCTTACTTTCTTCAATTAGGAAGCACTTTCATTTGTTTTAGATTTCTAGGTATTTCAGTAGCAGCTTCTGCTGATAATGTGTAGAGTTCTGATTTGTTTTGGTGTTCTACTGGAAGGAGAAGAAGTCGGTGTAAAGTTCCACCTCCTATGTTGTAGGCAGCTAAACACGTGGTGGCTGTTACAACAGGTGAAAGGTTGTTGTTTGTTGAGTTTTTTAGACATTTGCTGATTTTAATTAAGAACATTTTGCTAGAACCATCTTCACCACTTACATACAGTAGGAGAGGTTTATCATTTTTGTAGGTACAAGTTTTAGTTGTCTTCAGTGACTTCTAGCGAAATTGTTATATGTTCATCATGTAGCTGTGATTTGAGCACTGACAAGTCTTCTTCAGATTATTTTTATTGATACATGGTATTTTCTGCCTCAGCCATGTCGATTTCTGCTTCATTTAGAATGAGTGCCACTCAAAGTGGTTCTTGGCTTCCTGTGAGAGAAGGTTGACTGCCGCCAGGAGTGTATTTATCCAGTTGTGCTTCGATGTCTTCCTCCTCTTGGAGCTTATTGTCCAACATGTCTTTGGATTGTTTGAAATTGACATTTGTTATACTGCTTTCATTTGCTTTGAATGCAGCTTCATATGAGTCATATTCACCTAATAATTCTTTTCCTTTTCTCCAACGTTTCAAAAGTTGCAGTAGTGCCATCTAATACAGTTCTCTACGTTGCAGAGATTTAAATGATAACTTTATATGATACATTAGGATTGGCTTGGTAAGTTTTACCAGGCTTCCTTCACAAGTTGAGACTGAATATTTGCCATTTGTCTCATCTGGTGTGTCATTCTTTTTGTAGGAGTAGTTTTGGGCGATTTCGTACAGGCACATTTTTTCCAAAGCAGTACTGCTGTTTGGGTAGTATGTGTCAATTAAATTGTTTTTTTTTAAATGTCCTGACTGTTCATTTGTGGCTACAGTTTCAATGCCTTGGAAGGATTTTAGTACTCTTTTTTGGAATGAAGCTGGACCAAGGCTTAGCCAAACAAGGTAGTCAGATTTGCCATATAAGGCAGTAACTTTTAAACGGACTGCAGCTTTGTAGCTCCTGTATTCTCTATCGGAGAGCATTTTTATACCGAAACTGTAAAGTTTCTGTGACAGTGTTTTGTCAGATGATGTGTCATCCCAGAGGTCTTTTAGCGCTGTTTTACCAGCTTTAGTGGGATACGCTATGACATATCCGCAACTGCAGTGGAATTGTCGGCAATGTATTGTATGTCTATGTTTCCATTCCACAAGAGGGCAATGATTGCATTGTAATTATGGATGTTCTTGTATGCTTCGTCCCTTTTAAATGTTGTCTGAGTTTTTAGGGGATTTGCCTTTTACACTGTGGCTAACAGAAGACATCAAACTATTTACTTATCCTTTCTGCAAACTGGTCTAGAGAAGTCATCGCGATACTTGGTATATTGTTTAGCTTTGTTTTTATATGTACATTGGCAGTATTCTCCACACTTATGTTTTTGGAATCATAAGATTTGTGTACATAGGTCACTATATGTGGTTTCTGAAAGGATGTCACAGACATCAATTGCTCAATAAACTGTAAAACAGTGGTATCACTGTAATGGCCAAAAGTGGAAGCATCTTTCATCCACAAAAGCATGTGGATGTGTGGTACTTCTCTGGATTCTTTTCTCCAAAAGAAGTGATGCACTTCTCCGAGCGGAGGGGTAGTTTTATTGCAGCTGAAGTGCTGCATGGCAATGAAGTTATGATGAAAGTACCTTGATACATTGCCAGGGTCAAGAGAACACAGTTCACCTGGTGTTTTTATATCTATTTCATTTGTATTTTGGTTTACAGTGTGTAAGAAGTTGTGCAAGTCATTTCATGCGTACTCTGCACAACTTAAAGCAACAAACCATGTGGGTGGGCCTAGGTTCTGTAGCATAAAACGTACATCAGCGTGACATTGAAACCAGTATTTTTTTGTACCATGCATGTTTGCCAAAAAATTTGCGATACTTTTTAAAATAAATGTAAGCAGTTAGGTAGCGGAGATGTTTAAAAAATTAGAGCCTGTTTTTAATGTGTGTGTAACTCCATATCATAGAGCTGCTTTTTCATTTCAAACAGGAGGTAAAAATTGTATTCTGCATTTTCTCTGAATCTGGGGTCTTCAGAATTCATTCACAAAGAGCGTTATTCTGATGTACTAATTTGTGTGGACCTTTCATTATACCTTCCTCCTTTTTCTGCAGGAAAGAGAAGAGTAAAAGAATGTGCTTCTACACTTTTTTCCCATATGCTCATTGGGGATCATTGGCCTATGTTTCTAATGCATCTTCAATGGTGTCTTTGGAGTGTAGTAGGTGAATTGTAGACTGGTCTAAAATGTTGACTGCAGTAACAGGATCTACATGTTCAAATTGGTCAGTTCCTGGTGAATCATGAATTATTTGGGTGGTTTCGCTTAAGTTTTCCTCTATGATTATATCTTTGTAGCATTCATCGTTTTCTTTTAGATATTGTGGGTATTTTCTAACTTTGTTTTCATCGACTAGTTATTGCCAAGATGTTTTGTCTTTTGTTGGCACACCATTAACTAGTACAATTAAAGACTGATCTATTGGTCATTGCACTCCTAGAGTTCAACATTTGTTTTAAAGGTCTAATGGCAAATATACTACTTTGCAATGGATGGAGGAAATATGATGGAGGTAATTTGTCAGTTTTCGGTTTAAATTACAATGCTCTCATACAAGTTAAGTTGTTGGAGAGCCTTTGGAAGTGGGTATATTTCTAAGTTATTAGTGATAGCACATGACAGCATTTGCTAATTGTCCAACTTTGTTTTGCAGTACGTGCAAACTATTGAGGGGTCAGTTATTTTGTATTTATTTTCTGCTGTTAGATATGAAGCTAATTGGAACCATTGGAATTCCTCTTTGTCCTGTATTTTGTAGGCCATATCTACTATTTTTGTCCTCTTTTTATAAAAAGGTCTGCACAAATAGACACATACTTGGTCTGGTATTTCAGCAGATGGGTTTTGAAACTCAGCTATGTTTTTTATGAGGTTTGTGTTTGTCAACTTCAGTTCCAAAGTATTTACTTTGGATATTTTGTTAATTTTTTTAAGGTGTTCTTTGGCTGTTCCAAGTAGGCAAATGTTATTTAAATTTTGCAGTTCTAGAGCAGGACATTTTACATAGTATAGTCTTTGTACAATGTTCTGTATTGCAGAATGGTGTGTTGCTAACATGTAGATGTGGTAGAAGGTGCTTTGCAAGCAGTCCCTAAAATGCAGGCTAATGAAGGTCCTCAAAGTCCAGTATGGCTGTGCACTGAACAAGACAAGTTTTGTCTGTTAGTTTCACAAAGTGATGGAGGAATTATTGCAAAGGTTTAAAGGATTGTTGGCTTACGTTATACATTGAGCTGCATGTCCATTTGTACACTGGACAGTTTGTTTGGGTGAAAGGAACAATTGGTTGAATGTTTGTTGGGGACTTTTTTCTATAAGGCTTTGTTTTGCTATAATGTTGTCTCCTACCATTTCATACCCTCAGCAATCACTGTATATGGCAATTAATGTCTTTCTGTTCTTATTTATAAGCCTCTTCATTGAAATATGGTTCAGTGCTGCATGTGGGAATCCACTCACCTTCACAGAAGTTTGAAAGGGTATCTATATTGACATTTCACATGTTTAAAGTACTTTTTGTAATTTATTAATTAATTTAGTTAGTGGTTTCATTCTGTTTAAAATCAATATAAACAAGGTTCTCTTTAGTAGAAATGTGCTGTCAATTAGAGCTTTGAGGAATAGTCTCCTGCAGTTGTTTTTAAGTGTAGATTGTGACTTTTCAGCTTTTATTATAAGATTTTGAAGAACTCTACGGTGGAAAATTGTTTGCAACTTTAATTTTTTGGATGGCTTTACAGTGGCTATGTTAACACTGGTAAATATAATGCTAGGTTCTTTAGTAGGCCTGCTTTTCTTTGCGCATCTTGTTTTACTTTTAGTTTCTGCAGGAGGGGCGTTACCTTTTTTAGTCATGGCTGGTTTAATTATGTGAAGTGAGGTTACTAGCTCTTTAATTTTAATGTTTTCTATAAATTGTTTTAGAGGTTGATGACTGTATGGCTAGAATTTATTCTTATCTGCTCTATGTTTTCTATCTTTCTACAGAATATGTTGTGTCTGTTGGGAAAAAAGAAAGTTCAGGTTTGGATGTTTTAGAATGTATATGCATGTATGGTACATGGGTGTGTAGGTGTGATTGCAGAGATGAATAAAGTGATGTTGGATTGCGAAGTGGCATAATAGGTGTGGTTGGGAAGGTTGGAAGAGTTACAGTCTGCAGAGGTGTGATGGGCTTGGGTTAGTGAGGAAGGGAGTGGTGGTGCGATGAAATAAGTGGGGACATTGTGATGTTTTGAGGAAAACAGTGGGTGTTGTAATGGTAGTCTTAAGAGGAGTATAGAAATAGTATTAATGGTGCAATATAATGAGTTAGAGTGAAATACATGTTGATTCGAAAAACAATACTCTGGGCTAATATATAGTGGACGTATTTTGTTACAATTACAGAAATAAACATGGTACATTAATGTACTTGCGTTGTAGGATGTGAATGGTATTCATCTTTCAGCACCTGTTTCAGCAAACTTCTTCTTTCCTGTAATTGTACATAATAGTTAGTGGGTATGTGTGGTAATATGAAGTACTTTTAGTAAGACAGGTTGTTATTTATGAAGGTAGGAGGAGGTCTTGGGAAAAAAGAGTTAATGAAGTTGTGTCATGGATGGTTTCTAAAGTATGTTAACCGTGTTGTTAGAAGAATTGTAGTGTAAATAGTTGTTTTTTGGACCTTGGAAGCAACAAGACAAACATGGGTGTGAGGAAAAAGTACATATCTAGGTCATGTTTGTGCTGATGGTTTTAATAAAGGAAGTGCTCTGTTTTTAGTGTAATGTATGTGTATTCTGTTGCAGTGTGTTTATAAAATAGGGATACTGTGTCCTAGTGGTAATGCAATGGCGGATTGTTGTTGCAGCAGTGTTTGGTGTCTTATAGTAGAGATTGGGAAAGAAAAGTACTGTATATGTAAGGTGATGTGCTGTATATCAGTACTTTGGCTGTATACAGATATGGTTGAGCAGATGATGAATGGTGATAGTGTAAGGGATGTAATGAGTGAGCCTGGGTAGTTTGGCATTTATAGTGAATTGAACATTCTGACCATTTAAAATGTTTCTGAAAATTCTGACCATTTAAAATGTTTCTTTTTAGCAGTATTTTTATGAAAGTTAAGAAATGCATATGTGCATTTATAGGAGCTCTGTGTGCAACTTTTGTGTAAAATAAAATAAATGCAGATGGAAAAGATATATAGCACTTGGTGTGTGTACATTTTAAATGTTGGAAGTACATGCATACTTCGCAACATGATGCCATCTAATGTGTAGTTGTTTATGTAGCCCTAGTTTATTTGTTTGCATTATGCAAGTTGTAGTTCCACTTTTCTTATAAATAAAACGTGGACTATAAATCCCAGAATGGACAGACAAACCAGGACTGGATTAGCACCTACAGATTGGAATGGGTTATATTAGCAAGTACGCACGTGCTGCCAATATATTAAACATTCATACACCAAGCACCACGCACAAATGTTCTAAAAATGTTTTGCGTCTGCTTTGTCTTTGTTTTAGGAAGAAAAGTTATAAACAGTGCTGCTATAAATGCACATATGCATTTTTTAATTGTCAGCGAAAAGCTCCTAAAAAGAAACATTTTGAAACAGACAGCATGTTATATTTTTGATTTGATATAAATGTCACACTTTCAAATCTTCCAGTCCGGTCTTGTTTTGTTCTTTGCATTCTGGAACTTGTAGTGTGAATTATATAATTGGAGGAGTGGAATTACACATCACAGAATGCAAGGAAAAAAATGAAAGCTTGATAAACATCTACAGATTGGAATAGGTTATGTTGGCAGTTATGCATGTACTGCCAACATATTAAACTAGCACACACTAAGTGCCACTTAAAAATGGTCTACAAATCTATTCTATCTGCTTTAACTGTCTTTTATAAAAGGAAGTTACACACAGTGCTGCTATAATTGTACATATGCATGTTTTACCTTCCATTAAATTGCTCCTAAAAAGAAACATGTTGAAACATACAGCATTGCAAGTATTTACTGCTTTATGTGAGCTTGTGCTGAACGCTGGAACGCATGGATTTTGCTGGAGTTGTTAAAAAAGAGAATATGCTTATTGAGTAGGGCATTATAGGGTAGGTAGCACAAACCATTTATATATATATTTTTAAAATAATTGAAGAAAATACTTAAAAAAATATAAGCATACCTCTACTATATCTTGTTATGTGCAGATGTTGAATCTGGAAATAGAAATCTTGTAGAGTTTACAGTAGTTTCTGATGCCGATGGCTGTTATTAATAGGAAATATGTACTCTCAGAGTTGAAGTGCACATCTGAAGGGTTGAACTGAGATGAGTTGGTTAGGTGTCAAGTTTATTTATGTGATTGGTGGATGGATTTGCGACTGTTTCAAAGCAGCCAATGAGGAAGTGTTACAAACATGAAATTGGAATGGGTAGAAGGCTGCCCCTGTGCTACGAAGTCCACGGACACCGCAGTTTTCCATGGACAGCACATGCCACATCCGGGTCTTTTCAGGATGCCTGCCATCGAATGGGGACTGTGGAGACCAGCCAATGAGAGGGTAGCAGGTGTTTTGATTGTTATGTGTAGGGAAGATTGATGAGGCTTTTGCTATGAACTAGCTTACTGTGTGGATGTTGGGAGATTGTTGGATGAATAATTTGAAAAGGCACACCGAGTTGTGTGACATCTCTGGTACTATTAGATTGGAGGGAGTGGAAGTTTGGTGGTATACAGTGTCTGGACAGAACTAGGTGAGTTTACTATCATTTCGTAAGACTACGACTGACTTTCAATGTCCATATATTATTGAGATGATATGATATGATATGGCATTTGTAACACGCCTATACACAAGTGTTTCAAGGTGCGACGAGGCAGGGGGGGAAACAAGGGGAGACAGACAACGATCCTACTAGGCCAGGTGTCATTCAGATCGCGCAAAGGGGAGAGGGGAAACTGCGGTACATGGTTAGTAGAATACAAGATAAATAATAGGGCCATCTGGTGGCAAGTGCAAGGAAAGTGCAGTACATGGTTATTGGAATACAAGATAAATAATAGGGCCAGCTGGTGGCAAGTGCAGGGTAAGTGCCGGGAGAAGGGGCTGTAGGATACTGAGACAGTCCCGTAGTGTAGGTAGACAGTGCAGGGAAGAGTGGCTGAGCCAAGGACCGAAATCGCTGAGTGGCTCAGTTGCAGATTCAGAGCAGTTTCAGTGGTTTTAGCAGGGGAGAGAGGGAGAGAAAGCGGAGGCAAAGAGGAAGGTTTTGAGGTGCTTCCGGAACCGGAGATGGTTCTCCTCAATTTTCAGGGAGGCAGGAAGGCTGTTCCAGAGGGAGGCCCCTGCTGCGGAGAGAGATCTACCCCCAGCTCGTTGCTTGGAGAAGCGGCTGACCCTGAGGTAGTTAGAGGTGGATGAGCGAAGAGCTCAAGAAGGAAGATATTTAGGAAGAGAGAGTTGAAGGTATTTCGGCCCAAGGCCCCACAAGGCCTTGTGGACAATGCAGAGGGTTTTGAACTTAATCCTCGCAGCCACTGGGAGCCAGTGTGGTGATTTCAGTCCTGGAGAGATTTGGTCCCTGGGCTTGAGGCCAAGGACAAGTCTCGCAGTCCTGTTCTGGATGAGTTGCAAAGGGTGGAGAGTAGAGGCAGAAATATTTAGATAGAGGCTGTTACAGTAGTCCAGCTTTGAGAAAACCAGGACTCTGGAGACAGTGAGCTTCTGGGGGAAGGAGAGGAAAGGAAGGATAACTCTGAGGAGATGTAGCTGGTAGTGTGACTTCTTAGAGACGTGAGATATATGAGGAGAGAAAGAGAGTGTGGAGTCGAAGGTGACCCTCGAAGTTTTTTGCCTTGCAGGTAGGAGCAGGAAGAGGGCCAAGGGAGGCCAGCCAGAGAGATGCAGGGAAGGAGGGAGTGGGTGTGCCGATAAGTAGAATCTCAGTCTTACTGGCATTAAGGCAGAGGTCGTTGGCGGCACACCATTCCTGGATAGCAGAAAGACAGTCAGAGATGAGGGAAGGGGAAGAGGAGGCCGAGGGTAGCCTGAAAATGAGCTGGGTATCATCCACATAGCACTGAAATTTGGGACAGAGAACAGCGATGCGGTGAGCAAGAAGTGCCAGATACTGGTTGAACAGCCAGGGGGAGAGGTTAGATCCCTGGGGGACACCACAGGTAGAGAAAAAGATGTCAGAGAGGAAGGAACCCAGTTGGACCTGGGAGGGTCGATTGGAGAGGAAGGAGGTCAGCCACGCCAGAGCCTGACCAGTGATACCCAGGTTATCATGGAGACGGTTGAGCAGGATGGTGTGGTTGACAGTGTCAAAGGCAGAAGAGAGGTCGAGCAGAATGAGAACACAAGGGGTATTAGAGTCAAGGTTTGAGAGCAGGTCCTCACGGATGTTCAGGAGAGCAGTTTCCATGCTTCTGGCAGCTCTGAAGCCAGACTGATGGTCATGAAGACTACCAACAGATTCAGCATGGAGATTAAGCTGGGAGATGGCCAGTTTCTCCAGGAGCTTGCCCAGGAAGGGAGTGATAGAGATTGGGCGATAGTTAGCTGGGCAGGAGGGGTTGGAAGAGGGTTTCTTAAGAAGGGGGTGCACAAGGGAGTGCTTTAGGGGGGATGGGAAGACTCTAGAGGTGAAGGAGTGATTGCAGAAGTTGGCCAGGGCAGGAGCCAGGGAGTCGATGTGGTCCTTGATAGTTTTGGAGGAACAGAGGTGGACCTGTTTTGACAAGACTTTCATAGATCGGACTTGTCTCGAAACCTTGTCAGCAGAAAAAAGGGGAAAGGCAGAGAAGGAGGTAGGAGGGGTGGGTGCAGAAGGGCCAGAGGGAGAGCAGGGAATAGAGGGGGAAGGTGATAGGAGGAGAGTGAGGACAGGATGTCCTGAGTTTTTGAAATGAAGTGAGAGGCCAGTGCCATGCAGAGGGCCTGGGAGGGGACAGGAGAGGTGGAGACTGCAGCAGGGTTGGCCAGCTCCTTGCAGATTTTAAAGAGTTTGGCGGAATTGTTAGATGCCGCAGAGATGCAGGCTTGGATAAGGGATCTCTTCTTAGTGAGAACAGAGAGCCGGTATTGCCTTTGGAGCAGGCGGCAGGCCAGTTTGTCAAAGGAAGAACATGAAGCACGCCATTTCCTCTCTGCCACCCTGCACTTGCGTTTAATTGTTGTGCATTGTGGAGGAAATAGTTTGGGCTATGTTACTCCACTATTTTTGCTGGTTGCATTAAATTATATGTTGCAAGGCTTAATGGAACTATTACAATGTGGAAAGATAATGTTTTCACAAATACATTGAAGGGAAGTATGGTGATGCCCATATCTGTTTTGTACACAATTAGAAGCAGGTAGGCACTATGCAAATGAAGGTGTATGTGAATTTTTGAATGGTGTAGGCATGGCATCTTTTGAAAATGAAAACATCAAGTTTTGATGGAGTGAATTTTACTGATTTTGGGAATCAGATGTTTCTGGTAAATATTTAAAATGCACTAAGAAAGTTTATGTGAAAAAGATGTACAGTGCATATGAAAGTAGTACGAGGAAATAAAAATCAGAAAAGCAAAAAAAATGTCAAACTGAAAAAGACCAAACATGTCTCTTTTAAGAGCTATCATTGTACAATACATTATTTAAATTAAGGTTATACCTCCCCACCCCCTTCAATTGGACTTTCTGTCCGTGCACACCACGGTAGAACACGAACCGCACGTGCCGCATCTGGCTCTTCTGGGGATGCCTGGCATGGAAAGGGGACTGCAGAGACAGTTGACAGTCACGGATGTCCGTGCACATCGGGCTATCAGCCAATCAGTTTTCCTGTGGTTTACAGGTGGAGAGAGTAGCATGAGTTTTCTTTTGGTGTGAGCACTGAAGATGTCGATGGCTATGTCTTTGAGGAGGCAGAGTGTATGGATGTTGGGGATCCATTGGCTAAAGGTCGATTGAGAACACTGTGAATTTTCAGAAAATCTGGGATTTCATGAATTTCAAGTGTCATGGTATGGAGTGGGAGGAATTAAAGTGGGCTGACATCCTCCTGTTTTGTGAGAATATGGTTCACTTGAAACATCCAGACATCATTGTTGTTCACTGTGGATGGAACAGTTTGGGCTACGTTACTGGAATTTCATTACAGTTTGCATTGAAGGATACATTTGGAAAGTTGATGGAACTGTTTCCACAAAGATTATTTCTTCTTGTATTGCTCAGAGACAAATGTGGATGCATTAGAATTTATTTTGTCCACAAATGGAAAAAGCAAGGCGCAGTGTGAATAAAGCTGTATGTGCTTTTTTGCAAGATGTTGGCATGACATCTTTTCATAATGAAAACATTACATTTGAAATGTTCAACATTTATTGACGAGATGGAGTGCATCTAACTGATGTGGGCAATCAGATTTGTCTTGAAAATGTTCAATTTTTTAAAAATTTCTATTGAATATTTTAGTTTTTACAAAACCTTTCCACTCAAATTTGAATAAAAAAATGTAACTCAACATTTTCTTTGTTTTGTACGTTTCACATTACTTACAGTTCAGTTTAGTGTATTTAAAGAAGAAAAAAAAAAGACTGATTTCACCTCATATGTACATTTCCTTGAGATTGATTACTGCTTCAGTTATTACATTCCATTATTGAGTTCAAAAATTGAATCACTCGGAAGATGAATGAGTTATTATTTCCTGCCAATATTAAGGCCCATCTTTCAGTTGGCTGATATTGTGTTGTTGATTTTGGCAGCATGTCTCTGAAGACATTTCTCTTCTCGTCTAGTGCATTGCATAATGATGTGGTATATCGTCTCTGGCTGATTTTCAAGTTTAAAGAATCTACAGTAGCTTTTGGATTCCAGCAGCTGTTTCGTCTTTGTCAAGAATTCTCGGGTTGGTAACATGTTAAGACGCATTCTCAGGAAAGTGTCCTTCATAACTCTCTCTGGGAATTGTGGGAGTTGATTCAGTGCTCTGACATCGATCTCATGTGTTATAGACAGTTTGTATTGTGCATTTTTCTGCATCGTTCAGCTCCAGTCATTCCTTTGCATTCTTAGTTTAACTTTTTGTGGCCTGCGTACTAACATCTCAATGCTAATATCCTCCTGTTATAGTGTTTTCAGACAGGCATCTTTCCATAGGTTCAGGACCGTGGCTATTATTGATGTTTCTTTCCCGTGTAATTTGTCAATGGCTGGGATCTCGTCTACTAAAAGGGTCTTTCTATATAAGGCTATAGACTTCCAGGATTTTTCAGTTGCTAGCGATTGTAGAGCCAGTTCATGGGGTATGCGGTGAACTGTAATGTTGGAGGCAAGGATAGTATTTTCCTCCATATTAACCCTTCTAAGATCGTCCATATCTCTTGTGGTACGTTTAGCATAGTCTCGGAGCCATATGTTAGGATAGACATGATCTTCTGTTTATAGAATGTTGTTACTTGTTTTAAGGAGCAAACACCATATCTTTGATGAAGTATCTGTCCTTGCTGTGCAAGAGAGAGGGCTTTTTCTTTCAGGATATCAACCCATTGTTTTTCTTTTTTAGACTGATTTATCATTACTCCCAGATATGTCATTGTTGATACTGTTTCCATTTTTTTTTCTTCATGGAGTATTGATAAGCATTTTCGTTTCAAGTTTGACGTTTGCACAAGGGTTATAACTTGTGTCTTTTTAACGTTGATTTTAAGATTGTTGGCTCCCATGTATGTGATTAAGTTGTTAATTCTTTTTTGCAGTCCCACTTGTGTTTTATCGACAATAACTAAATCATCAGCATATAACATGTATGCAATTTGAGTATTATTGAGTTTGGGAGGGTTGGCAAGAATTGACTTTTGGGAGTCCATTAGATCGGAAATGTACAGGGTGAATAAGTTTCCTGCAAGAGGGCAGCCTTGTTTCAGACCACTAGTTGTTAATATTTCTTTAGACAGGTGTCCTGCTTGTGATAGCCTTTTTTTGATTCATGTGTTGGTATGAAGGGCTTTTATATGCTGCAAGATGTTCATAGGACATATCCAATTCTCCAATTTCTCCCAAAGTTTTGCTCTGTTGATAGCGTCAAACGCATGCTCCAAATCGATACATACAGTGTGGGTCACTGTTTTTTCATTGTATGCTTCCAGTTTTAAAAGAGTTAAAGGCATCAGATTGATATTTGTCTCCACGTTTTTGACAAACCTGTTCGTCTTGGGTTGAATCTTCTGGTCTCTTTTGCCCATGTTACAAGTTTTTGCTGCCGCAAGGAGGCAAAGACTTTCCATAAAGGATCCAATAGTGCAATTGGTCGGTAATTGTCAGGATTTGTCCGGTCTCCTTGTTTGTAAATGGGTACAATAACAGCTGTTTTCCAAGTTGGTGGGATTGTGTTTGTGATATTAATCAATCTGAACATTTCTATACATAGGTTTGCCCATGGAGCGGGGCTTTCCCTCAGCTGTGCATTACTAAGTCCATCAGGATCAGGTGCTCTCGAAGGATTAAGATTTTGAATATGATTATGAATATCTGTATAGTCCCATGTTATTGTCCATTGAGCAATTTCATTTGATTGTCCTAATTCAATTTGGTTATCGTCGCTTGTTGAAAAATAGTTTATCCATGAACTTTCAGGGACATTGTAGATAATATTCCCGTTTTGATCTGGGTTTTCCTTTAAAAAATCTTCATAGGTTTCCAGAGTTTTGATTCCATAGTGCTCCAAGCATAACTTCTGCATCATTTTGCAATAAAATAGTTTTTGTGTTTTTAAGCCAGTTTTAATATTGTTGCTTTAACTTTTTGATGTTACTCAGAGAATATGTGGTAGATTTCTCTTCTTTCCTTACATTTTTGCCGAGTTCCTTTTTCTTTGTAGCAATAAGAATGTTATATGCATGGTTATGATGTTTTGCTGTTTCACCTTTTTGTTTGGCGGGGAACATGAATGGTAAGATCCATTGGTAGTCTACTTTGTCATCCTCGTGTCATGGTGAATTATTGAATACATTGTATAGAGTTTCTACTTGTTTTTCAGAGAGTCTCAGGTGTGTTCTTCCGTAATTTAGTTCCAGGTTTGGCAGCTGGATTTTATAGCAAGGGCTATTGATGCATGCCATTGAATTGTAATTTTATTGTGGTCACTATGAGCATTATAGTTGTTTGCAAATTGTAATCTGGTTTCTGTGATGCCATCAGACACATAAATGTAATCCAGTATTGCTATTGAGTGGGTTCCTCTCCACGTTGGTTTAGGATTTTGATCTTCTGTATGTTGTTTGTTTATCAGCACAATTTGTCTTTTTACCATCCTTTTAGAGCAGAGTCGGTCACGTGGGGTTAGCTTCATTTGGTCCAATTCCTCACCATCCTGGGTGTATAGATGTATGCTGAGGTCTCCACAGATGATGATTTCTATTTCTTTGTGTTTTAATTGAGTTTCATCTATGGCAGATAAAACTGTATCAATGAAACTAGAAGGTACAATCGCAACGGGATTCCAATAAGGATTGAAAATTCCTAGCTTCTGTAGTCTTGTCCCGATTTGGTTCTCAATTTTGTATTGGACAATGGTGATTTGCGTCCTATGATTAGGGTTTGTTGATTGGATTATTTGAAACGTGCTGTCAAATTTAATCAGTGTTATCAGTCCGGAGGCGGGGCGGGCATTCGCTTGGGTTATTGCTGGATTTATTAATACTTCATATCCTTCAACAATTGGGGCGGATGATAGCCACGTATCTTGTAAGCATATCATTTGATGCTCCAGTAGCTCGTTATATTCATTGTCTTGAGCCCCTGGTATTCCAACTACAGAGGGATATATTTGAGTTTTCTGTGTTGTTTGATTGTTATTCTGAGTGGTCATAACTCGTGGATCCTTGGCCTTCCCACTCAAGGTATTCACGACTGATTAGGTGGTTATTAAAAGTAGAGTTCCTTCATGGTATTGATGTCCTGCTTTAATTTCTTTTTCTTTTTTGTTGGCAACAACACATGTGAAGCCTAATTTCATTAGTACATCAGTTTGGTCCAAGACCCTTGTTAGAGGGTCAAGTGTTTTGAAGTGTATAAAGACTTGGTCAGTTTTTTCATTTTGAGCGAATTCCACTAGGTTGATGTCGGATGAGTGTATTTTTTTTAATTGTGGGATTGCTTGAAATAGTCTCATGACATTGGTTCGATTGAGTACAAGACAGTCGTCTTTTGATATTATACACTCTATAAAGATCATATTATTTTGTAAAGTTGTTCTGGGATTTGCAAAAGTTGGTATTTGTATCCTGTCTTCTTCAGGGCTTTGTAGATTGTTTTTTGTTTTCTGATTTATATTGTTTGTTTGCTGCATTGATTGGCTAAGGAAAGAATCATCTGTGATGTAGCTGTAATCTTATCTATTTGTGCTCAATTCATCATCTGATATAGTTTCTGATGAGAGGTTTAGAATTGAATTATTACCAATATCAGTTTCTTCATATTCGTCTATGATGATTAGGGAAATGTCATCTTCGTTTCCATTGCTGTTTATTTTGGATTTTGAGAGATCATCTGTGACAGATTTTTCCTGAATTTGCTTGTCCTTTAAGTTAGGAGCTGTTGTATGATTTGCTCCATGTCTATCTAACATTTGATCGTCAAATTGTCTTGTTTCTGAAGTCATGTCTGAGTAGACAGACATATCTAACATCCTATCTCGATCTGCATGTTCCTCCGATGTAAGACTGAGCGTGCAGATTCTTTCACTTCTGGTTGGTTGGTTGGTGTTGTCACAGCCTTTGTGTATTATTTTTGAGCTTGTTGTTTCATGGGACTCAAATTATTGGGCATTGTTAGATTTTGTAGAAAGGCTCTCGAGCCTCTTTTCCTAATTTTTTTTTTTTTTGCTTTGTTGAGATATCTTTGATTTATTATCATTGACAAGCTGCTTTGTTTTTGGATCTTTTTCTGCCATTGAAATATGCCATATTTTTCAATCTGTTTTAAGCCTTCCACTTGGCCTATTTTTTTCTTTTTGCATACTAGTCACTTCCTGTCGCAATTGCATCCAAATTTGGTCCTGTATGTTGTCAATATGTTTTTCTGTATTCAAGGTTCTCAGGGTATATGTGGATTCTTGTGTCCTCTTCATTTCGTTGTTTCGTCCTGAGTTTTTCTAGAGATGATCCTGTTATTATTATTTTGTTGAGTCTCTATTACGGTAAGGTTTTTACGTGTGTATCACCTCTTTTGTTTTGAAATTTGGTACACTTTTCTTCTATTTACTGATAATATTTCCAGCATTGTTGCTGTTATTTGCGCTTTTTCTGCTCGGTCACTTCTAGCAATATCTTCAAGCCTCATCTGCCATTGGCTTAATGTTGTGGCCTCTGTGTCAAGTCTTGTTTCTATTTTAGTTATAAAATGTTCTACTTGGATTTGCTTGGTGTGAGTCATTGCCAGAAGGATGGCTTGATCTTTGATGGTATCGACCAGTGTTTCAAATAATTACAAAAAATTGAATCAATGCATGAGTTGAGGCTTCTATCATTATGTTTTGGAGCTCTGCCATCGATGCCGGGATTGACTCAATCGGGTGAATGTTTAAGTTCTCACATGTGCATTTTGCATTTGAGGTTATATGTTGGGGGGTTGCATATTCTTGTACAGGCTCCTGTTGACATGACATGTTTAAATCTTTCTTTATGTTTGGACGCACTTCTTTGATTTTATCCACAGCTGGTGTTGATGTCATGTTAGTTATTGTGTTTTGCTGTCCTGGAGGTTCCGATAAATCAAAGATGTGATTTATTTTTTCCTGATTCCTCATTATATCTTCTATTTCTTTTAAATCTAGCGATAATCTTTCTGCTTGTTTTTTCCCCATAAGTGTGGGGTACTCTGTAGCTAATGAGTGTCTTTTGGAGTTGTCATATTTGGTTTGCCATTTTATTTTGGCTCGAATCGCTTTATTTTTCTGGGCTGATGGAACTGCTTCTAGTCCGTTATGTAATGTTGAAAGGGTCGGAGCACAATTTTTGTGGAGAGCAAGGTTAGGTAAGTTTTGGGAAATTTCTGTTTGACTTTGCTGTTCTGTGTTGTCTGCAGTTCCTTTTACAGTCGTCTCCATTCATTTTCCCAGCATTACAGGTGATGTCTGATTAAAAAAAAACATCTGGAGTTAGGGTCAACTGGAGGTTTATAGTTTCTATGGGCGAAGTTTGTTCTATATGTTCTATATGTTCTATATGTTCATCCAGTATCTTCGCTTCTGTTGTTCGTAAAGGGCAATTTTGGGTTTGCCGTGGAATTAGAAGGTGCTGAAATTTGGGGGAGGTGTACAGTTGTGCAGGTTTTTACACTCTGTCTTGTTTGGGTCCGGTAGACCCAGGAGCAGCAGCCATATTTTTCATATGTGTGGTTAGAGTCCACCACTGTGTCTGTGTGACTTTGTGTACTCTTGTTGGCTAGTGATAATTCAGTAGATGAACTCTGTTTGTAGAATATAGATCTGTCCTCTTGATTTTATTTAAAGTGTTTCCTATTTCATGCACTCTTGTTCTGTTGTCAATTTGGGGTTCCAGGTTTCAGTTTATTGCCTGGACAAATAGGTTAATGAGGACTTTTACGTTTGGTTGATTTTCGGATTGGGGCTCAAAGGCGTAGATTGCCCTCAGTCACCCTAGCCGTATCCAGTCTACAAGAATAATTTATAATGAACGTTTCCCATTTATAGTTTATTGGTTTATGGCTTGGGGCTCAAAGGCGTAGATTCAACTCAGTCACCCCAGCCGTGTGTGCAATGCTTGGAGGTATCGGGCTGGTCTTAATGAGAACGTTTTATGCAATACATTAATGTTGTGTTTTTGCCAGATTTGCTGATTGTTATATTACAGTATTGTGAAGTGATTATAACGTGGTGAGTTCCTTACCATGCAGTCTGTAGTCTTCTCAATGTCTGGAGCCTTCAAATGTGAGGCGCTGTTGTTCACGCTCCACACTCCTCCTTCCTAGTTGCACTTACAAACTCTTGTTGCAGGTGGTTCAGGCGAGGGGTGAAATGTCCTCTGAGTTCTTGGTGCACGGTCAGCTCCGCTCAACCACCAACCGAATACAGGAACACTCAGCTCACTCCGCTCGCTCCACGAGGGAGAGCTGTTTTAAGTGTTAAGGAAACGCTGGAAATGCTGGTGGTTGAAATACAGGCCTCCAAAAAAGAATAGAGAAGAAATCGTGTGGTAGCACAGTGGCATGACAACACAGGAACACTCAGCTCACTCTGCTCGCTCTGCGAGCGAGAGTTGTTTTAAGTATTCAGGAAACACTGGAAACATTGGTAGTTGAAAGACACACCTCCAAAAAAAGAATAGAGAAATCCTCTGGTAGCACAGCAGCACAGCAACACAGGAACACTCACCTCACTCCGCTCACTCTGCGAGGGAGAGCTGTTTTAAGTGTTTAGGAAACGCTGGAAATGCTGGTGGTTGAAAGACATGTCTCCAAAAAAGAATAGAGAAGAAATCCTCTGTTAACACAGCAGCACGGCAACACAGGAACACTCAGCTTAAAATACATTGAAGCAGTTTTTGTGATCACATAAAGTATGGATTCAAGTATTCACTGTGTAGAATTTTTGTTATGTTAGTATATAAAATGAAATAATCAAAAAAATATTTAAAAGTCAAAAATACTAAAGAAAGGTTCTTTCAAGAGCCACCATTTTTGCGTGAAAAACAATTACAATTATTTGTATTCCCCCACCCCACCCTGGAATTTGTCTGAGGTCCACGGACTACCACACTGTCCATGGAATATGCAGGCTACAAAGGGACCTGTGATTAGTTTTTTCAAGTTATATTTTTTAACTGTGAAAGGTGGCACCGAAAGGAACCGTTTTATTGTGTTTTTTTGATTTTGTATTTTCTTTTATTTTTTTTATATTTTCTCAGGAGAGGCAAGGTAAGGTGGGGGAGGGAAGGGAAGGAAGGGGCACCAACCACAGAGATAGAGGAGCATGTGGACTGGGAAAGATGTTGTGTGGGCCTTAAATGTAAAGTTGGTTGTAGTGTTTCTCATGCTCGTTGTCCAAAGCCTCGATAGCACTATGAAATTGTTTGCCCCTACAGAATGGTGCATCGCAGTACAAACATAATACTGTGACCCTCGAAATTTAAGGGTCAATAATGTTTTGTATGGCCTGATAGGCAGCCGGTAGGATCCTCTGCCCCAAAGGAGTAACCTGAGTGGTAGCAGGAGCGGTTGAGGAAGATGGGGTAGAGGAAGATAGCCTCCTTCTCCCTGCACAGGGAATATCCTTTTTCAGAGCACCTGAGTGGTTGGATTTGTTGTTGCGCCACATGGAGGTGGTACCGTAGGAGTACAAAACAGGATTTCCACAACTGAGTACAGCTTTGCACTCATTGCATCTCTCCTTGGCTGCCTGATCCTTTGGTACCGCCTTAACGCGTTGAAAAACTGCCACACCCATGACTCACTCAGGGTACTGGAGATAGGCACTTCCTCTACTGCATCTTCTTCTTCCTCTTGATCCTCATCTCCAGCTCCAAGCCTGTTCCCCTGTCTAGGCCCTCCAAATGGTGGTGGTGGTAGTGGCTGGGGAGAAGGAATGTCCATAGCAGATTCAATTGATGCAGGATTGAAAGTAATCTCCACAGAAGGTGTGTCTCCTGGATAACCAGATTGAGAATGAGGAAAAGTAATTGGTGGGTCCCATTAGAGTTGTGCTGTCCGCGGACTACCGGGTTGCAAATAGGCCTTGAAAAGTTGTGAACAGTTGCCAGATCAACCAAGAATGAGTCCTGAAACACCCTAGATTGGTGGAAAATGCACTTTTAAACTGTCTGCAGAGTACAGACACTGTCTGTGGTCAGGCCATCCCGCCCCATGGGTGCAACCACATGATGATGTCCAGGGATGTCCGCGGTGGAGGAAGGGAGTGAGGTTTCATCAAAGCATCTTTCATTTACATTTTGGGAATTTGATGGGGATAATTTCTGGGGACAAGTGGGACAGGTGCAAGATGGACAGTGATTATGAACATTTTTAATCACATGATTTTTGACATAATTTAAAAGTTCTTTAAAGTCATTATTGATTCCATCCAATTTTGTAGACAACATCATGATTTCACGGTTTGCAGAAGTGGTTGATGAAAGTGGTCTGCTGGTGGGGCTGCAAACAAGTCTTTTCTCCATTGCCCATACCCAAGAAGGAGCTACAGCCTGCTGTATCCTGAAACTATATAATTGCAGGCATATCTCAGCGAGGTTTTCTGAAGTGGTTAACAAAAGTGGTCTGCTTTTGGTCCTCTTGAGGAGGGGGGTGGAGGGGGCATCATAACTTTACAATCTGGCTGACACCAAAATCAAGGTGGCTGTGACTTTGCAGAACTTGCTGCTTTCCACCTCCTCTTTAAACTAAGGTGAGCTGAAGTATGGTTATTTTATTGCGCTATAGTATGTGAATATATATAACTACAGGTGCGCTTTTGGTGCTGAGGTACAAACTATTGCCCACAACCTCCATGATGTCGGGTAAAGTGCAAAACTGTTCCAAAGTTCACGCTACACATATAAAAAGCCATATGGTTTGCGATCAGAAAAACATTGGCTAACCCTGCTGTGACAGTGGGCGGCTTACCTATCACTGAACCAGCAAGAAGCATGGATAATACAAACCTTGTTACAGTGGCTACAGAAAGCCGGAGGGTTACAATGAAGGCATATTTTCCAGAAAAACTACTTGTCACGACAAGCCTGCCCAACTGTTCATTGTCGATGATGCCACAAGCACATCCCAGGGGAGTACGAGTAATTCTGTACACAACCTTGATACCAATTTCTTATTGATGTTGTGTTATGCCTTGCAGGGGAGTTTTTCGCAAAAGCTCCAGAACTATTGTGAGTCAAGAGGTATTGGCGACTCTTACAGATGGGGGCGATAAGAACGTTTTACTTAAATCTGCTTTTCAACAGAGACTATTGGCTAGTCCTAACTTGTTGTACAATATGAACAAGAATTCCACCCCATAAGTACCCAGCAATAATTCAAGCCTGCACAATAATTTAGAAGGTGAAACTAGCTATGGTGTTTTTCAATATGCCAATAAGATACTGCTGAAACTTTGTGGGGCAATACATGCGTAAAAGGTGTGGGGATCCATCACACAACTTCACGAGATGATGGCAGAAAAGAAACCTGCTGCTGCTCATGGCATTCCAGGACGCTTACATTTATTCATACATTCATCTTCAGCCCTCAAATGGAGTCCACATTTACAACTTAGAGGCACATAACATTAATGAGATGGAAGTAAACTTGTCGACAAGCTACTCTTCCCGTAAACAGCAACGGCTGGCAAGGGGGCTCCAGAACACGGCGCTTAAGATAAAAACGGAATGCCACATTCAGACAGACATTCCTGAAATACAGCCCCTTAACTCTACAGTCAGATGTGATATTAATGTAAAATCCCAAAAGGTACAGAAACGAGCAGCATGCCGCAAAAGGAGATTGGCCAAAATGTAAGGAAACTAACCACTAGGCTAGTGAAGGAGGATTGCCTGAAACAGATAACCCCTAACACACAGCAGCCCCTTTTAACAGAAAAAACAGAACACCACCTACTACGATGTTACCTAACAAGAAAGCCATGTGGTTCCCCCATTTTCAGTTTGTGTTCAACAGCATATTTCGACAACTGTGGAAATCGGTTTTGCGGACTTGGACCAAAAAGTCTTTAGCATAGGTCCGGTAACAAAAACAAGTGGGAATCAGAACTTAAATCGCTCAGCCCTTAAGGCTCTGTTTAACAAAGTTTCTTCATTGAGGCTCCAGAACTCGGGAGACTTTGACTTCATAGAACCCCTCCCCTCCCTACCCGGAATATTGCCAAGGATCCATTGCTGCTTGCCTGAGATTGCTTCATTGATCCAGCAACATCAGGCATCTCTAAAATATCTGGGATTTGATCTCTACATAAGGTTGGCCCGGGGCTGAGAAGCCAATATGCTTTCCCTAATGTAAAAGATAACAATTGGGCAATAAAGACCCTTCTGTAAACCAAAGGGGTGGGAATGGTTACAGAGAGTTCTACCTAAAACCAGGAACCATCAGTGAAGGTTTTCAGTCCTGTCCTAAGTTGGAACACCAGAGGGTTTGCCCATTGGCTTCACAAAGGCGGGTCCAGGGATATTCTAATAGACCATGAAATATTTGCACTACAAGAAACTTGGGTTATGTTTGACATCGAGAAAGATGTATATGTTATTTACCAAGTAGATGCTACCAAGTGGAGCTTGGCCATCTTTTGGGAAGGCTTCTGATTGGTATTAAAAACTATCTCAATCCCAACCTAGTCTCTGTAAGTGCTTCTGGTGGTAATATCCTGGCAGTGGAGACCTGCAGCTTAGTTGGTGGAGAATCACAATGCATGCTGATTGTTAATATCTATGATCCTCCAGGTATGAGTTTCACTGAAGAAACGTTTGATAACCTTGATCAAATGTTGCTGCAGTCGGGGAACCTGCAGTTAACAATCCATCAATTATATGTGGGGACTAGAACGGTAGATGTGTGGATAAGTCAGGAGGTGCAGTGTAGGAATGGAGTCTGATCTTGTTTAACGGTCGGATCACGGGAAATCTCCCGGGTGGCCCCACTTGGCATGGACTATTTCACTGGTAATAACTGTCTTTTAGAGCAGGCGACTACTCTCAAAGTAGTTCCTAATGCATTTAGTGACCAAGTTATGATGACATTGGTCCTGCACAGGAACACCAGAGAAAATGTTAATCATATATGTGGCAACCTGATGCAAAACCACGCGGGAAATAATGTAAATTGGACCCAGATCAAAATAGGGAAACTAGGTGCCAATGAAATAGAGGAATGGCCTTTCCAGATAACACACACTAAGGGGGAATGTAATAGAAAACCCATAGTTGCAAGCAATTCATGGTCCAGTAATGTATTTGATATAAATATACTTGATCGCAAGCGCAGCAAAGGTAGAGCCATCTGTGCTTTTTTAGTCTGAGACAAACCTCTAGGCCTCTCGATGGCGGTGCTTGTTGAAATCACAAGGATAAAAAAAAAATGTTGGTGTTGGCTAAAGCACCAACGGTCCATGATCCAAAGGTCAGAGTGGTAGCAGTTTGTCCAAGTCTTCAAGAGCTGAGACACTGGGGAAATGTGGAAAATACTGGCCAAAGCTGGTGGTGTGAGGTCAAATAAGATCATAAATCCTATATTAGGAGCTGAATGGAGTTCATATATCTCCTCTACATTGTCTGGTCCTGTAGCCCCTCAAGCCATTTCCGGGAGAGAAGTGGCTTAGTCGTTGACCATGAGTTTGAAGACATTAGTGGCTGCCATAAAAAAGCTCAAGACATCAAGAGCACCAGGCCCCAATGGCCTGTCTAATGTGGTCCTTAAGAGCGATCCATAACATCAGAGCACTAGATTCTATGATACAGACAATTCACATCAAGAGCAATACAACATTGTACGTTGGTGGACGTCAAATCTGCATTTGACAAACGGAATAGGGACATCTTTAGGTCTAAACTTAAGAAATTGGGGTGCCCGGGCTGGCTTTTGTACATACTAATTCTCCTTTACAGCGACAACTGGGCATGGGCGAGGTTGAATGACGAAGGAATGGTTACAACCCTAATAAGGAAAAACAGGGGAGTCAAACAAGGATGTGTTGTGTTTTGGCTCCCCTTTTATTAAACCTGTATTTACCTGACCTTTTATCACACTTGTCCAATAAAGCAAATTGCCCTACAAAGATCGGTGAGACCCAATTGTCGTAATGTTGTACGCTGATGACCTGGTCATGTTTGATCATACTCTGACTGGCATGAGGAATATGCTTAATGAACTTGCAGCATATGCATGCCATCATGACCTACATTAAACCTGGATAACACTAACATCTTGGTGATATAAAGGAAGAAGGTCAACAGGATCAGGATGGATACACTGTCTGGTACCATCTACTATGTTCATTCAGTCTTATCATTACCTGGGTCTGGTGTAAGTGCAGTACCCGGTTACAAGCAGATAATCAGCAACAATAGTAGAAGGGCAAAACAACTTACTTACCAGGTATGTAAGTACTTACTTGCCAGGGATCATGCTGGATATTCAACAGCAGGCATTATCACCCTGTTTAGGCAGTGCCTCTGTCTGGCAGAACCTTGCGGTCTAGAGGCTCTTGCGATGCAGGATTACACATTGTTGAACAAAATAGAGGGGTTGTTCTGGTGTATAGTCCTGGATATGAGTTACTCATATCCAATTGTATATATATTTCTAGAACTCAGGCTGGCCTCCTTAAGAGGAATGGCGCTTCAGAAAAGAGGCTGTTTGTTTATAAAAGCCAGATCTAGTACTATATGTAAAACTTTGACCGGTATGGGCAAAGGTTTTGATGGGCAAGCTGTACATAGGGGCAGTAACTGAATCAAGACACTTTAATTGAAATCAACTGGACTCTGAATTTTAGTAAAGGAACTCCTTATATAGATCTGAAAAAGACTTTCAAGAGGTGATTGAATAGATGGGATTGGTGTAATATCTACTTCCATCTCTCAAAGCTGAATGAATATGAGGCAGTGTCTCACGTGCACTGGGCACAACCACCACAGTAGTAATATGTGTATAGTAATTGTAGGTAATGTAGTGGGAGTACAACGTGTTTGTAATATGAAGGAATTATGTGATTGAATTGGAAGTAATTGGACACACGGAAAGTAGGTACAATGATAAGTGGCTGCAGATTGCAATACACCAAAAGTTTATGTGCCACAGTGTTAGTCAACATTGAAATAACGGGCAAAGGAATTTGTATTTCCAATGTGCATTATGAACCTGTGCCTGTGCCCTTTGCACATTTAACACACTATCTGCAGATAGTTTTGACAAACTACTTTTCTTCACAATACCTTGTTGCTGCAAGTCTCTGCTGGGGAAACACTTCTCATTGCAGAAAGCAGGGGGCAGATTATTATTGACAAGTAGGGAAATCCATGCCTGTGTGGACCGTGCCTGAGGTGATTTTTTAAAGAAAATGTAAATATATTCGGAAAAGATGCGTTGATAGTGGTAAAATGGAAGTTGTGCTATGTGGTTTACTTCAAATATTTAGTTCTTTTTCACTATACTGATTGCCAGTAATATTGTCATTTTTGTGGCATGTTTTTATAAAAATGAAACTGACTCGGGCACGCTGTGAATAGCACATGAAGGGTCTCATTCTTATGTGGTTTTGAAAACACTGCACTAAGAATTTGAAGGAGTAAATGTGTACAAATCCACAAAGAAATGATAAGATGCACTACATTGAAAGCTGATGTCAGAAATTAAAGTTTCTATTTCGGAAAACTGTGCTTCGAAGCAGTTGGTCCTCTGCTATATTGGAAGAATGGATTTGCAAAACGCAATGTAAGCAAGATTTTAAATTATATTTATTGAAGTGTGGATTGAAAGTGTACTGTGTGTCATATGATGACCGTCCTGACGGATGATTGTTCAATTTGATGCAAAGAACTGACATCATATGTGTGAATTGTAACTTAAATGTATAACCAAAATAAGAATGTACTGTGGAAATGTATCTGTAAAATGGTTACTGAAGTATGCTTTTCCCTTCTTGATTTTATATAGTTATATAATCCTGATGTGCGTATGTCATGGGTTCAGTATACCGGCCAATGTTTTTTTTTCAACAGTATTTGGACAATAATTATAAACAATGGATATGTATTAACAATCATCAGGGATGACCGCCAGACAACAATCTGTCCATTTGTGGTTGCAGTAACAAGGAGCAACATAGGAGCATATAGTTTCTAGAAACATGCAGATGTGAACGTTTTGCTAATATTTAAATTTTAAAGCACTAATTTCTCCTCTGTAATGGAGTGCCAAGTGTGTATGTTACTCGTTGGTCATGGAAGATCATTTTTGTTGAAGAACACAAAGACTTGCATTAATGGATCAATGATCGGATTTGGCATTAGAAGATCACCATTGGCAGTTTCACTTAAAATGAGAAGGATACAAAGTTTGGTACGTATGAACTGTATTCAAAAAAAGTTAACCAAGGTTTTGTGGACTTAATTGAATGTTTTTTTCGTTGTGTCAAAATTAAAAGTACCTTTTGCGGTCCCAACTATTGTTGTTTTCTTCAAAATCAAATGTTTATATCATTTTTGTAAAAAGATAGAAACGTTTTGCATTTGTTGCAGATCTGTGTGCTTAGATTCCTCCGTTTGCGTTAGATAATAGGGGAGCGCTCATATTATGCCCCTGGCTTCAGAGCATAATATAAACAGTAATTCATCAATAAAGATAACACACCACTTTTGGGAGTGTGCAGGCAGCATTTTATTACAGTTTAACAGCACTAATGACTGGGATCCAACAGTTCTTATACATTGTGCATAATCAGTTTCCATGACCTCACCCCCCTAACCGCTTTGCAAATCCGCCAGATCGCCTACTGGCTGGCTAAGCTGTTCTAGGTTTACTTGTAATAAATCCAAAGTCCAGCCGGACAGTCCAACGACCAAGCCTGGGTGAAAAATCCCTCAATATTGGATGCGAGTGGACCCCTCACCCACAACACTGGTAGCAATTGCATGGCCCTTGTTCATGCAACATTTTGGTCATGGTCCGAACATTTCAAATAATCCATTCTGTAGGTCCCCGTCCACAGCACTCAATCCATAAAATGCAACAGAAAATATATATCATCATTTCCACAACAACCGCTAGTACAGTAAAGCGGGCCGGGTGGTTGGGATAACATTTTGTGTTTATTTAATTTAACTCATAAGGCTGTCGCATTGGAGTAAAAATATATATCTCACATTATTTCAGTCTAAAATAGTTTCTGTGTAGCAGCCACACATGGATCTGAGGATTACTCATGCAGAGAACATTTAAACAAATAATTAGACATTTAACTTAAGTACTGTCGCCAGGGATAAGCTTAATATTTGGTTGCACAATTTTTCTTTTTTCAAATTGATATCTCAAATAAGCTCCCAGGCTGACAACAAACAGAAGTCTTTTTTAAAATGGAAGAAGCCTTTAGCTTAAGAGAAGCACAAGCTGAAGAATTATTTTTGAGGCATCAGCAAACAGGTGCATCAGCTTCAACTCAAAGGGATAGCTATTCCCTAAGACATTTATTTGAACAACTGGAAAACCTAAGCAAACAAGAGCTAAATAAATGGTGGGAAATTAAAACCCTAAAAATATACCTGGAAGTTAACAGAATTCCTAGAGGCCTCCGCATATGCATTTTCCCCCTTTTGAAGAAGATGATATAATGTCATTTAATGATTGAGTAGACCTATTCAACAATACATCAAAGGAAATGATGATAAGACTAATAAATCAAGCAGCAATGGCACATGAGAGAATAATGAAAGAAATTGAGGACAACAAGGAGGCAATTAAGAATTTGGAATGCCCAGAAATAACTAGTTTCAAGAATTATCAAATCTTAGATGAATTTCTTAGTAATTATGAAAAGGAGTTAAAAATCAAAAAGCAGAGAACATTTATAAGAGATGAAGAAGATTATAATAAAAACAGGATATTTACATTTCAAAGAAAATATGATTCTAGTGTAAAACAACAATATAAGAAGAAGAGTGCAACACCAAAAAGCTTTGCTTCAACACCACCTCTTTGGATATGTAAACTTCCAGTGATAAGGAAACACCAGAGATAGAATCTACTCCGGCACCAAGATTACCGATTGCAGACAATACATCCAAAGAAGATCAAAGTATTGAGCCCAGGACTTGTCCTTTTTTAGAAGAGGTTTTACGATACAGGAAAAAATTGCCAACAAATCCAATAAATCCTCGTGGATTGCCACAAAATCAAAAGCAACTTCCAGGTACTTCCCCCTCCAACGCCCCAGAGGTAATAGGGGAGGAAGCAAAAAATGCAAACGAAAATCAAGGAGTGGAAACAAGAGCCAAAAAACAAGGGAAGAGAAGGTGAACCTAATTATAAATTTATCTGAATTTATAGTTACCCCTGCATTAATAACAGCACTAAGTAAAGGATTAAGCTTCAGTCCGACATATAGAGGAGACTATTTCCAAACCCAATTTGATTTCTATAAATTTTGCAGAAAGTTGAAACTTAAAAAATTCTTTGAAGAAACAACTAAGATCAAAGAAAGAAAACTAATACTGATTCCATCTATCCTTACAGAAACAATGGTAGAGGACACGTTAGATTTACTGAATATTGAAGAAGATAAAGCATATACAATGGACATTTTCTTACAAGAACAAGGAATACAAAATTGTTTATCTGAGGAGACCAGCATTAAACCAAAATCCACATTTACACCAGTATTCGCAGCAGAAAATGCAATAGAAATGTTTCATAAAACTGTGAGTGAGAAAATCAGAAAGAATTATCTGAGTGGAAAGCAAACCAAAACAAAAAGTAATTTGACACAAGAAGAAAAATCAGCAATTAAGGAACTAGCAGCAGACACATCAGTAATAACAAAGGCGGCCGACAAAGGAGGAAAAATTGTTCTAATGAACAGAACGGATTATATAAATGAAGGTCTGAAACACCTAAATATGGTTCACTGCTATGAAAAACTGGCTAATAATCCATCACACCAATTGGAAACAGAATGGAATGATAAAATCAAAAATTGGTATGAACTGAATCTATTTAGCGAAAAGGAAGATTATGGTCTACTCACCAAGAATTGAACTTTAGCAACAATGTATTTTTTACCTAAAGTACATAAAGCATTTAAAAATGTTCCGCCTCTACGACCAATAATTAATGGAATCGGATCAATTACAGAGAACACCTCTCAATACAGTGATACACATCTTCAGCCACTAACTACTAATCTTGCCTCTTTTGTGAAAGATTCGAAACATATTATCCAACAGGTCAATCAGATTTCATGGGAAGAAAACTACTTATTTGTCACTCTGGATGTAGTCCAACTCTACACGAGTATTCAACACAACATAGGAATAGAAAGCACATCATTCTTTTTGAAAACAAGATCGTTTTCTTACCAGCAACAAAACCAAATGATATTGGAAATGCTTCATTTTTGTTTGAACAACAATATTTTCACCTTTAACAATACATTATATAAGCAACGTCAAGGTACAGCTATGGGATCAAAGTTTGCACCCCATTATGCCAACCTTTTCATGGGTTTTTTTTAAATTCAGCATGCATGGAAACATCCACTCTTCAATAACAATGTTAAATTTTGGGGTCGTTTTATAGATGATGTTTTGCTCATCTGGGAAGGTAATACCACGGATCTGGAAACCTATGCAACTTATCTAAATGAAAACAACTATAATCTTTGTTTCACAAAATCAGCAAGTGCAGAAAAGATAGAATTCTTAGACCTGGAACTTTTCGTGGAAAACTCACAGATTCAAACAAAATTGTTTACAAAACCATCAGCAGGAAACAGTCTCCTACATGCAACATCATATCATCCAAGGCACACAGTTCAAAACATACCATATGGGGAGATCCTTAGAGTGAAACGAAATTGTAGTACTACCTTCACCTTTCAGGAAAATTTGAAATCAACTTTTTCGAAATTTAGACAAAGAGGTTATGGCATTAAAAACATTAAAACTGCCATAAAAAAGCAGAAAATATTTTGAGAGAATCTTTACTCATGGATAAACCAAAAACCAAAAATATTGGACCCAAGACCCAATTCATAAAAACATACAGCACAGAAGCAAGTAAAATAAAGAAAATATTATCAGAAAATTGGAACATTCTCCTTACAGACTCAAGTTTGAAAAACCATGTGGATGAAACAGCGAGCATATGCTTCTGGAAAGCTCCAACAATAAGAAATGTAGTCAGTCCTAGCTTCATGAAACCATTACCAGACAACAGAAAAATATTTTTTCAATCATTGATGAGAGGCACTCAGAAGTGTGTACATTGTAAACTATGCCTGTTTCTAAGTATAGGTAAGAAGGAGATTCTATTACCAAATGGTAAGAACAAGCAAATCAAGCAACTTATCAATTGTAATTCAACATATGTGATTTATGGACTGGAATGGATTTGCAAAAGACCTTATATCGGCAGCACGATACGGAAGTTAAAAGTAAGGATTTTTGAACATTTGAGAGCAATTCAAAATAAAGATTTGAGATCCCCCATAGCAGTTCACATTTTGAAAAATCATCCATTGTTTGAAATCACATCTTTGAAGATCTTTGGCTTGGAGAAAATCTCTCTACCACCAAGAGGAGGAAACAAGGAAGACATCCTAAGAAAGCAGGAATGCAAATGGATATGTATAATGGACACATGTACAACTGGTTTGAACAATGATACTGAGATGTATAATTGGATTTGATTGACACTGGTGAAGTTTATAATGTGTTTCTTGATTGTTTTCATAATCTGAAGTTAATAATGAGACATAGACAATAATTGTCAATTTAAGAAAACCTAGCTCTGTTTACTCTCAAAAATTGTGCATACTCGTAAGCAGAGAGGTTTAAAAATAATAGGAGATCACTTAGGAAATCTACCTTGGTAATGAGGAAGAATATTTTGTTTAGGATTAAGAAATTTATCACACTAAGGATAAATTAGGAATTCTGTAACGGACTAAAAAGTAAAGAAAAAAGTAAACCAAAATGGCCACCGCAGCGCAAGGAACGCAATGACGTCATCACGTTGCGGTTAGCAACGTGGCGCCCGGCGTTATGACATCACCGCGACCCACGCATTTAGTATAAATTAAAAACAAAACCACAGAGTAGCTGTGAACGCAATCAGCAACACTCTGTTGAGCAACCAGGACCAGGAAGGACGTGTTTTTGATGACAAATCCAAAGGAAACCCAGGTGAGAACATTTAGTCCTAATTGGTGGTTATTAAACTAGACTCCAAAGCCATTCTTTTTAAATAGAAAATTAGCTAGTTTAACTTAAATAATTTGGTTAAGCCTTCTCTGTCTCTACAGACTTCAAAAGGAGTCAGCAGCAGTGAGCTGATCAAGATTAAGTATTATACAAAATTGAACAGTCAATAGAAATAAAGATTGATTCACAGAATGAATTTGGAACAAGTGAAAGTACCTTTAAAAAAATGTTCTTGAAGGATTTATTTAGGTGAGTAATGTAAGCACTGTATATCCATTATGATATGAAGCAAACTAATTTGTAAAACACAAATGTGATATTGGTTTTTCCCTTTGTTTTTTGTTATATATATTCTTTCTATTCAAAATATAACCTGATTAGAATCTACTCTCCTGAAGAACCATTGCAAAGAGCGATGGGGAAACACGTGTAGAGAGTGTGAAATAGACATTGGAAATGAGAGTGCGAAATAGACATTGGAAATTGACAGTGAAAAATAACATGTGGAATTTGCAATAAACAACTTAACAGAACAACAGCATTGGATTGTGAAGATTATTATATGTTTTTAACTTGTTCTTTACTATATTACATCTTGAATACTCACCGAACTCAATTTAACTCATAAGGTTGTCGCATTGGAGTAAAAATATATATCTCACATTATTTCAGTCTAAAATAACATTTCATGTTTGCCTACAGTCAGGAAAGACTTGAGAGGATGAAGGCGGCAGGAGAGCAAGAGGATGATACCCAGGGGCGGACTTACCTATATACCTAGTACCCCCCATCCCGACCGGATGCCGGAACAAACTGGATTGGGAGCCTCCATTGCCGCAACCCCATTCCTCTTCCTCTCCTCAACATGGAAGTCCCATTAAATGAATGAGCCACCACAATGGCCCAAGAGTCAGCCCCTAATGGCGCAGCTACTGTAGGGCCATGGCGGCGCCTCCAGTTTATGACGTTGGTGATGACAGGGTACGTTTGGCTTCGCTGTCCATGAATGTCATTGAAATAGCTGGCGCTAATTTTGAACATTTAGTGATGTTAGTATTATGAGCGGGCTAATGTAATCAGTGCTGCACGGCTCTTTGAAGTTCGGCCGATAGAATCTTATTGAGTTTATCTACTTTATTGAACATGCAAAGTAGATGAATTCTACAAGATTCCTTTTTTAGTGCTATTGTTTAACTGTGAAAGGTGGTTCCTAAAGGCATGCCTCATGTTCCTACGTCTTCATTTCGACAGCCACGAGTCGTACTGGGAAGCCGCACCCACAACAGCTAATTTCCTCTACATAAGGCAAGAGCACGCACCCCTGCGCACTCGCCCCGAGGAAGTGCCTTCAGAAATTGCCTGTTGAGCCTGGAATGTAACGGCAACTCCTGCACCTTCTGTCCCTCGTGTTCCTATGTTTTCATTTCGGCAGCCACGGTGTGTTTTTTTGTAAATGATCTTTACTGCTACACTGCCCTCTATGTTTGGACTCATTTACAACTTATATAACTGACTCACGGCTTTGTTTTTTATACATTAGAGTCATACTGGGAAACCCCGCCTCCAACAGCTCACTACCTCAACATAAGGCACGAGCGCACGCCCCCAGGAAGTGCATTCAAAAAGTGTCTGTGGAGCCTGTTTGGCCTAGGTGGCGGGGTGGTGGCATGCGGTGAAAACGGCAGTCCATTTGGTTTTTGTTTGACATATTAGCTGGAGGTATGTTTTAAATAACAGTTTGTCACGGTGGTCAATCAATCCGGCAAGGCGCATGATTTATGTCACACTGAATTTAATCTCTGTTACCGTTCTGTGCCTGTTAATTCTGTGGGTCACTGCCGTATGAGATTGTATCATCTGTAGCCTGGTGTGGCGGTGTTGCGCAGCTCTCCTCTAGTGTTAATCACTCGTACTCCACTCACTCGGTGGATTGGGCTGTAACTGAAAGCCAGTCGCTAACGCTCGTGCGTATACTGGCTTTGTGTGAATTTGTTAACTCAGTTTACATACTGACGGTAACCCGTATTGCATCAAAAACGGGTTATACCGCGCTTCTTCAATTCCATTTTAGTGGTCATATCAGGTGTCCGTGTGGTGTCTGGGGGAAGGGTGTTCCACTCTCAGAATCTGGCATGTGGCTCCTTACTCTTACTATTATAAAGAGTTTGTTGAATACACATTTGCAATGGTTTGGGGACTTCGTAGTGGTAAACGCCTCAACATGTCTGTTGGACCTGATGATGCAGTCCCCCCTAGCCACGTACAATCTCTTGAGTCAAGCCTCACTGAGGAGCGGAGCATTTTACTTCAGTCTACTACAAATGAGCAGGCTGTGGCTCAAAGTGCTCAGCTCTTGGAAGCGCAGGATGCCTCAACTATTCTGCCTGACTGCACTCAAAATGCACAAAGCCCTCTACGTGTAAAGAAAGATTTATGCAAATCCTGTTCCTATCCAACTCCAAAAACAACGCCCTACACGAAATAGATGATGTGGATATATTTGAACCTCACACTGTCGACATGTCATTTTCTAATCACCCAAACAACTCAATGTCTTGAAACCTAGCAGAATGCTTTGACAATCTTGTATCTGATGTGTCCATGCTGGCTCCTGCAGTAAAAGCTGAGCTCGGCAAACGCATCAGGGTGCCCTTCGACACCTGCCTCCTCACTTCCCTCTGATGTTGATGAGGTATTCCTTTATAATCGCACCCATGGCAAACTATTTGAACAACCTACATCTCCTAGTCACTTATTTGCCATGTCTAACCATCATATATCTGCTAGTTCACCCGCATATAATACAAAAAGATTGCCTGTTAATCCCAAGGAGAGGGCACACATTATTAAGGACAACATCCACCTAGGGCCACAAACTAGTTTTCACTATTTTAGGTATGAGGTGGGTAATAGCGCCTTGCATGAGAATAGTTCTCAGTCTCACAATCTCAATGCACCTGATATGTTTTTGTTTCCAGTGCTAACTTGCATTCTAAACTTATTGGACAAGGGGCACAAAATCACCCATTATAAAATGGGTGAAATTGAGTCTTCAATGTCTGACATCATGGGCAAACTTAATAAGCTAGAAGGCTTCCTGTATGCCCACAAGACTTTTTTTTCTTGCAAACCCTCAAACCAACATGGGTATGGTAAAGCTAATAACAGCAACACTCCAACAAAATCATCTAGCATAGAGGTATCTATTCCAACAAAAGCATCTAGCATAGAGGTATCTATGAAGTCTACACAAACCCTGAAGGATCCACACAGTGTATCAAATTATAATCACTTGTATGCGGATGTTGTAAAAGATATATTTAAAAAAAAAAACAATTAGAACACGATGCACCGGTAGAGTCAATTTGACAAGCTGTGACAAATAATACTAACAATATTGCTGACATCATGAGGCAAATCAAAGATTTTCACAATACTAGATGTCAAGAAGGCACAAATTGCCAGGCGGTCATGGAACCAAATGAAATGGAGACTGCTTTGTGCTCCTAGGCTCCAGACAGTCCTACTGCGCTTAGTGATATTTTAGTCCTAAACAACAAACTATATTTATCTGCGAGCGCTAGTCCTGCTAACTCATCCGATACAGTGTCTGCATTTGCTTATAACATGCACCTCCCGCGTAAAATGAAGCGCCTGGAAATGAGGTCACACAAATTCAGACTACAAAGAAAAAAAAGTCAAGGCAATCTTGAGATAAAAAACTAAAATCAGACAATAAGTAATATCACTGGTCATAATTCCTATATAAAAAACCTCTGCAATCTGTCTAATGATGATGAGCTTTTAGACTTGAATCAACTCAATGAGGAATCTAAACCATTACATGATATCCAGGAGGTAGAATTGTCCCTAAAAGACAATCAAATTCCTCCTGTAAAAACACACTCCAAATCCAAAGTGGGTAGCAATACATGCTCTCAACAAGCATCACACCCAGTAGGGAAGGTACTTGACCTCAAATCAGCTGATTTAGTTAAAGCGGGCGGCAATCCCCCCCCCTGCAATCAGCAAGCACGACGGGCGGGGTGGTCGACCTCACATCTGTTAATTCTGTTGTGGTGCTGTATTATCTCTTGGCTTCTAATAGAGAGTAAAACATCTCGCCGTATCTACATTTGTTCAGATCACAGGAAATAAAAAGTTGTGGGGTACTGAGTATAATATTACACCCATGCAAAACCCACCAGCACAGACCCATCCTTAATTCCCATTAAAGCAGTCTCAGGAATTCCATGTGTGAATTGTACAATCAAATCGAATAAGAGGGATCAATCGCATGAACACCCCAAAGGACCTTCTGCAACCACTCCCACACAATCATCTAAGGCAAATGTACCTGTATCTAAGGAAATGCCTGGAGTGAGCGCAGAAAATCAGGTTTGACCTGAATTGCTGAATTCTGCAACAGGCGATTCTACATACATTGAATTGACCCCAGAAACACCTAACATTATGGGATGGGAAAGCAATACCAAAATCGTGGGAAGGGCAAGACTAAATCAGACATTCATGCTTAATGCTTACAAACAACTACCCTCCCTTCGTACTCTTAATTCTGATGATATTGAGTGGATAACTCTGTCCATAAATGATAACAATCGCATGATTTACCAATTTCAGTCACATGCAATCCTGGCACTGGTATGGGAACAAAGGACTGATCTGGTGCAATTGGGGCTTAGTTCATTCCTATTTAATTCAAAGGAGGACACACAGGTGTTAGTTGAAATACAAGAACCACCTACTGATATAGACAAGATTTCTATCGCTATAGATTAGAGCCTTAGACTACCAAATGAGGAATTCATTGCACAGTTTTATTCCATCGCTGGTGCAGTTAAAGATTGGTCTTGGCGTGAGCCTTTGATGACTAGCTTCCTGTCTATACAAAAAGCAAGCACGCAAGCATAGCTCTAAAGCCATATAATTTCAATCTTGGAATTCATGCGGTCTCTCAAACCTTTCGACATGGATTAGTTCCATTACCTCACTTAACAAACCCTCAGTCTTGCTTATCCAAGAAACTATGAAGTTCCAGGTTTTTTGCATTAACGGGTACATTCCTTATATGCAACTAGCAAATATTGGTGCAGCAGGAAGACCCTCCGGTGGCCTTGCGATTCTAGTTGACACCAACCAAGACGCTAGCACCAAATTCATCTCTGCCTCGGACAAATTCTTAGTAATTGAATTAAACCCTAATGGCAAAACTAACATGCTTTCTTTGTTCATCTGCATATATTGGAACCTTGCCAAAATGACTATTGCAACTATCCATACAAAGCTTGATGTTATACTAGAGCAGGTGTTTTTACGTTATCCAAACTATCAAGTTGTTATAGGCGGTGATTTCAATTCTGCCGGTCTAGATGTAATTCAATCTACTTACCAACCCGTGACTAAAGGTCAATCCATCTCAAAGAATCGAGGTCAAAGATGGGTACAGTTTTTTGAGGAATGGGACATCCAGATTGTTGAGTTTGAACCTTGCAACCACCATTGCACGTGGCAAAGAGGATCCAAAAGACCCTGCATAGATTTCTTTTTTGTATCTAATTATTTAATTTGTGCCTGCAAACTCATTACTGTGGCAAATCCCAATTTGGGATATCACATGACAATTAAACTAAATGTGAACATGGTTTTAAATACTCTTCAAACAGTGCTAGCTTTGGCGTTGGCTGAAATGGACAGACAGGCTTTTTCTGTTCATTGGGATCTCAAACTGTGTCGGGAGCTAACTTTTAGAGTTAGCAAACACATACGTTGCAAACACAAACCGAACCTCCATTGTATGGACAGCAATGCACTGGAGGAATGGAATACCTCCATTTTTAAATTCCATCTGGACTCTCAGACTCAAGTAAATGCTAATAAACAATATGTTCCCAAATTTAAAATCATCAAACATCAACTTCACATTGCAGAGAATCAGTACATGGTATCCAACCTGTGTAACAATGACACCAAGAATGTTTGGGCAGCCTTGAGAAACTCGGCTGGTCATGACAGTGTTGACTTTAAAGCTTCCATCTCAGCTGAGTGCTGGCATCATTATATCTTGCATACATTTCAGTTGACTTGTGATTGTAAAGAGGTCACTATAATCAATAATTACTAGATTAAAACAATCCAAAGCCGCCGGCCCTGACGTCCAGTATTTTTAAAGCAGACTCTCTTGTTTGGGCTAAAATTCTTAAAACTAAGTATGATAACATCTTTACTGCAAAAGACATTCCTAAATCGTGGCTCTCAGCCATTATTATTCCAATACACAAGAAAGGTAACCCGCAGGATCCATGGAATTTCCGGCCAATCGCCCTAATGGACGCCTCATCCAAGGTCTTTGCAATTCTCATTTTCAAAGAACTCAAGCATCACATTCTGGAACAGGAGTCTCTTTCTATATTCCAGGTGGGATTTAGGAAACATATGGGAACATCTCTTAATGCCATGATACTAGCTCATTTGTTGGAAACAACTAAGCACTCCGAGTCAAGTCCAATCTATATGGCCTCTTTAGATTTAACTGGAGCATTTAGTCTTCTGAGGCAGGTACGTATCAATTCAGAAGGAGCGCTCACTCACCCTATTCTGACCTGTATTGGGGTCAAACAGTGATGTAATCTGGAATCTATGTTATTTAATTTATATCTATGTGATATAGACACAATTTGGAAACAACAAAATGTATTTGCCGTCAGGCTAGGTTAATTACATCTGCACTGGATGGCGTTCCCAGACAACCTTATCTTCTTTGATAAAAACCCCTTTTGGACTCAAAAATACACTTAATATATTTACAGCCTTTGCATGGTCAATTGGAGGTATCAACATAGATTGTACTCCGACCTTACGGTACCTTGGATACAGTCTGTGTAACACTTGTGTGTTTTAGATCTAGACAACCTCTTAGACAAGATTCAAGGCAGAATTTGGAAAAATTTATTGGGGTTGGCCACTGCTCTACCGAACTCTATTCTATGTCATGAACTAGGGCTTAGTTCCCTTTCAGCCACACACCAATCGAGGATGCTAACACACTATGCAAAAATGATCTCCCCGCCACTAAATTTCTTATATCAAGACTTTGCTAAAATGCTCAAAGATGCTCCTCCCAAATCTCTTGCTAGTTTCAATGAAAAGTTGCAGAACATACTAGCTAAAATGAATGTCACTACAGGGGATTTTTGTCTGTTCCTACCACACACAAAAACATTACGAATTTGATGTGTATGATTGAAGCCAACAACCAATAAAGAGCTTATAAGTAGCAAGCCTGTTTTTCGAAAAAGAGGAAAACACAAGCACAATATTTATCAATCTTCCCCTGTGACAAAGCCTGTGATCTTTTCCTCATATTCAAACTAAATCAATTTCACACCCTAGAACAAGTTCCCAATTGACACCAAAATCAAGGTAGGACTGACAGTAGTTTGTGTCGGTTTTGCCTGTCAAATACAGAATTAGAAACCTTGAAGCATTTGGTAATTTATTGCTCGCACTTTGAATGCATACGTTTGTGGTCTCTTGACAAATTCTTACTTGGGGAAACAAAGATTTCATGTGAATTCTTCTGGATTCAGTGTACGTGGGCAGAGAATACTGGTTTGGTTTTGGCATTGGTTCCTGTCCTGTATTAATGAGTCATTATGTCACTGAAGGAGTTTATAGTGTCTCGGCACTTGCAGTGATCTAATATTCACAATATATTGAATTTTTAATGTAACAGTTAAGGTAATACAATTACGATGCCAGGTATTGAATTCTTGATGTTGTTTTTTGAGGATATTAAATATAAAACCAGCTCTTATTTAAGTTTGCACAAATTGCATTTTTGCACAATATGTTGACTTGCCTTCTGTTTTGCACAAATTGCATGTTTGCACAATGTGTTGTTGAACCATTTCAATTTTACATGACGCCTCAATGCAACATTGTGTTTTATATATGTAAAAGGAAAGAACAATTCAAAGTCTTTTGAATGACATATGTAAAAGGTTTGTAAAGGTTTTTATGACTTATCAAACCATATGCAAGCAATAAAAAAGGAACCTTTTTTGTTGTTCTTTGATTATTTTCTTTAGAAAGTAAGGTAGGGAGGGAAATGAGAGAAGAAGCACCAACCACAAATGTGGAGCGGCAGGTAGACATAAGAAGATGTTGCACGTGTGTAACAACTATGGTAGGGGGCAGTGTTTCTCATGCCCCTTGATTACAGCTTCAAAAGCACTTCGAAATTGCTCGCCCCTGCAGAGTGGTGTGTTGCAGTATATTCAGAAGACTGTTGTCTTCGAAAGATATGGATCAACAGCCTCTTTTATTGCCTGCAAGGTAGCTGCTGGGATTTTGTGTCCCACAGAAATTGGCTGTGTGGTTACAGTACTGGTTGAGGAAGATGAGGTGGAGGAAGCCAGTCTACTGCTTGCTAAGAAAGGAGCAGCCTTTCTGAGAGCATTGCAGTGGTTGGATTGGGTGTTGCGGCACATTAGGCGGTCCTGTAGGAGTACTGTCCAGGTAGTCTGCAACTGAGTATAACGTTGCACTGATAGCTTTAGCCTTTGGTACATTTCCAACAGTGGTAAAGAACTGCCACACCCATGATTCTCTCTAGGTGTTAGAGGTAGGCACTTCCTCTACCTAATCTTCTTGGCCCTCTTCATTGGGCCTCATTACACGGTATGCGGTAACCATGGCGATATTAGCGCCATGGTTGCCGCCGGTATTTTACCGTGTCCGCCTTGGTGGATGGCGGAATTACCGTCCTGCTCGAAGGTGAGCAGGGGCGGTAATTCCCCATCCACCAAGGCACTTCCCCATTCCCATTTTTGCCCCCATAGAGCTCAATTGGAATGGAGAAGGTTCTAATTACGGTACCGCAAATTGCAGTACCGTAATTAGCACTAATGTCCCTTTGCGGGCCCGTTCCTTAACGGCTGGTAAAACCAGCAGTTGAGGTCGGGTCCCGCAAAGGGACCTCGTAGTAAGGCGGTAAGGGTTTACCGGTACCGGTGCCCTTACCGGTACCGGTAAACCCTTATGGCATTCCGTGTAATGAGGCCCATTGTCTTTGGAAGTACTGCCTTTATTTTGTTGTGTAGGTCGTCCAGCTGGTGGTGGTCTTGGTGGTGGCTCTTGGGTAGAAGGGATGGCAATAGCTGATGCAATTTGTAAGATAAATAGCAGTTTTGCTAATATTCTTCGAAGTATGTTCTCTGTACTAGATTGTTAATGGATAATGAGTAAGAATAGGTGTAGTAGCTGTGCAAGGGGAACATTTTGAGCTTGAAAGTACCTAGATCAGTAGAAAATGCAGCTCCGAACTGTCTACGAAGCTCAGACCTGATCATGAAGTGCGTACACATTTGCAAACACATCATCATGCTGTGCACAAGCGCATGAAACCCATGAAATTCACTGGAAAAACGTTTTTAAAAGGTACATTATAATTAAGTTGCACTAATAAAAGCCCATGAAATTCAATGAAAAACCTTTGTTAAAGAGCTGTTAAGGTTACAAGTAATACCAAAAAACCATTGAAATTAGCCAGTTATGGTAAGCTAAGCGACCATAACTCACACCACCTCCGTGCACTGCTAAGACTAACACCCAGGACATCAATGGACATCTTGCACCTGACCCCTCTGTCCTTTGAGAAACCTGAAGGTGTCTCACCCGCTGGTCCCCGGGGATCTGTCATCCAGGTGGGCAGGACACGACCATTGCTTTTGGATCCAATTCTTGGGCATGGACCAGTGCGGGAGGATCACCTGGATGAGGGGTCTTCAGGGAGTGGGAGTGGGACACCGGATGGTGAGACACAGTATCTCCTTCCCTGTAACACCTTTTCCCCATCCTAGCAGGTAGGATACTTAAGAATTCAACACCCCCCTTTTCCGACACAAACACTTTCTCATGGACAGCTCACTTGGAGGGAAAACAGACTAAACCCCAAGCCGTATACCTGACATGTCACAATACAATGGTCAGGCAGAGTCAGGCAACTACTGACCATTACACACACCTGACTTCCATCACACCTCCCCACACAGATAAAAGGCGGAGCATGAAAGCACACTCTGAGCAAGGCAAAGCGCATGAGGAAGCAGCAGTTCCAAGATGGCAGTTTAATACAAGGAGAAAGACGGCAAGAGCGGAGAGGGTTGCAAGGAGGGAAGTACCCTTGACCTTTTCAGAGGAAAACCATTACTTTCACAACCCTTTGAGAATAAGAAACATAAGACCTGGAATTAAAGCTGAAGAAACCTGCATCGTGTGTCAGAGGTAACTGGGGCATTCCTGCGTCGATAGCCAATGCGGGGAGGAGCTTTTTATCACTGTGGTACTGACCTTGGTTCCTAAATCAAAGCAGCACCAGTAAAATTAGCACAGCCTGTGAGCGGTTAGCTGTGACGGAATTTGCCTTCTTTTCTCCCTCTCTGTTCAGAGGCAGCACATTTCGCTTTCCCCTCTGCAGGCAAGAGGCCATCTGCCCTTCACAGGAAGCAACACAGCTTACCGCTAGCTGGATGCATTCCCTTTTCCCTTTAAGGTAGGCACATGCCAATTTTTCACTGAGACACGTAGCACTTAAAAGGGGTTCTTTAAAACCGTGCATATTCACATGCACTTTTAATTTTCAGGTGAATTAATTTTATGTCAACTGACGGACCTTAGGAGTCATCCCAGGTACTCCGCGGAACACAACATTAGGAATTCATTTACTCCAGCGTTCCCTATTAAGCACTTTTGTGAAAGGTAGTCACCGACTACTCAACAATATACTACCTGTGTAGCATCATTTATGCACCCTTTTTTCTGAAACTTCTTTTATTTAATTGCCAGAGAGCGTGTTTTTCTCCGATGTGGCCCCTTGTCTGTTGATGCAGCCCTGCCGTGTGTCACCCCGCTTCCACCCATCCAGACGCTCTGCGCTGGGATTCCTGGCTTACTTCGCGCCTGGCTATCTCCACTCACCCACAGCGAATTGACTTGGTAATTTTTATGCCTTTGGGCGTTTTACTTTCTCTTTAAGCAATATGGGTAGTTGAATAGAAAGGGTTCTTCTCTTTCATATTATTTACTTTGTTTATGTCTGCTTCCCCACAGGGTCCAGTTGTTGTATGGTATTTCGTCCTGAGGAATGCAACTTTAACTATGTCATGGAACTATTGGCCAGACAGGTGGCACTTTTGCCGAAACGTGGTCTAATGATGTCAATTTAAACTTACTGTTTATGTCACTAACTTTTGACACGCATACGTAGGCAGACCTGTCAAAAAAACGTAGGACATAGAACAATTTTACTCCTGCCAACTCTTTTGAGAACAACTTGTGCAGTCGCCCAAATACAAGCCATAAATAAGAATATTGGCTGGGATCTAGGCCACCATACAGTTGGCAGTTTGTTGTCTAGTTTCCTTTAGAATTCTCTTTTATCTACTTTGTTCAAAAGTTTGAAGAAAAACCTACATTTAAGTTTTTGTGTTTGGTGTCTCTTGACTATTAACCTTCTAACCATCGAAAAAATGCATTTATATGTTTGTTATATTGCTTTATGTTTAATTGTTCATGTATTATTTAAACAACTATTTCTTTGTTAAATACATTTTTTATGGTTTTTCAATCATCAGACTACCCTGTTTGCTTTCAGAGTCTGTTACAGCCTAAAAATTTGAGTGATACCTTTGTAGTACACCCTGACAAATAACAAATAAAGGGTAATTATTAATTAAACCCACAGCAGTGCAGACCCTCCTGTTTTAGTCTAGTTTTAATCCCTTTCCTCACTGCTTATGGGATAATCCCTTTCCTCACTGTTTATGGGATAATCCCCCCCTTTTTCTTGTGTTAGTATCCAACGGAGAGGTGGCAAATGTAAAAAGGAATTGTGAAATCGAAGTGGTCCTGCATCGGGTCACGCAAAACCCTGTTCACATTGAAAGTCTTCGATAGTTAATGTGAACTGTAATTGGTCCGAGCCCGGCCGAGGGAGACTAACTATGTAAGAGGAAGGATTTGAGCCCAGCTGAAGGGGTTTTGGATGAACCGTGACTCACCTGAGAAAGGATATTCTCTGAACATTGAAGAAGGGGATCTGAGCCCATAAAATGGGGATCCAAAGTAATGATCATTGTATTAAAGGGATCTAAGCCAAGCTCAGCGGGATCCAGGGTGAAGAGTGAATCACCTCAATTAAGTACTTGTAAAAGGAAAGGAACTTTGTGGTTGTTTTGGTACATCAGGCCCACTGAATCAAAAGACTGATAAATAAAGAGACTTCGGCGCAGAAGGTCCTGATGCTGGTTATGGAACTGTATATCCTCATGCCAAAGAAGCCAGAGAGTGTGCTATGCTCGAGTAAACCGCCTTGTCCCATGCTGGAAACTGGGGGGAAGGGAGGACAATGGCCTGAACATTCTGACATTTTTTTTTAGTATAGGCCGGTTTTATTTTGACGAGACTCCACTAGGACTGTGCATTATTATTATTTGTTGGTCATAGCTTGCTCCCATCTGTAGATTTAGGATTAGATAGGCATTGATCACACAATTGTTGAAGTTCAATAAATACCCTTGAACCGGGGTCACTTGTGTCTGTTTTACTGTTGACACCATGACTTCCTTACAGCCCCCAGCAATCACCCCCATCAAATTCTGAAGATAAATATTAATCACAGATGCTTTGATGAAACCTCACTCCCCACTCCCTTCCTCCACTCATCATTATTGTACAAAAATTCCTAAATCTCCTATGTTTGTTTCCCATTCCGTTACCCCATCCCTTTCATAAATAAATGTATTTTTGTATACTATACATTTGTTGTATGTCATTGTGTAATATTTCTTTTTTTTAAACCCCAATTATGATACTGCAGACAATACGACTGTCTGGGGGGTCTGCACTCAAAATGGAGGTGCCACCAGACCCAGACATGTCTGGTTTTGCATGATGCACTTTTAATTAGTCTGCGGACACCGCACCAATTCTATGAACACCGAGCGCATGCGCCATGCGATTCCTGGCCTATGTGTTTCTGCGGGTGGCCGTCAGGGCCGCGGACGTCTCTGGATGCCATTATAAGACCTCATGTGTTTGGCATGATGGTGGTGTCCGCTAATGGTGTCTGTGATGACAGACAGTTTAAAACTTGAAACTCAAGCTATCTCCTTCCACAGCCCCAGACCCATTCTTGGTTGATTTGGCAAAATTTTACAACTTTTCCATGCCTATTTTTTGATTAGGGTGTCTGCGGACAGCAAGACTGTCCGTGGACGGTTCCACTAAAGGGGCCGACCCAATACTTTTCCTCCTCTCAATCTAGCAATCCACGAGAGAGCACCTGCTTACAGGTTCTGAGTTCTTGCTTTGCTGCTTTACAGATCTATTTTGTGGAGACCATCATGTCATCTGTTATGGTCACTTCTGCTCCACAACCATCCCCACCACCACCACCTGGAACACCATCGGGAGGGCCTGAAGAGGTGAACAGGCGCAGTGATACAGAAGAGGAGGATCAAGAAGAAGATGAAGATGAGGTAGAGGACGTCCCTATTTCCTGCAAACGGAGTGAGTCCAGTGTGTGGTTATATTTCACCACCATAGGGGGTATACCAAAGGCTCAGGGAGTCAAGGTTTGATGCACTGAGTGCAAAGTTGTACTCAGTCATGGTAAAACTGGGCTTCTACCTCTACAGGACAACCTCCATGCAGCACCACACCAAGTCCAACCACCCGTGGGCACTGAGGAAGGCAGTACCTTTTTCAGTGAAAAGTAGGTTGCTGTCCTCAACCCCATCTTCTTCGACTGCTCCTGTCACCACAAGGGATACTCCTTTGGGGCAGAGGATCTCAGCGGCGGCCTCACAGGCCATACAGTATGCTGTTGACCCATACCTTTTGAGGGTCACAGTGCTATGTTTGTACTGTGAAGCACCGACATGAAGGGGGGAGTAGTTTCGGAGTGCTTTCGAGGCCACGTTCAGGGAGCATGAGAAACATTGCCACCTACTTGATTAAGGCCCGCCCAATATCTTCCTCTCTCCACCTGCCCCTACATCCCTGTGATTGGTGCCCCTTCCCTCCCCTACTTTGTGTCTCCTGCAAAAAAGCAAAAAAACCCACAAAATAAGGTTCCATTAGGAGCCAACTTTCACAATTGAGAAAGAAAGTCACAGGCCCACATGCAGCTCGCATAGTCCGAGGACAGCACGGCAGTCTGCGGACATCAGAAAAATTATGAGCGTGGGGTGGGAGCATGAAAATAATTTTAATTGTTTTGCATTAAAAAACGGTGGCTTTCAAAAGAACTTTTTTGTTTTTTGGTGTTTATATGTTTTTTATTTTTGGTTTTCTTAGCTCAACTAAGAAACATTTTACTGAATTTAATTATTTCTTCTAACCTTCACAAAAACTGCTTCAAATCATTTTGAATGTTTTCCAGAAAAATCTGATTACCCATATCCCTTAGATCAGGGTTGTCCAACATGTAGCCCGCGGGCCACAATCCAAGCCATTTTATGTGGCCCGTGAGGCCGTATGTTGGACAACCCTCAAGAGTACAGAAAAATGTGCCTTTAAATATCCCATTTCATGCACGTGGGACCGAGCATGCAAGAGGGGAATGGGCTCTGGCCCAGACATGCCCACAGCTATGACTCTGGGACTGGAGGAGGAAGCGCAGAAGCCGAGGTAAACGCCTCTCCTCTGTAACCGATGACCCGGGTCATGTAATTGCTCCGAGAGGCAAAAGGTGAACCGAGATGAAGGCAGGAGGTGGTGCGGTGAGAAGAGAGTGCTGGCCTGGGCGAAGGATTATGTGGACAGGTGCTGTGCAGGAGCCCCTATCAGAGTGGGCAGCACACCAGATTCCTGAACCCCTGATTAGCCAAGGTTTGTCATCTCTCGACATATGTTCAGCAGGGGTTGCGGCGAGATAGCCTGTCTGCCCCAAAAACCATTCTTTTCAATTGAGAATCTCACCGAAGATGAACCTTTATCAGCTGGGAAACATAACCTTTGCAGCGCTTTTTTTCTCATCTCGGGACAAAGAAGAACAGCGCAGGCTCAGTTACGTTTACCTCTAAGCACAGTGCGGATTGATGAAAATGTCCATGCATTATACAAAGTACATATAGATGTGGCCAGTGGGGTATCAAGGCATAGCAAATACCACATGTACAGCACAATATGTTACCCTAGTAGTGCCCCACGATCATACTGCAACCTGCAAATGGCCTCAGTGGTGCTCCTGCCAATGTTTCTGTAAGTTACTTATGAAGGTTACACAAATTTGGGAGTTTGACATATCGCAGATGGGAGCCTCCAGTTCCTTTGCCAATTCAGTCCTACACCTTGCTCTGATGTATGATAAGATATAATAGATTATTTATAACAAGCTTAATACCCAGAGGTTTCTAAGCGCGGACCATGGGATCGAACCTGTGTTGCTTCATGTCGTCTTGCAGCAAGGCGAGCATGTTGTTGCTGACCTATCCTCCTGGGACAGCGGGATTACATTTATATGTAAATTACTATTGCTTTGCAGGAGTACAGGGAACAGTAGGGGCTAAACCACCTACTCAACCAAACACTAATACTAAAGCAGCCGTGAACAGGCAAGCCCAACAGGTATAACCTATTTGCACTCTTTTGGTAGCGCAGTCTGAGAGCAGCACTGTTGGGTCCCAATGATGCAGTTCTGTTTGGCAGTGGTGTTGATTTGTGGGTAGAAAACGCTGGGAATAGTAGACCGTGCCAAGTGGATGGCACTGGAAAACTCAATGACCTATGGGCCAGACAAGGGAAGACTTGCCTTTGGCGGTGTGCAGGCTCGGCTTACACACCATGGCATATGGGTACTGCAACAGCATCGTCTTTGAATGTGAAGAAACTGGCAGTGTCGAGTTATGGACACTATAATACTCATGGGTTTCAGATGCAAAGAGGTCAAAGCTTCAGCATTGTCCTTGAGCAGAACTCTGAGATTCAGGGGTGGTGGAGTGTCGAGGTCCAGGATGATTATGATGGTGTCAATGGGACCAGCACTGAGCAGCTCAGGTTCACAGCATTCACTGGATGGGTGAAGGGCGCAGGTCCCTAACCCCAGACATGTGCACCTCATGATATCAGGTGCCTGTGTTCTTGAAGCCACCCTGCCCTGCTTGGCCTCTTTTTTCACATCCAGATCCTCCAACTTTAAGAAGGCCCAGCCAGCACCTGGGGGTAGGTGGCTGGCTGCTAGCTGCCTGCCGCCGGCCTCGTCCGAGCACTGATGAGGCCTTGCCTTCATGGCGTTGCTGTGTCCAGCAGGGGGACACCCTGGCTGAGATGCTCTTGTTAAGCGGGGTGACCTGTCCACTCAGGAGGGCCATGGGCCCATGTGGGGCCGACAGACCAGTGGGAAGACTACAACAGGCCTACATGCGGGCCATGCAGCTCTGCAGATGCTCAGAGCTTCTGGGGGGTTGGGGGTGGTTGGGGCTGGGTCAGGGCCTGCCTTCTCATCTTCGCTTAGCGGTGTTTCCTGAACGGGCCCAACCCCTGCCCTCTTGCTTGCAACTCATACTTAGCTGGCAGGGGAGAATCTGTGATCTCAAGGGCAGATCTTCCAGGGTGAGGCTCACCCATTGCACATCAGATTTGCTGAACCCTGCTATGTCCCAAATGCAGGATACTTGACAAATTATTTCTGGTAGCGGGGGACTGCGTTTGCGCTCACCCCTGATTTATTGGTGAAAGAAAGAAAAGGTAAAGTGTGCACTAGGCCCGCTAGGTTGCATACTTTAAGATTGTGCTCACTTTGCATTTCTTCAATTAGGTTCACCTTTGGGTGATCACTTTTCCACATTTTATCTGTTGAATTGACTTATGCTTCTTTCATTACCAAGGAAGTAATGTATATTACAGAGATAAGCTGCCATATGTATTGGGCACACTGCACATGTTCAGGCAGCATCAATCATGCTTTGTACAGGACAATGCTGGCATATGTTGAGTACAACCAGCATGACAATGTGTTACATCAGTGACAGTGCTGTCTTACACTGTGGACACATTGATCATTAAAATGTGTTGTGTTGTAAAATGTTCTTTTCTGCTGTTGCTGACATGGAATTTGAATGTTCCCCTTTAGAACTGATTGTATACTTATGGCTTTTTCTGCTGTAGAATGCACCATTTCAACACCATATTTGGAAAGAAAGTCTTGGGGGAACCCCCCCAAACCCTCCCTAGATACTTGTAGCTCCCTCGCTATGCTTGGTCGCCCCCACTATTTCAGAAAAATATTAACACAAACACACTGAAAGAAATCACAAGCAACTAACCATTGATCAGTGCCCCCAACACCAAAAGCTATCTTTGGGACTGCATGGCTATCAATGCTTGTGATGCTATTGTGTCAAAGGCCACACAATATCGCTTTTTAATATACTGCTTTGGGCGAAGTTGTTGACTTTTGGCTCGCCGGCCCACCGGGTGACAAAAAGTTAATGCTTCGGCCCCACATTCAAAAAGGTTGGACAAGACTGCCTTAGGTGGACTCCCTCTCTCTGATAAATGTTGGCAATATCAAATGTAATGGTGTCATTATGAAAAAAATTCATACCAACATCTCACAGAAAAGCACACACAGCTATATTGATGTTGCGACTCGCTTTTCCATTAGCGGACCAAATAAACTCAAACGCAGCCACATCTGTTTCTGAGCAATGTAAGAAAATTGAATTTTTCCCATCAAATTTACCAATGTCTACATCATTGCAAACTGCACAGTTCCACTATGTATATATTACCACACACTACTCTTTTCAAACCAATATTTCTTTTGTCTAACTCATTATACTGCACCATTCACATTCTTCCTATTCATATCTAAACACCACCATTGTAACACCTACTGTTCTCCTGAAAACAGCACTACTGATTCAATCACACCGCCAATCCCTTACTCACTGACCGAACACTATCACACGTCTACAGACTCTTCCTCTCACAACCTTCCCAACCACACCTGATATGCCACCTCACAATCAAACAACACTGTATTAAGCTCTAAAATCACACCCACAAACCCAGTCATAATACATGCATTTACATTGCACAACTTCCAAACCCAAGCGTTCTCTTTTCCCAACAGAGACAACAACATGTCTACTAAAAAGCAACTCCATAGAAAAGAAAGAAAAATAGAGCAGATACGAATAAAACCAGACCATATCGTCATCCACCTCTAAAACACTTTATAGAAAGCATTAAAACAAAAGAGCTGGTAAACTCACCCAACCAAACTAAAGGTAAGGCTCCTCTTGCAAAAACTAAAAGTAAAACAAATATAGACAAAGAAAAACAGACCTACTAACAAACCTAACACTGTATCTACCAATGTTAACATAGTCACAGTAAAGCATCAAACAAATGTATTCTACAACAAATGTTCCACCCTACAGTTCTTCACAATCTTATAATAACAGCTGAAAAGTCATGATCTACCCTTAAATCTAACGCAGTAGTGTAATCCTCAAAGCTCTAATTCACAGCCCTTTTCCACTAAAGAGAATATTATTTATATTGATTTTTAACAGAATGAAACCACTAACTAAATTAATCAAAACATTACAAAAAGCACTTTTAAACATGCACCGTGTCCATGTAGATACATGTTCAAACTTCTGTGATGGCGAATGGATTCACACAAGCAGCACAGAACAACCTCATAAACACCAACGTCCTAACAAAGACTTACAAAAAAGAAACAGCTTTGTTTCAAAACACAACTGCTGAAATACCAGACCAAGTGTGTGTCTGTTGTCGCAGATCATTTCATAAAAAGACCACACAAGTAATATGTATAGCCTACAAAATAGAGGACAATAAGGAATCCTAATGGTTTCAATTAACTTTATATCTAACAGCAGAAATACACACAAAATAGCTGACCCCTCAATAGTTTGCACATACTGCAACATAAAGCTTGATAATAACCAAATGCCATCATGTTCTATCACTAATAACTTAGACATATTCCCACTTGCAAAAGCTCTCCAACAACTTAACTTGTTTGAGAGCATTATCATCCAAACAGCACACTCATTTCAAGCTATAATACACCTTCAACCGAATTCAGCCAAATTAACTCCATCCGAGTTGCTAAAGGGCATCCGTGGCAAAGCCGTGTTTTTGACAATAGATCTCAAAGAAGATGTCGAAACTCTAGGAGTACAGAATAGATCAATCCTTGACTGTACTAGTTAATGGAGTTACAACAAAAAACAAACAAATTTGACAACAACTAGTCGACTTAAAAAATGAATGCTACAAAGATATAACCATAGAGGAAAACTTAAGAGAAACCACCCAAATAATTCAAGACTCACCAGTAACTGGCCAATTTGAACGTGTAGATCCTGTTACAGCAGCCAAGATTTTAGACCAGTATACAATTTGCGCACTATACTACAAAGACACCATTGGCGATGCATTAGAAATATAACAAATGCATCAAGCCCAAGGATCCCCAAAGTGCATATTGGAAAAAGTGTAGAAGCATGTTCTTTTGCTCTACTCTTTGCTACAGGAAAAGGAGAAAGATCTGATGAAAGGTCCACACAAAGTAGCGCATCAGAATATCACTCTTTATAAATGTATTCTGAAGACCCCACTTTCAGATAAAATGTTATACAATTTCCACCTCCTCTTTGAAAGTGAACAAGCAACTCTGTGTTATGGAGTGTCACACACAATAAAAAAGGCTCTAACTTTTAAAACATGTCCCCTGCCCAACTGCTACAAAAGATAAAAAACAAAGATGAAGTTTAGCTGTCAAGTATCACAGATCTCTTGGCAAACATGCGTGGTACAAAATAATACTGGTTCTGACATCGCACAGGTGTGCGTTGTATGCTAAGGAACCTAGGTCCACCCACATGCTTTGTTCTTACGCACTGCAGACCAAAATAAAGATGGAATATATATAAAAACATCAGGAGAACTCTGTTCTCTTGACACTGTCAATGTATCAAGATACTTTCACTATCGCTTCATTTCCATGCTGCACTTTATCTACAATACAAGTACCCCTCCATTCAGAGGAGTGCAACACTTCTTTTGGAGAAAAGAATATAAATCCAGAGGAGGACCACACATCCACATGCTTTTGTGGATACAAGATGCTCCTAACTTTGGCCATGATGGTGACACCACTGTTTTACAGTTTATTGAAAAATACATTACTTGCCAGTGTCTGCATATAGCGCGGCAGGGTTAAAGTCTGGAAAGCACATTTTGGGTTATTTGGTGGTGGAAAGAGGGACTGAGAAGGATGGGGTGTGGAAAAAAGATGATATGGGGTTGTTTCTGTAGGTGGAAAAAGATTGCTCAGGTGTTGTGGTGGTTTGCGGAGACTGCAGTAGTTCACGGACAGTGCAGTGAACGAGCGGCTTGGGAAGCACATTTAGAGTTATTTGGTGGGTGAAGGATGGTTTGGAAAGGGTAGGGGAGTGGAATAAAGATAATATGGAGCTGCTTCTATAGGTTTGATTATAGGGGGTTAGGGTGAGTTTTATTAGTTGACGGTGTATGGCACGTGCTTGTTATATAGGTAATTGTATTGTGGTGGTTGAGGCCAGTGGCCAGATTCTGGGGGCTGGGACCGCTCTACCTCAAAATTTCTCTTCCAAAACATTATCCTTCTTGATCTCGCCGCTCATCCACTTCCAACTCTCTGAGGGTCAGACGCTTCTCAAAGCAGAGATTTGGGGGCAGATCTATCTCCTCTGCTGGGGCCTCCCTCTGGAACACACATGCAACATATTTCCCTGTCTTCCCCTGTTCACCTGCCTCTCCATGATTTGTGATTGGTGTGTCTTCCCTCATTTCCCGCCCCACCCTATTTTCTGACCTCTACTGCATAAAAACAACAATAAAACACCCCATGAAGTTTCCTTTAAGAACAACCTTTCACAGTTAAAAAATTGAAAAAAAAATAATGTCATAGACTCCTTCTACTTTACATTTCTCAGTAAAGTAGTCAGACTCAATAAGAGTCTCCTACATTTCCATTAGCATTTTGTGTTATGCTAATGGGAATAATGGGCAATTGTATACTAGAGAAAAATATAAAAGGACAGAAATAATGTTCTGTCCCAAAGACTTTTCTCTGGCATAAAATAAGGACCATAATCAATGGCCCTTTTATAACTATCAGCCGTCTCCACAGTCCCCTTTCCAGGCCATTAATTATTAAAAGACCTAGATGGCACATGCACACCATCGCACAGGCAGCCCTTCTACCCTTTTTAATTGTATATTTGTGACACTACCTCATTGCCTGCGCTCAAACAGTCACGCATCCATCCCCCAATCACTTCCAAAAACTGTACATATAACCCTATGGCCATATTAAGCTTCCACACACCAACTGCCACTTAACAATCGTTTACAAATCTTTTGCTTTTGCATTTCCCTTACTTATACAAAACAATTGTACACAGTGCTCCTATAAATGCACACATGCATTGTGCAGTGAGAGAAGTGCACAAATAGAAGGGGCAGTACAAATGGGCAAGTGCTCATGAGAACCCAGAAGGAAAATGCAAAGGGATGGCAAGGTGGGACACCACTGGCTAACTGCCGGAGCAGAGGAGTCCCAAGGGTGGGATGCATCTTAACCGTAACATCGCTTTGACAATGTTTTTTCTGTCAATTTCATAGGTTTTTATAAGTGAAAATGTTTCATTGTGTTACATCACTGTATATTAAACAAACAAACACACATATTTAATAATTCCTCTTTTCATATATATGAACGAACTATAAACCTCCTTTAAGAAACATATTTTTTTTACAACATATACTTATGTCGGTCGCTATCAGCAGCGCATGCTGAGGATGCAAATCATTCTTCAATTACCATGACCCCAGCCCAACCAAACTACCCCTATTATTCACTGCAACTACTGTGCATCCAAGCTCAGTATCCACTATTTACTCATAATGTGACCAATGGCCAATGCTCATGGCTTGCATGGCCAGTCTCCACAATCCATGGAACATGTGCTTTGGCAATGCTGCATACCCCAATATGCAAATCAGAGTGGACATGTGTCCTTGCCAAGGGCCAAGTCCACTGCGCACAGTTCAACACTTTCAAAAAAATAAAACACACTACCGATTTGCAAAAGCACACTTTCAGAATCAGAGTACACATTTGATTTTGCTCATGGCCAGTCCCATTGTCTAGGCACCAAAGTTATATCACAATTGTTTGTACTTTCATTTTCACATAGAACACAGTACAGATTTGCAAAACCCTGCTTTCAGGTCCTTGCTAATACTCCTCGCAAATGTTTGCCTCAATCCTGTCCAACATCTCGAACTGTAGCCACAAGCAGAATTGTTCCCATTCAAACCTATCCTGAATTCAAAAACCTTGAATTGGTTTGGTGGGGCTGGGGCCATGACCGAGCACCATGCCCTTGGCAATTGAATAATGACGTGCATCCTCAGCATGCGCTGCTAATAATGGCACACTTAAGTATACGTTGCAAAAAATGTATTTGTTAAAGGTTATTTGTATTTTCGTATATGTTAAAAGAGGAGTTATGAATAACTTATATTCAGTGACGTAACATTATTTCCTTTAAAAAAACATATTTATTTCACTGAAAAAACATTGTTAAAGGGATGTTACGGTTAAGATGGGACTTCTATACCCCAGGAGTGAGCTAGTAGCCTCCCACCTTGGTATCTGTTGGTACTTTCCTCATGGACTCCCATGAGCACTTGTCCATCCATACTGCCCCTTTTATTTACAAACTTCTATCACTGCACAATGCATATGTGCATTTATAGAAGCAATATGTACAATTTTCTGGTATATATGTGTGAATCAATGCCATTTATGATATCATCTTTCATGTACTGGGTGTTTGTCTTAGCAGTGCACGGTGTGACATAAATTAATGCTGCTTAGCTTACCATAACTGGCAAATGAATCCCTTTAACAAAGTTTTTTCATTGAATTTCATAGATTTTTATTAGTGCAACTTAACAATAATGTCCCTTTAGCAACGTTTTTTCAGTGAATATGTATATATTTAAATTCAGTAAAACAACTTTGTTAAAGGAAAGTTATGGTTAAGTTGTGCTACTAAAAACCTATCAAATTCAGTGAAAAAAACATTGTTAAAGGGACGTTATGGTTCCAAGTAAAACCGAAAAACCCTTGAAATTTGCCAGTTATGGTAAGCTCAGCAAACATAACTCGCGCCACCACTGTGCAATGCAAAGAGTAACACCCAGGACATCAAAAATGACATCACAAATGTCACAAATGTTCAAAAAGCAGCACATAAATACATTACATTCAATAATAAATAAGAAGTGGAAACTGTATATGTAAGACACAGAAATGTCTAGTACTTTGGAATGGCTGGAAGAACATTTTCCTTGTGATGAAATGAAAGAAAACCGTGATACTAATGGTTGACACTACACTTCTCTATATAAACCAATTACCACCCATTACTTTATGTGTACTTACCAAATTTTCTTTTAAACACACCATACAGACATTAAAAATAATACAGACAAAGAGACCTTAGAAAATCATCTACAGCGAATGCAGCAAAAAAATGGATCTATTACAAGAATAGTGTGCTCAGAAATATTATTGTCCATATTATTGTCCCAAGTGTTTGAGCATGTGCTTCTAATCATACGTTTATCAATCGTACAAACATTTCCTATGCACCTTACCTTGGTTTTTCTCTTTTTTACGCATGCGGAATCAAGCACCAGGGCGCAGCCATCTTGTGATAATCTTATCGGTTGCTGCATCGCCCAAGGTGGACTGCCCTGGCGGCACTAATTCATATGCCCCGCCCATGAGGCTGACATCACCAAACCTAGCGATATTCTGCGGCTATCTCCAGGACGTTACTGGACAGCGTAGCCAAATGCACCCAGTCATCACCTACGTGATAACGTTACTTAACGCAGAACCCGGAATATCAACACACATCATCTCACTTCACAGCGCATCCCAATTTTCAATATAAAACCATACTTTTAAAGGAAATAGCAAAACTGTACAATTTGTAAAGTACTTTTATTTCACAATAAACGCTCTGAGAACATCCGTCGATTGGCATATTCAAGCAAATAGTTATTTTTTTTCTTCGTTCTCTATGGACAAATCTTTATCGTGAGTCATGCGGTGTTCCTTTTGGGTATAAGAAGCGCTTGGACACACTGTGAATCGTAAGGCTTTGGCATCAGTTTGGCGCTAGGCCACCGTAAACGATGTGAGGTTGCTCCTTATCGCTGGTACTGTGTAAGGGCATATAGGCACGTGGCGATCGTCCCAAAAAAGATTAATTGTGATCCACCCATTCATGCGTATCTGCAGCTGGCGGTTAAAAAAAAACATCAGTTGGTATCTGGAATCAATGGCAATCGCAGAACGTCAGGATGTACCTGTTTAAAAAAAGATAACAGATATGTGTCTCAGTAGCCGATCTTTATTACAGTTTATCATTTTAACCATTAATTTGTCCCCGTTTTACAACTATTGATAAACACGGACGTGAAACAAGGGCAACACAGAGAAAACAATGTTGAAAGTACTCTTCAATTTGTTTTAGAAGTTAGTGCAGTGGAGTATGGTCAGTTTGAAATGGGATGCAGAGGCTGACGCTACAATCAGGGACCAAGCTAAGGCCAAGAAGAACACATAAATATTAGTGTTGAATTACGGGTTTGTGGAACCTGGGGGATCCCACTAGTGGACTACACACATCTCGATGCAGGATTGCCCATGTGCACAGGACAAAGCCAAGTACACACACAAGTTGTAATTGCGTGTCATATATTGCAATATGCCACAAACAACAGCAGAGTACAATGTAAGCCACCAATAATGATCAGTGGATGATAAGTTGACTAATTTGTCTATAAAACCGTTGAAAGTAAAACATACATAATATTCAGCATTTCCATTCTATCGGCGTAACACAGACACTCTGTTCAGGTCAACAAATTTTCATAAAATGAAATTACATGTTCCTTTGTCCAGTTTTGGAATGGTGAACCTTATCATATTTAAAATTGTTACATCCCTCCATTCATGCATTCCTTTTGGAATCCTCCCTTTGTTTCAAGGTAGAAAAAAAATTGAATCTTATACTGTGTACGATGCGTGGGTTTGCGCAGCTTTGAAACAAAAATTCATCTGTGCTGACCTTCACTCAGAATGAGAGGCAATAGCCTTTCAGACCACAGTGGCATTACAAATATTTTAGAAAAACATATGAATTGTTTGCTACCGTTCACCAATGCGGGCAACATTTCTACGGATTTATTTTGTTCCTCCGGAGAACTTTGCACTCTCCCAGCGACTCCCACAGCCAGGCCACACCACCTGCCAGCTCAGCCCATCTCCTGTTCACACGGCAAATCACGTAAACATTTTTCAAAGGAGCAAGTCTCAAGCCCTGACAAAATGTGCTCGTATGAGAATGTCCGAGCAAACCCTGCTGCAACCCCCTCCGGCCAGGCCGTGGTCCCATGACCCCATGACAGCAGTTATATATTAGTGGCCTATAATTTGTACACGTGTGTTTGTACTATCTCACTTTCAGTCACTAGCAAGATGAACGGTGTTGGGGTCTTGCCACCTTACAAATACAGACACATACTAAATATGTAATAGTAATGCTTTTATGGTATAATGCAGACGGTACCAAAAACAACTGCAAGCTAACTGGATTCACACATGGTAAACTATCACTTGGTAAGAAAACCTTCACAACAGTAGGTATAATCTACCACACAGGAGCCACAACCAATGCGGGTCACTACACTACATATGTAAAAAAGAAGTGTAGATGGGTCAAATATAATGATACCAACATTACTGTAAAACAGAGAATGAGAAGGTCTGTGACCTACCTCAATAAAGCCCACGGTACATCTTCCTCTCTCCACCTGCTGAGGACAAAAAACTAAATTATTGTCCCATATTACCCTAGGTACTAAACCAGAAAATATAACCTTTGCATTTGGAAGTATTTTCATTACTGCCTGAACCAAGTGTTCTAAATCTGCCAACAAAGTATGGGCACTGACATATACCTCAAATGCAAAGCACCACAGTGCAAAGCAACTGCATATGGAATGCTTACCCTGCCCATATCTCCACAAACTTGCTCAATTCCCTGCACATTGAAACCACGCAGAGTGCTCCACACCACCTCCACTCCCTTAACATCAAAATTGTTTGCCACATTTCTACATTTACCATACTGCTCCAAACCATGCACAACATATCTCCAACCACCAACACCCTGACTTTCTACATCTCTGCAATCTTCACTACACACAGCCTCTTTCAACACCAACCACAACCCCAACATCTGATTGGCTGATCCCTACAGTCCCCTTTCCATCCTGCAATTGCTGAGAAACCCCGGATGTGGCACGCCCTGTCCACAGACAACCGCGGTGACCACAGGGCGCATAACACTGGGGCAGCCCGTCTACCCTTTCCACTTCACTCGCTGCATCATTTCCTCATTGGCTACTGTTAAGCAGTCACACAGTCATCCACCAATCACATCCAACAACTCTACATCTAACTCCATCATCACAGATCAGCACTTTAGATGTACTATTGATCACTCTCATTACTATTTGGCTGTCACTGCAACGGAACTACAGCAACAACAGTTTTCCACCATTCATACAGCCTGGCTGTCAATCACACAGCAGGGTGGCTGGCCTGGCAAGGCAAGTACCATTAGCCAATCAGGCAAGAGTGTGACTTGGGTTACCAAGGGAACCCATGGCAGGGGTCTGAAGATCCCTCCCTCATATCCTGCCTACCTAGACTATCAGGCACCTTAAGGAGGGTTTCTGTGCTGAAGCCCGCGAAAAGACAGCAAAAAAAGGAATCATCCCCAGTTTGGCGTGCAGAGAAAATCACAAGAAAGACTTTAACAAAAAGAAATGGTGAATAAACCCAGCCGGAACCAAAATAAAATGTATTTGGTCAAGCGGGTTTATGTTTGAGGCTAATATAATAACCTAAAACAATACCACGTTTATATTATAATATTGCGGTAGAAAAGTTAGGGTAGTTACCACTGCCACTAGCCAAATCTTAATCTTAAGGGAGCGAAACAATTCTCCAGGAGGCACAGACAGCAAGGGATAAGAGTTAACCCTTTCCAATACTCCATGTAAGATGGGGTGTACTGGGTCTGTGGTTTAAAGTGACTATATAAAGTTAATGGCAACTTTACCTGTTTCTGGGGGACAGTAGTCAGCCCCAGAAAAATTGAGTCAGTGGGAAGTCTCAAAGACAACCCTGTGTCACTGCACTGAAGGTGCTGTGTAACACACACAAAAAGTGGTGTTCATGGAGTATGTGAGGATCTAGAGCCCAAGATCACACAAAAAGTGAAAACACACACGCAAAACACATGTAAGAGTGCGAAAAAAGGCTCACACTCTTACCAGGTGAAAAAAAAGAAATCCTAGAAATCCGGCAAAGCTGCTGAGGGACTCATAAGGTAAGGGCAATCAGCCATTTATGAGAATTCTCCCTAACACTCGCCCACCAGACTAAGGGACAGGAGGAGTTAATCCACTCCTGAATGAATCTCTACCTCTAGTCGGTTATAAACATCCTAGAGAGACCATCAGCATTTTGGTGGTGACATCCTGCTCTGTGCTCAATGGTAAAATCAAACCCTTGCAGGCAGATTGACCATCTCAGAGGTTTTGGGTTGTCCCCTTTCATTTGCATTAACCATCTCAAGGGTTGGTGGTCAGTTTGAATCACAAAAGTAGACAAGTATGGTCTAAACTTCTTCAAAGACCACACAATGGCAAAACATTCACGCTCTATGGTTGCCCACCTTGTTTATGGTTCCTTCAGTTTCCTACTGATGAGGCAAATGGGGTGCTCACTACCTTTCTCATCCAGTTGATTAAGGACTGCACCTATACCTATATTGGCGGCATCTGTCTTCACAATGAAGGGTTGGTGATAAACAGGAGCTCTTAGGACTGAGTTTGACAAAGGGCTTTCTTCACGCTTTCAAAGGCTTGAGTGCACTCCTCATTCCATCTAACCTTTTTAGGGAATTTTGGAGAGGAGAACACATTCAAAGGAGAAGCTATGGTGCCATAGTTCTCAATGAATTGCCTGTAATACCCAGTGAGACCTAGGAAAGCTCTCACTTGGGTTTGAGTAGTAGGGGGGGGGCAGTTTTGCACAGCTTGTACTTTGCTGGGCAATGGCCTTATCTCACCTCCTCCTACCTCATGACCAAGGTAGACCACTTTACTCTGACCAATTTGACGTTTGCTTGCCTTTATGGTCAGATGGGCCTGCTCAAGAGCCTGCAAAACATATCCCAGGTGATCAATATGTTCTTTTCATGTAGGGCTGAACACTGCAATGTCATCCAAGTATTCCATGCAGAAGTCCTCCATCCCATTCAGAACTTGATTAACCATCCTTTGAAATGTAGCAGGTGCATTCTTTAGTCCAAAAGGCATTACCGTAAACTGGTAGAGACCTGCTGGGGTGGAGAATGCAGATTTCTCCTTGGCATGGTCTGTCAGTGCTATTTGCCAATAGCCTGATGTTAGATCAAATGTACTGAGGCACTTGGCTGAACCAAGTCTATCCACTCGTTCATCTGTCCTTGGCAAAGGGTGGGCATCAGTCTTAGTGACTGCATTCAGGGCTCTATAGCCCACATAGAATTTCAACTCCTTGGATCCTGCCTTTGGTACTAGAACAATTGGACTAGCCCATGGACTTGTAGAGGGCTCTATAACCCCGAGATCAAGCATCTTGTTGACCTCTCATTTGATGTGGGATCTCGCATGTTCTTACATTCTGTATCCCCTGCTTTTGACAGGTAAACAGTCACCAGTGAGAATGTCATTCTGGCCCCAAGGGGTCAAGCCTGGTAATAGTGAAAACAGGGAGGCAAACTGATTCAACAGAGCGTTGCACTCCTCTTGTTGTTCAGAAGTCAGCTGAGAAGAGAGATTAACTCCTTCTATCTGTTCATCTAAAGGTTGGCCTCTGAGGAGGTCATATAGAGGTTCACTCTCCTCTTCCTCTTGAGCTGAAGCTATAAGCAAAGCTCCTACTTTTGGTCTCGAGACATACACCTTTAAATGGTTGGTGTGAAAGAATCTGGGAGCCTCCTTAGGTCTGCCTAAATACACCAAATAGTTCACCTCTCCAAGTTTGCCCACAACCTTGAAGGGTCCTATACATTTGTCCTGCAACGCCCTCTGCCTTGTTGGCACCATAACTGGTACAAGCTGGTCTTTTGCAAACTCAACCATGTTGGCCTTCTGGTCATGCCAATGTTTGACCAGAGCCTGACCTGCTTTCAAGTTATCACTTGCTTCTGCCATCATGTGTAACATTCTCCTCCGGAGACCTATCACATAGTCAGTCACTCTGACTGGCTTGGGGCAAGGAGCACTCTCCAACCCCACCTTGATCAGGGCCAATGGACCTCTGACTGGATGGCCATGGAGAAGTTCAAAGGGACTGTAACCAATTCCCTCCTGAGGGACTTCTCTATATGCAAAGAGAAGGCATGGCAGTAGAAGGTCCCACTTTTTCTTAAGGGGTTCTTCTAAAGCAACTATCATGCTCTTCATAGTACGATTAAACCTCTCTACCAGTCCATTTGTCTGTGGATGGTAGGCTGTAGAGAACTTGTAAGTGACACCACAATTTTTCCACATGGCCTGCATGTAGTGGGACATAAAACTGGATCCCCTGTCAGATATCACTTCCTTAGGAAACCCTACACTGGTAAAAATAGCAAGTAGAGCCTTAGCCACAGCTTGAGCCGTAACAGTTCACATAGGTATGGCTTCTGGGTAACTTGTAGCATGGCCTACTACAACCAGGATAAACATGTTCCCTGAAGATGTGGGGGGGTCAAGGGGACCGACAATGTCAATGCCCACCCTCTGAAAAGGAACTCCCACCAAGGCAAGTGTGACAGCTCCTACAGAATTTGTCAACTTCTGAACCCATTTTAGGCCAGTAGAAGTAGAGAGAGAGCCTTTCCTTGGTCTTCTTGAAACTCAAGTGACCAGCCACAGGTATCTCATGGGCTAACTGTAGCAACTGGAGTCTGTTGGCAAGAGGCACTACAATTCTTTTGCAGTCCCCAGGGATAGACTCAGATGGTTCACTTTAGAAGAGGCCATCTTCCCAGCTTGACCTGTGCTTTACAACTTCTTCCCCATCAAGTTGGTTAGCAGCCTGTTGTTGAAGACCTTCAAGAGTAGGACACTCTCTCTGTCCTTTGCTAATGTCTGCCCTGTTGGGTCCACCTTCTGCCAGTAAGGACTGCAGCTCAGGATGTTCAACAGGGTCAAGATCTCCAACTAAGACAGTGTCTTGTTCCAGATCTGACTCTTCAGATGCTGGCTTAACCACACGAGGTTGCACCTTACACTCTGCCTCAGCAGGTGGATTAGTCACAGGGGTGACTTTGGACAATCTTGGTGATGTCCTTGTTGGTAGCACTTGGGCGCTGTCTGACTTTTTCCTGGAGGTCTTGGGTTTCCCTTTTGCCTCTGTTTTTCTAGAAATGGCAGTAATCAACTCCTGTGGAATGGGAGTGATAGTTTCCTCTATCATCTCCTCTGGAGAGCCTCTCAAGGTTCTCTCCCTTGCAGACCTTGTGAGCTCCTGTTTCCTTTTACTGGGAGGCGTGGGGGTGCTTGACACAACTCCAAGAGTTTTAAGGTCATTATCCAACAAGACTCTCCCAGGCACTTCACTCTGCACACTAACAGGTATCTTGGTAGTCATATCATTGCACTGGATGAGAGCTGGTAACTGGGGAAGCATTTGCACAGGGCCTTCAGCTAACTTGGTGAGGCATTTGGGTGCCTTAGCAACATCCTCCACCTTGAAAAATGTTTCATCCACCACAGTTATGCTGGCTCCAGTGTCTCTGATGGCAGGGGTTTCCTGACCATTCACAAGAACACTATCTTTACAATACTCTTTAGCATTATCTGGTATGGAATTATAGACATCTAAATTATGTTGTTCCCACAAGCCCAGCGAAACTAAAGAAACAATGGCTGAGACTTTCATGGGTTCATCAGCCAGTAGGTGAAAGTGTCCACTTGCCATAGGAACTTCTTCCTCTGGGGAGAAGGCTAAGGAGACTTTGTGGACCCCTAAAGGTTTACCCTTACATCTGGGATCCCCTTTCACATGGTCAGTTGACCCACAAACATAACATTTCCCAAATGTTTTGATGAATGGGGGTTTGTTCTGACCTCCATCTGGTTTGGGTCCAGATTGTGTACTAGCCTGATTTGGTTTCCCTTGTGGTTCATCCTTATGTTGCTGTTTGTGGCCCTCTTTTGGATTGGAGGTATTAGAATTCTCTTTGTTGTCTTTCTTTGGCTGTTTCCCCTCGTCTTTTTTCTGGGTAGCCCCAGAATCCTTGTGAGTAGCCCTGTTTGCAACCCACAAGTCAGCAGCCTTAGCTAGCTTCTTTGGATCTATCTCCTTAGAATCAGCCAAGTGCTGTCTGAGCTTTGGAGAGCAGACATCAAAAATATACTCCAACATAACAAGATTTCTCATTCCTTCTTAAGTGTTTACTCTGTAACCCTTAATCCAACCATCTAAGTTTTTCAAACACTCACATACCCAGGTAGTCCAAGGAATACCATCATGCTTTTTAAGGGTCCTAAACCTCTTGAGGTACAGGGAAGGGGTCTTCCCAAATCTAGCTTCACACACTCATAATCCATCCTATCCACCTCCCCCAACTCCATTACAACATCAGATGCAACAGTGGGTAGCCTAGAGAAGAGCCAGGGAAGTCATTGATTCCCTGTGATACCTTGAATACCATGGTTATATTCAAACATTGCCAACCAATCTAAAATATCAAGCTTAACCTCATACATACCCACGAGTTCATTAGGCATACGGGATCTCTTAGGACTGGAAGACCTAGAAGACTCTGGGAGAGAAGCATTTTCAAGAGACAATCTTGTCATTTCAAGTTCATGATTTAACTCCATTTCTCTGAGCTTAAGTTCTTAGTGTTTTTGTTCAGTTTGATCACATAAACGTTTCAATTCCAGTTCAAGTCTCATTTTCTCTAGAGCAATGAATTCAGGACTGAGTGTAGGACCTGTGGGGGTCCCTGTGGACAAGGTTTGAGGTTACTGAGCAGGCAATTGACCAGACAGACATACATTAGGAGACACATCTACTTCTTCCAACTCATCATTAATAGACATAGTTTCATCCTCAATACTTTCCACATTTGCTAGAGAGTCAGGTATTTCAGACCCACTCCCTAAACTTTGTTTCTTTAACAGCTTTTCAACTCATTCAATCGTTTTGCCTTTGGCAGAGAGTTTCCTTTCTTTGCACATGTTTCTTAAATAATCAGAAGTGTAACTCAAGAGGGTCTCCTGGCTGTGGCTTTCCATATCAGACATGATTAATATTGCTTTTTAGTGATGTTAGCCTTGTGGTTAGTTGATCCAAGGTGATAGCAGCACTCTAAGTGTAATTACTATACTTTTATCCTCACCGCTGTATACCAGTGTTAGGCAGAATGATATGGAATACCCTTTGGGAACACTACACACAATTAAGACTACAAGTCACAGTACAATTTCACCTTTGGTACAAGCCTGTACTACACAGTTATACTGCTAGCAGTAAAGGAGCAGCCAGACTTATCTCAAGAGTAAGTGAGCAGTACAAATAGTTACACAAAGGACAGCAATTACAATGATACAGGCAAACACTGACTCAAAGTTTCGAAGTAAATGAATATATATTTATTTACTCAACAGATGTATAACATTTCACTATTGTAAGCAAGTTAATAATCGCAATCATAAATACACCACACCACTTCCCTTAAATTCCAGACAAGTTAAGCTCACAAAATGAGGTGGGAGAAAAATGGCACTCCAGCAATTTAAAAGGGAGGGAAAGACAAAGTTAATAGAAATTAGGCAAAACCAACAGGTAAGTACTCAGGGCATTTTAACAAGAGAGACTACAGTGAGGAGATCAGCTAGAAAAGGCTTAGGGCCAAAGTCAATGGGTCAAAAGTCTTTTGCTCAAGAACAGACAGTTCAGGGTAGTTTGCGGTAAAGTTCGTGGCACAGATTCCGGACGAGGTTGGTTGGTAGAAAGGTTAGTTCAAAGAGAAGAGAAGGACAAGCCCTCCGATTGGAGAAAGATTTCAAACACGTTCACCATGGCTGACGACAACCGGATTTACACAGTACCTTAAAACAGAGAGGGAGCTGTAGCTGAGGCATACGTTCCTGGTGGTTCCTGCAGGATCACAGTTCCTGAAGCGACTGTCAGACGGACACAAAGTAGGGAGACTGGAGGGTCCTGCGCTACCCAGAGAAGAAGCCAGCAGCAGAGCAAAACAATGAATAAAAGGTGCACTCCTTAAATCCCAAGCAGGGTCTGACCTTCCTGGCTATTTGGCCCACTGTAGCTCTGTACAGCAAATTCGACCAGAGGAGGGGTCCTGGCTTGTAGTTTGGGTGAACTGGTTGGTCCCACTTGCTCAAGGGAAGAAGTTTCCTGGAGGATCTTCTCTGTCATCAGATTCAGAGATTTGGTCCTACAGCAGGGCTTCACCGGGTGGTTCAGTCGTGGTAGGGGTCCCCTTCTTCCATTTCCTCATTGGTTCTTTCGTTCCAGTAGCGACTCTGCCTTTCCAATCCCAGAGACCTGCTTTTTATGCAGTTTTCCAACATTCATACAGCCTGGCTGTCAATCACACAGCAGGGTGGCTGACTTGGCAAGGCCAGTTCCCTTAGCCAATCAGACAAGAGTGTGACTTGGGTTACCAAGGGAACCCATGGCAGGGGTCCGAAGATCCCTCCCTCACATCCTGCCTACCCAGACTATCAGGTGCCTTAAGGAAGGCTTCTGTGCAGAAGCCCACAAAAAGACAGCGAACAAAGGAATCATCCCCGGTTTGGCGCACAGAGAAAAACACGAGAAAGTCTTTAACAAAAAGAAATGGCACATAAACCCAGCCGGAACCAAAATAAAATGTATTTGGTCAAGCAGGTTTATGTTTGAGGCTAATATAATAGCCTAAATCAATACCACATTTATGTAATATAATCGCGGTAGAAAAGTTAGGGTAGTTACCACTGCCACCAGCCAAATCCTAATGTTAAGGGAGCGAAACAATGCTCCAAGAGGCACAGGCAAAAAGGGATAAGAGTTTACCCGTTCTAATACTGCATGTAAGATGAGGTGTACTGGGTCTGTGGTTTAAAGTGACTATATGAAGTTAATGGCAACTTTACCTGTTTCTGGGGGACAGTAGTCAGCCCCAGAAAATGGAGTCAGTGGGAAGTTTCAAAGACAGCCTTGTCTCACTGCACAGAAGGTGCTGTGTAACACACAAAAAAAGTGGTGTTCATGGAGTAGGTGAGGCTCCAGAGCCCAAGATCACACAAAATGTGAAAACACACACAGCAAAACACATGTAAGGGTGGGAAAAAGGCTCACACTCCTACCAAGTGAAAAGAAAATAAACCCTAGAAATCCAGCAAAGCTGCTGAGGGACTCATTAGGTAAGAGAAATCAGCCATTTATGAGTTTTAATTTTCAAATTTGTTTATTGGCATTTAGTTACAAAGACAACAGCTCTGGTAGTTGCTTCCGCCAGTGCCAAATTAACACGTTTTCTCGTGATGTTATTGTAGCATTTAAACGGTAACTATGAACAACAAATTAACATTAACTGTCTCCTGTGTCATCGTGTATAATGTTCTACAGATTTACTGACAAGGTGAGTATCTGGGTGGTGATATATAACCAATTTTGAAGTCCTCTAGGCTTGTGATGGCCCCGTTACAAGTGGCTTAGTTCGCTTCGTGTAGCAAAGGTTCCGGCCAGGCAAAATGTTCAAGAGGGTTTGTCATCCGGAGAGTGGAACAGTTTAGCCATGGTGTCTTTCCATGCAGTTAGTGCCATGCTCGAGTCCTCAGTGGATCTGGCTACACTTTCCTCCCAGGCTCTCGTTTCAGAGCTCGGCCATTTTTCAAGTTCTTTACGCCACACCGTAAAGATCAGGCCTGAGGGCTTTTTCCATGCCATGGCCATAGTTCTTTTAGCTATAATGCACACTAGGTCCATCAGTTTAACTGAGTGCTTGAGTTTAGCTAGTCTGGGGTAAGTTCCTAGAAGGCATTCTGATGAAGTCCAATTGTACCTGGTCACACCCGCCTCTTCGCACATTTGCTTTATTTTTGACCATAGGGTCTGGGTTTTGCTACAGTTCCATAACATGTGGATTAGGTCAGCGTTATCTGCCCCGCACCAGGTGCAGTTCGGTTGTATTGAGGCATTGAATGAAGCCAGTTTGTTCGGGGTTAGATAGGTGCGGTATAATACATTTATCTGTATCAGATGGAATCTGTGGTTTCTAGAGACCTCCTTGGGGAACGACAGTGCTCTTTCCCATTCTTTATCTGTCACCTCCCATCTCATGTCTGTTTCCCATTTGGACCTTAGTTCTGCACTTCAGGGGTTGGGAGTGTCGATTAGGTGGCCATATATTTGGGACACCGCCCTCCCGCCTTCACCCAGATTATATAGTAATGTTAGGAAGGGGTCCGTGTCCGGTTCTTCAGGCCAGGAATCCCATTTTATTTGTGCTATTTTCCGAATTTTCTGGTACCAGAGATATTGGCCAGAAGGAATACCATCTTCCGTCTGTAACATCAGCCATTTATGAGAATTCTCCCTAACAAAAAGCAGTGCTGCTTTGCTGCTAACTCAGAATTTCCCATTGAAAAAGGAAATATTTTACATTTAAAATGAGGGTGCTCTGATGCTCTTTTTCATCTGTTCAACAATATACAGTTGTGATCCAGTAAGACCCAGCTATGCCCAGCATATTCAAGTTGTGCCCCAGCTAAAGAAAGCATTTCTCACTGAATGACAGGCTGTGTCAGGCAAAAATCTGTGAAATCACAAAAAACTTTATTCCCAGCCGTACAGAAAAACACTTGACTTTTGGATACAAAATATCCCAGATAAACTCGTCAAAAGAAACCCTTTCTCTTTGTGCATGTGTCAATTTCAAGGGATCTTTATTTTGACAAATGCTTGTGCATTGGAAACATAACTGGGGCTTTCGCAAGATTTAGAAAATGGATGTCAGAAGGCCACAGTAGAATTAACCATGTGTAAAAATGGTTGCTTTTGCAAACAAGAACAATGTCTGTTTAAAAGTGTAATGTTTAATATGGCCCTGCCCTTGCCTAAAAATGTAAGGGGTGTTTTGTTTGAAATCTAAGATAATGTTTTATTCCAACAGCCTTGCTTTTGCCTCAGGAAATAAAATGCATTTGCTGTACTGGGGAACCAGCAAAACAGGTTTTTAGGCCCTTGGCTTTAAAGGACATTTGCTTTCTGGGAACAGAATTTACTGCCTCAAAGGGCCAGCCCCTTGGAAACTCTGAATGAACTAAGGGGGAGAATGTAAAACACTTGTCAGACTTTGTGTCTGGGCTCTAGTTTGTTACAATAGAGTTCCAGGCCACCTAGGTGTGAAATGGCAAATAACACCTCCCATCAACTTCAACTGGGGCACATCAAATCCAGCTCCAGAACTGCCTTGTAAGCTATGCCCTTATTTGGGAGACAATGCTGACCATCTGGCTTAAAAGACTATTTTAATTATTAAGCTATACGACTGTTATTTCTGCTATTGGACAATGCAGTAATGCAAGAGTTTCACAGTTTAAGGGCAATTTGTGTGGCTTTAAATTAAGATGTGGGAGCCTTCACTAGCATACTGGGGACGGAAATGGCAGAAAATTGAATATTCTGAGGAAAGTGTGTATGGTGCCACTTTGAAATTCAATAATAACATGCCTTATGATAATATGTACACATGTATAAAGTTATAGAATTGTAGGTCAAATATTTCTCACTGAAAATGACCAAATATTATTAGACAGATGCAACAAAATCCTACTAACTTGGGAGTTGGACTGTCATGCTCTGAGTGAAATATGTAATCTTCCTAAGTAAGTTGCAAAAGTGCCACAACTGTAAAAAGGTGCATGTTTGTGCCATAACTGGTTTTAGCAAAAGTAACTGTGGGATGATCCTATGCATTGTAAAACACACATCATAAATCTGATGTCATGCCCCTGAAACTCAACCGGCTGACAGCAAGGAGGTAACAAGCACCCCTGACCAATCCAGTTGTTAGACACTTGCCCAGCATAAGCCTGTTTCAACGTATAATCCTCTGATGTCATCACCCTTATAGAAAGGGGGAACTCACAGAGAATAATGACATACTCTTCTGAATTTTCCAGCTCCTGCGTATCCAGACATTTCAGATTCACCCTGCAGATTCCAGACTTCACTGCCAGGAAAGGGATAGTTGGTTCAGGCCCTCCTATCCAGGCAGAACTACCTTTCAAAACTAAAACCCCATAACAAAATGCCACTAACTCAGGGAGAAGGGGGAAAAGTTGTGGTACCCTTTTGGAGAGTATCCTGTGACCAGACTTATGCCGCTGTGCTGTGACCAGACAGGCCCAGCTGTTTTCTGCTAGGAGAGCACCACGGTGACAAGTGACCAGATAGTGCCTTGAGTCCAGAAACCCGGTTGGCTGTCCCAAATTCCAAACTCCAGCACTGATTGTGAATGTCTTCCCATCCCATAACAACACATAGCCTACTCTATATTGATAGCTGTCTTGGTTCCACCCTATAAGTAATCCCATCCATACCATGGTCATTTGTTTAACATAGATGCTAGATTGCCCATGAGGGCAGGACAAAGACTGATATGCAAATGAATATTTCCTATCTATGAAAGGTACAGTAAGCAAAAAGCAGATGGCTGCGAGCTCTCAAAGTGGTTAAAAACAACTGAACAGGTTATCATGCTGTGTTCTTTCGAGAGAGGGGCAGCTGCTACCTTTTTTGTATATTCATTTAATATAGTCTGAATTCTATGTGCATCCTGTCCTTGATTTTCTAGTGTTAGCGCAATTCTTCGACTCATTTCTGTCATTTGTAAATCCTTAGTCATATTAGAGTAAATTAATTAATTTCCACATAAAGAGACACGTGGCATGAAGGGGGTTAGGACGGCCCCTTAACCTGTTTCATGGGTAGTGTTATCTACTTGATAATCTTGTTACAAAGATATAGTTGTAGTAGCACTTGTCACTTTTCTTTCCAAACCAATTTTCTCTGTTAAATGCTTTTATTTTCCAAAAAACGGAATCTCCTTTCAACTTGAAAATCTCATCCAGTTATTGAGCTAGAGTCACTCTTTCACTTCTATATTATCCCTGTAATGTGCATCTACCACCCAGCCTAAAAACTGCATTCCGATTCTGTCAATTTCACCAGTTTCTTTTCAAAACCATTTTGACATTTAAAACTGTAAAAAGCAGAAAATGCAACTTTCCAACGTGTAATTTTGGCTGCACTGTGTTCTTACTTTCAAGTTGATTTTTGAACTGTATGCCCTTTGTTCATACCTTGCCTTATGGTTGCTAGTGTTCTTACATTGCTGATACTGTTCGAAATCATATTTACTCCATTTATGTAACCGCACATATAATTTAATTATTTAGCAATTCCGAGTGTCATTTATGCAATTGCAAAGGTTTTCACACCCGATTTTGCCTCCCAAATAGTGATGGAAGATAGGATTCTAATGTTGTTTGCTGCCTATTATCCCCTACACCTTTCTGCTCCTTTCTATCCACTCAAAATTTGATACATATGGGTTTGAGGGAGCATTGCAGGGAGAAATCTTAACTCAGGTGCTATCTACCCGAACAGTAAAATTGCTCCTATTCATTTGTGCTTTGGATATAGTCTAGTAGAAGGTCCACCAAGTTTATTTAATCAGTTTACATTGTAAGTATCACCCCATTGGTGATTGCTGCCCAATATTAAAATTGTGTGGTTTTCTTTGAATTTAAAATAAATAAATATTATATTCCCACCAACCGGCCTGGTTCATGCTCCATTGTGACCCGGGGTATTTGTAAAAGGGGGTGTGAGACGGGTTGGGTGCCAGCTCAATCTGAATTCTAGGAAATAAAGAAAAAGTATTCTAATTGAGCGATACATCCTAGACTGAGGGCTGTGAGAACAAGGTTGGTGTGGAGCTGGCATGGGGTGGTGATATCTGGGGCTCTCTGTAAGAGGTGCTGGGGAAGGGAGGGTTTGCAGAGGGATGATTTTTGGGTCTAGTAAAAAGATGACGTCTGCTCTAATACAAAATGGTGTTTGTTGTCGGAGTTGTTGGCTGTATTTTGCGTGTAAATCTCTATGTTATATCATAAAACAACATGCCGTGGGGTGTGTTTTTCACCCCTTGGCCTACACATGATCTATTTGGCGCGGGAAAGGTGAGGGGTTGGCATAGCACCATCTCCTTCCCAACATTCCCCGCTTTTGTTACTCCTAAAGTAATGAATACCCTCTCCCAGTATTTCTACGTGCTGAGCCATTTTTACTGCTTCATCCCATGCAGGGTTACTTTTTATGGGCTTCCGTGCTCTACACACACTTAAACTCTTCCCACGTTGTGCATATTACTCAGGGGTACAGGTCATGTAAATTCATCCCCTATCCCCCATCCCCATTTAGGTCAAAGCACACCTCCTTGTAATTTTTGAGAACTTGGGGCTGTTTGATGGTGGTGAGATAGTAATTGTCTACCTTATCCCCTGTGTGGTATATTGCCACCATGGGGTATTTGGACTCATCATTTTCACCAGTTTTCACCTGTGCTTCCCTAGTATCATGAGGCATCTTGTTATTAATATTTCTATTACCAATAGTCACCATCATCATCGCACTACCAGGAACAGCTTTTGCACAGCATTGGACCCCTAACTGGCACACACAAAAGATCAGCAGGAAGAATACAATGATAGTGATCAGCATTTTGATTATTGTTCCAAGCCATGAGGGCACCCAGCTGAATGCCATACTGAACCGGTCATGTTCTTGCACTCCTCCTTCTTTTCTAATTTTTACACCAAGTTCATGTACTACTGTAATCATGTGTGACAATGTCCCATTTTCAGCATCTGAAGAAGGTATGAATGTGCAACATGAACTTCCTATCTTTTTGCATACACCACCCTCCATTTCAGTGAGGAGGTCCAGCACATAGTGGTTCTGCATCGTGATGAGCCAACGTGCTCTTAATTCCATGTTGATGATGTTGAAGCCCTCTTCAGTTTCACTTGCCATTTGGATCAGCTCCCACCGCACTATCTGCCACCACTTGGCATTTGCTTGTGCTTGGATGCAAAAGGCGAGTGATGCAAAAAATGACTCTGCTCAGTTGAAAGGTTTGTATTTGTCAGGGATCTGTGCAAGAATGTCGGATGATTCTTGAGACAGGTAGTTTGATGATTGTTTCCTTTGGGACACCTGATCTTGTTGCCCTTCTTCAGACAGTATGCGAAAGATGGGGAGGGTTATGCATCGGTTGGCTGCAATGCTGGTTGGTGTCCTGTTGCCACAACTCCCCCCTTGACTTGCTCTTCTAGTAGTACCAGCAGTGCAGACTGCAGCATTGCCAAAGCTCAGTAGCCCCTCCAGGATGATGAGAGGTGCAAGTATGCCTGTTTGCCACAGACCCAATAGTAGTCCATTAGTGCAGCAGTGCCTTTTCGAAGATCAGAAATGATGAGGGTTTTGTTGCAACATGTGTCAGAACCCATGGACACTTTTCCTTCCCCATAGAAACAAAGTTCGTAAATATCTTCATGCTGGACCTTGATCGGTTTTTCGAGAGTGGTGACCCATGAGAGTTTTTTTATATGCACAGTCCATATTTGCGCACATGTGTTTTCCATCCATTCTAGTCTTTCATCCAACAGACCACGCAGTCCTTCTGCTTTGCACATGAATGTTGAATCTCGCCATTTTTTCTCTATGAATGTTGTTTCTTCTATAGCCAGGATGGTTCTTTGAAGCATTTTGCACCTTGGGATCCCTTTTTGCAAATCTTCTCATTTGGCAGAAGAAATTTCATTCTTACTGTGTGTGCCTGGAAGGTGCTCTTTATCCTACATAGTGCGAGATGGATGAGACATTGTGCTTCTACTAACGGGGACTCTTGAGGCACTAAAATCTTTGCTGTCCCTGACACATGCAGTATTAAAGAACACACATATCAACTACCATTGGTTGTTCGTCTCCCTGAGGCACTCATATCCGAGTACCACTTGGTAGACTGCACTGGATGACGGACGTCCTCCACTTTGGCTAACCCCAATCCATGATAGGCATCATACTTGTACTGATGTTTCTGCCTTTTCCTTGTACTGTTACACAAGAGAGATTGTCGTTCCCCTATAGACCTTCTACACTGTCTATCTGTGGTGCATAACTATCACTGTACATTCATGGGTTGCAAACGGTACATTGAAGAAATACCAGCATTTATGTTTACATCAGTGTCTGTATTTGACTGTCAATATGCCATAGTGGGGGAGGAACTTCATATTATACGAGGGACGGTAGTGGGGAACATAGTATACATTTCATTAAGCCTTGAGGTAGACATTATGTTAGGTTGTGAGCTAGCTTGCAAAACTGTCAACATGGTAGGGGATGGCAACGTGACATTTTCTGCAACTGATATATTTTCAGTTTCATTGTTTACAAATACTCCAGGCTCTGGGGTCACTCTTGTTATATATGAATGCAGAATAGTGAGGTTCAAAAGTGTTTTGTTATACCATGTTGTCCCGCTCCCAGGTGTCAATCCCTGGGGGTTTGATCTACTATTTATGTTCCCTGATGCCTCATGATATGGACAGACATGTGTTGGGCTTGAACGAATATACTTCTGCAAGGGATTTAGTCCATGATGGGTGTTCTGGAGTGGTGAATCCAGTGGGGGTCAGATGGGTATCACCATGAAAGAGAGTGGAGGGTCTAGGATTAGTGTTCCCTGGCCTGGTGGAGTGGGGGTTGAGAGGGCATGGGCAGTTTGGTGGCGATGGATGGGCATTTGTGCTGGGGCATGTTCTGGTCTCACGCTCGGCAGAGAGCACATTCTGTGAAAGTGATACTAAACAATTGCAACAATAAATGTATGGACTTAAAGAACAATGCTTGCACAGAGCTGGCAGGGGGTGGCAATGTCTGGTGCTCTTTGTGGGAGGTGCTGGGGCTAGGGAGATCTAAGTTCACAGAGAGATGATTTTTGGCCGTAGTAAAAAGATGGCATCTGCTCTAATACAAAATGGTATCCATTGTCGGGGCTGTGGGCTGCATTATGCGTGTAAATCTCGATGTTATATCATAAGACAACATGCCATGGAGGTGGGTGTCTCTCCCCCTTGGCCTACATGTGATCTATTTACCGCTGGAAAGGCGAGGGCGGGTGGGGTAGGAACATCGCCTTCCAAACCTGATGCATGCTACATTACCAAATTCTGGTCTTTCTCTTTGTTAATCATTAGAATGTGTTGCTCTCCCCGAATGCCTTACGTTATTAATTGGGTGCTCCGAGATGGAAAAGTGATCCCTTTAGTAAGTATATTATTGAAACAGAGGATAGTAGTACCAAAGGAGGCCATCTAATGTTTGATGAGACCTAAATACTCACACGTACACCAAGTACATCTTGAGACACTGTGTACCACTAAGTAAAGCGTGAACTTGATAATGACAGTTATTCATGCCAATGTTTCTGTGCACAATAACGATGCTCCTCACCCCGTTTCAGTAGCATGGCTGTCCTGTGAGCAGAACTGTAGGTTTCCAACACTTTATAGATGTCACTATAATAGTATCAAAGAACAGAAGAGACACTGATTGTTGGCTAAACATGCTGGCATGTGCAGTGTTGCATTAGTCAGCTGCATAAAGTGCAGAGGCACTGTTATGCAGATACAGATTTATTATTACAGGGCACAGACACATTTGCATTAGAAAAAAAACAATCTGCTTCTGGTGAATCACAGAATATGTATGTCTAAAACAATAACACATGACCTGCTGACATGGCTCAGATATCAAATGGCAGTGACAGTAGGCTGAATACAGAAAGGTATCAAGTATATAATTTGTACTGTGCACATTATTATGCATTCCCCTCCTTTAACCTTCAAATCTTTAAACGGTTTTTGATGAACATGTATAACAGAATGCAATCATGTAAATTAGTGAATATGAAATGATGGTGAATAAGGTTAATTATGGTGAAGGATTTCTATATCTAATTTCCTGATTAAATATTGTTCTTATGAAAGGCTGATAGATTTGATGCCTTCACGGTATGTTGACATTGTTTTTGTATTTCTAATATCTGAATTTAGTTTAAATGCCAGAGGAGATTTAAACTGTGATATTCCATGCACTCACTCTTGCTCCTACTTACCTTGCGCCGCTTTAGAACTACGACAGCTCGTTCAGGCTTGAACGCTGCTGTCACGTGGGAACTACAGTTCCCAGAGTCCTTAAAGTCGCACTAAAGGAAATATCAGGTGCTTCAGCGCCGGCGCTTCCGTGACGAAGCCTGTCTACGCCAGTCCACGGTGTCCTATGGCGCACGGCAGAAACTTTGCCAAAATTTCTCCAAACAAGCCTGAAAAGGTCACACAGGTATGGGATACTCGGAAGTAGGCCAATTACTATCTCAAGCAATAACCCTACAGAACCAAGAGTTAGTACAAACCTACGTAAACTCTAGATTGGATTCCACTAGAACTCGCCCATCAGGAAAGGATTGTACTGCACAAACTCCAGACCCGAGCATAAAAACCTCTATTCAAACATGCACAACAAACAAAACAAAACCACTCCAAATTAAAATTGCATTACTCATCACAAGATCCCTAACCAAACATGCACAATAAATTCACAATTACATAATAGATGATATTCTTGATATCCTATGCCTCACTTAGACTTGGCTGCAGGAACCAATGGGCCCCCCTATTGCCATAGTTGTGCCAAGCAATTATACCATTTTCTTTAAAAATAGAGAGACTGGGAAAGGTGGAGATGTAGCAATAATTGCCAAACAAGATCTTATGATATTTTCCTCCCCTATACAATGCACTGGATGTGAGATTTTACACCTCAAAATGACCCATACCCACAATCACTGCATTAGTCATTTATAGGCCCCCGTCATTGACCTCTAATTTCAATGATGAATTGACCAATATCTTGAATAATCTGAAAGCATCAAACACAGGAACAATACTCCTTGGAGACATCAACAGATGGAGGGGCAATATCAAAGACCTCAAAGCTATAAGCCTAGAAGAAGACTTACTAAATTGCTCTTTCACAGTAATAAATAAAGACCCAACTGCTGTCACTGGCAATCAGCTAGATTGGATAATCAAAATAATGCTGACATAACAGTTCTGGAAATATACCCATGTATCTTGTCAGATCATTATAAAATTGTATCCAAGCTAACTCTAAAACAAAAAACAGAGAAACCAAATAACTTCCCAAAAATGGTGCTAGACAGAAACCTAAAAAAAGATACGCCTACCATCTTATTGAAAGGTATCAATCAAATTATTCTTAAAACCAAAGATGATGACTCATTTGAAGAAATTGTTTCTATATACAACAAACACATGAGTGAATTACTAAACTTACATGCTCCTTTGAAAAATAAACAACCCCGGCCCAATATAAATCATCAAAAATTGTTCAATTCTGAAGCCACTAAACTGAAAAAGGAGAAATGGAAACTAGAAAGTAAATGGTCAAAAGACCCCACAGAAAACAATAAAATGAACTGAAAGAACACGGACACTAGACACAGGATCAAACTAACTGAACTAAAAAAAATGTAAAAAACATTAGAACGAACAAATCGCTGCTGCATCTAACTCCACTGGAAAACTCTTCCAGATTCTTGAATCTATAGAAAAACTGATAGCTCTCTCCCCGCCATTCCAACCAACAGAAAAAATTGTGAAACAGTCCAAACAGCTTTTCACAACAAAATCATTAAGGCAAGAGAAACAATCATAAATTGTAAGACAATAAGCCTCCCTATCACAGACCAAACGCGTGAGAATAAGTTTGAATCACAAAGTCCCAAATTTCAATTTAAACCAATAACATTGGAAGACATGAAAAAAACTCTCTCAAGTATTATATGTACATCTTGCACTGTAAATGTGCTGTCACCGAAATTAATACTTGATAATGCCGAAATCATTGCTCAAAAGAATGGTTAATGCTTCATACAGGGACCGTAGTGTCCCTGCCATAATCAAAACAGTAACCGTAACACCTTTGCCAAAGAAACCTGAACTCGACCAACAAGACCCTGCGAACCTAAGGCCAATTACTAATTGTAATTTCTTGCTAAAAATACTAGACAAGATTGTCACCAAACAACTCCAGGACTTTGTGGACAATAACAACCTGCTTCACCCACAACAATCAGGTTTTAGGACAGCCCACAGTACAGAATCCGCGTTACTAGACCTGCAGACAGAAATGCTGAGTATTCTTGACAGAGGCAAGACAGGCTTGCTAATCTTATTAGACCTATCAGCAGCCTTCGATCTGCTTGATCACCAAAGGCTACGAGAGGCCCTGGATCAATCTGGGAATTGCTCACAAGAGGCCATAGACTGGGTGTCATCCTTTTTGCAGGATAGGCAATCTAAGATTATCTAGGGCAAACTAAACCAGTGGACTCTGGAGTACCACAAGGAGCTAGTTTCTCCCCCCTACTGTTCAACCTATACATGCGTTGCCTATGCACACTACTGACCCAACTCAGCATATTTTTTACTAACTTTGCCGACGACACACAATTGGTGTTTGGGCTAAGTGGAGACTATGAACAGGATAGCAAAAAACTCTCAACAAAAGACAACACCATTGAATGCTGGATGAAGACAAATAAGATGTGCCTTAATGCCACCAAAACTGAGCTAATGATCTTCAGATTACCTTGTGCAAGGAAAAAACGGAGTCCATCATATACCACGTTCAATATCAAAAAGACACCGATCAAAATATCAGAAAAAGCCAAACCATTAGGCATATACCGACAGGCATCTTTGGGAGCAGAAGCCCACACAGCCTACATCAAAAGGAATTGCCAATAACACCAGAAACTACTGAAAAAAATAAGACATCTGTTAAATCAGCAAAATAGCACAACCATAGCCAGAGCCACAATCCTCTCCCGGTTGGATTATGGTAACTCCCTACTTCTGGGCGCCAGCAGGAAATGCTTAAAACAATGCAAAGTGATCCAGAATAACGCCATAAGAACCATCACCGGCAAACCAAAAAGGGAACATATCACAAACGACAGAAAAGACCTACACTGGCTAGCTATTGAGGAATGTTTCATTTTTAAAACTATTACTCTGGTACATCGTTGTCTATTCGGTAAAGCGCCGGTATACCTAAAAAAAACAATTCAAGTGGCATGAACCAAGCCGCAACCTAAGATCAACCAAGAAAGGCCTCCTCCAAGTGATGCCAGCTAACAAAGCAAAGGGACTAGGTAGGGCGTTCACGACAAAAGCAGTCCTAAAATAGAACAAATTGCCCTCCGCATTGAGATTGGAGACTAATTACCTATGTTTCAGGAAAAAACTTAAGACACTCCTGTTCAAATAAGATACCATCATCAAGACACACTAGGAATTCTATTGCACCCACCACATAATGATATGTTATGTGTGGCCCACGCCACTGTCTCGTCGTTCTGAACCAATGTGCCTGTCTTCATGTAATGCACTCGATACCCGCGGGCTGTGGCGCTATATAAACATATAAATAAATAAATAAATACATGCATAAATTAGGATATTTGATGGCATGGTGCTGAGGCTCTAAACCTATTGACTGTCTGTTTTGGCAAGTACATTCTGCTTCGATCAATTCATCATGTGATGCTTTCTGTGTTCACTGTGGTATATATAGTTTGTGTGTTTGTTCCTTGTGGCACAACTCCTGTAGCCCTCTTTCCTTCCTGTGATTATGTTGATCATGTGCAATAGCCAATTGAAATGAATATTGGTAAATTGAGTGCCACAATGGTTCAAATGTTAGCTCAGTGTGTTAGCACTCATTGCAGAGATATGTGTTCCTTTGCAAGATGAGACTAGCACATTCCTGTAAGGATGGCAGAGCCTTTCCTATGTGTGAAGTTTATAAACCTGCCTGTGTATGTACTTGGTCTTGCAGCACAACAGGTGCTATTATCACAGGCTTTTGACACCATGGACCACCCCACCCTTCTGACTCGCCTAGCTCAGATTGATATCTCTGATCAGGCGCTAGCCAGGTTCTCGTGGTTCCTGGCCGACTGTACCCAGGTACTTTCTCTTCCTCTGTTTTTCTCTGGCTCCTGCCACCTTACCTGTAGGGTTCCAAAGGGCTCGGCCTTGTCTCCGATTCGCTTCAATATCTACACCTGGCCTCTGATCAACCTCATCCGCTCCCTCGGCATCAGGTGCTATGCTTATGCCAACGACACTCATATCCTGATCCGTTCAGATCTTGATCAGGCTGAGAGGTTGTGGTGCTTTCATCAGTGCCTGACGGCCGTTGGAGAGTGGATGAGCCGTAATTGGCTGAAGTTGAATGGAGTCAAGACGGAGGTTATGGTTGTAGGCGCCCCTCCTGCTCCTGCACTCTGGGTGTCTTCTTTCAGGTCTTCCTCTCTTAACTTAGCCCTTTTCCAGTGCCAGGTGACTAAGGTGAAGAACTTGGGAGTGATCCTTTTAGCCTCCCTTTCCATGAATGACCAGGTATCTGCAGTGTGTAAAGCAGGTCATTTTAATGATACTGGCCACCCTTCGTCCACCAGTGGTTGCGGCCATGGTGCTCAGCCGGTTGGATGACAGTAATTCCTAATACTTGGCTCAGCTCAATGGTATGATCCAACGGCTGCAGTGTCTTCTACGGGGCTCACATCTCCCCTGTGATCCGCACCCTGCATTGGCTTCCAGTGGCGCAGCGTACCAAGTTCAAGTCACTGTGCATTGTTCATCAGGCCCTGCATGGACCTGGCGCTAAATACCTTCAGACCAAATTCTGGGTTCGGCTATGGCTGGTCTGGTATGTGTGCCTACTTTTTGCCGCTCACGTATCGGTGGGCGGGTGTTCTTAGTTGTTGCTGCCCAAATCTGGAATGACCTGCCGCTGACAGTAAAAATCCTGCCCAATCATTTGGCTTTCAGAAGGGCTCTGAAGACTTTTCTATTCTAGTCTACAGAGATTAGTTTTACTCCTCCCTTTCTAGCGCCAAGATACCTTCGGGTAACCGTGCACTATACAAATTACATTAACATAACATAACATTATCAGTTATGTAGCTGCACCAGATAGGGGTTGCTATAAAAGCAAACATGTCATCCTTATGGTGAAGCTCTAGAAATTGGTTTGTTCAGATGGGGTGTTGTAAAACTAGGCAATCACCTCCAACGATGGGCATAAACTGTCAAAGAAATGAATAAGTATACAAATTTTGGAACCAAAGTATTCATGCTTGTTTCCTGGCTTTGCCAGCAGGCAATACAGCGATCATGGTCAAATCATCAAATATCTCTTACATTACTCTACTGTCATCTGTGAAGTTTTCCTCCTCCCATGCTGTTGGCATCGTTTAGCCCATTACTTGATCTTTCTTCTTATGTAGGCCATTTGAGTGGAAGGGGTGGTAGACAGAAGGTAGCGTACCAGATGGTGCAGGACTCGGGCAAGTCTGCTCGTTTGACTCAAAAAACGCTTTGCATTTTTGTAAAAGTCAAAGGATTTTCTGCACGTTTATAAATGACAAATTCACAAGCCAGTGTTTTGGAACTATGTAAAGCTTTAAACTACAAATGACCAACCAGATTAAATCTGTTAAATGTTGCTGATTGGTATGTTTGTACTTATATACATCTCTTGGTGATTGAGAGAATGAAGCTAGCATCATTCTGTGTTACACCCTTATATAATATTTTGTTTTTAAAAATTGTCATGTTTGGTAATGTGATTAGTGTTCTTTCCAAGTCAGTTTTATAAAATGAGATGATTTTAGTTCATTGTAAGAACTGGTAATGAAAGTGTTCAAATGCAGAAATTGCAGAGTCGGCACAAATCCCAGATTGACCCCTTAATCCGTCTGTGTAATGCTGTGTATCTTATTTAATCTTGTATTGCCTAGCCTCTCGAAATTGCCAGTCCCCAAATTCTTCAAAATGGCCAGTCCTTCAGAGAGATTTCCTTCTCAGGGTATGAGCTTTAAAACAGTTTCACTCATGGTTTCCCTGCCTATAGAGTTGCTTCCACTATAATAGTGAGCATTGATATATTGCACACCACAGGCACTTCATTCTTTTGATCTCTAATGGTGACACTATAATCTCAGTCTGTCTGGATACAGACACCTTCCTGGCAGCTTCTGTTCTGCATCCGCTATCCATGCTATGGTATGTGTAGCTTTCTCCTTCTTACCAATTGGTCTCCTCTATCCATGCTTGAGCACATTTGCATTCTGTGAGGCAGCAAATGTGAGTTCTCTGGCTATTCTGGGTTACAAAAACCTTTTACAAAAAGTCTCCTTAATCTATGGTAGAACAGAAGTAACCTCTTCGTAGACTAATCTGTTGGCCTTCAAATGGTACTTGTTTATCAGTCTGATTAAAGGGATTTAAAGGGAGTAAACATCCTTATTTTTAATGCTGTGAGGCAGCATATCAACCTATGGGTTGTGATTGCGCCCGGGGAGGTGGGCCAGATATTCCTGATCACTTAATTTTTTTCGTTTAGTGGAGGGGGGCCCCAAAGATGTCTGTGCCGAGGGCCCCAAAACTGCTTAAGATAGCCCTGTCTGCATGATGGTCAAGAGGGGCTCTTTGCTGAAATTAACCAAGTATTGTGTATCTTGGTTTCACTATACAAAGTTTTGCAGAGAGAAAGGAAAACGATTACAGCACTGCTTGAATCATCATTGTTTAAGTTTGACCATATCGACCTTCATGTTGCAGCAAAATAATTTCAATTCTCGTGGAAGAAAAATCATGCAGAACCTGTGAAGGCAGTGGTGAACAGGGATCAACCATCTGACCCCAGCAATTCAGTAGGCATGGGCCTTCAGGATCAGGCCGCTAGTAAGGCCCATCATCACAAGCCAACAGGTTAATCAGTTCCTAAGGCGTCCGTAAGGTTTGTTGCTCAGGAAATGGACTGTGTTTCCTCTTTTGGTTCCGTTAAATCCACACAGGGACAGGCGAAGTCAGCAGCCCCTGAGAAAGAGGCCCAGTCAGACGGCCCTATATCAGTGGTTGAAGTGATATGTGTTGATGATGATCCAACAGAACCAACTTGAAACCTAGCCCTGATGGTAGAGGTGTCTGAGTTCCTGGAAACCTCCAGCACGTTCCAAGAAGAGTAGTGTGCAAGTGAAGAAATCCCAAAATTGCAAATATAAACATTAAAATAACAAGTATCACACAATTCCTTGCGTTTTTCCCAGCCCTCAGTGAAGGCAGCATTGGTCAATTAATTGGCCATAGATACTCAAAGTCAAGTTCAAGTGGTCATACAATGGATTTGGTGCCAAGCACATTGGAGGAGGTTGTGGCAGGAACTGGGATTCTAAGATCTGCCGAAGACGCTGCAAAACCCTCATTGGAGACAGCTTCTCTCTGGTTGAAGAACTAATACATATTTATCTGCCCTTAAGGGGGCACATTGTGGCTGATGCCGTAACAACTACTCATGTCCCTGTGATCAATCAAGGTCAATCTATGGCTCCTTTAACCTCATCTATGGGTCAACAGAGGGGGTTGGGGCTGGATCAGCAATCATTAGCCTCACAAAAGAACCAACCTGTTAATCCGGAGACACATTTTTCAGGGTCCAGAGCCATCATAGACTCTCATATTAAAGGTTTACTGCAAGGTGGTTTGTATGATCATTACCCAAAAAGGCCCTAGTGGCTCTAGCTCCAGCAGTCTTCGGAACCAGCGCTCGCAATTTGGAGATCATGTTTTAGCCAATCCTCTGACGATCCTGATTGAGAGTGTGATCCCTGACACTTGTCCCACAGTGCTGAACCGTACAAATATATTGTCCTAAGAGAGTTTCCAGCTCTGTCCTATATCATGTCTAAGAACTTGGATAGGATCTTTTCTATTGACCATTAAAGGAATGATTGTGCAGTGATCTATGTAAACTCGAGAACTGTTTATGGCATTCTCTTGAAGGAACAAGATCATCTTAGAATACTGGATTTTGATCTGGTTCCTTTTACTGATAATAGGCTACCTGTGGAGGATTCCTTATTGGAGAGGAGATATTGAACTAATGCAGTGCAAGTCTCTTCCTCGGGTGGTGGTGCAGCAGTGGAAGAGCAAGTCCTGTCATTGAAACAAAGGAGTGTGGCTTCAGGGGAATGTCGAGACTGGTCTTGGCTGCTGGGCACAAATTAGATTATCGTGCAGCCCCACTTGAGCGCTTGTTCTCCTAGCTCTACTTATATTTCTATTATAAGTCCACTTTTAATGTTTTGGATATTTTTTTCCTTTGGTTCACAACACTCTGCAAGTTGTTAATATGTTGTATGTCCAGGTCGCTTAGATCACCTTTATTCAATCCTGTCCAAGTTGCTGCATGCGGAGGCATTGTTGACATTAGTTTATACATGCTGTTCTGGTTCTATACGAAATAACTTTTCTTTTCCACACGGTATAATGGTAACACTGGGGCGGGGACTGCACATCTAAACCTATTTCAGAAAAGTGAGTTTATTACGAGGAGGCTCTGCCGGCTGTGAGCTGGGCTGGGCCACCAAGCCAGCAAACAGCCAAACAGCACTCCACGAGAGCACTCACTTTATTGCACGCATGCCGACCTGTGTAAGTAGGCATGCTGTAGAAGGAGTGTGGCCTGCACAGTTTTACAGGGAAAATAATAAAAAAGAATGATGTTAATACGTTTACAAGTGTTTTCTTGATGGTAATAGTCCACGGAGATGTATATGCCATGTACCAAGTCCTTCGTTATAAAGTCCTTGTGTATATTTCACACGTAGAAGTCCAAGCTAAAGAAGCAGCGTCTGTTCAAGGTAACGGGCAGAAGCGGGAGCAGGCTGCCAAACAGCACTCGACGAAAGCACTCACTCGATTGCTTATGGTTTCTTCTCCTTCTTTCTTCTCCTTCTTGAATTGTCGAGATTCACTTCTAGTGTTCACCAGTAGATCTCTTAAGTTTCCATTCCTCTAGTAAGCGAGCACTGGAGGATTCGGAAAAAGATCTTTAGTACGGTCATAATTGGTTAAAATGTTCCAATGTTTTCAGATACATCTCTTTACTTGTTGCCTTTGGGTTGAATACTTAGAAACAAACACCAATGGTGGAGATGAATGCTTGGTCTTATTTTGCAACAGGTTTTCGCGTGTGTCCATTGTTGTACTTGTGGCTGCTGATGTTAAATCTTGTTTGGGATATCCTCTTTTGCTTAATTTCTGGCAGAGTTTGGAGACCTCTGCTTCACATTCTGCAGAGTTGCTTACAATCCTCTTGATTCTTAGCATGTGCCTGTATGGTGGATTGTTTAGAGTATTGTGAGGATGGAAACTGAGTCTGTGAAGTAAATTGTTCCTGTCTGTTGTTTTTGTATACACAGTGGTAGAAAGTTTACATTCTTGTACTCTTATTTGTACGTCAAGGAAATGTACATATGAGGTGCCTACATCAGCTGTGAATCGGATCCTTTGATCCATTAAATTGATGTAATTCAGTATGTTGTCCAACGTTTCCCTGTTGCCATGACAAAATCCCAAAATTCAAATCAATTTTAAAACTCATTGCTATCAATAAACACAAATAAATGTTTTTTTAAGTTTTCAGCAAAACCACAAAGTACACTTGTTTACTATTGATAGTGTAGGGGCACTATGAACATAAATCTAAATGTGTACTTCCACCGGTTAATGTAGCAGCAGAGTTAGTATGACACCAAATTACCTACCACTATGAATGCTAACTCGACAAAAGCACTGAGTATTTGAATGTCGTAAACCTTTCCCTGTTGTTGACATTTTTCTCTTTTGTACCTACAAAATTTTTCTCTAAATGTTGTAGATGTTGTTGTCTTTTTTTGTTTTTGTCTTGTGGCATACTGTGATTTATATATGATTTATGCTTATCTTACTTTGCATTTCACTATATTCATTTGTAATGACGCAATCTCATGCGATTTTATTTAACTCTATTTCTATCATTCTTTGGTATGGCATACTAACCCTTGATTTTTCATGAGTCTAATTGCAACACCACAATCCATCTGGTTGATACTTTACGACATTGCTGATGTACTGCTGAATTATGCACCTTCCTTACAAATACATTCATTTTGGGAACAGTTGACCAACATGGTGGCAATATGGATACCGGAACATATGCCACGTACATGATTCCGTTTAAAATCTGTTTTTGGTATTTTCTGATTGATTCATTGCGTTTTAATATAATCACGGCTGATATGAATGGTTAACATTGTGATGATAAGATTATTGAGTTATGCCATGATGAAGGACTATGTTAGAGTGCAAAATGCATTGCCACTCTGTGCATCTGCACGAATAAACAAGTGAATAAATATAGTTTTTTGCAAAAGGCGAAATTGAGGATTAAATTCTACAACTCATTACTATCATTGAACATTAATAGAAATGTTTGGAGTTTTCAGCAAACACTAAGTGGTTTTCAGGGAGCGCAACCCTCACTGACTGCTAGATGCTAGATAGCCTAGTCCTTTTTTCAGTCCTATTCTTATGCCCAGCACGGAGGCATGAATCAGAGGGTTTGTACCCAACTCACACATTTTCTTAATTAAGTAAAGAATGCATTGACAAGGTTTCTTCAAGAGTAAATAGAAGAACTTCAAGGTGCCGACTCACCATCCATTACAATGATTGTCACAAGTAGACTACATTGTGTCACTGTATGTGGGCCATGAACCTAATAGTGACCTTGCAAACAGAACAGATGCTGGGAGGATTTTTCTATCATGTCTAGCCATATCTCCTGGAAGTGTGTTTACAGAAATTATTTCAGGGGTACATTCTTGAGCTGCCGCAGAGGCAGTGTGCATACATGTATGCGTGTCTAGCAAGATAGCTGCATGCATCCATCTCTGACCACATGTGTATCTGTTACCACGGGCCCATGAAAACAGATGTTCAAGGTTTGATGATCCATTTATGCAACACTATTGTTTGCTACGAACTAGATACAAGGACAAGGGGATGTGAGTGCCTTAACAATCCTGGAGCAATGAACAATGTGGACATGTTGCTTTGTTTAGCACATAATACAAATACAGTCACAAGCCAATGAGGCTTTCCTCCTACACACAGAAGCTGCTAAAAAGGGAACTGGTATGTTGTAAAATGACCTAGATATGCCACCTCTGGAGAGGAGTGATAATGTGAAGGAGTGGTGCCAAAAGAACCATCTGCTCAATGTCGCCACTCTGGCTGGATTGGGCACAGCTGGTTGCGTGGATACCCTTTACAGCTGCAGGCAGAACAGTTTCTAATGTCATCATCTAACCAAACGTACACCCAGACCACTGAGCCTGGATTACTGCAATATGTGAAAAGGCAGCCATGTAAAAACAGGCACCCACCTGTACAACAGCAGGGAAAAGGAGACGAGGCATCAACATGTTGTTATTCATACATGTTTAACATCCACTTAGTCCACTCAATCTGATGGTCTCTATGGATAGAACACTGAGGTTGCTTCAACCAGACTGGCCCTGTTTTCAGAGGCTGGCAAGATCATTAGTGAGCTGTCTGAGCTGTGCAATGTCATGCAGCACACCCAACAAAGGTGTGTCTGTCTCCAGATGGATCCACGTGTGGAGAACATAGTTCCAGAAAATGGAATTGCAGCTGTCCTGGATCGGTATGTGGCTGACATAGTCGTGAGCCCAAGTCGGAAGAGAACTCCTAATGTGTGGTTGCAGCAACCGAGGGCCCATCCTCTGCAAATTTTGCCTTACACACCATCAGGGCAACCAGCTAGAGAAGATGGCTGCAGAGGTGATGGCGAGACCATGAGGCATCCTTTGTGTCATGCTAGAACATTATCTTATATATACTTTTATTAAGTTTCAAGTTAACGTTCATGCTTTAGAGGAGTCTCTCAGATGGGGCTTGAGCTATTGCAACTTTTGATAATTTCTGATGAGTGAAGATTTTCCGAATGGCCCCCTCATCTGCTGCACAAAGTGGAAGACAGCCCTATCTAGACCAGGTGCTCCAATTTCTGATTGCAGCCAATGTTATTGGACATTTTTGGATCAAATAATATGCTCTTGTTTGTGAATAGGTGTTTGTGGGTGCTTTCCATGGTTGCTCCACTTCATTCACATCATGCCCTATGTTCATGCATTTATATGGCAGGCAGGAGGGGAAGATCAAACATTACGATTCGCTACCCCCTTACTTTCTGCCATAGAAATACTACAACATTTGTGCCAGCATGGACATTCATGCCGACGCAAAGGCTGTGGATTTCTATGGAGTCAGCCTGCTTTTTTACACCAGCAAAAAGCTGGCGGACGCCTTAGGAATCCATTGCAAACGCTGCTTGCCGTTGGTACATGGCAGGTGGCGTTGACTTCATTGGCAAGGCAGACTATAAAAGGGCTGCATACAAGTGTGTATGCCTCCTTTGTACCCTCCCCCTTTGCACTCCACCATGCAAATCAGGAAAATAAGGCGGTTGAACATGTTTATGTGAAAGTGTAAATTTAATGGGTCCCTGACACCTTTTTACGGGGAACTCAAAAATGTTCCCTTATGTGTCTTGATTGTGCTCCCATCTTCGGCTACGGTTTCATTGCAATGGCTTTTATGATATAAAAAGTTGCGGGCCATTTTAAAATGAGTGGATGCAAAAGAAAAAAAGTAAAAGCACCGTCTTATACTTTTATGTTTTCATTTTGCTCTCCACATGATGTGAGTCCTCTTCTAAGGTATAGTAGAGGCACACAGTGTAGTTTGCGTCTCCACTGTGCTTTTCTCCTCTCTCTTGGAAGATCACAACATTTTACGCCTGCATGAGATTTTTATTAAGGTTTAAAACAAATGGATTCCTATAGCATCCACCTCAGATTAGCACCTGCTGGGCTGGCAGATTCCATAGGACTCTACTAGTAAGCCCTCTGGAGCGTAATTTGCAAGTGTGGTGTACTTTTTAACAAAATAGAGAGTACATTGAAAAGTAAAGTTGTTTTTGTCTGTTTCACTATTACAGTTTTATACTACGCTTTGTACATGTTTCAAATTACATGCAGGTGACCCAACAGCGCATAAGTAATAACCTTGGTGGTCACCTGGAGGAAATTTCATGTTTTTAAAATAGAAATTAACCCTTTCCAGTGTTAAGGTGTCGTTTTGGAAAAAATACAAATTAAATGCAGGGGGGAGCTAGACATTTGCAATTACAATGGCATGCTTTTTGGTCCACTTCACTCTATTTTTCATCACTCACAAAGCAGAGTGTAATTGTGTACAGTAAATTAAGGCGGAATCACCCTTACACTTAACTTTCACTCTCTGCTTTATAAAACAATAAATTGCTGCCTGCTAATTATGCTTTGCAGGGAGCGCTTTGGTACGGATTCTTATAGAATCCAAGTGTTACTTGTCATGTGTAAATGTAAGGCGTATTCCGTCTCAATACATTGTTCTTAACACCTGCATGAAAACTCATTCATGAATAACACCGGGTGCTCTTCCAAGGGCATTACACCTCGCTTTTACGCCCCCATTACGCACCACTGCATTGAGAAACCAGCATAGTGTTTTTTTTTTTTTAGAAGCATGCAGAGCTTCCAAAGTGAGTGAAAGGCTTCCGCGAGAAGCCTCTTTGCAGCAACCACAGATCACCATCCTCAGTGGCGCAATGCACAGGCTGTGGCTTGAACGCATGGTGGTTAGTGGAGGTTTTGTGGAAGGAGAGAATTGAGAGAACTCACCCCGTATATTGACAGCGCAGATGTGTGCCTTCTCCGCCAGCGCTAATGTTGTCAAAGCCACGACCATTTGTTCTCGGACACTATAGGTATTTTGAAGTTAGTTTAATGGATCTCTGCGTCTAAGAACCGGAAGCACTGGCCATTCAGAATAGCAAGCGCTTGTATTTCTACGAGAAAGCATTCCGTTCCTCTCCTGGCTTACCTGTTCTTGCAGTATTGACTTTGATGCGTGGCCATTAGTCCCGTACAGTTTAGAAAGAGGGCTATATTTGGAACGAATGCTAAATCCCTCCGAAGCTGTTTGACGAATCATTTTCACCCAGCAGACTGACACATGGTTGACTTGCTGGCAGCGCTCTTTAATTAAGTCAAAGAAAGTGGACTAGGCAGGGAGTCGCTCTTCCCCATAGTGGCAATTTCACTATGCGTGAGTCTTTTCTTTAGCTTTTAACTTTCTCATTTTCAAAACCTTTCTCCACATCACAAGACACATAACAGTAGGCTTGCTCCATCGATGACAACAATGTAGTTTGATGAATATGGCCGTGATATTAAGATCAAAAGCGATTGTTCTACTGAGACCATGGTTCCGCTATTGAGGGCAAGTGAACACGTCAAACTTTGAACGTTTTTTTAAGTAATGTGCATGAAGGGTGAATAAGGCCCGTCAACTTCAATACAAGATGCAAAGTACATATTCATTCAATTGTTATTTCTGAGTACAAATGAAGGAAATCTCTGAATAAAAATCACATCAAACTGTCCCCGTGGTTACACATTACCATGACTACGAAACATTTTGCATACAATATTCTGGAATCAAATGCTTGACCAAGAGATTAAAGTTTAACCCAGCTTTGATTAGAGCTATAATATGCATATTGTACATTGTGTAAAGGAACTCAGAAGTCACTAAGGACCTCATTATGAGTATACTTGTATGTTTATATGGGCTTCGCTGCTTTATCCAAGTGCTTGGTTTTATATTGCGCAATCGTGCCGTAAAGCGATGCGGTGCTGTGCAACAAGGGAATACAATGATAGAGTACAATAGTATTGTTATAATTAGAAGGTTATAATTGTATGGTGAGAGAGGGGGCATACCGGCTTGCAGACAAGGGACCCCAATTTAGAAGGAAGGGTGGACACATCATGACAAGACAGTTATAGCCAGGCTTGCACTGGCCTACAGGGAACTCTTGAGATTTCCCGGTAGGCCTCTGCACCCTGGACCTCTTTGTGTGGGGGAACTTATTTTATTTTCACATTTCTCACTGGAAACGCTTTGGGATTTGCTGAAAATGTATAATATCCGACCACTTTGAAAACTATTTCCAGGGCATGTTTTTGTTCCCAGTCCACCCCGATTATAGCTTTATCCGAGCATGTTTCACATGATCCGACCTTCCTAATTATTCCTTCGAACCTCTGGGTCATCCCTAGGCTTCCTCTGCTAATAAACAGGTGTTACATGGAGATAACACCAATCCTGCCTCATCATGGACCTTTTGGAATGTCTGCATACATTATTCCCTAGGAGTACAGCAAGCAATCATTAGTGGTATCTTTTGGGGCCAAACATAACAATCAAAACTTCACCCTCATCAATGTGGATGAGGACAGCATTTTACAAAGCCCCCTCAACTTTTAAAAACACATTCTCTTTCGTGCAGAAAAGCAATGTTTCCAATGGGCACATTCAAAGCATTTGCAGGGGCAGCTTTTGATGCCAGGGTGGGCATATAACAGAAACTTCACATCAGTGAAAGTTGAATTAGCAATAGAGAAAAAAAGGCCAGCGTAGAAAACATGTGTTCAATGCATTTTTGCACTAGGGCAAATTTGACTGTAGTGTTGGGACTGGGGAAAACATTGCGCAGGGTCAAAGATGCATTGAAAACATATGTTTCTCAACGAGGGTAACATTTTATGTAGTGCTAATTAGACTTTCACAAACTCAAAGTTTCTGTCATACCACCCCAAATTGTATTTCATTTCAAAAGTCATTGTCCACAACCTGAAGAGGAGTATCCTCCTTAGTGAACAGCATAGGGTTAAAAGACTGATTTATATACCAGTAACAAATCATGGTTTAGTATCTGTGCCAGAAACCCAAGAGATAATGATAGAGGATGCTGGGGAATCCAAAAGGGTTACAGGAGCCGGAGAAACCCTAGGGCTGGATACAGGCAAGCACCCAAATCAAGACCCTGCCAGATTTAACATATAAAAGGGCAAAAAGACTGTGGGGGGATATGGAAAAGTAAAACATAGAGAGCAAGACTGTGAACAGAGAGAACCTGGAGGGTTTCAGTGCTCAAACCCAAGACAAGAACATTATCAAACACCAAGTCAGAAATGTTGGAATCACATTAAGAAAACCCCTTTTCCATGTAAATAATTATTGGATGTGTGTGAAGACTTATGACTTGCAATTTATAACCTGCACAGAGGCTTAAGGACTCTACTGTGAAACATTGATGAACTGTAAAAAACCTTCTTTGAAAAGAGATTCAGAAATTGATGACCTTATAAAGGCTTCTTTGAAAAGAGTTTGGTTAGCATTTTCTTCTGAGAAATAGCCGTTATCATATACGATATTCATTACCAAAGACGTTAAAAACATACACAATCACAATCTATATAAAAACCTCAAAATGCTTTCCCCATTTTTCTAAACGCTTATTTAAGATAATTTAAAATGGCATACATAAAATCTCTGTCGCTATGATTCATAAATAGTAGCATTGCCTCCTTATATGTCCCGATAGTATTTTGAATAAGAGATCCAAGTAGTTGGATTAAGCAAAACTCAATGATAGAGGCTATTGCGCTGGTCCCTATTTTTGTTACATTTTTCTGAGTGGTATGGCCAGATCGCAAGTAGGTTTTGGACTAAGGACTATTTCTTTTGAACCCATAGTTTAGTTTGTTATTCAGGGAATTACCCTCATAGCGGTCAGGCTGAATAGGCTTTATAATATTTAAATAAACACCCTTGAGCATGTCACATCTTATTCGAATTCCTCCTATTGGTTAACAACATATGGTGTCAGGGTGGGGTGTAAGTGACCTGATAGAGTCAAACCCTCAGATATAGCCTATGGCCAATTTCATTGACCATGGTGGGGTAGTCAGGAAAGGTCCCAATGAGAAAGAGGGGTTCATGTTGCGCGTGCCTTATTGGTGACAAGGGGAGCGGCAACATTTGCATGATGTTGTAAATTTTCATGAATCTAGTGTAGTTAATGAACATTGGATGTGTTACATTTTGAGTTTACATTTAGATGTGCACGGCGCAGCAAGATGAATGTCAAAACCGCCGGTGATATATGAATGCAATATAGGTATGATGTGCCATGAAGGGCCTCAAAACTGGACAAGGAGCTTCATAATGCACATACAGGAAAGCAGATTTGTCATGAAGGACCAACTGTGAAGAGGTCACAAGAGTTTTAAAACATACATGCACCAACACATGCATGCACCAACATACATGCATGGGCGTCTCAAAGAATATATGTTGAGGACAGTTTGGGGGTAAATGGGGAATGTACACATCTGCCTGCTGTGTGCTTCTCATAGTATGGCCCAGCCCTGCAGCCAGGGCTTCGCAAGGGGAACTCTGTGAGACGGGGAAAACTGTTTATTTCAAGGTTGGAGGCCAAGGGCAGGCAATGAGAAGCTGTGACATTATCAGATGGTCATTTACAGCCAGGTTGGGTTTTTATGACTTGGCATTCTTGCGGTAAGGAGATGCAATATATTGAAGTACATGAGTGCATGTTATTCATTCTTCAGATTGTCCATCTGTTTGTGGCTGAGCAATAAACCTGGGGTGAAGAGAAACGCAAGGGAAGTGTTCACCGATACTTTATGGGTTTCGATTATTTTCTCAGGTTATTTCCGGAAGTCATGCGTGTTGACAGGGTTGCCATTTAGATTGTAATGAAACAAGGATGCCAGCAAGTCTGGGTTTTTAAGACAGTTATCACCAGTTCAAAGAAAACTTATTTATTGTCCCCCTCCCCATATTGTTCAAAGTGTCCTTGCAAACCATGTGCAATTGCATTTGGGGTTAGAAGGTCCCAGGCCAGCTGCAACTTGTAATGAATTATGTTTAAGTTTAAAAGTGTAACTATGTGATGATGTCACAACCTACCACAAAACACTCGAAGAAAGGGGTATGCTACAAATATGAGCTGATGATGGTAGATAAACGAATGTGACCAATGATGAAGTGGGAATTAGAGAAGATTGGATTTCTTTTGTATAGGTTTGACCAATCGTGTGGGGGGATGATGTTTAATAAAATGTGTGGGAGTGTTTTAAATGTTGCAAAAAGTATATAATGTGAAGTATTTGTGTGATTCAACTTAGACTCGGGTCAGTCTGACTCTACAGCGTCCTCTAGCTCCTCCCGGCTGATTGCTCAATTAACTTGCTTTACGTACAAACATGCACTCTCTTCTTAAGTGGTGTACCTGCTTTGGGTTAAGGTGATTAGATACCTATATGCAGATTTGGTGAGCCAGCCAGGAGCCGAGGCTGCTCGGAGATGTTGGGGGTTTCCTGCAGGAACCAGTCTTTTGTTCAAAATAAACAGAAAGGTCCACAGGCACCATATTGGTAAGAGGCCTGTCTGTTCCCCGGAGGGGTGGTACCATGATCCAGTACCACTTCGGAGTGCTTTGGGTTCACGTGAGTGCACTTTTGGTGGGTAAACCAAGTGGGAAATAGGAGGCAAAGAGTTTTTGTTGATAGATATAAGGGGTTTGCTAAGGGCAAAGTGTGCGTGTGTGGAGTTAGAGAAGGTTACAGGAATCGAAAGGGTGATTGAACTGTTTTATGTTGTATGTTTTTTTGTATATATTTGTATCTAGTTTGTTATTTTAGAGTTGTGACGTGGTATCCCCATCAGCACGTCCAATGTGAGGTTTGTCCTGATAACCTTCAGTTTGCTTGTCTGGTTGGCCCTTACCTGGGGTGAGGTAGCATCTCATGGAAGTCCACCTGTAGATACCTTTCTGAAGTATGCCCTTGCCACCCTTCATTTTGTATTGACTGTGTGAATGAGCCCTCGCCTATTTTTTCTTGATTAGTCGAAGTAGTGACAGGTATCTTCCTGTAGTCAGTGAAAGACGGTGTTGGAGTAGAAAATACCACATTAGTAATGAAGAGAGCGAGAGGAGCAGTGTTGTAGTGGAAAACATTGTGCGCCTTCTAGGCTCTAGTGAAAGAGATATCTCGGAGATGTTGACTGGTGTGTGTTTATTTTGGATAAAGATGCTGTCTTTTTTGTAAGAGTGAGAAGTGTAACTAAAGTGAATAGCTAAGCGAGGTAAATGTGGGGAAAGCAAGCAAGGTGAGTGATTGTGGGGAAGACTAAGAACTGGGAAGGGGAAAAAAGTGGTTCCTTGTGTTTAAATGATGTGCTGCAAATTCGGCTTCAATGTTTTAAGTCATTCAATTTAGAGTGAAATTGTTTGGCTATAAGGTGAAGATTTTAAAGTACCATCAGGAATGGCTGTGGGAAACTAAGGGTAAAATGTTCAATGCTTGGCCTATTGAGTGGAGCTATGATAAAGGGATATTGTTAAATCTGTATGCTATCGAGGATATAACCGCCCCATATGGGTGCTATTCTTTATTGCCCACAGAAGGGTATAGAGACTGTGAGTTCAAACCTCAATTTCTCCAGTGGCCACTTCAGCAGTTGTGAGATGGACACAGGTAGTGCCTCCATCAGCTACGATTCCTAGAAAATGGGATATTGAGGCAAGTGGAAGGGTAACTCCTTCAATGGTTAGGGTTGTAGAAAGGTTGCGAAAAAAGGACAGAAGGGGAATAACTCACCCAAATGGTAGGTTGGAGGAACGGGAAAGAGTGAAGCAGGCAGCAGAAGTGTAGTACCACTAGGGAAGAGGATATTCTATCATTAGCAGTAGAGACACAGGTGCAGAAAAAATTGTAAGAAGCAGTGAGGCTAACAAAAGAGATAGTATTGTTATGACAGCAGAGAAGTGAAGAGCGGGAATATGTGAATACACAGGCAAAGGATGTACAGGAAGGAAGGTGGAGGCATGGACATGTTCTTGTTAGGTTGGACAAGGCAGTTATCAAGGATGTCAATGTGGACCTGGAGGACAAAATAATTGTTATGGGTGCAGGATTCTAGCAGGGAGAATGGGAAACAGCACACTGTGGCAGTGCAGAGTATGCTTCTGTGCCTAAAGAAGTGTCACGGGAGATGATAACAGGAGTGGGAGACAAAGGTGAATGGGAGTCGGATTTTGAGCATGGAGAGCAGGGTGTAGCTGCCCTACCTCTTGCTTCAGTGGCAACGACAGAGAGTAAACCATGGGGTCCTATAACAGGTCAAGGTACTTGCATGGGCCTAGTGAGTAGTAGTAGGGAGTTGGGGGACGCCCCAGCCAAGGTGGAGTTGAATCCATTTTTGTTTCTCCAGAAGAGTCAGGGAAGGGTGTATTGTGTCCCAGGGTCAAACATGGACTGGGATCATTTGATGAAAATGCTTCCTTCACTCACTGCAGGGGCAGGGAAGTGAATGTATGCATTAGAGAAACAAACTACTGGTATCATGTTGATCATAGGGGTTATGAAAAGCGTATTCATTGCCCTAATGTGAGAACAGTCCCATGAGCTTTGGAGACAAGCAGGGTATCCAGATGTTCAGTTGGATACAAACACCCACAATGGAGCAGCATTTAATAATTATAGGGCACAGGTATGTGGGGCCCTGTGGTGTATGTATCCTGATATGCCTGATATAAATTCTGTCCTGCCACACACATCCAGTTAATTCAGGTGATATGGAGGGCATAGACAGAAGACGTGTGGGATCAGAATTTGTCAATTCTTTACCACATCCTAAAAAAGAGACTTCCTAAATAAGTCCAGCACGATTTGGACAAAGTAGTAGAGATGGAGCCAATAGTTTGCAAGAAATTCAGGCACACATTGTGCATTTTTGTCAAAGGAGGCAATAGAAGGAACAGGAGAGTATAGAGCAGGCAAAAAAGGCGGATGCAAAGCTTGTTCAGAAGAAGCTAGTGAAAATCTGTTTGGAAGGAGCACTGATTACCAGCTCCACGGGGGGACATCATGGGCAATTGGGACAACAGGTATATAATGAATAGGGTATGAAAAACAGTTGGATGGGCAGGTATGCCCTCAGTCCAAGGAGTAAGGGCGGATTTGCACAAGAAAATTGGTCATTTGGTGTGTTCAGAGGAATGGGTCCCTGGTTTAATGGGTAAATGGAGAATAACTACATAGGGTTATATGGATTTCAGTGTTGTGCAAGGATGGGACATTTGTCACGAGATTGCCAAAACAGGCCACAGTATTTTAACATAGGAGCTCAGCAAATGCCACCTCTGACCATGCCATATGCGGTAAGCTCTGTGCAATTGAAGCAGGCATGGGTTGAACAGAACCCAGCAACTGGGGCTGCACATATCTATATGATTCAACTAACCCCCCAGAACAGGCACTAGTACAAACATGGTAGAAAAATCCTTTACCCCACGAAATTATCACTCATTAATAAATAATAATAATAATAATAATAATAATAATAATAATAATAATTAGGCTTTTATATAGCGCTACAAACCCTCAGGTATCCGAGCGCTGCTTATTATTACCCACGGTGTGTGGTGCTCACTGGAGAAAGTGTTTTTTTAAGGGAATCCTTTCCCACTCCCCGGTGCTAATATGTGCCAGGATTAGTACAGCCGACAGAGATCTCTGATCTGACCAGTCCCGTCTGTTACCACTGATCTAGAAGAGGAACTCATTAGGAAGTTGACCGAACGTTTTCTTTCATGCTTGATACAGGAGCGACTCAATCTTGCATCAAGGAAGGTTAGCTGCCCTTGTCAGGCAAAACAATGGATGCACAGGGATTCCCTGGGGCTATCCTGTCATTTCCATTGAAGATCTACTTATTGAGGTAGGTGCACAAAAAGGTATCTGCTCGTTTTATTGTATTGCACAGATGACCTAGCTAATCTCTTGGGCAGAGATCTCCTCAATCGACTCCACATGTTTCATTCTTTCATGGAGGAAGTATAGTATGCTCAATACCATGTTTGCATCCGGTATCCAGTAAGAGAAGCAGTTAGTTTGCATGCATACAGTAATGACAGCAGCATAAATGGGATACCTGTACATTCGACTTTGTTTCTTTAATGGTTTTGTTGAGTTGGGTCCCGGGAATCAGAGATCAGACATGACGGGTACCAATTGAATTTTTTTTGTTTTGGACTGCTGTTCTGCAGGAGCTAGCACCAGACAGCATTGTTATGATTTCCCTAGAAGCAGCAGTTATCAAGATGAGGGCAGGGTGGTTCTCTCAAGCCCTGACGACGAAAGTCGAGAGTGGCTCACAGTTTTGTACATCAATCCAACCTTATTGGCAAGGGATGTGTGCGACAAGCAATTGTTTGAAGACACCAAAGACACAGGAGAGGTGGTTTTTGAGATTGGGTTGCCTTGCCAGATAGCGATAGAGCAAAGAGAAGTACCACGGACTATGCTCACCATTAGAAATGCATAACCATATTGGAAGGAGGATTCGGAGAAAGTGCCAGACCATTTATGTACAAGTAATCCTCATGATGCGGGTCTATTAAAGAGCATTGGAGCACTGTGGATAAAATTGAAGCCTGGTGCGATATTAGCATGGGTTAAGCAGTACCCCATGTCTAGAGAGGCAGACAAAATGATTTATGAGACCGTTATGCTGTTGTTGAAGAAAGGCATAATACAACCCTCTGTGTCCCCATGCAACACACCCATCTATCCTGTGAAGAAAGCAAAGTGGTCCAGTTGGAGGATGGTCCAGGATTTGCACCCTCTCAATAATATTGTTAAAGGGGAGTTCCTGGTGGTACAGAATCCTGCTATCATTCTCTGCAATGTCCCTACTAGGTCGCCTCACTTCACGGTGATTGAATTGAAGAGAGCATTTTTCTCAATCCCTTTAAACCTCAAATCTCAGTACCTCACATCATTTACGTATCATGCTCAGAGATTCAAGCACACAAGGTTGCCCTAGAGGTACTATGAATCTCTATGTGTTTTCAAAATGCTGGCTCAAATTGATTTGGGGAATTTACATGTGTCCAGTACAGTAATTCAGTATTTGGATGACATGTTTAGCACTTCAGAAAAGCAGTGTCAAGGATTCTCAATAACACTCCTCACCTTGCTTGCAGAAACGGGGTACAAAGTGAACAAAGAACAATTGCAATACTGCCAGACAGATGTAGTATATTTGGGGCAAGCGATATCACCTGCAGGAAGGAAGGTAAGACCGGTGAGAACTGCTGCAGTTCATAATGCACCCCAGCCAGTCACTGTGACACAAATGTAGCAGTTTTTGGGACTCTATAACTATCTATAACTATTGTAGATCATGTATTTTTGACCATTCTAATTACACAAGTCCCTTACTGCAGGGGCTCAAGGGAGCACAAAAGGCAAAGGGTCCAATAGAATGGTCTGAGGAGATGGTGACATGCTTTCGGGGACACAAGGCTGCGATCAGTAATGCTCCGGTCTTGGTGACCCTGAGTTACAGGAAACAATTTTATGTTTTCTCACTCAAATGGGCAGGTGATGACAGCAGTCCTGGCACAGCAAACATTGCTAGGCCATAATCCTTTAGCAAACTAAAGTGGATTCTTAGACCCATTGATACAGGGACATTTCTCTTGTGAGCAAGCTTTAGTGGCAGCGCTTTTGCATTTCAAAAGTCTTTTAAACAATTACTGTGGGTTGCCCGGTGACATTGTCCATGAAGAATGCAGTCTTTGCAATCTTGGAAAAATCAATGTCTACTTTTTGGTGACCCAAATTGTTTCGGGGTATGAGGCTATTCTATCAAATGCATCCATACATCCTGTACAGTGTCACCTAGTCAATCCTGCAACATTTATAGCTGAGTCAGTGAAACCTGTTGAGGTTGTCCGTGATTGTGCAATGTATGATGGAGAAGAGGAAGACAAGACAAGTGTTAAGAAGGATGGCTTGCAGTGAGGTGAGGTACTTTCTGTTGACGGGTCCTCGATAATCAATCACAACACTGGTATGAGAAATACAGGTGTAGCCGTTGTGGGCCACGTGGATGGGGAATACCAGGTCAGACTGAAGAAATTAGTGGCAATTATAGAGGTGCAAGAAATGAGTAAGGGGAAGGCCAAGACTTTTTATTCTGACTCTGCATATGCAACATCCACTGTGCCTTCAGACTTGTCAAGGTGGCAGAGAAGATGGTTAGGAGATCTGGCAGGACCCCTGTTCAGCATGCTGTACTGCTATTCAGATTAATCAAAGCGCTAACATTGGCCACAGAGGGTGGTTTTGTTAAGTGTGCTTTGCATACTAATTGTACTAACACAATAGCAGTTGGAAATGATGCTGCATACAGGGCGGCAAAAAAAGGCACATGTTTGCCATTCCCAGATCCCCAGAAAATGGAAACCGTGTCCCAGCAGGAACAGTGGCCAGCTCTGTACACGGCAGTCCCTTTCCTTCAAATTATCTAAAATGCAGGGAAAAGCACCTAAGGAGGAACAGGAGCTTTGGGCAAAGAGGATTTTCCTTCTCACCCACAAATTTGCTGTGGAGGAGGTCCCTAAGGTAAATGTAGAAAAGCCTCTAGAACTGCCTCTTGTAGCTTTAGAGCAACTACATTACCCGTCACACATTTCTTGATGACAAATTGCAACAGAACTCCAAAAGGAATAGTTCATACCAAACCTCCAGCAACAGATAAGTAGATTTGTAGGGAACTGCATAGTTTATAGGGAATGTAATCCAGGAAAAAACCATGAGGTCAGAAAGGGGAGTTTTGCCTAGGCCCTCTGGGCCATTTTGGTGTCAACATGATTATAAATGTAATTATCGTTACCTCATATTTGTTGTTTGTCCATTTTCCTGATGGCTTGAGGGTAGTCCCTACATCCACGCTGATGCTAATCCTGCAGTAACATTTTTGTTGATGGTGATATTTCTGCGGTGTGGAATTTGTGTGGTCCTGAAGTGTGACAATAGAACCCACTTCTTTAACGCCTTGTTCCAGAAATCCTTTTGCTCTTGGGGATCAAGCACAAGTTGTGTTTAGTGTACCACCCACAGGCCAATGGATTCATAGAGTAGCTCAATGGGGTTCTTAAGGTTTGGCTATCCAAAATGTGTAGTGATTTACGTAAGAATTGAATGTATTTGTTTGCCACTTGGTTTGTTTTATTTGAAGAATCAGCAAGGGAAATATCACCACCTTAGCCACCATGAATTTGTGAGTGGGCATTGGTTATACACAATGCTATCACCTGCATCCAGCATCAGATGCACACAAATCAGCAGAGGACCTGGTTGAGGAGTTTAGGGAGTACCTGAAGGCCGTAACCAAAAGTGTTAGAATGATATCTTCACAGGTTGTGTCTTCTCACCAACAGCATACAGGAGAAAGCTTCACAGAATGTGACGAGCTGCACCCGCACAATTAGTCCCCGGGGACCAAGTGTTCATCCACTTCTTTGTGCGACATTGGAATGAGCCGCGTTTTCATGGGCTGCACTGTGTGATTTTCATAACTCCGATTGCTGTGAAGGTGGTGGGCAGCAAGAGCAGAGGAGCAGGACCAGGCTCACAGTTAAATATGCCCAAAGGATTCACAACTTATTCCAGGGAAAAAGGGGGAGCAAATCAAAACCAGTAATTGCTATTTTGCAAGACTAAGAAGAGACCCTTGCATTTACAATGTATATTAGAATGATTGTCTATATGTTTTACTCATCTTTTTTCCTCATGGTCAAAGATGGCAGACAGTATGTATGTGAATGGTTTAAATGTATCCAGTATTGTAAAATTGTATGACATACTATCGAGGACACAAGGGAATGTTGCTGATTTCTTGGGCAATGAGGACAATGTAAATTTGGATCAGATTGCAGATGCACATGGTTTTTCAGCAGATAATGTAGGTTATAGCCATATGAGGAAAGTGGGGAGAGAGAGATCTCGAGGAATTTGCTACATCTGCTCTTTCATAACCCATGCTTCTGGTGTCCATAGTGTGTTTATCCCGGATGAAATAGTGTTAGCAGAGGCAATGTGTCTAGTGCACCAAGCTTTATGCAGGGTCTGAGGGAAGTTTCAAGGGAAATCAGTCACAGCATCTAAATTCCCTTTTGACAAGGAATGATTAGCTACAGATCGTAAAGAGCAGAAGAATGGTGTACACAAAGAGTCCAGTGAGTTTACGAGGTGCCATTATCATCAACAACCGATGGGAGCAAGGGGTAAAGAGTTGCAGAGCTGGAGGAATGAGGGGATTCTCAAAAGAAGGGGTGGGACATGTGTAAACCAAGAATATAGAAATGTGATGCAAAAGTACTTAAGATATCTGGCATGGCTCAAGGATCCGGAAAAACCTGTTAAGATACAGACACACATTTTGCTCTGTGTTTTAAGGGTGAAGGCACGGTGCCTGTTGGTTGCTGACCTGGCTTGAGGTACAGCTGCACTCCTTGATGTATTTTGGACTTGTGTACAGTATGCCTAAAGACAATTGCCTCCAGCCTTGTGAGGTATGCTCAATTCACCATGTTACATGTGCCTGACCTTGCTATTCCTGAGGAACATTTAATCCTTGCCAACCTGATGCTCAAAGCCACATCTTGCCCCCTGTATACACTGTATTATCATAGACAGACACTCTAATGATTTTGTCTGATTATGGAAAAGAGGGACATTGGAATGTGCAAATCGTTCAAACCACATATCGGTGTCATCTTCAAAAGCTTTAATGGACATTCCCAAGCAATGCTGCTTGTTTAGTTGGACTGAAAAATGCTTCTCTTCCCTCTTGGCACCTGGTGTCCAAGCTGCTTTGAACGGAAAGTGGCACAGGTGACCCAGTACAAACTCCCGTTATTTCTAAATTCGTACCAATTAGCTTTCAGTGCCATCGAGGAGGAACTATGGGCCCTCGGGCTCATTACCTTGCACAATAGGTACATCCTTGACTTCATAACAGCTAGGGTGGGAGGGGTCTGTCAGAAATTGTGAGTACATGCTGTACATGTAAGCCTCCTCATGATTCAGAGAATGGGACCATGACACAAACAATTGCCGCCTAGTACACACTTAGCGGGTCATGGAGAACGAGGCATGAAACAAAAATGTCCCTTGTTTGGATTCTCTTTTTTCTTGGGTGCCTACTTGGATGAGCCCAGCTGCAAGATTTAAAATGACAATTTCTGACTTTTTCCTTGTTATATTTTTCACTTGCCAAGTGCTCTTACGATGCTGTACTGCCCAGGTACCAAAAGCAGCTGACATGATGACTGTGACCCTGTCCAAAGCGAGAAACACTACCATTTCATATGATATGATATGATAGTTTATTTATATAGCGCCTATACACAATGTGTTTCAAAGTGCCTCAAGGCAAGGGAAGGAACAAGGGAAAATACAATGACATTCTTACAGGCCATGAACAGTAAGGATGTGAAATTAACTATTGTACTCGGCCTGACAACATTTCAGATAGTGCAGGAGCTAGGACAAAGATAAGGAAGGGAGAGGAAGAGTGCGAAGGAAATGGAAACAGACAGGTGACTACTGTTGGTAATCACATGGGTAATCAGACTGAGGCTGTTTAATGTCCTCCACCAAGTTGGGATGATTGTTTGGAGCAGGGGGTATTGTGGAAATGGTGGAGGGACGAGTTTGGTTTGTTTAATGTAGGAGTATCCTCATATTGGGACCAATGTGAGAGATGGTTGAAGGGCTTTTCACTGAGAAGATGGGTTTAAAGAACAAGAACTTGGTTTATTAGTTAATGTTTTAACTAAAAGGGGAACGTTGGGTGGTCAGAAAAGGTCCCAATGAAGAAGAGGGGTTCACGTTTCCATCGCCATATTGGTGACTGGGGGAGCGGCGAAGTTGGCGTGATTTTGCAATTTTACATGTATCCAGCATATTTAATGAGAATGGGATATGTGTTACATTTAGTGTTACTTTTTGTGCACACATGCAACAAGATACATGTCAAAACTTCTGATGACATAGAAATGCAATATAGGTATGATGTGCCATGAAGCGTCTAGAAACTGGACAATGAGGAGATTTATAATGTACATGCGACAAAAGATATTTGTCATGAAGGAACCACTGTGAAGAGAACATGGTAGTTTTAAAAAATGCACGCGCAACATACATACATGGGGATCTCAAGGGATATATGTTGAGGACAGTTTGCGGTACATGGGGCATGTACAAATCTGTATGCTGTGTGATTTTCATAGTTTGGCCAGACCCTGCAGCTAGGCTTTGCAAGGTGAACTCTGTGTGACTGGGAAACCAGTTTTTTCAAGGTTGGAGGCTGGGTGAAGGTCAGATGGTCAGTACAGCCAGGTTCAGTTTGTATGAGTTTGCATTCTTGTGGGAAAGAGATGCAATCTTTTGAAGTACATGAGAAGCTGTTACTCGTGGTTCAGATAGGTCCGTCCATCTGTTCATGGCTGAGCAATACACTTGGGGTGAAGAGACACCTAAGGGCAGTTTGACTTTCAATTATTTTCTCGGGTTGTGTCAGGAGATCATGCATGTTGAATTGGTAGTCATTTAGAATATTATGAAGCAAGGATGCCAGCAAGTCTGGGTGGGTGAGATAATTATCACCAGTTCAAAGGAAACATATGTATTCTCTCCCTCCACATATTGTTTGAAGTGTCCTTGCAAACCATGTGCAAACACGTCTGGGGTTAGAAGGTGCCAGGCCAGCTGAAACTTGTAATGAATGATGTTTATGTTTAAATGTGTACCTATGTGATGATGTCACAACCTACCACAAAACACTTGAGGAAAGGGGTATTCTACAAATATGAGCTGATTATGGTAGATAAATGAATATGACCAATGGCACTGTGGGAATTGAAGAAGATTGAATTTCTATTGTATAGATTTGACCAATTATGTGTGGGGGGATGATTTGTAATAAAATATGTGGGAGTGTTTAAAATGTTGCAAAAAGTATATAATGTGAAGTGTTTGTGTGGTTCAAGGAGACTTGGGTCAGTTTGACTCTACAGCATCCTCCATCTCCTCACGGCTGATTGTACAATAAACTTGCTTTAAGTACAAACGTGTGCTCGCTTCTTATGTGGTGGGCCTGCTTTGGATTAAGGTGATTAGAAGCCCATCTGCACAACCACCTCCCACCAATAGGACAGTGGGGAATAAAACCATTGGTAGGGGTGACCCACAGACGTCTGACAGTGTAGAAACCTGGGCATACAGTCCTCTCTTCCAAACCCCCACGTGATTCCAAGGAGGAAGAAGACCTTGAGTCCCTTCCCTCTTTGAGTCCAGGAGTGAGATGACAATGATCAAGGCCTTACTAGAGAGGATTACTGAGAATCAGGCCCAGGATGACCAGCAGCACCAGGAGAGTTTCGAGCAATTAGCGGTAGGACAAAGCCACCGGGTTCTCCCTCATGGGGTCCTACCCCCATACAACAAAGGAGAAGACATTGGCACTTTTTTTTACTAATTTTGAGAGGTTAGCAACGCAATTCCAATTGGACAAGTTCCTGAACAACTGTTATTTGGCCCCTCCACAGAGGGGAGATCTACATGTCTTTTATCAGAATATCTACCCCCTAGCAACAACCTCCTTCTCAAAGATAAAATGGTTCATATTAGAGCAAGTGGAACAAAAATAAGGCCTCTTTCGGCTGAAATTCTGAAACACCCTGTTGCTTCCCAATAAACCCCCATGGAATTAGCTGGACGAATGAAACATCTTCCTGGCCAACGGTTATGGAAGGAAACTCTACCCATGGTTAGGGGCTATCATGTTGAAGCAGTTTGTCAATACTTCACCTCCATCCCTCCAAAGAGTCGTACTCAAACAACCCCAACCTTCCCTGGAGTTGTCTATTCAAATAGCGGAAGCTCACTCCGAGGCATTTCAAATAATTTAAAACTGCAGGGAAGCAGATGGAACCAAGAAGGGAGTTAAAGCCAACAAATACAGTCCCTCTAATTGAGACCCCTAGAAAAAAAGAAAAACCCTCTTGTAGGAAGGAAAAGTCTATCTCTACCTATGGCCAATTTCAAATTAGGTCCAGTAGAAGAAGTTGGATGGGTGAAACCTCTTGTTCCTACCTGGCCCACGTGTTTCTCCTGTGGAGAAAAGGGACATTTTTCCCATCTCTGTTCCAAAAATCATACAGAAGAACCCATGACGATAGGATAGGTAGGGGTGGAGAAGTGGGGAGAAGATGAAGAAGAAGAGAGAGAGTTAAACCTGGAAGAAGCAGATATGTGTTACTACCCCCCTCATCCCTTCCAAAGCAAAGAGATAAGAGGCAATCACATCTGGGCAAAAGCCCTAATTGACTCTGGAAGCAAATAAACAGCCATACACTCCGATCTGGTCTATCCTGAAGATCTAAAAGGTGAAGGGTGGTAAAGATCACATGTGTGCATGGGGATGTGGAGACATATCTTAACATTCCCCTCACCATAGAGGTTAGGGGGTCATCCCACAAAGATAAGAGAATCCATAAAAAACCAGCCTGCCAGAAGAATTCATCATAGGAATGGACTTCCTGACCATCCCGGACCATCTCTTAAACCCCCTTCCTGAAAAGAAATGATCAAAGAAATACTCTCCTTCATCAACTTGGGAAATATTTGAATGGAAAGAAGAACCATCTGTGTCCACCTCGGAAAACAGCCACCCACGAAGAACAATGAACTCCGAAGGTGGGAATTTCTCAATGGAACATCAAAAGGAAAATAACACGGCAATGTGGATTTATTTTTTGAGCCGTTCCCCTGTTACTATTCAAGTTAAATTCACTCACTTCATGGTAGGGATATGTGATGAATCTGGACTACTTGTCTCTTCTCCCCAGCGGGGAGACACACCCTTTGAGGATAACTCCGGTGGTGATAGTGAGCGGTACAAATATCCTTTAACATTAACATTGACATAGGTAGGTGAGCCTACCAAGCAAGACCCTCCCTGGGGGTCTGGGATACTGGGTCCTCACTGGGAGTGACTCCCCTCTTGTGGACAAGGACTTCCATTCCTGTAAGGAACTCCCTGTCCAGAATACCTTGTCTGCTTACATGGGAATTGGAAATACGTTTGTTACTTCTGTTTTGGATTCACCAAATAGTGACTTTTCACAGGGCAATGTTTTATTCAGAAGCAAATAGCAAAAAAGTGTGCTGATTGCAGAAAAGGTGTTCCTTTCACTCTTTGAATCTACTTACATTTAAAACATGGAGGAGTATAAGCTGGTATTTGGATTTTTAAAATGTGTGTTTTGAGTTCATATAGTTGTAATCTGAGTATGAAGCCATTGAAAACTGCACAACTAATTTGGGGTTCACGGAGTTCGGTGGAAGGTGGTGTTACAGGCTACATTAGCTTAGATATGGCAGGATATTGGGGTGAGCGGCATACCTAGAAGTAGCACACCCTAAATTACCTGTGGTATTCCCTGATGAGCAGGGACTGAGTTCCTTCATTAACTAAAGCAGCACCGGTTGAATTGGTTGTTATAAAATGCTTCCAAAACAGAGGGTTTTATCAAAAGGGGTGGGCAAAGCAATAATATAACCTTATAGACTGAGGGAGGGCTAATTCTTCGGACAGATGATGTCCCCTCCAGAGATTTGTAAGGATATTAGCACATAGTTGTAATTGCAATACATGTTTTGGAGTTAACTGCGTGATTTACAAATGTTACTTTGAAGTGAGTAAAGTAAATAGAGAAACAATTGTGTTTTGATTGTGTAGTGTTTAAAAAAGGTTGTTTTCATAAGTTAAGCATTTAAATCTCAAATGTCATAATTCTGCAGTAGGTTTCACATGAACACACAGTAGGTGTCTTGTAAAACGTAAATGATTTCTCTTTAATAAAGTCAAAGCATTTTCCCATGTTTTAGATGTCTCCTTCTGTTGTTAAATAGGATGCTGCTACCAAAGAAAAAAAAGTGTCTTGTTGAAAAGAATTTTCCTCGAAATTGCATTGTTTCCTTCTTTGCATTTGAACATGTAATGTTCAGAATGCAGTTAATCCCAGTAGTTATTGATTGCACTCTGAACATTCTGATTGGCTAAGAGGAGGTCAATAACGATCCCCAAGTGCTGACTATAACCATGTCTTTCCCATTTCCTCGGGAGCCCTCATGAATCTGCTTCACACCAGCATAATTTTCTCCAAAGTGAAAACAAAATAAATGGGAGTGGGCTAGATCTGATTTCTCCTTGTCCTTGACGAGGGCAAATCAATGCATCTTGTATATTTTTTTAGACTTGTAATCCTGAAACCAATTTTACAATGAGTTATAATTCCTGCTTCTGTTTCCTTTTTTAATTGAGTGTATTTTATTTGCTTGTAAATCAAACATTTAAGGTGGATGTTCACACTTTTTCCTTCTATGACTCAGCCCTCATGTTCACAGAAGGACTGCAAGCTCTACTGAAGACAGACTCTCAATGTTATCAAAATCTGCAGGTACATTGTAAACTCTCTTTGTTCCTCCTTAAGGTACATTGATTACCAGACAATCTTCGGGAAGGAAATTACAATCCCCCTTAACCCAACTCTAGCAGAGCACCAGAGAGATGTCTCAGGTGGGTGAGGGCGGGCCCGCCTGTATCAGTGACCAATATATTTAACCACCGACCAATATATTTACCCACCTTGCAAACAGAATGATGCTGTGTGACATGGCACCTCATGCCCAGGTGGACCAACCAGGCAGTCCTACTCATTCTCTTCCTGGACCAGAACCCCCCTCTGCAGGTGGCACTTATTTCCTGAGGGCAGGCCCACATATTGTGGCATGTCCAAGCAGGAACGTCAGGCCCTGTAGCAATTCACTGATGCTGCCACTGCGCTCACCGATTGAGCCTGCACTACTCCCTTCCTCTCCATCACTGCTACAAGGGGAGTGCACAAGCAAGGTTAGTCTGGAACCTTCGATATGGGCTGCAATGCTGATGCAACCCCGGCTTTCAGAAGTGCCTGCACTTCCACTAATGCTCTGGCTTACCTGGGAAGGGAGACAATGCTTTCTTCTTGGTCTCACTCAGGGCGAGGACATTGTTTCTTAAGCCCTGTACACAGCTGGTGCTTCTCTTCTCCTGGGCTACACAGTTAACGAGTCCCGGGTTACCTTCTGTCTTCTTCCATGCCACACTGGCATACATGGCCTAGTTTGGCCACTGTTCTGAGAGTCTTGGCACAGCATGCATTGCTGGACTATGCCCCTTTGCATGAACAAAGAGACCAGGAGGCAGTGCTGGCAGAGTGGTGCTCGCCGGCCGCAAACGGAACCAGAAGTCCAGGGTCACACCCCTTTTATTCTCTCATCACCGTTCATGCACTGTGATGTGGGTGGTGGAGTTGTTCGGGGGTGGGAATACAGTGTCAGGATGTAACAGCCCTTCAGTGATCCCGCTCATTGTGCATCCTCACGCAAGCAGGGACGGCCCAAGACATGGGCATTCTGTGTGGCTGACCAGGTCCCTGTCGGCACCAGTTGCTTCTTATCGCATAGAAAGGAATATTTTTTTTTCAAAAGCGTGTGCCCTGCCTCCATATAAGAAGCTCGGGTCCCTTAAGGTTTGTTCTGCTGAGGCAACATGTCACCTATCAACCTCCTGCTGCGACAATCTCAAGACAAATGCTACTATCCCAGTGGCCCACTAGTCGCTGCGTGCATCACAAGCACTGTTGATCAGTTTCTTTCTTAAATCAGAGCATTTAAAGTGGGAGCGATTTACAAGTGATCGCCTATTTAAGAGACCATTGTTTTGGACAAGACATTCTTAACTTTTCTTTGTTAAGAACTACAAAGGGACATATTTATTTTGAAAGCACACGCAAAGCACAAGTTTGCTTCCTACAATTTGTGCCCTCCTCGAGGACAATTAAACATATCACACAAAACAGTTTTAAATGATCTGCCTTATTTTCACACGTTCAGATTTATCATGAGAAAAACTTATTTTAGGTAGAATGTAACATTTTCCTCACATTTTATGTCAAGCATGTCTTTGTCAAACATTGAAACACAAACAGGTAACCTTTTCACACATTACCTTTTCTTATGTGTTTAAGTCTTGAAAGAACAATTTTAAAATCCACAGGCCATTTTCTGCCTTCTGCAGAACTGCAGTCTGGTATTTGTAGTCTTCCATTCAAGGTGGGGGGAATAAAGACACAATTGTAATCTTTTTGCCATAGCAATTTTCTATAAGGATTTATATAAGTACTTTACTATGGTTTGTGTACTTTGCTAGTTCTCTTTATAAAACAGTATAGCTGAAAGCCAAACATGAGGGTGAGAAGGGTAAGGATGAGAGGCCAAGTGAGTCTATATGCCCAAGATATGGCAAGTGAGGTTGCAGACCTGGAGAATGCAGGGGTTATTTTCTCTGGTTCTGGCCCTGTGCTGATTTTCAGGGTACAGGTCGAGGATACATCTAGGTGGACAGTATCCACCTACTTTTTCAGCAGGCAGAAGAAACCCCTGTAATGTGTTTTTGAAGACAGCATTAAAGAAATGTGCTCCCTCAAGTATTCCGCGACTTAGATTTCTCCCCAGTTTGTCATGTTTCTAGTGCAGACGCTTACCCACGAGACCACATAAAAGTGCCATCAAAGCTCAAGTCTCCTTTTTGGATTTTTCTTTCCTTAGAATAATTCATTTTAAGTTGCTGGGTTTAAAAGGTGGGCACCTTTTATACTTTGCCAGCATATTCGTTGGAAATTCTCCTCTCTTTGGTTTTTTCCTGTGTTGATAACTTTTTTTTTTAAAGGCAAATTCTCATTTGTCTTGTGCATATTCTTCTAAAGGAAAAGGTCAATTGAACTAAATTTGTATATTTCACTTTAAGATATCACTTACTGTGCATATATTAATGAGTGGCAGCTTTTGATTTTTCACAGAGGGTAGAGATTCCCACGCTGAATGACGCGAGGGAGCAGTATCCATTCCCAGGTTAAAACACATTTTGCAGCAGGAATAGAAAAAAGCCATAAGATTTACAGGATGGTCTAAACATATAACCTCTCAGCAACGGTCACCTAACCGGCTGAGTGGTCTTTGCAGCATTATGCTATAGCCTTCCCTCATACTCCCACACCCACAAAGCAGATCTGACCTGCCCACCCCCTCAAATCAATGGTCAGGTGGTCCATTTATGAGTCTCCTTTCCAATTTTTAAGTTAGTAGCATTCGCTAATTTTGCAAGATGCTTGCTAACATGTCACTTAGCTTGAAGCCAGCAGGTGAACCTGCCACAACCAGTGATTTGGCTGAGCCTGGAAAGGATAATTGGTGCGCCTACACCCTCTGCCCCCATGTACTCAGTGCCTATGCATATATTATCGAGACCCCCGCTCCCACCTCATAGGTTCATTTTTCTTTTTTACGACTTGAGCCCTGTACATTTTGTTAACATTCGAAGACCTGATAAATGTTTACTTCCCTGCCTCAAGACCTCCATGTAAATAGACTCTATTGCATCTATGAGGCAATCCTGCAGTAGACGCAACCTGCACGACTGCCCCAGAGCGAATCCCTGCCCTAACATGATATCCTTGGAACTTGCTCAGAGTTCATTTATTTTTGATAGCCAAAATAATCCTTATCTTTAGTTACTGAAATAATAGCATATTGCTTGTTTGGAGAATATGCCTAATATATCCACCATACAGATAAAAAACAATTGGGAAACACCTGCAAAAACAACAGTTAACTTCAGTTAGCAAAATACAATCACCATATTTTTGCAATGCCTTCCACAGTCAGATGGTGTTTTCAAACAAAGTTTCAAAAATACCTTTTACAAACAACATTTATCAATTACATCTGGGATGAAATGTGTTGGAGTTATTGAATTGCAGACAAGTCTCAAATCCTGGCTTCTCCACTTAACCAAAGTGTGCTCCCGGCCAAATCCTTTTATCTCACCATCCTTTTCTGCCAAACTGAATAGTCTATTTCAGGTATTCAGCTCACACTGCTGCTTCAGAAAAGGTATCACTCCACATAGGAAAACATGAAAAGTGACAATGCATATACTGGACATCAGTTTATTTCTCTCCTGCCCTACCCATGGCAACGTGTTTTTAATGTAACTTCATATGGTAGCGTTGCCTATTGAAGACTCAATCATATTTTCTGTAATATCACTGATGTCACTATTTATGCAAATAAAGGGGCCCACACACCTTTTGCCGGCCAGGGCTATGCAAATCCTAGTGCCACTGCGGCCATGCAGTGTCCTGCACAACACTGTCTCTCAGTGAATCCCGTTGAACAAGATCTGGGACTCGTGTATCTCAAATCTGCAGTGTATTATTCTGTTGGCTAAATCCATCCGGCACTCACAAATATTTTACCACATCAGAGCAAGGCAGAGTAGTAGACATGTTGGGTACTCTTACAAAAGCCTTTTGCAATGGCACAATCCCATTGGAAAACGCGTTGTAAATCAGGCCCATGGTGTGCAACGTTACATTCAAAATCTTTAAAATCATGCTCACACTTTCGAAATTGTGTTTCTCAGTACAAGCTATTTTCTTTCTCAAACTGTGCAGCCACACGTTTATCTGATATTTTCTCCGAGTGAGCGCATAAAACTCGTCCTACCCATGTTCGCAGCCCTGCAGTGAGCTGTGCACAGTTGGAGATAAATTATACTCGCCTGCTCATTCGATGCATTAAGAGGAATTTAAATGGCTTGCCATGCGAGCGCACTCCCCGCACTTAAAACACCTGCACTACTAATTTGGTGAATTTGTCAAACTCTTGAATCCCTCTTCAGTCCAAGATTTGGATTCTCGTAAAAGAGAAAGCGGCAATAAATGGCTGGACAACATTTCTCCCAGGAAACTGACCACCTAGGAACACCAACTCCTCATTAAAAGAAGCCCTTTTGCCATTAATCGTGGCACTTTTTATGTGAAACCATTATGGCCATGTTCGATAAAAAAAAAGCATGCACTATGTCTCTCTGCCACCCTTGATGACTGTTGAAGGGAAAGTTCTGCAGTAATGTGTACGAAGTTCTTATTTTCATTTTTAGGTCCTGTTTTACGGCGCCAATTGATCCATTTCTACATGCAGTGAAAATGCAGAAATCTCCAGCCGGCGGCAGTTGGTCGCACAGCGGCACGCCATAACACCCGAGTTATTAGTCTTGATGGCAGTGTGGAGTGATGGAGCATCACGGGAACTTTGTCTTCAAGGTTGCATATGCCACAGCCGTGAGGCGGGGGTAAGTGGTTGACAAGAGCGATGGGTTCTGGGTGGATTTTCAGATGCCTCGGCTCTCACTTATCATTTATCAGGTGCATTCATAACTCCAGTGTATCAGGTGAGACCTTTACGTGCTCTTTAATGTATACTACTAGAGCCTGGGTCTCTAACATTTGCTCCCCAACTAAACATTGAAACGGAGCAAACAGGTTTTTCTCACAAACCGTTTTAATGAAAAACATGTTTTGCACTAGGGCAATGTTATCTTATGTAGAACGTTGGGTTATGCTACAAAGCAAACAAAGTAAAAAACTTCATTTTTGCCCTACTGAAAACATGTTTAGATGATATGTGTGGGAGATAAACCTGTTTGCTGTATAACATACTATCTAAGGAGCAACATTGGTGCTAAATTCATTTAGGCCAATGGTATTCAAACCTTTGTTTCCTGAGCCCCCCCCCCCAACGCCTCAGTACAAATATTGTTGTTGAGCCCCTCCTTGAGTAGAAATATTGTTGTCACCCACCCAGCTGCCATATCTGCTTATATTTGCTATTGAACGCAGCCACCACAGTCGCTTTTTGAAGACCCTCGTGCCCCGCTGGCCATCCTTCGGGCCCCCATTAAGGGGTTAGGACCACAGTTTGAAGGCCACTAATCACGGGCAAGGTTTTTGTGTTTAACATTTTTATTGAGTTCATGAAGTACAATAAAACGTAATTCATAAGACAAACTACCACAACAGTTCATTATACAGCAACATCAACCACATCAATTCATTGCAACACTACATAAGAAGAAAACCACTGCAGTTCACAAGGGCCGTCTAATAGAGGCACAATAATTCATACGACTAGTCCCCATCCTTAAACACTCCCATCCCATATTCAATATTCAGACATGAATAACAACAACACCTGAGAGCGCCAGAAGGACAAGAGCGACTCAGTCACGTCTGGAGCCGAAACCTCAAAAAAACAAACCCACAAACCCAAAAGGAGTGGGAGGGGCAAATAATAATAATAATAATAATAATAATAATAATAATAATAATAATAATAATAATAATAATAATAATAATAATAATGACATGCATACCTGCAAATGTGTCCCTAAAGGAGCATATAAGCAAAGTATTTTGAACTTCCTACCGGGACGGGGGAGCTAATTCCCAGCTGCCATTTCACAAGAAGTACAGGCCCTTTGCCTTCCACCACAGCTGCGTAGAGGGTGACCAATTGGCAGAGCTGGGATGACTAAAATGTGTCCGCATTAATGCAGGTCAAGGGTCAATAAGAACAGGCTACTCCGATCACTCACCCCGAACAGAGGCTTCCCGTAAGCCTCCTCTCATATTGTTAAGTTCCCTCGTTTGCCCCTTCCAGAAACGATCCTATACCCGCAGCCGCTATGCCTCCTTCTGCACACCTTAATTAAGTAGAGTTTTGCACAGCTCTCGTCTCTCGTATCCCTTAACCGTGCTAAATAGGTTCACACTATACTGTATTGTCCAGACAGCTACAAACTTCTGTGAAAATCGTTAAGCACTTAATATTCAAACCACATGAAAGCACACACATCGACAGAAGAGGAGGGGGAGACAAACAACAACACTGGGGGACGGGAACAGGATTGCGGCAGGTTAATGAGAATGCACCATCTACAAAGTCCATGACGACCTCCCAAAATAAACATAACATTTCCATGTAGTATGTGTGGAGGGGGGGGCGGGGGGGATTGCGATTGGTAATAATAAAGGGAAAAAGAGCGGGGGCAACGTTTACAGATGTCCCCATCCTCTCTCTCTACTCACCCCCAGCCCTCGGCCCAGGCAGCACACTTAGGGTCCCTCAACTCAGTTTACTGCTCCACCCACTTTTGGGGCTTTGAGACACTCCTCCAAGAGCTGCCATAGAGATGGTATTCTATGATATGACAGGGATTTTCTAATTAGCCAAGTTTCAATACGAGTGTATGCCACCCAGTTCCACGTATGACATCTTAGAAAGGTCTTTCCTGTTCAACTTCAAAACACTAAATGCAATGGCTATAAGGGCATCAATGAAGTTCCATGGGATCTCCTCTCTTCCCCAGAAAGCAGGATGCAGGCCACTCAAGAAGACAGCCACTGGGGAGAAGGGGACATCTTTCTCGCATATGTGGAGGTTCCTCGGCCAAATGTCCTCCAAGAAAGCCCCTGAAAATCTATATTCAAATTACATATGGACCAGGATTATCGTTACTTCCTTACACAACCAGCAAATATCCCTACCCCCTTGCTTGTCCCTTTTTCCAAGGCGAGAAGGAGTGAAAAGGGGTATAGCTATAGAAACTATATAAAGTCTGGGTCCTAGAGGCCGCCTGTGATGAGTGTCTGATTTTCCCTCATATGGACAACTGGACACTATCAGGTATTGTGGTCTTACAATCATCCTCCCACACCAGCTCGACAGCCCCACTAGGATTGGACTTGCTCCCCTGATTGAGGATTGCATAAATACCAGAAGCCCTGCGTAGAGGCTTCCCCCAATGCATCTCTCCTTCCACATCTCCCACAGCCACCTTCACTAGGAATCCAGCCAACTATCCACATCTCAGGAGTTCATCCACTGGAAATCCAACAAAGGGGAGCACACCATAGGCCTAATTAACCTAATGCAGATGCAGTATGCCCCTCCTCTTCCAGGCATCCCAATTTACAGACTCATCTATCAAACCTAGAGCAGGATTATACCAAAGTGGCCAATCTCCAGAGGGAGCAGATCCCCATCCGAGCTTTCACCCCACATATGTAAGGCCTCACAGGTAAACTCGATCAGCCTAATCCACTGCAAGAACGGCTTGGCTCTAATACAGGGAACATTGTACATCATATATGGGAACGCTAGCGATGGTTCTAGGTCATGCCAAGCTGGTTGCTGATCCGGGTCCGCCTCTGCTAACCACCTGCTACTTTATTGACACCAAAAGTCGTTAAATACCTTTGAAAGATTGGGAAATTCACTCCCCTCTGGGACGGAAGCAATTGGAGCCTACAGGAAGTTATATCCTGTGCCTTTTCCCTTTACACACAAATTTGTCCAAAGCCTTATACATGTCCCCAAAAAATGACTGGGGCCAGCGAAGGGGTAGCATCGCAAAGCCGTACACTTGAACCACGGAAATACTCATCTTAATCAAACAACCCCACGAGGTGAGTAACAGTTGGGACAATCTGTTCAGTAGCGCCTCTATCTTGGCTTTAATTCACACACAGTTTGTGTTTAGGGTATCTTCCATATGACTAATAAAGGTGATTCCCAGATATTTAATACCGCCCTGCTGCCATTTGAGACCTCATCCTTGATACGCCAACTGAAACAGAAATTGTTCATAAGCATCACTTCTGTTTTACCTAGGTTGAGTTCGTAACCAGATACCCAAGAGTACCACTCACTCTCTAGCAGGAAGGGGGGAGAGATTTCTTCAGGTCCTTTAAAGTATCTGAAAATGTCATCGGCATATGCTGACAGCTTCGCTGTACGTGAAAAGTGCACGCCACTTACAGTGTTATTCTCACAAACACACTGAAAAAATAGGTTCTAAAGGGAGAACAATAATTGACGGGAAAGATGGCATCCCTGTTTCGTGCCTCTGAAGAGAGGGAAGTATTAGGAGAAAACCCTGTTGAAGTAGACTAAAGTCTTAGGATGCTCATATAGTGTCATAATCCATGATATGATCATGGGTTCTAGTCTGTGCCATTTCTGCGCCTTCCTTAAAACTCCCAGCCCACCCTATCAAAAGCCTTCTCGTCCTCCAACGTAGCCACAGTCCCAAGGCTTAGCTGCTTTCTTCCTAGTACCAGCATGTCACAGAGGAGATGGGTATTTGAAGAGGTATGTCTCCCTTTCACGAAAATCGTGTGGTCTTTATGGACTTGTCTAGGAAGAATTGGGTCTAGGCGGAGGTCCAGCACCTAGCATACATTTTTGCCTCAACGTTTATCAATGAGATAGGTCTATTATTTTTCAAATCTACACTGTCTTTCCCCGGCTTAGGATTTACAAGAATCATAGCTTTGTAAAATGTCCCACCAGGTGCATCTTTGTCCCCATAGCATGCAAACAAGGTCCACAGTCTCTGGACACCAACGTTTCTCAAAATGTGTAGTAAAAGTCAATTGGCAGGGTGTCAGGGCATGGTGCCTTACCCCTCTTCAATTTACAGATGGCATCTATAATTTCAGCCACTGTTATTTCCTTTTCCAGAGCACCAAAAACCTCACGGGATATGTGCCCCAACCAGGGTGAGAAGCATTACGTAGATACTCATCGATCTGGAAATCACATGTGGCAGACTCATGAGATTTCATGCATGCAGTGATCAATAAAACTTAGCAAATTCCCCCACTATCACCTTATCACTACAACTCGATCTGCCTCACACCACCACTGCCAGAACCTCTGATTTTGGGCCTTATGATGTTTCACCAGCAAGGAGCCTGCCTTATTAGCACTTCCAAAATATGTGGAATTACACTTTAGGAGTACCCCAGCAGCACTATCGGTACTCACTTTATTATAATTCTTCTCCACTACATACCCTATTATATGCCCCCTTAGTTTGGCCTTATTACCATTACAGACTGTGCTAGGGTGCCTCCCTTCTGCCTCATTCAGCTGGAAAAATGTATTCATACAATGATCTATTGTATCCCTAACTTCTGAATAACTAAGGATATTGATTTTTAAATGCCACTTACCACTCCTAGGGTCTGAAGGCACGCCGCTGAACACTCACACCAAAGAAAATACAACCCACTGGAGAAGAAAGGCCCAAGTCGATCTTTTAAGGATAACACGCTTTAATCTCACACAAAAATGAGAGCAACAGCAAAAAACTCTGCTGCCATGAATGTTCTGCTGGAAAAGGCTACAAGGAGAGGCTCATCTTCATCATGATGCATTACTATTCAGTAAAAACCAGCGTAGCTGGTTGGTGTGCACCTATACAGGATCCGCCTGCTCCATAAGGAATGCCAGGTCATTAGTTCCATCCCAGTCCATCTGTCTTCCACCAGGCGGGTGTCTCAGAGGTCTTCTCTTTGAAAAAGGTCAAAGAACAAATTAACTACACTCCTAACACAATGCTACTTCATCGTGATACTGTGCGCCTGGCAGGCTTTAAGATTGGCACAAAGGAAGTTCTGGGGCACTCTGACCTCCACACACACATTTCACTACCTCCCCTTCAGGTCATCTGACTCCAAGGTCTCCACCCTCATTTTGAACCATAATGTATCCCTCCCAGCACCTCGCAATACAAATCACATTATGGTAGCTCACAGACGTGCACTGTCTGTCCTCTTTGAACATTTCAGGACTTGTTACTTTAGGCTTGGTGGTCAAAGGGCACCTGGTGCCCTGGAAATTCGGGATCTTGGGGCTTAGTCAGTTATATGGGCTACAAATCGTGGTCACCTGGGGGTGGGCCAGGTCAGACTTTGGCCAGTAAGAGACAACATGCACAGCAGGTGCCGGTCTATGATTGGAGCCTCATAGGGCACATTCCTTTTGGGTAGAAAAACATCTTGCAACACTGTTCGAACAATGAATGAGCTTTTTAGCACATGGGCGTGTGGTTTGTCCTCATGGGAGCTCGGGCATGGCTGGAAGATTCCCTTGTCTCGCAATTAGGGCCTAGTGCACGATATTCTGCATTTGCCATGCAGGCCTAGTCTCCTAACCATGATTACTAACATCTACGCAAAATGCACTATGTCCTTGAGTGCATGGAGTGCATAGGGGAGTAGAAGGTGTACTCCATTATTACAGCAGGATTGTACTGTCTCCAAACATCCTCCAGGTGATTCCCTTGGATACACTGTTCAAAATGCCTTGTTTATATTGGAGGGCTTAAAAGTACACACACACTTCCTATCCAGGTATGGGTCGTGTGAAAGTTTACTGTTTCCCCCTATTATCAACTTTGAATAGTTCACCTTTTGGATTATCTCCCCATCCGTATGCCAAAATTCTGGGAAAGCTTGATTAGGGCCATATATATTCCCAAAAATTGTTACTGAGATTGTATTCGCTATGGCCTCCTCCATTACCCATGTCCCCTGATATGATATGATATGGCATTTATAACATGCCTATACACAAGTGTGACAAGGCAAGGGAGGGGAAATAGATGGAGGACAAAGACAACGATCTTACTAGGCTTTGTGACATTGAGATCGCACATATGCAGGGTTGAGGCGAGAGGAAAAGTGGGGGGACAGGTGAGGATGGGCAAGTGCCGTACAAGGGATCAATACAACAAGTAGTGCGGCAAGCAGGTGGCAAATGTGAGGGTTAAGTGCAGGCAGGCGGTGTCCAAAAAGTGCAGGTATCGGAACTGTAGGGTTGCAGATACAGACCCAAGTGCAGGGGTTGCCAGAAGGCAGCGTGGGTGTGCATTTGGGTGGGCAGGGACATGGGCCAGAATTCAGAAGGGAGCCAGGTGACCAGTGCAGTTATCAGACAGGAGATCAGCAGAGAAGAGGAAGAGAGAAGGCAGGAACAAAGATGAAGGTCTTCAGGTGCTTCCGAATCCGGCGATGGTTCTGCTCAAGTTTCAGAAAGGCAGGGAGGCTGTTCCAGTGGGAGGCACCGGCCGAAGAAAGAGATCTACCCCCAACTCATTGCTTGGAGAAGTAACTGACTCTGCGTGATTTGGAGGTGGAGGAGCAAAGAGCTAGAGTTGTAAGATATTTCCGAAGTGAGAGTTGGAGATATTGCGGTCTCAGACCCCAGAAGGCCTTGTCGACAATGTAGAGGTTCTTGAACTTGATCATTGCAGCCACTGGGAGCCAATGGAGAGATTCCACGGCTGGAGAGATAGGATCTCTGGGCTTGAGGCCATGGACAAGTCTCGCACTCCTGTTCTGGATGTGTTTTAGAGGGCAGAGAATAGAGGCAGGCAGATTTAGAAAGAGGCTGTTATAGTAGTCCAGCCCAGACAGAGCCAGAGCTCTGGTGACTGTGAGCTTCTGGGGGAAGGTGAGCAAAAGAAGAATTCCTCTGAGAAGGTGCAGTTGGTAGTTTGACTTCTTAGAGATATCAGAGGTATGGGGAGAGTAAAAGAGTGTGGAGTCAAAGATGACCCTGAGGTTCTTAGCCTCACAGGTGGGAGCTGGAAAAGGGCCAAGGGAGGCCGGCCAGAGAGTGACAGGAAAGGAGGGTGAAGGTGTTCTAATGAGGAGGATCTCTGTCTTACTGGCATTAGGGCAGAGATCATTGGTGGCACACCACTCCTGGATTGCAGACATACAATCAGTGAAGAGAGAGGGTGAAGAGCAGTGGGGAGCCTGAAAATGAGCTGAGTGTCATCTGCATGGCACTAAAATTTGGAGCAGAGTGCAGCAAAGCAGTGGGCAAATGGTGCCAGGTATTGGGTGAGCAGCCAGGGAGAAAGGTTAGGGCCCTGGGGAACACCACAGGTAGAGTGTGATAGAGGAGAGGAATGAACCAAGTTGGACCTGGGAGGGTTGGTCCAAGAGGAAAGAGGTCAGCCAGGCCAGACTGATGGTCATGAAGACAACCAACAGATTCACTGTGAATATTAAACTGGGAGATGGCCAGCTTTTCTAACAGTTTTCCCTCCTCCCCGGGCGATAGTTACCCGGGCAGGAGAGGATGACTGAGGGTTTCTTGAGAAGAGGGTGAACAAAAGAGTGCTTCAGGGGGAGGGAAGGTTCCAGTTGCGGAATAATGATTGCAGAAGTCGGCCAAGGCTGGATCAAGAGTGTCATTGATGGTTTTGAAAGAAGAGGAAAGAACCTGTTTTGATGAGACTTTCATAGATCAGAGTTGTCTAGATACCTCGTCAGAGGTGCACAGAGGAAAGGCAGTTCTAATTTGTCCAATATGTATCAAGAGATTCTTATGAAAAAGAATGGTGACACTCTGTTTCCGTCTCGAAGCAGCCAAACCACACAACCTGTCCCTCCCAATGCTACTTCAAAGGATTCCAGAAGGTGAATTACTTAAAGAAGAACCATGTGTGCTTCTGGTTTACTCAAGTGAGAGAGCACTTGCTGCCTGTTAGTAGGTGCTGGAATTCCTTTTTCATTCCAAGAGAAAAGTAACCATGATCCTTCACTCACAAAAGTGAGACCTATGATCCAACTGCCAGCCCCCCATCCCGCTAGACCTCTCCGCCAAGGAAAATGGGTGTCTGTCCCCCAGTTAAATACCCACTCAACACCCAGTACACATGCCTTCCACTAACACATAAGGGAAATCAAGAGAAGGACACAAAAGGACAGGGACATAAAGAACAAGAAAATAGTAACCATAATACAGAAAGGCACCCTGGCAATCACCACCAACATTCCATCCAGTCGTCTCTTAGCTGCCCACCCATCCCCTGCTGTCTTAGTCAGATCACAATAAAATATACAACCCTAAATCACTGAGGACTACTGCACCCATCAATTACAAAGTACCCCAGATGGGGGAGGCACAAGAGCCGCTTTGTCCCTGTATACACTACACCAACAAAACTGAACCCAGCTAGTAAGGCTCAGCAAACCTGCTATAAGTGCCTCTAGTAATATGACCCAGCTGACATACAGTAAACCCTCTCATCCAGAGGGAGTCTCTGGCTCAATCATGTTGTTGCTCTTCAGTGGGGACGAGCACTGCTGTAGCTGTTCCTGTAGATCCCATTATCCTCTCTGCTATAAGAGGAATAGTACTATCCATGGGCCGCTCCGATATCATCTCCATGTATTGCCACAGATCCTGCGGATCATCAAAGAACTTTGATGCCCTGGACTCTATAGTGAGCACCATTTGTTGCATGTTCTAAAAGGCCATATCTCAGCCCTCTACTTCGTAACTGAACAAAAAGATCTAGGAATAATTTCCTCATGTTTACTGTGTGCTTCAAAAATATCCTACAAAATGAAAACCTGGTGCCCATCGTAGATTAACTTATCAGACCTCTTCATCATCACTTCCGTAATCTAAACTACTTGGGTGTGGCAGAATAGGCAAGCCTACTGTCGTGATCTGTTACTGTGTACTCCAAAAATATCCTGCAAAATGAAAACCCGGTGTCCATCATAGATCAACTTATCAGAACTCTTTGTCATCACTTCCGGAATCTGAACTACTTGGGTGTGGCAGAGTAGGTAAGCCTGCTGTCGCGATCTGTTGTGAACGCACCCACTCTGTGTGTTCTTTGAATCTCGAGATGAGGCGTAAAGTTAAGCAGGAGAGTTTGAGGTAGCCACGCCTTCAACCACTGGATAGGGTATGCAACCTCTGTCTTCTCTGGGATTCTGAAGATCCTGATGTTATTCCTTCAGTTCCTATCCTCCAGGGGTGTGATAGCTGATTCCAGCTCGCCAACCTTGCCCTGTAGGTGCTCAAACCCCTCCAGTATATCCTTCAGAGATGATATCCTTTCCTCTTGTGGGATACATCTACCAGCCCAGCAGAATCCCCTACCTCACCGACATACATCTCAGCAGTCACCAGCAGAATGGCTGTGCTGGTTCTGTTGAGCAGTCTTCCATTGCATCACAACAGTGTTTTGCAGCTACAAAAATGATGGCTGCGCTGTCTCACCAGACACACATGGGGCAAGATAAAACACAGAACACTCTGAGAATTGCTGCTGGTCTTTTCTTCATTTGCACCAAAGGAAAAGAATCCAAAAAGACAGTGCTGCTACTGCCAGTGGAGAACTTTTCACTGAAAATGGATGAGAGGAAGGCCGCATTGTAAAGTGACAGCCAACAAACATTAACCACATGTAAAATGGGGCTTTTTACAAACAAGAAAATATCTGTTTAATAGTGAAATGTTGAATTAAGGCCCTATCCTTGCATAAAAATGTGATGGGGGTTTATTTTAAAACATATATAGGATATTTAATTCCAACAGTCTTGCTTTCTAGTTAAAAATGAAATATATAAATAAATAAATACATTTGCTGTGAAGCCAGCAAGAAACAGGTTTGACAGGTCTTGGCGTCAGAGGCCCTGCCTTTCCTGACTACAGAATCTACCTCCCCCCAAGTGGACCAGCGTCTGGGGCATATTAATAAGCAAGGGTGAAGCATCTCACACCCTCATAAGACATTGCGGCAGTGCTCCAGCCTTGGACAAAGGATTTCTGAGACACATAGGTGGGACTTTCTGGTAGCACCTCCCCTCAACTCAAACTCGAGAGCTTCAAAGGCAACTGCATGGCAACACTGGGCTCAGGCTGGCTAGTGCCTGACATTTGGCTGTGGGTTGAGAAAAATGCCCTTATTTGGAAGACAAAGCCAGCCCATTTGGGGCAAAAGACTGTTCTTATTGAATACACTTTAAGACTTTTATTTCTGCAACCGGACAACGCGGTAATGTGAAAGACAGTTTAAATGTAATTTTTGTGCCATCAAAACACTACATTGTGGCTTTCCCTAGCATGTAGGGGATGCACACTGAAGAAAAGTGTAATTCATGGGGAAAGTATACTTGCTGCAACTTTGAAATTTAATGCAAACATGCTGTATGATAATGTGTACACATATATAAAATGTAGAATTTTAGGTAAAATATTTCCCACCAAAAATCGTGAAAGATTATTAGAACAACTAAAGAACATTGTATAAACTTGGGAATTGGAATGGCATGCTCGGTGTGAAATATGGAATCTGCTTATGTGATTTTCAAAGTGACTCAAAATGTGGAATTTACATCATAAACTGATTTTGGCAAAAATAACTGGGAGTGCCGTGGGCATTTTAAGCATAAACCATAGCACTGATGTCATGTCCCTGAAGTCCAGCCGGCTGACAAGAAGGTGGTGACTGCCACCCCTGACCAATCCAAGCCAAAGGTCTGCCCCCATAGTAAATCCTGTGATGTCACCCGCCTTATATAAGTCAGAGTCTCACAGAGACAAAGGGCAGAACTGACTGACTGACTCTCATGATTTCCTGCTTCAACATCTCCAGAGATCCAGACATTACTACTCAGCCTGCAGATTCCAGATTCCACTGCCAAGAATGGGATAGCTGATCCAGACCCTCCTATCCAGGCAGAACCACCCTTCAGAATTAAAACCCACAACCATCCCACTAATTCAGGGAGAAAAGGGAAAGGTGGATGAATCATCATTGGGATTGTCCAGTGCTACCTGCTCACCCTGCTATCTGCTTTATCCAGCTGATGCACCTCGCTATCCATTGAGACCAGACACTGTTTACCAGCTGTCTCCTTCTAGGAGAGCATGCTGCTGTGCTGTGACCAGAGCTTTGTTCCACTGTCCAGAAACCCAGTTAGTGGTCCCAAATTCCAAATTCAAGTGCTGACTGTAAGCATCAACCCATCCCATAGCAAAACATAGGATATCCCATTCTGATACTTTGCCTTTGTTCTACCCTATAAGTAATCCCATCAATACCCTAATAACCTGTTAAAATAGTCAGAATCCCCTGTGCATCCTGTTTTTGATCTCCATGTGTTAGCGCCATTCTTTCCTATCCTTTGAGTCAATTGTATAAATCCTTAGTCATATTTTGAAGAACTTAATTAATTCCCATATAGAGCTGAACGCGGTGTGAACAGGTTACCTTTGCAAATTAACCTATGAGCGTACCATGGCTTTCTTTAACAATCTAGTCACTAAAATATAGTTTAAGTGAAACTGGTCATTTCCTTTCCAAACCAATTTTCCTTGTTCACTGGTTTCATTTTTAAAACCAAATTTCCTTTCCTGTTAAAAATCTCATCCAGTCATCCTTTCACTTTATTTATTATCCCTCTGATGTGCAGTTGTCTCTCAGCAGAAAAACTGCATTCCGATTTTGTTTGTTTAACCCGTTTTTAAAGCTGTTTTGACATTTAAAGCTGTGTGTTACTTCCAAAGTTGATTTCTTTTTAATCGTATGCCCATTGCTAGTACATTGCCTTGTAGTTTACAAGTGATCTGACTCCTCTGATCCCGTCATACTCATTGCTACCTTATTCATTCAAGTGCACATGTAAAACAAATATTTACTAATTCTGAGTGCTATTTTGTGTAATTGCAAAGGTCTTTATATTTTCCCTCCCATTTCGTGGAGGAAGGTCAGAGTTTACTTCTGTTTGCTGCCTACTATACCTGACTCCTTGCTACTCCTTTCTATCCACCCAAAATTCAGGGTTTGAGGGAGCGGTGCAGGACGAAATCCTAAGTGGGATGCTATCTACCTGAAAATAAATATTGCTCCCATTCATTTGTGCTTTGTGTATGTTATATTAGGAGGTCGAACTAAGTGTATTATATCATTTTACAGTGTAAATTACCACCCCACTGGTGATTGCTGCCCAATATTAAATTTGTGTGATTTTGATGGAAATTTAAAAATAAATAAATATTGTATTACCACCTACCGGCCTGGTTCATGGTCCATTGTGGCCCAGAGTATTTTTAAAAGGGGATGTGAGATGGGTTGGATGCCATCTCAATCTGAATTCTTAGAGAATAAAGTAAACGTGATTTAATTGTGTGCTGCAGCCTAGGCCAGTATGTGTGATGCCCCATTAGATTCCTTAACAGATTGGGGGATCATGCCGGGGATTGAGAAAGTGTTGCCATCTGTGACAGCTTAACACAGCAGGCTACTTTGTGTGGTTAGAAAGCTGTGTTACACTGCAGGAAGCACCTTCCTAAAACATAGACCCATAGTATCATGCCTGTGTGTAAAATTAAAGTAAAATCAACCCAAACTAGACAAAAAACAACAGAATACAGGTTTCCATTATGTAAATAAATTAATAAAGAAACAACACTCTCCATAATGACCACAGTAGAGATAAACATGGCTAGGCAGCACCTTCTGCACACATTATTTGTCAGAGGGGAGAGGGCACAGCAAGATGAGGAAGTCTGGCAAGAAGACATTATGCATTATATAGTATTGGTATAGTACATTTATTGTTGTGTTTTCAGTGTTTGCTTGTTGTTTCTGGCGAATGTTGGCTTGTTGCAGAATGTTAGATACTTGTTGTTGAATTGTAACTGATTATACATTTATTTATGTTCTCAAGTTGTTAATCTATCTGTTGGGTTGTTGCAAACTCTTGGGGCAGTTAGATACCTGTTGGCGTATTCTAACTGTTTATTTCTTGTTATAATTTAGCGGTATTGATTTATCTGTTTGGTTGTTGCAGAATCCTGGGGCAGTTAGATACCTGTTGGCGTATTCTGTTTATTTCTTGTTATAATTTAGTGGATTGATTTGTCTGTTTGGCTGTTATGTAATCTTAGGGCAGTTAGATACCTTTTGGCATATTCTACTGTTTAAAGTTTTTTAATTGAAGTTTTATTAATGTTTATGCACAGATTAGTTATTAGTGGTATTGATTTATTTGTTTGGTTGTTAAAAAATCTTGGAGCAGTTAGATACCTGTTGGCATATTCTGTTTATAGTTTTGTAATTTAACTTTTGTTCATGTTTAAGTACAGATTAGTTATTAAATTTTGATTTTAAGAAGATTAAATAAGCATTTATAAGATTTGCTGGTAATCTCTGGTTTAGAATAATGGTATTATCATTACATTTGAACCATCCACAATTCTTTTTTATATATGCACAGTGTAGTGACCTGCATTGGTTGTGGCTCCTGCGTGGTAGATTATACCTATTGTTGTGAATCTTTTCTTACCAAGCGATACTTGACCATGTGTGAATCCAGTCAGCTTGCAGTTGTTTTTGGTACCATCTGTATTGTAACGTAAAAGCATCACTATTACGTATTTACTATCTGTCTGTATTTGTAAGGTGGAGCGATTATCTGCATTGCAGGTAGTACATAATCTGCCATGGTTTGCATTTTGTACAAGTTGCTGAATTGGAATGGATTCACAATTAGGTATGGATACATACACAAAGTGGTCATTAGGGATGTGTTCCTGTGTCACATTGTTGCAGAGAGTGCATGTATGTTTCCACATGTATGACATCTGTAAGATTTTATTTACAGGTATGTTTTTGCTTTCCAACACTTGTAGTAAGTACATTAAAAATTCTTGTGGATCTTCTTGTGAGTTTATAGTGAATTTCACCATTCCAGCACAGTAGTCCAATTCTTGTCTTATTCCATGAACACTGTAGGTGTTTTCAGGATTGTTGGTTGCATTTCTATGAAGGACTAACATTTGCAAACACAATTGGTCTGTACTGTGTAAGTAAATGTTGTCAATAATTGATGGCAATTGAAATATAATATTAATAACTACATTTGTGTAGCAATTTACACAAGTTACATTTGAAAATTTGAATGGACCAGATAGTTCTGTGTCCAACTCATTTTTTGGAGTGTGTGTTGCTTCTTTGAAGAAGTACCTGAGTTACTTTGAGTAATAGATTCTTCTTTGGTTGTACTAATTAATGAAGTATTAGTTTCTTTTACTCTCTTTGGAGGATTTGTAGTGACATCCTGTTGCATTTCTGTTTGAAGTAGTTTACTTTTACAACGTTTTGCTTTTTGTGGAACAGGATATGTTTTTAGATGGGGTGTATAGTGAACATTGGGCCTCATTCCGAGTATGGAGGTAAGGGATAGCGGCCACCGGTAACGAGACCGGTGGCGGTGATCCCTTACCGCCATACTCTGAGTTCCCTTTGCGCCCTCGCCCTTAACGCCTGCTTTGAGCAGGTGTTAAAGTCGAGGGCGCAAAGGCGCCTCCAAGCCAATAACGGTGACCGTAATGAACGGTCACCGTTATTTGCATCTTCCCCATTCCCATTGAGCCCTATGGGGGCTCATTTGGGAATGGGGAAGACCCTTGGTGAATGGGGAATTACCGCCCCGCCAACCTTGGAATGGGGCGGTAATTCCGCCATCCACCAAGGCGCTGCCGGTCCGGGTACGGCATCAACCAAGGCGTTAATAGCGCCATTGGTTAGCGCCGTACTCAGAATGAGGCCCATTGTCTACTGTATTCTAAAATGCAAGGAATATCAGCATTTACTTTACTTGCATCAAAGTTGATTAGAAATAGACAGTCAAGTGTACGTAAGCGTGATAGTGCTACGTAGCTCATGCCTTCTTTGAAGACTGTGTTCCCAATATCTATCAATGCTTTATCTAAGGTTAGACCTTGTGATTTATGAATGGTGACTCTGGATGCTAGAGTTAGAGAAAATTGTTCTCTGCGTACATACATGTCTTTGAAAAGAGGGAGTCGAGCTGTTGAGTGCCCAATCCTTTTTACTTCTGAAAGTTTGTCAAAGAGAATATTGACAAACTGAATGTTGTTGTCACGTGGGTATGTTTGAAAGCCAACAACTGTACCCAGTGCTCCATTAACTAGTCCTTGTTCCACGTCAAGCTTATGTATGAGCATTAGTCTACAGTTTAAAGATAATTTTGATAATTTTAATATTTTCTCCAAACCAGCTGTGTTGGAGATTGAATTTTCCAAGGTATTTAGTCTTGTTGTGGCTTGTTGACACATGGGTTGTGTCATACCATGTACGTCCAGTTTGTCTGTTGCAGAATTTTCAATTATTGGTTGCATTTCTTTTTTCAACATTGTTTCATTGAATTTGGAACAGCTTGCAAGAGTTGGCATCAAGGACATACAATTGACATTTATGTGTGCTAATTGTTCCATGACATCAGTAGCACATGAGTTGTGGCCATAAAGGGTCATGGATGTGCCGGGTTTTTAATATTGCTTGTGCTTCTTGAGTTACTACACCAACTCTAATACTTTTTAAAATGTTGGCGTAGGTGAGGTCTGCAGACTGTCGCATGTTTTCTATTAATTCTCTGTATTGGAAATGTTGCCAAAGGTTAACATTTTCTATGCTGCCAACAGTTTTCTGGCAGAGTTTGTGTCCTGAGGTTTTAAAAATAGGTTCACCTTTCACTGGTGTCAATTGAAGAAGATCTCCGAAAACAATAATGTGTTTTCCTCCTAAGAGCTCTTCGTAGTTTGTTTTAAGTACTTCTTGTAATCTGAGGTGAATCAAAGCCAACATTAGGTTGGAGACCATGCTCACTTCATCTATTAGTAGCATTTTCATTTGTTTTAACACTCTGCCATTGCAGCTTCTGTAGAAAGTTTGTAATATTCTAATTTGTTGTGGTGTTCTACTGGCAGGAGTCGTAATCGGTGTAAAGTGACACCGCCTATGTTGTAGGCAGCTAAACCTGTGGGGGCAGTTACAACAGCTGACAGTTTGTTGTTTGTCAATTGTTGAAGGAACTTGCTGATGATTTTGATTAAGAATGTTTTGCCTGAACCAGCTTCACCACTGAGGTAAAGTAGTATAGGTTTGTAATTTTGGCAGGTACATTCTTTATTTTCATGTTGTACTCCATGTGCAATTTCTTTTGTTACTTCTTGAAAAATGCTACGGTGCTCATTGTTTAGTTTTGATTGTAGCACAGTAAAGTCTTCTGTATCTTCATACTGACACATGGAGTTTTCTACTTCTGTCATAGCTAATTCTGCCTCATTTGCTATTAGTGGCTGTCCCAGTGGTTCTTGGCTTCCTGTTACAGAAGGTTGACTACTGTCGGGAGTGTCCTTATCTAGTTGGGCCTGGAGTTCTTCTTCGTATTGCTGTTCATTGTGCAACATTGTTTTGTACTGTGTAAAGTTTACATCGGTTATAGTGCTTTCATTTGCTTTGAAAGCGTCTTCATAGGAGTCATAGTTATCTAGTATCTCTTCTTCTTTTCTCCATGGTTTAAAGAGTTGTAGCAGGGACATGTAATATAGTTCTTTATGTTTAGGAGTTTTTAATGACAATTTGATATGATTAATTAAACTTGGTTTGGTCAGTTTTACTAAGCCGCCTTCACAATTTGTCACTCTTTATCTACCTTTTTTTTTCATTGGGTTTTATATTATTTTTGTATGTGAAATTTTGGGCTATCTGGTATAGACACATGGTTTCCAAAGTGGTACTTCTGTTTGGGTAGTATGTGTCTAGTAAATTGTTTTTCAAAATGTCCTGGCTTTTGGGATCATTTTTGGTTATTGTTTCTATGTCGTTGTATGATTTGAGAACTCTTTTTCTAGATTTAGCAAGACCAAGACTTAACCATAATATATTTTCAGATTTTCCATACAAAGTAGTACCGGTTAAACAATCTTCAGCTTCATAGCAAGCCACATTCTCTGTGGGAGAGCATTTTTATGCCCAAACTGTACAATTTCTGAGACAATGTTTTGTCTGATGACAGGTCATTCCAGAGGTCTTGAAGCTCTGTTTTTTTCTGCTTTGGTTAAGTAGGATGTAACATATTGTGCAACTGCGGTGGAATTGTCTGCAATGTACTGCACATCTATGTTTGCATTCCATAATAGGGCAATGGTTGCAATGTAATCATTGATATATTTTGCTTCTTCTGTTCTTTTTATGTAATATGTATTTTTAGGTGATTTACCTTTAACACTATGTCTAACTGAAGACATGAAGTTGTTCACTTCACCTGTTTCTGGAACCGGTCTAGGGAAACCAAAGCGACATTTGGTGTAGTATTTCCCTTTGTTTTTCTATTTGCAACGACAATATTTGCCACATTTGTGTCTTTGAAATTGTACAATTTGTGCATGAAGATCACTATTTGTTGCTTCTGGAATGGAATTTCACATGTGACATATTTTTCGATAAACTGTAACACAATGGCATCACTGTATTGACCAAATTTAGGAGCATCTTTAATCCATAAAAGCATGTGGATATGTGGTGCTCCTCTGGCTTGGTATTCTTTTCTCCAAAAGAAGTGTTGTACTTCTCCGAGGGGAGGAACAGTTTTATTATAAATAAAGTGTAACATAGCAATGAAGCGATGATGGAAATATGTTGAAACATTAACAGGATCTAGAGAGCAAAGTTCTCCAGGTGTTAGTATATCTATGTTTGTTTTGTTTTTGTTTGATATGCGTAGGAAATCATGTAAATCTTCCCATGTATATTCTGTACAACTTAATGTAACAAACCAAGTGGGTGGGCCAAGGTTTCTTATTATACAACGTACATCTCTGTGACGTCAGAACCAGTACTCCTTAGTGCCACACATGTTTGCTAATAGATTTGTAATGCTTGGTTATAAAACCTCATCTTTTTCTTGCACTTTTTGTAGTAATGGCGTAGCTGACATATTTTGAAAGTGGGTTCCTGATTTTAATGTGTGTGCAACTCCATAACATAGAGTTGCTACTTTACTTTCAAAGAGTAGGTGGAATATGTATTCCACATTTTGTCTAAATCTGGGATCTTCAGAATACATCCATAACAAGCAGTATTCTGATGCTGTTATTTGAATAGGTCTATCATCGTACCTTCCTCCTTTGCCAGTAGGAAAGAGTAGAAGAAAAGCACATGCTTCTATACATTTTTCCCATATGCTGATTGGTGATCTTTTCGTTTGTCACATTTCGTATGTTTTTAGTGCATCTTCTATGGTGTCATTAGAGTGTAATGGATGAATTGTATAATGATCTAAAATATTGTATACTGTAGCAGGATCTAGAAGTTCAAATTGACCAGTTTCTGGTGACTCTTGAATTATTTCAGTTGTTTCCTTTAAGTAGTCTTCAATATGTATTTCTTTGTAGTATTCATTATTGTCTTTTAGATATTGCAAGGCTTGTCTAACTTTCTGTAAGTCTACCAGTTGTTGCCAACATTTTTTATCTTTTGTAGGTAGACCATTTACTAAGACAATTAAAGATTGCTCTATTGGGCGTTCCACTCCCAGAGTGTGCACATTTTCTTTTAGATCCAATGGTAAATACAATACTTTGCCCCGAATGCCTTTCACCAATTCAGAGGGAGGTAATTTTGCTGTCTTTGGTTGAAGGCATATTATTGCTTGAATTGGGTGCACTGTTTGAAATATGATACTCTCATATGAATTGAGTTGCTGCAGGGGTTTTGGTAGTGGGAAGTGGGAATAATTCCAAATTATTTGTAATAGCATGTGAAGGAGTTTGATTGTTGACAAGTTGTGTAGTGCAGTAACTGCAAAGTATTAAGGGGTCAGTTGTTTCGTATTTTTTTCTCGTTATTTCTGCTATAAGGTAGAGAGCTAATTCAAACCATTTGGAATCTGATTGTAAATGGAGTATGATGGTAAATATGTATCTGATGGTGTGTGATTGTGCAATGGGCAGCTACAATTAGCTGGGAAGGCTATTCTTCTATTTGTGTGTTACTATACTGCAGTTCAGATGACAGTAGAAAGTGAGCTAGTGGTGAGGATAAGCACTAATAGTAAATCAAATGGTATAAAATTAAAACAATTCTTTGTTTTGTAATACTAATATTCTAGGGGCTGAGTTACGTTATTTGTGCTCTGAAAAACGGGGATTTGTGTGCCATTCTGTGTGCTAATCTCTGTTTAATAAATGGTGCTCTGTGGGCAGAATGGTGCACAAATCTTCTTTTTTTGGTGCACAAATTACATGAATCACCCGCACAGTGTGTTTGAGTAACAGTAAGAATGTATTTGTATTTATTTAGTTTATATAGTGCTTTACACCAAAGTGCTGCACATTTTAACAACAACAGGATACATATAACAATTAACATTATAACAGTAAAAGTGGAAGCAATTTAAAATTGAGAATCAGACCAACAAAACAGTAAGTAGAGCAATTAAACTGAAGGGGAGAAGGAGAGTAGTGCAGTGGACGTAAGAGAGAGGGAGGGGTGGGGAACAAGAGGAGTAGGGAAACGGATGGGGTGAAGGGTGAGAATGGGGGAGGGGAGGGAGATGATTAAGGAGATAAGGCAAGGGGGAGGGGGCAAGAAGGGGGAGGGGTTTCATGGTGGGGAATGGAGAAGGAGAGATGTGAAGAAAGTGCAGAATGAGGAAAAGGTAGAAATAGAGCGGAGTGAGAGAGGTAAGGAGTTCCAGTGCAGGGGGGCTAGGAGATGGAAGGAGCGGAAATGGGATGTGGCACAAGGGGAAGGAGGAACAGTGAGAAGAAAGTGGTCAGCAGAGCGAAGGAAGTGGGAGGGAGTGTGGAAAGAGATGAGAGAGGAGATGTAAGGGGGAGCAAGATGGTGGAGAGATTTAAAGATGAGGCAGAGAAACTAAGGTAGTATTGTATTTACTCTTTTTTTGTGGAATGAGCAGGTTTCATTGTAGTTGGTGTTTGTAGTTCACATTTTGCTGTTTTCCAGGAGAGTGGTCTTCACTGCAATTGTAAAAGAAAGATATTATTAATTTTGTGTGTTTATAGCAGTGATGTTAATTGAGAGGTTCATTTTTATGTCTATGTAGTAGTACTCTTGTTTGATTTCTGAACATAGTGAATGCATGCAGTTTAATTTGACTATGTGCAGCCTTTATATGTTATTTATATTATGGTAGTTCTACATGCTTTGCAAATGCGTAGAATATTAAGTGTATGAAAATCACTTGGTTTTTTTAAAGCTGTGTTATAGAATGTTAGGAGAAAGAAGAAATAATGATATATTTATTTTGCCATTTTTATAAGGTAAATGGCAGAAACTGTATAGAAAAGCATGGAATATATGCATTTGTGAAGGTGTGGGTAATAAAGTAGAAGGATGTGATTTACAGGTAGTGGTGTTATTACAGCTGTGAGCATTTCAATGATAGTGTCTATGTGTGTCAGTGTATGAAGATGCATGACATTTTACTGGTTGTGTGTAATTTTATGATACAGTACTAAATGTTTTTCCACAATTATATTGTTATTTCTTCCATCTTCTAATATTATATTTTTTTAGATAGGTGTGTGTGTGTAAAAGTAAAAATAGATAGCAGACAGGTTTGGAAGTGACAGTTGATTATAGCAGATGGAAAAAATGACACTAAGTTCATTTTATAGGTAATACAGGTTAAGTGGCAGTTACTCTGTTTATATACATTTATAAGAGTTGTACATGTATTTTGCAGATAATATGCATATCTGTAGTTTGTATTCATGCATGTGGATATGCATGCAGCTGCAAGTAGAAATCTTTGAGACTTGTGGAGTACTTTTTGTAGTAGGTGCTTTCCAATGATATGAGACTTGTACTCAGAGTGATCAACAGTACATTTGAAGTGCTGATCTCTGATGGTGGAGTTAGATGTAGAGGTCTTGGATGTGATTGGTGGATGGTTGTGTGACTGCTTAGCTGTATTCAATGAGGGAATGGCAGAGAGAGTGAAGTTAAAAGGGTAGAAGGGCCGTCCAAGAGTTATGCTGTCTGCGGACACCGCGGCTGTCCGCGGACAGGGTGTGCCACATCCAGGCTTTTCCAGCAAATCCAGCATGGAAAGGGGACTGTAGGGATCAGCCAATCAGATGTTGAGGTTGTGGATTTGTGTTGAAAGAGAGTGCGTGTAGTGAAGATGGCAGAGGTGGAGAAAGTCAGGGTGCTGGTGCTTGGAGATATGTGTGTGCATGGTTTACAGCAGTATGCTCAATGCAGGCATATATCAAATAATTTTGATGTTAAAGGAGTGGTGTGGAGCACTGTGCTTGATTGCACTGTACAGGGAATTGTACAAGTTTGTGAAGATATGGGCAGGATGAACAGTCCCCATGTGGTAGTTTTGCATTATGGAGTTTTCCATTTGGGCTATGTCACTGCCCCTACTTTGTTGGCAGATTTGGAACACTTGGTTCAAGCAGTAATGAACATCCTTCCAAATTGCAAAGTGTTTTTTTTCCTGGATTAGTATCTATGGCAATATGGGACAATAGTTCTGCTTTTTGTCCTCAGTAAAACATTGCTAGGTTTGCAATCAACCGAGGCATGTGTGCTTTCCTGGTTAGAGTTGGGATGTTCTTCTGTAATAATGAGAACATTTATTCCAGTAATGCTGTTAATTTTTAAGAAGATGCTATTTCCTTATCTTTTTTGGGAAATGCCATTCTGTTATGGAATGTAAGGGTTGCTTTGGAGAAGGTTATGTGAATATTTTAGGACTAAAGTAAGGGAAAAAAATACAAAATATCAGGTGTTTGTCAAGCATCTGCAAAAAAAACAGCTCTTTTCTGAGCCAACCTCAAAGGGGAAATGGGGCACACTATTTAAATTTACATTCAGCAAGCTCAGATTTTTGATATGTCCGCGGACATGGCGGTAGTCTGTGGACATCGCGTATTACACACAGTGATTTTGGGGTGGAGTGGCATGCAAATGAGAATGAGCAGAGCAAGTGATTGGTCAGTGAAGTTTAGTGGGTGTGTTGTGTAAGGAGAGAGTTTGTCAGAAAGTCTTTTTCCTGAGAGAAGAACAGTTAGCTATGGCTGTGTGTTTCAGAAAACAGATTATCTGGATTTTGGGAGACTCATGGATACATTGATTGGAGGTGCATGCAGAACGCTGTGGATTAGCTGCAGATCTTGGATTCCCTTATGTGGAAGTGCACTGGCATGGAGTGCGTGGAATGAAGTGGTTGGACTTGGTAGCTCTCTGTGCTACTTTGGAGACAGAGCTTCATCCAGACATAATTATAATTCATTGTGGAGGGAACCATTTAGGACATGTGTCAGGAATTTATTTGCAATTTGCGATGAAAGAAGGACTTGGGAAGGTCATGGACATGTTTCCAAATTCCCAAGTAATTTTTTCTCATATTGCGCAGAGACAAATGTGGCTGCGTTCTTCTTCATTTGGTCCACAAATGGAGAAAGCAAGTTGGAATGTTCATAAGGCTGTTTGTGCCTTTCTACGAGATGTTGGCATGTCCTCTTTCCACAATGAAAATATTATGTTTCGTAGTACATACATTTTTCGCAGAGATGGAGTTCATCTTACTTATGCTGGTAATCAGATTTTTCTGAGAAATGTACAAAATGCATTGCAACCTTTTGTGGAATTATAGCCATTCATTTTGCAGTAGGTGTTGACTATTTCAAGTTTTTGAAACACAAAAAAACACCACCAAAAGGCTTTGTTCAGAGCCAGCACTTCCTCCCAGAGAAAAGTGCAATGGTTTTGATAGGGCAGCACACCAAAATCCTAGATGTCCGCGAACTGTCCGCGGACTTCTAAAAAATGCACAGGGCTCTGCTCCATTTATTTGTCACTTCTATTTTTAGACTGTGAAAGTCGGCTCTGAAAAGAGCCTTTTTTGGGGGATTTTTGTTGTTTTATATTTTTTTCGTTTTTTATACATGACACACTAGGAGAGGAGGGGAAAGGAGGTTAAGGGGGGACACCAACCACGGGGATAAGAAAGGGCAGGTAGAGAGAGGAAGATGTAGGGTGGGTCTTACTTAGGTAGGTAGCAGGTCTTCTCGTGCTCCGAGACCGCAGTTTCAAAAGCACTTTGAAGTCTCTCCCCCCTGCAGAATACTGCATCGCAGTACATACACAAAACTGTGACCCTCGAAAGGTAAGGGTCATCAGCATCGTAAATGGCCTGTGAGGCAGCTGGAGGGATGCGCTCTCCCACAAGATTGTTTCTTGTGGTGAGAGGAGCGGAAACAGAGGATGTAGTAGAGGAACTCAACCTACTATGTTGATCACAAGGTACAACCTTGCGAATGGCCCCACCGTGGAATGACCTTAGGTGTCACTTCATAGATGTCGTACCAAAGCTGTACGAACCAGCCGCCCGCGTTTCGGCACCATTTTGCACTGGTTGCAGGTGACCTTGTTCGCACGCGCCTTGTGTATGTCACCATGGAAGGTAAATAACCACCACACCCAAGACTCACAGCGAGTTCTGGTAGTAGGGACTTCCACTACCTCATCCTCGTCATCCTCTTCATCCTCCTCCTCTACATCCTCACGCCTGTTCCCCTCTTCAGGCCCTTGGGGAGGTGGTGGTAGTGGAGGGGGTGGGGGTGGTGCTGAGACAGATGTAGCACCAGCTGGAGCAGCAAGTATTGATGCCATCAAGTCTGATAGAAAGCAGCAGCAAGAGCAGCAAAATCTAGAAGATTACCAGCAAAGTAGACAATGCTCTGTCAGATAGCTAGAAGCACAATGAGGATGAGATCTGGGGTGTGGCCTTTTATAGGGGTGCATGTGCGCACTTCGCAGACGCCCGCGCTGTCCGCAGACAGATCGAACACCCAAAAAAGGCTCAAAAAGTTCCAAAAAGTATGTAGAAAGTCAGGGTCATTGTCTGGGACATGTGCTATGGTGATTGTTTACTATAAAATACTGTGGATTTCCTGAAAAGTAACTTTAAAAATGTTCGGGGACCCGGACAGTGTCCGCAATTGAGGACACACGCTCAGCGTGGGTGCGGTCACATGATGATGTCGCAACACGTCCGCGAATGGAACGGGTGTCTGCAGGACACTAAATGTACAGAAACGCATGTGCACATGCGCGTGGGTCTTCTACTGACAGTGTTCAGGTCCTGAAACTAATTAAAAGTGCAATACAAGTGAGATGAACAGTTACGGACAGGCGCAATGTTCTAAGGACTTATGGGTGTGGTGCGTATGTGCGTAGATGTTCTACAGGCAGTACGGACAGGCATAGTGTCCTTAGAACACCCCAGTTTTGGTTAATTACGGACATTCCGCACACCAAGCGTGTTCTTAGAACAGTTTCAACTTGACTGCGGACATTACAGACATGCATAGTGTCCTTAGGACACCCCCATTTTGGTTAATTACGGACATTCCGGACACCGAGCATGTTCTTAGAACAGTTTCAACTTGACTGCGGACAGTACGGACGGGTATAGTGCCCTTAAAACACCTCCATTTTGGTTAATTAAAGACAAACCGGACACAGAGCATGTTCTTATAACAGTTTCAACTTGACTGCAGACATTACGGGCAGGCATAGTGTCCTTAAAACACCCCCATTTTGTTTAATTACGGTCATTCCGGACACCGAGCGTGTTCTTAGAACAGTTTCAACTTGACTGCGGACATTACGGACAGGCATAGTGTCCTTAGGACACCTCCATTTTGGTTAATTACGGACAACCCAGACACTGTGCATGTTCTTAGAACAGTTTCAACTTGACTGCGGACATTACGGACAGGTATAGTGTCCTTAGGACACCCCCATTTTGGTTAATTACGGACATCCCGGACACCCGTGATGTCCGCGGACATCTTAACTGCCTTTTAAAAAAAAATAAGACACAAAGGACTGAATTAAAACACATGTAATATATTTTTTTTATTATATACAGATATAAAATGTATGAAAGAGAGGGGGAAGCAGAAACTGACACAAACACAGGGGAATTAGGGGTTTGGAGAGGATGGATGGGAGGAGATGAAAGGATGGAAGTCTCATCGTAATGCTTTTCTTGGTGGGGAAGGTTTGGGGATAGTTGACTGGGACATGGAGAGGGGGAACAGGTACATGTGGGACAATGATATTACATTTTTTCTTTTATTTGGTCCTCCACTAAATGTTTCAAAAGATTGAAATTTTCCATTAGCATGCCCATTTTTTCTTCCATGTGGTGCAGAGTATGTTCTAAGGTGTCTTTAGGTGTATTATTCTCAATGTTTGTATGGTCTGTGAAAAAAATAAAACATGTTAAGTACACATAATGTTAAGATTATTAATTTGGTTATATACAGAAGTGTCTACCATTAGTATCATTATCTTCAGTCATTTCCTCATGTGGAAAATTTTCCTCAAGCCATTCCAAAGTACTGGCCATTTCTGTGTAAAAAAATATATATATATATTACTTTTAGTGTACCTAATACAGAAACTTTAGAAATATATAAGAAAAATGAAGTTTACTTACTAGCTTCCGGTAAATTGTGTTGTTACTGTTGTGTAGGTCTGCTGTTGCTCCTAGCTGTGCAGTTTCTGTGAGGTAATCATGTTGGAGGCATATCTTTTCTGTTTTGGTATATTCCATTTTTAGTACATATGGTATTTAAATGGATGGTTGATATGTTACATATATAGGTTGTACTTCTTATTTAATATTACATATAATGTATTTATATGCTGCTTTTTGAACATGTGGAGTGTTTATATGACTTAATAGAACAATTTAAGATACCTCCTGAGTTTTTGGGTAGTGTTGTTGTCTGCTTCCGTAGGTAGGGGTTCAGTATGTTCTATTTTACATGTATAAAAAGTCAGCGACATTATGGTTAAGTTGCGCTACTAAAAACCTATGAAATTCAGTAAAAAAACGTTGTTAAAGGGACATTATGGTTCCAAATAAAACCAAAAAACCCCTGAAGTTCGCCAGTTATGGTAAGCTAAGCAACCATAACTCGCGCCACCACCGTGCACTGCTAAGACTAACACCGAGGACATCCTGGGGCGCCAGACTCTGCTGACTGCAAGTCTGCCTCTGGGCGATGTCCATGTGCCGGGAGGAAAGGACCTTCATCGTGGAGGTAGGTCACTGCTGGCCTAGGGGCAGGGGGGCAAGGAGGGTCATGGCACGGGGGACATGATGCACATTGCTCAGGCATAGCAATTAAAGGGCGTGCATACCCAGGGGGGGGAAGCACTGGTATGTACACAGATGAAAGCAGGGGTGAATCCACGGAGTGTACCCAGGCGGTGGGAATACTGATGTGCACGGGGGGGGCATGTAAACAGAAGGGTACACAGGGTTAATGTAATCACAGGTGCAGTGCGCACAAGGAAATGCTAGCAAAGAGTTACAGTGTACACTGTAAGCAAAGGACTAAATATACACGCGGCTGCACAGGGCATTGTTAGCCCAGGGATGCACATGGCATTGCAATATCAGCACGACTGTACAAAGGAAAGCAATCACAGAGGTGCTTGTTGCAATGGAAACATGGGTACATGGGGGACTTTAACTACAGGGAGTAGGCAGAGTTGCACCATGGACGCCACGCCAATTAAAACACAGAGGTGTATTTATAAACAAAGGGGTGTCTGGTCACAATCCCTGGTCCTCCAGGCTAGCAAATATGAGAACACACAAAAATGGACCAAAGGGATAGACATTGGCCCTCATTACGACCCTGGCGGATTTTTCCGCCATCGACGGACTTTCCGGCCATGGCGTAAAGTCCGTTTACGCCATGGCGGATGGTGGACTTACCGCCCCATTCCGAGGTCGGCGGGGCGGTAAGTCTCCATTGACCCATTTACCCTTCCCCATTCCCATTTCGGCCCCATAGGGTATAATGGGAGTGGGGAAGGAGTTAATTACGCCACCGTAAATTACGGTGGCGTAATTAACACCAAGGTCCCATAGCGCCATGGATTTTTACGCCCGCAAAAAGCGGGCGGAAAAATGACCATGGCGCTATGGGAACTCGTAGTTGGCGGTAAGGGGTCGGCGCAGCTAACGCTGGCGCAAACCCCTTACCGCCAGGGACCTAATGAGGCCCATTTATCTTTTAAAAAAAATATAAATAAATGTCACACATTTGAATTCAAATTAATTTTATTTTCATATACAATATACAATGGCAATTTATAAAACATGTATCAAAAAACACTAGTCGAAATTCTATTCACAAACATTCATTCCTACCAATCATTCCATATAATTTTCTTAAAATATATACATATCACACCTTTCTCCTTGACCACTTGGTCAACAATCTGTCTTATTACACTTTGAAATGTCCTCCACCTTATTTAGCAGATGGTTCAATCTGTGTTTAATGAATTACACAGATGTAGCTGTCTACGTATGTTCAGTTGTCCATGGAATGGAATGATTGGTAGGAGTGAATGTTCGTGAGTTAAATTTTGACTAGTGTTTTTTGATACATGTTTTATAAATTGCCATTTTATATTGTATATAAAACAAAATTAATTCAAATTCAAATAAGTGACATTTATTAATATTTTTTTAAAAAGATAAATGTTTAAAATGTGGCATTCCCTATCCCTTTGGTCCATTTTTGTGTGTTCTTATAAGCACACAGGTGTACAGCAGAATGCAAGCACGGGGCACCATGGGCACTGTAAGACCAGGCAATGCCATTCAAGGGATACAGTGCTGCTTTAGAAACCCATATATTTAGGACTCTCTACACCCCAGTTTCCAGTATCCCGTTATCCCTATGCTTCTGGGTCCAAGGGGCAACATTAGTTCATTGGGCTCTTTCTGTCTGGTGCTAACTGAGCACCCAGTGGCAGGTACTGATCCCACCAGGCATCTCAGGTAGTGCCTCATGAAAGGTTTTTACAACAATCACAACTATCTTATGAATACAAAAGCAAACAAGATGTTTACGCAAATGTCCTTTTTGTGATAGCCTCAAAACAGTGTGGTTCACCTGGGGTTCTCAAAATATATACGTGTGTCACCCATATTGTGTAAGCATGGGAAAGGTGCTTGCCAGGCACTGCCGTAGTGGTATTAAATGGCCATTGAAGGAAGCAGTTGCAAAAGTGTGAGCACGTGGACATCATAGCAGTGCTGGCAAATGCCTAATACTTACACAAGTAAAAACTGATGGGCTTTCCAATGATTTTTTTTTAACAAGACTTCAGTAAAGTACACAGATAGTGCTTATAAATTGAATGGCTGAAGTCAGGACTGGTTAAGACATGTTTGTTACACCAGTAGCACATTTATATAATCAATCAAGTCATTAACTCTCAGAAGACTGCTTTGTAAAAACACTGACATGCCCTTTGAGTGCACGGTTTAACAGTAAACACCTGATTAAAGCAAGCACAAAGAGTTCCCATGAAGGAGTGTTTAGGGTGGGGAGGGGCAGGCACTAGGTGGTAATGGCCATAGGGATTAGCATGCCTATGAGCAGTCAATTAATGGTTGGGTAAATACCCAAACAAAATCTACATTCTCAGGGCCCCATCCACCGCCCAAACGACTCAAAATGTGCTTGTAGCACATACTGCTGCCATCAGACTCACCCACACTCTGAATGCCGATGGACCCCCCCCTCCGCCAAGCCCCCCAGCCACCCGTACATGCAGTCGACCACCCACCATCTTATCCCAAAATATCACTCGCCAGCACATCACACATGCTGGATACTACCCACATGCAACCATAAGCTCTGCAGCAGCATGGCACACAGCACGAACCAGGGCCCCATCATGACTATTAAGCTGTGAATTGATGCAATTCACGGATGATGGTTTGAGGTCCACTTTTTTGAGATGAGGGGTGGGTCACTTTTTTTGGGTGTCCGGGCCTATTTCTTGTCCCAGTCCAACCCTGATCTGAACGCCAGTAAAGTAGCACACAGATACCAATACAGCTTTCCCAAACTAAAGTAACAGCCCATTCCACAATCACACACCTCTGTATGTATGCCTACCCTCATGTTCAGACACTCATGCACAGTGCACACATATACATTGCACAAACTCCAAACCCACACTTTCCTTTTTTCTCCAACAGACACTAACGAATGCCTACAAACAAGCAATTCCATAGAAAACAACGCAGAAATAGAGTAGATCAAGCTGAAAGCGTACAGAATAGCGATCCGCCTCTAGTAAAATTTGTACAGAAAATTCAAACAAAACAGCTAATAAACTAAAGCACCTAACAGGAAAGAAACTGTAATTCCTCTTTCAAAATGTCAAAATAAAAAGAAATGTACTAAGAAATTTGCAACTTCCACTATTGCTAACAGTGCACCTTGAAATGGTAATGTAGCCACAATTAAGCATTCCAAAAAATGTATTTTATAAAAAAATGTTCCACCACAGAATCCTTCAAAACCTTATAAAAACAAGGGGAAAAATCACACTCAACACTTAAAACTTACCACAGAAAACTGATCCTGGAAGCTCTTGTAGACAGTGCTATGCTCCTCAAAAGGAAATTCTTTATACCAATTTCAAACAGAATGAAACCACTAACAAAATTAATTTGTAAACTACAACCAGTACTTTGCAACAAACGCAATAACGCATAGATACTGAAAGTAAGAGACCCCAGATACTGCTGGCAAATCACCCAACAGAGTCAATAAAGGTGCATCCCAGAAGGGAATAAAACCAAGACCAAGTGATAGTGCGATTAAAGGCTTTATCTAAATTAGGGCAAACAGAATCTACTCTGCTCACGCCAAGGGCGCTCTGCAGGAAACATTTTACAACTCATTTTTATACCTTTTTTTGTCATCCAAGAGAGGGGAGGCGTAAGGGGTACAGAATCAATCGGGATTGGACACTTAGAGTAGGCACCTATAGGTGCTATAGGGTCAGCGATGGCTGATTGGTCCACGGGCACGTGATGAGATGACATGGTGCTTGGGGGTCAAACGTTCAGCTGGGCTCATCAGCCTGGCATCCCATGTTGATTCTTTGACATCCTATCTTTGCAACATTTTGCCCTTGTGACCACACATTCTCATTAATTCATAACTCGCACCTGTTCGTTCCGCGGCAAGGTCTGTATCTTAACACTTGTGAATACAGGGTTCTAAGGCATGCTTATTTATTGCTGGTCATGAATTATTCGCCTCTATCAAAGGTATTACTCCCCTGTCCAAATGTATTCAGAATATACTAGGCAAGGGGTAGAGGTTAAGCGGTCAGTGTATGGTCGGGGGTGTCCATTCAGCATCAAAAAGGGGAATTTCAGAATATATGGCTAGGATGACAGGGTTACAAAAGGTACATATCATGATATACATGCACTTACTTCATTGTGGGGGTTCAGGCTCTGAATGTTCACGCATCACTAACTCTCTCTGTTGACACCAAGGTGATCTGGGGCGAGTTGAGGCCCCCTTTGCAGTTTGGTCCCACACTATACAATGGTTCAAGAACTTTCACAATACAATTAACATACCACTGTTTAACACATGGCTGGCTGTTTTGTATTTGAGTCACGTAGGCTCAGAGCATGCTTTATCTTTATATAACTAAACATTTTACTACAAAAAGAGACAAAGAATTTGTTAATGAATAACTGAGTGTTAAAACATTGCTTTGACTTGAAAATCACTTATTCATAACGTGCTGGTTGCAGCTAAGGATTTATGAGGGTACCAGCTAGGAGCGACTAACTTCTGCAGTGTACTTATTCAACATTATACATGCATTTACATTCAGTCTTGTTAAAGATGAGGTAGCATGTGCTGGTACGTACAGATTTATATTTAGTTAAACATTATGATGTTGCAACTTAGTTGTTATGAGCATTTCAGAATTATAGGTTGACATACATCGTGCTTTCAACATAGCAGGTTAGCATAGAAGCTTCCAGTTACACATGTATATGTGATTACATGGTTTTACTTGTAAGCCTTCTTAGCTTTTCATCTGATTTGTATGATCTTCCACAAGAAGAGAAGGCATGCTTACTTTTATCCATGTCAAGGGAAAATAGTTCCCTCCCTTGCCTTGAAGTGCTTTGAAACACATTGTGCATAGTCGCTAAATAAACTATCATATCATATCATATCTTCCATCATCGCTTTATTGCCATGTTGCCCTTCATTTGTAATAAAACACACCCCTCTCGGAGAAGTGGAACACTTCTTTTGGAGAAAATAATATCAACCCAGAGGAGCATCACACATGCACATGCTTTTGTGGATCAAAGATGCTCCTAAATTTGGTCAGGACAGTGATGCAACTGTTTTGCAGTTCATTCACAAATATGTAATTTACGAAATACCTTCAAAAAGTACACATAGCAACCTACATGCACACATGTTGCTTTTTCAAATACACAAGTGTGGCAAGTATTGTCGGGTCAAAGATAAAAACAAAGGCACATATTACACCAAATGCCACTTTGGTTTACCTAAACCAGTTTCAGAAACAGGACAAGTAGACAGCTTCATGTCTTCGGTTAAACACAGTGTGAAAGGTGTCCGCCTATGGAATGCAAATATAGATGTGCAGTAGAAACCGAGCTGAAAGACCTCTGGGATGACATATTATCTGACAAAACACTGTTCCAGAAATTGTATAGCTTTGGCAAAAAAATTCTCTCCCATAGAGAATGTGGCTGCTACGAAGCCGCAGACCATTTAACCGGGACCGCCTTATATGGGAAATCTGAAAACATAGTCTGGCTAAGCCTTGGTCCTGATGCATCCAGAAAAAAAGTTCTCTAATTACACCAAGACATAGAAACAATAGCCAAAAACGATCCCAACAGCCAGGACATTTTGAAAAACAACTTAATGGACACATACTACCCAAACAGGAGTACTGCTTTAGAAACCATGTGCCTATACCACATAGCCCAAAACTTCTCATACAAAAATAATATTAAACCAGATGAGAAAAAAAGGTAAATACACAGTTGAAAGTTGGGAGGGTAGCCTGGTTAAACTTACCAAATGAAGCCTGATTAATCATATGAAGCTCTCATTAAAAACTCCTCAACACAAAGAACTGTACTACATGGCCCTACTACACATTTCTAAATCATGGAGGAAAGAAGAAAATGTATTTGACACCTATGCCTCCTAGGAAGATGCTTTCAATGCAAGTGAAAGCACTATAAAGATATAAACTTTACGCAGTACAAAATCATATTGCACGATGAACGCCAACAAGAAGAACTTCAAGCACAACTAATCATAGAGACTCCTGAGACCAGTCATCCTTCTCTGACAGGAAGCCAAGAACCACTTGGACAGTCAGTCACTCATAGCAAGTGAGGAAGAATTAGCCATGACTGAAGTAGAAAACACCATATTTCAATATGAGCAATCTGCAGAAGACTTAGCTCTACTGAAATCACAACTAAGCAATGAGCGGCACAGCATTTTCCTAGACGTAACTAACGAAATTGAACATGGTGTTCTGCATGAAACTGCCCGCAACCAGTACATCATAATACAGTAAGCTACCAAATAATCTGCCCAGTGGCCACAACCCAAACACAGAAGGCATCAACTTCAGACCCTGTCAATTCTGCACACATAGTATTCCAGTACGTGCAACCAGTCAGCACACTCTTTAGTCCAATAAGCCAGCCGGCTGAGGCCCTGTCCACTTTTCTAAACATACCATTAAAGTACTTCAACCAGTGGGCACACTCATGGACTCTTCAGTACAACACCTCCGGCCATGCACCCATTACTATAGTACCCGGTCGCAATCACCACAACATAACACAGCCATACACCCAACAATCTGTACACTGGCCAAACCCACACAAATAAGCCAGCCACCTGAGGCCCTGTTCACTTCTATACATACAATATTCCAGTATGTGCAACCAGACAGCACATTCTTGAGTCCAATAGGCCAGCCACCTGGGGCCCTATCCACTTCTAAACATATATTCCAGTACATGCAACCACTCAGCACACTCTTAAATCCAATTAGCCAGCCACCTGAGACCCTATCCGCTTTTCTATACATACCATTACAGTACTTCAACCAGTGGACACACTCTTGGACTCGTGTGTGCATCGCCTCCAGCCATACACCCAAAACTATTGTACCTAGCCACAATTACATCCCACTGCATACAGTCTAGTACACCCAAGAATCTCGAGACAACAAACCACCTGACACACACCCAGTCCACTTTTGTACACATACTGTTACACTACTTACAGGCAATGCATAGACCATTGGGTACATGGCCTCCAGCCATACACCCAACAGTTTAGTAGCTGGTACCAATCACCACAGCATAATACAGCCATGCACCCAACAATCTATGCACTGTAATAACCCACACAAAGGAGCCAACCACCTGAGACCCGGTCCACTTCTGTACACATAGCATTCCAGTACGTACAACCAGTCAGCACACTCTTCAAACCAATAAGCCACCCACCTAAGGCCTTGTACACTTTTCCAGACATACTACATCAAAACTGAATAGACCCTCACCAATACATACAATAAGTATACAATTATTGGTGTCATACGTCCTTGTAATCAACACATTGCATTCTGTACAAATATGTGTACAATCCATATACCAGCCTCACAATGTTTGGATGCATGGCTGTATTATGTCGCAGTGGTTGTGGCCAGGGCCTAGAGTCTTGGGTGCATGGCCTAGGGCCTGCGGCATCTGGCCATGCACCCAAGAGTCTAGGCCCTGGCCACAACCACTGCAACATAATACAGCCATGCATGCAAACATCTGCCCACTTACCACAGCCCAGAAACATAACACAGGCACCTGAGACCCTGCCCACTTCAGTTGGCATACTATTATAGTACGTCCAACCAATGGACAAACTCTTGGATGCATGGCCACTGCACCCAACATTCTATTAAGTGTCCGCAACCAATAAATCATAACACAGTAAATTACCCAAGAATCTGCTCAGTGGCCACTACCTACACATAAGCCATCCACTTGAGGCCTTTCCACTTCTGTACACATAGTATTCCAACACTTCACCCACTGGGCACACTTCTGGACTGTTGACTCCATCACCTCTAGCCATGCGCCCAAGACTCTAGTAGCTCATCACAATCACTGCAGCATACCACAGCCATGCACCCAACAATCTGTACACTGCCCACAACCCACACACATAAATCAGCCACCTGAGACCCTGTACACTTCTATACATGCAGTATTCCAGTACATGCAGCCAGTCACCGCACTCTTGAACTCTTGAGTGCATCACCTGCAGCCGTACTCCCAAAACTATAGTAGCTGGACACAATTGCGTCCCATTATATTACTTACAGCCAAGGGACCGACTCTTGGGGACATAACCTACAGTCATAAACCCAAAAGGCCAACACCTCCTCACAATCACCACAGCATAATACAGCCATGCACCCAACAATGTATACACTACCATAACTCACACACATAAACCAACCACCTGAGGCCCTGTCCACTTCTCTAGACATAGTATTCCAATAGGTACAACCAGTCAGCACACTCTTCAATCCAATAAGCCAGCCACCAAAGGCCCTGTACACTTTTCTACACATGCTATATGAAAACTGCATAGACCCTCAACAATACAAACAGTAAGTATACCATTATTGGTATCACACTTATTTGTATTCTGCACATTGCATTCTGTACACATATTTGTGCAATCCATACACAAGTATCACAATGTTGACTACATGGCTGTATTTTGTTGCAATGGTTGTGGCCAAGGCCTAGATTCTGGGGTACATGGCCTACGGCCTCCGGCCATTGACCCAAGAGTCTAGGTCCTGGCCACAACCACTGCAACATAATACAGCCATGGATAAAATCATCTGCCCACTTACCACAACCCACAAATATAACACAACCACCTGAAGCCCTATCCACTTTTTTTCACAAACTATTATAGTACTTCCAGCCAATGGACAGACTCTTGGATGCATGGCATCTGCACCCAAGACTCTACTAACTGCCCATAACCAATACATCATAATGCAGTAAATTACCCAAGAATCTGCCCAGTGGCCGCAACCCACACACAGAAGCCACCCACATGAGGCCCTATCCATTTCCATAGATATGAGACAACATTCCGACTCAGGCGTTAAGGGGTTTACGGCGCCGTAAACGGCGCCAACCCTTAACGCCTGATTACAAGGTTCCCTTTGCGGGATGGCTTTTAACGGCTGCTTTTTGCAGCCGTTAAAAGCCATGCCGCAAAGGGACCTTAGCGATAATTACGGCACCGTAATTTACGGTGGCGTAATTATCGCCTTTCCCCATTCCCATTATGCCCTATGGGGCAAAAATGGGAATGGGGAAGGGTAAAATGGGAAATGGGGATTTACCGCCCCTCTCACCTTGGAATGGGGCGGTAAATCCGCCAACCACCATGGCGTAAACATAGTTTACGCCATGGTGGTAAGGGTACGACCCAGGCGGTAACTTACCGCCTGGGTCATAATGAGGCCCATAGTATTCTAGTAAGTACAACCAGTCACCACACTCTTCAATCCAATAAGCCAGCTGCCTGAGACTTTGTCCACTTTTTTTACACATACCATTACAGTACTTCAACCAGTGGCGCACTCCTGAACTCCTGAATGCATCACCTCTAGCCAAGCACCTAAGACTCTAGTACCTCGTCAAAATCACCAAAGCATAACACAGCCATGCACCCATCAATCTGTACACTAGCCACAACCCACACACATAAACAAGCCACCTGAGACCCTGTCCACTTCTATGCATACAATATTCCAGTACGTACAACGAGTAAGCACACTCTTCAATCCAATAAGCCAGCTGCCTGAGGCCCTGTCCACTTTTCTACACATACCATTACAGTACTTCAACCAGTGGGCACACTCCTGAACTTCTGATTGCATCACCTCCAGCCATGCACCCAAGACTCTAGTAGCTGCTCACAATCACAGCAACATAACACAGCCATGCACCCAACAATCTGCACACTGGCCACAACCTACCCACATAAGCCTGAGGCCATGTCCACTTCTATACCCATACTATTTCAGTACTTGCAACCAGTTGGCAGACTCTTGGATGCAATAAACCAGCCGCCTGAGGCCATGTCCACTTCTGTACACATACTATTGCAGTGCTTGCAACCAGTGGACAGAGTCTTGGGTGCAGGGGCTTGCCACACACCACAGCATAATACAGCCTATACAAACATCCTCATATCATCTACAATCCACTCCCATACAATAATTAATCCTGCCTGCAGTCGCCAAATAAGCTGCTCACCTGACAATCTATCCATGAACTGCTGTGATGCACACTGGCCACAACCCACACACAAAAGCCAGCCTCCTGAGGCCCTGTCCACTTCTATACACATACTATTGCAGTACTTGCAGCCAGTTGGCAGACTCTTCGGTGCAATAAGTCATCCGCCTGAGGACCTGTCGACTTCTGTACACATATTATTGCAGTACTTTCAACCAGTGGGCAAACTCTTGGGTGCATGCCCGTAGAGCCTAGGGGCTTGTCACACACACCACAGCATAATACAGCCTATACAAGCATCCTCATATCATCTACAATCCACTCCCCTACCCTAATTATGCCTGCTGCAGTCACCTCATAAACTGCTCGTCTCAAGACCTATCCTACCTTAATGAAGGCTGCCTGTAGTCACCATATAAGCTGCCTGTCTGAGGATCTATCTGCACACTACCAACGTGCACACTGGCCACAACCCAAGAGTCTAGGGGCTTGCCACACACCACCGCATAATACAGCCCATACAAACATCCTCATATCATCTACAATCCACTCCCCTACCCTAATTAAGCCTGCCTGCAGTCACCACATAAGCTGCTCACCTCAGGACCTATCCTACCTTAATGAAGGCTGCCTGCAGTCACCATATAAGCTGCTCTCGTTTGCAGACACCGGGGACACCACACCATCTTCTTCCACCTAAACAAATACATCATATGAACCATTTTTTACTCCCTCAGCCTTTCCAGCCCCTCTTCCCACCACCAGATGCACTAACGCATGTTTTTGAGTCCCTTTTGCCACTGCACCATCCACGGATATCTGTGGATACAACAGGGTGGGCGTTTCCGAAAATTATGATGCACATCACGCTTCCCTCCAGCCAATCAGCTGGCACAGAGTGTGTCCACGGACACAACATGGCCCTCTGGTCCAATCGGAGTCCGGTCTACGGAGAGGAGCGAGATATCACACATTTTTGGGACCTATTTTACCTGTTTTTAACAAAACTACATTATGGATTTTCAACAAATTTACAAAAGCACACTTTCAGGATGAAGCTGCCGATCCTGCCACAAATTTGATGAAAATGTGTCCAGTTGTTTGGGCTGTACATGTGAGCAAAGTTTTTTTTTCCATTCAGTTTATGGAAAAAAAATAAAAAATTGGGACCCCTATAATGTCCAAATTTAGCAGGAAAATTCAGAGCAGGCCAAATACTGTTTCTGCAAAGTCTGGTGAGGTTTGGTTCAGGGGGGGCAAAGTTATAGGGGGGGTCCCAAAACTTTTTTTTTTCCCATAGACATAATGGGAAAAAACTTTGCTCACGCCTACAGCCCAAACCACTGGACGGATTTACACCAAATTTGCAGCAGGAGCGGCGGCTTGGTCCCAAAAGCGCGCTTTATTTTATTTGGTGTAAATCTGTCCAGTAGTTTTTTAAAAAAAGACAAAAATGTAAGTGAAAAAAATTAGTGATATCTGTGTCCGCTTCGCGGACACACTTCCCTGTTCGCTCCACAGACAGGACAGGGATTGGGCAAGTGACTTGCGTGATGTCCGCGGACATCTGATGTGCTCTCCCATTGGCTGTAGTGAAGCGTGCTGTGTGTCTTATTTTCAGAGATGCCCGCCATCTTAGTTTATTGTTCGTATATTGGCATCTGTGGCAAGCTCTGTGGTGACTTCAGACTTCACAAGTGATTATCACAACTTAACAAGCAAAAATTCCGATGCGATAAAATCAGAGGACAGCGGGGCCTCCAATGGGGCTGTGTGAGGCTCATGTGGATTACACTTCCTGAATGTCCCAGGCTGCTGCAGACTTGCAGGAGACACGCCATCAATACACGGTGGCCTGCGGAGGACCGAGGAGCGGATATCCAGGTCCCCCCACCCCCGCTCATTACTCGTGTCTCGCTCCTGTATCCCCCCACCGAGCGCTCATTACCCGTGTCTCCCTCGTGTTCCCCCCACCCCCTGCTCATTACCTGTGTCTCTCTCTTGTTTCCCCCACCCCCCGCTCATTACCCGTGACTCCCTCCTGTACCCCCCAAACCCAGCTCATGCCCATGTCTCTCTCTTGTTTCCCCCCACCCCCTGCTCATTACCCGTGTGTCCCTCCTGTACCACCCCACCCCACCCCCCACTCATGCCTGTGTCTCTCTCTTGTTTCCCCCACCCACCGCTCATGCCCCGTGTCTCCCCTGTTCCCACCCACCCCCTGCTCATGCCCCGTATCTCGCTCCTGTTCCTCCCACCCCCGCTCATGTCCTGTGTCCCCCCTGTTCCCCCCCACTCCCCGCTCATCATGCCCCGTGTCTCCCTCCTGTTCCACCCCACCCCATGCTCATGCCCTGTGTCTCCCTGCTGTTGCCCCCCACCCCCCGCTCATGCCCCATGTCTCTCTCCTGTTACATCCACCCCCTCTCATGCCCCGAGTCTCTCTCCTGTTACAACCCCACCCCCCCGGTCATGCCCCGTGTCTCTCTCTTGTTGCCCCCCACCCCCGCTCATGCCCCGTGTCTCCCTCGTGTTCCCCCACCCCCTGCTCATGCCTGCGTCTCCCTCGTGTTCCCCCACCCCCTGCTCATTACCCGTGTCTCTCTCTTGTTTCCCCCACGCCCCGCTCATTACCTGTGTCTCCCTCCTGTACCCCCCATCCCCGCTCATGCCCGTGTCTCTCTCTTGTTACCCCCATCCCCCGCTCATGCCCCATGTCTCCCTCTTGCCCCGTGTCTCCCTTGTGTTCCCCCCACCCCCCTGCTCATGCCCCATGGCTCCCTGCTGTTGCCCCCCACCCCCTCTCATGCCCCGTGTCTCCCTCGTGTTCCCCCACCCCCCTCATGCCCCGTGTCTCCCCCGCTCATGCCCCGTGTCTCTCTCCTGTTACCCCCACCCCCTCTCATGCCCCATGTCTCCCTCGTGTTCCCCCCACCCCCGCTCATGCCCCATGTCTTCCTGCTGTTCCCCCCACGGTGTTGCCTCTCATGCCCCGTGTCTCCCTCGTGTTCCCCCACCCCCTCTCATGCCCCGTGTCTCTCTCCTCTTACCCCCACCCCCCGCTCACGCCCCGTGTCTCCCTCTTGTTGCCCCTCATGCCCGTGTCTCTCTCATGTTCCCCCCACCCCCGCGCATGCCCCGTGTCTTCCTCGTATTCCCCCCACCCCCGCTCATGCCCCGTGTCTCCCTCCTGTTACCCCCCACCCCCCGCTCACGCCCTGTGTCTCCCTCCTGTTGCCCCCCACCCCATGCTCATGCCCCGTGTCTCTCTCCTGTTAAACCCCATCCCCCGCTCATGCCCTGTGTCTCCCTCGTGTTCCCCCCACCCCCCGCTCATGCCCCGTGTCTCCCTCATGATCCCCACACCCTCGCTCATGCCCCATGTCTTCCTGCTGTTCCCCCCCGGTCATGCCCAGTGTCTCCCTGCTCTTGCCCCCCACCCCCCGCTCATGCCCTATGTCTCCCTCATGTTCCCCTCACCCCCATTCATGCCCTGTGTCTCCCTGCTGTTGCCCCCACCCCCTGCTCATGCCCCGTGTCTCCCTGCTGTTGCCCCCCACATCCCCTCATGCCCCGTGTCTCCCTCCTGTTGCCCCCCACCCCCTGCTCATGCCCCATGTCTCCCTGCTGTTGCCCCCCACCACCCGCTCATGCCCCGTTTCTCCCTGCTGTATCCCTCCACCCCTCGCTCATGCCCCATGTCTCCCTGCTGTTGCCCCAAAACCCCACTCATGCCCCGTGTCTCCCTGCTGTTGTCCCCCACCCCCCGCTCATGCCCTGTGTCTCCCTCGTGTTCCCCCCGACCCCCCGCTCATGCCCCGTGTCTCCCTATTGTTGCCCCCACCCCCCGCTCATGCCCCGTGTCTCCCTGCTGTTGCCCCCCATGCCCCGCTCATGCCCCATGTCTCCCTGCTGTTGCCCCCACCCACCGCTCATGCCCCGTGTCTCCCTCGTGTTCCCCCTGACCCCCCGCTCATGCCCCGTGTCTCTTTGCTGTTGCCCCCAGCCCCCGCTCATGCCCCTTGTCTCCCTGCTGTTGCCCCCCACCCCCTGCTCATGCCCCGTGTCTCTCTTCTGTTGCCCCCCACCCCCCGTGTCTACCTGCTGTTGCCCCCACCTGTCGGTCAGGCCCCGTGTCTTCCTGCTGTTGCCCCCCACCCCCCACTCATGCCCATGTCTCTCTCCTGTTGCCCACCACCCCCGCTCATGCCCCGTGTCTCCCTGCTGTTGCCCCCAGCCCCCAGTCATGTCCGTGTCTCCCTGCTGTTGCCCCCAACCCCCCGCTCATGCCCTGTGTCTCTCTCCTATTCCCCCACCCCCGGTCATGCCCCATGTCTCCCTGCTGTTGCCCCTCATCCCCGCTCATGCCCCGTGTCTCCCTCCTGTTGCCCCCACCCCTCACTCATGCCCCGTGTCTCTCTCCTGTTGCCCCCACCCCCCTGTTCATTCCCCGTGTCTCCCTGCTCCTGCCCCCCACCCCCTGCTCATGCCCGTATCTCCCTGCTGTTTCCCCCCACCCCTCGCTAATGCCCCGTGTCTCCCTGCTGTTGCCTCCCATCCCCCGCTCATGCCCCGTGTCTCCCTGCTGTTCCCCCCCACCCACCGCTCATGCCCCGTGTCTCCCTCATGTTCCCCCCGACTCCCCGCTCATGCCCTGTGTCTGCTTGCTGTTGCCCCCCACCCCCTGCTCATGCCCCATGTCTCCATGCTGTTGCCAAGCACCCCCTACTCATGCCCCATGTCTCTCTCCTGTTGCCCCTCACCCCCGGTCATGCCCCATGTCTCCCTGCTGTTGCCCCCCACGCCCCGCTCATGCCCCGTGTCTCTCTCCTGTTGCCCCCCCACCCCCCGCTCATGCCCCGTGTCTCCCTGCTGTTGCCCCCCACCCCCCGCTCATGCCCATGTCTCTCTCCTGTTGCCCCCCACACCCTGCTCATGCCCTGTGTCTCTCTCCTGTTCCCACCACCCCCCAGTCATGCCCCATGTCTCCCTGCTGTTGCCCCTCACCCCTGCTCATGTCCCGTGTCTCCCTACTGTTGCCCCCACCCCCCGCTCATGTCCCGTGTCTCCCTCCTGTTGCCCCCACCCCCCGCTTATGCCCCGTGTCTCTCTCCTGTTACCCCACCCCCGCTCATGCCATGTGTCTCCCTGCTGTTGACCCCACCCCCTGCTCATGCCCCGTGTCTCCCTGCTGTTGCCCCCCACCCCCGCTCATGCCCCGTGTATCCCTGCTGTTGCCCCCCACCACTCGCTCATGCCCCATGTCTCCCTGCTGTTGCCCCCCAGCCCCCGCTCATGCCCCGTGTATCCCTGCTGTTGCCCCCCACCACTCGCTCATGCCCCATGTCTCCCTGCTGTTGCCCCCCAGCCCCCGCTCATGACCCATGTCTCCCTGCTGTTGCCCCCCACCCCCCACTCATGCCCATGTCTCTCTCCTGTTGCCCACCACCCCCGCTCATGCCCCGTGTCTCCCTGCTGTTGCCCCCAGCCCCCAGTCATGTCCGTGTCTCCCTGCTGTTGCCCCCAACCCCCCGCTCATGCCCTGTGTCTCTCTCCTATTCCCCCACCCCCGGTCATGCCCCATGTCTCCCTGCTGTTGCCCCTCATCCCCGCTCATGCCCCGTGTCTCCCTCCTGTTGCCCCCACCCCTCACTCATGCCCCGTGTCTCTCTCCTGTTGCCCCCACCCCCCTGTTCATTCCCCGTGTCTCCCTGCTCCTGCCCCCCACCCCCTGCTCATGCCCGTATCTCCCTGCTGTTTCCCCCCACCCCTCGCTAATGCCCCGTGTCTCCCTGCTGTTGCCTCCCATCCCCCGCTCATGCCCCGTGTCTCCCTGCTGTTCCCCCCCCACCCACCGCTCATGCCCCGTGTCTCCCTCATGTTCCCCCCGACTCCCCGCTCATGCCCTGTGTCTGCTTGCTGTTGCCCCCACCCCCTGCTCATGCCCCATGTCTCCATGCTGTTGCCAAGCACCCCCTACTCATGCCCCATGTCTCTCTCCTGTTGCCCCTCACCCCCGGTCATGCCCCATGTCTCCCTGCTGTTGCCCCCCACCCCCCGCTCATGCCCCGTGTCTCTCTCCTGTTGCCCCCCCACCCCCCGCTCATGCCCCGTGTCTCCCTGCTGTTGCCCCCCACCCCCCGCTCATGCCCATGTCTCTCTCCTGTTGCCCCCCACACCCTGCTCATGCCCTGTGTCTCTCTCCTGTTCCCACCACCCCCCAGTCATGCCCCATGTCTCCCTGCTGTTGCCCCTCACCCCTGCTCATGTCCCGTGTCTCCCTACTGTTGCCCCCACCCCCCGCTCATGTCCCGTGTCTCCCTCCTGTTGCCCCCACCCCCCGCTTATGCCCCGTGTCTCTCTCCTGTTACCCCACCCCCGCTCATGCCATGTGTCTCCCTGCTGTTGACCCCACCCCCTGCTCATGCCCCGTGTCTCCCTGCTGTTGCCCCCCACCCCCGCTCATGCCCCGTGTATCCCTGCTGTTGCCCCCCACCACTCGCTCATGCCCCATGTCTCCCTGCTGTTGCCCCCCAGCCCCCGCTTATGACCCATGTCTCCCTCCTGTTGCCCCCGCACCCCCCGCTCATGCCCTGTGTCTCCCTGCTGTAGCCCCCACCCCCTGCTCATGCCCCGTGTCTCTCTCCTGTTACCCCCACCCCCAGCTCATGCCTCGTGTCTCCCTCATGTTCCCCCACCCCCTGCTCATGCCCCGTGTCTCCCTGCTGTTGCCCCCCACCCTCCGCTCATGCCCCGCGTCTCCCTGCTGTTGGCCCTCCCCCGCTCATGCCCCGTGTCTCTCTCCTGTTGCCCCCCAACCCCTTCTCATGCCCCGTGTCTCTCTCCTGTTACCCCCACCCCCTCTCATGCCCCGTGTTTCTCTCCTGTTGCCCCCCACTCCCCGGTCATGCCCCGTGTCTCCCTGCTGTTGCCCCCCACCCCCCGCTCATGCCCCATTTCTCTCTCCTGTTACCCCCACCCCCTCTCATGCCCCATTTCTCTCTCCTGTTGCCCCCCACCCCAGTCATGCCCCGTGTCTCCCTGCTGTTGCCCCCCGCTCATGCCCCGTGTCTCTCTCCTGTTGCCCCCCACCCTCCGCTCATGCCCCGCGTCTCCCTGCTGTTGGCCCTCCCCCGCTCATGCCCCGTGTCTCTCTCCTGTTGCCCCCCAACCCCTTCTCATGCCCCGTGTCTCTCTCCTGTTACCCCCACCTCCTCTCATGCCCCATTTCTCTCTCCTGTTGCCCCCCACCCCAGTCATGCCCCGTGTCTCCCTGCTGTTGCCCCCGCTCATGCCCCGTGTCTCTCTCCTGTTGCCCCCCACCCCCCAGTCATGCCCCATGTCTCCCTGCTGTTGCCCCTCACCCCGCTCATGCCCTGTGTCTACCTGCTGTTGCCCCCCACCCCTGCTCATGCCCCGTGTCTCTCTACTGTTGCCCCCACCCTCCGCTCATGCCCCGTGTCTCTCTCCTGTTACCCTCCACCCCCTCTCATGCCCCATGTCTCCCTGCTATTGTCCCCCACCCCCGCTCATGCCCCGTGTCTATCTCCTTTTGCCCCCACCCCCTGCTCATGCCCTGTGTCTCTCTCCTGTTACCCCCCACCCCCTCTCATGCCCCGTGTCTCCCTGCTGTTGCCCCCCACTCATGCCCCGTGTCTCCCTACTATTGCCCCCCAACCTCCTTTCATGCCCCGTGTCTCTCTCCAGTTACGCCTCCACCCCCCTCTCATGCCCTGTGTCCCTCTCCTGTTACCCCCACCCCCTCTCATGCCCCGTGTCTCTCTCCTGTTACCCTCCAACCCCTCTAATGCCCCGTTTATCTCTCCTGTTGCCCCCCACTCATGCTCCGTGTCTCTTACCCTGTTTCTCTGTTGTTGCCCCCCAACCCCCGCTCATGCCCCATGTCTCCCTGCTGTTTCCACCCACCCCTGCTCATGCCCCGTGTCTCTCTCCTGTTACCCCCCACCCCGCTCTCATGCCCCGTGTCTCCCTTGTGTTCCCCCATCCCCCGCTCATGCCCCGTGTATCCCTGATTTTGCCCCCAACCCCCCTCTCATGCCCCATGTCTCTCTCCTGTTACCCCCAACCCCCCTCTCATGCCCTGTGTCTCTCTCCTGTTGCCCCCCACCACCCTGTCATGCCCCATGTCTACCTGCTGTTGCCCCCACCCCCCGCTCATGCCCCGTGTCTCTCTCCTGTTACCCCCTACCCCCGGTCATGCCCCGTATCTCCCTGCTGTTTCCCCCCACCCCCCGCTCATGCCCTGTGTCTCTCTCCTGTTGCCCCCACCCCCGGTCATGCCCCATGTCTCCCTGCTGTTGCCCCCCACCCCCCGCTCATGCCCCGTGTCTCTCTCCTGTTACCCCCCACCCCCCTCTCATGCTCTGTGTCTCTCTCCTGTTTCCCCCCACCCCCAGTCATGCCCCATGTCTCCCTGCTGTTGCCCCCACCCCCCACTCATGCCCTTTGTCTGTCTCCTGTTACCCCCCACCACCGGTCATGCCCGGTGTCTCCCTGCTGTTGCCCCCCACCCCCTGCTCATGCCCCGTGTCTCTCTCCTGTTACCCCCACCCCCTCTCATGCCCCGTGTCTCCCTGCTGTTTCCCCCTCTCCCCCACGCTTATGCCCCGTGTCTCTCTCCTGTTACCCCACGCCCCCGCTCATGCCCCGTGTCTCCCTGCTGTTGCCCCCCACCCCCGCTCATGCCCCGTGTCTCCCTGGTGTTGCCCCCCACCCCCAATCATGCCCCGTGTCTCCCTGCTGTTGCCCCCCACCCACCGCTCATGCCCTGTGTCTCTCTCCTGTTCCCCCACCCCCGCTCATGCCCTGTGTCTCTCTGCTGTTGCCCCCCCACTCGCTCATGCCCCATGTCTCCCTGCTGTTGCCCCCCACCCCCACTCATGCCCCGTGTCTCCCTGCTGTAGCCCCCCACCCCCAATCATGCCCCGTGTCTCCCTGCTGTTGCCCCCCACCCACCGCTCATGCCCTGTGTCTCTCTCCTGTTCCCCCACCCCCGCTCATGCCCCATGTATCCCTGCTTTTGCGCCCCACCCCTTGCTAATGCCCCGAGTCTCCCTGCTGTCGACCCCCACCCCCCGCTCATGCCCTGTCTCTCCCTGCTGTTGCCAACCACGCCCTGCTCATGCACCGTGTCTCCCTCGTGTTCCCCCGACCCCCCACTCATGCCCCGTGTCTGCCTGCTGTTGCCCACACCCCCCGCTCATGCCCCGTGTCTCCCTGCTGTTGCCAACCACCCCCTGATCATGCCCCGTGTCTCTCTCCTGTTGCCCCCCACCCCCGGTCATGCCCCGTGTCTCCCTGCTATTGCCGCCCACCCCCCGCTCATGCCCCGTGTCTCACTGCTGTTGCCCCCACCCCTGCTCATGCCCCGTGTCTCCCTTTCTGTAGCTCCCACGCCCTGCTCATGCCCCGTGTCTCTCTCCTGTTACCCCCACCCCCCACTCATGCCCTGTGTCTCCCTCGTGTTCCCCCCACCCCCTGCTCATGCCCCGTGTCTCCCTGCTGTTGCCCCCACACTCCGGTCATGCCCCGTGTCTCCCTGCTGTTGGCCCTCCCCCCGCTCATGCCCCGTGTCTCTCTCCTGTTACCCCCCCACCCCCCTCTCATGCCCTGTGTCTCTCTCCTGTGACCCCCAACCCCCTCTCATGCCCCGTCTCTCTCTCCTGTTGCCCCCCAACCCCCAGGCATATCCCGTGTCTCCCTGCTGTTTCCCCTCACCCCCCGCTCATGCCCCGTGTCTCTTCCTGTTACCCCCACCCCCTCTCATGCCCCGTGTCTCTCTCCTGTTGCCCCCACACCCCCGTCATGCCCCGTGTCTCCCTGCTATTGCCCCCAACCCCCGCTCATGCCTGTGTCTCTCTCCTGTTACTCCCCACTGCCCGGTCATGCCCCGTGTCTCTCTCCTGTTGCCCCCCACCCCCCGGTCATGCCCCTTGTCTCCCTGCTGTTGCCCCCCGCTCATGTTGCATGTCTCTCTCCTGTTGCCCCCCACACCCGGTCATGCCCCATGTCTCCTTGCTGTTGCCCCTCACCACCCGCTCAAGCCCTGTGTCTCCCTGCTGTTGCCTCCCACCCCCCGCTCACCCTGTGTCTCTCTCCTGTTGTCCCCACACCCCGCTCATGCCCCGTTGTTAGGGAGAATTCTCTGTTCATGCACGCCTCTCGTCTCCACGCCTGTCAGACATGGAGGGGCCCTAAACTCAGCACCCACCCTTGTCGACAGGTGGAAAAAAGGACTAGAATATACCACAACAACCATAAAAATTCAGAAGAGAATAGAGGAGCATTTTGGAGTAAACAAAATGCCACATGACAAATTAACACAAGGACCAGGCAATATGACATCGAGTTGCGTAGAAGATGGTGATCAATCAGATAAACGTGACAATTGCCATTTAATTGTGAGCATTGGCGACCCAACCACGAGTCATCCGAGTCCTACAAATATGAAGGATAATCAAGAACTGAGAAGTCCAATGCAGGCCAATCAACCGGTTGACACATCTGCTGTCATGGATACAAGCACTGCACAGGAAGAAACATTGGCTGAGGGGCCTGACTTGAATGTCAACACATTAACCGCACTTAGTTATGTGCTGAATTCGCTGGTCTCTGTTTTTGAACTACTAAAAACCGAAGTCCAAGTACAATCTGGATCGATGATGGAACTAACAAAGGAAGTGGCAGCGTTGGACAGCTCAGTGGCTGGCTGTTGCAACGCTGTCAATTCATGTGTATTACCAAAATTGCATTTGATGCAACTGGAATGTACAAAACAAGGTTCAGATATTTCCGCAATACAGAGAGCCATGGCGGACATTTACAATTCTGAACAGGCTGATAGAACCCTTAAACAAGATCTTCTGACTCAATTGGAACTGTACAATCAAAACGCACAGGATCAGAAGAAAAAAGGACCTGAAGAGGCTGATCCTACAATTGACTGTGAATCATCTCTTTCAGCCTCTATTCTGGAAGAATTCATGAGATTGGCAAATGTGAATGTGGAACCTTTCCCTGGGAGCGCAATGGAGAAGCCCGCAGCAAAAAAAAACATTAGTAGCCAGCTAGATTCACAAGAGGCTGAAGTAGGAGATGTGGGAACCATAAGCCCCCAACAAAGTAGGAAGAAATTGAGAAAGAGAGCAGCAAGACGGGCAAAAAGAAGGGAAGAAATTAAATCCCAAAGGAAAAGGGTAAACTTGGAAAAAAAGACAAAAAATCAGAGTAGAACAAAACAAAATAATTCAGCCACTAACTTATTCATAAAGAAAGTTGGAAATAAGCATTTGGCACTGAATGAGGGTGTCAATGAGATTGTGGAAGTAATGACCCCCATTAGCATACCAGCTAAGAAGGGGGATCCACAAATGAATTGCAAGCCGACCAAAGCCACTCAGCCTATTGATGATTGCATTAAAAAAGCTGGCACCAATAAAAGATGGTCGAACGAAGCATGTATACAAAGGCATCACAAACTGAAAAGTTTTTTGAGAGCTTGCAGATGGCCCAAGCTTCGTCTAGACCAAGGAAGTCAATCCCTCTGGCCCCCATCCTTCTGATAGGTAAACAAAAGAAGAATTCCAATGCATTGCCAGATGATAGTGTTCCCAAAGTGGCGAGGAACTCTAATTTGAAGATCGCGCCCATCTTTTTGAAAAAGTCAAACGGTGCCCAACAGCACCTTGTGGCACTCAGCGATCATGAGTCAATTGACAGCACAAATACAAATAAGCAAATCAGAGTCCACCCACATTCACCATTGGATGCACTGATAAAAGAAATCTCACATAGTGAGCTACAGAAATCACAGTGTTTGGGAACAAATTTGCCTCCTAAAAAAAGCAACATTTCTGGAACCATTGAAGTGAATCAGAACAGTGGGGAAGATGTTAAAGCCCAGAGATCTGAAATCAGGAGTGCAGTAGAAGCTTATATGCAAGGCCTTGTCATTCCTCCACTTATAGCCTTGGCGCCCGCACCCACCATCTATAATACACTTGATGGCGCTGACAAGGCGGCGGAGAAAGTAAAACAAGCCCAGGGAAAGCCTAATATTGGAGGGTCTCCCCCCGCAATTCAAGGTTTAGCAGCACCTGTGGTTCACGCCGCGGATGTTGAAGCAAACACCCAAGGGGTGTCCTCTTTTGTGGTTCACTCTGATTTAGTCGCACCATCACAATCGAGCCTACCCAATGACTTTACAAAAGGGGTATTGGCCCTGATCAAAGATGCCTTAGGAGACTTAGTCCCCAGTCTAAAAGAGAAAAGAAATAACGTGACCTCAATCAAGGACAAGAACACACAAGGAAGCCTGGGCATGGGGAAGGTTATCCCCCGAGTTGCACTGTGCTCTATGATTCTGAAATGTCGACCTACCCCCTGCATACAATACGACCTGAACCGAAGTGCTATTTTAGCAATTTTTTCGGATATACCACTGCTGGAAGACATAACTTCAGCTGATCTGGCTTTAGTGGAATTTACATCCAATCACAACCTAAACACAGTACGGATATGGTTGCAATCCAGAGTAATTCGTAATCTGGTAGAAGATCGGGTGAGGTGGAGATGCGCTAGATATTGCAACAATAAGGCACACAAATAATATAGTTGATATTTAATAGTAACAGAAACAGCCGACACGTGTTTCGACACGCTGGTCGTTCTCAAGGCTGAGTAATTGATAGATTATAATATAACAACAACAAGAAGATAAAAGAAAGAATACAAATCAGAATTGATACACACATTAACAACATCATCGTATAAACAAAAAAAAAAAAAAAATAGCGAATGAGATTAGTACAAGACAAATATATCACAACACATTGTATAATACAAAAAATTTTTGTTGGCATACCGTGAACCAGGGTTGAAGAGTGGAGTACGCGAGGTGGAAGCAGTTGCAAGAGTTAAAAACAGATCAAAAATTATATGATGAGTGTAGTCATTTTTTTGAAAATGTTCAACCTATGAATACAATACTGAAATGGTGATCCCATTGAATGAATATAGCAATCAGAGTATGGAAAAATATATAAAACGGAACAATTCCTTTGAAAAGTGCGCAGAGACACCGGAGCCACCAGCCATGCACTGAAAACACCAATCACTCATTAGTCGAATAAAGAGAATGTCTTAAGGCAACATATAAAGGTCACCAGTGGCCCTTAAAAAATCAAAAGAAAGTCCTAACAAGAAGAAACTAAAGTCCAAAGAGAACACTTTAGTAAACAAACTGGGCTTACCGTACGCAGAATGACTTTGTTGATAAATCGTGAAGGGGTAATCCCTAAACCAAAATAACCATGGGTGAAAATGAAAGTAACACTCCATAAACAGATCAAATTAGTGTGAAAAAGGACCAACACTGAAGGTGAAGAATATGAAATTGGCATACCTTAAAATGAAGGAGGCGATGTGAGACTCAATCGGACATCGCTTCCAAATAACAATCCCTGCCGTAATGGCCGCGTAAGTATATTACCTTGGAAACAAAAGTGTACAGTACCGTAAGGATACTGGTTATAACACGTGAAGCAATTGTGCTGGAGCCGAGCTGGCAAAGTACTTACTCGTGAATCGAGCGGACAATTAACACGGAGATCCCCAAAAGCAGTTGTCCATGTAAAAGAGAGGAAAGAAATACAGGATAGCGGCCGACGTCACGGTAGTGACGTCGGCGGCGTCGCACGTATCGGACGTCGCATGTATGACGTCAGATGTAAACAAATAATATGTGTAAAAAATCTAATGCTTGAAATTAGCATAAGGGTCAAATTACAATAATGAAAAGTTAAAGTAAAAAGAATCAATAAGCAAATGCTGTTATTTGTAAAGTAAATAATGAGAAACGGTCGCAAAGACAGGAATAACTTGGAAATAAAGGTGAGTAATCACAGAACCAACATAACATATGAGCCATAACGGCATACAGCACAAGAAGTGGTGAAAGCAAGCAGCCGAGTTAAAACAAATGTAGGGCACAAAATACTGAATGTTACAAACAGATAAATCTATTATCAGACAAGTGTAAAACATATTAGTCAATATAAAAAGCAACACAAGCTAAAGATATAAGTTACTGGTGCCGTCATGCGATGTTTAGTGGCTCCGGCGTAGTGCAACCTCATACACCAATTTGGGACATTCAGTTCAATGCGTAATAAACCAGAAAGTGTTATAAAAAGACAGACATCTCATTGTCAGTATTGAGACCCCGCGTAGTACAACGTAATAAACAAATAAGTTTAGCCTCCATTTGGCGTAGTTTCAATTGAAGATTGCCACCCCTTTTTCCCCTATGTGCCTTCATCAAGCCAATAAAACGTACATCCTCAATATTATCCAACTGATGCTCCAATTGCCAATGAACAGCCAAAGGTGATTTAGGTTCAGGCATCTTTAAACTGGACAAATGTTCCCTAATTCGGATACGTAGTTGGCGAATAGTGCTGCCCACATACAATTTCTCACAGGTGCAAACAATAGCATAAACCACATGGGTGGTTTTACAGTTAATGAAATCACGTATGTCAACTTGAGATCCAAATTTGTCACAGAAGATTTTACATTTGTTGACAGCCCAAGGACATTGGTTGCAATGGCCACATTTGTGAAAACCAACCGGCTGTTGTAGCCAAGTAGAGGTAGTTAGTTTATTACTGAAAAAGGAAGGACTCACTAGATTTTTAATCGTGGGAGCTTTGGTGGAAGTAAATTTTGGTTTGGATGTCAAATAAGGCTGTAAATCTTTATCGAGTCTCAGAATGTGCCAATGTTTGGCAACCAATTTGTACAAAAGGGAAGAATCATCCGTAAACGGTGTAATTAGAGAAATATAAGGGGGATGTTCTTTTGACCTGGTCACATTGGTCAGGAGGTCATGCTGGTCAATTAGGGTAAATTTCGAATACGCTTTATGAATAACACTACTTTTATACCCTCGGTTGAGGAATCGCTGATTCAAGATGTTACATTCTCTGTCAAAATCTTTTGGTAAGGAACAATTATGTCTGGCCCTATGGAATTCGCCCATTGGAATATTATTGATAGTGGCGCGTTGATGGTTGCTCTGAGCAGCCAAAATTGAGTTCACTTCAGTAGGTTTTCTGAAAGTACTGGTGTATATTCTGTTATTTTCTAGAAAAATATGTAAGTCAAGAAAGTCAATTTGACATGAGTTGCAAAGGCCAGTGAGGCTGATTCCAAATCCATTAGTGTTAGCATGACATAAAAAAGTAGTGAAAGAGTCTTCAGAACCCTTCCAAATCAGAAAAATGTCATCAATATAACGGCGCCACATCACAATGTTTGACACAAATTGCACTTGATTGAGTATATGCGTCTCTTCATAGAAGGCCATAAATAGATTAGCCAAAGAAGGTGCAAACTTGGCACCCATGGCCACACCCCTCACCTGCAAATAAAACTGGTCATTGAAAATGAACATGTTGTTCGCAAGTACAAATTGCAGAAATTGTTTAAGCATAAGTACATGATCAGAATAGGAAGCTGAGGTGTTCCTGAACACATAATCAATGGTCTGCAAAGCTAAATCATTCAAATGAAGTGTATTAATACTTAAATCTTGGGCGACATTGGAAGATTGCGAACAGACCTCATGGTCCAAGTTGACCAAAGTCTCAATAACATTTAAATCCCCAATGGTGAAGGAACTAGGGGGATCCGGTTTAGGTTTAGGATTATACATTGTGACTTGAGAAGCAAAAAATCTCAAGTTGACATACGTGATTTCATTAACTGTAAAACCACCCATGTGGTTTATGCTATTGTTTGCACCTGTGAGAAATTGTATGTGGGCAGCACTATTCGCCAACTACGTATCCGAATTAGGGAACATTTGTCCAGTTTAAAGATGCCTGAACCTAAATCACCTTTGGCTGTTCATTGGCAATTGGAGCATCAGTTGGATAATATTGAGGATGTACGTTTTATTGGCTTGATGAAGGCACATAGGGGAAAAAGGGGTGGCAATCTTCAATTGAAACTACGCCAAATGGAGGCTAAACTTATTTGTTTATTACGTTGTACTACGCGGGGTCTCAATACTGACAATGAGATGTCTGTCTTTTTATAACACTTTCTGGTTTGTTACGCATTGAACTGAATGTCCCAAATTGGTGTATGAGGTTGCACTACGCCGGAGCCACTAAACATCGCATGACGGCACCAGTAACTTATATCTTTAGCTTGTGTTGCTTTTTATATTGACTAATATGTTTTACACTTGTCTGATAATAGATTTATCTGTTTGTAACATTCAGTATTTTGTGCCCTACATTTGTTTTAACTCGGCTGCTTGCTTTCACCACTTCTTGTGCTGTATGCCGTTATGGCTCATATGTTATGTTGGTTCTGTGATTACTCACCTTTATTTCCAAGTTATTCCTGTCTTTGTGACCGTTTCTCATTATTTACTTTACAAATAACAGCATTTGCTTATTGATTCTTTTTACTTTAACTTTTCATTATTGTAATTTGACCCTTATGCTAATTTCAAGCATTAGATTTTTTACACATATTATTTGTTTACATCTGACGTCATACATGCGACGTCCGATACGTGCGACGCCGCCGACGTCACTACCGTGACGTCGGCCGCTATCCTGTATTTCTTTCCTCTCTTTTACATGGACAACTGCTTTTGGGGATCTCCGTGTTAATTGTCCGCTCGATTCACGAGTAAGTACTTTGCCAGCTCGGCTCCAGCACAATTGCTTCATGTGTTATAACCAGTATCCTTACGGTACTGTACACTTTTGTTTCCAAGGTAATATACTTACGCGGCCATTACGGCAGGGATTGTTATTTGGATGCGATGTCCGATTGAGTCTCACATCGCCTCCTTCATTTTAAGGTATGCCAATTTGATATTCTTCACCTTCAGTGTTGGTCCTTTTTCACACTAATTTGATCTGTTTATGGAGTGTTACTTTCATTTTCACCCATGGTTATTTTGGTTTAGGGATTACCCCTTCACGATTTATCAACAAAGTCATTCTGCGTACGGTAAGCCCAGTTTGTTTACTAAAGTGTTCTCTTTGGACTTTAGTTTCTTCTTGTTAGGACTTTCTTTTGATTTTTTAAGGGCCACTGGTGACCTTTATATGTTGCCTTAAGACATTCTCTTTATTCGACTAATGAGTGATTGGTGTTTTCAGTGCATGGCTGGTGGCTCCGGTGTCTCTGCGCACTTTTCAAAGGAATTGTTCCGTTTTATATATTTTTCCATACTCTGATTGCTATATTCATTCAATGGGATCACCATTTCAGTATTGTATTCATAGGTTGAACATTTTCAAAAAAATGACTACACTCATCATATAATTTTTGATCTGTTTTTAACTCTTGCAACTGCTTCCACCTCGCGTACTCCACTCTTCAACCCTGGTTCACGGTATGCCAACAAAATTTTTTTGTATTATACAATGTGTTGTGATATATTTGTCTTGTACTAATCTCATTCGCTATTTTTTTTTTTTTTTTTTGTTTATACGATGATGTTGTTAATGTGTGTATCAATTCTGATTTGTATTCTTTCTTTTATCTTCTTGTTGTTGTTATATTATAATCTATCAATTACTCAGCCTTGAGAACGACCAGCGTGTCGAAACACGTGTCGGCTGTTTCTGTTACTATTAAATATCAACTATATTATTTGTGTGCCTTATTGTTGCAATATCTAGCGCATCTCCACCTCACCCGATCTTCTACCAATTTTTAGTTCCAGCCAGGGTGGTCTGGCTGTGTAGGTGGTAATGCTGCTGATATTTTACTAAAAAATTATTTTTGATAGAACCTTTATTTCAATCAGTGATTACAAGCGCACAGACCGTATTTGCGAACCCACAGCCTTTCTTGAATTAATTCGTAATCTGGTTTGGCAAGCAAAAAACTCATTATTTGATTTAGGTTTTCTGATCGAACTAGAAATGGATAATGAATCTGAGCCAGATATGCCAAGCAACCCGATCTCTATGCAGAGAGAGAATATTGTTACAGCGAATGGCCAAGATTTAAAATATCCTTCGAAGGATAGATCTCTGTGTTCTTGTAACTGCAGTAGTAATTCAAATTAGCTGACCAAGATGAAAAAACTGCTTCCTATTACCTTGGTCAGCTGGAACTCAAGAGGTTTTAAACACTTGCTAAACAACGATACGAGTGGCCTAGGTAAATTTCACATCATTCTGTTACAAGAGACCTGGCTGCTAAATCCCATTGTCTGGGCAGGCTATCAAATACACCTGAATCCGGCACGGAAGCCCATAATAGGCAGACCTTCTGCCGGACTATTGGTGGCGTTAAAAGATGAACCGGGACCATCGTCAAGGCTGTGGGCCATGCCAAATACTCACATGCTGCTTGTAAGGGCAGTAATCAATGATGACATCTATGCCATCCTTAACATTTACTGGAATCCAGTTGCAGTCACAACTGAGTCCTTCTTTAATGATCTGAACAAACTGTTTGACATGGTATCTGCAGATGGCAAGATTTCGTATTTTATCTTGGCGGGTGATCTGAATATGAATTGTCTTGCAACAGATGGGGCGCAAAAGAATAGAAAATTACAACAATGGAACACAATGATTTCCCATAGAAATTTGCATATGTTGAATGGAGCCTTTAAAGAAGACATTCCACCTGCACCAACATGGAAAAGAGGAAACTCTGAATCAATAATTGACTTCGTCTATGTGAATGGTGCTTTATGGCCATCAATGTGCTCCTTTTGTGTGGCTCCATCTGTAATAAGTGATCATAATATGTTGTGTGCCACTTGGAAAACCATGATAAATGCTATTGATGTGAAACATAGGTCGTTGGAAGGTGGTTGCCTTGTGGTAAATAGTGGTAAAAACCGCCTATGATGGTCGAAGAATGCCTTGTGGCATTTTAATCAAATTTTATATGATTCCAATGCCTCATCCAATTGGCAAGCTTCAGATATAGGCCTTACATATAGTAATGCAATGCAATCGTATAGTCAACAAAACACAGCGAATACCAAAAAAGAAAGGCATATCCATGTCTTTGATACCACAGTATTTACTCGGAAGAGAATTTATCGTGCAGAAGTACGAAATTTGGCAAAACTTCCTCTGTCCATTAGACTGCCCCTTATTAAAAAAGTTCGCCTACATTATAATAACTGGGTTAAAAGTTACAGAGCCAATCTCTATCAAAAAGACGGAGCAATTATGCTGTCAACTTTAGCGAATAAAAACATCACAAAAATGTGGGCGATAATTAATCAAACCAATAATGCCCAACAATTAGATCTTCAGACATCGATAGTTGAGGCTCATCAATGGGTCGATTACGTTCAATCTGTATATGCTTTACCGCCAAATGCGATTTCGATATTAAAGACACGTGAGGCATTGAGGTTTTGGCTACACATTGATCACAAGGAAATAAAACATCTAATTATGACCTCAAGCAATTCATGTGCAGTGGGCCCGGATGGAATATCGAACACTTTAATGAAAAAACACCCTGAAGTTTGGAGCTCAATTCTCTACAAAATATTTTCTGCAATAAACAAACATCAAAGATTACCTAAAACATGGACGGAAGCTATTACAGTTCCAATTTACAAAAAGGGTGATCGTCAATCACCAACGAGCTATCGCCCAATTTCTTTATTGGATGCTCCTGCGAAAATATTTTGTAGAATTATATTAAAGGAGCTCAATGAGTGGGTAGATCAAAAGAGTCTAAGAGACCGATTCCAGTCAGGATTTGTAAAGGGCATGGGCACAATACCAAACATCTTAGCACTCTCAATGATACAATCAGAGCAGGTTGATGGCGGACTCCCCTTATATTTGGGGTTCATAGATTTTAAATCTGCTTTTGATTACATTGATAGACATATGCTGATAACCAAGCTTAGATTACATCAGTGCCCAGTCTCCCTTGTAAATCTAGTGACACTGCTACACTCCACTACCACGATGCGTGTAAAACTAAATATGAATGGCAAATTATCACCAGCCATTCACACATATAGAGGAGTGAAGCAGGGTTGTGCTCTAGCCTCATTTCTATTTAACTTCTTTATTTTCGATCTGGGCCCTACACTAATGAACTGCGTAACAGATGCGCCTCACATAGGATCGCAAAAGGTTGCTTATTTATTATACGCAGATGATTTGGTACTATTGTCCCGCACTCCCATAGGTTTACAGAACATGTTAATTCAATTAGGGTGATATGCAACATCAAATAACCTTGTGATCAATACGACCAAATCTCAAATTTTGGTTTGCCACAATAAGATCACCAAAAAATATCATTTGGAATGGTCGTTACAAAACTGCATACTAAACATAGTTCCTAGATATAAATATCTTGGAGTTTATATTGAACATAAGAAAACCTTGAGTACTCTGACATCTGAAATTCGAGTGAAACTAAGCTCCCTGATATCTCAATCCAAAATTATGTTAAGAAGGTATGGGAAGTTTACAGTCAAACATATAGCACTATTCTATAAGACCAAAGTAATCCCAATTTTGCTCTATGGAGTTGAGGCCTTGGCACCACAAAATCGCAAATTCTGGGATAGCATAGAAGCTAGGTTTTGGAAAAAAGTTCTATCACTTTCCCCAGGAACTCCGCTTGCGATGCTGAGATTTGAACTAGGTTTGGTTTCCCTATATGCCCATGTAGTATGGAAGCAGTGTGCTCTTCTACGGAAAATGCTAGATGGCTTAGGGAAACCGACCTTTATAAATGCATTAGCTCTAAATCTATTAACTGTTAAAACGGGTATGTCAAGGCTGTGGAAAAATCATACATTGAATGCAGCTGCTGATGCCTCTGTATCAATAGAGCTTCTGCTGAATAACCCTGATCATGCCAAAAATAAAATTCATCAGGCAGATTGGATCTCAAACCTGGAAGTTTGTAACAATCTTAAAGACTTCAATCCTGAGGTTTTTGGCCACAAAAGGTATGGGGTAATAGCAGAATATTTGCTTATATTCCCGTCGCATGCATGTAGACGGAAATATCTAAAATTTAGATTCAACCAATATGAAACAAACGAGATCTTGTTTAGAAGAAAGCTAATATCAAAGGAGCAGAATCATTGCCGTTATTGTAACATTGATGGACAATGTGAATCACTACAACATCTTATAATTGAATGCCCAATTTTAAATGATGTTAGAGTGAAATGCTTCGGGGATAAATTGTTGGTACAAAATGGCACCAGTTCTGCACAAATATGGAATTGCTTGTTTTCTAATCCAAGATTGACTATACAGCTTGCAATTGTGCAATTTCTAAATATAATTTTCCCCGATCCGAATTCAACTTTAAACACTGCTCACACTAATTTAAAGTGAACGGTGAATGTTGACCCAAATGAGAATATGGAGGATCTTATCTGTTGACAATTTAATTATTTTGTGGTATTTTGTTTTGATTAGTTATAGTGCTCAAAAAATGTGTTAATTAACTTTATCATGCTTTTTCCTTTATGTGTTTCACATTTGTCCTGACTGTGATGGGTTGTAAATATTGTTTTAACTATTTTTTCTCTTTTTTACTTTTTGGTTTCTTCTCAAGATGAGGAATAATGTATGTATAACAGTGTATATAAAACATTTGAAAAGTTGGTTTACCAACTATGACAAATTTAAAAAAAAAAAAAAAAAAAAAAGAATTTCCTAACCTAGTGAGTCCCCCAGCAGCTTTGCTGGATTTCTGGAGTTTGTTTTTTTCCATCCTGCCAAGAGTGAGACTCTTTTCTCCCACTCTTGGACATGATTTGTGGTAGATTTCTTTGAATGTCAATGTGTTCGATGGGCTATGGGGTCTTTTACTCCATAGGGCCTCATGTATTTTACTATGTGTGTTACACAGCACCCTCCGTGCCGTAACACTGGGGTGTCCTAGGTGACCCCCACCATAGACTCCATACCCTGGGACTGACTACTGTCTCCCAGGGCATGTAAAGTCACCATTGGCTTTACTAGACCTAAATTTACTAACAGAACCAGTACAAACCACCCTATTGTGGACGTACTGGTAGGGGGCATTCGATTACCCCTGGGTCTGTTGTTCGAGGGGGCACTGTCCCGTCCCCCCTCATTGAATTTTGGCTGGTGGCAGTGGAAACTACTTTTTATATTCGACCCCGAATATATTCCTATGGGATTCTTCCCATTGTTGGAGGCTAATACTTTTTCACGTTAGTCTCTAACATAACGCCGGTTTATTTATCGTAAATAAATCTACCAGTGGGTTTTTACTGCTAGAACTCGGTTTTTAAAATGGCGTCTGTGTTCACCTCTGTAACTCTGAACCAAAGGTTGAGCCCTGTAAGGATATTTGGCGTGTTACAGTACAGAGTACAGCACTACTGCACAGGTAGCAATTTTTTTCGCAGCACCACCACAAGTGTGCGGTATTGCTATATGTGTTACCAGATTAACAAGGAAAGACAGGCCATTCAGTCAAAAACGATTTTAACATATAAGATGCAAATCTATTTTTACAGTTAAAAGCACACGTGCTCATTTAAAAATGCACACTATTTTTCACCTGAAATGCCTATGGTGCGAGAGACACATTTGAAAATTAACAGCTAACCTATTAACCATTAACCTGACTAATAAAACCTTATTTAACATAACCCACTAATAAAAATGTGTTCTCCACTGCAGAATTAGGCATACTCTGAAAGCCATTTAAATGTGTGTGCAGATTTATTTTTTCTTCTCTTCTCTGCCTGCTTCTCCGTGTTTTTGTGCACAGTAACTGCAGGAAGAAGGAAGTCAGATTTGCAACAATTGCAAATGTATAAGCGAAGCTATTGTTGAGAGTAGGAGGATGAGAGATGATGGATTTCATTGGGACACGTCATACAGAGGGCTGAGATGAAAGTTTTAGTGGGCAGTATCGGGGAAAAAGACAGGCAGACATTTTTCTGCACTACTGGGGAGAAGACCTGGCTGTGGGACTCCTGACTGAATGCAGATTCCTGCGTCCTGCTACAGTCAAGATTTGGCAGAGCTGGGAGGAAGACCTTTTCCTGGTTGGAGGCATTCCTATCTGCAAAAGCTGAGAATTCCAGGCAATGACCCCGGTTTGAAAAGGAAAGGCGATCCTTTTACTGGGGTTAATCTTCAAGGAAACCACATTCCGAAAGAGAACAGCTGAAGAAAACTTTGAACAGATAAGGTAATTACATAAGCGTGGGAGCCGTGTGTGCACGAAAATATGCAGTCAGTGTAGGAAAGGGGATTCCTGTGCGTGTCTTAATCAAATACCAATGTTGCAATTTGAGTTCTGTTCTCCGCCACTCTCTTTACAGTGTGTCATAGACAATGCTTTTACTGTACCATTTTATTTATTTCTGTAAAGAATGAGATCGTGTTTAAATGCAACTTTTATAATACAGAAAAATATTTGAAAACAGACGGGTGGTGTATTTACTATTTACCATTACAATGCCGATGATGTGGGGAGATTTTTAAACAGTGCAATGGTCATTTTAAGACAGATGTGTGCATGTCAGAATCAGTATGAATAATTGTGAGTGACTGTAGCATAGCTTGTTGGAGGTACATGAGCCAACGGGAAGAGAGACTCTCTGAACATAGCTCCCTACCGTATATAAGGTAGTGGAAATTACCACAAGACTACCATATATAGCTCTCTGTCGTAAATAAGTCAGTGAGTTCGCCCATGGTGGTACACCAACACTATCACTGAAAAATGTGGTATTCCTAAAATGTAGGTCTGAGGTCTCTCTAGTGATCACACGAAAAACCTAAGCAAAGATAAGGGATTCTGGACATTGGGGCCACAAATAAAACAAGGGAATTATGCTCACCAAAATACCACCAACCGCGCCTACCAACCACGTATACCAAATATGCAGGTCTGGGTGCTGAAATAATGCATGTCCATTGTATTATTGTTGCACATGGCCAAATCTGAATACAAAGAGTGATTATTGCTAAGTTATTTTTCGGCGGTAATAAAATACCGTCAGGCCCCAAATCTCCACAAAATACCCTACATATTTATGGTGCGTTGCAGGCCGGGAAAGTGATCATAGAGTACCTACTGGGCGTGGCAAGCGTGTCTCACACTGCCATTTGCACATTAAAGGGAACCCATTTTATAATAGCAGTGTGCCACTAAAAACGAATTTCAGAATGTCACAAAGGGAAACCACATTCTCAGATCTAGTGCAATATTTAGAGGCAAAGTTATTTGCACATGGGAATTGGTCTTCGAATAGCAGGTTAGAATGGAGTAACCGCATTCAGGGTGAGGTGCAGAAAGAAAAACTAGACAATATTTTTGCAGAAGGTAGCATAATTCAGGTCTGCCTTACAAGATTATTGAATGCAGCCGATAAAAGTGCAGAGAAAGACTGTTTAATACGGCTATGCGGCAAAATATGGTTTATTTTAAACAAGTCCCTGCGAATGCAAGAGAATGATACTCAGCTAATTAACAGGTTAAAGACTGAATTAGAGGGGGCAAGTAAAAATCATGAAATGTTGAGAGCAGAATTGGATGTATGCCAAAAAGACATGCAATTAAAATGCAGAGACTTTGATACTCAGTTATCCAAAAGCAAGAAACAATTTGAAGATAGTGAGCAAGAATTGGCACACTTAAAAGTCTTAGTGGATCACATTAGGCAGGATAAAGATGAGGTTGTTTCAGAAATGCAGATTTTACAAAAAGAACATTGCGAAAAAGAAGGTGATCTCCAGAGTGCAGAACAAGAAATGATTAAAATGATTCAAGAAAGAGACAAGAGAAATAAAGAGTTCAATGAATGCCAAATGCAAATGTGCGATATGCAGGAGGTGATTAATAAAATGAATGATGAAAATAATTATTTGCAAAATGAAGCAACCAGACTCCTTAAAAAGTGTAAGGACTTAGAACAGCAAATGTGCATTCCCAGGTCCCAGGAGAGGCGGCAGGGTACCACATTCAATGGAGTGGAGGTGAATTCTAGCTCTGCCCAAAGAGCTAGTGCCCCAGTGACTGGGCCGGTGACTGAACTTGGTTGCAGTGCCCTTGGGGGATTTGATACTCCCATTGGGGGCAGCCACCAATCTCATACACCTGAAAACAGGATTGAATCACAAAATAGTGCAATTCCATGCATTGCAACAAGTAGCCCCATAAAAATAATGAAATCCATTAAAGCCCTGATCAAACCATTTAAAAAGGGAGGTGAATGCTGCATTGAGGATCACTTAGAAGCGGTACATGACATTTTTAAAGCACTCCAGATACCTAGGGAACAGTACAGACAATATTTTCATTTAACTTTAGATGCCCCGACGGCCAGCATCATAAGGAGATTAAATGAACAGCAGAATATGACATGGCTGGAGTTTGAAAAAGAAATTAGGCGTCATTTTTCTCCTTTTCAGTCATTGCAGGAGGCAAAGAAAGTCGCGTACACAATTACTGCTGGACCTAATACATCCCCTCGCCAATTTTTACAAGACTTAAAAAGAGCATTCTCTCGCTTTGATGTATCTTTTGACTCAAATTCCAATGAGTTTAAAACCGCATACTTCTATGGGCTACAGAAAGACATCATATCCCAATTGGTCCGTGAATTTGACCGTGACAAATCCCTTGAATGGATTGTACATCAAAGCACAAAGCTATATGAGGTACTCTATTGTCAGGGTAGAGAAAGTGATAAAATGAAAGATACCAGGCCTAAATCTAAAGAACCCTCAGCCACAGTAATGGAAATCAGGTCAGCCAAAATGTCCCTTGAGTCTGCTCAAAGCCAAGGTAAAAATAATGTGACACCTGAACAAAGGGGTAATCAACAAAGATCGCCATTTCCTGTACCAATGTTCCAAACACATGATCCTAGTAATAGAGAGAGCTACATCAGCCCTAGATATTTAGGGGATAGACCCCGGGTAGGATATCGGCCTGATATGGCAGGTATGAATAATAACCAGAGACAAAATCAAGATCAAAGAAATGATGGTCCCTACCAGTCATTGGGGACACAGAGTAGGTTTGATCCCAACACCATGATATATGGTAATCAGGATAGGCCCCGATATGTGGATCGATTTACTGATAATGGAAATCAACATAGGGGCCAGTACCCACAATCTGAGAGACAGGACATGAGGCAAAACGTGAACTACAGTCCACGCCAGTACAATGATTCCCCACCAGGGGACTATAATCAAAGGATGGGTGCAACCCGCTCCCCTCCACAAATGAATCAAGAGTTCAGAAACCATCCCAACCGACATCAATCACCTGAGAGGTATCAGAATAGATCCAATCAGGGGGAAAACAACCAATATCGACCTAGGCCACAGAAAGAGGATCCTAGAGAGATGGAAAGGTTCCAGTGCCTTGAGGCCCAAGTGAAAATGTTAGCTGAGCAAATAGGAAAGCTCTATACAGCGCAAAAACAACCTTCCATAGCAATGACCGGGGGGCTTCCGAAAAAGTGACTAAGTACTCATGATAATCGCAGTGCCAAAATGACAGATTGCTCTGATATAATTTTGCATAACAACTCTGAGATGCCTAATGGATTAAAAATGAAAGTACCAGTAAATGAAATTGTGATAGAAAGTGCAAATACTTCTAAAAAAGAAGTACGGTTTAACTTAGAGCTAAATAAAACAGTAAAGATTTGCACAAATGAAAAAGAAACATTAGGAATTCCAAAAGAACAAAGGGACAGATTTAAGAAAAATGACTCATGCATGGGGAATACCAGTGAACAGGGAGTAAGTGGGGATGCCATAGCTCCTTCCCTGGGCAAGCAAAACAATGACCAAACACAGACAGAAAAGGGAAATACTCACAAGGAGGGTACAAGTCAATCACCTGAAGAATTCTTTGAGCCACATATTTTTGAAGAGGCTGAAAGGGCTGGTATTACACTAAATGATCACAAATGCACAGAATTAAAAAATGACAAATTGCTGAATGATGTTGTTACACATGTTCAGTTGGAAGGTTGTAATGTGGTCTCTGATGTTACCCAGATGGATGGGCGAACAGTGGCCACACTCCAAAAAACCTCTGAACATGGAGAAATGAATAAAATATCTCGCACAGAAATGGGTAAAAAGGAGGGAAAAATGTCTTTTCATTTACCAATGTGCTTAGCCAAAAGTCAAAAAGACCTGAGAAAGGTGAGCCCTGAAATCAGTAAGAATTCACATTTCTTATGTGTATTAGAGGAAGTTGAGGACAGATATTATGCACCCATCACTGTAGAAGAAAAATGCCACACCTTCGCTATGATTGACACTGGCGCACAGGCCACAATTATGTCCAAGGAGCTGGTAAAGAGTATCAATGAAGGGAGGCCTCCACAGAGTCAGATCACAGTGAAGGCAAATCAAGGCCCAGTGCATAACTTTAATGGGGAGGAGGTGCCCATCATAGGTGTAACTGAGGTTGACATAAAAATAGGAAAGCACAGAATGAAACAAGAGGTATTGATCACATCTATTTGTGAAATTCCATTTCTGATGGGGACAGATTGCCTGAAAAGATTGTCTCCTCTCATAGATGGGGTGAATGGAGTGCTGTGGTCCTTAACCAAAAAACCATTGCGGCCTAAGAAACTAAAATCACAAAACAGCAATATAAATGAATGTCACACCGTTGCCAAAACAAATGATGCTGTGGAGGTATATCTCCAGAATAGCTGCATACCTAGTGTCACTGTTATATTAATGTGTCAAGACAAAATGCAGAGCGACAATGAAAAACTAACTGTACAAATATACTTGGACCCAAGGAAAGATTGGCAGACTGCCATAGATGAGCACACATTACGTTTCTATTTAAAAGAGAAAACATGCAAACAGAATATTGCTCCTAAAACAGATTCAGAAAAACACATTACCACTCTGGCAGAAATACACATGGAAGATGAGCAACCATGGGTTCATGTTGGTATAAATGATTATCTTAAAACAATAAAAGCCACTTTAGCACTTGAACATGAAAGGAGTTTCATTAATGAGAAATTGTTGCAAAAAATTATGGAGAGGGAAGAAATCCCGAAATTTAGGATTAAAAACCAATATGTTTCTGGATTGGACAGTCCAGACTTTGAAAACCGAATTGCAGGCAGATGCATGCTTAAAATTAGCATTGGGCAGAAAACAATTTACCATAATGTATGGATAGTGAGTGGAGCACAAAATGAATTTTACATGGGCAATGACATCATGCACAGAATGTGTATGGTGTTAGATTTCCTTAATCAAAAAATATGGTCACGCCTAGGTGGTCCGGCACCTGAATTTGAAGACAAAAGAAGGGCTTATCATTGTGCACAACTGGTTCCTTATGCAGTCGAATTACAAATAAGGAAAGATACTATTATTCCTGCATTTACAAAACAGTTTGCAATAACACTGAAATGCAAAAATGGGCAGCAGATGAAAGGCTCTGATGCATTTGTATGCATGAATGAATCCATAAAACAGCAGGGCCTGGATTATGAATACATTCCATTGGTAGACATTGGTGAGGGATCTGTAAAAATCATGGTAAATAATAAAGGTTGTCAGGATATTCATTTAGAGGAAAACTCCCCATTAGGAATGGCCATACAAAAATCACATTATACGGCAGATTTAAATAACATGGTGATTGGGAATATTCCTGAAAAATATGTCGATGCCAAGGGCGAGTTGCCAGAACACCTGGACTCTCAGCCCAAAGGAATATTTAAAATTCATTCTGTGTATCCTTATGATTCAAATGAGACAGTGTGCTGCCATCAAGAGGATTGCATAATATTTAATTTAAATGAAAATGAAACAGGAAATCAGCCCATTGAAGTGGAAGCTGATATGCCAAAATATTTAAAAGTGGCAGCTCTACAAAAAGACACAGCCACACAGTTAGAGGAAAGCGCTGAGATTCCTTTACCAGAAGAGTTTCCAGAATTTTCCAGAATGGTAGAAGAGCAGATCTCCTTAGCGGATGCATGTGACAGCGATAAGGATAGAGACGACCTGAGGGAAATATTTATGGAGTTTAAGGATGTATTTGCAAAAGATGCTTATGATTGTGGTTTAACTGATTTACATGTGGCCACACTACCAGAAGGTTGTAGCAGGAATCCAGTGTTTGTACGCCAGTATAGACTACCGCTGGCATGTTTAGAATCATTGGCAGAGATTATTAAAAATTTGGAATCACGGGGAATAATCAGGCCCATTCATAGCACATCCAATACGCCTATTTTAGGTGTGTTAAAGCCAAATGGTCAATGGCGGCTGTGTGCAGACTTAAGAGAGTTAAATAAAAGAGTACCAGTATCTAGATGGCCACTACCATTCATTGATCAGGGCCTAGCTCAGATACATGGTTCAAATGTATTTACCACGTTAGATCTCACATCTGGATATTGGTGTGTGCCATTGGCAGAGGAGATACAACACTTATTTTCCTTTACATTTGACAGGACTCAATATGCCTGGCTTAGAGCTCCGTTCGGGTACATCAATAGTGGGAGTGAATTTGGCATATTTTTGAGAAAGGCCATGCCGGATGCAGCGGAAAGAGGAACAATAGTTTATGTGGATGATGTCCTGATAAAAAATGAAAGCCTGAAAAGCCATTTTGATGAAATAAGACATGTACTTGGCCAATTGCAGAAAGCAGGCGCCAAAGTATCTTTGCAAAAATCACAATGGTGCAAGAAAAAAGTGAACTTTCTAGGGCATGAAGTGACTGAACATGGGCTAAATCCACAAAGGAAGAAAATAGAGGCCATACAAAGATTAAAAGATCCTAAAAATGTGAAAGGAGTAAAAAGTTTATTAGGGATGACAGGCTATAACAGAAAGTTCATTGAGAATTATGCAGAAATCACTCAACCATTGACTAAACTGCTTAAACTAAATACTCCCTGGAGATGGGAAAGAGAGCAGTCTGATGCAGTGGCTAGATTGAAGGAATGTCTTGTAAAGGCACCATGTTTAGCATACCCCATAAAGGACAGGGATTTCTTTATAGAAATAGGTTTTTCTGAACATTGTATGCCAGCAGTATTATCACAAAAAACGATTTGAATCACAAAACCATTGCATATGCAAGTAAGGCATTTTCCCAAGTTGAAATGAAATTTAATGAATGTGAAAAGGCCCTATTAACCACTGTGTGGGCGCTACAACATTTCCGCCCCATTGTTCAGGGAGAAAAGGTGATTATTGAAACAAATCATCAACCTTTGCAATTTTTAGAGAGTAAAAGAATTAGATCAGGCAATCTAGCGCAATCCAGAATCACTTCATGGACGCTGGCATTACAAGGTTTTCCCGTAGAAGTGAGATATGGACAAAATAAAAAGAGCCCAATTGCTCAAGGGTTAGCTGACTTACATGATTGTGCAGCTGAACAAATACCAAATGAAATGGAAGTGGAAACTAGTTTGCAGGAATTTGAACAATCATCACACAAAGCTTTTGATGAAAAAACATGCAGGGATTTGCCAACTGTATATGTGGATGGTTGTGCTTTTCACATTGAAAATGACAGTAATAAACAGTTAGTGGCAGGAATAGGAAATGTCTGGTTGAAATGTGAAGGCGTCCCCAGTATAGGGATGAGGATTGGGGATAGGAGCAGTCAGGTGGCGGAATTGGCAGCCATTTATAAAGCAATTGCTACTGCAGTTGATAAAAAGTTCAGTGAAATTGTCCTGGTGACTGATTCTGACTATGCACGGAATAGCTTTGTGGAGTATTTGCCTGGTTGGAAAGCAAGAGGCATGGTTACATACAACAAAAAGCCACTTAAACATGGAAAAATGATACAAGCCATAGACAAATTGGTGTCAGAAAATAATTTAACAATATACTGGAGAAAAATTCGTGGGCATTTAAAAACACCAGGAGAGGATAAGGAGGGAAATGATAAGGCAGACCATCTGGCTAAGATTGGGGCTGTGATGGGAGAATTGCTACATATTGATTATTTAATGGGTGAAATACAAATTGATGCAGTGACACGTTCTAAAGCACCAAAGGAGGTAGATCAACCGGTGGTGCAGTGGAGTCATGACACGCCAGACCAAGATTTGATTGAGGCACAAAAGAATGATCACATTTTGGGAATCTATTATAATCATTTGATAGATCCTGAACAAAATCCTTTAACAGAAAATGATTGTATGGGAAAAGAAGAGTTGAGGGTGTTATTAAAGAACAAAACACGAATCAGATTACAGGATGGACTCATGATTAGAGAGTCCATAACAGGACAAATACAGTGGGTAGTACCCCTTTCATTCAGAGGACTGATGCTACACCATGCACATGATGCCATAACTGCAGGCCATAGAGGTTCACAAAAAACATTAGAAATATTAAAAGATTATGCTTACTGGCCACATATGTCCCAAGATGTGGAATTATATACTAGAGGATGTCTAGTATGCGCACAATTTAAACCTGCTTCACCAATGCATAGAGCACCATTGATGAAAAGAGGCCTAACTCTCCCATGGTCAGATTTGCAAATAGACTATGTAGGTCCTTTAAAAAGGTCGAGCAGGGGACACCGTTATATTTTGAGTGTGGTATGTTTGATGTCAAAGTGGATTGAATGCATTCCTGCACCAGATTGTAGTGCGCAAACAGCAGCCACATTGCTGGTGAACCATGTGTTCTCAAGGTTTGGGTTGCCACAAAGAATTGAGTCAGACAGAGGAAGTCATTTCACAAGTACTCTAATGAGTAAAGTATGGCAAATACTAGGTGTGAAAAGGAAACTACATATCGCATATCGGGCGGCGTCTTCAGGTACAGTTGAAAGAAGCAATAGGTCTGTTGTGGATATTTTAAAGAAATTTGTGGCAGAAGCAGGTTCCAGCTGGGATTTACGTTTACCGTTGGTTCTGATGGCAATCAGGTCGACTCCTGCCAAAGCAACAGGTGTTAGCCCCCATGAGGTCTTAACAGGTAGGAAAATGGTGTTACCACAACACCTACTATACAGAACACATGAGCAAACTCTAGTGAGTGCATCCACAGTTCATGAATATATTGATGAACTGAGGAGGCATTTGCAACATGCATTTGCTTTTGTGCAGAGAAATCTGGAAAGAGCTGCTGACAGTGCAAAGTCATATTATGATAAAAAGACATCAGCAAAGGAATACAGTGTAGGGGATCAGGTGTACAAGTTTCATTTTGGAAAAAGTAAACAGAAAAATTCTAAATTTCTAGCAGCCTGGCAGGGGCCATTTCGGATTATAGATAAGGTCTCTCCTGTAGTGTATAAAATTTTGAAAAATGAAGATGAAACTGCAATAGAGCAGTTTGTCCATGTAAATCAAATCAAACCATGCCATCCCAGACATGAGATCAGGCGGCTTGAGCATGTAGAAACAGATAAAATCCCTTGAACACAAAAAGAGAAAATAAATGGGTACAATCAGGAGGCAGTGACAAAGAAGTTAAAAAGTTGATTGTTATGAAGGCACATAAACACTGTAGTATATGTAAAATATAATATAAAATAAATATAAATAAATACATAAATAAATAAATGCACATATAATGGAAGCTCATGGTTGGTGTGCAGAGAGAACGTGTGTTAAATATTGAATATCTGCTTGTTTTCTTTTAACTTGTGTTTAATTTCAGAAAAAAAAAATGAAATATTTTTACCAAGCATGTTTTATTTTTGGCAAAAGGATGAAGTTAGTATTGTGCTATGTACTTAATCTGTTTATTTTCTATTTTGATTTAGACAATTAACATTAATTGGTCGGAGGTTCCGGGATCAGAGGCCACGGGAGACGATGGAGTCCTGGAGTCCCCTGGATGAAGACCAAAAGATGCCTGCCTCCAGGTGGAGGTGAAGACAAAATAACCGGAATGCCAAAAGAGATGACTACTGTGGATTCAAGATTGCCAAAATGAAAGAGTACTCGAATGAACCGAATAACATCGCTGGTCGGGACATACCAAAAGAGACAAAACAAAAGTTCCGGCATATGAAGTTCCACGTATTTATTATTTTAATTATTTATTTTAATTTGTTATATTAATTATTTGTTTTAGTTAGTTGTTTTATTTCGTTGTTTTTAATTGACTTGGAAAATTTAAACTTAAAGTAATGCCACTTCCACTGAGAAGGCAAATGTGGAACATTTTATGAACTGATGGACTCAGATGAAAGGTTGATTGCAAATTTTCATTGATGCACATGAATATTCATTTTGTTGGATTGCTATCTTGTAAAAAAAAAAAAAAGAACAAGTTGTTTTTAGGAATTGGCTTGGATTATAGCCAAGTTCTAAAAACAAAAGGAGGGTATATGTAAGGATATTTGGCGTGTTACAGTACAGAGTACAGCACTACTACACAGGTAGCAAACAGCACAGAGTACAGCACTACTGCACAGGTAGCAATTTTTTTCCGTGTTACAGTACAGAGTACAGCACTACTACACAGGTAGCAAACAGCACAGAGTACAGCACTACTGCACAGGTAGCAATTTTTTTCGCAGCACCACCACAAGGGTGCGGTGCATTGCTATATGTGTTACCAGATTAACAAGGAAAGACAGGCCATTCAGTCAAAAACGATTTTAACATATAAGATGCAAATCTATTTTTACAGTTAAAAGCACACGTGCTCATTTAAAAATGCACACTATTTTTCACCTGAAATGCCTATGGTGCGAGAGACACATTTGAAAATTAACAGCTAACCTATTAACCATTAACCTGACTAATAAAACCTTATTTAACATAACCCACTAATAAAAATGTGTTCTCCACTGCAGAATTAGGCATACTCTGAAAGCCATTTAAATGTGTGTGCAGATTTTTTTTTTCTTCTCTTCTCTGCCTGCTTCTCCGTGTTTTTGTGCACAGTAACTGCAGGAAGAAGGAAGTCAGATTTGCAACAATTGCAAATGTATAAGCGAAGCTATTGTTGAGAGTAGGAGGATGAGAGATGATGGATTTCATTGGGACACGTCATACAGAGGGCTGAGATGAAAGTTTTAGTGGGCAGTATCGGGGAAAAAGACAGGCAGACATTTTTCTGCACTACTGGGGAGAAGACCTGGCTGTGGGACTCCTGACTGAATGCAGATTCCTGCGTCCTGCTACAGTCAAGATTTGGCAGAGCTGGGAGGAAGACCTTTTCCTGGTTGGAGGCATTCCTATCTGCAAAAGCTGAGAATTCCAGGCAATGACCCCGGTTTGAAAAGGAAAGGCGATCCTTTTACTGGGGTTAATCTTCAAGGGAACCACATTCCGAAAGAGAACAGCTGAAGAAAACTTTGAACAGATAAGGTAATTACATAAGCGTGGGAGCCGTGTGTGCACGAAAATATGCAGTCAGTGTAGGAAAGGGGATTCCTGTGCGTGTCTTAATCAAATACCAATGTTGCAATTTGAGTTCTGTTCTCCGCCACTCTCTTTACAGTGTGTCATAGACAATGCTTTTACTGTACCATTTTATTTATTTCTGTAAAGAATGAGATCGTGTTTAAATGCAACTTTTATAATACAGAAAAATATTTGAAAACAGACGGGTGGTGTATTTACTATTTACCATTACAATGCCGATGATGTGGGGAGATTTTTAAACAGTGCAATGGTCATTTTAAGACAGATGTGTGCATGTCAGAATCAGTATGAATAATTGTGAGTGACTGTAGCATAGCTTGTTGGAGGTACATGAGCCAACGGGAAGAGAGACTCTCTGAACATAGCTCCCTACCGTATATAAGGTAGTGGAAATTACCACAAGACTACCATATATAGCTCTCTGTCGTAAATAAGTCAGTGAGTTCGTCCATGGTGGCACACCAACACTATCACTGAAAAATGTGGTATTCCTAAAATGTAGGTCTGAGGTCTCTCTAGTGATCACACGAAAAACCTAAGCAAAGATAAGGGATTCTGGACATTGGGGCCACAAATAAAACAAGGGAATTATGCTCACCAAAATACCACCAACCGCGCCTACCAACCACGTATACCAAATATGCAGGTCTGGGTGCTGAAATAATGCATGTCCATTGTATTATTGTTGCACATGGCCAAATCTGAATACAAAGAGAGATTATTGCTAAGTTATTTTTCGGCGGTAATAAAATACCGCCAGGCCCCAAATCTCCACAAAATACCCTACAGCCCTTTGTTCCACTTTTGGCGGGATTCTACACAGAAGCCCTCCAAAGTGGTGCCATTCTGTCTGGGTACCACAGGGGGTGTGGGAGGGGGTTTAGGCACCCTGGACTGAGTTGCCTTGCCAACTCAAGTCGCACTCTGGTGTGATTGGCCCAAGTGGTGAGCCACCCCACTCACCACTTAGCGTGTTTTGATTGACAGCTAGGCTGAATGAATGGGGGTTTTCTGCATAAAAGCAGGGCTTTTGGGACTGGATCTTCAGAAGTCGCCACAGGACCCCAACAATCCGACGAGGGTAAAGCTGAGCCGACCTGCAACGACGACACCTCCAGTGCAGCCCTGCTGAACCGACTCACCACTTCCCAACGACAGAGGAGTTCTCCCTGCTGGAGAGTCTTCTTCCCCTGACTGGTGGGAACAACCAGTCCCTTTGCTTTTTCTTCGCTTCCAGGGCGTAGTGGTCGAATTGCCCATGCTGAGCACCCCGGCAACCGGATAGCCACTAGCCCGTACCGCGACCAAAAGGTGGTACCTTGTGACGGAGCACTCCGCGGCTGGTCTTTTCCCTGGTGGTGCAACGATCTTCAACTTTCCTTCGAGGACGAGACCATCTCATCTCTTGGCAAAGCCCCGACTTGCATCCACCACCAGGAACAACTGCCCCCGCCGGAGCTGTCTCTTCACTTACAAGGTACTGTGTCCGCCTGGCTTCCCTTGTGACGGTTAGCGTGAGGTGTCTTAAATCCTTACTTTTCCATTGGGTCGCCTCCAGACCTTCTTAACTTTCTAAACTGGTCCAACCTGTCTGTGACAATTTGCTACAAAGACTCGAAGTGCATCTCCACTGTGATACTTTTTGGGACATATCGCCTTGCCTCCCTCCGAGTGGGCCTGGCCTCTGACTTTGTGATCTACAGTAGACCCTGCCTTACTTGCCTTGCATTTGCTTCGTAAAAGTGTTGGTACCGAGTTGGTTTCATACCCTGCCTTTTCTCTCCCGATCTAACGAATATTAGAGTGCCATCTAGGTTAAAGCATTCACCTCTGTCTGCAAATAAGTGGTGCCGTTGAACCTAGACTTGTCGAAATATTGTTAGTGAATTGATATACTTATAGTAATTGTAATTGAAGTTGTTTGCCGTATTAGTGCCAGTGTGTTTTTCATAGATGTGTTTTTAAAATAAATAATTATATATCTTTGCACCCAAGCTCTGTTCTGTGTCTGCTTGTTCTACTGTGTGAATTGCCCTATCTTGTATACTCCACATATTGCCTAACTTTTCTTGAGGGAAGTCTGACTGCTCAGCCACAGCTACCAAGTGAATCTGTGTGGTACAGACTGCTACCAAGTGGGTTTACTGCCAAACACCTGTAGGCCTAAATCTTTTGCAGTGGTCCCAGAGGGAACTGCACAGGTTTCTGTCTAACACTGGTGTACAGCGGTGGGATTTGTATCGAGTATACAGTTTAGACTGCTTTCCAACACTTTAGGATAACTAACCACAAAAGCTTAGCACTAAAAGGCAACTTTCAAAAACATGTCTACTATGGAAGTTTACAGCCAAGAGTCCTTGTCAGGCGAAAATACTGAGAGTTTGAGAGCTCTCTGTAGACAAAAGAATCTTTCTGTAAGAGGCAAGAAAGTAGAACTGATAGCGAGATTGCTGGAAAACCAAAGTCTGGGTACTGGATCAGAGGAACCAACTTCTCCAGCAAATGTAGATAACAGTAATGGTGTTGATCTAAATCAAAGTTCTGATGATAGTGATGAAGAGGCTGAAGAGGAAGAAGAGGCTAATGAAACTGTCTCCCCTCCTCCTCTGTCTGCCTTACCAGCTATACCTACTGGGCCTATAACAGGTCCCACACTAAGTCCTCAAGTCCTTGAACTAGAAAAAATGAAAATAGACTTGGAATTCAGAAGGATTACTGCTCAAACTGAACAGAAACACCAAGAAATGCAACAAATTCTAAGGCTCAGAGAAATGGAGCTCAAGCATGAGTTAGAAATGAAAATGTTGTCTGTCGAAACTGCTTCTGTCTCTGGCTCCTCTAGAAGTTCTAGTCCCAAAAGACTGTGGATGCCTAAGGAATTAATTGGTATGTATGAACCAAAGTTGGATGTGTTGGATTGGCTAAGTTTTTTTGAGTACAATCATGGGCTCCAGAACATCACAGGTAATGAGCTACTTACCTGGTTGTTCTATAGGCTCCCCCCTGTTGCAACTGATGTGGTAATGGAGTTGGGGGAGGAGGATAGGAAAGAGTATGTAAGTGTGAAACTAGCTTTGATAGCTAGATTTGGGAAGACCCCTTCCCAGTATCTTAAGAGGTTTAGAACCCTCAAAAAGCATGATGGTACCCCTTGGGCTACCTGGGTGAGTGAAGGGTTGAAAAACTTAGAGGGATGGATTAAGGGTTACAAAATGAACACTTATGAGGGTATGAAGAATCTTTTTATGTTGGGGTCTATTTATGATGCCTGTTCTCCTGATCTCAGACAGCACTTGGCTGATTTGAAGGAATTGGATTCCAGGAAGCTAGCTAAGGCTCCTGACTTGTGGGTTGCCAACACGGCTACTCATAAGGATTCTGGGGCAACTCAGAAAAAGGATGAGGGAAAACAGCCTAAAAAAGACTCAAAAGAGAATTCGAATAACTCAAATTCCAAAGAGGCCCCCAAACAAAACCATAAAGGTAAGCCACGACAAAAACCGCAGCAGAATAGTGTACCTTCTGGTGCCAAACCAGAGGGAGGCCAGAACAAGCCACCATTCCAGAAAGCATTCGATAAATGCTTTGTTAGTGGCTCTACTGACCATGTGAAAAGAGATCCCAGATGCAAGGGTAAACCTTCAGGGGTCCGGCGGGTCTCCTTAGCCTTCGCTCCAGAGGAGGAATTCCAAATGGCAAGTGGAAACTTTCTACTGCTGGCTGATGAACCCACTGGAGTCTCAGCCAGTGTTTCTTTAGTGTCTATGGGTTTGTGGGAACAACAGAATTTAGATGTCTATAATTCTATCCCAGATAATACTAAAGAGTATTATAAGGACAGTGTCCAGGTGAATGGTCAGGAGACTCCTGCCATTAGGGACACTGGGGCCAGCATAACTGTGGTGGATAAATCTTTTTTCAGGCTAAGGATGTTGCTAAGGCACCCAAACGCCTCACTAAGTTAGCTGGAGGGCATGTGCAGATGCTTCCCCAATTACCAGTTCTCATCCAGTGTAACAACATGACTGTGAAGATACCTGTCAGCATACAGAGTGAGTTACCAGGACTAGTTCTGTTGGGTAACGATTTAAAAACTCTCGGAGTTGTGTCGCATACCCCCAGACCTCCTAATAAACGGTTACAGGAGCTAACCAGACATGCAAGGGAGAGAACAATGAGAGGTACTCCCCAGGAGATGATGAAGCAAGATATCATTCCTGCTCCACTGGAATTGTCAGCTGCTGTCTCAAAGAAATCAGAAGCGAAAGGGAAACCTAAAACTTCTATACCGAAACCAGCAGCCATCATTTCAGTGCAGCCAACAAGGACTTCCCCTCGGTCGTCCAAAGTTACACCCGTAACTCCCCCTCCAGCTGAGGCTGAGAGGGTGGTACAACCCTGTGTGGTAGAATTAGACTCCGAAGAAGAGCTAATGGAAGGCCAGGAACTCATTGGAGATCTGGATCCTGTTGACCATCCTGAGCTGCAGTCTTTACTGGCAGAAGGTGAACCCAACAGAGCAGACTTCAGTAAGGGACAGAGAGAATGTCCAACTCTGGAAGGTCTTCGCTACCAGGCAGAAGCTCAGGCTGAAGGGCAAGAGCCTGGGAAATATAGGTTGCACTGGGATGATGGCCTCTTCTACAGTGAACCGACCGAGTCTGAACCTGGAGACTACAAACGACTTGTAGTACCCAAGGAGAACAGACAACAGTTCTTGCAGTTAGCCCACGAGATTCCTTTGGCTGGTCACTTGAGTTTCAAGAAGACTAAGGAAAGGCTCTCTCTCTACTTTTATTGGCCGAAGATGGGGGCCAAAGTAGAAAAACACTGCAGGAGCTGCCACACCTGCCAGACCTCTGGTAAGGTTGGCTCCAAGCATGCAGCACCTTTAGTGCCTCTCCCAGTTGTGGGAGTCCCATTTGAGAGAGTAGGGATTGACATTGTTGGTCCCCTTGATCCTCCAACCTCCTCAGGCAACAGATTTATACTTGTTGTAGTAGACCATGCTACTAGGTATCCTGAGGCAATTCCTATGAGGACTGTTACAGCTCCGGCTGTGGCTAAGGCCCTCCTTGGTATTTTTACCAGGGTCGGGTTTCCTAAGGAAGTAATCTCTGATAGGGGGTCAAACTTTATGTCTCACTACACGAAAGCCATGTGGAAAACCGGTGGAGTTACTTACAAGTTCTCAACAGCTTATCACCCACAAACCAATGGGTTGGTAGAAAGGTTCAACTGAACCATGAAGAGCATGATAGGTGCTTTAGAAGAACCCCTTAAACGGAAGTAGGACCTTCTACTGCTGTGCCTTCTCTTTGCTTATAGAGAAGTCCCTCAGGAGGGAGTATGTTATTCTCCCTTTGAGCTCCTCTATGGTCATCCTGTCAGAGGCCCATTAGCCCTGATTAAGGAGGGGTTGGAGAGTGCTCCTTCCTCCAAGCCAGTCAGAGTGAAGTGACTACGTGATAGGTCTCCGGAGGAGAATGTCACACATGATGAAAGAAGCAAGTGATAACTTGAAAGCTGGACAAGCATTGGTCAAGCACTGGCATGATCAAAAGGCTAACATGGTTGAGTTCACTCAAGACCAGCTAGTTCTCGTTATGATCCTAACAAGGCAGAGGGCCTTGCAAGACAAATGGATGGGACCCTTCAGAGTTGTGGGTAAACTCAGAGAGGTCAACTATCTGGTGGACTTGGGCAATCCCAAGGAGGCTCTGACAGTCTTCCACACCAACCGACCCAAAGCGTATGTCTCGAGACCTGATGTAGGAGCGTTGCTTCTAGCATCATCAGAGGAAGAAGAAGAGTGTGAAGCTCTTCCTGATCTCCTCAGCGGCTTACATTTAGACGAAAAAATTGAAGGAGTAAATCTCTCTTCAAATCTGACACCTGAGCAACAATAAGAGTGCAAATCTATGTTGAATCAGTTTGCCTCTCTGTTCTCGCTTTCATCAGGCTTGACCCCTTGGGGCCAGCATGACATACTCACTGGTGACTGTCTGCCAGTCAAAAGCAGAGGATACAGAATGTCAGAAAATGTACGAACCCACATCAAAGGTGAGGTCAGCAAGATGCTTGATTTCGGGGTAATAGAGCCCTCTACTAGTCCATGGTCTAGCCCAGTTGTGTGAGTACCAAAGGCAGGATGTAAAGAACTTCTGCGTGGATTATAGAGCTCTTAATGCAGTCACCAAGACTGATGCCCACCCTTTGCCAAGAACAGATGAGTTGGTGGATAGACTTGGTTCAGCCAAGTTCCTCAGCACATTTGACTTGACGTCAGGCTATTGGCAAATAGCCCTGACAGACCATGCCAAGGAGAAAACTGCATTTTCTACCCCAGTTGACTTATACCAGTTTAAGGTAATGCCTTTCGTATTGAAAAATGCACCTGCGACATTTCAACGGATGGTAAACCAGGTTCTTAATTGGATGGAGGACTTCTGCATGGCATACTTGGATGACATAGCAGTGTTCAGCAATTCCTGGGAAGAACAAGTAACCCACCTAAGAGATGTTTTGCAGGCTCTTGGGTGAGCCAATCTGACCATAAAGGTGAGTAAATGCTAAATTGGACAGAGTAAGGTAGTCTATCTTGGACATGAGGTAGGAGGTGGAGAAATAAGGCCTTTGCTCAGTAAGATTGAAGCTGTGCAAAATTGGACAACACCTACTACTCAGACCCAGGTGAGAGCCTTCTTAGGTCTCACTGGGTATTACAGGAATTTAATTGAGAACTATGGGACCATAGCTTCTCCTCTGAATGTCATCACCTCTCTAAAATTCCCTAAGAAGGTTAGATGGAACGAGGAGTGCAATCAGGCCTTTGAAAACCTGAAAAAGGCTCTTTGCCAAGCCCCAGTACTCAGAGCTCCTGATTACCACCAAACTTTCATTGTGCAGACAGATGCTTCAAATGTAGGAATAGGTGCAGTACTCAGTCAACTGGATGGGAAAGGTAGGGAGCACCCCGTTTGCTTCATCAGCCGCAAGCTGAAGGATCCTGAAACAAGGTAGGCAACAATCGAAAGAGAGTGCTTTGCTATCATGTGGGCTCATGTGGGCTCTGAAGAAGTTTAGGCCATACTTGTATGGTTCTACTTTTGTCATTCAGACTGACCACCAACTCTTGAGATGGTTAATTCAAATGAAAGGGGAAAACCCAAAACTACTGAGATGGTCAATCTGCCTGCAAGGGTTTGATTTCACCATTGAGCACAGGTTAGGGTGTCACCACCAAAATGCTGATAGTCTCTCTAGGATGTATGTCATCGACTAGAGGTATGAGATTCATCCAGGAGTGGATTAAATCCTCCCTCCCCTTAGTCTGGGGGGGGGGCGAGTGTTAGGGAGAATTCTCTGTTTAGGCTGCATTTCCTAACCTAGTGAGTCCCCCAGCAGCTTTGCTGTATTTCTGGAGGTTTTTTTTTCCATCCTGCCAAGAGTGAGACTCTTTTCTCCCACTCTTGGACATGATTTGTGGTAGATTTCTTTGAATGTCAATGTGTTCGATGGGCTATGGGGTCTTTTACTCCATAGGGCCTCATGTGTTTTACTATGTGTGTTACACAGCACCCTCCGTGCCGTAACACTGGGGTGTCCTAGGTGACCCCCACCATAGACTCCATACCCTGGGACTGACTACTGTCTCCCAGGGCATGTAAAGTCACCATTGGCTTTACTAGACCTACATTTACTAACAGAACCAGTACAAACCATCCTATTGTGGACGTACTGGTAGGGGTAATTCGATTACCCCTGGGTCTGTTGTTCGAGGGGGCACTGTCCCGTCCCCCCTTGTCGAGTTTTGGCTGGTGGCAGTGGAAACTACTTTTTATATTCGACCCCGAATATATTCCTATGGGATTCTTCCCATTGTTGGAGGCTAATACTTTTTCACGTTAGTCTCTAACATACCGCCCGTATATTTATCGTAAATAAATATACCGGTTGGTATTTTCTGCCAGAACTCGTTTTTTAAAATGGCGTCTGTGTTCACCTCTGTAACTCCGAACCAAAGGTTGAGCCCTTTGTTCCACTTTTGGCAGGCTTCTACACAGAAGCCCTCCAAAGTGGCGCCATTCTGTCTGGGTACCACAGGGGGTGTGGGATGGGGTTTAGGCAGCCTAGACTGAGTTTCCTTGCCAACTCAAGTCGCATTCTGGTGTGATTGGCCCAAGTGGTGAGCCACCCCGCTCACCACTTAGCGTGTTTTGATTGACAGCTAGGCTGAATGAATGGAGGTTTTCTGCATAAAAGCAGGGCTTTTGGGACTGGACCTTTAGAAGTCGCCACAGGACCTAAGAATCCGAAGAGGGTAAAGCTGAGCCAACCTGAAACGACAACACCTCCAGTGGAGCCCTGCTGAACCAACTCACCACTTCCCAACGACAGAGGAGATCTCCCTGCTGGAGAGTCTTCTTCCCCTGACTGGTGGGAACAACCAGTCCCTTTGCTTTTTCTTCGCTTCCAGGGCATAGTGGTCGAATTGCCCATGCTGAGCACCCCGGCAACCGGATAGCCACTAGCCTGTACCGCGACCAAAAGGTGGTGCCTTGTGACGGAGCACTCCGCGGCTGGTCTCTTCCCTGGTGGTGCAACGATCTTCAACTTTCCTTCGACGACGAGACCATCTCATCTCTTGGCAAAGCCCCGACTTGCATCCACCACCAGGAACAACTGCCCCCGCCGGAGCTGTCTCTTCACTTACAAGGTACTGTGTCCGCCTGGCTTCCCTTGTGACGGTTAGCGTGAGGTGTCTTAAATCCTTACCTTTCCATTGGGTCGCCTCCAGACCTTCTTAACTTTTTGTTCTAAACTGGTCCGACCTTTCTGTGACAATTTACTACAAAGACTCGAAGTGCATTTCCACTGTGATACTTTTTGGGACATATCGCCTTGCCTCTCTCGAAGTGGGCCTTGCCACTGACTTTGTGATCTACAGTAGACCCTGCCTTAATTGCCTTGCATTTGCTTCGTAAAAGTGTTGGTACCGAGTTGGTTTCATACCCTGCCTTTTCTCTCCCAATCTAACTAATATTATAGTGCCATCTAGGTTAAAGCATTCACCTCTGTCTGCAAATAAGTGGTGCCGTTGAACCTAGACTTGTCGAAATATTGTTAGGGGATTGATATACTTATAGTAATTGTAATTGAAGTTGCTTGGCGTATTAGTGCAAGTGTGTTTTTCATAGATGTGTTTTTAAAATAAATAATTATATATCTTTACACCCAAGCTCTGTTCCGTGTCTGCTTGTTTTACTGTGTAAATTGCCCTATCTTGTATACTCCACATACTGCCTAACTTTTCTTGAGGGAAGTCTGACTGCTCAGCCACATCTACCAAGTGAATCTGTGTGGTACAGACTGTTACCAAGTGGGTTTACTGACAAACACCTGTAGGCCTAAATCTTTTGCAGTGGTCCCAGAGGGAACTGCACAGGTTTCTGTCTAACACCCGTGTCTCTCTCCTGTTACCCCCCACCCCCGTCTCATGCCCCGTGGTGCCCTGCTGTTGCCCCCCACCGCCCCCACATGCCCCATGTCTCTCTCCTGTTGCCCCAACCCCCCACTTATGTCCCATGTCTCTCTCCTGTTACCCCCACCCCCTCTCATGCCCCGTGTCTCTCTGCTGTTGCCACCCACCCCCCGCTCATGCCCCGTGTCTCCCTGCTATTGCCCCCCACCCTCCTCCCATGCCCCGTGTCTCTCTCCAGTTACCCCTCCACCCCCTTCTCATGCCCCGTGTCCTCTCCTGTTACCCCCACCCCCTCTCATGCCCTGTGGCTCTCTCCTGTTACCCCCACCCCCTCTCATGCCCCGTGTCTCTCTCCTGTTGCCCCCACCCCATGTTCATCCCCCATGTCTCCCTGCTGTTGTCCCCCACCCCCCACTCATGCCCCGTGTCTCTCCCCTGTAACCAACCAACCCCAGCTCATGCCCCGTGTCTCCCTGCTGTTGCCCCCCACCCCCGGTCATGCCCTGTGTCTCCCTGCTGTTGCCCCCCACCCCCGCTCATCCCCGTGTCTCTCTCCTGTTACCCCCACCCCGCTCTCATGCCCTGTGTCTCCCTCATGTTCCCCCCACCCCGCGCTCATGCCCCGTGTCTCCCTGCTGTTGCCCCCACCTGCTCTCATCCCACGTGTCTCTCTCCTGTCACCCCCACCCCCCTCTTCATGCCCCCTGTCTCCCTGCTGTTGCCCCCCACCCCCCGCACATGCCCCGTGTCTCTCTCCTGCTACCTCCCACCCCCCTCTCATGCCCCGTGTCTCTCTCATGTTGCCCCTCACCCCGTGGTCACGACACGTGTCTCCCTGCTGTTGCCCCCGACCCCCCGCTCATGCCCCGTGTCTCTCTCATGTTGCCCCCCAACCCCTGGTCATGCCCCGTGTCTCCCTACTGTTGCCCCCCACCCTCTGCTCATGCCCCGTGTGTCTCTCCTGTTCCCCCCACCCCCGCTCATGCCTCATGTCTCCCCTGTTCCCCCCACCCCAACTTATGCCCCGTGTCTCCCTGCTGTGGGCCCCCACCCCCCGCTCATGCCCCGTGTCTCTCTCCTGTTACACCCACCCCCCGCTCATGCCCTGTGCCTCCCTCTTGTTGCCCCCCACCCTCCGCTCATGCCCTGTGTCTCCATCCTGTTGCCCCCCACCACCCGCTCATGCCCTGTGTCTCTCCCCTGTTGCCCCCCACCCCCTGCTCATGCCCCGTGTCTCCCTGCTGTTGCCCCCCAACCCCAGTCAAGCACCGTGTCTCCCTGCTCTTGCCCCCCACCACCCTCTCATGCCCCGTGTATCTCCCACCCCCTCTCATGCCCCGTTTCTCTCTCCTGTTACCCCCCTCCCCCCTCTCATGCCCCGTGTCTCTCTCCTGTTGCCCCCCACCCCCTGGTCATGCCCCATGTCTCCCTGCTGTTGCCCCCCACCCCCCACTCATGCCCCATGTCTCTCCCCTGTTACCCCCCCACCCCCGCTCATTCCCCGTGTCTCCCTGCTGTTGGCCCCCACCCCCGGTCATGCCCTGTGTCTCCCTGCTGTTGCCCCCCACCCCCGCTCATGCCCCATGTCTCCCTGCTGTTGCCCCCCACGCCTGCTCATGCCCCGTGTCTCTCTCCTGTTACCCCCACCCCGCTCTCATGCCCCGTGTCTCCCTTGTGTTCCCCCCACCCCCCGCTCATGCCCCGTGTCTCCCTGCTGTTGCCCTCACCCCTCTCTCATGCCCCGTGTCTCTCTCCTGCTACCCCCCACCCCCCTCTCATGCCCTGTGTCTCTCTCCTGTTGCCCCCAACCCCAGGTCATGCCCCATGTCTCCCTGCTGTTGCCCCCACCCCCGCTCACACCCCGTGTCTCTCTCCTGTTACCCCCACCCCTGGTCATGCCCCGTGTCTCCCTGCTGTTGCCCCCCACCCCCGCTCATGCCCTGTGTCTCTCTCCTGTTACCCCCCACCCCCTCTCATGCCCCGTGTCTCTCTCATGTTGCCCCCCACCCCCTGGTCATGCCCCATGTCTCCCTGCTGTTGTCCCCCACCCCCCGCTCATGCCCTGTGTCTCTCTCCTGTTACCCCCAACCCCGGTAATGCCCCGTGTCTCCCTGCTGTTGCCCCCCACCCTCCGCTCATGCCCTGTGTGTCTCTCCTGTTCCCCCCACCCCCGCTCATGCCTCGTATCTCCACTGTTCCCCCCCACCCCCACCCATGCCCCGTGTCTCCCTGCTGTTGCACCCCACCCCCTGCTCATGCCCCGTGTCTCTCTCCTGTTACCCCCCAACCCTCTCTCGTGCCCCGTGTTCTCTCCTGTTACCCCCACCCCCGGGTCATGCCCCGTGTCTCCCTGCTGTTGCCCTGCACCCCCCGCTCATGCCCTGTGTCTCTCCCCTGTTACCACCCACCCCCTGCTCATGCCCCGTGTCTCCCTGCTGTTGCCCCCACCCCCCGGTCATGCCCCCTGTCTCCCTGCTGTTGCCCACCACCCCCGCTCATGCCCTGTATCTCCCTCCTGTTGCCCCCCACCCCCCGCTCTTGCCCCGTGTCTCTCTCCTGTTGCCCCCCACACCCCTCTCATGCCCCGTGTCTCCCTGCTTTTGCCCCCACCCCCTGCTCATGCCCCATGTCTCCCTCGTGTTCCCCCCACCCCCGTGTCTCCCTGCTTTTGCCCCCCACCCTCCGCTCATGCCCCGTGTCTCCCTGCTGTTGCCCCACTCATGCCCCGTGTCTCTCCCCTGCTACCCCCACCTCCCGCTCATGCCCCGTGTCTCCCTCGTGTTCCCCCCACCCCCCGCTCATGCCCCGTGTCTCCCTGCTGATGCCCCCCACCCCCGCTCATGCCCCGTGTCTCCCTCCTGTTGCCCCCAATCCCCCGCTCATGCCCCGTGTCTCTCTCCTGTTACCCCCCCACACCCCGCTCATGCCTGTGTCTCCCTGCTGTTGCCCCCCAACGCCGCTAATGCCCCCTGTCTCCCTGCTGTTGCCCCCCACCCCCGCTCATGCCCCGTGTCTCTCTCCTGTAGCCCCCCACCCCCCAGTCATGCCCCGTGTCTCCCTGCTGTTGCCCCCAATCCCCCCGCTCATGCCACATGTCTCTCTCCTGTTACCCCCCACCCCCTCTCATGCCCCGTGTCTCTGTCATGTTGCCCCCCACCCCCTGGTCATGCCCCGTGCCTCCCTGCTGTTGTCCCCCACCCCCCGCTCGTGCCCTGTGTCTCTCTCATGTTACCCCCACCCCCGGTCATGCCCCTTGTCTCCCTGCTGTTGCCCCCCACTCTCCATTCATGCCCCGTGTGTCTCTCCTATTCCCCCCACCCCTGCTCATGCCTCGTGTCTCTCCAGTTACCCCCCACCCCCTCTCATGCCCCTTGTCTCCCTGCTGTTGCCCCCCCACCTCCCGCTCATGCCCCATGTCTCTCTCCTGTTACCCCCCACCCCCCTCTAATGCCCGGTGTCTCTCTCCTGTTACCCCCACTCCCCTCTCATGCCCCGTGTCTCTCTCCTGTTACCCCCAACCCCCTCTCATACCCCGTGTCTCTCTCCTGTTGCCCCCCAACCCCGCTCATGCCCGTGTCTACCTGCTGTTGCCCCCCACCCACCGCTCATGCCCCGTGTCTCTCCCCTGTTACCCCCCACCCGCCGCTCATGCCCCGTGTCTCCCTGCTGTTGGCCCACACCCCCGCTCATGCCCCGTGTCTCCCTGCTGTTACCCCCTGCTCATGTTCTGTCTCTCTCCTGTTGCCCCCTACCCCCGGTCATGCTTCGTATCTCCCTGCTGTTGCCCCCCACCCCCGCTCATGCCCCGTGTCTTTCTCCTGTTGCCCCCCGCTCATGCCCCGTGTCTTCCTGCTGTTGCCCCTCACCCCGGCTCATGCCCCGTGTCTCTCTCCTGTTACCCCCCACCACCCTCTCATGCCCCGTGTCTCCCTCGTGTTCCCCCATCCCCTGCTCATGCCCCTTGTCTCCCTGCTGTTGCCCCCACCCCCCGCTCATGCCCGTGTCTCCCTGCTGTTGCCCCCCACCCCCTGCTCATGCCCCGTGTCTCTCTCCTGTTACCCCCTACCCACCTCTCATGCCCTGTGTCTCTCCTGTTACCCCCAGCCACCTCTCATGCCCCGTGTCTCTCTCTTGTTGCCCTCTCCCACGATCATGCCCCGTGTCTCCCTGCTGATTCCCTCCACCCCCCGCTGCTGCCCCGTGTCTCTCTCCTGTTACCCTGCACCCCCTCTCATGCCCCGTGTCTCTCTCCTGTTACCCCCTACCCCCCTCACATTCCCCGTGTCTCTCTCCTGTTGCCCCCACCCCAGTCATGCGCCGTGTCTCCCTGCTGTTGCCCCTCACCCCCCGCCCATTCCCCATGTCTTCCTGCTATTGCCCCCCACCGCCCGCTCATGGCCTGTGTCTCTCTCCTGTTGCCCCCACCCCCAGTCATGCCCCGTGTCTCCCTGCTGTTGCCCCTCACCCCCCGCTCATGCCCCATGTCTTCCTGCTATTGCCCCCCACCGCCCGCTCATGCCCCGTGTCTCTCTCCTGTTACTCCCACCCCCTGCTCATGCCCCGTGTCTCTCTCCTGTTGCACCCTGCTCATGCCCCGTGTCTCTCTCCTGTTGCCCCCGCTCATGCCCCGTGTCTCTCTCCTGTTGCCGCCACCCCCCGCTCATGCCCTATGTCTCTCTCCTGTTGCCCCCATCCCCCGCTCATGCCCCATGTCTCTCTCCTGTTACCCCCCACCCCCCTCTCATGCCCCTTGTCTCCCTGCTGTTGCCCCCCCACCCCCTGCTCATGCCCCGTGACTCTCTCCTGTTACCCCCCACCCCCTCTCATGCCCCGTGTCTCTCTCCTGTTACCCCCATTCCGCTCTCATCCCCGTGTCTCCCTCCTGTTGCCCCCCACCCCCACTCATGCCCCGTGTCTCTCCCCTGTTGACCCCCACCCACCGCTCATGCCCCGTGTCTCCCTGCTGTTGCCCCACACCCCCACTCATGCCCCGTGTCTACCTGCTGTTGCCCCCTGCTCATGCTACATGTCTCTCCTGTTGCCCCCCACCCCCGGTCATGCCCCGTATCTCCCTGCTGATGCCCCCCAACCCCCGCTCATGCCCCATGTCTGTCTCCTGTTCCCCCCACTCCCCGCTTATGCCTCATGTCCCTCCTGTTATCCCCACCCCCACTCATGCCCCGTGTCTTTCTCCTGTTGCCCCCCGCTCATGCCCTGTGTCTCCCTGCTCTTGCCCCTCACCCCCGCTCATGCCCTGTGTCTCTCTCCTGTTACCCCCCACCACCCTCTCATGCCCCATGTCTTCCTCGTGTTCCCCCCACCCCCTGCTCATGCCCCTTGTCTTCCTGCTGTTGCCCCCACCTCCCGCTTATGCCCCGTGTCTCCCTGCTGTTGCCCCCCGCTCATGCCCCATGTCTCCCTGCTGTTGCCCCCACCCCCTGCTCATGCCCCGTGTCTCTCTCCTGTTACCCCCACCCCACTCTCATGACCTGTGTCTCTCTCCTGTTACCCCCCACCCTCCTCTCATGCCCCGTGTCTCTCTCCTGTTGCCCCCAAACCCGATCATGCCCCGTGTCTCCCTGCTGTTTCCCCCACCCCCCGCTCATGCCCCGTGTCTCTCTCCTGTTACCCTGCACCCCCTCTCATGCCCCGTGTTTCTCTCCTGTTACCCCCACCCCCTCTCATGCCCCATGTCTCTCTCCTGTTGCCCCCCATCCCCAGTCATGCCCCGTGTCTCCCTGCTGTTGCCCCCACCCCCCAGTCATGCCCCATGTCTTCCTGCTATTGCCCCCCACCGCCCGCTCATGCCCCGTGTCTCTCTCCTGTTACTCCCACCCCCTGCTCATGCCCCGTGTCTCTCTCCTGTTGCACCCTGCTCATGCCCCGTGTCTCTCTCCTGTTGCCCCCCGCTCATGCCCCGTGTCTCTCTCCTGTTGCCGCCACCCCCCGCTCATGCCCCATGTCTCTCTCCTGTTGCCCCATCCCCCGCTCATGCCCCGTGTCTCTCTCCTGTTACCCCCCACCCCCCTCTCATGCCCCGTGTCTCCCTGCTGTGGCCCCCCCCAGCCCCCGGTCATGCCCCGTGACTCTCTCCTGTTACCTCCCACCCCCTCTCATGCCCCGTGTCTCTCTCCTGTTACCCCATCCCCCTTTCATCCCCCGTGTCTCTCTCCTGTTGCCCCCCACCCCCGCTCATGCCCCGTGTCTCCCTGCTGTTGCCCCCCACCCACCGCTCATGCCCCGTGTCTCTCCCCTGTTACCCCCCACCCACCGCTCATGCCCCGTGTCTCCCTGCTGTTGCCCCACACCCCCGCTCTTGCCCCGTGTCTACCTGCTGTTGCCCCCCACTCATGCTCCGTGTCTCTCCTGTTGCCCCCCACCCCCAGTCATGCCCCGTATCTCCCTGCTGTTGCCCCCCACCCCCTGCTCATGCCCCGTGTCTGTCTCCTGTTCCCCCCACTCCCCGCTTATGCCTCGTGTCTGTCCTGGTACCCCCACCCCCCACTCATGCCCCGTGTCTTTCTCCTGTTGCCTCCCCGCTCATGCCCTGTGTCTCGCTCCTGTTACCCCCACCACCCTCTCATGCCCCGTGTCTCCCTCGTGTTCCCCCCAACCCCCGATCATGCCCCGTGTCTCGCTCCTGTTACCCCCACCACCCTCTCATGCCCCGTGTCTCCCTCGTGTTCCCCCCACCTCCCGCTCATGCCCCGTGTCTCCCTGCTGTTGCTCCCGCTCATGCCCCATGTCTCCCTGCTGTTGCCCCCACCCCCTGCTCATGCCCTGTGTCTCTCTCCTGTTACCCCCCACCCCACTCTCATGACCCGTGTCTCTCTCCTGTTACCCCCACCCTCCTCTCATGCCCCGTGTCTCTCTCCTGTTGCCCCCAACCCGATCATGCCCCGTGTCTCCCTGCTGTTTCCCCCCACCCCCCGCTCATGCCCCGTGTCTCTCTCCTGTTGCCCCCCATCCCCCGGTCATGCCCCATGTCTCCCTTCTGTTGCCCCCACCCCCGGTCATGCCCCGTGTCTCTCTGCTGTTGGCCCCCCACCCCCTGCTCATGCCCCGTGTTTCTCTACTGTTAGCCCCACCCCCATCTCATGCCCCATGTCTCCCTCGTGTTCCCCCGCCCCCGCTCATGTCCCGTGTCTCCCTGCTGTTGCCCCCCACCACCCGCTCATGCCCCGTGTCTCTCTCATGTTGCCCCCCACCCCCCGCTCATGCCCGTGTCTCTCTCCTGTTGCCCCCCACCCCCGGTCATACACTGTGTCTCTCTCCTGTTGCCCCCCAACCCCCAGTCATGCCCCGTGTCTCCCTGTTTCCCTCCACCCCCGGTCATGCCCCGTGTCTCCCTCCTGTTGCCCCCACCCCCCGCTCATGCCCAGTGTCTCTCTTGAGTTACCCCCACCCCATGCCCCATGTCTCCCTTGTTTTCCCCTGCCCCCCAGTCATGCTCCGTGTCTCCCTGCTGTTGCCCCCACCCCCCGCTCATGCCCCGTGTCTGTCTCCTGTTACCCCCCACCCCCCGCTCATGCCCCATGTCTCCCTACTGTTCCCCCACTCCCCGCTCATGCCCCGTGTCTCCCTCCTTTCCCCCCCACCCCTGCTCATGCCCTGTGTCTCCCTCCTTTCCCCCCCTACCCCCCGCTGATGCCCAGTTGTTTTCTCTTTATACACCCCACCTTCTCTTTCCATGGTGGCCATCTTGGTAAAAGATTTTCCTTCCTTCACCGGGAAGCCGCAGGTGTCCCGGTTTGGGAAGAAAAATCTTTTTTTTACCACCCGGGGTTCCCACTTTGAGGACCTAAGATGCTAGTGGTCTTCATCTATTGAAAAGGATGTTATGGTGATGTTGCACTAATAAAAACCTATGAAATTAAGTGAAAAAACTTTGTTAAAGGGATCTTATGGTTCCAAGTAAAACCGAAAAACCCTTGAAATTCACCATTTATGGTAAGCTAAGCAACCATAACTCGCACCACCACTGTGCACTGCTAAGACTAACACCTACAACATCAAAGATGACATCAAAAATGTCATTGATGACATCACTGATGACATCACATCTATATTTACTTTTCATGAAATATGTGTACAAGGGATTCTTATTATAATGTTGAGAAAAAAGTGTCAAGGATCATTGCAATAAATATCATAACCTAATTAGTGCATTGACCGATGCATTGATATAAATAGCAATCTATTATGGGGTTCTATCTAGTATACTAAGCTACTCATGCAGAAACATAGCATTGTGTGCAGCGTACAACATGAAGGTATAATATTCGTAATGTTAATATGTTGAATAATGAAATGATAATTGTTTTCTTAATAGATTTTTGTGTACTGTGAAATATGTAATAAGTAGGTAATAAAACCCATGTGTTACATAATTGCAGTACTATAGACAAAACACAAAGAGACAAGGACACATACCAATATGGGTATATACAGGGAAAGTGAAGTTAGCAAAAAAGCACAAGTAGTAGCAGAAACAATTCATAACCTAACTGATTAAATAAATAAATAAATGCAAATAAATGATTGCTCTGTTTCAAAGCTGCTATTTACCATATATAAATGTATCACTTGATGTGATAGGACCCTAAGAATAGTAGTGTGAGTACAATTTATGAAAATATGACCATATACAGGGAAAGTACAGCCATAAAAAAACAGAACTATCAGAAAGTGCTGATATGTCTATTGATTATCTTTATGCACAAAAAGGATTGCTGTCTTTCAAGCTTGTGTCTTCCCCCATGTATATGTTTCATATGATGTCACTGGACTCTAAGGGAATTACTGTAAGAACCTACTTGAAGGAATAGTCTCCAAATAAAATAAAATGTTTAGTTTCTGACTGTTACTGAAGAAAACCATGTGGCCTAGATATGTCAGCAAAAGAAAAAAGAGTGAGCCAGACATGTGATGTCATCAGTGATGTCATCAATGACATTTGTGATGTCGTCTTTGATGTCATGGGTGTTAGTCTTAGCAGTGCACGGTGGTGGCGCAAGTTATGGTTGCTTCGCTTTCCATAACTGGCAAAATTCAAGGGTTTTTCGGTTTTACTTGGAACCATAATGTCCCTTTAACAAAGTTTTTTTACTGAATTTCATATGTTTTTAGCAGTGCAACTTAACCGTAACGTCCCTTTAACAAAGTTTTTACACTGAATATATATATATTACATGGCAAAAAAAAGTATATGGCCCACTCTGAATTTTTTTGCAAAGTTTGGTGAGGATTCGTCCAGGGGGGGCAAAGTTATAGGGGGGTCCCAAAACTTTTTTTTTTCCCATAGACTGAATGGGGAAAAAACTTTGCTCGCGCCTACAGCCCAAACCGCAGGACAGATTTTCACCAAATTTTGACCAGGAGTAGCGGCTTGGCCCCGAAAGCGTGCTTTTGCAGATTTGGTGAAAATCTGTCCAATAGTTTTTTAAAACATGGCCAAAAGGTAGGTCATAAAAAATTTGTGATATCTGTGTTCGGTCCGCGGACACAAATCCCTGTCCGCTCCGTGGACAGTGTCGTGACTGGCCAATCACCTTGCGTGATGTCCGCGGACATGCAACATGTTCGCTGATTGGACAGCGTGGAGCGTGAAGCGCATCAGATTTTCGGTAGCAGCCGCCATCTTGGATTCACGGACGTCCGCGGACAGCGCAGTGAAACTTTGTTTAAAATGTGTATTTAGTAGAGTGTGTTGGTGTGTAAGAGTGTTTGGGGAGGGTGGGAGAGTATGAGATAGGTTAAAAGTTGTGTTTTTTTATGTGGTGGACGCTCTTGTTGTATTCGATTTGTCTGCGGACAACACAGCAGTTCTGAAATGTTCTAAATAAACTAAATGGGGGTAGTTCTGAGGACGCAATATGTGTCCTTTTTGTTCGCAAGCAAGCTGAAACTGTTCTAAGAACACTCACGGTGTCCTGAAATGTTCGTAAATAAACAAAATGGGGGTGTCCTGAGGACACTGTCTGTATTGTTCGATGGGAAGTTGAATGTGTTCTAAGAACACTCGCGGTGTTCTGAAATGTTCGTAAAAAAACAAAATGGGGGTGTCCCGAGGACGCTGACTGTATTGTTCTCTGGCAAGTTCAATGTGTTCTAAGAACACTCGTGGTGTCCAGAAATGTTCATAAATAAACAAAATGGGGGTGTCCTGAGGACGCTGTCCGTATTGTTCTCTGGCAATTTGAATGTGTTCTAAGAACACTCGTGGTGTCCTGAAATGTTCGTAAATAAACAAAATGGGTGTGTCCTGAGGACCCTGTCCGTATTGTTCTATGGGAAGTTGAATGTGTTCTAAGAACACTCGCGGTGTTCTGAAATGTTCGTAAATAAACAAAATGGGGGTGTCTTGTGGACGCTGTCCGTATTGTTCGATGGGAAGTTGAATGTGTTCTAAGAACACTCGCACTGTTCTGAAATGTTCGTAAATAAACAAAATGGGGGTGTTCTGAGGACGCTGTCCGTATTGTTCTCTTGCAAGTTGAATGTGTTCTAAGAACACTTGTGGTGTCCTGAAATGTTCGTAAATAAACAAAATGGGGGTGTTCTGAGGACGCTGTCCGTATTGTTCGATGGGAAGTTGAATGTTTTCTAAGAACACTTGCGGTGTTCTGAAATGTTCATAAATAAACAAAATGGGGGTGTTCTGAGGACGCTGTCCATATTGTTCTCTTGCAAGTTGAATGTGTTCTAAGAACAATTGTGGTGTCCTGAAATGTTCGTAAATAAACAAAATGGGGGTGTTCTGAGGACGCTGTCCGTTTTGTTCGTTGTCAAGTTTAAAGTGTTCTAAGAAAAGTTGCGGTGTCCTGAAATGTTCGTAGGGGGTGTCCTGAAGACGCTGTCTGTATTGTTCTCTGGCAAGTTGAATGTGGTCTAAGAACACTTGTGGTGTCCTGAAATGGTTGTTAATAAACAAAATGGGGGTGTCCTGAGGACGCTGTCCGTATTGTTCGATGGGAAGTTGAATGTGTTCTAAGAACACTTGCGGTGTTCTGAAATCTTTAAAATGGGGGTGTTCTGAGGACGCTGTCCGTTTTGTTCATTGACAAGTTTAAAGTGTTCTAAGAATACTCGTGGTGTCCTGAAATGTTTGTAAATAAACAAAATGGGGGTGTCCTGAGGATGCTGTCCGTATTGTTCAATGGGAAGCTGAATGTGTTCTAAGAACACTCGCAGTGTTCTGAAATGTTCGTAAATAAACTAAATGGGTGTGTTCTGAGGACGCTGTCCGTATTGTTCTCTTGCAAGTTGAATGTTTTCTAATAACACTTGTGGTGTCCTGAAATGTTTGTAAATAAACAAAATGGGGGTGTTCTGAGGACGCTGTCCGTTTTGTTCGTTGTTAAGTTTAAAGTCTTCTAAGAACACTCGCAGTGTCCTGAAATGTTCGTAGGGAGTGTCCTGAAGACGCAGTCCGTATTGTTCGCTGGCAAGTTGAATGTGTTCTAAGAACACTCGTGGTGTCCTGAAATGTTTGTAAATAAACAAAATGGGGATGTCCTGAGGACACTGTCCGTATTGTTCGATGGGAAGTTGAATGTGTTCTAAGAACACTTGCGGTGTTCTGAAATGTTCGTAAATAAACAAAATGGGGGTGTTCTGAGGACGCTGTCCGTTTTGTTCGTTGTCAAGTTTAAAGTGTTCTAAGAACACTTGCGGTGTCCTGAAATGTTCATAGGGGATGTCCTGAAGACGCTGTCCTCATTGTTCTCTGGCAAGTTGAATGTGTTCTAAAAACACTCGTGGTGTCCTGAAATGTTTGTAAATAAACAAAATGGGGGTGCCCTGAGGACACTGTCCGTATTGTTCGATGGCAAGTTGAATGTGTTCTAAGAACACTTGCGGTGTTCTGAAATGTTCGTAAATAAACAAAATGGGGGTGTCCTCAGGACGCTGTCCGTATTGTTCGATGGCAAGTTGAATGTGTTCTAAGAACACTCGTGTTGTCCTGAAATGTTCATAAATAAACAAAATGGGGGTGTCCTGAGGACGCTGTCCGTATTGTTCGATGGCAAGTTGAATGTGTTCTAAGAACACTCGCTGTGTCCTGAAATGTTTGCAAATAAACAAAATGGGGGTGCCCTGAGGACGCTGTCCGTATTGTTCGGTGTCAAGTTGAAAGTGTTCTAAGAACCCTTGCAGTGTTCTGAAATGTTCGTAGGGGGTGTCCTGAAGACGCTGTCCGTATTGTTCGCTGGCAAGTTGAATGTGTTCTAACAACACTTGCGGTGTCCTGAAATGTTCGCAAATAAAGAAAATGGGGGTGTTTTGAGGACGCTGTCCATATTGTTCTCTTGCTAGTTGAATGTGTTCTAAGAACACTCGCTGTGTCCTGAAATGTTCGCAAATATACGAAATGGGGGTGTTCTGAGAACGCTGTCCGTATTGTTCATTGTCAAGTTGAAAGTGTTCTAAGAACTGTTGCGGTGTCCGGAAATGTTCGTAGAGGGTGTCCTGAAGACGCTGTCTGCATTGTTTGCTGGCAAGTTGAATGTGTTCTAAGAACACTCTCGGTGTCCTGAAATGTTCGCAAATAAAAAATGGGGGTGTTCTGAGGACGCTGTCCGTATTGTTCGCTGGCAAGTTGAAAATGTTCTAAGAACACTCATAATGTCCGCGGACATTAAAAGTTTCCATAGACCATAGTTGAAATGTTTGACTCTATGGGTGTGATATGCTGCGGTGGTTGTGGCCAGGGCATAGAGTGTTGGGTGCATGGCCATTTGGACATTTGGCCATGCACCCAAGACTATATGCTCTGACCACAACCACCACAGCATATCACACTCATACTTGCTTATAACTTTGAGTCAAAAACAAATTTATAAGGAACAAAGTTGTAAGCCACTATGGGTGTGATTTGCTGCGATGGTTGTACTTATAATATACTTACTGTTTGGTTTATTAACTGGAATACATGTATTTCTTGTTCATTTCTGTGATAAAAGAAAATAGCATGTTAGTATTAGTATTTTGTAATGACTTATTACATTGTATAATCAACCATTTTTTTGGACCCTCATATTTAGTAGATTACAAACCAGAGTACTGTACAATTTTCTCAGTTTCTGTGTTTGTTGCTAAAATCGTTGGGTCTGTGGGAGAAAAAAAATCCATGTTGGATTAAAAAAAAACGTTTTTCTGTTATGCTACAGTTTATTTGTTTTCAGTGTTCACTTGTTGTTTCTGGCTAATGCTTTATACATTGGCTTGTTGCAGTTTTTTGGAGCAGTAACATGTTATTTATTTGTTTGGATATTGTAAAATTTTGGGACAGTTAGATACCAATTGGCGTATTCTAACTGTCTATTTTTTGCTCTAATTTGGTGGCATTCATTTATCTGATTAGTTGTTGTAGAATCTTTGGGAAGTTAGATAGCTTTTGGAGTATTCTAACAGTTTATATTTTTTTACTATAAGTTTACTTAAAGTTTAAGTACAGTTTAGTTATCAAATTTTGGTTTTAAGAACATTAAATAAGCGTTTGTAAGATTTGCTGGTAATCTCTGCTTTAGAGTAATGATACTATCATTACATTCAAACCATCCACATTTCTTTTTTATATATGCAGTGTAGTGCCCTGAATTGGTTGTGGCTCCTGCGTGGTAGATTATACCTATTGTTGTGAAGGTTTTCTTACCAAGTGATATTTGACCATGTGTGAATCCAGTCAGCTTGCAGTTGTTTTTGGTACCATCAGCATTGTAACGTAGAAGCATTAGAATTACGTATTTACTACGTGTTTGTATTACTAACGTGGAGCAATTATCCGAATTGCAGGTAGTACATAATCTACCATGGTTTGCATTTTGAACAAGTTGCTGAAATGGAATGGATTCACAATTAGGTATTGATATATATGTGAAGCGTTCATTGGGGATTTCTTCTTGTGTCACATTGTTGCAGAGAGTGCATGTATGTTTCCACATGTATGAAATCTGGAAGATTTCATTTATAGGTATGTTTTTATTTTCCAGTACTTGTAGCAAGTACATTAGAAATTCTTGTGGATCTTCCTGTGAGTTTATAGTGAATTTAACCATTCCAGAACAGTAGTCCAATTGTTGTCTTATTCCATAAACACTGTACGTGTTATCAGGATTGTTTGTTTCATTTCTGTGAAGTATTAACATTTGCAAACACAATTGGTCTGTACTGTGTAAGTACATGTTGCAACAATTGGTGGCAATTGAAATAGAATATTCATTGCTACATTTGCATAGCAACTAACTCCAACTATATTTGAGAGTTTAAATGGACCAGGTAGTTTTGTATCTGATTGATTTGTTTTTAGTTTGTCTTCCTTCTTTGATGAAGTACCTGGTTTACTTTCCCTAATGGGTTCTTTTATGTTTGTGGTACTTGATGAAGTTTTAGTTTCTTGTACTGTCTTTGGAGGATTTGCAGTGACATCCTGTTGCATTTCTGTTTGATTTAGTTTTCTTTTACAATGTTTTACTTTTTGTGGTACAGAATATGTGTTTAGATGGGGGGTGTATAGTGAGCAAAGTCTATTGTATTCTAAAATGCGAGGAATATCAGCATTTACTTTACTTGCATCAAAGTTGATTAGAAATAGACCGTCAAGTGTACGTAAGCGTGATAGTGCTACGTAGCTCATGCCTTCTTTAAAGACTGTGTTACCAATGTCTATCATTGCTTTGTCTAGGGTAAGACCTTGGCCCTCATTACGACCCTGGCGGAAAGTGACTGACCGGACCGCCACAGCGTAAATAGCGTTTCCGCCATTGCACGAAGGAGCAAAGTGCGGCCCATTCCGACCCATCGGGCACGAGCACCACGGCATGGCGGAAGTGCAAAGTCCGCGATGGCGGAAATGACCCCAAAACGGCCCACACCGCCGCCGTACGGCGCCCTAGGTGCAATACCGCCACCCATCTCAGCGGACACCGCAGTGAGCACCCACGGGAAAGTACGGTGACCGTAAATATACGGAAACGGAAGTAAAAACATGGGCCCGGAACGGGAAACATCCCGCCGTACACCTATAAAACCACAAAATCCACACAACCACTAAAAACACTACCCTGAGACACACCCCAACCCGTCATCCACCCTAGCGAAACCAAGAAAAATGGGAAAAGTAGCGAAGAAAGCGTGCGACCGCAAGCGGCAGGTCCACTTCTCCCGTGAGGAACTCACCTGCTAACAGAGACCCTCCAGGAGAATGCTGCCGTCGTCTTCTCCACGCAAATGACCAGGACGGCACTTGCGAACAAGAAGGCCATATGGGCCCTGGTGGCACAGCGTGTAAGTGCGGTGGGGACCGCACCCCGCAACCCACAGCAATGCAGAAAGCGATGGGACGACCTGCGGATACGCGTCCGTAGCATACTTTCTGCCAACCGCAACATTGCCACAGCCACCGGGGGAGGTCCTGAATCACCCATCAAGTTGACCCCCTGGGAAGAAATCTGTGCCTCCACCATTGGAATGGAGAGCATAGAGGGAGTCGGAGGGATGGAGAAAGGAGTGCAGACATCCGAAGAATCAGGTAGGTGGCCCAAATAAAACAATGCTAAATCCACAATTTCCAATCATGTGAAGTACCATGTGTCCCCATAGTGCAACAGAAACACATGTCCAGGAGAACGTCCACACACATTGGCCTGATAGCGCACTTTAAAACTCACAATAAATACATAAATAATTAAAAACCCCTAAAACACCCACTACACGTGCAGCAGGCACACCCTAACTGCAGGCTGCCAAACAACTGCACCCTCACTCCACACACAAATGAAAGCACCTCCAAGGCCCCGACCCAAATCACCCTCAGGTACCACCCCAATGCATGTGATACAATGCCATTCCAATTCCCACAGACCCATTAATAACCCTCGCCCTCCTTTACTCCACCACAGGGTCCGATCCAAACGACGAGCATCAGGACACCCCTACCAGCACACCTGCAAAGAGGGCCAAGACCAACGGCCAAAGACCCTCCACCTCAGCTGCACGGATCAAGACACGGCAGCAGCACAAATCAGGTGGCAGCACAGAGGAGGGAACATCAACAGGCACCCCAGCAGCCAGCATGCCCACAACACCACCACCACAGGTCCCCCCAATGGATGCCACAGAAGGCACTGCCTCTGGTGGCAGCAGCACCATAGGTGACACCCCATTGATGGCAGCATGCTCCGACACAGAAAACGGGGATGTCAAAGTCAGATCCATCCATGACCTGTCCCAATCCCCCTGTCTGTCCCATCCCGTACACCATGAGGATACCACGCAGGGGCACCCACAAGACGACGACTGGCCATCCCCCACAAGCCATGTGGCAAGGCAACATGAGGTCACCAGCCCCTCTGTGACACCACCGCAAATGGCCATGGCCCAGCAGAGGCAACAGTCCCTCGACCAGTTAATCGTGCAACAGCAGCAACTGGCCACGCTCCTCAAGGACCATGCCGATGAATGTGGGGGCACTAAGGCAGACATAGAAACATCAACTGAGACACTTAGGGCAGAAATGGAGAGAAGTACAGAGACACTAAGGGCACAAATGGAGAGTAGCACCGAGAGCCTGAGAGTGCAAATGGAGAGTAGCACCGAGAGCCTGAGAGTACAAATGGAGAGTAGCACCGAGAGCCTGAGAGTCCAAATGGAGAGAAGCACCGAGAGCCTGAGGGGGGAACTGCATGCGACGTCCAAAGACGTATGTGCCGAACTTGCCGCAGTGCGCCGTGTGCTCACTGAGCTCTCACAAACCCTTAGGGACATGCATGGACGTGAGCAGGCAGAGACATCATCCGTTGCAAGTTCCGTCCAGGGCAGCCCCCAACGTAGATCTGGGAGGAACCTGCGCTCCACAGGCAGGGGTGCCCCTGATACCCGCAGAGGGGGCTTGCAATAGCGACTGCCCACTGACGATGAGCATCTTTGGACACTGGTGTTCGGGGGGGAGGTAGGAGGGTGGAGGGGGTGTTTTGGGCTCACTTGGGTGGCGGGTCGATAGGGTGTTCAACATGATATCACATATGCCATAAACAATGCACGATCAACCAATGAGATGTGTGGACAATGATCTTTGTGTACTAGGCCATCATAGGCGTACAGTCCATATTGTGCATGTACCAGACACACACAGTGCCACGAGTACAGTGTCCATGTATCAGCCACCAGGCGTGAGTGCTAGAAGCATGCATCAATGAGATGCTGACGAATGTCACGGCCCTCCGGTGCCTCGCAGACTCCTTGAGGTGCTGCCACATCCCCACCCTCATCATGACCATCTTCAGGTGCTTGCAGTTCTGCGTCAGGGGGCATGGGCACATTTCTACGTACGCACATGTTGTGGAGCATGACACATGCCATGACCATCTTTGCAACCTTCTCATGGCGGTACAGGAGTGCCCCGCCAGACCTGCTGAGGCAGCGGAAACGAGTCTTCAGTAGGCCGAATGCCTGTTCAATGACTACACGGGTACGTGAGTGGGCATGGTTGTAGTCCTCCTCATGCTGGTCCCGTGGGTTCCGGACTGGTGTGAGGAGCCACCTCTTCAGTGGATATCCAGCATCACCTGTATGTGGACGATAAACGTATGATGTGGAATGCCATTGCTACGTACGCACACACCCCCCCCTTCCTGCCAAGTCATTGCCGAATCACATACCCTACATCATCATGCATGAAATGAGACTCACCGAGTAGCCAGGATCTGTTCCCTGCGTGTCGCTCCATGTAGCGTGGTATTGTAGAGTTCCTCAAGACCATAGAATCATGGGTTGATCCAGGGAATCGGGCACAACAATGTGTAATGATCCTGTTGGAGTCACACACCATTTGTACATTCAGGGAATGGAATTGTTTTCGGTTGCGGTACTGGGCCACCATGGCATGTGGGACGACCAATTCCACATGGGTGCAGTCGATGGCACCAATGCAACCCGGTATGCCGGCAAGTGCATGGAATCCCACTTTTGTGTTGGTAATTTCCTGCTCCGAGCGTGGTAGAGAGATGTAGTCGTCTGCGTGCTGCAGGAGGGCATCGAGCACTTGCAATAGTGTCCGTGAGAACAGTGGCTGAGAAATGCCATGCAACTGTCCGACTGTGTGCTGGTAGGTGCCTGTGGCCAGGAAGTGGAGTACAGACACCACCTTCAGTAGGGGTGGGATGGCGGTTGGGCTATCTATCATGCTGACAAGGTCAGCCTGTGTCATGTCCACAATGGCGGCTATGGTGTCCCGGTCCAAACGGTAGAGGGTGTGGATCTGCTCATCAGTGAGGTTGAACGGATGTGCTCGGAGGCGTGGGATTGCGGGCTGCCTGCGTGGTGGTAGTGGCTGTGCTGGCGGCCCTTGCTGGCCCTGCCTTGGCCTCCTCCTCCTCCTGCGTCTCCTCCGTGCGGCCGGTTGTAGTTGGTGTTCGTCTTCTTCTTGGAGTTGGAGTACTTGCAGTGCTATCAGGTCCCCCAGGGCCAACATCGCGAGTCCTGCCGGTAGCATTTCGGAGTGGGTGTGGTTGTGGGAGGAGACTGGGTGTGCAATTTATGTGTTTTCAGGCTGTATGGCCTCCACCTGTGGTGATTCATTCCACCTGTGCAAGCTGCTCTCCCCTTTGGCCGAGCACGTCCCGCACACAACGCTGCAATTCGAGTAATGGCATCTTGCTATTGCAATCATGTATTTGTACCCGATGGCCGTGTAACATTGGTTGATATGTACATTCGGCTATGGTCCCATTGTTTCACATACAATCTTTGCAGTCGCGAACAGACTTGTGAAGGGTCAGTGGAACGTAGTACTCGAGTAACGGTGGGCCCTCATGCATCACTGTACCGAGTTGCACCGACGGGCGGGGCGTCCCATTTGTGGGTGAAGGCAGTTGCCATTTTCACACACAGCCGCACTAGATGGATTAATTTGTGATTTCAAACGGCCACAGATGCCTTTTCGACGTGATGTTGCAAATGAGGAATTCGAAGGGAGGCGCTTTCGGTTTTCAGCTATCGGCGAGGAGATGCCCACAGGTCTGACTGCAAATATAACGTTCTATTGTTCAATGTCCTTGAGACAGGGGCCATGGCGAGGATGCAATGATTGATATGAATATTTTGGGATGCGCAATAGCGACGTGGGCGATGAGGCCGGACGTTCCCAAATACATGTTACTTCACAACACTGGAATTCCGGGCTGGGGCACTGTGGATTTTGCAGGCTGCATAACGCACAGACTCAATGGATATTTCTAATGTTATGTGAGTAAATATTCAGGCGTTTTTATACCGGGATGAGGGAATGATGAATGGATGCATGGGCAGATGATTTGATACAGAGTTTGCCATGTACAGGGCTTCTTGAAATCTGTCCGCCTCCCCTGCGCTATGTGATGCAGGGCTGCCATAGTGGGACCATCGTCTATCTGGCCTTGTTGAGCCCTCCCTGTCTCGACGCGCCTTCAGACACTTGTGTCCATGCACGTTAACATTCCCATCTGATGGATTCTGTTTTCACAGACGCATGCACAGGTACACTCGTTTGTGATGGTGTTTGCACCTCGATATAGATGGTTATGAGTCGCAAGTGGTTTTGGGGTGGTGATGATCCTTTGGAGTGGGCTAGCATGCATATGGCTGTGGATTTAGTGTGATCATTGAAGTGAGTTGTTCGAATGTAGTTCTGATGGCCATTCTGTTCTTTTTCTTTTCTTTTGGTTGACAGGTATCTCCTCCCCTTTTGCCACTGCCATCTGTATGCCACTCCTGCAGATGGCTTTTACTCCCGACACCTGCTGCTTCGTGTTAATCAGTTGAGCAGCATTACGATCTTATGGGACGATCGCCAATGGGCCACATGCCCTTACGCAGTACTAGTGGCTCGGAGCAACATTTCGGCCTTTCAGCTGGACTAGTGCCTCCCCATTGGGATGGCCCTGCGGTTCTGTGCGCTTCCATGTTGCCTTTTCGTACGTGAATGTGGCTCTGTGTACCATGATGGAACAGGGCGTCACACAAGTAGTAGCTGGTCATTTCTTGCGGATGCAGCCCACAATGGTGAAATGTGTTTTGGAGTTCATGGCCTAATGGCTGTATGGGCTTGGTGATTTTGTTGTGCATTAAATTTCTATTCTGATATGGGCCGTGTAGCGTTCTTCTTTGCAAGTGATGTGGCATATTCCTATTTGGGGAGCGATGTATTGTGAGGAGATCTGCATTGGGTTCCAGCTTCGGAGTTTAGTTGCGTGGTACTGTGCTGGGCGCGTTTGCCTACGAAGCCCAGTGAGGTCAGGGATGGGGGCTGCCAATATGACTGTTTGAATGTTGTCATGCTCAGGGGCGGGGGATTGGGTTTTGTGTAACAGATGCCGGTCAGCCAGGTGGACTGGTGGAATGATGTGATTTTCGGAATATTGCTGGTCACAGGTGCCTGTGTTTGCGTGCGTTTCTTGGTGGGGAACTGTGGTCATGTCCATTGGGATGGCTTCTGTATTCGTGCCATCTGTGCCCTGCAGCTCCCATTGGCCCCTCTTGTGATTCTTTTGTTCGTTGGCATGCATGGGTGACTTGTACATTTCACTGGTTGCATTGTGACTTCATTGCACCTACGGGGAGTTGTACTTTGTGGGCAGGGAGCGGTGTACAGGCACTCAGTGGGGCCGTTTACGGTTGATTCGCGATGCCATACTGCTCGCCATGGCGGAATGGTACTTTCCGCCGTGCTTGATGGCGTTAGGTACATGTCCGCTAGGGTCGGAATTCGCGTACCGTTGCGCCATGGTGGTATTTACGGTTTGGCATGGCGCGCGCGCGCGTACTTGGTGCAGTTAGCGTTGGCGTTCAGTACGGTGTCGCTAATGGCATCGTACTTTGCGGTGACGGGTCATAGTCGCACCGAGCGCTATTCGATGGCGGTATTGCATTTCCGCCATCGTTTTTCGATTTCCGCAAGGGTCGTAATGAGGGCCCTTGTGATTTATGAATGGTGACTGCGTATGCAAGAGTTAGAGAAAATTATTCTCTACGTATATACATGTCTTTGAAGAGAAGGAATCGAGCTGTTGAGCGTCCTATCCTTTCTACTTCTGAAAGTTTGTCAAAGAGAATATTGACAAACTGAACTTTGCTGTCACGTGGGTATGTTTGAAAGCCAACAACTGTACCCAGTGCTCCATTAACTAGTCCTTGGTCCACGTCAAGGTTACGTTTAAGCATTACTCGGCAATTTAAGGATAATTTTAATATCTTTTCCAATCCTGCTGTGTTTGAGATCGATTTTTCTAAACTATTTAGTTTTGTTGTGGCTTGGTCACACATGGGTAGTGTCATACCATGTACATCTAGTTTGTCTGTAGCACTAATTTCCATTATTGGTTGCATTTCTTTACTTAACATTACTTCATTGAATTTGAAACAGCTTGCAAGAGTTGGCATTAAGGCCATACAGTTGACATTTTTGTGGGCTAATTGTTCCATAACATCTGTAGCACATGCATTATAACCATAAAGTGCATGTATGTGCCAGGTTTTCAATATTGCTTCTGCTTCTTTAGAAAGTATACCAACTCTGATACTTTTTAAGATGTTGGCATAAGTGAGATCTGCAGATTGCTGCATGTTTTCTGTTAATTCAATGTATTGGAAATGTTTCCAAAGGTTGACATTTCCAATGCTGCCAACAGTTTTACGGCAGAGTTTGTGTCCTAATGTTTTAAAAATAGGCTCACCTTTTACCGGTGTCAATTGAAGAAGTTCTCCGAAAACAATAATGTGTTTTCCTGCAAAGAGCTCTTCATAGTTTGTTTTGAGTGCTTCTTGTAATCTGAGGTGAATCAAAGCCAACAGTAGGTTGGACACCATGCTCACTTCATCTATTAGAAGCATTTTCATGTGTTTCAATACTCTGCATAGTTCCATTGCAGCTTCTGTAGAAAGTTTGTAATAGTCTCATTTGTTTTGGTGTTCTACTGGCAGGAGTAGTAATCGGTGTAAAGTGACACCACCTATGTTGTAGGCAGCTAAACCTGTGGGGGCAGTGACAACAGCTGACAGTTTGTTGTTTGTCAATTGTTGAAGGAACTTACTGATGATTTTGATTAGGAATGTTTTGCCAGAACCAGCTTCACCACTGACGTACAATAGTATAGGTTTGTAATTTTGGCAGGTGCATTTTTTGTTTTTATGTTGTACACCATGTGCAATTTCTTTTGTTACTTCTTGAAAAATGCTATGTTGCTCATTGTTTAGTTTTGATTGTAGTATAGTTAAGTCTGCTTTATCTTCATACTGACACATGGTGTTTTCTACTTCTATCATAGCTAATTCTGCCTCATTTGTTATTAGTGGTTCTCCCAGTGGTTCTTGGCTTCCTGTGACAGAAGGTTGACTTCTGTCAAAGAGTGTCCTTATCTAGTTGGGCCTGGAGTACTTTGTGTTGCTGTTCATTGTGCAACATTGTTTTGTACTGTGTAAAGTTTGCATCAGTTATAGTGCTTTCATTTGCTCTGAAAGCGTCTTCAAATGAGTCATAGTTATCTACTATTTCTTCTTCTTTTCTCCATGGTTTAAAGAGTAGGGACATGTAATATACTTCTTTATGTTGAGGAGTCTTAATGACAATTTGATATGATTAATTACATTTGGTTTGGTGAGTTTTACTAGGCTGCCTTCACAGTTTGTCACTCTGTATTTACTGTTTGTTTTCATCAGGTTTTATATTATTTTTGTATGAGTAGTTTTGGGCTATGTGGTATAGACACATGGTTTCCAAAGTGGTACTCCTGTTTGGGTAGGATGTGTCCAATACAATGTTTTTTTTTAAATGTCTTGGCTGTTGGGATCATGTTTGGCTATTGTTTCTATATCTTCGTATGATTTTAGAACTCTTTTTCTAGATTTAACTGGACCAAGACTTAGCCATACTATATTTTCAGATTTACCATACAGTGCAGTACCACTATACTTTTTTGAGACACTGTTTTATCTGATGACAGGTCATTCCAGAGGTCTTGCAGCTCTGTCTTTTCTGCTTTGGTTAAGTATGCTGTGACATATCGTGCAACTGCAGTAGAATTGTCTGCAATGTACTGCACATCTATGTTTGCATTCCATAATTGGGCAATGATTGCATTGTAATCATTGATATATTTTTCTTCTTCTTTTCTTTTTATGTAATATGTATTTTTAGGTGACTTACCTTTAACACTATGTCTAACTGAAGACATGAGGTTGTTCACTTGACCTCTATTTGTAACTGGTCTAGGGAAACCAAATCAGCACTTGGTGTAGTATTTCCCTTTGTTTTTGTATTTGCGACTACAATATTTGCTACATTTGTGTCTTTGAAATTGTAAAATTTGTGCATGAATATCACTATTTTTGGATTCTGTTGGAATTTCACAAGTGACACATTTTTCAATAAACTGTAAAACAGTGGCATCACTGTCTTGACCAAATTTAGGAGCATCTTTAATCTTTAAAAGCATGTGGATATGTGGTGCTCCTCTGGCTTGGTATTCTTTTCTCCAAAAGAAGTGTTGCACTTCTCCAAGGGGAGGAACAGTTGTATTACAAATAAAATGTAGCATAGCAATGAAGCGATGGTGAAAATATCTTGAAACATTAACAGGATCCAGAGAACAACGTTCTCCAGGTGTTAGTATATCTATGTTTGTTTTGTTTTTGTTTGATATGTGTAGGAAATCATGTAAATCTTCCCATGCATATTCTGCACAACTTAATGTAATAAACCAAGTGTGTGGGCCAAGGTTTCTGATCATACAACATACGTCTCTGTGACGTCAAAACCAGTACTCTTTAGTACCACGCATATTTGCTAATAGATTTGTAATATTTGATTGTAAAACATCATCTTTTTGTTGCACTTTTTGTAATAATTGTGTAGCTGTCATATTTTGAAAGTGTTATCCTGATTTTAATATGTGTGCAACTCTGTAACATAAAGTTGCTAGTTCACTTTCAAAGAGTAGGTGGAATATGTATTCCACATTTTGTCTAAATCTGGGATCTTCAGAATACATCTGTAATGAGCGGTATTCTGATGCTGATATTTGAATAGGTCTATCACCGTACCTTCCTCCTTTGCCAGTAGGAAAGAGTAGAGGAAAAGCACATGCTTCTATACTTTTTTCCCATATTCTGATTGGTGATCCTTTTGTTTGATGCATTTGGTACATTTCTAGTGCATCTTCTATGGTGTCATTAGAGTGCAATGGATGAATTGTATAATGGTCTAAAGTGTTTGATATTGTAGCAGGATCTAGGAGCTCAAATTGACCAGCTTCTTGTGTCTCTTGAATTATTTCAGTTGTATCCTTCAAGTTTTCTTCAACATTAAATTCTTTGTAATATTCACTATTCTCTTTAAGATATGGCAAGGCTTCTCTAACTTTATGTAAATCTACCAGCTGTTGCCAAATTGTTTTGTCTTTTGTAGGTACTCCATTTACCAAGATAATTAAAGATTGTTGCATTGGACGTTGCACTCCTAGAGTGTGCACATTTTCTTTTAGATCTAATGGTAAGTACACTACTTATCCACGAATACCTTTCACTAATTCAGAGGGAGGTAATTTTGCAGTTTTTGGTTGAAGGCGTATTATTGCTTGAAATGGGTGCACTGTTTGAATTATGATGCTCACATATAAATTAAGTTGTTGAAGGGGTTTTGGTAGTGGATATAATATAATTTCAAATTATTTGTGATGGCACGTGAAGGAGTTTGGTTGTTGTCAAGTTTTGTAGTGTAGTAACTACAAAGTATTACGGGGTCAGTTATTTCGTATTTGTTATCTGCTATAAGGTAGAGAGCTAATTCAAACCATTTAGAAGCTTAATTGTCTTCTATTTTGTATGATAGGTCTACAGTTTTTGTGTTACTTTTATAAAAAGTTCTGCGGCAACATACACACACATGGTTTGGTACTTCAGCTGATGTACTTTTAAATTTTAGTATTTCTTTTTTGTATGTGTGTAGTAAAAGGTTGCCATGTGTAGAATTGTTACTAATTTGGTTTCATTCTGTAAGTGGGTTTCACTTCCAAAATATTTTTTCTGGATATAGTCGATTTCTTCTAGTAGGTCTTTTGCTATACCATGTAGAAGAATGTTATTTAAATTGGCTAGTGCTAAAGCAGGACTTTTAGCATAGTACAGTTTATAAACGAGATTTCTTATAGTTGAATGATGTGTCGATATCCTTTTGATATCATGGAAGGTGGTTTTTCAAGTAGGACCTGTAATGCAGGCCAATGAATGTCCTTGTAGTCCTGTGTACTTGCGTACTGGACAGGTATCCATATTTTGCAGTAGTTTGATTTTGATTTTGTTTTTGTTTTTCACATATTGATTGAGGAATTGGCGTAAAGACTTGAAAAATTGTTTGGGAATGTTACACATTGACGTGCATGGCTATTTGTACACTAGACGTTCTGATTCAGTTGAATGGAGGGGTAATTCTAAGTTCTCAGGGCATATTTTTGTAAGGAGTACTTCTTGTTCCATTATGGTATTATTAACTTTTTCATTACCTCGACCACTGCTATGTATGGCAATTGTATTTGTTTGCTTTTGTTTGTACGCTTCTTCATTAAAGTATGGTTCTGTGCTCGTAGTGTGACTCCATTCACCCCTGCAGATACTTAAGAAGTTCTTTCTGTTGACATTTCGTTTATTGAGAAGTCTTTTTTGTAATTTAGTTATTCATTTTGTTAGTGGTTTCATTTTGTTTAACACTAAAATAAATAACTTTCTTTTGAGAAGAATTGCACTGTCTATCAACGCTTCTAAGATTAATTTCCTACACTAGGTTTTAAGCGTTGAATCTGGTTTCTCTCCTGTTTTTATAAGATTTTGAAGGACTTTGTGTCGGAACATTTTGGCTAAAATACTTTTCTTGGTATCCTTACTATGAACTATATCAAGATTTAAAGAAGCAGTTTTATCTGTAGTGATAGCTGATTTTCTACTCATTGTTTTTTGGTTTGGTTTACATTTTGATAGAGGAGGCAAAGTTTTTGCACCTGAAACTTCTTTTGTTTCACAAAATGACTGTATTAGCTGTTTTGTTTCAACTTTATTTTTACAAATTGTGCTAGAGATGGATGCTTATGTTGGACACTTTTATTTTCATTTGCTCTACTTCTGCGTTATTTTCTATGGACTTGATTTATGGTAGGCATTCTTTAGGGTCTGTTGAAAAAAATAAATAAGGTATGGGTTGTGGTGTTCTGCAATGTATGTGTGCTGTGTGCATGAGTGTTTGAGTAAGATGATAAAGCTGTATGTAATGGTGTGTGATTGTGCATTGGGAACTACAACTAGTAGGGATGGGTATTCCTGAATTAATGTGTTACTAAACTGGGGTTCAGATGACAGAAAAAAGTAAGCTAGTGGTGTGGAGAAGTATAAATAGTATATCTAATGCTATACAATTAAAACAGTTGTTTGTTCTATAACATCTAAATTCTAGCGGTTGAGTTGGGTAATTTGTGTGTCGAAAAATAGGAATTTGTGGGCCATTCTGGCTGTAAATCGCTGTTTAAGACATGGGGATTTTTGGACAGAATGGTGCAGAATCTCTATTTTTTAGGCAGAGAAATAGCATGTATTAACTTTACAGTGTGTTTGAATAATAATACAAATATTATGGTGATATTCTACTTACTTTTTTTCTAAAATTAACAGGTTACTTCTTAGTTGTTCTTTGTACTTCAAATTCAGTTGCTTCTTTTCAGGAGAATGGTCTTAGTAATTCTGTTTGTATATAGCACTGTTTTTAATTTAGACATTGATTTTTTCAATTGAAATCCTCAGCGCCTTCCTCAAAACCATTAAAACTATCTTATTTACATAAGATACTTCACACCAGTTGAATACATATGATATGTTCTTAATGAACAATTTGTATTGCAATGACTAACTGTAGCAAACAAAATATCTTTACTATGTGTTGTGAAATTCATAATGTACCACCGAATACCAGTATTCCTGTAACTAAGCTCTTCCAAGTGATAGTGCCTCAATGTCATGGGCTGCTTGTCCTATATAAATGTAAGTAATTAAATAAATAAAGAAAGTATTCTTGTTTGAGATTTGAACATAGAGTGTGCCTGCAATTTTGTTTGACTATATGTAGTCTATATATTTCATTTCAAAAATGTTAGTTTTACATGATTTGAGTGTGTGTGTGTGTATAAAGAAATTAAATAGTATAAATATTTGTAAGTGACAGTTGATTTTAGGAGATTGAAAAAAACACAGTAGCTTCATTTTACAGATTATACAAGCTAAAAGTCAGTTAGAAAATGTGTTCATGTACTGTACAGAAAATGTGCATACCTGTAGTTTGTGTTCATGCATATGGATATGCATGGAGCTGCAAGAAGACATCTTGGAGACCTGTACAGTATTTCTTGTAGATGGTGCTTGCCAATGATATGACACTTGTACTCAGAGAGATTAACAGTACATTTGCAGTGCTGATCTATGATGATGCAGTTAGATGGAGAGGTCTTGAATGTGATTGGTGGATGGTCATGTGACTTCGTAGCTACATCCAATGAGGGAATGGCACAGAGAGTGAATTGGAAATGGTAGAAGGGCTGTTCATGTTACGATATGTCCGCGGACATGGCGGTAGTTCGTGGACATCGGGTGTTACATCCAGGGACTTTTGGGTTCAGAAGTCATGCAAATGAGAATGAGCACTGAAAGGGATTGGACAGGAAAGTTTAGTGGGTGTGTTGTGCCAGGTTAGAGCTTCTCAGATACTCTTTTTGCTGAGAGAAGACCAGATAGCTTTGGCTGTGTGTTTCAGAAAAAAGATTGTTTGGATTTTGGGAGACTCGTGGATACATTGGTTGAAGGTGCATGCAGAAATCTGCGGACTAGCTTTAGATCTTTGATTCCCACATGTGGAAGTACACTGGCATGGAGTACGTGGAATGAAGTGGTGAGACTTGTTACCTCTCTGTGCTACTTTGGAGACAGAGCAACATCCAGATATAATTATAATTCATTGTGGAGGGAACAGTTTAGGACATGTGTCTGGAATTTCTTTGCAATTTGCAATGAAAGAAGGACTTGGGAAGGTCATGGACATGTTTCCAAATTCTCAAGTAATTTTTTCACGGATTGCGCAGAGACAAATGTGGCTTAGTTCTTCTTCATTTGGTCCACAAATGGAGAAAGCAAGGCGCAATGTCAATAAGGCTGTTTGTGCCTTTCTAAGAGTTTTTGGCATGTCCTCTCTTCACAATGAAAATATTATGTTTCGTAGTACATACATTTTTCACAGAGATGGAGTACATCTAACTGATGCTGGCAATCAGATTTTTCTAAGAAACATACAAAATGCATTGTGACCTTTTTTAGAATGACAGCATCCATTTTGAAGTAGGTGTTGTGTATTTATAATTTTTGAAACACAAACACCTCCCAAAGGCTCTTTTCAGAGCCACTACTTCCTCCCAGAGGAAATTGCAATGGTTTTGATAGGGTAGCACCCCAAAATTTTAGATGTCCGCGGACTGTCCGCAGACTTCTAATAGATACAAAGGGCCCTGCTTCATTTATTTTCACTTCTATTTTTTAACTGTGAAAGGTGGCTCTGAAAAGAGCCTTCTTTTTTTAATTTTTGTTATTTTATATTTTTTTGGGTTTTTTATACACGACACACAAGGAGAGGAGGGGAAAGGAGGAGACACCAACCACAGGGATAAGAAAGGGCGAGCTGAAGAGGAAGATGTAGAGCGGGTTTTATTTGGGTAGGTATTCTCGTTTTCTGAGACGATAGTCTCAAAAGCACTACAAAGTCGCTCCCTCCTGCAGAGTACTGTGTCGCAGTACATACACACAACTGTGACCCTCGAAAGGTAAGGGTCATCAGCATTATGTATGGCCTGTGAGGCTGCTTGAGGAAGACGCTGTCCCACAGAGGTGTTCCTTGTGGTGACATGATCAGAAACGGAGCATGAAGTAGAGGAAATCAACCTACTACGCTCCTCGCAAGGTACAACTTTGCGAATGGCCCCAGAGTGAAATGACCTTAGGTGTCGCTTCATGGTAGTGGTCCCAAAGCTGTACGAACCATGCCTCCCGTGACTGAGTACCATTTTGCACTCATTGCAGGTGACTCGGTTCGCACGAGCCTTCGGACCATCACCATGAATGGTAAATAACCGCTACACCCAAGACTCACGCCGAGTGCTGGTAGTAAGGATTTCCACTACCTCATTCTCATCATCCTCTTCGTCCTCCTCTGCATCCTCACTCCTGTTCCCCTCTTCAGGCCCTTGGGGAGGTGGTGGTGGTGGAGGGGGTGGGGGTGGTGCTGAAGCAGGTGCATCACCAGGTGGCAGTAGTGCAGCCATGGATGCCATCTCGATGATGGTGTAATCTGCAAGTTGCAGGAAAAATAGCTGTGCTCTGAAGAATAGCCAGAAACACAATGAGAATAAGCTCTAGGGTGTGGTCTTTTAAAGGGGCGCTTGTACACGATTTGCGGACATGCGCGCTGTACGCGGACAGATCAAACACAAAAAAAGGTTCAAAAACTTTCAAAAAGTATGTAGAAACTCAGGATTAGTAAGTGGGACTTGTGCTATGGTGAGTTTTTATTGAGAAATATTGTGGATCACTTGAAAATGTACTTTTAAATTGTTCGGGGACACGAACAGTGTCTGCATTCAGAACACGCGATCAACATGGGCGCAGTCACATGATCGCTTCGCCAACATGTTCGCGAAGGAAGCGGCTGTCTGCAGGACACCAAATGCATGGACATTGGTTTGCGCATGCGCGTTGATGTTCTACGGACACTGTTCGGGTCCTGAAGTAATTAAAAGTGCGTCACACGTCAAACGAACAGTTATGGACAACCGTTTGTTCTTAGAACAGTTTAACTTCCTTGCGAACAATACGGACAGACATAGCGTCCTCAGGACACCTCCATTTTCGATTATTTACGAACATTTCAGAACACTGCGTGTGTTCTTAGAACAGTTTCAACTTGCTAGCGAACAGTACGGAAAGGTATACTGTTCTTCAGGACACCTCCATTTTTGTTTATTTACGAACATTTCAGGACACCGCTTGTGTTCTTAAAACAGTTTCAACTTGGTAGCGAACATTATGGACAGGTATAGTGTTCTTCAGGATACCTCCATTTTTGTTTATTTACAAACATTTCAGGACACCACTTGTGTTCTTAGAACAGTTTCAACTTGCTAGCGAACAATACGGACAGGTATAGTGTTCTTCAGGACACCCCCATTTTATTTATTTACGAAAATTTCAGGACATCGCGTGTGTTCTAGAACAGTTTCAACTTGCTAGTGAACAGTACGGACAGGTATAGTTTTCTTCAGGACACCTCCATTTTCGTTTATTTACGAATATTTCAGAACAACGCGTGTGTTCTTAGAACAGTTTCAACTTGCTAGCGAACACTACGGACAGGTATAGTGTTCTTCAGGACACTTCCATTTTTGTTTCTTTATGAACATTTCAGGACACCGCGTGCGTTCTAGAACAGTTTCAACTTGCTAGCGAACAGTACGGACAGGTATAGTGTTCTTCAGGACACCTTCATTTTCATTTATTTACGAACATTTCAGGACACCACTTGTGTTCTTAGAACAGTTTCAACTTGCTAGCGAACACTACGGACAGGTATAGTGTTCTTCAGGACACCTCCATTTTCATTTATTTACGAACAATTCAGAACAACCGCGCTGTCCGCGGACACCTACATTTTTTTTTTTTTAAACTGAAACTAGTTACAACACAATATAAAATAAAACTGTATCTAACTTTAACATATATTAACAATTCATGACAGAGAAGGTGAGGCAGAAACTGAAACAAAAACAGGAGAATTAGGAGTTAAAATATGATTGGTAACAGGTGAAGAAGGGATGGAAGTCTCATCAAAACGTTTTGGGTTATGGAGAGGGTTTGGGGATAATTGACAGGGATATGGTGAGGGGGGACAAGTACATATGGGACAATGGTATGAGGTTTTTGTTTTTAAATGATCTTCAACAAAAGTTTTAAAATTATTAAAATTGGTCAACAAAATATCCATTTTTTCTTTTATGCTGTCAAGAGTGCTATCCGTAACACTTTCTTCAGAGGTATTTTCTGTTTTGGTATGCTATGTACTAAAAAAATATATATGTTAAATGTATATAAAATAATAATAATTAAATGGTTTATATTGTAAAGTGTGTACCATTAGTTTCACTATCTTCTGACATTTCCTCATGTGGAAAATGCTCCTCAAGCCATTCCAGAGTACTAGACATTTCTGTGAGAAAAAAAAAAAGATAATATATTTTTTTAATCTAATACAGAAAGTTTATAAATATATGAGTAAAATGAAGTACACTTACTATTTCAGGTAAGATATGTTCTGAGTACTCTGTAGGTCTGGTCTTGCTCTTAGTTGTGGAGTGTCTGTGAGGTAATTTTGTTGGAAGCCAATTTATCTTCTTTTGGTATATTCCAATTTAGAACATATTGGGCCTCATTATACGGAATGCGGTAAGGGTTTACCGGTACCGGTAAGGGCACCTTTGCGGGGTTTTACCAGCCGTTAAGGAACGGCCCCGCAAAGGGACCTTGATGCTAATTACGGTACCGCAATTTGCGGTACCGTAATTAGCTCCTTCCCCATTCCCATTGAGCCCTATGAGGGCAAAAATGGGAATGGGGAATTGCCTTGGTGAATGGGGAATTACCGCCCCGCTCACCTTGGAGTAGGGCGGTAATTCCGCCATCCACCAAGGCGGACACAGTAAAATACCGGCGCAACCATGGCACTATTAGCGCCATGGTTACCGCGTACCCTGTAATGAGGCCCATTGTATTTAAATGAATGGTTAGTGTGTTACATATATGGGTTACATTTCTTATGTATTACTACATATAATATGTATGTGTGCTGCTTTGTGAATTTTTCAATGTTACTATGTTATGATATAACAATTAAACATACCTTCCCAGAGTTTTTAGGTAGTGGTACTGTTGTTCGAACATGTCCGCGGACATCAAAAAAGTTTGCGGACATCAAATTCAGTAGAAGGGGTTCAGTATGATCCATATTACATGTACATAAAGTCAACATTATTATTGTTAAGTTGTGCTACTAAAAACCTATGAAATTCAGTGAAAAAACTTTGTTAAAGGGACGTTATGGTTAAGTTGCGCTACTAAAAACCTATGAAATTCAGTGAAAAAACTCTGTTAAATATGCCTTCAACAGAATGACCTCACAGAAACTGTGCAGCAAAGAGCAAGAGCATACCTACACAGAAGTAACACCAGAAGATTGTAAGAAACTAGTAAGTACACTATAGTTATTTCATATATTTATACATTTTCTGTATTAGGTACACTAAAACTAATATATTTTTTTTTTACACAAAAATGTCCAGTACTTTGGAATGGCTGGAAGAAAATGTCCCACAAGATGAAATGAGTGAAGACAGTGATACTAATGGTAGACACAACATTTCTCTATACAAGCCAATTAATAACCATTTCTTTATGTGTAGACCATACAGACAATAAGTATAATATACCAAGAGACACATTAGAAGATCCTCTGAAACTAATGGAACTAAACATTCTTATAAAACAGTTTGTTGAGGACACATTAAAGAAAACATTGAATACCACTGTCCCACATGTACCTGTTCCCCCTCTCCATGTCCCAGCCAACTATCGCCAAACCCTCCCCAGCAAGAAAACGTTACAATGAGACTTCCATCCCTTCCCTCCCATACATCATGTCCAAACCCCTAATTCCCCTGTATTTGTTTCAGTTTCTGCGTCCCCCTCTCTTTTGTAATTGTTATACTGTTATACAATAATAACATTGTGTGTGTTCTTAGTATATGCCTGTGTCTTATTTAAAAAAAAGGCACTTAGGGTGTCCGCGGACAGCACGGGTGTCTGTTATGTCCGCAATTAACCAAAATGAGGGTGTCCTAAGGACACTCTGCCTGTCTGTACTGTCCTTAATTAAAATGGAGGTGTCCTTAGAACACACAAGATGTCCGCCTGTCCACAATTAACCAAAATGGAGGTGTCCCAAGGACACTATACCTGTTTGTACTGTTCGTAATTAAAATGGAGGTGTCCTTAGAACACACAAGATGTCCGCCTGTCCGCAATTAACCAAAATGGGGGTGTCCTAAGGACATAATACCTGTTTGTACTGTTCATAATTAAAATGGCGGTATCCTTAGAACACACAAGATGTCCATTTCTCTACAATTAACCCAAATGGCGGTGTCCTAAGGACAAAATACCTGTTCGTAATGTCTACAACCAGAATTAATATATCCATAGAACACATATCCCGTCCACCTGTCTGCAAAGTTTGATGCACATTTCTTTTTATTCAGGGACTTCAAAACTGTTTGTAGAACACTTGTGCACTTGTGCATTACACACCTGGGTCCTATGAACATCGCGCCTGTCTGCAATTGTCCGCTGCACATGTGTCACACTTTTAATTAGTTTGGGGACCCGAAAACTGTCCGTAGAACACCTGCGTGCATGCGCACAACCGTCACCGTGCATAAGGTGTCCTGCGGAGAGCCGTCCCATTCATGAACGTGTCCGTGATGTCATCATGTGACGCTGAGCATGTTTCCTTATTTGCCGACACTGTCCGGGCCCCCAAACATTTGCTTTTATGAGCAATCCAAGGTATTTCACAGTAAAAGTTCACCATTGCACATGTCGCAGACAATGTCACTGCTGCTCTACATACTTGTGTGAACTTTTTGAGCCCTTTCTTGGTGTTCGATGTGTCCATGGACAGCGCGGGGGTTCACAGAGCATGCACCTGCACCCCTAAAAAAGGCCACACCCCAGAGCTGATCCTCATTCTGCTTTTGGATTTCCAAGATTTACAACAGGACAATTGTGCAGGTTGCTGTTCTTGGTTCCTGGTTGTTTGTTATTACCTTGCAAATGGCATCCCAAATTACTTCTGCTGCTAATGCCTCGGCATCAGCACCCCGACCCCCTCCACCACCACCACCTCCCCAAGGGCCTGCAGAGGGGAACAGGCGTGAGGATGCAGAGGAGAGGGATGAAGAGGATGAAGAGCATGAGGTAGTGGAAGTCCCTACTACTAGTTCTCATCATGAGTCTTGGGTGTGGCGGTTATTTAGCACTGTTGATGGACTGCCAAAAGCTTGTGGAAACAAGGTGATCTGCACTCAGTGCCGCATGGTGCTGAGTCATGGCAAGCCTGGTTCTTACAGCTATGGTACGACATCAATGAAGAGACACCTAAGGTCGTTCCACGGTGGGGCTATTTGTAAGGTTGTACCTTACGATAAACGTAGTAGGTTGAGTTCCTCTACAGCATCCTCTGTTTCCTCTCCTGTCACCATAAGAGACACTCCTGTGGGACAGCGCATCCCTCCAGCTGCCTCGCAGGCCATTCATGATGCTGTTGACCCTTACCTTTTGAGTTATCCTGCAGGGGGAGAACCTTCGGAGTGCTTTTGAGACTACGGTCAAGGAGCATGAGAAGGTCTACAACCTACCTCAATAAGGCCCACCCTACATCTTCCTCTCTCCACCTGCCCTTTCTTATCCATGAGGTTGGTGTCCCTTCCTTACCCTCCTATCACCTCCTTTCCTTGTGTGTTGTGTTTAAAACCCGCAAAAAAATATAAAACAACAAAAACCAAAAAAAAGGGCTCTTTTCAGAGCCGCAGTTCACAGTTTAGAAATAGAAGTGACAAATAAATAGTGCTGGGTCCTGTCTGCAGACAGTCCGCTGACATTTTTCTTTTTGTGGGGTGCTGCCCTATCAGAACCATAGCACTTTTCTATGGGAGGAAGTTGTGGCTCTGAAAAGAGCCTTTTTTGTAGTGTTTTTTTATGTTTCAAAAACTTCAAATGGTCAATACCTAGTGCAAAATGGATTGCTGTAATTCCAAAAAAGGTTGCAATGCATTTTGTATATTTCGCAGTAAAATGTGATTGCCGGCATAAGTAAGATGTACTCCATCTCTGTGAAAAATGTGTGTACTACAAAACAATATGTTTTCATTCTGAAAAGAGGAGATACCAACATCTCTCAAAAAGGCACAAACAGCCTTGTTAACATTGTGCCTTGCTTTCTCCGTTTGTGGACCAAATGAAAAAGAACGCAGCCACATTTGTCTCTACGCAATACGGGAAATAATTACTCTGGAGTTTGGATACGTGTCCTTGACTTTACCAAGACCTTCTTTCATTGCAAATTGTAAAGAGATTCCAGACACATGTCCTAAACTGTTCCCCCCACAATGAATAATAATAATGTCTGGATGACGCTGCGTCACCAAAGTAGCTTGGAGAGGTACCAAATCCAGCCACTTCATTCCACGCACTCCATGCCAGTGCACTTCCACATGAGAGAATCTAAGATCTGTAGCCACTTCACAGCGATCTGGATGCACTGCCAACCAATTTATCCACAAATCTCCCAAAATCCAAACAATCTGCTTTCTGAAACACAGAGCCATAGCTATTTGCTCTTCTCTCACGAAAAAGACCTACTGACAAACTCTCTCCTTACACAACACACCCAGTAAACCTTAATAACCAATCCCTTACTTTGCTGAGTCTCATTTGCATGCCTCTCAACCCAAAATCCCTGTATGTAATATGCGCTGTCCACAGACAACCGCGTTGTCCACAGACAAATCAAAAACTCGGAACATGGGGAATGAAAATTTAAATATTGTGCCCCATTTCCCCTTTGAGTTTTGAAAAGAGCATTTTTTGTGGGATTTTTTGCAGATGCTTCAGAAACACCTTTTATTTTGTATGTGTTGAGTTTGTTTTTCTTATTTCCCTCCAGAAATCTTCACATTAGCTTCTCCAAAGCAACCCTTATGTTGCAAAACAGCATGGCATTTCCCATAAAAGATAAAGAAATGCCATATTCTTTAAAATAAAAATACATTACCAGAATCAATGTTCTCATTAGTTCAAAAGAGCATACCAGCTCTAAGCATGAAAGCAAACATGCCTCAGTTGATTGCACACCTAGCAATATTTTGCTGAGGACAAAAAACAAAACTATTGTCCAATATATCCCTAGGTACTAAACCAGAAAAAATAACCTTGACATTTGGAAGTATTTTCATTACTGCCTGAACCAAGTGTTCCAAATCTGCCAACAAAGTAGGGGCACTGACATAGCCCAAATGCAAAGCACCACAGGGCAAAAAAACTACATGTGGACTGTTCACCCTGCCCATATTTCCAGAAACTTGTACAATTCCATGCACATTGAAACCAGGCACAGTGCTCCACACCACCACCACTCCTTTAACATCAAAACAGTTTGCCACATTCCTGCATGTAGCATACTGCTCCAAACCATGCACAAACATATCTCCAACCACCAACACCCTGACTTTCTCCACCTCTTCCATCTTCACTACAGCCTCTTTCAACACAAACCACAACCTCAACATCTGATTGGCTGATCCGTACAGTCCCCGTTCCATGTTGGATTTGCTGAGAAACCCCGGATGTAGCACGCCCTGTCTGCGGATTTCCGCAGTGTCCGTGGAGCGCGCAATACTGGGGCAGCCCTTCTACCCTTTCCACGTCACTCTCTGCACCATTTCCTCATTGGCTACTGTTAAGCAGTCACACAATCATCCACCAATCACATCACAGAACTCTCTATCTAACTCTATCATTACAGATCAGCACTTTAGATGTACTATTGATCACACTCAGTTCAATTGGGTTGTGATTGCAAAGTGCCTACAGCAACAACTACTATAAAACTCCCCAGGATTTCTACTTGCAGATTCATGCACATCCACATGCATGAACACAGACTACAGATATGAATATTTTCTACAACTGCCACTTACCCTGTATAAACTGTAAAATGAATTTACTGTAATTTCTCCCATCTGCTATGATGAAGTGTCAATTGCAAACCTGTCTGCTCTCCAAGTTTTTGTTTACACACATAGATATGTAAGCAAATGTTATTTCATATTAAAAGATGGAAGAAATAACAGTATAATTATTGAAAAGGCTGTCCAGTGTGTTAAAAAAATGCACGCAGCCAGAATGAGTATATGCATCCTCATTCAAGCACACACACACACAATGTCATTAGAAAGGCTCCCAGTTGAAACAACACCACTGCCTCTACATCAAATCCTTCTGCTTTATTTCCCACACCTTCACAAATGCATACATTGTATGATTTTCTGTACGATCTCTGCCATGTACCCTGTAAAAATAGCAAAAAATGCATATGATGATTTCTTCTATCTCTCAACATCCAATAACTTAACATTAAAAAAACATGTGTGCTCTATAAGTTTACTATTATACTCATTTGTAAAACACATTAAACTAACAGATTCTAAATAAAATATACAGGATGCACATAGGCAAAGGAAAGTGCATGTGCATACCATGCTCAGTTATAAGAAAACACTACTACTACAAAAACAAAAAACAATGTCCACATTAACAAAAGTGCTATAAACACAAATATTCACTAAATTCTTTCTTTTACAATTACAGTGAAGACCACTATCCTGAAAAGCAGCAGCGACTGAGTGCGAAAAAGAAATTTGAAGAAACCTACTCTTTCCCTACATAAAAGTAAATACAATACTAACACAATATTCTAACTGTTACTCAAACATACTAACATTTTAGTATTGTAGAACAAACAAGTGTATTAACCCTTTACTATTAGATGTAGTATTAGTGCTTCCCTTTACCAGCTGCATACTTTATATTGTCATCTGAAGCCCAGTATAGTAACACACAAAGACAAGAATAGCCTTCCCAACTTGATGTAGCTGCCCATTGCACAATCACACATCTCCACAATCATCCTTACCATCATACTCAGACACCCATGCACAAAACACTCATACACTGCACAACAGTCCAACCCACACTTTCTTTTTTCTCCAACATACCCCAAATAAAACCTACCAATAAGCAAAGAAGAAGTAGAGCAAATCAAAATTGAAGTGCCCAAAATAAGCATCCATCTCTAGCAGATTTTGTACAAAAAGTTCAAACAAAACAGATAATACAGTAATTAAGCGAAAAAAAACAAGCTTCCAGTACAGAAACTTTGCCTCCTCTATCAAAATGTAACGTGAAATAGAAATTGATTAACAAGACTTCAGCTACCACTACTGCTAACGCTGTACCTATAAATCTTGATGTAATGGCAAGTAACCATACCAAAAAAATATGTTACAAAAAATGCTGCGTCACAGAGTCCTTCAGAACCATATAAAAAGAGGAGAAAACTCATGTACAACCCTTAAAACCTACTGTAGAAAATGCATCCTAGAAGCTCTCATAGAAAGTGCAATCCTTCTCAAAAGGAAGTTATTTATTTTAGTTTTAGACAGATTGAAACCCCTATCAAAAATAACTACTGGACTACAAAAAAGACTTCTCAATAAAAGGAATATCAACAAAAATAGCTTCTTAAACATCCATCTGTGGAGGTGAATGGAGTCACACCACGAGCACAGAACCATATTTTAATGAAGAAGCATATAAACAAAAGCAAACAAACCCAATTGCCATACATAGCAGTGGATGAGGGTATGAAAAACTTAATAACACCATTATGGAACAAGAAACTCTGCTCACAAAAATATCCCCAGAAAACTCAGTATCACCTCTCCATTCTACTGAACCAAAATGTCCAGTCTACAAATGGCTGTGCACATCAATGTGTAACATTGCCAAAAAATCTTTCAAATCTTTACGCCATTGCCTCAATCAGTATGTAAAAAGCAAAGACAAATTCAAATTGAAACTACTACAAAATATGGATGCCTGTCCAGTGCGCAAATACACAGGACTACAAGGACATTTATCAGCCTGCATTTCAGGACCTATTTGCAAAAGCACCTTCCATCATATCAAAATGATATCAACACATCATTCAACTATAAGAAATCTGGTCCATAAACTCAACTATGCTAAAAGTCCTGCTTTAGCACTAGCCAATTAAATTTAAATAACAATCTTCTACATGGTACAGCCAAACAACTACTCGAAGAAATAGAGCATATCCAGAGAAAATATTTCGGAAGTGAAAGCCACTTACAAAATGCAATAGCTTTAGAACAAACTAGCAACTACTGTACAAATAGCAACCTTCTATTAAACACATACAAAAAAGAAATACTAACGTTAAAAAGTACCTCCGCTGAAGTACCAAACCATGTGTGTGTGTGTGTGTGTGTTGCTGCAGGACTTTTTATAAAAGTAGCACAAAAACTGTAGACATAACGTAAAAAATAGAAAACAATGAAAATTCTTAATGGTTCCAATTAGCTCTCTACATTATAGCAGAAAATAAATACGAAATTACTGAACCCTTAATACTTTGAAATTACTGCACTGCAAAACTTGACAACAACCAAACACCTTCACGTGCTTCAAATAACTTGAAATTATTCCCACTACCAAAACCCCTGAATACCGTGTGCAACGCGCAAATCGAAAGCGCACAACGTGCAGCGCACACACCAAAAAGGGGGCGGAGCACACGGAATGGGGAACAACATGTGAAAATGAGGGCATAACTGGGGAAGTACTGCTGGGAATTACATGGAACGCACACACACGTGCGAACTACATGTATTCATGGAATCGAATAGGGGAAACCCGCACACGGCAAAAGACACGCACAGGCGTGAACACGTCCACCACACGAAGCGTCCCCGCGCAGTATGAAAGTGCGCACAAACAACAATTACATATATACTGCTACGATGAATGTCCCATTTCTCGCAGCACTGATCGTGGGACACCACAGAAGGAGGAGAATAGTCAGGCCCTGCATTTTATTGCCCAGGACCAGCCTTTTTGGGATGCCTGATGACCAGGTGTATGGCAGGTATAGGTTTTCACCTCATATCAACCTACAGCTTGTCACTGATTGGGAGGATGACCTCACAAACCCCACCTTGTGTTCCCAAGCACTGAAACCCTTGGAAAAGCTGTTCAATGGCCTGCATTTTTTGGCCATTGGGTCATTTCAGCGGACAACTGCCATAGTTGGGGATGTCTCACAGGCCACGCAGTCACACTGCTTACACCAGGTGTTGGCAATGCACCTCAGTCCGCAGGCACATATACATGCCCAGAACACCCGCAGAAAGACAGGCCATGGTCCAGGACTTTTACAGGGAGGCACACTTCCCCAAAGTGCTTGGTGCCATAGATTGCACCCATGTGGCCCTACATCCACCTAGGGCCACTGAGAACATCTACGGCAACCGCAAGCACTGGCATTCCATCAACGTACAGGTTGTATGCGATGCCCATGGAATCATCACCTCTGTCTATGCAAATTATCTTGGGTCTACCCATGACAGTTTCATATACAGAATGTCTGCCCTGAGCGGGGACCTGGAAGCTGGGAAGCATGGCGACACATGGCTAATTGGTGAGTACAAATGTCTGTGCACATGCATGCATGTCACACACAGACAAATACACAAACCCAACTAATGACAACCATCATCACCTCCCCGGGGGACAGTGCCTACCCTCAGAACAACGACAAGATGACGCCAATACAGAACCCCACCACACCACCCCAAGTAAAATACAACGCTGCCCATATTGCAATCAGGGCATAGTGGAGCGCAGATTCGGAGTGCTCATGTCATGCTTCTGCTCCCTTGACTGCTCTGGTGGGCAGCTACTATATGAACCCCCAGTAGTGTTCAGGATCATTGTGGCAGCATGTGTCCTGCACAATGTTGCAACATGGCAGTGCGTACCGGTGGACATGGTGGTGCCCCCACATCCCCAACCACAGGCACTGCTCATGGGAGGGTAAAGGGCACGTGGCGAGGCAGCCCGGACCCAGCTTGTGGCCACATTTTTCACCTAAACTCCCACCCATGCGGAGTGCACACAGGCCTGGCACATACCAGGCGACAATCATTGATGACAAAGAGACAGTCAACTGTCACAACCTTACCACCCTGAGAATCCTGCCACAGAAGTGCTACATTGTGTGCATCCCTAGCTACTTAAACATAACCAATCCTGTGTGACCAAAAGGAACACATGCAAGGTGCATATAACACCACCCCCTGCAAATCAGGCCATGAGAATCATTGGTATGTCACCCAAACACTCCCACCCACATCACACTCATTGGCCACACCATGACATGGCATGCAACAGCAAAACAGCAAACCAAAAGCACAACACATGATCAATTAGATACGAAGTGACACGTGATAAATGGAAAGAGGCCTGAGACAATCACACCTGACATAGAATCAGATGAAATGACTCACCAACAACCTCCCACACATACAAAGTCATACACAAATGCCTGCTGCCAGCGGTACCATCAACAATAGACAGAATGCCTGTTGGCATGCACATTTGACAATCCAAATGCACAAATCCCAAACCTGTGTGCTGTGTGTGCCTCCTGCAACACACCGCTCAGCACACAGCACACTGAGCAGTCATTGTGTTGGGGATACACCTTGAGCATCACATAAAAAGGACAAGCTACAAAAATAACCCAAGATGCATGTACACAATACCCAAATGGTAAGTGATCATGCACTGCAGGAACAAAGCATGCCAGAGAAGGCAATCTGTGTGCACCTGTGAGCATGGAAGGGTGGTTGTATGTGTGGTGGAGCATTGTGTAAGTGTGTGTGTCAGTAGGAACATGCAGTCAATACATGCATGTGAAATCAAGTGACCCCCAGTGTCCTATACACATCACATGTGAACATTGGCCATGTGTACACCCCAGTATGTCAAACCACAACAATCCCCTGATACCTGAAAAGTAAACCCAACACAGGAACAGCCATTGACCAGCAGAACACATCATGTACATAGTACCCCATAATAAAAATGTCAGGGAGTGCCCAATCACTGTAGCCCAAGGGTACTGTCCGACAACAAAAGCCTCTCCCTCATTTCCTCATCACCATGACCTTCAGAAGAACTGTGTCTGGGGTCCGTCAGCTTCTTCCTTCTAGTCTACCTGGCTTCAGGATCCCCCTTTCCGCTTGGTTTCCTTGTTCTTCCTTTCATGTAAATAGGGTCCAGCCCCCTCAGAGGCCACCTTGACTGGTGATAATACCAAATTGCAGAGAACTCCAAGGAGCCAAACCCCCAAACCAGGGAAAAAGCCTCTAGCCACGAAAAAACCCTGGAAGAATCTCCAGTAGATGAATTGAAGGCACAGAATATGGCCATGCACATGTCCAAGCAGAATGATAGAATAACTACCAAGGTAGCACAGTTGAACAATGGTTCAACAGGATGGGTAGCAGTTTGAGGACATAATAATCAATGAGGATGCCACAACTGATGGGTAGTATCACAGCTCCGGTCTCCAGGCGCAGGAGTGGCACGAACCAACCACCCCCTCTGCGATCTGGGCGCCTGCAAGGGAAAACTTACACAGGCCTCCGAGACCCCGGTGGGGAAAGAGGGTTAGGGGTCCATTGGTTGGATAGGTATCGGTATTTATGATAACCGGAAAGAGGCTCCGGAGAGGGGAAGTGGATGGGCAAGGTAAAGTAGGGAAAATATAAAATACAACAATTGACAATTACACATACTCAATTAGAGAAACCATGTTCTTCATGCAAATTGTACAAACTGGCTCAAAGGCCAGCCTAAGAGAGACTTACCTCTGGGGTGAGTGCTGGCCTCCTGCCTGCGCACTCTCAGGTCCGGTAACAGGAACAGTTCAATGCTGCAAAGAGAGTGTGAGTTACTATTCTGTGGGTGTTGCCTCACACACGCATAACACCATTCATGCCTCAAACTTACTGACTCCTCCCCAAACAAGCACTCTTGTCTGCTGCTTCTTTTCGAATTGTTTAGCTTGCCCCCGTGATGGTTTAAACACTGTTTATGCGGTAAGGTAGCTGCACGTGCCTCTGCGGTAAACAGAAGACCATGTGTTAAGAATCCACATGATAGTATGGGCCTTGCATGTGCTGCTAGCCGCGTGTGGCGAGGTGCGACTTCAGTACAACTTGCGTTCTGCCAGCCGCGGCTTTCTATAGGCAGCACACGTGGCTAATTGCATATGCTAATCATATGCACAGCACTCGAGTTTATGCATCGCTGGGTGCCCCACCGTGCGCTGTATTTGTTTGTGGCTAGTAATGCTAATGCGGTAATAACTTAGCTCAGGGGGGACTTGAGGATATGGGCAACGCCCCCTGCATGTGACCCTGACAACTTGGAAAGCTTCTTGGCATTTTCTCCTCGGCGCCGCTTTGCTGCACTGTGCGCGTCTTCCCCAACGTGCTACTTAGTTTGCATGTGCGAGGGGCCTGGAGGAAGGTCGGCTTGGGCGTGGCCCTCGTGCTGCTCCCCTTGCTCGGAGCTCCTGGAAAAACGTCTGCTTCTGTTGGACGTCCAAGCACAAGCCCCGTGCTTCTGCGTGCGTGAGGAGCGACAGAGAGATACTGTGGAACAAAAGTGTACTGAGGCAAACCAAGGCAGTGTAAGAGTAAGTGGAAATTACTGCTCGAGAGACGGGTGGACAGATCTGCAACAAGGACAGTAGCAGGAAGACAAACAGGGACTAAAGGCATGAGAGTGTGAAAAACAAGTAAAAGAGCTGTAGTTCAGTATGAAAACTGCGCCGGCAGGCAGCAGCAAAGTCCCAGATGGAAGACAGATACAACGTGCCGTACCAATGGATCGGAGCGGAGTAGTAGTATAGGCGGACATCTCATGTGAGGACTGGACTGTGAGTTGTGCTTCTTGGGTCACATTCTTAATGCATCCTCCTTTGCCACAATCCCCAGGGGCTGAACTCAACACATACCAACTTGATATTGACACCACCCGGCCCTCTCACACCATCACAAGTGTGACTTTGACAGCTAAAGGGTGCAGGCTACCGTCTACAGCATGAAGTGCATCAAGCACGTATACAGGCAAGAAATGAAAATCCATCACAATCAACATCAATAAATGGACAGTTCAAAAATGTACTCACCAAAATTGATTGCAGACATGCCGTTGAGAAAATATCCATAATCCCCACTATGGGTGTAAACACAAGTAGTACAGCAGCAGACAGGCCACAGATTGGACAAAAGTCCAATGCCCTTGTCTAAATTGTTGTCACACTGAACCATCCTTGAGAGACCATGGAAAGGGGAAGCAGGAGTGGCATATGTGTCAGGACCCCAAGCCACAAACACATACACGATACACGCTTGAATGGGCCCAGCTGGAACAGACAGTGGGATGCTTTCAAAAGCCACAAAGCACCACACCGTCACAGGAATGCACAATAGACAAACAATATTAAACTAATAAAATACAAAAAGGCCACATATGACCCGGGGGTGGGGGGGACACCTAGGAGGGGGGAGGTACAGGGTGCACCTCAACACTCAAATGCGATGATGTTGAGATAATAAAAAAACACCCATGGGCTCAACACCTGCATGGCCCTACCTGTGTGAGAGATAAGTCATCGTCCTGCTCACCCTCTGGATGGAAAGCAGAAGGTGGACGTGGCACAGTAACCTGACCACGCCTATGCGCAACTTGCCCTCAACGGCAGCAAGTCTGCGGGACTGGTAAGCTTGTCAAGTGCTTGACGCAGAGACACCATTTCAGCCCGCCGTGCCCTGTCTGAGGCCGCCATGCCCATCCTGAGTGAGCCGGCGTGGACTGTGCTGCCCGCTGCTGGAGATCCACCTGCCTAGCAAGGGGGTAACATGGATTGGGCCACACGTTCCATGCTCTGAGCGATCTTATCAATAGCTGCCCCCTCTTGTTCTGAATTGCCATACATGGATTGCTCTGACTCAGTATACCCATGGGCGTAATTATAGGGGGCGGCATGGGTTTTGTCCCCCCCAACTTCTGTGGCATGCCTTTTTGTCCCCCCATCTTTTGGAGGGAGGACAGGGGGGCTGAAATCATAAATTATATAATTGTACAGCGCAAGCCCGGCTAGGGTGCTCAGCAAGGCATGCGCTGTCTCATTACATAATGCAGTGATGCCTAGTGGCCATGCTGCAACACATTCAGGGCTGGGATGCCCTGCATGGCTCAGTCCCTCACCCTGGCTGGCCTGACTCAAAGTCAATAGCCAGGGTGCTGAACTTCTGGGGGCCAGCGGCACAGAGCATCACCTTCCGGCTTTGTGTTTGTGCGACACACAGACAGGAACTAGGACGCTCATTCAGCTTACTGGTTTCTGTCTGGAGGCGCATGAGTGAAAAGAGGTTAGGTCGGTGTAACATGAGACGTGGCCCGGGCGGCATTTGAAAGCAGAGCAGAAGTACTGTTTAAAAATAGAAATAAATGTTAATTGTGCTTGTGTATGTTTGTGGGGGAGCTCTGTCCAAGCCCTCTGAGGCACAATACATGCAAACTTCCTAATTAGCATATGGATTGCACCAACAGAAGTGACTTCACAGAAAAGGACATTGCAAGGTGAATCATCAGTCTTTGATACTTGGAGACACAGTGGAAGTGACTTTACAATAAGTTGCCATAAATAAGCCAAGTGACAAATTACTTTGTGGTGCAAAATACCTAAATTGCACTATTGTTATATATGGAGCACATTTATAGTCATTAGGCTTTTCTATTATAATAGCATGATACATTATCATAAGCTTTGAAGTGAATCAGGATCACTTACAGAGCTGCAGATAAGGCACATTGTGATTACATAATTTGCTCAGGATCACACACTTGGTTAAATAGTGAAACTGGGATGTGGACAATTTAAGCGACTTTGCACATCTTTCCAGGCTTAGTTGATATAGACATGTATTAAGGTTTTGCTTTACATTTCATTTGCTTATTATTTATATAAGACATATAACATATCATTATTTATAGCAATGCATTGGAAGCAAACCACATTGCATAATAAAATAGCCTTTCATAGTAAACTAACCATACACTATATACATTGTCATAGAAATATGTTGAGCAATGGGAGCATGGCTTTAGTTTCATTCTCCCCATTCTGCATGCAAAGTCACAATAGCATCATGCAGATTAATGTGAGCCTAACAAATCCTCCTTGGGTTTTAAAGCTATAGTCATTATTTCATAAAGCTTGCAACATTAGGCACCCTTCTCACTTCTGATCACTTCCTCCCCTTCCCATTTCTAAAAGGACAAAAGTCCCTGCTAATAGTACCCCCTCCCTCCCGTCAGTGCCTAATTGCTCACATTGTAATACTCAGTTGATACAGAGCAACGTGAGGACCCTCTGCTGCCCGGAGCTCCTTGGGACATTGTCCTGGCAGCGGGACACCTCTACCATTCGGAACGGGAAAGGTGTCCTGCTGCCAGGACAATGAGGGTGCTGAGCAGGAATTGCTCCGCACACATTGTCCTGCCAGCGGGACACCTTTGCTGTTGGGCGCCCTCTTTGAGGTGCCGAATGGGAGAAGTGTCCCAATGACAAATGTCCCGGTCTGGCTCTTAAAAGAGCTACGGGGGGGGGCAGCTTGAGCACCCCCTTGCGACTTTACCGCTCGGTACTCCACTGCTTGGAGCCATTTGCACACAGGAAAATATACCTTAATTTTAATCTGTTAGAATCTTAGAGAAAAAACCTTTCAGCACGTAGACATATAAGGTGCTGTGCAGAACCCAAGTTTGGAGATCTATGGCATTTAAAAATCTATACATATTAAACTTGGTCACCCGTTGCACTGCATTAACCAATGGTTTCTGCCTTTGAATGAAAGGAAAAATCAGGCAAATTGCTAACATTCCAGTGAATCTGGTCCTTTCGGCCATGGCTTTATAGTTTAGCTAGGTCAAGTCAATGTAGCCCAACATTTCAGGTATCAGGGGGTGATAAAGTCTGGTCTGCTCAGTGGACGTTGTGCCACTGTTTCCAAGTGTTATTGTAAATGTACATACAAATGCTGTATGCACACAGTGTACGTCAGTGGAGGTGCCGGGTGCAAATGTGTGTTGGTGAGAGTGTGTGCAAGCTTATGCGTGTTGACTTTTGTGTCTGAATGAATGATAAATAATGCATTGTTTGTATGTTCTAGTGGAATTAAGTTTGTGAATGTCATGTTGTGTCACTAGGTGCATGACAGGCCGGTTGAAGATGTTTGGGGGCCCAATTGAATTTTAAAGATACGCCACCAGTCTTATGAAAGTTATGACAGAGCGTCAGCAATGGACTCTTGTGGTGTAGTAGTTTAGTGTCATCCCTCAGGGATTTAGGTTGCTTGGCCGACGTACACAATTACAGCCCAATTAACCGTAGTCATTTCCGCTGCAAATACGTTTTTACCTTGGTACAAAAAACCAAACCCATGTCCCCTCAAACCGCTAGACAACCAATAAAACCCCCCACTTACCTTTCTCCATCCGCTGCCTCGCCTGTAACCTGTAGCGTCAGATCCACCCCTTTAACGCGGGACAGATCTGACACTGCAGCGTCCCTTTTCTTTTTTTTGTTGAGTCTCCCTCCACTAATCCTGAGGAAGCAGGGGGCACCCCCGGAACCGCATAAGCCAAACATTTCAGTATCTTTGGCTTCGAACTAATGGTGGTGACCGAATTCAGTCAAATCTACCATTCGACATCAGAGCCACCATCCATCCTTCCCTTCACACCACCCCTTTCCATCAGTTGTCATGTCCCCCCCAACATTTTCCGCAAAGTTACTCCACTGAGTATACCCCGGTGGCGCACGGCCACCGCGTTGCCGGACTTGACACCCGCGGGGCCCAAGGAGCTGTGGTCCTCGCTGGATTGGCACCACCCGCGGCTGCAGGACTACAAACCTCCATTGACATGATGCCCCAGGCACATCAGTAACTGGTGTGGAGTGTGACTGAGTGTCGCGATCCATCACAGGCGGAGGTTCCAACACCATCTGGCACCTCAGTGCAGGTGTCACCGACAGAAGATCGTCCACATCAGAATCACTCACCGTCGACTAATGGTCATGACGCGCATCCAACTCAACATTGTTGTTAAAGTGATCATCCGAGCTAGACTGATTGCCAGTCGTGGACACAATGGTCTGGAGCACAAGAGGGTTCTCGTGGCCGAACACCCCACGACCCCCACTTGTGGTGGGTTGCTGATCAAATAGCAACCCGTGTCAGGAATGACATCACTATCCTCTGGCTCCCTTAAGCCACACACACATAGACATCACATCGACAGCCAACACATGAAGCGGACATGTCACACACAAATGAAATTCCAGCATGTATCCAGTGGCATTGATATGAAAACACATCCCAAAAGCAGAAATGGATGTGTGTAAATAGCAAAGCCTACACATGTACAGAATGTAGTGCATCACCTCCATCACACACCACCTCAGTCAGGCACATCTCAGAGGCAGAAATGACAGATGGCAACAAAGAGATGGCACATACCATATGCATGTCTGAACTGTCAAATGGCCAAAACTGCAAGTGAATCCAAACACACCATGACACACCAATATGCATGTACACATGCATCACTAAATCATCATCACCAATATAGCTTCATCCATCTGCAGCTTGGCCCGTACCGGGCTTCATGGGCCATGTAGACATAGTGAATGTCCTGAGCAAAGCGAGGGCCTGCAACCAGGCATGAGGGACCATTACGCCCAGTACGGTCTGAGCTGCCGGCCATGAAACCTCCAGAACACCCCTCAGGGCCTGATTGAGCACATTGTGCATTGATTGTACCCTAAACCCTTATTCGGTGTGTCAAAACATCATGGCCAGGCCCGACCAAATTAGCTAAGTGGGCCTGGGTGTACACATACAGCACGACAGTGCACTTTCAGGACTGTGCCAGTTGAACATAACAGACGCAATGCTGAAATCTCAAGACCATTAACGTTAATCAACTACATATTAGTCATTCAACAAAAAAGCTGCACAGGACACATGTGTAAATGAACACTTTCACACACACATAAGTGAGTAGCTGCAATGTTGCACTACACAACGTTGAAGCTGCTTGCATATGTACATGTGAAAGTGTTCAAAAACACCCGTGTCCATATACACCCGTATGGTGATTATGAACAGCATCCTATACAGCAAAGCAAGCAGCTACAACACTGCTTGCTTTGATGTATGTGAACGTGTACACATACACACGTGCATGCAGCTCCACAGTCATTACAACCCAATTGGCAGGCTATAGTCAATCTGCGGCCTATACCAGTTGGTATAGGCCGCAGATTGACCAATCAACTTTGCTGAACACCCGCTAGGGTGTTCCAATACTGAGTACATGTCTCACAGGATGCACCTGTGCCCGTGCCTTTCATGACAGTGAAGGGATGACAATCTGACCATACATGCCAGGTCACTTTGAAATTACAGCAGTGATTAGGCATGTAGAACGGTGTAACAAGGCTCAGAAGAGGGCTGGTGCAGTGCAGAACATGTGTGCGTTACCGACTATCTACATCAACAAGTACATTATGATGTCAATCAATAAACATGAAGGCAGTGTAAGGGAAGGTCAGGCGTCATGTGCAAAGTGCATGCAATGGGAGGCATGGCTACAGGCAACCCCACCCGTTAGTGAAAATGCAGGGAGGCATTGCATGGTCATGACATAGTCCAGTGCTGAGTGGAAAGACACCCCAGTATACATGCAGAAGGGCCAGTGAGCTGGAACATGGACCGGAGGGGCAGCCGGGTGACTAGCATGTGAGTAGTGTGCAAGTGTGGTGATGAGGACAGTCCCTGTCTGCTCTACATGTCCAGCATGCTGCACAGCAGGCACGCATCAGTGAAGCATTGCATGACTCAGACATGAGAACCATGTACACATAGCATGTAGTGGCAGTAAACTACAACACATCACACAAGCAAACCAAACATGGGATGGACAAATACGCAACAACACTCACTAGACGGGGCTTCAAAATCCAGCATCTCTCCCACTCCTTTGACCAATTCTGCTGGGATGAACTACGCAGTGATCAACTCGTGCAGAGTGAGTTCTTCCTCCTCAGGTGGTGGCCCACTGCCAGTTACCGAGTCATGGCATAATTGGAGGCACGCATTAGCTTAGCACAGCATCAGAGATCATCCCCACATATTTTCCACTCCTGAGCTGTGCGCACCTCATGTCCGAATGCACTAACACCCTCCGCAACATGCTTCCAGTTGTCCAAATGCTGGGCAGCCATAGTGTGACAATTTGGGACCATTAGCATCTCACGTTTGTGTCCTGACACGTAGCCCACAAGGAAGTCCAGTTCCTGCTTGCCGAACAGCTTCTTCCTCGACGTGACAGAGGCCAGAGCCCTGGCTGGGGTCCCAACCTCTTTTGCAGGAGCAACCTTCCTCCTCTTAGGCATTGATCCAGACCCTGATGGGCAAATGCCACCCTGATCAGTAGGGGCAGTGGTGCTGGTAGATTGAACCAAGGGAGTGGCAGGTGGAATTTGGACGGAAGCCTTGCTTGTGTCAGTGGCTGCTTGGTGCTCTTGACTGGACCCTGTGCCACAACAGCCGCTGTGCTAAGGTCATTGACCGAGACTGTCCTGGCTGGCAGACTCACAGCCGGGGTGGTGTCGGCTGCATCTGACCATGCAGTTGCAAACACCCGGCTGCTCGGGGCAGCAGATGACAACACTGCCCCAGGGACATGTGCCTAGGTCAGAGCAGCCCAGCGTGCACTTAACATTTAACGTCCTGACCACCTGGAAATCATCCTGGGACTCTTGAGGTGCCAACGCTATATGCGCTGGCCGACCCTGAGCCTGGGTGGTGGTGGCCACAGCTGCACCTGCAGCTATCAATACCCTTTGGCCCATGGCAGTAGATGAAACTGACTGCCAGGTCACATGGGCGTCAGTGTCAGATGCAAGAGCTACATCTCCTGGAACCACAGGGGGTGGTGGCATGATTGTACCAACACGTGGCAGAACCTGCGCCGACAAGGATGGACGGAAGAGGATCTGGATGGACATTGTGGTTGCCATCAATGTGGAGGGGGTGGCAACCCGTGACCTACCACACGTCAATAAGCACTGGGAGGACTTCAGGTCCAGGACCCTCAGGAAGGCCCAGCGCCTCTGGGATGCAGCGGATGCAGTAGGGTGCTGGGTCTGCCTTACCAACGACCAGATGATAGTCCTGGAACGCATTCGCCCAGCGCTTCACCTCCAGGTCCTCGAGAGGCAGACCCTTCCAGAGTCGAGCGGTAAGTTTCCATGGGTACTGATTGGACACAGTGCATGTTGAGGTCTGGAAAGGCCCATGTATGGATGTGTATGTGCAGGGACATGACCCTGCTGCATGTGCGTCCAGTCATGTGTGATGCACATCAATGGTGTATGTGCATGATGCACAACTGTATGTGGAGACGCACACATGTTAGCATTTCTGTATATGTACTGTGCCATGGTTGGGGTGTGACACATGGATGCTGGATCCACCTTCATGTATGTGCACTGTGTACATGTGTGTGTGTGTTTGACATGTGTGTGACTGTGATACGCCATGGATGCATGTGACACACACATGTAGGAACTCGATTGGCAGATGTGACATAGTTGCCGATGATTGCACTGTGACAGGTGGTAGAGATGTACAGATTTCTATCTGGTGGCGTGTGTACATGTGTTGGGCACTCCCCATGTTGCTTGTGACGTCAAGCCTACCTTCGGATGTTCATGCTGTTGTGTGTGTATGGATGCTGCTGACTGCTGCACGATTCCTGTTAATTTGTGCATGTGAGTGGGTTCAAATGATATGAGTGTTGGGGAGTGTGAGGCCATCTGTGAAGTTTGACACTGCCACTCATGTGCAACTGTCATGTGTGTATGAGACCATTGTACAGTGCCCTGATGTCTGTGTTCTGTCTCTCTCTGTCTGTAGCGTCGACTGATGAAGATGGCGGAGACGGTGCTATGGAGCACAGCGGCAGTGATCCCACCACCAGCTGGAGACGCAAGGCCCAGCTCCCTTCCCACGTTGTGATCTCATCCGGGAGTCTGGTGCTGCATCCATGGCCACAGCTGCCGAGGGAAGGTCCAAGAGGCAGAGTTTAGAGGTGGTCTCCTCAGTAGCAGTAGGGGCAGCTGAGCCCACACAGGGGCCTACGGAGGAAGATGGCACAGAGTTATCCAGATTGGTGGGGGGTTTGGTTGAGGAGGAGGCCATGGAAGCCCCATGCATGGGGCCTGGAAGGGGGGATTCCACTGGTGCTAGTGGTACAGTCCAGGGGCAGGGACAGAAGGCAGCACAGGCCGCCGCAGAGGTGCCTGTGTGTAATCCTGTCCCCGATCCTGTGACTGCATCATCCGGCACCAGCAGGGATGCCTCCTTCCAGACTCGTTTTCAGGGAGGGGGTGCACATACAACAACTGGCCTTTCTCTCCCTGCGGACATTGCAATACATGACCGCATTGAGCCTGTCCTAGCTGGGGTGGCGTTGCACCAACGTGGTATTCGGGATGACGTGCAGGGTTCTCATCTGGACAATGCTCGTCATTTCGAATAACTCTTTGGCCACGTCAACCTACTAGGACAAGTCGTCGGCACATGATTCATTTGTGTGCTGGATCTTCTTGCGACCCTTTCCACAACTGAACCCCCTATGCGCCAGTCATCCTCCGTGCGATCTTCCCGCCCAAGTATCACCTGGGCCCACTGTGGAGCTGCCCCTGAGCCAGCAGCCAGGCTGGTAGAGGACACATTCCTGCCACAGTTGGGGGTCGGAGGTCCAGCAGGGGGGGCCACCCCACCAACTGGACCCCAGCAACAGGAGGACATGCAGGCATCAACAGGCAGGGCACGTGCACGGCAGCAGCAGGCTCAGGGTGGGAGCGATCATGGCCATCAACATCCCTGTGACAGACATCGGCCGGCGGGCGGGAGGACCCAGGATTGGGAGTGTCTTCCGTGTGGCAGCGGTTGGGCCGGCAAATAGATGCAGAGCGGCGGCGGGCGGAGAGGACACGGCTCACAATGTTCATTGCAGAGAGCTCCATGCACCGGGCATTGAGGTGGGCTCAGTGCCTTGAGGCAACTCACAGGGAGTTGGAGGAGGCCATGGCTGCATTCCTGCGAGACCTCCATGCCAGGGAAGAGGCCCGCCTCTGGGACATTGAAGTGGAGTTCGATGATGCCCTGGCCTGGGACATCAATGAGTGAGCCATCGGACTAGCCTTTGTAAATAGTTATGTAGGTTTCCTATTTTTTTCTTTTTCTTTGGGGCCATGGACTATGCCCCGCCTTTTTGTAAATAGTTATTTATTAGGTAGGTTTTTGGTCAGGTTTCATTTGGATTGTTGGGCTCATGGACCTTTGAATATTCATTTGTATATAGTTATGGACCTGGAGTTACTATACTTTGGACCCATGGAAGAATGCTTTGCTTTTTTTTAAATTTGGATTTTGTTTTATGTACTGATGCTTTGGAGCCATTTTATTTTGGATTTTATTGATTACAGCCTTCATTTTTGTTGCTCTATTTTGGACACCCGGACTTGGATTTTTTTTCTTCTTGTGTGCCTTTGTTTTATTCATTCAGTTTAGTATTTAATACAGTTATTTTCTCTACTTTACTTGTGTGGTCTTCTCTCATTCATTTTGTGCATGTCACAATGTGGGTTTTCTCAGTCATGTGTCGCCATTGTGTGGGTCTGACGGACATGTATTCATGGGCATGGTGGTTATTTGGTTTCTATCATGACATGGGGAACTCAATGTGGAGTGGATGGAATGCTTGGTTGGGTTTTGGACTGGGGTGGCGTGGGGTGGGATTTGGGTGGCCATAAGGGCCATGGGTCTGGATTGTGATGACGTGTTGGGTGGGGGGGACATGAGTCGATGCCTGCTGTCAGGTTGCCGTCAATAGGGGTGGGGTGGGGGACGTGTGTCGGGGACTGTTGGCAGGTTGCCGTCAATGGGGTGGGGTGGGGGGACATGTGTTGGGGCCTGCTGTCAGGTTGCCGTCAATGGGGGTGGGGTGGGAGGACATGAGTCAGGCCTGCTGGCAGGTTGCCATCAATAGGGGTGGGGTGGGTGACATGTGTCGGAGCCTGCTGGCAGGTTGCCATCACTGGGGGTGGTGTGGGGGGACATGAGTCAGGGCCTGCTGGCAGGTTGCCCTCACTGGGGATGGGGTGGGGAGACATGTGTTCGGGCTCCCAAGTGCATGGTGCCATGTGGCCTGCCTGCGGGACATGGTCAGGGGTGATGGGCTGCCTGCGGGGCATGGTCAATGGTGACGGGCTGCCTACGGGTCATGGTCAGGGGTGTAGGGTGGTCCACTGTGGTGTGGGCTGCTTGTGGGGCATGGTCCACGTTTTGTGGAGTGACATATTGTATAAAGGCATAGGTGTAGGCGCACGTGCGCGCACACCCGGAAGTGCCTGCAAGTGACTGTTTGGCTGGTCATTTTGCACGGCTCAGCGTCATCTTGCTTTGTGGACCATTCTTCACCCTACGCAGCGTCAGCAAGAGGAATCTCTGCACCATTCTGCAAGTTCGTAACTCACCTGCTGCTGCGAGTGTCACCTGACATTTCCAAGTAATTTTTCTATCTTTCTTTGAAAGATTGAAAGACTTAAGAAAGACTTGTGCTAAGTGCACTGCACCATAGGTTTTTTGGTTCTGAAAGTGCCTTGCTTCTTACTTTGTAGACCCTGATTTTGGCTCCGCCCCCCCTTGGCTCGCTGACAGTGTTTTGTGGTGTGACCTATTGCACAAAGTCATAGGTGTACGCGCACTTGCACGCGCACCCGGAAGTGCCTGCAAGTGACTGTTTGGCTGTTCGGCTGTGCGGCGGGTGCGTGGGGCCTCTGCCTAGGAATTAACCACACATTTTATATATGTTCTTTCAATAGAGGGGTATTTAGCAGCTTTTGTTTATGCCTTTTGTGTGGACACTTTGAATTCTAGGGAGTGTGTATTGGCGTTGTTTTTGGTATTTTAATCCGTATTAGTGTAAGTCCGCTTTAGGTGTCTCCATATACAAACGAGTTGTTGAACCTATTCTTTCTAGTACATCATCTTTTTTCTTATTGCTAATATGGTTAATGGCCTTAGGAGTGGGAGGAAACTCAATGACCCACAATGCCCCACGCTGCTGCTTCCTACTAATGTGGCTGTAATGGCCACACCTGAGGATGATGCAATGTTGCCATCTATACCGTTAGGTGGGGTGGAGGGAGAATCCCACAGTAAAAAGGAAAGTCTGCCTATGGATGATAGGGAGGGGGCCCTGAATGAAATGGGAATTGCCCCAAAAAATGTGATAACCGATATGATCCATACACCAAAATTCAGCTATGATTCATGCTACCTGTAACCAATTTTGCAGTAAAATGAATGATATTTTGCATTCAGATATATCATTTGAGGCCCAACATGTGGGATCCCATGGGCAGCCTCGAAATGGCATGCCTGATATAGCAAATAAGTCCCTGATGGATGATACTATGGACTGCTCTATGATGGGACCTAAAATAGAAGCTGAACTGGGGAAGAGAGTACGGTTGTCTCTCGGCCCCTCGACACCAGAAAATCATTGTACTGTAGGTTGTGAAGATGTATTCATGCTTACCAAGCCCCCATTAAGAAAACCTAAGGCATACTTGCCTCATTTGAAGTTACAGGAAACTGATACGACAGCTGAATTATGGGCTTTGGATCCCCCTCCTGATTATATGATGGAAAAATTGACGATGAGGTCACCCAAGATGTCTTGCCCCCAAGCGGTCATTGATGCTCGAATGAACCTTGATATTCAAGAGGTCCATTCAAGTATAAACGGTAAAGACAAGGAGTTGTCACTACCTGTTGAAAAAAACAGACATATTGGAGGGACCATCTCCGACTACTGATTTTCCAGTAATAGCGAGAATCTTAGACCTATTAGATAAAGGTCACGAACGCTCACATTATGAGGCACTTTGAGGGCAGTAATCAGAGAACCTGTGAATAAAACTAATCGGATTGAAGGGCTGCTATTTACATGTGACGCCATGGCTGCCTTATCCATGTAGCCCAAAAAAGACAAAGTCACAGTTGATAATTCCACTCAATCCCATGGTGACTTGGGTATAATGGATATTGAAAAGAGAACTTTCGAGAGGTTGCTGCCCCCAAAGTGATGACAGCCACTCACTGCCGGACTGACCATTTACCTTATAACGATGAGGGGTTCGGTAATGTGTTTAGTTGAATTCTAAAAATTGAACATGATATTCAAGAACTGAGGGAATGTTATGGGTCTCTGAGTCACATGGGGTCGGCCGTTTCCCCTGTACAGGAGACGATTATAAGATATGAGGGACCTGATAGCCTCTCACCCTTTACAGATCTGATCGATCTCACTGACGATTGTTCAATAGTAGATGGTCCTCAGGTATGTGATCATAGGGAAATTAATTCTGAAGTAAAATCCACAGTTGTGCTCACTCGCAGAGAAAATAGACTTGCTGGAAGAGCTCAGAAAAGAAGAGCTAAAGCCAACTGCCTAAAGTAAAAATTAGTTAAGGAAGTGGTGAAGAATTCACATGAGCCTCCCTCTCAAGCATCTTCTGCCATCCACGTTGATTATGTGGTAATTGATTTATCACAATTAAATGAAGAATCAAGGGTGCTTTTAGACCTAAGTTAGATGACAAAATGGGAGCCTTAAAGGCCCAAACAAATACTAGTCTAAAAAAGAAAGTCCCCAGACCGATGGCTGATAACTCTATTAATTTAAATGATATCAGTAAAAAACAAATTTAAAAAAAAATCCTTTCCATCTAGTGTGGCAGTCGGTAGCCTCCAATCTTCTCTCTCCTAATTTATTCCATGGCTCTTAAGAATACATCTATGAAAAAACAAAATAATGGACTGGAGGAGCACCTGTCCAATAAGGTGGCTCCCCATGTCCAGAACGAAAATGGTGAGCCGTGGATGCTTGGGATACTGGGTAAAGATGAACAACTATCCGTAATTACTATAAATATGGATACAACTAGCACTCTTAAGAACACCACACCCTGTGCTCCCAGTGTTAATATCAAGACTCTATCACAAGTTAAAGATGAACACCACCTGTATTCTGCATGTAACTAATAAAGTTATACCTACTATTCCAATCGCTAAAAACGATGAGATTCCATTAAAGTTGCGCAGGAGGTGCCCCAATAAGCATGTTTCAATCAAGCTCATGGAAAAGAGGTGGGACAATATGTCCAGACTGTCGATGTGAATTCCATTGAAACTCGAGAAAATCTAATTACCTCAGAGATGCCACTCATTTTGGGATGGGAGAGTGATCCTAAGGTAAATGGTAAATCCAACCTACATCAATCTTTTTTGCTAAAACTCTTCCAATCTATTCCCTCTTTATGAACTCTCTGCTCTGATGATTTTGACTGGGTGAAATTAACAACGAACCATAACAACAGGATGATCTGTGGTTTCCATTGCAAACTGATTATGAAAATGGTTTGGGAGCAGAGGGATTATTTTGAATATGTAGGCTTAATGCCTTGTATTTTTCAAAATGCTGTAGGGGCTAAGATATTTCTTGAGAAGCCTGTTGTTAAGACTGTTAACGACCAACCTAATGCTGTGATGGGTGCATCATTACATGTCAATGATGATATGATCAAACACATTCTAGCTTTAGCAGCAGTCCTGAATGGTTTGAGTGGTTTGCATAATGTACCCACCAATGCTGCTGCCCCAATTACTGTACTACCCCCCTAACCATCACAGTAATGAGTCTCATTTTAAGTGTCGCTCATGGAATAGCTGTGGATTAGCAAACTTCCTACGATGGTGGGATACAGTTAAAGCCAATAATTATCCAGATGTTATTTTATTGCAGGAGACAATGCATATGATTCAGTTTAATGTAGAAGGATGTATGTGCTATTTGCAACCTGTTGATAGAGGGGAGATGGGGAGGTCCTCGGGCAGCCTTGCTATTCTTATCAATAACTCTTGCAAGTTAGATTCGAAACTTATATAAAATGACGCTGCTGTGTTAGCAGTCGAGATGACGTCTAATTTGATACGTTTAAAACCTTTACTGATCCTATGTGTATATTGGAATAAGGTGGTTACCCCATACAATCTGCTTGAAGGCATAATTGATTCTATCTTAGAGGGTGCCCTGGTTCGCCATTTCCAGGTACGGGTTTTGGTGGGAGGAGACTTCAACTCTTCCTGTCTATATAATAGGCAGATTTTGGGTAACAAGCAGCACCCCTCTGCCCCTACAATCAGGAATGGCAAAAAATGGGTGAATTTCTTTTTAAATTGGGACATCCAGGTGGTAGATGTGTGAGATATAGTTTCCCCATATACTTGGTTGCGAGGGGGGCTATCGTCGCACATCAACCATTTTTTTCTGTCTACCTCCCTCTTTAAAGTTAGTGATCCTGTTATAATTGAAGATTTAGTCTTTGGGGACCACCGTGCAATTTTATTGAAAATTAACTTCGATCACTGGGGATATAATCCTAACCCAGTTATTGAAATCGTGGAAATAGATAGACCTGGATTGTCTGTTAGATGGTCGTCTTCCATGTGCCATCAGCTCATCCACAGGATTAAAGAAGACTTCATATTAACAAACAAGATATTAATGATAAATAATGATCCTTCATATATGGATGCCCTTCTAACAAAAAGAATACATTTTCACCTATTGGCCTCGGCTAAAATGAGGGTTCCTATTAATATTTCCAAAATACATAAGAGTAGTTTCAATCTAGAAGTTTCCAATTTAAAGAAATTAAAAAATGCAAGGCTGAGAAATGTAGCAAGTTCAAATTTGGATATGGAACTGTATTTTTATCATAAAATGGGAATTCTCCAGACCTGTAAAAATGCACTTAAAAGCGTTAAACTTAACCTATACCTAAAAGATAATCAAAATATGATGCATCTCCTATTTAAAAGTGACAACCGCAACATTTGGGCAATTTTAAGATCCCTGAATGGGGAAAACGTGGGTTTAAAGGAAAACGCAATTGCGGCATTTGAATGGTTAACCCATATATCCCTAAAATATAAAATGCCTACTAACTTTAACATGATAAAAGAACCCAAATTTATATGGCTAGCTAGCTCTCCCTGGTCCCTTGACGATATTGTTAAGGCAATTACGAAATTAAAGGCATCCACAGCGGTTGGCCCGGATGTGTTTCCGGCATGCCTTGTCAAATTTGATGTACAATTATGGGCAAAAATTATAAAATACAAAATTGATACAGTGTTTTCCATCCAAGTATTACCTAGTTTGTGGTGCACGGCCACTATTATACCTATTTATAAGAAGGGGCTTATAAATGATCCCAACACCTTTAGACAGATAGCCCTGACAGATGCCTCCTCCAAAGTTTTTTGCCATCTTATCTTGGAGGAGCTCTTAGAATATATGCAAGCTAATGGTACCCTTTCCAAATACAAACAGGTTTTTGCTGTTCCATGGGTTGCTCCCTTAATGCCACATTAGTATCCCACATTCAATGGAATACCAAACATAACCATACAGGTCCTGTATGTATGGCTGCTCTCGATTTGAGCGCAGCTTTTGACTCTGTTGTGAGAAAAATATTGTGGGAAAAAATGTTGCATATGGACTTTCCGGTTTATTTGGTGTCCCTTATTGCTCTCTTACATACATGGTCTTTCTATAGAGTAAGACTAGATAGGGATTTAATACCGACTGCAATTGGGCTTAAACAAGACTGCACTCTTGCAGCGGTATTATTTAACATATATATCTGTGAAATTGGAAACTGTTGGGTAGATGCAATTACTTTCCCGGTTAAACTGGGCCAGATTAAACTCAATTATGTAGGATTTGCTGATGACCTGTTATTGTTTGACAAGACCCCTTACAGGCTTAGAATAAGTTGAATTATTTTTCACAATTTGTGGCCGCCCATAATTTAAAGGTGAATCAGCTCAAGTCAAACATAATTGTCTTTGCGGATGGAAAAAAAAGACATGCCGATTTACTTGGACAATGGATGGGATTTCCATCGAAAAGGTAAAATCCATCAAATATCTTGGTTATATTTTGTCTGATTTGTATTCACTGTATTGGTGGAAGAATACATTGCATGAAAAAGTCAGGCCCTTAATATCACAGATGAGAATAATTATGAGGAAATATTGTTGCTTTTCCCTATTACCTGTTTTACAATTCTACTTCTTGAAAGTTGAACCCTGTATTCCTTATTTCCTTGACATGTGTGTTTATGAAATATCAGATGTGCTTGATTCTCTACAGGGTTGAATATTGAAATAAGTGCTGGGATTGGCATTACCAATTCCTTATGATATTGTTCGACATGAGCTGGCGCTTTTTCCTTTATCTGTAAAATGGCATTGGAGGATAATTGGTAACTATGGATTTTAAATACTCCTTCTAATTCCCAATATGAAGACCTGAATAAACAGCTATCTCTAGGGTATCCACCCTCATTAATAGCCTTCGTCGAAAAAATAAGTTACATCTTGGCCCTTATGGCTATTTCTAAGGAAGATTTAATTTTGAAGTTACCAAACTGTAAAAGGAAAATGCGAATCTATTATCAGTGTTGTCAATCTGATCGTATTGGCTTGTACAACTCGTATTATGAATATGCCTTTGTTCGAAGGAAATAGGGAACTTGCCCAAGTTACCTCATACAGTTCCCCTCTTTATTGGGACACAATCTTTATCTTCGCTTTAGGCTGAACCAATTCCATACATATGAAAGGTTGGCCCAATGGGGGAGATGCAATGAATTATTTCAATCAAGTGTCTGTAGATTTTGTCAAAAGGAAAATACGATTGAATCCCTCCAACATTTGGTTATTTTCTGCAAATATTTTGAGTCCTTAAGACGTTATATTTTTGAGACTTATCTTAATCCGTACTCTTTATTGTCAAGAATGATTCTATGGTCACGGTGTATGTGGGGCAATAGCCCTAAGCTGACTATTAAATTGACTATGCTGCTGGGTGTTTTGGATATTAAATTAAAGGAAATCAACTCTTTATGTTAAAAGGATACAATAGAAAAAAAATGATTATAACAAGGAAATAGGGTTGATCATGTCTAAGTTGACAATAATTTTATGAATTTAGAATATGATTATTTTTAATGATGTATTTATCATTTTATTATACTATGTATGAAATTAATTTTCTTGATATTCACTGCATTATGATTTAAATGTAGTGTAGTCATTTAATATGTTATTTCCTTTTTCAAATTGTAAAGGTTTGTAATTTTACCAAACACAATAAAAATAATAAAATGCTTACCACCACCCACCTGGCAATCAAACAAAGTTGATTTTTGCAGCTGAAAGAAAAAAACGTTTTTACTCTATACTTTTCTACAATTATTCATGCATTTATACTTGGTGTGGCTTTTCTAACAAGCGCTGTTTTATTGTCCTTCTTCATTGTTGAACTATCGTTGTATTACTCCTTACGAGAGCACCTGAAACCGCTCATTACTCCCCATGTCTGCTGGAGGTGTCACTTTATTCTGACTGTGCATCAATATGTTCCAAGCAGGATTTTTTTGTTTCTCTCATTAAATTGTCAACATTGATCTTGGCTTCTTTAGCTGTTTGTGCTCCTATTGCAGTTTACTTGCAACCTACCGATAATTACTTTGTCAGCCTTGCCCTGCATATATAACTTCGCCAATCATGTCCTGTGCATCCTTGTGCTGTGAATGTAACTTACCTGCAACCTACCAATTTTCCCCTGTGCAGCCTTGTGTTGGAATGTAACTTACCTGCAACCTACTGATCATGACTTATGCAGCCTTGTGCTGTGAATGTAATTCACCTGCAAACTACCTATTACATCCTGTAATACCATATCCATTGTAACTAGCGCCTAGATCCCTCAGGGCTTTGTGCGCTGCTATAGCTGCAAAAATAAAATAAATAAATAATAAACAATGTATCTCTCTTTCAACTTCTTAGTAATATTCGTTCCCTGATTCCTACTATTCCATCTCTGTTATACCCCTCTCAACTGAATGTGTGAACTTCTTTGCCTCTAATGTGACATCCTTACTTTCCTCCTTTACCACTCTTCCTCCCCCACTGTTCTCTTATCTCCTTCTCTTTCTGTCCCATTTTCATCCTTTTCAACTCTTACTGATTCTGATACTCCATCCCTTCTAATTGGAGCTCATTGTATGGCTTCTCCTCTTGGCCCCTTCCTAATTCCTTTTACATATCAGCACGCTCTTTCCTAAGTAACCTCTCTCTTCAGCGTTTAAATCACCCCATCATTTTCCCTGTCCTCTTTGAAACATGCTGTGCTTAAAAGATCCACATTGACCATATTGCTCATGGTAAAATTCGCCCAATCTTTTTTCTTTCTTTCCTTTCAAAACTGTTGGAGTGAGCTGTCTACTCCCAAGTCTCTTCTTTTCTTTCCTTGTACCGATGCTGGATGTTGACGCTCCCATTCAACAGAGACTGCTCTTCTTCGTGTTTGTAGCTGGTCAGATAGCACAGTAAGTAGACTGCTTTCTTTGGTATCTCTGCAGAGCCTGCCCACACAGGTTCGAATCCTGGCAGGGCCAAGCTCAGACTTTCATCCTTCCAAGGTTGATAATTACCCACACATGGTGGGTAATAAGCAGCGCTCAGATGCCTGAGTGTTCATAGCACTATATAAATTCCAATGATTATATAATGCTCTCCTTTCTGCCAGCTATCCTAACCTTTTCTCTGCTGTGATTCTCCTTGATCTATCTGCAAAATTTGACCGCTCTATTCTTGTTTTCTCACTTGTTTCATATGAACTATATGTTTCTGTCCTGCAATGGGTGTGTTTCAATTTTTCTGAGCAAACCTACTCCATTGTCTGGGTTTGGCACATTTCTTTGTTCCGTCGCCTTTGTATGGTGTCCCTCTAGGCTCGGTTCTTGGTCCTCTTTCATATCTATAACACTCATATCTGTATGTCTGTTTCTTCTTCTACTGACTCTCTTGATTCCACAACCTCTAGCTGCCGTGTCAGCCATCTAATGCCCTCTCACTTTCTTCATCTCAATTCCACGAAGAAAGAGCTCTTATTCTGCCTTGCCACCACACCACCCACTCTTTAAATGGCACAAGCTCATTCGTTTCCCCCTCCACACCTTGATTTTCGACCTCAGCACAGAATCTTGGAGTGGCCTTCGACCTCTCTCTACCCTTGTCTTTAAATTTGTCAAACGCTGCTCGCAATTGCCATTTTGTTCTCTTCAATATCTGTCATGGTCATCCTTTCTTATCATTTCAGGCAACCAAGCCTCTCGTAATTCCCCTCATCTTTTCTCATATCAGTTATTTTATGCCCTTCTTCTTTGTCCCCCTGGGTCGTATCTTAATACCTTTGAACGGTGTAGAGCTCATCTATTCCTTTTCTTCTCCCTTCTTTCTCTTCTATTAACTCATCTCTCTCTTTCCTACCTTTTGACTCTTGTTTCCTTTCCATTTTCTTTCCATGCATCCATGGACTTGCTCTGCTTTATCGATCCTGTCTTGTCTCTTTTTACTCTCCTTCACATTCCCTTTGCTCTCAATCTCCGTTTATTCTTACTGTCCCCAAAGCCCTGGATGCTTCATCCCGTTTTCGTTCCTTCACACTCCTACCTCTAAAGCATTGGAACTCCCTCCCCCATCTATCCGCTCATCCCCTTCCCTTAATTTGTTTCACTCTTGGCAGCCATCTTCTTTCTTCACTGTCCCCTCAGTGATCCTCCACTCTACTTGTTGATGTATGTACTCTTTTTCATTCTACCTGATTTTGTACTGCCGTATTTTTAAGATTGTAAAGCACCAAATAAGTCTAAATAATTGTAAACAATACAAATGCTATCAGTGTCACGAACATAAGCAGTGGAGATTCAATTTACTACGAGGCTATGATTCGAAATTCTGCAGTATCTCACAAGGAAGCTGACTTAACATTTCAAAGAGATTTAGGTTTTACTTACATAACACCAATCTTTTAGGACGCATGTCAGATTCCTGATGAATACACGTGAAGAGAATATGCTAAAATCATTGTCAGTCAGACAGTTTATTTGTTTTTCCCACTCAGTTGATGTCCAATTAAATTAGCATTTGGCCCTTTGGTGTCATCAATAACTTCAAGCAGACACATGTATCAATAAGCCCCATTTGGGAGTTCTTTCTTCTTAGAATACATAAATACCTTATCAGAAATCAATATAGCCTAGTGAATCAAATTACAAAAAGTGGTTAGAAGCTTCTGCAATGATGTGTTTACAGAGGGACCGTAAGACAGTAATGGTAATTGGAGCCTGTTTACCTATTAGGAACATTCTTTCCATGAGCAGTGTGTTCTTCGAAAAATCTCAATGGCTAGAGATGTTTAGTATGGACTCTTAGATAATACTATAGGAATGTGTTATTTACATTCAGACATGTTGACGCGTGTGTGACTGGGTGATTAAGAACTATGGTATGACCTTTGTTTTTTGCCTTTTATTTCGGATATTGTAACTAATGTTGCCTTTCTTGTTGAAGAGGATGGTACGGCACCACCTCGCTTTCTTTGACAATGATCGCAGGGTGTTAACCGAAAGAGGGTCCGTTGCAATGTCTAGTGTGGCTGACTTTATTCACGTGGCACAAAGACGTTCTACGTTTGCGTTTCCATTCTTTTCTCTCTCTTTAGGTGCAAGCTATCTGCATCAAAACTGTGCCTCCTTCTGTGGGCAAGTGTTGCCTGCTGGTTTAGAGCTGAAAACATATGTGAATACGCTCTTAAATGTACCTCTGCCCCAAAGCACGCAATTTCTGTTGTTGTCTTATATTTTTACGAAATGTGGTATTTTAGACAATGCTATGTTTGCTAATAACAAATACAAAAAAAGGCAATGATCTGTTTTAAAATGTAAGACTGCGCACAGGCTACTTTCTAAACTAAGGCCTGTTATAATTGTCTCCTTTGATCTCTCTAAAGCACTCTTTGAGCAGGAAAAAACGCAGCTTGCAAGGAAATGAGCTTGCTATAAATTCTCAGCAATTTGCTCGCAGCTGGAATCTCTATGCTTGCCGTTCCAAAACACATTTGTTATCCACTGGCACAAACACATGTTCATACTTTAGTTCAGCTTGTTCGAAAAAACTGCCCCTGGCTGAGCCGCAATATCCTGCTTATGACGTACTCGGAAAAGTGTTCAAATTATACCTTTTTCAACCGTCCTCCCATCTAAAACTGTTTCCCTGTATGTCTTTTTGAAAATCTGGATGTACTTGTAGTCGTAAGGAGGCATTGACTCAAAGGTGAGTCTCTTTTTGCTTGTGAGGTTTTTAGCTGATTCAGATAAAGTAAACAACACGTTTTGGCTCTTGACTCGAGATGTTTCATGTTCAACCAGCTTTATGAAAGGTGGGTAGAAACATGGAAGAGAAGTATGCCTTGGACTTTGAGAGAACATAAGTAGGAGGCAGATCAGCCTCAACTTAGTAAGTGCTTGTAACTCTACCGAACAGATTAGTGTTGCCTTGAGATATAGTCTAATGACCAAGGCATGCATTGGGCAGCTGTGTACATGTAAAGTTGTAATGTAACCTTAGTTGCAAAAGCGTTTTTACATCGGAAAAAAGCCGTAACCAGTCAAATAGAGTGATTAAACATTCATCTGACAGGGAAAAGACTACAAGACAATCACCAACTGCAAAAGGAGTGGCAGTTCCAGCCCATTAGCGTGAAACGATCAATTGCAGCTGAAGATGACAATCTCAATTTTGCACTGCAATAAAAGTTGACCTGTGCATACGTTTCCTACCTGACTTGGAGGACATTGGAACGCGAGAGCACACACGTAAACTACGTGGCCTACCCGGTTGAACACAAATGTCGGAAACTTTTCAGCAGTGCAAATTCTCTTTGAACCTGGCAAATATTCCATGAATCGGGCCCTGGGAAGGGGGGAAGGGTGTGTGTGTGTGTGTGTGTGTGTGTGTGTGTTCATTTACTGTGAAAACATTGTATGGGCAAAGGTATAAAGCAAGTATTAACAAAGCCAACAGTTTGAACATGTGTGTAATGAAAAGCTTTTCTTGTTAGCTACTGTATTGAGATCCCATGCCCATTCACCTTTAACATTTGCATAGTGTTACAATCACTTGTTCAGGTTACCATAATTTGCTAGGTTTTGCCAGGATATGTTAACATGCCACCTAATATAGGTGCTGACATCATACAGTAAGGAACTCACATTGTTGCTAGATAGACACACACATTACCAGCTTTTGCTATCAGACACTAGCTACGTGCTCAATTTGGTAGGAATTTAAATATGTTGGCACCGCACTTGCACCATATATGTATAATTTGACGATTTGTATTGATCTTCCTGAAGATGGACCACGTCTAAACTCTCTATTAATCAGAGTAATTATCAGCCGCTGTATTAATTTCATTACACTCCGAATGACACTGTGAAAGCAAAAAGAAGATATTGAGGCTGAGTACCCCAAAAGGAAATACATCAAACGCAGGTACAAAAGATACACAGATCTTTATTCTATGACTGAACAGTTTCAAAGGAAAAGCAACAGATAGATATCAGGCCCTCAGTACGACACAGTGATTACCAGTCCTGTTTGGTGTGTTCAGTGAGTGGGACTGTAAATCAGAATAGTCACATCTTTTATACAATCATAAAATATGATGTCTAACCCACGTAAATTAATGAATCTCGGATCTAAGGTTCATGCCGAGTTTGTTCCTAATTTATGCATCCATACATTCAGGGGTTATCCTTAATACATTCTCCAACAAGTTACAATAGCGACAGTGTGTCTTTGGATTTCATATTGAGCCTTCGTACACATTTATACAATATAGTTAAACAAGTGTTCACATTAGATGCTCAAAAAGTATTGTACACGATATATGTTCATGGATTAGTATCGTTGGCACAGGTAATCCTCTATACACATGTCAACGAAGGACAAGGTCTCAGTACATGACCCTAACATTTAGCCTGCAGGCAGTTTACACATTAACTTGTACACAGAGGTCAAGACAGCCATGTTACATTCAAAACGGCACTGTCCACCATCTTAGAACACAGGATGACTTTAGAGTGAGAATCTAAAATGGCGGATTAACCTAAAATGGCGGCTAACACAGATCTAAGGTCAGGACCTTGCTACGCGGATTCCTTTGCAGAGCGACTTGGCCTAGGCCAAACGCTAAACTACTTCTAATCACTTTATGAATAACTCCACGTCTCAATGTCCATGCACCCTGAATCACCATCAGAGATATCAATTGCCATTAGATCGGTCACTAGAATTCCTTTCAACACATATTCATTGGAGTTCTTGTCTGGGGCATATACCTTGCGTCCTAATGTACCCATCCCTGTGCGCAACATCCTCCTAACATCGAACATATACCAGGAAGGCATTGTATACAGCAACAAAGGAACAGCAGAGTTCCAAAAATGATCACCAAGACCGAAAGTAGCTTCCAACCCTAGGATCTCAAGAAGTCCCAGACCCAAGCGCTAAGATCCCAGATTCCCTCGGGAACATGCACTTCTGAACTTAGGACATGCAGATTCTGTATTGCCTTGAAGATAGTTGGGGAGGAATCTGGCATGAAAACACTGCAAGCGGAACCCACTAATTTACATACCCCTGCACGTTCAGCCAGGATGACCTCTAATGCCATCCGGTTCGGCAGTGCTACTAACCTTATTGCTTTCTGTTCTAAAATCATATTATAGAGTATGTCAGTGGTCCGGTTGATGGTTCTCTCCAGCACTCTCGCTAGTCTCCTGATATCTTCAGAGTTCAGTATTTGTCCCCAAAATGGCACAAAGGATTTAGCTACATCGCTGTCATCCGTCGTCGCTCTTGGCGCCTGTTTCCGCACTGGCGTATCCTCGACAGGGGGCGGGGCTGACGTTCCACCACGTTCCATCCCCTGCGTAGACTGCTGGCCTAGAGGTTTTTCAACATGGCGACTGCTGGCAGGTACTTAGCTCCGCTTCCCACAGCAGTCGTCGCGTTGCAACCCCCCTGCTGTGCGTTCGTTCGCAACTTTTGGGTCTATGCGCTAGTTTTCCTATTTCCCACAGCCACCCTTGTCCGTGTCTTCTGTTTTTTCTGGCTCGCCCCTCTCACGGGTCGCCTTATTGCTCTCTTTCCTCTTTCGTTTTTTTCTCCTCTCTCCTGCTGCTACTCACCGGCCTCTCCCCTCGGTCCCTGCTGCGTTTCTCCACAGGCCGACCACGGAAGTTCCCGTTTTTTTCTCCTGACGCCTCTCTCTCTCTTGCCGCTTTATTCCTCCTTTCTCCGCCCAGTGCTGGTTTTGGAAGGTGTGTTCTTTGAGCGGATTCCAGCGGCGCTTCTTCGCCTGCAGTTCTCAGACCAGTCTCGTTCCTGCTGCTGCCTGCTTCTGTCAACTCCCCTACTTGCAAGGACTTGGTCAGTCTTCAGATCCTGGACTTCTCGTGCAACACGTCATCTCCACTCGCCGGAAGGGTTTTTTCCGCCGGTAACGGCTTTTTCCCTTCTGCACAGCCTGATTGCGAGAAGGGGGGCCCAGGACTGCTGTTTGCTACCATTCACTGTGGCTTCCTCCCGAGACAAGCATTACACCCTCAGGAAAGAAAAGGATTACCTGTCTCATCGACTGCTACACCTGGAGGACTTAGAATCAGGTGAGGAGAGTGGGGAGGAAAGAGGGTTGGAAGAAAGCATTGAAGAGGACAGTTTGCAACGCCTACCAGTAAAGATCTCAGCCAAAGAACAAATTCAAGAATTATGGAAGGCAATCCAAAGCATGTCCCAAGAGCTCCAGACCGTAAAGGCGGAGAATGTTGTTTTGAAACAGATGATCTCGACACGTGAACCCCCATCGCCGGAACTACTGGTCATGGCACTCTCTGCAGGAAAGTTTGATGGGACCCCCAAAAAGGTCAAGGAGTTCCTGGAAGCTTGCATAGTGTATTTCACATTCAGACCCCGTTTGTTTTCTGCTGACCAAACTAAGATTGGTTTTATGATTTCTAATATGACCGGTAACGCTCTGACATGGGTTACTCCGCTAGTTACCAGTGCCAACCCAATACTACAGGATTTCACCGGATTTCAAACCTTATTAAAACAAACCTTTGAAAGGCCTGAACTGACATACATGGCTTGTGAGGATCTGTTGGATATCCGCCAGGGGTCGTCGGAAATTCTAACTTACATATCAGAATTCAAAACATTGGCGGCAGGAGCCGGATGGTTGGAGCAAGCCCAATACGCCATTTTTCGGCGGGGTCTCAAAGAGGAGATCAAGGATGAACTTGCTAGAACTCCTCGACCACTGTCTTTTCCGGATTTACTGTCTGCTGCTCTACAAATTGAATACCGCCTACAGGAACGGCGTTTGGATCGTCGTAGACACAGAGCGACAACCTATCTTACTGAACCCTCAAGTTCCTCCTCCACTACTTCTTCTTCTTCTCACCTTCCTGAGGAAGCCATGCAGATTGGAGCTATGAGGGGACCTTTGTCCGCAGCAGAGAGAAGGAGAAGAAAAGAGAAGGGGCTATGTGCCTATTGTGGATCAGATCAACATCTTCTTAAAGAATGTTCCGAACTTCCTCAGAAGAAACAGGGAAACAGGCTCCCTCTGTGCCAGTAGGGACCTGGCTCCGAGTGGCTTTGAGCTTGACTTGCAGTCCCTATGTTTCTCTCTCGATCTGAGCTCCCAGTTTCCAGGATGACTCAAGACTCATGGTCCTTCCTGTGCTCATCAATATCTATGGAAAGGCAGTTGAGTGCCTCGCACTCTTGGATTGCGGAGCGGCAGGGAACTTTGTAGACACCTTATGGGTCAAACAGGTGGGCCTCCGCAGACTGCCCTGCATCGAAGATCAAAAGGTGGAGGGTGTGGATGGATCACCCCTCTCTTCAGGACCCATTACTCGCACTACCGATGAACTTCCTGTGACCATCTTTCAACATTCTGAGAATATCAAGTTCGACATAATACGAGCTGCTCATTTCCCGGTTATTCTCGGAATTACCTGGCTTAGGAAGCACAACCCGTACATTAACTGGGCAGAAAACCAACTAAACTTCTGCTCCTCATATTGTAAGCTCCATTGTTTTTCCAGCAGAAGAGATATCCAGACCATGACAGTACTGGCCAAGGAGCAACCCGGCATACATGCCTTACCTTTGTACTGCTCTCCCTACCAGGAGGTGTTTATTGAAAGAAGACCTGCTACCTTGCCTCCTCATAGGCCAGAGGATTGCACCATTGACTTGGAACCCAATGCACTGATACCGTTCGGAAGGATGTTTTTCCTTGACGCAAACTGAAAATCAAGTTTTGCGGGACTATTTGGAAGTCAACCTGCAGAATGGGCTCATACAACCTTATAAGTCCCCGGCCGGAGCGTCTTTGTTCTTTATAAAGAAAAGAGATTCCACTGACCTACGTCCTTGTATAGACTAGAGAGGCCTCAATAAAGTGACTATCCGGGACCGGTACCCTATGCCGTTAATACACAAGATAATTGAAGCAGTTCAAGGAGCACGCTGGTTCACTAAACTGGATCTAAGGAATGCCTATCATTTACTATGGATTGCCCAAAGGGACGAGTGGAAGACAGCCTTCCGTACCCCCTTTGGTCTGTACGAGTATAAGGTTATGCCTTTTGGCTTGGTTAACGGTCCAGCAGCATTCCAAAGGTTCATGGACCGAAAGTTTTCAGACTTGTTGTCTGTCTCTGTCATTATCTATCTAGACGATATATTGATCTTTTCTGCCACTCTGGAAGCACACAAGACATATGTACAACAGGTATTGGAAAGACTTAAAGACAATCAACTTCTAGTTAAACCCGAGAAGTGTGTTTTTGCCGAATCTTCTGTGCCTTATTTGGGATACATTCTATCTAAGGAAGGCATTTCCATGGATTCGGGCAAGGTGGCTGCCATACTCGATTGGTCTTCTCCATCTAATGTGAAAGAGGTACAGAGATTCCTTGGGCTGTCGAATTTCTATCGCAGTTTCATCCCTAACTTTTCGGAGATTGTACTTCCCATAACTCGTCTGCTCAAGAAAGAGGTCAGCCCCTTTCGCCTGGACTGATGAAGCAGAACAAAGCTTTGGTCGTCTCAAGAACCTCTTCTGTTCAGCTCCCATTCTCCGCCATCCCTACCAGACCAGACAATTTATTGTTGAGACAGATGCTTCCACTATGGCTATCGGAGCAGTTCTATTACAGTTTTTTGACGACCAAGAACACCCCATAGCCTACCTTTCCAAAACTTTGTCTCCCAGCCAACTCAATTATTCGGTTCTGGAAAAGGAACTTTTGGCAATAAAGCAGGCCTGCGAAGTTTGGAGACATCTTTTGATGGGAGCACACCTCAAGGTCATTATCAGAACAGATCACAAGACCTTAAAGGCCCTGCAGACTATGGAATGTGTCAACTACAGGCAAGCCCGATAGGCTTACTTTTTTTGCCCAATACGATTTATGCATCACCTACCTACCCGGCACCCTTAATAAACTGGCTGATGCTCTCTCTAGGAAGGATTCCCTTGAGCTAGGGTACCTGTGAGAGAACCAATGTTCTACAGAAACAATATTTTGGCTCTTGTCAACACGTTTCTCCAAGAGGTTAAGTCGGGTTGATTTCGGAAAAATCAGAACTGCTGCAAAAAGAAAAGAAAAAGCCATATACGGAGAAGAATGGTCTGGTATACCTGAACAATCGCCTGTATATCCCTGCTGGTCCTCTGCGTCGGAAGATCATTGGCTGGTGTCATGATGCACTCACCGCCGAACATCATGGTACATATAACACCACGGAACTGGTTACTTGGTCTTTTTTCTGGCCAGAACTTAAGAAGGACGTCAAGGAATATTTGTATGCTTGTCCGGTTTGTGCTATGACTAAAACTCTTACTGGAAAGCCTCTAGGCCTTCTCACTCAACCGGAAATGCCTACATGAACTTGGGGTCTGGTGTCCACTGATTTCATCATCGAACTCCCGGTTTCCAACTCCTGCACGTGCATCATGGTGACTATTGATACCATGACCAAATTGACTCACTTTTCCCCTTTACCTTGGTCTGCCTACTGCCACAGAGATGGCTGAAGTGTTTTCCCGGGATATCTTTAGACTTCACGGTCTTCCTGATAGGATCATTTCAGATCGTGGCAGTTAGTACGTATCCAAGTTTTGGAAAGCACTTTGTTCTCATCTGGGTATGGAACGAGCTCTTTCCTCCGGGTATCACCCCCAAACTAATGGTCAGACAGAGCGCCTCAATGCTACATTGGAGCAGTACCTGAGATGTTATAGCAACCAACATCAGGATAATCGGGTTTCTTTACTCCCTACGGCTGAGTTTACGTACAACAACTCTAGGCATTCTGCCATTGGCCAATCTCCCTTCTTCTGCACTTACGGAGTACAACCTCGTGCCTTTCTTCCCCTAGTGCGTTGCCTACCAACTCCCTGACGGCAGAAGGAGTCCTGCAATCCATCACCGCAGCCCATACCATGGCCAGACAATGTTTGGAGGAGAGTCGGAAATCCAATAAGACTCAGGCCGATAAACATCGTAGGCCTTGTCCAGATTGGAAGGAAGGTGACATGGTGTGGTTGTCTACCAGATTCCCACCTCACTGGGTGCATCCATCTAAACTTTCTCCTCGTTTCTTGGGGCCCTTACTCATCCTTTCTAAGATTAACCATGTCTCTTTTCTGATAAAACTACCCCCTCACTTGGGGTGCGTTCATCCTGTTTTTCATGCTTCACTGCTTAAGCCTTTTATCCCTGATTCCTACCAGAGACCTATTCCCGACCAACAAATTACTCAAGAGACACACTCTGATGAATATGAAGTCTCGGCTATTCGGGATTCCAGATATTACCGAGGGAGACTGGAATACCTGATTTCATGGAAGGGGTATCCAAGATCGGAGGACTCTTGGGAAATGGCTTCCTACATACATGCTCCCCGGTTGCTTGCACGTTTTCATTCCCATTTTCCCAGCAAACCGAGGGTGTGCCAGTCTGGAGGAGGGCATACTGTCATCCGCCGCCGCTCTTGGCGCCTGTTTCTGCACTGGCGGATCCTCGACAGGGGGCGGGGCTGGCGTTCTACCACATTCCGTCCCCTGCGTAGACTGCTGGTCTAGAGGTTTTTCAACATGGCGACCGCTGGGAGGTAATTAGCTCCGCTTCCCCCAGTGGTCGTTGCATTGCAACCCCCTTGCTGTGCGTTCTTTCACAACTTTTGGGTCTATGCGCTAGTTTTCCTATTTCCCACGGCCACCCTTGTCCGTGTCTTCTGTTTTTTCTGGCTCGCCCCTCTTGCGGGTCGCCTTCTCGCTCTCTTTCCTCTTTTGTTTTTTCTCCTCTCTCCCACTGCTACTCACCGGCCTCTCCCTTTGGTCTCTGCTTCGTTTCACCGCAGGCCGACCACGGGAGTCCACTTGTTTCCTCCTGAAGCCTCTCTCTCTCTTGCCGCTTTATTCCTCCTTTCTCCGCCCAGTGCTGGTTGTGGAAGGTGTGTTCTTTGAGCGGATTCCAGCGGTGCTTCTTCGCCTGCAGTTCTCAGTCCAGTCTCGTTCCTGCTGCTGCCTGCTTCTGTCAACTCCCCTACTTGCAAGGACTTGGTCAGTCTTCAGATCCTGGACTTCTCATGCAACACGGCATCTCCACTCGCCGGAAGGGTTTTTTCCGCCGGTAACGGCTTTTTCCATTCAGCACAGCCTGATTGCGGGAAGGGGGCCCCAGGACTGCTGTTTGCTAGCATTCACTGTGGATTCCTCCCGAGACAGGCATTACACCCTCAAGAAAGAAAAGGATTACCTGTCTCAGCGACTGCTACATCTGGAGGACTTAGAATCAGGTGAGGAGAGTGTGGAGGAAAGAGGGTTGGAAGAAAGCATTGAAGAGGACAATCGCCCAGAATTTGCGCTGAAGTGTCACCATCCTCGTCCCGCCGTGGATGAGCCTTTGAAACCTCTACAGTACTGGCTATGAATACCCTAGGTAACAGGATCCCTAAATAACAAGTTCCCTGCCAATTCCTGGGTAACCATGGAAATGCTACATTACCGCAAACAAAGTAGACAGGTTCGCCTACATACAAAGGTATGTCTTCCCCAGTCAAATTCGCAGCGTTGGCACAACCTTTAAAATCACCCATTGACTGAGTACCATACCAACTGAATCGGGGCTATGGTTAATAGTGTAGGAAGGAGGCGTGGCATCCTTATTGCCTATAGGAGCCATTTTAAAGTAATAAAAAATTGAAATGGACGAGACAGTCTATCGGAAGGCCTAATAGAAGCAACATTAGGCTTACTCCTATTCGCAAAGAGCGAGCACTGCAAGGGAGTCTGAACACGTATTTCAAACTAATTCAAATTAGTCCCATCAAAGTTCCCTGAGATGCTATCGTTCCAGCGACCAAATAGTGCTCTAAGAGAAGCATAGCATGCAGTTGTCAAAGGTAAAGGATGAATATACCAACCTAGCCTCTTACACCCGTGTTGCCGCAAATGTGAACAGACCCAACAGTTGTACTTATTAAAGATGGCATGTGTAGCATTTATAATAAGTAATAATGTGTTACTTATCTCTGTCTATGCTGAGAGTCTCTAGGAGATAGAGTGTGCAGATGCATGAAAGGAGTAGAAACAGTAGGTACATTTTCAGTCGGCAACAAATTCTCAAGCGGGTGTACTTCTTCTAGGTATAGCCTAAAACAATGACTATTATAAAACCAATTAACATTATCACAATGCAGCAGTATGTTTTTGGGGCCCACATAGTTAAATGTTCATTTCCATAGCTGGTCACACAGTCCTTTCGATTTTCCATACGCGTGGAAGCAGTTGCAGGCATTGTAGTCTTCAAACGAAGAACACCAATGTATTTAGCTGGCGACCTCCAGGCCGAGTGTCTTCTTAGTCCTTCCACAAACCATAGCCAACAGAATCCTTTTTTTGAAACAATTAATCGGGCCAAAAAGCGAGCCCTTGATGACTTTCTTCTTTTCCTAGCACACAGCCGAACCGTGCTGTAAGTCTATTTCCTTGGACGCAGATCGTACCTTGCGATCCCTGCTACTGATTGATCTGTGAACAACGTGTCGTCACTTCCCACTGGAAGCGGCGGGTGAATGAACAGAATTAAGGTTAGAGGCACAATTGGGGATCGCCTCTGGAAACAAAATGGTTGGAGAGTGTGGGGGTGGAATGGCTATTTCCCCAGACCTCACAGGATCAGGGAGAATCCCTGACACACTTTCGATGTCAGTTACTGCTTCGGGATCGTTGGTTGCAGTACTGATGAGGGGTTCTACTTCTTCTGTATCATATGGCTCTGGGTGTGGAATTTTCTTGGTATGTGTCGCATGGATCCAATTTTTCCGGCCTGATACACGCACCGCCGTCTGTGTGACCAGTAGGACCTGGAAGGGGCCCCGCCAATGAGGTGCAAGGCAAGACGATCGCTCAAAGGATTTTACGAGGACCCACTCCCCAGGTCATATGCTGTGACCTGGGCCCTCGTATCATACAGGTAAAGCCTCTCGCACCTGGTGATAAATCAAATACAGGTTTTTAGTCAATTGGCTACAGTAATCTGAAAGAAGTATATTTTCAACATTTCTCAAGGAACGACATTTTGGAATGTTCCAGATATTAGCAGGCCTCCCCATTGCCACCTCAAAGGGAGAGAGCCCAGTCTTAGTTTGAGGGGTTGTACGCATTGATAACAACATGATCGGTAAGGCGTCCAGCCATTTTAGTTTGGTGCGGGCACACATCTTAGCGAGCTTGTTTTTGATGATGCCGCTATGCCTTTCCACTAGTCCGGCACTCTGAGCGTGTCTGGCTGAATGGAACCGTTTATCGATCTGTAATCATGCGCATATCTGCAGAATTACATGAGTGACCAGATGACTCTTGGTAGCCCGAACCTTGGGAAGTATTCTTTTAACATAGTCTTTGCAGTAGTCATGACTGTAGCGTCTTTAACAAGAAAAGCCTCAACCCATTTGCTGATAGCACAGATGACAACTAACACATACTTCAGATTAACCTTGTGGTGCACCATTCCACCACCATTACACCATTCCATCTCAATAAAATCAAAGTGTATAACCTCGAAGGGGACAGAAGGTGGACCAAAACTTCCCCTAGGAGTTGACATTCCCTTTCCCACATTATGCTGTAAACAGATCATGCAGTCTTGAACAAAGCGTTCAGCTACCTTAGAGATTTTGTCATTTACCCATACTTTTTCCAACATTTGTGTGATTTTACGGGCACATATATGAGCCATAACAACCATCATCGTCGGGAAGTAGCCATTTCCCTTCAACTCTGTCCACCCAACACCCATCATCATCAAGTTTCCCCAAGCCCTCAGCCCATTTCTTAGACTCTTCTAATGTGGCATCGGCTTGGATATCCCTTACGGAATCAATACCCTCATCCATTGTACAGGCATTTGTGGCTTCCCTCGAAGTATACATGTCTGAAGAAAGATCAGCGGCAGTCTGTTTAGCTATGTGATCAGCAAAGCATTCCCTTTTCCTACATCATCTACAATCTGTTGATGCGCTGCACATTTTACGATAGCCAGCTGAGTAGGGAGTGCAAGCGCTGAGAGTAGCCGTACTATCACGGAGCCATGCTGGATCTTTGTACCATGTGAAGTTAGGAACCCCCTTTCCAACCAAAGTCTCCCAAAGTTGTGAACCACCCCAAAGGCATAATGACTGTCAGTGTATATATTCACGGCAAGCCCTTCGGAAAGTTCTCAAGCTCGGGTCAATGCTATAATCTCTGCGGCCTGCGCAGAGTTATGCGTAATTCTCTTGGTTTCCACTACCGTGCTCAATGTAGTGATTGCATAAGCAGCTGTAGATGTACCATCCAGAAGTTTGAAGCAGGAGCCATCGCAAAACAGCTCCCCTTGTGGACTGTTCAAAGGAGTATCATTTAGATCAATTCTACCCTTTGTCTCTTGTCCGGCAGTGTAAGGGCAGTTAGGTGACTCTTCGTCACTGCAAGCAGTACCTTGCAGGAAAGGTAAGAGTTCAGCCGGATTAAGAACACAACACCTCTTCATTTGAATGTGTGGTGCAAACAAGATCAATTCATATCTCGTCAACCGTGCGGAAGTGAGGTGTTGCGTTTCAGTTCTGTTCAGTAGAACATCTACAGAGTGAGGTAGCATCAGGCTTAAAGCATGGCCTAGGACTATTCCCTCACTCTGTTTTACAGAAGCAGCAGCAGCATCGACAGCTTGCAAACATCTTGGAAAAGCGCATGCTACAGGATCGAGGGCGGAAGAAAAGTAACCGAATGGCATATTCTTCCCTCCAGGTTCCTGCATTAATACAGCCAAAGCACATCCATCACATTCATGCATAAACAACACAAAGGCCTTTTCATAATTTGGTGTGCCCAAAACTGGTGCCGAGCACAATGCAGTCTTGAGCAAATCAAATGCACGCTGGTGCTCCATGTTCCACGGCAATGGCGAAGAAATTCCCTTTTTTGTCAGAGCCAACATCGTCTTAATCACTAGTGAAAAGTTGGGGATCCACTGCCTACAGTAAGAAGCCATTCCTATCAAGGCTCTAACTTTTTTCTGTGTATTTGGAACAGACATGCTAGAAATGAGTTTTATCCACTCAGGCATCAATCTTCTTCCCTCCTTTGACAGAAGATAGCCTAAATAGGCGACCTCCTGGCAACAATATTGACATTTTTTAAGCAAAGCTTTATGTCCATGTTTAGCCAGGTGAATAAGTAACAACACAGTGCCCTCCTTACAAGCGCTTTCTGAGTCGGCAGCTAAAAGCAAGTCATCAACATATTGAAGCAGCGTACAAGTAGAGGGCAACTCAAGGGTATCAAGTTGTTCTTTCAAAACCCTACTGTAGATGCAAAGACTTTCCATGTAACCTTGTGGTGCACGGGTAAATGTGAAAGAGCGTCCCCTAAGGTGAACTCGAACAAGTATCTACTGTCCTTGTGTATAGGAATACTAAAGAAATCATTTTTTAGATCTACAACACTAAAGTGAGTAGCTGAATCCGGGTTCATAGTTAATATCATCATCACATGAGGCATAATTGGAAATTGTGGAGCGACAATCTTATTGATGGCACGCAAATCAATTATGAAACGAAAACGAATTGCATTATTGCCTTTTTGTACACAGGCAAAATCGGACTACCTGCAATTTCCTCAATCAACCCTTGATGCACAAAATTAGAGACGATGCATTTCAAAGCTTGCTCACCATCGATCAAGATCTTATACTGTGGAATACGTGGCAGCTTTACTCCATGTTTCAAGACGATTTTAACAGGTTCAATTTGCAAAACACCGACATCATTGTCATCAATTGGTGACAAACACTCCGGAACATCACTAAATTCCGGCGGCAAAAGTCTAGTCAAGAATTGAGAGACAGAAAGTTGCTGTGGTGAAATCGTCAAACGCACTCCATCAGAAGAACAATGAATTACCGCATTTAATTCCTCCAACAGATTCAACCCCAGCAAATTCTCTCCACAATTCGAAGTCAAAAGGAATGGACAGTGGTCCGTAAAGGGACCCAAAGTAATAGGTACCGGCAAAGAAACCGGACAGACAACTGGTGTGCCAGAAAACTCTACAGAAACATTAGTTTGCCCTGACAGTGGAATGTTTGGAACCCGAGAATGATCAATGGAACACTTGTGTGCCCCTGTATCTATCAAGAATAGATGTTTCCTATTTCCCACTATCATTTCAACGTAGGGACCTTTCTGATTAACGGGAATAGGAGTCGGTTCCAAACCCTGCTTCGGGCAATCCTAACGAAACAGAATGTCGTCAAAAGGAAGTTCTTCAGAGAGGTAAGCGGCAGAAGGATGGTCAAAAATGTTTCTAGTATCCACACTTGGTGCATGATTATCCTGTGAAAAAGTTTGCTGTGAATCTTGTGCAAACTGACCTCTACCAGGGCCCCCGACACCCGGGAGACCTCTGGATCGTCTACCCATATTCCCAAATGAGCTCTGTCGGAGGATCGGGCATTGTGCACGCCAATGACCCTCTTGCCTACAATAGGAACACTGGTTAATATTTACCAGACCCAAGGGCACATTTCCTTGTGGAACATACTGACCTCTAATTTGTGAATTACCCCCTCTAGGGCCTCTAACAATTTGCTGTAACAATACATTTGTCTTCAAATCACCTTTTCTCTTTCGACTCTTTCCTTTTCATTATTGACATGATTCTCATAGTACTGAGCCATGTGCAGTACTTCTGATTGAGACTTTGCTTGCCAAGCGCTCTCGGAAGACATGATTTGCGACTGGATGTCAGGCAGCAATCCACGCACAAATTTGTCTACAAATAATCTTTTCCTAGACTCTGTGCCCAAATCTTGTCCACTGAAATCTGAGAATACCTGTTCGAACCGATTAAAGAACTCGGTAGCACCCTCAAACTTCCCTTGGATACAAGCAGTAAGCTTGACCCAAATAATTATCTTTTCGGGAATTATAGTTTTCAATTTTGCAACTATTCTGTCAGGCAAAGTTAGTATCACCTGAGGCGGTCTTTCGCCAGCTGGCCTTTCTCCATCAAGTCTGATTATGTTAACCCATGTATCTCCAAACCCTGCTACATCGTCTATAGTTCTAACCTGTTTCCACAAATCTACGGGCAGGAGTATGGAAAATAACAGATCAATATCACTTAAAGTGAATACTGAGGATTGCAAAACAGACTCTATTTCTTTATAGAACCCTTTCAGATTTTTCCTAATGTCGGGAATAGATTGCCTAATGGTGTTCACTTCCTGTCTCGAGAATGGGACGTGAACGAACTGTGACACATAGTGTGCAGGGATATCCTGAGCTGGCATACCTGCTACAACGTTAGCAAGGATCTCTACTTTTGGGACAAATGTCGGAGGAACCTCTCTCATAGGCAACTGAGAAATAGGCAACTCCGAATGCTTACTAAGCAACAGAGCTAAATTGCGCACTAAAGCAGCCGAAAAAGTGTCAAATGAAAAAGCTCTCTTGTAAATACTCAATAACTATGTGGGACAACAAATTTTTCTTTTTTTTACACATTCCTCCTGTAACTATTCGACCATTACCTGTATCACTTTCCTCTGCATTTCTAGCATATACTCACTATACGTTCCATATATTTCAACAGGAGTTATCGATGTGTCTGAGATCCATCTAATCGTGTCTTTCGTGTAAATTCGCATTTCCTCAGATATCGATTTACGACAAGGGAGGAACCGTTTCTGCACATACATACTGTTCAAACTATCTCCATCTTCATCCTCGTTCTGTAACCTTTCCAACTCCTTTCTATACTCAAATACCCTCTCAACATGCTCTTGTACTCTCTCCGCAGTGTCTCTAGAGAACGCTAAGGTGTTCAAATCCCTCAACCCTTGTGGGAGATCTGTATCGTTTAACCTGTCCCACATTACACACAAAGGAATCCCTCAATAAAAACATTTTTCTCAGGAAAATTGTCCATATTAGAAAGTGTGGCCAAAACTTTAGCTTGATCACCCTTCTCCATGCAATGCTAAGCCCATGCAATCAACTCCTGTTTCTTCTCTGGAGGTACAGTATTACGAGTGACAACCCTTGAGCCTGCTCCCTGATCTACTACAAGTGGTATAGAACCACTTGGAAGAGGGAGAGTAGGCATGTTCAACGGAGGTGCTATCACTGGTACAACAGGTGAAGATGGAGAGCAGGTGGAGGAGCAGCGAAAAAAGGCGGTCCAACAACTGGAGGATGAGGAACAATAGGAGGAGTAGGGGAGCAGGAGGAGGAGGAATAACAGCAGGAAGAGGAACATACAGAGGTGGCGCAGTGGCACCAGGCCTTTGTTCATTTAACAATTTATCAATAAGTTCATCGGAAACATGAAAGTCTTTAGAAGGATAGATTTTCTGGATACCAAGTGAGAAAGACCTATCCATATTCCTAGCTGACTCAGACTGTTTATCTTGGTCATATAACAACGCTTTTTCGGCGTTCGTTTTATGACGGCGCGCATGCTTTTCTCTACTCTTAAGCTGCTGTAAAGCTTCTTTCTTCCAATTCTGTAATACATCAAATGCTGCAGGTCTAGCCTTCTTCTTTAATAAAATTGATTCTAAGTTTCCAATACGAGGAATTTCAAAACTACCATTGATTGGCCACTGAACTTCGGAAGCATGTCTAGTATGTCTGTGCCAAATATCATTAAACTCTGTACTACCAATGCCATGCTTACAGTACATAGTACAAGCCGGCGACCCCTCCTGTGGGGCCGGACGGCTAAATTCCAAAGATTGTCTGTCACCGCGGAATAACACCCTGAAGCAAGCAGACAATTTCCCAGGCATGTCAGAATACTGGTGTTACCTGGTCAATAATTGTACTTTCAAGCACAATACCCCAAAACAAATTATCAGGATACTTAAGAATTGGGTCACGACTCACCTGATCAAGCCTTGGGAGGTCCGATTGGATTTCAAAGTTTTCTAACAAATTAGACCTCGTGTTTGGTGATTTCGGCAAATCTGCCCGCCTCGATAAATGGACCCTTGTCAAGATGCCGACTCGGACCGCGTGCTCACCGTCCAGGGATCGGGCCGTGCAGTGCTGTTGAGGTGTCATGTCTCATTCAGGAAAGGGGCCCCTTTTACACCGTCCGATCCCAGTCCGGTAGCCGCGTCAACCTTCAACGAGCTGGCATCAATCTTGAGGGTCCCTATTCGGGTGCCATCTGTGAAAGCAAAAGAAGATATCGAGGCTGAGTACCCCAAAAGGAAATACACCAAACGCGGGTTCAAAAGATACACATATCTTTATTCTATGACTGAACAGTTTCAAAGGACAAAGCAACAGATAGCTATCAGGCCCTCAGTACAACACAGCGAATACCAGCCCTGTTCGGTGTGTTCAGTGAGTGGGACTGTATATCAGAATAGTCACACCTTTCATACAATCCAAAACATGATGTCCAACCCACTTGTAAGTTAATAAATCTCGGATCTAGGATTTGTGCCGAGTTTGTTCCTAATTTATGCATCCATACATTTAGGGGTTATCCTTAATACATTCTCCAACAAGTTACAATAGTAACAGTGTGTCTTTGGATTTCATATTGAGCCTTCGTACACATTTATACAATATAGTTAAACAAGTGTTCACATTAGATGCTCGAACAGTATTGTACATGATATATGTTCATGGATTAGTATCGTTGGCACAGGTAATCCTCTATACAGAGGTCAACAAGGACAAGGTCTCAGTACATGACCCTAACATTTGGCCTGCGGCCAGTTTACATATTAACTTGTACACAGAGGTCAAGACGGCAATGTTACATTCAAAACAACACTGTCCACCATCTTAGAACACAGGGTGACTTTAGAGTGAGAATCTAAAATGGTGGATGAACCAATATATATATATATATATATATATATATATATATATATATTTTTTTTTTCAGTAAAAAAAACTTTGTTAAAGGGAAGTTATGGTTAAGTTGCGCTACTAAAAACCTATGAAATTCAGTGAAAAAACGTTGTTAAAGGGACGTTATGGTTCAAAGTAAAACCGAAAAACCCCTGAAATTCGGCAGTTATGGTAAGATAAGCAACCATAACTCGCGCCGCCACCGTGCACTGCTAACACTAACACCCAGGAAATCAAAGATGACATCACAAATGTCATTGATGACATCACTGATGACATCACGTGGCTGGCTCTCCCTTTTTTTCCTTTCCTGACATATCTAGGCCACATGATTTTCTTCAGTAACAGTCAGGAACTAAAAATTGTAAATTACTATATTCGTAGACTTATCCTTCAAGTATGTTCTTAGAATAATTCCCTTATGGTCCAGTCATATCATATGAAACATATACATAGGAGAAGTCACATCCTTGAAAGACAGCAATTCTTTTTGTGCATTAAAATTATCAGTAGATTTATCAGCACTTTCTGATACTTTTGATGTCTTTTTATTACTGTACGTTCCCTGAATATCCTCATATTTTTATATGTTGTACTCACACTATTTTCCTTAGGGTCCAGACACATCATGTGATATATATAGATAGGGTAAGTAACAGCTTTGAAACAGAGCAATCATTTCTCTGCATAAAGGTAATCAGTTAGGTTATGAACACTTTCTGCTACTATTGCTGTTTCTTTTTCCTACTTCAATTCCCTTGTATATATTCATATTTGTAAGTGGTGTTGTCTCTTTGTGATTTGTGTATAATAATGCAATTATGTAGTAAGTGGGTTTTATTACCTACTTATCACAAGTTTCACTGTATGCAAAACTCTAATATGAAAACAGTTATCATTTCAATATTCAACATGGCAAGGTTATGAATATTGCACCTCCATCATGTATGCTGCACACCATGCCTATGTTTCTACATGAGTACCTTAGTATACTGGATTGAAGTTAATAATAGAATGCTATTTATATCAATGCATAGCTTAATGCACTGATTAGCACTTGATATTTATTCCAATAATCTTTGACACTTTTTTTATTAACATTACACTAAAAATCCCTTGTACAGACTTTTCATGAAAGGTAAATGCACATGTGATGTCATCAGTGATGTCATCAATGACATTTGTTATGTCATCTTTGATGTCCTGGGTGTTAGTGTTAGCAGTGCACGGTGGCGGCGCGAGTTATGGTTGCTTATCTTACCATAACTGCCGAATTTCAGGGGTTTTTCGGTTTTACTTTGAACCATAACGTCCCTTTAACAAAGTTTTTTTACTGAATTTCATAGGTTTTTAGTAGCACAACTTAACCATAACGTCCCTTTAACAACGTTTTTTTACTGAATTTCATAGTTTTGTAGTAGCACAACTTAACAATAATAACTTTGACTTTATGTACATATAATATGGAACATACTGAACCCTTTCTACTGGATTTGATGGTCCGCAGACAAGTTTGGACAACAGTACCACCACCTAAAAACTCTGGGGAGGTATGTGTAATAGTTATATCATAACATAGGAACATTTAACAAATTCACAAAGCAGCACACATACAAAGTATATGTAGTAATACTTACAAAATGTTACCCATATATGTAACACACTAACCATTCATGTAAATACAATATGTTTTAAAAAGGAATATACCAAAAGAAGATAAAGTGGCTTCCACCATAATTACCTCACAGACGCTCCACAACCAACAGCAAGACCAGACGTATACACTACTGATTACATATCTCACCAGACATAGTAAGTGCACTTCTTTTTACTCATATAGTTATAAACTTTCTATATTAGAAAAAAAAAACATATTACTTTTTTGTTTTCTCACAGAAATATGTAGTACTCTCGACTGGCTAGAGGAGCATTTCCCACGAGAGGAAATGTTAGAAAATAGTCCACCTAATGGTACACACTTTACTATATAAACCAATTAATAAATATTATTTTGTATACATTTAACATATAATTTTTTTTTATTACAGACCATACAAAAATTCCAAGCATCTCACAAAAACAATCAGAGGATATCACTCTACAGCAGATTAATCAAAAAATGGATAACCTTATGCAAAATTTTATGGATTTGAAAAACTATATGAAACCCCCAACAGCACACCATTGTCCAACCTGCACTTGTCCCCCCTCACCCTATCCCACGCAGTTAACCCCAAACCCTGTCTATGGACCAAAGCGTTTTGATGAGATTTCCTTCCCTTCTTCACCTGATCCCAGTTATCTAGAAATGCCTAATTCTCCTGTTTTTGTTTCCATTTCTGCCCCATCTTCCCAGTCATAATTGTATATATATATATGAAATAAAGTTACTTTTCTTATATTGTGTTGTAATTACTTTCAGATCCTTGTGATAAAACCAATTTAGGTGTCCACGGACACCGCGGTTGTTCGGAAATGTTCGTAAAGAAACGAAAATGTAACTGTCCTGAGGACACTACATCTGTCCGTAATGTTCTCATGCAAGTTGAAAATGTTCTAAGAACACTCGTAGTGTCCTGAAATGTTCGTAAATAAACGAAAATGGAGGTGTCCTTAAGAACACTATGCCTATTCGTAGTGTTCGATAGCAAGCAGAAACTGTTCTAAGAACACTGGTGGTGTCCTGAATTGTTCGTAAATAAACGAAAATGGAGGTGTGCTTGAAACGCTATGGGCCTCATTACGACCGTGGCGGTAAGTTACCGCCTGGGCCGTGACTTTACCACCATGGCGTAAACTACGTTTACGCCATGGTGGTTGGCGGATTTACCGCCCCATTCCGAGTTTGGCGGGGCGGTAAGTCCCCAATCCCCATTTACCCTTCCCCATTCCCATTTTTTCCCCATAGGGCATAATGGGAGTGGGGAAGGCGTTAATTACGCCACCGTAAATTACGGTGGCGTAATTAACTCCATGGTCCCTTAGCGCCATGGATTTTAACACCTGCTAAAAGCAGGTGTTAAATCCGCCATGGCGCTAAGGGACCTCGTACTCAGGCGGTAAGGGTCGGCGCTGTTTACGGCGCCGTAAACCCCTTACCGCCTGAGTTGTAATGAGGCACCATGTCTGTCCGTATTGTTAGCAAATAAATTAAACTGCTAAGAACAAATGGCTGTCCGTAACTGTTCGTTTTACATGTGACGCAGTTTTAATTAGTTCAGGACCCGAACACTGTCCACAGAACATCAACACGCATGCGCAAAACAATGTCCGTACATTGGGTGTCCTGCGGACGACCGCTACCTTAGCGAACATGCTCACAAAACAATCATGTGACCGCGCCCATGCTCATCTCGTGCTCTAAATGCGGACACTGTTTGTGTCCCCGACCAGTTTAAAAGTACATTTCCAAGTAATCCATAATATTTCTCATTAAAAAATCACCATACCACAAATCCCACATACTAATCCTAACTTTCCACATAGTTTTTGTGACTTTTTGAACCTTTTTTGATGTTCGATCTGTCTTGACGTGACCCACGCACAAGCACCCCGCTATAAGACCACGCCCTAGAGCGCATTCTCATTGTGTTTCTGACTATTCCACAGAGCACACTGCATTTTGCTGCATACTTTGCAGATTTTGAGATTTCCATCTCCAAGCCTATGACATCCATGGCTCGACTACTACCACATGGTGCTACATCTGCCTGAGCACCACCCCCCCCCTCCACCACCACCATTTCCCCAAGGGCCTGAAGAGGGGAACAGGAGTGAGGATACAGAGGAGGAAGAAGAGGATGACAAGAATGAGGTAGAGGAAATCCCTACTACCCGCCGTCGGCGTGAATCTTGGGTGTGGTGGTTGTTTACCGTTCATGGAAACGGTCCTAAGTCTCATGCGAACCGTGTCACCTGTAATGAGTGCAAAATGGTACTCAGTCGCGGGAAGCATGGTTCGTATAGCTTTGGGAAAACTACCATGAAGCGACACCTGCACTCATTCCACACTGGGGCCATTCTCAAGGTTGTACCTTGCAAGAAGCGTAGTAGGTTGATTGCCTCTACTTCATCCTCCGTTCCTGATCCTGTCACCACACGGAACACCTCTGTGGGACAGCGTCTTCCTCAAGCTGCCTCACAGGCCATACAGAATTCTGATGACCCTTACCTTTCGAGGGTCACAGTTGTATGTGTGTACTGTGACACAGTACTCTGCAGGGGGAGCGACTTTGGAGTGCTTTTGAGACGATCCTCTCAGAGCACCAGAAGACCTGCTCACTACCCAAATAAAACCCACTCTACATCTTCCTCTCTCAGCTCGCCCTTTCTTATCCCTTTGGTTGGTGTCCCCCTCCCTTTACCCTCCTTTGCCTCCTCTCCTAGTGTGTCGTGTATAAAAAAGAACAAAAAAAATACAAAATAACAAAAATCAAAAAAAAAAATAAGGCTCTTTTCAGAGCCGCCTTTCACAGTTAAAAAATATAAGTGAAGATACATAAAGCATAGCCATTTCCATTTCGTGAAAGTCCGCGGACGGTCCGCGAACAGAAAAACAATTGCATTGCTACCCTATTGAAACCAATGCATTTTTCTCTAACAGGAAGTGGTGGCTCTGAAAAGAGCCTTTGGGAGGTGTGTGAATGTAAAACATTTTAACTACGTAAGACGTACTTCAAAACGAATGCTGTATTTCTAAAAAAGGTTGCAATGCATTTTGTACATTTCTCAGAAAAGTCTGATTGCCAGCATAAGTAAAATGGACTCCATCTTTGCGAAAAATGTATGTACTACGAAACAAAATATTTTCATTGTTAAAAGAGGACATGCCAAAATCTCTTAGGAAGGCACAAACAGCCTTATTAACATTACGCCTTGCTTTCTCCATTTGTGGATCACACGAGAAAGAACGAAGCCACACTTGTCTCTGCGCAATCCGTGAAAAAATTATTTTAGAGTTTGGAAACATGTCCATTATCTTCTGAAGTCCTTCTTTCATTGCAAATTGCAAAGAAATTCCAGACACATGTCCTAAACTGTTCCCTCCACAATAAATTACAATTATGTCTGGATGTTCCTCTATCTTCAAAGTTGCACAGAGAGGTAGCAAATCCAACCACTTCATTCCACGCACTCCATGCCAGTGCACTTCCACATGTGGGAATCCAAGTCCTATAGATACTCCACAGCTTTCTGCATGCACCTTCAACCAATGAATCCACGAGTCTCCGAAAATCCATACAATCTGTGTTTCGAAACACTCAGCCATAGATATCTGTTCTTCTCTCTGCAAAAACAATATCTGAGAAAACCTCTCCTAGCACAACACACTCACTAAACTTTACTGACCAATCCCTTGCTTCATTCAATCTCATTTCCATACCTCCCCTCCCCAAATTCCCCGGATGTAATACGCAGTGTCCTAGAACTACCGCCATGTCCGCGAACGTATCGTAACATGTACAGCCCTTCTACCATTTCGATTTCACTCTCTGTGCCATTCCCTCATTGGATGTAGCTAAGCAATCACATGACCATCCACCAATCAAATCCAATAACTCTACATGTAACTGCATCATCATAGAGCAGCACTACAAATGTACGGTGTATCTCTCGGAGTACAAGTCTCATACCATTGACAACCACGATCTACGAGAAATACTATACAAATCTCCAATATTTCTACTTGCAGCTTGGTCCATATCCATATCCATGAACAGAAAGTACAGGTATGCATATTTTCTACAAAGTACATGAACACATTTTCTAACCGACTTTTACCTTCTATAATCTGAAAAATGGATGGACGATCATTGTTTCATTGTCCTAAAATGACCTGTCACTTACAAACCTTTATATCGTTTAATTTCTTCATACACACACACACACATGCCAGTACTATTAAACTAACATTTTTGAAATAAAATATATACACGACATATAATCACACAAAATAACATACACACTCTATGATCAAATCTCAAACAATAATATTTGTACAAACACATAATTGGTTTTAATTTTTTTCATTTATATAAGTACTTACATACATTTATATAGGACAAGCAGACTATGATATTCACTCACTGTTACGTGTAAAAGCAGGCTATGACACATAGCTCTCAACTCACACGATTTTGGCGGGGGTCATCCGCCTTGTAAAGGACTGACTCACCCGCCAAGCCTCCTGCACGCCCATTCATTCCAATGGGCGTCTCACCCGCCAAAAACAAAATCAGATGATTTCACCCACCTTTGTGACACACATGGTTGAGAGCTATGATGACAATGACTCACTATTACGTGGAAAAGCTTAGTTACAAGAATAGTGGTATACGTTGGTAGATTATGTATTCCACAAACCATAGTAAAGATATTTTCTTTCCTACTCTTAGTCATAATATAGTTTTAATGGTTTTCAGGGAGGCGCTGAGCATTTCAATTTAAAAAAATCTATGTCTAAAATGAAAACAGTGCTATATAGCAACCAAATTACTAATTTCTTTCTTTTACAATTGCAGTGAAGCCCAGTCTCCTGAATAGAAGCAGCCGATTTTGATTTACAAAGAACAACTAAGAAGCAAACTACTCATTTTTGCAAAAAAAGTAAGTAGATTGTTACCATAATATTTGATTTATAACTCACACGCACTGTACGGTGCATTCATGGTATTTCTGTGCCTAAAAATAGAGATTCTGCACCATTCTGACCAAAAATCCCCCCGTCTTAAACAGTGATCTCCTGTCAGAATGGCCCTCAAATTCCTATTTTTCGGCACACAAATTACCCAACTCAGCCGCTGGAATGTAGATGTTGTAGAACAAACAACTGTTTTAATTGTATAGCTTTACCTATATTATTTATTCATCTCCACACCACCGGCTTACTTTATTCTGGCATCTGAACCCCAGTTTAGTAACACATTAATTGAAGAATACCCATCCCTAGTAGTTCAACTTCCCAATTCACAATCACACACCATTACATACATCTTTATCATCTTACTCAAACAATCATGCACACAACACACATGCATTGCAGAAAACCCCAACCCATACCTTCTGTATTTTTTTCCAACAGACGCTACAGAATGCCCACCAAAAAGCAACTCCATAGAAAGGGACGCAGAAGTAGAGCAAATGAAAAGAAAAGTCTCCAACATAAACACCCATCTATAGCAGAATTTGTAAAAAACGTTGAAACACAACAGCTAATACAGTCATGTTGTGAAACAGAAGTTTCTAGTGTAAAAACTTTGCCTCCTCTATCACAAAGTAAAACGACCCAAAAAACTATTAACAGAAAATCAACTATCACTACAAATAAAACGTCTTCTATAATTCTTGATATAGTACAAAGTAAGCATACCAAGAAAAGTATATTAGCCAAAATGTTCCATCACAAAGTCCTTCAAAATCTGATAAAAACAGGAGAGAAACCAGATTCAACACTTCAAACCTATCGTAGGAAAGTAATCTTAGAAGCGTTGATAGACAGTGCAATTCTTCTCAAAAGAAACGTATTTATTGTTGTATTAAACAGAATTAAACCACTAACAAAACTAATAACTAAATTTAATAAAAGACTTCTCAATAAACAAAATATGAACAGAAATAACTTCTTAAATATCTGTGGAGGTGAATGGAGTCACACTACAAGCACAGAACCATACTTTAATGAAGAAGCGTACAACCAAAAGCAAACAAATACAATTGCCATACATAGCAGTGGTCGAGGTTATGAAAAAGTTAATAATACCATAATGGAATAAGAAGTACTCCTTACAAAAATATGCCCTGAAAACTTAGATTTACCCATCCATTTGAATGAATCATAACATCTAATTTACAAATGGCCATGCACGTCAATGTGTAACATTCCCAAAATGAATTTCAAATCTTTACGCCTATTCCTCAATCAATATGTGAAAAGCAAAGACAAAATCAAAATTAAAATGCTGCAAAGTATGGATGCTTGTCCAGGACGCAAGCACACAGGACTGCAAGGACATTTGTTGGCCTGCATATCAGGAGCTACATGCAAAACAACCTTCCATGATATCAAAAGGATATCAACACATCATGCAAGTATAAGAAATCTAGTCTATAAACGGTATTATGCAAAAAGTCCTGCTTTAGCACTAGCCAATTTAAATAACATTATTCTACATGGTACACCAAAAGACCTACTAGAAGAAATCGAGTATATACAGAAAAAATATTTTGGAAATGAAACCCACTTACAAGATGAATTAGCTGTCAACCAACTTCATAACAAATCTGCACATGGCAACCTTTCACTACACACATACAAAAAAGAAATACTAAAATTTCAAAGCACTTCAGCTGAAGTACCAAACCACGTGTGTGTATGTTGCTGCAGAACGTGTTATGGAAGTAACACAAAAACTATAGACCTTTCATACAAAATAGAAGACAATGAAGATTCTAAATGGTTTGAATTAGCTCTCTACCTTATAGCAGAAAACAAATATGAAATAACTGACCCCATAATACTTTGCAGTTACTGCACTACCAAACTTGACAACAACCAAACTCCTTCACGTGCTATCTCAAATAACTTGGAATTACATCCACTACCAAAACTCCTTCAAAAACTTAATTTATATGAGAGCATCATAATTCAAACAGTTCATCCATTTCAAGCAATAATACGCCGTCAACCACAAACTGCAAAATTACCTCCCTCTGAATTAGTGAAAGGTATTCGTGGAAAAGTAGTGTATTTACCATCAGATCTAAAAGAAAATGTGCACACTCTAGGAGTGCAACGTCCAATGCAACAAACTTTAATTATCTTGGTAAATGGAGTACCTACAAAGACAAAAAAATTTGGCAACAACTGGTAGATTTACATAAAGTTAGAGAAGCCCTGCAATATCTCAAAGAGAATAATGATTTTTACAAAGAAATTAATATCGAAGAAAACTTGAAAGATACAACTGAAATAATTCAAGAGACACAAGAAACTGGTCAATTTGAGCTCCTAGATCCTGCTACAATAGCAAACACTTTAGACCATTATACAATTCACCCATTGCACTCTAATGACACCATAGAAGATGCACTTGAAACTTACCAAATGCGTCAAACAAAAGGATCACCAATCAGCATATGGGAAAAAAGTATAGAAGCACATGTTTTTCCTCTTCTCTTTCCTACTGGCAAAGGAGGAAGATACGATGATAGACCTGTTTAAATATCAGCATCAGAATATCGCTCATTACGAATGTATTCTGATGATCCCAGATTTCGACAAAATGTGGAATACATATTCCACCTACTCTTTGAAAGTGAACTAGCAACTTTATGTTACGGAGTTGCACACATATTAAAATCATGATCACACTTTCAAAATATGACAGCCACACAATTATTACAAAAAGTTCAACAAAAAGATGAGGTTTTACAGGCAAATCTTAAAAATCTATTAGCAAATATGCGAGGTACTAAAGAGTACTGGTTTCGACGCCATGGAGATGTACGTTGTATGATCAGAAACCTTGGCCCACCCACTTGGTTTGTTACATTAAGTTGCGCAGAATATGCATGGGAAGATTTACATGCTTTCCTACGCATATCAAACGAAAACAAAACAAACATAGATATACTAACACCAAGAGAACTTTGTTCTCAGGATCCTGTTAATGTTTAGAGATATTTTCACCATCGCTTCATTGCTATGCTACATTTTATTTGTAATAAAACTGTTCCTCCCCTTGGAGAAGTGCAACACTTCTTTTGGAGAAAAGAATACCAAGATGAATCCTAAATTTGGTCAAGACAGTGATGCTACTGTTTTACAGTTTATTGAAAAATATGTCACTTGTGAAATTCCATCAGAATCCACAAATAGTGATCTTCATGCACACATTTTACAATTTCAAAGACACACATGTGGCAAATATTGTCGTTGCAAATGCAAAAACAAAGGGAAATACTACACCAAATGCCGATTTGGTTTCCCTAGACCAGTTACAAATACAGGTCAAGTGAACAACCTCATGTCTTCAGTTAGACATAGTGTTAAAGGTAAGTCACCTAAAAATACATATTGCATAAAAAGAAAAGAAGAAAAAAAATATATCAATGATTACAATGCAATCATTACCCACTTGTGGAATGCAAACATAGATGTGCAGTACATTGCAGACAATTCTATTGCAATTCTGCAGTTGCACGATATGTCACAGCATACTTAACCAAATCAGAAAAGGCAGAGCTCCAAGACCTCTGGAATGACCTGTCATCAGATAAAACAGTGTCTCAGAAATGATACAGCTTGGGCATAAACATGCTGTCCCATAGAGAATGTGGATCCTATGAAGCAGCTGATTGATTAACTGGTATTGCATTGTATGGTAAATCTGCAAATATAGTATGGCTAAGTCTTGGTCCAGCTAAATCTAAAAAAAGAGTTCTAAAATCATACGAAGATACAGAAGCAATAGCCAAACATGATCCCAACAGCCAAGACATTTTAAAAAACAATTTATTGGACACATACTACCCAAACAGGAGTACCACTTTGGAAACCATGTGTCTATACCACATAGCCCAAAACTACACATACAAAAATAATATAAAACCTGATGAGCAAAACGGTAAATACAAAGTGACAAACTGTGATGGCAGCTTAGTAAAACTCACCAAACCAAATTTAATTAATCATATCAAATTGTCATTAAAGACTCCTCAACATAAAGAAATATATTACATGTCCCTGCTACAACTCTTCAAACCATGGAGAAAAGAAGAAGAAATACTAGATACCTATGACTCATATGAAGACGCTTTCAAAGCCAATGAAAGCAGTATAACTGATGTAAACTTTGCACAGTACAAAACAATGTTGCACAATGAACAGCAACACGAAGAGGAACTCCAGGCCCAACTAGATAAGGACACTCCTGACAGTAGTCAACCTTCTGTCACAGGAAGCCAAGAACCACTGGGAGAACCACTAATAACAAATGAGGCAGAATTAGCTATGATAGAAGAAGAAAACACCATGGGGCCAATTCATAGAATTCGGCGCACAAGTGGCGCACGCGGCTGGCGCACAGTGTGCGCGTGCGAATCCCTGCGCCAGCCGCGTGCGCCAAAACCCATTTCCGCGCACAGCGTATTCATGGATTCCAGCCACCAAAACTAGCCGTGGCGCATAGTGGCGCAGCGACCTTGCAGCAGCGCCAGTTACGCCCCCAAGAACGCCTTCCGCGCAGGGAAAAGCCATCAAAATCCCCAATCCAGCGCAAAGGGCTGCGCTAACCCTGTACCAGCACGGCAAGCGGGCTACGTGTATTCCAGGGGTTCACGTGAAGTCACTCACGCGATCGGGCCTGGGGGAGCGGGCTACGTGTATTTCAGGGGTTCGCGTGAACTTTTTCACGCGATCGGGCCTGGGGGAGCGGGCTACGTGTATTTCAGGGGTTCGCGTGAACTTATTCACGCGATCGGGCCTGGGGGAGCGGGCTACGTGTATTTCAGGGGTTCGCGTGAACTGATTCACGAGATCGGGCCTGGGGGAGCGTGCTACGTGTATTTCAGGGGTTCGCGTGAAGTTCCACACGCGAATAGCCTGGGCGCGTGTATTTCAGGGGTGCGCGAGAAATTCTACACGCGAATAGCCTGGGCGTGTGTATTTCAGGGGTGCGCGAGAAATTCTACACGCGATTTCAGCAGGGTACGTGTATTTCAGGGGTGCGCGAGAAATTCTACACGCGATTGGCCTGGGTACGTGGATTTCAGGGGTGCGCAAGAAATTCTACACGCGATTTCAGCAGGGTACGTGTATTTCAGGGGTGCGCGAGAAATTCTACACGCGATTGGCCTGGGTACGTGGATTTCAGGGGTGCGCGAGAAATTCTACACGCGATTGGGCCTGTGCGAGTGGGGCAGTGTATTACGTGGGTGTGCGGGAAGTTGAAGAGGTGAATTGCCAGTGTGGGCCCTCCCAGGTCTCCCCTCTACCCCCTCCATGACCTCTGCAGGCAGCCCACACCACAGGGGACTAGCCTGCACCCCTGGTCATGTCCCGCAGGCAGCACATCCACCATGGGCATGCCCCCCAGCCAAGCCACATGTCCCCTTGCACCCCCACCCCCCAGCAGGCCCCCACTCATGTCCCCTTGCACCCCCACCCCCCAGCAATGTGGGGCACCTGCCAGCAGGCCCCCAACCATGTCCCACTCATGTCCCCTTGCACCCCCACCCCCCAGCAGGCCCCCACTCATATCCCCTTGCACCCCCACCCCCCAGCACTGTGGGGCACCTGCCAGCAGGCCCCCAACCATGTCCCCCTCATGTCCCCCTGCACCCCCACCCCCCAGCACTGTGGGGCACCTGCCAGCAGGCCCCCAACCATGTCCCACTCATGTCCCCCTGCACCCCCACCCCCCAGCAGGCCCCCACTCATGTCCCCCTGCACCCCCACCCCCCAGCAGGCCCCCACTCATGTCCCCTTGCACCCCCACCCCCCAGCACTGTGGGGCACCTGCCAGCAGGCCCCCAACCATGTCCCACTCATGTCCCCCTGCACCCCCACCCCCCAGCAGGCCCCCACTCATGTCCCCTTGCACCCCCACCCCCCAGCACTGTGGGGCACCTGCCAGCTAGCCCCCAACCATGTCCCACTCATGTCCCCCTGCACCCCCACCCCCCAGCAGGCCCCCACTCATGTCCCCCTGCACCCCCACCCCCCAGCAGGCCCCCACTCATGTCCCCTTGCACCCCCACCCCCCAGCACTGTGGGGCACCTGCCAGCAGGCCCCCAACCATGTCCCACTCATGTCCCCCTGCACCCCCACCCCCCAGCAGGCCCCCACTCATGTCCCCCTGCACCCCCACCCCCCAGCAGGCCCCCACTCATGTCCCCTTGCACCCCCACCCCCCAGCAGGCCCCCACTCATGTCCCCCACCACCCCCACCCCCCAGCATTGCGGGGCACCCTCCACCAGGCCCTCGCCCATGTCCCATCCATGCCCCCCTGCACCTGGGTCCCAACAATCCCCAATCATGTCCGTAATGGCCATCCTCCCCTGCCAAAAGGCCCAACCAACTATCACATCCACCCACATATCAAAGGCAATTACATGTTACACACCCAATGTAAATAATGCAAATGAACACATGTCTGTCACACACAATGGCTGCAAGTGAATGTTAAAACACCCAACATGACATGCATGAAAGCAATGAGATGATACGACACATTGAAGGATTAAAGTAAAAATGTATTGAAAATCAACTAGAATGGAAATGAAATGAGAAAAACCACAAAGAAAAACAACAAAAAGAAGATGAATGTCCATGAAAAAAATCCAAAAAATCAAAAAATCCATAGAAGAACCATTTACAAGACAATCCCGGGTCCATGAGCCCAACCAAATGAAACCTAACTATGTCAACTAACTAAAAACTGAACTATATACAAAAAAGTGGCGCATTGTCCAATCGCAACCAAATAAAAAAAAAAAATTCAAAGGAAACCTACCACTAACTATATAACTATATACAATGGCAGCGGGCAAGTCCTGCGGCTCACTCAGTGATGTTGCCGGCCAGGGCATCATCGAACTCCATGTCGATGTCCCGGAGGCGGGACTCTGTCCTGGCCCCGAGGTCTCGCAGGGTCAACCCCGTGTCCACCTCAAACTCCCTGCGAGCTTCCTCGAGGCACTCAGCCCGCCTCAACGCCCGATGCATGGAGAACTCCGCCCTGACCATGGTGAGCCGCTCCTCTTCCGCCCGCTGCCGCTCCGCACCTATCCGCTGGACCAACTGCTCCCACACGGAAGACACTGCCATCCCAGGGTTCTCCTGCCCTCCGGCCGATGCCTGCCCCTCTGATCTTGATGGCCCCGAGCCATGATGCCTCCCACGTCGAGCCTGCTGCTGCCTCCGACGCCACTGCCTCTGCCAGCACGACGGCATCCAGGCTGATGGAATCCACCGATGCCGTCGTGCACGTGCCCTGCCAGATGATGCCGGCACATCCTCCATCTGCAGGGGGACAGTTGCTGGTGTGTCCACGCTGACCTTCAACTCCCGACTGTGGCAGGGATGGGGTCCCCACCGAGCTGGCTGCGTTGGTCGGGGCAGGTCCACAGGGGGCCCTGGTGGCATCTGGGCCGGAAGACTGCATGGAGCACGACTGGCGCATAGCCCCCACAGAGGAGGAGAGGGTCGCCAGAAGGCCACACACATGTAGGAAACCCCCGATCATGGCGGCTCCCAAATGGTTCACGTACGCACGGTGCTCTTCGTGATGATGTGCATGCTCCTCCCGGGAAGCATGCACCTCATCACGAATGCCAGCCGTGCGCAACGCGCACCAATCAGGACCCTCTCCACACGGCCAGGGGTCCCCTCGTCCGCAGGTAGAGGAGTGTCAGATGACATGGACATCTCCCCTACCTGCGGACGGGCCTGGGATGGGGCATCCCTGCTGGTGCATGGTGGTGCAGTCACAGTGTCAGGGACAGTGACATGCACAGGCACCTCCACGGCGACCTGTGCTGCCTCCTGCCCCTGGCCCTGGACTGCACCACTTGCACCAGCGGGGATGCCCCCACCAGGCCCCATGTGTGGCTCAGTAGCGGCCTCCTCCCCCTCTGTGGAAACCACCAACCTGGATGTCTCCACGCCGTCTTCCGCCGGTGCAAGCCCCTGTGGGGGCTCACCCACCCCTTTCGCTGCAGCCGTGGCGGCATCCCCGCCGCTCTGCTCCACAGCGCCTTCTCCGCCCTCTTCTTCACTTGCCACTGTGTAGAGGGAGACATAGAACACAAGCATCAGGGTACTGTACAATGGTCCCCTAGACAGGAAGCAACAGCAGATGAGTGGCACTGTCATACATCACTTCCATCATGTCCCTCCACAACGCATGGGTCAGTGCAGGCAAAACACATACAGTAACAGGCATGGCGCATGCCATGGACATTGGCATACATGACCAAGGGACTCATGATTCATATAATGTTGGTTTTAAACTCACATGCATCATGGGTCTTGCCATCACATGCACACACCTCACCGTAGTTCCATCCATCTGGCCTCGTACACCACAGACGCAGTGGATACAAGGATGACTAGGCTGCATCAGTGAATCTGAACATTGTCACAGACATGTGTCATGCATCCATGGCATTTACAAGTCACAGACACGCAGGTCAGACACACACACACATGGACACCATACGTGTACATGGGACCAGCACCCATCCCTCACCCCCACCCATGTCCAGGAACAGAGACTGCCATGCTTCCATGTGTCCATTCCGCACAGAGCCCCCCATGTTGCAATAGAACACATCACTGTACTCACATGCCTGACCATGATGTCCCTGCACACACACATACGTACATGGCCTATGTCACACATACAGGCAGGTATCAGACAACCAGCACACTGCAACATGCACTGTCTCACACAGCAATGCTTGGCCACTTACCGGCCAACTCCAGATGGGTCTGCCTCCGAAGGATCTGGGCGTGGAGCGCTGGGTCTACGCGTTCCAGGACCCTCATCTGGATGTCACTCAGGCATGCCCGGCCCCCCTCCGCGAGGCGCCGGGCCTTATTGAGGGTCCTGGACCTCAAGTCCTCCCAGCGCTTCTTGATGTGCTTGATGTCGCGGGTTGCCACCCCCTCCGCGTTGATGGCAACCACTACATCGTCCCAGATCCTCTCCCGTCCTTCCTTGTTGGCGCGTGGTCTTCCGAAGAGGGCATCATAATGCCCCAGGACATGCTCCACCAGGACACCAACTTCCTTCTCACTGAAGCTGGTGGCCCTCTGCCTCTCTGGCTGGGGGTCGCCACTGGTCTCAGATGGTGCTTGCCCCGACATGGCGACCCCCGAGGCAGGCGTGGGTGGGCAACTGGGTCCTGGGGCTGGGCTGTGGAGCGATGGTATCCCAGTCGGGAGTCTACTGTTCCAGCAGGGGTGGACACAGCAACTGGACCCCTGCAGATGGCTGATGTGCAGGCACCAAATGGCAGGGCACGGTGGCAGCAGGCAGGCAGGCAGGCAGGCAGCAGCAGATGGCACGTGGGAGGCTGCTCGGGGCACTGGGGGGGCAGTGATTCGGCCTTCTGGGCAGGAGCGTGGTCTTCCGTGTGTATTCACATGGCCAGCTTGATACGGAGTGATTTGGCACGTGAAAAATCTGCACGTCAGCGTGTAATTCGAGGAAAGGCCCTTAGCGCGTAAGCGCGTCTGCACGCATACGCATTTTCATTGGACCAAAGGCCCTCAGCGTGTGAGCGCGTCTGTGACGTGACGTGCAAGGGTGTATCCCTCATTGCACGTGATGACAGAACACACGTGGATTTCAACCAATCGCGTGTGAAAGTTCACGGCACCCCGGAACACACGTACCCAGCCCATTCACGTGTACATTTTCTCGCGCACCCCTGTAATACACGTACCCAGCCCATTCGCGTGTGGAACTTCACGCGCACCCCTGAAATACACGTACCCAGGCCAATCGCGTGTAGAATTTCTCGCGCACCCCTGAGATCCACGTACCCCGCTCAATCACGTATTTGACTTCCCGCGCGCCACTTTTTTGATGCGCTGGGACTCTACAGCCTGCCTTCGTGTGGCGGCCGTGTTTCAGCTTGTGCGTGTCTTTGCCTGTGCGTGGCTTTGCCCTATTCGATTCCATGAATACGTGTGGTTCGAGTGCGTGTGGGCGTTCCGTCTGCTTCCCTGCAGTACATCCCCAGTTACGCCCTTATTTTCCCGTGTTGTTCCCCATTCCGCGCGTTACGCCCCATGTCCCGCCCACTTTCTGGTGTGTGCGCTGAGGTTGTGCGCTTTCACTGTGCGCGTCGCGCACGCCTTTCGCGATGTTGCAGTGACTTGTGCGCCATGCATGGGTTTGGCGCACATCCCGCGGTGAACACGCGCAGGGACTTCCATGAATCGCACGCGTGCGCTTGCGCCTGTTTTTTTCCGCTTGCGCCTGCTTGCGCCTGCTTGCGCGAAGATTTTCGGCGCACGTTCGTTCCATGAATCGGCCCCCATGTGTCACTATGAAGATAAAGAAGACTTAACTACACTACAATCAAAAATAAACAAAGAGCAACGTAGCATTTTTCAAGAAATAACAAAAGAAATTGCACATGGTGTGCAACATGAAAACAAAGAATGCACCTGCCAAAATTAGAAACCTATACTATTGTATGTCAGTGGTGAAGCTGGTTCTAGCAAAACATTCGTAATCAAAATCATCAGTAAGTTCCTTCAACAATTGACAAACAACAAACTGTCAGCTGTTGTCACTGCCCCCACAGGTTTAGCTGCCTACAACATATGTGGTGTCACTTTACACCGATTACTACTCCTGCCAGTAGAACACTAAAACAAGTTAGATTATTACAAACTTTCTGCAGAAGCTGCAATGGAAGTACACAGAGTATTGAAACAAATAAAAATGCTACTAATAGATGAAGTGAGCAGGGTGTCCAACCTAATGTTGGCTTTGATTCACCTCAGATTACAAGAAGTACTCAAAACAAACTATGAAGAGCTTTTTGCAGGAAAACACATCATTGTTTTCGGAGATCTTCTTCAATTGACACCTGTAAAAGGAGAGTCTATTTTTACAACATTAGGACACAAACTCTGCCGTAAAACTGTTGGCAGCATTGGAAATGTCAACCTTTGGCAACAGAGAATTAACAGAAAACATTCGCCAATCTGCAGATCTCACTTCTGCCAACATCTTAAAAAGTATCAGAGTTGGTATACTTTCTAGAGAAGCAGAAGAAATATTGAAAACCCGGCACATTCATGCACTTTATGGTGATAATGCATGTGCTACAGATGTTATGGAACAATTAGCCCACAAAAATGTCAATTGTATGGCCTTAATGCCAACTCTTGCAAGCTGTTTCAAATTCAATGAAATAATGTTAAGCAAAGAAATGCAACCAATTATGGAAATTAGCGCCACAGACAAACTAGATTACATGGATTGACACTACCCATGTGTGACCAAGCCACAGCAAGACTTAGGGGCGATTCATGGAAGTCCCTGCGCGTGTTCACCGCGGGATGTGCGCCAAACCCATGCATGGCGCACAAGTCACTGCAACATCGCGAAAGGCGTGCGTGACGCGCACAGTGAAAGCGCACAACCTCAGCGCACACACCAGAAAGTGGGCGGGACATGGGGCGTAACACGCGGAATGGGGAACAACACGGGAAAATAATGGCGTAACTGGGGATGTACTGCAGGGAAGCAGACGGAACGCCCACACGCACTCGAACCACACGTATTCATGGAATCGAATAGGGCAAAGCCACGCACAGGCAAAGACACGCACAAGCTGAAACACGGCCGCCACACGAAGGCAGGCGGTAGAGTCCCAGCGCATCAAAAAAGTGGCGCGCGGGAAGTCAAATACGCGATTGAGCGGGGTACGTGGATCTCAGGGGTGCGCGAGAAATTCTACACGCGATTGGCCTGGGTACGTGTATTTCAGGGGTGCGCGTGAAGTTCCACACGCGAATGGGCTGGGTACGTGTATTACAGGGGTGCGCGAGAAAATCTACACGCGAATGGGCTGGGTACGTGTATTCCGGGGGTGCGCATGAAGTTCCACACGCGAATAGCCTGGGCGCGTGTATTTCAGGGGTGCGCGTGAAGTTCCACACGCGATTTCAGCAGGGTACGTGTATTTCAGGGGTGCGCGAGAAAATCTACACGCGAATGGGCTGGGTACGTGTATTCCGGGGGTGCGCGTGAAGTTCCACACGCAAATAGCCTGGGCGCGTGTATTTCAGGGGTGCGCGTGAAGTTCCACACGCGATTTCAGCAGGGTACGTGTATTTCAGGGGTGCGCGAGTAATTCTACACGCGATTGGGCTGGGTACGTGTATTACAGGGGTGCGCAAGTAATTCTACACGCGATTGAGCTGGGTACGTGTATTACAGGGGTGCGCGAGTAATTCTACACGCGATTGGGCTGGGTACGTGTATTACAGGGGTGCGCGAGTAATTCTGCACGCGATTGGCCTGGGTACGTGTGTTCCGGGGTGCCGTGAACTTTCACACGCGATTGGTTGAAATCCACGTGTGTTCTGTCATCACGTGCAATGAGGGATACACCCTCGCACGTCACGTCACAGACGCGCTCACGCGCTGAGGGCCTTTGGTCCAATGAAAATGCGTATGCGTGCAGACGCGCTTACGCGCTAAGGGCCTTTCCTCGAATTACACGCTAACGTGCAGATTTTTCACGTGCCAAATTACTCCGTATCAAGCTGGCCACGCGAATACACACGGAAGACCACGCTCCTGCCCAGAAGGCCGAATCACTGCCCCCCCCAGTGCCCCGAGCAGACTCCCACGTGCCATCTGCTGCTGCCTGCCTGCCTGCCTGCCTGCTGCCACCGTGCCCTGCCATTTGGTGCCTGCACATCAGCCATCTGCAGGGGTCCAGTTGCTGTGTCCACCCCTGCTGGAACAGTAGACTCCCGACTGGGATACCATCGCTCCACAGCCCAGCCCCAGGACCCAGTTGCCCACCCACGCCTGCCTCGGGGGTCGCCATGTCGGGGCAAGCACCATCTGAGACCAGTGGCGACCCCCAGCCAGAGAGGCAGAGGGCCACCAGCTTCAGTGAGAAGGAAGTTGGTGTCCTGGTGGAGCATGTCCTGGGGCATTATGATGCCCTCTTCGGAAGACCACGCGCCAACAAGGAAGGACGGGAGAGGATCTGGGACGATGTAGTGGTTGCCATCAACACGGAGGGGGTGGCAACCCGCGACATCAAGCACATCAAGAAGCGCTGGGAGGACTTGAGGTCCAGGACCCTCAATAAGGCCCGGCGCCTCGCGGAGGGGGGCCGGGCACGCCTGAGTGACATCCAGATGAGGGTCCTGGAACGCGTAGACCCAGCGCTCCATGCCCAGATCCTTCGGAGGCAGACCCATCTGGAGTTGGCCGGTAAGTGGCCAAGCATTGCTGTGTGAGACAAGGCATGTTGCAGTGTGCTGGTTGTCTGATACCTGCCTGTATGTGTGACATAGGCCATGTACGTATGTGTGTGTGCAGGGACATCATGGTCAGGCATGTGAGTACAGTGATGTGTTCTATTGCAACATGGGGGGCTCTGTGCGGAATGGACACATGGAAGCATGGCAGTCTCTGTTCCTGGACATGGGTGGGGGTGAGGGATGGGTGCTGGTCCCATGTACACGTATGGTGTCCATGTGTGTGTGTCTGACCTGCATGTCTGTGACTTGTCACCGCCATGGATGCATGACACATGTCTGTGACAATGTTCAGATTCACTGATGCAGCCTAGTCATCCTTGTATCCACTGCGTCTGTGGTGTACGAGGCCAGATGGATGGAACTACGGTGAGGTGTGTGCATGTGATGGCAAGACCCATGATGCATGTGAGTTTAAAACCAACATTATATGAATCATGAGTCCCTTGGTCATGTATGCCAATGTCCATGGCATGCGCCATGCCTGTTACTGTATGTGTTTTGCCTGCACTGACCCATGTGTTGTGGAGGGACATGATGGAAGTGATGTATGACAGTGCCACTCATCTGCTGTTGCTTCCTGTCTAGGGGACCATTGTACAGTACCCTGATGCTTGTGTTCTATGTCTCCCTCTACACAGTGGCAAGTGAAGAAGAGGGCGGAGAAGGCGCTGTGGAGCAGAGCGGCGGGGATGCCGCCACGGCTGCAGCAGAAGGGGTGGGTGAGCCCCCACAGGGGCTTGCACCGGCGGAAGACGGCGTGGAGACATCCAGGTTGGTGGTTTCCACAGAGGGGGAGGAGGCCGCTACTGAGCCACACATGGGGCCTGGTGGGGGCATCCCCGCTGGTGCAAGTGGTGCAGTCCAGGGCCAGGGGCAGGAGGCAGCACAGGTCGCCGTGGAGGTGCCTGTGCATGTCACTGTCCCTGACACTGTGACTGCACCACCATGCACCAGCAGGGATGCCCCATCCCAGGCCCGTCTGCAGGTAGGGGAGATGTCCATGTCATCTGACACTCCTCTACCTGCGGACGAGGGGACCCCTGGCCGTGTGGAGAGGGTCCTGATTGGTGCGCGTTGCGCACGGCTGGCATTCGTGATGAGGTGCATGCTTCCCGGGAGGAGCATGCACATCATCACGAAGAGCACCGTGCGTACGTGAACCATTTGGGAGCCGCCATGGTCGGGGGTTTCCTACATGTGTGTGGCCTTCTGGCGACCCTCTCCTCCTCTGTGGGGGCTATGCGCCAGTCGTGCTCCATGCCGTCTTCCGGCCCAGATGCCACCAAGCCCCCTGTGGACCTGCCCCGACCAACGCAGCCAGCTCGGTGGGGACCCCATCCCTGCCACAGTCGGGAGTCGAAGGTCCAGCAGGGGTGGACACACCAGCAACTGTCCCCCTGCAGATGGAGGATGTGCCGGCATCATCTGGCAGGGCACGTGCACGACGGCATCAGTGGATTCCATCAGCCTGGATGCCGTCGTGCTGGCAGAGGCAGTGGCGTCGGAGGCAGCAGCAGGCTCGACGTGGGAGGCATCATGGCTCGGGGCCATCAAGATCAGAGGGGCAGGCATCGGCCGGAGGGCAGGAGAACCCTGGGATGGCAGTGTCTTCCGTGTGGGAGCAGTTGGTCCAGCGGATAGGTGCGGAGCGGCAGCGGGCGGAAGAGGAGCGGCTCACCATGGTCAGGTCGGAGTTCTCCATGCGTCGGGCGTTGAGGCGGGCTGAGTGCCTCGAGGAAGCTCGCAGGGAGTTTGAGGTGGACACGGGGTTGACCCTGCGAGACCTCGGGGCCAGGACAGAGTCCTGCCTCCGGGACAACGACATGGAGTTCGATGATGCCTTGGCCGGCAACATCACTGAGTGAGCCGCATGACTTGCCCGCTGCCATTGTATATAGTTATATAGTTAGTGGTAGGTTTCGTTTGAATTTTTTTTTTTTATTTGGTTGCGATTGGACAATGCGCCACTTTTTTGTATATAGTTCAGTTTTTAGTTAGTTGACATAGTTAGGTTTCATTTGGTTGGGCTCATGGACCCGGGATTGTCTTGTAAATGGTTCTTCTATGGATTTTTTGATTTTTTGGATTTTTTTCATGGACATTCATCTTCTTTTTGTTGTTTTTCTTTGTGGTTTTTCTCATGTCATTTCCATTCTAGTTGATTTTCAATACATTTTTACTTTCATCCTTCAATGTGTCGTATCATCTCATTGCTTTCATGCATGTCATGTTGGGTGTTTTAACATTCACTTGCAGCCATTGTGTGTGACAGACATGTGTTCATTTGCATTATTTACATTGGGTGTGTAACATGTAATTGCCTTTGATATGTGGGTGGATGTGATAGTTGGTTGGGCCTTTTGGCAGGGGAGGATGGCCATTACGGACATGATTGGGGATTGTTGGGACCCAGGTGCAGGGGGGCATGGATGGGACATGGGCGAGGGCCTGGTGGAGGGTGCCCCGCATTGCTGGGGGGTGGGGGTGGTGGGGGACATGAGTGGGGGCCTGCTGGGGGGTGGGGGTGCAAGGGGACATGAGTGGGGGCCTGCTGGGGGGTGGGGGTGCAGGGGGACATGAGTGGGGGCCTGCTGGGGGGTGGGGGTGCAGGGGGACATGAGTGGGGGCCTGCTGGGGGGTGGGGGTGCAGGGGGACATGAGTGGGACATGGTTGGGGGCCTGCTGGCAGGTGCCCCACAGTGCTGGGGGTTGGGGGTGCAAGGGGACATGAGTGGGGGCCTGCTGGGGGGTGGGGGTGCAGGGGGACATGAGTGGGACATGGTTGGGGGCCTGCTGGCATGTGCCCCACAGTGCTGGGGGGTGGGGGTGCAAGGGGACATGGTTGGGGGCCTGCTGGCAGGTGCCCCACAGTGCTGGGGGGTGGGGGTGCAAGGGGACATGAGTGGGGGCCTGCTGGGGGGTGGGGGTGCAGGGGGACATGAGTGGGGGCCTGCTGGGGGGTGGGGGTGCAGGGGGACATGAGTGGGGGCCTGCTGGGGGGTGGGGGTGCAGGGGGACATGAGTGGGGGCCTGCTGGGGTGCAGGGGGACATGAGTGGGGGCCTGCTGGGGGGTGGGGGTGCAGGGGGACATGAGTGGGGGCCTGCTGGGGGGTGGGGGTGCAGGGGGACATGAGTGGGACATGGTTGGGGGCCTGCTGGCAGGTGCCCCACATTGCTGGGGGGTGGGGGTGCAAGGGGACATGAGTGGGGGCCTGCTGGGGGGTGGGGGTGCAGGGGGACATGAGTGGGACATGGTTGGGGGCCTGCTGGCAGGTGCCCCACAGTGCTGGGGGGTGGGGGTGCAAGAGGACATGAGTGGGGGCCTGCTGGGGGGTGGGGGTGCAGGGGGACATGAGTGGGACATGGTTGGGGGCCTGCTGGCAGGTGCCCCACAGTGCTGGGGGGTGGGGGTGCAAGGGGACATGAGTGGGGGCCTGCTGGGGGTGGGGGTGCAGGGGGACATGAGTGGGGGCCTGCTGGGGGGTGGGGGTGCAGGGGGACATGAGTGGGGGCCTGCCGGGGGGTGGGGGTGCAGGGGGACATGAGTGGGGGCCTACTGGGGGGTAGGGGTGCAGGGGGACATGAGTGGGACATGGTTGGGGGCCTGCTGGCAGGTGCCCCACAGTGCTGGGGGCTGGGGGTGCAAGGGGACATGAGTGGGGGCCTGCTGGGGGTTGGGGGTGCAGGGGGACATGAGTGGGGGCCTGCTGGGGGGTGGGGGTGCAGGGGGACATGAGTGGGACATGGTTGGGGGCCTGCTGGCAGGTGCCCCACAGTGCTGGGGGGTGGGGGTGCAAGGGGACATGAGTGGGGGCCTGCTGGGGGGTGGGGGTGCAGGGGGACATGAGTGGGACATGGTTGGGGGCCTGCTGGCAGGTGCCCCACAGTGCTGGGGGGTGGGGGTGCAAGGGGACATGAGTGGGGGCCTGCTGGGGGGTGGGGGTGCAAGGGGACATGTGGCTTGGCTGGGGGGCATGCCCATGGTGGATGTGCTGCCTGCGGGACATGACCAGGGGTGCAGGCTAGTCCCCTGTGGTGTGGGCTGCCTGCAGAGGTGGTGGAGGGGGTAGAGGGGAGACCTGGGAGGACCCACACTGGCAATTCACCTCTTCAACTTCCCGCACACCCACGTAATACACTGCCCCACTCGCACAGGCCCAATCGCGTGTAGAATTTCTCGCGCACCCCTGAAATCCACGTACCCAGGCCAATCGCGTGTAGAATTTCTCGCGCACCCCTGAAATACACGTACCCTGCTGAAATCGCGTGTAGAATTTCTCGCGCACCCCTGAAATCCACGTACCCAGGCCAATCGCGTGTAGAATTTCTCGCGCACCCCTGAAATACAAGTACCCTGCTGAAATCGCATGTAGAATTTCTCGCGCACCCCTGAAATACACGTACCCTGCTGAAATCGCGTGTAGAATTTCTCGCGCACCCCTGAAATACACGCGCCCAGGCTATTCGCGTGTAGAATTTCTCGCGCACCCCTGAAATACACGCGCCCAGGCTATTCGCGTGTGGAACTTCACGCGAACCCCTGAAATACACGTAGCACGCTCCCCCAGGCCCGATCGCGTGAATCAGTTCACGCGAACCCCTGAAATACACGTAACCCGCTCCCCCAGGCCCGATCGCGTGAATAAGTTCACGCGAACCCCTGAAATACACGTAGCCCGCTCCCCCAGGCCCGATCGCGTGAAAAAGTTCACGCGAACCCCTGAAATACACGTAGCCCGCTCCCCCAGGCCCGATCGCGTGAGTGACTTCACGTGAACCCCTGGAATACACGTAGCCCGCTTGTCGTGCTGGTACAGGGTTAGCGCAGCCCTTTGCGCTGGATTGGGGATTTTGATGGCTTTTCCCTGCGCGGAAGGCGTTCTTGGGGCGTAACTGGCGCTGCTGCAAGGTCGCTGCGCCACTATGCGCCACGGCTGGTTTTGGTGGCTGGAATCCATGAATACGCTGTGCGCGGAAATGGGTTTTGGCGCACGCGGCTGGCGCAGGGATTCGCACGCGCACACTGTGCGCCAGCCGCGTGCGCCACTTGTGCGCCGAATTCTATGAATTGGCCCCTTAATAGTTTAGAAAAATCAATCTCAAACACAGCAGGCTTGGAAAAGATATTAAAATTATCCTTAAATTGCAGAGTAATGCTTAAACGTAACCTTGACGTGGACCAAGGACTAGTTAATGGAGCACTGGGTACAGTTGTTGGCTTTCAAACATACCCACGTGACAACAAAATTCAGTTTGTCAATATTTTCTTTGACAAACTTTCAGAAGTAAAAAGAATAGGACGCTCAACAGCTCGATTCCTTCTCTTCAAAGACATGTATGTACGCAGAGAACAATTTTCTCTAACTCTAGCATACGCAGTCACCATTCATAAATCACAAGGTCTTACTCTAGACAAAGCAATGATAGACATTGGTAACACAGTCTTTAAAGAAGGCATGAGCTACGTAGCACTGTCACGCCTACGTACAATTGACTGTCTATTTCTAATAAACTTTGATGCAAGTAAAGTAAACGCTGATATTCCTTGCATTTTAGAATACAATAGACTTCGTTCACTATACACCCCCCATCTACAAACATATCCTGTTCCACAAAAAGGAAAATGTTCTAAAAGAAAACTAAATCAAACAGAAATGCAACAGGCTGTCACTGCAAATCCTCCAAAGAGACTAAAAGAAACTAAAACTTCATCAAGTACCACAAGAAAAAAAGAATCAATTAGGGAAAGTAAACCAGGTACTTCTTTAAAGAAGGAAGACAAACTCCAAAAAAAAGCAGTTAGATAGAGAACTACCTGGACCATTTAAATTCTCAAATATAGTTGGTGTAAGTTGCTACGCAAATGTAGCAATGAATATTCTATTTCAATTACCATCAATTGTTGACAACATTTACTTACACAGTACAGACCCATTGTGTTTGCAAATGTTAGTACTTCACAGAAATGCAGCAAACAATCCTGACAACACGTATAGGGCCTCATTACACGGAAGGCGGTAATCCAGGGTGCTATTAGCACCCTGGACCATGCCGGTAAATTACCGGCACCGCCTTGGCGGAAAGGGGATTTACCGCCCCATTCCAAGGTTGGAGGGGCGGTAAATCCCCTTTCCGCCATTGCCCTTCCCCATTCCCATTTCTGCCCCATAGGGCTCTATGGGAATGGGGAAGGCGCTAATTACGGCACCGCAATTTTGCGGTGCCGTAATTAGCTCCGAGGTCCCTTAGCGGGTTGGTACTTAACGCCTGCAAGAAGCAGGCGTTATTTCCTCCAACCCGCAAAGGGACCTCGTAGTACGGCGGTAAGGGTTAAAGGTCACCGTTGCCATTAACGGTGACCGTTAACCCTTACCGCCGTCCGTGTAATGAGGCCCATAGTGTTTTTGGAATAAGACAACAATTGGACTACTGTGCTGGAATGGTGAAATTCACTATAAACTCACAGGAAGATCCACAAGAATGTCTAATGTACTTAATATTAGTACTGGAAAACAAAAACATACCTATAAATGAAATCTTCCAGATTTCATACATGTGGAAACATACATGCACTCTCTGCAACATTGTGACACAAGAACAAATCCCCAATGAGCGCTTTGTCTATATATCAATACCTAATTGTGAATCCGTTCCATTTCAGCAACTTGAACAAAATGCAAACCACGGTAGATTATGTTCTACCTGCAATTCGGATAATCGCTCCACATTACTAATACAAACACATAGTAAATACGTAATACTAATGCTTCTACGTTACAATGCAGATGGTATGAAAAACAACTGCAAGCTGACTGGATTCACACATGGTCAAATATCACTTGGTAGGAAAACCTTCACAACAATAGGTACAATCTACAACGCAGGAGCCACAACCAACTCAGGGCACTACACTGCATATATAAAATAAAAATGTGGATGGTTTGAATGTAATGATAGTACCGTTACTCTAAAGCAGAGATTACCAGCTAATCTTACAAAAGCGTATTTAATGTTCTTAAAACAAAAATTTGATAACTGAACTGTACTTAAACCTTAAGTACACTTGTAGTAAAAAAATATAACTGTCACAATATTTCTAAACCTATCTAACTGCCCAAAGATTCTACAACAACTAATCAGATAAATTAATACCACTCAAATAGAGCAAAAAATAGATAGTTAGACTATGCCAATTGGTATCTAACTGTCCCAAAATTTACAAATACGCAAACAGATAAATCAATACCACGAAATTATATCAAAACATAAACAGTTAGAATATGCCTACTGGTATCTAACTGGGCCAAAATTTTACAATATCCAAACAAATACCTAATAGCTTACTGCTCACAAAAACTGAAACAATCCAATGCATAAAGCATTAGGCAGAAAGAACAAGTAAAAGCGGAAAACAAACAAATAAATAAACTGTAGCATAACAGAAAAAGTTTTTTTATTTTAATCCAAACATTGATTTTTTTTCTCCCACAGACCCAATGATTTTACCAACAAACACAGAAACTTTGCAAATTGCACAGTACTCTGGTTTGTAATCTACTAAATATGAGGGTCAATAAAAAGAAGAAAATGTTGATTGTACAATGTAATAAGTAATTATAAAATACTAATACTAACATGCTATTTTCTTTTATTACAGAAATGAACAAGAAAAACATGGACTCCCGTTACTAAACCAAATAGTACGTATAACAAGATAAATACAACCATCGCACCATATCACACCCATACAAGCTTATAACATTGTTCCTTATAAATTAGTTTTTGACCCAAAGTTAAAAGCCACTATGGGTGTGATATGCTGCGGTGGTTGTGGCCAGGACATACACTCTTGGGTGCAAAGCCAAAAGGCCATGCACCCAACATTCTGTACCCTGGCCACAACCACCGCAGCATATCACACCCATAGATGCAAGCATTGCAAACATTTTTATGTTCGCGGACAGGGGGAAGGTCCTAGGACACATTCAACTTGTCAGAGGACAATACAAACAGCGTCCTCAGGACACCCCCATTTTCTTTATGTACGAACATTTCAGGTCACCGCAATTGTTCTTAAAACATTTTCACCTTGCCAACGAACACTACAGACAACGTCTCCAGGACACCCCCTGCAAACATTCCAAGACCGCACGAGTGTTCTTAGAACACTTTCAAGTTGACACCGAATCCATTCTGTTTATTTACGAACATTCCAGAACAGCCGTGTTGTTCGCAGACAAATCGAACACAACAAAAGCGTCTAGAACATAAATAAAATACAACTTTGAACCTATCTCATACTCCCCCATCCTCCCCAAAGACTACTATACACCAACAAACTCTTCTAAATACACATTTTGAACAAACTTTCACCTCGCTGTCTGCGGACGTCCGCAAATGAAAGATGGCGGAAGCGACTGAAAATCTGACGCGCACCACGCTGCCCAATCAGTGAACATGTCGCATGTCCGCGGACATGACGCAAGCCGCTGGGCCAATCGGGGTGCTGTCCACGGAGCGAACAGGCAAGTCCATCCGCGAAGTGAACACAGATATCACAAATTTTTTTGACCTTACATTTTGGTCATTTTTTAAAAAAAACTACTGGATGGATTTATGCCAAATTTGCAAAAGCACGCTTTCGGGACCAGGCCGCCACTCCTGCCGCAAATTTGGTGTAAATCCGTCCAGCGGATCGGGCTGTAGCCATGCGCAAAGTTTTTTCCCATTCAGTCTATGGGAAAAAAAAAAGTTTTGGGACCCCCCCTATAACTTTTCCCCCCCTGGACGAATCCTCACCAAACATTGCATATACTTTTTTTGCAAAGTTTGGTGAGGATTCGTCCAGGGGGAGCGAAGTTATACGCCACCCAAAAAGTGTTCTTCCTATGGAAACACCAACTTAACCATAACTACATGGACGCTGCCGCGGCCATGTAATATATATATATATATATTCAGTGATAAAACTTTGTTAAAGGGACGTTATGGTTAAGTTACGCTATTAAAAACCTATGAAATTCAGTGCTACAAACAACATACCAACCAATAGGGTGGTCTAATGTCTCGTTGTTGGAGCAACCTTCCGATTATCAGAGCGACCATTTACTGCTTTTATCATAAACCAACAGCCTACCTACCGCAAAGGAACAACGCGTGGCTCAAAATAAACTTTTGCTGATCGACAGCAGAGACAATAGCAAATCGCTGAATATTCACTAAACATTTCATGTGAAATAAATGTACTTTACCAAATGTACAATCCTGCTGTTTACTTTTAAACCACAGTTTCATATTCTGAATTGTGGCCACTGAGTTGTAAGCTGATCTAACACCCTTTGTACTGCAAAGGAACATCGCGTGCCTCAATATTAACTTTTGTGGATCGACAACAAAGACAAATACAAATTGCTGAATATTCTCTAAACATTTGGGGGCCAATTCATAGAATTCGGCGCACAAGTGGCGCACGCGGCTGGCGCACAGTGTGCGCGTGCGGTAGTCTGCGCCAGCCGCGTGTGCCGAAACACATTCAGGCGCACAGCGGATTCATGGATTCCAACATCCACAACCAGCCGTGGCGCACAGTGGCGCAGCGACCCTGCAGCAGCGTCAGTTACGCCCCCAAGAACGCCCCTCGCGCAGGGAAAAGCCATCAAAATCCCCAATCCAGCGCAAAGGGCAGCAGCAAACGCAGAGCGGGGAGCGTGTATTTCAGGGGTGTGCGGGTGTACCCACACGCGATAGGCCTGGGTACGTGTATTACAGGGGTGCGTGAGAAATTCTACACGCGATTGTCCTGGGTACGTGGATTTCAGGGGTGCGCGAGAAATTCTACACGCGATTGGCCTGGTTACGTGTATTACATTGGTGCGCGAGAAAATCTACACGCGATTGGGCTGGGTACGTGGATTTCAGGGGTGCGCGAGAAATTCTACACGCGATTGGCCTGGGTATGTGGATTCCAGGGGTGCGCGAGAAAATCTACATGCGATTGGCCTGGGTACGTGGATTTCAGGGGTGCGCGAGAAAATCTACACGCGATTGGCCTGGAAACGTGTATTACAGGGGTGCGCGAGAAATTCTACACGCGATTGGCCTGGTTACGTGTATTACAGGGGTGCGCGAGAAAATCTACACGCGATTGGGCTGGGTACGTGGATTTCAGGGGTGCGCGAGAAATTCTACACGCTATTGGCCTGGGTACGTGGATTTCAGGGGTGCGCGAGAAAATCTACACGCGATTGGCCTGGGTACGTGGATTTCAGGGGTGTGCGAGAAAATCTACACGCGATTGGCCTGGGTACGTGTATTCCGGGGGTGCGCGAGAAATTCTACACGCGATTGGCCTGGGTACGTGTATTACAGGGGTGCGCGAGAAAATCGACACGCGATTGGGCTGGGTACGTGGATTTCAGGGGTGCGCGAGAAATTTTACACGCGATTGGCCTGGGTACGTGGATTTCAGGGGTGCGCGAGAAAATCTACACGCGATTGGGCTGGGTACATGGATTTCAGGGGTGCGCGAGAAACTCTACACGCGAATGGCCTGGGTACGTGTATTCCGGGGGTGCGCGAGAAATTCTACACGCGATTGGCCTGGGTACGTGTATTACAGGGGTGCGCGAGAAATCCTACACGCGATTGGGCCTGTGCGAGTGGGGCAGTGTATTACGTGGGTGTGCGGGAAGTTGAAGAGGTGAATTGCCAGTGTGGGTCCTCCCAGGTCTCCCCTCTACCCCCTCCTCGACCTCTGCAGGCAGCCCACACCACAGGGGACTACCCTGCACCCCTGGTCATGTCCCGCAGGCAGCCCATCCACCATGGGCATGCCCCCCAGCCAAGCCACATGTCCCCTTGCACCCCCACCCCCCAGCACTGTGGGGCACCTGCCAGCAGGCCCCCAACCATGTCCCCTTGCACCCCCACCCCCCAGCACTGTGGGGCACCTGCCAGCAGGCCCCCAACCATGTCCCACTCATGTCCCCCTGCACCCCCACCCCCCAGCAGGCCCCCAACTATGTCCCCTTGCACCCCCACCCCCCAGCAGGCCCCCACTCATGTCCCCCTGCACCCCCACCCCCCAGCACTGTGGGGCACCTGCCAGCAGGCCCCCAACCATGTCCCACTCATGTCCCCCTGCACCCCCACCCCCCAGCACTGTGGGGCACCTGCCAGCAGGCCCCCAACCATGTCCCCTTGCACCCCCACCCTCCAGCAGGCCCACACTCATGACCCCCTGCCCCCAGTCCTGACGAAACGCAATCATGGCAGTAATGGCCAGCATACCCAGCACAAACACCCAGCCAAGGATTGCATCCACCCACATAGTAGATGCAATTACATGATACAACCCCAATGGCAAGTATGTAAATGAACACATGTCCGTCACACACACATACACAATGGGTGCAAGTGAATGTCAAAACCCATATCATGACATGCATGAAACCAATGAGAAAATACCACAAATGTAAGTAATAAATATACGTATTAAAGATGAAAATGAAGTAAAGAAAAAAAACACACAACAATGGGGATGACAAAACAAATGGTCCATGTCCGAGAACTAATAGAAAAAATCAAAAAACAAAGGAATCCAAAAACTAATGTAGTCCAAAGAAAAATAATGGGGGGAGAAAATAAGGAAAAACCATTGCCACATGGTGAACACAAATATAAATCCAACAGCTGTTTTCCAAACACCAAACTATGTACAAGAATATCCCAGGGTCCATGAGCCCAACACCATAAATGAAACCTACTACTACTAACTAATGAAAAAAATATATACAGAAAAGTGGCCATTGTCCGAGCGGTCCAAAAAAAACTTAAAAAATAAAGGAAACCTAACACTAACTAACTAAAGAACTATATACAATGGCAGCGGGCAAGTCCTGCGGCTCACTCTGTGATGTTGCCGGCCAGGGCATCATCGAACTCCATGTCGATGTCCCGGAGGCGGGACTCTGTCCTGGCCCCGAGGTCTCACAGGGACAACCCCGTGTCCACCTCAAACTCCCTGCGAGCTTCCTCGAGGCACTCAGCCCGCCTCAACGCCTGACGCATGGAGAACTCCGCCCTGACCATGGTGAGCCGCTCCTCTTCCGCCCGCTGCCGCTCCGCACCTATCCGCTGGACCAACTGCTCCCACATGGAAGACACTGCCATCCCAGGGTTCTCCTGCCCTCCGGCCGATGCCTGCCCCTCTGATCTTGATGGCCCCGGGCCATGATGCCTCCCACGTCGAGCCTGCTGCTGCCTCCGACGCCACTGCCTCTGCCAGCACGACGGCATCCAGGCTGATGGAATCCACCGATGCCGTCGTGCACGTGCCCTGCCAGATGATGCCGGCACATCCTCCATCTGCAGGGGGACAGTTGCTGGTGTGTCCACCCCTGCTGGACCTTCGACTCCCGACTGTGGCAGGGATGGGGTCCCCACCGAGCTGGCTGCGTTGGCCGGGGCAGGTCCACAGGGGGCCCTGGTGGCATCTGGGCCGGAAGACGGCATGGAGCACGACTGGCGCATAGCCCCCACAGAGGAGGAGAGGGTCGCCAGAAGGCCACACACATGTAGGAAACCCCCGACCATGGCGGCTCCCAAATGGTTCACGTACGCACGGTGCTCTTCGTGATGATGTGCATGCTCCTCCCGGGAAGCATGCACCTCATCACGAATGCCAGCCGTGCGCAACGCGACACCAATCAGGACCCTCTCCACACGGCCAGAGGTCCACTCGTCCGCAGGTAGAGGAGTGTCAGATGACATGGACATCTCCCCTACCTGCGGACGGGCCTGTGATGGGGCATCCCTGCTGGTGCATGGTGGTGCAGTCACAGTGTCAGGGACAGTGACATGCACAGGCACCTCCACGGCGACCTGTGCTGCCTCCTGCCCCTGGCCCTGGACTGCACCACTTGCACCAGCGGGGATGCCCCCACCAGGCCCCATGTGTGGCTCAGTAGCGGCCTCCTCCCCCTCTGTGGAAACCACCAACCTGGATGTCTCCACGCCGTCTTCCGCCGGTGCAAGCCCCTGTGGGGGCTCACCCACCCCTTCCGCTGCAGCCGTGGCGGCATCCCCGCCGCTCTGCTCCACAGCGCCTTCTCCGCCCTCTTCTTCACTTGCCACTGTGTAGAGGGAGACATAGATCACAAGCATCAGGGTACTGTACAATGGTCCCCTAGACAGGAAGCAACAGCAGATGAGTGGCACTGTCATACATCACTTCCATCATGTCCCTCCACAACACATGGGTCAGTGCAGGCAAAACACATACAGTAACAGGCATGGCACAGGCCATGGACATTGGCATACATGACCAAGGGCCTCATGATTCATACAATGTTGGTTTCAAACTCACATGCATCATGGGTCTTTCCATCACATGCACACACCTCACCGTAGTTCCATCCATCTGGCCTCGTGCACCACAGACGCAGTGGATACAAGGTTGACTAGGCTGCATCAGTGAATCTGAACATTGTCACAGACATGTGTCATGCATCCATGGCGGTGACAAGTCACAGACACGCAGGTCAGACACACACACATGGACACCATACGTGTACATGGGACCAGCACCCATCCCTCACCCCCACCCATGTCCAGGAACAGAGACTGCCATGCTTCCATGTGTCCATTCCGCACAGAGCCCCCCATGTTGCAATAGAACACATCACTGTACTCACATGCCTGACCATGATGTCCCTGCACACACACATATGTACATGGCCTATGTCACACATACAGGCAGGTATCAGACAACCAGCACACTGCAACATGCCCTGTCTCACTCAGCAATGCTTGGCCACTTACCGGCCAACTCCAGATGGGTCTGCTCCGAAGGATCTGGGCGTGGAGCGCTGGGTCTACGCGTTCCAGGACCCTCATCTGGATGTCACTCAGGCGTGCCCGGCCCCCCTCCGTGAGGCGCCGGGCCTTATTGAGGGTCCTGGCCCTCAAGTCCTCCCAGCGCTTCTTGATGTGCTTGATGTCGCGGGTTGCCACCCCCTCCGCGTTGATGGCAACCACTACATCGTCCCAGATCCTCTCCCGTCCTTCCTTGTTGGCGCGTGGTCTTCCGAAGAGGGCATCATAATGCCCCAGGACATGCTCCACCAGGACACCAACTTCCTTCTCACTGAAGCTGGTGGCCCTCTGCCTCTCTGGCTGGGGGTCGCCACTGGTCTCAGATGGTGCTTGCCCCGACATGGCAACCCCCGAGGCAGGCGTGGGTGGGCAACTGGGTCCTGGGGCTGGGCTGTGGAGCGATGGTATCCCAGTCGGGAGTCTACTGTTCCAGCAGGGGTGGACACAGCAACTGGACCCCTGCAGATGGCTGATGTGCAGGCACCAAATGGCAGGGCACGGTGGCAGCAGGCAGGCAGGCAGGCAGCAGCAGATGGCACGTGGGAGGCTGCTCGGGGCACTGGGGGGCAGTGATTCGGCCTTCTGGGCAGGAGCGTGGTCTTCCGTGTGTATTCGCGTGGCCAGCTTGATACGGAGTGATTTGGCACGTGAAAAATCTGCACGTCAGCGTGTAATTCGAGAAAAGGCCCTTAGCGCGTAAGCGCGTCTGCACGCATATGCATTTTCATTGGACCAAAGGCCCTCAGTGCGTGAGCGCGTCTGTGACGTGACGTGCGAGGGTGTATCCCTCATTGCACGTGATGACAGAACACACGTGGATTTCAACCAATCGCGTGTGAAAGTTCACGGCACCCCGGAACACACGCACCCAGGCTAATCGCGTGTAGAATTTCTCGCGCACCCCTGTAATACACGTACCCAGCCCAATCGCGTGTGGAACAACCCGCCCACCCGGAAACACACGTACACAGGCTAATCGCGTGTGGAACTACCCGCGCACCCGGAAACACACGTACCCAGGCTAATCGCGTGTAGAATTTCTCGCGCACCCCTGTAATACACGTACCCAGCCCAATCGCGTGTAGATTTTCTCGCACACCCCTGTAATACACGTACCCAGCCCAATCGCGTGTAGATTTTCTCGCGCACCCCTGTAATACACGTACCCAGCCCAATCGCGTGTACGCTCGCTCCCCTCCAATCACACACAATGACACCCGAATACGGGAAACACGTGCACGGCAAAAGAAGTGCACAGGCGTCAACGAGTCCGCACACACGGAGGCGTCCCGCGGACAGCATAAAAGTGCGCGCAAACAACAAACGCGTATATACAGCGACGATGAATGCCCCATTTGTTACTGCACTGATCGTGGGACACCGCAGGAGGAGGAGAATAGCCAGGGCACGCATTTTTGCACCACGGACAAGCCTTTTTGGGATGCCTGACGACCAGGTCTACGGCAGGTATAGGTTTCCACCCCATATCATCCTAGACCTGGTCAGGGAGTGGGAAGATGACCTCACATCCCCCACCCTTTGCTCCCAAGCATTGAGCCCTTTGGAGAAGCTGCTCAATGTCTTGCATTTTTTGGCCACTGGGTCGTTTCAGCGGACCACTGCCATAGTGGGGGGGTCTCACAGGCCACGCAGTCACGCTGCCTACACCAGGTACTGGCAATCATGACAGCGCACCCCTCAGTCCGCAGGCACATATACATGCCCAGAACACCCGCAGAAAGGCAGGCCGTTGTCCTGGATTTTTACAGGGTGGCACACTTCCCCAAAGTGCTAGGTGCCATAGATTGCACCCATGTGGCCCTACGTCCACCTAGGGCCACTGAGCACATCTACCGAAACCGCAAGCACTGGCATTCCATCAATGTACAGGTGGTATGAGATGCAAAGGGAATCATCACCTCTGTCTATGCAAACTACCCTGGCTCCACCCATGACAGTTTCATATACAGAATGTCCGCCCTGAGCCGGGCCCTGGAAGCTGGGCAGCATGGCGACACATGGCTCCTAGGTCAGTACAAATGCCCTTGCACATGCATGCAAGTCACACACAGACAAATATCCCAACCCTAATAATCTCAATTATTATCACCTCCCCAGGGGACAGTGCCTACCCTCTGAGCAAACACATGATGACGCCAATCCGGAACCCCACCACACCACCCCAGGTAAGATACAACACCGCCCATATTGCAACCAGGGACATAGTGGAGCGCACATTCGGAGTGCTGAAGTCACGTTTCCGCTCCCTTGACCGCTCTGGTGGGCAACTACTCTATGCACCACCAGTAGTGTGCAGGATCATTGTGGCAGCATGTGTCCTGCACAATGTTGCAACACGGCAGGGCGTCCCGGTGGACATGGTGGTGCCCCCACATCCCCAACCACAGGCACAGGAGCTGCCCATGGGAGGGGACAGGGCACGTGGCGAGGAAGCCCGGACCCAGCTTGTGGCCACATTTTTCACCTAAACTCCCACCCCTGCGGAGTGCACACAGGCCTGGCACATACCAGGTGACAATCGATGATGACAAAGTGACAGTCAACTGTCACAACCCTACCACCCTGAGATAGTTGCCATGGAAGTGCCACATCGTCTGCATCCCTAGCTACTTAAACACAAGCTATCCTGTGCAACCAAAATGCACACATATGACATGTGACATGACATGGGCCATACACAAGTATTCCAAGGCGCAATGAGGCAGGGGGGGGAACAAGGGAACACAGAGAACGGTACTACTAGGCCAGGTGTCATTGAGATTGTGCAAGTGCAGGGGTAGGGGGAAGGGAAAAGTGCAAGGGGAAGCTTGGGGGGGAGTCCAGTACAGGGGAAGTAGGCCAAAAAAATAATACATAGGTCGCCTGGTGGCAACTGCAAAGGTAAGTGCAGACAAGTGCTGGGAAGGGAAGGTTGTAGGGATAGAGAGACAGTACTGCAGTGCAGGGGTTGCCAGGGTGGCAGTGCAAGTGGACAGTGGCTGGGCCAGGGACCGAGGTTGGTGAGAGTGTCCCAGTAGCAGCTCCTGTGCAGTTCCAGTGAAGAATTCTGCAAGGGAGAGGCAGAAAGTAAGCAGAAGCAAAGAGGAAGGTCTTGAGGTGCTTCCAGAACTGGAGATGGTTCCCCTCAAGTTCAAGTCAGGCAGGAAGTCTGTTCCAGGGGGAGGGCCCTGCTGCAGAGAGAAACCTACCCCCAGCTAGTTGCTCTGAGAAGCGGATGACCTGGACATGCAAGGTGTGCATCACACACACCTGCAAAACAGGCCATGGCCATCACTGTCATGTCAGTCAAACCCTCCCAAACATCAACATGACATGGCAAGCAATACCCATACACCGACGCAGTAACGATAAGGTACACATTGCCATGTCCTAAATGTACAGTGGCATCGGACAATGATGCCTGACCCGGAATCAGATGAAATGACAGACCAACAAAATGTCCCACCCAAAATAAGTTGTTTCCAAATGCATTGCAACAGTCGTAGACGTGACATCACAATGAATGCCTGTCTATATGCACATTATGCATTGCAAAATCAACACTGCAGCTCATGTGTGCAGTGTCCCACTCCTGCATCACACTGCTCAGCGCACAGCACAGTGAACAGCCATTGCGTGTGATGCACACCCTGAGCATCACATCTAAGTGACAGACTACATCAAACATCAAATTAGGCATGTACTGGAACCATATTCGGTCACAGAACATGTGCTGCCGGGACACAGTGGGCACCAGAAGGCAAACAGTGTACACGTGGATATGCAAGGGTGGGAGTACATGGAGTGCATCCGAGTGCAAGTGTGTGGTTCTGCAGGGACATACACTCCACATATGCATGTGCACTCAAGTGACCATCAGTGTTCCCTACACATCACATGTGAACATCCACCATGTGTACACCCCAGCATGTCAAACCACAACTATCCCCTCGCACCTGAAAGGAAAACACAACACATGAACAGGCATTGATCAGCAGAACACAACATGTACATAGGACAACAACATTACAATGTCAGAGTTCCCATCACACTGCAGGGCAATGCAACTATCAACAAAAACCCCCCCTCCCGCGCAAATGACCATGGCCCACTGAACAACTGCACCTGGGTCATGGAGCCTCCAACCCTCATTTCCACCTGGCCACAGGATCACCTTTACCCTTCGTGTCCATCTCCCACCTTGTGTGTAAAAAGATGCCTGAACCCTCAGAATCCACACTCATTTCCAAAATCACAAAATCCAAGGCATGAAAACGAACCCAAACACCCTCCAGTAGATGACTTGACGTAGCAGTACCTCACAAACGCCAAGTACTACCACAATGATGCAACAACCAAGGTAGCACAGCAAAACAATGTCACGACAGGATGTGAGACATGTGTGGTACATGACATAGGATGATGCACCATGAATGGATGTGTACTGTTACAGGTCCCCTGTACAGGCGCGGGAGTCTCATGAAACAACCACCCACACCATGTCCCGGGTGCCTGCAAGGTCAAACTCACACAGGCCCCTGAGATCATGGTGGGGAATGAGGTTCAGGGATATGCAGTCGGGACAGGTGTAGACACACTGGATGACTGGAATGAGTGGCAGGTGAGGGGAGGAGGAATGACACATGAAACTAGGGAATGCACGAAAATGTACAACCTGCATCATTGTCATGGCCTTCTGTAGTCCAGGCTCAGGAGTGGTACGAACCAACCACCCCCTCTAGGGTTTTGGCGCCTGCAAGTTCGGGGGTTACACAGGCATCCGCAACCCCAGTGGGGAAAGAGGGTCAGGGAACGTTGCTTGGATAGGCACGGGAAGCAGGAACACCGGGTAGAGGGCACAGGTTTCATAATTGCATAGGATCACGGGTGATTAGGGAAAAAAAACATACCAAATCGGACCACACATACATCCATGCATCAGTACACTCCACAGCAAGCCTATGCAGGGCAGTTTGTAAGGAAAACAACAAGACACTTAGCTCTGGTTTTGAGTGCTGGCCTCCTGCCTGCGCACTCTCAGGGCCGGTTACAGGAGCACTGCAATGCTGCAAAGAGAGACACAGTCAACAACCTGTATGTGCCAATTACACTAAAACACAACACAAAACATGCCCCATAGCAACACACTACTCTACAAACAGACAATCAGTGCTCGATGCTTCGTAACCATATATAACATCACCCCTGTGACGGGTCATGCACAGTCAATGCAGTAAGTCAGGCGCTGGTGGGTGCGTGGCAAATGGAACACAAATGTGTCACAATTCACACAACATGCAATGTTCCCTGGGTAAGCAGACAGACCCATATGGCAAGCCATGACTACAGAGCAAGTTGCGTACCACCATGACCAAAACAAAGTTGGCAGTGCATTTATCATGAAGTACGTGGAATAGACATGCACTGCACCCAAGTATGTCCCTTGCTGTATGTCCCTGTGAGCTGCCCCTTTCCATGTCTCGGAAGGCTACATGGTTGATACAAGTGCCTCAATGAACCTTGTTGTACCGCAGGGTATGTGCCACTGCCTCTGCATGTGTCCCAGACAACCCTACTATCAACAGCCATCAGTCCACAAACACATCTGAGCTGCATTGTGTGCTTCAACACCAATATTCGTCTAAGCTCACCCTCAGTGCTGTGACTAAGCCCCCATGTGCAAGTCGCCTGGTGCAAGCTTTGCTGTGTCGTGGCACCCCTGTGCTGCTCACCTTGCCTGGAGTTCCTTGGAACATGTCAGCAGTTCTAGGATGTGGGTCTGCAATCACTGTGGCTCTGCTCGTGCACACATGTGCATGTGGGCACCAACAAACGGGTCAGGAATTCCGTCGTCCAATGGGCCATGTCTGCTGGCAAAGGTGCTCTGGTGCCTCATCCCCCTGCAGAAAGTGCATGAAACAAATGATTAATGCATCAAAGTGATCTGTGTGTGTCTCATCAGGCATCTCATTACTTGACCATGTCAGAGAGTCACATCACAAATCACACCATCAGCCCGTCTTTGACTTCCAAAGTGTGGAACACTATCTACAGCATGAATTGCAACAGGCACGTGTACAGGAAAGATATGAGACATAATACACAATGCATAGCAATCAATGTCCACATTAATCATGACACACCCCTTCTAGCAAAAGCTGAACAGTGGACAATTACACCCAAATCATCCCCACTAGGGGTGTCAACACAAGTCACAAAGCACCAGACATGCCACAGATATGACAGTCCAAAGCCCTTGTGTAAAATTCTGTAACACCGAACCATCCTTGCGAGCCCATGGATAAGGGAGGCTGGAGTGGCATATGTGAGTCAAGGAACCCAAGCAGCAAACACATACACAAGACAACCATGAAGGGCCCAGCTGGAACAGACAGTGGATGCCTTCAAAAACCACAAGGCACCGCACTGTCACATGAAAGCACAATAGACTACAAATTTTAAACTAACTCAACTATTAACTAATTACACTAACTATGGAAAACCTACATTACCTATTTAAACTAACTATCAAACAGAAACTTAACTAACTAAACTAAAAGAAAAATCAAAAATAGCCACATACGACCCGGGGGGGAGGGGAGGCACCCAGGAGGGGGGAGGTACAGGGTGCTGCTCAACATCCACATGCGATGATGCTGAGCCAAAAAAAAATACCTCCATGGGCTCAACGCCTGCACAGCACGACCTATGTGGGAGATAGTTGGTCGTCTGAGTCTGGCTCATCCTGGAAAGGAGGACGTGGCACAGTAGCCTGGCCACGCCTAGCCGCAGCTTGCCCCTCGTCGGCAGCAAGTCTGCCGGACAGGTGAGCCTGGTTCTGTGTGGCGATGTTACATAGGTCTGCATGCAGAACCTCACGTGATACACGTGCTTCCTCTTGCAAGGTAGCACGTGTAACACGGAGTTCCTCCTGCAAGGCCTGGCTGGACAACCGCTGCACCTCCCGGCAAGCCTGTAGCTCAGCCGAGATGGTACGCTCAAGCTGTGCAAACCTCTCCTCTGCCTGCTGCCTCTGGGACATCATAAGGACACCCAGAGTGGATCTGAGGGAGGCATACTCCTCCCTCAGGGCATCCATGTGCGCCTCTGCGTGAGCAGCAATTGCTTGACGCAGAGACAACATTTCAGCCTGGCGTGCCCTGTCTGAGGCCGCCATGCCCAGCCTGAGCGAGCAGGCCGTGGAACGTGCCGCCTGCTGCTGGAGAAGCACCTGCCTAGCAGGGGGGAGCACAGATCGGGCCACACGCTCCATGCTGTCAGCGATGTTCTCCATTGCTGCCCCCTGCCGTTCGGAATTGGCAGTCATGTCTTGCTCCCACTCAGTATACAGCGGTTGCGCGCGGCGACCGCGTTGCCGGGCTTGACCCCTGCGGGACCCAAGGACCGGGGGTCCTCGCTGTGTTGGCACCGCCTGCGGCTGCATGACTACATGCCTCCGTCGACGTGATGTCCCAGGCACATCAGTGACTGGTGTGGAGGGTGACCCTGCGTCCCGATCCACCACCACGGGCGGAGGAACCAAGACTGTCTGATCCCTCAGTGCAGGTGTCGCAGACAGAGGAGTGTCCACATCAGAATCACTCACCCCTGACACATGGACTTGATGCTCATCCAACTCAACATGGACGTCAGAGTCGTCATCAAGGCTGGACTCATAGGCAGCCAGAGACAGGATGGACTGCAGCACTTGGGGGTTTTCGTGGCCTACCACCCCACGACCCCCACTAGTGCCGGGTTGATGTGGTCTTACCAACCCTGTGTCTGGCATGACAACACCATCCTCTGCATCCATTGCGTCATCACCTGAAAAATAGAGAGGAAAAGGTCACTACACATGTCAGAAGCACACAACACACACACACACACCGACAGCAAAGGCATCCGGCAGACATGTGACACACAACATATGACCTGGCATGCATGCTGGGTCTACTTTGATTAGCTACTGTGATCAGACCTGTTGAAAGGTGGCAGTTTGCATCGAAGTGGGTCTATGCAATGCTGAAAATGTGTACGCCACTCACTACCTACATGTACAAGCACTCCATGGTGTGTGCCAGGAAATGTGAAGGCAGTGCAATGTCAAATTCAGACATCACGTGCATTGTGTATTCAATGTGTACCATGTCTAGCAGCCAAGCACCCCTCCACCCCAGTACCAAAGCAGGGATGCCTAGCATGGTATCAAAAGGCTGCCCATACACCTGTGTATTGACAAGCAGTGTTGACTGGCATCAACAGCTTAATGTGATTCAAATTACAACACTGCAAATGATGCTGGGACAGTGGGCAGGACACATGATGGAAGATCCGGAGGCCGGCCACGTGTGAAGAAGACACGACAAGAGTTGGACAGAGTCATTGGCCATTGAACAGGCTGAGGCCTGTGAGCCACACAGATTGTCAGAGCCTAAACATGTGTGCAACGCAGGACTGAGCCACAGTTGACATGGGGAGGCCGATAATATGGCAGGCAATGTATGTAACCAAGGACTCATATTACAGTGATCATCCAGTCAAGGATACATAGGGGCATGCGTGCAATGCACATGGAGCATGAATGGGCACTCATGTCCCTGCGGGACATCTGACCCATGCACAGTACAAGTGGGATACCCTGCATCGAGTACTAAGGCTGTACCACACGGCATATGTCTGGCAGTTTCTGAGCTGCAAGTTAGCATCTACACAGGACACATGAACAAGAAACTACACATTGGCAAGAATGTAGCAGACCAGTGCAAAGGTGGAACTGGGGTGCAGAGTGGCGGAGGAGGGGCAAGGGAGCATGCCCACATGGAGTCCCGCATGCAGGCAGAGGAGACATGCATGACGGTAGCATTGCATTACTTACACATCAGAACCATGTACACGTCACATGTAGCAGCAATCATGCACAACACATCCCACAAGTGAAACACACACGTCCTCAACAACTACGCATCAACACTCACTGGACTGGGCATCAAAGTCCAGCATCTCTCCCACACCTTCGACCAATTCTGGTGGTATGAACTCCGCAACGAGAGCCTCATGCGGAGTGAGTTCTTCCTCCTCTGGTGCAGGCCCACCGCCAGTCACCAGAGTCAAGTTGTAATTTGAGGCACGCTTAGCCTTAGTGCTGCGCTTGATGTCATTCCAGCGCTTTTTGCACTCCTGCGCCGTGCGCACCTCATGGCCGAATGAACTGACATGTTCCGCAACATGCTTCCAGTGGGTGTCACGTTGGGCAGCCGTAGTCTGACTATTTGCACCCACTAGCATGTCATGGCTGTGTCCCCGCACGTAGTCCACGAGGAAGTCCAGTTCCTGCTTACAGAAAGGCTTCTTCCTCGACGTGCAGGAGGTCGTGGCTGTGTGTGGGGTCCCAGCCTGTGCTGCAGGTGCAACCTTCCTCCTCTTGGACAGTGGCGCAGACCCTGGCTGGCTAATGCCGCCCTGACCAGTATGGCCAGTGGGTTCGGTGGATTGAGCCGAGGGAGTGGCAGGTGGAGGGATGACCAAAGGCCTGACTTGTGTCAGTGGCAGCTGGGTGCCCACTAATGGACCCTGCGCAGCAACATCAGCTGTGGCAGGGTCATTGACCGCAACGGTCCTGGTTGGCAGACTCACAACCGGGGTGCTGTTGGGTGCATCTGCCCCTGCACTTGCCAACACCCGGCTGTTCGGGGCAGCAGATGACATGACTGCCCCAGGGACACGTGTCTTGGTCTGAGCAGCCCGGCGTGCCCCTATGGTTTCCCCCCTGGCCTGTTGGAGATCTACCAAGGGCTCTTCAAGTGCCAACGCAGCCTGCGCTGGCAGACCCTGAGCCTGGGTGGCGGTGTCCACAGCTGCACCTGCAGCTACCGCTGCCCTTGGGCCCGTGGCAGTCAATGGAACGGACTGCCGGGTCATACGGGTGCCAGTGCCAGATGCAGGAGCTGCATCCCCCGGAACCACAGGGGGTGGTGGCATGGCTGCACCAACACATGGCACAACATTGTGCTCAAGTGGCGCACCCCTGCCTCTTCCCCCTCTGTGGCTGCCCTGGACACCCTGGAGTCCCCCTACTCCCTGGTCACCACAGCCACGTCCCCGACCACGCCCGCCACGAGTAGTACGCCCAGCTGAGGCGCCCCTCACCTTTGGTGGCCTCCCAACCATGGCACAGATGTAATAGTGCTGGCACAGATGGAGTGGTGCCAATGGGAGGTGTACAGCACAATTGACCTGGGCAATTGGGGTGAAGGGGGTGGGAAGCAAGATGTTAACAGCCCCCCTGCACCTGCAAGGCTGTATGTGACCCCGGTGATGTGGTGACGGGTCACGCAACACTCAGGCACCCCAAAACTGCAGTAAAACCGTGCACGCAACCCTGCAGCCTACGTGCGTGGATTTAACCTCCCGCAGTACGCGGTGGCACCCAGTAACACGAATAACGCGTACGCGTGGGACACGCAGGCTACGATGACATCGAAAATGGGTGCAATACACAGGGGCACCCGCAGTGGGAAAAGGAGCGTTTGCGACTCACCGTCTGACTAGCGCGATGCAGAAAAACACGCGTAGCCAATACCCCCGCCAAAAGAAGAGATACGTCCTTGAGAGCTGTGAAGTAGATGGCGCGCGAAACAACTGGAAGCAGCAACACACGTCGGTCTCCACGGAAGGCACGTACAGCGAACTGCTGGGCCCGCTCACCTTTAACCCGTGCTGAGGGAAACGCATGCGCGTCACGTCACATGCGGACGTGCAGTTTTTCACGCGATTACGCGTATTACACGAGGACGTGCAGTTTTTCACGCGTGATTACGCGCACTACACGCGGACGTGCAGTTTTCCACACGCGATTAGCCTGGGTACGTGTGTTTCCGGGTGCGCGGGTAGTTCCACACGCGATTAGCCTGGGTACGTGTGTTTCCGGGTGCGCGGGTAGTTCCACACGCGATTAGCCTGGGTACGTGTGTTTCCGGGTGCGCGGGTAGTTCCACACGGGATTAGCCTGGGTACGTGTGTTTCCGGGTGCGCGGGTAGTTCCACACGCGATTAGCCTGGGTACGTGTGTTCCGGGGTGCCATGAACTTTCACACGCGATTGGTTGAAATCCACGTGTGTTCTGTCATCACGTGCAATGAGGGATACACCCTCGCACATCACGTCACAGACGCGCTCACGCGCTGAGGGCCTTTGGTCCAATGAAAATGCGTATGCGTGCAGACGCGCTTACGCGCTAAGGGCTTTTCCTCGAATTACACGCTGACGTGCAGATTTTTCACGTGCCAAATCACTCCGTATCAAGCTGGCCACGCGAATACACACGGAAGACCACGCTCCTGCCCAGAAGGCCGAATCACTGCCCCCCAGTGCCCCGAGCAGCCTCCCACGTGCCATCTGCTGCTGCCTGCCTGCCTGCCTGCCTGCCTGCTGCCACCGTGCCCTGCCATTTGGTGCCTGCACATCAGCCATCTGCAGGGGTCCAGTTGCTGTGTCCACCCCTGCTGGAACAGTAGACTCCCGACTGGGATACCATCGCTCCACAGCCCAGCCCCAGGACCCAGTTGCCCACCCACGCCTGCCTCGGGGGTCGCCATGTCGGGGCAAGCACCATCTGAGACCAGTGGCGACCCCCAGCCAGAGAGGCAGAGGGCCACCAGCTTCAGTGAGAAGGAAGTTGGTGTCCTGGTGGAGCATGTCCTGGGGCATTATGATGCCCTCTTCGGAAGACCACGCGCCAACAAGGAAGGACGGGAGAGGATCTGGGACGATGTAGTGGTTGCCATCAACGCGGAGGGGGTGGCAACCCGCGACATCAAGCACATCAAGAAGCGCTGGGAGGACTTGAGGGCCAGGACCCTCAATAAGGCCCGGCGCCTCGCGGAGGGGGGCCGGGCACGCCTGAGTGACATCCAGATGAGGGTCCTGGAACGCGTAGACCCAGCGCTCCACGCCCAGATCCTTCGGAGGCAGACCCATCTGGAGTTGGCCGGTAAGTGGCCAAGCATTGCTGTGTGAGACAGGGCATGTTGCAGTGTGCTGGTTGTCTGATACCTGCCTGTATGTGTGACATAGGCCATGTACGTATGTGTGTGTGCAGGGACATCATGGTCAGGCATGTGAGTACAGTGATGTGTTCTATTGCAACATGGGGGGCTCTGTGCGGAATGGACACATGGAAGCATGGCAGTCTCTGTTCCTGGACATGGGTGGGGGTGAGGGATGGGTGCTGGTCCCATGTACACGTATGGTGTCCATGTGTGTGTGTCTGACCTGCGTGTCTGTGACTTGTCACCGCCATGGATGCATGACACATGTCTGTGACAATGTTCAGATTCACTGATGCAGCCTAGTCAACCTTGTATCCACTGCGTCTGTGGTGCACGAGGCCAGATGGATGGAACTACGGTGAGGTGTGTGCATGTGATGGAAAGACCCATGATGCATGTGAGTTTGAAACCAACATTGTATGAATCATGAGGCCCTTGGTCATGTATGCCAATGTCCATGGCCTGCGCCATGCCTGTTACTGTATGTGTTTTGCCTGCACTGACCCATGTGTTGTGGAGGGACATGATGGAAGTGATGTATGACAGTGCCACTCATCTGCTGTTGCTTCCTGTCTAGGGGACCATTGTACAGTACCCTGATGCTTGTGTTCTATGTCTCCCTCTACACAGTGGCAAGTGAAGAAGAGGGCGGAGAAGGCGCTGTGGAGCAGAGCGGCGGGGATGCCGCCACGGCTGCAGCGGAAGGGGTGGGTGAGCCCCCACAGGGGCTTGCACCGGCGGAAGACGGCGTGGAGACATCCAGGTTGGTGGTTTCCACAGAGGGGGAGGAGGCCGCTACTGAGCCACACATGGGGCCTGGTGGGGGCATCCCCGCTGGTGCAAGTGGTGCAGTCCAGGGCCAGGGGCAGGAGGCAGCACAGGTCGCCGTGGAGGTGCCTGTGCATGTCACTGTCCCTGACACTGTGAATGCACCACCATGCACCAGCAGGGATGCCCCATCCCAGGCCCGTCCGCAGGTAGGGGAGATGTCCATGTCATCTGACACTCCTCTACCTGCGGACGAGGGGACCCCTGGCCGTGTGGAGAGGGTCCTGATTGGTGTCGCGTTGCGCACGGCTGGCATTCGTGATGAGGTGCATGCTTCCCGGGAGGAGCATGCACATCATCACGAAGAGCACCGTGCGTACGTGAACCATTTGGGAGCCGCCATGGTCGGGGGTTGCCTACATGTGTGTGGCCTTCTGGCGACCCTCTCCTCCTCTGTGGGGGCTATGCGCCAGTCGTGCTCCATGCCGTCTTCCGGCCCAGATGCCACCAGGGCCCCCTGTGGACCTGCCCCGACCAACGCAGCCAGCTCGGTGGGGACCCCATCCCTGCCACAGTCGGGAGTCGAAGGTCCAGCAGGGGTGGACACACCAGCAACTGTCCCCCTGCAGATGGAGGATGTGCCGGCATCATCTGGCAGGGCACGTGCACGATGGCATCGGTGGATTCCATCAGCCTGGATGCCGTCGTGCTGGCAGAGGCAGTGGCGTCGGAGGCAGCAGCAGGCTCGACGTGGGAGGCATCATGGCTCGGGGCCATCAAGATCAGAGGGGCAGGCATCGGCCGGAGGGCAGGAGAACCCTGGGATGGCAGTGTCTTCCGTGTGGGAGCAGTTGGTCCAGCGGATAGGTGCGGAGCGGCAGCGGGCGGAAGAGGAGCGGCTCACCATGGTCAGGGCGGAGTTCTCCATGCGTCGGGCGTTGAGGCGGGCTGAGTGCCTCGAGGAAGCTCGCAGGGAGTTTGAGGTGGACACGGGGTTGTCCCTGCGAGACCTCGGGGCCAGGACAGAGTCCCGCCTCCGGGACATCGACATGGAGTTCGATGATGCCCTGGCCGGCAACATCACAGAGTGAGCCGCAGGACTTGCCCGCTGCCATTGTATATAGTTCTTTAGTTAGTTAGTGTTAGGTTTCCTTTATTTTTTAAGTTTTTTTTGGACCGCTCGGACAATGGCCACTTTTCTGTATATATTTTTTTCATTAGTTAGTAGTAGTAGGTTTCATTTATGGTGTTGGGCTCATGGACCCTGGGATATTCTTGTACATAGTTTGGTGTTTGGAAAACAGCTGTTGGATTTATATTTGTGTTCACCATGTGGCAATGGTTTTTCCTTATTTTCTCCCCCCATTATTTTTCTTTGGACTACATTAGTTTTTGGATTCCTTTGTTTTTTGATTTTTTCTATTAGTTCTCGGACATGGACCATTTGTTTTGTCATCCCCATTGTTGTGTGTTTTTTTTCTTTACTTCATTTTCATCTTTAATACGTATATTTATTACTTACATTTGTGGTATTTTCTCATTGGTTTCATGCATGTCATGATATGGGTTTTGACATTCACTTGCACCCATTGTGTATGTGTGTGTGACGGACACGTGTTCATTTACATACTTGCCATTGGGGTTGTATCATGTAATTGCATCTACTATGTGGGTGGATGCAATCCTTGGCTGGGTGTTTGTGCTGGGTATGCTGGCCATTACTGCCATGATTGCGTTTCGTCAGGACCTGGGGGCAGGGGGTCATGAGTGTGGGCCTGCTGGGGGGTGGGGGTGCAAGGGGACATGGTTGGGGGCCTGCTGGCAGGTGCCCCACAGTGCTGGGGGATGGGGGTGCAGGGGGACATGAGTGGGACATGGTTGGGGGCCTGCTGGCAGGTGCCCCACAGTGCTGGGGGGTGGGGGTGCAGGGGGACATGAGTGGGGGCCTGCTGGGGGTGCAAGGGGACATGGTTGGGGGCCTGCTGGGGGGTGGGGGTGCAGGGGGACATGAGTGGGACATGGTTGGGGGCCTGCTGGCAGGTGCCCCACAGTGCTGGGGGGTGGGGGTGCAAGGGGACATGGTTGGGGGCCTGCTGGCAGGTGCCCCACAGTGCTGGGGGGTGGGGGTGCAAGGGGACATGTGGCTTGGCTGGGGGGCATGCCCATGGTGGATGGGCTGCCTGCGGGACATGACCAGGGGTGCAGGGTAGTCCCCTGTGGTGTGGGCTGCCTGCAGAGGTCGTGGAGGGGGTAGAGGGGAGACCTGGGAGGACCCACACTGGCAATTCACCTCTTCAACTTCCCGCACACCCACGTAATACACTGCCCCACTCGCACAGGCCCAATCGCGTGTAGGATTTCTCGCGCACCCCTGTAATACACGTACCCAGGCCAATCGCGTGTAGAATTTCTTGCGCACCCCCGGAATACACGTACCCAGGCCATTCGCGTGTAGATTTTCTCGCGCACCCCTGAAATCCACGTACCCAGCCCAATCGCGTGTAGATTTTCTCGCGCACCCCTGAAATCCACGTACCCAGGCCAATCACGTGTAAAATTTCTCGCGCACCCCTGAAATCCACGTACCCAGCCCAATCGCGTGTAGATTTTCTCGCGCACCCCTGTAATACACGTACCCAGGCCAATCGCGTGTAGAATTTCTCGCGCACCCCCGGAATACACGTACCCAGGCCAATCACGTGTAGATTTTCTCGCGCACCCCTGAAATCCACGTACCCAGGCCAATCGCGTGTAGATTTTCTCACGCACCCCTGAAATCCACGTACCCAGGCCAATAGCGTGTAGCATTTCTCGCGCACCCCTGAAATCCACGTACCCAGCCCAATCGCGTGTACATTTTCTCGCGCACCCCTGTAATAGACGTACCCAGGCCAATCGCGTGTAGCATTTCTCGCGCACCCCTGAAATCCACGTACCCAGACCAATCGCGTGTAGATTTTCTCGTGCACCCCTGTAATACACGTACCCAGGCCAATCGCGTGTAGAATTTCTCGCACACCCCTGAAATCCACGTACCCCGCTCAATCGCGTATTTGACTTCCCGCGTGCCACTTTTTTGATGCGCTGGGACTCTACCGCCTGCCTTCGTGTGGCGGCCGTGTTTCAGCTTGTGCGTGTCTTTGGCTGTGCGTGGCTTTGCCCTATTCGATTCCATGAATACGTGTGGTTCGAGTGCGTGTGGGCGTTCCGTCTGCTTCCCTGCAGTACATCCCCAGTTACGCCCTTATTTTCGCGTGTTTTTCCCCATTCCGCGCGTTACGCCCCATGTCCCGCCCACTTTCTGGTGTGTGCGCTGAGGTTGTGCGCTTTCACTGTGCGCGTCGCGCACGCCTTTCGCGATGTTGCAGTGACTTGTGCGCCATGCATGGGTTTGGCGCACATCCCGCGGTGAACACGCGCAGGGACTTCCATGAATCGCACGCGTGCGCGTGCGCCTGTTTTTTTCCGCTTGCGCATGCTTGCGCGAAGATTTTCGGCGCACGTTTGTTCCATGAATCGGCCCCTTGATGTCAAATAAATGTACTTTACAAAATTTACAATCTTGCTGTTTGCTTTTAAATCACTGTTTCATATTCCGAATTGTGGCGTGCTGTGTTGTGACATAATATGTGTTGTCTTCCGGGTTCTGTGTAAAGTCACTTAGGATTGGAGAGGACCGGGCCCGTTTGATGACGCACCCTGTAACGTCACAGAGAGAGGCGGGGAATATGAATGCTTTGATAATATCAGGCTTAGGGGCGGGAGATATGATTTAGTGTCGCAAAAGCTAGTCAGCCAGGTCAATAGCGCCAGTCATAGGATTATCACATAATGTCGGATTTATCGTTTCTTTAGTGGACAAAAAGTCGGTTGACGCCCATAGAAAATTGTACTATTGACGGACAAAAGGAGTGGCCTTAAAACACTTTCACCCTGACAACGAACAATACAAACAACGTTCTCAGAACACCCCCATTTTGTGTAATTGCAACCATTTCGGGACACCGTGAGTGTTCTTAGAACACATTCAACTAGACAGATTACAATACGGACAGCGTCCTGAGGACACCCCCAGTTTGTGTATTTACGAACAATTAAGTACACCGCGAGTGTTGATAGCTCATTTTTACCTTTCTTGCGAACAAAAATGACACATACTCCGTCCTCTAAACACCCCAACATTTAGTTTATTTACAAAATGTCAGAACAGCCGTGTTCTCCGCGGAGAAATCGAACACAACAAAAACGTCTAGCACATAAAAAAAAAACATTGAACCTATCTCAAACTCCCCCACCCTCCCCAAACACTCTTACACACCAACACACAGCACTAAATACAATTTGTAATCCACGTTTCACCGCGCTGTACGCGGTCGACGGCGAATACAAGATAGCGAGCGCCACAGAAAAACTGACGCGGTCCACGCCCCTCGCCGTCCAATCAGCAAACACGTTGCATGTCCGCGGACATGACGCAAGGCCATAGGCCAATCGGGGTGCTGTCCGCGGAGCGAACAGGAAAGTCCGTCCGCGAAGCGAACACAGATATCACTCATTTTTTTGCCTTACGTTTTGGTCATTTTATAAAAAACTACAGGACGGATTTACACCAAATTTGCAAAAGCACACTTTCGGGACCAGGCCCCTGCTCCTGCCGCAAATTTGGTGTAAATACGTGCAGCGGTTTGGCCTGTGGCCGTGCGCAAAGTTTTTTCCCCTTATGTCTATAGGAAAAAACACAAGTTTTGGGACCCCCCCTATTTGTTTTACACCAATCTTCCATTCCTATGTCACTGCATTTGAAACAGCCTCTGAGTGCTGTGTTCACCAACTGAAGAGCGCTATTGGCTATTGTTACGCTGTCTATTGCCAACACATTGTTGGAAACAGAGATCACGCAGCAGCAAAATACGAGTTTGTGGAAGCAACATACAGGAGAGTGCCTTTCATTTGGAAAATGAACATAAATATGGGATCTTGTAAATCAATTCCTTTTTCTAATCTTTTATACATTGTTTGCTTATTTGCTTATGTGCTTTAAGGATAAATCAATAAAACAGTATTTAAATTGCAATGACATTGATTTTTGAGAGGGAGTGTGTTGGAGGTTAGCAGTAGAAGAGCAACAGGGGAGAGGATGGACTTTGGTGATTTGTCTTATGCGCAATAGAAATAGAAACGGTCCTGTGTGGTGCCTATGCATTCAGAGACAAAGAAAGAGCCCAAAGCACGGCGATTTCAGCACAGCTGAGAGCTAAAATAAAACACTGCACACCCTAGGAGTTGGCACGACTGGAGACACAGGTGAGAGCCTTTTTAATGCACATCACACGGCCCTCTGAAAGCAACATGAAGGAATTCACAAGAACAACCACTGGCGCAGTGGGGGCTGCCGTACCACCCACACATGTCCTGGAAGGGGGCCCATCAGACAAAAGAAATAAAAAAACAACATTTTGTTTAAATTATAAACCAGAAAAATAGAAATAGTTTGTTTTTGAAGTCAGTATGCCTTCATTAAAGAAATTATTTCTGTTACAGCATAACAGAAATAATTTCTTAATGGAGGCAGAGCAACTAGAAAAGGATACATTTTTTGGGAATTCTGAGGGCTCCCACACCCTATGACATGGAAGCCTACAGACTGGACGCCTCCATGTTATGGGGCGGGGTGAGCCCTATGACTTCAAAAATAAATCGTTTCTGTTTGAAGTCCCTCCACCTTCATAAAGACATGATTTCTGTTTCGGTTCGGTCCTTTAACGGAAATAATACCTTTATGAAGTCAGAGTGACTTAAAAAAGAAACCATTTCTTTTTGAAGTTATGGGGCTCCCCTCCACCCCATGACATAGAGGCCTCCAGAGCCACGGTAGTGGCTGTGTAGTTATGGTTAAGTTGCTGTTTCCATAGGAAGAGCACTTTTTGGGCAGCTTATAACTTCGCTCCCCCTGGGCAAATCCACACCAAACTTTGCAAATAAAGTATATAGCCCACTCTGAATTTTATTGCAAGGTCTGGTGATGATTCGTCCAGAGGGGGCAAAGTTATAGGGGGGGGTCCCAAACTTTTTTTCCCCAGACTGAATGGGGAAAAAACTTTGCTAGCGCCTACAGCCCAAAACGCTGGACGGATTTTCACCAAATTTGGACCAGTTGCAGCTTTGTCCCGAAAGCGTGCTTTTGCAGATTTGGTGAAAATGCATCCAGTAGTTTTTTTTAACAATGACCAAAAAGTAAGTCATAAACAATTAGTGATATCTATGTTCGGTCTGTGGACACACTTCCCTGTTTGCTCCGTGGACAGTATCCTGATTGGCCAATCGGCTTGCATAATGTCCACGGACATGCGACATGTTCGCTGATTGGATGGCGTGGAGCGTGAAGCACGTCAGATTTTCGGTAGCGCCCGCAATCTTGGATTCGCAGATGTCCATAGACAGCGCGGTGAAACTTTAAAATGTGTATTTAGTAGAGAGTGTTGGTGTGTAACAGTGTTTGGGGAGGGTGGGAGAGTATGTTGTATTTTTTTATGTGGTAGACGCTCTTGTTGTGTTCGATTTGTCTGCGAACAACACGCCTGTTCTGAAATGGTCTAAATAAACTAAATGTGGGGGTGTTCTGAGGACGCAATATGTGTCCGTTTTGTTTGCAAGCAAGCTGAAACTGTTCTAAGAACACTCGCGGTGTCCTGAAATGTTCGTAAATAAACAAAATGGGGTTGTCCTGCGGACACTGTCCGTATTGTTCTGTGGTAAATTGAATGTGTTCTAAGAACACTCGTGGTGTCCTGAAATGTTCGTAAATAAACAAAATGGGGGTGTCCTGAGAATGCTGTCCATATTGTTCACTGGCAAGTTGAATGTGTTTTTAGAACACTTGCGGTGTCCTGAAATGTTCGCAAATAAATCTAAGAACACTCGTGGTGTCCGCTAAATGTTCGTAAATAAACAAAATGGAGGTGTTCTGAGGACGCTGTCCGTGTTGTTCACTGGAAAGTTGAATGTGTTGTTAGAACACTTGCGGTGTCCTGAAATGTTGGCAAATAAACAAAATGGGGGTGTTCTTAGGACGTTGTCCGCATTGTTCGTTGTCAAGTTTAAAGTGTTCTGAGAACCCTCGCGGTGTCCTGAAATGTTCGTAGGGGGTGTCCTGAAGACGCTGTCCGTATTGTTCTCTGGCAAGTTGAATGTGTTCTAAGAACACTCGTGGTGTCCTGAAATGTTCGCAAATAAACAAAATGGGGGTGTCCTGAGGACGCTGTCCGTATTGTTCGATAGCAAGTTGAATGTGTTCTAAGAACACTCGCGGTGTCCTGAAATGTTCGCAAATAAACAAATGGGGGTGTTCTGAGGACGCTGTCCGTATTGTTCGTTGTCAAGTTCAAAGTGTTCTAAGAACACTTGCGGGGTCCTGAAATGTTCGTAGGGGCTGTCCTGAAGACGCTGTCGGTATTGTTCGCTGGCAAGTTGAACGTGTTCAAAGAACACTTGCGCTGTCCTGAAATGTTCGCAAATAAACAAAATGGGGGTGTTCTGAGGACGCTGTTCATATTTTTCATTGTCAAGTTTAAGGTGCTCTAAGAACACTCGCGGCATCCTGAAATGTGCGTAGGGGGTGTCCTGAAGACGCTGTCCATATTGTTCTCTGGCAAGTTGAATGTGTTCTAAGAAAACTTGTGGTGTCCTGAAATTTTCGTAAATAAACAAAACAGGGGTGTCCTGAGGACGCTGTCCGTATTGTTCGATGGAAAGTTGAATGTGTTCTAAGAACACCCCCGTGGTGGTGTCCTGAAATGTTCGCAAATAAACAAAATGGGGGTGTTCTGAGGATGTTGTCCGTATTGTTCATTGTCAAGTTGAAAGTGTTCTATGAACACGCGCGGTGTCCTGAAATGTTCGAAGGGGGTGTCCTGAAGACGCTGTCTGTATTGTTCACTGGCAAGTTGAATGTGTTCTAAGAACACTCACGGTGTCCTGAAATGTTCGCAAATAAAAAATGGGGGTGTTGTGAGGATGCTGTCCGTATTGTTCGTTGTCAAGTTGAAAGTGTTCTATGAACACGCGCGGTGTCCTGAAATGTTCGTATGGGGTGTCCTGAGGACGCTGTCTGTATTGTTCGCTGGCAAGTTGAATGTGTTCTAAGAACACTTGCGCTGTCCTGAAATGTTCGTAAATAAACAAAATGGGGGTGTACTGAGGATGGTGTCCGTATTGTTCGCTGGCAAGTTGAAAGCGTTCTAAGAACACTCGTGGTGGTGTCCTGAAATGTTCGCAAATAAACAAAATGGGGGTGTTCTGAGGATGTTGTCCGTATTGTTCGTTGTCAAGTTGAAAGTGTTCTAAGAACACGTGCGGTGTCCTGAAATGTTTGTATGGGGTGTCCTGAGGACGCTGTCTGTATTGTTCGCTGGCAAGTTGAATGTGTTCTAAGAACACTTGCGCTGTCCTGAAATGTTCGTAAATAAACGAAATGGGGGTGTCCTGAGGACGGTGTCCGTATTGTTCGCTGGCAAGTTGAAAGTGTTCTAAGAACATTCCTTATGTCCGCGGACATTAAAAGTTTCCATAGCCCATAGTTGAAATGTTTGACTCTATGGGTGTGAAATGCTGTGGTGGTTGTGGCCAGGGCGTAGAGTCTTGGGTGCATGGCCATTTTAGAGTCTTGGATGCATGGCCGTTTGGCCATGCACCCACGACTCTATGCCCTGGCTACAACCACCGCAGCATATCACACTCATAGTGGCTTATAACTTTGGGTCAAAAACAAATTTATAAGGAACAAAGTTATTAGCCACTATGGGTGTGATATGCTGCGATGGTTATACTTATTATAATATACCTACTGTTTGGTTTAGTAACTGGAGTACATACATTTCTTGTTCATTTCTGTGATAAAAGAAAAGAGCATGTTAGTATTAGTATTTTGTAATGACTTATTACATTGTATAATCAACATTTTCTTTTTTTTACCCTCATATTTAGTAGATTACAAACCAGAGTACTGTGCAATTTGCTCGGTTTCTGTGTTTGTTGCTAAAATCATTGGATCTGTGGGAGAAAAAAAAATCCATGTTGGATTAAAAAAAAAAACTTTTTCTGTTATGCTACAGTTTATTTGTTTGTTTGTTTTCAGTGTTCACTTGTTGCTTCTGTCTAACGCTTTATACATTGGATTGTTGCATTTTTTTGGAGCACTAACATATTATTTATTTGTTTGGATATTATGAAATTTTGGAGCGGTTAGATACCAGTAGGCGTATTCTAACTGTCTATTTATTGATATATTTTAGTGGTATTGATTTATCTGTTTGGATATTCTTACATTTTTGGACAGTTAGATACCAATTGGCGTATTCTAACTGTCTATTCTTTGATATATTTTAGTGGTATTGATATATCTGTTTCGATATGGTTAAAATTTGGGACAGTTAGATACCAATTGGCGTATTCTCACTGTTTATTTTTTGCTCTAATTCAGTGGTATTCATTTATCTGATTAGTTTTTGTACAATCTTTGGGCAGTTAGATAGCTTTTGGAATATTCTAACAGTTTATATTTTTTTTACTACAAGTTTACTTAAGGTTTAAGTACAGTTTAGTTATCAAATTTTGTTTTTAAGAACATTAAATAAGCGTTTGTAAGATTTGCTGGTATTCACTGCTTTAGAGTAATGGTACTATCATTAAATTCAAATCATCCACATTTCTTTTTTATATATGCATTATAGTGCCCTGAATTGGTTGTGGCTCCTGCGTGGTAGATTATACCTATTGTTGTGAAGGTTTTCTTACCAAGTGATATTTGACCATGTGTGAATCCAGTCAGCTTGCAGTTGTTTTTGGTACCATCTGCATTGTAACGTAGAGGCATTAGTATTACGTATTTACTATGTGTTTGTATTACTAACGTGGAACGATTATCCGAATTGCAGATAGTACATAATCTACCATGGTTTGCATTTTGTACAAGTTGTTGAAATGGAATAGATTCACAATTAGGTATTGATATATATATGAAGCGTTCATTGGGAATTTGTTCTTGTGTCACATTGTTTCAGAGAGTGCATGTATGTTTCCACATGTATGAAATCTGGAAGATTTCATTCATAGGTATGTCTTTATTTTCCAGTACTTGTAGTAAGTACATTAGGAATTCTTGTGGATCTTCCTGTGAGTTTATAGAGAATTTAATTATTCCAGCACAGTAGTCCAATTGTTGTCTAATTCCATAAACACTATACGTGTTATCAGGATTATTTGTTGCATTTCTGTGAAGTACTAACATTTTCAAACACAATTGGTCTGTACTGTGTAAGTAAACATTGTCAACCATTGGTGGCAATTGAAATAGAATATTAATTGCTACATTTGCGTAGCAACTTACTCCAACTATATTTCAGAGTTTAAATCGACCAGGTAGTTCTGTATCTGATTGATTTTTTTTAGTTTGTCTTCCTTCTTTGACAAAGTACCTAGCTTACTTTCCCTAATGGGTTCTTTTATGTGTGTGGTACTTGATGAAGTTTTAGTTTCTTTTACTCTCTTTGGAGGAATTTCAGTGACATCCTGTTGCATTTCTGTTTGATTTAGTTTTCTTTTACAACGTTTTACTTTTTGTGGTACAGAATATGTAATGCAAGGAATATCAGCGTTTACTTTACTTGCATCAAAGTTGATTAGAAATAGACTGTCAAGTGTACGTAAGCATGATAGTGCTACGTAGCTCATGCCTTCTTTAAAGACTGTGTTACCAATGTCTATCATTGCTTTGTCGAGGGTAAGACCTTGTGATTTATGAATGGTGACTGCATATGTGCAAGAGTTAGAGAAAATTGTTCTCTACTTACATACATGTCTTTGAAGAGAAGGAATCGAGCTGTTGAGCGTCCTATCCTTTTTACTTCTGAAAGTTTGTCAAAGAGAATATTGACAAACTGAATTTTGTTGTCACATGGGTATGTTTGAAAGCCAACAACTGTACCCAGTGCTCCATTAACTAGTCCTTGGTCCACGTCAAGGTTACGTTTAAGCATTACTCTTCAATTTAAGGATAATTTTAATATCTTTTCCAAGCCTGCTGTGTTTGAGATTGATTTTTTGAAACTATTTAGTCTTGTTGTGGCTTGGTCACACATGGGTAGTGTCATACCATGTACATCTAGTTTGTCTGTGGCGCTAATTTCCATTATTGGTTGCATTTCTTTACTTAACATTATTTCATTGAATTTGAAACAGCTTGCAAGAGTTGGCATTAAGACCATACAATTGACATTTTTGTGGGATAATTGTTCCATAACATCTGTAGCACATGCATTATCACCATAAAGTGCATGAATGTGCCAGGTTTTCAATATTGCTTCTGCTTCTTTAGAAAGTATACCAACTCTGAAACTTTTTAAGATGTTGGCATAAGTGAGATCAGCAGATCGCCTCATGTTTTCTGTTAATTCTCTGTATTGGAAATGTTGACAAAGGTTGACATTTCCAAGGCTGCCAACAGTTTTAAGGCAGAGTTTGTGTCCTAATGTTTTCAAAATAAGCTCACCTTTTACTGGTGTCAATTGAAGAAGATCTCCGAAAACAATAATGTGTTTTCCTGCAAAGAGCTCTTCATAGTTTGTTTTGAGTACTTCTTGTAATCTGAGGTGAATCAAAGCCAACATTAGGTTGGACACCATGCTCACTTCATCTATTAGTAGCATTTTCATTTGTTTCAATACTCTGCGTACTTCCATTGCAGCTTCTGTAGAAAGTTTGTAATAGTGTAATTTGTTTTGGTGTTCTACTGGCAGGAGTAGTAATCGGTGTAAAGTGACACCACCTATGTTGTAGGCAGCTAAACCTGTGGGGGCAGTGACAACAGCTGAGAGTTTGTTTGTTTGTCAATTGTTGAAGGAACTTACTGATGATTTTGATTAGGAATGTTTTACAAGAACCAGCTTCACCACTGATGTACAATAGTATAGGTTTGTAATTTTGGCAGGTGCATTCTTTGTTTTCATGTTGTACACCATGTGCAATTTCTTTTGTTACTTCTTGAAAAATGCTACATTGCTCATTGTTTAGTTTTAATTGTAGTATAGTTAAGTCTGCTTTTTCTTCATACTGACACATGGTGTTTTCTAATTCTATCATAGCTAAATCTGCCTAATTTGTTATTAGTGGTTCGCCCAGTGGTCCTTGGCTTCCTGTTACACAAGGTTGACTACTGTCAAGAGTGTCCTTATCTAGTTGGGCTTGGAGTTCTTCTTCGTGTTGCTGTTCATTGTGCAACATTGTTTTGTACTGTGTAAAGTTTACATCAGTTATAGTGCTTTTGTTTGAAAGCGTCTTCATATGAGTCATAGTTATCTAGTATTTCTTCTTCTTTTCTCCATGGTTTAAAGAGTTGTAGCAGGGACATGTAATATACGTCTTTATGTTGAGGAGTCTTCAATGACAATTTGATATGATTAATTAAATTTGGTTTGATGAGTTTTAATAAGCTGCCTTCACATTTTGTCACTCTGTATTTACTGTTTTTTTTCATCAGGTTTTATATTATTTTTGTATGTGTAGTTTTGGGCTATGTGGTATAGATACATGGTTTCCAAAGTTTTACTCCTGTTTGGTTAGTATGTGTCCAATAAATTGTTTTTTAAAATGTCTTGGCTGTTGGGATCATGTTTGGCTATTGTTTCTATTTCTTCGTATGATTTTAGAACTCTTTTTCTAGATTAAGCTGGACCAAGACTTAGCCATACTATATTTTCAGATTTACCATACAATGCAGTACCAGTTAAACGATCAGCTGCTTCATGGGATCCACATTCTCTATGGGAGAGCATTTTTATGCCCAAGCTGTATAATTTCTGTTTTATCTGATTACAGGTCATTCCAGAGGTCTTGCAGCTCTAACTTTTCTGCTATGGTTAAGTATGCTGTGACATATCGTGCACCTGCAGTAGAATTGTCTGCAATCTACTGCACATCTATGTTTGCATTTCATAAGTGGGCAATGATTGCATTGTAATCATTGATATATTTTTCTTCTTCTTTTCTTTTTATGTAATATGTATTTGTAGGTGACTTACCTTTAACACTATGTCTAACTGAAGACATGAGGTTGTTCACTTGACCTGTATTTGTAACTGGTCTAGAGAAACCAAACCAGCATTTGGTGTAGTATTTCCCTTTGTTTTTGTATTTGCAACAACAATATTTGCCACATTTGTGTCTTTGAAATTGTAAAATGTGTGCATGAAGATCACTATTTGTGGATTCTGATGGAATTTCACAAGTGACATATTTTTCAATAAACTGTAAAACAGTGGCATCACTGTCTTGACCAAATTCAGGAACATCTTTAATCCATAAAAGCATGTGGATATGTGGTGCTCCTCTGGCTTGGTATTCTTTTCTCCAAAAGAAGTGTTGCACTTCTCCAAGGGGAGGCACAGTTTTATTACAAATAAAATGTAGCATAGCAATGAAGCAATGTTGAAAATATCTTGAAACATTAACAGGATCCAGAGAACAAAGTTCTCCAGGTGTTAATATATCTATGTTTGTTTTGTTTTTGTTTAATATGCGTAGGAAATCATGTAAATCTCCCCATGCATATTCTGCACAACTTAATGTAACAAACCAAGTGGGTGGGCCAAGGTTTCTGATCATACAACGTACATCTCCATCACGTTGAAACCAGTACTCTTTAGTACCACGCATATTTGCTAATAGATTTGTAATATTTGATTGTAAAACCTCATCTTTTTGTTGAACTTTTTGTAATAATTGTGTAGCTGTCATATTTTGAAAGTGTGATTCTGATTTTAATATGTGTGCAACTCCGTAACATAAAGTTGCTAGTTCACTTTCAAAGAGTAGGTGGAATATGTATTCCACATTTTGTCTAAATCTGGCATCTTCAGAATACATCCATAAAGAGGGGTATTCTGATGCTGATACTTGAATAGGTGTATCACCGTACCTTCCTCCTTTGCCAGTAGGAAAGAGTAGAGGAAAAGCACGTGCTTCTATACTTTTTTCCCATATGCTGATTGGTGATCCTTTTGTTTGACGCATTTGTTACATTTCCAGTGCATCTTCTATGGTGTCATTAGAGTGCAATGGATGAATTCTATAATGGTCTAAAGTGGTTGATATTGTATCAGGATCTAGGAGCTCAAATTGACCAGCTTCTTGTGTCTCTTGAATTATTTCAGTTGTACCCTTCAAGTTTTCTTCAATATTCATTTCTTTGTAATATTCATTATTCTCTTTAAGATATTGCAAGGCTTCTCTAACTTTATGTAAATCTACCAGCTGTTGCCAAATTCTTTTCAGGGTAATTCATAGAATTTTGCACAAAAGTGGTGCACGCGGCTAGCGCACAGTGTGCGCGTGCGAATGTCTGCGCCAGCCGCTTGCGCTAAAATCGATTTCCGCGCACAGCGTATTCATGGATTTTCGCCTCCAAAACCAGCCGTGGCGGAGAGTGGCGCAGCGACCCTGCAGCAGCACTAGTTACGCCCCCAAGAACACCTCTAGCACAGGGAAAAGCCATCAAAATCCCCAATCCAGCGCAAAGGGCTGCGCTAACCCTGGACCAGTTTAGAGGGCTGCCAAACAGCAAACGCCAAGCTGGGAACATGTATTACTGGGGTTCGCGTGAAGTTTCACACGCGAAAGGGCCTGTGCGAGTGGGGTACATGTATAACAGGGGTTTGCGGGAAGTTTCACACACGAAAGGGCCTGTGCGAGTGGGGTATGTGTATAACTGGGGTTTGCGGGAAGCTTCATACGTGATTTCAGCAGGGTATGTGTATTACGGGGGTTTGCGGGAAGTTTCACACGCGAAAGGGCCTGTGCGAGTGGGGTACATGTATAACAGGGGTTTGCGGGAAGTTTCACACACGAAAGGGCCTGTGCGAGTGGGGTATGTGTATAACTGGGGTTTGCGGGAAGTTTCATACGTGATTTCAGCAGGGTATGTGTATTACGGGGGTTTGCGGGAAGTTTCACACGCGAAAGGGCCTGTGCTAGTAGGGTACGTGTATAACTGGGGTTCGCGGGAAGTTTCACATGCGATTTCAGCAGGGTATGTGTATTACGGGGTTTCACGGGAAGTTTCGCACGCGAAAGGGCCTGTGCGAATGGGGTACGTGTATAACTGGGGTTTGCGTGAAGTTTCAAACGCAATTTCAGCAGGGTGCGTGTATTACGGGGGTTTGCGTGAAGTTTCACACGCGGAAGGGCATGTGCAAGTGGGGTACCTGTATAACTGGGGTTTGCGGGAAGTTTCACATGCGATTTCAGCAGGGTACGTGTATTACGGGGGTTCGCGTGAAGTTTCACACACGAAAGGGCCTGTGCGAGTGGGGTACATGTATAACTGGGGTTCGCGGGAAGTTTCACATGCGATTTCAGCAGGGTACATGTATTTCTGGGGTTCGCGGGAAGTGTCCTACTCGATTTCAGCAGGGTACGTGAATTTCAGGGGTTCGCGGTGAGTCCTACACGTGAATTGGCAGTGTGGGTCCTCCCAGGTGTTCCCTCTACACCCCCCATGGCACCTGCAGGCAGCCCACAGCACAGGGGACTACCCCCCACCCCTGGTCATGTCCCGCAGGCAGCCCATCCACCATGGACATGCCCCCCAGCCAAGCCACATGTCAGCTTGCACCCCACCCCCCAGCAGTCAGGGGCACCTGCCAGTAGGCCCCCACACATGTCCCCCTGCACCTCCACCCCCCAGCAGTCAGGGGCACCTGCCAGCAGGCCCCCACTCATGTCCTACACATGTCCCCCTGCACCCCCACCCCCCAGCAGTCAGGGGCACCTGCCAGCAGGCCCCCAGACATGTCCCCCTGCATCCCCACCCCACAGCAGTCAGGTGTACCTGCCAGCAGGCCCCCACACATGTCCCCCTACACCCCCAATCCCTTGTTGATGTCATGGTCCAGGGCATCATCGAACTCCTGTTCAATGTCTTGGAGGCGGGCCTGTTCTCTGTCCCTGAGGTCTTGCAGGGATAACGCCATGTCCACCTCCAAATCCCTGCGAATTCCCTCGAGACTCTCAGCCCGCCTCAGCGCCCTGCGCATGGAGTTCTCCGCCCTGACCATTGTGAGCCGTGCCTCCTCTGCCCTCTGCCGCTCTGCACCTATCTGGTGGCCCAACCGCTGCCACACAGAAGACACTCCCATTCCAGGGTCCTCCTCCCCTCTGGGCGATGCCTGCCCCTCTGATGTAGATGGCCCCGAGCCATGATGCCTCCCACGTTGAGCCTGCCGCTGCCTCCGACGCAACTGCCTCTGCCAGCATGACGGCATCCAGGCTGATGGAATCCACTAACACCGTCGTGCACATGCCCTTCCTGATGATGCTGGCACATCCTCCATCTGCTGGGGTCCAGTTGCTGTGGAGTCCACCCCTGCTGGACCTCCGACTCCCGACTGTGGCAGGGATGGGATCCCCACCGAGCTGGCTGCCTTGGTCAGGGCAAGTCCACAGGGGGCCCTGGTGGCATCTGAGCCGTAAGACGGCATGGAGAACGACTGGCGCATAGTCTCCACAGAGGAGGAGAGGGCCACCAGAGTGGCTGACACATGTACAAAACCCCAGACCATGGACACCCCCAACTGGGCCATGTTGACATGCTGCTCTTCGTGACGATATGTGTGCTCCCCCCGGGATGCACGCACGTCATCAGGAATGTCATGGGTGCGCAACACCAATCAGGACCTTCTCCATATGGCCAGGGGTCCCCTTGTCCGCAGATAGAGGAGTGTCAGATGACATGGACATCCCCCCTACCTGCAGACGGGCCTGGGATGGGGCATCCCTGCTGGTGCATGGTGGTGCAGTCACAGGGTCAGGGACAGCGACATGCACAGGCCCCTCCGCGGTGACCTGTGCTGCCTCCTGCCCCTGGCCCTGGACTGCACCACTTGCACCAGTGGCACCACCCCCACCTGGCCCCATGTGCAGCTCAGTAGCGGCCTCCTCCTCCTCTGTGGAAACCACCAACCTGGATGGCTCCACACTGTCTTCTGCCGTTGCAAGCCCCTGTGCAGGCTCACCCACCCCTTCCGCTGCAGCCGTAGTGGCAGACGCAGCACCAGTCCCCTCACTCCCGGACGATGGTAAATTCTGGGAGGGAGACTGGGCCTTGTGTCGCCGGCCGGTGGGGGCATCTCCGCCCTCTTCATCACTTGCCGCTGTGTAGAGGGAGACATAGAGCACAAGCATCAGGGTACTGTACAATGGTCACCTAGACAGGAAGCAATAGCAGATGAGTGGCACTATCAAACATCACTTGCATCATGTCCCTCCACAACACATGGGTCTGTGCAGGCAAAACACATGCAGTAACAGGCATGGCACATGCTATGAACATTAGCATACATGTCCAAGGGACTCTTGAAATATACAATGCTAGTTTGAAACTCACATGCATCATGGGCCATGCCTATCACATGCACACACTTCACTATAGTTTCATCTATCTGGCCTCGTACACCCCAAACACAGTGGATACAAGGATGAGTAGGCAGCATCAGTGAATCTGAACATTGTCACAGCATGTGTCATGCATCCATGGCATTTACAAGTCACAGACACGCAAGTCAGACACACAGACATGGACACCATACATGTCCATGACAGCAGCACCCATCTCTCACACCCCATCCATGTCCAATAACAGTGACAGGCATGCATTAATGTGTGCATTCCCCATGCTGCTCCGCATGTTGCATTGTAACACATGCACCAACCATGTGGTTCACACATTACTGGTCTCACATGCATGACCATGATGTCCCTGCACACACACACATATGTACATGGCCTATGTCACACATACAGGCAAGTATCAGAAAACCAGCACCCTGCAACATGCCCTGTCTCACACAGCAATGCTTGGCCACTTACCGCTCAACTCTGGACGGGCCTGCCTCTGAAGGATCTGGGCATGGAGCGCTGGGCCTACGTGTTCCAGGACCCTCATCTGGATGGTACTCATGCTGCCCCGGCCCCCCTCCATGAGGCTAGGGGCCTTGTTGAGGGTCCTGGACCTCAAGCCCTCCCAGCGCTTCTTGAATTGCATGATGTTGCGGGTTGCCACCCCCTCCGCATTGATGGCAACCACAAAGTCGTCCCAGATCCTATCCCGTCCTTCCTTGTTGGCACGTGATGTTCCGAAGAGGGCATCATAATGCCCCAGGACATGCTCCACCAGGACACCAACTTCCTTCTGACTGAAGCTGGTGGCCCTCTGCCCCTCTGGCTGGGGGTCGCCAGTGGTTGCAGATGGTGTTTGCCCCGACATGGCAACCCCCGAGGCAGGCGTGGGTGGGCAAATGGGTCCTGGGGCTGGGCTGTGGGGCGATGGTATCCCAGTTGGGAGTCTTCAGTTCCAGCAGGGGTGGACACAGCAACTGGACCCCTGCAGATGGGTGATGTGAAGGCACCAAATAGCAGGGCACGTGGGCAGCAGGCAGTCAGGCATCAGCAGATTGCAGGTGGGAGCGTGCTCGGGGCTCTGGGGGGCAGGAAAATGGCCTTCAGGGCAGGAGCGTGGTCTTCCGTGTGTTTTTGTGTGGCCAGCTTGATACGGAGTGATTTGGCACATGAAAATCTTGCACGTCAGCGTGTAATTCTCGGAAAAGGCCTTAGCGCGTAAGCGCCTCAGCACACGCACGTGATTCCATTGGACCAAAGGCCCTTAGCGCATAGGCGCGTAAGTTACATTACGCGCGCGGGCGTTTCCTTCATAGCACGCGATGACAGAGCACACATGGAAAAACTGCAAGTCTGAGTGTCATCTCGTGTAATTGGATGGAAACGCCCGTGTACAGGCGTCTCTGACGTGTACGTGTGGGCCGGTTTGAAAGCTGCGTGTAGGATGCCATTTCCTTGTACGTGATTTTCGTGGCGAGCGAGTGGGTGAAATCTGAACTTCTTGTCGGTTCACACACGATTACTTCACAGCGTTTCTAGTTCGTACTCCCTGTTACCTCAGACAGCTCTTTTCTGATTTTTTGTTGGGCCTGTTTCCTCAAACAGTTCACTTCTCCTTTTGTCCTATCTCCTCAGACAGCGTACAATTCTTCTTTTGGCGGGGGTGTTGCAAACGCGCACACGCGCGCATTTTTCACGTTCTTTTTCCAGGCAGACGGTGAGTTCCGCACGTACTTAGCAACTGTGCCTGCCCTGTGTATCGCGTTCCCCTTCAGAGGTCATTGTAGGCTGCGTGTATTACGTGTACGCTTATTTTTGTGTTTCTGGGTGCCACAGCGTAGTGCGAGTTCATTTTATCACGCACGTGGTCTACGAGGGGTTGTGTGCACGTTTATTTTTGATTTTGGGCTGCCTGTGCATTGCGTGACCCGTCATCTTGCCCCAGGGGTCACAGACAGCCTTGTTAGAGCACTAGGGTACGAATTCCATCTGGTATCCTACCCCTTTGACCCCCAATTGCCGAGGACAATATTTTACTGCAACTCCCATACTCACAACAACATCAGTGCCATGGCTGGGAGGCGACCAAGAGGTAAGGGAGGCAAAGGTGGCCGACCCTCAAAAGGTGGGTGTGGTGGGTACGGTAGGGGATGTGGCCGGGATTTGCAGGGTGCCCCTATGCCCCCATGTGTGGAGGAACAATCAGGGACACCCATGCCCCCCCCCATGGTTGAGGGAAACTTGGCTGACACCATCCAAGCTCAGCCCCTGTTGGACCAGCCCATTGTGGCACCTGAACTGGCACAGGATGACTCCCTGGCTGGCTTCCAGGTCAGCAAGTCTAGGCCACGTGTGGTGGTGCAATTTTTTGTCACCAATCCACATGGATCTGGGGCAGCTATGTCATCTGCTGCCCCAAGTATGCAGGGTGGGGAGGCTGCAGGGGCAGCTGCAGCTCCATCCGCCCCAGCTCTGACTCTCCCAGCCAGGACAGTGTCAGTCCCTGTCCATCAAAATGATGTTCCCCCTGCCAACATTACCCTGCAACCAATGCCTGCATCAAGACCTATGGTCATTGTGCATTCCCACACTCCTACTACCCAGTCCACCAGTGATTCTGCCCCTACTGACCAGAGCGGCGTAAGCCACTCTGGCTCTGCTCCACCTTTAAAGAAGAGGAAGAAGGGTGCTCTGGCACGACAGGCTGAGACCCTAGACACGGCTACACACTCCGGTACCTCAAGGAAGCGTTGCTTCAATGATCTGGAACTTGATGCACTTGTGGGCTATGTATCGGCACATAGCCACGAAATGGTGGTGACTGCAGGGTGCGAGACAACACCTGGTCAACGTAAGGCACACTGGCAGACCATCGCCGACCGCATAAGTGCCCTTGGATTTGTGAGGAGCTCAGCTGATGATTGCTACAAGCGGTGGAATGACCTGAAACGCAGAGCAAAGAACAAGCTGGCCTCAAATTATGCCGCTACTCTGGTGACTGGCGGTGGGTCTCCACAAAAGGACAACAAACTCACTGAACATGAGTCTGTTGCTGGGGCCTTTGTCACAGAGGAACAGATCCAAGGTGTGGGAGGACTACCTGATTATGAAGCATTGTCCGGTGAGTGTCCATGCATGTTTGTGTAATGCATGTGTATGTTGTTTGGGTGACGGGTTCTGATTGAGTGCCAGGTGAGGGTGTGTGTGCCTGAGTGGTATGGGTCACCCATGTGCTTCATCCAAAACATTCAGTGGCCTTGGATTTGGGTGTGACAGTATCCCTTCTGCCCACATTAGTAATTTGGATCAACATTACGGCGGTTGCCCTTGAAGTGGCATCTTGCAACAACATTGTTTGTATTTTTCAGTGTTCGTTCAGGCTGATTGTTTCAATTCTCCCACTTTGGCTACGCATTCCTCAGCCCTATTGTCACATTTGTGACATGTTTCTGTCATTGATGAACCCCACATTGGACCACATGTGTTATACATTGTTAGATGAATGATTTGACCATTCAGGCTAATTGAGTATTGGCCTGATCACAGGAATTTATGGGGCCTGTTTGAATGTGGAACATGATAGTTGTTTCCTGTCATGTTGAAGTGACAAACCATTGATGTGTACATCGGCCTGCAATCATTGTATTTCTGTACACTGGATGTGTTGCAGTGTGTGGCACATGCCTAATTTGTCACACTATGTAGCATTTTGCATCTCATCATGTCCATCTCATATGGATGGCTGACAGTATTCATTCACTGACATGTGGAATGTACCATGGCTATGGTACATCTCATCTGTGTGATGGCATGTGTCATGTATGTGTATTGGACATGGCACTCACATGCCAATGTGTGATGGCAGTGCTACCTAACATGCAGCAAATGTGTTGCTCTTCCATGTAGGTGTCATCAGTGTCTGCCTTTTGGGTTCCCTTCAAACTCAGTGACAGTGCATGCATGGGAGGGTTATAGTCATGTGGGACATGTGTAAATCGTGTAAATCATGTACTGGTTATGTAGCTTGTCAGGCCTATTTGTGTGCTATGGTGCTAATGCCTGTTTCCATTTTTTGTCTTTCATGTTTTTGCAGGGATGACGCACTTGATGCTGTTGAGATTGAGGAGATGGTGCAGACCCAGGAGGAATCTCAGGCACGACTGGGCACCAGTGGGGGACGTGGTGTGGTGGTGGGTGAGAACACAATCTTGCTGCAGAACATTCTGTCGAGGGGTGCCTCTGGGTGCACCTCCCCAGACCTCTATTCAGTTGCTGATTCGGATGATGAGACCTATGTGGCGTCGCAGGTAAGTGTTTTTGGCAGTGATTCTGTTCTGTCCAACCCACCTGTACCAGGGGTAGAACCCTCTATGGGGATGTCAGTGTTGGTAGGTCCGCCTTTGGCGGTTACGGATGCAGGGTCACACTCCACAACATCTGATCCTTTTCCTGGGCCAGCAGATCAGAGGGGGAATGCAGTCCTGCAGCCTCAGGCAGTGCCAGGCATAGCAAGGCACAGATCGCCTTGCCCCAAACAGGTGTGGTGCCCGCCGACGTGGTGGCCATACTCCACCAGGCAATACCGCATGGGAACAATCCATTTACGGTATGGAAACCCAACAGGCAGCATCAGTTGAGATGATGGCTCAAGCAATGGAGAGGGTGGCCACTTCCATTGTCCCCCCTGAAAGGCAGATGGAGCTACTACAGCAGGCAACAGACTCCATTTACCAATCACACAGGGAGGACATGTTGGCGTCCAACAGGGACAGATGGGCGGCACTGGAGACTCTATGCCAATCGATATCAATAGAGTCCTAGGGCCCCAGGGAAGCCCTGAGGGTAGAACTCCATCACCTCAGGGAGACTCTTGTTGACCTTGAGGCTTCCACTAACTTGAGGACTGAACAGCAGCTGGAGTGGCTCATACGTTCGCTTTCAGCTGAGATGCAGGCAACTCGGGAGGAGATCCGTGCATCACGTCAGGTGCTGCATGGGGATCTCCGCACTATAATCCTCCAAAACGAGACCTTCCACACCTGCATGCTTGCTGCCATGGAGGACCATACCAGGGCTTTGTGTGGGCTGCCTCCCATTGCACCACCACCTCCTGTGGCAGCACCACCTCCTGTAGCAGCAGCAGAGGGTGATGATAGCGACAGCAGCAGTTCTCTCACATTGGCATAGCCGTGCAGGCCATGAGCCCATGGAGGTGTTTTTTTCCCAACATCCACACAGGTGGGTGTTGGTGCGCACCCTGTCCTCGGACCTCCTGGGTGGCCTCCCCCCTGGCCCCCACATGGCCATTTTAGATTTTTGATTTTAGATTTTTGATTTTAGATTTTTTTGTTTTGTTTTTTTGTAGTGTGTTGCCTTGTGTGGCTCCTGTGGGCATCCACTGTATTTTGGCTGGGCACATGCAGGCTGGTCCTGAGTTTGGGTTGGATGCTTGGGTTCGTGAGACACACACCCCTCCTGCTTCCCGTTTCCATGGGCTTGCAAAGGGTGTGCCCACGTGACATTGACTTACACGGTGACGTAGGACTCCCATGAGCTGTGTGGGCAGTCTGTAGTCAATACTGTGTATACATTCCTAGTGGATATTGTTGTTGATTTGTACAATGCATGGTGTATTGCTATGTGCTTGTGCATCCATGTCTTTCGCCTAATTTGCAGGTTAATTCCTCATGTCTTCACAAGGCCGTCTACTTTGGAGATGGAGTTCATGTTGTAAACAGTGCACTTGGACATTTGCGTGGCAGCAGCACTGTACAGTTGGAAGTGGCTGATGTGCTGGCATGATCAGGTTGTAAGACTACCACTACTTTAACTTATTACTGTCATGTTTATGCTATGTTTGAGTTTGTCTAGCTGCATTGTATTGTTGGTAAGTATTTGGTCATGTGTGTTGTTAGTTCTACATTACTGGGAGAATATTGTGTGTGGGCAGTTTCCATTGAGGACACTGTACTTTGACACTTGTGTGATGTTTTGGGGATTGCTTTGTTTGCTCTCACATAGCATGACATGCCATGGTGTGTTGGGTGGCGGTGCTGGGGAGGGGTTGGTTGACATGGCACTGTTGTCATGTTGTATTTTGCAAGGGGATAATGATTTTTCCAGCATAGAAGTGTGTCTTTTGATGACACAGCATTGGTGGTGTTTGTGTAGGTAGGGCACACAATGTAACACTTCCAGGTGACCAATTCCAGGCTGGTATGGTTATGACAGTTGACTGTCCCTTATGTCATCATCATTGATTGTCAGCTGGTATGTGCCAGGGCTGTGTGCACTCCACAGGGGTGTGATTTTAGGTGAAGTAATTATCCACCAGCTGTGTACGGGCTGCCTCACCCCGTGCCATTTCCCCTCCCATGCACAGCGGCCGTGGTTGTGGTTGGGGATGTGGGGGCAGCACCATGTCCACGGGCAGGCCCCAGCATGTTGCAACGTTGTGCAGGACACATGCTGCCACTATGATCCTGCACACTACTGGGGGAGCGTATAACCACTGCCCGCCAGAACGGTCAAGGGAGAGAAACCATGACTTGAGCACTCCGAATGTGCGCTCCACTATGCCCCGGGTTGCAATGTGGGCTGTGTTGTATCTTACCTCGGGTGGCGTGGTGGAGTTCCGAATTGGCGTCATCATGTGGATGCTCAGAGGGTAGGCACTGTCCCCTGGGGAGGTGGTGATGGGTATCATTAGTGGGGTTGTGACATTTCTCAGTATCTGACATGCATGCATGTGCTGTGGCATTTATACTCAACGAGCAGACATGAATCGCCATGCCGCCCAGCTTCTAGGTCCCGGTTTAGGGTTGACATTCTATAAATAAAACTGTTGTGGGTGGACCCTGGATAGTTGGCATATACTGAGTTGATGATTCCCTTGGCATCACATACTACCTGGACGTTGATGGAATGCCAGTGCTTGCGGTTTCTGTAGATGTGCTTTGATGCCCTGGGGGACGTAGAGCCACATGGGTGCAGTCAATGGCACCTAGCACTTTGGGGAAGTGTGCCACCCTATAAAAATCCTGGACGATAGCCTGCCTTTCTGCAGGTGTTCTGGGCAGGTATATATGCCTGCGGACTGATGGGCATGCAATCATGATGGCCAAGACCTGGTGTAGGCAGCGTGACTGCGTGGCCTGTGACACCCCCCCCCACTATAGCAGCTGTCCATTGAAATGATCCAGTGGCCAAGAAGGGCAGAACATTGAGGACCTTATGAAGGGGGCTGAGTGCTTGGGAGCACAGGGTAGGTGATGTGAGGTCATCCTCCCACTCACTGACCAGGTTGAGTATTATGTGAGGTGGAAACTTGTACCTCTCATACACCTGGTCATCAGGCATCCCAAAAAGGCTGGTTCTGGGTGTAAAAATTCTGGGCCTGACTATCCTCCTCCTCCTCTTGCGATATCCCACGACCACAGCTGCTAGGAATGGTATATTCATCCTGGCGTCTGTTTGTTGTTTGCGCGCACTTTTATGCTGCGCGGGTCCACGTACGCCTGCGTACGTGTTTCCGGATTAGCGTGTCTTTTTTGGCGCACGCGTTAGCCCCGTTTGATTCCATGAATACATGTTTTGAAGGTGCATGTGGGCGTTCCACACACTTGCCTCCTGTACTTCCCCCGTGATGCCCACATTTTCACGAGTTGTTCCCCATTCCGCGTGTCACGCCCCCTGTTCCTCCTACTTTTGTTTTGCGTGCCGTGCTATGTGCGATTTCGCTGTGCACTTAGCGCACGCTGTTTGGAGACGTGTGCGCCAGCGCGCGCCACGCAGAATTTTGGCGCACATCCTGGAATTTCCTCGCGCACAGACTTCCATGAATCGCTCTGCGCGGGTTTCGCTGGAATTTTCGCACTGGCACTGCGATTCGCACGCTTTTGCACGCTTGCGCTGAAAATTTCAGCGCACATTAATTCCATTAATCGGCTCGTTTGTCTTTTGTAGGTACTCCATTTACCAGGATAATTAAAGATTGTTGCATTGGACATTGCATTCCTAGAGTGTACACATTTTCTTTTAGATCTAGTGGTAAATACACTACTTTTCCACGAATACATTTCACTAATTCAGAGGGAGGTAATTTTGCAGTTTTTGGTTGAAGGCATATTATTAATTGAAATGGGTGCACTGTTTTGTTAAGCCGAAAACCTGTGCAGTTCCCTCTGGGACCACTGCAAAAGATTTAGGCCTGCAGGTGTTGGCAGTAAACCCACTTGGTAGCTGTCTGTACCACACAGATTAACCTGGTAGCTGTGGCTGAGCAGTCAGACCTCTCTCAAGAAAAGTTAGGCAGTATGTGGAGTATACAAAATAGGGCAATTTACACAGTAGAACAAGCAAACACGGAACAGAGCTTGGGTGTAAAGATATATAGATATTTATTTATAACAACAAATCTACAGAAAACACTCTGGCACTAATACGGAAAACAACTTCAATCACAATTACTATAAGTAGATCAATCCCCCTAACAATAGTTCGACAAGTCTAGGTTCAACGGCACCACTTATTTGCAGACAGAGGTGAATGCTTTAAACTAGATGGCACTCTAGTATTCGTTAGGATGGGAGAGAAAATGCAGGGTATGAAATCAGCTCGGTACCAACACTTTTGCAAACAAATGCAGGGCAAGTAAGGCAGGGTCTACTGTAGATCGCAAAGTTCAGAGGCCAGGCCCACTCGGAGAGAGGCAAGGCGATGTGTCCCAAAAAGTATCACAGTGGAAATGCACTTCGAGTCTTTGATGCAAATTGTCACAGAAAGATTGGACCAGTTCAGAACAGAAAGTTACGAAGGCTTGGAGGCGACCCAATGGAGAGGCGAGGATTAAGACACCTCACGCTAACTGACACAAGGGAAGCCAGGGGGACACGGTACCTTGTATGTGGAGAGACAACTCCGGCGGGGGCAGTTGTTCCTGGTGGTGGATGCAAGTCGGGGCTTTGCCAAGAGAAGAGATGATCTCATCGTCGAAGGAAAGTTGAAGATTGTTGCACCACCAGGGAAGAGGCCAGCCGCGGAGTTCTCCGTCACAAGGCAGCACCTTTTGGTCGTGGTACGGGTTAGTTGTTATCCGGTTGCCGGGGTGCTCAGCACGAGCAATTCGACCACTACGCCCTGGAAGTGAAGAAAAAGCAAAGGGGACTGGTTGTCCCCACCAGTCAGGGGAAGAGACTCTCCGGCGGGGAGCTCTCCTCTGTTGTCGGGAAGTGGTGAGTCGGTTCAGCAGGGCTCCACCGGAGGTGTCGTCGTTGCAGGTCAGCTCAGCTTTACCCTCATCGGATTCTTAGGTCCTGTGGCAACTTCTGAAGATCCAGTCCCAAGAGCCCTGCTTTTATGCAGAAAACCCCCATTCATTCAGCCTAGCTGTCAATCAAAACACGCTAAGTGGTGAGCGGGGTGGCTCACCACTTGGGCCAATCCACCAGAGTGCAACTTGAGTTGGCAAGGCAACTCAGTCCAGGGTGCATAGACCCCCTCCCACACCCCATGTGGTACCCAGACAGAATGGCACCACTTTGGAGGGCCTCTGTGCAGAAGCCCGCCAAAAGTGGAACAAAGGGCTCAACCTTTGGTTTAGGAGTCACAGAGACGAACACAGAGGACATTTTAAAAACCGAGTTCTGGCAGAAAATACCAACCGATAGATTTATTTAAGATAAATAAACCAGTGGTATGTTAGAGATTAACGAGAAAAAGTATCAACCTCCAACAATGGGAAGAATCCCATAGGGTTATATTCGGGGTTGAATATAACAAGTAGTTTCCACTGCCACCAGCCAAAACTCGACGAGGGGGGACGGGACAGTGCCCCCTCGAATAAAAGACCCAGGGGTAATCGAATTACCCCTACCAGTACGTCCACAATAGGATGGTTTGCACTAGATCTGTTAGTAAATTTAGGCCTATTAAAGCCAATGGTGAATTTACATGCCCGGGGAGACAGTAGTCAGTCCCCGGGTATGGAGTCTATGGTGGGGATCCTCTAGGACGCCCCAGTGTTACGGCATGGAGAGTGCGGTGTAATACACATAGAAAAACATATGACATCCCATGAAGTAAAAGACCCCATAGCCCATAGAACACATTGACATTCACAGGAATTAACCACATTCATGTCCAAGAGTGGGAGAAAAAGAGTCTCTTGGCAGGATGGAAAAAAACAAACTCCATAAATCCAGCAAAGCTGCTGGGGGACTCACTAGGTTAGGAAATTCAGCCCAAACAGAGAATTCTCCCTAACATGTTTGAATTATGATGCTCTCATATAAATTAAGTTGTTGAAGGGGTTTTGGTAGTGCAGTAACTGCAAAATATTACGGGGGCAGTTATTTCGTATTTGTTTTCTGCTATAAGGTAGAGAGGTAATTCAAACCATTAATAATCTTCATTGTCTTCTATTTTGTATGATAGGTCTACAGTTTTTGTGTTACTTTTATAAAAAGTTCTGCGTTAACATTCACACACATGGTTTGGTACTTCAGCTGATGTACTTTTAAATTTTAGTATTTCTTTTTTGTATGTGTGTAGTAAAAGGTTGACATGTGTAGAATTGTTACTAATTTGGTTTACAGCTATTTCATTCTGTAAGTGGCTTTCACTTCCAAAATATTTTTTCTGGATATAGTTGATTTCTTCTAGTAGGTCTTTTGCTGTACCATGTAGAAGAATGTTATTTAAATTGGCTACTGCTAAATCAGAACTTTTAGCATAGTACAGTTTATAAACTAGATTTCTTATAGTTGAATGATGTGTTGATATCCTTTTGATATCATGGAAGGTGGTTTTGCAAGTAGGTCCTGTAATGCAGGCCAATGAATGTCCTTGCAGTCCTGTGTACTTGCATACTGGACAGGTATCCATATTTTGCAGTATTTTAATTTTGATTTTGTCTTTGCTTTTCACATATTGATTGAGGAATTGGCGTAAAGACTTATAAACATTTTTGGGAATGTTACACATTGACGTGCATGGCCATTTGTACACTAGACATTCTGATTCAGTTGAATGGATGGGTAAATCTAAGTTTTCAGGGCATATTTGTGTAAGGAGTACTTCTTGTTCCATTATGGTATTATTAACTTTTTCATAACCTCGTCCACTGCTATGTATGACAATTGTATTTGATTGCTTTTCTTTGTATGTGTGACTCCATTCACCTCCGCAGATACTGAAGAAGTTCTTTCTGTTGACATTTCGTTTATTGAGAAGTCTTTTTTGTAATTTAGTTGTTAGTTTTGTTAGTGGTTTCATTTTGTTTAACACTAAAATAAATAACTTTCTTTTGAGAAGAATTGTACTGTCTATCAACGCTTCCAAGATTAATTTCCTATGATAGGTTTTAAGCGTTGAACGTGGTTTCTCTCCTGTTTTTATAAGATTTTGAAGGACTTTGTGATGGAACATTTTGGCTAAAATAATTTTCTTGGTATGCTTACTTTGCACTATATCAAGATTTAAAGAAGCAGTTTTATCTGAAGTGATAGCTGATTTTCTGTTAATTGTTTTTGTTTTTTTTTACATTTCGATAGAGGAGGCAACGTTTTTGTACTTGAAACTTCTTTTGTTTCACTAAATGACTATATTAGCTGTTTTGTTTCAACTTTTTTTTACACATTCTGCTACAGATGGATGCTTATGTTGGACACTTTTATTTTCATTTGCTCTACTTCTGCATTGCTTTCTTCGGACTTGATTTTTGGTAGGCATTCTTTAGGGTCTGTTGAAAAAAAAAAAGTTATGGGTTGGGGTGTTCTGCAAGGTATGTGTGCTGTGTGCATGAGTGTTTGAGTAAGATGATAAAGATGTATGTAATGGTGTGTGATTGTGCATTGGGCAACTACAACTTGTAGGGATGGGTATTCTTGAATTAATGTGTTACTAAACTGGGGTTCAGATGACAGAAAAAAGTAGGCTAGTGGTGTGGAGAAGTATAAATTGCAAATCTAATTCTATACAATTAAAACAGTTGTTTGTTCTATAACATCTAAATTCTAGAGGCTGAGTTGGGTAATTTGTGTGTTGAAAATTAGGAATTTGTGGGCCATTCTGGCTGTAAATCGCTGTTTAAGACATGGGGATTTTTGGACAGAATGGTGCAGAATCTCTATTTTTAGGCACAGAAATAGCATGAATTAACCTTACAGTGTGTTTGAGTAATAATACAAATATTATGGTGATATTCTAAATACTTTTTTTCTAAAATGAGCAGGTTACTTCATAGTTGTTCCTTGTACTTCAAATTCGGCTGCTTCTTTTCAGGAGAATGGTCTTCACTGCAATGGTAAAAGAAACAAATTAGTTATTTTGTTTGTATAGGGGCACTGTTTTTAATTTAGACATTGATTTTTTTAATTGAAATCCTCAGCGCCTTCCTCAAAACCATTAAAACTATCTTATTCACATAAGAGACGTTGCACCAGTTGAATACATATCATATGTTCTTAATGAATAAATTGTATTGCAATGACTAACTGTAGCAAACAAAATATCTTTCGTATGCCTTGTGAAATTCATAATGTACTACTGAATAACACTATTCCTGTAACTAAGCTCTTCCAAGTAATAGTGCATCAATGTCATGGGCTGCTTGTCCTATATAAATGTAAGTAATTAAATAAATAAATAAATAAATAAATGTATGTAATTGTACAAGTATTATTGTTTGAGATTTGAACATAGAGTGTGCATGCAATTTTGTTTGACTATATGTAGTCTATATATTTTATTTCAAAAATGTTAGTTCAACATGATTTGAGTGTGTGTGTGTATAAAGAAATTAAATAGTATAAAGGTTTGTAAGTGACAGTTGATTTTAGGAGATCGAAAAAAAGACAGTAGATTCATTTTACAGATTATACAAGCTAAAAGTCAGTTAGAAAATGTGTTCATGTACTGTACAGAAAATATGCATACCTGTAGTTTGTGTTCCTGCATATGGATATGCATGGAGCTGCAAGTAGAAATCTTGGAGACTTGTACAGTATTTCTTGTAGATGGTGCTTGCCAATGATATGACACTTGTACTCAGAGATATTCACAGTACATTTGCACTGCTGTTCTATGATGATGCAGTTAGCTGTAGAGGTCTTGGATGTGATTGGTGGATGGTCATGTGACTTCTTAGCTGCATCCAATGAGGGAATGGCACAGATAGTGAAGTGGAAATGGTAGAAGGGCTGTCCATGTTATGATATGTCCGCGGACATGGCAGTAGTTCGCGGACATCGGGTGTTACATCTGGGGATTTTTGGGTTGGGAAGCCATGCAAATGAGAATGAACACAGAATGGAAAGTTTAGTGGGTGTGTTGTGCCAGGAGAGTTTCTCAGATACTCTTTTTGCTGAGAGAAGAACAGATAGCTATGGCTGTGTATTTCAGAAAACAGATTGTTTGGATTTTGGGAGACTTGTGGATACATTGGTTGAAGGTGCATGCAGAAACCAGTGGAGTAGCTGTAGATCGTGGATTCCCACATGTGGAAGTACACTGACATGGAGTACGTGGAATGAAGTGGTTGGACGTGTTACCTCTCTGTGCTACTTTGGAGACAGAGCAACATCCAGATATAATTATAATTCATTCTGGAGGGAACAGTTTAGGACATGTGTCTGGAATTTCTTTGCAATTTGCAATGAAAGAAGGACTTGGGAAGGTCATGGACTTGTTTCCAAATTCTTAAGTAATTTTTTCACGGGTTGCGCAGAGACAAATGTGGCTTTGTTCTTCTTCATTTGGTCTACAAATGGAGAAAGCAAGGCGCAATGTCAATAAGGCTGTTTGTGCCTTTCTAAGAGATTTTGGCATGTCCTCTTTTCACAATGAAAATATTATGTTTCGTAGTACATACATTATTCTTTCGCAGAGATGGAGTACATCTAACTTATGCTGGCAATCAGATGTTTCTAAGAAAGATACAAAATGCATTGTGACATATTTTAAAATTACAGCATCCATTTTGAAGTAGGTGTTGAGTATTTATAATTTTTCAAACACAAACTCCACTCAAAGGCTCTTTTCAGAGCCACCACTTCCTCCCAGAAAAAATTGCAATGGTTATTATAGGGCAGCACCCCAAAATTTTAGATGTCCGCGGACTGGATGTAGAGTCGTTATAGTCTAATATTCCCCAGGGTGATTCCCTTGGGATTATGAAGAGATTCCTTCAAACTAGGACAGACAAGACTTCAGTCCCTAGCGAGTTTTTGGTGGAACTATTAGAAATTGTTCTTACTAGAAATTTCCTTAGATTCAAAAAAACATATTATATGCAAATAAAGGGGACGGCAATGGGGGCATTCTTTGCGCCCAATTATGCCACCCTTTATATGTGGGACTTTGAAGAGTCCAACATTTTGACAGAATCCAATCCATTCAAACCAGCTCTGAAACTTTATAAGAGGTATATTGACGATATACTTATTATTTGGGACTGTTCCAGAGGAGATTACAATGCTTTTTTCATCTGGATCAATAATCTAAATCCCAGTTTGAAATTCACTATTCAGACTAGCAATAAAGAGATTGCATTTCTGGATCTGTTGATAAAAGTGGATGATAAGAGTTTGGTTGTGGACCTGTACAGAAAAGATTCGGACAGAAACACAATATTGCACCATCAGAGCTTTCACTCTCAATCTTTGAAATCTAATATTCCATATGGGCAGTTCCTAAGAGCTTGCAGGAATTGTACTAAAATCGAAGACTTTACTAAGCAAGCCTCTATTATAGAGGAGAGATTAACAGAGAGAGATTATCCCAAACCACTTCTAAAACGTTGTAAAAAAACGAGCCTGTCACCATCATAGAGCGATCTTATTGAAAAAAGACGCAAAGAATAGAAGTTGAAGGATGATCAAATAGTTTGTGCACTCACATTTAACTCACAGTACAACCAAATTAAGAAAATCATCTCTAACCATTGGCATTTACTTCAACTGAATATGCAGAGGTTACCCAAACCCATTTATGCTTTTAAGAAGGGCAAGAACATCAAAAATTGGGTCTCTCAGGCTGACACAAACCATTTACAAGAGACTCAACCTACTATTACTGCAATTTGGGGTATGCCCCCAATTGTTGGACATTACCCTTGTGGCAATTGCTGCAATTGCTCTAGCACCTCAGCCACGTCTGTCATTAACATTCACGAAAGGGATTGGAAACGTAGGCAACATACCACCTGCCTTAGTGCCAATGTTATCTATGTAATAATATGCTCTTGTAAAAAGGCATACATTGGTAAGACGACCAGAGTTGTAAAATTACGAATAGGGGAACATAGATCCAAGATTAGAACAAGACAATTAAATGAACCTTTGACTACGCATTTTCTGGAATTCAATCACAGCCCAGAAGATTTACAATGGTGGGTTATAGAAAAAGTATTTGGCACAGATGCGGCTAATGTGGCGGCACGATTATCTCAAAAAGAACAGTGGTGGATATATCACACAAATAGCCTCACTATAGGCCTGAATCAACAGGAGGAATGGAATTGAGTATTTCTCATTCATTCCTGGACTTGGCTTTGCGACAGGTGGATAGTGATAAGACAATAGAGGACCGCATCTGGCTTGTAAGAAGTTACAATGTTTACAACCCTAGAGGTCCCCTGTTTTCGGTATTGAATCGGCTATGCAGTGTTCCTTACACTTCCTGACATCACCGGTTTATTTAAAAAATATTTTATTTTTTATTTTTTCTTGCCTTTCGTTATCAATTATACTTCTTTGAAAAAATATAATTTTGTTTTTTATACTTCAGACTTTTTTTATCGGTATGGTGTTAAAGTGGTTCCGCTCGTTTGCATTTTTCGGTGCAAATAATGCGTATGGGCCACCGCGGTGAAATAACACTTTTCCGCCATGTTGGATAGCTTTGGGTTTCACAAAAATAGCCTTGGTCCGCTGTTTATGTTCTTTAGATGGACTTCCGACATAAAAGAGGGTCTAGTGCATGATGTTTTGTCCCCTCGGCTCGTAGGAAGTCATTGCGGGCAGCGTTCGTTTTGAAAAACAGTACGAGGTAAGTGGAATGGCTGGCCACTCGTTCCAGTAGCTTACCCTTTTCATTTTGGTATGCAGTAAAGAGCCTCTTTTCTATATGAGATTCTTACGATCGATCTTGTGTTTTTTAGAAGTGTAATTACACACAGAACAGGAGCCCTTACACGGAGGGAACTGTATGTCCTGGACCCATTGTGTTTACTTCCAGCCTTAAGAATATATCCGAAGTGGGCGTAACAAGGCCTGAGCTAATTGCATTGGGTGAGAGTTTCGTAGTTTCGCCATACGTAGAGTCCCTATTCAGATGGAAGGGACTTAAAGTTTGACACATGGCTTTGTTTTGTCTCCTCTATAGAGGTAGATTGCTTTTTTCTGACGAAACAGAACTGGGTTGACCAGACCGCTTGGCTTTAAGGTATTCGTTGTGGCTATTACATTTCAAAGTCAGTCTGTTTTAGATTAAGATTAACACACAGATTGGGACTGAATCGGTTTGTTTTTGTTCTTGTTTTTCAGGGATTGCTTACTTTTAGTATCCCTAAGGCATATTTGAGACTACTGAAGTCTTAATTTAACCCAGTATCTCTGGCACAGATTAGAGGCTGTTAAAGTAAAAACCAAACGACTATTGGCAGTTTGGTTTTCAGGTATGATTTTATTAAAAATCCAAATGGAGACATGCAGGAGACAGGGTGTGGGATTAAGGGAAAGTATATTGGCACAAACTGATAGTGTCTAATAATTGGGAAATGATGTTTCTTTCCCTTTTTTGATTTCACTGTCTAACCTCGCTTAGAGGTAGACGGGGGAGCTACACCATATATGTGGCTTTGGCCTCCTATGCCGCATTCAGGCATTTCTGTGAAAAATGAACTGGAACAAGTTCCCTTCATTTAGCCAAATCCTTGTTTTGGGTATAGAGGCAGACTATATAGTCCTCTCCCCGGGTTTGGACTTTGTTGTTTGATGAGAGTAACTGAGTGAATAAAGACAGTAAGGTATTTTTAATAATATTTTAACTGAAACATTTTTTGTCTGTTTGATTTTAGAATTGTTGTTAGGTTCATCCAAATCCTGATGAAGACATTAATAACCAACCAAGTCGAAACTATTTACCAAGAAGCCTTTTTGATAAAAAAGATTCATATGTATGGGCACTAATAGTCGATATGTTTGTCTGGAGTGAACAACTATCATCAAAATAATGGAATTGTGTTTGCACTTTCTCAAATTTCTTGAAATAACTTAAATGAAATGTTTTAGGATCTTTATTAGCTGAATGAATGTATGAATGCATGATATTTAGGAGGATTTTTACAAAAAATGAATTAATTAAAGATGTTCATGATGATTTTTTTATCCAAATTTAAATAAAATAAAATTATGATCTGATTCATTACCTTCTGCCTTGTTCTATCAGGTGCTCTGAAGAATAGCCTGAAACACAATGAGAAAAAGCTCTAGGGTGTGGTCTTTCATGGGGGTGCTTGTACGCGGTTCACAGACATGCGTGCTGTCCACGGACAGCTCGAACACAAAAAAAGGTTCAAAAAGTTTCAAAAAGTATGTAGAAACTCAGAATTAGTATGTGGGACTTGTGCTATGGTGAGTTTTTATTGAGAAATATTGTGGATTACTTGAAAATGTACTTTTAAATTGTTCGGGGACACGAACAGTGTCCGCATTCAGAACACGCAATCAGCGTGGGCACGGTCACATGATCGCTTCGCGAACATGTCCGCGAAGGAAGCGGCTATCCGCAGGACACCAAATGCACGGACATTGGTTTGCGCATGCGCGTTGATGTTCTACGGACACTGTTCGGGTCCTGAAGTAATTAAAAGTACGTCACACATCAAATGAACAGTTACAGACAGCCGTTTGTTCTTAGAACAGTTTCAACTCCCTTGCGAACAATACAGACAGACATAGCGTCCTCAGGACACCTCCATTTTCGTTTATTTACGAACATTTCAGAACACCGCGTGTGTTCTTAAAATAGTTTCAACTTGCTAGCGAACAGTACGGACAGGTATACTGTTCTTCAGGACACCTCCATTTTAATTTATTTACAAACATTTCAGGACACTGCTTGTGTTCTTATAACAGTTTCAACTTGCTAGCGAACATTATGGACAGGTAGTGTTCTTCAGAACACCTCTATTTCCGTTTACTTACGAACATGTCAGGACATTGCGTTTTTTCTTAGAACAGTTTCAACTTGGTAGCGAACAGTATGGACAGGCATAGTGTTCTTCAAGACACCTCCATTTTTGGTTATTTACGCACATTTCAGGACACCGCGTGTGTTCTTAGAACAGTTTCAACTTGGTAGCGAACAGTACGGACAGGTATAGTGTTCTTCAGGACACCTCCATTTTCGTTTATTTACAAACATTTCAGGACACCACTTGTGTTCTTAGAACAGTTTCAACTTGGTAGCGAACAGTATGGACAGGCATAGTGTTCTTCAGCACGATTCCATTTTCGTTTCTTTACGAACATTTCAGGACACCCCATGTGTTCTTAGAACAGTTTCAACTTGCTAGCGAACAGTACGGACAGGTATAGTGTTGTTCAGGACACCTCCATTTTTGTTTCTTTACAATCATTTCAGGACACTGCGTGTGTTCTGGAACAGTTTCAACTTGCTAGCGAACAGTATGGACAGGTATAGTGTTCTTCAGGACACCGCCATTTTCGTTCATTTACGAACATTTCAGAACACCCGCGCTGTGCACGGACACCTAAATAGTTTGTTTTTTTTAAACTGAAACTAATTACAACACAATATGAAAATGTAACTTTATTTAACATATATTAACAATTTATGACAGAGAAGGTGAGGCAGAAACAGAAACAAAAACAGGAGAATTAGGGCATGATTGGTATCAGGTGAAGAAGGGATGGAAGTCTCATCAAAACGTTTTGGGTTATGGAGAGGGTTTGGGGATAATTGACTCGGATATGGTGAGGGTGACAAGTACATGTGGGACAATGGTATGAGGTTTTTGTTTTAAAATGATCTTCAACAAAAGTTTTCAAATTATTAAAATTGGTCAACAATAAATCCATTTTTTCTTTTATGCTGTCAAGAGTGTTATCCATAAGAGTTTCTTCAGAGGTATTTTCTATTTTGGTATGCTCTGTACAAAAAAAATATACATTAAATGTAAGTAAAATAATAATTATCAAATGGTTTATATTGTAAAGTGTCTACCATTAGTTTCACTATCTTCTGACATTTCCTCATGTGGGAAATGCTCCTCTAGCCATTCCAAAGTACTAGACATTTCTGTGAGAAAAAAAAGATAATATATTTTTTTTAATCTAATACAGAACGTTTATAAATATATGAGTGAAATGAAGTACACTTACTAATTCAGGTAAGATATGTTCTGAGTACTCTGTAGGTCTGGGCTTGCTCTTAGTTGTTGAGTGTCTGTGAGGTAATTATGTTGGAAGCCTATTTATCTTCTTTTGGTATTTTCCATTTTAGAACATATTGTATTTAAATGAATGGTTATTGTGTTACATATATGGGTTACACTTCGTATGTATTACTACATATAAAGTGTATGTGTGCTGCTTTGTGAATTTGTGAAATGTTCCTATGTTATGATATAACAATTAAACATACCCCCCCAGAGTTTTTAGGTAGTGGTACTGTTGTCCGAAAATGTCCGCGGACATTAAAAGAGTTCACGGACATCAAATTCAGTAGAAGGGGTTCAGTATGTTCCATATTACATGTACATAAAGTCAAAGTTATTGTTGTTAAGTTGAGCTACTAAAAACCTATGAAATGCAGTGAAAAACACGTTTTTAAAGGGACGTTATGGTTAAGTTGCACTACTAAAAACCTATGAAATTCTGTGAAAAAGACTTTGTTAAAGGGACATTATGGTTAAGTTGTGCTACTTAGTAGCAAAGCTTAACAATAGTAACTTTGACTTTATGTACATGTAATATGGAACATACTGAACCACTTCTACTGAATGTAATGTCCGCGAACAGTTTTGATGTCCGCGGAGATATTTGGACAACAGTACCAATACCTAAAAAATCTGGGGGGGGGTATGTTTAATTGTTATATTACAACATGATAACATTTAAAAAATTCACAAAGTAGTACACATACATATTATATGTAGTAATACATAAGAAATGTAACCCATATATGTACCGCACTAACCATTCATTTAAATACAATATATTCTAAAATGGAATATACCAAGAGAAGATAAATAGGCTTCCAACATAATTACCTCACAGACACTCCACAACTAAGACCAAGACCAGACCTACAGAGTTTTCTTGGCAGCATTGGAAATGTCAACCTTTGGCAACATTTCCAATACAGAGAATTAACAGAAAACATGGGGCAATCTGCAGATCTAACTTATGCCAACATTTTAAAAAGTATCAGAGTTGGTAGACTTTCTAAAGAAGCAGAAGCAATATTGAAAACCCGGCACATTAATGCACTTTATGGCGATACTGCATGTGCTACAGATGTTATGGAACAATTAGCCCACAAAAATGTCAATTGTATGGCCTTAATGCCAACTCTTGCAAGCTGTTTCAAATTCAATGAAATCATGCTAAGTAAAGAAATGCAACCAATCATGGAAATTAGCGCCACAGACAAACTAGATGTACATGGAATGACACTACCCATGTGTGACCAAGCCACAACAAGACGAAATAGTTTAGAAAAATCAATCTCAAACACAGCAGGCTTAGAAAAGATATTAAAATTATCCTTAAATTGCAGAGTAATGCTTAAATGTAAGCTTGACATGGACCAAGGACTAGTTAATAGAGCATTAGGTACAGTTGTTGGCTTTCAAACATACCCACGCCACAACAAAATTCAGTTTGTCAATATACACTTTGACAAACTTTCAGAATTAAAAGGATAGGACGCTCAACAGCTAGATTCCTTCTCTTCAAAGTTATGTATGTACTGTTGGGGAGAAGCTGGACCCCCACCAGGGCAGTGCGGGCCAGCAGCCATACCCTCACCATCTATGGGAGACCCCAACACCTCCCATATGGCCCCGAGAAATGCAACAGAGTCCCAAGCAGGCAGCAGCATGATCCAAACTGCGTTTATTTCTGGGCAGCAAAAAGAAAAAAAACACGCAGAGCATCGTGCACATCGAGAGTTCAGGCGCCGTCGCCCCCGGGGCTGGCTTGCAAGCCTTATGATCACACTGCAGGCTGACCTCACAGAATTGGATCAGTTCCCAGAAACCTAACTCCTCCTGCTATTGGCTGCTAAGTGATAGGTTACCTATGTAGCCCTTATAGAGAGCCTGATAATTGGATATTAGCCTTTTGCGTCAGTGGGTTGGTTTAGCTGTGCCAGCCCCCATTACCTAATTCTAACTTGTTGCAATATGACCTTGTTCCCATAACTTTTTAGCTGAACAAGCAGTTTGCACCTGGGCTCTGGGCGCTGATTAGCTGGGCTGCGCCATTCTTGTTACAATTTATGTTTCGAATGTTGTGCGAGTCCTTGAGAAAATGTCTTTCTTTCCCAGAAAGAAAAAAAAAGCACACTGGGTTGCCGTGATTTATTCGCATTTGTGGATAAAAAAAATGTTTGTCTGCAGAAAACAATCTTATCTTGAATGTGCGACCTTGGCAGCTCGGAGGTTTTGCGAGGAACATTGCTGAAGGCTCCCGCAGCCAGTGTTCAGTGCAGTGGCGGCTGGTGACTTTGAAAGGTGGTGGGGCGTACATTTCTCCGGGCCAATTTGGGAGCGAGCGCAGCACCCGAGACCAAACCACATCAAGGTGGGTGCGGAGGGGTTCTCCCCCGGCGCAAACATGTTTGAAAAATGGCTTTCAAAATGTGCAATTTACTGTCCAAACCCACAGAAATATGACATAAAAAGCATTAGGTTTTACATACTAATGGTGGTACATTAGTCTTATGCGTGCAAGTGTGATAGTGTATTTTACAGCAGCTTGTATTGAGAATATCTGAAACTATGGTGTAATGATAAAGAAATGGTTCTAGACATAAAGGAGAGAGTTAACTGCTTGTAACATTGAAGCTGCACCAGAACAGCCTCATTAGAATGTGTAAAGTTAGATGCACCCACACAAGTAAGTTTGCCCTTCCCCCAAAGACTTTTAAGTTACCTCATCTCCCTACATTTACACTAAGGCATGATCAAAGCGTTTTCTGGCAGTACTGAGCAATCTAGCTTTGGCTCAATTACAGCATTTCATGGTGCTTGAGCACAGAGTCCTAACACATCAGCCAAATGCAGCATTTGGCTGTCAGTGATGTGTAAGGACTCCATGCTCAGCCAGCAGAAAAGCTATGCTAAATGCATACTCCATAGCAAGACATGGTTACAAGAGAGCGCTGAGCAATATTAACCGTGGATCACAGGAAAACAGGAGATTACACAAGCACTGTGCGGCCAAACTAGGTGCGGAACCTCTGCCTAACATCTGCGATAAATAACTTAATCATGTATGCAACTTTGACATTATTTTCAATGTTGCCCAAACCCAAAGGCCAAGCATAATTGATTCTGATGATAATTGCCTGCAAGAGAAGATCTTTTAACAATGACAAATTGTGATGGGAGTGGGACTCTGCTAACTTATGGGCAGTAGCTTTTAGTATACGAGCTTTGAGTATACGAGTGAACAGAACAGTTTGATCTAGAGCTGCAGCACAGGAAATAAAGCTTCATCAAAGCATCATATTTGAATGTTAAAAGATGGAAGCAGTCTGCTGAAACATTTGACATGTTGTCACACCCTTCACCTATTGATAAAGTTTTTATGAGCAGAATCTAAAAGCAGCCGCCAAGTATCAGGCAGCACCCCGTGAACAGGACCTACATAGCAACAAAGAACGCAGAGACTCAAAAATACTGTCGACTAATTTCATTATGAAAACAATGAATGCTGAACTCTGCTCTGAAAGCAGCGTTCACCATTTTCCCTCTGAGATAGTTTTTAAATTGCTGGCAACCTTATTTCCACGCCACCTACCTTCCGCCATTTAGATCTAGGCAGTTTCCCAAGAAAGGGTTTGACCCTGTGTACACATTCTTCCAAAATATTGCGGAGTGAGGGGATAAGAAAGCTTCAGCACACGACGCAAAGGCCTTTGTGTCTAGTAATCTGTAGTCACTGTTAGGGATGGCCCCTTTGACAATAGCCGGATGGGGTGTGTTCGCTAAATCAACTGAGAACATATTTGTTCTCCAAAGCGTTTGGGAGGTGGCAATCAGACAACACTGAATTTTCTAACTTGAATAGCATCGCACACGCATTTGCGAGTTACCATTTGGCATTCACAATAAATACTTTGCAGTCCTTAAGGGTGTAACACTGGTTGCACACCCATGGCAAATATAACGCTAGTCTCCAACGAGAAAAATGCCATCAAAACACTTGCCAGTAAAATGCAACACGTCTTGAACATTCCAAAACGCGAGGGAGTATGGCGCTCTAAATTTGACAGCGGTCTGGGGCACAATTAGTGTCACCACCACAAGTGAAGTTGAAACGCACATTCGCTTGAGGGGTTCTTAGTAGTTTCCTTTTAATGTGCTGTGATCCAGCAAATCCTGACACTTAGAACATCACAATTAAATAAAGTAGTGCACTTAAAGTCAACCGCATGTTTATATGACTGTGTCATTCTAATTTGCATTCTGTGTATGTGTCCTGCTAATAAGCGTTTCAAAGCTCAGAAGCGCCCAAACCCATGCGAGAGGAACCTTATCTTTATAACATTCCTACCTACGTGCCCCTACTCCAAATAGGCATCACTGGGGTGTTGTTGTGAATAAATGCATGGTGTAAAATTCAAAGCAGCATTGGTCCATGACCCCAGGCCCAGCCCTCGAAGACTCAGCACCGGGTGACCTGGGGCACTGGCATTCTGACTGCACTGACTCATGGCCCTAGGGCAGCCTATGGCTGCTTAAAGTAGCTGATATTCCACTTTACAATCTTTAAATCAGAATATCAGCTACTTTAAGCAGCTGAGGCTCTAGAAGAGCCGCGAGACTAACTCGATTTATTTTCAGGCCAAGGGAACGCCAAATACTATAGTTGGGTGCCACTGGTCACATTCACTTAACTATTTGGCCTTCCCTTGATCTGAAAATAATTGAGTAAGTGGTTCCAAAGTTGCGAAAGTATGGCTAGCGCTTGGTTGAGGCTCGTGAGAGCCGCCCGAGTTTCAATGCAAGACCTACTACCCAACCCGACGCAGTCCAGATGGCGTAGATAACTAGGCCCTGCATTCCCCAAAGCAGGGCTCCTGAACGACGGTCCTGTGGTGCACTGTCCTGGGGAGTGAATGGCCAGCCAGGCATAAAAATGTACTTAATTAAATGTACTTACCTAGTTGCTGGCTACAGGCCCTGCACGTGGTGGGCCTGTATTCTCTGGACAGCTCTTCACAGTCCACAAACCAAACTCAGCAGTACCATTTACGAAGTAGGTGGCACGCACGCACCGTCACCATGCGTGCGCCCAATGCTCATCACCCCACCCACACTCAATCTCATTGGCTGGCAAACGGCCAATGAGATTGAATATTCTGTTGTTGCTAAGGGCCTAACTGCAGGTCAGATGTAATCGGATCTCTGGTGCGCTGTTTGCGCACAGAATATATGCTGGCGGGGCCACCCCTCTAGCGCCCCACCAGCAATCCAAATTGTGATGGTTTACGTAGCGTGCGTGGAGCTACGCACTCCACGCACTCTTCAGTAGAACAAAAGCTCCGTAAAATGGGACGCGCCCCTCTGTGGCAGCTGGCCTGAGCCTAGCCATTAAGATGCAAAGCGGCAGATAATTATTTATTTACAGTGATGTTTATATTGCGGCCACGCTGTGCTCCTGCATGCAGAACAGATTCAAAACTTCAGAATCTGTTCCTCTGCAGCCGTTCAAAAACTTGCACACTCCCAGGGGCACTGTCTGGGGGGGCGGCGCCCCCCCGCCCAATGGAAGCAGCCGTCACTGGTTCAGTGAGAGAAATGAACTTGGCTGTAATTTTCCTGAAACATGGCTTTACACTGTGCATTTAGACCATGTTAATTCATATAGGCATTTGCAAGCCTTTAAACAGGGATTTTTGTGTTTGTAGATTCTGATATTGCAGCATTGATTCTAATGTAGCATGGAAGTTGCACTGTTGGTGAAGTGGGTGTGTTTCAGCATATTTGTCACCCATGGGTGCGCTGGGGCCTGGTTCAAATGATAAGTGCGCTCCTTGTTCTTCCTGCTGTTCTTCTGTATATGCGCCTGGGGTGAGGGGGCATGGGTTTGATCTCGATTTTCCCTCTTCAGTCCCCCCTCTGGTCGACTTTGTCGACCACACCACCAAGCAACATTCACCTCCTTCCGCTCTTCATATCTTTGTCAATTCCTTGAAGTGTCCATAATTTTTTGCATTGTTGTTGATGAACAGTACATATAGGAGTGTTCTCCTTCTGTGTTCCACCACACTCACTTCCCTTCGTACTTCCTCTGATCACAGGGAGTGGCCACCTTTATTACTGCTGGAACCATGTTGCACACCGCTATCTTAATCCGGCTCTTCCTTTCACCATGTCTCTTATTTGCATTCCGATAACTTCTTCTGTTGTTCTCTTGCAATGTATCTCTATCTTGCACAACGATGCTGTGCTCGGTACTAGTCCTTCCGTTATCACCTTCAATCAACCAGGCAGTCATGATGTCATCCATTACCATGCAAGCACTAGCTAGTTCTTTGCTTTCTCTTTTCAGATGCATTTTTGCTGATCATTCTTTAGTATGCTGGTACTTCACCCATTATTCTTCTGTCTCGCTCGAGAAGTAATTCCCCCCTCTTTTTACTTCTCTGTCTGTTTCTCTTCTTCCGTTGTTTTCCATCTTGGTGAATGTGTCACTCTTCACATCTTCCTTGGTCATCACCAACAAGGGCATGCTGATGCGCACCAATGAACACTCTTCTCCCCAATTCAGTGGTAGTTTCTCTTGATCTTTGGATGCATGTGCTCAATAGTAGTCCATAAGCAGTGATGTTCCTGCTCTCATCTCGCAACTTCTCTCAACCTTCTTGCATCCAGAATGATTGTCCACTTCTCGTCACTGTTGTGCTGGTAACATAACGCTGGTACCTTAACAGTATACGTCCTTCTTCATTCTCCACCCAAGTGACCATCTTTGCTCTTTTGTCTCACTCCGTTAGGCACTTATCATATTTTTGTCTCTTTTATTTTATTTTTTCTTCTCTTTTTGTTTTTCTTTCTTCTTTTATTATTTATTTATTTATTTATTTATTTTTTCTCTTGAAGCTTGCTCACTTGTGCATTTGCTCGTTGTTTCTTCTCTCTCTGGTCACTTTCCACATACAGTTGTTCTCCAATTAGCTGCTTTATGTAATCATCTTCCATAGGGGATTACCCCCCTTTTTTTTTTCTTATCAATCTCAATGTTGCTGTCTTCCCTTGCAATCTTCTTCGCACCTTGGCATACATGGGCGCCGTGCTCTGCTGTAGCAATTTATGTTGTAATCAATTCTCTTCCGGCATATATTAAAGAACAGTCAGGACAGCTCTCTCCAGTGGTGTCCCTACCAATTTTGTACATGTGTGCATGTTGTTGGTCACTTCTGCTATGTGTGTTATGTGTATGTTTTACTCCCTTTGTGTCTGCCCTTAACTCTCCTTACTTTAGCAGCAGCTTTTCCTCACCCACTGACGCCGTAACTCTTCCTGCTTAGGTTAGGGAATGTTAGCAGGGGATACAGCGGCAATGCTCACTATTACAAATAATTTTCAAATTACCACCCCTATTATTTCGTTCATCGTTAATAGTCCCATCGTGAAGGTAAAAGTCCTTATTTGCTTGCCCATAACCACTTACGCTGCTGGGTCCTTGCAGCTGATGAGATGATAAAGTTGCCCGCCTGAAAATCGCAAGAAAGGCGTTAATAGTTAGTACTTGTTAGTAACCTCAAGCTCCGCGAACTAAACAATCACTAAGGGCAAAAATCAAACCTCCCCCTGGACATTTCGTGTTTTCAGAATTTCTCAATATGGGTAGGGAAAATCTTGGGCTGTTTATTCAATGGAAGCAAGGAAATATACTTCAGGGAAACATGCTCTAAGGGGTCTGAGGTTCTTGATAGGGTGGGCAATTGAGTGGGGAATGCTACACAATGTTTTAATCAGTAGGCCTCACAGTTTCTAATGGAAGATAACATTAAGGAAATTTCCTACACATTTCTAACAGCATACATACGCAACAACCTGCATGTGCGGGGAAAAGAGAAGGAACAAAACAGTGTTACAGCTGTAGGTGCACAAAATGTAATATGAAACTCAATTAAACTTTGGAAATGCGTGTGTCAGTCCCTATTCTAGTTGCTAGTGTGCGTTGGACCATAGGATGGCCATGTTTCCCTAACTCGGGAGTGTTCGTGCTATTTTGCAGTTCATGAAAATCTCTTGCGTTGGCCCTGTTGATCGTTGCTCCCTCGTTGCCAGGGTGGCCACCGCTTTGTAGGGCTTGACGCCTCACACATCTAACAAAGTCTGTCAGGAGGGGAAAATGTCCCACTGTAGTCCATAGCCATTGGGTGTTGGTTGTCCGTTGTCTTCAGGCCTGCCCTGGGTCCTTTATATCTGGCGAGAAATGAAATGGAAGCGCTTGAGACCTGAGAATTTACATATTCTTCAATTTCTTGACCTAACCTCTCTGCACTACTCTCACACTATTCAGTGTCCTAGTGGGAGGAGCCAATGGTACACCTATGCACCATCCTGTCAGCACCTGGTGGCGTTCAATGGGGGTCTGACTGTAAATTGTTACACAATTCAAAATGTACCCACAAAATGGGTAGGTACTTAATTTATGTGAAGATACTCATTACACACTTGGATCATATATACGCAATTTAGGTGCTAGTGTACAAATGGGCCTTTGGGTCTTTATATTTACGGTGCTTTTGTTGTAAGCTATTTATAGTGCGTGCCTTTGTCCCGTGGGGCATCAGACACTGACAAGCTAAATAGGGAAACATCAGGGTGGTAAATTTGTCATATAGGGTGGCTGTGTTTCTAAATTAAGTGCACCATGTTACTTAGTTAAGATAATCGCAGGGTTTTTAAATCTTTTTTCTTTTTTTTTCTATGGCTCCTCTCTCAACTTCTCAGGGCGTGCCTCGCAGTGAACTGCAGGCACTTTAAGCTGGTACTAATTAAATTTGCTACCAATTATTCGCTACCTGTCCCTCCCCCCTCTTTGTATTTATTTATTTATTTCCTCTTTTATGCAAACCCAACCCTCACAATTTACTCCCATTCTCTCTATCCCACCCCATGTCCACTTTTTAAACCCTACTTACTCTGTTAATTACTCATTTAGTCTAGTATTTTATTGCTCCACTACTTTAATTACTGTTACATTTAAACAATATATTTATCCCCCCATTATCTGCTCTCAAATTTTAATACAACCATCATGCTCCAGTTCGTGCAGCAATGACCTCTTTCCCTATGTGTGTTGGCTAATGCATTTGTGCCAATGCTATTTTCAAAAGCGCTAGTGGCATCACCACTTGCACTGTTATTTTGTCGCCAAATTAATTCTGTTGGGAACATGGATCATCCACCCTTTACCCCTATTTCTCTCCTCCTGTGGTGAACTGTCAATGAAATGTAGGCCTCCCCCCTCAAGTGCACCTTCTTCCACCTTGTGTGTCTCATTTAATTGTTCTGTGTTAATCGTGTATTCATGATCCCAGTCTCCTCACTGAAAGATGTGTGCTCAAAATGTAGCTAAATGTACTCTCTTGTGATGCGCTATCATTATGCACCCCCCTCTGTACCGTGTACCCCCATTATCCTTAAGCAATCTTCCTTACTTTCAACATGTGTATGCCTGGTGTTTAACAAGTTATGGATTTCTCTGTTAATAAGGTGGTCATATCCACATCGCTCATGATGTCACAAATGTCTCTTCCCTAATGCATGGCCTAGTCGCCCCACTGTCACCCAGAAAAGAAAATGTTTTGATACCGATCACCACCCCTATGCAATTGTCCTCTGCATTATTGAGTGTGCGTGAGTGTGTGTGTCGGCGCGCGTCTCGCCCGCTCAGTCGGGGAGGTGGAGCATGAGTGTGTGTGGCAGAGTGAGTCAAATCAAGTTTGTCTTGGGCTGTCCTATTAGCGGTATAATGTCAATCTATGTCCTTTGAAAGGTTTGTTTCCCATCAGTAAGACCCCACCCAGTCATGTTACCGGTACCATTGCTATTGTGTCAGTGTTCTGTATGGGTGCTGGCTGCTGTGCAGTGCCCCTTTGTTGTGATTCTAGTCAGTCCTGGGGTAGCGGTGCTGTCATTTGTTGTGTCTGTACATGTAGTGGTGACAGTACCTGCGTTGGTGCTTGTGGTGTCTGCTGAAATGATCCCATCCTGCCCCATGTATCCTCCCCACATGGGCGGTGCATATTGTGGTGATTGTTGACACTGCTATTGTGATTCTTGTGCGTGTGTGTTGAGGCTGTTTTTAACTGCCCCTCCCATAGCATACTTTAATAATTTATTTTGTGCCTACTTGTCCTCATCTGCCTTTCTCTGCCCCTGCGTTTTCTTGCCACAATCTACAATGCACACAGTCAATGTCTAGCGCGCTATCATTCCTTCCTCCCTTCCAGAACCCCATGCATGCTGCACCACCCCTTACTGATCCTCTATCATGTTTGGCTGTGCTGTCTCGTTCAGTCCTTCTCTCCTTCTCCAAACCCTTTCTTCCTTTCCAATTCCCCCTCTCTATTGCTATTGTTACTCCTTGCACCTCCCCCGTTATCTTCCCTATAAATTTAATTCCTCTGTACCTATGCCTTCAAATCTGCCTCCATGCACTGCAGCCCTTCCTTGCTCACTCCTGTGCTGCTAGTGGGTTGTTCTGCACCTTCCTGTTTGTGTATTGTGATTGTGTGTGTGTGGTGTTTACATGTCCTTCTGCTGTTTTCAGTTCTCTCATGCAATACATTCCTTGCTTACCATCTGTGTCATCAAATATTACACTCCCGGAGGTTCAGAAGGGTGAGTCCCCTCTTCCCTCTGCTCGCGCTGGTCCAGCATCAGCTGACCCCTCGCATCTTCCCTTTCCTTCGTGCACACAGTTCAACTGTAGCCATGTGCTTTTAAAGCTATTCCCGTGTAAGTGCTGTGTATGTGTGTCCTTAGCGATTGCTGCACGCTTCTGGAGAAGCCGCCTATGAGCAGCCATGGTCTTTTTTAATTTACCTTCAGTACTTTTGAATCTTTTCACACTATGTTTTACTTACTTATTTCGGCATGGAAGCTGTGTGCTACACAACAGGTGAAGGGGAGTCATTTCTGTATTGTGTGATAAATTTTACCTCTATTCAATTCGAAAATTTCGATAGTCCGCTGTTCAGGGAGCAAAAGTTAGATGATAATTGAACATTTTTCAACTTCTGTGAGCCTTCTTGGCTCCGCACCTTAGCCAGTGCACTCCACGTGCAGCCCATCTTCACCAAACCATTGCCTTCTCCGGCACACCCCCACAATCTTGCGCATGTGTCTTCCACACACCGCCTCTGGGTCACCTATTCTCCAAATCCAAAACCACACCACTATCTCCTCACCATCAAAACTCTGGGTCCTATGCATCAATCTGAAGGTGACGTCACCAAACTAAAAACACAGTGCAAATGAACAGACAAATGTGCATACACAGAACAATAACCCATTTCTCCCAACCCCACAAAAATCCCAAAATAAAACCCCACAATCCCCACAGCTGTCTTCCTGTCTCAACTGGAACAAGGTAAACTATAATAAAAACTCTTATAATTGGACTGCACACACTGCGTCGCCTCACGTGTGATACGCTCCTCACCAGGGGACCTTAACCAGCCAACTATCTTCCGCACTCGGGAACAATCTAGCTACCTCCTGCGGGGAAACATCATCCACTCACTGAACTAAAACGCTCAATTAGCAGGGAACCTCATCTACTCATTGATCTACAACGTCAATTCATAGGAAATCCAGACCCCCGTACATGAAATCGCCATCCAGACCAACCAGTGCGACACTCCTGTCCTATATGTGGGGAGTCACTACCCCACCCAATATGCTCAAAAACACAAGAAGGGACCACTGCCACCGCCCCAGTCCCAACTACAATTCACATGCCGATCACCACCAATGCGCTGAATTTTGCGACAATGTACAATCACCCACCACCCAATTTACAATGCCTCCCTCAGTTTCTACCCAAGCAACATACTGATCAACAATGCATCACAATACTTTAAACGTTTCCCCCCCTCAAAGACCATGTTGCTAGTTGACTTACATTTTCCTATGCTGCACTGGCAGTTGCTCCGCTGCTGGACACCCCCTCAAGGCGCTTCACCGGACCCCTTCTCCTGCAGGGCTCTCACCTGCCCTCAAGCGGGGTATTTCCAAGTGGCCCCCGAAGCCTTTAGCCGGTTACGCGTTTTCCGGTGGTCTTCAGGTGCAGGCGAGGGTCCCACAGCTTCCTTGAGTCGGCGGCAGGGAGTTCAGTTCAACGCAGGGCTTGCACAGGCAGTGCTCATTCACCCATGTTACAATGAGCAATGAGCCTCACAGAGGGCACCAACTTGTTGGGGAGAAGCTGGACCCCCACCAGGGCAGTGGGGGCCAGCAGCCATACCCTCACCATCTATGGGAGACCCCAACACCTCCCATATGGCCCCCAGAAATGCAACAGAGTCCCAAGCAGGCAGCAGCATGATCCAAACTGCGTTTATTTCTGGGCAGCAAAAAGAAAAAAAAACGCAGAGCATCGTGCACATCGAGAGTTCAGGCGCCGTCGCCCCCGGGGCTGGCTTGCAAGCCAGCTTTATGATCACACTGAAGGCTGACCTCACAGAATTGGATCAGTTCCCAGAAACCTAACTCCTCCTGCTATTGTGATAGGTTACCTATGTAGCCCTTATAGAGAGCCTGATAATTGGATATTAGCCTTTTGCGTCAGTGGGTTGGTTTAGCTGTGCCAGCCCCCATTACCTAATTCTAACTTGTTGCAATATGACCTTGTTCCCATAACTTTTTAGCTGAACAAGCAGTTTGCACTAGGGCTCTGGGCGCTGATTAGCTGGGCTGCGCCATTCTTGTTACAATTTATGTTTCAAATGTTGTGCGAGTCCTTGAGAAAATGTCTTTCTTTCCCAGAAAGAAAAAAAAAGCACACTGGGTTGCCGTGATTTATTCGCATTTGTGGATAAAAAAAATGTTTGTCTGCAGAAAGCAATCTTATCTTGAATGTGCGACCTTGGCAGCTCGGAGGTTTTGCGAGGAACATTGCTGAAGGCTCCCGCAGCCAGTGTTCAGTGCAGTGGCGGCTGGTGACTTTGAAAGGTGGTGGGGCGTACATTTCTCCGGGCCAATTTGGGAGCGAGCGCAGCACCTCAGACCAAACCACATCAAGGTGGGTGCGGAGGGGTTCTCCCCCGGCGCAAACATGTTTGAAAAATGGCTTTCAAAATGTGCAATTTACTGTCCAAACCCACAGAAATATGACATAAAAAGCATTAGGTTTTACATACTAATGGTGGTACATTAGTCTTATGCGTGCAAGTGTGATAGTGTATTTTACAGCAGCTTGTATTGAGAATATCTGAAACTATGGTGTAATGATAAAGAAATGGTTCTAGACATAAAGGAGAGGGTTAACTGCTTGTAACATTGAAGCTGCACCAGAACAGCCTCATTAGAATGTGTAAAGTTAGATGCACCCACACAAGTAAGTTTGCCCTTCCCCCAAAGACTTTTAAGTTACCTCATCTCCCTACATTTACACTGAGGCATGATCAAAGCGTTTTCTGGCAGTACTGAGCAATCTAGCTTTGGCTCAATTACAGCATTTCATGGTGCTTGAGCACAGAGTCCTAACACATCAGCCAAATGCAGCATTTGGCTGTCAGTGATGTGTAAGGACTCCATGCTCAGCCAGCAGAAAAGCTATGCTAAATGCATACTCCATAGCAAGACATGGTTTCAAGAGAGAGCTGAGCAATATTAACCGTGGATCACAGGAAAACAGGAGATTACACAAGCACTGTGCGGCCAAACTAGGTGCGGAACCTCTGCCTAACATCTGCAATAAATAATTTAATCATGTATGCAACTTTGACATTATTTTCAATGTTGCCCAAACCCAAAGGCCAAGCATAATTGATTCTGATGATAATTGCCTGCAAGAGAAGATCTTTTGACAATGACAAATTGTGATGGGAGTGGGACTCTGCTAACTTATGGGCAGTAGCTTTTAGTATGCGAGCTTTGAGTATACGAGTGAACAGAACAGTTCGATCTAGAGCTGCAGCGCAGGAAATAAAGCTTCATCAAAGCATCATATTTGAATGTTAAAAGATGGAAGCAGTCTGCTGAAACATTTGACATGTTGTCACACCCTTCACCTATTGATAAAGTTTTTATGAGCAGAATCTAAAAGCAGCCGCCAAGTATCAGGCAGCACCCCATGCACTACATAGCAACAAAGAACGCAGAGACTCAAAAATACTGTCGACTAATTTCATTATGAAAACAATGAATGCTGAACTCTGCTCTGAAAGCAGCGTTCACCATTTTCCCTCTGAGATAGTTTTTAAATTGCTGGCAACCTTATTTCCACGCCACCTACCTTCCGCCATTTAGATCTAGGCAGTTTCCCAAGAAAGGGTTTGACCCTGTGTACACATTCTTCCAAAATATTGCGGAGTGAGGGGATAAGAAAGCTACAGCACACGACGCAAAGGCCTTTGTGTCTAGTAATCTGTAGTCACTGTTAGGGATGGCCCCTTTGACAATAGCCGGATGGGGTGTGTTCGCTAAATCAACTGAGAACATATTTGTTCTCCAAAGCGTTTGGGAGGTGGCAATCAGACAGCACTGGATTTTCTAACTTGAATAGCATCTCACACGCATTTGCGAGTTACCATTTGGCATTCACAGTAAATACTTTGCAGTCCTTAAGGGTGTAACACTGGTTGCACACCCATGGCAAATATAACGCTAGTCTCCAATGAGAAAAATGCCATCAAAACAATTGCCAGTAAAATGCAACACGTCTTGAACATTCCAAAACGCGAGGGAGTATGGCGCTCTAAATTTGACAGCGGTCTGGGGCACAATTTAGTGTCACCACCACAAGTGAAGTTGAAACGCACATTCGCTTGAGGGGTTCTTAGTAGTTTCCTTTTAATATGCTGTGATCCAGCAAATCCTGACACTTAGAACATCACAGTTAAATAAAGTAGTGCACTTAAAGTCAACCCATGTTTATATGACTGTGTCATTCTAATTTGCATTCTGTGTATGTGTCCTGCTAATAAGCGTTTCAAAGCTCAGAAGCGCCCAAACCCATGCGAGAGGAACCTTATCTTTATAACATTCCTACCTACGTGCCCCTACTCCAAATAGGCATCACTGGGGTGTTGTTGTGAATAAATGCATGGTGTAAAATTCAAAGCAGCATTGGTCCATGACCCCAGGCCCAGCCCTCGAAGACTCAGCACCGGGTGACCTGGGGCACTGGCATTCTGACTGCACTGACTCATGGCCCTAGGGCAGCCTATGGCTGCTTAAAGTAGCTGATATTCCACTTTACAATCTGTAAATCAGAATATCAGCTACTTTAAGCAGCTGAGGCTCTAGAAGAGCCGCGAGACTAACTCAATTTATTTTCAGGCCAAGGGAACGCCAAATACTATAGTTGGGTGCCACTGGTCACATTCACTTAACTATTTGGCCTTCCCTTGATCTGAAAATAATTGAGTAAGTGGTTCCAAAGTTGCGAACGTATGGCTAGCGCTTGGTTGAGGCTCGTGAGAGCCGCCCGAGTTTCAATGCAAGGCCTACTACCCAACCCGATGCAGTCCAGATGGCGTCGATAACTAGGCCCTGCATTCCCCAAAGCAGGGCTCCTGAACGACGGTCCTGTGGTGCACTGTCCTGGGGAGTGAATGGCCAGCCAGGCATAAAAATGTACTTAATTAAATGTACTTACCTAGTTGCTGGCAACAGGCCCTGCATGTGGTGGGCCTGTATTCTCTGGACAGCTCTTCACAGTCCACGAACCAAACTCAGCAGTACCGTTTACGAAGTAGGTGGCACGCACGCACCGTCACCATGCGTGCGCCCAATGCTCATCACCCCACCCACACTCAATCTCATTGGCTGGCAAACAGCCAATGAGATTGAATATTCTGTTGTTGCTAAGGGCCTAACTGCAGGTCAGATGTAATCAGATCTCTGGTGCGCTGTTTGCGCACAGAATATATGCTGGCGGGGCCACCCCTCTAGCGCCCCACCAGCAATCCAAATTGTGATGGTTTACGTAGCGTGCGTGGAGCTAAGCTCTCCACGCACTCTTCAGTAGAACAAAAGCTCTGTAAAATGGGACGCGCCCCTCTGTGGAAGCTGGCCTGAGCCTAGCCATTAAGATGCAAAGCGGCAGATAATTATTTATTTACAGTGATGTTTATATTGCGGCCACGCTGTGCTCCTGCATGCAGAACAGATTCAAAACTTCAGAATCTGTTCTGCTGCAGCCGTTCAAAAACTTGCACACTCCCAGGGGCACTGTCTGGGGGGGCGGCGCCCCCCCGCCAATGGAAGTAGCCGCCACTGGTTCAGTGAGAGAAATGAACTTGGCTGTAATTTTCCTGAAACATGGCTTTACACTGTGCATTTAGACCATGTTAATTCATATAGGCATTTGCAAGCCTTTAAACAGGGATTTTTGTGTTTGTAGATTCTGATATTGCAGCATTGATTCTAATGTAGCATGGAAGTTGCACTGTTGGTGAAGTGGGTGTGTTTCAGCATATTTGTCACCCATGGGTGCGCTGGGGCCTGGTTCAAATGATAATTGCGCTCCTTGTTCTTCCTGCTGTTCTTCTGTATATGCGCCTGGGGTGAGGGGGCATGGGTTTGATCTCGATTTTCCCTCTTCAGTACGCAGAGAACATTTTTCTCTAACTCTTGCATACGCAGTCACGATTCATAAATCACAAGGTCTTACCCTAGGCAAAGCAATGATAGATATTGGTAACACAGTCTTTAAAGAAGGCATGAGCTATGTAGCACTATCACGCTTATGTACACTTGACGGTCTATTTCTAATCAACTTTGATGCAAGTAAAATAAACGCTGATATTCCTTGTATTTTAGAATCAATAGACTTCGATCACTATACACCCCCCACCTAAACGCATATTCTGTTCCACAAAAAATAAAACGTTATAAAAGAAAAATAAATCAAACAGAAATGCAACAGGATGTCACTGCAAATCCTCCAAAGAGAGTAAAAGAAACGAATACTTCATCAAGTACCACAAGCAAAAAAGAATCAATTAGGGAAAGTAAACCAGGTACTTCTTTAAAGAAGGAAGAAAAACTCCAAAAAAAGCAGTTAGATACAGAACTACCTGGACCATTTAAATTCTCAAATATAGTTGGTGTAAGTTGCTACGCAAATGTAGCAATGAATATTCTATTTCAATTACCACCAATTGTTGACAACATTTACTTACACAGTACAGACCCATTGTGTTTGCAAATGTTAGTACTTCACAGAAATGCAGCAAACAATCCTGACAACACATATAGTGTTTATGGAATAAGACAACAATTGGACCACTGTGCTGGAATGGTGAAATTCACTATAAACTCACAGGAAGATCCACAAGAATTTCTAATGTACTTACTACAAGTACTGGAAAACAAAAACATACCTATAAATGAAATCTTCCAGATTTCATACATGTGGAAACATACATGCACTCTCTGCAACAATGTGACACAAGAACAAATCCCCAATTAACGCTTTGTGTATATATCAATACCTAATTGTGAATCTGTTCCATTTCAGCAACTTGTACAAAATGCAAACCATGGTAGAGTATGTTCGACCTGAAATTCAGATAATCGCTCCAGGTTAGTAATACAAACACATAATAAATACGTAATACTAATGCTTCTACGTTACAATGAGGATGGTACCAAAAAGAACAGCAAGCTGACTGGATTCACACATGGTCAAATATCACTTGGTAGGAAAACCTTCACAACAATAGGTATAATCTACCACGCAGGAGCCACAACCAATTCAGGGCACTAAACTGCAAATAAAAAAAAGAAATGTGGATGGTTTGAATGTCATGATAGTACCATTACTCTAAAGCAGAGATTACCAGAAAATCTTACAAACGCTTATTTGATGTTCTTAAAACCAAAATTTGATAACTAAACTGCCTTTAAACCCTAAGTAAACTTGTGTTAAAAAAATATAAACTGTTAGAATACTCCAAAAGCTATCTAACTGCTCAAAGATTCTACAACAACTAATCAGATAAATGAATACCACTAAATTAGACCAAAAAATACACAGTTAGAATATGCCAATTGGTATCTAACTGTCCCAAAATTTAACATTATCCAAATAGATAAATCAATGCCGCTAAAATATATCAAGAAAATAGACAGTTAGAATACGCCAATTGGTATCTAACTGCTCCAAAATTGCATAATATCTAAACAAATAAATAATATGTTACTGCTCCAAAGAAATACAACAAGCCAAAGTATAAAGCATTAGCCAGAAACAACAAGTGAACACTGAAAACAAACAAACAAACTGTAGCTTAACAAAAAAACTTTTTTTTTAATCCAACATGGATTTTTTTTTCTCCCACAGACCCAATGATTTTAGCAACAAATACAGAAACTGAGCAAATTGCACAGTACTCTGATTTGTAATCTACTAAATATGAGGGTCCAAAAAAAAAAAAGTATATTGATTATACAATGTAATAAGTCTTTACAAAATACTAATACTAACATGCTATTTTCTTTTATCACAGAAATTAACAAGAAATACATGTACTCCGGTTACTAGACCAAACAGTAAGTATACAATAATAAGGAGAACCATAGCAGCATATCACATCCATAGTATCTAATACCTTTGTTCCTTATACATTTGTTTTTCACCCAAAGTTATAAGCAAATATGAATGTGATATGCTGCGGTGGTTGTTGCCCGGGCATAGAGTCTTGGGTGCATGGCCAAATGGCCATGCACCCAAGACTCTATGCCCGGGCAACAACCACTGCAGCATATCACATCCATAGAGTCAAACATTTCAACTATGCTCTATGGAAACTTTTAATGTCCGCGGACATTATGAGTGTTCATAGAACACTTTCAACTTGCCAGCGAACAATATGGACAGCTTTTTCAGGACACCCCCTATGAACATTTCAGAACAACGCGATAGTTCTTAGAACACTTTCAACTTGACAACGAATAATACGGACAGTGTCCTCAGAACACCCCCATTTTGTTTATTTGCGAACATTTCCGGACACCATGAGTGTTCTAAGAACACATTCAACTTGACAGAGAACAATACGAACAGCATCTTCAGGACACCCCCTATGAACATTTCAGAACAACACGAGAGTTCTTAGAACACATTCAACTTGACAGAGAACAATACGGACAGCGTCCTGAGGACACCCCCATTTTGTTTATTTGCGAACATTTCAGGACACTGCGAGTGTTCTTAGAACACATTCAACTTGACAGAGAACAATACGGACAGCATCCTCAGGACACCCCCTACGAACATTCCCCAGACACCGTGATTGTTCTTAGAAGTGTCTTCAGAACACCACCATCTTGTTTATTTGCGAACATTTCAGGACACCGCGAGTGTTCTTAGAACACATTCAACTTGACAACGAACAATACGGATAGTGTCCTCAGAACACTCCCATTTCGTTTATTTGCGAACATTTCAGGACACCATAAGTGTTCTAAGAGCACATTCAACTTGCCAGTGAACAATACGGACTACGCCTTCAGGACACCCCCTACGAACATTCCAGCACACCGCGAGTGTTCTTAGAAACGTCTTCAGAACACCCCCATTTTGTTTATTTGCCATCGTTTCAGGACACCGCGAGTGTTCTTAGAACACATTCAACTTGACAGAGAACAATACGGACAGCTTCCTCAGGACACCCCCTATGAACATTCCCCAGACACCGTGATTGTTCTTAGAAGCGTCTTCAGAACACCACCATCTTGTTTATTTGCGAACATTTCAGGACACCGCCAGTGTTCTTAGAACACATTCAACTTGACAACGAACAATACGGACAGTGTCCTCAAAACACCCCCATTTCGTGTATTTGCGAACATTTCAGGACACCATGAGTGTTCTAAGAACACATTCAACTTGACAGAGAACAATACGATCAGCATCTTCAGGACACCCCCTATGAACATTTCAGAACAACGCGAGAGCTCTTAGAACACATTCAACTTGACAGAGAACAATACGGACAGCGTCCTCAGGACACCCCATTTTGTTTATTTGCGAACATTTCAGGACACTGCGAGTGTTCTTAGAACACATTCAACTTGCCAGCGAACAATACGGCTACGCCTTCAGGACACCCCCTACGAACATTCCAGGACACCGCGAGTGTTCTTAGAACACATTCAACTTGACAACGAACAATACGGATAGTGTCCTCAGAACACTCCCATTTTGTTTATTTGCGAACATTTCAGGACACCATAAGTGTTCTAAGAGCACATTCAACTTGCCAGTGAACAATACGGACTACGCCTTCAGGACACCCCCTACGAACATTCCAGCACACCGCGAGTGTTCTTAGAAACGTCTTCAGAACACCCCCATTTTGTTTATTTGCCATCGTTTCAGGACACCGCGAGTGTTCTTAGAACACATTCAACTTGACAGAGAACAATACGGACAGCTTCCTCAGGACACCCCCTATGAACATTCCCCAGACACCGTGATTGTTCTTAGAAGCGTCTTCAGAACACCACCATCTTGTTTATTTGCGAACATTTCAGGACACCGCGAGTGTTCTTAGAACACATTCAACTTGACAACGAACAATACGGACAGTGTCCTCAAAACACCCCCATTTCGTGTATTTGCGAACATTTCAGGACACCATGAGTGTTCTAAGAACACATTCAACTTGACAGAGAACAATACGATCAGCATCTTCAGGACACCCCCTATGAACATTTCAGAACAACGCGAGAGCTCTTAGAACACATTCAACTTGACAGAGAACAATACGGACAGCGTCCTCAGGACACCCCATTTTGTTTATTTGCGAACATTTCAGGACACTGCGAGTGTTCTTAGAACACATTCAACTTGCCAGCGAACAATACGGCTACACCTTCAGGACACCCCCTACGAACATTCCAGGACACCGTGAGTGTTCTTAGAAACGTCTTCAGAACACCCCCATTTTGTTTATTTGCGAACATTTCAGGACACCGCGAGTGTTCTTAGAACACATTCAACTTGACAGAGAACAATGCGGACAGTGTCCTCAGGACACCCCCATCTTGTTTATTTGAGAACATTTCAGGAGACCGCGAGTGTTCTTAGAACACATTCAACTTGACAGAGAACAATACGGACAGCGTCCTCAGGACACCCCCATTTTGTTTGTTTGCGAACATTTCAGGACACCACGAGTGTTCTTAGAACACATTCAACTTGTCAGCCACAACCCCCATTCATATTTGCGAACATTTCAGGACACAGCGAGTGTTCGACAACGTCTTCAGAACACCCCCATTTTGTGTATTTGCGAACATTTCAGGACACCGCAAGTGTTCTTAGAACATATTCAACTTGATAACGAACAATACGGACAGCGTCCTTAGGACACCCCCATTTTGTTTATTTGCGTACATTTCAGGACACTGCAAGTGTTCTTAGAACAGTTTCAGTTTGCTTGCGAACAAAACAGACACATATTCAGTCCTCAGAACACCCCCCATTCAGTTTATTTAGAACATTTCAGAACACCTGTGATGTCCGCAGACAAATTGAACACAAAAAGAACGTCTAACACATAAAAAACACAACTTTCATCCTATCTCATACACTCCCACCCTCCCCAAACACTCCTACACACCAACACACTCTACTAAATACAAATTTTGAACAAAGTTTCACCGCAAATTTTGAACAAAGTTTCACTGCGCTGTCCGTGGACGCCTGCGAATGGAAGATGGCGGGCGCTACCGAAAATCTGATGCGCTTCACGCACCACGCCGTCCAATCAGCAAACACGTTGCATGTCCGCGAACATCATGCAAGCCGATTGGCCAATCAGGACACTGTCCACGGAGCGAACAGCGAAGTTTGTGAGCAGACCGAACACAGATATCACTAATCTTTTTTTACCTACTTTTTGGTCATTTAAAAAAAAACTACTGGACGGAGTTTTACCAGATTTGCAAAAGCACGTTTTCAGGACCAAGCCGCTGCTCCTGGTCCAAATTTGGTGAAAATCCGTCCAGCGGTTTGGGCTGTAGGCGCGAGCAACATTTTTTTCCCATTCCGTCTATGGGAAAAAAAAAGTTTTGGGACCCCCCTATAACTTTGCCCCCCCTGGACGAATCCTCACCAAACTTTGCAAAGGGATTCAGAGTGACCCAAATACTTTTTTTGCAAAGTTTGGTGAGGATTTGTCCAGTGAGTGCAAAGTTATAAGCCACCCAAAAAGTGCTCTTCCTATAGAAACAGCAACTTAACCATAACTACATGGTCACTACCGCAGTAGCGGCCATGTAGTTATGGTTAAGTTGGTGTTTCCATAGGAAGAGCACTTTTTGGGCGGCTTATAACTTCACTCCCCCTGGACGAATCCTCACAAACTTTGCAAAAAAATTCATAGTGGGCCATATACTTTTTTTGCAAAGCTTGGTGAGGATTTGTCCATGGGGGGAAAAGTTATAGGGGGGGTCCCAAAACTTTTTTTTCCCCATAGACTGAAGGGGAAAAAACTTTGCGCACGGCTACAGCCCGAACCGCTGGACGGATTTACACCAAATTTGCGGCAGGAGCAGCAGCCTGGCTTCGAAAGCGCGCTTTTGCAAATTTGGTGTAAATCCGTCCAGTAGTTTTTTAAAAAATGACCAAAATGTAAGGCAAAAAAATTAGTGATATCTGTGTACGCTTCGCGGACGGACTTCCCTGTTCGCTCCGCGGACAGCAACCCGATTGGCCCAGCGGCTTGCGTCATGTCCGCGGACATGCAACGTGTTCGCTGATTGGGCGGCGTGGTGCGTGATGCGCGTCAGATTTTCTGTCGCGCCCGCCATCTTGCATTTGCGGACAGCGCAGTGAAAGTTTGTTCAAAATGTGTATTTAGTAGAGTGTGTTGGTGTGTAGAAGTCTTTGGGGAGGATGGGGGAGTATTAGATAGGTTTAAAGGTGTATTTTATTTATGTGCTAGACGGTTTTGTTGTGTTCAATTTGTCTGCAGACAACACGGCTGTTCTGGAATGTTCGTAAATAAACAGAATGGATTTGGTGTCAACTTGAAAGTGTTCTAAGAACACTCGTGGGGTCTTGGAATGTTTGCAGCGGGTGTCCTGGAGACGTTGTCTGTATTGTTCGTTGGCAAGGTGAAAATGTTTTAAGAACAATTGCGGTGTCCAGAAATGTTCGGACATAAAGAAAATGGGGGTGTCCTGAGGACGCTGTTTGTATTGTCCTCTGGCAAGTTGAATGTGTCCTAGGACCTTCCCCCTGTCCACGGACATAACAATGGTTGCAATGTTTGCAACTATGGGTGTGATATGCTGCGGTGGTTGTGGCCAGGGTATAGAATGTTGGGTGCATGGCCATTTGGTCATGCACCCAAGAGTGTATGCCCTGGCCACAACCATCGCAGCATATCACACCCATAGTGGCTTTTAACTTTGAGTCAAAAACTAATTTATAAGGAACAATGTTATAAGCTTGTATGGGTGTGATATGCTGCGATGGTTGTATTTATCTTGTTATACGTACTATTTGGTTTAGTAACGGGAGTCCATGTTTTTCTTGTTCATTTCTGTAATAAAAGAAAATAGCATGTTAGTATTAGTATTTTATAATGACTTATTACATTGTACAATCAACATTTTCTTCTTTTTATTGACCCTCATATTTAGTAGATTACAAACCAGAGTACTGTGCAATGTGCAAAGTTTCTGTGTTTGTTGCTAAAATCATTGGGTCTGTGGGAGAAAAAAAATCCATGTTGGATTAAAAAAAAAAAACTTTTTCTGTTATGCTACAGTTTATTTATTTGTTTGTTTTCCGCGTTTACTTGTTCTTTCTGCCTAATGCTTCATGCATTGGATTGTTCCAGTTTTTGTGAGCAGTAAGATATTAGGTATTTGTTTGGATATTGTAAAATTTTGGCCCAGTTAGATACCAGTAGGCGTATTCTAACTGTTTATGTTTTGATATAATTTCGTGGTATTGATTTATCTGTTTGCATATTTGTAAATTTTGGGACAGTTAGATACCAATTGGCGTATTCTAACTGTCTATTTTTTGCTCTATTTGAGTGGTATTAATTTATCTGATTAGTTGTTGTAGAATCTTTGGGCAGTTAGATAGGTTTTGAAATATTGTGACAGTTTATTTTTTTTTACTACAAGTGTACTTGAGGTTTAAGTACAGTTCATTTATCAAATTTTGGTTTTAAGAACATTAAATACGCGTTTGTAAGATTAGCTGGTAATCTCTGCTTTAGAGTAACGGTACTATCATTACATTCAAACCATCCACATTTTTTTTTATATATGCAGTGTAGTGCCCTGAGTTGGTTGTGGCTCCTGCGTGGTAGATTATACCTATTGTTGAGAAGGTTTTCCTACCAAGTGAAATTTGACCATGTGTGAATCCAGTCAGCTTGCAGTTGTTTTTCGTACCATCTGCATTCTAACGTAGAAGCATTACTATTACGTATTTACTATGTGTTGGCATTAGTAACGTGGAGCGAATATCCGAATTGCAGGTAGAACATAATCTACCGTGGTTTGCATTTTGTACAAGTTGCTGAAATGGAACAGATTCACAATTAGGTATTGATATATAGACAAAGCGCTCATTGGGGATTTGTTCTTGTGCACATTGTTGCAGAGAGTGCATGTATGTTTCCACATGTATGAAATCTGGAAGATTTTAAATGGTCCAGGTAGTTCTGTATCTAACTGCTTTTTTGTCTTCCTTCTTTAAAGAAGTACCTGGTTTACTTTCCCTAATTGATTCTTTTTTGCTTGTGGTACTTGATGAAGTTTTAGTTTCTTTTAGTCTCTTAGGAGGATTTGCAGTGACATCCTGTTGCATTTCTGTTTGATTTAGTTTTCTTTTAGAAAATTTTCCTTTTTGTGGAACAGGATATGTTTGTAGATGGGGGGTGTATAGTGAACAAAGTCTATTGTATTCTAAAATGCAAGGGATATCAGCGTTTACTTTACTTGCATCAAAGTATATTAGAAATAGACCGTCAATTGTACGTAGGCGTGACAGTGCTACGTAGCTCATGCCTTCTTTTAAGACTGTGTTACCAATGTCTATCATTGCTTTGTCTAGAGTAAGACCTTGTGATTTATGAATGATGACTGCGTATGTTCTCTGCGTACATACATGTCTTTGAAGAGAAGGAATCGAGCTGTTGAGCGTCCTATTCTTTTTACTTCTGAAAGTTTGTCAAAGAGAATATTGACAAACTGAATTTTGTTGTCGCGTGGGTATGTTTGAAAGCCAACAACTGTACCCAGTGCTCCATTAACTAGTCCTTGGTCCACGTCAAGGTTACGTTTAAGCATTACTCCGCAATTTAAGGATAATTTTAATATCTTTTCCAAGCCTGCTGTGTTTGAGATTGATTTTTCTAAACTAATTAGTCTTGCTGTGGCTTGGTCACACATGGGTAGTGTCATTCCATGTACATCTAGTTTGTCTGTGGCGCTAATTTCCATAATTGGCTGCATTTATTTGCTTAACATTATTTCATTGAATTTGAAACAGCTTGCAAGAGTTGGCATTAAGGCCATACAATTGACATTTTTGTGGGCTAATTGTTCCATAACATCTGTAGCACATGCATTATCACCATAAAGTGCATGAATGTGCCGGGTTTTCAATATTGCTTCTGCTTCTCTAGAAAGTATACCAACTCTGATACTTTTTAAGATGTTGGCATAAGTGAGATCTGCAGGTTGGTGCATGTTTTCTTTTAATTCTCTGTATTGGAAATGTTGCCAAAGGTTGACATTTCCAATGCTGCCAACAGTTTTACGGCAGATTTTGTGTCCTAATGTTTTAAAAATAGGCTCACCTTTTACAGGTGTCAATTGAAGAAGATCTCCGAAAACAATGATGTGTTTTCCTGCAAATAGCTCTTCATAGTTTGTTTTGAGTACTTCTTGTAATCTGAGGTGAATCAAAGCCAACATTAGGTTGGACACCATGCTCACTTCATCTATTAGTAGCATTTTCATTTGTTTCAATACTCTGCGTACTTCCATTGCAGCTTCTGCAGAAATTTTGTAATAACCTAACTTGTTTTGGTGTTCTACTGGCAGGGGTAGTAATCGGTGTAAAGTGACACCACCTATGTTGTAGGCAGCTAAACCTGTGGGGGCAGTGACAACAGCTGACAGATTGTTGTTTGTCAATTGTTGAAGGAACTTACTGATGATTTTGATTAGGAATGTTTTGCCAGAACCAGCTTCACCACTGACATACAATAGTATAGATTTGTAATTTTGGCAGGTGCATTCTTTGTTTTCATGTTGCACACCATGTGCTATTTCTTTTGTTATTTATTGAAAAATGCTACGTTGCTCTTCGTGTAGTTTTGATTGTAGTGTAGTTAAGTCTTCTTTATCTCCATAGTGACACATGGTGTTTTCTACTTCTATCATAGCTAATTCTGCCTCATGTGTTATTAGTGGTTCTCCCAGTGGTTCTTGGCTTCCTGTGACAGAAGGTTGACTACTGTCAGGAGTGTCCTTATCTAGTTGGGCCTGGAGTTCCTCTTTGTGTTGCTGTTCATTGTGCAACATTGTTTTGTACTGTGCAAAGTTTACATCAGTTGTACTGCTTTCATTGGCTTTGAAAGCGTTTTCATATGAGTCATAGATATCTAGTATTTCTTCTTCTTTTCTCCATGGTTTGAAGAGTTATAGCAGGGACATGTAATATATTTCTTTATGTTGAGGAGTCTTTAATGACAATTTGATATGATTAATTAAATTTGGTTTGGTGAGTTTTACTAAGCTGCCATCACAGTTTGTCACTTTGTATTTACGGTTTTGCTCATCAGGTTTTATATTATTTTTGTATGTGTAGTTTTGGCCTATGTGGTATAGACACATTGTTTCCAAAGTGGTACTCCTGTTTGGGTAGTATGTGTCTAATAAATTGTTTTTTAAAATGTCTTGGCTGTTGGGATCATGTTTGGCTATTGTTTCTATATCTTCGTATGGTTTTAGAACTCTTTTTCTAGATTTAGCTGGACCAAGACTTAGCCATACTATATTTGCAGATTTACCATACAATGCAGTACCAGTTAATTGATCAGCTGCTTCATAGGATCCACATTCTCTATGGGACAGCATTTTTATGCACAAGCTGTATAATTTCTGAAACACTGTTTTATCTTATGACAGGTCATTACAGAGGTCTTGGGGCTCTGTCTTTTCTGATTTGTTTAAGTATGCTGTGACATATCGTGCAACTGCAGTAGAATTGTCTGCAATGTACTGCACATCTATGTTTGCATTCCACAAGTGGGCAATGATTGCATTGTAATCATTGATATATTTTTCTTCTTCTTTTCTTTTTATGCAATATGTATTTTTAGGTGATTTACCTTTAACACTATGTCTAACTGAAGACATGAGGTTGTTCACTTGACCTGTATTTGTAACTGGTCTAGGGAAACCAAATCGGCATTTGGTGTAGTATTTCCCTTTGTTTTTGTATTTGCGACGACAATATTTGCCACATTTGTGTCTTTGGAATTGTAAGATTTTTGCATGAAGATCACTATTTGTGGATTCTGACGGAATTTCACAAGTGACATATTTTTCAATAAACTGTAAAACAGTGGCATCACTGTCTTGACCAAATTTAGGAGCATCTTTAATCCATAAAAGCATGTTGACATGTGGCGCTCCTCTGGCTTGGTATTCTTTTCTCCAAAAGAAGTGTTACACTTCTCCAAGGGGAGGAACAGTTTTATTACAAATAAAATGTAGCATAGCAATGAAGCGATGGTGAAAATATCTAGAGACATTAACAGGATCCTGAGAACAAAGTTCTCCAGGTGTTAGTATATGTATGTTTGTTTTGTTTTCGTTTGATATGCGTAGGAAAGCATGTAAATCTTCCCATGCATATTCTGCGCAACTTAATGTAACAAACCAAGTGGGTGGGCCAAGGTTTCAGATCATACAACGTACATCTCCATGGCGTTGAAACCAGTACTCTTTAGTACCTCGCATATTTGCTAATAGATTTGTAAGATTTGTCTGTAAAACCTCATCTTTTTGTTGAACTTTTTGTAATAATTGGTGGCTGTCATATTTTGAAAGTGTGATCCTGATTTTAATATGTGTGCAACTCCGTAACATAAAGTTGCTAGTTCACTTTCAAAGAGTAGGTGGAATATGTATTCCACATTTTGTCGAAATCTGGGATCTTCAGAATACATTCGTAATAAGCAATATTCTGATGCTGATATTTGAACAGGTCTGTTATCGTATCTTCCTCCTTTGCCAGTAGGAAAGAGTAGAGGAAAAGCACGTGCTTTTATACTTTTTTCCATATGCTGATTGGTGATCCTTTTGTTTGACGCATTTGGTACGTTTCCAGTGCATCTTCTATGGTGTCATTAGAGTGCAATGGGTGAATTGTATCATGGTCTAAAGTGTTTGCTATTGTAGCAGGATCTAGGAGCTCAAATTGACCAGTTTCTTGTGTCTCTTGAATTATTTCAGTTGTATCTTTCAAGTTTTCTTCGATATTAATTTCTTTGTAATAATCATTATTCTCTTTGAGATATTGCAGGGCTTCTCTAACTTTATGTAAATCTACCAGTTGTTGCCATTTTTTTTTGTCTTTTGTAGGTACTCCATTTACCAAGATAATTAAAGATTGTTGCATTGGACGTTGCACTTCTAGAGTGTGCACATTTTCTTTTAGATCTAATGGTAAATACACTACTTTTCCACGCATACCTTTCACTAATTCAGAGGGAGGTAATTTTGCAGTTTTTGGTTGAAGGCGTATTATTGCTTGAAATGGATGAACTGTTTGAATTATGATGCTCTCATATTAATTAAGTTGTTGAAGGAGTTTTGGTAGTGGTTGTAATTCCAAGTTATTTGAGATAGCACGTGAAGGAGTTTGGTTGTTGTCAAGTTTGGTAGTGCAGTAACTGCAAAGTATTATGGGGTCAGTTATTTCATATTTGTTTTCTGATATAAGGTAGAGAGCTAATTCAAACCATTTAGAATCTTCATTGTCTTCTATTTTGTATGAAAGGTCTATAGTTTTTGTGTTACTTTTATAACACGCTCTGGGGCAACATACACACACGTGGTTTGGTACTTCAGCTGAAGTGCTTTGAAATTTTAGTATTTCTTTTTGTATGTGCGTAGTGAAAGGTTGCCATGTGCAGATTTGTTACGAACTTGGTTGACAGCTATTTCATCTTGTAAGTGGGTTTCATTTCCAAAATATTTTTCTGTATATACTGGATTTCTTCTAGTAGGTCTTTTGGTGTACCATGTAGAAGAATGTTATTTAAATGGGCTAGTGCTAAAGCAGGACTTTTTGCATAATACAGTTTATAAACTCGATTTCTTATACTTGCATGATGTGTTGATATCCTTTTGATATCAAGGAAGGTTGTTTTGCAAGTAGCTCCTGATATGCAGGCCAACGAAAGTCCTTGCAGTCCTGTGTGCTTGCGTACTGAACAGCATCCATACTTTGCAGTATTTTAATTTTGATTTTGTCTTTGCTTTTCACATATTGATTGAGGAATAAGCGTAAAGATTGGAACATTTTTTTGGGAATGTTACACATTGACATGCATGTCCATGTGTAAATTAGATGTTCTGATTCAGTTGAATGGAGGGGTACATCTAAGTTTTCAGGGCATATTTTTGTAAGGAGTACTTCTTGTTCCATTATGGTATTATTAACTTTTTCATAACCTCGACCACTGCTATGTATGGCAATTGTATTTCTTTGCTTTTGTTTATACGCTTCTTCATTAAATTATGGTTCTGTGCTTGTAGTGTTACTCCATTCACCTCCACAGATATTTAAGAAGTTATTTCTGTTCACATTTCGTTTATTGAGAAGTCTTTTTTGAAGTTTAGTTATTAGTTTTGTTAGTGTTTTAATTCTGTTTAACACAACAATAAATAAGTTTCTTTTGAGAAGAATTGCACTGTCTATCAACGCTTCTAAGATTACTTTCCTACGATAGGATTTAAGTGTTGAACTTGGTTTCACTCCTGTTTTTATAAGATTTTGAAGGACATTGTGACGGAGCAATTTGGCTAATATACTTTTCTTGCTATGCTTACTTTGTACTATATCAAGATTTATAGAAGAAGTTTTATTTGTAGTGATAGTTGATTTTCTGTTAATAGTTTTTTGTGTTGTTTTACTTTGTGATAGAGGAGGCAACGTTTTTGCACTAGAAACTTCTTCTGTTTCACAACATGACTGTATTAGCTGTTGTGTTTCAACGTTTTTTACAAATTCTGCTATAGATGGGTGTTTATGTTGGAGACTTTTCTTTTCATTTGCTCTACTTCTGCGTCCCTTTCTATGGAGTTGCTTTTTGGTGGGCATTCTGTAGCGTCTGTTGGAAAAAAATACAGAAGGTATGGGTTGGGGTTTTCTGCAATGCATGTGTGTTGTGTGCATGATTGTTTGAGTAAGATGATAAAGATGTATGTAATGGTGTGTGATAGTGAATTGGGAAGTTGAACTACCAGGGATGGGTATTCTTCAATTAATGTGTTACTAAACTGGGGTTCAGATGACAGAAAAAAGTAAGCCGGTGGTGTGGAGAAGAATATATAATATAGGTAAAGCTATACAATTAAAACAGTTGTTTGTTCTACAACATCTACATTCTAGAGGCTGAGTTGGGTAATTTGTGTGCCGAAAAATAGGAATTGAGGGCAATTCGGACAGGAGATCACTGTTTAAGACGGGGAGGAATTTTTGGTCAGAATGGTGCAGAATCTCTGTTTTTAGGCACAGAAATACCATGAATGCACCGTACAGTGCGTGTGAGTTATAAATCAACTATTATGGTAACAATCTACTTATTTTTTTTCAAAAATGAGTAGTTTGCTTCTTAGTTGTTCTTTGTAAATCAAAATCGGCTGCTTCTATTCAGGAGAATGGGCTTCACTGCAATTGTAAAAGAAAGAAATTAGTCATTTGGTTGCTATATAGCACTGTTTTCATTTTAGACATAGATTTTTTTAAATTGAAATGCTCAGCGCCTTCCTGAAAACCATTAAAACTATATTATGACTAAGAGTAGGAAAGAAAATATCTTTACTATGGTTTGTGGAATTCATAATCTACCAACGTATACCACTATTCTTGTAACTAAGCTTTTCCACATAATAGTAAGTCATTGTCATAGCCTGCTTTTGCACGTAACAGTGAGTGAATGTCATAGGCCCTCATTACGACCCTGGCGGAAATCGAAAAACGATGGCGGAAATGCAATACCGCCATCGAATAGCGCTCGGTGCGACTATGACCCGTCACCGCAAAGTACGAAGCCATTAGCGACACCGTAGTGAACGCCAACGCTAACTGCACCAAGCACGCGCGCGCGCGCCATGCCAAACCGCAAACACCACCATGGCGCAAGGGTACGCCAATTCCGACCCTAGCGGACATGTACCTAACGCCATCAGGCATGGTGTAATGTACCATTCCGCCATGGCGAGAAGTACGGCATCGCGAATCAACCGTAAACGGCCCCACTGAGTGCCTGTACACCGCTCCCTGCCCACAAAGTACAACTCCCCGTAGGTGCAATGAAGTCACAATGCAACCATTGAAATGTACAAGTCACCCATGCATGGCAACGAACAAAAGAAACACAAGAGGGGCCAATGGGAGCTGCAGGGCACAGATGGCACGAATACAGAAGCCATCCCGATGGACATGACCACAGTCCCCCACCAAGAAACGCATGCAAACACAGGCACCTGAGACCAGCAATATTCCGAAATTCACATCATTCCACCAGTCCACCTGGCTGACCGGCATCTGTTACACAAAACCCAATCCCCCGCCCCTGAGCATGACAACATTCAAACAGTCATATTGGCAGCCCCCATCCCTGACCTCACTGGGCTTCGTAGGCAAACGCGCCCAGCACAGTACCACGCAACTAAACCCCGAAGCTGGAACCCAATGCAGATCTCCTCACAACACATCGCCCCCCAAATCGGCATATGCCACATCACTTGCAAAGAAAAACGCTACACGGGCCAAATCAGAATAGAAATTTTATGCACATCAAAGTCACCAAGCCCATACAGCCATCAGGCCATGAACTCCAAAACACTAATCACCATTGTGGGCTGCATCCGCAAGAAATGACCAGCCACTACCTGTGTGTCGCCCTGTTCCCCCATGGTACACAGAGCCACATTCACGTACGAAAAGGCAACATGGAAGCGCACAGAACCGCAGGGCCGTCCCAATGGGGAGGCACTAGTCCAGCTGAAAGGCCGAAATGTTGCTCCGAGCCACCAGTACTGCGTAAGGGCATGTGGCCCATTGGCGATCGTCCCATAAGATCGTAATGCTGCTCCACTGATTAACACGAAGCAGCAGGTGTCGGGAGTAAACCCCATCTGCAGGAGTGGCATACAGATGGCAGTGGCAAAAGGGGAGGAGATACCTGTCAACCAAAAGAAAAGAAAAAGAACAGAATGGCCATCAGAACTACATTCCAACAACTCACTTCAATGATCACACGAAATCCACAGCCATATGCATGCTAGCCCACTCAAAAGGATCATCAGCACCCCAAAACCACTTGCGACTCATAACCATCTATATCGAGGTGCAAACACCATCACAAACGAGTGTACCTGTGCATGCGTCTGTCAAAACAGATTCCATCAGATGGGAATGTTAACGTGCATGGACACAAGTGTCTGAGTGCGCCTCGAGACAGGGAGGGCTCAACAAGGCCAGATAGACGATGGTCCCACTATGGCAGCCCTGCATCACATAGCGTAGGGGAGGCGGAAAGATCCCAAGAAGCCCTGTACATGGCAAACTCTGTATCAAATCACCTGCCCATGCATCCATTCATCATTCCCCCATCCCGGGATCAAAACGCCTGAATATTTACTCACATGACATTAGAAACATCCATTGAGTCTGTGCGTTATGCAGCCTGCTAAATCCACAGTGCCCCAGCCCGTAATTCCAGTGTTGTGAAGTAACATGTATCTGGGAACGGCCGGCCTCATCGCCCACGTAGCTATTGCGCATCCCAAACTATTCATATCAATCATTGCTCCCTCGCCATGGGCCCTGTCTCAAGGACACTGAACAATAGAACGTTATATTTGCAGTCAGACCTGTGGGCATCTCCTCGCCGCTAGCTGAAAACCGAAAGCGCCGCCCTTCGAATTCCTCATTTGCAACATCACGTCGAAAAGGCATCTGTGGCCGTTTGAAATCACTAATTATTCCATCGAGTGCGGCTGTGTGTGAAAATGGCAACTGCCTTCACCCACAAATGTGACGCCCCGCCCGTCGTTGCAACTCGGTACAGTGATGCATGAGGGCCCACCGTTACTCGAGTACTACGTTCCACTGACCCTTCACAAGTGTGTTCGCGACTGCACAGATAGTATGTGAAACAATGGGACCACAGCAGAATGAACATATCAACCAATCTTACACGGCCATCGGGTACAAATACATGATTGCAATAGCAAGATACCATTCCCCGAATTGCAGCGTTGTGCGCGGGACGTGCTCGGCCAAAGGGGAGAGCAGTTTGCACAGGTGGAATTAATCACCACAGGTGGAGGCCATACAGCCTGAAAACACATAAATTGCACAGCCAGTCTCCTCCCACAACCACACCGAAATGCTACCGGCAGGACTCGCGATGTTGGCCCTGGGGGACCTGATAGCACTGCAAGTGCTCCGACTCCAAGAAGAAGACGAACACCATCTACAACCAGCCGCACGGAGGAGACGCAGGAGGAGGAGGAGGCCAAGGCAGGGCCAGCAAGGGCCGCCAGCACAGCCACTACCACCACGCAGGCAGCCTGCAATCCCACGCCTCCGAGCACATCCATTCAACCTCACTGATGAGCAGATCCACACCCTCTACCGTTTGGACCGGGACACCATAGCCGCCATTGTGGACATGACACAGGCTGACCTTGTCAGCATGATAGATAGCCCAACCGCCATCCCACCCCTACTGAAGGTGGTGTCTGTACTCCACTTCCTGGCCACAGGCACCTACCAGCACACAGTCGGACAGTTGCATGGCATTTCTCAGCCACTGTTCTCACGGACACTATTGCAAGTGCTCGATGCCCTCCTGCAGCACGCAGACGACTACATCTCTCTACCACGCTCGGAGCAGGAAATTACCAACACAAAAGTGGGATTCCATGCACTTGCCGGCATACCGGGTTGCATTGGTGCCATCGACTGCACCCATGTTGAATTGGTCGTCCCACATGCCATGGAGGCCCAGTACCGCAACCGGAAACAATTTCATTCCCTGAATGTACAAATGGTGTGTGACTCCAACAGGATCATTACACATTGTTGTGCCCGATTCCCTGGATCAACCCATGATTCTATGGTCTTGAGGAACTCTACAATACCACGCTACATGGAGCGACACGCAGGGAACAGATCCTGGCTACTCGGTGAGTCTCATTACATGCATGATGATGTGGGGTATGTGAATTGGCAATGACCTGGCAGGAAGGGGGGGGGGGTGTGCGTACGTAGCAATGGCATTCCACATCATACGTTTCTCGTCCACATACAGGTGATGCTGGATATCCACTGAAGAGATGGCTCCTCACACCAGTCCGGAACCCACGGGACCAGCATGAGGAGGACTACAACCATGCCCACTCACGTACCCGTGTAGTCATAGAACAGGCATTCGGCCTACTGAAGACTCGTTTCCGCTGCCTCAGCAGGTCTGGCGGGGCACTCCTGTACCGCCATGAGAAGGTTGCAAAGATGGTGATGGCATGTGTCATGCTCCACAACATGTGCGTACGTAGAAATGTGCCCATGCCCCCTGACGCAGAACTGCAAGCACCTGATCATGGTCATGATGAGGGTGGGGATGTGGCAGCACCTCATGGAGTCTGCGAGGCACCGGAGGCCCGTGACATTCGTCAGCATCTCATTGATGTATGCTTCTAGCACTCACGCCTGGTGGCTGATACATGGACACGGGACTCGTGGCACTGCGTGTGTCTGGGACATGCACAATATGGACTGTACGCCTATGATGGCCTAGTACACAAAGATCAATGTCCACACTTCTCATTGGTTGATCGTGCACTTTTTATGGCATATGTGATATCATGTTGAACACCCTATCGACCCGCCACCCAAGTGAGCCCAACACACCCCCTCCACCCTCCTACCTCCCCCCCGAACACCAGTGTCCAAAGATGCTCATTGTCAGTGGGCTGTCGCTATTGCAAGCCCCCTCTGCAGGTATCAGGGGCACCCCTGCCTGTGGAGCGCAGGTTCCTTCCAGATCTACGTTGGGGGCTGCCCTGGACGGAACTTGCAACGGATGATGTGTCTGCCTGCTCACGTCCATGCATGTCCCTAAGGGTTTGCGAGAGCTCAGTGAGCACACGGCGCACTGCGGCAAGTTCGGCACATACGTCTTTGGACGTCGCATGCAGTTCCCCCCTCAGGCTCTCGGTGCTTCTCTCCATTTGGACTCTCAGGCTCTCGGTGCTACTCTCCATTTGTGCCCTTAGCGTCTCTGTACCTCTCTCCATTTCTGCCCTAAGTGTCTCAGTTGATGTTTCTATGTCTGCCTTAGTGCCCCCACATTCATCGGCATGGTCCTTGAGGAGTGTGGCCATTTGCTGCTGTTGTACGATTAACTTGTCCAGGGACTGTTGCCTCTGCTGGGCCATGGCCATTTGCGGGGGTGTCACAGAGGGGCTGTTGTCCTCATGTTGCCTTGCCACAGGGCTTGTGGGGGATGGCCAGTCGTCGTCTTGTGGCTGCACCTGCGTGGTATCCTCATGTTGTACGGGATGGGACAGACAGGGGGATTGGGACAGGTCATGGATGGATCTGACTTCGACATCCCAGTTTTCTGTGTCCGAGCATGCTGCCATCAATGGGGTGTCACCTATGGCGCTGCTGCCACCAGAGGCAGTGCCTTCTGTGGCATCCATTGGGGGGGACCTGTGGTGGTGGTGTTGTGGCCATGCTGGCTGCTGGGGTGCCTGTTGATGTTCCCTCCTCTGTGCTGCCACCTGATTTGTGCTGCTGCCGTGTCTTGATGCGTGCAGCTGAGGTGGAGGGTCTCTGGCCGTTGGTCTTGGCCCTCTTTGCAGGTGTGCTGGTAGGGGTGTCCTGAAGCTCGTCGTTTGGATCGGACCCTGTGGTGGAGTAAAGGAGGGCGAGGGTTATTGATGGGTCTGTGGGAATTGGAATGGCATTGTATCACATGCTTTGGGGTGGTACCTGAGGGTGATTTGGGTCGGGGCCTTGGAGGTGCTTTCATTTGTGTGTGGAGTGAGGGTGCAGTTGTTTGGCAGCCTGCAGTTAGGGTGTGCCTGCTGCACGTGTAGTGCGTGTTTTAGGGGTTTTTAATTAATTATGTATTTATTGTGGGTTTTAACGTGCGCTATCAGGCCGATGTGTGTGGACGTTCTCCTGGACATGTGTTTCTGTTGCACTATGTGGACACATGGTACTTCGCATGATTGGACATTGTGGATTTAGCATTGTTTTATCTGGCCCACCTACCTGAATCTTCGGATGTCTGCACTCCTTTCTCCATCCCTCCGACTCCCTCTATGCTCTCCATTCCGATGGTGGAGGCACAGATTTCTTCCCAGGGGGTCAACTTGATGGGTGATTCAGGACCTCCCCCGGTGGCTGTGGCAATGTTGCGGTTGGCAGAGAGTATGCTGCGGACGCGTATCCGCAGGTCGTCCCATCGCTTGCGGCATTGCTGTGGGGTGCGGGGTGCGGTCCCCACCGCACTTACCCGCTGTGCCACAAGAGCCCATATGGTCTTCTTGTTTGCAAGTGCCGTTCTGGTCATTTGCGTGGAGAAGACGACGGCAGCATTCTCCTGGAGGGTCTCTGTTAGCACGGTGAGTTCCTCACGGGAGAAGTGGACCTGCCGCTTGCGGTCGCACGCTTTCTTCGCTACTTTTCCCATTTTTCTTGTTTTCGCTAGGGTGGGTGACGGGTTGGGGTGTGTTTCAGGGTAGTGATTTTAGTGGTTGTGTGGTTTTAGTGTTTTTATAGGTGTACGCCGGGATGTTTCCCGTTCCGGGCCCATGTTTTAACTTCCGTTTCCGTATATTTCCGGTCACCGTACTTTCCGGTAGGCGCACACTGCGGTGACCGCTAAGAGGGGTGGCGGTATTGCACCTAGGGCGCCGTACGGCGGCGGTGTGGCCCGTTTTGGGGTCATTTCCGCCATCGCGGACTTTGCACTTCCGCCGTGGCGTGGTGCTCGTGCCCGATGGGTCGGAATGGGCCGCACTTTGCTCCTTCGTGCAATGGCGGAAACGCTATTTACGCTGTGGCGCTCCGGTCAGTCACTTTCCGCCAGGGTCGTAATGAGGGCCATAGTCTGCTTGTCCTATATAAATGTATGTAAGTACTTATATAAACGAAAAAAATTAAAACCAATTATGTGTTTGTACAAATATTATTGTTTGAGAATTGATCATAGAGTGTGTATGTTATTTTGTGTGATTATATGTTGTATATATATTTTATTTCAAAAATGTGAGTTTAATAGTGTTTGCATGTGTGTGTGTGTATGAAGAAATTAAACGATATAAAGGTTTGTAAGTGACAGGTCATTTTAGGACAATGCAACAATGATCGTCCATTCATTTTTCAGATTATAGAAGGTAAAAGTCGGTTAGAAAATGTGTTCATGTACTGTGTAGAAAATATGCATACCTGTACTTTCTGTTCATGTGTATGGATATGGACCAAGGTGCAAGTAGAAATATTGGAGATTTGTATAGTATTTCTCGTAGATCGTGGTTGTCAATGGTATGAGACATGTGCTCCGAGAGATACACCGTACATTTGTAGTGCTGCTCTATGATGATGCAGTTACATGTAGAGTTATTGGATTTGATTGGTGGATGGTCATGTGATTGCTTAGCTACATCCAATGAGGGAATGGCACAGAGAGTGAAATCAAAATGGTAGAAGGGCTGTACATGTTACGATACGTTCGCGGACATGGCGGTAGTTCTAGGACACCGCATATTACATCCGGGGAATTTGGGGAGGGGAGGTATGGAAATGAGATTGGATGAAGCAAGGGATTGGTCAGTAAAGTTCGGTGGGAACTTGGGTGTCCCGGGAGGATAGCTCAGCGGCAGCGTGCGCGTCTTGGAAGCAAGACGACACGAAGCAACAACGTCCGATCCCCGGGTCCGCGCTTAGAAATTTCTGGGTGTTTAAGTGCGTTATAAATACGTAACTAAGACAAAAAAAAAAGCACAATTACGCAACTAATTCCTGTAACAGCGCCTCGATGCCTGCGGGCTGTGTGAGCGCTATACAAATGTAAAATAAAATAAAATAAATAAAAGTTTAGTGAGTGTGTTGTGCTAGGAGAGGTTTTCTCAGATATTGTTTTTGCAGAGATAAGAACAGATAGCTATGGCTGAGTGGTTCAAAACACAGATTGTATGGATTTTGGGAGACTCGTGGATTCATTGGTTGAAGGTGCATGCAGAAAGCTGTGGAGTATCTATAGATCTTGGATTCCCACATGTGGAAGTGCACCAGCATGGAGTGCATGGAATGAAGTGGTTGGACTTGCTACCTCTCTGTGCAACTTTGAAGATAGAGGAACATCCAGACATAATTGTAATTCATTGTGGAGGGAACAGTTTAGGACATGTGTCTGGAATTTCTTTGCAATTTGCAATGAAAGAAGGACTTCAGAAGATAATGGACATGTTTCCAAACTCTAAAATAATTTTTTCACGGATTGCGCAGAGACAAGTGTTTCTTCGTTGTTTCTCATGTGGTCCACAAATGGAGAAAGCAAGGCGTAATGTTAATAAGGCTGTTTGTGCCTTCCTAAGAGATTTTGGCATGTCCTCTTTTAACAATGAAAATATTTTGTTTCGTAGTACATACATTTTTCGCAAAGATAGAGTCCATCTTACTTATGCTGGCAATCAGACTTTTCTGAGAAATGTACAAAATGCATTGCAACCTTTTTTAGAAATACAGCATTCGTTTTGAAGTACGTCTTACGTAGTTAAAATGTTTTACATTCAAACACCTCCCAAAGGCTCTTTTCAGAGCCACCACTTCCTGTTAGAGAAAAATGCATTGGTTTCAATAGGGTAGCAATGCAACTGTTTTTCTGTTCGCGGACCATCCGCGGACTTTCACGAAATGGAAATGGCTATGCTTTATGTATCTTCACTTCTATTTTTTAACTGTGAAAGGCGGCTCTGAAAAGAGCCTTATTTCTTTTTTTGATTTTTGTTATTTTGTATTTTTTTTGTTCTTTTTTATACACGACACACTAGGAGAGGAGGGAAAGGAGGGTAAAGAGAGGGGGACACCAACTACAGGGATAAGAAAGGGCGAGCTGAGAGAGGAAGATGTAGAGTGGGTTTTATTTGGGTAGTGAGCAGGTCTTCTGGTGCTCTGAGACGATCGTCTCAAAATCACTCCAAAGTCGATCCCCCCTACAGAGTACTGTGTCACAGTACACACATACAACTGTGACCCTCGAAAGGTAAGAGTCATCAGAATTCTGTATGGCCTGTGAGGCAGCTTGAGGAAGACGCTGTCCCACAGAGGTGTTCCTTGTGGTGACAGGATCAGGAACGGAGGATGAAGTAGAGGCAATCAACCTATTACGCTTCTCGCAAGGTACAACCTTGCGAATGGCCCCAGTGTGGAATGAGCGCAGGTGTCGCTTCATGGTAGTGGTCCCAAAGCTATACGAACCATGCTTCCCGCGACTGAGTACCATTTTACACTCATTACAGGTGACACGGTTCGCATGAGACTTAGGACCGTTTCCATGAACGGTAAACAACCGCCACACCCAAGATTCATGCCGAGGGTGGGTAGTAGGGATTTCCTCTACCTCATTCTCGTCATCCTCTTCTTCCTCCTCTGTATCCTCACTCCTGTTCCCCTCTTCAGGCCCTTGGGGAAATGGTGGTGGTGGAGGGGGTGGGGGTGGTGCTGAGGCAGATGTAGCACCATGTGGTAATAGTCGAGCCATGGATGCCATAGGCTTGGAGATGGAAATCTAAAAATCTGCAAAGTATGCAGCAAAATGCACTGTGCTTTGTAGAATAGTCAGAAACACAATGAGAATGCGCTCTAGGGCGTGGTCTTATATCGGGGTGCTTGTGCGCGGGTCGAGGACATGCGCGCCGTCCGCAAGACAGATCAAACATCAAAAAAGGTTCAAAAAGTCACAAAAACTATGTGGAAAGTTAGGATTAGTATGTCGGATTTGTGGCATGGTGATTTTTTAATGAGAAATATTGTGGATTACTTGGAAATGTACTTTTAAACTGGTCGGGGACACAAACAGTGTCTGCATTTAGAGCACGAGATGAGCGTGGGCGCGGTCACATGATTGTTTTGTGAGCATGTTCGCTAAGGTAGCGGTCGTCCGCAGGACACCCAATGTACGGACATTGTTTTGCGCATACGTGTTGATGTTCTGCGGACAGTGTTCGGGTCCTGAACTAATTAAAAGTGCGTCACATGTAAAACGAACAGTTACGGACAGCCATTTGTTCTTAGCACAGTTTAATTTATTTGCTAACAATACGGACAGACATAGCGTTTCAAGCACACCTCCATTTTCGTTTATTTACGAACAATTCAGGACACCACGAGTGTTCTTACAACGGTTGTGGAGCGTCTGTGAGGTAATTATGGTGGAAGCCACTTTATCTTCTTTTGGTATATTCCAATAGTCCCTTTAACAATGTTTTTTCACTGAATTTCATAGGTTTTTAGTAGTGCAACTTAACCATAACATCCCTTTAACAAAGTTTTTTTACTGATATATATATATATATATATATATATATACATTACATGGACGCAGTAGCGTCCATGTAGTCATGGTTAAGTTGGTGTTTCCATAGGAAGAGCATTTTTTGGGTGGCTTATAACTTCGCTCCCTCTGGAAAATCCTCACCAAACTTTGCAAAAAATGTATATGGCCCACTCTGAATTTATTTGCAAAGTTTGGAGAGGTTTGGTCCGGGGGGGCAAAGTTATAGGTGGATCCCAAAACTTTTGTTTTTTCCCATAGACATAATGGGAAAAAACTTTGCGCACGCCTACACACCAAACTGCTGGAAGGATTTACACCAAATTTGCAGCAGGAACGGGTATTTGGTCCCGAAAGCGTGCTTTTGCACATTTGGTGTAAATCCGTCCAGTAGTTTTTTTTTAAAATGACCAAAATGTAAGGCAAACAAATTTGTGATATCTCTGTTCGCTTCGCGGACGGACTTCCCGGTTTGCTTCGCGGACAGTGCCCTGATTGGCCGAGCGGCTTGCGCGATGTCCGCGGACATCCGACGTGTTCGCTGATTGGACGGCGTGGGGCGTGGAGCACGTCAGATTTTTGGTGGCGCCTGATATCTTGCATTCGCGGACGACCACGGACAGCGAGGTGAAACTTGGTTTAAAAATTTTATTTAGTGGAGTGTCTTGGTGTGTAACAGTGTTTGGGGAGGGTGGGGGAGTATGAGATAGGTGCAATGTTGTATTTTTTGTATGTGCTAGACGCTTTTGTTGTGTTCGATTGGTCTGCGGACAACACAGCTGTTCTGAAATGTCCGTAAATAACCAGAATGGATTTGGTGTCAAGATGAAAGTGTTCTAAGAAGACTCGGGGGGTCTTGGAATGTTCGCAGGGGGTGTCCTGAAGATGTTGTCTGTTTTGTTTGTTGTCAAGCTGAAAGTGTTCTAAGAACACTCGCGGTGCCCTGAAATGTTTGTACATAAAGAAAATGGGGGTGTCCTGAGGACACTGTCCGAATCATCCTCTGGCAAGTTGAATGTGTTCTCGGAACTTCCTTGTGTCCGCGGACATTAAAATGGTTGCAAAGCTTGAATCTATGGGTGTGATATGCTGCGGTGGTTGTGGCCAGGGTATAGAATGTTGAGTGCATGGCCATGCACCCAACATTCTATACCCTGGCCACAACCACTGCAGCATATCACACTCATATGCCATGCAACCAAGAGTCTATGCTCTGGCCACAAGCACCGCAGCGTATCACACTCATAGTGGCTTATAACTTTGGGTCAAAAACAAATTTATAAGGAACATTGTTATAAGCCAGTATGGGTGTGATATGCTGCGATGGTTGTATTTATCATGTTATACTTACTATTTGGTTTAGTAACGGGAGTCCATGTTTTTCTTGTTCATTTCTGTGATAAAAGAAAATAGCATGTTAGTATTAATATTTTATAAAGACTTGTTACATTGTACAATAAACATTTTCTTCTTTTTTTTACCCTCATATTTAGTAGATGATAAACCAGAGTACTGTGCAATTTGCTCAGTTTCTGTGTGTGTTGCTAAAATCATTGGGTCTGTGGGAGAAAAAAAAATCCATGTTGGATTAAAAAAAAAAAAACTTTTTGTGTTATGCTACAGTTTATTTGTTTGTTTGTTTTCAGTGTTTACTTGTTGTTTCTGGCTAATGCTTTATACATTGGATTGTTCCAGTTTTTTTGGAGCAGTAAAATATTAGATATTTGTTTGGATATTTCAAAATTTTGGGACAGTTAGATACCAATTGGCATATTCTAACTGTCTGTTTTTTTCTATATTTGAGTGGTATTAATTTATCTGATTAGTTGTTGTAGCATCTTTGGGCAGTTAGATAGCTTTTGGAATATTGTGATAGTTTATATTTTTTTACTACTAGTGTACTTTAGTTATCAAATTTTGGTTTTAAGAACATTGAATAATCGTTTGTAAGATTTGCTGGTAATCTCTGCTTTAGAGTAATGGTACTATCATTACATTCAAACCATCCACATTTCTTTTTTATATATGCAGTGTAGTGCCCTGAATTTGTTGTGGCTCCTGTGTGGTAGATTATACCTATTGTTGTGAAGGTTTCCCTACCAAGTGATATTTGACCATGTGTGAATCCAGTCAGCTTGCAGTTCTTTTTGGTACCATCTGCATTGTAACATAGAAGCATTAGTGTTACGTATTTACTATGTGTTTGTATTACTAACGTGGAGCGATTATCTGAATTTCAGGTCGAACATAATCTACCATGGTTTGCATTTTGGATAAGTTGCTGAAATGGAACGGATTCACAATTAGGTATTGATATATACACAAAGCATTCATTGGGGATTTGTTCTTGTGTCACATTGTGGCAGAGAGTGCATGTATGTTTCCACATGTATGAAATCAGGAAGATTTCATTTATAGGTATGTTTTTGTTTTCCAGTACTAATAGTAAGTAAATTAGAAATTCTTGTGGATCTTCCTGTGAGTTTATAGTGAATTTCACCATTCCAGCACAGTAGTCCAATTGTTGTCTTATTCCATAAACACTATACGTGTTGTCAGGATTGTTTGCTGCGTTTCTGTGAAGTACTAACATTTGCAAACACAATGGGTCTGTACTGTGTAAGTGAATGTTCTCAACAATTGGTGGTAATTGAAATAGAATATTCATTGCTACATTTGCATAGCAACTTACACCAACTATATTTGAGAGTTTAAATGGACCAGGTAGTTCTGTATCTGACTACTTTTTTTGGAGTTTGTCTTCCTTCTTTGAAGAAGTACCTGGTTTACTTTCCCTAATTGATTCTTTTTTGCGTGTGGCACTTGATGAAGTATTGCTTTCTTTTACTCTCTTTGGAGGATTTGCAGTGACATCCTGTTGCTTTTCTGGTTGATTTATTTTTCTTTTATAATGTTTTACTTTTTGTGGAACAGAATATGTGCTTAGATGGGGAGTGTATAGTGAAAGAAGTCTATTGTATTCTAAAATGCAAGGAATATCAGCGTTTATTTTACTTGTATCAAAGTTGATTAGAAATAGACCGTCAAGTGTATGTAAGCGTGATAGTGCTACGTAGCTCATGCCTTCTTCAAAGACTGTGTTACTAATGTCTATCATTGCTTTGTCTAGGGTAAGACCTTGTGATTTATGAATGGTGACTTCGTAAGCAAGAGTTAGAGATCATTGTTCTCTGCGTACGTACATGTCTTTGAAGAGAAGGAATCGAGCTGTTGAGCGTCCTATTCTTTTTACTTCTAAACGTTTGTCAAAGAGAATATTGACAAACTGAATTTTGTTGTCACGTGGGTATGTTTGAAAGCCAACAACTGTACCCAGTGCTCCATTAACTAGTCCTTGTTCCACGTCAAGGTTACGTTTCAGTATTACTCTGCAATTTAAGGATAATTTTAATATCTTTTCCAAGCCTGCTGTGTTTGTGATTGATTTTTCTAAACTATTTAGTCTTGTTGTGGCTTGGTCACACATGGGTAGTGTCATTCCATGTACATCTAGTTTGTCTGTGGCGCTAATTTTCAATATTGGTTGCATTTCTTTACTTAACATTATTTCATTGAATTTGAAACAGCTTGCAAGAGTTGGCATTAAGGCCATTGACATTTTTGTGGCCTAATTGTTCCATAACATCTGTAGCACATGCATTATCACCAAAAATTGCATTAATGTGTCAGATTTTCTATATTGCTTCTGCTTCTTTAGAAAGTATACCAACTCTGATACTTTTTAAGATGTTGGCATAACTGAGATCTGCAGATTGGCACATGTTTTCTGCTAATTCTCTGTATTGGAAATGTTGCCAAAGGTTGACATTTCCAATGCTGCCAACAGTTTTACGGCCATGTTTGTGTCCTAATGTTTTAAAAATAGGCTCACCTTTTACAGGTGTCAATTGAAGAAGATCTCCGAAAACAATGATGTGTTTTCCTGCAAATAGCTCTTCAAAGTTTGTTTTGAGTACTTCTTGTAATCTGAGGTGAATCAAAGCCAACATTATGTTGGACACCATGCTCACTTCAACTATTAGTAGCATTTTCATTTGTTTCAATACTCTGCGTAGTTCCATTGCAGCTTCTGCAGAAAGTTTGTAATAATCTAATTTGTTTTGGTGTTCTACTGGCAGGAGTAGTAATTATATAGTTAAGTATTCTTTATCTTCATACTGAGGCATGGTGTTTTCTACTTCTATCATAGCTAATTCTGCCTCATTTGTTATTAGGTAGTCTCCCAGTGGTTCTTGGCTTCCTGTGCCAGAAGGTTGACTACTGTCAGGAGTGTCCTTATCTAGTTGTGCCTGGAGTTCTTCTTCATGTTGCTGTTCATTGTGCAACATTGTTTTGTACTGTGCAAAGTTTACATAAGTTACATCAGTTATACTGCTTTCATTTGCTTTGAAAGCATCTTCATATGAATCATAGTTATCTACTATTTCGTCTTCTTTTCTCCATGGTTTAAAGAGTTGTAGCAGGGACATGTAATATACTTCTTTATGTTGAGGAGTCTTTAATGACAATTTGATATGATTAATTAAATTTGGTTGGTGAGTTTTACTAAGCTGCCTTCACAGTTTGTCACTTTGTATTTACGGTTTTGTTCATCAGGTTTTATATGATTTTTGTACGTGTAGTTTTGGGCTATGTGGTATAGACACATGGTTTCCAAAGTGGTACTCCTGTTTGGGTAGTATGTGTCTAATAAATTGTTTTTTAAAATGTCTTGGCTGTTGGGATCATGTTTGGCTATTGTTTCTATATCTTCTTTTTCTAGATTTAGCTATATTTGCAGATTTACCATACAATGCAGTACCAGTTAATCGATCAGCTGCTTCATAGGATCCACATTCTCTATGGGACAGCATTTTTATGCCCAAGCTGTATAATTTCTGAGACACTGTTTTATCTGATGACAGGTCATTCCAGAGGTCTTGGAGCTCTGTCTTTTCTGATTTGGTTAAGTATGCTATGACATATAGTGCAACTGCAGTAGAATTGTCTGCAATGTACTGCACATCTATCTTTGCATTCCATAAGTGGGCAATGATTGCATTGTAATCATTTATATATTTTTCTTCTTCTTTTCTTTTTATGCAATATGTATTTTTAGATGACCAAATCGGCATTTGGTGTAGTATTTTCCTTTGTTTTTGTATTTGCGACAACAATATTTGCCACATTTGTGTCTTTGGAATTGTGAAAGTTTTGCATGAAGATCACTATTTGTGGATTTTGATGGAATTTCACAAGTGACATATTTTTCAATAAACTGTAAAACAGTGGCATCACTGTCTTGACCAAATTTAGGAGCATCTTTAATCCATAAAAGCATGTGGACATGGGGTGCTCCTCTGGCTTGGTATTCTTTTCTCCAAAAGAAGTGTTGCACTTAATATATCTATGTTTGTTTTGTTTTCGTTTGATATTCATAGGAAAGCATGTAAATCTTCCCATGCATATTCTTCACAACTTAATGTAACAAACCAAGTGGGTGGGCCAAGGTTTCTGATCATACAACGTACATCTCCATGACTTCGAAACCAGTACTCTTTAGTACCACGCATATTTGCTAATAGATTTGTAAGATTTGCTTCTAAAACCTCATCTTTTTGTTGAACTTTTTGTAATAATTGTGTAGCTGTCATATTTTGAAAGTGTGATCCTGATTTGAATATGTGTGCAACTCCGTAACATAAAGTTGCTAGTTCACTTTCAAAGAGTAGGTGGCATATGTATTCCACATTTTGTCTAAATCCGGGATCTTCAGAATACATCTGTAATGAGGGGTATTCTGATGCTGATATTTGAATAGGTCTATCATCGTATCCTCCTCCTTTGCCAGTCGGTAAGAGTAGAGGAAAAGCATGTGCTTCTATACTTTTTTCCCATATGCTGATTGGTGATCCTTTTGTTTGACGCATTTGGTACGTTTCCAGTGCATCTTCTATGATGTCATTAGAGTGCACTGGATGAATTGTATAATGGTCTAAAGTGTTTGATATTGTAGCAGGATCTAGGAGCTCAAATTGACCAGCTTCTTGTGTCTCTTGAATTATTTCAGTTGTATCTTTCAAGTTTTCTTCAATATTAATTTCTTTGTAATATTCATTATTCTCTTTAAGATTTTGCAGGGCTTCTCTAACTTTATGTAAATCTACCAGTTGTTGCCAATTTTTTTTTGTCTTTTGTAGGTACTCCATTTACCAAGATAATTAAAGATTGTTGCATTGGACGTTGCACTCCTAGAGTGTGCACATTTTCTTTTAGATCTAATGGTAAATACACTACTTTTCCACGAATACCTTTCACTAATTCAGAGGGAGGTAATTTTGCAGTTTTTGTTTGAAGGCGTATTATTGCTTGAAATCGGTGCACTGTTTGAATTATGATGCTCTCATATAAATTAAGTTGTTGAAGGGGTTTTGGTAGTGGATATAATTCCAAGTTATTTGTGATAGCACGTGAAGGAGTTTGGTTGTTGTCAAGTTTTGTAGTGCAGTAACTGCAAAGTGTTATGGGGTCAGTTATTTTGTATTTGTTTTCTGCTATAAGGTAGAGAGCTAATTCAAACCATTTAGATTCTTCATTGTCTTCTATTTTGTATGATAGATCTACAGTTTTTGTGTTACTTTTATAAAAAGTTCTGCGGCAACATACACACACGTGGTTTGGTACTTCAGCTGAAGTACTTTCAAATTTTAGTATTTCTTTTTTGTATGTGTGTATTGAAAGGTTGCCATGGCCAGAATTGTTACGAAGTTGGTTTACAGCTAATTCATCTTGTAAGTGTGTTTCACTTCCAAAATATTTTGTCTGGATATAGTCGATTTCTTTTAGTAGGTCTTTTGATGTACCATGTAGAACAATGTTATTTAAATTGGCTAATGCTAAAGCAGGACTTTTAGCATAGCACAGTTTATAAACTAGATTTCTTACACTTGCATGATGTGTTGATATCCTTTTGATATCATGGAATGTTGTTTTGCAAGTAGGTCCTGTAATGCAGGCCAATGAATGTCCTTGTAGTCCTGTGTACTTGCATACTGGACAAGCAGCCATATTTTGCAGTAGTTTAATTTTGATTTTGTCTTTGCTTTTCACATATTGATTGAGGAATTGGCGTAAAGACTTGAACATTTTTTTGGGAATGTTACACATTGACGTGCATGGCCTTTTGTACACTAGATGTTCTGATTCAGTTGAATGGAGGGGTAAATCTGTGTTTTCAGGGCATATTTTTGTAAGGAGTACTTCTTGTTCCATTATGGTATTATTAACTTTTTCATAACCTCGACCACTGCTATGTATGGCAATTGTATTTGTTTGCTTTTGTTTATACGCTTCTTCATTAAAGTATGGTTCTGTGCTTGTAGTGTGACTCCGTTCACCTCCACAGATATTTAAGAAGTTATGTCTGTTGACATTTCATTTATTGAGACGTCTTTTTTGTAATTTAGTTATTAGTTTTGTTAGTGGTTTTATTCTGTTTAACACTAAAATAAATAACTTTCTTTTGAGAAGAATTGCACTGTCTATCAACGCTTCTAAGATTACTTTTATACGATAGGTTTGAAGTGTTGAACCTGGTTTCTCTCCTGTTTTCATAAGATTTTGAAGGACTTTGTGACTGAACATTTTGGCTAAAATACTTTTCTTGGTATGCTCACTTTGTACTACATCAAGATTTATAGAAGAAGTTTTATTTGTAGTGATAGTTGATTTTCTGTTAATTGTTTTTTGGTTTGTTTAACTTTTGACAGAGGAGGCAAAGTTTTTGTACTAGAAACTTCTTCTGTTTCATTACATGACTGTATTAGCTGTTGTGTTTCAACTTTTTTTTACAAATTCTGCTATAGATGGATGTTTATGTTGGAGAGTTTTCTTTTTATTTGCTCTACTTCTGCGTTCCTTTCTACGGAGTTGCTTTTTGGTGGGCATTCTTTAGGGTCTGGTAAAAAAATACAGAAGGTATGGGTTGGGGTGTTCCGGAATGCATGTGTGTTGTGTACATGAGTGTTTGCGTAAGATGATAAAGATGTATGTAATGGTGTGTGATTGTGCTTTGGGAAATACAACTACTAGGGATGGGTATTCTTGAATTAATGTGTTACTAAACTGGGGTTCAGATGACAGAAAAAAGTAAGCCAGTGGTTTGCAGAAGTATAAATAGTATATCTAAAGCTATACAATTAAAACAGTTGTTTGGTCTACAACATCTAAATTCTAGCAGCTGAGTTGGGTAATTTGTGTGTCGAAAAATAGGAAGTTGTGGACCATTCTGCCAGTAAATCACTGTTTAAGACGGGGGGGATTTTTGGTCAGAATGGTGCAGAATCTCTATTTTTAGGCACAGAAATAACATGAATTAACCTTACAGTGTTTTTGAGTAATATTTTACTTACTTTTTTCTAAAATGAGCAGTTTGCTTCTTAGTTGTTCTTTGTACTTCAAATTCGGCTTCTTCTTTTCTGGAGAATGGTCTTCACTGCAATTGTAAAAGAGAGAAATTAGTAATGTGGTTTGTATATAGCACTGTTTTTAATTTAGACATAGATTTTTTAAATTGAAATGCTCAGCGCCTTCCTCAAAACCATTAAAACTATCTTATGACTAACTGTAGGAAAGAAAATATCTTTACTATGGCTTGTGAAATTCATAATGTACCACTGTATACCACTATTCCTGTAACTAAGCTTTTCCTCGTAATAGTGAGTCAATGTCATAGCCTGCTTTTCCACTTAATAGTGAGTCAATGTCATAGCCTGCTTGTCCTTTATAAATGTAAGTAATTATATAAATTGAAAAAATTAAAACCAATTATGTGTTTGTACAAATATTATTGTTTGAGATTTGATCATAGAGTGTGCATGTAATTTTGTTTGATTATATGTAGTCGATATATTTTATTTCAAAAAAGTTGGTTTAACATTATTTCCGTGTGTGTGTGTGTATGAAGAAATTATACGGTATAAAGGTTTGTAAGTCACAGTTCATTTTAGGACAATGAAAAAATAATCGTAGATTCATTTTACAGATTATACAAGGTAAAAGTCGGTTAGAAAATGTGTTCATGTACTGTATAGAAAATATGCATACCTGTAGTTTGTGTTCCTGCATATGGATATGGACGAAGCTGCAAGTAGAAATCTTGGAGACTTGTATCGTATTTCTCGTAGATTGTGCTTGCCAATGGTATGAGACTTGTACTCTGAGAGATTCACCGTACATTTGCAGTGCTTATCTATGATGATGCAGTTACATGTAGAGGTCTTGGATTTGATTGGTGGATGGTCATGTGATTTCTTAGCTACATCCAATGAGGGAATGGTACAGAGAGTGAAGTGGAAATGGTAGAAGGGCTGTCCATGTTACGATATGTTCGCGGACATGGCGGTAGTTCTAGGACACCGCGTGTTATATCCGGGGAATTTGGGGTGGGGAGGCATGCAAATGAGATTAAATGTAGCAAGGGATTGGTCAGTAAAGTTTAGTGAGTGTGTTGTGCTAGGAGAGGTTTTCTCAGATATTCTTTTTGCTGAGAGAAGAACAGATAGCTATGGCTGAGTGTTTCAAAAAACAGATTGTGTGTTTTTTGGGAGACTCATGGATACATTGGTTGAAGGTGCATGCAGAAAGCTGTGGAGTATCTATAGATCTTGGATTCCCACATGTGGAAGTGCACTGGCATGGAGTGCGTGGAATAAAGTGGTTGGACTTGCTACCTCTCTGTGCAACCTTGAAGATAGAGGAACATTTTCAGACATAATTATAATTCATTGTGGAGGGAACAGTTTAGGACATGTGTCTGGAATGTCTTTGCAATTTGCAATGAAAGAAGGACTTCAGAAGATCATGGACATGTTTCCAAACTCCAAAGTAATTTTTTCACGGATTGCGCAGAGATAAATGTGGCTTTTTTCTTTCTCATGTGGTCCACAAATGGAGAAAGCAAGGCGTAATGTCAATAAGGCTGTTTGTGCCTTCCTAAGAGATTTTGGCATGTCCTATTTTCACAATGAAAATATTATTTTTCGTAGTACATACATTTTTTGCAGAGATGGAGTCCATCTCACTTATGCTGGCAATCAGATTTTTCTGAGAAATGTACAAAATGCATTGCGATCTTTTTTAGAAATACAGCCTCCATTTTGAAGCAGGTGTTAAGTATTTATAATTTTTGACATACAAACACCTCCCAAAGGCTCTTTTCAGAGCCACCACTTGCTCCCAGAGAAAACTGCAATGGTTACAATAGGGTAGCACCCCAATTTCTTTTGTGTTCGCGAACTGTCCACAGATTTTTAAGATATACAAAGGGCCCTGCTTTATTTATCTTCAATTCTATTTTTTAACTGTGAAAGGCGGCTCTGAAAAGAGCCTTATTTTTTTTTTGATTTTTGTTATTTTGTATTTTTTTTTGTTTTTTTATACACGACACACTAGGAGAGGAGGGGAAAGGAGGGTAAAGGGGGGACACCAACCACAGGGATAAGAAAGGGCGAGCTGAGAGAGGAAGATGTAGAGTGGGTTTTATTTGGGTAGTGAGCAGGTCTTCTCGTGCTCTGAGACGGTAGTCTCAAAAGCACTCCGAAGTTGCTCCCCCTGCAGAGTACTGTGTCACCGTACATACATACAACTGTGACCCTCGAAAGATAACGGTCATCTGAATTCTGTATGGCCTGTGAGACAGCTTGAGGAAGGCGCTGTCCCACAGAGGTGTTCCTTGTGGTGACGGGATCAGAAACGGAGGATGAAGTAGAGGCAAGCAACCTACTACGCTCTTCGCAAGGTACAACCTGGCGAATGGCCCCATTGTGGAATGAGTTCAGGTGTTGCTTCATGGTCATGGTCCCAAAGCTGTACGCACCATGCCTCCCGCAACTGAGTACCATTTTGCACTCATTGCAGGTGACACAGTTCGCACGAGCCTTAGGAACATTCCCATGAACTTTAAACAACCGCATAACCCCCAAGAATCACGCCGAGGGTGGGTAGTAGGTATTTTCTCTACCTCATTCTTGTCATCCTCTTCTTCCTCCTCTGTATTCTCACTCCTGTTCCCCTCTTCAGGCCCTTGGGGAGATGGTGGTGGTGGAGGGGGTGGGGGTGGTGCTGAGGCAGATGTAGCACCAGGTGGCAATAGTGGAGCCATGGATGGCATCAGCTTGGAGATGGAAATCTCAACATCTGCAAAGTATGCAGCAAAATGCAGTGTGCTCAGTGGAATAGCCAGAAACACAATGAGAATGAGCTCTAGGGCGTGGTCTTTTATAGGGGTGCTTGTACGCGGTTCGCGGACATGCGTGCCGTCCGCAAGACAGATCGAACACCAAATAAGGTTCAAAAAGTCACAAAAACTATGTGGAAATTTAGGATTAGTATGTGGGATTTGTGGTATGGTGAGTTTTTAATGAGAAATATTGTGGATTACTTGGAAATGTACTTTTAAACTGTTCGGGGATACGAACAGTGTCCGCATTCAGAACACGCGATCAGCGTGGGCGCGGTCACATGATTGCTTCGTTAGCATGTTCGCTAATATGGCAAACAACTTCAATCACAGTTATTATAAGTATATATCAATCCCATAACAATATTTCGACAAGTCTAGGTTCACAGGCACCACTTATTTGCAGACAGAGGTGAATGCTTTAACCTAGATGGCACTCCAGTATTCGTTAGAAAGGGAGAGAAAAAGGCAGGGTATGAAACCAACTCAGTACCAACACTTTTACGAAACAAATGCAAGGCGAGCAAGGCAGGGTCTAATGTAAATCACAAAGTTCAGAGGCCAGGCCCACTCGGAGAGAGGCCAGGCGATTTCCCGAAAGTATCACAGTGGAAATGCACTTCAAGTCTTTGTAGCAAAATGTCACAGAAAGGTTGGACCAGTTTAGAACAAAAGTTTAAGAAGGTCTGGAGGCGACCCAATGGAAAGGTAAGGATTTAAGACACCTCACGCTAACCATTTCAAGGTAAGCCAGGCGGACACAGTACCTTGAGAGTGAAGAGGTAGCTCCGGCGGGGGCAGTTGTTCCTGGTGGTGGATGCAAGTCGGGGCTTTGCCAGAAGATGAGATGATCTCTTTGTCGAGGAAAATTGAGGGTCGTTGCACAACCAGGGAAGAGACCAGCCACGGAGTGCTCAATCACAAGGCACCACCTTTTGGTCGCGGTACAGTGGTTAGTGGCTATCCGGTTGCCGGGGTGCTCAGCACGGGCAATTCGACCACTAGACGTCCTGGAAGCGAAGAAAAAAAGCAAGGGACTGGTTGTTCCCACCAGTCAGGGGAAGAAGACTCTCCGGCAGGGAGATCTCCTCTGTCGTTGGGAATTGGTGAGTCGGTTCAGCAGGGCTCCACCGGAGGTGTTGTCGTTGCAGGTCGGCTCAGCTTTACCCTCGTCGAATTCTTAGGTCCTGTGGCGACTTCTGAAGTTCCAGTCCCAAAAGCCCTGCTTTTATGCCGAAAACCCCCATTCATTCAGCCTAGCTGTCGATCAAACATACTAAGTGGTGTACTGGGCGGCTCACCACTGGGGCCAATCACACCAGAGTGCGACTGGAGTTGGCAAGGCAACTCAGTCCAGGGTGCCTAAACCCCCTCCCACACCCCCTGTGGTACCCAGACAGAATGGCACCACTCTGGAGGGCTTCTGTGCACAGAAGTCCGCCAAAAGTAGAACAAAGGGCTCAACCTTTGGTTCGGAGTTACGGAGGAGAACACATACACCATTTTAAAAACCGAGTTCTGGCAGAAAATACCAACCGGTGGATTTATTTAAGACAAATAAACCGGCGGTATTTTAGAGACTAATGTGAAAAAGTATTAGCCTCCAACAATGGGAAGAATCCCATAGGAATATATTCACGGTCGAATATAAAAAGTAGTATCCACTGCCACCAGCCAAAACTCGACGAGGGGGATGGGACAGTGCCCCCTCGAACAACAGACCCAGTGGTAATCGAATTACCCCTACCAGTACGTCCACAATAGGATGGTTTGTACTAGTTCTGTTAGTAAATTTAGGTCTAGTAAAGCCAATGGTGACTTTACATGCCCTGGGAGACAGTAGTCAGTCCGAGGGTATGGAGTCTATGGTGAGGATCCTCTAGGACACCCCAGTGTTACGGCACGGCGGGTGCGGTGTAACACACATAACAAAACACATGAGGCCCTATAGAGTAAAAGACCCCATAGCCCATAGAACACATTGACATTCAAAGAAATCAACCACAATCATGTCCAAGAGTGGGAGATAAAGAGTCTCACTCTTGGCAGGATGAAAAGAAAACAAACTCCAGAAATCCAGCAAAGCTGCTGGGGGATTCACTAGGTTAGGAAATTCAGCCCAAACAGAGAATTCTCCCTATCCCCTCCCCCCCTCCCCAGACTAAGGGACAGGAGGATTTAATCCACTCCTGGATGAATCTGATACCTCTAGTCGATGATATACATCCTAGAGAGACCATCAGCATTTTGGTGGTGACACCCTGACCTGTGCTCAATGGTGAAATCAAACCCTTGCAGGCAGATTGACCATCTCAGTAGTTTTGGGTTTTCCCCTTTCATTTGCATTAACCATCTCAAGGGTTGGTGGTCAGTCTGAATGACAAAAGTAGAACCATACAAGTATGGCCTAAACTTCTTCAGAGCCCACACGATAGCAAAGCATTCTCTTTCGATTGTTGCCCACCTTGTTTCCGGATCCTTCCGCTTGCGGCTGATGAAGCAAACGGGGTACTCCCTACCGTTCCCATCCAGTTGACTGAATACTGCACCTATTCCTACATTTGAAGCATCTGTCTGCACAATGAAAGTTTGGTGGTAATCAGGAGCCCTGAGTACTGGGGCTTGGCAAAGAGCCTTTTTCAGGTTTTCAAAGGCCTGATTGCACTGCTCGTTCCATCTAACCTTCTTAGGGAATTTTGGAGTGGAGATGACATTCAGAGGAGAAGCTATGGTCCCATAGTTCTCAATGAAATTCCTGTAATACCCAGTGAGACCTAAGAAGGCTCTCACCTGGGTCTGAGTAGTAGGTGTTGTCCAATTTTGCACAGCTTCAATTGTACTGAGCAAAGGCCTTATTTCTTCACCTCCTACCTCATGTCCAAGATAGACTACCTTACTCTGTCCAATTTGGCATTTACTCGCCTTTATGGTCAGATTGGCTCCTCCAAGAGCCTGCAAAACATCTCTTAGGTGGGTCACATGTTCTTCCCAGGAATTGCTGAACACTGCTATGTCTTCCAAGTATGCCATACAGAAGTCATCCATCCCATTCAGAACCTGGTTTACCATCCGTTGAAATGTAGCAGGTGCATTTTTCAATCCAAAAGGCATTACCTTAAACTGGTATAAGCCAGCTGGGGTAGAAAATGCAGTTTTCTCCTTGGTATGGTCTGTCAGGGCTATTTGCCAATAGCCTGACGTCAAGTCAAATGTGCTGAGGAACTTGGCTGAACCAAGTCTATCCACCAACTCATCTGTTCTTGGCAAAGGGTGGGCATCAGTCTTGGTGACTGCATTAAGAGCTCTATAGTCCACAAAGAATCTAAGTTCTTTAGATCCTGCCTTTGGTACTAACACAACTGGGCTAGACCATGGACTAGTAGAGGGCTCTGTTACCCCGAGATCAAGCATCTTGCTCACCTCACCTTTGATGTGGGTTCTTACACTTTCTGACTTTCTGTATCCTCTGCATTTGACTGGCAGACAGTCACCAGTGAGTATGTCATGCTGGCCCCAAGGGGTCAAGCCTGGTGAAAGTGAGAAAAGAGAGGCAAACTGATTCAACATAGATTTGCACTCTTCTTGTTGCTCAGGTGTCAGATTTGAAGAGAGATTTACTCCTTCAATTTTTTCATCTAAAGGTAAGCCTCTGAGGAGATCCGGAAGAGGTTCACTCTCTTCTTCTTCCTCTGATGATGCTAGAAGCAACGCTCCTACATTAGGTCTCGAGACATACGCTTTGAGTCTGTTGGTGTGGAAGACTGTCAGAGCCTCCTTGGGATTGCCCAAGTCCACCAGATAGTTGACCTTTCCAAGTTTACCCTCAACTCTGAAGGGTCCCATCCATTTGTCTTGCAAGGCCTTCTGCCTTGTTGGGATCATAACGAGAACTAGCTGGTCTTGAGTGAACTCAACCATGTTAGCTTTTTGATCATGCCAGTGCTTGACCAATGCTTGTCCAGCTTTCAAGTTCTCACTTGCTTCTGCCATCATGTGTGACATTCTCCTCCGGAGACCTATCACGTAGTCAGTCACTCTGACTGGCTTGGGGGAAGGAGCACTCTCAAACCCCTCCATGATCAGGGCCAACGGACCTCTGACGGGATGACCATAGAGAAGCTCAAAGGGAGAATAACCTACTCCCTCCTGAGGGACTTCTCTATAAGCAAAGAGAAGGCATGGCAGTAGAAGGACCCACTTCCGTTTAAGGGGTTCCTCTAAAGCACCTATCATGCTCTTCATGGTTCGGTTGAACCGTTCTACCAACCCATTGGTTTGTGGGTGGTAAGCTGTTGAGAACTTGTAAGTAACTCCACAGGTTTTCCACATGGCTTTCATGTAGTGGGACTTAAAGTTTGACCCCCTGTCAGAGATTACTTCCTTAGGAAACCCGACCCTGGTAAAAATACCAAGGAGGGCCTTAGCCACAGCCAGAGCTGTAACAGTCCTCATAGGAATTGCCTCAGGATACCTAGTAGCATGGTCTACTACAACAAGTATAAACCTGTTGCCTGAGGAGGTTGGAGGATCAAGGGGACCAACAATGTCATCCCTACTCTCTCAAATGGGACTCCCACAACTGGGAGAGGCACTAAAGGTGCCACATTCTCGGAGCCAACTTTACCAGAGATCTGGAAGGTGTGGCAGCTCCTGCAGTGTTTTTTTACTTCGGCCCCCATCTTTGGCCAATAAAAGTAGAGAGAGAGCCTTTCCTTAGTCTTCCTGAAACTCAAGTGACCAGCCAAAGGAATCTCGTGGGCTAACTGCAAGAACTGGTGTCTGTTCTCTTTGGGTACTACAAGTCGTTTGTAGTCTCCAGGTTCAGACTCGGTCGGTTCACTGTAGAAGAGGCCATCTTCCCAGTGCAACCTGTATTTCCCAGGCTCTTGCCCTTCAGCCTGAGCTTCTGCCTGGTGGCAAAGACCTTCCAGAGTCGGACATTCCCTCTGTCCCTTACTGAAGTCTGCCCTGTTGGGTCCACCTTCTGCCAGTAAAGACTGCAGCTCAGATTGGTCAACAGGATCCAGGTCGCCAATGAGTTCCTGGCCTTCCATTAGCTCTTCTTCAGAGTCTAATTCTACCACACAGGGTTGTACCACCCTCTCAGCCTTAGCTGGAGGGGGAGTTACGGGTGTAACTGTGGACAACTGAGGGGAAGTCCTTGTTGGCTGCACTGAAGTGCTGGCTGCTGGTTTCAGTATAGAAGTTTTAGGTTTCACTTTCGCTTCTGATTTCTTTGAGACAGCAGCTGACAATTCCAGTGGAGCAGGAGTGATATCCTTCTTCATCATCTCCTCGGGAGTACCTCTCATGGTTCTCTCCCTTGCCGGTCTGGTTAGCTCCTGTAACCGTTTACTAGGAGGTCTGGGGGTATGAGACACAATTCCGAGAGTTTTTAAATCGTTACACAACAGAACTCGTCCTGGTACCTCACTCTGTATGCTGACAGGTATCTTCACAGTCATGTCATTACACTGGATGAGAACTGGTAATTGGGGAAGCATCTGCACAGGCCCTCCAGCTAACTTGGTGAGGCGTTTGGGTGCCTTAGCAACATGCTTAGCGTGAAAAAAAGATTTATCCACCACAGTTATGCTGGCTCCAGTGTCCCTAATTGTAGGAGTTTCCTGGCCATTCACCTGGACACTGTCCTTATAATACTCTTTAGTATTATCTGGGATAGAATTATAGACATCTAAATTCTTTTGTTCCCACAAACCCAGAGACACTAAAGAAACACTGGCTGAGACTCCAATGGGTTCATCAGCCAGCAGTAGAAAGTTTCCACTTGCCATTTGGACTTCCTCCTCTGGGGCGAAGGCTAAGGAGACAAGCTGGACCCCTGAAGGTTTACCCTTGTATCTGGAATCTCCTTTCACATGGTCAGTAGAACCACAAACAAAGCATTTCTGAATGCTTTCTGGAATGGTGGCTTGTTCTGGCCTCCCTCTGGTTTGGCACCAGAAGGTACAGTATTCTGCTGCGGTTTTCCTTGTGGCTTACCATTATGGTTTTGTTTGGGGCCCTCTTTGGAATTTGAGTTATTAGAATTCTCTTTTGAGTCTTTCTTAGGCTGTTTTCCCTCATCCTTTTTCTGAGTTGCCTCAGAATCCTTATGAGTAGCCCTGTTGGCAACCCACAAGTCAGCAGCCTTAGCTAGCTTCCTGGAATCCAATTCCTTCGAATCTGCCAAGTGCTGTCTGAGCTCAGGAGAACAGGCATCATAAATAGACTCCAACATAAAAAGTTTCTTCATACCCTCATAAGTGTTCACCTTGTAACCCTTAATCCATCCCTCTAAGTTTTTCAACCCTTCACTCATCCAGGTAGCCGAAGGGGTACCATCATGCTTTTTGAGGGTTCTAAACCTCTTAAGATACTGGGAAGGGGTCTTCCCAAATCTAGCTATCAAAGCTAGTTTCACACTTACGTACTCTTTCCTATCCTCCTCCCCCAACTCCATTACCACATCAGTTGCAACAGGGGGGAGCCTAGAGAACAACCAGGTAAGTAGCTCATTACCTGTGATGTTCTGGAGCCCATGATTGTACTCAAACAAACTCAGCCAATCCAACACATCCAACTTTGGTTCATACATACCAATTAATTCCTTAGGCATCCGGGGTCTTTTGGGACTGGAACTTCTAGAGGAGCAAGAGACAGAAGCAGTTTCGACAGACAACTTTTTCATTTCTAACTCATGCTTGAGCTCCATTTCTCTGAGCCTAAGAATTTGTTGCATGTATTGGTGTTTCTGTTCAGTTTGAGCAGTAATCCTTCTGAATTCCAAGTCTATTTTCATTTTTTCTAGTTCAAGGACTTGAGGACTTAGTGTGGGACTGCTATAGGCCCAGTAGGTACAGCTGGTAAGGCAGACAGAGGAGCAGGGGACACAGTTTCATTAGCCTCTCCTTCCTCTTCAGCCTCTTCATCGCTATCATCAGAACTTTGATTTAGATCAACACCATTACTGTTATCTACATTTGCTGGAGAAGTTGGTTCCTCTGAACCAGTACCCAGACTTTGGTTTTCCAGCAATCTCGCTATCAGTTCTATTTTCTTGCCTTTTACAGAAAGATTCTCTTGTCTACAGAGAGCTCTCAAACTCTCAGTATTTTTTCCTGACAAGGACTACTGACTGTAAACTTCCATAGTAGACATGTTTTTTTTTTTTTTAGAAAGTTGCTTTTTAGTGCTGAGCTTTTTGGTTAGTTATGTTGTGTTGAAAAGCACTCAAAACTGTATACTCGATACGAATCCCACCGGTGTACACCAGTGTTAGGCAGAAACCTGTGCAGTTCGATCTGGGACCACTGCTAAAGATTTAGGACTACAGGTGTTTGGCAGTAAACCCACTTGGTATCAGTCTGTACCACACAGATTCACTTGGTAGCTGTGGCTGAGCAGTCGGACTTCCCTCAAGAAGAGTTAGGCTGTATTTGGAGTATACAGGATAGGGCAATTTACACAGTAGAACAAGCAGACACTGATCAGAGCTTGGGTTTAAAGATATATAATTATTTATTTAAAAACACATCTATGGAAAACACACTGGCACTAATATGGCAAAGAACTTCAATCACAGTTTCTATAAGTATATATCAATCCCATAACAATATTTCGACAAGTCTAGGTTCACCGGCACCACTTATTTGCAGACAGAGGTGAATGCTTTAACCTAGATGGCACTCTAGTATTCGTTAGAAAGGGAGAGAAAAAGGCAGGGTATGAAACCAACTCAGTATCAACACTTTTACGAAACAAATGCAAGGCGAGCAAGGCAGGGTCTACTGTAAATCACAAAGTTCAGAGGCCAGGCCCACTCGGAGAGATGCCAGGCGATATCCCGAAAGTATCACAGTGGAAATGCACTTCAAGTCTTTGTAGCAAAATGTCACAGAAAGGTTGGACCAGTTTAGAAAAAGTTAAGAAGGTCTGGAGGCGACCCAATGGAAAGGTAAGGATTTAAGACACCTCATGCTAACCGTTTCAAGGGAAGCCAGGCGGACACAGTAACTTGAGAGTGAAGAGGCAGCTCCGGCAGGGGCAGTTGTTCCTGGTGGTGGATGCAAGTCGGGGCTTTGCCAGAAGATGAGATTATCTCGTCATCGAGGAAAGTTGAGGATCGATGCACCACCAGGGAAGAGACCAGCCGCGGAGTGCTCAATCACAAGGCACCACCTTTTGGTCGCGGTACAGTGGTTAGTGGCTATCTGGTTGCCGGGGTGCTCAGCACAGGCAATTCGACCACTAGACGTCCTGGAAGTGAAGAAAAAAAGCAAGGGACTGGTTGTTCCCACCAGTCAGGGGAAGAAGACTCTCTGGCAGGGAGATCTCCTCTGTCGTTGGGAAGGGTGAGTCGGTTCAGCAGGGCTCCACCGGAGGTGTTGTCGTTGCAGGTCGGCTCAGCTTTACCCTCGTCGGATTCTTAGGTCCTGTGGCAACTTCTGAAGTTCCAGTCCCAAAAGCCCTGCTTTTATGCAGAAAACCCCCATTCATTCAGCCTAGCTGTCGATCAAATATGCTAAGTGGTGAGCAGGGCGGCTCACCACTCGGGCCAATCACACCAAAGTGCGACTGGAGTTGTCAAGGCAACTCAGTCCAGGGTGCCTAAACCCCCTCCCATACCCCCTGTGGTACCCAGACAGAATGGCACCACTCTGGAAGGCTTCTGTGCAGAAGCCCGCCAAAAGTGGAACAAAGGGCTCAACCTTTGGTTCGGAGTTACAGAGGCGAACACATACGCCATTTTAAAAACCGAGTTCTGGCAGAAAATACCAACCGGTGGATTTATTTAAGACAAATAAACCGGCGGTATGTTAGAGACTAATGTGAAAATGTATTAGCCTCCAACAATGGGAAGAATCCCATAGGAATGTATTTGCGGTCGAATATAAAATGTAGTATCCACTGCCACCAGCCAAAACTCGACGAGGGGGACGGGACAGTGCCCCCTCAAACAACAGACCCAGGGGTAATCGAATTACCCCTACCAGTACGTCCACAATAGGATGGTTTGTACTAGTTCTGTTAGTAAATTTAGGTCTAGTAAAGCCAATGGTGATTTTACATGCCCTGGGAGACAGTAGTCAGTCCCAGGGTATGCAGTCTATGGTGGGGATCCTCTAGGACCCCCCAGTGTTACGGCACGGATGGTGCGGTGTAACACACATAGCAAAACACATGAGGCCCTATGGAGTAAAAGACCCCATAGAACACATTGACATTCAAAGAAATCAACCACAATCATGTCCAAGAGTGGGAGATAAAGAGTTTGTGATCCACAGTAGACCCTGCCTTACTTGCCTTGCATTTGCTTCGTAAAAGAGTTGGCACCGAGTTGGTTTCATACCCTGCCTTTTCTCTCCCGTTCTAATGAATATTAGAGTGCCATCTAGGTTAAAGCATTCATCTCTGTCTGCAAATAAGTGGTGCCGTTGAACCTAGACTTGTCGAACTATTGTTAGAGGAGTGAGATACTTATAGTAATTGTAATTGAAGTTGTTTGCCGTATTAGTGCCAGTGTGTTTTTCATAGATGTGTTTTTGTAAATAAAAAACTATATATCTTTACACCCAAGCTCTGTTCCGTGTCTGCTTATTCTACTGTGTAAATTGCCCTATTTTGTATACTCCACATACTGCCTAACTCATCTTGAGGGAAGTCTGACTGCTCAGCCACAGCTACCAGGTGAATCTGTGTGGTACAGACTGCTACCAAGCGGGGTTACTGCCAAACACCTGTAGACCTAAATCTTTTGCAGTGGTCCCGTAGGGAACTGCACAGGTTTCCGCTTAACAATGTCATCAATGACATTTGTGATGTTATCTTTGATGTCCTGAGTGTTAGTGTTAGCAGTGCACGGTGGCGCGAGTTATGGTTGCTTATCTTACCATAACTGCCGAATTTCAGGGGTTTTTCGGTTTTACTTTGAACCATAAAGTCCCTTTAACAAAGTTTTTTTATTGAATCTGATAGGTTTTTAGTAGCGCAACTTAACCATAACGTCCCTTTAACAAAGATTTTTTACTGAATATATATATATTATATATATATATATATATATATATATTCACTAACACAAACATTGTTAAAGGGACGTTATGGTTAAGTTACACTAGCAAAAAACTATGAAATTCAATGGAAAAAAGTTGTTACAGGGACGTTATGGTTACAGGTAAAACCGAAAACCCCCCGAAATTCGACACTAATGGTAAACTAAGCAATCATAACTCGTGCCACCAGAGTGCACTGCAAGGACTAACAACCATGACATCAAAGATGCCATCACAAATCTCATTCATGACATCACTGATGACATCACTTGTGTGGCTCCCTCTGTTTTGTTCTCTACCATAAGTAGACCAGGTGTTTTTCTTTGTCTACAGTCAGGAACAAACAATTCAAAAGGTTCTACATTTGTTTACGGCACCCTTGTTCTTACACTACTTTCCTTACGGTTCACTCACATCTTAAGATACATACACATATAGGGAAAGAGGAAAGCGTAAAACACAGCACTGGTTCCTGTGCATGAAGATAATCAGTTATGTTATAAACAATTTCTGATAATATTGCGCCTTTTTAGCTTACTTTAATTCCCTTGTATATGATCATGTTTGTATGCATTGTGGTGTCTTTATGGTTTCTGTGCAATAGTGGAATTATGTAGTTATAAAGGCAATGGTAGCGACTTCTTACATGTTTCACGGTACCCGTCACTCTAAAATGAATGCATTCATGATTTCACTATGTAACATGGAAAGATTTTGAAGGTTACACTTCCATGAGGCATGGTGCAGGCAATGGCTACGTTTGCACATAAGTTCCTTCATATACAGTGAAGAAGTGTGTAATACAATGGTGTGTATAGCAATGCATACCTCCATTACCAATTTATCTCATGAACGTTCTTCCAATAATCTTTCATAGTTTCTGCCACCATTACAATAACAATCCCTTGTAGAGGCTTCCTATTAAAACTACATGCATATGTGATGTCATCAGTGATGTCCTGAATGGGATTTGTGATGGCATCTTTGATTTCATGGGTGTTAGTCCTTGCAGTGCACACTGGTGGCATGAGATATGGTTGCTTAGCTTACCATAACTGTTGAATTTTGGGGTTTTTCGGTTTTACCTGTAATCATGACATCTTTGTAACAACGTTTTTCCATTGAATTTCATGGGTTTTTGCTAGTGCAACTAACCATAACGTCCCTTTAACAATGTTTTTGTTAGTGAATTTCATAGGTTTTTAGTAGGGCACTGTAAGCAGAACGTTCCTTTAGCATAGCGTTTTCTGTAAAGAAGATAGGTATTTGGTACGGCAACATAACCACAACGTCCCGTTAACAACGGGTTGTTACTGATTCCTTGGCTGCCCTCATGATAAACGTGGGGCAAGGTCAAATTGTCTGGTGTATGAATCCATTTGCCGGTCGTACAGTTGAAGAAAACATGTAACTGCAGGTGGGACAGTTAGTAGTAAGTCTGCAAAATGGCAAAGCTGGTGCACCTTCCTCACGCACATACTAGTGCATGTAAAGGAAAGTAAGGAAACAGCAGCATATGCCTAGCGCAAACAATCTTAGTGGTGGTTACAAAAGCGCTGTAGCTGCATGGGTCGCACACAATAAATGGCTTCCTGCTGCATATAACGTTGTTGTAAACTTTCTTGCATTCCACAATGTATGCATTTCCGTGATTGCTGCCCCTAACACTAATGGCATATCATAAACTGTTTGTACTGCATGCCACAACAACTGAAATGAAAGCATAAGGGACCAGTGGGCAGGCTACCGCCATTCCAAAAATTATGTGGGCTACTTTCATGTACAGCATTTGCCACATCTGCTGTGGACAACAAGAGGGGCACACCTGTAGGGAAGCAGAGCTGTAAAAAAACCTTTGCAAACTATATGCCGCACTACAGACCCTTACCCAGCAAAGGGCATTTTATTGTGCATATATTTCATCGCGCTACTGTGCAGAGGGAAGTGTGTGGGAACGGTCCTTACGGGAGCATTACAATGACTGCCGTTTATGTAGGTGAAGGCCACCCAATAATTCCATCTCCCGGCACGTCCCCTATAGTATCCATACAAGTGCTGCCCCTTCTGCACCTGACCTTTGCTGCCGTTCCATCTGAGGCATGTGTGAGAACACCATAATAAATGAAAATTAACTGGGAAAGGAAAAAAGGTAAATCAAGAAAGCACCTTTCACAGATCAACAACTGAATTGGCAATGCATGCATGCAGGGCGGGAGGCATGGCAGTGTGGTAAACACTGTAGTTCAATTGGTTAGAAAGGGGGTTGCTATGCAAAGAGGTTTCTTTACATGTTGCAGAGCATTCTCAAGAGAGTCAGTGCGCAACACATACTACAAAAAAACACTACTTTCAAGAACGGCACCAAGCCAATTTAGATGGGGTGTGCAGAAATTGGGATGGCAGGAATAGTAAGATGAACGTTATAGCTGGGGAAAAGTATTTGTGCTGTCAAACGTCATATTCCCATGGGATAAGTATGCCATAGGCACATGTTGAACAAAGGTACAAATACACCTCTTTGCAATTTACCATGCTGTCTGCATTCACGGTCCAAAAAGGAAATGATGCTGCCACATTGTTGGCACATAATGCGATAGAAACTTATGCAAGACATCGGAAACAAACGCATGAGCTGGGCAAGTGCCTCCTTCATCACAGACGGCTCTGAAACTTGTGTAACATGTTGTGCAATTTTCCCTCTACAATGAACAACAATAATCTTGGCATGATTCCGTGTCACCAAAGAGTCACACATGGAAAGCAAAATCAGGCACTTGATTGTAGGTACTTCATAGCATGACCCATGCACATTATAGATTGCAAAATGAGTAGCCACCGCACAGTGTTTTCCTTTCACTTTCAGTCAATGTATGTCAGAATCCCCTAAAACCTGCACGCTGTGCCTCGTGAAACACACAGCCATAACCGCACCCTCTGCATTTCTGTCGACAAATACACAGTGCAGCACAGTCTGTCCGTGCACACCACACCCACAAAGTTTATTGCCCAATCCCGTAGCCTCTGCAGGCCCATTTCTACAGCCATCATCTACAAAAAGGGCATATGTAACACGTGCCACCCTGCAACTATCGTGATATTCGCTGAATTTTTGTGCTGTGTGTGCTCGGGAGTGGGGGAATAACTTTCAACCAGGGGAGCGGTTGTCCTTAGTTGTGGTGGCTCTTAAAAGAGCCTTTTAGGGTTTTTTTTTGTTTTTCTTTAAAGTTACTTCCCTAGAAACACTTTCTATATGATTTTCATACGTACATGTGTGTTTTCAACATCAGTTCACATGCTTACAATAGGGTCTTCAGTGCAGTTTGTAGATTATGAAACAGCATTTCATTGCCACTGTGGGACAAAGACATGCCATTTGCCTTCAAAAGGTGTATTTATCGTGAACCAATGTTTTCATTCTCACAGGGGAACATCCCAGCAGCACTCAGGAAGTCACACATGCTTCTGTTGATGAACCCCCTTCCAACCTCTGGATGGCGACAGGAATCATTGGAATACTTCCACACTATTCTCAGGGGTATACATGAGAAAATGCACCTTGGCAGTAGGAAAAATGTGCTGCACTGCTTTCATCATAATCTTCAGTTGACTAAACACACCAAAACAAGGCATGTAACCGAAAAAGCAGGCTCCAAAGTGCACGATCACAAAATGTACAGTTGCCAAAGAGTACTGTAACACTTAGGGTATGACAGATGACCTATTGGTCTACATTGCATTTCTACAGATAAAATGCAACTTTGTAACACTGCGTAACGGTCTCTGGAGAAAACATCGAAATAACGTAGTGTGTAAGTATCACCAACTTGTTATTACTGTACATTCACATGCACATACAGACTGTCCCTGCTGGAAGAACACCCTGTCCCTATCCCTAGCAGGGTCGCCCTAGGGGTCGGGTGTTCACCGCCTATCTAAGAGGGATAGAGTGAAGAGACTTTTCCTAATCAGCAGTGCTTATATTATATAAAAGAGCAGATACAAATCACACATACCAAATTTCTAGACATTCTGCATTAGATAATGTCTAAATCTTGAGTTTACTCAGGCTCACTATTGGCTGGAATGTATGCTCCTTTATTAACCAGTGTAATATTAGCTTGTAGATAGCTCAACTGACTTGTTCTGGTGTTAGAAATGTATCAGCTCCTTTATCCAGGAGCCTAAAAACCAAAAGCTAGATCTGATTTTACTATCAAGCCACACTTAACTTCTGACGTCTGTAACAATTTAACAATTACATGAGTTAACAGATCATCAATAGCATGAGTCCAGCTCATGCCCTATAAGGTCAACCAGTTTCATTGACCGTTGTAACTATGGTCATCTTCATCAGAACAAATGATTTGGAAAATGATGGGGATCTTGCTCCCTTCGTGGACCACCACTTGTGCCCACTACAGTGCTTCCATGCCCTAAAGGAGAGACAGCAGATAGGGAACAAGGGGTAAATGGATAGCCCCCTGTTGGAGCATACTAGTAATATTCATATATGTTATGTTCAAAACAACACATGTTTTATTCCAACTGTTAACTCAATATATGTACCTAGGTGAAAGGAATCATGTGTCTATCCTTTATCCGCCTGGCCATGTGCATGATCAGAGGAGGGGGAGAGGTAGGGAGGAGGGAGTGTGACGAAGGGGGGATGAGACAGGGTGGGGGAATGAAGGGGGAAACTCATGCCACCCACAACTAGCATTAGAACCATTTTGTTCTTTAAGCTTAACTAAAAATACCCATGCGGCATACATATTGTGTAAAAGCAAATTGTGCCTACCACTGCCCGGTTGTAATAGCTGAGTTCCAGCGTGGATGATTGCTTGTATTCAAGACTCTACCATTCGTGGGATACCTGGGAAGAATAGCATAAGTACCTGGTGGCTTGCATTTGTAGAGATTTGTTTCACTAGAGCCATATTCATACATCAAGGTTAATGAAACAGAACAAAGTGAGCTTACCAGCAATTTGGACTGTCAGTTTTTAACCAATGCTTTTTAGGGATTAAATCCTGAGTGCGCAGTGTTTCAAATAGCCAGAGGCTATTTTCTAGCGTCTCCATGGTGTTCGGATTCTGCTGCTGGCCCTTTCTACAGTATCAAAAATATAAACAGGCAGCGCAAATGAGAGAATGTACCCCCAATGTGTCTCTATCTCGCTCCCTAGTTTGTAGCTTGCTTACTGTAGCAGTAGTGCTGACAACCGCTTGCCGGAACTGAATAGCCGTCTCTATGATGATATACGCTGTCGCTCTTTTGCTTCTCTATTTGAATGAGGTGGCCATCTTGGTTTGGAGCAGATGCACGGCTCAATAGAGTAAACCCCTGAGCTAGTGCATGACCTGCGTAACCCAGGCAACTCACAGTTTTCTTATTCAACGACGTAGTATAATATCAGTTGGCCACAATGAGTGTTGTGTGTATTCTAGAATGTGGTTTGCATCTGATATCTAATAACACAATGCCTTTTCAAGCACCATTTTTGTGTTTATTAATATGACGGCGTCCATCTTGATATTATGGGAGCAATATTGGTGCAAAATATTTATGATTTTTTTTAAGTAATTATTTCAAAATCATTATATGACAGAATACAGCCCACACAGAATCTAATAAGTGGGATCTCATTATTCTAACAGCTTGTGATGAATATTAAATCACGGCTGATAAGGTATCTTCCTCTCCCCCAGGGTAACCATAGTGGAGGGAGGTTTATTTATTGAGGTAGCACACAAGGGAGTCCCCCAGATGAACCATTAACCAAATAATTCAAAAACCCAGTTTTTTCTACAACTGGGCCCTATTCCATGGGTTATTAAATTACCTCCAAGAACAGTACACACAGAGAATAGTATTTTTGTTATATTAAAAATTCTATAATTTATTGCGTAGGCCATAGGTCCTACGATAGCAATCTTTAAAAAAGACCAGTTAGATCTGTTTGTAATTATGTAAATGAATCAATACATAAATACATGAACCAGTGTAGAAAATGCATGCATACATACATCAACATTTTAAGAATTAATGGGTTAAAACTTAAGTGACATAATATAATAATCCAATTTGAGGAAGCACAGGCAAAACCTTTCTTACTACCCCTGTCTGTCTAATAAATCAAAGACATCCTCGATTAGCCAATGTCACTTAGTTTGCATTCTAAAATTCATTGTTCATGACCAAAAGCACATCCCAGATCTACGTCCTTGGTATCGTTGTTAAACCGTACAGCATAACTTGATAGCGCAGGGTTATGCAGAGGACGTTTCGGCAGAACATCAGTTATACTGCCTCCATCAGGACCCCAAGGGAAATGGAACTCTGTGGATGTGATAGATTACATATTTACTGCCATGTAGAAAATACATTAAAAATGCAACGAAAAAAAGGAGTTACACATAAGTAAAAAATGATAAAATATGTGGAAAGACCTCCACCAAAGACACCAACACTCTGTGTGTGTATAATCAAAAATGGGCTATTACACCCATAATGTGTGACCTCACCGGAATTAGGGTCCACCACCCTAGCAACATATACAATTACTAGCCCTGTCTGTCTAATAAATCAGAGACATCCTCGATTAGCCAATGTCACTTTGTTTGTATTCTAAAAATCATTGTTCATGACCAAAAGCACATCCCAGGTCTTATTTATTGAGGTATACATGGGGTAAAATCTCTTTCTATTTTATCATCTCACACCAGAGTGTATGTTGGTGTGTGATAATGACTTGTTCTATATTCATACTGTTGTCGGGTATTCAAGATCGGCCATAATGATTTTACTTCCCTTTTTATTTTTTTCTCCAGTGGAGAGTAACTTAATACTGCCATTATGTTGTCTTGTTGTGAAGATTTTGGATGTTGTTGCAGGGTCGTGCTTCTAGGAATGTTATGTGCTCTCTTGTAGGTGGTATCAATGATCTTTTTAGGATATCCTCTGTTGGTCAATTGTTCCTTCAGATTTTTGGCTTGAGCCACATAGCCAGATGTTTGCATGCAGAGTCTTCTGTATCTCAGGAACTGCCCAAAGGGCAGATTGCCTTTACGTGCCTGTGGATGATAACTGGAATATGTCAATAATGAGTTCCTGTCGGTTTCTTTTTTATACACTTTTGAGCAACGTTTTTCATCAATGGTTGTGATGAGTAAGTCCAAAAAATGGATCGTCTTGCTATATTCCAAAGTGAATTTTAGATGTATGTTTTGTGTGTTGATCCATGCATGGAAAGCACTGAGTTTTTGTTCAGTGCCTTTAAAAACCAGAAAAACATCATCTACATACCTTCTCCAAATTCTAATCTGATGTAGAAAAGTATTGGAATCATGGTAAATGGAGTTGCATTCAAATGCATTAACATACAGTTTAGCAAGGCTAGGGGCAAATGTAGCCCCCATAGCTGTGCCCAATATTAAATGGTAATAGACATCATTACACAAGAATAAACTCCTTGTGAGAGCTAGTCCCGCCAATTGTGCTATCAACGCCGGTGGTATGTTATGTAGCTCAATACCGGACTCTAACAGATGTCTCACCATGGATAGAGTCACCTGTTGCAGTATTTTAGTATATAGGGACTATATATCCATGGTGACAAGCCATTCATTGTCTGCGTCGAACTGTACCATATCCAGTAGCCCTAGCATTGCTGTAGAGTCTTTTATATACGCTCTCATCTTGGGTACTTCTTCTTTGATAAAACAGTCAATGAACTGTGACAAGAGTTAAAGAATGGATTGTATCCCAGACACAATCGGGTGCCCAGGTGGAGGATTGGTCCCTTTATGGATTTTAGGAGTGGCATAAAAGGCTGGTACTCTCGGGTGTGGTGGGGTCAGGAAAGCTGCCTCCTTGGCACTAATATGGTCTTCTGCTTCTGCTTCTTCAACAATGTTATTGATCTCGTTCTTCAGTTGATTATTAGGATTGCCAGGGAGGATCTGGTAGCTAGTTTTATCTTGTGGTAGCTTGTTCACCACTGTGATATAGTCTATGGTGTTCATCAACACCGTACCTCCACCCTTGTCCGCTGGTTTTATAATGATGCCTTCGTTATCAGCCAGGATTTTAAGTGCTGTAATTTGTTCTTTGGTACAGTTCGAGTGGACAAATGGAATATTCGCTTCTATCTTTTTAAGGAGAGCTTGTTCCAAGGTGGTCGACTCCACAGAGTTGGTGCCATGTGGTGGATAGAGTTGTGAGGGAGGCTTCAGTCCCATAGCATCCTGCTTTTCTGCAACACCATCCTGAAAGTATTGTTTCAGCCTTATTTTTCTCATCAGTTGGCTGACCTCTATTCTTGTTTGAAACGGGTCATAGTGCGCTGTGGGCACAAATGATAGGCCTTTTTGTTAAATGTCCTCTTCTGATCTTGATAGTACATATGATGATAAGTTAACAATCAGTGAAATGTCGGCTGGGGTAACCCTCGGCCTCGGCTGCGCTTGACTCGTGGTGATTGACCTTGCCATTGTTGTTTGCCTGTCTTGTCCCCTCGTTGTCCTAAAACAGGAATGTTAGCCGGTGGTGCAGTGGCTTGATTCAAATTAAATTGTATCCATGGATTGCCAGAGCTATTTGAGGACCCTGATGAGGATCCGGATCTTTGTCTGCTGACCCCTCTCTGTATGTTTTGGAATCTCGGCTCTGCTCTGCCGCATCACGTCTGGCCTGTTTGGCTTCTTCAGAGTAATAATCCATACCTACATACGGGTAGATTTTCTCATGAGAAAATGCTGCAAGGTCTTTCTTGAGTTTGGTCAGTTTTTTATTCAGATTTATAGGCCGATTCATGGAATAAATGTGCCCCGAAAATCTCAGCGCAAGCGTGCAAAAGCGTGCGAATCGCAGCTCAAGTGCGAAAATCGCAGTGCAAGCGTGTGAAATCCGCGCACATCGATTCATGGAAGTCCGTGCACGTGTAAAATCTGGGATGTGCGCTAAAATTATGCGTGGCACAAGCGGGCGCACACGTCATCAAACAGCGTGCACTACGCGCACAGCGAAAGCGCACATGGCGCGGCGCACACAACAAAAGTAGGCGTAACACGGGGGGTAACACGCAGAATGGGGAACAACGTGTGAAAATGTGGGCGTTATGGGCGAAGTACAGGAGGCAAATTCGCGGAACGCCCACACGTGCGCCTACAACACGTATTCACGGAATCGAACAGGGCAAACGTGTGCACCAAAAAGACGCGCTAATCCGGAAACACGTACGCCAGCTAGAAGCAGGCGTACACGGACCCACGCAGCATAAAAGTGCGCGTAAAAAACAAACAAGCTCAGATGCTACGATGAATATACCGTTCCTCGCAGCAGTGGTCGTGGGACACCGCAGGAGGAGGAGGATAGTCAGGCCCAGAATTTTTACACCCAGGACCAGCCTTTTTGGGATGTCTGATGACCAGGTGTATGGGAGGTACAGGTTTCCACCTCACATAATACTCGACCTGGTGAGTGGGACGATGACCTCACATCACCCACCCTGTGCTACCAAGCACTGAGCCCCTTGGAAAAGGTGCTCAATGTACTGTACTTCTTGGCCACTGGTTCATTTCAGCGGACACGTGCCATAGTGGGGGGGTGCCACAGGCTACGCAGTCACGCTGCCTACACCAGGTGTCGGCCATCATGACTGCACGCCCATCAATCCGCAGGCACATATACCTGCCCAGAACACCTGCAGAAAGGCAGGCTGCCGTCCAGGAATTTTACGGGGTGGCACACTTCCCCAAAGTGCTAGGTGCCATTGATTGCACCCATGTGGCTCTACGTCCTCCCAGGGCAACTGAGCACATCTATAGAAACCGCAAGCACTGGCATTCCATCAACGTGCAGGTAGTATGTGATGCCAAGGGAATCATCACCTCAGTATATGCCAACTATCCAGGGTCCACCCATGACAGTTCCATTTACAGAATTTCAACCCTAAACCGGGACCTAGAAGCTGGGCGGCATGGCGATACACGGCTGCTTGCACATGCATGCATGTCAGATACTGAGTAATGTCACAACCCCACTAATGATACCCATCATCACCTCCCCAGGGGACAGTGCCTACCCTCTGAGCACCCACCTGATGACGCCAATTTGGAACCCCACCACACCACCCGATGTAAGATACAACACAGCCCATATTGCAACACGGGGCATAGTGGAGCGCACATTCGGAGTGCTCAAGTCACGCTTTCGCTCCCTTGAACGCTCTGGTGGGCAGCTGCTATATCTGCCCCCAGTAGTGTGCAGGATCATAGTGGCAGCATGTGTCCTACACAATGTTGCAACCCGCAGGGGCCTGCCGGTGGACATGGTGGTGCCCCCACATCCCCAACCACATGCACGGCTGCTGCACATGGGAGGGGAAAGGGCACGTGGTGAGGGGGCCTGTATGCAGCTGGTGGCCAATTACTTCAACTAAAATCACACCCCTGTGAAGTGCACACAGCCCTGGTACATACCAGCTGACAATCAATGATGATGACATAAGGGACAGTCAACTCTCACAACCATACCAGCCTGAGATTGGTCACCTGGAAGTGTTACATTGTGTCCATCCCTACCTACCGAAAGACAACCAATGCTGTGTCACAAAAAGACACACATTTATGCTGCATGAATGACTACCCCCTTGCAAAATACAACCTGAAAACAGCGCCATGCCACCCAACCCCTCCCCATCTCCGCTACCCAATACAGCATGGCATGTCATGCAATGTGAAAGCAAACAAAGGAATGCACAAAACATGACACAAGTGTCACAAAGTGCACTGTCCCAAATGGAAACAGGCCACAGACAATATTCTCCCAGTAATCAACAACAAACACATGACCAAATACTTACCAGCAACACAATACAGCAACACAGGATGACACATTGCCAAAATATGACAGTACCAAAGTAAAGTAGTGCAAGTTTTACAACCTGAATAAGCCAGCACAACCACCCCTTCCAACTGCAGAGTGTTGACATCAGGCAAATGTGTCAGTGTACTGCATCCAACATGAACTGCATCCGCAAAGGAGACAGCCTTGTGAAGACATGAAGAAGGTACCTGTGAATAAGGAGGAAGACATGGATGCCCAAGCACATATCAATACACCATGCAGTGTTCAATACAACAACAATCCCCACTAGGGATGTGTTAGGGAGAATTCTCTTTTTGGGCTGAATTTCTTAACCTAGTGAGTCCCCCAGCAGCTTTGCTGGATTTCTGGAGTTTGTTTTTTTTCTCCTGCCAAGAGTGAGAATCTTTTTCTCCCACTCTTGGACATGATTTATGGTGTTCCTTTGACTGTTAATGTGTTTTATGGGCTATGGGGTCCTTTACTCCATAGGGTCTCATGTGTTTTTACTATGTGTGTTACACAGCACCCTCGGTGCAGTGACACAGGGGTGTCATAGTGACACCCCACCTTAGACTCCATACCCTGGGACTGACTGCTGTCTCCAAGGGCATGTAATTATGAACAGAAACCAGTACAAACCATCATATTGTGTACGTACTGGTTGGGGCAATTCGATTGCCCCAGAGTCTGTTAGTCGAGGGGGCACGTCTCCGTCCCCCCTGATCGAGTTTTGGCTGGTGGCAGTGGATACTATTTTTTATATTCGACAGCGAATATATCCCTATGGGATTTTCCCGTTGTTCAAGGCTACCAACTTTAATTATTTAATTATCATAGCCTCGAACATACCGCCGGTTTATTTATTTAATATTAATTCGCCGGTTGGTATTTTTTGCCAGGACTCGATTCTAAAATGGTGTTTTTGTTCTCTTCTGTGACTCCAACACAAGTCGAGCCTTTTGTTCCACTTTTGGCGGGCTTCTCCACTAGAAGCCTCCAAAAGTGGTGCCACTCTGATGGGGTACCAAAGGGGTATGGGAGGGGGTTTAGGCACCCTGGACTGAGTTACCTTGGTAACTCAAGTCGCACTCTTGTGTGATTGGCCCAAGTGGTGAGCCGGCCGGCTCACCACTTAGCATGTTTTATTGACAGCTAGGCTGAGCGAATGGGGGTGTGCTGCATAAAAGCAGGGCTTTGGGGACTGGAACTTCAGAAGTCGCCACAGGACCTGAGAATCCGACGAGGGAGAAGCTGAGCCGACCTGCTACGATGACACCACTGGTGGAGCCCTGCGGAACCGACTCACCACTTCCCGACGACAGAGAAGATCTCCCTGCTGGAGAGTCTTCTTCCCCTGACTGGTGGGCACAACCAGTTTACCTTCTTTTTCTCGCATCCCAGGACCTCTTGTGGTCGAATTGCCTGTGCCAAGTACCCTGGCAACCGGATAGCCACTTACCATTGGACCGCGAACAAAAGGACCACTCCTTTTAACTGAGAACCCCGTGGCTGGTTTCTTCCCTGGCAGTGCAACGGACTCCTGTCTTCCTCCCCGACGAGATCCTCTCTTCCCCCGGACAACGCACCGACTTGCATCTGCTGCCAGGAACAACTGCCCCCGCTGGAGTATTCTCACCACTTTAAGGCACCGTGTCCGCCAGGCCTCCCTTTCAAAAGATTGCTACAAGGTAATAATAATCCCTTAACCTTCTGGACTGGGCTGGCCGCCTTGACCATCTAACTGGCCCCCTTTCTTTTGGTCCAACTCTTTCTGAACTTTTCGAGACTTTTGTGCACCTTTTAACCGTGTGACCTTGGACACATTTCGTTCTGATCCTCTTAAAGTGGATCCTGCTTTCTGAACTCTAACTTCACGGTTTGACTCTGCCTTCCTCACTTGCTGTGTTCTTGTGAAAGTGTTGGGATCTGTTTATTTTTATATCCTGCTTTTCTCTCCCTTTTAAAACGAATTATTAGAGTGCCATCTTCGTTAAGCGCTCACCGCTGTCTGAAAATAAGTGGAACTTTACTTAAGACTTGTCTAATATTCTTTTAAGGGAGTGTATATCTTTAGTGACCGTGTTTTTGAACTGCTTAATATTAGTGCCTGTGTGTTTTATTAGATGTGTATTTAAATAAATAATTATATCTCTTTTACACCAAGCTCTGGTCAGTGTCTGCTTGTTCTACTATGTTCTTTTGACCTATTGTGAATACTCTGTAGTCTGCCTAACTCTTCTTGAGGGAAGTCTGACTGCTCAGCCACAGCTACCAAGTGAATCTGTGTGGTACAGACTGCTACCAAGTGGGTTTACTGCCAAACAACTGTAGTCTTAAATCTTTTGCAGTGGTCCCAGAGGGAACTGCACAGGTTTCTGCCTAACACTGGTGGTAGCGGTGGGATTTGTATTGAGTATACACTTTAGAGTGCTTTTTGAACACTTTAGGACAACTAACCACAAAGCTTAGCACTAAAAAGCTGATTTTCTAACTATGTCTGCTACGGAGAGTTATACCCTAGAATCATTGTCTGCCAAAACTGCTGATTGCTTAAAGGTATTGTGTAGACATAAGAATCTCTCTGAGAAGGGAAAGAAAATGGAACGTATAGAAAGATTGTTAGAAAATCAAAGTCTGGGTGGTACAGAGGAATCTACCCCCCAGCAAATGTAGAAAACAGTGATGGTATTGATCTGAATCAAAGTCTTGATAATGAGTCAGAAGAGGAAAGTGAACCTAATGAAGTTAGCCACTCTGAGCCTCTGTCTGCCTTACCTACTGTACCTACTCGACCTATACCAGGTCCTACATGTAACCCTGCTTCTTTTGAACTTGAAAAAATGAAGCTTGAATTAGAGTATAAACGTTTTACTGCTCAATCTGAAAGAAACCAAGAGCTAGAGTTCAGAAGAATGAATGCCCAGGCTGAGCAGAATCAAGCTGAGTTAAGACTCAGAGAAATAGAGCTTAATCATGAACTAGAAATGAAGAGGTTGTCTGTGGAAAATGCTTCTCTCTCCTCTGGTTCCTCTAGGAGTTCCAGTCCCAAAAGACCCCGGATGCCTAAGGAATTAGTGGGTATGTATGAACCTAAGTTGGATGTGTTGGATTGGTTAAAAATGTTTGAATATAATCATGGGCTCCAGGTCATCACAGGGAATGAGTTACTTCCCTGGTTGTTCTCTAGGCTTCCCCCTGTTGCAACTGATGTGGAAATGGAGTTGGGGGAGATGGATAAGAAGGATTATGAATGTGTGAAACTAGCTTTGATAGCTAGATTTGGGAAAACCCCTTCCCAGTACCTTAAGAGGTTTAGGACCCTCAAAAAGAATGATGGTACCCCTTGGGCTACCTGGGTGAGTGAGTGTTTTGAAAACTTAGAGGGATGGATTAAGGGTTACAAGGTGAACACCTATGAGGGAATGAGAAATCTTGTTATGATGGAGTCAGTTTATGATGCATGCTCTCCTGAGCTCAGACAGCACTTGGCTGATTCAAAGGAATTAGATTGCAGGAAGCTAGCTAAGGCTGCTGACTTGTGGGTTGCCATCAGGGCCACTCACAAGGATTCAGGGGTCCCTCAGAAAAAGGATCCAAAAGGAAACCAAGAGATTTCTAATACCTCCCAAACCAAAGAGGGCCCCAAACAACAAAATAACCAGGGTAAGCCCCAGGGTAAACCACAACAGGCTAGTGTACCTTCTGGTCACAAACCAGAAGGAGGTCAGGCCAAGCCACCCTTCCAGAGAGCATTTGGAACATGCTATCTCTGTGGGGCAACTGACCACATCAAAGGAGATCCCAGATGTAAGAGTAAACCTACAGGGATCAGCACAGTCTCCTTAGCCTTCGCTCCTGAGGAGGAAGTCCAAATGGCTAGTGCTCACTTTGAAGTCTTTGCTGAAGAACCTTTGTTTCTTCAAGCAAGTGTAACAGTAGAGTCCATGGGTCTGGTTAGTGATCAGAATAGGAGTATTTATAACTCGATACCAGAAAACTCTAAAGTTTATTATATGGACAGTGTTCTTGTCAATGGTCAGGATACCCCTGCCAGGCGAGACTCTGGGGCCAGCAGAACAGTAGTGGATGAAAGCTTTTCCAGTCCTGAGGATGTTGCTAAGGCACCCAAAGGTCCCACTAAGATGTCTGGAGGCCCTGTCCAAATGGTTCCAATTCTACTAGCCCTCATTCAGTGTAATGACATGACAGTGTTGATTCCTGTCAGTGTTCAGACTGAGGTGCCTGGGAGAGTCCTGTTGGGGAATGATCTAAGAACTCTAGGAGTAGTATCCAGTACCCCTAGGCCTCCCAGTATGGAGACCCAGAACCACACAAAATTGGCTACAGAGGCCACCTTAAGGAACCACTCTATGCCTGTGGGAACCTCTACTGAGAACCCCACTACAAGCCCTGGTGTTGATAAGTTCACCTCTGACCCAGGCATTTTTCAGGCTAAAATGTTAGCGAAATGTTAGCCCCAACCAAGCTCCATCATTGTCCCCCAGTTATAGAGTCTGTGACTCCCCCTGCTTCTGAAGAAGAGGTGGATAGACCTACTGGAACCCTAACTAGGCATAAGAGAACTGGTAATTCTCAGTGCTGGTGGAAAACCAGAAAAGAAAAGTCTAAGGCCAAAAACCTTCAGACTGTTGGACCTTCCACAGAAGACTCCAACCCAATTCCTAGTCGTAAGGGGGAAACTCCTAAAGTAGGTAAAGGTAGATCTAAGAGGAAGGAGAAGCATGTACCTTTCTTGTCTCCATCCCCTCCAACCAAGAGGCCTAAAACCCAACCTTCTCCCAACAGAGAGGTGGTGAGGACCTCTGGAGGCCCCTCTAGATCTAAGGGAATCCTTTATAAGGACCCCTTGAAAAAGACTAACACAGGTTCAGAAGTTGTAACAACTTCTGAGGGACTGGTCAACCAGATCCCCTATAACTTTAAAAAGACTGATGTTCCTCAAATGGTTTGTAGGTCAGATAGCTTACAAAGGAAAACCTTTGATTTGACCATAGAACATAGGTCAGGGTGTCACCACCAAAATGCTGATGGTCTCTCTAGGATGTATGTCATCGACTAGAGGTATGAGATTCATCCAGGTGTGGATTAAATCCTCCTGTCCCTTAGTCTTGGGGGGGGCGAGTGTTAGGGAGAATTCTCTTTTTAGGGTGAATTTCCTAACCTAGTGAGTCCCCCAGCAGCTTTGCTGGATTTCTGGAGTTTTTTTTTTCTCCTGCCAAGAGTGAGACTCTTTTTCTCCCACTCTTGGACATGATTTATGGTGTTCCTTTGACTGTTAATGTGTTCTATGGGCTATGGGGTCCTTTACTCCATAGGGTCTCATGTGTTTTTACTATGTGTGTTACACAGCACCCTCCGTGCAGTGACACAGGGGTGTCATAGTGACACCCCACCATAGACTCCATACCCTGGGACTGACTACTGTCTCCCAGGGCATGTAAAGTCACCATTGGCTTTATTAGTCCCAAATTATGAACAGAAACCAGTACAAACCATCATATTGTGGATGTACTGGTCGGGGCAATTCGATTGCCCTGGGGTCTGTTAGTCAAGGGGGCACGTCTCCATCCCCCCTGATCGAGTTTTGGCTGGTGGCAGTGGACACTACTTTTTATATTCGACCGCGAATATATCCCTATGGGATTTTCCCATTGTTCGAGGCTACCAACTTTAATTATTTAATTCTCATAGCCTCGAACATACCGTTGGTTTCTTTATTTAATATTTATTAGCCGGTTGGTATTTTTTGCCAGGACTCGATTCTAAAATGGTGTTTGTGTTCTCTTCTGTGACTCCAACCCAAGTCGAGCCTTTTGTTCCCCTTTTGGCGGGCTTCTCCACTAGAAGCCTGCAAAAGTGGTGCCACTCTGTCTGGTTACCACAGGGGGTGTGGGAGGGGGTTTAGGCACCCTGGACTGTGTTACCTTGGTAACTCAAGTCGCACTCTTGTGTGATTGGCCCAAGTGGTGAGCCGGCCAGCTCACCACTTAGCATGTTTGATTGACAGCTAGGCTGAGTGAATGGGGTTGTGCTGCATACAAGCAGGGCTTTGGGGACTGGAACTTCAGAAGTCGCCTGAGGACCTGAGAATCCGACGAGGGAGAAGCTGAGCCGACCTGCTACGATGACACCACCGGTGGAGCCCTGCGGAACAGACTCACCACTTCCCGACGACAGAGAAGATCTCCCTGCTGGAGAGTCTTCTTCCCCTGACTAGTGGGCACATCCAGTTTACCTTCTTTTTCTCACATCCCAGGACGTCTTGTGGTCGAATTGCCTGTGCCATGCACCCCGGCAACTGCATAGCCACTTACCACTGGACCGCGAAAAAAGGACCACTCCTTTTAACTGAGAACCCTGCGGCTGGTTTCTTCCCTGGCAGTGCAACGGACTCCTGTCTTTCTCCCCGATGAGATCCTCTCTTCCCCTGGACGAAGCACCGACTTTCATCCGCTGCCAGGAACAACTGCCCCCGGTGGAATATTCTCACCACTTTAAAGCACCGTGTCCGCCAGGCCTCCCTTTCTAAAGATTGCTACAAGGTAATAATAATCCCTTAACCTTCTGGACTGGGCTGGCCGCCTTGACCATCTAACTGGTCCCCTTTCATTTGGTCCAACTGTTTCTGAACCTTTTCGAGACTTTTGTGCACCTTTTAACAGTGTGACCTTGGACACATTTCGTTCTGATCCTCTTAAAGTGGATCCGGCTTTCTGAACTCTAACTTCACGGTTTGACTCTGCCTTCCTCTCTTGCTGTGTTTTTGTGAAAGTGTTGGGATCTGTTTCAATTTATATCCTGCTTTTCTTTCCCTTTTAAAACAAATTATTAGAGTGCCATCTTCGTTAAGCGCTCACCGCTGTCTGAAAATAAGTGGAGCTTTACTTAAGACTTGTCTAATATTCTTTTAAGGGAGTGTATATCTTTTAGTGACCGTGACTGCTTAATATTAGTGCCTGTGTATTTTATTAGATGTGGCTTTAAATAAATAATTATATCTCTTTTACACCAAGCTCTGGTTGGTGTTTGATTGTTCTACTATGTTCTTTTGACCTATTGTGAATACTCTGTGTAGTGCCTAACTCTTCTGGAGGGAAGTCTGACTGCTCAGCCACAGCTACAAAGTGAATCTGTGTGGTACAGACTGCTACCAAGTGGTTTTACTGACAAACACCTGTAGTCTTACATCTTTTGCAGTGGTCCCAGATGGTACTGCACAGGTTTCTGCCTAACAGGATGTACACACAGTTTTGACTACTGACTGCCCACACAGCTCATGGGAGCCAAATGTCACTGCGTAAGTCACTGTCATTTGGCCACACCCTTTTCAAGCCCATGGAAAGGGAAGCAGGAGGGGTGTGTGTGTCAGGAACCCAAGCATCTAACCCAAACACAGGACAAGCCTGCATGTGCCCAGCTGGAATACACAGTGGATGCCCACGGGAGCCACACAAAGCAACACACTGTAAAAATAAAAAAACATTTAAAAAATGGCCATGTGGGGGTCAGGGGGTGTGGGCACCCAGGAGGTTCCAGGACAGGGTGCACACCAACAGCCACCTGCGTGGATGTTGTGAGAAAAAAAAAAAACCTCCATGGGCTCATGGCCTGCACAGCTACGCTAGTGTGGGAGGAGTGCTGCTGTAGCTCTCATCACCCTCTGCTGCTGCATCAGGAGGTGGTGGTGCTATGGAAGGCAGCCAACACAAAGCCCTGGTATGGTCCTCCATGGCAGCAAGCATGCAGGTGTGGAAGGTCTTGTTCTGAAGGATGATAGTACGGAGATCCCCATGCAGCACCTGACGGGTTGCCTGCATTTCTGCATGCATAGCCTCCCGTGATGCCCGGATCTCCTCCCGAGTTGCCTGTAGCTCAGCTGAGAGCGAACGTGTGAGCTTCTCCAGCTGCTGTTCTGACCTTAAATTTCAGGTAGCCTCAAGTTCACCCAGAGTTCTACCCTCAGGGCTTCCCTGTGGCCATGTGACTATAGATATGGCTTTGCGCAGAGTCTCCAGTGCTGGCCATCTTCCCTGTGTGATTGGCAAATGGAGTCTGTTGCCTGCTGTTGTTGTCCATCTGCCTTTCAGGGGGGAGAATGGAAGTGGCCACCCTCTCCATTGCCTGAGCCATCATTTCAACCGATGTTCCCTGTTGGGCTGCGATACTGTACATGGAGTTTTCCCATACAGTATTGCCTAGTGGCATACGGCCACCGCGTCGGCGGGCACCACACCTGTTCGGGGCAAGGTGATCTGCAGCTTACTGTACTGTCAATGCCTGAGGCTGCAGGACTGCATTCCCCCTCTGATCTGCTGGCCCAGGAACAGGATCAGATGTTGTGGAGTGTGACCCTGCATCTGTAACAGCCAAAGGCAGACTTACCGACACTGACATCCCCATAGAGGGTTCTACCCCTGGTGCAGGTGGGTTGGACAGAACAGAATCCCTGCCAGAAACACTCACCTGCACATAAGTCTCATCATCCGATTCAGCACCTGAATAGAGGTCTGGGGACGTGCACCCAGAGACACCCCTGGACAGTATGGTCTGCAGTAATATTGGGTTTTCACTCACCACCACACCACGTCCCCCACTGGTGCCCGGTCGTGGCTGAGATTCCTCCTGGGTCTGCACCATCTCCTAAACCACATACATGACACATGCCAGCACACAGATGGCATGTACCATAGCCATGGTACATTTGACAAGTACAGCCATATGTCAGTGAATGAGTACTGTCACCCATTCATGTGAGATGGACATGATGAGATGAAAAATGCAAAATAGTGTGACAAAATACGCATGTGCCACACACTGCAACACATCCAGTTTATGATAATACAGTGATGGCAGGCAGATGTACACATCAATGGTTGGTCACTTCAACATGACAGGAAACAACTATCATGTACCAAATTCAAACAGGCACCAAAAATCAATGTGAGCAGTCCAATACTCAATCAGCCTGAATGGTCTAATCATTCACATGACAAGGTAACAATTGTGGCCCAATGAGGGGTGTAATCAATGACAGCAGCATGTCACATATGTTGCATAAGGGCTCATAAATGTGTTGCAAAAATTGGAGAATTGAAACAATCAGCCTGAATGAACCCTGAAAAAATCTGAACAATGTTGTTGCAAGATAACAGTTCAAGGGCAACTGCAGTAATGTTGCGCTAATTGGCTATTGTGGGCAGAAGGGATACTGTCATACCCAAATTCAAGGCTGGTGAATGTTTTGGAGGAAGCACATGGGTGACCCATACCACTCAGGAGTACACACCCTCACCAGGCACTCAATCAGAACCATTCACCCTAACAACATACACATGGATTACACACACATGCATGGGCACTCACCGGACAATGCGTCATAATCTGGTAGGTCTCCCACGCCTTGGATCTGTTCCACTGTGACGAAGGTTCCAGCAACAGACTCATGTTCAGTGAGTTGGTTGTCCTCTGGTGGAGACCCACCGCCAGTCACCAGAGTAGAGGCATGATTTGAGGCCAGCTTGTTCTTTGCTCTGTGTTTCAGGTCATTCCACCGCTTGTAGCAATCATCGGCTGTGCACCACACACATCCAAGGGCACTAATGATGTCGGCAATGGTCTGCCAGTGTGCCTTGCGTTGACGAGGTGTTCTATTTGCACCCTGCAGTCACCACCATTTTGCGGCTATGTTCCGACACATAGGCCACAAGTGCATCAAGTTTGGCGTCATTAAAGCTAGGCTTCCTTGACGTTCCGGAGTGTGTAGCCGTGTCTGGGGTCTCAGCCTGTACTGCCAGAGCACCCTTCTTCTTCTTTTTGAAAGGTGGTGCAGATCCTGAGTGGATTACGCCGCTCTGGTCAGTAGGGGAAGAAGCGCCGGTGGACTGGATACTAGGAGTATGTGAATGCACAATGACCATAGGTCTTGGTGCAGGCATTGGCTGCAGGGTGATGTTGGTAGGGCCAACGTCGGTTTGATGGACCTGGACTGACACTGTCCCGGCTGGGAGACTCAGGGCTGGGTTGAATAGAGCTGCAGCTCCCCTGCAGCCTCCCCACCCTGCCTACTTGGGGCAGCAGATGACATTGCTGCCCCAGATCCATGTGGCCTGGTGACAGCAACTTGCACCGCCACACGTAGCTTAGACTTGCTGACCTGGAAGTCAGCCTGGGAGTCATCCTGTGCCGGTTCTGGTGGCAAAATGGGCTGGTCCAACAAGGGCTGAGCTGGGATGGTGTCAACTACATTTCCCACAACCAGGGACGGGGGCATGGGTGTCCCTGATTGGTCCTCCACAAACGGGGGTCTAGGGGCACCCTGCAAATCCTGGCCACGTCCCCTACCGTGCCCACCACGCCCACCTTTTGGAGGTCGGCCACCTTTGCCACCCTTACCACTTGGTTGCTTCCCAACCATGGCACTGATGTTGTTGTGCGTATGGGAGTAGCAGTAAACAATTGTCCTGGGCCATTGGGGGTGAAAGGCGTAGGGTACTAGATGGAATTCATACCCTAGTGCTCTAGCAAGGCTGTCTGTGACCCCTGGGGGAAGATGACGGGTCACGCAACGCACAGACACCCCGAAAACAAAAATTAACGTGCACGCAACCCCTCGTAGACCACGTGCGTGGAAAAATGAACCTGCACTACGCTGTGGCACCCAGAAACACAAAAATAAGCGTACGCGTAATACACGCAGCCTACACTGACCTCTGAAGGGCTACGCGACACACGGGGCAAGCATAGTTGGTAAATACGTGCGCGACTCACCGTATGCCCTGGAAAAAGAACATGAAAAAGACGCACACGTGCACGTTGGCAACACCCCCACCAAAAGAAGAATTGTACACTGTTTGAAGAAACAGGACAAAAGATGAAGTGAACGCTGTTTGAGGTAACAGGGAGTACGAACTTGAACCGTTGTGAAGTAATCGCATGTGAACTGACTAGAAGTACAAAATTCACCCACTCACTCTCCACGAAAAGCACGTACAAGAAAATGGCGTGCTATACGTACCTTTTCAATGGGCCCACACGTACAACATCTCTTACGCGTGTACGCGCTGAGGCCCTTTTCTCCAATTACACGAGCTGACACTCGGACGTGCAGTTTTTGCACGTGTACGATGAACATGCACCCGTGTTGAGGAAAACGCCCTTGCGCGTCATGTCACAGACGCGCTTACGCGCTAAAGGGCCTTTGGTCCAATGAATTTGCGTACGTGCGGTGTCTTCACGTGCTGATTCACTATGCACCTGTCACGAGGGAAGCATCCGTGCGCATAACGTCACAGAAGCGCTTACGCGCTAAGGGCCTTTCCTCAAATTACACGCTGACGTGCAATTTTTTCACGTGCCAAATCATTCCGTATCAAACTGGTCACGCGACAACACATGGAAGACCTCGCTCCTGCCCAGAAGGCCGAATTACTGCCCGCAAGAGCCCCAAGCATGCTCCCACCTGCCATCTGCTGCTGCCTGCCTGCCTGCTGCTCACGTGCCCTGCTATTTGCTGCCTGCACGTCAGCCAGGGGTGCAGTTGCTGTGACGACCCCTGCTGGAACTGAAGACTTCCGACTGGGATACCATCACTCCACAGCCCAGCACCCAGTTGCCCACCCACACCTGCCTCTGGGGTTGCCATGTCGGGCACAACACCATCTGGCACCACTGGCAACCCCCAGCCAGAGAGGCAGAGGGCCACCAGCTTCAGTGCCAGGGAAGTTGGTGTCCTGGTGGAGCAAGTCCTGGGGCAGTATGATGCCCTCTTTGGAAGTCCGCGTGCCAACTATGAAGGACGGACCAGTATCTGGATGGACATCGTGACTGCCACGAACGAGGAGGGGGTGGCAGTCCGCGACTTCAAACATGTTAAGAAGCGCTGGGAGGACTTCAGCTCCAGGACCCTCGACAGGGCCCGGCGCCTCTTGAAGGCAGCAGATGCCAAGGGGCACCGGGGCCACCTGTCCGACCACCAAATGAGGGTCCTGGAGCGCATAAGCCCAGCGCACCACATCCAGTTCCTTGAGAGGCAGACCCATCTGGAGTCGAGCGGTAAGTGTACATGCATACTGATTGGACGCTGTGCGTGTCGTGGTGTGCCAGTAGTGTGCAGGTTGCACATGTGTTTCTGTAGGGACGTGTATGGATGTGTATGTACAGGGGCATGAGGCTGACACATGCAAGTCCTCTCATGTGTGAGACACATGGATGGTGTAAGTGTGGGTAGGCATGCACGCCAAATGCATATGTGGGAGCACACATGTTTGAATTACTGTGTATGTACATTGGCATGGTTGTGGTGTCACACATGGATGTTGGTTCCAGCTGCATGTATATGCACTGTGTAGATGTGCATGTGTGTGTATTTGACAAGTGTGCAACTGTGATGCAACATGGATGCATGTGGCACTGACATGCAGAAGGCTGAATGCCAGATGTGACATGGATGGCGATCTCATCACTCTGACAGTTGGTGGACATGTACACATGCATGTAAGTTTGTTGGTGTGTGTGCATGTGTTGTGTACTCCCCGTGTTTCATGTGACGTCAGGCTCACCTTCAGATGCTGATGCTGTTGTATGTGTATGGATGTTGCTGCCTGGTGCAATATTGCTGTGGAATTGTTCATGTGTGTGAGTAGAAATGACATGTGTGTTAGGGAGTGTGATGTCATGTCTGAAGTTTGACACTGCCACTCATGTACAACTGTCATGTGTGTATCAGTCCATTGTACAGTGCCCTGATGCCTGTGTTCTATCTCTCCCTGTCTGCAGCGTCAACTGATGAAGAGGGCGGAGAGGGTGCTGTGGAGCAAAGCGGCAGGGATCGCACCGCCAGCCGGAGATCAAGGCCCGGCTCCCCTCCCAGATTGTCATTTCTTCAGGGAGTGAGGAGTCTGGTGCCGCGTCCCAAGCTGCAGCTGCCGAGGGTAGGTCCAAGAGGCAGAGGTTGGAGATGGACTCCTCGGCAGCAGAAGGGGCAGCTGAGACCCCACAGGGTCCGACGGAGGAAGATGGCATGGAGTCATCCAGGTTGGTGGGGGGTTTGGAGGAGGAGGAGGCCGTGGAAGGGACACACACAGGGTCTGGAGGTGGGGATTCCACTGGTGCCAGTGGTGCAGTGCAGGGGCAGGGACTGGAGGCAGCACAGGGTGCCCGGGAGGTGCCTGTGTGTAATGCTGTCCCTGATCCTGTGACTGCATCATCTGGCACCAGCAGGGATGCCTACGTCCAGACCCGTTTTCAGGGAGGGGATGGGCGCACAACAACTGGCCTTCCTCTCCCTGCGGACGTGGCTATCCGGGACTGGGTTAAGCCTGTCCTGGCTGGGATAGCGTTGCGTCAATGGGGCATGCGAGGTGACCTGCTGTGTTTTCGTGAAGACACTGCAGGTCATCTCGGATGCCTCTTTGACCGCATTGACCTACTGGGATGATTCACCAGTGCTGGATTCCTCTGTGTGCTGGACCTTCTTGCGACCCCCTCCTCACCTGATCCCCCTACGCGCCAGTCGTCCTCCATGCCATCTTCCCACCCTTGTATCACCTGGGTACCCTGTGGAGCTGCCTCTGACCCAGCGGCCAGGCTCGTGGAGGACACATCCCTGCCACAGACGGGAGTCGGACGTCCAGCAGGGGTGGCCACCATGACAACTGCACCCCAGCCGGAGGAGGACGTGCAGGCAACAAGAGCCAGGGCGCAGGCACAAGCACAGCAGCAGCATCAACATGGTGGAAACAATGATGGCTCAGGGCCTTCAACACCGGAGGGGCAGGCATCGGCCAGAGGGCAGGAGGACCCAGGATTGCAAGTGTCTTCTGTGTGGCAGCGGTTGGGCCACCCCATAGATGCAGAGCGGGCGGAAGAGTCACGGCTCACAATGGTCAGGGCGGAGAACTCCATGTGGAGGGCACTGAGGCGGGCCGAGTGCCTCGAGGCAATTTGCAGGGAGTTGGAGGTCAACATGTCTTCGTCCCTGCGAACCCTCTGGGCCATGGAAGAGGACCACCTCCAGGACATCGAGTGGGAGTTTGATGATACCCTGGCCCGGGACATCAAAAAGTGAGCCGTTGGACCAGCCCGCTGCCATTGTAAATAGTTAGTTAGTTAGTGTTAGGTTTCATTTTTGTTTTCATTTTTTTTTGGGGCGCTTGGACAATACCCCACATTTATTATATAGTTCTTCATTAGTTAGTGTATTTTTGTAGGTTTCATTTCGACAGCTTATGCTCATGGACCCAGGATTTCATCCTTGTAAATAGTTGGAGTGTGGATTTGTCAGAAGTTTCTTTTTTGATTTTTCCATGCAGCAATGGATTTTACTTTTTCATTTCTGTTTGGATTTGCTTTGTTGGAAGGAGACTTTGGAGACATTGTTGATTTAATATATTTTGGATTCTGAATTTCCTTTTTTTATCATTATATGACATTCTGCATTGTTTTCCTCATGTCCATTGTTTGGTCTTTGATTTTCTTTCACCACATTTTTTGTTCAATACATTTTTTCCCGTACTTCAATGTGTGGTATTCTCTCATTGTTTTCATGCATGTCAAAATGTGGGTTTTCACATTCACTGGCACCCATTGTGTGTGTGATGGACATGTGTTGATGTACATACATGCCATTTGGGTTGTTTCATGTAATGGGAATTTCAATGCTTGGTGTATGTTATGCTTGGTTGGTTATTTGGGCAGGGGTGATGTGGCGTGGGATTTCGGTGGCCATGAGGGCCATGATTGTGGGTCATGTTGACGTGTTGGGGGGACATGAGTGGGGGCCTGCTGGCAGGTGCCCCTCATGGTGGGGGGTGGGGGTGCTGGGGGACATGAGTGGGACATGAGTGGGGGCCTGCTGGCAGGTGCCCCTCAATTCTGGGGGGTGGGGGTGCAGGGTGACATGAGTGGGGGCCTGCTGGCAGGTGCCCCTCACTGCTGGGGGGTGGGGTGCTGGGGGACATGAGTGGGGGCCTGCCGGCAGGTGCCCCTCACTGCTGGGGTGTGGGGGTGCAGGGGGACATGAGTGGGGGCCTGCTGGCAGGTGCCCCTCACTGCTGGGGGGTGGGGGTGTAGGGGACATGAGTGGCGGCCTGCTGGCAGGTGCCCCTCACTGCTGGGGAGTGGGGGTGCTGGGGGACATGAGTGGGACATGAGTGGGGGCCTGCTGGCAGGTGCCCCGCACTGCTGGGGGGTGGGGGTGCGGGGGGACATGAGTGGGACATGAGTGGGGGCCTGCTGGCAGGTGTCCCTCACTGCTGGGGGGTGGAGGTGCTGGGGGACATGAGTGGGACATGAGTGGGGGCCTACTGGCAGGTGCCCCTCACTGCTGGGGGGTGGGGGCGCAGGGGGACATGAGTGTGGGCCTGCTGGCAGGTGCCCCGCACTGCTGGGGGGGTGGGGGTGCGGGGGGACATGAGTGGGACATGAGTGGGGGCCTGCTGGCAGGTGCCCCTCACTGCTGGGGGGTGGGGGTGCTGGGGGACATGAGTGGGACATGAGTGGGGGCCTGCTGGCAGGTGCCCCTCACTGCTGGGTGGTGAGGGTGCTGGGGGACATGAGTTGGTGATCATATTGCAAGGTGACATGTGGCTTGGCTGGGGGGCATGTCCATGGTGGATGGGCTGCCTACGGGACATGACCAGGGGTGCAAGGTAGTCCTCTGTGGTGTGGGCTGCCTGCATGGGCCATGGAGGGGGTAGAGGTGACACCTGGGAGGACCCACACTGCCAATTCATGTGTGGGACTCCCCGCGCACCCCACTGGATACACGTACCCCACTCTGACAGCGAAATCGCGTGTGAAACTTCATGCGCACCCCCGAAATACACATACCCTGCTCTGACAGCAAAATCGCTCATGAAACTTCCCATGAACCCCAGTAATACACGTACCCCGCTCGCACAGGGCCAATCGCCTGTGAAACTCCCAGCGAACCCCAGTAATACACGTACACCGATCGCACAGGGCCAATCGTGTGTGAAACTTCCCGCGAACCCCAGTAATACACGTACCCCACTCGCACAGGGCCAATCGCGTGTGAAACTTCCCGCGCACCCCCGAAATACACGTACCTCGTTCGCACAGGGCCAATCGCGTGTGAAACTTCCCGTGCACCCCCGAAAATACACGTACCACACTCGCACAGGGCCAATCGCGTGTGAAACTCCCTGTAAACCCCAGTGATACACGTACCTCGCTCGCACAGGGCCAATCGCGTGTGAAACTCCCTGCGCCGGGGTGTACATGTATTTGGAGGGGTGGGCGGGGAGTTTTACAAGCATTTTTGTGGTTGGGGGGCTGTATGCTGGTCCAATGGCCTGTGCGCCATGTACAAGATTTGTGCGCTGTGCATGGCACACGGTGAGGGGTTGGGGGCGTAACTGGCGCAGCTGCAGGGTCGCTGCGCCACTCTGCGCCACGGCTGGTTTTGGATGTTGAAATCTATGAATACGCTGTGCGCGGAAATGGATTTTTTAGCGCACGCGGCTGGCGCGAACTGTCGCACGCGCACACTGTGCGCCAGCCATGTGCACCACTTGTGCGCTGGATTCTATGAATTACCCCCTTAATCTTTAAACTCTTTTAACAAAGTTTCCAGTGCCATAAGTTTGGTGTTGTAAATGTCCAGAGAGATTTTTAATCTGAGTGCATCACTCTTGTCGCTTAGCTCTTTCATAAGTTGTTCTGTCACTGTTTTGGCTGTATTTATAATGAGAATGAGCCAATCTCTAGTACATTTATTGGCTATGTATGACCAGTCCTTTCTGAATTGCACATTTTCTAGAAAAAATGTGTGGTTCTATGAGTATTATCAGACCATTGGGCGATGCATGGGCTCGAAGATATTCTATCATGAGAACCCCGTGTAATTCTGTGCATATTATTTTCTTCCTTATTATTTCCATCTCATTCCATTCATCTGAGTTGGGAATGACATGTGTGGCGAGGTTAGCACATAGAATAGATGGATTTGCTAGGATCCCTTCGACTAATTAATCAGCGAAGGCGAAGTAATTGTTGTCGGCCATGCTAGAAATGAATCTGGCTTGTGAAGTCAGTGCTTACAGAAAAAGCTGTAGTTATGCTAGTATAAGGGGTGAAAAGAGGTAGGAGAGAGAAAAGAAAAGAACAGGTAGGGTCAAAGACAGACTAAGAGTGAAACTGTTAATTCATTAGTAAGCTTCAAGCAGTTATGGACATCAGGGTCTAGAAGGCCCTGGTCCTGTACTGAATTAATCTGACCCACTTGGTTGTGCGAAAAATACTGTAACACTTAGGGTATGACTAAAGACCTATTGGTCTACATTGCATTCATTCCTACCGTTAAAATGCAACTTTGTAACACTCTGTAACGGTCTATGGAGAAATAGTGTGTAAGTATCTTGTTATTATTATTAGTGTACATTAACACGCATATACAAACTGTCCCTGCTGGAAAAACACCCTGTCCCTATCCCTAACAGGCTCGCCCTAGGGGGCTATCCATTTACCCCCTGTTTCCTATCTGTTGTCTCTCCTTTAGGGCAAGGAAGCACTGCAGTGGGCACAAGTGATCCACGAAGGGGGCAATATCCCCAGCATTTTCTGAATCATTTGTCCTGATGAAGATGACCATAGTTACAATGGTCAATGAAACCGGTTAACCTTATAGGGCATGAGCTGGACTCATGCTATTGATGATCTGTTAACTTACGTACGTTTTACAGACGTCAGAAGTTAAGTGTGGCTTGATAGTAAGACCAGGTCTAGCTTTTGGTTTTTAGGCTCCTGGACAAAGGAGCTGATATGTTTTTAACACCAGAGCAAGTCAATTGAGCTATCTACAAGCTGATATTACACTGGTTAATAAAGGAGCATAAATTCCAGCCAATGTTGAACCTGAGTAAACTCAAGATTTAGGGCCTCATTACACGGAAGGCGGTGAGCCATGGCGCTATTAGCGCCATGGCTCATGCTGGTAAAATACCGGCACCGCCTTGGCGGAAAGGGGATTTACCGCCCAATTCCAAGGTTGGAGGGGCGGGAAATCCCCTTTCCGCCATTGCCCTTCCCCATTCCCATTTCTGCCCCATAGGGCTCTATGGAAATGGGGAAGGCGCTAATTACGCCACCGCAATTTTGCAGTGCCGTAATTAGCTCCGAGGTCCCTTAGCGGGTTGGATTTTAACGCCTGCAAGAAGCAGGCGTTAAATCCTCCAACCTGCAAAGGGACCTCATAGTACGGCGGTAAGGGTTAACGGTCACCGTTGCCATTAACGGTGACCCTTAACCCTTACCGCCGTCCGTGTAATGAGGCCCTTAGACATTATCTAATGCAGAATGTCTAGAAATGTGGTATTTGTGATTTGTATCTGGTATTTTATATAATATAAGCAATGCTGATTAGGGAAAGTCTCTTCACTCTATCCCTCTTAGATAGGCCGTGCAACAGTCAACCCCTAGAGTGAGCCTGTTAGGTATAGGGACAGGGTGTTCTTCCAGAAGGGACAGTCTCTATGTGCGTGTGAATGTCCAGTAATAATAAGTTGGTGATACTTAAACACTACGTTATTTCTATGTTTTCTCCAGAGACCGTTACAGAGTGTTACACAGATGTCGAAGAGGCCACGTGTTGACATTCCAGAAGCAGTCCGCCGAAACAGCACAATTCGACACAACACCACAAAAAGTCCACTCGCGCCAGACAAATCTTCTTGGAGGGCATACATGCACAGATCTTCCACAAAGCCATCACCCATGACGAAAACTGTGCGTCTTGCCATGTTTGCCAGCTGCAGTACACAAAGTAATTGAAAAAGTGAATGCCGCCCTTTCCTGTGACACACACCCAGAGCACATGATTGGCCAAAGGCCATAGTCCCATTCCCATTGGTCACCATGGTAAGAAGCGCAACATGTGCCAGGTGCCTTGCACCAATGACCGCGAGGGCCGCGCTCTGGGGAACCAGGAGGACTCCTTCTCCCTATTGTTGCTGTTTCCTGTGACATACACCCCGAGCACCTGATTGGCCAAAGGCCATAGTCCCAATTCCATTGGCCAGCATGCTGAGAAGTGCCGAATGTGGCACATGCCTTTCTCCAAGTACCGCGACAGCCGCGCCCCAGTAAAGCAGGAGGAGTCCTTCTTCCTATTGGCATATTTTTCTGTGATGCACACCACGCACTACCTGATTAGACAATCGCTACAGTCCCATTTCCATAGGCCAGCATGGTGAGAAGTGCTGAATGTGGCATGTGCGGGTCCCCAAGTACGTCGAGGGCCAGGCCTGAGTGAAGGAGCAGTCCCTCTTCCTGTTGCCGCACACCCTAAGCATTCGATTGGACAATCCCCACAGTTCCATTTTCGTGGCCCGGATGTGGCTTTCATGCCGCGTGCGGGCATGACGGAATAACTTGCAACTATGGTAGGGGGGCTTTGTGGTAAGGGGCGACTCTTAAAAGAGCCTGTTGTTTTTTTTGTTTTTGTTTAGATGCTTCGACAGAAACACTTTTTCAGTTTTTATTAGCTTTTTTGTTTTCTTGTGCCCACATTAGTACAGTAAACTCTTCACCCCATCCTGTAGACGAGCAAACACAATTGCATCGCCAATGGGTGACAAAAAAATGCCATTTTCTGGAAAGAACTCTGCATTTCCACAACTAATGAAGTCATTGTTGCAGAAGAGCATTCCACGAGCGGACAAAAGAGTAGACATGCTTCTGTTGGTGAGACACCTTCCTGCGTCTGGCTCAGAAATACATCCATGAGCAGTGGGCCATACTCTTTGTGGTATTGTGGATTTGAAAAGCACCTTAGAGGTGGGAAAAACCATCCTCACGACATCCAGCAATCTCCTCAGTCTAAGTAACAAATCTAAGCAAGCCAGATAACCCATATGCATGCTGCGTAATGGACAATAAATCTGCACACAGTAGAGTAACCAACCACATATAAGGTGCACTTCAACCATACCCACTACTATACTCATATTACGCACACACTGCACCCTGTGTCCACACTACACAACTTCTCACTGCAACATCTCCTGCAGCACACCAAATACTGTAGCATGTTGCAACTATCACCAAAACCATTGAATGCACAATATACGCTCTGCAACTCACTTGTGGTGCTGTAGAACGTCGACCATGTGCACCACACCCATTCTCCAAAGATCACCACCCTGTGCCTCATGCACTGTGAAACCTGCATGGCTCCAATGGGTATGCTCCTTGCACACATTCCCCGCACCGTAATGCAACCATGCATGTCAGCATGTCACCAACTACCACTGTGCACATACGCACCACTGGCACCAGCCCTCCTAACCAACCTCCACACTGCAATGAACATGCACAGCATTACATGCAACAGTTACCATAATGTATAAACATAACTCTGTCTCTGGCGCCCCTATGCCCTTCCATTCACATACTATTGTCTTACCCACTTCCATTCAGAAAGTATTGTGTCACTGCCAACCTACCCACATTCTGTTTTCAACAGTAGTCCTACTACAACCAATCTGCACACACCGCACTATGCAAGCACTACCCTCTACCGAATGCAGAGTCAAACATGCATTCCCGTGGTGGGTATGTTGCAGCCCTACACTCTTCAGTGCATGCCCTACACCCTACGGCCTTTGGCCATACACCCAATAGCCTATTCCTACCACAGACCCACCGCACCTTCATTCACCCATGCATACCACCATGTGCCCAACTACCGCATTCCATCCACAGTGCACAGCCACCTGCGCTCCCAGCCAACCTATGTCCTGTGCAATTCAGTCCCCTCCTGCAATTGACCTGCCACAACTCACCACGAAAAGATGTTGCCACAAACAGCTTGCGGCAGAAACTATGGGGCCGTTATGACAGCTGCCTCCAATCACCAAAGAAAGTACTCACCTACATGTGTCACATGAACCACTTCTCACTCCCCCACCCGTTCCCTCCCTTATTGCAGCCAACATATTCCATACGGTGCATTTTCCAAACCCTTCCCCGCTGCACTATCCTCTGATACACCATGGCGTCTTTCCCAAAAAATGTTGATGCACACCACGCTTGCATCCAGCCAACCACCGGCTGCATCCAAACTTCTCCAACAGCATGCCGTACCGTGAGGCAATGACACTTCTGGCTGCGGAGCGAACAGGGAAATGGGTCCGTGCAGCGGACCCAGATAGCACAAATTTTTTGGGACGTGCATTTCAGTTCTTTGCAACAAAAGTAATGGTCGGATTTCCACCAAACACACAAAAGCACACTTTCTGACCCAAGCCCCCGCTACTGCTGCAAATTTGGTGAAAATCCGTCCAGCCGATCGACCTGTAGCCGTGCGCAATGTTTTTCCCCTTTCAATCTATGGAGAAGAAAAATGTTGGGACCCCATATAACTTTACCCCACCCCACACGAAACCTCGCCCAACTTGGCGAACAAATTCAGAGCCGGCCATACTCTTTTTTTTGCAAAGTTTGGTGAGGATTCGTCCTGGAGGAGCGAAGTTAGAAGCCACCGAAAAAGTGCTCTTCCTATGAGTTTAGCAACTTAATCATATCTACACCCCCGCTACCGCGGGCCGTGTAATGTGTATAATATAATAATGTAATGTGTATTAATGAGTGAGTGCATCATGAGGCCTGTGTATGTCCCTGTGAGTGTATGGTGAAAGAGTGCACACTTAGATTTATGGGTGGCAGCCCAGGTGCGCCTGTATGTTGAAAGGGTGCACACTTAAATGTATGGGTGGATGCCTGGGTGTGCCTGTATGGTGAAAAGGTACACAGTTAAATATATGGGTTGGGTGGGTGTGCGTGTGTGTGGGTGTCTGTGTATGGTGAATGCTGTTTGTGCTTGTGCTCAGGGGCTCAACAATACCTACAAGGAACAAGGAAGTGGGATGTGGAGGTAATTCTGGGCTGAGGTGCTGATTTTGGGGGTTGGGGCAGAGGGTTGGAGGGAGAGGGGCTCGGTGGGGGCACATATTGTGCGATACATCGTTATGGCAATCCATATCCTGTCTAAGCGGGCATATATGTGGTAGTAGAGGCCTTTTGGTACAGCCAGTCTAGACATTTCTTCGTTTGGCTTGACTTTTTTTTTTAACTGGGCATCTCTGATAAAGCTGTCCGGCTAAGTGTAATTATCTGGCTAGAATGGCATTTGGGTTCTGCCAGCCTTTCTTACTGTGGCATTTATTTATTTGCTGTTCAATTTTTAGGTGCTTATACAGGAAGCAAATACTGTTTCAATGCGCCCACAGGGCAACATGGAGGGGACAGGGGATGATAGAACAAAATTACATTTACAATACATAAGAATAATAAATAAGAATACAAAGGGGAGGGGAAGAAGAACCTACTATGGGCCTCATTACACGGACGGCGGTGGACCAAGGTGCTATTAGCACCTTGGTCTATGCCGGTAAAATACTGGCACCGCCTTGGAGGAAAGGGGAATTACCGCCCTATTCCAAAGTTGGTGGGGCGGTAATTCCCCCTTCCCCCATTGCCCTTCCCCATTCCCATTTTTGCCCCATAGGGCATAATGGGAATGGGGAAGGTGCTAATTACGGCACCGCAAATTGCGGTACCGTAATTAGCTCCCTGGTCCCTTTGCGGGTTGGTTTTTAACACCTGCAAAAAGCAGGCGTTAAAGTCTCCAACCCACAAAGGGACCTCGTAGTAAGGCAGTAAGGGTTAACGGTCACCGGTACCATTAACGGTGACCGTTAACCCTTACCGCCATCCGTGTAATGAGGCCCTATGTCTTGTGAGTGTTCAGAACGTGCAAGTGTAAAAGAGAGAGGTAATGGGATAGGTGCTGTAGTGCTCGTGGCTGAGCAGCAGGTGAAGTGCCATGTAGGCAAATGTTAGCCTCCACGGGTGGAGGGTGAACCGAGGCAAGTGCTGAGGATAGACAGCAGCTGGGTTGGAGGTCAGGGCCCCAAAGATGCATAAGGGCCCTGCACCCCAATCAAGCTGCTGCACACTTAGCAGGGGAGAGAGGGAGGGAAGGAGGAGGTAAAGAGGAATATATTGAGGCTCTTCTGGAAGTCCTGCTCAACATGAAGAGGTAGGGGGAGGCTGTTCCAAAGAAGGGACCCAGCTGAGGAAAGTGATCGACCACCTGCCCTCTGCTTAGCAAACCGCTTTTCACACAAGGAATTGGTGCCAAATGAGCGCATAGGTCTATAGGGGGAGTATCTAGGAAGACAGAGTTGCAGATAGTGTGGTTCCCCAGCCCCAGACAGCCTTGTGGATTATACAGAGGGATTTGAATTGAACCCATGAAGCAACCCGGAGCCAGTGAAGACTTTGTAGTGCAGGAGAGATGCGGTCCCTGGGCTTGAGGCCAAGGATGTGTCTCGTGGTCCTATTCTTCATTAGCTGGAGACGTTGCAGAGTGGACCAAGGAAGATTTAGGAGGAGGCTAGTGCAATCGTCAAGCCTAGAGAGAACCAGGGCCCGGGTAACATTGAACCAATGGTGGAAGGTGAGAAAAGTTAGAATTCCTTTGTGAAGGATGAGCTGAAAAGTGGGACTTCTTGGCGATGTCCTGAGTATGAGGGAGGAAGGAGATTGTACATTTGTATACAATTGTATATTTTTCTGGACATCTGTGATAAAAGAACCATGATAAGTGTTATTACTTCGACTTGCATTTTGGTTCAACCAATCAAAGTATGTCTAAATGTGGTCTGGCATGTTTTACTGTATTATATTATTATGTGTCTAGACTGGTCTATAATGTGAAGCCAGAGGGACATGTTTTCATTGTGGCATGACATTTTTAATAGCAAAGCATTAACATTAATTAAACATTAATGTTCCTCTGCACTGCTGGTAACTTGCATGTATTGGATTTTTGAACTGGTGTTACCCTACAAAACAATTGTAAGGCTCTGGCTTTTAGACACTTTTTCACAGAAAGTGTGCTGTATAATCCATTAAAACAAATATATATATATATATATATATATATATATATATATATATATATATATATATATATATATATCCTTCTTCTATTACAGTGTTTGTGCGTATTGTGCAAGCATGGTAATCTAGGCCGGGCCAGAGTGTGTCGCGTGACCCGTGATTTGTTGCCAAGCTGGGGGGAGGAGCCCTCAGCATGGCTTGCCGGGGGCCCCCAGATTGTTTGCTACGCCACTGAGAACCACCACCCATAAAAAATGAATGAATATGTGTCTGGGCCCATTTCAACATGGTGTGTGCCCCCAACCCTCCTCCTCTCACAACTGGGGAAACCGTCTGAGGTACCAGTGTGGTGCTTACATTTTAATTAAGTCAAAGACTATGTGCAGATTATAATGGGAGCCAGCCATCCTTCATGGGGCTGAATATCTGCTGAAAAGATATTAATCACTCTTTGGCAGTAGGGTGCTGATGTGTGAAAATCAAGTAAAATGGCAACAGGGTACCAAGAGAAAATGGCAGCACATAACGTGAGCACTTTGCACGTTGAATGTCTCGAATAAAGGACTGCTTTGGTATCATATGACTTCCACCATGGGGCAGCTGCGCGGAGGCCCCAAAAGCTCTGGGCCCATTTCAGCAGAAAAAGTTGAAAGGCCCTAACGACGCCGTCCCTGCATTTATTAGAGGCAGTCACCTTGTGCATTTCCGTTTGAATTAGAGAATAGGCAGTTTCTGTCAGACCTTACAAACTAGGCCTTATGGCCCACAATGTCCTTTTTATGTGCGCGAATTCCCAGAGTTCAAGCCTTGCAATATATGGACAATTGGGGTGTATGCCTGCAATTTTAAAACACTGTCCAGGGGCACACCAAGGGCAAGATGTCAGTGTCTCATTTTATTGCGCTGTGTAGCAGTGGAAAATGGAATGCATGCTTGTGTTAGATGCCTTTCTAAGTTAGGTTTCATATGCATGTAAGAGAAGACCTACCAACTATATATTAACAAACAACTGCTTGAAAGTCGGTAGGAGAGCCCAGGGGCAACGCGTTTATCTTGCAAGCAGTGATTCGAATCCCGGGCTAACGTTTAGAAACTGGTCCCTGTTATTAAGCGTGTGATAAAAGAACAACTATGATTAAAATTGAACCCCTCATTCACTTCAGCTCTGTTTATGTTTTAAATATATGGCCTTCAGAGGGAACATTGTAAGGCTGGGCTGTATTGTTGAGTTATGTTTTAAACACACGCACAGCAGTTCGGCTCACAAAACTGTGTTGCTGGCCTAGCAAGAAGACAACTGGATTTCTATATGAATATATTCTGACAGAGCGTTCACCAGGGATGCTGCTGCATTGATGGTGTAGCTTGTGTCATTCCAATGCTTATCACAATCCGTTCTTTGTGCTCACTTCTGTGATGAGCAGCGAGTATGGAGTATAACCATAGGTGGAGACCATGCAAGGGAAGCTCAACACAAGTAGGAAGACATCGTCAAACAGCTGCATCTAAACAAAGAACCACTTTAGCCACTGTGGGACTCATCACGAGTTTGGCGGTCGCACTATTACCGCCGGATTTAAGGGTCCGCCAAATAAGGGCTTTGGTGGATTTCTCTGAGCTGGGGGTAATCCGCTGAAAATTCACGCTATTACCGCCGGCTGGAAATCCGTCGGTGTTCAGAGTGCAAAAATTCCCCATTGAGCCCAATGGGGAATGGGGCATTCCCGAATGGGCTCAGTGGGGAATTCCATTACCGCCAAACCCGTGATCCAGCGCTAATAGCACCGGCGGGTTTGCCGGTAGGGCAAATACCGCTGGCGTTACCACCCAACTCGTGATGAGGCCCTGTATCTTTACATTTTCAATCAAGCAGCCTGGATCACAAGGCGATGCATGGGAGTTCCTAGTTTGTGGTCTACTCATTTGCAGGTAAGAGTGACAAATCAACTTCCGGGGCACCAGTGGTCCAGGGATGATTATCGGTTTCTAAACCATCAATCATCCCCACACCTCTGGTACACCAGAGGGGATCCGAGCAGATTGGAAACACAAGCAAATTATAAACCCCCTTGTCTAATTTTAGTAACGTGGACGGAATGGCAAGCTTATCTACGCAAGGTTGTGGATCGTTTGTTAGTTGCAACACAGCAAAAATATTACCCATTATTAAAGGGACTGTCCAGTCAAGCTTGTATGCAAATATCTACTTTTTTTTTATTATTAAACAGACATTTCTAGCACACTAAAAAATACAACCCATCCTGTAAAGGAATACATAGGACAGCCAGTTTCAAGAAGGAAAGGGGATGCACTTTGGATACTGACAGGAGGGCAGTCAGTAAAGTAATTAATACCAATAGTTAAGAATACTTGGTTTCAGCACAAAGGGAGCAATGGGTCGTAAAATGTCACTAGGGGCCTTTGGAGAAGGACCCGGGGGCAGAACCACAATGTACCTTGTGCTTGTAGGTTCAGTTTCAGGGCTCTTTACAGCTTCTGCAACAGAGTTCAAGATGGGAGACAGCTGCGAGTATCAGGCTGCAGGTAGTTCAACAAGCTAGGCTGGATGGACGGCTACAGGTTGGTCTACACAGCAGCTTGGGGTCAGGAATTGTTATCTCATTGCTGACGTGCTGGTCAGCAGGTCTGAAGAACTGGTTGCACCATCTCAAATGGCGTTAGTGACTGTGGTGTGACAACAGTCAGCGCTGTAGTCAGTTGCAGCTCGAGGGGCAAGACTGTCTTGAAAAGGTCCTTTAAGGCAGATGCCGGTTGATGATTGTCCATGCACTCCTCCTAGCTTCTTCACTGGGCTTGTGTTGTCCTTTAAAACAGACAGCCCAATGCTGAGGAAAGTGTTGCAGGCAACATCCTTTTCCTTGGTATGGTTCGGAGACTCTCTGGCACTTTCCAGGAAGCTTGCTTGCAGAGTCTAGCAGGGCATGCTATGTGCTGGCTGAGTACCAGTTCTGAGGCTGCTGGAGGATGTTCTATATTCAGTATCTCCCTCTGTTCCCTGGGAGATGTTTAGGGAAGGGATCTTGCTTCCCTCTGTGGAAATCATGCCCTTCCTTCACTGGCAGAAGCTATAAGCCAGAATGTACCTTCAGCCAGTGTCCAAATGCGTTTTGCTGTACTCCTTGCAGTCATCAGATGATCTGCCCAAAAGAGGGTCTCTACCAACTTTTAAAGCCAAATGGCCCCAGTAATTGGTGCAGGCTAAGCCTACCTTAATGAACAAATCCTGGGTCCCCATCATCCTTTGTTAGTTAAATATGCTGGCCATGGGAGGAGGAAGGTTTTGCCTTCCACCTTCTGAGATACCTTGATGTACTCTTGGCTGTTATATTACAACTAAATATGACAGGGGGGCAGTGCCTGTAGGCTGTGTCCACTCAGAGTACACGGGTCTATGTGTATGAAGTGCGGTAGAGCATAGGAATATGTGTTCAGATTAGCCCCAGACATTTTCCGGAGTTTGATCTAACATCATTCAATTTCATTTAAAATGTCTAAAAAGCCTAGGCTAGCGCACACTCACCATGTGGATGGTCAAATTCCTCACATGGCCCCCAGTCCAGACATGTGAACCACCACACTACTGAATGCCTGGTTCATCATGAAGGCGAAAGTACTGGCTGAGGGCATCTGCATTTCCATGCTGGTAGCCTGGCTTGTGATTGATGTCCATATCTAATACCTGTAAGGATATGTCCCAATGCAAAAGCTTGGGGTTATCTCCTTGCAGGCCGGTGATCTGTATGGATCGTAAAGTGCAACCCAAAGAAGTAGGTTTTCAGTTTCTATACGGCACACAGGCTCTTTTTCAGTGACAGCCCACTTCTATTCCCTTTTTCTCTATCGCCTACTAATGTCGGCAACAGGTTACTCTACCCCTCGAGATTTTAGCTGCGCTAACACTGCGCCAATCCCAAAATCACAGGTACACTTTCAGAACTGGGGCCATGCACAATGCATCCTCTAACCCCTGAAAGGAGGTTTTACAGGCAGGGTCCAAGTTACCTTCTTTGGCATTTCCTGGTAGTTACATCATTCAGGGACATGGCAATGATCCCATACTCCTTGATGAACAACTGGTAGTACCCAGTGAGACCTAGAAAGGCACTCACCTGCATCTGTGTGGTGAGGATGGCCCAATCCTTCACAGCCACTGTGCCCTGCGCTATCTGGCACTTTGTGGCCTTGATAGTTAGACCTGCATTCTGCAGCACCTGATGCACTTGTTTCAGGTGGGATAAGTGATCTTACCAGGTGTGACTGAACAAAGCAATATTGTCTAAATAGGTGACACTGAAGTTTTCCAGACCAGACAAAAACCTGGTTAACCATCTGCTGAAAAGTGGCAGGGGCATTTTTCAATCCGACGGGCAACATAGTAAACTGATAATGTCCTTCTGGGGTTGAGAATGCTGACCTCTCTCTCACTCCATCTGTCAAGCCGACCTGCCAGTACCCTGCCACGAGGTCAAAGGTACTCATGTTTTTGGCAGCGCCAATCTTGTCAATGAGCTTGTCGGGGGGAAATTCTGCCGGGGTCGGCCGGGCCGTCCGTAGACCTCCGGGCAGGGAGGCCCCAACTCCTCCCGTATATCCCAAAAGAGATAGAGTATGAGACACATGCAAGAAGCATGGTGACTCTGCTGTTTATTAGACAAAACGGCAGGGATGGGTCAAGGATCGTACGCGTCCATCCTGACACACACATAATCGTGGGGCTCGCAGGCCCTTTTTACCTTAGTATGACGCGCTACTTGCGTCATCTTACAAAGTTTAGCAAAAAACCTATTTCCACTCTGGATTGGTTACTCGAGTGGTAGGGTTAGTATAGCATACATATAGAGAACGGTATTAGTGGTTGAGGGTTAGTCAGGTGATATACTTGGGCTGTCCCTTCAATTTGATACATGAAAATTGTTACATGAAGACCTCTGAGGATTGGTCGATGTTAATGGCGTCAGTGATAAGGGCCCCATGTTCTGATTGGTCCACTCGCGAGCCTCCCAGTCTGGGACTATCGCTGTTCCCAGCTCGCGGTGCACCTGTAATTTGCAACAATGTTTTACTATGGGTAGGTGTAAACAATGTGAGGATTTATTCATATGTTGGGAGGTCGACTACTCCCACTGCTGCAGATGTCCAATGAGTCTTTTAATTGTATCTGCCTGTGTCTTGAAACGTGGGATTCAGGCGTCTCCTTCCTCCTGGGCTTGGCATCCTGTCAGGTTTGGCTTTGTCACGTGAGGTGGGACCATGTTTGAGGCAGAATTCAGCAGAATTAATATTGTTTTTCCCAGTGTGTGCCTGGTTTATCTTGCAGGTGCGACCTTGGCGTCGGATTGCAGCGTGCGAGATTGCAACATCGTGCCCTTGGCGGTGTGCTTTCGCCGGGCTCATTCTGCAGGGTCAGCAACCGAGCTCTTGCTCATTCAATGTTCATGGAAGCTTTTGCTTGCGGCCTACTTGGGCCTGGTGCATAGGTGGAACCATTTGATGCAGAGCGCTTTAGGTTACGGTATCATATTGCTCTATCCTCAGTATCGTGTCTCCGTTATATTCTTCATTATGGTACATGGTTCTTAGAAGAAGCGTGAGCAAGCCTTTTTAGATAAGTTCATTATGCGTCTTGTGTTTCTGCATTTTGAGAGCCTATGTGGAAATTAATAAAGATGCACGTCTGTGGGTATGTCTATCGCCTACGTCATAGCACTGAGTATGTTCTTCGTGTGGATTGGTGTGGGAGTGTCCAGTGTGCATGTTTGCACAGGTGTGCTGACTGTTGGCTAGGTCGTCATGGCATCTCTAACGACGTGTAGGTTTAGTCGAGTTGATCCATGCCGCAGGTGTCGGCATGGGCAGGGCGGGCTGCTGGGCAGGTAGGTGGGCACATCCATATGTTCCTGTACCAGGGTATTTGGTCGTCTGGTAGATAGGCAAACTCCTCTCGTGGCGGGTGTCTAGGCCGTGATCCTCTAGGCCAAGCGCGAGAGGGGAAGGGCGGGAGTCTGTTCTTCCATTATCCCACTTCAAGCTCGTCTGTATGAGGAATTAGGTGAGCATCTGTCTTTGTGTTAGGATTGAGTCCCCTGTAGTCTACAAAAAAGCGAACTTCAGTCTTTCCACCACTGGTCTTTTTATGGACCTGCACCACTGGGCTATCCCAGGGGCTGTGGGATGGCTGTATCACTCCTAGGGACAGCCTCTTGGAAACATCCTCCTTGATGGTTTCCTTGACCTTATTGGACATCCGGTAAATCCTACTCTTCACTGACTTACTATCTTCAGTGTCACATCATGGGTGCACCAATCTTCCTAACCTGGAGTCAGAGAAAAAAGACTGGCAAACTGTCAGAGACAATGGTGACAGACTGTCAGTTGCTGTTCTGACAGGTATGTTGCAAGGTTGACACCTTCAACTGACCCATCTGTGGCTTCAGTGTGCAGGATGTCTGAGAGGAGATCCGTCACCTCCTCAGTCTCTCCGTCAGTCACTAATGCCATGACCAAGTCATCTTGGATATAATGGGGTTTTAGCCGGTTGACTTGAAAGACCGTGCACATCTGTTTTAGTCTTTTCACGCCAGTGATATAATTCACCTCACTGACTTTTTCCAACACACAGAGTAAGTCCTAGTCCACTTGTCCTGAAGGGCACTGGGTTTAAGAGGCTCAATAATCCACACCCACTGGCCTGGAGAATAGACTGTCACTGTGGCCTTCTGGTCATGCCAGTAATTCATTAGCTCCTGACTGGCCTTTAGGTTTCTCGTTGACTGTTCCATGTACTTTGCCATTCTAGACCGAAGGTCAGGAACATAGTCCACCACATCTCGCATAGGGGATTAGGAGCTGCCCTCCCATCCCCCTTTCACTAGACTGAGGGGACCTCATACAGGGTGTCCAAACAGAAGCTCAAAGGGAGTAAGCCTTACTCCATTCTGTGGCATCTGCCTGTAGGAGAACAGAAGGCATGGCAGGAGAATATTCAATTTTCTCCTCAGGTGCTCTTTCAAGCCACCTATCATGCCTTTCAGGGTCTTGTTGAACTGCTCAACAAGCCCATTTGTTTGTGGATGGAAGGGTGTAAAGAACCGGTAGGTGACTCCACACCCTTTATATGATGATATTATATGGCATTTATAACGTGTCTATACACACGTGTTTCGAGGCGCGACGAGGCAAGGGAGGGGGAACAGAAAGAAGACTCACAGTGATCCTACTAGGCCAGGTGTCATTCAGATCACACAAGGGGGAAGGGGGAAGGGGGAAAGGGAAACATGCGTGTGGGAAGGGAGAGGGAAAAGTGCAGTACAGGGATAGTAGAATAAATAAGATAAATAAAATGGGCCAATGGTGGCACGTGCAAGGTAAGAGCAACATAAGTGCTGGTGGGGGGACTGTAGGGATACAGAGTAACAGTCCCCAGGTGCGGCGGTTGCCAGGGAGGCAGTGCAGGTGTGCCTGGGCCTGAGACCAGAACGGGTGGCCAGGTAACTAGTGCAGTTTCAGCCTGGAATTCAGCATGGGAGAGGAGGAGAGAATGCAAAAGCAAAGAGGAAAGTTTTGAGGTGCTTCCGGAACCGGAGATGATTCTCCTCAGGTTTCAGGGAGGCAGGAAGGCTGTTCCAGAGGGAGGCCCCTTGCTGAAGAGAGAGATCTGCCACCAACCCGTTGCTTGGAGAAGCGACTCACCATGAGGGAGCTGGAGACGGATGAGCAAAGAACTTGAGAAGGAAGATATTTGGGAAGAGAGACTTGAAGGTAATGCAGCCCAGGCCCCAGTAGGCCTTGTGGACAATGCAGAGGGTTTTGAACTTAATACTTGCTGCCTCTGGGAACCAGTGCAGAGATTTCAGTCCTGGAGAGATACGATCCCTGGGCTTGAGGCCAAGAACAAGTCTTGCAGTCCTGTTCTGGATAACTTGCACAGGGCGGAGAGTAGAGGCAGGCAGATTTAGATAGCAGCTGTTACAATAGTCCAGCCTAGAGAGAACCAGGGCTCTGGAGATGGTGAGCTTCTGAGGGAAGGAGAGGAAAGGAAGAACACCTCTGAGGAGGTGTAGCTGGTAGTCTGACTTCTTAGAGACGTCAGAGATGTGAGGAGAGAAGGAGAGTGTGGAGTTGAAGATGACCCAGAGGTTTTTAGCTTCGTAGGTGGGAGCAGGAAGAGGGCCAAGAGAGGCCGGCCAGAGAGCTGTAGGGAAGGAGGGAGTGGGTGTGCCAATGAGTAAAATCTCAGTCTTACTGGCACTGAGGCAGAGGTCATTGGCGGCACACCACTCCTGGATAGCAGATAGACAGTCAGAGATGAGGGAAGGCCGAGGGTAGCCTGAAAATGAGCTGGGTATCTTCCCACATAGCCTTAATTTATTCTGATATGAAGTTTGATCCCCTGTCAGAAACAACTTCCTTGGGGAATTCATCATGGGAGAATATCCCAATCATAGCCTTCACAACCATAGGGGCTTTGAAGCTCCCCCGAGGGACAGCCTCATGGTACCTTGTGGCGTGGTATATCACCACCAAGATGTATATATTACCTGAGCTGGTTTGAGCATCCAGAAATGCCACACAACGATGGTTAGTGGAATTAAGGGGGCCTTTGTGGCACCACCTGACTTGCCAGAAGCTTGGAAAGTCAGGCAAGACGGACACATTAAACTTTACACCAAACTGCAGCCAGTAAAAGTGTGCAGACAACCGGTCCAATGTCTTAGTCACTCACAAGTGACCTGCTAAAGGAATCTGGTAAGCCAAGTCCAAAAGGAACTTTCTGTACCACTGTGGAATCACAAACATTCTGGTGCCCTCACCCTCAGAGTCTTTTGGCTCACTGTACATGATTGCATCCTCCCTGTACACTTTGGACAGTCCAGAGGCCTCGCCCTTAGCCTGCTCTGCCAGCTTCCACACTCTTTCTGGGCTGTGAAGAAGTCAGTCCGTTCTGAGCTCCAAGCTGATGCAAACTCATCCAGCTTTGGCAGGCCCTTCATATCTGTGCCCACGTGGTCCTTCGCCTCAGGTTCCTGCACTGTGCCAGGGACCTCTGAAGTCTCTGAGTTCCCTGCTACCAAAGTAGATCATCAGTGGCTACTGGCCCCTGTTCCACAGGAGTAGGTGACTCAGCAGTCTGTAGAACTGGACTAGGTGGCACCAGCCACACCGGTCCTTCAAACAAGCCCTCTGGAAGCACTCCAGGTCCTAAGGTTCTGAGAGTGTTCAATCTGGTGATCTCTTTGGCCCTCTATCGGGTCGCCACTGTGGCTCTCTCGGGATCAGGACAATCATTACCCAGCAGACATGGGACACGGATTGAGGTTTTTACTGCTATGCAGCGTTGGGTAATTTCACCTCACAAGCTGAACTCTTCTATCGCCAAGGGGCACTTACTCTTTTTCAAACCCACTGACACTACAATCAGGTCCATCAATGTATTGGACTGGCTGTACCCACTGACAATAGGGACACTAGACGCAGTGTCTCAGTAGAAGGACTTTTGTGTCCATTGATATATACATGTTCTAAATAGAGTTGAGTATTATTGGCATCTGGGATCTCTTCTGGAGATCCAGTACCATTCCCACTCAGTTTAACCAATCCCCATTCATCCAATCCTTGGCCTAGTGGGAAGTCCTCCTCTAGGAAGCCCACACTAATGATGGCATCTTCCATGAGGCCAACAGTCACTATTGCTTGCCTGGGTAAGCCCTTGCCAGCAGGATCCCTCTTTCTATGCCCCAGCTCCTTACACACCAAAAACAACGTTTCGGTGGTGATAATGCAGGTGTCCCAGTTTTAGGGGTACATGCACTCTTCTTTTCAGTGTGTACAGCTGAACTAAAGTTTGGGTATTTCCCTTAATTCTTTTGGGGAACTGACTTCGAAGAAATTTGAGTTGGACCTTTGTCCTTCCCATCTTTGTTTACTTCATTGTCTGAAGACTTCTCTTCCAGTTTGGGTGTGCTTGCCTGAGCCTTTTTCTGGACTATAGTACTTACAAACCTGCCGGCAGCCTTTGCAAGCTCCCTCCGGTCTGTGATACTCTTACTCACAAGATGCTGGGATAGGGCAATCCCACAATTCTCCAATATATGCTCACATGCAATCATATTGTGCATTCCTTTAAATGTGTCAACTTTGTTACCAGCCACCCACCCGCTCAGATATTTCAATGACAATCTCTTGAGGTACTGTTCTGGGGTTTTACAAAACTTACTGAGAAGGGCTGCCTTCATGCTTTCATAAGCAGGCCTTTCCTCAGAGTTAACTGAATAATTGCATCAGTACCTGGTGTCAGTAAGCAAGTCATCAGGGCTGCACCCTACAGTACCTCGTTCACCTCCTGTAGCTGAAAATCCAGCTTGAGCACTTCAAACCATTCAAAAATATCCTTCCCCACTTCGTAAGGCTGCACTAAGACTTGGGGGATGAGCCACCAGGGCTTCATCCGGGAACCCTGGTTTGACTCACTACTGCTGCTTTCGCTAGAGGTGGACCTTTTGGACTCCTTCTTCTCTTCAAGTGCCAGCTTGCGCAGCTCTATGGTGACCTTGTTATGCTGTTTCTTTTCCTCTAGCACTAGTCTCCTCTCCTCCAGCAGGAGCTTTCTAGCCGCTACCTCATTAACAGCCAGAACCATTACTGGGCCACTTAGATACTTTGCTAAGGCCTGGGACCTGCTGGATACCACACTAGCCCCTGACCTTCCTGACACTCCAGCGTATTGAGAAACCCTGCTTCCCCCCGGCAGGATAGCTGGGGAGAAACACTGCTCATGCTATATTCCACATTATCTTCCACTTCCTCCTCCGGAAGGTCTTTTCCGTTCAGGTACAAAGGGCCTAGCCCATTCCCTTGGGTCTTATCTCCAACTGCCCTCATTTCTACCCAAGCTTGGATGCTGGCCAGCAACTCAGGTTGATTAACCTTAGCACTGTGGGGAAGTCCCCTCTCTTGACATAGGACGCTGTGCAGGACATCTTTGGTCAAACCTTTTACAGTCTCCCTGCCAAGATCCAGGATTATTACAAATGCCTAGCAGTGTCTAAACGTTGCCTGCAAAAGTACTTTTTTATCATTGCGTGACTAAGCTGTGCGGAAGGCTACTTGTCCAATTTTGTTAACGTGGACAGAACGGCAGACTTATCTCTGCAAAGTTATGGATTGTTGGTTAGTTACAACAGAGCGAAGATACAATTATTAGTCAATGATAAAAGTGACTTTCCAGTCAAGGTTGTATAAAAATATCTACTTTATTATTATTCAATAGACAGTTCTAGCACACTAGAAAATAGAACCCACCCTGTAAAGGAATGCAGAGGACAGACAGTTACAAGAAGGAAAAGGGATGCACTCTGGATACTGACAGGAGGGTAGTCGGTAAAGTAATTAATCTGAATAGTTCAAGGATACTTGGTTTTAGCACAGAGGGAGCATTGGGTCATAAAATGTCACTAGGGGCCTTCAGAGAAGGACTAGGATGACAGAACCACAATGTACCGCCTGCTTGTAGAAGTTGATGTACTCGACAGTGTAGAGTCGGTTTCAGTGTGTTAGGAAAGACTCCTCTTTAATGCACCTTTCCTTCCATTTCTATGAACCCCAAACATTTTGTTTTTATTTTTTGTATCTGACCTGTTCTTTTTACAGTGCAGTGAAGCCTTAAGCTTCACTACAATGGCCCTCATTAGGATCTTGGCGGAGGACCATGGCGCTATTAGCACCATGGTCCATGGCGCTAAGCTGGCAACTCCGCCATGATGGTTGGCGGACTTACCGCCCCATTCCGACCTTGGCGGGGCGGTAAGTCCCCAATCCCCATTTACCCTTCCCCATTCCCATTTTTGCCCCATAGGGCATAATGGGAGTGGGGAAGGCGTTAATTACGCCACCGTAAATTACGGTGGCGTAATTAACAACAAGGTCCCTTAGCGCCATGGATTTTAACGCCTGCTAAAAGCAGGTGTTAGATCCGCCATGGCGCTAAGGGAACTCGTACTCAGGCGGTAAGGGTCGGCTATGTTTACGCCGGCGTAAACCCCTTACCGCCTGGGTCCTAATGAGGCCCAATGACTTGTTCTCATCTGTTTTGGGGAAACTAACATGTCCTTAAGGCTGTCAGTACTTGGAAACATTGCTTCCCTTAGTCGTGTTACTTTGTTACTACTTTTAGTAACTTGTTATCACTTGTGGTACATTTTTTCATTGTACAATGTATTTTATTGTTTGCTTGTTAAATGCTTATACTATACATGCGTCTTACAATGCAGTGCAATGAGGTACACTTTTTGTTTTACCCTAGACTAACACTCAGAGGATTTTTGGTTACTCTTGGTGTTCTAAATGGACAAGCTGGTGGCAGCAGTGACTTTTTACAATTTTTTGGTGCTTTTCGTTTTAGCTTTACTGTGTTTACCACGTTTGGCTACTTACTGTGGCTAGTGGTCACACATAGCCATGCCACGAGATTTTTCGCTTGTCCTTTGGCCATCTTGTCTTTCAGCCTTCTTCCTGGCCTGTGAGACCAGGACAATCCTTATATGGACTTCCAGTGCCTGGGAAAGCAGAGGCTTTTGGCGGGCTGCTGCAGCGCTATGTGTGTTTGCTGCCTGGAACTGGGCAGGGACTCACTACTCCCAGCCCACTTTGTGACAGAAACTGAAGGAGCCAAGACTCCTGTCCAACTACAAGTCTTGCGAGGAGACTGTTGACCCCTCAGGACAGGGGTGTTGCTAGGTCTGGAAAGGATCAGGGGCTAAGCTAATGTCAGGACTGGTGGGACTCGGGGCTGGCTATATCCTTTTGGTTGTAGTCCCTGAGCTTCTATCCGGGGCTACAACCAAAAGACCTGGGGCTATAGCCCCTTTACCCCCCCCCCTAGCAACGCCTCTGCCTCAGGAGAATGCTTGGCGGAAGATCTCCAGCAGTCCTGCGAAGAAGCTGCAACCCTTGGAGAGGATGGCCTTTACAAAAGGGAAAGGGTTTTTGTTTGGAACAGTGGGTTAGACCAAATATTCATCACTATTTTCTACCTCATTTCTATTCATTTACATTTTAAGTTAACTTCAATTAATGAACATCCAGTTGTAGAAACTCAACCAATTTTCTCAATCTATTGGTATATTTTTCTTTTTCCTTTTATGACATTTATAATTTATAGTTTATACATGTCATTTGTGATAGATTCCATAAAAAAAATATATACTGCAAAATCTTTTTTTGAACTGACAAATAAATGGTTCAATACAAAATGTATACACACATCAATACAGACAAAACCAAGGATACATTCCTCTACTTTCACCTTGTGTTGTGATTTTCACTAAACGGATTCTGGTGACCCGTCTGCTCGCTTGACGTTTCGGCAGTGTTAAAATGTAGCCGCCTTCCACTCTACCTCTTAATATCATTTGGCCCTGAAAGGTAACATGAAAAATGTGTATAAACTATTCTATTCTGCTAAAATTCTATTTACAATCTTATGTGGAGTTCCAAGCACTTTCTAAATATGAATAGTTCAAGCTACTTGCCTCCCATAGCACTTGGCATCTTCTCTTTTCTTCCATAACAAATTGTATTTGCTCGCCTTGGTTTGGTTCCTGTTTCACTACTGTACACTGTGCAAAGAAACCACTGTGTAGCTGCTCCCTTTGGTTTTCGTTATAATGGAGCTATAAAAACCTTGCATCTAGAGATGCTTACCCCATGGTCTTTGGTATGTGTAGTTTTCTGCTGCAGCTCCTTTTTCAATGCAAGGATTTGTTGTGCCTCAATCCAGTTCTCCTCAATCTAATCTGTTTTTACGTAAAGAGCCACAGAACCAGGTAAGTCATGTAATGACCCGTAAGACATATATGCAAGTGTGTTGAAGTGAAGGGAATATCGATTCTTGTCGTCAGAGTCCTACAAAGAAGAGCCTTCACTAGTGCCCCAGGCCCGCCCTGTAGCCGACCAGTTCTTTGTTTGGGAAACTGTGCTGCAGATGTCACCGTTCTCAGATGAGGCCTGGAACTTGAGAGATCTTCAGTTTGTGCAACAAGACTTGCCTTTCGTGGGCCTAGCATCAAGGGGACCTGAGATAGGAGACAAAATCTGACCACGGCAACTGAATACCTTTGCATCACCGTGCAATGGTGGCTATCATCTGAAACTGCTTACCTGCATCCAGTCCTGTCTTGAGAGGGACCCTGCATCAAGTTATTTTGTATTTCTTCCCTTGTAGACCTTGCACCGGCAATAGTCCATGACCAGAGAACTACTCCAACCTGCAACCCCGGGAATCAAGGGCTGAGGCTGACAGCAGGAAAAGCGACCTTGGACCTTCTTCAACTGAACTGTCAAGTCTCATGAAGAATCACAGTATGGGGGCGAATCATTGTGATACTTGCCTGCTCCCCTAACTCCCTTTTAAAAGTTTGGTAACTTTTAGACATTTTTATTTTAGTTCACTTTGGCTTTGCCACTGCCTGTTCACACAAGCACTCCAAAAGAGTGGAACATGTTTATTGGCTAGTTTAACTTGCCCCCTGACACTTGGAACTGTTCACTGGACCCCAGAGACCCTAACTTCATTTTTCCGACTTCCCAACACTGTATGGAACTTTGCTGTACCTTTGGGCACAAGGCCCCATACATCTTCGGGATGAACTTGTGAAGTTAGGATTTCATCTCCGTGGACCAGTAGTGCTAATACTAATCTGTAGCTTCCTTTTCACCCCACTTCCCTCTTCCACATGTCAGTTCACTGCTAGTAATCTTTTACATAACTTCCACTTTCATCTTCTTCGTCCCAGTACCACATTATTTTTCTGTGGTATTACCCCACCTACATCTTCTTTACTCCAGTACTCCAATAGCAATCCATTCCATGACCATGGCAATACCTTCAGCTGCCTAGTCCTTGTCCCAGTACCGAAATATTAGCCTATGCAATTACATTCACTTCCTCTTCCTCAACAAAGTACCTCAATAGGAGTCTGCTGCAATGCAACAAACTCACTCTTCCTCATGCCCCTATCCCATTAGTAATGTACTACATTACGCCCAACTTCCACTTTTGCATCCCAGTCGCCTAAGTAATCAGTGGCATTCCCACACAAACTTGCTTCATCATTCCACCTCCCTCTTCTGTGACATTGTACTGCAATTGTAGTGTGTTGCATTCCCCAAACCTCCCTCTTCCTTATGCCACTATCCCATTAGTAATATGTTATATTATCCCTTACTTTCTCATCGTCATCCTAGTACCCTACTAGTAATCTGTTGCAAATCAACACTTCTTCATCCCAGTACCTCATTTTTTATTGAATATATATATATATATATATATATATATATATATATATATATATATATATATATATATATATATATTTATGTGCCTCCTCCCTCTTCCTCGTCCCAGTACCTTATTAGTAATCTGTAGTATTCCTAGAACCCCCTCTTCCTCATGCTACTATCTAGCTACTAGTATGTTACATTAACCTCACCACAGTACCCTATTAGTAATCTGCTACATGAACATTACCCCCTCTTTCTCATCACTGTACTCCAAGACTCAAACTCTCTCTGCATCTTCCCAGCACCACCTTAGTAATCCATCGCATAACATCCATTACATAACACACACCTCCTTCTTCTTTATTCCAGTAGCCCTTTAGTATTTTATGGCATTATCCCAAATCCCATTTTCCTCACGCCAGTATACCAATAGTAATCAATTTCATGACCATGATATTACCTTCAGCTCCCTCTTCCTCATTCTAGTGCCTTAATAGTTGTCTATACAATTACATCCACCTCCCTTTCCTCAACATAGATCCCCAAGAGTAGCCATTTGTATTACCACAATGTCCTTCTTCCTCATGCCAGTGTCCCCTTAATAAAAGGTTACATTAGCCCCACCTCACACTGCCTCATCCCAGTATCCTATTACTAGTCTGTTACTTTATCATTGCCTCCCTCTTCCTCATCACAGTAGTCCATGACTCAAACTCGTATTGATCACAGAACCCCCTTAGTAAGTCAGCATGCCATCTAGTAAATACTAAAGAAGCACTTCCATGTAACTAAAACCCCACTGTTTATTAATCTGAAATGTGCTAACAAAGTGACCAATTTTAAAAAATGCAGTCCTTCTTACAAATTCCATCATTACAAATTAACGTACAAAAAAAATGTTCCCACATCAAAAAAATGTCAACATATAGACACACACTTAAATTAAACTCCAAAGAAAACATTGGGCAGGTAAACACAAGGGAGTCATACACTCACCATCCACAAAAACAATTCATAGAAAAGGCACAAGTAAGAGAAGAAATAACAGTACTTTTGCAAAGTACAAGCACACCAACCACCAGCATAACTGTTATTTCACCACCTTTGTCAAAAAAGAAAGTTAAACAATTACCTAAAACGATTTCAACAGACGATCATCTCCCAAAAAACACAATAGGCATCCGCACCATATCTTCCGAAGTCAATATAATACCAATAAAAAGAAACTGTTGCACATCACAAATCTCATAAATATTCTAAAAAGTCATGTTCCACACCTGTGAAACATCAAATAAATCTGGACGTAGAAGCAATATTTGACAGAACATTCAAACTAAAAGATAAATATGTATGCTAGTTTTAAACCAAATGAAACCATTAACAAACTTAAATTTAAAAGTACAAACTAAACTTAGAAACATGTTCAATGTCAATGTAAATGACTTCTGCAACATTTGTATTGGTGAATTGAAGAGATGTAAATGTATTGTCCAGAAGTGTAGAGCGCACGCACCAGCTATGAGAATCATGTAGTGGCGTAAGAGTCACGTGTAGGGGAATGTCATGATGCACGTACATTACACCTACAGTGCCACATGACAGAGAGTAGTGTGCTGCGCCAAGAAATATATGAGCGAAAACACATAATGAAGATGCAGTTCCAAGGCATTGATATACAGGGGTGTGAGAGCAAGGTGATTGTGAAGAATAATCACCCATGTAGCAATAATTGGGTTTTGTAATTATTTTCTAGAGCATATGTGTGCATGGGTTTTTGTCACATATGCACATCGGGTTTTGCTTAGTGCTTATAGGTATAGGTGGGGCATAATTAGGGCTTTTAGTTAGAGGTAATGGTAGCAGTAAAATAGAAGCATAATACGGATTAGTGTTATGCGTATTAATAAACCATAGTGCATCCATTTTGAAGCAGGCCTAAGGCATGCTTAATAGAAGCCATTATTATAGTTTAGTTAAGAGGCCACAGCGCACAGTAAAATTGAGTTTCTGCTGATTCAATGTAACAGTGGAGATCAGCTCACCAAGGTCGAGGCACACAGAGTAGCTAATTAATTGTTGCAAAGGGAAAATGTTCCCATGAGAGGAGGGCCTGATACCATTTGCAGTTCCACACAATACATTTTAGGAGCTATGGTAGTAAACACTATAACAATTGAGAATAAAATAGCAGAAAAGGACTTTCAAGCAATAGTGGTGCATGAGATTTTTCTAAACAGAGCTAGTACCAGGCGTGCAGAGGGAGGTGAGTGTAGGAGCTGGAAAGAGGAAGGGATCCTACCAGAGAGCTGGGACAAATTTGTTTGAGCTCAGCACTGTCATGCTGAAGCTCACATTATCCTTAAACAAAACACACGGTCCAATTAATTCATAGCTGAGTATCTATTATCTATTTGTATGTTGGACTGGGCCAACCAATTAAAGCAAAGAGTTTTCTGCTAGTCAGCAAAAAGTGATGTCATTATGGAGGGTGGTATTTTAGCATCATGATATCATGAAATGGGTGCTAAGTATTTTGTTTCAAGAAATGTCAGTCAAATAGAGGTGCCCCAATCTGTGGAATAATATAGGGACCTAATAATGTTCCAACAATACCTTTCTTTTGAACCGCCCCAAAATGTAATTAATGTGAATTATGTTAATTTGTGTCTAAATAGTATCAATGTTGTAGCCTGGCATGGGTGGAGTTCAGAACATGTCAACCAGTTCAGCTTGCAGGCTGTTCTGAAATTCTGTCTCCCAGCTATGGGGATTTAATAAATATGTGTTTATTCCTGCACAGTGTCTACATTGCCATGGAGTATTTTATCAGGTTATATTTGTAAAGTAGTCCCTCTTTACAGAATTGATTCACACTACTTAATGAAAAGGGATTTAGCCAAGAACAAACAGACCCAGTTGCCATAGATACATATAGCAGAGGCTTTGAAATATTACACAAAACTATTATGAAAAAAACACTTTTATTTAAAAATATTTCTAAACACATATTCAAACAAATCCTTCTCATGTCCAGACAGTTCATGCAATCTATTAATAGTCATGCAGCTCATTATGTAATATATGCCAACAGCTTTTCAAATATTTACAATTTCTAAAACAATATGTTACACTAATGACAAAAGTAGAATCAAAACTCTACAAAACATGTACTCCTGTACAGTGTGCAATCACACCGGATTACAAGGCCATTCCTTAGGCTGCATTTGAGGATCACCTTTCATCACATACAAATGTAAGCAACTCCCCATTCTACAATGTGCACTCCTGCGCATACATTGTACAGTGTTAACATTCCAGCTCTAAAATTAAAAAAACTCAATGACACTCATATGCAGCAACACAGAAGTCTTGCGACAAATTATCAACATACAAAATAAATATCTATGTACTGAAGTTAAACTCAAAAACACAACTAAATTACATAGTAGCAAGCAGTATCCTTCTTGCCAATACCTACAAGAAAGAAATAGCAAGGTTTCAAACAAACTCAGTTAAAATTCCAGACCGACTATGTTTCTGTTGCCATAGAAGTTTCTGCAAGCAAATTACAAAAACAGCAGATAGTTGCCACAAAATTGAAGACAATGAGGAATCACAATGGTTCTAACTGATCTTGTATCTGACCCCTCATTTTTATGCAGATATTGCATTGACAAGCATATTGATAACCAGATGTCATCTGAATCTATCGATAATAATATCGATTGCCACTTCCACATGCTCTCCAACTACTCAATCTATGTGAGAGTATTACAATTCAAACAGTACACACAGCACACCCAGTCCAAGCTATGATACAATTACAACCCAATACTGTTTATATTGCTACATTGTGAAAGGCATTGGTGGAAAGGTGGTACATTTACAATTATACATCAAAGTAAACAATGAAACTCTAGGATTAGGACTTCTGGTACATCAATCTTTAATTGTACTGGTGAAAGCTATGCTAACAAAGATTAAAAAATAGGGCAACGACTATTTGACTTAAACACAGTACACAAAGTAAAATAAGCCCTTGAGTATCTTAAAGAGAACAATCAATACGGCAAAGAATGAAGGTACAGCACAAAATAGTCAATTTGAACACGCTCATGCTAATGATATAAGAAACATGCTTGACCACTACACAATATGGCCACTATGTTCAAAAGACACCATGGAAGATACATTAGAAACATACCAAATGCATTAAGCCGAAAGGTCGCCAATGAGTGTATGGCGAAAGAGTTTAGAAGTACATTTTATCTACTCCTCTTCCCTTCAGGAAAAGGAGTAAGACATGATGACCTATAAATTCATTGCATCAGAGTATCATTGTCTCAGAATGTATTCTGCAGATCCAAGATACTGTCAAGACATTATATACATTTTCCTCTTTTGTTGGATAGTGAACTAGCAAATCTATGCTACAGAATTGCCCACAAATTAAATATAATTGAAATCCAATTGGCGCATATGTCAGCTAGTACAAACTTCAAAAGACATAAGGCAAAGATAAAGTGTTAGGAAATATGCATGGCATAAAAGAATGCGTGTTCTGATTTCAAGCTGTCATTCACTGCATGCTAAGGAACCTAGGTCCCCCCACATGGTTTGTTATAATCAATTTTGAAGGAAATGCTTAGGATTATTTTCCTCTGCAATGGAAACCAAAATAAAGAAGGTATGGACATAACAAGATCCTGTAAATGTTTCACAACTCTGCCATCAGTGTTTCATCACATTTTTTACACTTCACCATCAACAGAACATTTGGAGAAGTAGAACAAAACTTTTGGAGAAAAGAATGCCAATCTAAAGAAGAACCACATATTCATATGCTTTTGTGGATGTGAAATTCTCCTAAATTTGGTCATGATATTGATGAAACTGTTTTTCAATTTTATTGAAAAATGTATTAACTGGAACATCCCTACAGAAGTCATAAATAATGAGCTACAAGGGCAAATCTTACCTTTCCAATGACACAAGCATGACTAAAATTGTCAACATTGATATAGAAACACAGATATATACTTTACATATTGACATGTTTGATTCTCTAGACCAGTTTGTAACAAAGGTGAAGTAAACAGTTTTATGTCTGCTGTTAGCCACATCGTGAAATACAAGTCTCCAAAAAACACAGATACCAATAAAAAAGATGAAGCCTCCAAGTGCATACATGATTACAATCCTATCATTACATCCATGTGGAATGCTAATGCAGGCATTCAATGCATTGCAGAGAATTCAACTGGAGGTGCAAGCTATGTCACATCTCAACAAATCAGTAATAACTGAGCTAAAATACCTCTGGGGTGACATTTCATCTGAATAAACCCTTTCTCAAAAATTGTACAGATTTGGTATCAAAATACTTGCACATAGAGAATACGGATCATACAAAGCTCTAAATAGTTTAACAGGCACAGTCCTGTACAGAAAATCTAAAAGTATTTTATGTTTAAGCATACCTGCATCTTCATTGTGGAAAAGAGTATGATATGATATTTTATTTGTATCCAGCTCGCTCGTACACACGTGTTTCAGAGTGTGACTAGGCAAGGTAGGGGAACAGGGAGAACACAAAACAACAACTATCTTACTAGGCCCAGTGACATTGAGAACACACGAGTGCATGGGAAAGGGAAAAGGGAAAAAGTGCATGGAAGGGGGAGAGTGGAAAGTGCAGAGTAGAGGAGAGCAGATAAATAAATAATAAATCAAAATAAATATAAAATGGAGGCAATAAACAGTGGTAGTGCAGCCAGCAAGTGGCGAGTGCTGTGTTTATGGCAGCAGACTGGGTAAGTCTGATAAGTGCAGAAAAAGAAGGAAAAAGGGGGGCTGTTTGGGTACAGATACAGTCCACCAGTGCAAGGGGTGGCCAGGAGGCAGTGCAGGAGGGCGGCAGGGTGAGCAGGTACCTGGGCCCAGAGGAAAGAGGGTGGTCAGGTGCACAGTGCCAAGAGAGAGACGATCAGCAGGGGAGAGGGGGAAAGAAGGCAGAAGCAAAGAGGAAGGTCTTGAGGTGCTTCCGGAACTGGAAATGGCTCTCCTCAAGTTTTAGAGTGGCAGGGAGGCTGTTCCAGAGGGAGGCCCCAGCCGAAGATAGAGATCTACCCCCAGCTTGTTTCTTTGAAAAACGATTGTTCCGGAGGGAGTTATAGGTAAAGCAGCAATGAGCTCGAGAGGGGAGGTATTTGCAGAGGGATAGCTGAAGGTATTTTGGACCCAGGCCTCATAAAGCCTTGTGGACAATGCAGGGGGTTTTGCATTTGATCCTTGCATCCACTGGGAGGCAATGGAAAGATTTCAGAGCTGGAGAGATACAATCCCAGGGGTTAGGGCCAAGGAGGAGTCTTGCAGTCCTGTTCTGGATATGTTGCAAAGGGTGGATAGTAGAGGCTGGTATATTTCGAAAGAGGCTGTTACAATAGTCCAACCTAGAGAGAACCAGTGCTTGGGAGACAGTGAGCTTCTGAGGGAAGGAGAGGAAAGGCAGAGTACCTCTGAGGAGGTGCAGTAGGAAGTTTGAATTTTAGAGACCTCAGAGGTAAGGGCGGAGAAGGAACATGTGGAGTCAAAGATGACCCCAAGGGTATTAGCCTCGCAGGTAGGGGCAGGAGGGGGTCCAATTCCGGCCAGAGAGCGAGGGAAAAGGATGGAGATGGTGTGCCGATGAGGAGGATCTCAGTCTTGCTGGCATTCAGACAAAGATCATTTGTGGCACACCAACCTTGAATGTCAGTTAGGCAGTCAGAGATGAATGAGGGACAGGAGGGGGCCGATGGCACCCGGAAAATGGGTTGAGTGTTATCAGCATAGCACTAGAAATTTGAGCAGAAAATGGCAATGCAGTGGGCAAGAGTTGCCAGGTATTTTTTGCAAAGTCAGGGTTAGAGGTTAGACCCCTGGGCAACCCCACAGGTAGAGAGGAAGATAGATGATAGGAAGGACAACAGTTGGACCTGGGAGGGTTGATCAGAGAGGAAAGAGGTCAGCCAAGACAGAACCTGATCAGTGATACCCAGGTTATCATGGAGACGGTTGAGCAGGATGGTATTTTTTGTATTTGTATTTGTTTATTATTTGTATCACGCACCAAACCCTGAGGTAACTGGGCACTTGAAAAACTAAGTGGTTACATAGAAGTAAGGCAGGCAGATTACAATCCAATGTGGTGACAACAAGAGGGACCCTGGTTACAACTAAACAAAATGCTGAGCAGTATCATAAATAGACAGTGGTCCCATAACATAGTAGAGGCATCTTAGTGAGGAAGCTTATTGCTCTGCCAATTTTTTATAGTGGCTTTAAAGGTGAGGAAGGAAGGTCCTTCTGAGCAGGATGGGATGGCAGCTTGCACTGGGAAGCTGGCTCCTTCGACTGTTTTTAGATTGAATCTTGGTACCACAAGGTTGTGGGAGTGGGATGATCTGGAAGAACGTGTGGGTTGGTGTTTACAGATTTTGTCCACCCGGTATTTCGGGGCTGAGTTTTATAGGCATTTGTGAGTGATGGCCAGGGTGCGTAGTGTGATTCTGTCATGGATGGGATGCCCTCCCCGCGCCACTTAGAAATGAAGAATCCTACAATGTTTTCTGCAAACTGCTAAAAACCAACCTGTTCAACTAACCCCCAAACATGCATTTACAGATGTTGTCACTGCCACATGAACTGTACAAATAACATGCACATCTTCCCTCTTTGTATATAATGTTACTCTATGCCTTTTTTGTACTGCTCCTTGACTCACGCATGTATGTATTACGCAAAACCTTCTGTAACAGCGGCACAATGCCTCAGGGCCACTGTGCGCTATACAAATTCAAATAAATATATAAATAGGTAGCCAGTTGACGCTATGTCTGTGAGTGGAAATATGGCAATCTCTGGGAAGACTAAGTGTTGCTCTCAGAGAGTTATTCTGGAGTACCTGGAGTTTATTTAGATTGTGTTCAGAAGAACCCAGTAATAATGTGTTGCAGTAGTCAAGTTTAGATAGAGCAAGTGCTCTATCCAGCGTTAGGCAGCTGCTTGAATATAAGTAAGATGTACAGATATAGATCAGTTTGTTAGTGTAGGCCGGGGAAGACACCACACTGTTTACCTGTTTTCTCAGAGAAAGAGTTGAATCGAGGTAGACCTGGTGTGGTTGACTGTGTCGAAGGCAGCAGAGAGATCAAGAAGGATGAGGACAGAGGGAATGTTAGAGTCCAAGTTGGAGAGCAGAGCTTCATGGATGTTCAGGAGATAAGTTTCCGTGCTTCTGGCCGCTCTGAAGCCAGACTGGTGGTCATGGAGACAGCCAACAGAATCTGAATGAAGGTTAACGTGAGAGATGGCCAGCTTTTCCAGAAGTTTGACCAGAAAGGGGGTAATGGAAATCGGGCAATCGTTAGCTCGACAGGAAGGATCAGCTGTGGGTTTCTTGAAAAGAGGATGCACAAGGGAGTACTTCAGTGGGGAGGCTAAGGATCCTGAGGCAAAGGAGTGGTTGCAAAAATCAGAAAGGGCCAGAGCAAGGGTGTCAATGTGGTCCTTGATGGTTTTAGAGAGTACTATAATAATACCAATACAATACATACCTAGCCTGAGAAAATTCCTACAGCCAAGACAGCTTAATTTGATTTGATTTGATTTGTTTATTTGATAATGCGCACAAAACCCAAGGGTAGCCGGGCGCAGCAGGTACAAGGTTACTTAAGCTTAGGTTACATACAGAGTATAAAAAAACATAACAATGCGGTAAGTACATGTCAATACACGCCGTGTGGAAGAAAAAACTAACATATTACAGTTTTGAGAGAGTGTACAGGTAAAGGTGTGAGAGCAGAATCATTTTAGACAAGGGTATCGTGGTCGTTGGGTGCCACGAGAATTAATTGTCGTTAGTCCAGAGCCAGTTTTTTACCTTGCATCTGAAATTAGAGTAGGGTAGGTTAGCTCTCAGTGCAATGGGCAATGCGTTCCAGGCCTGGGCAGCTCTGACAGGGAAGCTTGCTCCGCCCGCTTTGGATCGTCTGAATCTGGGGGTTTCGAGCAGGTAGTGGTTAGTAGCCCTAGTGTGGTGACTGGATGATTTTCTAGTCAGTCTGGCCGAGATGTAGGGGGGAGCAGTGTTGTTGAGCCCTTTGTGGGAAAGCGATAGTGTCCTGAGCAGGACTCTGTCGCTAATTTTGAGCCAGTGGTGGTCTTTCCTAACGTTTGAAATATGTGCTTTATGGGGTATGTCAAGGGCTGCTCTAAGAGCGTTATTTTGGAGGATTTGCATTTTATTTATAATGGATTTGTTGGCACCTGCATAGAGGGCATTGCAATAGTCCAGTTTGGACATAACTAATGCATTGGCTAGCATGGTGTAGTTAGTTTTAGAGAGGTAAGGTCTACAGGTCCTGATTAATTTACAGGTGTACGCTGTAGAGGATGCCAGGGTGTTAACTTGTTTTTAAGAGATAAAGTGGAATCGAGGTAAAAGCCTAGAGTTTTTACCTCGGTGGCCATCTTGATTGTGTTACCATCTATGTTGAAATTGCGATAGTTGGGACTCAGTTTTTTTAGGTTGGAGTCGGACCCCAGTATTAATATCTCAGTTTTGTCGTCATTTAGGCAGAGGCCGTGGGAGGCCATCCATGCCTGAATGAGGAGGTAGATTTTGTTTACTAGAGCTGTGTCTTCGACAAAGTTGCCTGATAGAGGTATGAGAATCTGCGTATCGTCCGCATAATTCGTATAGGTTACCCCTAATTTGTCAAGTTTGTCGAAGAGAGGCTTAGTAAAGATATTGGGCATCATTACACGGAAGGCGGTGATCCAGGGTGCTATTAGCACCCTGGACCATGCCGGTAAATTACCGGCACCGCCTTGGCGGTAAGGGGATTTACCGCCCCATTCCAAGGTCGGTGGGGCGGTAAATCCCCCTTCCGCCATTGCCCTTCCCCATTCCCATTTCTGCCCCATAGGGCTCTATGGGAATGGGGAAGGCGCTAATTATGGCACCGCAATTTTGCGGTGCCGTAATTAGCTCCGAGGTCCCTTAGCGGGTTGGTTTTTAACGCCTGCAAAAAGCAGGCGTTAGAGCACCACCCCGCTAAGGGACCTCGTAGTACGGCGGTAAGGGTTAAAGGTCACCGTTGCCATTAACGGTGACCGTTAACCCTTACCGCCGTCCGTGTAATGAGGCCCATTGTACATTGTCGGGGAGACACATGAGCCTTGTGGGACACCACAAGTGATCTGGATTGGGTCCGCTGCTGCTACAGGGGAGAACACTCTCATTGTACGGTTGGCTAGGAAGGATTGTACCCATGCTATAGCTTCACTTGAGAAGTGAGCGGCAGACGCTAGATGGTTGCATAATACTGCATGATCCACTAGGTCAAAGGCCGCTGATAGGTCAAGGAGGAGGAGCATAGCTGTATTACCTTTATCCTTCAGCTCGTCGATTTGTGTCTTGAGGTCAATGAGGGCCGTTTCAGTACCGTGCAGTGGTCTGAAGCCAGATTGCCGTGAACCTAATAGTTGGTGCGTCTCCAAATAGTTTTGGATTTGGAGGTAGGCTACTCTGTCAATGATTTTAAGGAGAAATGGGACCGTAGTAATAGGCCTGTAGTTAGTGGGGATAGCTGGGTCAAGTGTCTGTTTTTTGAAAAGGGGGAGAACCCAGGATTCTTTGAGATTGGTGGGTACAGTGCTCGTGTTGAAGGAGGCATTGATATGTTTCAAGATGAAGGGTGCTAGATCTCTGGCTGCATCCTTGATGATTTGCGCAGGGCAACTGTCACCTTGGCAATTCGACGGTTTAAGGGACAGAATGACCTTTTCAGTTTCCAATATAGAGATATTGGTAAACCTGAAGGGTTTACCGTTATTTTGGGTGGGTGTGCTGGGTAACTCCTTCAATGGGGTGGTGTGAGCTCCACAAGGGCTCAAAGAGGCTTTTTTCTTAGCAATTTCAGATTGAAGGGTTGTGATTTTATTTGCTAGAGCATTTTGGGTACTAGTGCACCAGGATTTGTCCTTGGGGACATTGTCTGTAGGGGCAATAGGATTTTCCAATTCACGAAGAATGGTGAAGAGCTCTTTGGAGTTAGAGTTGGCTTTACTGATTCTATCATTGAATTAATCTTTTTTCGTTTGAATAATTTCCTTTTTGTATTTTTTGGCAAAGTTAGCAAGTGTGGTTTTATTGTCAGCAGAAGGAGTATGCCTCCAAATAGCTTGGAGTTTGCGTTTTTGGATATGCATTTCTTTGAGATGGGGGGTGAACCAAGAGTTAATGTGAGTTTCACGTTTACTTTTATGGAGTTTGGTAGGGGCAATCAAGTCTAGAGCTTTGGTCATGGAGTTGTTAAATGATTCAACTAACTCACTAGGGTTGGATTCATTAGAACTAGCTGTGAGAGTTGGTAGGAGAAGTGGAAGTAGTTTTTCAGCTGTGATTTCTTTTTTACTTCTTGTTGGCATGGGGGGTGCTATTTTATTCTTATTAGGTTTGGGAGGTTCGATTTTGGCTGTAAAGCATATAAGATAATGGTCAGTCCATATTTGAGGTAGGATACTAGAGATGGTGATGTTGCAGTTGTGGTTGGCTATCCAGTCTAGTGTACGTCCTTTTGTATGTGTAGGAACTAGGACATTTTGGGTAATGTCGTGATTGACTAGAATGGATTGGATTGCTTGGGCTTGTTTGTCTTCAGCGTCATTAAAGCCTAGGTTAAAGTCACCTAGTGGAAGGAGCTGAGTGGAGTCTTTAATGCTGTCAGTGAGGAGGCTGGATAGGTCTTCCTCAAAGTTGCCTAGTGGACCTGGTGGTCTGTACAAAAGTATTGTTAGTGTGCTGTTATTTGAGATAGGTATTTTAGCTGAGAGAAGTTCACACGATGTGAAAGCTGGGTGTGGGGCGAGTCTGGCAGCTAGATGTGTTTTGGTTATGATAGCCAGGCCGCCTCCTCTGGTGTTAGGTCGGTCGACTCTTAGGATATTGAAATTATCTGGTATGGCAGTTGAGAGGGCAGGACCAGCTGCATCATGGAGCCAGGTTTCAGTGACAGCAAGGATATCTAAATTGTCCATAGACAGTATGTCAGCTATTTCGGTATTGTGTGCTATAAGGGACCTAGCATTAATAAGGGCTCCTGATAGTGTTGGACTTATCGTGTTATCTTTGGCAGATCTGGGATTAGGGTGGTTAGGTCTCCTCTGTTTGTAGTATAGGTAATCAAGTGGTTCAGGATGATTTATCGTCGCAGGGTCCGGGAGGTTAGGATTAATGGCAGTGGAGGTGCGCGTGGGTACTGGTGGATTGGTTCTTTTATTTTTGATGTCATAAAGTCGTGGGAGCCTAGCTCTAAGTCGCAGGTTTCTCTCTTGCAAGTTGCAGGGTGTAGAGTTGGTAAGGGCCATTGTTATGGTGATGGTTAGAAGAGTCCAGGCTATGGTACCGCGTGTGTGTGAGAAGCAGGTAGTAGCGTACATATTGTGGGAGTGGCAAGATAGTCCCTGTATTTGGCAAGTCCGGTAGGGACTGGGGTGCAGACGTACTATCAATCTAGGTTGGAAGATCCTGTTAGTATCTGTAAGGCGGATATGCTACAGCAAGGGTTCAGACTTGGAGAGTCCTAATCGTGGCTAATATGCAAACATATTACAACATGGCGCCTAGGATTGAGAGTCCTAATCATGGCTAATAATGCATATATACTGGGGCATGGCACCTAGAGATTGACAAAGGCATAAGGTACAGCACAATTTGAAGTGGTCTGAAAGCGACCATAAGGCACAACACAATTTAAAGTGGTCTGAAAGCGACCATAAGGCACAACACAATTTAAAGTGGTCTGAAAGCGACCATAAGGCAAAACACAATTTGAAGTGGTCTGAAAGCGACCATAAGGCACAACACAATTTGAAGTGGTCTGAAAGCGACCATAAGGCACAACACAATTTAAAGTGGTCTGGGGCGACCATAAGGCACAACACATTTTAAAGTGGTCTGAAAGCGACCATAAGGCACAACACAATTTAAAGTGGTCTGAGACGACCATAAGGCACAACACAGTTGAAAGTGGCGAGTGTACTCAGGCCACACAGCCATACACAGGTATGTGTATGTGACAAAGATGTAGTACGGGTGTTGTGAGACCAAGCAGCAATGTACAAGTGTACCAGTGTCAATGTTCAAGCAGCATGAGAAGAGTGACTTGAAGTCAATTACTAGTAGCAGTGTGAACAAACAGTGCAACAAGGTTACAGTAACGGTCTGGGTAGTATGCTGGTGGTGAGCTTCTTACCCTGAATAGGTGCATGCATAATCAGGATGTTGTAGGTGGGTTCCAGGAGGAGCAGAAGACCTGGCACTCGGCACTTTGTGGTTCCGAGACAAAAGGCACTTTTTACGGAGAAGGGTGGCAGCAGGTGGATGCCTGTGATGGAAACAAGTCCAAATAGCAAGGTTCGATAGGGGCGAGCGCCTCGCGCCTCTCAGCAGCGAACAGGGGCAAACAGGGCAGCTTGGCCTTATAGTGGCCTTGGGGTGGCCGCCGGCTATTCCGCCTGCCGGCGGAAGTTCCTGTTTATGTAAAGCAAAGACGCGTTGCCTAGCAACAAAGTTGAGGCCGAGCCTCGCTTTCATCCCGCATCGCGCCCGACATTTTGTTTTTATTGTAATGTCGGCGCGTGCGGGTTGTGGGCCAAAAGGTGGGTAAACATGCAAGTGAGGCACTGCAGTAGTGGCAGGAAGTGTCCAGGAGGGGTGCGAGCAGGGGATTCCACTGGATGGCACACCTGGAGTCCTGGCTGTGCCTCGGTGTGTGCTAGGGGCTCCTGCCCGTTCCGACGGTGCAGAGGTGGGGGCTCCTGCCCGCTCCGAAGGTGCAGAGGTGGGGGCTCCTGCCCGCTCGCCGGAAGGTTAATGAAATAATCTTATTGAAACATGCAATCCAAAAGGTAGCCCTTCTTTTGAAAACATGTATTTGTATGAAAAGCACAAAATTACACATGCAAAAATAATGTTATCCAAAATGAAGCAGCTGGCAAATATTCAGTTTTAAATTGTGAATTAAATCTACTAAGACTTTCAAAATCCACTCTAATTAATCTTGTTACACTATCCTTTAAATCTGCAGACCACAAAGAATAGTTACAGATATGCAAACCTTAAAGAAAAAGAAAGAGATATTAGATGAGCAAGACACATTGGAAGCTCCATTCAAAGTAACAGCAAGCAGAATTACACATGAGAGGTTTAAACAATACACAGAAATGTTAAAATATCAGCGTTATCAAGAATAAAGATACAAAGAGAAATTGGTAAAGGAACCCTTAAAAGTACCAAAAACCCATTTGGAGCACAGATTCAAAATAGAGCAGAAATAGCAAAGACTGAAGTAGAAAACACTCTGGTTCAATTAAAGCAATCAGAACAAGATGTATCAGTGCTCAGATCTCAGTTAAATGATTAACAACTCAGCACTGAAGACATTTAGAATAGATGACACCATGGATTGCACAATGTGTGTACATGGACCAATGAATACAAAACATGCAATCAAAATAATTACAGACATCTGCCCTTGTATATTAGTGGTGAAGCTGGTTGTGGCAAAACCTTTCTAACTATAATAATGTGTATATTTGAAAAACAGACAACCTTGCAGCCTGTGTAACAAACCCCACAGGTCTAGTTGCTTACATGAGAGGGGTAACATTAGAACCAACCACTACTCCTCTCAGATGAGCACCAACACGAATTAGAATATACCAAATTGACTGCGGCAGCTGTATTTCAATTACAGAGAATTCTATGACAAAATCAAGTTGTACTAATAGATGAAGTAAGCATGTTTCTCTCCTAATGCTAGCCTTAATCTATAAATGAAAGAAGTCTTTAAGAATGGATATGAAGAACTCGTTGGATGAAAACATATAAGTGTGTGTATTAACTTCCTTCAGACAACACCAGTCAAAGGTAAGACCATATTCCAAATATGAGGTTACATAAAATGCTGTAAAACACTTGGCAGCATAGTGAATGTTAATTGATAGAATCACTTTCACTACAGAGAATGTGTATGAAATAGGGATCAGTCAGCAGAGCCAACATATGTTCAAATTCTAAAGAGCATAACAATTGGTGTGCTTACTGATCATGCAAAAGTATCCATAATAAAATACTTTTGCATGAACTGCATGGAAAAAAACACATCAGGATCTCAAGTAATGCTACAATTAACACAGTAATATGAGAAATGTGTATGTTTAATATCAACTCTTGGAAATGGTGCCCAATTTTACGACACAGCACAGAAAAATTAAAGGCAAACCGTACTCCACATTAACTGCATGCTCAAATGGATGTCTGTGGCACAACACTCAACAAGCCATGGCACACCTAAATATCCTAGTAAAATCTGCATCAAACATAGCTGGCTTGGTTAAAGTATTAACTCTATATGTCAACTGCAGAGTAATGATAAAGCACATCTTTGACATTAATCAATGTTTAGTTAATGGAGCATTGGGAACACAGTACACAAAGTAAAAGTAGCCCTTCAGTATCTTAAAGAGAACAATCAATACGGCAAAGAATGAAGGTACAGCACAAAATAGTCAATTTGAACACGCTCATGCTAATGATATAAGAAACATGCTTGACCACTACACAATATGGCCACTATGTTCAAAAGACACCATGGAAGATACATTAAAAACATACCAAATGCATTAAGCGAAAGGTCTCCAATGAGTGTATGGCGAAAGAGTTTAGAAGCAAACTTTTATCTACTCCTCTTTCTTTCAGGAAAAGGAGTAAGACATGATGACCTATAAAAATCAGTGCATCAGAGTATCATTGTCTCAGAATGTATTCTGCAGATCCAAGATACTGGCCCTCATTACGACCCTGGCGGAAAGTAACTGACCTGACCGCCATAGCTTAAATAGCGTTTCCGCCATTGCACGACAGAGTAAAGTGCGGCTAATTCTGACCCATCGGGCACGAGCACTACGCCATGGCAGAAGTGCAAAGTCCGCGATGGCGGAAATGTCCCCAAAACGCCCCTCACCACCGTCGTACGGCGCCCTAGGTGCAATTCCGCCACCCATCATAGCGGTCACCGTAATGAGCGGTAATCGCAAAATACGGTGACCGTAAATATACGGAAACGGAAGTAAAAACATGGGCCCGGAACGGGAAACAGCACGCCGTACACCTATAAAATCAGAATCCCAACACAACCATCAAAAATCCTACCCTGAGACACATCCCAACCCGTTAGCCACCCTAGTGAAAACAATAAAAATGGGAAAAGTTGCGAAAAAAGCGTGCGACCGCAAGCGGCAGGTCCACTTCTCCCATGAGGAACTCACAGTGCTCACAGAGACCCTCCAGGAGAATGCTGCCGTCGTCTTCTCGACGCAAATGACCAGGACGGCACTTGCGAACAAGAAGGCCATATGGGCCCATGTGGCACAGCGGGTAAGTGCGGTGGGGACCGCACCCCGCAACCCACAGCAATGCAGAAAGCGATGGGACGACTTGCGGATACGCGTACGGAGCATACTATCAGCCAACCGTAACATTGCCACAGCTACCGGGGGAGGATCGGAATCACCCATCAAGTTGACCCCCTGGGAAGAAATCTGTGCCTCCACCATTGGAATGGAGAGTATAGAGGGAGTCGGAGGGATGGAGAAAGGAGTGCAGACATCCGAAGAATCAGGTAGGTGGGCCAAATAAAACAATGCTAAATCCACAATGTCCAATCATGTGAAGTACCATGTGTCCACATAGTGCAACAGAAACACATGTCCAGGAGAACGTCCACATACATTGGCCTGATAGCGCACTTTAAAAGTCACTTTAAATACATAAATAATTAAAAATCCTAAAAACACCCTCTACACGTGCAGCATGCACACCCTAACTGCAGGCTGCAAAACAACTGCATCCTCAATCCACACAAAAATGAAACCACCTCCAAGGCCCTGACCCAAATCACCCTCAGGTACCACCCCGATGCATGTGATACATTGCCATTCCAATTTCCACAGACCCATAAATAACGCTCGCCCTCCTTTACTCCAACACAGGGTCCGATTCTAACGACGAGCTTCAGGACACCCCTACCAGCACACCTGCAAAGAGGGTCAAGACCAACGGCCAAAGACCCTCCACCTCAGCTGCACGGATCAAGACACGGCAGCAGCACAAATCAAGTGGCAGCACACAGGAGGGGACTTCAACAGGCACCCCAGCAGCCAGCATGCCCACAACAGCAGCACCACAGGTCCCCCCAATGGATGCCACAGAAGGCACTGCTTCTGGTGGCAGCAGCACCATAGGTGACACTGCATTAATGGCAGCATGCTCCGACACAGAAAACGGTGCTGTCGATGTAGGATCCATCCATGACCTGTCTCAATCCCCCTGTTTGTTTCATCCCGTACACCATGAGGATACCACGCAGGGGCACCCACAAGACGACGACTGGCCATCCCCCACAAGCCCTGTGGCAAGGCAACATGAGGTGATCAGCCCCTCTGTGACACCACCGCAAATGGGCATGGCCCAGCAGAGGCAACAGTCTCTCCACCAGGTGATCGTGCAACAGCAGCAACTGGCCACGCTCCTCAAGGAGCATGCTGATGAATGTGGGGGTACTAAGGCAGCCATAGAAACATCAACTGAGACACTTAGGTCAGAAATGGAGAGAAGCACAGAGACACTAAGGGCACAAATGGAGAGAAGCACCGAGAGCCTGAGGGTACAAATGGAGAGAAGCACCGAGAGCCTGAGGGGGGAACTGCATGCGACGTCCAAAGACGTATGTGCTGAACTTGCCGCTGTGCGCCGTGTGCTCACTGAGCTCTCACAAACCCTTAGGGACATGCATGGACGTGAGCAGGCAGAGACATCATCCGTTGCAAGTTCCGTCCAGGGCAGCCCCCAACGTAGATCTGGGAGGAACCTGCGCTCCACAGGCAGGGGTGCCCCTGATACCCGGAGAGGGGGCTTGCAATAGTGTCTGCCCACTGACAATGAGCATCTTTGGACACTGGTGTTCGGGGGGGAGGTAGGAGGGTGGAGGGGGTGTGTTGGGCTTTCTTGGGTGGCGGGTCGATGGGGTGTGTAACATAATTTCACATATGCTATAAACATTTCACAATCATCCAATGAGATGTGTGGACATTGATCTTTGTGTACGAGGCCTTTATAGGCGTACAGTCCATATTGTGCATGTTCCAGACACACACAGTGCCACAAGTCCCGTGTCCATGTATCAGCCACCAGGCGTGAGTGCTAGAAGCATGAATCTATGAGAATCTGACGAATTTCACGGCCCTCCTGTGCCTCGCGGACTCCTTGAGGTGCTCCCACATCCCCACCCTCATCATGACCATCTTCAGGTGCTTGCAGTTCTGCGTCAGGGGTCATGGGCACATTTCTACGTACGCACATGTTGTGTAGCATGACACATGCCATGACCATCTTTGCAACCTTCTCATGGCGGTACAGGAGTGCCCCGCCAGACCTGCTGAGGCAGCGGAAACGAGCCTTCAGTAGGCCGAATGCCTGTTCTATGACTACACGGGTACGTGAGTGGGCATGGTTGTAGTCCTCCTCATGCTGGTTCTGTGGGTTCCGGAGTGGTGTAAGGAGCCATCTCTTCAGTGGATACCCGGCATCACCTGTATGTGGACAATAAAGGATGTTTGTGGAATGACATTGCTACGTACGCATCCCCCCCCCTTCCTGCCAGGTCATTGCCGCATCACATACCCCACATTATCATGCATGAAATGAGACTCACCGAGTAGCCAGGATCTGTTCCCTGCGTGTCGCTCCATGTAGCGTGGTATTGTAGAGTTCCTCAAGACCATAGAATCATGGGTTGATCCAGGAAATCGGGCACAACAATGTGTAATGATCCTGTTGGAGTCACACACCATTTGTACATTAAGAGAATGATATTGTTTTCGGTTGCGGTACTGGGCCTCCATGGCATGTGGCACAACCAATTCCACATGGGTGCAGTCGATGGCACCAATGCAACCCGGTATGCCGGCAAGTGCATGGAATCCTACTTTTGTGTTCGTAATCTCCTGCTCCGAGCGTGGTAAAGAGATGTAGTCGTCTGCGTGCTTCAGGAGGGCATCGAGCACTTGCGATAGTGTCCGTGACAACAGTGGCTGTGAAATGCCATGCAACTGTCCGACTGTGTGCTGGTAGGTGCCTGTGGCCAGGAAGTGTAGTACAGACACCACCTTCAGTAGGGGTGGGATGGCGGTTGGGCTATCTATCATGCTGGCAAGGTCAGCGTGTGTCATGTCCACAATGGCGGTTATGGTGTCCCGGTCCAAACGGTAGAGGGTGTGGATCTGCTCATCATTGAGGTTGAACGGATGAGCTCGGAGGCGTGGGATTGCGGGCTGCCTGCGTGGTGGTAGTGGCTGTGCTGGTGGGCCTTGCTGGCCCTGCCTTGCCCTCCTCCTCCTCCTGCGTCTCCTCTGTGCGGCCGGTTGTTGTAGTAGTTGGTGTTCGTCTTCTTCTTGAAGTTGGAGTACTTGCAGTGCTATCAGGTCCCCAAGGGCCAACATCGCTAGTCCTGCCGGTAGCATTTTGGAGTGGGTGTGGTTGTGGGAGGGGGTTGGCTGTGCAATTTATGTGTTTTCAGGCAGTATAGCCTCCACCTGTGGTGATTCATTCCACCTGTGCAAGCTGCAATCCCCTTTGGGCGAGCACGTCCCGCACACAACGCTGCAATTCGACGCATGGCATCTTGCTATTACAATCATGTATTTAATCCCGATGGCAGTGGAATATTGGTTCATATGTTCATTCTGCTATGGTCCCATTGTTTCACATACTATCTTTACAGTCGCGAACAAACTTGTGAAGGGTCAGTGGAATGTAGTACTCGATTAACGCTGGACCCTCATGCAGCACTGTACCGAGGTTCACCGACGGGCGGGGCGTCCCATTTGTGAGTGAAGCCAGTTGCCATTTTCACACACTGCCGCACTACATGGATGAATTTGTGATTTCAAGCGGTCACAGATGCCTTTTCGACGTGATGTTGCAAATGAGGAATTCGAAGGACAGCGCTTTCGGTTTTCAGCTAGCGGCGAGGAGACGCCCACAGGTCTGACTGCAGATATAAAGTTCTATTGTTTAATGTCCTTCGGACAGGGGCCATGGCGAGAATGCAATGATTGATATGAATAGTATGGGATGCGCAATAGCGTAGTGGACGATAAGGCAGGACGTTCCCAAATACATGTTACTTCACAACACTAGAATTCCGGGCTGGAGCACAGTGGATTTTGCAGACTGCATTACGCACAGACTCAATGGAAATTTCACATGTTATGTGAGTAAATGATCAGGCGTTTTCATACCGGGATGAGGGTATGATGTATGGATGCATGGACAGATGATTTAATTGAGAGTTTGCCATGTACATGGCTTTTTGGAATCTATCCACTTCCCCTGCGCTATGTGATGCAGAGCTGCCATAGTGGGACCATCGTCTATCTGCCCTTGTTGAACCCTCCCTGTCTCGACGCGCCTTCAAACACTTGTGTCTATGCACGTTACTAATCCCATCTAATGGATTCTGTTTTAACAGACGCATGCACACAAAGACTCGTTTGTAATAGTGTATTCACCTCGATTTATATAGTTATGATTCGCAAGTGATTTTTGGGTGGGAATAATCCTTTTGAGTGGGCTAACATGCATATGGCTGTAGATTTAGTGTGATCATTGAAGTGAGTAATTCAAATTAAGTTCTGATGCCCATACCATTCTTTTTCATTTCATTTGGGTGACAGGTATCTCCTCCCCTTTTGCCGCTGCCATCTGTATGCCACTCCTGCAGATGGCTTTTACTCCCGACACCTGCTGCTTCGTGTTAATCAGTGGAGCACCATTACGATCTTATGGGACGATCGCCAATGGGCCACATGCCCTTACGCAGTACTAGTGGCTAGGAGCAACATATTGACCTTTCAGCTGGACTAGTGCCTACCTAATGGGACGGCCCTGCGGTTCTAGGCGCTTCCATGTTGCCTTTTTGAACGTGAATGTAGCCCCTGTGTACCATGAAGGAACAGGGCGTCACACAAGCAGAAGCTGGTCATTTATTGCGGATGCAGCCCACAATAATGAAATATATTTTGGAGTTCATGACCTAATAGCTGTATGGGCTTGGTGATTTTGTTGTGCATTAAATTTCTATTATGATATTAACCGTGTAGCGTTATTCTTTGCAAGTAATGTAGCATATTCCTATTTGTGGAGCGATGTATTGTGAGAAGATCTGCATTGGGTTCCGGCTTCTGAGTATAGTTGCGTGGTACTGTACTTGGCGCGTTTGCCTACGAAGCCCAGTGAGCTCAGGGATAGGGGCTGCCATTATGACTGTTTTAATGATGTCATGCTCAGGGGCGGGGGATTAGCTTTTGTGTAACAGATGCCGGTCAGCCAGGTGGATTGGTGGAATGATGTGATTATCAGAATATGGCTGGTCACAGGTGCCTGTGTTTGCGTGCGTTTCTTGGAGGGAGACTGAGGTCATGTCCATTGGAATAGCTTCTGTATTCGTGCCATCTGTGCCCTGCAGCTCCCATTGGCCCCTCTTGAGATGGGCCTGGCTGCTCAGTCACTCTGCCAGCTTGTGTGGTACATGCTTGTGCTGATGGTTGGTTTGTTTACTGGCAAGAGTACAGGGCTGGTGCAGTCTCCCTCAGGTTACTGCTTTGAATGTTGCCTTACACTGGTGTCAAGCGATGGGGGCCTGTTGTTGTTTTGTCTCATATTTCAGTTCATATTGCTGTACTTGAACCTTCACATGCCTGTGCTGCATCAGTACGGCAATGGTGACATGGCAAATATGGATGGCCACTCACAAGGCACTTGGAGCCCCTACATTCATTTGTTCGTTGGCATGCATGGGTGACTTGTACATTTCACTGGTTGCATTGTGTAACTTCATTGCACCTACGAGGAGTTGTGCAATGTGGCCAGGGAGTGGTGTACAGGCACTCAGTAGGGCCATTTACGGTTGGTTCGCGTTGCCATACTTCTCACCATGGCGGAATGGTACTTTCCGCCATGCTTGATGGCGTTAGGTAAATGTCCGCTAGGGTCAGAATTCGCGTACCGTTGCGCCATGGTGGTAATTACGGTTTCGCATTGGCGCGCGTGCGCGTACTTGGTGCAGTTAGCGTTGGCGTTCACTACGGTGTCGCTAATGGCATCGTACTTTACGGTGACGGGTCATAATCGCACCGAGCGCTATTCGATGGCGGTATTGCATTTCCGCCATCGTTTTTCGATTTCCGCCAGGGTCGTAATGAGGGCCACTGTCAAGACATTATATACATTTTCCATCTTTTGTTGGATAGTGAACTAGAAAATCTATGCTACAGAGTTGCCCACAAATTAAAAATAATTTAAATCCAATTGGCGCATATGTCAGCTAGTACAAACTTCAAAAGATATAAGGCAAAGATAAAGTGTTAGGAAATATGCATGGCACAAAAGAATGCGTGTTCTGATGTCAAGCTGTCATTCACTGCATGCTAAGGAACCTAGGTCCCCCCACATGGTTTGTTATAATCAATTTTGAAGGAAATGCTTCGGATTATTTACATGATTTCCTATGCAATGCAAACCAAAATAAAGAAGGTATGGACATAACAAGATCCTGTAAATGTTTCACAACTCTGCCATCACTGTTTTATCACATTTTTTACACTTCACCATCAACAGAACATTTGGAGAAGTAGAACAAAACGTTTGGAGAAAAGAATGCCAATCTAAAGAAGAACCACATATTCACATGCTTTTGTGGATGTGAAACTCTCCTAAATTTGGTCATGACATTGATGAAACTGTTTTTCAATTTTATTGAAAAATGTATTAACTGGAACATCCCTACAGAAGACATAAATAATGAGCTACAAGGGCAAATCTTACCTTTCCAATGACACAAGCATGACAACAATTGTCAACATTGATATAGAAACACAGATATATACTTTATATATTGACATGTTTGATTCTCTAGACCAGTTTGTAGCAAAGGTGAAGTAAACAGTTTTATGTCTGCTGTTAGCCACATCGTGAAATGCAAGTCTCCAAAAAACACATATACCATTAAAAAAGATGAAGCCTCCAAGTGCATACATGATTACAATCCTATCATTACATCCATGTGGAATGCTAATGCAGGCATTCAATGCATTGCAGAAAACTCAACTGGAGGTGCAAGCTATGTCACATCTCAACAAATCAGTAATAACTGAGCCAAAATACCTCTGGGGTGGCATTTCATCTGAATAAACACTTTCTCAAAAATTGTACAGATTTAGTATCAAAATACTTGCACATAGAGAATACGGATCATACAAAGCTCTATATAGTTTAACAGGCACAGTCCTGTACAGACAATCTAAAAGTATTTTATGTTTAAAAATACCTGCATCTTCATTGTGGAAAAGAGTATGACATGATATTTTATATGTATCCTGCTCGCTCGTACACAAGTGTTTCAGAGTGTGACTAGGCAAGGTATGGGAACAGGGGAGAACACAAAACAACAACTATCTTACTAGGCCCAGTGACATTGAGAACACACAAGTGCATGGGAAAGGGAAAAGGGAAAAAGTGCATGGAGGGGGGAGAGTGGAAAGTGCAGAGCAGAGGAGAGCAGATAAATAAATAATACATAAAAATAAATAGAAAATGGAGGCAATAAACAGTGGTAGTGCAGCCAGAAAGTGGCGAGTGCTGTGTTTATGGCAGCAGACTGGGTAATTCTGATAAGTGCAGAAAAAGAAGAAAAAAGGGGGCTGTATGGGTACAGATACAGTCCACCAGTGCAAGGGGTGGCCAGGAGGCAGCGCAGGAGGGCGGCAGTGTGAGCAGTTACCTGGGCCCAGAGGAAGGAGGGTGGCCAGGTGCACAGTGCCAAGAGAGAGCCGGTCACCAGGGGAGAGGGGGAAAGAAGGCAGAAGCAAAGAGGAAGGTCTTGAGGTGCTTCCGGAACTGGAAATGGTTCTCCTCAAGTTTTAGAGTGGCAGGGAGGCTGTTCCAGAGGGAGGCCCCAGCCGAAGATAGAGATCTGCCCCCAGCTTGTTTCTTTGAAAAACGATTGTTCCGGAGGGAGTTATAGGTAGAGGAGCAAAGAGCTTGAGAGGGGAGGTATTTGCGGAGGGATAGCTGAAGGTATTTTGGACCCAGGCCTCATAAAGCCTTGTGGACAATGCAGGGGGTTTTGCATTTAATCCTTGCAACCACTGGGAGCCAATGGAAAGATTTCAGAGATGGAGAGATACAATCCCAGGGCTTGAGGCCAAGGACAAGTCTTGCAGTCCTGTTCTAGATATGTTGCAGAGGGTGGATAGTAGAGGCAGGTATATTTAGAAAGAGGCTGTTACAATAGTCCAACCTAGAGAGAACCAGCACTTGGGAGACAGTGAGCTTCTGAGGGAAGGAGAGGAAAGACAGAGTACTTCTGAGGAGGTGCAGTAGGAGGTTTGAATTCAGAGGTATGGGCGGAGAAGGAACATGTGGAGTCAAAGATGACCCCAAGGTTATTAGCCTCGCAGGTAGGGGCAGGAGGGGGTCCAAGGGAAGCTGGCCAGAGAGCGAGGGAAAAAGATGGAGATGGTGTGCTGATGAGGAGGATCTCAGTCTTGCTGGCATTCAGACAAAGATCATTTGTGGCACACCAACCTTGAATGTCAGTTAGGCAGTCAGAGATGAGTGAGGGAGAGGAGGGGGCCGAGGGCAGCCGGAAAATGGTTTGAGTGTTATCAGCATAGCACTGGAAATTTGAGCAGAAAACGGCAATGCAGTGGGCAAGAGTTGCCAGGTATTTTTTGATAAGTCAGGGTTAGAGGTTAGACCCCTGGGGAACCCCACAGGTAGAGAGGAAGATAGATGATAGGAAGACCCCAGCTGGACCTGGGAGGGTTGATCAGAGAGGAAAGAGGTCAGCCAAGACAGAACCTGATCAGTGATACGCAGGTTATCATGGAGACGGTTGAGCAGGATGGTATTTTTTGTATTTGTATTTGTTTATTATTTGTATCACACACCAAACCCTGAGGTAACTGGGCGCTTGAAAAACTAAGTGGTTACGTAGAAGTAAGGCAGGCAGATTACAATCCAATGTGGTGACAACAAGAGGGACCCTGGTTACAACTAAACAAAATGCTGAGCAGTATCATAAATAGACAGCGGTCTGATAACATAGTAGAGGCATCTTAGTGAGGAAGCTTATTGCTTCACCAATTTTTTATAGTGGCTTTAAAGGTGAGGAAGGAAGGTTCCTTTCTGAGCAGGATGGGAATAGAGTTCCATCGTTTGGCAGCTTGCACTGGGAAGCTGGCTCCTCTGGCTGTTTTTAGATTGAATCTTGGTACCACAAGGTTGTGGGAGTGGGATGATCTGGGAGAACGTGTGGGTTGGTGTTTACAGATTTTGTCCACCCTGTATTTCGGGGCTGAGTTTGTTAGGCATTTGTGCGTGATGGCCAGGGTCCGTAGTGTGATTCTGTCATGGATGGGATGCTCTCCCCGCGCCACTCAGAAATTAAGAATCCTACAATGTTTTCTGCAAACTGCTAAAAACCAACCTGTTCAACTAACCCCCAAACATGCATTTACAGATGTTGTCACTGCCACATGAACTGTACAAATAACATGCACATCTTCCCTCTTTGTATATAATGTTACTCTATGCCTTTTTTGTACTGTTCCTTGACCCACGCATGTATGTATTACGCAAAACCTTCTGTAACAGCGGCACAATGCCTCAGGGCCACTGTGCGCTATACAAATTCAAATAAATAAATAAATAGGTAGCCAGTTGGCGTTATGTCTGTGAGTGGAAATATGGCAAGATTTGGGAAGACTAAGTGCTGCTCTCAGAGAGTTATTCTGGAGTACCTGGAGTTTATTTAGATTGTGTTCAGAAGAACCCAGTAATAATGTGTTGCAGTAGTCAAGTTTAGATAGAGCAAGTGCTCTATCCAGCGTTAGGCAGCTGCTTGTATATAAGTAAGATGTACAGATATAGATCAGTTTATTAATGTAGGCCGTGGAAGACGCCACATTGTTTACCTGTTTTTTCAGAGAATGAGTTGAATCGAGGTAGACCTGGTGTGGTTGACTGTGTCGAAGGCAGTAGAGAGATCAAGAAGGATGAGGACAGAGGGAATGTTAGAGTCCAATTTGGAGAGCAGATCTTCATGGATGTTCAGGAGATAAGTTTCCGTGCTTCTGGCCGCTCTGAAGACAGAGTGGTGGTCATGGAGACAGCCAACAGAATCTGAATGAAGGTTAAGCTGAGAGATGGCCAGCTTTTCCAGAAGTTTGACCAGAAAGGGGGTAATGGAAATTAGGCAATAGTTAGCTGGACAGGAAGGATCAGCTGTGGGTTTCTTGAGAAGAGGATGCACAAGGGAGTACTTCAGAGGGGACGGTAAGGATCCTGAGGCAAAGGAGTGGTTGCAAAAATCGGCAAGGGCCGGAGCGAGGGTGTCAATGTGGTCCTTGATGGTTTTAGAGAGTACTATAATAATACCAATACAATAAATACCTAGCCTGAGAAAATTCCTACAGCCAAGACATCTTAATGAAATAATCTTATTGAAACATGCAATCCAAAAGGTAGCCCGTCTTTTGAAAACATGTATTTGTATGAAAAGCACAAAATTACACATGCAAAAATAATGTTATCCAAAATGAAGCAGCTGGCAAATATTCGGTTTTAAATTGTGAATTAAATCTACTAAAACTTTCAAAATCCACTAATTAATCTTGTTACACTATCCTTTAAATCTGCAGACCACAAAGAATAGTTACAGATATGCAAACCTTATAGAAAAAGAAAGAGATACTAGATGAGCATGACACATTGGAAGCTCCATTCAAAGTAACAGCAAGCAGAATTACACATGAGAGGTTTAAACAATACACAGAAATGTTAAAATATCAGCGTTATCAAGAATAAAGATACAAAGAGAAATTGGTAAAGGAACCCTTAAAAGTAGCAAAAACCCATTTGGAACACAGATTCAAAATAGAGCAGAAATAGCAAAGACTGAAGTAGAAAACACTCTGGTTCAATTAAAGCAATCAGAACAAGATGTATCAGTGCTCAGATCTCAGTTAAATGGTTAACAACTCAGCACTTATCTTTAAGTCATTGAAGACATTTAGAATAGATTACACCATGGACTGCACAATGTGTGTACGTGGACCAATGAATACAAAACATGCAAACAAAATAATTACAGACATCTGCCCTTGTATATTAGTGGTGAAGCTGGTTGTGGCAAAACCTTTCTAACTATAATAATGTGTATATTTGAAAAACAGACAACCTTGCATCCTGTGTAACAAACCCCACAGGTCTAGTTGCTTACATGAGAGGGGTAACATTAGAACTAACCACTACTCCTCTCAGATGAGCACCAACACGAATTAGAATATACCAAATTGACTGCGGCAGCTGTATTTCAATTACAGAGAATTCTATGACAAAATCAAGTTGTACTAATAGATGAAGTAAGCATGTTTCTATCCTAATGCTAGCCTTAATCTATAAATGAAAGAAGTCTTTAAGAATGGATATGAAGAACTCTTTGGATGAAAACATATAATGTGTGTGTATTAACTTCCTTCAGACAACACCAGTCAAAGGCAAGCCCATATTCCAAATATGAGGTTACATAAAATGCTGTAAAACACTTGGCAGCATAGTGAATGTTAATTGATAGAATCTGTTAGGCGGAAACCTGTGCAGTTCCCTCTGGGACCACTGCAAAAGATTTAGGACTACAGGTGTTTGGCAGTAAACCCACTTGGTAGCAGTCTGTACCACACAGATTCACTTGGTAGCTGTGGCTGAGCAGTCAGACTTCCCTCAAGAAGAGTTAGGCAGTATGTGGAGTATACAAAATAGGGCAATCTACACAGTAGGACAAGCAAACACGGAACAAGGCTTCTGTGTAAAGATATAAAGGTATTTATTTATAACAACACATCTATAGAAAACACTCTGGCACTAATACGGCAAACAACTTCAATCACAATTACTATACGAAGAAAAAGATCAATCCCCCTAACAATAGTTCGACAAGTCTAGGTACACCGGCATCACTTATTTGCAGACAGAGGTGTATGCTTTAACCTAGATGGCACTCTAGTATTCGTTAGGACGGGAGAGAAAAATAAGGCAGGTTATGAAATCAACTCGGTACCAATACTTTACGGACAAATGCAAGGCAAGTAAGGCAGGGTCTACTGCAGATCACAAAGTTCAGAGGCCAGGCCCACTCGGAGAGAGGCAAGGCGATATGTCCCAAAAAGTGTCTCAGTGGAAATGCGCTTCGAGTCTTTATCGCAAATTGTTATGGAAAGATTGGACCAGTTCAGAACAACAAGTTAAAGAAAGCTTGGAGGCGACCCAATGGAAATGTGAGGATTAAGACACCTCACTCTATCCGGCAGAAAGGGACGCCAGGCGGACACGGTACCTTGTTTGTGGAGAGACAGCTCTGGCGGGGGCAGTTGTTCCTGGTGGTGGATGCACGTCGGGTCTTTGCCAAGAGTAGAGATGATCTCGTTGTTGAAGAAAAGTGAAGTCTGGTGCACCACCAGGGAAGAGACCAGCCATGGAGTGCTCCGTCACAAGGCACCACCTTTTAGTCACGGTAAAGGGGTAGTGGCTATCCGGTTGCCAAGGTGCTCTGCACGGGCAATTCGTCCACTGCGTCCTGGAGCGAAGAAAAAGCAAAGGGGACTGGTTGGTCCCACCAGTCAGGGGAAGAGAATCTCCGGCAGGGAGATCTCCTCTGTCGTCGGGAAGTGGTGAGTCGGTTCAGCAGGGCTCCACTGGAGGTGTCGTCCTTGCAGGTCGGCTCAGCTTTACCCTCGTCAGATTCTTAGGTCCTGTGGCGACTTCTGAAGATCCAGTCCCAAAAGCCCTGTTTTTATGCAGAAAACCCCCATTCATTCAGCCTAGCTGTCAATCAAAACATGCTAAGTGGTGAGCGGGGTGGCTCACCACTTGGGCCAATCACACCAGAGTGCGACCAGAGTTGGCAAGGCAACTCGGTCCAGGGTGCATAAACCCCCTCCCACACCCCTGTGGTAACCCAGACAGAATGGCACCACTTTGGAGGGTCTCTGTACAGAAGGCCGCCAAAAGTGGAACAAAGGGCTCAACCTTTGGTTTAGGAGTCACAAAGACGAACACAGACGCCATTTTTAAAACCGAGTTCTGGCAGAAAATACCATCCTATAGACTTATTTAAGATAAGTAAATCGGTGGTATGTTAGAGATTAACGAGAGAAAAAGTATTAATCTCCAACAATGGGAAGAATCCCATAGGGTTATATTCGGGGTCGAATATAACAAGTAGTTTCCACTGCCACCAGCCAAAACTCAACGAGGGGGGACGGGACAGTGCCCCCTCGAATAACAGACCCAGTAGTAATCGAATTACCCCTACTAGTACATCCACAATAGGATGGTTTGTACTAGTTCTGTTAGTAAATTTAGGTCTAGTAAAGCCAATGGTGACTTTACATGCCCGGGGAGACAGTAGTCAGTCCACAGGTATGGAGTCTATGATGGAGGTCCGCTAGGACGCCCCAGTGCTACGGCACGGAGGGTGCGTTGTAACACACATAGTAAAACATATGAGACCCTATGGAGTAAAAGACCCCATAGCCCATAGAACACATTGACATTCAAAGGAATTACACACATTCGTGTCCAAGAGTGGGAGAAAACGAGTCTCACTCTTGGCAGGATGGAAAAAATAAACTCCAGAAATCCAGCAAAGCTGCTGGGGGACTCACGAGGTTAGGAAATACAGCCTAAACAGAGAATTCTCCCTAACACTCGCCCCCCACCCCAGAATAAGGGACAGGAGGATTTAATCCACTCCTGGATGAATCTCATACCTCTAGTCGATGACATACATCCTAGAGAGACCATCAGCTTTTTGGTGGTGACACCCTGACCTGTGCTCAATGGTGAAATCAAACCCTTGCAGGCAGATCGACCATCTCAATAGTTTCGGGTTTTCCCCTTTCATTTGCATTAACCATCTCAAGGGTTGGTGGTCAGTCTGAATGACAAAAGTAGAACCATACAAGTACGGCCTAAACTTCTTCAGAGCCCACACGATAGCAAAGCACTCTCTTTCGATTGTTGCCCACCTTGTTTCAGGATCCTTCAGCTTGCGGCTGATGAAGCAAACGGGGTGCTCCCTACCTTTCCCATCCAGTTGACTGAGTACGGCACCTATTCCTACATTTGAAGCATCTATCTGCACAATGAAGTTTTGGCGGTAATCAGGAGCTCTGAGTACTGGGGCTTGGCAAAGAGCCTTTTTCAGGTTTTCAAAAGCCTGATTGCACTCCTCATTCCAGCTAAACTTTTTAGGAAATTTGGGTGAGGAGATGACATTCAGTGGAGAGGCTATGGTCCAATAATTCTCGATGAAATTCCTGTAATACCCAGTGAGGCCTAGGAAGACTCTCACTTGGGTTTGAGTACTAGGTGTTGTCCAATTTTGCACAGCTTCAATCTTACTGAGCAAAGGCCTTATTTCTCCACCTCATACCTCATGTCCAAGATAGACTACCTTACTCTGTCCAATTTGGCATTTACTCGCCTTTATGGTCAGATTGGCTCGTCCAAGAGCCTGCAAAACATCTCTCAGGTGGGTTACATGTTCTTCCCAGGAATTGCTGAACACTGCTATGTCATCCAAGTATGCCATGCAGAAGTCCTCCATCCCATTCAGAACCTGGTTTACCATCCGTTGAAACGTAGCAGGTCCATTCTTCAATCTGAAAGGCATTACCTTAAACTGGTATAAGCCAACGGGGGTAGAAAATGCAGTTTTCTCCTTGGCATGGTCTGTCAGGGCTATTTGCCAATAGCCTGACGTCAAGTCAAATGTGCTGAGGAACTTGGCGGCGCAAAGTTTATCGACCAACTCATCTGTTCTTGGCAAAGGGTGGGCATCAGTCTTGGTGACTGCATTAAGTGCTCTATAATCCACGCAGAATCTAAGCTCTTTAGATCCGGCCTTTGGTACTAACACAACTGGGCTAGACCATGGACTAGTAGGGGGCTCTATTACCCCGAGATCGAGCATCTTGCTGACCTCACCTTTGATGTGGGTTCGCACGTTTTCTGATATTCGGTATCCTCTGCTTTTGACTGGCAGACAGTCACCAGTGAGTATATCATGCTGGCCCCAAGGGGTCAAGCCTGGTGAGAGCGAGAACAGAGAGGCAAACTGATTTAACATAGATTTGCACTCTTCTTGTTGCTCGGGTGTCAGATTTGAAGAGAGATTTACTCCTTCAATTTTTTCGTCCAAAGGTAAGCCTCTGAGGAGATCCGGAAGAGCTTCACTCTCTTCTTCTTCCTTGGGTGATGCTAGAAGCAACGCTCCTACATCAGGTCGGGAGACATACGCTTTGAGTCGGTTGGTGTGGAAGACGGTCGGAGCCTCCTTGGGATTGCCCAAGTCCACCAGATAGTTAACCTCTCCGAGTTTACCCACTACTCGGAAGGGTCCCATCCATTTGTCTTGCAAGGCCCTCTGCCTTGTTGGGATCATAACGAGAACGAGCTGGTCTTGAGCGAACTCAACCATGTTAGCCTTTTGATCATGCCAGTGCTTGACCAATGCTTGTCCAGCTTTCAAGTTATCGCTTGCTTCTGTCATCATGTGTGACATTCTCCTCCGGAGACCTATCACGTAGTCAGTCACTCTGACTGGCTTGGGGGAAGGAGCACTCTCCAACCCCTCCTTAATCAGGGCCAATGGACCTCTGACGGGATGACCATAGAGAAGCTTGAAGGGAGAATAACCTACTCCCTCCTGAGGGACTTCTCTATAAGCAAAGAGAAGGCATGGCAGTAGAAGGTCCCACTTACACTTAAAGGGTTCCTCTAAAGCACCTATCATGCTCTTCATGGTTCGGTTGAACTGTTCTACCAACCCATTGGTTTGTGGGTGGTAAGCTGTTGAGAACTTGTAAGTAACTCCACAGGTTTTCCACATGGCCTTCATGTAGTGGGACATAAAGTTTGACCCCCTGTCAGAGATTACTTCCTTAGGAAACCCGACCCTAGTAAAAATACCAAGGAGGGCCTTAGCCACAGCCGGAGCTGTAACAGTCCTCATAGGATATGCCTCAGGATACCTAGTAGCATGGTCTACTACAACAAGTATAAATCTGTTGCCTGAGGAGGTTGGAGGATCAAGGGGACCAACAATGTCACTCCCTACTCTCTCAAACGGGACTCCCACAACTGGGAGAGGCACTAAAGGTGCCACATTCTTGGAGCCAACCTTACCAGAGGTCTGGCAGGTGTGGCAGCTCCTGCAGTGTTTTTCTACTTCGGCCCCCATCTTTGGCCAATAGAAGTAGAGGGAGAGCTTTTCCTTAGTCTTCTTAAAACTCAAGAGACCAGCCAAAGGAATCTCGTGGGCTAACTGCAAGAACTGTGGTCTGTTCTCTTGGGGTACTACAAGCCGCTTGTAGTCTCCAGGTGCAGACTCGGTCGGTTCACTGTAGAAGAGGCCATCTTCCCAGTGCAACCTGTATTTCCCAGGCTCTTGCCCTTCAGCCTGAGCTTCTGCATGGTGGCGAAGACCTTCCAGAGTTGGACATTCTCTCTGTCCCTTACTGAAGTCTGCCCTGCTGGGTCCACCTTCTGCCAGTAAAGACTGCAGCTCAGGATGGTCAACAGGATCCAGATCTCCAATGAGTTCCTGGCCTTCCATTAGCTCCTCTTCAGTGTCTAATTCTACCACACAGGGTTGTACCTCCCTCTCAGCCTCAGCTGGAGGTGGAGTTATGGGTGTATTTTTGGACAACCGCTGGGAAGTCCTTGTTGGCAGCACTGAAAAGTTGGCTGCCGGTTTCGGGGTAGAAGTCTTAGGTTTCCCTTTCGCTTCTGGTTTCTTCGAGACAGCGGCCGACAATTCCAGTGGAGCAGGAGTGATCTCTTTCTTCATCATCTCCTGGAGAGTACCACACATGGTCCTCTCTCTTGCAGGTCTGGTTAGCTCCTGTAACCGTTTACTAGGAGGTCTGGGAGTATGCGATACAACTCCGAGAGTTTTCAAATCGTTACCCAACAGCACGCGTCCTGGTACCTCACTCTGTATGCTGACAGGGATCTTCACAGTCATGTTGTTACAGTGGACGAGAATTGGTAATTGTGGAAGCATCTGCACATGCCCTCCAGCTTACTTGGTGAGGCGTTTGGGTGCCTTAGCAACATCCTCAGCCTGAAAAAAATGATTTATCCACCACAGTTATGCTGGCCCCAGTGTCCCTAATGGCAGGAGTCTCCTGACCATTCACCTGGACACTGTCCTTATAATACTCTTTAGTATTATCGGTGATAGAATTATAGACGTCTAAATTATGTTGTTCCCACAACCCCAGAGATACTAAAGAAACGCTGGCTGAGACTCCAATGGGTTCATCAGCTAGCAGTAGAAAGTTTCCACTTGCCATTTGGACTTCCTCCTCTGGAGCGAAGGCTAAGGAGACAAGCTGGACCCCTGAAGGTCTACCCTTACATCTGGGATCTCCTTTCACGTGGTCAGTCGAGCCACAAACAAAGCATTTACCGAATGCTTTTTGGAAAGGTGGCTTGTTCTGTCCTCCTCCTGGTTTGGCACCAGAAGACACACTATTCTGCTGCGGTTTTCCTTGTGGCTTACTCTTCTGGTTTTGTTTGGGGCCCTCTTTGGAATTTGAGTTATTCGAATTCTCTTTTGAGTCTTTTTTAGGCTGTTTTCCCTCATCCTTCTTCTGAGTTGCCCCAGAATCCTTATGAGTAGCCCTGTTGGCAACCCATAAGTCAGCAGCCTTAGCCAGCTTCCGGGAATCCAATTCCTTCGAGTCAACCAAGTGCTGTCTGAGCTCAGGAGAACAGGCATCATAAATCGACTCCAACATAAAAAGATTCTTCATACCCTCATAAGTGTTCACTTTGTAACCCTTAATCCATCCCTCTAAGTTTTTCAACCCTTCACTCACCCAGGTAGCCCAAGGGGTACCATCATGCTTTTTGAGGGTTCTAAACCTCTTAAGATACTGGGAAGGGGTCTTCCCAAATCTAGCTATCAAAGCTAGTTTCACACTTTCGTAATCCGTCTTATCCGCCTCCCCAACTCCATTACCACATCAGTCGCAACAGGGGGGAGCCTAGAGAACAACCAGGGAAGTAAATCATTCCCGGTGATGTCCTGGAGCCCATGATTGTACTCAAACAGTTTTAACCAATCCAACACATCCAATCTCGGTTCATGCATACCCACTAATTCCTTCGGCATCCGGGGTCTTTTGGGACTGGAGCTCCTAGAGGAACCAGAGGAGAGAGATGCATTTTCCACAGACAACTTTTTCATCTCTAACTCGTGATTAAGTTCTATTTCCCTGAGCCTTAACTCAGCTTGCTTCTGCTCAGCCTGGGCATTCATCCGTCTGAACTCGAGCTCTTGGTTTCTTTCAGATTGAGCCAAGAACCGTTTGTATTCTAATTCGAGCTTCATTGTTTCAAGTTCAAAATAAGCAGGGTTACATGTGGGACCTGGTATGGGCCCCTTAGGTACAGCTGGTAAGGCAGGTAGAGGAGCAGGGGAGACAGTTTTGCTAGCCTCTCCTTCCTCTTCAGCCTCTTCATCACTATCGTCAGAATTACGATTTAGATCAACACCATCACTGTTATCTACATCTGCTGGAGAAGTTGGTTCCTCTGAACCAGTACCAGACTTTGGTTTTCCAGCAATCTCGCTATCAGTTCTAACGTCTTGCCTCTTACAGAAAGATTCTCTTGCCTACAGAGGGCTCGTAAACTCTCAGTATTTTCACCTGACAAGGATTCTTGACTGTAAGCTTCCATAGTAGACATGTTTTTGAAAGTTGCTTTTTAGTGCTAAGCTTTGTGGTTAGTTATCCTAAAGTGTCGAAAAGCACTCTAAACTGTATACTCGATACAAATCCCACTGCTGTACACCAGTGTTAGGCGGAAACCTGTGCAGTTCCCTCTGGGACCACTGCAAAAGATTTAGGACTACAGGTGTTTGGCAGTAAACCCACTTGGTAGCAGTCTGTACCACACAGATTCACTTGGTAGCTGTGGCTGAGCAGTCAGACTTCCCTCAAGAAGAGTTAGGCAGTATGTGGAGTATACAAAATAGGGCAATCTACACAGTAGGACAAGCAAACACGGAACAAGGCTTCGGTGTAAAGATATAAAGGTATTTATTTATAACAACACATCTATAGAAAACACTCTGGCACTAATACGGCAAACAACTTCAATCACAATTACTATACGAAGAAAAAGATCAATCCCCCTAACAATAGTTCGACAAGTCTAGGTTCACCGGCATCACTTATTTGCAGACAGAGGTGTATGCTTTAACCTAGATGGCACTCTAGTATTCGTTAGGACGGGAGAGAAAAATAAGGCAGGTTATGAAATCAACTCGGTACCAATACTTTACGGATAAATGCAAGGCAAGTAAGGCAGGGTCTACTGCAGATCACAAAGTTCAGAGGCCAGGCCCACTCGTAGAGAGGCAAGGCGATATGTCCCAAAAAGTGTCTCAGTGGAAATGCGCTTTGAGTCTTTATCGCATATTGTTATGGAAAGATTGGACCAGTTCAGAACAACAAGTTAAAGAAAGCTTGGAGGCGACCCAATGGAAAGGCGAGGATTAAGACACCTCACTCTATCTGGCAGAAAGGGACGCCAGGCGGACACGGTACCTTGTTTGTGGAGAGACAGCTCCGGCGGGGGCAGTTGTACCTGGTGGTGGATGCACGTCAGGTCTTTGCCAAGAGTAAAGATGATCTCGTCGTCGAAGAAAAGTGAAGTCCGGGCCACCACCAGGGAAGAGACCAGCCGCGGAGTGCTCCGTCACAAGGCACCACCTTTTGGTCGCAGTAAAGGGGTAGTGGCTATCCGGTTGCTGAGGTGCTCTGCACGGGCAATTCGACCACTGCGTCCTGGAGCGAAGAAAAAGCAAAAGGGACTGGTTTTTCCCACCAGTCAGGGGAAGAGACACTCCGGCAGGGAGATCTCCTCTGTCGTCGGGAAGTGGTGAGTCGGTTCCGCAGGGCTCCACCGGAGGTGTCGTCGTGCAGGTCGGCTCAGCGTTACCCTCGTCGGATTCTTAGGTCATGTGGCGACTTCTGAAGATCCAGTCCCAAAAGGCCTGCTTTTATGCAGAAAACCCCCATTCATTCAGCCTAGCTGTCAATCAAAACACGCTAAGTGGTGAGCGGGGTGGCTCACCACTTGGGCCAATCACACCAGAGTGCGAGTCCAGGGTGGTAACCCAGACAGAATGGCACCACTTTGGAGGGTCTCTGTACAGAAGCCCGCCAAAAGTAGAACAAAGGGCTCAACCTTTGGTTTAGGAGTCACAGAGACGAACACAGACGCCATTTTACAAACCGAGTTCTGGCAGAACATACCATCCGATAGACCTATTTAGAGATGTGTTAGAGATTAACGAGAGAAAAAGTATTAATCTCCAACAATGGGAAGAATCCCATAGGGTTATATTCGGGGTCGAATATAACAAGTAGTTTCCACTGCCACCAGCCAAAACTCGACGAGGGGGGACAGGACAGTGCCCCCTCGAATAACAGACCCAGGAGTAATCAAATTACCCCTACTAGTACATCCACAATAGGATGGTTTTTACTAGTTCTGTTAGTAAATTTAGGTCTAGTAAAGCCAATGGTGACTTTACATGCCCGGGGAGACAGTAGTCAGTCCCCGGGTATGGAGTCTATGATGGAGGTCCGCTAGGACGCCCCAGTGCTACGGCACGGAGGGTGCGTGTAACACACATAGTAAAACATATGAGACCCTATGGAGTAAAAGACCCCATAGCCCATAGAACACATTGACATTCAAAGGAATTACACACATTCATGTCCAAGAGTGGGAGAAAACGGGTCTCACTCTTGGCAGGATGGAAAAAAGACAAACTCCAGAAATCCAGCAAAGCTGCTGGGGGACTCAATAGGTTAGGAAATTCATGTATGTGTGTAATTCCTTTGAAATGTCAATGTGTTCGATGGGCTATGGGGTCTTTTACTCCATAGGGTCTCATATGTTTTTCTATGTGTGTTACATCGCACACTACGTGCCGTAACACTGGGGCATCCTAGCGGACCTCCACCATATACTCCATACCCGGGGACTGACTACTGTCTCCCCGGGCATGGAAAGTCCCCATTGGCTTTACTAGACCTAAATTTACTAACAGGACTAGTACAAACCATCTTATTGTGGACGTACTAATAGGGGTAATTCGATTACTCCTGGACCTGTTACTCGAGGGGGCAATGTCCCGTCCCCCCTCGTCGAGTTTTGGCTGGTGGCAGTGGAAACTACTTGTTATGTTCGACCCCGAACATAACCCTATGGGATTCGTCCCATTGTTGGAGATTGATACTTTTTCTCGTTAACCTCTAAAGTACCACCGGTCTACTTATCCGAAATAAGTTTATCGGATGGTATTTTCTGCCAGAACTCGGTTTGTAAAATGGCGTCTGTGTTCGTCTCTGTGACTCCTAAACCAAAGGTTGAGCCCTTTGTTCCACTTTTGGCGGGCCTCTGTACAGAGACCCTCCAAAGTGGTGCCATTCTGTCTGGGTTACCACAGGGGTGTGGGAGGGGGTTTAGGCACCCTGGACCGAGTTGCCTTGCCAACTCCGGTCGCACTCTGGAGTGATTGGCCCAAGTGGTGAGCGTTCCCGCTCACCACTTAGCATGTGTTGATTGACAGCTAGGCTGAATGAATGGGGGTTTTCTGCATAAAAGCAGGGCTTTTGGGACTGGATCTTCAGAAGTCGCCACAGGACCTAAGAATCCGACGAGGGTAACACTGAGCCGACCTGCAACGACGACACCTCCGGTGGAGGCCTGCTGAGCCGACTCACCACTTCCCGACGACAGAGGAGATCTCCCTGCCGGAGAGTCTCTTCCCCTGACTGGTGGGAACAACCAGTCCCCTTTGCTTTTTATTCGCCTCAGGACGCAGTGGTCGAATTGCCCGTGCAGAGCACCTCGGTAGCCGGATAGCCACTACCCGTGTACCGCGACCAAAAGGTGGTGCCTTGTGACGGAGCACTCCACGGCTGGTCTCTTCCCTGGTGGTGCACCGGACTTCACTTTTCTTCGACGACGAGAACCTCTCTACTCTTGGCAAAGACCGACGTTCATCCACCACCAGGAACAACTGCCCCCGCCGGAGCTGCCCTCCACAACAAGGTACTGTGTCCGCCTGGCTTCCCTTTCGATCGGATTGAGTGAGGTGTCTTAATCCTCTCCTTTCCGTTGGGTAGCCTCCAAGCTTTTCTCATTCATTGTTCTGAACTGGTTAAATCTGCCGATAACAATTTGCTACAAAGACTTGAATGCATCTCCGCTAGAGACTCTTTGGGACATCGCGCCTTGCCTCTCTCCGAGTGGGCCTGGCCTCTGAACTTTATGCTCTATTGTGATTCTTGCCTTCTTGCCGTGCATTTTACCCGCGAAGTATTGAACTGCGTTGATTTCGTAACCTGCCTATCTTTTTCTCTCCCGTCCTAACTAATATTCGAGTGTCATCTAGGTTGAGGTATACACCTCTGTAAGAGGATTCAATTCAACACTACAGCTAAGTCAACGCCTAGTCTATAATACTGAATGAAAACCCTTATTGATATATCTTTATGTCCAGTTCAAGCGTTCTGGATGACTACCCCTATATAACACCCCTCTCTTGGAATCCTCCTGACCCCACTGAGCCAAGAAGTAGTTCTGTTTTGCAAGTTAAAAGGTTTAATTGATAGTTTAAACAATAGGTATATATATCACACTTTAGAATAAATTAATAATTGAATAGCACACTTAATCTGATATGATAAAGATTAACAACGGAGAATCTGGCACTAGCACACTTCTTGATAATCACTAAGGAGTTGACATGAAATGGATAAGATAGCAACAATACTTTTATGGTTTCAAATGGATGCAATGTGGAATGAAATGCAGTACAGAAAATAACTTGATAGGATTTCAGCAAAAGGCAATGTAATCACTTTCTTGGACAATTCACCCCCCCCCTTTTATGCAATGCAAGGAAATGGAAGGAAGGCACACAATTCTCAGAAATGCAATTCAAATGTAATTCAGTTCACCCAGCAACTTAGACTACAGAAGTTTAAAACACAGGCAAAATGCTTTTATATGTGCTGGCAATAAAGTGAGGATTCCAGAGGATTCCTCCAGTTGTTGCAGAGTGTGCCTGGGATGGCAACATTTCAACTGGTTTATGTGGACCCACTTGTCTTCCCCCGCTGCCAAAGGACCTTTGGGGATGTGGATTTTGTAGGCCACAGGGGAGATTTTGTCTATAATCTCAAAGGGTCCCTTCCATGTAGGCAAGAATTTCCGCTGTTTTCTTTGGAAATTGTATAGATAGACCCGGTCCCCCACCTGATATTCCTTCCTGGAAGTCTTCAGGTCATAGTGGGTCTTCATGCTATCAGCCGATCTTTCTAGATTCCGCTGAGCGTAAGCAAAAGCATGTTGGAGGTGTTTCCTTAAATTCTCCACATACTCATGAGTAGTGGAGGCATTTATCAGTGTCTGCTCTTGGGTCCTGTAGAGCAAATGCTGCGGAAGCACCATCTTGCGCCCAGTCATCAACTCAAATGGTGACATTTTGGTTGCAGATGAAGGGGTAGATCTGATGGCCATTAGGACCAGAGGTAATCGGATATCCCAACTTGGCCCAGAATCTGCCACAAACTTCTTTAATATGCTCACAATGGTTCGGTTATATCTCTCTACTGCCCCAGAAGAAGCTGGTCTATAAGCAATATGCAGCTTTCTCTTGACCCCCAGTATCTCCCACATCTTTGTCATTACTTCACTGGTGAAGTGGCTACCTCTGTCTGACTCGATCCTTTGAGGTAGACCAAAACGGGAAAAGATGTGGTTAATCATCAAGGAAGCTGCAGTTTCTGCCTTGCAATTTGGGGCTGGGAGACATTCCACCCACTTGATAAACAAGCATGTCACAGACAACATGTACTTATTCCCCCTAGCAGAGCGAATCACAGGGCCTACAAAGTCGATTTGTAAATCTGACCATGGCAGTGTCATCCCCCTCTTTTGGAGAGGTGCACGGTGCGTGAGGGATGGTGGCTGAAATTGTGCACACACAAGACACCCCTTCAAGTATTGGTCGAGGTCCTGCCCCATGTGTGGCCAGTATGCAACCTCTCTTAAGATTTCCAGTGTTGTGTGAAACCCCCTATGACCGGCGGTGGCCGCATCATGGGCGTGACTTAACATCAGGCTTCGGAATGAGGTAGGAACCACCCACTGATCGTGGCCAGCTTTGGATTTCCTTACCAACAAACCGTCTTGGATTCGGAACATTTTTGGACATTTCATCAACACCCTTAGGTCCTCTTTCCCAGTGTAATCGGTATCCGTCAGGGGAAAGTTCTCAGGGTCCTCAATGTGTTGGTAAAATTTACCAATTATTGGATCCCCCTTCTGAGCGGTAATCAGATCAGCATCAGGGGTCTCCTTACTCCATTGTGCAATTGGAAGTTCGTTGTGAGCATTTGTCTGGGACCTAGTGATAGCAGTGACCTGGATTTCCCCCAACAGGGACTCAATCTCAATTAGATCCCCTTGGATGGCCCCGGTTTTGGCCAGCTGATCAGCTAAGTCATTTCCAGTTTTGTCTGGTCCCTCTACTTTGGAATGACCCTTGATCTTCTTCCAATAGATGGTCATTCCTTTCGAGGTGACCAGATCATCAATGTTTTGGATCAACTTCCCATGTTTCAAGGGTTTGTTGTTAGCACATAACATGCCTCTGGTTTTCCAATTGACCAGGTGCTCCACAAACCCGTTCCGTACATAATCCGAATCTGTGATTATGACCAGTTCATGGAGGTGATGCTGGACAGCAGTGAGGATGGCCTGATGCACAGCCATCAATCCTGCCACCTGACTACTTCGGGGACCAATTTTGTATCCAGCGGAGCGTTCTGGGGACTCATTCACCCATGCATTCCCTACGCCGGCCACCAGTTCTTTCTCCCCGTTGTTGTCAACATGGTAAGAGCATCCATCCACATACACAGTGGGCATTCCCTCACACTTGTCTTCTTCAAAGACTTTGTGTGGGGAATTAAGGTATGCCTCCGTGTTGTCCTTTATTTTTAGACTTTCGTCCTCGAGACAGTTTTCTCTGGCACAATCATGCAAGTCAGCCAGACCTTGCGCGAGGGGACTCTTCTTGTTTTGGCCATATCTGACCTCCACAGGAAAGCCTTGCATTGACAGAATCCAGGAAGTAATTCGGGAATTACTCACATTTCCGGCCCGGATTCTATCACTTTGGAGATATTGCAGAGGCTGGTGTGGAGTCTCCACTATGATGTGTTCCCCATGGATAAACGGGCGGTAATTCTTCAATGCCCACACCGTTGCCAGGAGTGCCTTCTCACAATCGTTGAATTTTTCCTCCACAGAGGATAAAGTTTTGCTCGCATAGGAGATTACTTTATTGACCTTGTCATGCTTTTGGTATAATACTGCCGTCAAGCACGTATTAGAGAACCCCGTCTCCAGGAAGAACTCCTTGTTTCTGACAGGGTAAGCTAGGCAAGGCGCTTGTGAGAGGCTTCTCTTGAGTTGTCTTACTGCCTCGGCTTGTTCTGGACCCCATTCCCACTTGACCCCCCCCTTCAGGAGATGAATCAGGGGTCTGGTGATCTCTGCGTAGCCCTCAATGAACTTTCTGCTGTAATTGGTCAGTCCAAGGAGGCTCCTTAGTTCCCGCAGAGTTGTGGGGTCTTTCAGTTTCTGAAGTGCTTCCACTTTCTTTTCCTGGGGACAGAGGCCCTGAGGAGTAATCTCATGCCCCAAGAAATTAACACGGGTTCTACACCACTGTGCTTTCTGAAAGGAAAGTTTTGCTCCGGCGGCCCTCAACTGCGTCAGAACATAACGGATCTCCGCTATGTGTTCCTCCACAGATGAACTTTTGATGAGGACATCATCTACATAAGCCAGGTTACCCCTCGCACCCAGGTCGGGCATGGCCTTATGTAGAAAAATGTTGAATTCATTGCCAGAGTTGAGGTATCCGAAGGGAGTCCGGGTCCATGTATACTGCTGGCCCCCAAAGGTAAAAGCCAGCTTGTATTGGTCCTCCCTACTGACAGGCACAGTCCAGTATCCATTGGTCAGGTCTATTGCAGTGAATACCTGTGACCCCTGAATCTGGGCCAGCCCTTGGTCAATGTAGGGCAGAGGCCATCGGGAAGTATGGACCCGTTTGTTGAGCTCCCTGAGGTCAGCACAGAGTCTCCACTGGCCGTTTGGCTTCAATATTCCCAGCACCGGATTATTGAAGGTCCTGTGGACTGGACGGATTATTCCCCGGGACTCAAGGTTCTTAATTATTTCAGTAAGGGACTCCATTGATGCGAGAGGCAAGCGATATTGCTTCACAAACACAGGAGTCATGCCAGGGTCCGTGGGGATTGTTGTTGTGTGGATGTCGGTGCGACCACAGTCATATGAGTCTACCGCAAAGAGATCTTGGAAATCCAAGAAAACTTGTTTCAACTTTTGCTTTTGTTCCAGAGTCACACAGGCATCAGCTAGGTTGACTCTCTCTTCCACCATCTGCCTGAAGCCTGGAAAGACTTCTGGTTTGGCTATTTCAGCGGCCTCCTCCAGCTGGGTGGAGAAGTCCCTGGTCAGAGTGCTGATTTGGACTGGAGGCTTCAGGTGGGAAAGGCAGTCCTCATGGACCTGGAAAATCACCTCATCCCTCCTGAAGTCACAAGTCACATCTTCCTTACCATAGGGGCAGGAAGTGTACACCAGGAAATTCCCCCCATGCCGGGTAAAAATCCTGTCTGGTGTTGTATTGTCCTCACTGTCACTGTCAAAACAGTCCTTGGGGATTGGTCCTAACAGTTCATTTACTAAGTCGATGGAAAAATGTCGGTCATCAACCGCCATTCCAATAATGGTGCCTGCGGCTAGAGTAATACTCTTTAAGTCGCTGTTATCCACCTCTATTAGAATGGTGTCATGTTCTATGTTGACTAATGGAGTTGGGTTTACCCCCAACCCTTGCTGTTGGAGAGAAGCGTTTAGATGTATGTAAGCATCAGGGTTTTGCAAATATTGTCCTCTTTTAGCTTTCACTTCCAGGGAGAATTGTCGGGTCCTTTCTGGGATGGTGACTTCCTCTTTAATCTGAATTTCAACTGCATAAGGTAGCAATTGAGCTGACCTAAATGCTTTTTCTGGATCATCAAAGCCCATGGGATTATCCGCTAATCGGGACCAAGCTTTGAAGTTTATTAGGTCCAAACTAATGGCAAAGCGATTGAGAATGTCACTGCCTAAGTAAAAGGCGGCAGTGACGTCTCGCACGACCCAACAATTGTGGACTATGCTCTTGTTGCCAATGGAGATTTTGAGCATACACCTGCTTGGCAGGAGATGTTTGGAATTAGGTGCTTCCAGGTCCATTTCCCATTTGTCTATCAGTTTGAATGTGGGAATGGCTAGATCTTTTGGGAGTTGGCGGAACATGGCTTCGCTGATGAAGCTCTTACCGTTGTTCACACACACTCGAGCGAGAACAGAGTCCTTCCCATCATTTAATTGGACAGGGATGAACAACTGCTCTCCAATTTGCTGAATATCAGCCAGGCTCTGAGCTGATTTCACATCTTTCTGGACTATAGGAGTAGGAGTTTCTGATTGTGGATTAGTATAGAATCTCAGAGTGTTTCCTTCCAGCGTGGAGTACCACTTTAGACTGGAAGGAAGGTTGTTTTTCAGAAATAGAGAGGACCCCCCATCACCAGTCTGTTGTCCTACTGCTATTACTGTCACGTCTGGAATTTGGCTATTCTGGAAGTGAAATTCTACTTGGTCAGGTTTTTGTTCAACCATGTGGCAGGTGCCGTTTAAACTAACATGGTTTACACTATGTTTTAATTTTATTGGTCGGCTAGTCTGGGTCCAGAGGACCTTGTTTACGCAATCTATTAAGGGTGACAACCTCCTCAGGAGGTCATTCCCCAGTAAACAAGGGGTGCCCTCTGGAGTCACAACTATGACTGGGTGTTTCAACTTGTGTCGCCCAATTTTAATGTCCAAGTCTGCAGTCCCCTCAACGGGAATTTCCTTCCCGTCAAAGTTCTGCAGTTGTCCAGGAAGAGAGGTGAGAGGAATTTGGTAATTCTCTCCCCTTCCTGCATTCAGTTCGTCAAAGGCCCTTCTGGACAGAAGGGTAGCTTGAGATCCAGTGTCCACCAGCGCCAAAATTGTACCCTGCCCCTGTACTTGTACCGGGGCATAGTATCTTCCCTCCTTCTCCTCAAGGGGGCACAGATAATGCACATTTTTGGACAACTGGTGGGCTAACTTTCTGGTTTTGGACATCGCTAGCGAAGAGATTTGGGCAGAATTCTGTGGAGAGCCTTGGGAATCTGAAAGAAAAAGTTGGCAACTGGAGATCAGAGCCATTGTGGGTTCCCCTGGCTCCGGTTCCGGGCCGCCCCCCCCTTTTTGGAGGCAGTCACCAGGATGGGTTTGAACCAGGGGATTTTCTTGCTGTTGGTTCTGGGATGAGATGGTGGGCGGCGGTAGCTCAGTCTCCACATCTCCCCAGTCTGGATTTGCATCCCTAGGGACCCATTTTTCTTTGGGAGGAGTTCCCCCCTCTCTGAAGGAGAAGATCCTTTTCCCAGGATCCTCTGAGGATCCCTCTCCCTCAAATTGGAAGATCTGTACCTCCTCCTCAAACTGAGTCTGTTTGGGTCTTTTGTTTCTCCTACCCCCCCTCTGCTCCTTAGGAGGCAGACTTTCAGAGGCAAGAGATTTTGTTTCCGGTTCCTGGGTTTCCAGGGGCTGTTTACAAGTGAGGAAGGAAGCTTCCTCCAAGGCTTTACACCCCCCTTCCCCTTGTGCCTCCTCCCTGGGAACCGGTGTGTTATCGGGGTGCTGCCCCCGTCATTGTACTGGAGCACCAGGTCCAGAGTTGGGTGCGTTCTGCGCCGGCACGCCTATCTGAGGGTTCTGCTGAGCCCTCAGTATGTGACCCAGATCCCGCGCCATGTTTTGAACCTGGCGCTCTAACTGGGAAACCCGCTCAGGCTGATACGGGGCCCTGTTTTCTCCCCTGGGCTGATCCCGGGAAGGGTAGCTGTCCCTCCTCTGGTAATACCCCGGGTTGGGAAGATTTGGGTACCCCTCCACCCTTGGCCTCCCCTCTCCCGGATTAGGTTGTCTGGGCTCAGGGAATTGGGGAAAGAAGGGTGGAGGATTTTGGGGCTGGAAATTGGGTGGATACCTGGGGAAAAAGTTCTGCCCAGGATTCGGAGAATTTCTGCCCTCCGGTGGGAAGTTAGGAGGAAAGTTCCATGGGTTAGGTTCTTGGCTGGATCTCCCCCCTTGAGCTGGAGGAGTCCACACATAACCCAGGATGGGTCTGTTTCCCTTGTAACGGGGGCTTACATAATCAGGAGAGCAAGGGACCCCATTTGTGGGGCTGCCTCCCTGGCTCCCTGTCTGTGACTGGCCCGAAGACCTTCTGGGCCTAGCATTATTAGGTGCAGGTAGGTTTTTAGGCCCCCCCATCTCCAAATCCAAAACGGGGGTGACCTTTACCTCTGCCACCTTGGCAGCAGCAGGGGTGCTGTTGGCTTTGGGGTTTTTCTGGGCATTACTTTTGCTATCTACCGGTTTCTGCACCTCATAGATCCGGGTAGCCTGTTCAATGACCCAGTCTAAAGATCTTTTCTCGTGAAAATCCCTCACGAGCTGGGTCATTATGTATTTGGGCAAGGCATGAAAAAATGTATTCATGAATTCTCTACTGTCTGTGCGCACCCTTCTGGTGGTCTGCGCAAAAGCACGTTTCAGTTCTTGCACAAATTCTTGTGGGGCCTGATCCTCCCCACATTGCAAATTGTAGGCTGCCTTGCGAGCCTCTTGAGGATTTCTGTGAACAGAAAAATGTTTCAAGATGGCCGCCTTATAGGTGGACCATCTTAAATGATTTTGGTCCTCCAGCCCCGCAAAGAAACTGGAGTATTCCGGGGAGAAGGTCCACTTTACATATTGAATACAGCTTTGGCTGTCCTTCAAATGGAAAGTCTCCATCATTTGCTCAAACAACTCTAAGTGCTCCCAAACAGAATACTTAGCGTTCTTATGGTAAGGCGTGATGACGCTCCTGATCGCCTTAATCTGCTTTAAGGGGTCCTTAAGCAAGGCCCTTTTTGCCTTATTGGCCTTTTTGGTTCGGGTAACCCTTGTCCATTCATCCTCTGATTCAGAGGCACTGCTCCCAGAGGTTCCTGTCTGTTCTTCCAGGTTTTCCCGGATTCTGCGAGCCTGGGAATGGCTGGCAGAATGTGGGGACCTGGTCTCCTGTTTCCTGTGGTGCTCAGAGGAGTCCTCAGATCCCTCCTTGCTGCCAGGATTTGCTGGGTACCCCCCCCACTGACCTAACTGGGCAGAGGTTTTCAGGATGCCCTTAAGGGGCCTACTCTCCTGGGGTTCCCCACTGAACTGTACTGTACTTGGGTGCCCATACCCGGATGCCCACCCCTCCATTCCTGAGTGGTACTGGCCTATGAGCCCCATACTTCTAGCTGGATAGTAATCTGCCATCCCTGTGGCCCTGTGCTCATGTGCGCCAGGGGACATGGGGGTGGTAGAGTCCAGGGACTGGGAGAGATGAAGGCCCCTGGTGTTAGGGCTCCTGAGGTTATGGTCAGGAGTCTCTCTTTCCCAGCGGACCTCATCTCTATCCGCCCCTGCTCCCTGTTGCAATGCAAGAGCCTGCATTTGTGCTTTCAGTTCCTCAGTCAAGGCCTTACTAGACTCTATCAGTCTCTCCTGCATCGCTACCTGTTGTTGGAGCCTATCATTGTGTTGACAAAGGGCCTCATTTTCCCTCTGTGCTTCCTGGTTGGTCCTGGAGAACTGGGCCAGTCTTTGCTGCAGGAGGTTTACCTCCTGAGTCCCATCCCTACTGGCCTGCTCCTTTCTTGCCAGAGCATCTTCCACCCTTCTGGTGTGCTCTACCAAGTTCCGGTTTTCTTTTTGGAGGTCACCCAGCCCCTGGAGGGCCAGGTGATTTTCTTCCATTTTTCTTTTTAAATGGCAGACTTCCTGGCCTAAGGCGTCTCTTTCCTGACTAAGAGCCTGCATTTGTGCCGCCAGGTCGTCCCTCTGCCTTTGAAAGGCACCAGCTTTCTGGCGTTCTTCATCAAACTCTGCCTGGGTATCCAGGTCTTTCGAAATCAGCTTGTTGCTCTCTACCTTCACTCTATCTAGATGACTTTGCAGGGTGGCTACCTGCTCCGTGCATGCCCTGTTAAAGTCTAATTGTTGCTCCAGCTTTTTCTGGCTCTGCAGTAAGGAGTCCCAACTGTCTCGGTGCTCCTTCTGCAGGGCCAGAAATCTAGTATCCTGGTCAGCCTTTTCCTGTTGCAGTATATCCATGTCCTCTTTTATTTTAATGATATACTGCCTACTGTCATTTTCTGACGCCTGGCTCCTGAGCAGCCTCTGCTCAGAAGAGTCCAGCTCAGATTGGGCCTTCTGTAATGCCAGCAGTTGCCTACTCGCCAGATCTTGGCCTTCAGCACATTTGTCCTGCATGGCTCCCATATGTAAATATAAATATGCCGCTACCCTGGCAATCTTGCTGTGCTCATCCTTGGCCTTAGAGGACATATATAGTTCACTCAGGGCCACATGTAAGGGACCCTGGTCTCTCCATATATCTGACCCTGTTTCCGTGATTTGGGGTGTGATCGCCTGCAACCAGACTGTTTGGTCCTGCTGAGTCCACTCACCTCTCACAAATAACTTATGTAAGAAGTGCTCTCTGGCTATTTTCATGTCTACTAAGGTTGTCATTCTAGAGATTGGTCTCTGTCCTGACTTACAGAAGTTTGTATTTTATTTTTGCAAAACAGACCTTTTTCTTAGAGCGTTCCTTTGAGAAGTGCTTTACAGCGTAACACAGCGTGTGCTCCGACCGGATATGTGTATCTGGTCAGCTGGCACGTTGTATTAATCTGCACAAGTGATAGATCTAATCCAAACGTCCGGCACGAGCCCCCAATTTGTAAGAGGATTCAATTCAACACTACAGCTAAGTCAACGCCTAGTCTATAATACTGAATGAAAACCCTTATTGATATATCTTTATGTCCAGTTCATGCGTTCTGGATGACTACCCCTATATAACACCCCTCTCTTGGAATCCTCCTGACCCCACTGAGCCAAGAAGTAGTTCTGTTTTGCAAGTTAAAAGGTTTAATTGATAGTTTAAACAATAGGTATATATATCACACTTTAGAATAAATTAATAATTGAATAGCACACTTAATCTGATATGATAAAGATTAACAACGGAGAATCTGGCACTAGCACACTTCTTGATAATCACTAAGGAGTTGACATGAAATGGATAAGATAGCAACAATACTTTTATGGTTTCAAATGGATGCAATGTGGAATGAAATGCAGTACAGAAAATAACTTGATAGGATTTCAGCAAAAGACAATGTAATCACTTTCTTGGACAATTCACCCCCCCTTTTATGCAATGCAAGGAAATGGAAGGAAGGCACACAATTCTCAGAAATGCAATTCAAATGTAATTCAGTTCACCCAGCAACTTAGACTACAGAAGTTTAAAACACAGGCAAAATGCTTTTATATGTGCTGGCAATAAAGTGAAAAATATGCTAAAATGCTTTTAATTCCCTCTAGAGGTTAAGGGTGAGTGGTATCTAGTTAATATTAGTCCAGGCTCACTCTTGCAATGATTCAGGGATAGTTTTTATGAGGCAAACGATATTTTTCAGAGGAAAGCAAAAGCAGCTATCTTTTTGCAAGTGGAGAAATGTTCAAATCGTGGCAAAATTCGCGAATGCGCCGGGCGCTATTACAGAAGGACTACAAGGGCTATCAATATCGTTTTGGGGTCCTAGGAAAGCCTAGGATCTCAGCTTCTAGATGAAAGTTACTGCAAGTCTCTAGCACAAACGGTCACGGAGATATGAGCGATTAAATAAAGGTCGTTTTTCAGATTTGAAATTTTAAAGTTCAAAAGACAAGTGCCGCTTGCAACTAGAAAATGACAGGTGACAGCTTTACAAATGACAGTTGACAGTTAGGAGGCAATTCTACTTAGATTAAAATAGCTTGAATTATATTATCTTAACTAAGAGATTGGTTCTGCACAGTCTTGCTAGGTACTCACACTATATTCTTGAATTAGAATGGGCCTCACCACGGATCTGGTCAGGTTTTAGACTGGACTCTGGTCTCTGCACTTCACAGTGATCTGGGTCAGCTCTCTCTGGTTCTGCTAACAGATCAGCTCTACTCTGCTGGTCTGGTCTGGGTCTCTGAAGGTTGATGGAGGTAAAGTATGGATTTTCCCGGCAGAGCTTCCAGCTGCAAATGGATTTGAAGGTCCCTATCTGTCCTGTCTCTCTGCTTTTATGTGTTTTTAAAATGGGTGTGTGTGAGCAGCATCACTAGCCAGCCCCTCTCCACTTATCATTGGCCAAGCTTTCATTTCTCCCCTGATTGGGGGAGCTAAGTTGTGTCAGAGTGATGTCATTTTACAGCCTGCAGAAAGTCCACTCCTCCTGTCAACTTGCACACAAATCTAGATTTGAACCAAATACATATTTCATAGCTACACAGTGGTTTGAAAAATTACATGCACCCATCACATATCACAGGAGGTATCCCCTGTTCCAACTCTGCTCTTCCTGAGAGCTTGAATTCAGAAATGGCAATATTTTGCACTTTTTAACTGGTTTGCAATACCGGACATTAACCCAATTTTACACACATGTGCGCAAGGAGTATGGACATTAGTTGATGAAGTGTCAGATTTTTCACATGCACACATTTTGAGTAATATCCTCTTTTCCGCTAAAACCCCCCTGAACATGCCACCGGTTCTAAAAACCTCTTAAAATGTGGGCAGAAAAATCACAAGAATTATGGTGTCATTTAAATAATTTTCACAAGTCCGTACTATGAGTTATTAATCTTTTTAGAGTTATGTTCTGGCCCCAAAGGGGTGTGGTTTTCCCCCAGCACAAGGTTGAATTTCTGGTTTTTCCAGTTCTGCGAAGCCAGCTTGCTCTCACAGGCAGTGCTCCTCCCCTTTACTTCCAGGAGGAAGCTACATTTACGACATCTGCAATAAACCATCTGCCTGGGTCAGGACAGGGCTTTGTTCAGAGCTCCTGTATTCTGTGGGGGCTCCCCTTAATTACATTATCAGAGAGATGGCATATCCTTAGTGTGGCCAGCAAAAGGCAGATAGGCCTGGGAACACAGCTGTGACTCAAGTTTCACTCCTGATGGGGGGTATTTGCCAGGCAAAATTGGAATCTCTTTAAGCCAGTTTTTAGCTACATGTCATTTCTGTTCCCCAGTTTAAGTCAAGACATTTTTTTACATATGCAGCTAGAATGCTGATTCTAAGTTTAAAACTATGACATTTAAACAATTGCAACCTATGTGACACTCAAAGTAGGTCACTCATTTCTTTTAAACATTTAGATTTGTAGTGTCTTTCAGTCCAAATTTACTTAAACTGCTGAAATCCACAGCTCAGCCAGTCTTGTTATAAACCTTCAAGTCACTTCAGAATATAACTTTACATTGGATCCACCTCTCAGTAAGTCTTTCTTTGGCATGTTTTGGGTTCATTTATTCAGTTTTATACAAAAAGTAAAATCTGGTGTTGTTTTAAAACGCCGGCTTTTGGATAGTGGTGAGTACTGGTACTGCACCCCTTTTTGGGATTTAAGAAAATGAATTCCCAACAGTTATGGGTTTGCTTTTGGCAATCAGCATTGCCACTCCCAATGGTTTCAGACTACTGTGTGGGTAGTCCACTGGTGGTTTTAGGCAGTGTCCTTCTGTGCCCATAACATCGGCAAAAATGAGTGGCAGCCTATTCTTCATGCATTTCCCTGTGCATTTTCTGGGAAGCTCTGGCCATCATGATGTTTTCCATGTCAGTACTGCACAGTTTTTGAGGTATGGCTCGGATGCATGGGTAAATACATCCCACACCTCTGTCTGAAAATAAGTGGTACCGGTAGAACCTAGAGTTGTCGAGATATTGCTAGGGGGATTGATCGTTTTCTTTTTCGTAGAGTAATTGTGTTTGATTTGTTTGCCGTGATAGTGCCATAGTGTTTTTCATAGATGTTCTGTTATAAATAAATACCTTAATATCTTTACACTAAACCTCGTTGCGTGTTTGCTTGTCTTGCTGTGAAGAATTGCCCTATTTTGTATACTCCACATACTGCTCAACTTTTCTTGAGAGAAGTCTGACTGCTCAGCCACAGCTACCAAGTGAATCTGTGTGGTGCAGACTGCTACCAAGTGGGTTCACCGCCAACGCCTGTAGTCCTAAATCTTTTGCAGTGGTCCCAGAGGGAACTGCACAGGTTTCCGCCTAACACTGGTGGCAGCGGTGGGATTTGTATCGAGTATACAGTTTAGAGTGCTTTTCGACACTGTAGGATAACTAACCACAAAACTTTGCACAAAAAGCAACTTTCAAAAAAACATGTCTACGATGGAAACTTACAGTCAAGAGTCCTTGTCAGGTGAAAATACTGAGAGTCTGCGAGCTCTCTGTAGGCAAGCAAATCTTTCTGTAAGAGGCAAGAAGTTAGAACTGATCGAGAGATTGCTGGAAAACCAAAGTCTGGGTACTGGTTCAGAGGAACCAATCTCTCCAGCGACTGTAGATAACAGTGATGGTGTTGATCTGAATCGTAATCCTGATGATAGCGATGAAGAGGCTGACGAGGACGGCGAGGCTAACAAAACTGTCTCCCCTGCTCCTCTACCCGCCTTACCAGCTGTGCCTACGGGGCCCATACCAGGTCCCACAAGTAACCCTGCTTATTTTGAACTTGAAAAAATGAAGCTCGAACTAGAATACAAACGGTTCTTGGCTCAATCTGAACGAAACCAAGAGCTCGAGTTCAGACGGATGAATGCCCAGGCTGAGCAGAAGCAAGCTGAGTTAAGACTCAGGGAAATAGAACTTAATCACGAGTTAGAGATGAAAAGGTTGTCTATGGAAAATGCTTCTCTCTCCTCTGGTTCCTCTAGGAGCTCCAGTCCCAAAAGACCCCGGATGCCGAAGGAATTAGTGGGTATGTATGAACCGAGATTGGATGTGTTGGATTGGTTGAAACAGTTTGAATACAATCATGGGCTCCAGGACATCACCGGGAATGCTTTGCTCCCCTGGTTGTTCTCTAGGCTCCCTCCTGTCGCGACTGATGTGGTAATGGAGTTGGGGGAGGCGGATAAGACGGATTACGAAAGTGTGAAACTAGCTTTAATAGCTAGATTCGGGAAGACCCCTTCCCAGTATCTTAAGAGGTTTAGAACCCTCAAAAAGCATGATGGTACCCCTTGGGCTACCTGGGTGAGTGAAGGGTTGAAAGACTTAGAGGGATGGATTAAGGGTTAGAAAGTGAACACTTATGAGGGTATGAGGAATCTTTTTATGTTGGAGTCTATTTATGATGCCTGTTCTCCTGAGCTCAGACAACACTTGGCTGATTCGAAGGAATTGGATTCCAGGGAGCTAGCTAAGGCTGCTGACTTGTGGGTTGCCAACAGGGCTACTCATAAGGATTCTGGGGCAGCTCAGAAAAAGGATGAGGGAAAACAGCCTAACAAAGACTCAAAAGACAATTCTAATACCTCCCAACCCAAAGAGGGCCCCAAACAACAAAATAACCAGGGTAGACCCCAGGGAAAACCACAACAGAATAGTGTCCCTTCTGGCCACAAACCAGAAGGAGGTCAGAACAAGCCACCATTCCAGAGGGCATTTGGAACATGCTATCTCTGTGGGGCAACTGACCATATCAAAGGAGATCCAAAATGTAAGGGTAAACCTACTGGGATCAGCACAGTCTCCTTAGCCTTCACTCCTGAGAAGGAAGTCCAAATGACTAGTGCTCACCTTGAAGTCTTTGCTGAAGAACCTTGGGTCCTTCAAGCAAGTGTATCAGTAGAGTCAATGGATCTGGTGAGTAATCAGAATAGGAGTGTGTATGACTCTATACTAGAAAACTCTAAATGTTATTATGTTGACAGTGTTCTTGTCAATGGCCAGGATACCCCTGCCAGGCGAGACTCTGGGGCCAGCAGAACAGTAGTGGACAAAAGTTTTTTCAGGCCTGAGGATGTTGCTAAAGCACCCAAAGGTCCTGCTAAGATGTCTGGAGGCCCTGTCCAAATGGTTCCAATTCTACCAGCCCTCATTCAGTGTAATGACATGACAGTGTTGATTCCTGTCAGTGTTCAGACTGAGGTGCCTGGGAGAGTCCTGTTGGGGAATGATCTAAAAACTCTAGGAGTAGTATCCAGTACCCCCAGGTCTCCCAGTATAGAGAAAAAGAACCAAACCAAATTGGCTAGGGAGGCCACCTTAAGGAGCCACTCTAAGCCTGTGGGAACCTCTACTGAGAACCCCACTACAAGCCCTGGTGTTGGCAAGTTGACCTCTGACCCAGGCAACTTGCAGGCTAACCTGTTAGGGAAATGGGAGCCCCAACCAAGCTCCTTCATTGTTCCCCCAGTTACAGAGTCTGTGACTCCCCCTGCTTCTGAGGAAGAGGTGGATAGACCTACTGGAACCCTAACTAGGCCTAAAATGACTGGTAATTCTCAGTGCTGGTGGAAAACTAGAAAAGAAAAGTCTAAGGCCAAAAACCTTCAGACTGTTGGACCTTCCACAGAAGACTCCAACCCAATTCCTAGACTTAAGGGGGAAACTACTAAAATAGGTAAGGTAAGATCTCAGAGGAAGGAGAAGCATGTACCTTGCTTATCTCCATCCCCTCCAACCAAGAGGCCTAAAACTCAACCTTCTCTCAACAGAGAGGTAGGGAAGACCTCTGGAGGCCCCTCCAGATCTAAGGGAATCCTTTAATAGGACCCCTTGAAAAAGCCTAACACAGGTTCAGCAGTTGTAACAACTTCTGAGGGACTGGTCAACCAGATCCCCTCTAAACTTAAAAAGACTGATGTTCCTAGGAAAGTTTGTAGGTCATATAGCTTACAAAGGACAACCTGGAAACCCATTGAACATAGGTCAGGGTGTCGCCAGCCAAAATGCTGATGGTCTCTCTAGGATGTATGTCATCAACTAGAGGTATGAGATTTATCCAGGAGTGGATTAAATCCTCCTGTCCCTTAGTCTGGGGGGGGGGGCGAATGTTAGGGAGAATTCTCTGTTTAGGCTGAATTTCCTAACCTAGTGAGTCCCCCAGCAGCTTTGCTGGATTTCGGGAGTTTGTTTTTTTCCATCCTGCCAAGAGTGAGACTCTTTTTCTCCCACTCTTGGACATGTATGTGTGTAATTCCTTTGAAATGTCAATGTGTTCGATGGGCTATGGGGTCTTTTACTCCATAGGGTCTCATATGTTTTTCTATGTGTGTTACACCGCACACTACGTGCCGTAACACTGGGGCGTCCTAGCGGACCTCCACCATAGACTCCATACCCGGGGACTGACTACTGTCTCCCCGGGCATGTAAAGTCACCATTGGCTTTACTAGACCTAAATTTACTAACAGGACTAGTACAAACCATCTTATTGTGGACGTACTAGTAGGGGTAATTCGATTACTCCTGGACCTGTTACTCGAGGGGGCACTGTCTCATCCCCCCTCGTCGGTTTCCGCCTAACAGTGGGAAGTTCCACACGCGATTAGCCTGGGTACGTGTGTTTGGGGGTGCGCAGGAAGTTCCACACGCGATTGGCCTGGGTACGTGTTTTTCGGGGTGCGCAGGAAGTTCCACACGCGATTGGCCTGGGTACGTGTACTTCGGGGTGCGCAGGAAGTTCCACACGCGATTGTCCTGGGTACGTGTACTTCGGGATGCGCGGGAAGTTCCCCACGCGATTGGCCTGGGTACATGTACTTCGGGATGTGCGGGAAGTTCCACCCGCGATTGGCCTGGGTACGTGTACTTCGGGGTGCGCGGGAAGTCCCACACGCGATTAGCCTGGGTACGTGTACTTCGGGGTGCACGGGAAGTTCCACACGCGATTGGCCTGGGTACGTGTACTTCGGGATGCGCGGGAAGTTCCACACGCGATTGGCCTGGGTACGTGTACTTCGGGATGCGCAGGAAGTTCCACACGCGATTGGCCTGGGTACGTGTACTTCGGGGTGCGCAGGAAGTTCCACACGCGATTGTCCTGGGTACGTGTACTTCGGGATGCGCGGGAAGTTCCCCACGCGATTGGCCTGGGTACATGTACTTCGGGATGTGCGGGAAGTTCCACCCGCGATTGGCCTGGTTACGTGTACTTCGGGGTGCGCGGGAAGTCCCACACGCGATTAGCCTGGGTACGTGTACTTCGGGGTGCACGGGAAGTTCCACACGCGATTGGCCTGGGTACGTGTACTTCGGGATGCGCGGGAAGTTCCACACGCGATTGGCCTGGGTACGTGTACTGCGGGGTGCGCGGGAAGTTCCACACTCGATTGGCCTGGGTACGTGTGTTTTGGGGTGCGCAGGAAGTTCCACACGCGATTGGCCTGGGTACGTGTACTTCGGGGTGTGCAGGAAGTTCCACACGCGATTGGCCTGGGTACGTGTACTTCGGGATGCGCAGGAAGTTCCACACGCGATTGGCCTGAGTACGTGTACTTCGGGGTGCGCAGGAAGTCCCACACGCGATTAGCCTGGGTACATGTACTACAGGGTTTGCGGGAAGTTCCACACGCGATTAGCCTGGGTACGTGTTTTACGGGGTGCGCAGGAATTTCCACACACGATTGGCCTGGGTACATGTACTACGGGATGCGCGGGAAGTTCCACACACGATTGGCCTGGGTACGTGAACTTCGGGTGCGCGGGAAGTTCCACACACGATTGGCCTAGGTACGGGTATTCCGAGGTGCGCGGGAAGATTCACACGCGATTTCAGCAGGGTACGAGTATTTCGGTGGTGCCGGGGAATGCTACACGTGATTTGGCCGTGTGGGTCCTCCCAGGTGTTCCCTCTACACCCTCCACGGCCCCTGCAGGCAGCCCACACCACAGGGGACTACCCTGCACCCCTGCTCATGTCCCACAGGCAACCCATCCACCATGCCATGCCCCCCAGCCAACCCACATGTCACCTTGTACTACTGATCACAAACACATGTCTCCCAGCACCCCCACCCCCCAGCATCCAGGGGCACCCTCCACCAGGCTCCCACTCATGTCTACCACCACCCCGACCCCCCAGCATCCAGGGGCACCTTCCACCAGGCCCCCACTCATGTCTCCCATCACCCCCACCCCCCAGCATCCAGGGGCACCCACCACCAGGCCCCCACTCATGTCTCCCACCACCCCCACCCCCCAGCATCCAGGGGCACCCAACACCAGGCCCCCACACATGTCCCCCTGCACCCCCACCCCCCAGCAGTGCAGGGGCAGCCTCCACCAGGCCCCCACTCATGTCTACCACCACCCCCACTCCCCAGCCATCAGAGGCACCCTCCACCAGGCCCCCACTCATGTCCCTATCACCCCCACCCCCCAGCATCCAGGGGCAGCCTCCACCAGGCCCCCACTCATGTCTCCCACCACCCCCACCCCCCAGCATCCAGGGGCAGCCTCCACCAGGCCCCCACTCATGTCCCCCTGCACCCCCACCCCCCAGCAGTGCAGGGGCAGCCTCCACCAGGCCCCCACTCATGACCCCCTGCACCCCCACCCCCCAGCAGTGCAGGGTCAGCCTCCACCAGGCCCCCACTCATGTCTACCACCACCCCCACCCCCCAGCCACCAGGGGCACCCTTCTCCAGGCCCCCACTCATGTCCCCTATCACCCCCACCCCCCAGCATCCAGGGGCAGACTCCACCAGGCCCCCACTCATGTCTCCCACCACCTCCACCCCCCAGCATCCAGGGGCAGCCTCCACCAGGCCCCCACTCATATCCCCCTGCACCCCCACCCCCCAGCAACCAGGGGCACCCTCCGCCAGGCCCCCACTCATGTCCCCCTGCACCCCCACCCCGCAGAATCCAGGGGCAGCCTCCACCAGGCCCCCACTCATGACCCCCTGCACCCCCACCCCCCAGCAGTGCAGGGTCAGCCTCCACCAGGCCCCCACTCATGTCTACCACCACCCCCACCCCCCAGCCACCAGGGGCACCCTTCTCCAGGCCCCCACTCATGTCCCCTATCACCCCCACCCCCCAGCATCCAGGGGCAGACTCCACCAGGCCCCCACTCATGTCTCCCACCACCTCCACCCCCCAGCATCCAGGGGCAGCCTCCACCAGGCCCCCACTCATATCCCCCTGCACCCCCACCCCCCAGCAGTGCAGAGGCAGCCTCCACCAGGCCCCGACTCATGTCCCCCTGCACCCCCACCCCCCAGCATCCAGGGGCAGCCTCCACCAGGTCCCCTCTCATGTCCCCCTGCACCCCCACCCCCCAGCATCCAGGAGCAGCCTCCACCAGGCCCCCACTCATGTCCCCCTGCACCCCCACCCCCCAGCATCCAGGGGCAGCCTCCACCAGGCCCCCACTCATGTCCCCCTGCACCCCCACCCCCCAGCAGTGCAGGGGCAGCCTCCACCAGGCCCCCACTCATGTCTACCACCACCCCCACCCCCCAGCCACCAGGGGCACTCTCCACCAGGCCCCCACTCATGTCCCCTATCACCCTACCCACCAGCATCCAGGGGCAGCCTCCACCAGGCCCCCACTCATGTCTCCCACCACCCCCACCCCCAGCATCCAGGGGCAGCCTCCACCAGGCCCCCACTCATGTCCCCCTGCACCCCCACCCCCCAGCAGTGCAGGGGCAGCCTCCACCAGGCCCCCACTCATGTCCCCCTGCACCCCCACCTCCCAGCAGTGCAGGGGCAGCCTCCACCAGGCCCCCACTCATGTCCCCTATCACCCCCACCCCCCAGCATCCAGTGGCAGCCTCCACCAGGCCCCCACTCATGTCCTCCTGCACCCCCACCCCCCAGCATCCAGGGGCAGCCTCCACCAGGCCCCCACTCATGTCCCTCTGCACCCCCACCCCCAGCATCCAGGGGCAGCCTCCACCAGGCCCCCACTCATGTCCCCCTGCACCCCCACCCCCCAGCAGTGCAGGGGCAGCCTCCACCAGGCCCCCACTCATGTCTACCACCACCCCCATCGCGTGTGAAACTTCCTGCGCACCCCAGAAATACACGTACCCAGTTCAATCGCGTGTACGCTCACTTCCCTCCGATTACACACAATGACACTCGGACGTGCAGTTTTACCAAGTGTGCTCTGTCATCACGTGTTATGAGGGGAAACACCCGCGCGCGTCACGTCACAGACGCTATTACGCGCTAAGGGCCTTTGGTCCAATGAAATCGCATATGCGTGCTGACGTGCATACGCGCTAAGGGCCTTTCCTCGATTTACACGCAGACGTGCAGGATTTTCATGCGCAAAATCACTCCGTATCAAGCTGGCCACGCGTAAGCACACGGAAGACCACGTTCCTGCCCAGAAGGCCCAATTACTGCCCCCCAGAACCCCGAGCACGCTCCCACCTGCCATCTGCTGCTGCCTGACTGCCTGCTGCCCACGTGCCCTGCCATTTGCTGCCTGCACATCAGCCAGGGGTGCTGTTGCTGTGACCACCCCTGCTGGAACCGAAGACTCCCGACTGGGATTCCATCGTTCCACAGCCCAGCCCCAGGACCCACTTGCCCACCCACTCCTGCCTCTGGGGTTGTCATGTCGGGCACTGCCACATCTGGCACCACTGACAATCCCCGGCCAGAGAGGCAGAGGGGCACCAGCTTCAGTGCCAGGGAAGTTGGTGTCCTGGTGGAGCAAGTCCTGGGGCAGTATGATGCCCTCTACGGAAGTGTGCGCACCGACAATGAAGGACGGACTCGGATCTGGACGGACATCGTGACTGCCATCAATGTGGAGGGGGTGGCAGTCCGCGACTTCCAACTTGTCAAGAAGCGCTGGGAGGACTTCAGGTCCAGGACCCTGAACAAGGCCCGGCGCCTCTTGTAAGCAGCGGATGCTAAGGGGCGCCGGGGCCACTTGTCGGAAGATCCGATGAGGGCCCTGGAACGCATATCCCCAGCGCTCCACGTCCAGGTCCTTGAGAGGCAGACCCGTCTGGAGTCGAGCGGTAAGTGTACATGCATCATGATTGTAAACTGTGCGTGTGGTGATGTGCCAGTAGTGTGCCGGTTGCACATCTGTTTGTATGGGGCCGAGTATGGGTGGGGGTTTACAGGACCATGAGGCTAACACATGCGAGGGCTGTCATGTGTGAGACATGGATGGTGCTTGTGTGTGTAGGCTTGCATGCCAAATGCAGTTGTGTGGCACACATGTTTGGATGAATGTGTATCTAAGTGGGCATGTTTGTGATGTCATGCATGCATGTTGTTTTCAGCTGCATGTATCAGCACTGTGTACATGTGCATGTGTGTGTATTTGACAAGGGTGCAACAGTGATGCAACATGGATGCATGTGACAGCGGGATGTGGAAGCCTGATTGGCAGATGTGACATGGATGCCCATCGGAATACTGCGACAGTTGGTTGAGGTGTACACATGCATGCAAGTGTGGTGGTGTGCGTGCATGTGTAGTGCACTCCCTGTGTTGCATGTGATGTCTGGCTCACCTTTGCCTGCTCATGCTGTTGTATGTGTATGGATGGTGCTGGCAGTTGCGATGTGGCTGTGGTATGGCTCATTTGTGCAAGTTGAAATGACATGTGTGTTGCCGATTGTGATGCCATGTCTGAGGTTTGCCAATGCCACTCATGTGCAACTGTCACATGTGTATGTGTCCATTGTACAGTGCCCTGATGCCTGTATTTTATTCCTCCCTGTCTGCAGCGTCAACTGATGAAGAGGGCGGAGAAGGTGCTGTGGAGCACAGCGGCGGGGATCGCACCGCCAGCCGGAGACGCAAGGCCCGGCTCCCCTCCCAGGTTGTGATCTCGTCGGGGAGTGAGGAGTCCGGTGCCGCGTCCCAGGCCGCAGCTGCCGGGGGGAGGTCCAAGAGGCGGAGGTCGGAGTTGGACTCCTCGGCAGCAGAAGGGGCAGCTGGGACCCCACAGGGCCCAACGGGGGAAGATGGCACGGAGTCATCCAGGTTGGTGGTGGGTTTTGTGGAGGAGGAGGCCGTGCAAGCAACAGAGACGGGTTCTGGAGGTGGGGATTCCACTGGTGCTAGTGGTGCAGTGCAGGACCAGGGACAGGAGGCAGCACAGGTCGCCGCGGAGGTGCCTGTGTGCAATCCTGTCCCTGATCCTGTCACTGCATCATCTTGCACCAGCAGGGATGCCTACGTCCAGACCCGTTTTCAGGCAGGGGATGAGCTCACGACAACTGGCCTTCCTCTGCCTGCGGACGTGGCTATCCGGGTCCGGGTTGAGCCTGTCCTGACTGGTGTGGCGTTGCGTCAACGGGCCATGCGAGGTGACCTGCAGTCTTTTCATGAGGAGTCTGCATGTCATCTCGAATGGCTCGTTGACCGCGTTGGCCTACTGGGACAGGTCACCCAGGCCGGATTCCTCCGTTTGATGGGGCTTGCTACGACCCCCTCCTCAACTGAACCCCCTATGCGCCAGTCATCCTCCGTGCCATCTTCCCACCCATCAGTCACCTGGGTGCCCTGTGGAGCTGCCTTTGACGGTGCGGCCAGGCTGGTGGAGGAGGTATCCCTGCCACAGTCGGGAGTCGGACGTCCAGCAGGGGTGGCCACATCAACGACTGCACCCCAGCCAGCGGAGGATGTGCAGGCAGCAGGAGGCAGTGCACGGGCAGAGGTGCAGCAGCAGCAACGTGGTGGGAGCCATGATGGCTGGGGGCCTTCGACATCGGAGGGGCAGGCATCGGCCGGAGGGCAGGAGGAACCAGGACGGGAAGTGTCTTCCATGTGGCAGCGGTTGGGCCACGCCATAGATGCGGAGCGGCAGCGGGCAGAAGAGGCACGGCTCACGATGGTCAGGGCAGAGAACTCCATGCGGAGGGCCCTGAGGCGGGCCGAGTGCCTTGAGGCAATCCGCAGGGAGTTTGGGGTGAACATGTGGATGGCCCTGCGGACCCTCGGGGCCATGGAGGAGGACCGCCTCCGGGACATTGAGCAGGAGTTCGATGATGCCCTGTCCGGGAACATCCCGAAGTGAGCCGTCGGACTAGCCCGCTGCCCTTGTAAATAGTTCTGTAGTTAGTGTTAGGTTTCCTTTGGTTTAGCATTTTTTTTGGACCTTTTGGACAATGGGCCACATTTTTGTATATAGTTTTATTTTTTAGGTAGTGTTATTAGATAGGTTTAATTTCTTCGGTTGGGATCATGGACCCTGGATTGTTTATCTGTATATAGTTGACTTTTGGATTTTCATTTTTTTTAATGATTTCCCCATGGAGCAATGGTTTTCGATTTTAATTTTCCATTGGATTTACTTTTGTGGACTGTGACTTTGGACACCTTTCCTTTGCATTATGATTTGTGGTTTTGCATTATTTCACGTACCTGCTGTTTTTTTTATTTTTTATTTCCATTATGGTTTGTTTATTTTTGATTCAATTTTTGTTGCTTTTAATACATATTTTTTCTTCAAAGTTCAATGTGTAGTATCATCTCATTGGTTTCATGCATATCATGATATGGGTTTTGACATTCACTGACACCCATTGGGTGTATGTGAGGGACATGTGTTCATTTCCAAACTTGCAATTGGGGTTCTATCATGTTTTTGGAATTTCTAAGTGGGTGGATGCAATACTCGGGTGGGTGTTTGGCATTTGGAGGCTGACCATAAGGGCCAGGGATCTAGATTGTGGTGACATGTTGGCTGGGGGACATGAGTGGGGGCCTGGTGGAGGCTGCCCCTGCACTGCTGGGGTGTGGGGGTGGTGGTAGACATGAGTGGGGGCCTGGTGTAGGCTGCCCCTGCACTGCTGGGGGGTGGGGGTGGTGGTAGACATGAGTGGGGGCCTGGTGGACGCTGCCCCTGGATGCTGGGGGATGGGGGTGGTGGTAGACATGAGTGGGGGCCTGGTGGAGGCTGCCCCTGCACTGCTGGGGGGTGGGGGTGCAGGGGGACATGAGTGGGGGCCTGGTGGAGGCTGGCCCTGGATGCTGGCGGGTGGGGGTGATAGGGGACATGAATGGGGGCCTGGTGGAGAGTGCCCTTGGTGGCTGGGGGGTGAGGGTGGTGGTAGACATGAGTGGGGGCCTGGTGGAGGCTGCCCCTGCACTGCTGGGGGGTGGGGGTGGTGATAGACATGAGTGGGGGCCTGGTGGAGGCTGCCCCTGGATGCTGGGGGTGGGGATGGTGATAGAGATGAGTGGGGGCCTGGTGGAGGCTGCCCCTGCACTGCTGGGGGGTGGCGGTGCAGGGGGACATGAGTGGGGGCCTGGTGGAGGCTGCCCCTGGATGCTGGGGGGTGGGGGTGATAGGGGACATGAGTGGGGGCCTGCTGGAGGGTGCTCCTGGTGGCTGGGGGGTGGGGGTGGTGGTAGACATGAGTGGGGGCCTGGTGGAGGCTGCCCCTGGATGCTGGGGGGTGGGGGTGCAGGGGGACATGAGTGGGGGCCTGGTGGAGGCTGCCCCTGGATGCTGGGGGGTGGGGGTACAGGGGGACATGTGTGGGGGCCTGGTAGAGGCTGCCCCTGGATGCTGGGGGGTGGGGGTGGTGGTCGACATGAGTGGGGGCCTGGTGGAGGCTGCCCCTGGATGCTGGGGTGTGGGGGCGCAGGGGGACATGTTGGGGGCCTGGTGGAGGCTGCCCCTGGATGCTGGGGGGTGGGGGTGATAGGGGACATGAGTGGGGGCCTGGTGGAGGGTGCCCCTGGTGGCTGGGGGTTGGGGGTGGTGGTAGACATGAGATGGGGCCTGGTGGAGGCTGCCCCTGCACTGCTGGGGGGTGGGGGTGGTAGTTGACATGAGTGGGGGCCTGGTAGAGGCTGCCCCTGCACTGCTGGGGGGTGGGGGTGGTAGTTGACATGAGTGGGGGCCTGGTGGAGGGTGCCCCTGGTGGCTGGGGGGTGGGGGTGCTGGTAGACATGAGTGGGGGCCTGGTGGAGGCTGCCCCTGCACTGCTGGGGGGTGGGGGTGGTAGTTGACATGAGTGGGGGCCTGGTGGAGGCTGCCCCTGGTGGCTGGGGGATGGGGGCAGTGGTAGACATGAGTGGGGGCCTGGTGGAGGCTGCCCCTGTACTGCTGGGGGTGGGGGTGGTAGTTGACATGAGTGGGGGCCTGGTGGAGGCTACCCCTGCACTGCTGCGGGGTGGGGGATGGTGGTAGACATGAGTGGGTGCCTGGTGGAGGCTGCCCCTGCACTGCTGGGGGATGGGGGTGGTAGTTGACATGAGTGGGGGCCTGGTGGAGGCTGCCCCTGCACTGCTGGTGGGTGGGGGTGGTAGTTGACATGAGTGGGGGCCTGGTGGAGGGTGCCTGTTAGGCGGAAACCTGTGCAGTTCCCTCTGGGACCACTGCAAAAGATTTAGGACTACAGGTGTTTGGCAGTAAACCCACTTGGTAGCAGTCTCTACCACTCAGATTCACTTGGTAGCTGTGGCTGAGCAATCAGACTTCCCTCAAGAAGAGTTAGGCAGTATGTGGAGTATACAAAATAGGGCAATCTACACAGTAGAACAAGCAAACACGGAACAAGGCTTCTGTGTAAAGATATAAAGGTATTTATTTATAACAACACATCTATAGAAAACACTCTGGCACTAATACGGCAAACAACTTCAATCACAATTACTATACGAAGAAAAAGATCAATCCCCCTAACAATAGTTCGACAAGTCTAGGTTCACCGGCATCACTTATTTGCAGACAGAGGCGTATGCCTTAACCTAGATGGCACTCTAGTATTCGTTAGGACGGGAGAGAAAAATAAGGCAGGTTATGAAGTCAACTTGGTACCAATACTTTACGGACAAATGCAAGGCAAGTAAGGCAGGGTCTACTGCAGATCACAAAGTTCAGAGGTCAGGCCCACTCAGAGAGAGGCAAGGCGATATGTCCCAAAAAGTGTCTCAGTGGAAATGCGCTTCGAGTCTGTATCGCAAATTGTTATGGAAAGATTGGACCAGTTCAGAACAGCAAGTTAAAGAAAGCTTGGAGGCGACCCCATGGAAAGGCGAGGATTAAGACACCTCACTCTATCCGGCAGAAAGGGAAGCCAGGCGGACACAGTACCTTGTTTGTGGAGAGACAGCTCCGGCGGGGCAGTTGTTCCTGGTGGTGGATGCACGTCGGGTCTTTGCCAAGAAAAGAGATGATCTCGTCGTCGAAGAAAAGTGGAAGATCGTTGCACCACCAGGGAAGAGACCAGCTGCGGAGTGCTCCGTCACAAGGCACCACCTTTTGGTCGCGGTACAGGGGTAGTGGCTATCCGGTTGCCGGTGTGCTCTGCACGGGCAATTCGACCACTGCGTCCTGGAGCGAAGAAAAAGCAAAAGGGACTGGTTTTTCCCACCAGTCAGGGGAAGAGACACTCCGGCAGGGCGATCTCCTCTGTCGTCGGGAAGTGGTGAGTCAGTTCAGCAGGGCTCCACCGGAGGTGTCGTCGTTGCAGGTCGGCTCAGCTTTACCCTCGTCGGATTCTTAGGTCCTGTGGCGACTTCTGAAGATCCAGTCCCAAAAGCCCTGCTTTTATGCAGAAAACCCCCATTCATTCAGCCTAGCTGTCAATCAAAACTCGCTAAGTGGTGAGCGGGGTGGCTCACCACTTGGGCCAATCACACCAGAGTGCGACTGGAGTTGGCAAGGCAACTCAGTCCAGGGTGCCTAAACCCCCTCCCACAGCCCTGTGGTAACCCAGACAGAATGGCACCACTTTGGAGGATCTCTGTACAGAAGCCCGCCAAAAGTGGAGCAAAGGGCTCAACCTTCGGTTTAGGAGTCACAGAGACGAACACAGACGCCTTTTTAAAAACGAGTTCTGGCAGAAAATACCATCCGATAGACTTATTTAAGATAAGTAACCCGGTGGTATGTTAGAGATTAACGAGAAAAAGTATCAATCTCCAACAATGGGAAGAATCCGATAGGGTTATATTCGGGGTCGAATATAACAAGTAGTTTCCACTGCCACCAGCCAAAACTCGACGAGGGGGAACGGGACAGTGTCCCATCGAATAACAGACCCAGGAGTAATTGAATTACCCCTACTAGTACGTCCACAATAGGATGGTTTGTCCTAGTTCTTTTAGTAGATTTAGGTCTAGTAAAGCCAATGGTGATTTTACATGCCCGTGGAGACAGTAGTCAGTCCCCGGGTATGGAGTCTATGATGGAGGTCCGCTAGGACGCCCCAGTGCTACGGCACGGAGGGTGCAGTGTAACACACATAGCAAAACATATGAGACCCTATGGAGTAAAAGACCCCATAGCCCATATAACACATTGACATTCAAAGGAATTACACACATTCATGTCCAAGAGTGGGAGAAAAGAGTCTCACTCTTGGCAGGATGGAAAAAAAACAAACTCCAGAAATCCAGCAAAGCTGCTGGGGGACTCACTAGGTTAGGAAATTCAGCCTAAACAGAGAATTCTCCCTAACAGTGCCCCTGGTGGCTGGGGGTGGGGGGGGTGATAGACATGAGTGGGGGCCTGGTGGAGGCTGCCCCTGCACTGCTGGGGGGTGGGGGTGATAGTTGACATGAGTGGGGGCCTGGTGGAGGCTGCCCCTGGTGGCTGGGGGGTGGGAGTGGTGGTAGACATGAGTGGGGGCCTGGTGGAGGCTGCCCCTGCACTGCTGGGGGGTTGGGGTGGTAGTTGACATGAGTGGGGGCCTGGTGGAGGCTGCCCCTGCACTGCTGGGGGGTGGGGGTGGTAGTAGACATGAGTGGGGGCCTGGTGGAGGCTGCCCCTGGATGCTGGGGGGTGGGGGTGGTGGGAGACATGAGTGGGGTCCTGGTGTAGGGTGCCCCTGGATGCTGGGGGGTGGGGGTGGTGGTAGACATTAGTGGGGGCCTGGTGGAGGCTGCCCCTGGATGCTGGGGGGTGGGGGTGTTGGTAGACATGAGTGGGGGCCTGGTGGAGGCTGCCCCTGGATGCTAGGGGGTGGGGGTGCAGGGGGACATGTGTGGGGGCCTGGTGGAGGCTGCCCCTGGATGCTGGGGGTGGGGGTACAGGGGGACATGTGTGGGGGCCTGGTAGAGGGTGCCCCCGGATGCTGGGGGGGTGGGGTGGTGGTAGACATGAGTGGGGGCCTGGTGAAGGCTGCTCCTGCACTGCTGGGGGGTGGGGTGCAGGGGTACATGTGTGGGGGCCTGGTGGAAGGTGCCCCTGCACTGCTGGGGGGTGGGGGTGGTGGTAGACATGAGTGGGGGCCTGGTGGAGGCTGCCCCTGCACTAATGGGGGGTGGGGGTGGTGGTAGACATGAGTGGGGGCCTGGTGGAGGCTGCCCCTGGATGCAGGGGGTTGGGGGTGGTGGGAGACATGAGTGGGGGCCTGGTGGAGGCTGCCCCTGGATGCTGGGGGTGGGGGTGCAGGGGGACATGAGTGGGGGCCTGGTGGAGGCTGCCCCTGGATGCTGGGGGTGGGGGTGATAGGGGACATGAGTGGGGGCCTGGTGGAGGCTGCCCCTGCACTGCTGGTGGGTGGGGGATCAGGGGGACATGTGTGGGGGCCTGGTGGAGGTTGCCCCTGCACTGCTGGGGGGTGGAGGTGCAGGGGGACATGAGTGGGGGCCTGGTGGAGGCGGCCCCTGGATGCTGGGGGGTGGGGGTGATAGGGGACATGAGTGGGGGCCTGGTGGAGGGTGCCCCTGGATGCTGGGGGGTGGGAGCGGTGGTAGACATGAGTGGGGGCCTGGTGGAGGCTGCCCCTGGATGCTGGGGGGTGGGGGTGGTGGTAGACATGAGTGGAGGCCTGGTGGAGGCTGCCCCTGCACTGCTGGGGGGTGGGGTTGCAGGGGGACATGAGTGGGGGCCTGATGGAGGCTGCCCCTGGATTCTGGGGGGTGGGGGTGATAGGGGACATGAGTGGGGACTGGTGGAGGGTGCCCCTCGATGCTGGGGGGTGGGGGTGGTGGTAGGCATGAGTGGGGGCCTGGTGGAGGATGTCCCTGCACTGCTGGGGGGTGGGGGTGCAGGGGGACATGAGTGGGGCCTGGTGGAGGCTGCCCCTGGATGCTGGGGGGTGGCGGTGATAGGGGACATGAGTGGGGGCCTGGTGGAGGGTGCCCCTGGTGGCTGGGGGGTGGGGGTGGTGGTAGACATGAGTGGGGGCCTGGTGGAGGCTGCCCCTGGATGCTGGGGGGTGGGGGTGCAGGGGGACATGAGTGGGGGCCTGGTGGAGGCTGCCCCTGGATGCTGGGGGGTGGGGGTGATAGGGGACATGAGTGGGGGCCTGGTGGAGGCTGCCCCTGCACTGCTGGGGGTGGGGGTGCAGTGGGACATGTGTGGGGGCCTGGTGGAGGCTGCTCCTGCACTGCTGGGGGGGGTGGGGGTGCAGGGGGACATGAGTGGGGTCTGGTGGAGGCTGCCCCTGGATGCTGGGGAGTGGGGGTGATAGGGGACATGAGTGGGGGCCTGGTGGAGGGTGCCCCTGGATGCTGGGGCGTGGGGGTGGTGGTAGACATGAGTGGGGGCCTGGTGGAGGCTGCCCCTGGATACTGGGGGGTGGGGGTGGTGGGAGACATGAGAGGGGGCCTGGTGGAGGGTGCCCCTGGATGCTGGGGGGTGGGGGTAGTGGGAGACATGAGTGGGGGCCTGGTGGAGGGTGCCCCTGGATGCTGGGGGGTGGGGGTGCAGGGGGACATGAGTGGGGGCCTGGTGGAGGCTGCCCCTGGATGCTGGGGGGTGGGGGTGATAGGGGACATGAGTGGGGGCCTGGTGGAGGCTGCCCCTGTACTGCTGGGGGGTGGGGGTGCAGGGGGACATGTGTGGGGGCCTGGTGGAGGCTGCCCCTGCACTGCTGGGGGGTGGGGGTGCAGGGGGACATGTGAGGGGGCCTGGTGGAGGGTGCCCCTGGATGCTGGGGGGTGGGGGTGGTGGTAGACATGAGTGGGGGCCTGGTGGAGAGTGCCCCTGGTGGCTGGGGGGTGGGGGTGGTGGTAGACATGAGTGGGGGCCTGGTGGAGGCTGCCCCTGCACTGCTGGGGGTGGGGGTGCAGGGAGACATGAGTGGGGGCCTGGTGGGGGCTGCCCCTGGATGCTGGGGGGTGGGGGTGATAGGGGACATGAGTGGGGGACTGGTGGAGGGTGCCCCTCGATGCTGGTGGGTGCGGGTGGTGGTAGACATGAGTGGGGGCCTGGTGGAGGCAGCCCCTGCAGTGCTGGGGGGTGGGGGTGGTGGTAGACATGAGTGGGGGCCTGGTGGAGGATGCCCCTGCACTGCTGGGGGGTGGGGGTGTAGGGGGACATGAGTGGGGCCTGGTGGAGGCTGCCCCTGGATGCTGGCGGGTGGGGGTGATAGGGGACATGAGTGGGGGCCTGGTGGAGGGTGCCCCTGGTGGCTGGGGGGTGGGGGTGGTGGTAGACATGAGTGGGGGCCTGGTGGAGGCTGCCCCTGGATGCTGGGGGGTGGGGGTGTTGGGAGACATGAGTGGGGGCCTGGTGGAGGGTGCCCCTGGATGCTGTGGGTGGGGGAGCAGGGGGACATGAGTGGGGGCCTGGTGGAGGCTGCCCCTGGATGCTGGGGGTGGGGGTGATAGGGGACATGAGTGTGGGCCTGGTGGAGGCTGCCCCAGCAATGCTGGTGGTGGGGGTGCAGGGGGACATATGTGGGGGCCTGGTGGAGGCTGCTCCTGCACTGCTGGGGGATGGGGGTGCAGGGGGACATGAGTGGGGTCTGGTGGAGGCTGCCCCTGGATGCTGGGGGGTGGGGGTGGTGGTAGGCATGAGTGGGGGCCTGGTGGAGGCTGCCCCTGCACTGCTGGGGGGTGGGGTGGTGGTAGACATGAGTGGAGGCCTGGTGGAGGATGCCCCTGCACTGCTGGGGGGTGGGGGTGCAGGGGGACATGAGTGGGGCCTGGTGGAGGCTGCCCCTGGATGCTGGGGGGTGGCGGTGATAGGGGACATGAGTGGGGGCCTGGTGGAGGGTGCCCCTGGTGGCTGGGGGTGGGGTGGTGGTAGACATGAGTGGGGGCCTGGTGGAGGCTGCCCCTGGATGCTGGGGGGTGGGGGTGCAGGGGGACATGAGTGGGGGCCTGGTGGAGGCTGCCCCTGGATGCTGGGGGGTGGGGGTGATAGGGGACATGAGTGGGGGCCTGGTGGAGGCTGCCCCTGCACTGCTGGGGGTGGGGGTTCAGTGGGACATGTGTGGGGGCCTGGTGGAGGCTGCTCCTGCACTGCTGGGGGGGTGGGGGTGCAGGGGGACATGAGTGGGGTCTGGTGGAGGCTGCCCCTGGATGCTGGGGTGTGGGGGTGATAGGGGACATGAGTGGGGGCCTGGTGGAGGGTGCCCCTGGATGCTGGGGCGTGGGGGTGGTGGTAGACATGAGTGGGGGCCTGGTGGAGGCTGCCCCTGGATACTGGGGGGTGGGGGTGGTGGGAGACATGAGAGGGGGCCTGGTGGAGGGTGCCCCTGGATGCTGGGGGGCGGGGGTAGTGGGAGACATGAGTGGGGGCCTGGTGAGGGTGCCCCTGGATGCCGGGGGGTGGGGGTGCAGGGGGACATGAGTGGGGGCCTGGTGGAGGCTGCCCCTGGATGCTGGGGGGTGGGGGTGATAGTGGACATGAGTGGGGGCCTGGTGGAGGCTGCCCCTGTACTGCTGGGGGGTGGGGGTGCAGGGGGACATGTGTGGGGGCCTGGTGGAGGCTGCCCCTGCACTGCTGGGGGGTGGGGGTGCAGGGGGACATGTGTGGGGGCCTGGTGGAGGGTGCCCCTGGATGCTGGGGGTGGGGGTGGTGGTAGACATGAGTGGGGGCCTGGTGGAGGGTCCCCCTGGTGGCTGGGGGGTGGGGGTGGTGGTAGACATGAGTGGGGGCCGGGTGGAGGCTGCCCCTGCACTGCTGGGGGTGGGGGTGCAGGGAGACATGAGTGGGGGCCTGGTGGGGGCTGCCCCTGGATGCTGGGGGGTGGGGGTGATAGGGGACATGAGTGGGGGACTGGTGGAGGGTGCCCCTCGATGCTGGTGGGTGCGGGTGGTGGTAGACATGAGTGGGGGCCTGGTGGAGGCTGCCCCTGCAGTGCTGGGGGGTGGGGGTGGTGGTAGACATGAGTGGGGGCCTGGTGCAGGATGCCCCTGCACTGCTGGGGGGTGGGGGTGTAGGGGGACATGAGTGGGGCCTGGTGGAGGCTGCCCCTGGATGCTGGGGGGTGGGGGTGATAAGGGACATGAGTGGGGGCCTGGTGGAGGGTGCCCCTGGTGGCTGGGGGGTGGGGGTGGTGGTAGACATGAGTGGGGGCCTGGTGGAGGCTGCCCCTGGATGCTGGGGGGTGGGGGTGTTGGGAGACATGAGTGGGGGCCTGGTGGAGGGTGCCCCTGGATGCTGTGGGTGGGGGTGCAGGGGGACATGAGTGGGGGCCTGGTGGAGGCTGCCCCTGGATGCTGGGGGTGGGGGTGATAGGGGACATGAGTGTGGGCCTGGTGGAGGCTGCCCCAGCAATGCTGGGGGTGGGGGTGCAGGTGGACATATGTGGGGGCCTGGTGGAGGCTGCTCCTGCACTGCTGGGGGATGGGGGTGCAGGGGGACATGAGTGGGGTCTGGTGGAGGCTGCCCCTGGATGCTGGGGGGTGGGGGTGATAGGGGACATGAGTGGGGGCCTGGTGGAGGGTGCCCCTGGATGCTGGGGCGTGGGGGTGGTGGTAGACATGAGTGGGGGCCTGGTGGAGACTGCCCCTGGATACTGGGGGGTGGGGGTGGTGGGAGACATGAGAGGGGGCCTGGTGGAGGGTGCCCCTGGATGCTGGGGGGTGGGGGTGGTGAGAGACATGAGTGGGGGCCTGGTGGAGGGTGCCCCTGGATGCTGGGGGGTGGGGGTGCAGGGGGACATGAGTGGGGGCCTGGTGGAGGCTGCCCCTGGATGCTGGGGGGTGGGGGTGATAGGGGACATGAGTGGGGGCCTGGTGGAGGCTGCCCCTGTACTGCTGGGGGGTGGGGGTGCAGGGGGACATGTGTGGGGGCCTGGTGGAGGCTGCCCCTGCACTGCTGGGGGGTGGGGGTGCAGGGGGACATGAGTGGGGGCCTGGTGGAGGCTGCCCCTGGATGCTGGGGGGTGGGGGTGATAGGGGACATGAGTGGGGGCCTGGTGGAGGGTGCCCCTGGATGCTGGGGGGTAGGGTGCGGGGGGACATGAGTGGGGGCCTGGTGGTGGCTGCCCCTGCACTGCTGGGGGGTGGGGGTGCAGGGGAATATGAGTGGGGGCCTGGTGGAGGCTGCCCCTGGTGGCTGGGGGTGGGGGTGGTGGTAGACATGAGTGGGGGCCTGGTGGAGGCTGCCCCTGGATGCTGGGGGGTGGGGGTGATAGGGGACATGAGTGGGGGCCTGGTGGAGGCTGCCCCTGCACTGCTGGTGGGTGGGGGATCAGGGGGACATGTGTGGGGGCCGGGTGGAGGCTGCCCCTGCACTGCTGGGGGGTGGAGGTGCAGGGGGACATGAGTGGGGGCCTGGTGGAGGCTGCCCCTGGATGCTGGGGGGTGGGGGTGATAGGGGACATGAGTGGGGGCCTGGTGGAGGCTGCCCCTGGATGCTGGGGGGTGGGGGCGGTTGTAGACATGAGTGGGGGCCTGGTCGAGGCTGCCCCTGTATGCTGGGGAGTGGGGGGTGGTGGGAGACATGAGTGGGGGCCTGGAGGAGGGTGCCCCTGGATGCTGGGGGGTTGGGGTGGTGGGAGACATGAGTGGGGGCCTGGTGGAGGGTGCCCCTGGATGCTGGGGGGTGGTGGTGCAGGGGGACATGTGTGGGGGACTGGTGGAGGGTGCCTCTCGATGCTGGGGGGTGGGGGAGGTGGTAGACATGAGTGGGGGCCTGGTGGAGGATGCCCCTGCACTGCTGGGGGGTGGGGGTGCAGGGGGACATGAGTGGGGGCCTGGTGGAGGCTGCCCCTGGATGCTGGTGGGTGGGGGTGGTGGTAGACATGAGTGGGGGCCTGGTGGAGGCTGCCCCTGCACTGCTGGGGGGTGGGGGTGCAGGGGGACATGAGTTGGGGCCTGGTGGAGGCTGCCCCTGGATGCTGGGGGGTGGGGGTGATAGGGGACATGAGTGGGGGACTGGTGGAGGGTGCCCCTGCACTGCTGGGGGGTGGGGGTGATAGGGGACATGAGTGGGGGCCTGGTGGAGGGTGCCCCTGGATGCTGGGGCGTGGGGGTGGTGGTAGACATGAGTGGGGGCCTGATGGAGGCTGCCCCTGGATACTGGGGGGTGGGGGTGGTGGTAGACAAGAGTGGGGGCCTGGTGGAGGCTGCCCCTGCACTGCTAGGGGTTGGGGGTGGTGGTAGACATGAGTGGGGGCCTGGTGGAGGATGCCCCTGCACTGCTGGGGGGTGGGGGTGCAGGGGGACATGAGTGGGGCCTGGTGGAGGCTGCCCCTGGATGCTGGGGGGTGGGGGTGATAGGGGCAGCCTCCACCAGGCCCCCACATGAGTGGGGGCCTGGTGGAGGGTGCCCCTGGTGGCTGGGGTGTGGGGGTGGTGGTAGACATGAGTGGGGGCCTGGTGGAGGCTGCCCCTGGATGCTGGGGGGTGGGGGTGGTGGGAGACATGAGTGGGGGCCTGGTGGAGGGTGCCCCTGGATGCTGGGGGTGGGGGTGCAGGGGGACATGAGTGGGGGCCTGGTGGAGGCTGCCCCTGGATGCTGGGGGGTGGGGGTGATAGGGGACATGAGTGGTGGCCTGGTGGAGGCTGCCCCTGCACTGCTGGGGGTGGGGGTGCAGGGGGACATGTGTGGGGGCCTGGTGGAGGCTGCTCCTGCACTGCTGGGGGGTGGGGGTGCAGGGGGACATAAGTGGGGTCTGGTGGAGGCTGCCCCTGGATGCTGGGGGGTGGGGGTGATAGGGGACATGAGTGGGGGCCTGGTGGAGGGTGCCCCTGGATGCTGGGGGGTGGGGGTGGTGGGAGACATGAGTGGGGGCCTGGTGGAGGGTGCCCCTGGATGCTGGGGGGTGGGGGTGGTGGGAGACATGAGAGAGGGCCTGGTGGAGGGTGCCCCTGGATGCTGGGGGGTGGGGGTGGTGGGAGACATGAGTGGGTGCCTGGTGGAGGGTGCCCCTGGATGCTGGGGGGTGGGGGTGCGGGGGACATGAGTGGGGGCCTGGTGGAGGCTGCCCCTGGATGCTGGGGGGTGGGGGTGATAGGGGACATGAGTGGGGGCCTGGTGGAGGCTGCCCCTGTACTGCTGGGGGGTGGGGGTGCAGGGGGACATGTGTGGGGTCCTGGTGGAGGCTGCCCCTGCACTGCTGGGGAGTGGGGGTGCAGGGGGACATGACTGGGGGCCTGGTGGAGGCTGCCCCTGGATGCTGGGGGGTGGGGGTCATAGGGGACATGAGTGGGGGCCTGGTGGAGGGTGCCCCTGGATGCTGGGGGGTGGGGTGCGGGGGGACATGAGTGGGGGCCTGGTGGAGGCTGCCCCTGCACTGCTGGGGGGTGGGGTGCAGGGGTACATGTGTGGGGGCCTGGTGGAGGGTGCCCCTGCACTGCTGGGGGGTGGGGGTGGTGGTAGACATGACTGGGGGCCTGGTGGAGGCTGCCCCTGCACTGATGGGGGGTGGGGGTGGTGGTAGACATGAGTGGGGGCCTGGTGGAGGCTGCCCCTGGATGCTGGGGGGTGGGGGTGGTGGGAGACATGAGTGTGGGCCTGGTGGAGGCTGCCCCTGGATGCTGGGGGGTGGGGGTGCAGGGGGACATGAGTGGGGGCCTGGTGGAGGCTGCCCCTGGATTCTGGGGGGTGGTGGTGCAGGGGGACATGTGTGGGGGCCTGGTGGATGCTGCCCCTGCACTGCTGGGGGGTGGGGGTGCAGGGGGACATGTGTGGGGGCCTGGTGGAGGGTGCCCCTGGATGCTGGGGGGTGGGGGTGGTGGTAGACATGAGTGGGGCCTGGTGGAGGGTGCCCCTGGTGGCTGGGGGTGGGGGTGGTGGTAGACATCAGTGGGGGACTGGTGGAGGGTGCCCCTCGATGCTGGGGGGTGGTGGTGCAGGGGGACATGTGTGGGGGCCTGGTGGATGCTGCCCCTGCACTGCTGGGGGGTGGTGGTGCAGGGGGACATGTGTGGGGGCCTGGTGGAGGCTGCCCCTGCACTGCTGGGGGTGGGGGTGCAGGGGGACATGAGTGGGGGCCTGGTGGAGGCTGCCCCTGGATGCTGGGGGGTGGGGGTTATGGGGACATGAGTGGGGGACTGGTGGAGGGTGCCCCTCGATGCTGGGGGGTGGGGGTGGTGGTAGACATGAGTGAGGGCCTGGTGGAGGCTGCCCATGCACTGCTGGGGGGTGGGGGTGGTGGTAGACATGAGTGGGGGCCTGGTGGAGGATGCCCCTGCACTGCTGGGGGGTGGGGGTGCAGGGGGAGATGAGTGGGGCCTGGTGTAGGCTGCCCCTGGATGCTGGGGGTTGGGGGTGATAGGGGACATGAGTGGGGGCATGGTGGAGGGTGCCCCTGGTGGCTGGGGGGTGGGGGTAGTGGGAGACATGAGTGGGGGCCTGGTGGAGGGTGCCCCTGGATGCTGGGGGTGGGGGTGCAGGGGGACATGAGTGGGGGCCTGGTGGAGGCTACCCCTGGATGCTGGGGGTGGGGGTGATAGGGGACATGAGTGTGGGCCTGGTGGAGGCTGCCCCTGCACTGCTGGGGTTGGGGGTGCAGGGGGACATGTGTGGGGGCCTGGTGGACGCTGCTCCTGCTCTGCTCGGGGGTGGTGGTGCAGGGGGACATGAGTGGGGACTGGTGGAGGCTGCCCCTGGATACTGGGGGGTGGGGGTGGTGGGAGACATGAGTGGGGGCCTGGTGGAGGCTGCCCCTGGATGCTGGGGGTGGGGGTGCAGGGGGACATGAGTGGGGGCCTGGTGGAGGCTGCCCCTGGATGCTGGGGGGTGGTGGTGCAGGGGGACATGTGTGGGGGCCTGGTGGATGCTGCCCCTGCACTGCTGGGGGGTGGGGGTGCAGGAGGACATGTGTGGGGGCCTGGTGGAGGGTGCCCCTGGATGCTGGGGGGTGGGGGTGGTGGTAGACATGAGTGGGGCCTGGTGGAGGGTGCCCCTGGTGGCTGGGGGGTGGGGGTGGTGGTAGACATCAGTGGGGGCCTGGTGGAGGCTGCCCCTGCACTGCTGGGGGTGGGAGTGCAGGGGGACATGAGTGGGGGCCTGGTGGAGGCTGCCCCTGGATGCTGGGGGGTGGGGGTTATGGGGACATGAGTGGGGGACTGGTGGAGGGTGCCCCTCGATGCTGGGGGGTGGGGGTGGTGGTAGACATGAGTGAGGGCCTGGTGGAGGCTGCCCATGCACTGCTGGGGGGTGGGGGTGGTGGTAGACATGAGTGGGGGCCTGGTGGAGGATGCCCCTGCACTGCTGGGGGGTGGGGGTGCAGGGGGACATGAGTGGGGCCTGGTGGAGGCTGCCCCTGGATGCTGGGGGGTGGGGGTGATAGGGGACATGAGTGGGGGCATGGTGGAGGGTGCCCCTGGTGGCTGGGGGGTGGGGGTGGTGGTAGACATGAGTGGGGGCCTGGTGGAGGCTGCCCCTGGATGCTGGGGGGTGGGGGTGGTGGGAGACATGAGTGGGGGCCTGGTGGAGGGTGCCCCTGGATGCTGGGGGTGGGGGTGCAGGGGGACATGAGTGGGGGCCTGGTGGAGGCTGCCCCTGGATGCTGGGGGTGGGGGTGATAGGGGACATGAGTGTGGGCCTGGTGGAGGCTGCCCCTGCACTGCTGGGGGTGGGGGTGCAGGGGGACATGTGTGGGGGCCTGGTGGAGGCTGCTCCTGCACTGCTGGGGGGTGGGGGTGCAGGGGGACATGAGTGGGGACTGGTGGAGGCTGCCCCTGGATACTGGGGGGTGGGGGTGGTGGGAGACATGAGAGGGGGCCTGGTGGAGGGTGCCCCTGGATGCTGGGGGGTGGGGGTGGTGGGAGACATGAGTGGGGGCCTAGTGGAGGGTGCCCCTGGATGCTGGGGGGTGGGGGTGCAGGGGGACATGAGTGGGGGCCTGGTGGAGGCTGCCCCTGGATGCTGGGGGGTGGGGGTGATAGGGGACATGAGTGAGGACCTGGTGGAGGCTGCCCCTGTACTGCTGGGGTGTGGGGGTGCAGGGGGGCATGTGTGGGGGCCTGGTGGAGGCTGCCCCTGCACTGCTGGGGGGTGGGGGTGCAGGGGGACATGAGTGGGGGCCTGGTGGAGGCTGCCCCTGGATGCTGGGGGGTGGGGGTGATAGGGGACATGAGTGGGGGCCTGGTGGAGGGTGCCCCTGGATGCTGGGGGGTGGGGTGCGGGGGGACATGAGTGGGGGCCTGGTGGAGGCTGCCCCTGCACTGCTGGGGGTGGGGGTGCAGGGGGATATGAGTGGGGGCCTGGTGGAGGCTGCCCCTGGTGGCTGGGGGGTGGGGGTTGTGGTAGACATGAGTGGGGGCCTGGTGGAGGCTGCCCCTGCACTGCTGTAGGGTGGGGATGGTAGTAGACATGAGTGGGGGCCTGGTGGAGGCTGCCCCTGCACTGCTGGGGGGTGGGGTGGTGGTAGACATGAGTGGGGGCCTGGTGGAGGGTGCCCCTGGTGGCTGGGGGGAGGGGTGGTGGTAGACATGAGTGGGGGCCTGGTGGAGGCTTCCCCTGCACTGCTGGGGGGTGGGGGTGGTAGTTGACATGAGTGGGGGCCTGGTGGAGGGTGCCCCTGGTGGCTGGGGGGTGGGGGTGGTGGTATACATGTGGGGGGGCCTGGTGGAGGCTGCCCCTGCACTGCTGGGGGGTGGAGGTGGTCGTTGACATAAGTGAGGGCCTGGTGGAGGCTGCCCCTGCACTGCTGGGGGGTGGGGGTGGTAGTTGACATGAGTGAGGGCCTGGTGGAGGCTGCCCCTGCACTGCTGGGGGGTGGGGTGGTGGTAGACATGAGTGGGGGCCTGGTGGAGTCTGCCCCTTGATGCTGGGGGGTGGGGGTGGTGGGAGACATGAGTGGGGGCCTGGTGTAGGGTGCCCCTGGATGCTGGGGGGTGGGGGTGGTGGTAGACATGAGTGGGGGTGTTAGGCAGAAACCTGTGCAGTTCCCTCTGGGCCCACTGCAAAAGATTTAGGACTACAGGTGTTTGGCAGTAAACCCACTTGGTAGCAGTCTGTACCACACAGATTCACTTGGTAGCTGTGGCTGAGCAGTCAGACTTCCCTCAAGAAGAGTTAGGCAGTATGTGGAGTATACACGATAGGGCAATCCACACAGTAGAACAAGCAAACACGGAACAAGGCTTCGGTGTAAAGATATAAAGGTATTTATTTATAACAACACATCTATAGAAAACACTCTGGCACTAATACGGCAAACAACTTCAATCACAATTACTATACGAAGATAAAGATCAATCCCCCTAACAATAGTTCGACAAGTCTAGGTTCACCGGCATCCCTTATTTGCAGACAGAGGTGTATGCTTTAACCTAGATGGCACTCTAGTATTCGTTAGGACGGGAGAGAAAAATAAGGCAGGTTATGAAATCAACTCGGTACTAATACTTTAGGGACAACCGCAAGGCAAGTAAGGCAGGGTCTACTGCAGATCACAAAGTTCAGAGGCCAGGCCCACTCGGAGAGAGGCAAGGCGATATGTCCCAAAAAGTGTCTCAGTGGAAATGCGCTTCGTGTCTTTATCGCAAATTGTTATGGAAAGATTGGACCAGTTCAGAACAACACATTAAAGAAAGCTTGGAGGCGACCCAATGGAAAGGCGAGGATTAAGACACCTCACTCTATCCGGCAGAAAGGGAAGCCAGGCGGACACGGTACCTTGTTTGTGGAGAGACAGCTCCGGCGGGGGCAGTTGTTCCTGGTGGTGGATGCACGTCGGGTCTTTGCCAAGAGTAGAGATGAGCTTGTCGTCGAAGAAAAGTGAAGTCCGGTGCACCACCAGGGTAGAGACCAGCCGCGGAGTGCTCCGTCACAAGGCACCACCTTTTGGTCGCGGTACAGGGGTAGTGGCTATCCGGTTGCCGGGGTGCTCTGCACGGGCAATTCGACCACTGCGTCCTGGAGCGAAGAAAAAGCAAAGGGGACTGGTTGTTCCCACCAGTCAGGGGAAGAGACTCTCCAGCAGGGAGATCTCCTCTGTCGTCGGGAAGTGGTGAGTCGGTTCCGCAGGGCTCCACCGGAGGTGTCGTCGTTGCAGGTCGGCTCAGCTTTACCCTCGTCGGATTCTTAGGTCCTGTGGCGACTTCTGAAGATCCAGTCCCAAAAGCCCTGCTTTTATGCAGAGAACGCCCATTCATTCAGCCTAGCTGTCAATCAAAACACGCTAAGTGGTGAGCGGGGTGGCTCACCACTCGGGCCAATCACACCAGAGTGGTAACCCAGACAGAATGGCACCACTTTGGAGGGTCTCTGTACAGAAGCCCGCCAAAAGTGGAACAAAGGGCTCAACCTGTGGTTTAGGAGTCACAGAGACGAACACAGACGCCATTTTACAAACCGAGTTCTTGCAGAACATACCATCCGATAGACCTATTTAAGATAAGTAAATCGGTGGTATGTTAGAGATTAACGAGAGAAAAAGTATTAATCTCCAACAATGGGAAGAATCCCATAGGGTAATATTCGGGGTAGAATATAACAAGTAGTTTCCACTGCCACCAGCCAAAACCCGACGAGGGGGGATGGGACAGTGCCCCCTCGAATAACAGACCCAGGAGTAATCGAATTACCCCTACTAGTACGTCCACATTAGGATGGTTTGTCCTAGTTCTGTTAGTAAATTTAGGTCTAGTAAAGCCAATGGTGACTTTACATGCCCGGGGAGACAGTAGTCAGTCCCCGGGTATGGAGTCTATGATGGAGGTCCGCTAGGACGCCCCAGTGCTACGGCACGGAGGGTGCGTTGTAACACACATAGTAAAACATATGAGACCCTATGGAGTAAAAGACCCCATAGCCCATAGAACACATTGACATTCAAAGGAATTACACACATTCATGTCCAAGAGTGGGAGAAAAAGAGTCTCACTCTTGGCAGGATGGAAAAAAACAAACTCCAGAAATCCAGCAAAGCTGCTGGGGGACTCACTAGGTTAGGAAATTCAGCCTAAACAGAGAATTCTCCCTAACAGGGGGCCTGATGGAGGCTGCCCCTGGATGCTGGGGGTTGGGGGTGGTGGTAGTCATGAGTGGGGGCCTGGTGGAGGCTGCCCCTGCACTGCTGGGGGGTGTTGTGGTGGTTGACATGATTGGGGGCCTGGTGGAGGCTTTCCCTGCACTGCTGGGGGGTGGGGGTGGTGGTAGACATGAGTGGGGGCCTGGTGGAGGCTGCCCCTGGATGCTGGGGGGTGGGGGTGGTGGTAGACATGAGTGGGGGCCTGGTGGAGGATGCCCCTGCACTGCTGGGGGTGGGGGTGCAGGGGGACATGAGTGGGGCCTGGTGGAGGCTGCCCCTGGATGCTGGGGGGTGGGGGTGATAGGGGACATGAGTGGGGGTCTGGTAGAGGGTGCACCTGGTGGCTGGGGGGTGGGGGTGGTGGTAGACATGAGTGGGGGCCTGGTGGAGGCTGCCCCTGGATGCTGGGGTTGGGGGTGGTGGGAGACATGACTGGGGGCCTGGTGGAGGGTGCCCCTGGATGCTGGGTGTGGGGGTGCAGGGGGACATGAGTGGGGGCCTGGTGAAGGCTGTCCCTGGATGCTGGGGCGTGGGGGTGATAGGGGGCATGAGTGGGGGCCTGGTGGAGGCTGCCCCTGCACTGCTGGGGGGTGGGGGTGCAGGGGGACATGTGTGGGGGCCTGGTGGAGGCTGCCCCTGCACTGCTGCGATGGTGGGGGTGCAGGGGGACAGGAATGGGGTCTGGTGGAGGCTGCCCCTGGATGCTGGGGGGTGGGGGTGATAGGGGACATGAGTGGGGGCCTGGTGGAGGGTGCCCCTGGATGCTGGGGGGTGGGGGTGGTGGTAGACATGAGTGGGGCCTGGTGGAGGCTGCCCCTGGATACTGGGGGGTGGGGGAAGTGGGAGACATGAGAGGGGGCCTGGTGGAGGGTGCCCCTGGATGCTGGGGGGTAGGGGTGGTGGGAGACATGAGTGGGGGCCTGGTGGAGGGTGCCCCTGGATGCTGGGGGGTGGGGGTGCAGGGGGACATGAGTGGGGGCCTGGTGAAGGCTGCCCCTGGATGCTGGGGGGTGGGGGTGAAATGGGACATGAGTGGGGGCCTGGTGGAGGCTGCCCCTATACTGCTGGGGGGTGGGGGTGCAGGGGGACATGTGTAGGGGCCTGGTGGAGGCTGCCCCTGCACTGCTGGGGGGTGGGGGTGCAGGGGGACATGAGTGGGGGCCTGGTGGAGGCTGCCCCTGGATGCTGGGGGGTGGGGGTGATAGGGGACATGAGTGGGGGCCTGGTGGAGGGTGCCCCTGGTGGCTTGGGGGAGGGGGTGGTGGTAGACAAGAGTGGGGGCCTGGTGGAGGCTGCCCCTGCACTGCTGGGGAGTGGGGGTGGTAGTTGACATGAGTGAGGGCCTGGTGGAGGCTGCCCCTGCACTGCTGGGGGGTGGGGGTGGTGGTAGACATGAGTGGGGGCCTGGTGTAGGCTGCCCCTAGATGCTGGGGGGTGGGGGTGTTGAGAGACATGAGTGGGGGCCTGGTGTATGGTGCCCCTGGATGCTGGGAGGTGGGGATGGTGGTAGACATGAGTGGGGGTGTTAGGCAGAAACCTGTGCAGTTCCCTCTGGGACCACTGCAAAATATTTAAGACTACAGGTGTTTGGCAGTAAACCCACTTAGTAGCAGTCTGTACCACACAGATTCACTTGGTAGCTGTGGCTGAGCAATCAGACTTCCCTCAAGAAGAGTTAGGCAGTATGTGGAGTATACACGATAGGGCAATCCACACAGTAGAACAAGCAAACACGGAACAAGGCTTCGGTGTAAAGATATAAAGGTATTTATTTATAACAACACATCTATAGAAAACACTCTGGCACTAATACGGCAAACAACTTCAATCACAATTACTATACGAAGAAAAAGATCAATCCCCCTAACAGTAGTTCGACAAGTCTAGATTCACCGGCATCACTTATTTGCAGACAGAGGTGTATGCTTTAACCTAGATGGCACTCTAGTATTTGTTAGGACGGGAGAGAAAAATAAGGCAGGTTATGAAATCAACTCGGTACCAATACTTTACAGACAAATGCAAGGCAAGTAAGGCAGGGTCTACTGCAGATCACAAAGTTCAGAGGCCAGACCCACCCGGAGAGAGGCAAGGCGATATGTCCCAAAAAGTGTCTCAGTAGAAATGCGCTTCGAGTCTTTATCTCAAATTGTTATGGAAAGATTGGACCAGTTCAGAACAACACATTAAAGAAAGCTTGGAGGCGACCCAATGGAAAGGCGAGGATTAAGACACCTCACTCTATCCGGCAGAAAGGGAAGCCAGGCGGACACGGTACCTTGTTTGTGGAGAGACAGCTCCGGCAGGGGCAGTTGTTCCTGGTGGTGGATGCACGTCGGGTCTTTGCCAAGAGTAGAGATGAGCTTGTCGTCGAAGAAAAGTGACGTCCGGTGCACCACCAGGGTAGAGACCAGCCGCGGAGTGCTCTGTCACAAGGCACCACCTTTTGTCGCGGTACAAGGGTAGTGGCTATCCGGTTGCCGAGGTGCTCTGCACGGGCAATTCGACCACTGCGTCCTGGAGCGAAGAAAAAGCAAAGGGGACTGGTTGTTCCCACCAGTCAGGGGAAGAGGCTCTCCGGCAGGGAGATCTCCTCTGTCGTCGGGAAGTGGTGAGTCGGTTCCGCAGGGCTCCACCGGAGGTGTCGTCGTTGCAGGTCGGCTCAGCTTTACCCTCGTCGGATTCTTAGGTCCTGTGGTGACTTCTGAAGATCCAGTCCCAAAAGCCCTGCTTTTATGCAGAGAACCCCCATTCATTCAGCCTAGCTGTCAATCAAAACACGCTAAGTGGTGAGCGGGGTGGCTCACCACTTGGGCCAATCACACTAGAGTGCGACCGGAGTTGGCATTTCAACTCGGTCCGGGGTGCCTAAACTACCTCCCACACCCCTGTGGTAACCCAGACAGAATGACACCACTTTGGAGGGTCTCTGTACAGAAGCCCGCCAAAAGTGGAACAAAGGGCTCAACCTTTGGTTTAGGAGTCACAGAGACGAACACAGACGCCATTTTACAAACCGAGTTCTTGCAGAACATAGCATCCGATAGACCTATTTAAGATAAGTAAATCGGTGGCATGTTAGAGATTAACGAGAGAAAAAGTATTATTCTCCAACAATGGGAAGAATCCCATAGGGTTATATTCGGGGTCGAATATAACAAGTAGTTTCCACTGCCACCAGCCAAAACTCGATGAGGGGGGACGGGACAGTGCCCCCTCGAATAACAGACCCAGGAGTAATGAAATTACCCCTACTAGTACGTCCACATTAGGATGGTTTGTACTAGTTCTGTTAGTAAATTTAGGTCTAGTAAAGCCAATGGTGACTTTACATGCCCGGGGAGACAGTAGTCAGTCCCCGGGTATGGAGTCTATGATGGAGGTCCGCTAGGACGCCCCAGTGCTACGGCACGGAGGGTGGTTGTAACACACATAGTAAAACATATGAGACCCATAGAACACATGGACATTCAAAGGAATTACACACATTCATGTCCAAGAGTGGGAGAAAAAGAGTCTCACTCTTGGCAGGATGGAAAAAAACAAACTCCAGAAATCCAGCGAAGCTGCTGGGGGACTCACTAGGTTAGGAAATTCAGCCTAAACAGAGAATTCTCCCTAACAGGGGGCTTGGTGGAGGCTGCCCCTGCACTGCTGGGGGGTGGGGGTGGTAGTTGACATGAGTTGAGGCATGGTGGAGGCTGCCCCTGCACTGCTGGGTGGTGGGGGTGGTGGTAGACATGAGTGGGGGCCTGGTGGAGGCTGCCCCTGGATGCTGGGGGGTGGGGGTGGTGGGAGACATGAGTGGGGGCCTGGTGGAGGGTGGCCCTGGTGGCTGGCGGTGCAGGGGGACATGTGTTGGTGGGCAGTAGTGCAAGGTGACATGTGGGTTGGCTGGGGGGCATGGCCATGGTGGATGGGGTGCCTGCTGGACATGTGCAGGGTAGGCCCCTGTGGTGTGGGCCACCTGCAGGGGCCGTGGAGGGTGTAGAGAGAACACCTGGGAGGACCCACACATGCAATTCACGTGTGGTGCTTCCCACGCACCCCTGGAATACACATACCCTAATGGAATCGCGTGTGATACTTCCTGCGCACCCCTGAAATACACGTGCCCTGCTGCTTTTGCGTGTGATACTTCCCGCGCACCCCTGGAATACACATACCCTGCTGCTTTTGCGTGTGATACTTCCCACGCACCCCTGGAATACACATACCCTGATGGAATCGCGTGTGATACTTCCCGTGTACCCCTGGAATACACGTACCCTGATGGAATTGCGTGTGATACTTCCCGCGCACCCCTGATGTACATGTACCCGGGAAAATCGCTTGTGGAACTTCCCGCGAACCACTGAAATACACGTTCCCCGCTTGGCGTTTGCTGTTTGGCAGCCCTGTGAACTGGTCCAGGGTTAACGTAGCCCTTTGCGATGATTTGGGGATTTTGAAGGCTTTTCCTTGCGCAAGGGCGTTCTTGGGGGCGTAACTGGCGCTGCTGCAGGGTCGCTGTGCCACTCTGCACCACGGCTGGTTTCGGAGGCTAAAATCCATGAATACGCTGTGCGATGAAAAGGATTTTTTCACACGCGGCTGGCGCAGTGTATCGCACGGGGACACTGTGCGCCAGCCACGTGCGCCATTTTTGTGCAAATTCTATGAATTACCCTGTTACTCTTTAAAAGCTTTTGTTCTCTTCAGGTGCAGAATCTATTAAAACATGTGTGGAGGAAATGCATGCATGGGACCCCTGGACACACTATCAACAGTCTGTTGCCTTTCCATGAACGTCAGCGGCTGCCAGTTGAACAAAGAAGAAAGAATACGAGGAAATCGTATTAGCACTTGTGTAAGGACACAGATTGAATGTTCAAGTTAATAGTAAGCTATCATAGCTACCGTCATCATAAAATGCAGTCCCAATGATTCGAAATATGTTAAAACAACAACAGTGTCATACTTACAAATGTTGTACAAGACATAGTACATACAAAGCATTACATATAAGAGTCAAACAAGATAATGTGTTTATATTGTCAATATCATGTAATTATATTTTCTTTTCTTTGCAGACAGGCAGAAACGTTTGTTTACCTGTCCACAATTATCAACACAAAACAATTAACAGACATGCCCATTATCCACAATCCCTGGGACATGGACTTCAGCCATTTTGTAAAGCCCACTAAGCTTCTAACAGTACACATTGCACATTCAGCAAGCCAATCCCAGTGCCAACCTTAACCCCATAGACAGACTATATTGCACACCCACTAATCATCTCAAAGTACCCATTGGCCCTTGCAATAGGCCGGGCCCACTGTCAGACAGATTGTTCAAGTCCACTGGCCATGACCACAGATCAATTTAATCTGTCCACTAGCCATGCGCACAGAGCAACTTGGCACCCCCTTCTCATACCGCAAACAATCAGGCTACTGCCCATATCTACAAGGCAACGTTCTACCCCTGTAAACAAAATTAGTAACCACACTCACTTTTCCCAATCTAAAACATAAGAAAACCCACCCCACATTACATACAATCAATGTACATTAAATAAATCACCAGAAGGGTGCAATCAGACTCCCACCATTGCCAATACAGTGGTATCTGCGGACAGTGAAATAATCCCTGGATATATGTCAATGCCCACGACCATTAAACAGACACTGAACACAGCACAAAACACAACACTAATTTTTGGCGTAATTAAACATATATTCTAAGCCTCCCTACATGACCCATAACATTCCCAAGGACTCTTACATGAGAAAAACAAGTGTAAAAGTGTGATTTTGCACATTCTGGCCAATCTGAACATTCTGGCCATGAGGGATGATATGCGGGATTGATGTTGGCAGTGGGCCTGGCCAGTTGCACAGGTCTGTAGATTAAATCTGGGGATTTCCCATGACCAGGAGGTATGATATTTGGGTCTGACATTGGCAGTTCAGTTTTTTCCAACTCCAGGCATCGAGGGCCAGAAACCTGATGGGGTTTTAGGATATGCCTCATGAATATTCATGAGAAAACATGTGCACACATTTAGCATCATTGATGCAGATCCATCTCATGAATATGAATAAGGGGCATCCTGAAAACCCAACATGGAACTGGCCCTCGAAGACTGGAGGTGGATGACCCTGGTCTAGTTTGTTGTAAGCTTTTGAACAGTAGAGCCATTGACAGGGATTCCGGAATGCTGGCTGAGCAGGCAGCAGGCCGAATCAAGAGCTCCTGCCCCCCTGCTATGGATGATTCATTGATAATGAATTAAAAAAAGAAAATGGATTCCTTGGAAACTCCAGTCTCCAAGAAAACTAAAGCAGACATCGAGGATAGCCCCAGTGTCCGGGATGTTTACAAGCTATTATTGAAGATATCTCAGGATGTGGGGGACTTGAAGACCTCCTTTGCTGATCTTTCTGGTAAGGTGACCAACTTGGATGGTAGGATGGAAAAGGTGGAAAAGGAATCAGTTGGTTTTGTTTCTGAGATCTCGGGAAGTTACAGAACTTACAATGATTTGAAGAAAGAAATGGAGAATCTTAAAGTTAAAAATCAGACGTTGGATTTGAAATCTAGAAGTCATAACCTCAGATTAGTGGGTATCCCAGAGGATCTGACTGCTCATGGACAGATGGATAGAAATGTGATCAAGATCATTACTGGAATTTATGGTCAAAATATTATTTTACCAAAAGATTTGGATTTTGCCTATAGGCTGGATAGTGCGGAGCCAAGACAGATTCTGCTGGTGTTTCATCATATTTCTGCAAAGGAGAGAGTGCTTAAAGCGGCCAGGGAAAAAGGACAAGTAACATGGGCCTCATTACGACTCAGGCGGTAGGGGTTAACAGCGCCGTAAAAGGTGTCTGCGCCGTTAAACCCTTACCTCCTAATTACGAGGTCCCTTTGCGGGTCCCGACCTTAATGGCTGCCTGTTATTTGCACCCTCCCCATTCCCATTGAGCCCTATGGGGGCTCAAATGAGAATGGGGAATGGTTTGGTAAATGGGGATTTACCAGTCCCTCCAAATTCAGAATGGACCGGTAAATCCCCATTGAACCAAACCGGAGCCAGTACCGGTATGGGATGGCAGTCATGGCGCAAATAGCGCCATGACTACCACCATACTCGGAATGAGGGCCATTGTCTTGGTTTACTCATTGTTTAATTTAAGCCTCTATCCTTAGCCACCTTGGAAAAAGTTGTAATTACATTTTGCAATCACTTAGGAGTTTTTGATATCAGTATTGAACCATCGGCAAACAGGAAGATTACTAGCTTGTGGCAACCCATGCACCGTGTGTCTGCCTGATAGAATCTATCAAACCATTAATGTACATTGTAAATGGTATCAGGACCAGTACGCCCCGTTGTCTAACACCAATCCTAATGTCAAAACCAGTTGTGAGACCAGTCCCTTGACCTGCTTTTACAGATGCATAGTTGTCAGTGTAAAGTAGCCTGACCAAAGCAGTTAGCCCACTGGGAATTGGGATCTACTCAATAACTTGCCAAAGTTTACGGCGTGGGACAAGATCAAAGGCCATTTGCAGGTCTATAAATGCCAGAGGAGTCTGACAAGATCACAGTCTCTATCGACTTTTTTATTGTATTCATTAATAAGTGCCCTTTTGCCTGACTTACCTTCATTATCAAACCACAGGTTTTTATTGAAGCAAAATGTGTTTTTGTTTAAATTAGTTTGCTTTTTGGTGACCAAAAGGTTGTATGCTAGTCAATAGCATCAGCGGTTAAAGCATGTTTTTCCAGTAGGAGTAGACGTATAAAATAAAGTGGTAGGTCACACTCTTTGTTTAGATTATCCCATTTTAGTCTTGTCATCTGCTCAGCGACCCTTTCCCTAAAGCTATGAACCCTGTCTGGGATAGCCAGCTTGCAGTGGATTAGGTAATAATTACTTTTTAACTGTTCTATAAACTTAAATCCAGTTATACATTTCCAGGATAGTACGTCCACTAAAATATAATCTATCACAGACAATTTCTGATGGATCCTGAAACTAGGGTGTGCCAGACTGTCCGTAGCCCATCTACCATTGCACACCCTTTACCCCTGGGTAGAACATAAGGAAAGCAACCCATTTGGTGTTTTTGTATCTGCATTGAGGAGGTTGTATTACCGGTGGTTGGATTTATCTTTGTTTTTAATCAATTCATCTAGGGCTGTATTTGTTTCAAACCATAAATTAAAGTCTCCCATCGAGATAATACCATCATAACTATTAAAGGAGCACATATCATAGAGAATAAGCAATTTATTTTTGGAGCTGTTTATTGCACTGGTCTTTTGTTTTAGATACATATTTATTATCAGGTAAGTAAGATTACCTGTCAGTTTTAATCGAAAAGCCAACATATCAGGGGTATCAGCTATCAACTGCAGGCATTTGGCTTAGAGGTTGTATTTCACCCCCAGCAGCAGTCCCCCTTCCCCATTAGTCTACCCCTAATAACTTCTGTTGCCTGTGAGGTAAATGTATTGTAGCCATCAATGGGCTTATGCTCCATTGACCACGTCTCTTGAAATGCTACAATATCAAAGCCATTAACCATTCCTAGCCAATTAATTTCTTCTATTTTATTAGATAGACCCTTAATATTCCATGATAATAAATATATTTCTTGGGTATTAATATTACTAAGATCAAGTGCCACATCTCTATTTCCGGTGCAGGTGGAAAATGTTGACTTATGATTGAAGATCCTTGAAGGCAGTAATGCTCTGAACTGTTGGGCATTTTGTGTAGATTTTGGACCTAGCAGCATTTTCTTACCGCCAAAAACAAAATAATTTAGTAATAACCACTCTTTGTATTTAGATTGGGTTTGGTATTATAGTGGTATAGTGGCTATTCATTATTTCAGTACACAGATACATTTGGTTGGTATACATTTTGTTGTGGTATAGTGGCAAGCATAATTTATTTGTTTTATTTGTGGCCCCAACATACAAAACCCCTTTCTTTTGTTTAGACTGTTCTTGTGATCTCTAGAGGCCTCAGGCTTCTACATTATTCAATAACATCACATTTTCATATGGAGTGCCACTTATGGCTGTTACCACTGATTTATCTAAACCAGTGAGCTATGCTTCCATAAAGTATTCACAATAACATGTGGTGTTATCATTAATTTATTTACAATAGTGAGACTAAGGTGTCGATTCATGGAATTAATGTGCACCGAAAATTCCAGCGCAGAGGTGCCAAAACGTGCGATTCGCAGTAAAAGTGCAAAAATCGCAGTGCAAGTGCGAAAATCGCAGGGAAACCAGCGCACATCGATTTATGGAAGGCCGTGCGCGAGAAAAATATCGGATGTGCGCTGAAAAAGTGCGCGGCGCATGCCGGCGCACAGGATATCTAACGGCGTGCGCCACGGGCACTGGGAAATCGCACATAGCGTGGCGCACACAACAAAAGTAGGCGGACACGGGAGTAACACTCGGAATGGGGAACAACTCGTCAAAATGTGGGCGTCACGGGGGAAGTACAAGAGGCAAGTGCGCGGAACGCCCACACGCTCACCTACAACACGTATTCATGGAATCCAATAGGGCAAACCAGCGCACGGTCAAACCAGCGCACAGGCCCAAACACGTCCGCCACAATAAAGCAGGTGGTAGTGTCCCTGCCCCTGAAATAAATGTGCGCCAAAATGTGCGCCAACAAAAAGCACCTATATACAGCTATGATGAATGTCACATACTGTGGCCCTCTAAGACAAATGATGTGCAAAGGGGTACGAGACAAACACGGACACCCGCTGTGTGAAAAATAGCGGGTGCGTGCATTCTGTGCTGCGCGGAAAGTCCCACACGCGATTTGCCTGGGTACGTGTATTCCGGGGTGCGCGGGAAGTACCACACGCGATTGGCTGGGTACGTGTATTCTGGTGTACGCGGGAAATTCCACACGCGAATTGCCTGGGTCTGTGTATTCCGGGGTGCGCGGGAAGTCCCACACGTGAATTGGCTGGGTCCGTGTATTCTGGAGTGCGCGGGAAGTCCCACACACGATTGGCCTGGGTATGTGTATTCCGGGGTGCGCGGGAAGTTCCACACGCTAATTCTGCAGGGTACGTGCATTCCGGGGTGCGCGGGAAGTTCCACACGCTAATCCTGCAGGGTACGTGTATTCCGGGGTGCGCGTGAAGTTCCACACGCTAATTCTGCAGGGTACGTGGATTCCGTGGTGCGCGGGAAGTTCCACACGCTAATCCTGCAGGGTACGTGTATTCCGGGTGCGCGGGAAGTTCCACACGCGATTTCAGCAGGGTACGTGTATTTCGGGGGTGCCGGGTAGTACTGCATGTGAATTGACCGTGTGGGTCCTCCCAGGTGTTCCCTCTACATCCTCCACGGCCCCTGCAGCCAGCCCACACCACAGGGGACTACCCTGCACCCCTGCTCATGTCCCGAAGGCAGCCCATCCACCATGGCCATGCCCCCCAGCCAAGCCACATGTCACCTTGCACTACTGATCCACAACGCATGTCCCCCTGCACCCCCACCCCACCAGCATCCAGGGGCACCCTCCACCAGGCCCCCACACATGTCTCCCATCACCCCCACCCCCCAGCAGTCAGGGCCACCCTCCACCAGGCCCCCACTCATGTCTCCCTGCACCCCCACCCACCAGCATCCAGGGGCACCCTCCACCAGGCCCCCACACATGTCTCCCACCACCCCCACCCCCCAGCAGTCAGGGGCACCCTCCACCAGGCCCCCACTCATGTCCCCCTGCACCCCCACCCACCAGCATCCAGGGGCACCCTCCACAAGGCCCCCACACATGTCTCCCATCACCCCCACCCCCCAACAGTGCAGGGCACCCTCCACCAGGCCCCCACTCATGTCCCCCTGAACCCCCACCCACCAGCAGCCAGGGGCACCCTCCACCAGGCCCCCACTCATGTCCCCCTGCACCCCCACCCCCCAGCAGTGCAGGGCACCCTCCACCAGGCCCCCACTCATGTCCCCCTGCACCGCCACCCCCCAGCAGTCAGGGGCACCCTCCACCAGGCCCCCACTCATGTCCCCCTACACCCCCACCCCCCAGCATCCAGGGGCACCCTCCACCAGGCCCCCACACATGTCTCCCATCACCCCCACCCCCCAGCAGTCAGAGGCACCCTCCACCAGGCCCCCACTCATGTCCCCCTGGACCCCCACCAACCAGCATCCAGGGGCACCCTCCACCAGGCCCCCACACATATCTCCCACCACCCCCACCCCCCAGCAGTCAGGGGCAGCCTCCACCAGGCCCCCACTCATGTCCAACTCATGTCCCCCTGCACCACCAACCACCAGCATCCAGGGGCACCCTCCACCAGGCCCCCACACATGTCTCCCACCACCCCAACCCCCCAGCAGTCAGGGGCAGCCTCCACCAGGCCCCCACACATGTCCAACTCATGTCCCCCTGCACCCCCATCCACCAGCATCCAGGGGCACCCTCCACCAGGCCCCCACACATGTCTCCCATCACCCCCACCCCCCAGCAGTCAGGGCACCCTCCACCAGGCCCCAACTCATGTCCCCCTGCACCCCCACCCCCCAGCAGTCAGGAGCACCCTCCACCAGGCCCCCACACATGTCTCCCTGCACCCCCACCCCCCAGCAGTCAGGGGCAGCCTCCACCAGGCCCCCACTCATGTCCAACTCATGTCCCCCCGCACCCCCACCCACCAGCATCCAGGGGCACCCTCCTCCAGGCCCCCACACATGTCTCCCCCAACCCCAACCCCCAGCAGTCAGGGGCAGCCTCCACCAGGCCCACACTCATGTCCCCCTGCACCCCCACCCACCAGCATCCAGGGGCACCCTCCACCAGGCCCCCACACATGTCTCCCATCACCCCCACCCACCAGCATTCAGGGGCACCCTCCACCAGGCCCCGGCTCATGTCCCCCTGCACCCCCACCCACCAGCATCCAGGGGCACCCTCCACCAGGCCCCCACAGATGTCTCCCTCCACCCCCCATCCTCCAGCAGTCAGGGGTACCCTCCAACAGGCCCCCACTCATGTCCCCCTGGACCCCCACCCACCAGAATCCACGGGCACCCTACACCAGGCCCCCACACATGTCTCCCATCACCCCCACCCCCAGCAGTACAGGGCAGCCTCCACCAGGCCCCCACTCATGTCCACCTGCACCCCCACCCCCAGCAGTCAGGGGCACCCTCCACCAGGCCCCCACACATGTCTCCCTGCACCCCCACCCCCCAGCAGTCAGGGGCAGCCTCCACCAGGCCCCCACTCATGTCCAACTCATGTCCCCCTGCACCCCACCCACCAGCATCCAGGGGCACCCTCCACCAGGACCCACACATGTCTCCCATCAGCCCCACCCCCCAGCAGTCAGGGGCACCCTCCACCAGGCCCCCACTCATGTCCCCTGCATCCCCACCCACCAGCATCCAGCGGCACCCTCCACCAGCACCCACACATGTCTCCCACCACCCCCACTGCCCAGCAGTCAGGGGCAGCCTCCACCAGGCCCCCACTCATGTCCAACTCATGTCCCCCTGCACCCCCACCCATCAGCATCCAGGGGCACCCTCCACCAGGCCCCCACACATGTCTCCCATAACCCCCACCCCCCAGCAGTGCAGGGCACCCTCCACCAGGCCCCCACTCATGTCCCCCTGCAACCCCACCCCCCAGCAGTCAGGGGCACCCTCCACCAGGCCCCCACACATGTCTCCCTGCACCCCCACCCCCCAGCAGTCAGGGGCACCCTCCACCAGGCCCCCACTCATGTCCCCCTGCACCCCACCCACCAGCATCCAGGGGCACCCTCCACCAGGCCCCCACACATGTCTCCCATCACCCCCACCCCCCAGCCATCAGGGACACCCTCCAACAGGCCCCCACTCATTTCCCCCTGTACCCCCACCCACCAGCATCCAGGGGCACCCTCCAACAGGCCCCCACACATGTCTCCCATCACCCCCACCCCCCAGCAGTGCAGGGCACCCTCCACCAGGCCCCCACTCATGTCCCCCTGCACCCCACCCCCCAGCAGTCAGGGGCACCCTCCACCAGGCCCCCACACAAGTCTCCCACCACCCCATCCCCAAGCAGCCAGTGGCAGCCTCCACCAGGCCCCCACTCATGTCCAACTCATGTCCCCCTGCACCCCCACCCACCAGCATCCAGGAGCACCCTCCACCAGGCCCCCACACATGTCTCCCATCACCACCACCCCCCAGCTGACAGGGGCAGCCTCCACCAGGCCCCAACTCATGTCCCCCTGCACCCCCTCCCACCAGCATCCAGGGGCACCCTCCACCAGGCCCCCACACATGTCTCCCACCACCCCCATCCCCCAGCAGTCAGGGGTACCCTCCAACAGGCCCCCACTCATGTCCCCCTGGACCCCCACCCACCAGAATCCAGGGGCTCCCTCCACCAGGCCCCCACACATGTCACCCGTCACCCCCACCCCCCAGCAGTGCAGGGCAGCCTCCACCAGGCCCCCACTCATGTCCCCCTGCACCCCCACCCCCAGCAGTCAGGGGCACCCTCCACCAGGCCCCCACACATGTCTCCCTGCACCCCCACCCCCCAGCAGTCAGGGGCAGCCTCCACCAGGTCCCCACTCATGTCCAACTCATGTCCCCCTGCACCCCACCCACCAGCATCCAGGGGCACCCTCCACCAGGACCCACACATGTCTCCCATCACCCCCACCCCCCAGCAGTCAGGGGCACCCTCCACCAGGCCCCCACTCATGTCCCCCTGCACCCCCACCCACCAGCATCCAGGGGCACCCTCCACCAGGCCCCCACACATGTCTCCCACCAACCCCACCCCCCAGCAGTCAGGGGCAGCCTCCACCAGGCCCCCACTCATGTCCAACTCATGTCCCCCTGCACCCCCACCCACCAGCATCCAGGGGCACCCTCCACCAGGCCCCCACACATGTCTCCCATCACCCCACCCCCCAGCAGTGCAGGGCACCCTCCACCAGGCCCCCACTCATGTCCCCCTGCAACCCCACCCCCCAGCAGTCAGGGGCACCCTCCACCAGGCCCCCACACATGTCTCCCTGCACCCCCACCCCCCAGCAGTCAGGGGCACCCTCCACCAGGCCCCCACTCATGTCCCCCTGCACCCCCACCCACCAGCATCCAGGGGCACCCTCCACCAGGCCCCCACACATGTCACCCATCACCCCACCCCCCAGCCGTCAGGGACACCCTCCACCAGGCCCCCACTCATGTCCCCCTGCACCCCCACCCACCAGCATCCAGGGGCACCCTCCACCAGGCCCCCACACATGTCTCCCATCACCCCCACCCCCCAGCAGTGCAGGGCACCCTCCACCAGGCCCCCACTCATGTCCCCCTGCACCCCACCCCCCAGCAGTCAGGGGCACCCTCCACCAGGCCCGACACATGTCTCCCATCACATCACCCCCACCCCCCAGCAGTGCAGGGCACCCTCCACCAGGCCCCCACTCATGTCCCCCTGCACCCCCACCCCCCAGCAGTCGGGGGAACCCTCCACCAGGCCCCCACACATGTCTCCCTGCACCCCCACCCCCCAGCAGTCGGGGGCAGCCTCCACCAGGCCCCCACTCATGTCCAACTCATGTCCCCCTGCACCCCCACCCACCAGCATCCAGGGGCACCCTCCACCAGGCTCCCACACATGTCTCCCATCACCCCCACCCCCAGCAGTGCAGGGCACCCTCCACCAGGCCCCCTCTCATGTCCCCCTGCACCCCCACCCACCAGCATCCAGGGGCACCCTCCACCAGGCCCCCACACATGTCTCCCACCACCCCCACCCCCCAGCAGTCAGGGGCAGCCTCCACCAGGCCCCCACTCATGTCCAACTCATGTCCCCCTGCACCCCCACCCACCAGCATCCAGGGGCACCCTCCACCAGGCCCCCACATATGTCTCCCATCACCCCCACCCCCCAGCAGTCAGGGGCACCCTCCACCAGGCCCCCACTCATGTCCCCCTGCACCCCCACCCACCAGCAGTCAGGGGCAGCCTCCACCATGCCCCCACTCATGTCCCCCAGCCAACACGTCATCACAATCCAGATCCCAGGCTCCTATGCCCACCCAAATCCCACCCCACGCCACCCCTGTCCAAACACCCAACCAAGCTTTACATCCATTCAAAATGGAAATACCCATTACATGATAGATAACAAATAAGCAGTATGCGCATGAGTACAAGTCTGTCAGACCCACACAATGGCAAAACATGACTGTGAAAACCCACATCCTGACAGGCATGAAACCAATGAGAGAAGTCCACACATTGAAGTAAGAAACAAAAATGTATTACAGTGTAAATGAAGTGAATGAAATATAAACAAACAATAATGCCAACAAAAATCGAAAAGCAGCATGTCCACAAAAATAATAAATAACGAAAATGGGACTCCAAAATAACCGTAAAGAAATTGTGTCCAAAGTCACTGTCCAACAAAGCAAATCCAAAGGGAAAGTAAAGTGAAAATCCATTGTTCCATGGTGAAAAAAATAATAAAAGATGAAGGCCAAAAATCCACTGTCAAACTATGTACAAAGGGCAAATCCAGGGTCCATGATCCCAACGATGTAAATGAAACCTACAATAAAACCTACCGAACTAATAACTATATAGAAAAAAGTGGGGCATAGTCCAAGCGCCCCAAATTAAAAAAAATAAATAAAACCTAACACTAATTAACTATGTACAAAGGCGGCGGGCTAGTCCAGCGGCTCACTCTGTGGTGTCCCGGGCCAGGGCATCATCGAACTCCTGTTCGATGTCCCGCAGGCGGTCCTGTTCCATGGCCCGAGGGTCCGCAGGGACGCCGACATGCCCTCCTCCAACTCCCTGTGGATTCCCTCGAGGCACACAGCCCGCCTCAGGCCATCGTGAGCCGCGCCTCTTCTGCCCGCCGCCGCTCTGCACCTATCTGCTGGCCCAACCGCTGCCACACGGAAGACACTTCCTGTCCTGGGTCCTCTAGCCCTCCGGCCGATGCCTGCCCCTCCGATGTAGATTGCCCCGAGCCATGATGCCTCCCACGTTAACTCCGCTGCTGCTTCTGACGCAACTGCCTCTGCCAGCACGACGGCATCCAGGCTAATGGAATCCACCGACACCGTCGTGCACGTGCCCTGCCCAATGATGCCGGCACATCCTCCATCTGCTGGGGTCCAGTTGCTGTGGTGTCCACCCCTGCTGGACCTCCGACTCCCGACTGTGGCAGGGATTGGATCCCCACCAAGCCGGCTGCGTTGGTCAGGGCAGGTCCACAGGGGGCCCTGGTGGCATCTAGGCCGGAAGACGGCATGGAGAACGACTGGCGTATAGTCTCCACAGAGGAGGAGAGGGCCGCCAGATTGGTCGACACATGTATTAAACCCCCGACCACGGCCGATCCCAACTGGGCCACGTTGGCACGGTGCTCTTCGTGATGACATGCAAGCTCCTCCCTGTAAGCATGCACGTCATCACAAATGACACCCGTGCGCAACGCGACACCAATCAGGACCTTCTCCATACGGCCATGGGTCCCCTCGTCTGCAGGTGGAGGGGAGTCAGATGACATGGACATCCCCCCTACCTGCGGACGGGCCTGGGATGGGGCATCCCTGCTGGTGCATGGTGGTGCAGTCACAGTGTCGGGGACAGTGACATGCAAAGGCCCCTCCACGGCGACCAGTGCTGCCTCCTGCCCCTGCCCCTGGACTGAACCACTTGCAACAGCAGGGATGCCCCCACCAGGCCCCATGTGCGCCTCAGTAGCGACCTCCTCCTCCTCTGTGGAAACCACCAACCTGGATGGCTCCACACCGTCTCCCGCCGTTGCAAGCCCCTGTGGGGGCTCACCCACCCCTTCCACTGCAGCCGTGGGGGCATCCCCGCCACTTTGCTCCACAGCGCCGTCTCCGCCCTCTTCTTCACTTGCCGCTGTGTAGAGGGAGACATAGAACACAAGCATCAGGGTACTGTACAATGGTCCCCTAGACAGGAAGCAATAGCAGATGAGTGGCACTGTCAAAGATCACTTCGATCATGTCCCTCCACAAAACATAGGTCAGTGCAGGCAAAACACACGCAGTAACAGGCATGGCACATGCTATGGACATTTACATACATGTCCAAGGGACTCTCCAAAAATACAATGTTGTTATGGAACTCACATGCATCATGGGTCATGCCTATCACATGCAAACACATCAATGTAATTCCATCCATCTGGCCTTGTACACCCCAGACACAGTGGATACAAGGATAACTAGGCAGCATCTGTGAATCTGTACATAGTCACAGACATGTGTCATGCATCCATGACATTCACAAGTCACAGACACGCAGGTCAGACACACAGACATGGATACCATGCATGTACATGGCATCAGCACCATCCCTCACCCCCACCCATGTCCAGGAACAGAGACTGGCATGCTCTCATGTGTCCAATCCGCATAAGGCTCCCCATGATGCATTTAAACACATGCACCAAGCGTGTGGTTGACACATTACTGGTCTCACATGCATGACCATGATGTCCCTGCACACATACATGCGTACATGGCCTATGTCACACATACAGGCAAGCATCAGACAACCAGCACACTGCAGCATGCTCTGTCTCACACAGCAATGCTTGCCCACTTACCGCTCAACTCCAGACTGGTCTGCCTCTGGGCGTGGAGCGCTGGGTCTACACGTTCCAGGACCCTCACCTGGATGGTACTCATACGACCCCAGCCCCCTCCATGAGGCGCCGGGCCTTCAAGAGGGTCCTGGACCTCAAGTCCTCCCAGCGCTTCTTGACTTTCTGGATGTTGCGGGTTGCCACCCCCTCCGCGTTGATGGCAACCACCAAGTCGTCCCAGATCCTGTTCCGTCCTTCCTTGTTGGCGCGTGACGATCCGAAGAGGGCATCATACTGCCCCAGGACTTGCTCCACCAGGACACCAACTTCGGTGGCAGTGAAGCTTGTGCCTTCTGCCTCTCTGGCTGGGGGTTGCCACTGGTGCCAGATGTTGCAGTGCCCGACATGGCAACCCCAGAGGCAGGAGTGGGTGGGCAACTGGGTCCTGGGGCTGGGCTGTGGAGCGATGGTATAGCAGTCAGGAGTCTTCTGTTCCAGCAGGGGTGGACACAGAAACTGGACCCCTGCAGATGGCAGATGTGCAGGGACAAAATGGCAGGGCACGGTGGCAGCAGGCAGGCCGGCAGCAGCAGATTGCTCGTGGGAGGCTGCTCGGGGATTTGGGGGGCAGTAATTCGGCCTTCTGGGCAGGAGCGTGGTGTTCCTTGTGCTTACGCGTGGCCAGCTTGATACGGAGTGATTTGGCACATGAAAATCCTGCATGTCAATGTGAAATTCGAGGAAAGAGCCTTAGCGCGTAAGCGCGTCATCGCGCATACGCGATTCCATTGGACCAAAGGCCCTCAGCACATAAGCGCGTCTGTGACGTGACGCACGTGGGTGTTTCCCTCATAGCACGTGATGACAGAGCACATGTGGAAACACTGCACGTCAGAGTATCATTGCGTGTAATTGGATGAAAGTGCGCGTACACGCAATTGGCCTGGGTATGTGTATTGCAGGGGTTCGCGGGAATTCTCACACGTGATTTGCTTGGGTACGTGTATTACAGGGGTGTGCGGGAATTCTCACGTGCGATTTGCTTGGGTACGTGTATTACAGGGGTGTGCAGGAATTCTCACACGCGATTTGCTTGGGTACGTGTATTACAGGGGTGTGCGGGAATTCTCACACACAATTTACTTGGGTATGTGTGTTACAGTGGTGTGCGGGAATTCTCACACACGATTTGCTTGGGTATGTGTATTACAGGGGTGTGCGGGAATTCTCACACGCGATTTGCTTGGGTACGTGTATTACAGGGGTGTGCGGGAATTCTCATACGCGATTTGCTTGGGTATGTGTATTACAGGGGTGCACGGTAAGTTTTACACGCTCGCCAACAACACGTATCCATGGAATTGAACGGGGCTAAGGCATGCGCACAAAAAAACGTGCTAATCCGGAAACACGTAGGCCAGCAGGAAGCAGGCGTACGTCGACCCGCGCAGCATAAAAGTGCGCGCAAACAACAAACAAGCTCAGACGCCAGGATGAATATACCGTTCCTAGCAGCAGTGGCCGTGGGTTACCAAAGGAGGAGGAGGAGGATAGTGAGGGCCCGAATTTACACTCCCAGAACCAGCCTTTTTGGGATGCCTGATGACCAGGTGTATGGGAGGTACAGGTTTGCACCTCACATAATACTGGACCTGGTGAGTGAGTGGGAGGATGACCTCACATCACCCACCCTGTGCTCCCAAGCACTCAGCCCCCTGGAGAAGGTCCTTAATGTACTGCACTTCTTGGCCACTGGTTCATTTCAGTGGACAAGTGCCATAGTGGGTGGGGTGTCACAGGCCACGCAGTCACGCTGCCTACACCAGGTCTTGAACATCATCACTGCACGCCCATCAGTCCGCAGGCACATATACCTGCCCAGGACACCTGCAGAAAGGCAGGCTGCCGCCCTGGATTTCTACGGTGTGGCACAATTTCACAAAGTGCTAGGTGCCATTGACTGCACCCATGTGGCACTACGTCCCCCCAGGGCATCTGAGCACATCTATAGGAACCGCAAGCACTGGCATTCCATCAACGTGCAGGTACTATGTAATGCCAAGGGAATCATCACCTCAGTATATGCCAACTATCCAGGGTCCACCCACGACAGCTTCATTTACCAAATGTCTACCCTAAGCCGGGACCTAGAAGCTGGGCGGCATGGCGATACATGGCTGCTTGGTGAGTATGAATGCCACTGCATATGCATGCATGTCAGACGCAGAGTTATGTCACTACCCCACTAATGATACCCATCACCTCCTCACCAGGGGACAGTGCCTACCCTCTGAGCACCCACATGATGACGCCAATTCGGAAACCCCATCACGCCTCCCGAGGTAAGATACAACACAGCCCATATTGCAACCCGGGGCATAGTGGAGCGCACATTCGGAGTGCTCAAGTCACGCTTTGACTCCCTTGACCGTTCTGGCGGGCAGCTGTTATATGCGCCCCCAGTAGTGTGCAGGATCATAGTGGCAGCATGTGTCCTGCACAATGTTGCAACACGCCGGGGCCTGGCTGTGGACATGGTGGTGCCCCCACATCCCCAACCACATGCACGCCCGCTGCGCATGGGAGGGGAAAGGGCACGGGGTGAGGCAGCCCGTACGCAGCTGGTGGCTAATTACTTCACATAGAAATCACACCCCTGTGAAGTGCACACAGCCCTGGCACATACCATCTGATAAGCAATGATGACTCGACCTGACAATTATGATGAACAAAGGGAGATTCAACTGTCAGAACCATAGCAGCCTGAGATTGTTCATGTGGAAGTGTCACAATGTGTGCATCCCTACCTACACAAACACCACCAATTCAGTGTCATCAAAAGACACACTTCCATGCAGCAGAAATGAATACCCACTTGCAAAATACTACATGAGAACAGTGCCATGTCACCCAACCCCTCCCCGGCACGGCCACACAACACACCATGGCATGTCATGCATTGTGAGAGCAAACAAATTAATCCCCACAACATGCCCCAAGTGTCACCAACTACAGTGTCCCTAATGGAAACTGGCCACACATGAAATGTTCACAGTAATGCAGGACCTACAACACACATTACCAAATACTTACCAAGAATACCAATCACCTACACAACCTCCAACCTACCTTAAACATGACAGTACAGACTTAAAAAATGGGTAGCCTCACTACCTGATAATGCCAGCACTTTGAACACTTCCAAGTATACAGTGTTAGCGCCACGCAAGAGTGTAGGTGCACTGCTTACAACATGGAGTCCAGTTCCAAGGTAGACCGCCTTGTGAAGACATGAGAAATGGACCTGCAAATTAGGAGGATGAGATGGATGCAGAGGCACATATCAATACACCATGCAGTGTACAATACAACAACAATATGCACTAGGAATGTATACACAGTATTGACTACAGACTGCCGACACATCAAACGGGAGTCCAACGTCACCATGTACGTCAATGTCACTTGGGCACACCCTTTGCAAGCCCATGGAAACGGGAAAGAGGAGGGGTGTGTGTCACACAAACCCAAGCATCTGACCCAAATTCATGACAAGCCCTCATGTACACAGCCACAATACAGTGTATGCCCACGGGAGCCACACAAGGCAATACACTGTCCAAAAAACAAAAATTAAAAAAAAACAAAAAATCAAAAATGGCCATTAATGGGCCGCGGGGGTGGGGGAGGCCACCCAGGAGGTCCCAGGACAGGGTGCACACCAAAACCCACCTGTGTGGATCTTGCGGAAAAAAAAACACCTCCATGGGCTCATGGCCTGCACGGCTACCCTATTGTGAGAGAATCACTGCTTTCGCTCTCCTCACCCTCTACAGCTGCATCAGGAGGTGGTGGCACTATGGGAGGCAGCCCACGCAAAGCCCTAGTCTGGTCCTCCATGGCAGCAAGCATGCGGGTGTGGAAGGTCTCGTTCTGGAGGATAATTGTGCGTAGGTCCCCATGCAACAACTCACGGGATGCCCGGACCTCCGCCCTAGTTGCCTGCATCTCAGCTGAGAGCGTACGTGTGAGACGCTCCAGCTGATGTTCTGTCCTTGTGTTTGTTGAAGCCTCAAGCTCAACGACAGTGGTCCTGAGGTGACTGAGTTCCACCCTCAGGGCTTCCCTGTGGCCCTGGGACTCTATGGAAATGGCTTCCCGCAGAGTCGCCAGTGCCGCCTGCCTGTCCCTGTCGGACGCCAACATGTCCTCCCTGTGTGACTGGCAGATGGAGTCTGTTGCCTGCTGTAGTCGCTCCATCAGCCTTTCGGGGGGGACAATGGAAGTGGCCACACTATCCATGGCCTGAGCCATCATCTCTGATGATGCTGCATGTTGGGTTGCCATACCGTATATGGATTGCTCCCATGCAGTATTGCCAGGTGGCGTACGGCTACCACGTCGGCGGGCACCACACCTGTCTTGGGCAAGGGGAACTGCGCCTTGCTGTGCCGGCACTGCCTGAGGCTGCAGGACTGCATTCCCCCTCTGATCTGCTGGCCCAGGAACAGGATCAGATGTTGTGAGTGTGACCCTGCATCCGTAACCACCAAAGGCGTACCTGCCAACACTGACATCCCCATTGAGGGTTCTAACCCTGGTGCAGGTGGGTCGGACAGAACAGAATCCCTCCCAGGAACACTCACATGCGACGGCACATAGGTCTCATCATCCGAATCGACACCTGAATACAGCTCGGGGGAGGTGCAGCCAGAGACACCCCTTGAGAGCACGACCTGCAGCAGTTGTGGGTTCTCACCCACCACCACACCACGTCCCTCACTGGTGGACGGTTGGCACTGAGACCCCTCCTGGGTCTGCACCATCTCCACAACCCCAGCAGTATCAAGTGCGTCATCCCCTGCAAAGACATAAAAGAAAAGAAATGGAAACAGGCATTAGCACTATGGCACACAATTAGGGCTGAGAAGCTACAGAAACAGTACTTGATTGACACATATCCCACATGACTAAAACCCTCCCATGCATGCACCGTCACTGCGTGTGAAGGGGAGGCAGATGCACACATTGAGGACACCAAGATGGAAGATGAACACATTTGCTGCATGCTACCTAGCAGTGGCATCACACATTGGCCTGTGATTGGCAGGTCAAATACACATGCCATCACACAGATGGCATGTACCTTAGCCATAAAGTGAAGAGGGAGAGGAGGGCACCAATTGTTCATTCAGTCTAGTTTGGTCATGAAATTGATTTTTTCATTGAAATGGTTCAAATGTTTAACCTGGAGCTGCCAGTCCAAAATGGTCCTATAGCACAGGGACATGTCTAAACAAATCATATCCAGGAAACAAAGTCAGTCCACTGTACCATAGCCATGTCAGACATGTGACAATAGGACTGAGAAATGCCTAGTAAAAGTGGTGGTATGCAAACAATCTGCCTGAATAAACAGAGAAAAATAAGCAACAATGCTGTGGCAAGATGACACTTCAAGGGCAACTGGCGTGGTGTTGGGCTAGATGTCTAATGTTGGCAGAAGGGATACTGCTATACCCAAATGCTGGTGCGCAGAATGTATTGGATGAGGCACATGGGTGACCCAAACCACTCAGGCACACACACCCTCACCTGGCACCCAAACAGAAGCCCTCAAACACACACCATGCACATGGATGACACACACATGCATGTGCACTCACCGGACAATGCCTTGTAATCTGCCAGTTCTCCCACGCCTTGGATCTGTTCCACCATGACGTAGGTCCCAGCAACATGCTCATGTGGAGTGAGTTCTATGTCCTCTGCTGGAGACCCACCTCCAGTCACTAGAGTAGCGGCATGACTTGAGGCCAGCTTATTCTTTGCCATGCGCTTCAGGTCATTCCAGCGCTTGTAGCATTCAGTAGCTGTGCGCCTCACGATTCCAAGGGCACTTATGATGCCCGCGATGGTCTGCCAGTGTGCCAGACGTTGTGCAGGTGTGGTCTTGGATCCTGCAACAAACACCATTTCGCGGTCATGTGCGGACACATACTCTACAAGTGCATTCAGTTCGGCCTCATTGAAGCTGGGCTTCCTTGACGGGCCGGACTGTGTAGCCGTGTCTGGGGCATCAGCCTGTACTGGACGAGCACTCTTCCTCTTCCGCTTGGAAGGTGGTGGGGATTCTGAGTGTCCTACACCGCTCTGGACACTAGGGGGCAGAAGCCCCGGTGGACTCTGTACTAGGAGTGTGGGATTGCACACTCAGCATGGGAGTTGGTGCAGGCATTAGCTCAAGTGTGATGGTGTCAGGGGGAATGTCAGCAGGATGGACTTGGACCGACACTGTCCTGGCTGGGTGTGTGAGAGGTGGGGTGGATGGAGCCGCAGCTGCCCCTGCAGCCTCCCCAGCCTGCCTACGTGGGACAGCAGATGACCTAGCTGCCCCTGATCCACGTGGCCTGATGACACCAACGTGTTCCGGCGCACGTGGCCTAGACCTGCTGACCTGGAAGTCAGCCATGGAGTCACCCTGTGCCAGGTCTGGTTCCACAGTGGGCTGGATCAACAAGTGCTGAGCATGGATGGTGTCAGCCACGTTACCCTCAACCAGGGGGGGGGGCATGCATGGGTGTCCCTGACTGGTCCTCCACACATGGGGGGCTGGGGGCACCCTGCAAGTCACGGCCACATACCCTACCGGATCCACCACGGCCACCACTTGGGGCTCGGCCACCTTTGCCACCCTTACGGCTTGTTCGCCTCCCAGCCATGGCACTGATGTTATTGTGCGTATGGGAGTCGCTGTGAACTATTGTCCTGGGCAATTGGGGGTCAAAGGGATTGGGTACCAGATGGTAATCGTACCCTAGTGCTCTAGCAAGGCTGTATGTCACCCCTGGGGAAAGATGACGGGTCACGCAACGCACAGGCACCCCAAAAAAGGTAAGTAAGGTGCACGCAACCCCTCCTAGGCCACGTGTGTGGAAAAATAAACTTGCACTACGCTGTGGCACCCAGAAACACAAGAATGAACTTATGCGTGTCACACGCAGCCTAGAATGGCCTCTGAAGGGGTATGCGACACACGGGGCAAGCACAGATGTTAAATACGTGCGCGACTCACCGTCTGCCAGGAACAAAAGCATGAAAAATATGCACGTGTGCACGTTGGCAACACCCCCGCCAAAAGAAGAATTGTACGCTGTCTGAGGAGACAGGACAACAGTAGAAGGGAACGCTGTTTGAGGAAACAGGCCCAGGAAAAAGAGGAAAAGAGAAAAAGCTGTCAGAGGGGAGTACGAACTTGAAACGCCGTGAAGTAAATCGCGTGTGAACCGACAAGAAGTACAGATTTCACCCACTCGCTCTCCACGAAAAGCACGTACAAGGAAATGGCGTTCTACACATACCTTTTATACACACGTCACAGACGCGCATACGCGATGAGGCCATTTCCACCAATTACACGCTTTGACACTCGGATTCTCTACGGCCATGCGCGTGACGTCATAGATGTGCCTGGGGGCCTTTGGGCCAATGAATTAACGTATGTGTGCTGACGCGCTTACGCGCTAAGGGCCTTTCCTCGAATTACATGCAGACGTGCTGGATTGTCACGTGCCAAATCACTCCGTATCAAGCTGGCCATGCGTTAGCACACGGAAGACCACTCTCCTGCCCAGAAGGCCGAATTACTGCCCCCCAGAGCCCCGAGCACGCTCCCACCTGCCATCTGCTGCTGCCTGACTGCCTGCTGCCCACGTGTCCTGCCATTTGCTGCCTGCACATCAGCCAGAGGTGCTGTTGCTGTGACCACCCCTGCTGGAACCAAAGACTCCCGACTGGGATACCATCGCTCCACAGCCCAGCCCCAGGACCCAGTTGCCCACCCACTCCTGCCTCTGGGTTTGCCATGTCGGGCACTGCAACATCTGACACCAGTGGCAACCCCCGGCCAGAGAGGCAGAGGGGCACCAGCTTCACTGCCACCGAAGTTGGTGTCCTGGTGGAGCATGTCCTGGGGCAGTATGATGCCCTCTTTGGAAGGTTGCGCGCTGACAAGGAAGGACGGACTCGGATCCGGACGGATATCGTGACTGCCATCAATGTGGAGGGGGTGGCAGTCAGACTATTCCATCATGTGAAGAAGCGCTGGGAGGACTTCAGGTCCAGGACCCTCAAGAAGGCCCGGCGCCTCCTGAAAGCAGCGGATGCTAAGGGGTGCCGGGGCCACTTGTCGGAAGATCAGATGAGGGTCCTGGAATGCATATCCCCAGCGCTCCACGTCTAGGTCCTTGAGAGGCAGACCCGTCTGGAGTCGAGCGGTAAGTGTACATGCATACTGATTGTGAGCTGTGCGTGTGGTGGTGTGGCAGGAGTGTGCAGGTTGCACATGTGGTTTTATGTGGCCAAGTATGGGGGGGGTACAGGGCCGTGAGGCTGACACATGCGAGGGCTCTCATGTGTGACACATGGATGGTGCTTGTGTGTGTAGGCTTGCATGGCAAAGGATGTGGAAGAATGATTGGCAGGTGTGACATGGATGCTGATCTGAACACTGCGACAGTTGGCGGAGGTGTACACATGCATGCACGTGTGGTGGTGTGTGTGCATGTGTAGTGCACTCCCTGTGTGACATGTGATGTCTGGCTCACCTTTGCCTGCTCATGCTGTTGTATGTGTATGGATGGTGCTGGCTGTTGCGATATCGCTGTGGTATAGCTCATGTGTGCAAGCTGAAATGACATGTGTGTTGGGGATTTTGATGGCATGTCTGACGTTTGCCAATGCCACTCATGTACAACTGTCATGTGTTAATGAGTCCATTATACAGTGCCCTGATGCCTGTGTTTTATTTCTCACAGTCTGCAGCGTCAACTGATGAAGAGGGCGGAGAAGGTGCTGTGGAGCACAGCGGCAGGGGTCGCACCACCAGCTGGAGACGCAAGGCCCGGCTCCCCTCCCAGGTTGTTATCTCATCGGGGAGTGAGGAGTCCAGTGCCGCATCCGAGGCCGCAGCTGCCGAGGGGAGGTCCAGGAGGCGGAGGTCGGAGTTGTACTCCTCGGCAGCAGAAGGGGCAGCTGGGACCCCACAGGGCCCAACGGAGGAAGATGGCACGGAGTCATCCAGGTTGGTGGGGGGTTTGGTGGAGGAGGAGGCCGTGCAAGCAACGGAGGCGGGGTCTGGAGGTGGGGATTCCACTGGTGCTAGTGGTGCAGTGCAGGACCAGGGACAGGTGGCAGCACAGGCCATCACGGAGGTGCCTGTGTGCAATCCTGTCCCTGCTCCTGTCACTGCATCATCTTGCACCAGCAGGGATGCCTACCTCCAGACCGGTTCTCAGGGAGGGGATTGGCTTACACCAACTGGCCTTCCTCTCCCTGCGGATGTGGCTATCCTGCAACAGGTTGAGCCTGTCCAGGGTGGGGTGGCGTTGCGTCAACGGGCCATGCGAGCTGACCTGCAGTCTTTCCATGATGAGACTGCACGTCTTCTCACATGGCTCGTTGACCGCGTTGACCCACTGGGACAGCTCACCATGGCCGGATTCCTCCGTTTCCTGGTCCTTGTTCCGACCCCCTCCTCAACGGAACCCCCTATGCCCCAGTCATCCTCCATGCCATCTTCCCACCCATGTATCACCTGGTTGCCCTGTGGAGCTGCCTCTGACCGTGCGGCCAGGCTGTTGGACAACGGATCCCTGCCACAGTCGGGAGTCGGACAGCCAGCAGGGGTGGCCACATCAACAACTGCACCCCAGCTGGAGGAGGATGTGCAGGCACCATCGGACAGGGCACATGGACAGCAGCAGCAGGAGGCTGTAGGTGGGAGCCATGATGGCTCGGGGCCTTCGACATCGGAGCGGCAGGCATCGGCCAGAGGGCAGGAGGACCCAGGACAGGAAGTGTCTTCCGTGTGGCAGCGGTTGGGCCACGCCATAGATGCGGAGCGGCAGCGGGCAGAAGAGGCACGGCTCACGATGGTCAGGGTGGAGAACTCCATGCGAAGGGCCCTGAGGCGGGCCGAGTGCCTCAAGGCAATCCGCAGGGAGTTGGAGGAGAACATGTCATCGTCCCTGCGGACTCTCGGGGCCATGGAACAGGACCGCCTCCGGAACATTGAGCAGGAGTTCGATGATGCCCTGGCCCGCAACATCCAGAAGTGAGCCGTTGGACTAGCCAGCTGCCATTGCATATAGTTAATTAGTGTTAGGTTTTATTTTTACTTTTTTAACTTGGGGCACTTGGACTATGCCCCACTTTTTTGTATATAGTTATTAGTTGGGTGGGTTTTATTGTAGGTTTCATTTACATAGTTGGGATCATGGACCCTGGATTTGCTCTGTACATAGTTTGACAGGGGATTTGTGGCCTTCATCTTTTATTATTTTTTTCACCATGGAGCAATGGATTTTCACTTTACTTTCCCTTTGGATTTGCTTTGTTTGACGATGACTTTGGACACAATTTCATTACGTTTATTTTGGATTCCCATTTTCATTATTTATTATTTTGGTGGACATGCAGCATTTTGATTTTTGTTCGCATTATTGTTTGTTTTGATTTCATTCACTTCATTTACACTGTAATACATTTTTGTTTCTTACTTCAATGTGTGGACTTCTCTCATTGGTTTCATGCCTGCCACAATGTGTGTTTTCACAGTCATGTGTTGCCATTGTGTGGGTCTGACGGACTTGTACTCATGCGCATACTGCTTATTTGTTATCTATCATGTAATGGGGATTTCCATTTTGAATGTATGTAAAGCTTGGTTGGGTGTTTGGACTGGGGTGGCGTGGGGTGAGATTTGGGTGGGCATAGGAGCCTGGGATCTGGATAGTGATGACGTGTTGGCTGGGGGACATGAGTGGGGGCCAGGTGGAGGGTGCCCCTGGATGCTGGGGGGTGGGGGTGGGGGTACAGGGGGACATGAGTGGGGGCCTGGTGGTGGGTGCCCTGCACTGCTGGGGGGTGTGAGTGCTGGGAGACATGAGTGGGGGCCTGGTGGAGGGTGCCCTGCACTGCTGGGGGGTGGGGGTGGTGGGAGACATGAGTTGGACATGAGTGGGGGCCTGGTGGAGGGTGCCCTGCACTGCTGGGGGGTGTGAGTGCTGGGAGACATGAGTGGGGGCCTGGTGGAGGGTGCCCTGCACTGCTGGGGGGTGGGGGTGGTGGGAGACATGAGTTGGACATGAGTGGGGGCCTGGTGGAGGGTGCCCTGCACTGCTGGGGGGTGGGGGTGCTAGGAGACATGAGTGGGGGCCTGGTGGAGGGTGCCCTGCACTTCTGGGGGGTGGAGGTGGTGGGAGACATGAGTTGGACATGAGTGGGGGCCTGGTGGAGGGTGCCCTGCACTGCTGGGGGGTGGGGGTGCTGGGAGACATGAGTTGGACATGAGTGGGGGCCTGGTGGAGGCTGCCCCTGGATGCTAGTGGGTGGGGGTGATGGGAGACATGAGTGGGGGCCTGGTGGAGGGTGCCCTGCACTGCTGGGGGTGGGGGTGCTTCGAGACATGAGTTGGACATGAGTGGGGGCCTGGTAGAGGGTGCCCCTGGATGCTGGGGGGTGGGGGTGCAGGGGGACATGAGTGGGGGCCTGGTGGAGGGTGCCCTACACTACTGGGGGTGGGGGTGGTGGGAGACATGAGTTGGACATGAGTGGGGGCCTTTTGGAGGGTGCCCTGCACTGCTGGGGGGTGGGGGTGCTGGGAGACATGAGTGGGGGCCTGGTGGAGGGTGCCCGGCACTACTGGGTGGTGGGGGTGGTGGGAAACATGAGTTGGACATGAGTGGGGGCCTGGTGGAGGGTGCCCTGCACTGCTGGGGGGTGGGGGTGCTGGGAGACATGAGTTGGACATGAGTGGGGGCCTGGTGGAGGCTGCCCCTGGATGCTGGGGGGTGGGGGTGATGGGAGACATGAGTGGGGGCCTGGTGGAGGGTGCCCTGCACTGCTGGGGGGTGGGGGTGCTCGAAGACATGAGTTGGACATGAGTGGGGGCCTGGTGGAGGGTGCCCTGCACTGCTGGGGGTGGGGGTGCTGGGAGACATGAGTGGGGGCCTGCTGGAGGGTGCCCTGCACTTCTGGGGGGTGGGGGTGGTGGGAGACATGAGTTGGACATGAGTGGGGGCCTGGTGGAGGGTGCCCCTGGATGCTGGGGGGTGGGGGTGCTGGGAGACATGAGTGGGGGCCTGGTGGAGGGTGCCCTGCAGTGCTGGGGGGTGGGGGTGCTGGGAGACATGAGTTGGACATGAGTGGGGGCCTGGTGGAGGGTGCCCCTGGATGCTGGGGGGTGGGGGTGATGGGAGACATGAGTGGGGGCCTGGTGGAGGGTGCTTGCACTGCTGGGGGGTGGGGGTGCTGGGAGACATGAGTTGGACATGAGTGGGGGCCTGGTGGAGGGTGCCCTGCAATGCTGGGGGGTGGGGGTGGTGGGAGACATGAGTTGGACATGAGTGGGGGCCTGGTGGAGGGTGCCCTGCACTGCTGGGGGGTGGGGGTGTTGGGAGACATGAGTTGGACATGAGTGGGGGCCTGGTGGAGGCTGCCCCTTGATGCTGGGGGGTGAGGGTGCTGGGAGACATGAGTGGGGGTTTGGTGGAGGGTGCTCTGCACTGCTGGGGGGTGGGGGTGGTGGGAGACATGAGTTGGACATGAGTGGGGGCCTGATGGAGGGTTGTTAGGCGGAAACCTGTGAAGTTCCCTCTGGGACCACTGCAAAAGATTTAGGACTACAGGCGTTGGCGGTGAACCCACTTGGTAGCAGTCTGCACCACACAGATTCACTTGGTAGCTGTGGCTGAGCAGTCAGACTTCTCTCAAGAAAAGTTGAGCAGTATGTGGAGTATACAAAATAGGGCAATTCTTCACAGCAAGACAAGCAAACACGCAACGAGGCTTAGTGTAAAGATATTAAGGTATTTATTTATAACAGAACATCTATGAAAAACACTATGGCACTATCACGGCAAACAAATCAAACACAATTACTCTACGAAAAAGAAAACGATCAATCCCCCTAGCAATATCTCGACAACTCTAGGTTCTACCGGTACCACTTATTTTCAGACAGAGGTGTATACCACAACCTAGATGACACTCGAATATTAGTTAGGACGGGAGAGAAAAGGATAGGCAGGTTACGAAATCAACGCAGTTCAATACTTCGCGGGTAAAATGCACGGCAAGAAGGCAAGAATCACAATAGAGCATAAAGTTCAGAGGCCAGGCCCACTCGGAGGAGGCAAGGCGCAATGTTCCAAAAAGTCTCTAGCGGAGATGCATTCAAGTCTTTGTAGCAAATTGTTATCGGCAGATTGAACCAGTTCAGAACAATGAATGAGAAAAGCTTGGAGGCCACCCAACGGAAAGGAGAGGATTAAGACACCTCACTCAATCCGATCGAAAGGGAAGCCAGGCGGACACGGTACCTTGTTGTGGAGGGCAGCTCCGGCAGGGGCAGTTGTTCCTGGTGGTGGATGCACGTCGGGTCTTTGCCAAGAGTAGAGAGGTTCTCGTCGTCGAAGAAAAGTGAAGTCCGGTGCACCACCAGGGAAGAGACCAGCTGCGGAGTGCTCCGTCACAAGGCACCACCTTTTGGTCGCGGTACAGGGGTAGTGGCTATCCGGTTGCCGAGGTGCTCTGCACAGGCAATTCGACCACTGCATCGTGAGGCGAATAAAAAGCAAAGGGGACTGGTTGTTCCCACCAGTCAGGGGAAGAGACTGTCCGGCAGGGAGATCTCCTCTGTCATCCGGAAGTGGTGAGTCGGCTCAGCAGGGCTCCACCGGAGGTGTCGTCGTTGCAGGTCGGCTCAGCGTTACCCTCGTCGGATTCTTAGGTCCTGTGGCGACTTCTGAAGATCCAGTCCCAAAAGCCCTGCTTTTATGCAGAAAACCCCCATTCATTCAGCCTAGCTGTCAATCAACACATGCTAAGTGGGGAGCGGGAACGCTCACCACTTGGGCCAATCACTCCAGAGTGCGACCGGAGTTGGCAAGGCAACTCGGTCCAGGGTGCCTAAACCCCCTCCCACACCCCTGTGGTAACCCAGACAGAATGGCACCACTTTGGAGGGTCTCTGTACAGAGGCCCACCAAAAGTGGAACAAAGGGCTCAACCTTTGGTTTAGGAGTCACAGAGACGAACACAGACGCCATTTTACAAACCGAGTTCTGGCAGAAAATACCATCCGATAAACTTATTTAGGATAAGTAGTCCGGTGGTATGTTAGAGATTAACGAGAAAAAGTATCAATCTCCAACAATGGGACGAATCCCATAGGGTTATGTTCGGGGTCGAACATAACAAGTAGTTTCTGCTGCCACCAGCCAAAACTCGACGAGGGGGGACGGGACAGTGCCCCCTCGAGTAACAGGTCCAGGAGTAATCGAATTACCCCTACTAGTACGTCCACAATAAGATGGTTTGTACTAGTCCTGTTAGTAAATTTAGGTCTAGTAAAGCCAATGGTGACTTCACATGCCCGGGGAGACAGTAGTCAGTCCCCGGGTATGGAGTCTATGGTGGAGGTCCGCTAGGACGCCCCAGTGTTACGGCACGTAGGGTGCGGTGTAACACATATAGAAAAACATATGAGACCCTATGGAGTAAAAGACCCCATAGCCCATCGAACACATTGACATTTCAAAGGAATTACACACATACATGTCCAAGAGTGGGAGGAAAAGAGTCTCACTCTTGGCAGGATGGAAAAAAACAAACCCCCAAAATCCAGCAAAGCTGGTGGGGGACTCACTAGGTTAGGAAATTCAGCCTAAACAGAGAATTCTCCCTAACAAGGGTGCCCTGCACTGCTGGGGGGTGGGGGTGCTGGGAGACATGAGTTGGACATGAGTGGGGGCCTGGTGAAGGGTGCCCCTGGATGCTGGGGGGTGGGGGTGATGGGAGACATGAGTGGGGGCCTGGTGGAGGCTGCCCCTGGATGCTGGGGGGTGGGGGTGCTGGGAGACATGAGTGTGGGCCTGTTGGAGGGTGCCCTGCACTGCTGGGGGGTGGGGGTGATGGGAGGCATTAGTTGGACATGAGTGGGGGCCTGATGGAGGCTGCCCCTGGATGCTGGGGGGTGGGGGTGCTGGGAAACATGAGTGGGGGCCTGGTGGAGGGTGCCCTGCACTGCTGGGGTGTGGGGGTGCTTGGAGACCTGAGTGCACATGAGCGTGGGCCTGGTAGACGGTGCCCTGCACTGCTGGGGGGTGGGGGTGCTGGGAGACATGAGTTGGACATGAGTGGGGGCCTGGTGGGGGGTGCCCTGCACTGCTGGGGGTGCTGGACGCCATGAGTTGGACATGAGTGGGGGCCTGGAGGAGGGTGCCCCTGGATGCTGGGGGGTGGGGGTGATGGGAGACATGAGTGGGGGAAAGGTGGAGGGTGCCCTGCACTGCTGAGGGGTGGGGGTGCTGGGAGACATGAGTTGGACATGAGTGGGGTCCTGGTGGAGGGTGCCCCTGGATACTGGGGGGTGGGGGTGCTGGGAGACATGAGTGGGGGCCTGGTGGAGGGTGCCCTGCACTGCTGGGGGGTGGGGGTGTGTTAGGCGGAAACCTGTGCAGTTCCCCCTGGGAACACTGCAAAAGATTTAGGACTACAGGCGTTTGGCTGTGAACCCACTTGGTAGCAGTCTGTACCACACAGATTCACTTGGTAGCTGTGGCTGAGCAGTCAGACTTCCCTCAAGAAAAGTTGCGCAGTATGTGGAGTATACAAAATAGGGCAATTCTTCACAGCAAGACAAGCAGACACGCAACGAGGCTTAGTGTAAAGATATTAAGGTATTTATTTATAGCAGGACGGCTATGCAAAACACTATGGCACTATCACGGCAAACAAATCAAACACAATTACTCTACGAAGAAGAAAACGATCAATCCCCCTAGCAATATCTCGACAACTCCAGGTTCTACCGGCACCACTTATTTTCAGACAGAGGTGTATACCTCAACCTAGATGACACTCGAATATTAGTTAGGATGGGAGAGAAAAATAAGCAGGTTACGAAATCAACACAGTTCAATCCTTCGCGGATAAAATACACGGCAAGAAGCCAAGAATCACAATAGATCATTAAGATCAGAGGTCAGGCCCACTCGGAGAGAGGCAAGGCGCTATGTCCCGAAAAAGTCTCTAGTGGCGATGCATTCAAGTCTTTGTAGCAAATTGTTATCGGCAGATTGAACCAGTTCAGAACAATAAATGAGAAAAGCTTGGAGGCGACCCAACGGAACAGAGAGGATTAAGACACCTCACTCGAACCGATCAAAAGGGAAGCCAGGCGGACACGGTACCTTGTTGTGGAGAGCAGGTCCGGCGGGGGCAGTTGTTCCTGGTGGTGGATGCACGTCGGGTCTTTGCCAAGAGTAGAGAGGTTCTCGTCGTCGAAGAAATGTGAAGTCCGGTGCACCACCAGGGAAGAGACCAGCCGCGGAGTACTCTGTCACAAGGCACCACCTTTTGGTCACGGTACAGGGGTAGTGGCTATCCGGTTGCCGAGGTGCGCTGCACGGGCAATTCGAGCACTGCGTCCTGAGGCGAATAAAAAGCAAAGGGGACTGGTTGTTCCCACCAGTCAGGGGAAGAGACTCTCCGGCAGGGAGATCTCCTCTGTCGTCGGGAAGTGGTGAGTCGGTTCCGCAGGGCTCCACCGGAGGTGTCGTCGTTGCAGGTCGGCTCAGCGTTACCCTCGTCGGATTCTTAGGTCCTGTGGCGACTTCTCAAGATCCAGTCCCAAAAGCCCTGCTTTTATGCAGAAAACCCCCATTCATTCAGCCTAGCTGTCAATCAACACATGCTAAGTGGTGAGCGGGAAGGCTCACACCTTGGGCCAATCACTCCAGAGTGTGACCGGAGTTGGCAAGGCAACTCGGTCCAGGGTACCTAAACCCCCTCCCACACCCCTGTGGTAACCCAGACAGAATGGCACCACTTTGGAGGGTCTCTGTACAGAGCCTGCCATAAGTGGAACAAAGGGCTCGACCTTTGGTTTAGGAGTCACAGAGACGAACACAGACGCCATTTTACAAACCGAGTTCTGGCAGAAAATACCATCCGATAAACTTATTTAAGATAAGTAGACCGGTGGTACGTTAGAGATTAACGAGAAAAAGGGTCAATCTCCAACAATAGGATGAATCCCATAGGGTTATGTTCGGGGTCGAACATAATAAGTAGTTTCCACTGCCACCAGCCAAAACTCGACGAGGGGGGACGGGACAGTGCCCCCTCGAGTAACAGATCCAGGATTAATCGAATTACCCCTACTAGAACGTCCACTATAAGATGGTTTGTACTAGTTCTGTTAGTAAATTTAGGTCTAGTAAAGCCAATGGTGACTTTACATGCCCGGGGAGACAGTAGTCAGTCCCCGGGTATGGAGTCTATGGTGGGGGTCCGCTAGGACGCCCCAGTGTTACGGCACGTAGGGTGCGGTGTAACACACATAGAAAAACATATGAGACCCTATGGAGTAAAAGACCCCATAGCCCATAGAACACATTGACATTCAAAGGAATTACACACATACATGTCCAAGAGTGGGAGGAAAAGAGTCTCACTCTTGGCAGGATGGAAAAAACAAACTCCCGAAATCCAGCAAAGCTGCTGGGGGACTCACTAGGTTAGGAAATTCAGCCTAAACAGAGAATTCTCCCTAACAGTGTGCTGGGAGACATGAGTTGGACATGAGTGGGGGCCTCGTGGAGGGTGCCCTGTACTGCTGGGGGTTGGGGGTGCTGGGAGACATGAGTTGGACATGAGTGGGGGCCTGTTGGAGGGTGCCCCTGGATGCTGGTGGGTGGGGTTGCAGGGGGACATGAGTGGGGGCCTGGTGGAGGGTGCCCCTGACTGCTGGGGGCTGGGGGTGATGGGAGACAAGAGTGGGGGACTGGTGGAGGCTGCCCCTGGATGCTGGGGGGTGGGGGTGCTGGGAGACATGAGTGGGGGCCTGGTGGAGGGTGCCCTGCACTGCTGGGGGGTGGGGTTGCTGGGAGACATGAGTTGGACATGAGTGGGGGCCTAGTGGAGGGGGCCCCTGGATGCTGGGGGGTGGGGGTGATGGGAGATATGAGTGGGGGCCTGGTGGAGGGTGCCCTGCACTGCTGGGGGGTGGGGGTGATGGGAGACATGAGTGGGGGCCTGGTGGAGGATGCCCCTGGATGCTGGGGGGTGGGGGTGATGTGAGACATGAGTGGGGGCCTGGTGGCGGGTGCCCTGCACTGCTGGGGGGGTGGGGGTGATGGGAGACATGAGTTGGACATGAGTGGGGGCCTGGTGGAGGGTGCCCTGCACTGCTGGGGGTTGGGGGTACTGGGAGACATGAGTTGGACATGAGTGGGGGCCTGGTGGAGGGTGCCCCTGGATGCTGGGGGGTGGGGGTGATGGGAGACATGAGTGGGGGCCTGGTGGAGGGTGCCCTGCACTGCTGGGGGGTGGGGGTGATGGGAGACATGAGTGGGGGCCTGGTGGAGGCTGCCCCTGGATGCTGGGGGGTGGGGGTGCTGGGAGACATGAGTGGGGGCCTGGTGGAGAGTGCCCTGCAGTGCTGGCGGGTGGGGGTGCTGGGAGACATGAGTTGGACATGAGTGGGGGCCTGGTGGAGGGTGCCCCTGGATGCTGGGGGGTGGGGGTGATGGGAGACATGAGTGGGGGCCTGGTGGAGGGTGCTTGCACTGCTGGGGGGTGGGGGTGCTGGGAGACATGAGTTGGACATGAGTGGGGGCCTGGTGGAGGGTGCCCTGCAATGCTGGGGGGTGGGGGGGGTGGGAGACATGAGTTGGACATGAGTGGGGGCCTGGTGGAGGCTGCCCCTTGATGCTGGGGGGTGAGGGTGCTGGGAGACATGAGTGGGGGTTTGGTGGAGGGTGCCCTGCACTGCTGGGGGGTGGGGGTGGTGGGAGACATGAGTTGGACATGAGTGGGGGCCTGATGGAGGGTTGTTAGGCGGAAACCTGTGCAGTTCCCTCTGGGACCACTGCAAAAGATTTAGGACTACAGGCGTTGGCGGTGAACCCACTTGGTAGCAGTCTGCACCACACAGATTCACTTGGTAGCTGTGGCTGAGCAGTCAGACTTCTCTCAAGAAAAGTTGAGCAGTATGTGGAGTATACAAAATAGGGCAATTCTTCACAGCAAGACAAGCAAACACGCAACGAGGCTTAGTGTAAAGATATTAAGGTATTTATTTATAACAGAACATCTATGAAAAACACTATGGCACTATCACGGCAAACAAATCAAACACAATTACTCTACGAAAAAGAAAACGATCAATCCCCCTAGCAATATCTCGACAACTCTAGGTTCTACCGGTACCACTTATTTTCAGACAGAGGTATATACCACAACCTAGATGACACTCGAATATTAGTTAGGACGGGAGAGAAAAGGATAGGCAGGTTACGAAATCCATGCAGTTCAATACTTCACAGGTAAAATGCACGGCAAGAAGGCAAGAATCACAATAGAGCATAAAGTTCAGAGGCCAGGCCCACTCGGAGAGAGGCAAGGCGCAATGTCCCAAAAAGTCTCTAGCGGAGATGCATTCAAGTCTTTGTAGCAAATTGTTATCGGCAGATTGAACCAGTTCAGAACAATGAATGAGAAAAGCTTGGAGGCGACCCAACGGAAAGGAGAGGATTAAGACACCTCACTCAATCCGATCGAAAGGGAAGCCAAGCGGACACGGTACCTTGTTGTGGAGGGCAGCTCCGGCGGGGGCAGTTGTTCCTGGTGGTGTATGCACGTCGGGTCTTTGCCAAGAGTAGAGAGGTTCTCGTCGTCGAAGAAAAGTGAAGTCCGGTGCACCACCAGGGAAGAGACCAGCCGCGGAGTGCTCCGTCACAAGGCACCACCTTTTGGTCACGGTACAGGGGTAGTGGCTATCCGGTTGCCGAGGTGCTCTGCACGGGCAATTCGACCACTGCGTCCTGAGGCGAATAAAAAGCAAAGGGGACTGGTTGTTCCCACCAGTCAGAAGAAGAGACTCTCCGGCAGGGACATCTCCTCTGTCATCGGGAAGTGGTGAGTCAGCTCAGCAGGGCTCCAACCGGAGGTGTCGTCGTTGCAGGTCGGCTCAGCGTTACCCTCGTCGGATTCTTAGGTCCTGTGGCGACTTCTGAAGATCCAGTCCCAAAAGCCCTGCTTTTATGCAGAAAACCCCCATTCATTCAGCCTAGCTGTCAATCAACACATTCTAAGTGGTGAGCGGGAACGCTCACCACTTGGGCCAATCACTCCAGAGTGCGACCGGAGTTGGCAAGGCAACTCGGTCCAGGGTGCCTAAACCCCCTCCCACACCCCTGTGGTAACCCAGACAGAATGGCACCACTTTGGAGGGTCTCTGTACAGAGGCCCGCCAAAAGTGGAACAAAGGGCTCAACCTTTGGTTTAGGAGTCACAGAGACGAACACAGACGCCATTTTACAAACCGAGTTCTGGCAGAAAATACCATCCGATAAACTTATTTAGGATAAGTAGACCGGTGGTATGTTAGAGATTAACGAGAAAAAGTATCAATCTCCAACAATGGGACGAATCCCATAGGGTTATGTTCGGGGTCGAACATAACAAGTAGTTTCCGGTGCCACCAGCCAAAACTCGACGAGGGGGGACGGGACAGTGCCCCCTCGAGTAACAGGTCCAGGAGTAATCGAATTACCCCTACTAGTACGTCCACAATAAGATGGTTTGTACTAGTCCTGTTAGTAAATTTAGGTCTAGTAAAGCCAATGGTGACTTTACATGCCCGGGGAGACAGTAGTCAGTCCCCGGGTATGGAGTCTATGGTGGAGGTCCGCTAGGACGCCCCAGTGTTATGGCACGTAGGGTGCGGTGTAACACATATAGAAAAACATATGAGACCCTATGGAGTAAAAGACCCCATAGCCCATCGGACACATTGACATTTCAAAGTAATTACACACATACATGTCCAAGAGTGGGAGGAAAAGAGTCTCACTCTTGGCAGGATGGAAAAAAAACAAACCCCCAAAATCCAGCAAAGCTGGTGGGGGACTCACTAGGTTAGGAAATTCAGCCTAAACAGAGAATACTCCCTAACAAGGGTGCCCTGCACTGCTGGGGGGTGGGGGTGCTGGGAGAAATGAGTTGGACATGAGTGGGGGCCTGGTGGAGGGTGCCCCTGGATGCTGGGGGTGGGGGTGATGGGAGACATGAGTGGGGGCCTGGTGGAGGCTGCCCCTGGATGCTGGGGGGTGGGGGTGCTGGGAGACATGAGTGGGGGCCTGGTGGAGGGTGCCCTGCACTGCTGGGGGGTGGGGGTGCTGGGAGACATGAGTTGGACATTAGTGGGGGCCTAGTGGAGGGTGCCCCTGGATGCTGGGGGGTGGGGGTGATGGGAGACATGAGTGGGGGCCTGGTGGAGGGTGCCCCTGGATGCTGGGGGGTGGGGGTGCTGGGAGACATGAGTGGGGGCCTGGCGGAGGGTGCCCTGCACTGCTGCGGGTGGGGGTGCTTGGAGACATGAGTTGGACATGAGTGGGGTCCTGGTGGATGGTGCCCCTGGATGCTGGGAGGTGGGGGTGATGGGAGACATGAGTGGGGGCCTGTTGGAGGGTGCCCTGCACTGCTGGGGGGTGGGGGTGATGGGAGGCATGAGTTGGACATGAGTGGGGGCCTGATGGAGGCTGCACCTGGATGCTGGGGGGTGGGGGTGCTGGGAAACATGAGTGGGGGCCTGGTGGAGGGTGCCCTGCACTGCTGGGGGGTGGGGGTGCTGGGAGACATGAGTTGGACATGAGTGGGGGCCTGGTGGAGGGTGCCCTGCACTGCTGGGGGTGCTGGAAGCCATGAGTTGGACATGAGTGGGGGCCTGGTGGAGGGTGCCCCTGGATGCTGGGGGGTGGGGGTGATGGGAGACATGAGTGGGGGAAAGGTGGAGGGTGCCCTTCACTGCTGAGGGGTGGGGGTGCTGGGAGACATGAGTTGGACATGAGTGGGGTCCTGTGGAGGGTGCCCCTGGATACTGGGGGGTGGGGGTGCTGGGAGACATGAGTGGGGGCCTGGTGGAGGGTGCCCTGCACTGCTGGGGGGTGGGGGTGTGTTAGGCGGAAACCTGTGCAGTTCCCCCTGGGAACACTGCAAAAGATTTAGGACTACAGGCGTTTGGCTGTGAACCCACTTGGTAGCAGTCTGTACCACACAGATTCACTTGGTAGCTGTGGCTGAGCAGTCAGACTTCCCTCAAGAAAAGTTGCGCAGTATGTGGAGTATACAAAATAGGGCAATTCTTCACAGCAAGACAAGCAAACACGCAACGAGGCTTAGTGTAAAGATATTAAGGTATTTATTTGTAACAGGACGTCTATGAAAAACACTATGGCACTATCACGGCAAACAAATCAAACACAATTACTCTACGAAGAAGAAAACGATCAATCCCCCTAGCAATATCTCGACAACTCTAGGTTCTACCGGCACCACTTATTTTCAGACAGAGGTTTATACCTCAACCTAGATGACACTCGAATATTAGTTAGGACGGGAGAGAAAAATAAGCAGGTTACGAAATCAACACAGTTCAATCCTTCGCGGATAAAATACACGCAAGAAGCCAAGAATCACAATAGATCATTAAGTTCAGACGCCAGGCCCACTCGGAGAGAGGCAAGGCGCTATGTCCCGAAAAAGTCTCTAGTGGCGATGCATTCAAGTCTTTGTAGCAAATTGTTATCGGCAGATTGAACCAGTTCAGAACAATAAATGAGAAAAGCTTGGAGGCGACCCAACGGAACTGAGAGAATTAAGACACCTCACTCGAACCGATCAAAAGGGAAGCCAGGTGGACACGGTACCTTGTTGTGGAGAGCAGGTCCGGCGGGGGCAGTTGTTCCTGGTGGTGGATGCACGTCGGGTCTTTGCCAAGAGTAGAGAGGTTCTCGTCGTCGAAGAAATGTGAAGTCCGGTGCACCACCAGGGAAGAGACCAGCCGCGGAGTACTCTGTCACAAGGCACCACCTTTTGGTCGCGGTACAGGGGTAGTGGCTATCCGGTTGCCGAGGTGCGCTGCATGGGCAATTCGAGCACTGCGTCCTGAGGCGAATAAAAAGCAAAGGGGACTGGTTGTTCCCAAAAGTCAGGGGAAGAGACTCTCCGGCAGGGAGATCTCCTCTGTCGTCGGGAATTGGTGAGTCGGTTCCGCAGGGCTCCACCGGAGGTGTCGTCGTTGCAGGTCGGCTCAGCGTTACCCTCGTCGGATTCTTAGGTCCTGTGGCGACTTCTCAAGATCCAGTCCCAAAAGCCCTGCTTTTATGCAGAAAACCCCCATTCATTCAGCCTAGCTGTCAATCAACACATGCTAAGTGGTGAGCGGCGGGAAGGCTCACCACTTGGGCCAATCACTCCAGAGTGCGACCGGAGTTGGCAAGGCAACTCGGTCCAGGGTGCCTAAACCCCCTTCCACACCCCTGTGGTAACCCAGACAGAATGGCACCACTTTGGAGGGTCTCTGTACAGAGCCTGCCATAAGTGGAACAAAGGGCTCGACCTTTGGTTTAGGAGTCACAGAGACGAACACAGATGCCATTTTACAAACCGAGTTCTGGCAGAAAATACCATCCGATAAACTTATTTAAGATAAGTAGACCGGTGGTACATTAGAGATTAACGAGAAAAAGGGTCAATCTCCAACAATGGGACGAATCCCATAGGGTTATGTTCGGGGTCGAACATAACAAGTAGTTTCCACTGCCACCAGCCAAAACTCGACGAGGGGGGATGGGACAGTGCCCCCTCGAGTAACAGATCCAGGAGTAATCGAATTACCCCTACTAGAACGTCCACTATAAGATGGTTTGTACTAGTTCTGTTAGTAAATTTAGGTCTAGTAAAGCCAATTGTAACGCTCACCTGATTCTCGCAGAGGCGCCGGTCTTCAAAGGTGATGTGTAGCACCCGGTTGGCTCTTTGGGCTGGACCTCTGTGCACTGTATGCCTGACGTGTAGAGTAAGATGTCTGCAGATAGAAAATATGGGGTTAATGAACTGGGGTTATTGGGGTGTCCCTATCTCTTTCCTCTTCTTCTCTCCTGTAGACCCCCAAAGGTTAACGCTCTCACCTTAGGTAAGTGAATGCCGAGCTCTCCATCTGCCTCGGGGCAGGGTGCTGTAACCAGTTTCTTCACTGGATAGGTAGTGCAGGCCTCTTGACTTCAGAGGACTGCTGTCCATCGTTTACTGCACGAACGGTAAGTTTCGAGTCATTCAAATGTCTTTAAAGTCTTTAGTAATGATGTCTCTTGTTTTGCAGGGTTCCGGCGATGGCGGATGACGGGCTGAAGTGAGTTGAAGATGGAGCCCGTGTGATGAATAGAAGCGCCTGGAAGCACGTAAGTAAGCGCTTGTTGCCTGCTTCACTATGCGCTCTAACTGTCTTTTTATTTTGCAGGTACGAGTTCGGAGCGGCTGCAGGGTGCCGGAATACCCACTGGATTAGATGTGGAAAGGAGTAATGGCACGTGAGTATTAAACTTCCCCAATGTCTTTAAACGCACCTTGTTTTGTCTTTCAGATGCGGGATGCAGCGCCGAAGGCCTCCGGAGCGTGCGAAGAGAAGGTAAGCCTTTGCCTTTCAGATGCCGGAATGCTAACCTGTTCTTTCTTGTCTTTATAGGTGTTGCTGAAGACTGGATTCAGGATGGTAAGCCTTTGCCTTTCAGATGCCGGAATGCTAACCTGTTCTTTCTTGTCTTTATAGGTGTTGCTGAAGACTGGATTCAGGATGGTAAGCCTTTTTCCTTAGGCCCAGGACCGGATGCAGAAGACACGATGAGCGTTCTGCTGCAGAGGTTGCAGAATAACGCAAAGCAAGATTCATCCACCGGGTGTGGTTTAAATAGCCTCCTGTAGTGCTTAGGTGTCTCCTTCCACAGCCACGCCTAAGTAAGAAAAGAGTTCCTGGTAAGAAAAGAGTTCCTGCCTTCCAGAAGAGTTCCAGTGTTCTGAATCTAGGGAGTGGCTCCAGCCCCACCCAACAGGAAAAGTAGTTCCAAACAGAAGAGGATCAGAGGCTCAACTGGCAGGCAAGTAAGCAGCATGGTCTGCTGAAGGTAAGTCCACCCAAGCATTATGAGCCCAGTGCTTCCAGCGCTGGGACTGGGCATATTTATGAGCCTGGTGCCACTGGCGCCAGGACTGGGTCCAAAAGGTCCCAATTGGGACTGGTTGGCACTCGGAACCTGGGTTATGGATCTGCTTCCAAGGGAGTTGGGAAAACCCTGACCTTTTGGAAGCAGAGATCATGACAGTACCCCCCCTCAAGGCCCCTCCCAAACCGGGCTTCTCCGGGGGTTTTGGCTTGTCAGGAAATGTTCGGTGAAATCTTTTGATTAGGCGAGGAGCGTGGACATATTCAGCAGGTTCCCAGGATCTCTCTTGGGGGCCGTAGCCTTTCCAGTCAATTAGGTAGAATAGTTTAGATTTGGAGATCTTGGAGTCCAGAATGCTTTTGACTTCAAACTCGAGTTCTCCATCCACTAGGATAGGTTTTGGAGATTTGGTTAGTCGGGTTTGAGGTTGCACGGGTTTTAATAGAGAGACGTGGAAGACCGGATGTATCTTCATGTGCGGGGGCAAGTCCAACTTGACCGCTACTGGGTTTACTATGGTAGTGATGGAATAGGGACCAAGGTATCTTGGGTTGAATGTGCGTGGCCCTTTTAGAGATAGATATTTGGTGGATAACCAGACTTGATCCCCTACTTGATAGTGAGGGGCTTCCTTCCGATGTTGATCTGCTCCTTTCTTGTATTGTTCTTTAGCCCTTTGAAGGTGAGAAACAGCTTCCTTAAAGGCTTGGGTGATTGTAGAATGCAGGTAGTCTACTGCTGGTGTTTCAAGATCTTGGAGGGGATCCAACTCCGAGGTTCGAGGGTGACTGCCGTACAAAAGAAAAAACGGGGTTTTCCCAGTTCCCGAATGGACAGAGTTATTGTAGGCATACTCGGCTATCCAAAGGATATCTTTCCAAGTTTTTTCAGTTTGTTGCAGCATGCAGCGTAAATACTGTTCCAGAGTTTGATTGGTCCTCTCGGTTTGTACGTCGGTCTGAGGGTGGTGACTGGTCGATAGTCTCACATCAATTTGAGCCGACCGACAGCAACTTCGCCAAAAATGAGAAATAAATTGACTACCTCGATCCGAAATTAGAACCGATGGAAAACCGTGCAGTCGGACGATGTTTTCGAGAAATTCTCGGGCCAGAGTTGCTGCTGTTGGCAAGCCTTTGAGCGGAATGAAATGCGCCATCTTGGAGAATAAGTCCACGATTACTAGAATCGTATTGTATCCGGAGCATGGAGGTAGATCGGTGATGAAGTCCATAGAAAGCGTATGCCAAGGGCGAGGTGGGATGTCAATAGGGCGTAAGAGGCCTGCTGGTCTTTCCTTTTGACTCTTGTTTTGGGCGCATACTCCACAGGACATTATAAAGTCTCTGATATCTTTTTTCCAAGACGGCCACCAGAAGTAGCGCTTGATCTTTTCTGAGGTCTTGGCTATACCGGGATGACCTTCCATTAAAGAGTCGTGATAACAAGAGATTACTTTTTTCTGTAAATCTGTGCTGGGTAGGTATAATCGTTCTTGGAAATACAATAAGTTGTCCTTTACTGCAAAGTCCTTTCCCTGCAGATGCCAATTCTGTATGTCTGCTGGAGTTACAAGTTGCCTGGCTTTATCCTTAACTTCCTCTATGGATTCTGTGGCGATTACACCCAGAATTCTTTGTTCGGGAATGATTGGTACAGGTTTAGGGTTGACCAAGTGTTCTTCAACTCCCATCCGAGAAAGGGCATCGGCTTTACCGTTCTTTGTACCAGGTCGATAGGTAATTATGAAGTCAAACTCGGCAAAGAATAATGCCCAACGGAGTTGTCTAGAGGATTGGGCTTTTGCGGTCTTCAAATATTGCAGGTTTCGGTGATCCGTAATCACAGTAACGGTGTGTCGGGCCCCCAGAAGATAATGCCGCCAAGCCTTAAAGGCAGACTTGATAGCCAGAAGTTCCTTGTCAGTAATCGTGTAATTGATTTCAGGAGGCGAGAATTTGCGGGACCAAAATGCCACGGGATGCAACTGATTGGTTACCGGGTCCTTTTGTGATAGAACTGCCCCCATGGCAAGGCTTGAAGCATCAGTTTCCACGATGTAGGGGAGTTCGGGGCGAGGGTGTTTTAAGATTGGTGCAGAGATAAATTTAGTCTTCAAATCCTGGAAAGCTTGTTCCGCCTCGGTAGACCATTCAAAACGTTTGTTTTTCTTTAACAAGGCAGTGATCGGCTGGACTATTCGAGAGAATTCGGGGATAAACCTGCGGTAAAAGTTAGCGAAGCCTAAAATGCTTTGCACACCTTTTACGGAGGATGGTGATGGCCATTTGAGAACTGCATCGACCTTCTTTGAATCCATACGCACTCCGCCAGGTGATAATATGAATCCCAAGAATTCAACTTCAGTCACGTTGAAAACACATTTTTCCAACTTAGCGAAAAGTTTGTGTTGACGCAATCTTTCGAGGACCATTTTCACGTGTTTCCGATGTTCAGATTCCGATGAAGAATAAACGAGGATGTCGTCAATGTAAACAACAACACATACATCTATGAGCTCTCTGAGGACATCGTTCATAAAATATTGAAAGGCGGCCGGGGCATTGCAAAGTCCGAAGGGCATGACCTGATATTCAAATAGCCCATACTTGGTGCGGAAGGCCGTCTTCCATTCATCGCCCTCTTTTACTCGTACCAAGTGGTAAGCTCCTCTAAGATCCAGCTTTGTATATATGCATGCTTTTCTGACTTGGTCCAGGAGTTCAGGGATCAAAGGTAACGGATATCTATTCTTAACGGTGATCTGGTTCAGGGAGCGATAATCGATACAAGTTCTAAGGTCTCCTTCCTTTTTTGGAACGAAGAACAAAGCTGAAGAAGCAGGGGACTTGGAAGGACGAATAAACCCATTTGCCAGGTATTGATCCAGGTATTGTCGAAGGTGAAGGTTCTCAGGCTCGGTGAGGGCATAAATTCTACTACAAGGAGGAGTAGATCCAGGTATCAGGTCTATCTGGCAGTCATAAGACCTATGAGGAGGTAGAGAGTTAGCCTGATCCTTCCGGAAAACATCTTGGTATTCTAGGTATTCGGGAGGTAACTGGGGAGTCTCTGAAGAAATTGCGGCCAGTGCAACACCAGGTGGAGGGTGACAAGTAGAGACACATTCTGGAAACTGGACCGTTCTTGCTCGCCAATCGATCAGAGGATTGTGTTTCTCTAACCAAGGTATTCCTAGAATAATCTGAAACTGAGGGGCCTTGATCACATCGAACATGATCTTCTCATGGTGTCCATCTTGACTTACTAGCGTCACCTCTTGAGTGGTATGCGTTACTGGCCCGGAGGCTATCTCCGTACCATCCACCGTAGTAATGACGTCCTTTACAGCCTTGGGACAAAGAGTTAGATTCATCCTCAAAACCATTTCATGATCCACATAATTGCCGATGGCACCGCTGTCGACGTAAGCTTCAATTGCATGTAATCGATCCGGATTATCAGGGCTAATGAGGACCATAGGTATCACGAAATGCGAGGTCACGGAACTGGTTTTCACGCTCGGCAAGAGGACCTCTATTCTTGTCGGGCGAGGTCGTTTCCCTGCTCAGAGTTTGTAACTTTGGTAACTGCAGCTCCTACTGCCTTCTTGGCAGGTTTCACCGGACAGTCTCGAAGAAAGTGCCCTGAGTTTCCGCAATATAGGCATAATTGCAACTGTTTCCTCCTTTCCCGCTCCCTTTGTGTTAGAGGACCTTTCAGACCCCCTATTTGCATGGGTTCCCCGGAGTCTACTCCTTTGGAAGGAGTTGGCGGTTTGGAAAATACTCGAGCATCAAACTTGGAACGATCGGCCTTCCTGTTCTGCAGCCTGTGATCTATTTGAACGACCAAGTCTATATAATCCGAACAGTCTTGTGGGGGATTCACTACTTGGGCTAAAACGTCTTTGAGCTCTCCACGTAGACCTCTATAAAACAGCGTAATCCTTTTGTCCTCAGGCCATTGAGTTTCCACTATTAGTCTATTGAAAGATGCAATATAAGCCAAAAGGTCTTGATTCCCCTGTCGCAACAAAAGAAGCTCATTGTCCAAGGCCTGCCCCTGTGAATGTCTTGCGAACAGTTTTTCCATACTAAGCTGAAAGGCTTGAAAATCATGGAGAACCGGATCATCTTGATTAACTAGAGGGATCGACCAGTCTGCCGCATTGCCACTAAGGTACGAAAGTACAAAAGCTACTTTTGCTTGATCAGTTGGAAAGGCTGCTGGCCGGCATAAGAAGTGCAACCGGCACTGATTGATAAATACCGCAAACCTCTTTGGGTCACCAGAAAATCGTTCGGGCGGAGCCAGAGGTACATTCCCAGGTAGGTTGATCTGCACTGGATTCATAGAGGATGTTGAAGGAAGATTTGCCCCTGATGCGGGTAACGGGGTCTGTCCGGCTTGTGACTGTAGCACTTGTCTAGCAAGATTGTCTGTTCTCTCCTTGGAAATAATTAGTTCCCTTCTTAGAGCATTCGTTTCCTGACGAGCTGCATGCACTTCTGCCCTTAGTTCCCCAAGTAACCGGGCTAGGGGGTCAGTATCCGAGGTTTCCATAGCGCCTGGGCGAGAGTTTTGCGGTAGGCTTTGCGTTCTGTAACGCTCACCTGATTCTCGCAGAGGCGCCGGTCTTCAAAGGTGATGTGTAGCACCCGGTTGGCTCTTTGGGCTGGACCTCTGTGCACTGTATGCCTGACGTGTAGAGTAAGATGTCTGCAGATAGAAAATATGGGGTTAATGAACTGGGGTTATTGGGGTGTCCCTATCTCTTTCCTCTTCTCCTCTCCTGTAGACCCCCAAAGGTTAACGCTCTCACCTTAGGTAAGTGAATGCCGAGCTCTCCATCTGCCTCGGGGCAGGGTGCTGTAACCAGTTTCTTCACTGGATAGGTAGTGCAGGCCTCTTGACTTCAGAGGACTGCTGTCCGTCGTTTACTGCACGAACGGTAAGTTTCGAGTCATTCAAATGTCTTTAAAGTCTTTAGTAATGATGTCTCTTGTTTTGCAGGGTTCCGGCGATGGCGGATGACGGGCTGAAGTGAGTTGAAGATGGAGCCCGTGTGATGAATAGAAGCGCCTGGAAGCACGTAAGTAAGCGCTTGTTGCCTGCTTCACTATGCGCTCTAACTGTCTTTTTATTTTGCAGGTACGAGTTCGGAGCGGCTGCAGGGTGCCGGAATACCCACTGGATTAGATGTGGAAAGGAGTAATGGCACGTGAGTATTAAAGTTCCCCAATGTCTTTAAACGCACCTTGTTTTGTCTTTCAGATGCGGGATGCAGCGCCGAAGGCCTCCGGAGCGTGCGAAGAGAAGGTAAGCCTTTGCCTTTCAGATGCCGGAATGCTAACCTGTTCTTTCTTGTCTTTATAGGTGTTGCTGAAGACTGGATTCAGGATGGTAAGCCTTTGCCTTTCAGATGCCGGAATGCTAACCTGTTCTTTCATGTCTTTATAGGTGTTGCTGAAGACTGGATTCAGGATGGTAAGCCTTTTTCCTTAGGCCCAGGACCGGATGCAGAAGACACGATGAGCGTTCTGCTGCAGAGGTTGCAGAATAACGCAAAGCAAGATTCATCCACCGGGTGTGGTTTAAATAGCCTCCTGTAGTGCTTAGGTGTCTCCTTCCACAGCCACGCCTAAGTAAGAAAAGAGTTCCTGGTAAGAAAAGAGTTCCTGCCTTCCAGAAGAGTTCCAGTGTTCTGAATCTAGGGAGTGGCTCCAGCCCCACCCAACAGGAAAAGTAGTTCCAAACAGAAGAGGATCAGAGGCTCAACTGGCAGGCAAGTAAGCAGCATGGTCTGCTGAAGGTAAGTCCACCCAAGCATTATGAGCCCAGTGCTTCCAGCGCTGGGACTGGGCATATTTATGAGCCTGGTGCCACTGGCGCCAGGACTGGGTCCAAAAGGTCCCAATTGGGACTGGTTGGCACTCGGAACCTGGGTTATGGATCTGCTTCCAAGGGGGTTGGGAAAACCCTGACCTTTTGGAAGCAGAGATCATGACACCAATGGTGACTTTACATGCCCGGGGAGACAGTAGTCAGTCCCCGGGTATGGAGTCTATGGTGGGGGTCCGCTAGGACGCCCCATTGTTACGGCACGTAGGGTGCGGTGTAACACACATAGAAAAACATATGAGACCCTATGGAGTAAAAGACCCCATAGCCCATAGAACACATTGACATTCAAAGGAATTACACACATACATGTCCAAGAGTGGGAGGAAAAGAGTCTCACTCTTGGCAGGATGGAAAAAAAAACTCCCGAAATCCAGCAAAGCTGCTGGGGGACTCACTAGGTTAGGAAATTCAGCCTAAACAGAGAATTCTCCCTAACAGTGTGCTGGGAGACATGAGTTGGACATGAGTGGGGGCCTCGTGGAGGGTGCCCTGTACTGCTGGGGGTTGGGGGTGCTGGGAGACATGAGTTGGACATGAGTGGGGGCCTGTTGGAGGGTGCCCCTGGATGCTGGTGGGTGGGGTTGCAGGGGGACATGAGTGGGGGCCTGGTGGAGGGTGCCCCTGACTGCTGGGGGCTGGGGTGATGGGAGACAAGAGTGGGGGACTGGTGGAGGCTGCCCATGGATGCTGGGGGGTGGGGGTGCTGGGAGACATGAGTGGGGGCCTGGTGGAGGGTGCCCTGCACTGCTGGGGGGTGGGGGTGCTGGGAGACATGAGTTGGACATGAGTGGGGGCCTGGTGGAGGGTGCCCCTGGATGCTGGGGGGTGCGGGTGATGGGAGTTATGAGTGGGGGCCTGGTGGAGGGTGCCCTGCACTGCTGGGGGGTGGGGGTGATGGGAGACATGAGTGGGGGCCTGGTGGAGGATGCCCCTGGATGCTGGGGGGTGGGGGTGATGGGAGACATGAGTGGGGGCCTGGTGGCGGGTGCCCTGCACTGCTGGGGGGTGGGGGTGATGGGAGACATGAGTTGGACATGAGTGGGGGCCTGGTGGAGGGTGCCCTGCACTGCTGGGGGTTGGGGGTACTGGGAGACATGAGTTGGACATGAGTGGGGGCCTGGTGGAGGGTTCCCCTGGATGCTGGGGGGTGGGGGTGATGGGAGACATGAGTGGGGGCCTGGTAGAGGGTGCCCTGCACTGCTGGGGGGTGGGGGTGATGGGAGACATGAGTGGGGGCCTGGTGGAGGCTGCCCCTGGATGCTGGGGGGTGGGGGTGCTGGGAGACATGAGTGGGGGCCTGGTGGAGGGTGCCCTGCAGTGCTGGGGGGTGGGGGTGCTGGGAGACATGAGTTGGACATGAGTGGGGGCCTGGTGGAGGGTGCCCCTGGATGCTGGGGGGTGGGGGTGATGGGAGACATGAGTGGGGGCCTGGTGGAGGGTGCCTACACTGCTGGGGGGTGGGGGTGCTGGGAGACATGAGTTGGACATGAGTGGGGGCCTGGTGGAGGGTGCCCTGCAATGCTGGGGGGTGGGGGTGGTGGGAGACATGAGTTGGACATGAGTGGGGGCCTGGTGGAGGGTGCCCTGCACTGCTGGGGGATGGGGGTGCTGGGAGACATGAGTTGGACATGAGTGGGGGCCTGGTGGAGGCTGCCCCTTGATGCTGGGGGGTGAGGGTGCTGGGAGACATGAGTGGGGGTTTGGTGGAGGGTGCCCTGCACTGCTGGGGGGTGGGGGTGGTGGGAGACATGAGTTGGACATGAGTGGGGGCCTGATGGAGGGTTGTTAGGCGGAAACCTGTGCAGTTCCCTCTGGGACCACTGCAAAAGATTTAGGACTACAGGCGTTGGCGGTGAACCCACTTGGTAGCAGTCTGCACCACACAGATTCACTTGGTAGCTGTGGCTGAGCAGTCAGACTTCTCTCAAGAAAAGTTGAGCAGTATGTGGAGTATACAAAATAGGGCAATTCTTCACAGCAAGACAAGCAAACACGCAACGAGGCTTAGTGTAAAGATATTAAGGTATTTATTTATAACAGAACATCTATGAAAAACACTATGGCACTATCACGGCAAACAAATCAAACACAATTACTCTACGAAAAAGAAAACGATCAATTCCCCTAGCAATATCTCGACAACTCTAGGTTCTACCGGTACCACTTATTTTCAGACAGAGGTGTATACCACAACCTAGATGACACTCGAATATTAGTTAGGACGGGAGAGAAAAGGATAGGCAGGTTACGAAATCAATGCAGTTCAATACTTCACGGGTAAAATGCACGGCAAGAAGGCAAGAATCACAATAGAGCATAAAGTTCAGAGGCCAGGCCCACTCGGAGAGCGGCAAGGCGCAATGTCCCAAAAAGTCTCTAGCGGAGATGCATTCAAGTCTTTGTAGCAAATTGTTATCGGCAGATTGAACCAGTTCAGAACAATGAATGAGAAAAGCTTGGAAGCGACCCAACGGAAAGGAGAGGATTAAGACACCTCACTCAATCCGATCGAAAGGGAAGCCAAGCGGACACGGTACCTTGTGTGGAGGGCAGCTCCGGCGGGGGCAGTTGTTCCTGGTGGTGGATGCACGTCGGGTCTTTGCCAAGAGTAGAGAGGTTCTCGTCGTCGAAGAAAAGTGAAGTCCGGTGCACCACCAGGGAAGAGACCAGCCGTGGAGTGCTCCGTCACAAGGCACCACCTTTTGGTCGCGGTACAGGGGTAGTGGCTATCCGGTTGCCGAGGTGCTCTGCACGGGCAATTCGAGCACTGCGTCCTGAGGCGAATAAAAAGCAAAGGGGACTGGTTGTTCCCACCAGTCAGGGGAAGAGACTCTCCGGCAGGGAGATCTCCTCTGTCATCGGGAAGTGGTGAGTCGGCTCAGCAGGGCTCCACCGGAGGTGTCGTCGTTGCAGGTCGGCTCAGCGTTACCCTCGTCGGATTCTTAGGTCCTGTGGCGACTTCTGAAGATCCAGTCCCAAAAGCCCTGCTTTTATGCAGAAAACCCCCATTCATTCAGCCTAGCTGTCAATCAACACATGCTAAGTGGTGAGCGGGAACGCTCACCACTTGGGCCAATCACTCCAGAGTGCGACCGGAGTTGGCAAGGCAACTCGGTCCAGGGTGCCTAAACCCCCTCCAACACCCCTGTGGTAACCCAGACAGAATGGCACCACTTTGGAGGGTCTCTGTACAGAGGCCCGCCAAAAGTGGAACAAAGGGCTCAACCTTTGGTTTAGGAGTCACAGAGACGAACACAGACGCCATTTTACAAACCGAGTTCTGGCAGAAAATACCATCCGATAAACTTTTTTAGGATAAGTAGACAGGTGGTATGTTAGAGATTAACGAGAAAAAGTATCAATCTCCAACAATGGGACGAATCCCATAGGGTTATGTTCGGGGTCGAACATAACAAGTAGTTTCCGCTGCCACCAGCCAAAACTCGACGAGGGGGGACGGGACAGTGCCCCCTCGAGTAACAGGTCCAGGAGTAATCGAATTACCCCTACTCGTACGTCCACAATAAGATGGTTTGTACTAGTCCTGTTAGTAAATTTAGGTCTAGTAAAGCCAATGGTGACTTTACATGCCCGGGGAGACAGTAGTCAGTCCCCGGGTATGGAGTCTATGGTATAGGTCCGCTAGGACGCCCCAGTGTTACGGCACGTAGGGTGCGGTGTAACACATATAGAAAAACATATGAGACCCTATGGAGTAAAAGACCCCATAGCCCATCGAACACATTGACATTTCAAAGGAATTACACACATACATGTCCAAGAGTGGGAGGAAAAGAGTCTCACTCTTGGCAGGATGGAAAAAAAAAAAAACCAAAATCCAGCAAAGCTGGTGGGGGACTCACTAGGTTAGGAAATTCAGCCTAAACAGAGAATTCTCCCTAACAAGGGTGCCCTGCACTGCTGGGGGTTGGGGGTACTTGGAGACATGAGTTGGACATGAGTGGGGGCCTGGTGGAGGGTGCCCCTGGATGCTGGGGGGTGGGGGTGATGGGAGACATGAGTGGGGGCCTGGTGGAGGGTGCCCTGCACTGCTGGGGGGTGGGGGTGATGGGAGACATGAGTGGGGGCCTGGTGGAGGCTGCCCCTGGATGCTGGGGGGTGGGGGTGCTGGGAGACATGAGTGGGGGCCTGGTGGAGGGTGCCCTGCAGTGCTGGGGGGTGGGGGTGCTGGGAGACATGAGTTGGACATGAGTGGGGGCCTGGTGGAGGGTGCCCCTGGATGCTGGGGGGTGGGGGTGATGGGAGACATGAGTGGGGGCCTGGTGGAGGGTGCTTGCACTGCTGGGGGGTGGGGGTGCTGGGAGACATGAGTTGGACATGAGTGGGGGCCTGGTGGAGGGTGCCCTGCAATGCTGGGGGGTGGGGGTGGTGGGAGACATGAGTTGGACATGTGTGGGGGCCTGGTGGAGGGTGCCCTGCACTGCTGGGGGATGGGGGTGCTGGGAGACATGAGTTGGACATGAGTGGGGGCCTGGTGGAGGCTGCCCCTTGATGCTGGGGGGTGAGGGTGCTGGGAGACATGAGTGGGGGTTTGGTGGAGGGTGCCCTGCACTGCTGGGGGGTGGGGGTGGTGGGAGACATGAGTTGGACATGAGTGGGGGCCTGATGGAGGGTTGTTAGGCGGAAACCTGTGCAGTTCCCTCTGGGACCACTGCAAAAGATTTAGGACTACAGGCGTTGGCGGTGAACCCACTTGGTAGCAGTCTGCACCACACAGATTCACTTGGTAGCTGTGGCTGAGCAGTCAGACTTCTCTCAAGAAAAGTTGAGCAGTATGTGGAGTATACAAAATAGGGCAATTCTTCACAGCAAGACAAGCAAACACGCAACGAGGCTTAGTGTAAAGATATTAAGGTATTTATTTATAACAGAACATCTATGAAAAACACTATGGCACTATCACGGCAAACAAATCAAACACAATTACTCTACGAAAAAGAAAACGATCAATCCCCCTAGCAATATCTCGACAACACTAGGTTCTACCGGTACCACTTATTTTCAGACACAGGTGTATACCACAACCTAGATGACACTCGAATATTAGTTAGGACGGGAGAGAAAAGGATAGGCAGGTTACGAAATCAATGCAGTTCAATACTTCACGGGTAAAATGCACGGCAAGAAGGCAAGAATCACAATAGAGCATAAAGTTCAGAGGCCAGGCCCACTCGGAGAGCGGCAAGGCGCAATGTCCCAAAAAGTCTCTAGCGGAGATGCATTCAAGTCTTTGTAGCAAATTGTTATCGGCAGATTGAACCAGTTCAGAACAATGAATGAGAAAAGCTTGGAGGCGACCCAACGGAAAGGAGAGGATTAAGACACACTCAATCCGATCGAAAGGGAAGCCAAGCGGACACGGTACCTTGTTGTGGAGGGCAGCTCCGGCGGGGGAAGTTGTTCCTGGTGGTGGATGCACGTCGGGTCTTTGCCAAGAGTAGAGAGGTTCTCGTCGTCGAAGAAAAGTGAAGTCCGGTGCACCACCAGGGAAGAGACCAGCCGCGGAGTGCTCCGTCACAAGGTACCACCTTTTGGTCGCGGTACAGGGGTAGTGGCTATCCGGTTGCCGAGGTGCTCTGCACGGGCAATTCGACCACTGCGTCCTGAGGCGAATAAAAAGCAAAGAGGACTGGTTGTTCCCACCAGTCAGGGGAAGAGACTCTCCGGCAGGGAGATCTCCTCTGTCATCGGGAAGTGGTGAGTCGGCTCAGCAGGGCTCCACCGGAGGTGTCGTCGTTGCAGGTCGGCTCAGCGTTACCCTCGTCGGATTCTTAGGTCCTGTGGCGACTTCTGAAGATCCAGTCCCAAAAGCCCTGCTTTTATGCAGAAAACCCCCATTCATTCAGCCTAGCTGTCAATCAACACATGCTAAGTGGTGAGCGGGAACGCTCACCACTTGGGCCAATCACTCCAGAGTGCGACCGGAGTTGGCAAGGCAACTCGGTCCAGGGTGCCTAAACCCCCTCCCACACCCCTGTGGTAACCCAGACAGAATGGCACCACTTTGGAGGGTCTCTGTACAGAGGCCCGCCAAAAGTGGAACAAAGGGCTCAACCTTTGGTTTAGGAGTCACAGAGACGAACACAGACGCCATTTTACAAACCGAGTTCTGGCAGAAAATACCATCCGATAAACTTATTTAGGATAAGTAGACAGGTGGTATGTTAGAGATTAACGAGAAAAAGTATCAATCTCCAACAATGGGACGAATCCCATAGGGTTATGTTCGGGGTCGAACATAACAAGTAGTTTCCGCTGCCACCAGCCAAAACTCGACGAGGGGGGACGGAACAGTGCCCCCTCGAGTAACAGGTCCAGGAGTAATCGAATTACCCCTACTAGTACGTCCACAATAAGATGGTTTGTACTAGTCCTGTTAGTAAATTTAGGTCTAGTAAAGCCAATGGTGACTTTACATGCCCGGGGAGACAGTAGTCAGTCCCCGGGTATGGAGTCTATGGTATAGGTCCGCTAGGACGCCCAAGTGTTACGGCACGTAGGGTGCGGTGTAACACATATAGAAAAACATATGAGACCCTATGGAGTAAAAGACCCCATAGCCCATCGAACACATTGACATTTCAAAGGAATTACACACATACATGTCCAAGAGTGGGAGGAAAAGAGTCTCACTCTTGGCAGGATGGAAAAAAACAAACCCCCAAAATCCAGCAAAGCTGGTGGGGGACTCACTAGGTTAGGAAATTCAGCCTAAACAGAGAATTCTCCCTAACAAGGGTGCCCTGCACTGCTGGGGGGTGGGGGTGCTGGGAGACATGAGTTGGACATGAGTGGGGGCCTGGTGGAGGGTGCTCCTGGATGCTGGGGGGTGGGGGTGATGGGAGACATGAGTGGGGGCCTGGTGGAGGCTGCCCCTGGATGCTGGGGGGTGGGGGTGCTGGGAGACATGAATGGGGGCCTGGTGGAGGGTGCCCTGCACTGCTGGGGGGTGGGGGCGCTGGGAGACATGAGTTGGACATGAGTGGGGGCCTAGTGGAGGGTGACCCTGGATGCTGGGGGGTGGGGGTGATGGGAGACATGAGTGGGGGCCTGGCGGAGGGTGCCCTGCACTGCTAGGGGTGGGGGTGCTTGGAGACATGAGTTGGACATGAGTGGGGTCCTGGTGGATGGTGCCCCTGGATGCTGGGAGGTGGGGGCGATGGGAGACATGAGTTGGACATGAGTGGGGGCGTGATGGAGGCTGCCCCTGGATGCTGGGGGGTGGGGTGCTGGGAAACATGAGTGGGGGCCTGGTGGAGGGTGCCCTGCACTGCTGGGGGGTGGGTGTGCTGGGAGACATGAGTTGGACATGAGTGGGGGCCTGGTGGGGGGTGCCCTGCACTGCTGGGGGTGCTGGAAGCCATGAGTTGGACATGAGTGGGGACCTGGTGGAGGGTGCCCCTGGATGCTGGTGGGTGGGGGTGATGGGAGACATGAGTGGGGGCCTGGTGGAGGGTGCCCCTGGATGCTGGGGGGTGGGGGTGCTGGGAGACATGAGTGGGGGACTGGTGGAGGGTGCCCTGCACTGCTGAGGGGTGGGGGTGCTGGGAGACATGAGTTGGACATGAGTGGGGTCCTGGTGGAGGGTGCCCCTGGATGCTGGGGGGTGGGGGTGATGGGAGACATGAGTGGGGGCCTGGTGGAGGGTGCCCTGCACTGCTGGGGGGTGGGGGTGATGGGAGACATGATTTGGACATGAGTGGGGGCCTGGTGGAGGCTGCCCCTGGATACTGGGGGGTGGGGGTGCTGGGAGACATGAGTGGGGGCCTGGTGGAGGGTGCCCTGCACTGCTGGGGGTGGGGGTGTGTTAGGCGGAAACCTGTGCAGTTCCCCCTGGGAACACTGCAAAAGATTTAGGACTACAGGCGTTTGGCGGTGAACCCACTTGGTAGCAGTCTGTACCACACAGATTCACTTGGTAGCTGTGGCTGAGCAGTCAGACTTCCCTCAAGAAAAGTTGCGCAGTATGTGGAGTATACAAAATAGGGCAATTCTTCACAGCAAGACAAGCAAACACGCAACGAGGCTTAGTGTAAAGATATTAAGGTATTTATTTATAACAGGACGTCTATGAAAAACACTATGGCACTATCACGGCAAACAAATGAAACACAATTACTCTACGAAGAAGAAAACGATCAATCCCCCTAGCAATATCTCGACAACTCTAGGTTCTACCGGCACCACTTATTTTCAGACAGAGGTGTATACCTCAACCTAGATGACACTCGAATATTAGTTAGGACGGGAGAGAAAAATAAGCAGGTTACGAAATCAACACAGTTCAATCCTTCGCGGATAAAATACACGGCAAGAAGCCAAGAATCACAATAGATCATTAAGTTCAGAGGCCAGGCCCACTCGGAGAGAGGCAAGGCGCTATGTCCCGAAAAAGTCTCTAGTGGCGATGCATTCAAGTCTTTGTAGCAAATTGTTATCGGCAGATTGAACCAGTTCAGAACAATAAATGAGAAAAGCTTGGAGGCGACCCAGCGGAACAGAGAGGATTAAGACACCTCATTCGAACCGATCAAAAGGGAAGCCAGGCGGACATGGTACCTTGTTGTGGAGAGCAGGTCCGGCGGGGGCAGTTGTTCCTGGTGGTGGATGCACGTCGGGTCTTTGCCAAGAGTAGAGAGGTTCTCGTCGTCGAAGAAATGTGAAGTCCGGTGCACCACCAGGGAAGAGACAAGCCGCGGAGTACTCCGTCACAAGGCACCACCTTTTGGTCGCGGTACAGGGGTAGTGGCTATCTGGTTGCCGAGGTGCGCTGCACGGGCAATTCGAGCACTGCGTCCTGAGGCGAATAAAAAGCAAAGGGGACTGGTTGTTCCCACCAGTCAGGGGAAGAGACTCTCCGGCAGGGAGATCTCCTCTGTCGTCGGGAAGTGGTGAGTCGGTTCCACAGGGCTCCACCGGAGGTGTCATCGTGCAGGTCGGCTCAGCGTTACCCTCGTCGGATTCTTAGGTCCTATGGCGACTTCTCAAGATCCAGTCCCAAAAGCTCTGCTTTTATGCAGAAAAACCCCATTCTTTCAGCCTAGCTGTCAATCAACACATGCTAAGTGGTGAGCGGGAAGGCTCACCACTTGGGCCAATCACTCCAGAGTGCGACCGGAGTTGGCAAGGCAACTCGGTCCAGGGTGCCTAAACCCCCTCCCACACCCCTGTGGTAACCCAGACAGAATGGCACCACTTTGGAGGGTCTCTGTACAGAGCCTGCCATAAGTGGAACAAAGGGCTCGACCTTTGGTTTAGGAGTCACAGAGACGAACACAGACGCCATTTTACAAACCGAGTTCTGGCAGAAAATACCATCCGATAAACTTATTTAAGATAAGTAGACCGGTGGTACATTAGAGATTAACGAGAAAAAGGGTCAATCTCCAACAATGGGACGAAACCCATAGGGTTATGTTCGGGGTCGAACATAACAAGTAGTTTCCACTGCCACCAGCCAAAACTCGACAAGGGGGGACGGGACAGTGCCCCCTCGAGTAACAGATCCAGGAGTAATCGAATTACCCCTACTAGAACGTCCACTATAAGATGGTTTGTACTAGTTCTGTTAGTAAATTTAGGTCTAGTAAAGCCAATGGTGACTTTACATGCCCGGGGAGACAGTAGTCAGTCCCCGGGTATGGAGTCTATGGTGGGGGTCCGCTAGGACGCCCCAGTGTTACGGCACGTAGGGTGCGGTGTAACACACATAGAAAAACATATGAGACCCTATGGAGTAAAAGACCCCATAGCCCATAGAACACATTGACATTCAAAGGAATTACACACATACATGTCCAAGAGTGGGAGGAAAAGAGTCTCACTCTTGGCAGGATGGAAAAAACAAACTCCCGAAATCCAGCAAAGCTGCTGGGGGACTCACTAGGTTAGGAAATTCAGCCTAAACAGAGAATTATCCCTAACAGGGTGCTGGGAGACATGAGTTGGACATGAGTGGGGGCCTCGTGGAGGGTGCCCTGTACTGCTGGGGGTTGGGGGTGCTGGGAGACATGAGTTGGACATGAGTGGGGGCCTGGTGGAGGGTGCCCCTGGAGGCTGGTGGGTGGGGTTGCAGGGGGACATGAGTGGGGGCCTGGTGGAGGGTGCCCCTGACTGCTGGGGGCTGGGGGTAATGGGAGACAAGAGTGGGGGACTGGTGGAGGCTGCCCCTGGATGCTGGGGGGTGGGGGTGCTGGGAGACATGAGTGGGGGCCTGGTGGAGGGTGCCCTGCACTGCTGGGGGGTGGGGGTGCTGGGAGACATGAGTTGGACATGAGTGGGGGCCTGGTGGAGGGTGCCCCTGGATGCTGGGGGGTGGGGGTGATGGGAGACATGAGTGGGGGCCTGGTGGAGGGTGCCCTGCACTGCTGGGGGGTGGGGGTGATGGGAGACATGAGTGGGGGCCTGGTGGAGGATGCCCCTGGATGCTGGGGGGTGGGGGTGATGGGAGACATGAGTGTGGGCCTGGTGGCGGGTGCCCTGCACTGCTGGGGGGTGGGGGTGATGGGAGACATGAGTTGGACATGAGTGGGGGCCTGGTGGAGGGTACCCTGCACTGCTGGGTTTGGGGGTACTGGGAGACATGAGTTGGACATGAGTGGGGGCCTGGTGGAGGGTGCCCCTGGATGCTGGGGGGTGGGGGTGATGGGAGACATGAGTGGGGGCCTGGTGGAGGGTGCCCTGCACTGCTGGGGGGTGGGGGTGATGGGAGACATGAGTGGGGGCCTGGTGGAGGATGCCCCTGGATGCTGGGGGGTGGGGGTGATGGGAGACATGAGTGTGGGCCTGGTGGCGGGTGCCCTGCACTGCTGGGGGGTGGGGGTGATGGGAGACATGAGTTGGACATGAGTGGGGGCCTGGTGGAGGGTGCCCTGCACTGCTGGGTTTGGGGGTACTGGGAGACATGAGTTGGACATGAGTGGGGGCCTGGTGGAGGGAGCCCCTGGATGCTGGGGGGTGGGGGTGATGGGAGACATGAGTGGGGGGCTGGTGGAGGGTGCCCTGCACTGCTGGGGGGTGGGGGTGATGGGAGACATGAGTTGGACATGAGTGGGGACCTGGTGGAGGCTGTCCCTGGATGCTAGGGGTTGGGGGTGCTGGAAGACATGAGTGGGGGCCTGGTGGAGGGTGCCCCTGGATGCTGGGGGTGGGGTGCAGGGGGACATGCGTTGGTGGGCAGTAGTGCAAGGTGACATGTGGGTTGGCTGGGGGGCATGGGCATGGTGGATGGGCTGCCTGCGGGACATGTGCAGGGTAGTCCCCTGTGGTGTGGGCTGCCTGCAGGGGCTGTGGAGGGTTTAGAGGGAACACCTGGGAGGACCCATACGTGCAATTCACGTGTGGTGCTCCCCGCGCACCCCTGGAATACACGTACCCTGATGGAATCGCGTGTGATACTTCCCGCGCACCCCTGAAATACACGTCCCCTGCTGCTTTTGCGTGTGATACTTCCCGCGCACCCCTGGAATACATCGTAAAAACCCTATTTCCAATCTTTCCAAGTCCACATATAATGGTATTGCATTACCCATTTCAAATGCAATTTTTAGCTGTACCACATCAATCTCCCTCCTGGTCAACCTTTCTATCATTTGATGAATAATATCCTGTGAAACGAAGTACAATGGTATATGTTCTTGACTCAATTGTAAAATTGCAGTTTGAACTTCTCTCATATATTTTGTTAACAGTCTATCAACAGGACTCATTATATTCAAGATTTCACTAAGTGTTCTGTCATGCTTAGTAATCAATTTAGTCGCTCGTTGCATTACATCCACTTGTTCATTCAATATGAACCTTACTTGTTCATCTAATCCCCCTCTAACCCCATCTAATGTTTTTTGTATTGTTTCCAGGTCAACACTCAGTTGTTGTTCTTTAGTACTCAGCATCCCTACTGAAATGGCATTGGTGTTGATATCGTGGTACCTATTATGGCTCCAACTATAGACATTACCAATGAGATCGCAAGCATCACTGCTCCTCTTTTTCCTCTCCTCTTCTCAATGGCTGCTGAATTCACAAATGTTTTCTCCAACTGCATCAATATATCTCTTATTGACTGCTTAGCGTCCTCTTTTCTTAGTTCCAGCCACTCTTTAGTCTGCTCAGCTTTAATTCCAGTATTGTTAAAATGTTTTTCTATCAGAGTATTAGGATTCAATGGTATGTAAATGTTCTGGAAAATCATCCTTCTATCACTCATGATGAGTTCCCTCCGAATATCATCATAATTATCCATATAGTTGGCGTCATCATCAATGCTGATTGCTTTGCAGCCTTGGTCTTCGCCCCCTTCCGGGTCTTCTGTGTTAATATTCTAAAACAATAGAAAAGAAACAAATTAAGTACTTAGCACAATACTAACTTCACCCTTTTTCCAAAAATAAAACATGCTTTGCAAAACATTTCGCCCTTTTTCTCTCGCCTTCTGAAATTAAGCACATGTTAAAGAAAAAGCAAACATACATAAAAATAGCATTCAATATTTAATACATTTTCATTTTACAAACCAACTCCATTAATGTCAGCTTCCATTATTTTTTTTTTATTTTTTATATATATATATATATATACATATATCACAGTATTTATGTTCCATTATAATAATCAACCCTCTTTATTTAACTTCTCTGCCGCTGCCTTCTGACTAGACCCATTTACCTTACCTTTTTAAGTTCAAGGGACTTTATCTGTTTCTACACGCTCAAGTTGTTTAATCTCATGTCTGGGGTGGCATGGTTTAATTTGATTCACATGAACAAACTGTTCTGTTGCTGTTTCACCTTCAGTCTTCAAAATTTTATAAACCACAGGAGAGATCTCATCTACAACTTGGAATGGCCCCTGCCATGCTGCTAGAAATTTGGAATTTTTCTGTTTACTTTTTCCAAAATGAAATTTATACACCTGATCGCCCACACAATACTCTCTTACTGATGTCTTTTTATCATAATATGACTTTGCACTGTCAGCAGCTCTCTCTAGATTTCTCTGTACAAAGGCAAATGCATGTTGTAAATGCTTCCTCAGTTCATCAATGTATTCATGAACTGTGGACACGCTCACAAGTGTCTGCACGGGTGTTCTGTATAGCAGGTGTTGTGGTAACACCATTTTCCTACCTGTCAAATCCTCATGGGGGCTAATACCTGTTGCTTTGGCAGGAGTTGATCTGATTGCCATCACAACCAAAGGTAAACGTAAATCCCAGCTGGAACTGGCTTCTGCCACAAATTTCTTTAATATGTCCACAACAGACCTATTACTGCGTTCAACTGCCCCCGAAGAAGCCGCCCGATATGCAATATGTAATTTTCTTTTCACACCCAGTATTGCCAGACCTTACTCATTAGAGCACTTGTGAAATGACTTCCTCTGTCTGATTCTATTCTTTGTGGCAACCCAAACCTTGAAAACACATGATTCACCAGTAATGTGACTGCTGTTTGTGCACTACAATCTGGTGCAGGAATACACTAAATCCATTTTGACATCAAACACACCACACTCAAAATATAAGGGTTCCCCCTGCTCGACCTTTTTACAGGCCCCACATAGTCTATTTGCAAACTTGACCATGGAAGAGTTAAGCCTCTTTTCATTAATGGAGCTCTATGCATTGGTGAAGCAGGTTTAAATTGGGCACATACTAGACATCCTCTAGTATATAATTCCACATCTTGGGACATTTGTGGCCAGTAAGCATAATCTTTTAGTATTTCCAATGTTTTTGTGAACCTCTGTGGCCTGAAGTTATTGCATCATGTGCATGGTCTAGCATTAACCCTCTAAATGAAAGGGGTACCACTCACTGTATCTGTTATGTCATGGACTCTCTGATCATGAGTCCATCCTGTAGTCTAATTCGTTTTTTATTCTTTAATAGCACCCTCAACTCTTCTTTTCCCATACAATCATTTTCTGTTAAAGGGTTTCGTTCAGGATCTATCAAATGATTATAATATATTCCCAAAATTAGATCATCCTTTTGTGCCTCAATCAGGTCTTGGTCTGGTGTATCATAACTCCATTGTGCTACTGGTTGATCTACCTCCTTTGGTGCTTTAGAACATGTTACTGCATCAATTTGTATTTCACCAAGTAAATGTTCAATAGATAGCAATTCTCCCATCACAGACCCAATTTTAGCCAGGTGATCTGCCTTATCATTCCCCTCCTTATCCTCTCCTGGAGTTTTTAAATTCCCACACATTTTCCTCCAGTATATTGTTAAATCATTCTCTGACACCAATTTGTCTATGGCTTGTATCATTTTTCCATGTTTAAGTGGCTTTTTGTTGTATGTAATCATGCCTCTCGCTTTCCAGCCAGGTAAATATTCCACAAAGCTATTTCGTGCATAGTCAGAATCAGTCACCAGGACAATTTCACTTAATTTATTATCAACTGCAGTAGTAATTGCTTTATAAATGGCTGCCAATTCTGCTACTTGACTGCTCATAGCTCCAATTCTCATCCCTTTACTAGGGACGCCTTCACATTTCAACCAGACATTTCCTATTCCTGACACTAATTGTTTATTACTGTCATTTTCAATGTGAAAAGCACAACCATCAACATATACAGTTGGCAAGTCCTTGCATGTCTTTTCATCAAAAGCTTTGTGTGGTGATTGTTCAAATTCCTGTAAATTAGGTTCCATTTCCATTTCGTTTGATACTTGTTCAGCTGCACAGTCATGTAAATCTGCTAAACCTTGAGCAACTGGGCTTTTTTTATTTTGGCCATATCTCACTTCTACAGGAAAACCTTGTAATGCTAGCGTCCATGAAGTGATTCTGGACTGTGCTAGGTTACCTGACCTGATTCTTTTACTCTCTAAAAACTGCAATAGTTGATGATTGGTCTCACTAATTACCTTTTCTCCATGAACAATGGGGCGGAAATGCTGTAGCGCCCACACAGTGGTCAAAAGGGCCTTTTCACATTAACTGAATTTAATTTCAACTTGGGAAAACGCCTTACTTGCATAGGCAATAGTTTTGTGATTCAAATCATGTTTTTGCGATAGCACTGCTGACATACACTGTTCAGAAAAAACTATTTCCCATAAAGAAATCCCTGTCCTTTATGGGATATGCTAAACATGGTGCCTTTACAAGACATTCCTTTAATTTAGCTACTGCCTCAGACTGCACTTTTTCCCATTTCCAGGGTGTATTCATTTTAAGCAGTTTAGTCAATGGTTGAGTGATTTCAGCATAATTTTCAATGAACTTTCTGTTATAGCCTGTCATTTCTAATAAACTTTTTACCCCTTTCACATTTTTAGGCTCTTTTAGTTTTTGTATGGCCTCTATTTTTTTCTTTTGTGGATTTAGTCCATGTTCAGTCACTTCATGGCCTAGAAAGTTCACTTTTTTCTTGCACCATTGTGCTTTTTGTAAAGATACTTTGGTGCATGCTTTCTGAAATTGGCCAAGCACATGTCTTATTTCATCAAAATGGCTTTTCAAGCTTTCATTTTTTATCAGCACATCATCCACATAAACTATGGTTCCTCTTTCCTCTGCATCAGGCATAGCTTTCTCAAAAATATGCCAAATTCACTCCCACTATTGAGGTACCCGAATGGAGTTCTAACCCATGCGTATTGAGTCTTATCAAATGAAAAGGAAAATAAATTCTGTATCTCCTCTGCCAATGGCACACACCAATATCCAAAGGTGAGATCTAATGTGGTAAATACTTTTGAACCATGTACCTGAGCTAATCCCTGATCAATGAATGGCAGTGGCCATCTGGATACTGGCACTCTTTTATTTAACTCCCTCAAATCTGCACACAGTCGCCATTGACCATTTGGCTTTAACACACCTAAAATAGGTGGATTGTATGTGCTATGAATGGGCCTGATGATTCCCCGCGGCTCCAAATTTTTAACAATCTCTGCAAATGACTCTAAACATGCCAGTGGTAATCTATACTGACGCACAAATATTGGACTTCTGGTACACCCTTCCGGTGGCCATATGTAAATCAGTTAGCCCACAATCATAAGCATATTTTGCAAATACATCTTTAAACTCCATAAATAGCTTCCTCAGTTCATTTCTATCCTCATCGTTGTCACATGCATCCGCTGATAAAATCTGCCCTTCTACCATTTTGGAGAATTCTGGAAAATGTTCTGGAATGGGAATCTCAGCGCTTTCCTCTAACTGTGTGGCTGTGTCTCTATGTAAAGCTGCCACGTTTAAATATTTTGGCATATCAGCTTCCACTTCAATGAGCTGATTTTCTATTTCATTTTCATGATGACAGCACACTGTCTCACTTGAATCATGAGGGTACACAGAATTAATTTTAAATATTCCTTTGGGCTGAGAATTCAGGTGTTCTGGCAACTCACCCTTGGCATCTACATATTTTTCAGGTACATTTCCAATCACCATGTTGTTCAGATCTGCAGTATAATGTGATTTGTGTATGGCCATTCCTAATGAGGAGTTTTCCTCTAAATGAATATCTTGACAACTTTTATTATTCATCATGATTTTTACAGACCCTTTGCCAATATCTACCAATGGAATGTATTCATAATCCAGGCCTCGCTGTTTTATGGATTCATTCAAGCAGACAAATGCATCAGAATCTTTCAACTGGTGTCCATTTTTGCATTTCAGTGTTATTGCAACCTGTTTGGTGAATGCAGGGATAATAGTATCCTTCCTTAGTTGTAATTCAGTTGCATATGGGACCAGCTGTGCACAATAAGCCCTTCTTTTGTCTTCAAATTCAGGTGCAGGCCCACCTAGGCATGACCATATTTTTTGATTAAGGAAATCTAACACTATACACATTCTGTGCATGATGTCATTACCCATGTAAAAATCCTTCTGTGTACCACTCACTATCCAAACATTATGGTGAATTGTTTTCTGCCCAATACTAATTTTTAAGATGCATCTTCCTGCAATTCGGTTTTCAAAGTCTGGACTGTCTAAACCAGAAACATACTGGTTTTTAATCCTCAATTTTGGGATCTCCTCCCTCTCCATTATTTTTTGCAACAATTTCTCATTAATGAAACTCATTTCCTGTTCAAGTGCTAAAGTGGCTTTTGTTGTTTTAGAATAGTCATTTATACCAATGTGAACCCATGGTTGCTCATCTTCCATGAGTATTTCAGCAAGAGTGGTGATGTGTTTTTCTGAATCTGCTTTAGGAGTAATATTCTGTTTGCATGTTTTCTCTTTTAAATAAAAGCATAATGTGTGCTCATATATGGCAGTTTGCCATTCTTTCCTTGGGTCTAAGTATATTTGTACAGGTAATTTTTCATTTTCACTCTGCATTTTGTCTTGACACATTAATATAACAGTGACGCTAGGTATGCAACTATTCTGGAGATACACCTCCACTGCATCATTTGTTTTGGCAATGGTGTGACATTCATTTATATTGCTGTTTTGTGATTTTAGTTTCTTAGGTCTCAATGTTTTTTTGGTTAAGGACCATAGTACTCCATTCACTCCATCTATGAGAGGAGATAATCTTTTCAGGCAATCTGTTCCCATCAAAAATGGAATTTCACAAATGGATGTGACCAATACCTCCTGTTTCATTCTGTGTTTACCCATCTTTATGTCAACCTCGGTGGCGCCTATAATAGGCACCTCCTTCCCATTAAAATTATGCACACGACCTTGACTTTCCTTCACTGTGACCTGATTCTGCGGGGATCTCCCTTCATTGATACTCTTTACCAATTCTTTAGACATAATTGTGGCCTGTGCGCCAGTGTCAATCATTGCAAATGTATTGCATTTTTCTTCTACAGTGATGGGAGCATAATACCTGTCCTCAGCTTCCTATAGCACACATAAGAAGTGCAAATTCTTACTGATTTCAGGGCTCACCTTTCCAAGGCCTTTATCACTTTTGGCTAAGCACATTGGTAAATGGAAAGACATTTTTCCCTCCTTTTTGCCCATTCCTGTGTGAGAGACCTTATTAATTTCTCCATGTTCAGAGGTTTTTTGGAGTGTGGCCACTGTTCGCCCATCCATCCAGGTATCATCAGAGGTCACATTACAACCCTCCAACTGAACATGTGTAACAACATCACTTGACGATTTGTCATTGTCTAATTCTGTGCATTTGTGATTATTCAGTATGGTTCCAGACCTTTTAACCCCTTCAAAAATATGTGGTTCAAAGAATTCTTCAGGTGATTGACCTGTACCCTCCTTTTGAGTATTCCTTTTTTCTGCCTGAGTTTGGTCATTGTTTTGATTGCCCAGGGAAGGAGCTATAGTATCCCCACTTACTCCCTGTTCACTGGTATTCCCCATACATGAGTCATTTTTCTTAAATCTGTCTCTTTGTTCTTTTGGAATTTCAGGTGTTTCTTTTTCATTTGTACAAATCTCCAATGTTTGATTTAGCTCTAGGTTAAACCGTACCTCTCTTTTAAAAGTATTTGTATTTTCTGTTACATGTTCATTTACTGGTACTTTCACTTTTAAATCATTAGGCATCTCAGAGTCATTATGCAAAATTACATCAGAGCAATCTGTCTTTTTGGCACTGCAGGTATCATAAGTACTTAATTACTTTTCAGAAGCCTTCCGGTCATTGCTATGGCCTTCTGCCCCCTCCTTCGATGGCTGTTTTTGCACTGTACAGAGCTTTCCTATTTGCTCAGCTAACATTTTCACTTGGGCCTCAAGGCACCGGAACCTTTCCATCTCTCTAAAGTCCTCTCTCTGTGGCCTAGATCGAATTTGGTTGTTTTCCCCCTGATTGGATCTATTCTGATACCTCTCAGGTGAGTGATTTCTATTGGGCTGGTTGTTGAACTCTTGATTCATTTGTGTAGGGGAGCAGAGTGCGCCCATCCTTTGCTTGTAGTCCCCTGGTGGGGAATCATTGTACTGACGTGGAGTGTAGTTCATGTTCTGCCTCATGTCCTGTCTCTCAGGTTGTGGGTACTGGCCCCTATGTTGATTCCCATTATCAGCAAATCGATCCACATTTCGGGGTCTATCCTGATTACCATATATCACGGTATTGGGAACAAATCTGCTTTGTGTCCCCAATGTCTGATAAGGACCATCATTTCTTTGATCCTGATTTTGTCTCGGGTTATTGTTCATACCTGACATATCAGGTCGATAGCCTGCCCAGGGCCTATCTCCTTTGTACCTGGGGCTGATGTAGCTCTCCCTATTACTAGGATCATGTGATTGAAACATTGGTGCAGGGTGTGATGACCTTTGTTGATTACCCCTTTGTTCAGGTGCCAAATTATTTTTACTTGGACTTTGAGCAGACTCAAGGGACATTTTGGCTGACCTGTTTTCCATTACTGTTGCTGAGGGTTCTTTAGATTTAGGTCTAGTATCTTTCATTTTATCACTTTCTCTACCCTGACAATAGAGTACCTCATACAGTTTTGTGCTTTGGTGTACAATCCATTCAAGGGACTTGTCACAGTCAAATTCACGGACCAATTGGGATATGATGTCTTTCTGTAGCCTATAGAAGTAGGCAGTTTTAAACTCGTTGGAATTGGGATCAAAAGATACATCAAAGCGAGAAAATGCTATTTTTAAGTCTTGTAAAAACTGGCGAGGGGATGTATTAGGCCCAGCAGTGATTGTGTAAGCAACTTTCTTTGCCTCCTGCAATGACTGGAAAGGAAAAAAAATGATGCCTAATCTCTTTTTCAAACTCTGCCCATGTCATATTCTGCTGCTCATTCAATCCTCTTATGATACTGGTCGTCGAAGCATCTAAAGTTAAATGAAAATACTGCCTGTACTGTTCCTTAGGTATCTGGAGGGCTTGAAAAATGTCATGCACCGCTTCTAAGTGATCCTCTATGCAGCATTCCCCTCCTTTTTTAAATGGTTTGATCAGGGCTTTGATGGATTTCATTATCTTTATGGGGCTACTCACTGTTATGCATGGACTTGCACTACTTTGTGATTCAATCCTGGTTTCAGGTGTATGGGATTGGTGGCGGCCCCCACTGGGTGTGTCAAATCCCCCAAGGGTGCTGCAACCAAGTTCAGTCACCGGCCCAGTCACTGGGGCACTAGCTCTTTGGGTAGAAATAGAATTCACCTCAACTCCATTGAATGTTGTGCTCTGCCGCCTCTCCTGGGACCGGGGAATGCACATTTGCTGTTCCAAGTCCTTACACTTTTTAAGGAGCCTGTCTGCTTCGTTTTGCAAATAGTTTTTTTCATCACTCATTTTATTAAGTACCTCCTGCATGTCGCACATTTGCATTTGGCATTCATTAAATTCTTTATTTCTCTTGTCCCTTTCTTGAAGCATTTTAACCAATTCTTGTTCTACATTTTGGAGGTCACTTTCTTTTTCAAAATGTTCTTTTAGTAAAACTTGCATTTCTGAAACCATCTCATCTTTATCTTGTCTAATGTGGTCCGCCAATGCTTTTAAGTGTACCAATTCTAGCTCACTGTCTTCAAACTGTTTCTTGCTTTTGGACAATTGAATATCAAAATCTCTGCATTTTAACTGCATATCTTTTTGACATACATCCAATTCCGCTCTTAACATTTCCTCTTTCTTACTTGCCCCATCTAAGTCAGTCTTTAACCTGTTAATTAGCTGGGTATCATTTTCCTGCATTCGGAGGGACCTATTCAAAATAAACCAGATCTTGGCGCGTAGCCGTATCAAACAGTCTTTCTCTTAATTTTTATCAGCTGCATTTAATAACCTTAGAAGGCAGACCTGAATTATGCTGCCTTCTGCAAAAATATTGTCTAGTTTTTCTTTCTGCACCTCGTCATGAATGCGGTCATGCCATTCTGATGTACTATTCGATGACCACGTCCCATGTGCAAATAATTTTGCCTCTAAATATTGCACTAGGTCTGAGAATGTGGCTTCCCTTTGAGACATTCTGAAATTCGTTTTTAGTGACACACTGCTATTATGAAATGGGTTCCCTTTAATGTACAGATGGCGGTGTGAGACACACTTGCCACACCCAGTAGGTGCTCTATGATCACTTTCCCGGCCTGCAACGCACCATAAATATGTTGGGTATTTTGTGTAGATTTGGGACCTAGCAGTATTTTCTTACAGCCAAAAACAAAATAATTTAGTAATAACCACTCCTTGTATTTAGATTGGTTTTGGTATTATAGTGGTATGGTGGCTATGCATTATTTCAGTACACAGATACATTTGGGTGGTATACATTTCGTTGTGGTATAGTGGTGAGCATAATTTATTTGTTTTATTTGTGGCCCCAACGTACAAAACCCCTTTCTTTTGTTCAGACTGTTCTAGTGATCTCTAGAGGCCTCAGTCTTCTACATTATTCAATAACACCACATTTTCATATGGAGTGCCACTTATGGCTGTTATCACTGATTTATCTACACCAGTGAGCTATGCATCCATAAAGTATTCACAATAACATGTGGTGTTATTACTAATTTATTTACATTAGTGAGACTATGTTTCCATAAAGTATTCACCATAACATGTGGTGTTATCACTAATTTATTTACATTAGTGAGACTATGGGCCTCATTACACGGAAGGCGGTAAGGGTCAACGGTCACCTAACCGCCTTATTACGAGGTCCCTTTGCGGGTTGGTACTTTAACGCCTGCTTTAGCAGTACAATTTGCGGTACCGTAATTAGCTACTTCCCCATTCCCATTATGCCCTATGGGGGCAAAAATGGGAATGGGGAATGGCCTTGGTGAATGGGGAATTACCGCCCCCGCTCACCTTGGAGTAGGGCGGTAAGTCCGCCATCCACCAAGGCGGACACAGTAAAATACCGGCGGCAACCATGGCCTCTCTCTGCTGATTCATATACGCCCAGCAGACTATTATATTATATTCCACTCAGAAGACACACACATACATATACACTGAGTGGAACCACGCACACAGCTATTTATAATTGCTCATAACATTACTTTATCTACATAGGCAGTTTGGCACATATATTACCTAATAACCTCCCCTTTTATTATGTGATATGGGCTAAATGCACCAGAGAAAGACAGAAGCAAAAAAAAAACTTTACATAGGTTGTGATTTATACCAGTTTCATTTCAAAATCATACATTACCAGCTTTGCGAGGCAGTCTTTTCTAGAATAAACAGAAGAGAAACAATTGCAAAAATACAAGGCATTTCATTAAATTCTTTGCAACAATAAAAAGAACAGTAACATTAGAATGTGGCATTTAAACACAGTGTTTCCCCAATAGTGACTATCACTACACTGCCTGCCTAATAATAAATCATTTGTCCGTCACAATAAACTCACTGCATTTGTATATTTACCAGCAATTTGTAGCTCTCCCACACATGATCTCCTGGCTTGTCGCCTCCGAGAAGTGGCCAAGGTTTTTTTTTTAAAGCCCCCAGCGAAAACATGCAGTTCCAATCTGCAATCTTCTGTTCTCAAGCTGGTGCTAATTGACTGGGGAACCCCAGTCTCTGAAGGTCAGCAGCCCAGCCAGGCTACCTCAGCAGCTTCAGCCAAGTCCTCATTGCAGCACCGCCAAATGTCTAATAATCTCCCCCTCCCCGAGCTGCTTCAGGAAACCTCTGTTACAGCCCCTAAGGTGACGTGTCACCAATCAAAATACACAATAATCTATCCTCCTTCTTCAACAATGGCTTGGATTATACAGTTTAGAAACTGTATCTACTCATTTCCTGGCATGCAGATTTTGCATCCAGCTAACATAGTGAACAGAGAAAAAAAAATGAATCCAAGTGCACGTTTAAAATGACTTTCAGAGCCTGTCTTTTCTACCTCATTTTCACATGGAGATCACATTATGATGTTATTTTATTAGTATTAGTGATTAGTTTTTGTTAGTTAAGTTAATTTATCAAGTATCTAATGTGTCTCCTGTAATTGAGGCATTTTCAATTGAGAAATAAAGAGCGTTTTTTTTTTTAAACTAAGTATTGAAAAATGGAAAGAAAATGATGTTCATAGATAGCCTGTCTTCATATACCTGTCCATATGTTACCCTGGCAACACATGACTTGCTGTACCACCTTACAGCTATAATGTGATCCCATGCAGTGGCGCTGCTCTCCAAAACATGCTACATTATACTACAGAACTCAACTGCAAGTAACCCCTCAGAGAGGTGCCTATTACTCAAGGTTATCTCAATATATTACCACTGGTTGAGTCTGCATTCCTATTTCTCATCCAATGGGCATATTTATTTATTGGAGATGCTTTATCTTCTTTAATTCTTGAGTTAAGTTTTGGAAAGTTGGTCATATAGACTACTCTAGTATCCCTAAATTGGCATCTACAGAGGTATTGGCATCTCTCCACTGATAGGAATTGAGTTTACTGGACTTTCCCCTCGATTTACCTGAGACCTTCCCCCCAAAGCAACACCACTTCTTCCCTAATTGTGTGCAATTGACACCAGATAGTGGCTCCTTCTTGGGTAGATTGACTTTGTTGTGCTTCCAAAAGTGTGCTGCCTTTGAAACGAGAATCCTTGTGCAATGGTAGAGGGTTGGGACACATATCCATATTATAATTATTTGCATAGCTGAGTCTACCTTTGAGTACGCCTGTTCCTTCTTTCATTGTGACATTGAAGGTTTTAAAATGTTAGAGCATAGAGTCAAATTTGTTCTTGATCAAGAGCGGCTGCCTGTTCACAAAGGTTGCCACACCTGCAACATTTGGCACTCCCGTTTCCAGAGAGGATAGTGATTTAAAGCACACTTTTGAATACGTTCAGACAGGTTGTAATGGGTGGACAGACAGTGTTTTTTTTCCACAAGGCCAGAGATGACCTCAGTGTGGAAGGTGATTTTCCGTGTAAGATGCATGGTTCCTCCATTGGCGGTTAGGGTGAAAATAATTGAGGTGGGACATGAAGGACCTTTAGTGATGACTAAGACCAAAAGGAGGTTTAGGACAGATTAATGGTGACATGGGATAGATGCACAGGTTGTGCAGATGATTAATAGATGTGTCTTGTGTGGAGATGCTGGCAGGACTTAAGAACTTAAGAAAGTATGCCAACCTCTTAGGCCATTTGATCTACCAACGATGCCCTGGGAGTTTTTTGCCCTGGATTATCTAGGGCTGGTTGCAGGTGAGAGGGGCAGAAGGAAGAACGTTATTTTGCTGATGGACTTCTATTCTAAATTGGTGAAGTTGAAGGATTCAATCGGACCCTGATGCAGGGCTATGACTGTAGGGACTGGTTGGGAGGAGTTAATTAAGAGGATAGTATGTGCACACAGGTGGGCTCCACATTCCCACTGCTAGTTTGGTGCCGTTTGAGGTCATTAGGAGGGGGAAGGTGCATACAGCAGTGTGTCCACCATGGTTGGGAAGGTCTAGGTTTATGGAGTGGCTTGAAGGGAGTGGTTGGGGACAAGGCTCAGAACATGAAGGATTGGCTTGGTAACCTGAAGCGTGTGAGGAAGTGTGAGATGGAAGAAGGAGAACCTGTGCATGTGAAGGGACCTGGGTTTGTTCCAAACGAACAAAGCAGGTATTGGGGTCTGCAACGAGTCACAAGAATGTCAGATGATGCTGTGTTTTTGGAAGATGGAAGGACTTGGAGCAAGTCCAGAATCGCAACAGGCAGAAGGAGGTAGTTTGTTTAACCTTGTTATTGGGGTTTTGTGGGACTTAATAGGGGAAGATGTGTTATATTGTACAAACTAGTAATGGGTGTTTATCTATGCATTTCTGTATGCTGTGGATAAGCTGCAATGTCACTTGTCTATAGTTCAAGGCATTCGAAGTTCTTGTTCAGAAGGGAGTGGTGAAAGAATGTTGGGAATCATTAGTTGGAGATTGGAGAGCAGAAAGTATGGAGGACACTGTAGCTGGGGGCTTTATTACCTACATGTTTGAATGGCTGCAGGAATGAACCACCTGCAAATCTGACAAGAATGTACAGCTAACCTAATTTCAGAGAACCTTTTGCTTGACAGATTTGGTATATTTTTAATGTATATTCCATGGTCTATCATACGTAGTTGGTGAGGTTTGTAGTGGTCAAGAATCTTATCAGTATTGGTAGGATCAACCAGTTGTTGGTGTATCAGAATACATTTCTGCTGTTCCTTTTATGTTGTTTCTATGATTATATCTTTGTGGCATTTGTCATTGTTTTTCAAATATTCCAGGGCTTCTTTATGTTTGCCCAAGTCAATTGGCATTTGCCAAAGTTTTTGTAAATCTTGTGTTGGCTTACCATTAAGCAGTTCAATTAAGGATTGATGTTCTAGTTGTCCTACTGCTAGCCTTTAAACAATGTTTTTGATGTACAATAGAATAATAATACTCTCATATTGATTCAGTTGTTCGAAAGCATGTGGAAGTGGGAATATTTCTAAGTTATTGATAGCTCAAGATGGCAGTTGGTTGTCATCAAGCTTATCATTGCTATATGTACACATATTATGGGTTCTGTTATGTCAAATGTATTTTCTGCTGTTAGATACAAGGCTGATTGGAACCAACGTGATTCCTCATTGTCTTCAATTTTGTTGGACAAATCAACTGTTTTTGTGCTTTGTTTCTAGAAAGTTCTACAGCAAAAGACGCATACTTTGTCTGGCATTTCATCAAAGGTAGTTTGGAACTTCGTATGTGTTTGAAAGAAGAGTAGTGGTTAAAAATAGTTGATTGCTATTTTCTTAGTTATTTGTGTTTTGTAAATGTACTTGAGTACTATAATATTTAGTTCATATGTCCTCTATCTGTGACAGGAATTCTTGTGATGTTCCAGTTTGTATAGTGTCATTACGTGTTTGCAATTCTAGAGATGTACATTTAACACCAGACTATGAGGACATTCTTTAGGATGCATTTCTGGAGCATACTGTAAAAGCACCTGTAATCACTTTAAAATGCCCACATTTTGTAGAGTTTCGATTTAACTTTTATCTTTTGCTTTAGAAATTGGCATTAACATTTGAACGACAGTTGGCACACATTTCATATTGAGCTGCACAACCATTAGTAGACTGGATGGAGATTTGCTTTTACATTTGTTCAGGAACATTTTTCAATTAAAATGTGTTTTTCATAACCTCCAACAATTTCATTGCCTCTTGCATATGTATCTTTGACAATTGGATTTGTGTGTTGGTTGTATCCTTCTTCATTGAAATAAGGTTCTGTGCTAGTTGTTTTATACCATTCACCAGCACAGAATTTGCATACGTTATTTTAAGGGTGCATATGGAGGAGACTGACACACAGGCTCACTCAGGTTACATTCTGATTTTGGGTCCCCGGTTTCTCTCACTCTTCGGTTTGGCTCACCTGGCTTACTTGCTCAACAAATACTGCCATGAGGAAGATGCCTCGATTCTTTATTTGGGTACCAGACCCCGGTTTCTCACACTTTTTGGTTAGACCCTCTTGGTTTACTCTCTCACCAAGTACTGCCATGAGGAAGATGCCTCACTTTTCAATGTGGGTCCCAGACCCCTCTCAGTTAGTCAATGGTTTTCCCTTCTCCACCAACTATCTCAATCTTTACATTTGGGTCCCAGACTCAACTCTGGTCGTTAGTGGTTTTCCTTAGGCCACTGGGCTGAGAAACGTTTCCTCAGATTCAAGACCCTCTTGCTGCCTACCTCATGTCCCTACCAGGCTTCCTGAACTTCCCCGTACTTGTCATTGGTATAGGGCAGCACAAGTTGGCAGCACTGGAGTTGCTCTCCTTCAGTCCGTGGCCTGCTTGGGTCTGCAAACAGATTCTCTACTTCACTGTCTCCATGCTGTGACCAAGCTGTCTGATCCATCTGGTTGCAGGTGCACCACTGCACTGTGTGTCAGGACTGGCAGGGATGTCACTTCTAGCTTGACCTCCTTTGGACTTCCACATCTGCTTGCCTGTATCCACCACTCCAACTTGCTCTTCTCTGTACATGATTTGTAACTCCCAGTTTCGTTGCTGTCTGAAGACAAGTAGTCCTTCTTCTGTTTCCATTTTAAGGCACAGGCTCCACCCTGCCACAACATTAACACCTGTAGCTGTAGTTGTCATGTCAGTCCTTATTCCTCCTGTGGGCCACCTTGTTGCAGTACTTGGATTCGGAAAACCCTCAGGTTTTTCAAAGATCTTCTTTGGCCCAGTACATATGGTTATGTTCACCTTATATATGTTACAGAAGTACATGGGCCTACTCTCAATATAACTGTTTGTGATGCAAGTTGGGCTTAAGGAGTGAACGGTTGCATAGGGCATTGATGGAGGGTGGGTATACTGCACTCTCCAGAGATGTTCTCCTTTGTCCACTGAGGAGAGGTCTCCTCCCATAAGATTCTCCCGCTGAGTACCACCACCAGATAGACTATCCGGTAGCAGTCTCACCACCCTGGTCTCATGGGAACGGGAGCCCCCTGGGGAGAATTGACGACATATCGGGATTAGTCACATTATCTACATTGACATTGCACATGTGTCTAGGTTCTGTTTATAGTTTTGAATTTATTTTCTTAATGGTTTCATTCTGTATAAAAGTAATATACATAATTTTCCCTTTTGTTTGAATGCACTGTCAATTATTGTTTCTAGGACCAGTTTTCTTTGGTAATTTACAAGAGAGGAACGTGACATTTCAGATTTTGTAATCAGATTGCTGAGGGCTCTACGATGGAAAAAATTTAGCAAATTTTGTTTAAATTCTTTTTTATTGGGACTACATTGACATTTGAACATTGGATTTCTATGTCTGTTACATTCATGTCATTGTTTAGCTTTCTGTTTTGATGGAGGTGGGGGAATAACAGTTTTGTTAGCGATTGGTAAACTTACTTTGCAACAGGATAGATACCTTGCATGTATGTTTTCTATACATTCTTTAAGGGGAGGGTGTGCTTGCGACTGTCCCTTGTTTTTACCAGTTTGATGTTCTCTTTGTTTTCTATGGAGTTGAGTTTTAGTTGGACTTTTTTGATTGTGTTACAGAAAAGAAGCAATATTTACATTAAGTTAAAAAAAGTGTGATTATTTCTGGGTTCTGGGATGAGGAAGAGGGATTTTGGGGAGATGGTATGGATTCATATTGAGCATTGGAATGATGAAGAGGGATGAACTGATCTAGATATAGATTAGTATTGGGTATTGTGATAATTATCAGGGATGTGGGGGTAATGATCTTTATTAATATTGGGTAGTCTGACGAGGAAGAGGAATGAGAGTTTAATGACATGGATAATTATTGGGTACTGGGTTGAGGAGGTGGGATGTAAAGGTAAGGACATGGATTAATAATGGTCTACTGGGATGAGGAAGAGATGTGTAGGGGTAATGACATGGATTATCATTTGGTACTGTAATCTGTTAGAGGGATGATGCAGTATTGAAATGTATTGCTATTGCGTACTGGGGTGGCAAAGAGAGATGTGGGGTAATGATATGGATTACTATTGTGTAATGTGGCGATGAAGAGGGATATTAGGGTAATTATTTGATTACTATTGGACACTGGAACTAGTAATAGGGTTGTGGGAATAATGACATGATTTAGTATTGGGTACTGGGATGAGGAAGCTGGATGTGGGTGTAATGGCCTTGGTTCCATTTGTGTACTGGGATGAGTAAGAGAGGTGTGGGGGAAATGTACTGGGATGAAGAAGAGAGGTGTCAGAGCAATGACATTGATTATTATTGGACACTGGGATGAGGGAGAGAGGTGTAGGGATGATGACATGTATTACAATTGGGTACTGGGATGATAAAGAGGGGTGTGGGTGGATTAATATCGGATACTGGAATATGGGTGAGAGGTGTGGATGCAATGACATGGATTTCGATTGGGTATTGGGACGAGGAAGAGGGATGTGCGATTAATGTACTAGGATTAAGAGAGGTGTCGGGCTATTGCCATGTATTGCAATTGGGTCTCGGGAGGATAAAGAGGGGTGTGGGTGGCTTACTATTGGGTACTGGGATGAGGAAATCAGATGGGGCTAATGACATGGATTAGTATTGGATACTGGGACAAGGAAGTGTGTTGTGGGGTCAATGAAATGGATAACTATTGGGTACTGGGTTGAGGATGAGAGGTCATTAACAAAAACAAAGGAGGGTGGGGATGCTGTTGCTTAAATACATGTTTTCTGGTAGGTTCTGTGCCCATGAATAAGGATACAATTTTTGCGAAAGGCACATTTTTTAATGATAAAAAACAAATTAAATGTTTAATACATTCTATACTCCACATCATTGATCAAACAACATACATATTAAAATGTGCAATGCACAATGCACATTAGTGCACAAGAACAAGCTAAAGCCAAAAAGGGAACGGCATCAATATTGAATAAACATTCAGCTAAACTAAATAACACCATGTGTGCCCACTGCCAACCCAACAACTGGCCTATACGTCGGGCAGTGTTGTATACAGCTCTTTCTCCTTCCTGCCTAGGTTAGTGCTTGTTGTGTCACTGACCCTCCTGGTCCTTCTTGATTCTGGTGGTTTATTTTATTTATGAGCCCCCAGGCCCTGTGTGCAGCATCGTTGCTGCTTCCCCTTCCATGTTCTCTCCTCCCACCTACCAGCCCTCCCTCCTACTGTGATTGTGTTTTTTTTGTTTGTTCTGAGGCCCACACGCCCGTGTGCAGCATAGCTGCTGCTTCCCCTTCCGTGTTCTCTCCTTCCATTCCCCTCCCTCCTGCCGTCCTTCCGTGATTGGCGTTCTTAACTGACCTCCCAGGGCAGCCCTCTGCCCGGCAGCCACAAGGCTAAGGCCCACAAGGCAAAGGGCGGCTCCAACAGAGGCGGCTCCAGCCAGTGTCCGCAGGTGTCAGCAGGGGAAGCCAGTGGCAAGCCATCAACCAGCAGAGACTAAGGAAGGTAGGAGTGACAATCCTCACTCTACCCTGCAAGACTGTCCATATAGTAGACTCTCAAACTTGGTGTGTTTTTCTCCTGTTTTGAAAATTGCCTTGTAAATGTATTTACAATTGCATTGTGAAACCTATGCCTTTTCCCCACTATTCAGAACACTCAAACTTAGGTATGTTTTTCTCCTGTTTTTTAAAATTGCATTTGAAAGTATTTCAAATTGCATTGTGAAACCTAAGCCTTTTCTCCACTATTCAGGACTCTCAAACTTAGGTCTGTTTTTCTCCTGTTTTTAAAATTGCATTGTGAAAGTATTTCAAATTGCATTGTGAAACCTCAGCCTTTTCCCCACCATTCAGGGCTCTCAAACTTAGGTGTGATTGGCTCCTGTTTTTAAAATTGCTGTGTAAAAGTATTTAAAATTTGCACTGTGAAAACTAGTACTTTTTCCCACTATTCAAGACTCTCAAACTTAGGTGTGTTTTTCTCCCATTTTTAAAATTGCATTCAAAAGTATTTAAAATTGCACTGTGAAACCTAGGTCTTTTCCCCACTATTCAGGACTCTCAGTATGTTTCCTATTTTTAAAATTGCCTTGTAAAAGCCACTTCTCAGGACTCCCTAACATAGCTGTGTTTTTCTCCCATTTTAAATTTCATTGTGAAAGTCGGGCCGATAGGTGTATTATTCTCCTGTTTTAAATCACATTTTGAAAGTAGTGCCGTACTGTGGCTTTGCCTCCTAGCAAAGCACTCATCTAGTGAACCTCTCTACCACTAAGTTCCTGTCGTCTTGTCCAATTGTCTACTTGTCTCGTCTCCCTCAGTCTCATCTGCTTGCACCCTTCCCTGTGTCCTTCCCTAATGTTCTCCTCTACCTGTTGCGACTCCTCTACTCTTCTCTCCTCTCCCCACCTACTCTATGGTGCTCTCTGTCTCTCCTATCTTTTCTAACTGCTTTTCTATCGACTATCCTGCTCTCCTCACCAAATCTGGTAGGAAGAAGTTTAAAAAGGACATCCTGGTCTCCAACCCAGTCCTCCCTATCGCCGACTCCTATACCAGTGCCTCCTCTAGGCAATCTTACACCGACATCCTCGTTGTCGTTCCTCGCCAGACCTATGGACTCTACATATGGTCTATGTGCTCTCTTCATTCTCTTCCTCTCTCATTAATGGTGGCACCTGGTGGGAAGCGCTCCTGGCCTCCTTCCACTCCTCGAAGGTCATCATTAATGTTTACTGGAATTGACTGTCTTGGTCCAATGCCCTCAAGCCAACCTCCTCCTCTTTGATAGATGCTTCCTGTGCCTCATCAATTTCTTTTCTTCTCCTGATGTCCCCTCTCTTCCCTTCACGGCTTCCTTGCCTCCTCCTGTTGTCTCCTCCTTGGCTACCTAGCCCTCTCCTCCTTCCTCTTCTGCCCCCCGTGCCTCTTCTACACCTTCGCAGGGTGTACCTCTGATTTGTACCCCTCCCCAGAAGTCTTTCAATGATGGCAACCCTCTCCTTATTACCACTGTAAACTCTCGCTCAGCTGTCAATCACTCCTCTGACATCTGCCGCCACCAGGAGTAACTTGACCTTGATTTCCTCGGTCTCACTGAGACATGGTTCACAGCCAGCTCTGTCACTAGCTTTGACACTCTCCTCCCTGATGGCTACAAGATCCTCTCCGTGCCCAGATCCAACCGTTTCGGAGTGGGCCTAGCCCTGATCTTCTCTGAGAGGATTCATGCCTCTGTAATTCCTACACAGGCCTACTCCTCTTTTGAATGCCTCTTCTGCAGACTCTCTCTCTCTCCTGGCCATTCCCTTAATGTGGCTACCATCTCTCGGTCACCTGGTCAGATCTCATCCTTCATCTCTGAATGGGTGGACCTCTCCTCTTCCCTCATGAGTCCCTTATGCCATCAAGTTGGTTCTTGAGGTCAAGCATGGCAGATTCAGTCCCCTGTTGTTCTAGATGGTTTTGTATCTGGAGATAGGCTGCGTGGTGTAAGATTTTGAGGAGGAACAGGACTGTGGTGATAGGGCAGTAGTTAGTGCAAATGGATGGGTCTTTTGAGGAAGGTTGAGATCCAGGCTTCTTTGAGGCTGGTGGAAACAGAGCAGGAAGTGAAGGACAAATACATGAAGGCAGTTAAGATTGGAGATAAGACATATGCACAGTCCTTGAAGAATAGAGGAGAGCAGAGGTCTCCTGTGCAGCATGAATGTTTAAGGCAATTTATGAGCTTAGTGGTGTCGGATTCGGTGATAGGGTTGAAGTTGAAGGGGGTGGCAGTGGAGGGGTAGGGGGGCAATAGAAGTAGTTTTTCTGGAGCGAATGATGGCTTTTTTTTTGCATTTTATTTTGGGACATGAGAATCTTACCCAGGTGGGCATCTTGGATTTTGTCACACCAGGTGTCATCTATGATGAAGTAAGGGGGAGGAGAGGAAGGCTGTTTCAAACTCACACAGGATGGTGAAGAGCTCCCAAGAATCAGAATTGACCCTGGATATTCTGTTGTGATTAACGGCAGCTTTTGTATTGTACATGCCTTGCTTGAATTCTTTGGAGATGGTTGTGAAACATGCCTAATTAATTTCAGTGGGGGTTTTGTGCCATACGGCTTCAATGGCATGTTTTTTGGAGCGGATAGATTGGAAGTGCGGGGTGAACCAAGAGTTTTGGTGCACGGGAGGCTTAGCCTTCTGCTGTTTTAGAGGGGTGAGTTGGTTTATTGCTTGGGAGACAGTGTTGTTGTAGAGATCCACAAGCATGGTGGGGTCGACTGTATGCAGGGAGATGGCCAGGAGGTCAACGGTTAGCCAGGGGAGGAGGCAGTTTTAGGTGAGATTACATGTCCTGTGCAGTTAGATTGTTGACAGTGAGTTTAGTGGTTGGAATGGAAAAGGAGATGATATGGTGTTCTGCTCAAGGGCACGCAGTGTTCCAGATTATAGAGTGGTTGCAGTTGAGGTCTGCAAGCCAGTTGAGTGAATGCCCAAGTTTATGGGTAGGAGCAAGGATATGCTGTTTGCAGCCAACAGCGGCAATGGTGCTAGTGAAGGATATAGCGTCTTTGTCAGAGGACTCATTAAATACAAGACTGAGATCACGGAGAAGAAGAACTTTGGATCCCCATTTCAGGTTGGTGGTGAGTAGCTGTGAGATATCTTCTTTGAAATAGTAGGTAGGCCCTGGGGGGAAGTAAATATTGTCGGGAGTGATGATAGTTGTGGGGGAAAGTGAGAGTTTCATGAGATAAGTTCAAATTTAGGTGGAGCACTGGATGCAATTGCTCTAGTGGGGATGGACTCTTTGAAAATGAGTGCTACTCCATCTCCTTTGTTGGTTAATCAGTCGCTGAGGATGGAGTATCCAGTAGAGATGGTGATGGAGATGAAAGGGCCAGCGGCTGCATGAAGCCAAGTTTTCTGTAATGGCGAGGAGGTATATGTTGTTGGTGGTGATGAGTTTTTGGATGTCAGGGGCATGTGCTATAAGGGATATAGCATCAATTAAGGCACACTTAAGTGGAGTGGAGGGGCAGGATGAGGAGTGGTGAGCTCCTTGTACTGTAGAAAAGGTGGTGGATGGGGTGGTGATAGGTGCTCTAGCAGGGAAGGTGGAGGGAAGTAAACCCTCATAGTTGAGTGTTGTAGTGGCAATGGTGCACAAATGTGGGTGTATCTTTCTGATGGTGAGGAGAAGGAAGGGAGGTAGGTGGTGAGAGGGAGTGAGTGTGCCTGGCAAGATGATGGAGTCTGCTAAGCTCGAGGCATAAGAGCTGGATTAGATGTAGGATGCTAGGTCTGGTTGTGATAGTTGCTGGGGGAAGTGTGGAGTGCACATGTGTGGATGCGAGGTGGTGTACATTAGAGCAATTTTCAAGCTGGGGCAAAAGTGGGGGAGGAATTTGGTGAGTGATATGGAAGAATACTCAGGGAGGAGTATGGGCAGAAAAGGTGTGATTGGTGGTAGCAGGGAGGTGTTGGTCACACACTTGTGAGATGGGAGTAAGCAGGGTGATGGGGCATCCAGGCCGTCCATGCCCAAACAGGCCCAGAAAGGCACGGGGGCAGCCGGTTAGCACTGGTATGCACAATAGAGGGCATAAGTGGCCAATCAGGGCATCTGAGGGGCAGAGCATCCTGAAGGAATGTGGTCAGTAGATGGTCTGTGTGAAGGAGGTAGGCGTTGATAGACATCTTTGAATGGAGTCGAGGCTCCTGAGTGTCGACGGGTCGACCACACAGAATGTCAGGCCAGGCATTGTGGGGACAATAATGGGAGGCAGCTTGTCTCTTGCAAGGAGTCTGGAGGTCAAGTAAGCCCAGACAGGCAAAGGCCTTATGTGTAGGTCTTGCTTGGAGGCTGCCAGCTTGCACTGGTAACCCCAGTAGGAGACAGAAGTGGCCAATCAGGGAAGCCAAGGGGCAGGGCATCCTGGAGGAAGGTGGTCAGTCGATAGTTAGCATGATGGAGGTCGGCCTCAGGACATCTTTTAATGGAGTCGAGGTTCCTGAGTGTCAATGGAGCGACCACATGGAACGGTCAGGCCAGGCGTCTTGGGGATTTGTAGGGAAGGCAGCTCATCTCTTGCAGTCAGGAGGTCTGGCGGTTGAGTCCACTTACACCTTAATTGCAATTAAAACATATATCTTTTAGTTAAGGTGAGTGGGACTCCCATAGGAACCTCTTAAAATAGTATTGTTAATAACGTTTGATTCGAGTAACGGATTTGAATGAAATTTCGTAAGTGATTAGGGACCCCCCGAATCCTCCCCACCACCCCAAGACTGCAAAGTTTGGTAAAGATTTGTTATCAAGAACACAGAAAATACTTTTTTTCAAAAGATGCAGCCTACTTCCCTTTCATTTTCCCATAGACAAATAAAGTCAAATTTTGTTGAACCACACAGCCGAAACTGCTGCACTGATTTGGACCAGGTCCAAAACAACTTGGGCATGGAGCATTCAAAGTAGACCTTTTTCTTGGTTGGGGTTATTCTGGCAGTAGTTTTTTAAATATTTGGCAGAAAAGGGGTGCCCCCTTCTCAAAAAGAGATAGCTGTAAGTCTGGTAAATAACCAAAACCAGGGTTTTTTAGCAATGACACAACCGCCATCTTGGTTTTCTCTCAATGTGAGAGTTAGCGGGGGCTAGAGCCACATATACTGGAAAATGAAACAAGGAAAAGGGCCATTTGCAGGTCAAAGAACAGGCAAATTGTATCAGACTACGCGTGGGGGGTGGCTAGAGTGGACCAAGTGAAATTTGGGAGTTCGATGGGGTCTAGTAACTGAGTCAGTTTGCGACAACTTCTGTAGCTTTGGCTATAGCCACCATCTCAAGGCAAACTGCACCACAGAAACAGTGTGTGTTGTGGGGGAAAAGGAGAGGGCAGGAGGCCATCCGGTGAGTTGGGGGAGCTAGCACAGATGGGAGGCTCTTGGTGAGAAGCATTTTATTTCATCAATTTTTCCCCAATAACCGCAGCTGTGAAGGACTACAGAAAGCTGGGGTTATGTGTAGGATTGTAGCCATGGTTATAGTTTTTTTTCTTTGAAAGATATTTTTACAGCTATAGTGATGTCCAGGGTGAAAAATTACTGGGCGTGGCTAGTGACACGAAAGCCATCCTGGTCTCCCATCCATGCAGACCATGACAGACCATGCTTTGTTTCAAAGTGAGGAAGGGGCCATCATCCTCAGGCCATGTTGCCTAATAAATGACCCAAAGTTACAAGACCCAATGGCTTGAGGGGGATCACCCTTTCCTCATCTTGAAGCTAATCAGGGTCAGTCTCACTTTGAAGCTAAGCAGGGTCAGTCCCGGTTACTTCATGGATCAGCGGCCGAATTGGAAATCTGCATTAATGTTTTTTAAACCGTACTACCATCAGTCTTTGAACGTTTTGAACTCAGAAACAATTTTATTTGCCCTTTCCTGAATTGGATTCTGCTATTTGTAGTCTCCCAGCCATAATGAGGGTTATAGTGCCACAATTGCACACTTTTGTTCTATAAGTGTTTATATATTTGAGTAAGACTATGTATGGTATGTGCACTTTTCAAGTTATCTTTGTGGTGAGGAGGTTGAACTGATGAGAGGGCAAGTAAGTCATGAGTATTTGCCCATGATGTGGCAAGAGAGATTGCAATCCTGGGTACTGGTGCAGTTATTTTACCCTGATTCCGGTGCTTGACAGGGCAGAAGTAAAGGACATATGTGGGTGGACAGTATAACTTTTTTCAGAGTGCAGATGCAACCCCTTGGGTTATTTCGAGGTTGACATGTTTGTTCAAGTTTTTGCTACCAGAATTTTACTCAGATTGTCATGTTCCCGGTGCAGACACTTACACACAAGACCAAAATCGCTGGTTTCAAATTGGGATTTTATTTTCCAGGGAATATTTTACGACAGATTGCTGGGTTTAAAAGATGAGTCCTTTTATATTTTGCCAGCATATTTATTGGAACATTTCCTCTCTCATGTTATTTTTCTGGTGTTCATTACTTTTTTAAAGTCCAATGCTATTTACTAAAGTGCACTTTCTTGTAAAGGGAAGGTCAATTGAGCTACACTTGTATAATTCACTTTAAGATATATGTTCACTTACTTTGCGTGTATTCATGGGTGCCAGTTTTTGATTGTTGCTATGGTGGCAAAAGTACCTGGGCATATGTTATTCTTGCAGCCAGTCATTTTTCCCCTTTTCCATGCTGCTTAAATGTGGTTAGTTAGGGGTGTGTGATGTATCACAACAGTCACCAAGAGACAAGCCATAAAACAAGGGGGTTGTGGCATGCTGTGAAACCAAAGTGTGTGATCCTCAGCAAATACATGTATCCCACAGTGCATTGCCTATAAAAATTGTGAGTTCCCAAAGCCTCCAATCTTTCAGACATAATAAAATAAAAATGTATATTTACAGCTACAGTGGGTTTCCCATCAATGCAGTAACTAGGAGAAAACCTGCTTAGCTTCAACGTGAGGAAGGGGCCAGCCTCTACAAGGCAAACTGCGTATAAATAAGCCCATGTTACAAGACCACTCAGAGCAACATGGCCTGTGGGGGCCAGATCCTTCCTCGCTTTGAAGCTAAGCATCGTCAGTCCCGGTTACTGAATGAATAGGGGACAGTGCGCAGTCCTGAATGCCATGTGTTTTCATAGTTTTAAATGTCTCATAACACATGGCATCTGCAGTATTTCTTTTCAACCATGCTTATGTTAGTCCTTGAAGGTTTTGCACTCAGAGACCATTGTTGTGCCTTTTCCTGAATTGCATTCTGGTACTTGTAATCTCCCAGTCAAGATGGGAGCAAATATACCTTTTTTGCCTAACATAGGTATATAAGGATTTATATATTTATATATTTGAGTGAGACTATGGTATGTGCACTTTTATAGTTATCTTTACAAAGCAGAATATTGTTGAAAGCCAGAAATGGGGTTGAGGAGGGGAAATGATGAGAGGTCAAGTAAGTCAGGAGTAATTGGCCATAATGTGCCAAGAAAGTTTGCAATCCTGGACACTGGTGCAGCTATTTTCCCCTGATTGTGGCTGCTTTACAGGGTGCAAGTAATGGACACACAGGGGTGGACACCATCACTTTTTTTCAGAGGGTGGATGCAACCCCGTGGGTTCTTTTAAGGTTGGCAAGCTTGCTCAAGTATTTGGGCTACAAGGATTTTACTCACATTGTCATGTTCCCAGTGCAGACGCTTACTCACAAAACCACAAGCACTTGGTACGTATCGGGTTTGTGTGTTGTTGGGAATTTTTCACGATAGCTTGCTGGGTTTAAAAGGTGAACACCTTTTATACTTTTCCAGCATATTCATTGGAACATTAACTCTCTCAGGTTATTTTTCTGTTGTTTATTACTTTTTTTAAAAATCCACTGCTATATTGTCTTGCACACTTTCTTCTAAGGAGAGGGTATAACAAACTACATTTGTATATTTCACTGTAAGATACATTTTCATTTACTGTGCGTATATACATGGGTGCCAGCTTTTAGTTTTTGCTATGGGGCTAAAGTACCTGGGCATATGTTATTCTTGCAGCTGGTCATTGTTTTACCTTTGCAGTGCTGCTTAAATGTGGTTAATTGGGTTGTGCGATGTATTGCAACAGTCACCAAGAGACCAGACATAAAACCAGGAGCGTGTAGCACGCTTCTTGTCCAAAGTAAGAGATCGTCAGGAAATTATTTAATATCAATGCGCATTGCCTAAAAACATTGTGAGTACTCAAAGTCTGCAATATTTTATGCATAACAATACCACTGTCAAAACAGGTCAAAATGAGTTTGTGTTTTATGAACATCTTTGAGTGATGGATTGCACGTGTTTTAAAATATTGCCCATGCTCACTGGACATGGACGATGGCCATGGCTAGTGCTCTGGTAGTGTTCTAAAATGGACAGTGGGCACGGACGAAGGCCATCGCCACTGGCCATGTGTGGAAAAAATCTATGGATTAACAAAACCCTTGAAATTCAAGGAAAAAACTGAAGTTGGAGGGACGTTAAGGTGAGCAATAAATTGTAATAAAACCTTTGAAATTCGAGGAAAAAACATCAGTGTATGTACATGTACATAAAACAAACAAAACAGGCTCAGCATTACCGAAATCTACGTAACCACTGAACAAGCCAAAGAAATCCTTGAAGCTTTCGGAAACTACTTGAACACCACATCTGTAAGTTTCAAACAACAAAATGAATTGCTTATTACTATATTACAATTTTGTCTTGAACAGAATATTCATGTTTAATGGAAGATACTATAGACAGAAAAGAGGAATGGTGATGGGCTCTTGCATTGCCCCCACATATGCTAATTTATACATGGGATGGTGGGACAAAAACGCAATAAATATTTGGACCATATTGTGATTTGGTATCACTTTACTGACGATTTAATTCTAATATGGAATTTACTGTTAAACAATAGTCCATGGGCGCCCCTCTGCGAGAACGAACACGGGTAAATGACCTGTTCTTTGGGAAGGTAGTCACTCGAGAGTCCACAGCCACACTTTTTAAATGTTGCATCTCTTTTTCTTGCACACATGATCTGCTGTCCCAATGATGTTGCTCATGATGCCATAAGTGATGACATAAGTGATATTATCAATGATGCCATTGTGATATCACCAGTGTGTTTAGGGGCCATGTAATGGGGGCATAATAGATAAGGTGAATTTTAAAGAGATGGAAGGCCTTGTACAGACGTGATTCCAGCAACATAATATTGCATCAGAGAGGCAGCTGGGGATAGTGATGTGTCAGTCAAGTGTCAGTAAAGCACCATAGAAAATGGTATAGAAAGAAACAGGTCCATCTGTTTTGACATCTGGTTCTCTGAGTGCAAATATTGGGACTTTGTTATTCGGGATAGTGATTCATGAAGCTGCAATGCCTACTTTCATTTTAAAAAACAGTTATTCTATAGTTTAAACCCCAAATCTAGCTCAGGAGCAGCACACTGCTTTACAGGGTGTGGGAAGCCAGCATTAAGCTGACATATTCTACCGGTATTGTGAGTTGAGGTCTGTGTGTCAGTATGTGCATCCATTGGAATTCGTATTAGGTCAGGTGATGTAGAAAAAGCCATGTCTTCAGAGAATTGTGAGGGCATTCCAAGCTGACACCGGGAGGCATTTCCAGAGAGTGGGCGAGTGACAAGAGAAGAGTTGTGTTTGAGTCCTCTCTCTGCGAACAAGCTGTGATTCAAGCCATTTGGTAGATTTGCTGTGTGAGTGAGGAGCATTTGCCACCAGATATGTGCAGTTTAGCAGTCAGTTACACTCATGGCTGCTTTGTAGATAGTATATGCAGTCTTGAACTGTATGGTAACCTGGAGAGGAATTCAATGTAGTTTGCACAGGGCATGGTCAAATTTCTATGTACCCATAATAAGGCATGCAGGTACATGGACTGCATTTAGTGGAGCCAAGTGAGCATCTGGGAAGCTGGAGGGCATATTCTCCATCGATGTGCAAGACCCTAAGGGCCTGCACTGCAGTCCAGAGGTCCAGCGGCAGGATGAAGCATTTGGTTTTGCAAACAGTGGAGAATCGGAGCCAAGCCGTTTGGGCCTTTTTGTCTATGTATTTCTGGATGGAACAGCAGCCATCAATGGTGAAGCCTAAAGGAGTCCGAGAGTTATGGATCAAATCCTTCTAGGTGCATATCACTGAGCCATTGTTGAACAAGTTGTTTTTTAGAGGGTGGAGCGATGAGGATGAATGCAGTCCTGGATGGGGTTAGTTTGAGGTAGGCAGTTAACATCCAGGACTGGATGATGGCTGGGCCTATTTATACCATTTTCAAGTGTATTGAAAACCTGCATGCATTTGTATTCAATGTTGTTCGTGCATTTTCTGTCCATCAAGTTACCTTTCATCACTGCAATGTTATAGTCATTGAGGGTGTGATCTTTTTTGAAAAAGTCCTGACTGATGAGTGTGTAGATTCATCCGCTTAAGTAGTTGATGGCCAGTTTCCCTGACATGGTAGCACTCAAGGGACATTTCGTACACATGGTGTAAGTGCGAACCTCCTTGGCGGAGGGTGTGCCAATGCAAGTGCTGAGGGTAGAGAGGAGTGGGGCTGATTGGGTGTGGGAGGTCAGTGGCATGAGGATGCTTAAGGACCCCAGACACCAATCACAAGAACTGTAGAATTAGCAGAGGAGACAAGAAGGGAAGGAGGAGGTAAAGAGGAAAGTCTTAAGGAGCTTCTGGAATTAAGAATTTAAGAAAGTCCTACTCAAGGAGCAGGGGGGCTGTTCCATGCAGGGTATCCAGCTGAGGAAAGCAAATGACCACCTACACTCTGTTTAGCAAAACGCTTTACACACAAAGAGTTGGTGCCAGAGGAATGTAGTGGTCTAGAGGGAGAGTATTTAGTAAAATAAAGTTGAAGATAGGGTGGTCCCTAGGCCCCAGACAGCCTTGTGGATGATGTGGAGGGATTTGAATTTAATCCGTGCAGCAACTGGGAGCCAGTGAAAACCTTTTAGGGCAGGGGAGTTGTCAGTGGATGTCACATTGGAGTGGACTATAGTAGTGGCATACTAAGAGACAAAAGTGACTGTTCTCATAGTAACAACAATAGAAGAGTGGTTGTTAAAGGGAAGCAGCGACCCTAATAGAGGCATCCTGACAAAGATACCAAATGTACTGCTGAAGTTCTAACCCATTATAAAGTTGTGGTTGGAGAAGTTCTAAAAGTAACTGATTGTAGAGAATATAACAAGGATCGCCACTGGTGCTATTTTCTTTGCTCGAATTGGAAGGGAATCTTTTCAACCGAATCAGAGAATTTTTACCAGTGAATTTTTCTTTGAGAAACTTTTGTTTTGATTTGCAACTGATAAGAACTGGTTCAAGACATTTCTTTTCCTTTGAACATTTTGAAGCTGACTTTATAACCTGGGGAAAGGATCTTACCTTGGACAGGTCATCCAAATATTGCTGAATATTGTTCATTATGTTATGTTTCTTTATATTTTTCTTTGAATGTTTGTTGTTTAGAGTGAAGGCCAGTTAACCCATGTTAGAAATTGTTCTCTTAGCCTTTAGAATAGTTAGGAAATTCCCTGGTAGAGTAGGGCAAGCAAGGCTTTATTATTTAAACCTTTACTTTGATAAAATGTCTAACTTTGAGAAGACTGCAAGCAGTTGTCTGCCTCGCATTACTGACTGCCCACATATAGCTGTGTGTCATCTGCATGTTGATAGATGTGGATCTTATGTGTGGCTAGGAGAAGGTTGCTATATCCCTACAACTGTGCTAAACCTACAACACCTGGGATGGGAGTATCCCAATGAGAGAAAAAACATTGCACTATATTATTTGACTAATCCTGACACTGATAGCTCAGATCATTCCAAGACAGGCATTAACAGTTATATCGCAGATGAATGCCTAAATCCTTTAGGCGTTTAGCCCCACCTCTACCTATTTGTAAAGTTCAAACCTGTATTTCTTGTATCCTGTGCTTTAGTTAGACCTCCGCACAGAGCAATACATTACAGCGGACCGGACAGCAGTGGCCCTATTGTCATCACATAAAATAGACACTTGCTTTTGTGGAACTTGCTCCAGTAGATGCAAATCACCGCAATCCTATGCAGCACAATTGGTCTTGTGTCACCAAGGATGTGTGAACCTCTGGCATTGTGAAATACGGAGAAGATGCACAAAGTACATTTTGAGCAAATGTCTTTAGCTCTTATGGAAAGCTGACTCTCAAATTCGTATGAATGTCATGACAATGGACTCTCCATGATTTAGAAACACTCTAGATATAGTCGATAAATACTAATGAAAACAAAAGAGAACGTATGTGCCACTTCAAATGCTGTATTTCCATGCAGCACTGATAATTCTCAGATAGATCTCATGGCTTCATAAGGAGCTTGTTCTGATGCTAACACATCATAAGACTCTTACTGACCCGCTTGCATGGCTCCCTTCCCTTGAATGCACGTATAGCTCATGCCATGCTTGTTAATTCATCTGCCTAGGTTGTCCTACTACTGGAGTACTGTTCTACCAGAGAGGAAGGCAAAAAGTCAGTAACCCTGGGTCATCTGTGTTATTTCAACTATACATTTAATGCTGGCCCAGAGAGCACATGTGTGCATATTGTTGTTTTATATTCACCAAGACAACCATCTCACGACATATTCCCCCACTATTTTGGGCTCAATTTATCTCCAATAGATGCTGGACACGGCCTTTCGAGATGCTTTGCAATTGTGTGTCACTCTTCTAATTCAGCTGTGGTTGAAGCAGCCGCACAGGAATGTGCTGGCTCTGAACACCAGTGCAGTGTGAAGAGAAGGAGAGTGTGTCGTAGCAGCCGTTCAAGCACAGAAGCATTCAAGCAGCTCTCATTCACTATAACATAAGTGGCCATAGGTTTGAGTGACAGCATGTTCAATGCTTAATAGAGTGTGGACCAGAGTTTGACCTTAATGAGATCCTCATCAACTGAATCCATGTCTCATCACCTGTGTGAGCCCGCAATCAACTGTTTTGCAGGTTTTGATCTGCTCCATCAATGTTATTTAGAATACATTGGGTAAACAGTACATTTAACACCAAGGTTATGTATTTACTGCTCTAAATATACCCCTTGCTTTTTATTGGGCCTCATTACGAGGTCGGAGGTAGTCATGGCGCTAATAGCGCCATGACTACCTCCAATACCGGTACCGAGTCTGCCCTCGTTCAATGGGGACTTACCGGTCTAGTCCGACCTTTGCGGGACGGTAAGTTCCCATTGAAAAAGCCATTCCCCATCCCCATTTGATCCCCCAATGGGAAGGGGGAAGGCGCTAATAACGGTACCGTTATTAGCTCGAAAGTCCATTAACGGGTCCCGTTCATAACGCCTGGTAAAACCAGGGGTTAAGGAAGGGACCCGCCAAGGGTTCTCGGAATAGAGCACAAAGGGATTACCGGCACTGGTGTCCTTACCGGTGCCCGGTATCCCTTTGCGCCCACCTCGTAATGAGGCCCATTGTCTATGTTCTTGGCCATTCTCATTGTATCTGGTACATGAAGGCAACAGGGGACCCAGTGAATGTGTTCAGTATTTATTGTCACCTATTTATTAATTATTGATTGTATGTATTCCTTTCTGTTTCTACAGCATATATTGTTATTGATGACTATTATTACCATCATTCGGGTATGTATTGAGGTTAGACCTAGCTTCGGGAAGCGACAGATCACTTTACAGATCATATGGGTTAGGACACAGTGAGGGAAGCAGAGATACAAGGTAGTGGGGAGATAACGGGGTGGATGGAGGGCGGCCAATTAGGCAACAAGGAATCTACAAGCAACCAGTTATCAATGTCTTTATCATTTCTTATTTTATAGTTTAAAGTATAGCGTGAAACCATTACTGTACTGACAATAGCACAAAACAGAATAACACAGTGCATTCCTGGAGGCTGATTGACAAGATAACTGGTCTCCCATCACAGAAAAGAATGAATTGTTTGCCAGACGATATTCCCAATCTTTATTGAGATTCTGTAACCATACAGATATTCAGAAAAAAGAAAGAGGGAATGAGGTAAATCTACAGTAGGGTTACTTTACATAATGGTTGAAAGTCATGCACCTTGTAGGAGGGACAGACACAGGGGCTCAAACAATCGGCTTCCAGTGTCTTTGGGAAGGGCTGCAGTTGAGACTATCATAGCTGCATTTCTTTCTTTCCCATTAGCGAGCTAGAACATGTCTCAGAAAGCATGCAGCATATGAGCTTTTGAAGGTCCACATATTCTATCAAAAACAGTCAGTGCTTATTGGTGGCCACCTCCCAAACAGCACCAACCTAAATCAAATCTCACTATAGCTTATGCTGCCCGCTCTTCATGTCCTCCTGTTACAGTGTGCCGAGTACAAAGGCATGCAGTTTTCTGCCCATCAGGGGTCATCAGATGTACTCGGCGCAGTGACACTGCAATGCCTTTCCTTGGCAGAGAGAACCAAAGCCTTCAAGGTGCACATCTGCTGTTGCATGGCTGCACGTCACACGGACACCACAAAAGAACACTTGCTGAGGTGAGAATTGTCCATGAAGCACAACAACCGAGGGAGAGATTGCCAAGAGCAGCTTAACTTCAGGTCGACAGATTTCCAATACCAAGCCTAACCCTATGAAACAATATCCTAATGGCCAATGCAGGTTCTATAGCAAGCTGGTGAACATGCATGCACCAATCTCTCCCTTCTTGGTAAAGCAGTGTTCAGTGGTGATGTGCTTGCAATGTCTGGAAGCAGGCCTCACAAGGTGAAGGATAATGTGACCCCCAAAGAAAAGAAAGTCTGAGCTCTTCTAGTGAAGAACATGGTCCTCTTTACCATTCTTGGTAAGTTGCTTCAATTTGGTGTCCCTCATTTGTTTCCAAAATAGTACACATCCATTGGAACGGGTTGAAACAGCATTGAGCTACAGTACTGGCTACTGTGAGCTTCTCATTACAGGCATTAACAGCCCATCCCATTTTTCTTACAACTTTCTATTGACAGCGGAAGGGTTTAATACTGTATGATGGTACTGTACTGTCTGTTGTGATCTTCCCATTTTTGAGGTCCCATACAATTAACATGCTGTATGTTCCTTTTCTTTAGTATCAACACCTGGGCCAGTACTGGACAAAATCATGGTTGAGTCATTGCCAATGAAAGACACCATTCCGTGGGAGAAATGTCAGGAGCCAGACAAACCTGCCTACGATCTTGGCAATGGAGTGGGGGTTAACTCTGTGCGCAATAGGTCGGTGGATTAAACCATGGAGTGAAAAAATCATCAGGGGTCAGAAACTGCCTGTGTTAGGAAGATGCAAAAGCCAGAAGACACCACTGTTCTGTTGGGGAAGTGGCAGGGCATGGGGGGAGGGGCAAGGAGTGGATTGTGATGATGCGGATGATGTTCTAGAAACCCAGGAATGTTTCCAATATCAATAACAACTCCCTTGGGCTTGCACAAAAACCAGGCACCTGCAGGGCTGCCCACACATGTGGTACTCCTTGATGCAAACCATTTACTCATTACTGTATACCCACATGTATCATTTTCATTGATTAACACAAAATGAAGGCCTGCTAAAAACTAAGGACGGTAGGGTGACAGCAATTGAATTGCAATATACTGTTGGGGAAAAACTCGAGTCTGTAGAGTCCCGGGCACTGGCATTCCACGAATGGCACCCCAGCAGCACAGCACTCTCTTGAATCACACTGCCATCTATCTTGAGAGTGCATCTCTCTCTCCTCCTTTCCCGCTTTTCGCACTACGCCATCCTCTCATCAGCACCCTGCCCATCCGACCTGGCTGTCTCCCCTCATGGGGCCCCTGATGGCCAGCCTCATACCTCCTATTCCATTGAAAACACAACACATGGCATCTTCACACATAGCACCACAAACCTGTTTACTGGAGATCTGCAGTCTAGTGATCTCTAGTAACCCCCATTACTTATTTCAAACCCCTGCTACGGTTGCTTCCCATGGTACCACCCATCCTTCTTACTCCACCCCCACTCCGCTCCAGGATCCAACAATGAAACACACTGATGACCCCTTGCCTAACTATCCATTGCCTAACTGTGTCCTTTCTAGGAAGGATGAAGAGGTCATGGTTAGTAAGGGATGTTGCATACATAATGCTCGAACAACTGGTCTTATTTTTGAACAGTATCAGAAAGGGTGGAAGACAGTTTCAATTGGGAAGGCTACTTTAACTGGGGACCACTAAATAATGGTCCGTTCATACCGCGCCTAATACCGGAGAACAGTTTCTAAACAAGCCTGAGATTCGAACTTGTGTTGCTGTGCGTTGTCCTGCTTCCAAGACACACGTGTTGCACCTGATCTATCTTCCCAGCCTTTACTAACATTGGTGCATGCACACTTTAGGAAATTATACGCAGGACATTAAGGATAAGGTAAAAAAACATTTTTTTTAAAAAAAACATTCTTGAAAATGTTCTGCCCGACATCCCTGACAGCCTTTGGTCAGGCAAGTGTCTTTCACAACCACCTTAGGGCAAAACACAATGACTTTCTGAGACATACTGTCATGGACTCTGGAACAGCTTTCACTTGCTTAGACATCAAGAACATAAGAGAAGGATCCTTTCTAAGATGGCGGACTCGATTCTGGTTAACAATCCATCATGCTTTCCTTTAAATGCATTGGGAAGCATTTTCTGTAGAATTCCAACACTGAAAAGGAACACAGTGGGAAATATGGAATGTTGCAACTGTCCAGGTTTGTAACTGCATTGACGATGTCCATTTACTTATGTTCCATTCCATGGATCTGGGTCCATTCATTCATGCTTGGTACTGCTGCAGGTGGAGTGTGTGCTCCCAGCACTGCTACCCATGGATGGTGTGCTCCCAGCGCTGCTTCTCGCAGATCGGGTGATCTTGCATTGCTATCCGACTTAGTGTGTTTTCGCAGCTCTGCTGCCAGTGGATTGTGTTTCTACCTCAGCACTGCTGCTAGGTTTGGTATCTGAGTTTGTTTCAGTGTAAGCATCTCTCACTCCTGCAATGTAACTTGCTTTTTATCTGTCATTGATTCCGTCCATCATTCCGCTGTCCAAACTCCTCGTTCTGACTGAAACATCTGCTACTTAGAATACTAATCTCTCCCTCATCTGCAAGACCTCCTTTTGCGTTGTTACTAAAGAAAATCTGTGAATAAAGGGGATAAAAAAACACACACTTTTTATTTCTGTGCAGAAAGTGGGCCATGGGTTGGGTAATACCCGTGGGTATAGGAAACAAGAGCACATTAATTGTCATTATAACATGTTACTGCACACATTACAATATTCTCATATTCTAGCATTGGGTATGCTTGCTGAACCTGGGTTACCAGGTTTTTAAGATGCTACCTCTGGCTTGCAAGATGTTTGGGACTGTGGACTTACGGATTTGGCTGTGGTACATTGCTGTGGTATTTCTGTTATTGCCACTTTTATCAAGACAGGCTATTATGCAAGTCTATGCAAAAAGCTCGTCCTTGGCAATTAAGGGATTAACTCCTTAAGTGCCAGGCTAATGTTAGATAACACCTGGGAGTCTAGCAAGAAGGGGAGGAATTGACTGGTGCCATCCCTATACCTACCTAATGTAGTTCAGTTTTTCACTATATTTAAACTCAGCCTCTTTTTTTGCATCCACTCCGTAATGACACAGAAAACATAGCTTGGGGGTTAACTTTCAAAGGTAAAGCCCCAGTGACATTAAGTACTTACTGTGTATCATCTGCATAGTAGTGGTAACAACACATTTTAAAATGGTTTAGTGTATATATTAAACAGTAGTGGAAACAGGGCAGACCCCTGAGGTATCCCGCATGGCTTATGTGTGGGCCCAGTTGATATACCAATTGAGCTTTCACAATTTCCTTGATCTCCTGAAAAATGATGAAAATCCTCTCATAGCCTTGTTTGATACCACTGATTGCAATCCATAGAGGATGGAAGAGTGGCCGAAGTTGTCAAAGAACATAGGTAGATTCACCATAATAAGGAGTGAGTCATAGAAGTTTGCCAGTCTTAACTGTCGTTTCAGTGCCAGTCTAAAAACAGACTGTTGCAAACCCTAAAGCCTCTGTGTTTCTCTAAGTTATTGTCAAGAAAACTCTTCCTCCAAAATTTTAAGTAAGCATGGAGCTAATCCTACAGTTATTCAGTAGACTTAGATCCAAAGAGCGCTTGTTTCAAAATAAATCAAATGATGCCTTTTGAGGCTTATTCAGGAAAAATCATCAACAAAAACCATTATGTCCTTAATAGAGTTGAAGGTTATGTGCCTAGAGCAAGTATCGCCAGGGCATGGAGTAACACTCATATTTGCCGACATGTTTCTGATTACATCTGACGTAATCGCCTGGAAACTGAAAAGAGGCACACATTATGTGTCAATAGATCCTGCTCAGGAGTTACAATTCGGGACAGTGGATTTTCACTAATACTAACCCTAATATTGAGAATGTTCTCATCAATAGAAATGGCACACATCTACTCAATGATGTTAGGTGTGGACGAGATGGGAACATGCTTATTTTCAAGATGTTTTAACGAGAAATTGCCCGATTTGAGTTACCTGCTGCCTCAATCTCATTAATTTAATCACTGCTTCCTGGCCTGGAGTATCTCTGCCTTGCAGCTTGACTGAAGGTCACAAAAAACACAGGTACTTGCAAGAGATTTATTTTGGATTATTGAATTGGGGTCTTCCATAAGGCTAATTGGAATATTCGTTGCTATACCACCGTTGTTGCATTGATTTATATGTAGCTTTTAAAATGGACATGTGGTCGTCAGTCTCATTCAAGTTATTATTACAGAGTACAACTTGATCATTTAAATCTGCAGCCAGGATCTCTCTTTGACTAGCAGACATATTTATAGGAGTGACTAATTCTGTGTTGAGCAATGTTTGCCTTTTTTGACATGTCTGTGCCTTGTCATCCTGGTTAATGAGGTTGGTTGGGGTGAAATTAACTGCCCATTAATAAGGCCAGTCAAGATCTATGTGATCAAGTTGCAGATTCAGATATGCTTTGTGGACTGCCAGTCAAGCATATGCCTTTTAATGTGAGTAGGTCCAGTGTCATAGCAAAATAAGCCAGTGGTATTCACCTGATAGTTTACTACCAAAACATGCATGTCTGTTGTATTTCCAGGCCAAGTGTTTGGTCTCCCAGTACCATCAAATTATTTGCTGAAAAAGATAAGGACAGAAAGCGATTCTAGTATTCTCTAAATTCCCCCAGGTTGCTGTTGTGAGGCCTACACATGAGAGCAATAGAGGAAGTGTAATTCTTGGATGTAGAAGATTTTTTGAAGAACATTTCACATGATTTTATATGGAAAGGTTTGGCTAAAATAATGATTGTATATAATGGCTAAGTGACTCCTTCTCCCTCTTTTATTTACTCTGTCTACAATATATATGGATGAGTGGAAAACCATGCCGCGGTCAGGAACATTCTGATAGGCCCTGACACATCATTTATCCATGTCTCAATTTAAATATATATATAAATGTACTACTTTCATAGGCAGTAATATCATCGGCACGTGAGACAGTAAAGCATACATTCAGTAGAGAGCAATTACGAGGCGATCAAGAATTCTACAAAGTACTGCAGTTAGCGTTTACTCTAACAGTATCACTTTGCAATACCAACAGTCATCTTGGCATATGATGGAGGCATAATGAACATAAAAGTAGTATTAGTAATGTTTAAGATGATATTAGCCACGTTTCGGTTCAACGTTCTGGGCGGGATTGCAATATAGCCACGGTTAAGGCCTCTCAAAAAAGGACTGGTATAAAAAATCATCACTAGAGCAGATTGTGCGTTAATTTAAATTAAATTACTGTGATCGCCGCCATCTGGAACCATAATCGCTGCTAACCCGACTCACAGTGACTACACAGCCAATCCTATGCAGACCCAGTATTGCCACAATCCCCAGGCCTCCCACATCCTTAAATAAGGATTCTCAACCATTCTGCCTCTGATTGCAAGTGTGAACCACAAAAAGGGTCTTTTGACGTCCTTCAACAAGTAATCCCATCCATGGTTACCACCATAATCCAGCGCCACTACTAACAAGGTTTGCCTACCCACAAGTTCAATTAAATCAAGCAATGTGTACTTTCTGAAAATCACATTAGGGGAGCTACACTGATGATGCCCGTTCCAGTATCAAAACCAGGAGCATGACCTACATATCAGGGCCCATTTTCGTTATGGCGTAATATAACAAACATGCGTAAAAGACTTGCGTACGGCTTTCACGCATATTTGCTATGTCACACCCCATTTTGATTCAATTGTAAGGTGGAGAGGAGTGACAAAATGCAATTTGCATTTCCGCCGCCTCCCTTAATCTCTGTCATACAAATGCCCCACTTTATTTGCCAGCATGCATTTTCATGCCGCGCAAATGCTGGGGATGACTATGGCGTCCAACAGATTTGAACGCTGCATGTACATCACCTTTTGCCATGCACATTTGCACTCCGCCATGCAAATGTCCAAAGATCGGTGGCAGGAAGATGGCTGCATGTGACGTTTCCCCGCCACCAAATTACAAGCTCTTTGAAAATGAGTTCCATTGGTTTCATGCCTGAATATGTTGAGCAGGCCTTTATGCCTGCGTGTTACTCAGCGTCGTGACCACGAGGAGGGATGTAATATTTAGTCCAAACATGGACTAGGTATGTGGAAATACAGGAAGATATTTTTTTTTAAACAATGTGTTTATTGGTTTTTCATTACATACAACAAACCAACAACACATGATTGGCATAGGAACGTGTCATGAAACAGGAGAAACCAGTGACATAGCTCTTATCAAACAGGGAGACCAGAGTTACATCCAGCTACCTGCCCGGATAATCGATCAATTTGCTCCCCCAGACTGCAACAGGAGGTACTGTACACACAACCCCCACACATAAAAGGTACACAAATACAGTCAACATCATCCAACAACGTGCAATCAGCTAGGAAAATATGTCAAAACAGGAGGACACATTATTAAATAATATCAGTCAAAACTGGGAGACAAATATTGTGTACTGGAGCCATCCCTAGATACCATCTGGAGGGAGGCCCCCAGGCATTGATGTCAGATACTGTAAATGTCAGGGGACAGGCATGCAGATGCATAGTACATGTGTAGGCAGTATCCATCTCATAGGAATATGCAATATCTTTCAGCCAAGCCTCCACCCTCGGCTCGGTCCCTTCACCAGGGTGAGCCCAACCAACCTAAGCACGTGTTTTCAGAATGTCTCGATTAGGGCCCAACAAAGTCAACACTGGCTCTGCTACCAACTGTTCTTTTGCAATAAAGGATACAACTCCTCCCAACAAAATGCTAAAATCTTCGGGCAAACCCATGCCAGGTGGACAAGATCTGCATAGTTTTTTATGCATTACTCACACTTGTGTGTCGTCCCAGGGTAATATTTATGCAAGCTGAATGGGGTATAGTGTGTTTGATGCATGAACTTTAAGTGGATTAATTTAATTTAGGCATTCAGTGACACTCATTATATGGCCCAATATTCCTTGGGAATCACAAGTTCTAATCTAGTTTCTCATCTTCGTCTTGAGGTATCTACACCTTTGGGAACCCCACACTGAAACCGTCCAAAAATCATGGAGACCAGTCGTCCCTCACCCTGGGCTTTGTTGACATCATAGTAGCAGTTGTGTGGGAAAAGACAAAAAAGTGCATTAAACTCATTCTTGATCTGGAAATATATGAATATGTCCAGAGGGGGGGGGGGGTTACCTTCCCTTCGTTTAAAAGTCTCTAGAGTCAAAAAGGTGTCATCCAGAAAATAGTCCCCAAACGTAACCAGGTTCAGCCTAGGTATAACATTGATGTGCACCCGTTCATGAGTTATTCCCATACCGGCCACATATTTAGACAGAAGCAGGGGGGAATAAAATGTACCTATTCCCAGTTTTACAGTGATACTTTTCCATGCACCACACGTGCATGAAACGATGTTCATCCCCTTATGCGTGCATTTAGCGTCACTCATTATCATTGTATGTACTAATGCTGGTGTAGCACCCACCCTCTCTATCTGTACATGCAGTCTGGTGAGTCTTGCAGGGTAAAAGAAAGATCGAAAATGTGCTTGTACGGCCAGATAATATCCATCAAAATCAGAGAGTGGCAGGCCTCTTCTGGCAGGGGGATGAACTATTTTTCCCGTTTTCTACTCAGCCGTTTCCCCACCCAGAGAAGCTCCAGTATAATCCCCCCTTAGAGACAAGTGAAAAAGTGTACATAGAGATATAGAGGGATATTCAGATAGAGATAAAGGAATCTTGGTACAATTATAATTTGAATAAAAGCATTCTGTAGTAACACTGATGAAGAAAAACCTCACTACCTCGGCACTTGAACTTTTAGCCTATCGGCCGCTCTACCACAGTTTTCCCAGAAGAGTCCCTCTCCATACCCAAATATTTTGCATTCTCCTCCTCCCACCTGGACCTAAAGTTGTCTTTAAAAACGGACGTGATCTCAGCCATGGGGGAAATGACCGACTTTCTGTGATTAATGCACAAAGTACTCTGCAAATCGGTTCACCTGCTGTAATACCGGTGTCAGGTTTTCCCGCTGCACTTTTATAAACAGCATAACATCATCTGTACAGAGAGAGAGGATCATTTCATGAGAATGCAGCTGGATGCCTTTCTGTATATATTGCTCCCGCAGCATGGCCTCCAATGGCTCCATAGCCTGGGCAAACAGCAATGTGGGAAGGGGACATCCTTGTATCGTCCCCCTTCCCATCACCAAAGGTTCTGATAGCGACCCATTCCCCGCAATAATGGCTATCAGAGAGTTGTACAGAAGTGCCTCCAGGGACATGAATCTGTTTCCCAGCCCCAATTTCCCCAACACCAAAAACATGTATGGACATTCCACTGAGTGAAAGGCCTTTTCTGCATCAAAAAGCACTGCAGCAGCAGGCACCTCTCAGTCAATTTATCGGGAAGCCCAAAGAACCAGCACAGACCATACATAGTATTCCTTCGTGGTATGAATGCTGATTGATCCGCTAACATCGAACCTTGCATATACAGAAGAAACCTGTTTGCCAAAAGTTTAGCAAATATTTTGTTATCAACATTTATAAGAGAAATAGGACGAAAAAATGCACAATCATCTGGTGCTTTTCCTGCCTCATGAAGTAAAGTAGTCACTGCTTCCCTCGTAGTTGGTGGGAGCTGTCCCACTTCAGGGCTTCCAGGCATAGTTTTTGCAGATGGGAGTAACAGGTAGTTGCATATGCTTTGTAAAATTCAACCGTTATCATGTCCGGACCAGGGTTTTCTGAACCTGGCAGATCTTTAATGACCCTTAATTTTTTCTCAACTGTTAGATTTCCCTCTGCTCATGTGTCAGCCAGTAGAACTCAACATCATCGAGATATTGTTGGACCTGTGCCAGAGGTCTGACCACTATCAGATGCATGCAGTTTACTACAGAACACCCTGAATGTCTCTGCAATCGCAGAAATCTACATGGCATACTTATCTTTAACCGTGTTGATGTGGCCCATTTTTATTTTATCCATGGCTAACAACCGAGCCAAAAGATCTCCAGGTTTCTGGCCCTCACCATACTGATGGACCTGGTGGGACATCCTCAAGTAGTTCACTTCTCTCAGTGCATTCTCTCTAAATGAATCTAATACTTGGCGTATCTCGGCCAGCTTCAGCACATCTCCGATCATCTGAAAACCCCCTTCCAAGCTCTGCAATATGGCTTCATTAGATTCAAGATCGTTCCTGATTAATGGGAAGACCCCTGCCTCCTTCGCAATGCATACCCCCCTTATATAACACTTCTCCCAAAAGGGTTACATGCGAGTCGACTGAAACCACATTGCTGGCGAAGAAGGAACTACGTTCCTCCTGTTGCTCCCGATGAAATACCCCATACTTAAAGCCTATGCCTTAAATCGCCATCCTGCCCTCCTATGTCTCCTCTCAGGGATGCATCACTCTAGCATCACCGGAGGATGATCAGATAATGTGCATGGGAGTAGTTTGGAGCACGCAAATGCAATGCATTTGTTCTGGAGAACAATATATAATCTATACGTTAAGCCATGTTATGGACCAATGAGTGAAATGTATAACCCCTCTGATTTTGGTGCCTCAATCTCCATATATCAACCATGTCATAAATATTGCAGATTTCCTAAATCTTTTGGGCAACCTTGAATCAAGTTGCTGACCGTCCTGTGACCTATCTAACTCAGGGTCAATGTCGGTATTGGAATCGCCTCCCCAGATCATCACTGACTCTCCTGGGCTATGTAAATCGGGGGCATAACTATTGACCATGGTGATCGGAATTCCTTCTATATGTCCCTTCAACATCAGTGTTTGACCATCCCCATCTCTCAACATATCTCATAATCATAATCTCACAGAGTTATTAATTAGCATGGCAACCCCCCTGGTGTAGGAGGAGTATGAAGAGCAGTACCTGTGAAAATCCCACTGTGCCATCCAGTTGCCTTTTGTGGCCTGAGTTAGATGTGCTTCCTGGAGCTACATTCATATAATGCTGTCTCATATATAGAAGACGTGTCTTGCTTTTACCAGGGTGATACCCCCTCTTAAAGTCCAGGTGGTCACTTTAATCACCATGATGGGTTGAAGCAAATTGATCCTTCCCAATGGACCCTTACACCCTGCCCACTGGCCATATTGCTTATTAGGGCCCCTCTATTACCTCCCTTTGATGCCTATTTTCACAATGAGGCCCCCATGGCACATTGCATTTCTCCCGTTTCCGGCCACTCATGCAGTTAACAAAAACACAAACTACCCCATCTTCCCCCGCCCACCATACAAGGCAGCCTAATTTGCCCAGTTCACATCCAGCCTCCCAAAACTGAAGACCAATCTGAAGCGGACCACACATGGGGCAGCTCGGTCCAGCCAAAGCTCTGGCCCTCATTTGCCTTCCCCATTGTAAACATTTTCACCCAATTAGTACCCTGGACCATTCCATGGGACAGCTCTTATCTGCTTTCCAGCCAGACCTGCCCCACCCCATAAGGAATTGCCCTACACCTAGTCAGCAGAATCCCAAAGCACCCAAATAACCAAATTCTTCAGACCTCTCTGACTTCAGGGAGTTGCTCTCGCACCCTGTATAAAGTCAGAAAGGGGAGTCATCCGCAGCTTCCGGTGAGGTCAAGAACTGAATCTTGCCGTAATATTGGACCCAGAGCTTGGCAGGGAATAGCATAGAATATGTTTTTGTCTCAGAGCACCCGCTAATGTTCTGCTGCATGCTTGCACAACAGCTGAGAAATCTGGAAAGTTGTGGATCTGATTGTCACCATACGACAGGTTGCCCTTCATCCTGGGCATATGCAATAGAGGGTCCCGCAACTGTATTTAAGAATGTATGCACAGAGGAGCCCCAGGGATTCAGTCTTATCAAATATCATCTTATACAGCTTCTGAACAAACGCCTCCATCTGTCCCATCAACTGTGACTCACTCCCCCCGACCAGTTGTATGTTATTCCGCCTCGCACACCCTCTTAGGTCCTCATTCTTTGTGATGACAGCTTTGAGGTACTCTTCAAATGATCTGATTTTGGAGGAGGTTGTTGCATATGCGTCCTCCAAATCTGAAATACGGTTTTCCCCCTCGTCAAACCTCGCGCTGTGTTTATCCAACCATAAATGAAACCGATCAATCTTCCCTGTCAGCCTTAAGTTGCAACAAGGGTTCTTTGACCCAATCTGCTGGACCAAAGACCTGCTCTATTGTTTCTTCCATCCGCTCTCGTGCTGGGCCAGCCCCCACCAGTGTTTGAGGTCTCTTGACCACTGTGACTCTTTCAAAGGAGCGTTTCCTTTGATGTTTGACTCCTTTCATCATTGTCCAATCGATGGCAGTGATTTCCAAGCCGTGCAAGGTCACCTGGGAGAGAGGAGTATACACAGAATGGCCTGGCTTTGTAGCCTCAATGGGTTGCAGTCATCTGCTGGGTCCTCCGACCGCCCCGCTGTCGAGTTTTGTCAAACGTAGGAGCAGCAACGAACGGCACATGCACCCTCTTCTTGCTTCAGCACCGTGCTCTGCCTTGCCTGCTTTTCAAAACTTTCCATGGCTCCTCCTCGACCTAATCCTCACTGGATCGGCCCTTAAAGTTATCTGTTGTTTGCTAAATCGTGCTGCATGGTTTTGTACAACTTTTATTTTGTTTACCATGAAGGCAGTCAAACCAGCAAAGAGAACATTGGAATAGTCTAAATTTTACTATACAGTAGATAGAACAAAAGCCATTTATTGAGAAAGAGAAATAACATGGTTGATTTTTCTTACGGTTTACAGATGGTGGGACCTGAGATTTTGGCAATATGTGGACAAGTGTACCTAGTGCCATTGCAGAAGAAGTACACATTCTGAAAATGTCTTATGGATATTGGTACCGCTAAGTCCACCATCGAAAATATGACATTTAAAAAGAAATCCCTATTTTGTTGTACTAATCCTCAGTGCTAATTACACATTTCAAATGTTGACAAAAGATAAGCTACAGTTATACAGTATTAGATCAAAAATGAAATTAGTTATATTAAGCAGGTCATATTTCTATTGTTATATTACATCAATTTTGTCCATTTTTGATCTAATACCAATGCCTTCTATTCAAGACGTACCTGTTTTGCCTTGTACAATTAGTTAGTATGAGGCATAATGTAAACAGAGTCTTTTATTCACGCTGAATTAGAGGTGGTTTTTGTAGTGGTTCAAGTAGCATAACACTTATGATTGAATACTCACTCAGTTATGCTCACAATATAGCAAAGCAAGAACACCATTGGGTTTAAGAGTTATATTACATCAGTCTATTAATAGAGGTTAAAATTTGATTGTTCTATAAATACTCATAAAGGACTTGTTTGAATTATGCACTAGAGTTCTTATGATAGAGGGCATGGTGTGCTCATATAAAGTCACCATTAGCTTAAAAGATACATAGATATGATCAATAATACTCAGCCTAATTAACAAAAGGTTTAGCGTGGAGCAAAATGACTTTGAACTGCAAAAGTACACTTTGAACCGTGCTAAATGGACCTAATTTACAAAATGTTTAGTGTGGAGTAAAGTGACTGCCACTGTGCAGAGCCTGATTTACAAAAGAAAGCGCTAGGTCCGCACTAAGTAGTTAGCAGGAGCAAGAATTATGCATGGAACAAATGTACTGCAATGGGAGCCAATTCTTGAAATCAAAAGCACCCAGAAACCTATAGTGCAAAGAAAAAGGAGTAGCTGCCAGCATGCCCACAACACACCCCCATGGCAAGTACAGAACTTAGTGCTATTGAACAACTTTTGCGCTGTGCCCATGGGCAATAAGTAATAAAGGATTATTTACCAGTAATCACCATTACTTCCACACCTCTCTTGCTACTGACATGCCCTCGTCCCAGTTCCAATCTGTGCCCCAGCGCCCTACATTAAGAAAGCACTCACAAGTCTACCCTCGTCCTAGCACTCCAACTAAGCTGTGCCCACAAATCTGCCTCACTCTGTGCCCACTCCTCTCCCACATAGTACTTGCCCCAACAAGGTGCCACATCACAATACTGCACCCTGTAGGATTATTTAGTGTGATTTTGGAGCGCAGCGCTACTACATGGGATCAATATATAGCGTGTTTTTGGAGTGCAGCACCACTACATAATGTATTGCTATAACGTGGTACAGCAAGCTATGTGTTGCCGGTGTAACATATGGATATGTAAATGAAGACAGGCTACTCAGTCAAAAACACAGCATTTTTTTTCACATTTAAAAACGCACCACTTTTTTTTTTCACTTGAAATGCCTCTGTTGCAGGAGACACATTAGAGGATTAATGAACTAATATAATTAACAGTACTAACATGATTCTAATCAAATAACATCATAATGTGTTCGCCAGTGCAAAATGAGGTAGAAAAGACAGGCTCTGAAAGTCATTTTAAACGTGCACTTGGATTCATTTTTTTCTCTGTTCACTGTGTTAGCTGGATGCGAAATCTGCATGCCAGGAAATGAGTAGATACAGTTTCTAAACCGTATAAGCCAAGCCATTGTTGAAAGAGGAGGATAGATTATTGTGTATTTTGATTGGGGACACGTCACCTTAGGGGCTGTAACGGAGGTTTCCTGAAGAATCTCGGGGAGAGAGAAAGGCAGTGTCATTTTTACACAGCTTCGGTAAGGACTTGGGGGGAGTTGCAGTGGGGCTGCCTGATTGAGGGGCGTCGTTCCAGTGTACTGCTGACCTTCACAGACTGGAGATTCCAGTCAATTGGAACCGGCTTGAGAACCAAATAGTGCAGATTGGAACTGCATGTCCTCGCCGGGTGCTCTAAAAGGAAGCCCCGAGCCATTTAAAGAAAGCGACCTGTCCAGAGAGTTCGCGTGCTGATCTGCTACAATTGTGCTGGTAATTATCTTACACAAAGCAAGAATGCGGTGTGTGAATGAAAGCTATTTCAGTCAGGCAGAGTAGCGATAGCTGCATTCGAATGTTGCTATTCAGAAATGGAAGTCAACTGATGCACTGTTCTTTTTATTATTGCAAAGAATCTAATGAAATGCCATGTATTTTGCAATTGCTTCTCTTATGTTTATTCTAGAAAAGACTGCCTCGCAAAACTGGTAATGTATGATTTTTTAAAAGAAACTGATGTAAATCACAATCCGTGTAATCTGGTACAGTTCGCCCATATCACCTGATAAAAGGGGAGGTTATTAGGTAATATATGTCGAGCATCCCATGTGGAAAAAGTTATGTTATGAGTAATTATAAATAGCTGTGTGCGTGGTTCCACTCAGTGTATGCGTGTGTGACTTCCGAGTGGAACACAATCTGATAGTCTGTTGGACGTACATGAGTCAGCAGAGAAAGGGGCCGCTGGAAATAGTTTCACTAATGTAAATACATTAGTGATTATACCACATGTTATTGTGAGTACTTTATGGAAGCATAGCTCACTGGTGTAGATAAATCAGTGATAACAGCCATAAGTGGCACTCCATATGAAAATGTGGTGTTCTTGAATAATGTAGAAGCCTAAGGCCTCTAGAGATCACAAGAACAGTCTAAACAAAAGAAAGGGGTTTTGTATGTTGGGGCCACAAATAAAACAAAGAAATTATGCTCATCACTATACCACAACGAAATGCATACCAACTAAATGTATCTGTGTACTGAAATAATGCATAGCCACGATACCACTATAATACCAAACCCAATCTGAATGCAAGGAGTGATTTTTGCTAAATTACTTTTATTCTTGGTGGTAAGAAAATACCGCTTGGCCCCAAATCTACACAAAATACCCTACATATTTATGGTGCGTTGCAGGCTGGGAAAGTGATCATAGAGCACCTACTGGGTGTGGCAAGTGTGTCTCACACCGCCATCTGTACATTAAAGGGAACCCATTTCATAATAGCAGTGTGTCACTAAAAACGAATTTCAGAATGTCTCAAAGGGAAACCAAATTCTCAGACCTAGTGCAATATTTAGAGGCAAAGTTATTTGCACATGGGACGCGGTCATCAAGCAGTACCTCAGAATGGCATGACCGCATCCAGGGTGAGGTGCAGAAAGAAAAACTAGACAATATTTTCGCAGAAGGCAGCATAATTCAGGTCTGCCTTCTAAGGTTATTAAATGCAGCCGATAAAAATGCAGAGAAAGACTGTTTGATACGGCTATGCGCCAAAATCTGGTTTATTTTGAATAGGTCCCTGCGAATGCAAGAAAATGACACCCAGCTAATTAACAGGTTAAAGACTGACTTAAATGGGGCAAGTAACAATCAGGAAATGTTAAGAACAGAATTGTATATATGCCAAAAAGACATTCAGTTAAAATGCAGAGATTTTGATGTTCAATTGTCCAAAAGCACGAGACAGTTTGAGGACAGTGAAAAAGAATTGGTACACTTAAAAGCATTGGTGGAACACATTAGACAAGATAAAGATGAGGTTGTGTCAGAGATGCAGATTTTACAAAAAGAACATTATGAGAAAGAAAGTGACCTCCAAAATGTGGAAAACAAGAAATGGTTAAAATGCTTCAAGAAAGAGACAAGAGGAATAAAGAATTTAATGAGTGCCAAATGCAAATGTGCGACATGCAGGAGGTAATTAATAAAATGAGTGATGAAAACAACTATTTGCAAAACGAAGCAAACAGGCTCCTTAAAAATTGTAAGGACTTAGAACAGCAAATGTGCATTCCCATGTCCCAGGAGAGGCAGCAGAGTACCACATTCAATGGAGTTGAGGTGAATTCTATTTCTACCCAAGTGACTGGGCCGGTGACTGAACTTGGTTGCAGCGCCCTTGGAGGATTTAATACTCCCATTGGGGGCCGCCACCAATCCCATAAACCTGGAACCAGCAACAAGTAGCCCCATAAAGATAATGAAATCCATTAAAGCCCTGATCAAACCATTTAAAAAAGGAGGGGAATGCTGCATTGAGGATCACTTAGAAGCGGTTCAAGACATTTTTAAAGCACTCCAGATACCTAAGGAACAGTACAGGCAATATTTTCATTTCACTTTAGATGCCCCGACAGCCAGTATTATAAGAGGATTGAATGAACAGCAGAATATGACATGGGCGGAGCTCGAAAAAGAGATTAGGCGTCATTTTTCTCCTTTCCAGTCATTGCAGGAGGCAAAGAAAGTCGCTTACACAATCACTGCTTGGCCTAATATATCCCCTCGCCAGTTTTTACAAGACTTAAAAAGAGCATTTTCTCGCTTTGATGTATCTTTTGACCCCAATTCCAATGAGTTTAAAACTGCCTACTTCTATGGGCTGCAGAAAGACATCATATCCCAATTTGCCTGTGAATTTGACCGTGACAAGTCCCTGGAATGGATTGTACACCAAAGCACAAAACTATATTAGGTACTCTATTGTCAGGGTAGAGAAAGTGATATAATGAGAGATACGAGACCTAAATCTAAAGAACCCTCAGCAACAGTGATGGAAATCAGGTCAGCCAAAATGTCCCTTGAGTCTGCTCAAAATCCCAGTAAAAATAATTTGGCACCTGAACAGAGGGGTAATCAACAAAGGTCATCACACACTGCACCAATGTTCCAATCACATGATCCTAGTAATAGGGAGAGCTACATCAGCCCCAGGTACTTAAGAGATAGGCCCCAGGCAGGCTATCGACCTGATATGTCAGGTATGAACAATAACCAGAGACAAAATCAGGATCAAAGAAATTATGGTCCTTATCAGACATTGGGGACACAAAGCAGATTTGATCCCAATACCATGATATATGGTAATCAGGATAGACCCCGATATGTGGATCGATTTGCTGATAATGGGAATCAACATAGGGGCCAATACCCACAACCTGAGAGACACGACATGAGGCAGAACATGAACTACACTTCACGTCAGTACAATGATTCCCCACCAGGGGACTACAACCAAAGGATGGGTACACCCCGCTCCCCTCCGCGAATGAATCAAGAGTTCAGGAACCATCCCAATAGAAATCATTCTCCTGAGAAGTATCAGAATAGATCCAATCAGGGAGAAAACAACCAATATCGATCTAGGCCACAGAGAGAGGATTCTAGAGAGATGGAAAGATTCCATTGCCTCGAGGCCCAAGTGAAAATGTTGGCTGAGCAAATAGGAAAGCTCTGCACAACACAAAAACAGTCATCAAAGGAGGGGGCAGAAGGCCATAGCAATGATCGGGGGGGCTTCTGAAAAGTGACTAGGTACTTATGATACCTGCAGCGCCGAAAAGACTGTTTGCTCTGATGTAATTTTGCATAATGACTCTGAGATGCCTAATGATTTAAAAGTGAAAATACCATACCAGTACATGAATATGTAACAGAAAATGCAAATACTTCTAAAAAAGAGGTACGGTTTAACCTAGAACTAAATCAAACATTGGCAATATGTACAAATGAAATAGGAAACCCTGAAAATCCAAAAGAACAAAGAGACAGGTTTAAGAAAAATGACTCATGCATGGGGAATACCAGTGAACAGGGATTAAGTGGCGATGCTATAGCTCCTTCCCTGGGCAATCCAAACAATGACCAAACACAGGCAGGAAAAAGAAATGCTCAAAAGGAGGGTACAGGTCAATCACCTGAAGAATCCTTTGAACCACATATTTTTGAAGAGGTTAAAAGGGCTGGTATCATACTGAATAATCACACATGCACAGAATTAGACAATGACAAATTGACAAGTGATGTTGTTACACATGTTCAGTTGGAGGGTTATAGTGTGACCTCTGAAGATACCTGGATGGATGGGCGAATGGTGGCCACACTCCAAAAAACCTCTGAACATGGGGAAATGAATAAAGTCTCTTACACAGGAATGAGCAAAAAGGAGGGAAAAATGTCTTTCCATTTACCGATGTGCTTAGCCAAAAGTGAAAAAGGCCTGAGAAAGGTGAGCCCTGAAATCAGTAAGATTTGCATTTCCTATGTGTGTTAGAGGAAGTTGAAGACAGGTATTATGCTCCCATCATTGTGGAACAAAAATGCCATAAATTTGCAATGATTGACACTCGCGCACAGGCCGGAATTATGTCTAAAGAATTAGTAAATAGTATCAATGAAGGAAGATCCCCCGCAGAATCAGATCACAGTAAAGGAGAATCAAGGTCCAGTCCATAATTTTAATGGGGAGGAGGTGCCTATTATAGGCGCCACCGAGGTTGACATAAAGATAGGTAAACACAGAATGAAACAGGAGGTATTGGTCACATCCATTTGTGATATTCCATTTCTGATGGGAACAGATTGCCTGAAAAGATTATCTCCGCTCATAGATGGGGTGAATGGAGTACTGTGGTCCTTAACCAAAGAACCATTGAGACCTAAGAAACTAAAATCACAAAACAGCAATATAAATGAATGTCACACCGTTGCAAAAACAAATGAGGCAGTGGAGGTGTATCTCCAGAATAGTTGCATCCCTAGCGTCACTGTTATATTAATGTGTCAAGACAAGATGCAGAGTGAAAATAAAAAAATACCTGTGCAAATATACTTAGACCCAAGGAAAGAATGGCAAACTGCCATAGATGAGCACACCTTACGTTTTTATTTAAAAGAGAAGACATGCAAAGAGAATACTGCTCCTAGAGCAGGTTCAGAAAAACACATTACCACTCTTGCTGAAATATACATGGAAGATGAACAACCATGGGTTCATGTTGGGATAAATGACTGTTCTAAAACAATAAAAGCCACTTTAGCACTTGAACAGGAAAGGAGCTTCATTAATGAGAAATTGTTGCAATAAATAATGGAAAGGAGGAGATCCCGAAATGTAGGATTAAAAACCAGTATGTCTTTGGTTTGGACGGTCCAGACTTTGAAAACCAAATTGCAATTTGATGAATGCTGAAAATTAGCACTGGACAAAAAACAATTTGCCATAATGTTTGGATAGTGTGTGGAACACAAAATGACTTTTACATGGGCAATGACATCATGCACAGAATGTGTATGGTGCTAGATTTCCTTAATCAAAAGATATGGTCACGCATAGGTGGGCCGGCACCTGAATTTGAAGACAAAAGAAGGGCTTATCATTGCGCACAGCTGGTCCCTGATGCAATTGAATTACAAATGAGGAAAGATACTGTTGTCCCTGCATTCACAAAGCAGTTTGCAATAACACTGAAATGCAAAAATGGACAGCAGATGAAAGATTCTGATGCATTTGTGTGTCTGAATGAATCCATAAAACAGCCGGGCCTGGATTATGAATACATTCCATTGGTAGATGTGGGTGAAGGGTCTGTAAAAATTATGGTGAATAATAAAGGTTGTCAGAATATTCATTTAGAGGAAAACTCCCCAGTAGGAATGGCCATACAAAAATCACATTACACAGATGATCTAAATAACATGGTGATTGGAAATATCCCTGAAAAGTATGTAGATGCTAAGGGTGAACTGCCAAAATACCTGGACTCTCAGCCCAGAGGGATATTTAAAATGCATTCTGTGTACCCTTATGATTCAAGAGAGACAGTGTGCTGTCATCAAGAGGATTGCATGACATTTAACTTAAATGAAAATGAAATAGAAAATCAGCCAATTGAAGTGGAAGCTGATATGCCAAAACATTTAAATGTGGCAGCTTTACAAAGAGACACAGCCACCCAATTAGAGGAAAGCGCCGAGATTCCCATACCAGAATATTTTCCATAATTCTCAAAATGGTAGAGGAGCAGATTTTGTTAGCGGATGCATGTGACAACGAGGAGAATAGAAATGAATTGAAGAAGATATTTATGGAGTTTAAAGATGTATTTGCAAAATATGCTTATGATTGCGGGCTAACTAATTTACATGTAGCCACACTTCCGGAAGGGTGTAGCAGAAGCCCAGTATTTGTACGCCAGTGCAGACTACCGCTGGCATGTTTAGAATCATTGGCAGAGATTATTAAACATTTGGAGTCGCGGGGAATCATCAGGCCCATTCATAGCGCATCCAATACACCTATTGTAGGTGTGTTAAAACCAAACGGTCAATGGCGACTGTGTGCAGATTTGAGAGAGTTAAATAAAAGAGTGCCAGTATCCAGATGGCCACTGCCATTCATTGATTAGGGATTAGCTCAGGTACATGGTTCAAAAGTGTTCACCACATTAGATCTCACCTCTGGATATTGGTGTGTGCCATTGGCAGAGGAGATACAGAATTTATTTTCCTTTTCATTTGGTAAGACTCGATACGCATGGGTTAGAACTCCATTCGTGTACGTCAATAGTGGGAGTGAATTTGGCATATTTTTGAGGAAGGCTATGCCTGATGCAGCAGAAAGAGGAACCATAATTTATGTGGATGATGTCCTGATAAAAAATGATAGCTTGAAAAGCCATTTTGATGAAATAAGACATGTTCTTGGCCAATTGCAGAAAGCAGATGCCAAAGTATCTTTACAAAAAGCACAATGGTGCAAGAAAAAGGTGAATTTTCTAGGCCATGAAGTGACTGAACATGGACTAAATCCACAAAAGAAGAAAATAGAGGCCATACAGAAACTAAAAGATCCTAAAGATGTGAAAGGGGTAAACAGTTTATTAGGAATGACAGGCTATAATAGAAAGTTCATTGAAAATTATGTTGAAATCACTCAACCATTGACTAAACTGCTTAAACTGAATACACCCTGGAAATGGGAAAAAGAGCAGTCTGAGGCAGTGGCTAAATTAAAGGAATGTCTTGTAAAGGCACCATGTTTAGCATATCCCATAAAGGACAGGGATTTCTTTATAGAAATAGGTTTCTCTGAACATTGTATGTCAGCAGTGTTATCAAAAAAACATGATTTGAATCACAAAACCATTGCATATGCAAGTAAGGCATTTTCACAAGTTGAAATTAAATTCAATGAATGTGAAAAGGCCCTATTTACCACTGTGCGGGCGCTACAAGATTTCCACCCCATTGTTCAGGGAAAGAAGGTAATTATTGAGACAAGTCATCAACCTTTGCAATTTTTAGAGAGTAAAAGAATAAGGTCAGGTAATTTAGCGCAGTACAGAATCAATTCATGGACGCTAGCATTACAGGGTTTTCCTGTAGAAGTAAGATATGGCCAAAATAAAAGAAGCCCAAATGCTCAAGGTTTAGCAGACTTACATGACTGTGCAGCTGAACCAGTATCAAATGAAATAGAAATGGAACCTAATTTGCAGGAATTTGAACAATCACCACACAAAGCTTTTGATGAAAAAATATTCAAAGACTTGCCAACTGTATATGTTGATGGTTGTGCCTTTCACATTGAAAATGACAGTGATAAACAATTAGTGTCAGGAATAGGGAACGTCTGGTTGAAGTGTGAAGGTATCCCGAGTATAGGAATGAGAACTGGTGCTAGGAGCAGTCAGGTAGCGGAATTGGCAGCCATTTATAAAGCAATTGCTACTGCAGTTGATAATAAATTCAGTGGAATTGTCTTGGTGACTGATTATGATTACGCACGAAATAGCTTTGTGGAATATTTACCTGGCTGGAAAGCGAGAGGCATGATTACATACAACAAAAAGCCACTTAAACATGGAAAAATGATACAAGCCATAGACAAATTGGTGTCAGAAAATGATTTAACAATATACTGGAGGAAAGTTTGTGGGCATTTAAAAACTCCAGGAGAGGATAAGGAGGGAAATGATAAGGCAGATCACCTGGCTAAAATTGGGGCTGTGATGGGAGAATTGCTACCTATTGAACATTTACTGGATGAAATACAAATTGATGCAGTAACATGTTCTAAAGCACCAAAGGAGACAGATCAACCAGTGGTACAGTGGAGTTATGATACACCAGACCAAGATCTGATTGAGGCACAAAAGAATGATCGAATTTTGGGAATCTATTATAATCATTTGATAGATCCTGAACAAAACCCTTTAACAAAAAATTATTGTATGGGAAAAGAAGAGTTGAGGGTGCTATTAAAGAATAAAAAACGAATAAGACTACAAGATGGACTCATGATTAGAGAGTCCATAACAGGACAAATACAGTGGGTGGTACCCCTTTCATTCAGAGGGTTAATGCTACTCCATGCACATGATGCTATAATTGCAGGCCACAGAGGCTCACAGAAAACAATGGAAATACTAAAAGATTATGCTTATTGGCCACATATGCCCCAAGATATAGAAATATATACTAGAGGATGTCTAGTATGTGCCCAATTTAAACCTGCTTCACCAATGCATAGAGCTCCATTAATGAAAAGAGGCCTAACTCTTCCATGGTCAGATTTGCAAATAGACTATGTAGGGCCTGTAAAGAGGTCGAGCAGGGGGAACCGTTATATTTTAAGTGTGGTGTTTTTGATGTCAAAGTGGATTGAGTGTATTCCTGCACCAGATAGTAGTGCGCAAACAGCAGCCACATTGCTGGTGAACCATGTGTTTTCAAGATTAGGGTTGCCACAAAGAATAGAATCAGACAGAGGAAGTCATTTTACAAGTGCTCTAATGAGTAAGGTATGGCAAATAATGGGTGTGAAGAGAAAGCTACATATTGCATATCGGGCGGCTTCTTCAGGTGGAATTCAACGCAGCAATAGGTCTGTTGTGGACATTTTAAAGAAATTCGCGGAAGAAGCAGGTTCCAGCTGGGATTTACGCTTATCTTTCGTTCTGATGGCAATCAGATCAACTCCTGCCAAAGCAACAGGTATTAGCCCTTATGAAGTTTTAACAGGTAGGAAAATGGTGTTACCACAACACCTGCTATACAGGACACATGAGCAAACACTTGTGAGCGCATCCACAGTTCATGAATACATTGATGAACTGAGGAAGCATTTACAACATGCATTTGCTTTTGTACAGAAAAATTTAGAAAGAGCTCCTGACAGTGCAAAGTCATATTATGATAAGAAGACGTCAGTGAAGGAATATTGTGTGAGCGATTAGGTGTATAAATTTCATTTTGGAGAAGGTAAACAGAAAAATTCCAAATTTCTAGCAGCCTGGCAGGGGCCATATCGAATTATAGATAAGGTCTCTCCTGTGGTCTATAATATTTTGAAGACTGAAGGTGAAACAGCAACAGAACAGTTTGTTCACGTGAATCAAATTAAACCATGTCACCCCAAACATGAGATTAAACAACTTGAGTGTGTAGAAGCAGATAAAGTCCCTTAAACATAAAAAGGTAAAGTGAATGGGTCTAGTCAATAGTAGTGGCAGAAAAGTTGAATGAAGATGGTTGATTATGATAATGGCACATAAACACTGTAATATATGTAAATATATATATATATATATATAAAAAATGGAAGCTAAAATTTATGGAATTGGTGTGCAAAATGAAAATGTATTAAATATTGAATGCTGTTTTATGTATGTTTGTTTTCTCTTTAACCTATGTTTAATTCCAGAAAGCAAGAGGAAAAATGGTGAAATATTTTACAAAGCATGTTTTATTTTTGGCAAAAGGGTGAAGTTAGTATTGTGCTATGTACTTCATTTATTTCTTTTCTATTTGATTTAGAATATTAACATATTTGTACTTGGAGGACACGGGACCAGAGGACACGGGAGGCGATGGAGTCTTGGAGTCCCCTGGAAGAAGATCAAATGATGCCTGCCTCCGGGAGGTGGTGAAGACAAAATAACCGGAATGCCAAAGAAAAGAGGAGTTATATGGAAAAAGTCCAAGAGTGCCAAGATGGAAGAGCACCCGAATGAACCAAATGATGTGACATCGCCGGTCGGGACATATCAGAGGCAGACAAATGTCCCAGAGTATGGAGTTCCACGTATTTATTATTTTAATTAATTATTTTAATCTGTTATGTTAATTATTTATTTTAACTATTTGTTTTATTTTATTGTTTTGGGATTAACTTCACAAAAAAGTTAAAAAACTGGACTATGGACACTTCCATTGGGAAGAGAAATTTACAAAGATGAATTTTGATATTATGATGATTGAACAGTGACTTTTCAGTTTCATTTCTCCACATATGAGTATTGATTTTGATGGATTGCTACATGTTAAAAGAAGAAAGGGGGCAAGTTGGATTTCTTCCAATTGTGGCTTGGACCATGGCCAAAATTCTTAAAAAAAGGAGGGGATATGTAGGATTATTTAGTGTGTTTTTGGAGCGCAGCGCCACTACATGGAATCAATATATAGCGTGTTTTTGTAGTGCAGCACCAATGCATGGGATCAATGTATTGCTATAACGTGGTACAGCAAGCTATGTGTTGCCGGTGTAACATATGGATATGTAAATGAAGACAGGCTACTTAGTCAAAAACACAGCATTTAATTTCACATTTAAAAATGCACCACTTTTTTTTTCACCTGAAATGCCTCTGTTGCAGGAGACACATTAGAGGATTAATGAACTAATATAATTAACAATACTAACATGATTCTAATCAAATAACATCATAACGTGTTCTCCAGTGCAAAATGAGGTAGAAAAGACAAAAAAAGTCATTTTAAACGTGCACTTGGATTCATTTTTTTCTCTGTTTGCTGTGTTAGCTGGATGCGAAATCTGCATGCCAGGAAATTAGTAGATACAGTTTCTAAACCGTATAAGCCAAGCCATTGTTGAAAGAGAAGGATAGATTATTGTGTATTTTGATTGGTGACACGTCACCTTCAGGGCTGTAACGGAGGTTTCCTGAAGAATCTCGGGGAGAGAGAAAGGCAGTGTCATTTTTACACAGCTTCGGTGAGGACTTGGGGGGAGTTGCTGTGGGGCTGCCTGATTGAGGGGCGTTGTTCCAGTGTACTGCTGACCTTCAAAGGCTGGAGATTCCAGTCAATTGGCACCGGCTTGAGGACCAAAGAGTGCAGATTGGAACTGCATGTCCTCGCCGGGTGCTCTAAAAGGAAGCCCTGAGCCATGTAAAGAAAGAAACCTGTCCCGAGAGTTCGCGTGCTGATCTGCTACAATTTTGCTGGTAATTATCTTACACAAAGTGAGAGTGCGGTGTGTGAATGAAAGCTATTTCAGTCAGGCAGTGTAGCGATAGCTGCATTTTAATGTTGCTATTCAGAAATGCAAGTCAACTGATGCACTGTTCTTTTTATTGTTGCAAAGAATCTAATGAAATGCCATGTATTTTATAATTGCTTCTCTTATGTTTATTCTAAAAAAGACTGCCTCGCAAAACTGGTAATGTATAATTTTTGAAATGAAACTGATGTAAATCACAATCCGTGTAAAAGCTTCTATTTGCTTCTGTTTTTCTCTGGTACAGTTAGCCCATATCACCTGATCAAAGGGGAGGTTATTAAGTAATATATGTCAAGCATCCCATGTGGAAAAAGTTATGTTATGAGTAATTATAAATAACTGTGTGCGTGGTTCCACTCAGTGTGTGCGTGTGTGACTTCTGAGTGGAACACAATCTGATTGGACGTACATGAGTCAGCAGAGAAAGGGGCCTCTGGAAATAGTTTCACTAATGTAAATACATTAGTGATTATACCACATGTTATTGTGAATACTTTATGGAAGCATAGCTCACTGGTGTAGATAAATCAGTGATATCAGCCATAAGTGGCACTCCATATGAAAATGTGGTGTTCTTGAATAATGTAGAAGCCTGAGGCCTCTAGAGATCACAAGAACAGTCTAAACAAAAGAAAGGGGTTTTGTAAGTTGGGGCCACCAATAAAACAAAGAAATTATGCTCATCACTATACCACAACAAAATGCATACCAACTAAATGTATCTGTGTACTGAAATAATTCATAGCCACAATACCACTATAATACCAAACCCAATATGAATGCCAGGAGTGATTGTTGCTAAATTACTTTTATTCTTGGTGGTAAGAAAATACTGCTAGGCCCCAAATCAACACAAAATACCCTACAAACCCAAATACACATTACCGCAACTTCCACTCTTACTCTTTCAGCACACAGTACTGACACCAGGAGTTAGATGAAATGTGAAATGCCTGATTGAATATCGATTCAATCATCTTGCTTGCAGAGGTCCATGATGAATCCCAGAGCCACCTAACCAGACCACATGCAATTTGGCTGCAACACTTACCTGACAATCTGTCACTTGATATCCACCCATACCCCTTACACAACGATCAGACTCCCATAGATGTACAAATCCTATTGCCTGCTGAACAGACAAAACAGTATGTTGGCACGCAGTCATGATCTGTTGGGAAAAAAGTAAAGTCACATACACAACAGTAATGGATACCCTCATCCAGACACTGTCCCTACAAGGTGACAAACAGGCGTGTCAGTCTTGTTTAGTATGATGGTGGCGTTAGCCTTACAATCGCAGTAACAGCAACAACACTTGCAGGCTATGCATCTTGAACGGCCTTGGCCCAGTTCACTGTGGAGCACTTACCTTCCTCAAATACTCTGGCCTGTGTCTTCCATGAACTACACCTGGCAGACATCATCCTCCAGCATGATCACTTGGAAGTAGTGCTGGTGAATCAAAGACAGTCACCTCCCCATGGCTTAGACTTGGATCACACTGAGCTGCCCAACAACAGCCAACCAAATTGTTACTACAGCTACACTTTGGTCCCTTGATGTTAAGGTGACATAGTCATCATGTGATGTGTGTAGACCACATTCCTTCTCATCATCCCCAATGTCAATAAGCTGTATTTTTTTAAAAGTCTGAGCACATCCATATGGACAAGCCAAAGGGCCACCTACCCATCGGTGGTTGCATAAATGAACACAACGTCCAAGAAACTGAAATCTTGAGAAGTGAATGGGCAGAGGTGAAGGAGCTGTCAATAGATACCTAAAACATCCCAGCTTCATGGAACATCCCGCCGAACACCTAAACAAATGAGTACACATCCTCAAAAAGAGACCCAAAACATTATCATGAAACATAACTTTCATCTTCAAATGTCTCACACCATTAGACACACAATTCAACACATACTCATCCAACACTAATACACAGACAACAAAAATGAAATGTCACTGCACAAGGAATGGCATCAGGCAGCCATCCCTTGCTAACACCACCCTTGCAATGACCCTTTCCTATTTCTGAAACACATGTCCACATGGCCATATGAGCAAGTCAATCAAAGTAATGCCACCATGCATACCTCAAACAGCCCCCAACATGACTTAACATCCTCCATGCACACCATGTACATTAATGATCAGCATGCCTGTACTGCAATTCATGGAAGTAGGCAAGCAACAGATGTGAATGACAAAGACTTGAGATCCGAGCAACTCCAAATAGGTCATCTCTCTATATCTACCATTGTCCACACAGGCACATTGGCCATGAATTAATCAAACTAAACATCACACTCATATATAGCATGCACATATGTCCCCCAGCAAATATTGCAGTACCAATACGTGGCGGTTAAACTCCACATATCTAGTGGCACACACCCCTCGCACAGCAAATTGACCAACCAGCTTGAATCACAACTCGTCCGCAAAGAGAATACCTGCAAACAATCAATCTCTTCTCATACACGCACCCTGTGGAACTCAATCCCAGTGTCGGCTCTAAATGCCCCCACAAATCTGCAATTTTGAAAATCTCACAGAACCTGGCCCTTTTAACAACATCTGACCAAGCACTAATTTCAATGGATGCACATACCCACGCACAAACCTCACAGTACTGTGCTACTGTTAAAGCCAGCCCAAATGCCGGATACCCACACTCTGTACAGAGCTCCGCTGCGCTCGAGCTAGGTCCGTGCTTTAAACAATAAAATAAAAAATGATGATCCCCAGAGTGTTCCCTAACCACATATTACAGCCATACGACATGCGTAGTTGGAGATCATTTCATACATAAGGTGCACATGTCTACAGAAGCACAAAAGCACACATACACTAGCAAGCAAACACATGCTGCACATGGCACAAAGAGATGGCAAACGGTGGTGTTGAATAATAAAATATAACAGTATTGATGGAAAACTTTGCACAATGATGTAAACAGAATAATGGTCCTTAACAAAAGAAGAAAAAAAGGAAACTATATTCAAGAGTCAGTGGGCTAGTCCAAGCTTTCTCATACAATTCCTCAGCTAATGCTGATTCACCATCCACATCTTCCTCTTGCAGGTGGTCCTTTGTTGTTTCCTGAAGGGCTTGCAGGACCTCCCTCATCCTACACTCAATCCCCTCCGCTGCCCTGCAAAAAAACCTTGAGGATGGCAGCCCAAGTCCTCACCAACCTCGCCTTACCTTCGAACCTGGCCCTGGAAATTGCCACATCATGTGCCTGCTGCCTCTCTTCATCTTGTTACCTCACAAACCCAAAATGTGATAAAAAACATTGCCTGCAGTTGCTGTCGTGCTTCCAGTCTAACCTGCACCATCAGTGCACCACCTTGCCTCTTCCTGCTGGCAATGCCATCCAGGATTTTCCTCCTCAACATCATCTCCTGCTGCTTGTCACAAGAGGTTGTGCCGTCCACCATGGAGCAGTCAGCACAACCTATTGTCCCAAGGCCATCTGCTGCAGCACTACCCACCTTCATGATGACTCCACCCAGACAGAGGCCGCACTTCCGGCTGACGTGGCCATCAGGGATGCAGTGCTGCTGCTGCAATTGGTGGCTTGTGGCAGCAGGCATCTATGTGTGATGCTGTGGAAGCAACTCATGAGATTCTGGTAGAGTGCCACAGACGGATGGGCCGCCTTTTGTCCCAAATGACAGGCCACAGCAATGGTCCCCTTCTCCTCCTCATCTGTGCCCGAGTCAGCCTTAACTGAGGCTTCAATGACAGTTACCACCATTGCCTCCTGTTCTCTTATCCCGCCATTGGGCAATCTTGAAGTGCCTCTGCCATTGGTGGAGGTGGAATTCCGTACCATGGCAGATGAGGTGGCCACTGAGCCTGCCCAGGAACATACAGGGGTACAGGATACAGGTAAACACCAGCCTCTTGATGGCAGTGCAAGTGCTGTACTCCCCCAACATAGACTGTTATCCAGTCGGAAGAAGAACCTGCGCCACAGACACATTGCCAGGCAGCAGGAAATGATGTCATTGAGGAGGCTGGAAACAAAATAGATTGAGAAATGTTGTAAAGATACTACCATGATACAACTCCATTCCCGAATATATGTTAAAACACGTGTTAGGCCGGTAACTCGTTTTTTACACTATTGTTTAGTAACTATTTAGAAACTATTTAGAGAGCAGAGGAGAAAGTATAAAGTTGGATATAAAGAATAATGGATGCCAACTTTGTAGATATTGAGCATATAGAGACATTGGAGCATTTATATATAAAATGTACAGTGCTTAAACATTGAAGGATTGGATATTTTATATGTTTTGTACATTTGGAGTGTGAATGTAATAATACTAATTTGCAGCATTTTTTTTAGAAGAATGTAAGAACAAAGTTAATGTACATTGAATGAATTGAGGTAAATAATGAAACAATATTTATCGATGTGATACTATTCATGTGCAAATGTTATGAAATGTATTGGTAAGGGGAATTTGTCTAAATTATGAGATTATATATAGATGTAAATATGGTATGATGTGATTTTATGAAAGATATTGATAATGAGATGGTATGAACATTATGTGTAAAGGGTTAATTTAAACTATGAACACAAGTGAAAAATTGACGAACGATGGAATGTGCAATAATGTTAATGGAACAGTGATTTAATGTGAGCTACATATCAGTTTTATTTTAAAAGGTATGAGCTCCTAATGATGGATTAATTCCGAAAAGCTTTGCACTAATTAGTATTACCCAACATAATTTCATTATTTGGCAGTCTGGAGTTAAAATGAAAATGTACAATAATAAGTAAAATTATAGTACTGGGCGCAGGGTTTTTTATGCTTACAACTGTACTGATTGGTTTGTTTGCAAGCCTTACCTGATGGTAAGCCCGCTCACGCTATTGCGCAACCCTACCGCCACTTGTTTTTTTTTTTCAGGACCCCATGGAAAGGGAGAAGGGACTACACATAGTCCCTTCCCCCTTTATGCCGGCCATTTTCTATTGCTGCTACAGAAAGAGAAAATAAACTACGTTTTTCTATGCATGGCAGACATTTTTTCAACTTTTTTTTTCCAACTGCAAAACGCAATGTGTCTCGCAGCTGGAAAAAAAACTCTATGAAAACCCTGGTCTAATGGGCCTGGGTACTAATGGCAATAAGCCCCTCACTTGCAGCCCATAACTGCATAAGGTAATTTCCCTGGGGGAATTCGTTAGGCCAGGCCTGCACAATGGGCCCCAGGGGCATTCCTTATGCGGTAATGGCCCGCAGGCTCAGAGCTCATTGCCTGAGTATACATTAAATGCACTTAAAGAGTTATTGAAGTGATAGGGAATTTCCCCATAATGGTTAAAGTAACATCCTACACTGTGATACTTCTATACTAGCCACAGCTTTAGATTAATGTTCAACTTCCTGTTACCCACAAAGTTGTTGGTATATTCACATCATAGTATCACATTACCTTAAGAAAATATGACCTTAATTAGAGTTTTATTAACCAGTACCATACCTTTATATAAGATTCTTTAGTACAAAAAATGTAATGTAGTCCTGATCATTTGATTGTTTTTATATTAGCTTTTCTGAATGTTCTACTATCCCAGGTGTCTGGAACCATGTTTTGGACTGCAAAATTTGTCAGCTTTCGTTGTTAAAGGAAACTGTATGGGATCATGAAAGCCATAGCCCAAAAGATCTGGAGAGCCAACTGTTGCTGGCCCATGCAATTGGCCATTATAAGGAAAAGAAAAACACATTGAAATTGAAGAATCACGTCAATTTTTTTGTTGTTTGCATCAGGAAGTATATTTACTTTCATAATATACCAAGCTCCTGAACAACACACCCAGTGAAAGTGATGGCATGCTAAATAACAATAGCAAAAAGCTTATCCATACATATGATCAATGAAAAAAACCTTGCTTAAGAGAGAGTTAAGAGCATCAGATTTAATGCAACAAAACTCCTGAAATTCATCAATCGCATTTCGAGTAAGTCCACCTTAACTATGCACCCTCTGTTGTGCCACATATGACCACAATGATGACATCACAGATGGCACCACTGATGACATTGTTAATTAAATCATACATGACATCAGCAATGAGATAAAAAATTACATCAAATGTGACATTACTGATTAAATAAATTAAATAATACCTTTTTTATTTTATTACACTTAACATCAATACCAACATGACATGGAACAATACACTGATACAGAAGTATGATACGACATTGTGTGGCAAATTCATCTTTCTATAATTATAAAAGTGAACATTTGTGGGTGTGTGGCTGGGTGTGTGGCTTGGGGAAGTGTTGTTCCTTATACAATTCCACCAAATTTTGAAAAGTTACTGTTATGGATGACTTCATGAGGCAGCTCAGGCAACGTAGACAATTTCCTTTATTAAGTTACTTCAGTTACACCTTAATGAAGCAGGAACTAGGACAAGAAGCAGAGAGAGAAATCAAACAATGGCTCCCACCACTAGGCTCACAGGCTTCAACTGCCATGGTTTGAACACTCACACACAGGACAACATTCAGCCACTGACATCATTCAACCCTGCACACACTCAGAACAAAACAAACATACAGTTACCTGTTAGGACCCTCTGGGCAATATTGGCTACATGACATTTGGACACCCCACCCCGTTCCCCGGATTTCAGCAAAAGTCAAAATGAGTTTGTGGGTTTTTTGTTTGACAAAGCATTGTTCCTCATATAATTACACACTGTTCCACAAATCCGCACCAAATTCTGCATAGTTACCCGTATGGGCCATCTGGAAATTACTGACTACATGACATTTGGACACTCCACATCTTTCCCTGGATTCTAGCAAAACTCTATTGCTTTGTGGCTTGACAAACCTTTGTCCTTTATACATTTCCACACTGTTTCACCAATCTGCACCAAATTGTGCATAGTTACCTGTTGAGACCCTCTGGACATTAGTGGCTACATTTCGTTTGGACACCTCACCTTTTTCCCTGGATTCCAGCACCTTCACACATGAAATCGGCGAAACATCTATGTGGTTTAATGCACGGTTTCTCTGATATTTGCACCGGAATGCACCACAAAAACTGCACCACATAAGGGTGAAGCAACAGGTGGGGAGAGAGCACTGTAGGTCCCAGTATGCAGCAGCACACCAACTCTGGCCTCTCCCAACATCTGCTCCTGGGTATGTCAGCCAGTCATGCACGCCCATTCTCAGTGCAGTTTACTTCAGAATGCAAAGCACATCAAACGATAAGCAAATCAGAACAGCGACATACAGGATCATTGATTTTCGACAATTGATGAGAGTCTAGTCATGTCTATCCACAGAAGCCGTTCTCACAACGGTTTCTTTTTGCTAGTTTTTAATAATTATGAAATATGTAACATTATGCAAGTGGATTGAATGTATTGTATTACTAAACAATTACAATACTTTATTGCAGGGGAAGTACTTGATTCTGGTAATTCTAGTTCAGCTATTTCGAACAAAACATAATATATGTTATATCACATTATTGTACATTTGTATAGCCCCTTTTATACCATTGGTATGATCTCAAAGCACTGTGGGTTGAACGCCCTTGGGGACCGTAGTCCAGGTCATTGGAGAGAGTAGGGTAGTATATAGTGCTTGGATGCACACAGTATGTTTGCAGCCAGTGCGGTTTGAGGTTGTGAGTGGTTGCATTCTAATGCTATGTGCGGTGCAGTGGTTGTGAGAGATCAGTGGAATGTGTTTAGCAAGGTAGTTGGCCTTCGAGCCTGCATTCTGGCGGCATTGGAGCCTGTGTATGAGATTATGTGTGCAGCCAGGCTGATTTTTCTGTGGTGTATAACTGCATTCTAAAGAGTGTTTAGGTGTTCATGGGGTACTGTAGGTAGGCTGAATTGATCGAGGGGTATAGCTGTGTTCTATTGTTTGTTGGTGTAAAGGAGAGAATGAGCATATTGGTATGAGTGAGTGTCTGTGCTTAATGGTGAGAAACCCTTATTCCTGGTTACTTTCCAGACCCCGCTGAGCTGACCGTGTCTGCCCTGGTGGTTCGGTAAGTGGGTCTCCGAGAGAAATTCACTGAATAGTACGGAGTATATTGTGATTGCCCGGTTAGAGGGTCCTTGTTTCTGAAGCTCAGTTGTAAGTGCCAGAGGGGCCATTTTCTGGGTCCCTGGTCATTGTTTATAGTGGTCAGAAGGGTATTCCTGACAAATGTATGGCTTGAGTTATAGAATTATATTACATCAACATTGTCCCTTCTGAGAGCAGGTGCTAGAGAGCTGACTGGTTGGAGGTCGTAGTGCATATTCTCAGGAGATAAGAGCAATAACTGTAATAACATTACATGAACACGATCTTTTCTAAAAGAAAGTATGTGCCCGTGTGCTTTGGGATAATATATAAAATAAGAAATCAAAGTTTGGTTAATGTGAAAAAAATCAGTTACTTATGCTACATAATTGTATACCAATTGTTACATTTACAGAAACAAGGGCAGACTGCATTGTACTGTGTAAGTATGAAATATATACACCTATGTTATGTTAAAAAACAGAGTTGTCATATTTTAAAATGTAATTAATCAAACCAGTAACATCAGTGATGTCATGCATGGTGTAATGAGTAATGAGTGACGCCATCAGCGATGTCATCAGTGATGTCATGTATGATGTAATTAGTGATGTCACCAGTGATGTCATATGCAATGTCATCATTGTGGTCATACGCTGCACAACAAGGGGCGCATGTGTAAGTGGTTTCAACCCAGCACTCCACCTAAGTCAATGCCTAGCGTGTGATGCCCAGCTGGAACCCTTAATTATATATTTTTATGTCTAAAGTTCTTTTATTTCTGAATGATGTACCCTTATATCACGCCCCTCTCTTTGAATCCCCCCCGGTCTCACTGAACCAAGAAGTAGGTTGTTTTTCAAAGTTAAAAGATTTATTTGATTGATTTGAACAAGATATATATCACACTTTTATAAATTTGAACAATATCTAGATATCACACTGTTAATATTTATACAATGATCACCAATGGTTGATATTACAATCAACAATCTCTTTAATCAATAGCAGTATGGATGAGAAGAATAATGAAGCATAGAATAAAACTGTGTGTGGGTTCAATGGAATGCAATGATAGGAAATTAATCCAGCACAGAAATAATACTTATGTGTGCTCAATCAAATGCAATGTAATCACTCAGAAGGTGCAAATGTCTACAGAAGCACAAAAGCACACATACACTAGCAAGCAAACACATGCTGCACATGGCACAAAGAGATGGCAAACGGTGGTGTTGAATAATAAAATATAACAGTATTGATGGAAAACTTTACACAATGATGTAAACAGAATAATGGTCCTTAACAAAAGAAGAAAAAAAGGAAACTATATTCAAGAGTCAGTGGGCTAGTCCAAGCTTTCTCATACAATTCCTCAGCTAATGCTGATTCACTATCCACATCTTCCTCTTGCAGGTGGTCCTTTGTTGTTTCCTGAAGGGCTTGCAGGACCTCCCTCATCCTACACTCAATCCCATCCGCTGCCCTGCAAAAAAACCTTGAGGATGGCAGCCCAAGTCCTCACCAACCTCGCCTTACCTTCGAACCTGGCCCTGGATATTGCCACATCATGTGCCTGCTGCCTCTCTTCATCTTGTTACCTCACAAACCCAAAATGTGATAAAAACATTGCCTGCAGTTACTGTCGTGCTTCCAGTCTAACCTGCACCATCAGTGCACCACCTTGCCTCTTCCTGCTGGCAATGCCATCCAGGATTTTCCTCCTCAACATCATCTCCTGCTGCTTGTCACAAGAGGTTGTGCCGTCCACCATGGAGCAGTCAGCACAACCTAATATCCCAAGGCCATCTGCTACAGCACTACCCACCTCATGATGACTCCACCCAGACAGAGGCCGCACTTCCGGCTGATGTGGCCATCAGGGATGCAGTGCTGCTGCTGCAATTGGTGGCTTGTGGCAGCAGGCATCTATGTGTGATGCTATGGAAGCAACTCATGAGATTCTGGTAGAGTGCCACAGACTGATGGGCCACCTTTTGTCCCAAATGACAGGCCACAGCAATGGTCCCCTTCTCCTCCTCATCTGTGCCCGAGTCAGCCTTAACTGAGGCTTCAATGACAGTTACCACCATTGCCTCCTGTTCCCTTATCCCGCCATTGGGCAATCTTGAAGTGCCTCTGTCATTGGTGGAGGTGGAATTCCGTACCATGGCAGATGAGGTGGTCACCGAGCCTGCCCAGGAACATACAGGGGTACAGGATACAGGTAAACACCTGCCTCTTGATGGCAGTGCATGTGCTGTACTCCCCCAACATAGACTGTTATCCAGTCGGAAGAAGAACCTGCGCCACAGACACATTGCCAGGCAGCAGGAAATGATGTCATTGAGGAGGCTGGAAACAAAATAGATTGAGAAATGTTGTAAAGATACTACCATGATACAACTCCATTCCTGAATATATGTTAAAACACGTGTTAGGCCGGTAACTCGTTTTTTACACTATTGTTTAGTAACTATTTAGAAACAGAGAGCAGAGGAGAAAGTATAAAGTTGGATATAAAGAATAATGGATGCCAACTTTGTAGATATTGAGCATATAGAGACATTGGAGCATTTATATATAAAATGTACAGTGCTTAAACATTGAAGGATTGGATATTTTATATGTTTTGTACATTTGGAGTGTGAATGTAATAATACTAATTTGCAGCATTTTTTTAGAAGAATGTAAGAACAAAGTTAATGTACATTGAATGAATTGAGGTAAATAATGAAACAATATTTATCGATGTGATACTATTCATGTGCAAATGTTATGAAATGTATTGGTAAGGGGAATTTGTCTAAATTATGAGATTATATAAAGATGTAAATATGGTATGATGTGATTTTATGAAAGATATTGATAATGAGATGGTATGAACATTATGTGCAAAGGGTTAATTTAAACTATGAACACAAGTGAAAAATTGACGAACGATGGAATGTGCAATAATGTTAATGGAACAGTGATTTAATGTGAGCTACATATCAGTTTTATTTTAAAAGGTATGAGCTCCTAATGATGGATTAATTCCGAAAAGCTTTGCACTAATTAGTATTACCCAATAGAATTTCATTATTTGGCAATCTGGAGTTAAAATGAAAATGTACAATAATAAGAAAAATTATAGTACTGGGCGCAGGGTTTTTTATGCTTACAACTGTACTGATTGGTTTGTTTGCAAGCCTTACCTGATGGTAATCCTGCTCACGCTATTGCGCAACCCTACCGCCACTTGTTTTTTTTTTCAGGACCCCATGGAAAGGGAGAAGGGACTACACATAGTCCCTTCCCCCTTTATGACGGCCATTTTCTATTGCTGCTACAGAAAGAGAAAATAAACTACGTTTTTCTATGCATGGCAGACATTTTTTCAACTTTTTTTTTTCCAACTGCAAAACGCAATGTGTCTCGCAGCTGGAAAAAAAAACACTATGAAAACCCTGGTCTAATGGGCCTGGGAACTAATGGCAATAAGCCCCTCACTTGCAGCCCATAACTGCATAAGGTAATTTCCCTGGGGGAATTCGTTAGGCCAGGCCTGCACAATGGGCCTCAGGGGCATTCCTTATGCGGTAATGGCCCGCAGGCTCAGAGCTCATTGCCTGAGTATACATTAAATGTACTTAAAGAGTTATTGAAGTGATAGGGAATTCCCCCATAATGGTTAAAGTAACATCCTACACTGGGATACTTCTATACTAGCCACAGCTTTAGATTAATGTTCAACTTCCTGTTACCCACAAAGTTGTTGTTATATTCACATCATAGTATCACATTACCTTAAGAAAATATGACCTTAATTAGAGTTTTATTAACCAGTACCATACCTTTATATAAGATTCTTTAGTACAAAAAATGTAATGTAGTCCTGATCATTTGATTGTTTTTATATTGGCTTTTCTGAATGTTCCACTATCCCAGGTGTCTGCAACCATGTTTTGGACTGCAAAATCTGTCAGCTTTCGTTGTTAAAGGAAATTGTATGGGATCATGAAAGCCATAGCCCAAAAGATCTGGAGAGCCAACTTTTGCTGGTCCATGCAATTGGCCCTTATAAGGAAAAGAAAAACACATTGAAATTGAAGAATCACGTCAATTTTTTTTTGTTTAAACTCAGTATGTTTGCATCAGGAAGTCTTCCCATCCCCCCTCAAGCACTCCCTTGTGCACCCTCTCCTTAAGAAACCCTCTGCTGACCCCTCCTGTCCGGCTAACTATCGCCCAATCTCCATCACTCCCTTCCCGGGCAAGCTCCTGGAGAAACTGGCCATCTCCCAGCTTACCTCCATGCTGAAGCTGTTGATAGTCTCCATGACCATCAATCTGGCTTCAGAGCGGCCAGAAGCACGGAAACTGCTCTCCTGAACATCCGTGAGGACCTGCTCTTGAACCTCGACTCCAACCCTCCGTGTGTTCTCATTCTGCTCGATCTCTCTTCTGCCTTTGACACTGTCAACCATCCCATCCTGCTCAACCGTCTCCGTGATAACCTGCGTATCACTGGTCAGGCTCTGGCGTGGCTGACCTCTTTCCTTTCCAATCGACCCTCCCAGGTCCAACTTGGGACCTTCCTCTCTGACATGTTTTTCTCCACCTGTGGCGTTCCCCAGGGATCTAATCTCTCTCCCTGGCTGTTCAACCAGTATCTGGCACTCCTTGCCCACCACATCGCCGCCCTCTGCCCCAACTTTCAGTGCTATGCGGACGATACCCAGCTCATTTTCAGGCTACCCTCAGCCTCCTCCTCTCCCTCCCTCATCTCTGACTGTCTGTCTGCTATCCAGGAATGGTGTGCTGCCAATGACCTCTGCCTTAATGTTAGTAAGACTGAGATCCTACTCATCGGCACACCCACTCCCTCCTTCCCTGCAGCTCTCTGGCCGGCCTCTCTTGGCCCTCCTCCTGCTACTACCTGCAAGGCAAAAAACCTCGGGGTCATCTTCGACTCCACACTCTCCTTCTCTCCTCATATATCTGACGTCTCTAAGAAGTCACATTACCAGCTGCACCTCCTCAGAGGTATTCTTCCCTTCCTCTCCTTCCCCCAGAAGCTCACTGTCTCCCGAGCCCTCGTTCTCTCGAAGCTGGACTACTGTAACAGGCTCTATCTTAATCTGCCTGCCTCCACTCTCCGCCCTCTGCAACTCATCCAGAACAGAACTGCGAGACTTGTCCTTGGCCTCAAGCCCAGGGACCGTATCTCTCCAGGACTGAAATCTCTACACTGGCTCCCAGTGGCTGCGAGGATTAAGTTCAAAACCCTCTGCATTGTCCACAAGGCTGTCTGGGGCCTAAATACCTTCAACTCTCTCTTCCTAAATATCTTCCTTCCCGAGCCCTACGCTCATCCGTCTCCAACTCCCTCAGGGTCAGCCGCTTCTCGAAGCAATGAGCTGGCGGTAGTTCTCTATCCGCGGCAGGGGCCTCCCTCTGGAACAGCCTTCCTGCCTCCCTGAAACTTGAGGAGAACCATCTCCGGTTCCGGAAGCACCTCAAAACCTTCCTCTTCACTTCTGCTTTCTCTCTCCCTCTCCCCTGCTAAATTCTTCACCAAAACTGCACTGATTCTGCAACTGGGCCACTCTCACCGACCTCGGTCCTGGGCCCAGTCACTCTTCACTTGCACTGCCTCCTTGGCAACCCCTGCACTGCGGGACTGTCTCTGTATCACTACAGCCCCGTCCCCCAGCACTTGTCTGCACTTACCTTGCACTTGCCACCAGCTGGCCCTATTTATTTATTATTTTATTTCTATTCTACTTATTTGTACTGCACTCCCCCCTCTCCCTTCCCCTTGCACTTTTTCCCTTCCCCCTACCCCTGCACTTGCGCGGTCTGAATGACACCTGGCCTAGTAGGATTGTTGTCTGTCTTCCCCTTGTTCCCCCCTCCCTGCCTCGTTGCGCCTTGAAACACTTGTGTATAGGCACGTTACAAATGCCATATCATATCATATCATATCATATATTTACTTTCATAATATACCAAGCTGCTGAACAACACACACAGTGAAAGTGATGGCATGCTAAATAACAATAGCAAAAAGCTTATCCATACATATGATCAATGAAAAAAACCTTGCTTAAGAGAGAGTTAAGGTCATCAGATTTAATGCAACAAAACTCCTGAAATTCATCAATCGCATTTCGAGTAAGTCCACCTTAACTATGCCCCCTCTGTTGTGCCACATATGACCACAATGATGACATCACAGATGGCACCACTGATGACATTGTTAATTAAATCATACATGACATCAGCAATGAGATAAAAAATTACATCAAATGTGACATTACTGATTAAATAAATTAAATAATACCTTTTTATTTTATTACACTTAACATCAATACCAACATCACATGGAACAATACACTGATACAGAAGTATGATACGACATTGTGTGGCAAATTCATCTTTCTATAATCATAAAAGTGAACATTTGTGGGTGTGTGGCTGGGTGTGTGGCTTGGGGAAGTGTTGTTCCTTATACAATTCCACCAAATTTTGAAAAGTTACTGTTATGGATGACTTCATGAGGCAGCTCAGGTAACGTAGAAAATTTCCTTTATTAAGTTACTTCAGTTACAGCTTAATGAAGCAGGAACTAGGACAAGGAGCAGAGAGAGAAATCAAACAATGGCTCCCACCACTAGGCTCACAGGCTTCAACTGCCATGGTTGGAACACTCACACACAGGACAACATTCAGTCACTGACATCATTCAACCCTGCACACACTCAGAACAAAACAAACATACAGTTACCTGTTAGGACCCTCTGGGCAACATTGGCTACATGACATTTGGACACCCCACCCCGTTCCCCGGATTTCAGCAAAAGTCAAAATGTGTTTGTGGGTTTTTTGTTTGGCAAAGCATTGTTCCTCATATAATTACACACTGTTCCACAAATCCGCACCAAATTCTGCATAGTTACCCGTATGGGCCATCTGGAAATTACTGACTACATGACATTTGGACACTCCACATCTTTCCCTGGATTCTAGCAAAACTCTATTGCTTTGTGGCTTGACAAACCTTTGTCCTTTATACATTTCCACACTGTTTCACCAATCTGCACCAAATTGTGCATAGTTACCTGTTGAGACCCTCTGGACATTAGTGGCTACATTTCGTTTGGACACCTCACCTTTTTCCCTGGATTCCAGCACCTTCACACATGAAATCGGCGAAACATCTATGTGGTTTAATGCACGGTTTCTCTGATATTTGCACCGGAATGCACCACAACAAACTGCACCACATAAGGGTGAAGCAACAGGTGGGGAGAGAGCACTGTAGGTCCCAGTATGCAGCAGCACACCAACTCTGGCCTCTCCCAACATCTGCTCCTGGGTATATCAGCCAGTCATGCAAGCCCATTCTCAGTGCAGTTTACTTCAGAATGCAAAGCACATCAAACGATAAGCAAATCAGAACAGCGACATACAGGATCATTGATTTTCGACAATTGATGAGAGTGTAGTCATGTCTATCCACAGAAGCCGTTCTCACAACGGTTTCTTTTTGCTAGTTTTTAATAATTATGAAATATGTAACATTATGCAAGTGGATTGAATGTATTGTATTACTAAACAATTACAATACTTTATTGCAGGGGAAGTACTTGATTCTGCTAATTCTAGTTCAGCTATTTCAAACAAAACATAATATATGTTATATTACATTATTGTACATTTGTACAGCCCCTTTTATACCATTGGTATGATCTCAAAGCGCTGTGGGTTGAACGCCCTTGGGGACCGTAGTCCAGGTCATTGGAGAGAGTAGGGTAGTATATAGTGCTTGGATGCACACAGTATGTTTGCAGCCAGTGCGGTTTGAGGTTGTGAGTGGTTGCATTCTAATGCTATGTGCGGTGCAGTGGTTGTGAGAGATCATTGGAATGTGTTTAGCAAGGTAGTTGGCCTTCGAGCCTGCATTCTGGCGGCATTGGAGCCTGTGTATGAGATTATGTGTGCAGCCAGGCTGATTTTTCTGTGGTGTATAACTGCATTCTAAAGAGTGTTTAGGTGTTCATGGGGTACTGTAGGTAGGCTGAATTGATTGAGTGGTATAGCTGTGTTCTATTGTTTGTTGGTGTAAAGGAGAGAATGAGACTATTGGTATGAGTGAGTGTCTGTGCTTAATGGTGAGAAACCCTTATTCCTGGTTACTTTCCAGACCCCGCTGAGCTGACCGTGTCTGCCCTGGTGGTTCGGTAAGTGGGTCTCCGAGAGAAATTCCCTGAATAGTACGGAGTATATTGTGATTGCCCGGTTAGAGGGTCCTTGTTTCTGAAGCTCAGTTGTAAGTGCCAGAGGGGCCATTTTCTGGGTCCCTGGTCATTGTTTATAGCGGTCAGAAGGGTATTCCTGACAAATGTATGGCTTGAATTTTAGAATTATATTACATCAACATTGTCCCTTCTGAGAGCAGGTGCTAGAGAGCTGACTGGTTGGAGGTCGTAGTGCATATTCTCAGGAGATAAGAGCAATAACTGTAATAACATTACATGAACACAATCTTTTCTAAAAGAAAGTATGTGCCCGTGTGCTTTGGGATAATATATAAAATAAGAAATCAAAGTTTGGTTAATGTGAAAAAAATCAGTTACTTATGCTACATAATTGTATACCAATTGTTACATTTACAGAAACAAGGGCAGACTACATTGAACTGTGTAAGTATGAAATATATACACCTATGTTATGTTAAAAAACAGAGTTGTCATATTTTAAAATGTAATTAATCAAACCAGTAACATCAGTGATGTCATGCATGGTGTAATGAGTAATGAGTGACGCCATCAGCGATGTCATCAGTGATGTCATGTATGATGTAATTAGTGATGTCACCAGTGATGTCATATGCAATGTCATCATTGTGGTCATACGCTGCACAACAAGGGGCGCATGTGTAAGTGGTTTCAACCCAGCACTCCACCTAAGTCAATGCCTAGCGTGTGATGCCCAGCTGGAACCCTTAATTATATATTTTTATGTCTAAAGTTCTTTTATTTCTGAATGATGTACCCTTATATCACGCCCCTCTCTTTGAATCCCCCCCGGTCTCACTGAACCAAGAAGTAGGTTGTTTTTCAAAGTTAAAAGATTTATTTGATTGATTTGAACAAGATATATATCACACTTTTATAAATTTGAACAATATCTAGATATCACACTGTTAATATTTATACAATGATCACCAATGGTTGATATTACAATCAACAATCTCTTTAATCAATAGCAGTATGGATGAGAAGAATAATGAAGCATAGAATAAAACTGTGTGTGGGTTCAATGAAATGCAATGATAGGAAATTAATCCAGCACAGAAATAATACTTATGTGTGCTCAATCAAATGCAATGTAATCACTCAGAAGGTGCACATGTCTACAGAAGCACAAAAGCACACATACACTAGCAAGCAAACACATGCTGCACATGGCACAAAGAGATGGCAAACGGTGGTGTTGAATAATAAAATATAACAGTATTGATGGAAAACTTTACACAATGATGTAAACAGAATAATGGTCCTTAACAAAAGAAGAAAAAAAGGAAACTATATTCAAGAGTCAGTGGGCTAGTCCAAGCTTTCTCATACAATTCCTCAGCTAATGCTGATTCACCATCCACATCTTCCTCTTGCAGGTGGTCCTTTGTTGTTTCCTGAAGGGCTTGCAGGACCTCCCTCATCCTACACTCAATCCCATCCGCTGCCCTGCAAAAAAACCTTGAGGATGGCAGCCCAAGTCCTCACCAACCTCGCCTTACCTTCGAACCTGGCCCTGGAAATTGCCACATCATGTGCCTGCTGCCTCTCTTCATCTTGTTACCTCACAAACCCAAAATGTGATAAAAACATTGCCTGCAGTTACTGTCGTGCTTCCAGTCTAACCTGCACCATCAGTGCACCACCTTGCCTCTTCCTGCTGGCAATGCCATCCAGGATTTTCCTCCTCAACATCATCTCCTGCTGCTTGTCACAAGAGGTTGTGCCGTCCACCATGGAGCAGTCAGCACAACCTATTGTCCCAAGGCCATCTGCTACAGCACTACCCACCTTCATGATGACTCCACCCAGACAGAGGACGCACTTCCGGCTGATGTGGCCATCAGGGATGCAGTGCTGCTGCTGCAATTGGTGGCTTGTGGCAGCAGGCATCTATGTGTGATGCTATGGAAGCAACTCATGAGATTCTGGTAGAGTGCCACAGATTGATGGGCCACCTTTTGTCCCAAATGACAGGCCACAGCAATGGTCCCCTTCTCCTCCTCATCTGTGCCCGAGTCAGCCTTAACTGAGGCTTCAATGACAGTTACCACCATTGCCTCCTGTTCCCTTATCCCGCCATTGGGCAATCTTGAAGTGCCTCTGTCATTGGTGGAGGTGGAATTCCGTACCATGGCAGATGAGGTGGTCACCGAGCCTGCCCAGGAACATACAGGGGTACAGGATACAGGTAAACACCAGCCTCTTGATGGCAGTGCATGTGCTGTACTCCCCCAACATAGACTGTTATCCAGTCGGAAGAAGAACCTGCGCCACAGACACATTGCCAGGCAGCAGGAAATGATGTCATTGAGGAGGCTGGAAACAAAATAGATTGAGAAATGTTGTAAGGATACTACCATGATACAACTCCATTCCCGAATATATGTTAAAACACGTGTTAGGCCGGTAACTCGTTTTTTACACTATTGTTTAGTAACTATTTAGAAACAGAGAGCAGAGGAGAAAGTATAAAGTTGGATATAAAGAATAATGGATGCCAACTTTGTAGATATTGAGCATATAGAGACATTGGAGCATTTATATATAAAATGTACAGTGCTTAAACATTGAAGGATTGGATATTTTATATGTTTTGTACATTTGGAGTGTGAATGTAATAATACTAATTTGCAGCATTTTTTTAGAAGAATGTAAGAACAAAGTTAATGTACATTGAATGAATTGAGGTAAATAATGAAACAATATTTATCGATGTGATACTATTCATGTGCAAATGTTATGAAATGTATTGGTAAGGGGAATTTGTCTAAATTATGAGATTATATATAGATGTAAATATGGTATGATGTGATTTTATGAAAGATATTGATAATGAGATAGTATGAACATTATGTGTAAAGGGTTAATTTAAACTATGAACACAAGTGAAAAATTGACGAACAATGGAATGTGCAATAATGTTAATGGAACAGTGATTTAATGTGAGCTACATATCAATTTTATTTTAAAAGGTATGAGCTCCTAATGATGGATTAATTCCGAAAAGCTTTGCACTAATTAGTATTACCCAACAGAATTTCATTATTTGGCAATCTGGAGTTAAAATGAAAATGTACAATAATAAGTAAAATTATAGTACTGGGTGCAGGGTTTTTTATGCTTAAAACTGTACTGATTGGTTTGTTTGCAAGCCTTACCTGATGGTAAGCCCGCTCACGCTATTGCGCAACCCTACCGCCACTTGTTTTTTTTTTCAGGACCTCATGGAAAGGGAGAAGGGACTACACATAGTCCCTTCCCCCTTTATGACGGCCATTTTCTATTGCTGCTACAGAAAGAGAAAATAAACTACGTTTTTCTATGCATGGCAGACATTTTTTCAACTTTTTTTTTTCCAACTGCAAAACGCAATGTGTCTCGCAGCTGGAAAAAAAACACTATGAAAACCCTGGTCTAATGGGCCTGGGTACTAATGGCAATAAGCCCCTCACTTGCAGCCCATAACTGCATAAGGTAATTTCCCTGGGGGAATTTGTTAGGCCAGGCCTGCACAATGGGACCCAGGGGCATTCCTTATACGGTAATGGCCTGCAGGCTCAGAGCTCATTGCCTGAGTATACATTAAATGCACTTAAAGAGTTATTGAAGTGACAGGGAATTCCCCCATAATGGTTAAAGTAACATCCTACACTGTGATACTTCTATACTAGCCACAGCTTTAGATTAATGTTCAACTTCCTGTTACCCACAAAGTTGTTGGTATATTCACATCATAGTATCACATTACCTTAAGAAAATATGACCTTAATTAGAGTTTTATTAACCAGTACCATACCTTTATATAAGATTCTTTAGTACAAAAAATGTAATGTAGTCCTGATCATTTGATTGTTTTTATATTGGCTTTTCTGAATGTTCCACTATCCCAGGTGTCTGCAACCATGTTTGGGACTACAAAATCTGTCAGCTTTCGTTGTTAAAGGAAACTGTATGGGATCATGAAAGCCATAGCCCAAAAGATCTGGAGAGCCAACTGTTGCTGGTCCATGCAATTGGCCATTATAAGGAAAAGAAAAACACATTGAAATTGAAGAATCACGTCAATTTTTTTGTTTAAACTCAGTATGTTTGCATCAGGAAGTCTTCCCATCCCCCCTCAAGCACTCCCTTGTGCACCCTCTCCTTAAGAAACCCTCTGCCGACCCCTCCTGTCCGGCTAACTATCGCCCAATCTCCATCACTCCCTTCCTGGGCAAGCTCCTGGAGAAACTGGCCATCTCCCAGCTTAACCTCCATGCTGAAGCTGTTGATAGTCTCCATGACCATCAATCTGGCTTCAGAGCGGCCAGAAGCACGGAAACTGCTCTCCTGAACATCCGTGAGGACCTGCTCTTGAACCTCGACTCCAACACTCCGTGTGTTCTCATTCTGCTCGATCTCTCTTCTGCCTTTGACACTGTCAACCATGCCATCCTGCTCAACCGTCTCCGTGATAACCTGGGTATCACTGGTCAGGCTCTGGTGTGGCTGACCTCTTTCCTTTCCAATCGACCCTCCCAGGTCCAACTTGGGTCCTTCCTCTCTGACATCTTTTTCTCCACCTGTGGCGTTCCCCAGGGATCTAATCTCTCTCCCTGGCTGTTCATCCAGTATCTGGCACTCCTTGCCCACCACATCGCCGCCCTCTGCCCCAACTTTCAGTGCTATGCGGACGATACCCAGCTCATTTTTAGGCTACCCTCGGCCTCCTCCTCTCCCTCCCTCATCTCTGACTGTCTGTCTGCTATCCAGGAATGGTGTGCTGCCAATGACCTCTGCCTTAATGCTAGTAAGACTGAGATCCTACTCATCGGCACACCCACTCCCTCCTTCCCTGCAGCTCTCTGGCCGGCCTCTCTTGGCCCTCTTCCTGCTCCTACCTGCAAGGCAAAAAACCTCGGGGTCATCTTCGACTCCACACTCTCCTTCTCTCCTCATATATTTGATGTCTCTAAGAAGTCACATTACCAGCTGCACCTCCTCAGAGGTATTGTTCCCTTCCTCTCCTTCCCCCAGAAGCTCACTGTCTCCCGAGCCCTCGTTCTCTCTAAGCTGGACTACTGTAACAGCCTCTATCTTAATCTGCCTGCCTCCACTCTCCGCCCTCTGCAACTCATCCAGAACAGAACTGCGAGACTTGTCCTTGGCCTCAAGCCCAGTGACCGTATCTCTCCAGGACCGAAATCTCTACACTGGCTCCCAGTGGCTGCGAGGATTAAGTTCAAAACCCTCTGCATTGTCCACAGGGCCTTCTGGGGCCTGGGGCCTAAATACCTTCAACTCTCTCTTCCTAAATATCTTCCTTCCCGAGCCCTACGCTCATCCGTCTCCAACTCCCTCAGGGTCAGCAGCTTCTCGAAGCAATGAGCTGGGGGTAGATCTCTCTCTGCGGCAGGGGCCTCCCTCTGGAACAGCCTTCCTTCCTCCCTGAAACTTGAGGAGAACCATCTCCGGTTCCGGAAGCACCTCAAAACCTTCTTCTTCACTTCTGCTTTCTCTCTCCCTCTCCCCTGCTAAATTCTTCACCAAAACTGCACTGATTCTGCAACTGGGCCACTCTCACCGACCTCGGTCCTGGGCCCAGTCACTCTTCACTTGCACTGCCTCCCTGGCAACCCCTGCACTGCGGGACTGTCTCTGTATCACTACAGCCAACCCCCCCAGCACTTGTCTGCACTTACCTTGCACTTGCCACCAGCTGGCCCTATTTATTTATTATTTTATTTCTATTCTACTTATTTGTACTGCACTCCCCCCCTCCCCCTTCCCCTTGCACTTTTTCCCTTCCCCCTACCCCTGCACTTGCGCGGTCTGAATGACACCTGGCCTAGTAGGATCGTTGTCTGTCTTCCCCTTGTTCCCCCCTCCCTGCCTCGTCGCGCCTTGAAACACTTGTGTATAGGCGCGTTACAAATGCCATATCATATCATATCATATCATATATTTACTTTCATAATATACCAAGCTGCTGAACAACACACACAGTGAAAGTGATGGCATGCTAAATAACAATAGCAAAAAGCTTATCCATACATATGATCAATGAAAAAAACCTTGCTTAAGAGAGAGTTAATTTCATCAGATTTAATGCAACAAAAATCCTGAAATTCATCAATCGCATTTCGAGTAAGTCCACCTTAACTATGCCCCCTCTGTTGTGCCACATATGACCACAATGATGACATCACAGATGGCACCACTGATGACATTGTTAATTAAATCATACATGACATCAGCAATGAGATAAAAAATTACATCAAATGTGACATTACTGATTAAATAAATTAAATAATACCTTTTTTATTTTATTACACTTAACATCAATACCAACATGACATGGAACAATACACTGATACAGAAGTATGATACGACATTGTGTGGCAAATTCATCTTTCTATAATCATAAAAGTGAACATTTGTGGGTGTGTGGCTGGGTGTGTGGCTTGGGGAAGTGTTGTTCCTTATACAATTCCACCAAATTTTGAAAAGTTACTGTTATGGATGACTTCATGAGGCAGCTCAGGTAACGTAGACAACTTCCTTTATTAAGTTACTTCAGTTACATCTTAATGAAGCAGGAACTAGGACAAGGAGCATAGAGAGAAATCAAACAATGGCTCCCACCACTAGGCTCACAGGCTTCAACTGCCATGGTTGGAACACTCACACACAGGACAACATTCAGCCACTGACATCATTCAACCCTGCACACACTCAGAACAAAGCAAACATACAGTTACCTTTTAGGACCCTCTGGGCAATATTGGCTACATGACATTTGGACACCCCACCCCGTTCCCCGGATTTCAGCAAAAGTCAAAATGTGTGGGTTTTTCGTTTGGCAAAGCATTGTTCCTCATATAATTACACACTGTTCCACCTATCTGCACCAAATTCTGCATAGTTCCCCATATGGGCCATCTGGAAATTACTGACTACATGACATTTGGACACTCCACATCTTTCCCTGGATTCTAGCAAAACTCTATTGCTTTGTGGCTTGACAAACCTTTGTCCTTTATACATTTCCACACTGTTTCACCAATCTGCACCAAATTGTGCATAGTTACCTGTTGAGGCCCTCTGGACATTAGTGGCTACATTTCGTTTGGACACCTCACCTTTTTCCCCTGGATTCCAGCACCTTCACACATGAAATCGGCGAAACATCTATGTGGTTTAATGCACGGTTTCTCTGGTATTTGCAATGGAATGCACCACAACAAACTGCACCACATCAAGGTGAAGCAACAGGTAGGGAGAGAGCACAGTAGGTCCCAGTATGCAGCAGCACACCAACTCTGGCCTCTCCCAACATCTGCTCCTGGGTATGTCAGCCAGTCATGCACGCCCATTCTCAGTGCAGTTTACTTCACAATGCAAAGCACATCAAACGATAAGCGAATCAGAACAGCAACATACAGGATCATTGATTTTCGACAATTGATGAGAGTGTAGTCATGTCTATCCACAGAAGCCGTTCTCACAACGGTTTCTTTTTGCTAGTTTTTAATACTTATGAAATATGTAACACTATGCAAGTGGATTGAATGTATTGTATTACTAAACAAGTACAATACTTTATTGCAGAGGAAGTACTTGATTCTGGTAATTCTAGTTCAGCTATTTCGAAAAAAACATAATATATGTTATATTACATTATTGTACATTTGTATAGCCCCTTTTATACCATTGGTATGATCTCAAAGCGCTGTGGGTTGAACGCCCTTGGGGACCGTAGTCCAGGTCATTGGAGAGAGTAGGGTAGTATATAGTGCTTGGATGCACACAGTATGTTTGCAGCCAGTACGGTTTGAGGTTGTGAGTGGTTGCGTTCTAATGCTATGTGCGGTGCAGTGGTTGTGAGAGATCAGTGGAATGTGTTTAGCAAGGTAGTTGGCCTTCGAGCCTGCATTCTGGTGGCATTGGAGCCTGTGTATGAGATTATGTGTGCAGCCAGGCTGATTTTTCTGTGGTGTATAACTGCATTCTAAAGAGTGTTTAGGTGTTCATGGGGTACTGTAGGTAGGCTGAATTGATCGAGGGGTATAGGTGTGCTCTATTGTTTGTTGGTGTAAAGGAGAGAATGAGCATATTGGTATGAGTGAGTGTCTGTGCTTAATGGCGAGAAACCCTTATTACTGGTTACATTCCAGACCCCGCTGAGCTGACCGTGTCTGCCCTGGTGGTTCGGTAAGTGGGTCTCCGAGAGAAATTCCCTGAATAGTACGGAGTATATTGTGATTGCCCGGTTAGAGGGTCCTTGTTTCTGAAGCTCAGTTGTAAGTGCCAGAGGGGCCATTTTCTGGGTCCCTGGTAATTGTTTATAGCGGTCAGAAGGGTATTCCTGACAAATGTATGGCTTGAGTTATAGAATTATATTACATCAACATTGTCCCTTCTGAGAGCAGGTGCTAGAGAGCTGACTGGTTGGAGGTCGTAGTGCATATTCTCAGGAGATAAGAGCAATAACTGTAATAACATTACATGAACACAATCCTTTCTAAAAGAAAGTATGTGCCCGTGTGCTTTGGGATAATATATAATCTAAGAAATCAAAGTTTGGTTAATGTGAAAAAAATCAGTTACTTATGCTACATAATTGTATACCAATTGTTACATTTACAGAAACAAGGGCAGACTACATTGTACTGTGTAAGTATGAAATATATACACCTATGTTGTGTTAAAAAACAGAGTTGTCATATTTTAAAATGTAATTAATCAAACCAGTAACATCAGTGATGCCATGCATGGTGTAATGAGTAATGAGTGACGCCATCAGCGATGTCATCAGTGATGTCATGTATGATGTAATTAGTGATATCACCAGTGATGTCATATGCAATGTCATCATTGTGGTCATACGCTGCACAACAAGGGGCGCATGTGTAAGTGGTTTCAACCCAGCACTCCAACTAAGTCAATGCCTAGCGTGTGATGCCCAGCTGGAACCCTTAATTATATATTTTTATGTCTAAAGTTCTTTTATTTCTGAATGATGTACCCTTATATCATGCCCCTCTCTTTGAATCCCCCCGGTCTCACTGAACCAAGAAGTAGGTTGTTTTTCAAAGTTAAAAGATTTATTTGATGGATTTGAACAAGATATATATCACACTTTTATAAATTTGAACAATATCTAGATATCACACTATTAATATTTATACAATGATCACCAATGGTTGATATTACAATCAACAATCCCTTTAATCAATAGCAGTATGGATGAGAAGAATAATGTAGCATAGAATAAAACTGTGTGTGGGTTCAATGAAATGCAATGATAGGAAATTAATCCAGCACAGAAATAATACTTATGTGTGCTCAATCAAATGCAATGTAATCACTCTTTCCCCCGATACTACTCAATCCCCCCTAATATGCAATATAGAGATGGAAGGAGAGAAAACAGGTTTCAGGAATAAACACTCTACAAATGCAGTTTCAATCCCAATTCCCCCATCAAGCTTAGAGAGAAACAGGAATGATTTCAAAACAGGTCAATTGCTTTTGAATGTGGTTTGGAATGAATGGGAAAAATGCTAAAAATGGATTTAATTCTCTAAATGGGGTTCAAAACTAGTGGGAGTTGCTTTGGATAGTTATACATCGATAGCGGTTTTATGGTCGTTTGAAAGTTGAGGATGTTAGCTTCAATTTGACACTTAAATTTTGTTTCTAGCATGTACGGGCCAGATGTTATGAAGGTTTTAGTAGAGGTCGATTTTTTTTTTTAAAGTCAAGATTTTCAATGAAAGATGCGCTTTTGACTATTACAAACAATAATTTTCTTGGCACTAAGGAGGCTATGAAGATGCAAGATACCCAACGGTACAGCGACCAGAACAGGGTGCCTCCGCTCTGACTTTTGCCCGCCAAGACACTTGTCTTTCTTCAGTAATATATTAGCGCAAAGATGATATTATCACTACAATTAACAAAGGACTATATGGATGAGGGAAAGATTCAGAACAGAAAAAAGAGATTCTACAATGCAGTTCTGGATATTTTGGAATGGGTTGAATAGGATTACTTAAGGATAAGAGTTTGGCTATGGACTCACAACTATGGTTTTGGAATAGGCCTGTCAGGATCTGGTCGAAGGTTTTGGACTGGAATTCGGCTAGCCCACCAGACAGGATTCAGGCACCCGGTTCTGCACTCAGCACGGCACTCTGGTCTCTGCACGGCACTCTGGACTGGATCTGACAGGTTGGTTCTGAAGTTTATAGCTATCTGGTTTCAGCTCTGCTCTACTGGTTTTGATCTCTGGGTTCTGGCAAGAGTTCTTGGCAAGAAGCAGAAAACAGCACAGCCAGGCTGTTACATTTTTGATGTGCCCCTTGGAAGTCTGGGGTTAAAATCAGGTTGAAAGATCTTAAAGGCCAAGCTGAGAAAGGTTCAGCTTTGGAATTGGGCCTTCTGCTTTCAGAGTTCTGGAGTCTTGGATATGGGTTCTCCTGCAGAGCGCTTCACCAGTAAATCAGTAGATGGGTGAATGTGTGTGTGTCTGTTGGTCCTAAACAGTCCCTATTTATCTATTTCCCAAAGGGCTGGATAGGCTCATTATACTAAGCCCACCCTCTAGGAATCAGATTGGTCAGAGTATTCCCCCTCTCCTGATTTGAGAAGGAAACCTAGTATCATAGTGATGCTGTAATTTACAATCCAGGGAAAAATCTCCCCTTTGTTTCTACACAGAAAACCTATTTTTCATAGAAAGCATATCTACAATATCACCAACTTGCTAATAATACATATTAACATCACATATTTAATAAAGCATGTATCCGTCCAAGTCCCATCTTTTTGAGACTTTTGGTTCAAAAGGTACAGTTTTTCGCACTTTTGGTTGGTTGCCCAGTGTCAGACCTGTACACATTTTTCCACATACATGTGCATGACATCTGGGCATAATCCTCTATATTTCCATATTCCTAGCATGATCACAATTGCTACAATATCAACATTTTAGTAGTCCGGTCTCTGAATATTGCACAGGGTTCAGAGTCGTATTCAAATTGTGAGCAGCATTTTTATATTAACCACCTATAAAATACAGATTTTTCCAAATTGTTCACAATTTTCTATAAGTCTTTTTCCAAAAAGATATTTCCCTGGAGTTTCAAATACACATATCAGTCTAGCTCTGCCTCCGAGGTTTGGCTGGGCCAAGAGCAACCTGAGCCTCTCTTCCTTAGCAGTTGGTTTCTGTTGATGCCCGAATTTGCATTTCCTTTCAGTCAAGGGAGTCTTTTGTCTCCACTCAGAGCAACAGGCCAAAATCTACTCCCACTTCCAATAACAACTCAATGCCAGTTCCTGAGCAGAGAGCAGGAGGAAGATTCCTTTGTTTGGGAGCAGCTGTGGAATGTCTTTGAAGTACAGTGTGGCTGACATTAGTTCACTTTAAAACACTGTTTAAAAATGGGCTGTTCTAAAATACAATTTACATTTTCTACAAATATACACACAAATCTCTTCATTCCAGTCTTTTTAAAGCATAGAAATTGAATTGTAGCAACCCATATTGCTTTTGATGTCAAGTCTCTTCTTTTCTACAATTTGATTTTAAGGCACAAGTTTTAAAGTGACAGTATAAGTAATGACAGCTAGGACACAGACGAGTACTGCCCCATTTCTGACATATTTTTCCCAGATAAGCACCATTTGAATGTGGATTTTTTTCATGATGAAAGGTGTTTCTCTTGACATTGTGCTTATGGGGATTCCTTAAATAAGGTGATGGTGAACACCCCACTATGCTGCTTGGGAGCCATGATTTTGCAAATTTAACAGCCAAGGAAAAACGGATTTTAGACATGTCTGGGTTTCCCTGGGGATGTAGCACTGCCTTTTCAAGCAGTTCTATTTTACTCTGTGGGCAGCCCAATGATAGGTTTTGGCAGCATGGTCTCCTGTTTTACCACTGACATAGGCAAAAATAAATTTGGCAGCCTATATTCAGGTTTCCCTGCGCACTTCTCACAGATATAGTTTTGCGCATATAAGGCTTTTCCAGCGGCCATTCTGTTGTTTTTGATGAAAACAGCACACACTGATGTTGCAGGGCATAGACTAGTGTGTCAGAACATCCCGCACATGGTTAAGGTGGACTTCCTCAAAATGCGATTGCTGAATTTCAGGGGATTTACTGTGTTAAATCTGATCACCTGAACTCTCTCTTAACCAAGGAATTTTTCACTGAATCTCAAAGGTTTTGTTTCTGTGTATTTTCATGTTAAAACTGGTCATATTGACTATCTCCCAACTAAAGTCTTTTCATTGAATTCATAGTTTCTTCGGGGGCCACTAGCCATGGCCTTTCCATCCGTGGACAATGTACATGTTACATCAACAGGTTTCTTTGGAGCCCACTAGCTGTGGCCTCTGAACATGTTGCACCAACAGGTTTTTTTGTGGCTGACTAGCCATGACCTTCGGCACAAAGACACATTGACCCCTGCCAAGAAGATATGATCACTGCAGGTGTAAAATAACTTTTTTTATTACACTCTCTCCCCATTCCCACGGGATTCCCCAGATAATCTGCCAATAGTGGCAACAAACTACACATACAGCGGCATTGAACTATCCATACCCCTGGGATTCCCCCGGTATTCCCCCGATAATGCTCAAGTATTGAAAACTCTTCTCTGTCCTCACAGACATTCACCAAATGCCCCCTCTTCTTTCTATGGTCCCCCTAGTTTACTCAATTGCTTTTTTCTCCCTCGCCCTCTCCTGGCCATTACCCCTGTCACTGTTTGGTTAATGTCATGCATTTTCTTCTCTGAGATGGACTTCATTGAAATATGAGTCCTGAATTTCAGGGATTTTGTTGCATTAAATCTGATCACCTTAACTCTTTCTCAACAAATTGTTTTTCCATAAATATCAAGGAGTTTGCTATATCTTAGTTCCCTTGTGACTAACTTGTCATGGCCTTCTGCTGTGACCACTGAACATGTTGTACCAATAGTTTTCTTTTTTCGGCCCACTAGCCATGGCCTTCATCCTTGGGCGGTTGCCATTGACGACCATTTTGCATATTTTCTTGAGATCTCACTAGCTATGGCCTTCTCCCATGGCCCCTGTACATGGTAAACCAATATCTTTCTTTTGGGCCAACTAGCCATGGCCACTCACCATGCCACACCATTAATTTGTATTTTATTGAGTGTCTAAAACCAAAGCGTTGTACATAGGATATGGAACAGTACAATATAAATGTATAAACAATCAAATCCAGAAAAGAATCACTCAAGAATGCTGAAGTAGGTAAGATTTCAGGGAACCATGAAACAGAGAAAAGACAGAGATGGAGCGAACAGAAAGAGGAAGAGCGGTCCAGTGAATTTCTTACCAAACACCTATTGCCCCAGTGTCCAGTAGGTGTATGCACTGTAGATGTTATACTGTTTTTCTAATTCCTTATTCCTGTGATAATTTCACAGTAATCATTTCCAATAACAGAAATTCCGGTATAGTGGTGGTTCGCCGATTCCTGTGATAGCGGGAAAGATTGCTCAGTCTTAAAAAATCTACACATCCTCACAGGCACTCAACATGTGTCCTCCTTCTTCTTTCCAGGTTTCCCGACTCCACCTAATTCCTTCTTCCCTCACTAACCCTCTCCCATTTCCCCCTATCGCTCATAGATTTGTGTAATGTACATTTATTTCTGAGCGCGTCTTGCGACTTTGCTGCTGTATGTGATATTCACGTAGTCTTCCCCTGATAAACAGAACATTTTCTATCTGTAACTGGCTGCCCAAAACACCCCCAAATCCTCACCTTTGCATGGTGTATCATTTTCCAATCCTGACTTCTAGCCTGAGGTAATTGCTATTGCTACTGCTATTTATATAGTGCCTATGGCCAGGCCATCTAAATGTTGTTCAGTGTTCCTGTAGGAGTGACTACAGAAACAGAAGGGTTTTGAGTCTCTATCTGATGTTGAGAATGTCATTATTAGACTCTGTAAGGTCATGGGGGTGTTCACTCCAAAATTTGGACCAATCTTCCCAGTGGTTTTCGAGCTACAGCTGTTCAAAAACTACACTTTTTCTCTATGGGAAGATTAATAGGCTGAAAACTGTGAAACTCTGGTGTTTTGTTTTCTTAATAACATTTTCATTTGATAACTCATTGTTCCCAACATTTACAGTTTGGGGAAACCCTTTACAAATATTGTGTTTTGAAAATGTCATCCAAATTCATACCGCAAATCAAATGTTATTAGCAATAGAAGTCAGGGAAATAAATGGCAGTTATTTCATTTCTGAAAATCCTCTCACCCTCTCACCCCCTTCTCCGTCAAATATTTTAACAACTACTGGATGGAATAACCCCAGACCCCTCTCGGAATCCGAGTCAATGCTTCGTGCCAATTTGTTTTGTACCTGGTCCAATGGCATGCTGCAGTTTTTACTGTGGCTCTGCAGACATGTTGACCATTTTCCATGGGGAAATGAATGAGAATAGGTTGAAAACAAAGTTTCTGTGCTCTCTTTGTAACTTTTTCATTTTTTAACAAATCTTTCCCAAAATGTCCAGTCTGGGTGGGGCACCTGTGACAAACTTTTCTTTAGAAAATATCAGCCAAATCCATCATACAAGTCAAAAGCTATAAGCAATTCAATATTAGGTTTTCCTATGGAACCTCTTACTCACCTTAACTAAAGTGTGGTGACTGCTGCACTATAGTGAACCCCTAGTGTCAAGTGTCTACGTATGGGGAGGAAGTGGCAAAGTACTCAGCATAGAAGCAAGACGACATGGAGCAATATGGGTTTGATCACCCGGGGCCGTGCTTAGAATCCACTGGGTATTGAGTGCGTTATAAATAACATATAAATAGCATATCATATCAATTTACGAATTACGCTGATGACACTCCGTTAATCTTCACATTAGAAGGTGACTATCTTAAAGATAGCAATAAAATAGCAGAAGTTTACAACATCATCGACCAGTGGATGAAACACCACTGGATGGGCCTAAATAACACCAAAATTGAGTTGATGATTTTTGGAACACACCAGGCTAGAGCTAAACTAGGCAATGAATACAAAGCATTTGCCATTAAAGAGGCACCCATTCCAGTAACAACCCAAGTTAAAACTCTTGGGATGATGGTCGAAGCCTCAGTGGGGTCAGAGGTACAGGGTAATATCTCCACAAGATCAATTCCTACTACTTGCGCCTACTGAGAACAATTAGACCATTCCTGAATGAGGAAAATACAGCCACCATCGCCAGGGCTATAATCCTGTCATGACTGGATTATGGTAACACCATGTTGCTCAGAGCTTCTAAGAAGGAAATCGAGAGATGCCAAATAATGTAAAATGACGCGGTTCGTATAGTAAAGGGGATCAAGAACCGTGAGCATGTAATTGTAGGAAGGAAATCCTTACAGTGGCTGAAAATTGAGGACAGAATCAAATTTAAGTCAATGACAATAGTTCACAGATGTCTATTTTGAGCCGCACCCAATTATTTAAAGAAAAAATTCTCCAGGTACACCCCCAGGCGTCTGCTAAGAACCGCTCATCAGGGCTGGTTTAAGGTGCTGCATTTTAACCGGGTTATAGGATCCGCTAGATCGTTCTCGGTGCAAGCCACCACATATTGGAACAAGCTGCTCTCCACCCTTCGGCTGGAAGAAAACTACCAGACATTCATGAAATTATTGAGAACGCACTTGTTTCAATAAGTAATGTCTCCTGACATCTGAGTTTTGCTAGCTACCTGCTCTTTGTGTCATAATTTGTCTGTCTGTTTGTTATTTGTTCCTGTGCCCTGATGCTCGTGGGCTTCCAGCGCAATATAAGTATAAAAACATAACATAACATAACATAAAGTAACATAACATAACAAGATCCTCATTAATTTTGAAAGAAATGTTTCTCTGGGTGGGACCCAACTTTCATATGTTTTCCCGATCCTGTGATTGACTTTGAAGTGTGCCATGGGTCAGGTCAGCCATTACTTAAATAATACAATTGAGCCCACGTCTGTTTCCCCGCCCCATTTGTAACTTAGCATTGCATTCTTTTAATTGTGCATGGTTTAACTTAGGTATTTAATTCTTTGCAGGCTTATTTTTGATTTCTTGGTTTGGTTAATTATTTTAGTTTGTTCCATGTTTTATTGGCTGCTTGTTTTATTAAGCACTCACACCAAGCACTGGCCAGATGCCTGCTTGCTCTCTGTAGCAGAAAGCATATTGTCTTCCTCTGTATAATCGTTGGGAAGTGCCTTGTTGTTATAGGTCCTTTTTGTAATAGGAAACTATTTACATTTTACCTCATTCGACTATGCTCCTCTGTGCTACATTCAAGCACCACTTTCAACATCTTGCTTATCTTCCTTTCCACACCATAGGCCCACATGTCCTCACTCCTGCAATAGCGATAGCACGTCGCTCCTCATCCTGGATTTCTTACTTACATGTCTTGCTTCATGATCTTCGCTCTAGGTGCTTCACCCAGGATTGTGGCAGCTCTATAAGCATCTTATGCCTTTCTTACTGTTGACAACTGCATTTGAATGCATCGGCCAGTCACTATCTCATGGGTGGACATGCAGTGGTCTTTACTAGGTTGTGTTCATGACTGGAACAGTGCCAGGGGTAGGCAGTATACCCAATTCTTCTTTAGGGTATTGCATAGTTTAGAAAGTCTACTCTTGAGCAGCCCGTTTATTTTCTCGGCCCATCTGTTCGCTTGTGGGTGGTAAATGGAGCACATCTTGTGTTTGATCCCTAATAAAGTAGTTATCTATTTGAATAGTTCATTGAATAAATAATTCCATTGTCTTATTGGAGGACATCGCACACTCCCCATCAGGGGAAAACCGCTCTGACAAGACATTTTGCAGCACACTTGGCATCAGCATTTGCACAGGGGCCCGCTTCGACCCACTGTGAAAATGGACACACAACCACAATCAGATATTGTATGATATTATATGATATTTTATTTGTATCGCACTCATACACAAGTGTTTCAGAGCGTGACTAGGCAAGGGAGGGGAACAGGGGAGAACACAACACAACAACAACGATCTTACTAGGCCCAGTGACATTGAGAATGTGCACGTGCATGGGAAAGGGAAAAAGTGCATGGAAGGGGGCGAGTGGAAAGTGCTGAGCAGAGGAGAGCAGATAAATTATAAAGATAAATAGAATATTGGGGCAATAAACAGTGGTAGTGCAGCCAGCAAGTGGCAAGGGCTGTGTTTAAGGCAGCAGACTGGGTAAGTCCGATAAGTGCAGAAAAAGAAAAATGGGGGGGCTGTAAGGGTACAGATACAGTCCCCAGTGCAACGAGTGGCCAAGAGGCAGTGCAGGAGGGTGGCAGGGTGAGCAGTCACCTGGGCCCAGAGGACAGAGGGTGGCCAGGTGCACAGTGCCAAGAGAGCGCAGATCAGCAGGGGAGAGGAGGAGCGAAGGCGGAAGCAAAGAGGATGGTCTTGAGGTTCTTCCGGATCCGGAGATTGTTCTCCTCAAGTTTTAGATTGGCAGGGAGGCTGTTCCAGAGGGAGGACCCAGCCGAAGATAGAGATCTACCCTCAGCTGGATCTTTGAAAATCAAATGTCCCGGAAGGAGTTAGAGGTAGAGGAGCGAAGAGCTCGAGAGGGGAGGTATTTGCGGAGGGATAGCTGAAAGTATTTTGGACCCTGGCCCCAGAAAGCCTTGTGGACAATGCAGAGGGTTTTAAATTTAATCCATTCATCCACCGGTAGCCAATGGAGAGATTGCAGGGCTAGAGAGATATGATCCCAGGGCTTGAGGATAAGGACAAGTCTCGCAGTCCTGTTCTGGTTAAGTAGCAGGGGGCGGATTGTAGAGGCAGGTAGATTTAGAAAAAGGCTGTTACAATAGACCAACCTAGAGAGAACCAGAGCTTGGGAGACAGTGAGCTTCTGATAGAAGGAGAGGAAAGGCAGAGTACCTCTGAGGAGGTGCAGTAGGAAGTTTGACTTTTTAGAGACCTCAGAGATATGGGAGGAGAATGAAAGTTTGGAGTCAAAGATGACCCGAGGTAGGGGCATGAGGGGGCCAAGCAAGTTCAGCCAGAGGGTGAGGGAGAAGGATGGAGATAGTGTGCCGATGAGGAGGATCTCAGTCTTTCTGGCATTCAGACAAAGATCATTGGCGGCACACCAATCTTGAATGGCAGTAAGGCAGTCAGAGATGAGAGAGGGAGAGGAGGTGGCCGAGGGCAGCCAGAAAATAGGTTGAGTGTCATCAGCATAGCACTGGAAATTTGAGCAGAAAATGGCAATGCAGGGGACGGGAGTTACCAGGTATTGGTTGAAGAGCCAGGATAAGAGGTTAGATCCCTGGGGAACCCCACAAGTAGAGAGGAAGATAGATGATAGGAAGGGCCCCAGTTGGACCTGGGAGGGTCGATCAGAGAGGAAAGAGGTCAGCCAGGCCAGAGCCTGATCAGTGATGCACCTTTCTCCCATGTCTGCATAGTCAATGTGCAGCTCACAGAATGTTCTTCTTAGTGTCCTCAGGTACATTCATGTATTGAACACTTGACATGTTCTACATTGGACCACCATTTGTGTTAAGTCTTCCTGCAAATTTAGTATGAACCAATCTACCTGAACGTCTACAGAGATATGTGTTGCTTAGTACTATGAGATGGAAACTGTAAATGTTCAAATACTGTATAGAGTAATTGAACAGGCATGACTACTTTCCCTGTTGTTTGCTGTCTCCAGAGGAGATCTGTGGATGATTGAACACCCCCCCCCCTTTTGAACCATAGATCCTGTTCCTCTGCCGGTGTCCTGCACTGTAATTGAATAATTTGTGCTATAGGGAGGGCTGTATATGCATCTGTTGTTGGGCCTACAGTGGATGGTGCTAAGACACATTCTGCTACCATGGGTATTGGGAGGTATGCTGCTTCCTTCGCCGACGCATCGGCGGCAGCATTTCACAACAATATTTAGTTGGTGTTTTGGGTGTGTGCTATGCATCTGACTGCTGCCTTTACAGAAGGCTCTGCGAGGGCCAAAATCAATGCATTCAATAGATCCACGTGTTGCACTGGGGAACCATCCATTTTTCTGAACCCCCTGCTTCTCCACTGGGACAGACCTGCATGCACCGTTGTGGTGACATAGCAGAGCCTGAATAGATTGTCGCACAACACCTTTTGATGCCCGCAGGGCCTCTATCAGTTCTGCTGCCTATGAAGAACGATATCAGGGTAATCTTTTCAGTATGAGTGTTTCGTATTCCTCCTCTTCTAGACGCACTACTGTTGTCTCAACATGTTTTTCACCTGTGTCCTGGTCTATTGATGCTGACCCATCAATGAAAAATACTTCTCCTTCTGCTAAGGTGCTGCATTTGGCTTTAGGGTTGTCATCACCTTGCCCTTCATATGTCGCACAGTCGTGTTTTTGCATGTCCTCGGCAGTGCATGGCTCTGTGAGGAATGTGGCAGGATTTACTTTTCTGCACTGCACCACATGCATATGGAGCCTGGGCAATATTATTTTGGAAGTGAATTCTCTCTGTGTAAGGAACGTAGATTTGTATCTCTAATATTGCAAACAGTGAATTTTCGACATACAATGTTACTGAGTACCCCATAACAATTGTTCAACTCTTTTCAATGGTGCACGCTGCAACAGCAAGGGCTTGTTCGCAAGCGAATTGTCCCTGCATGACCGAATCCAGTGTGCCGCTGTAGTAAACTGAAGGCTTGTGGCCCAGGGAGGCCTTCTGTGCAAGCAGTGTAAAATCCATGCTATAGAGTGTTTACAAAGGCCCAATAATTTCTGCATGTTTTTCACGGTGGCATGCATCATAGCTGCTCTGTCTGGGATTATTCTCTTGTGGTCTTTGGAGCTGAGTTCCCTCAAGTAGAGTACCTCCAGTAAACAGTATTGGAGCTTTTTCCTATCCACGTTGTACCCTTTCTGTGCTAGCATCTGGAGTAGGGCGATAGAGTCCCTTCAACAGCTTTACTCATTATCGCTGCAGACCAGTAGGTCATCTACATATCGTGATGGGAACCTGAATGTTACCCAGATTTTCATGTAGTAGTCTATTGAACATACTGGGGCTATCACAGTACCCCTGGTGCAAGCGACAGTGTTCTTAGCGCTTTTCTCCAAGGGTTACGGCTGTAAGATACTGTGATTCTAGGTCAAGGGGCACTGAGAAGAATGCATTCTTCCGGTCTATCACAGTGCAATGGGTGGCCTGCTTGGGAATTATGCACAAAATTGAGGCAGGGTTAGGGACAAGAGGAAACGCTTTCTGTACAATGTAATTAAAGGTGGATAGATCCTGGATAATCCTCCAACTGCCCTTTTGTCATCAGATAGATAGTCGTGTTGCATGGTGAGGTAGAAGGTTCTATAATCCTGTTCTGTAATAGGGCCTGCAATGTCTCCTGAATTCCCTCCTCTGCTTCTCTGGACGGGGGTATTGCTTCACTCTGGGGAGTTTGCGCCTGGTTTTAGTGTTATCTTTACTCGTGTTACTTCCTTTAACATTCCTACATCATGCTAATTTTCAGTCCACAAGTGTGGTGGGATGTACTGCAAATCACTCTCGCAGAAAGTGGATGGCCCGCTAACAATAGCCATGAGAGGACTCTGTACCGTTTGGTATTGCACCATTATGTCACAATGGATACACATTTCAAGCACTATCTCCCTGTCATTATTCTCATCCTCAAAAAGTTCCTTGTCTGGCAGTTCTCGAAGAGGTACATTGGGGTCAATGCACAGCACTGTACACCATTGGCACCCATGGGGGTCAGTTCCCCACATTACAATTCTCTTGGTGGACACCTGCAAACCATCTAGGTCTAATGACAAGATGGAGCCACCAACCACATTGGGGAGTGCTTGAGGTCGGAAAATGAAATCTGCAGTTACTCTATACTCCTTCCTTGTAATCTGGGGTACAGCTCAGGCAAGCACTCTAATGCCATAAACAAGCATGTCCGTTTTTATAGGTATTCCCCTCACTACCATTTCACTAGCCACGGCATGTATCACTAGCATTGCTCAGAGGGAGTACATTCCAGCAGTGGCACAAACAATCCCTCTTTCTTTGAATGATATTGTCATATTCAGTTTGCTAAGCAGGTTCCTTCCCAGTAAATTGATTGGGGAGCTTTGAAAGTATACAAGGGCAACTCGTACAACATTCCCTCCTATCTTGACATCTAAATCTTCCGTGTATGGAACTGTTACTATAGCCCCAGAGAATCCCTGCGTGTCGAGAGTTTTTCCTGATAGCAGGAAGTCACCTTCAATTATGCATGACTTCTGCGGTCCCGAATCCACCATGAAGATCAATTGCTTATTTCCTATCTCTGCCCCCACCAGTTGTTCCCCTTCTGGATGTAAGGTCATTGACAGTACTGGACACGCAAGTCCTCTCTGTGGGCTGTCCTAGTTGGGATAGATGTCCATCCCTGGGAAAGAGAAAGGGTTCCCCCTACCACTGTAGCCCCCTGGTATGGGGCTGTTGTTCCGTTGGGTGCAGTCGTGAACGAGTGTCTATTTTCTGGAGGTAGTTGGTTGGGGTGGTGCTGCTGGTCTGGGGGTGATATGGGGCTGGGATTTGTGGAGGTAACTGCATGTGGGCCTGATGTATTTCGGGCGATATTAATGACATCCCCTGGACGGGGCCTTGTGGGCTTCCAGGGCAGGGGTACCCATAGGGTTGTCAATTGTAGTTGTAATTTCCCCTGTCTGCTACAGCACTCTCTTGAAAAATGACTCCACCTCCTGAATGACCAGCACTGTGTTGGCCCACCACCCCTTGGTCCTTGCCTACCAAATGCCCCTCCCCTCTGCCCTCAAAACCCACCTTGTCCTTGTTGTGGCTCTCCTTGCCACTGGGGCCCTGAAAAGTGTTGTTTTCCTCCCGTATATCCCTGCCTGTTATCTGCCCATACCGCTGCCATCCTCACCTGTGTTGCGATGGAGGCACACCCTTCCTCTCCCATCTGTTCTGGGGCAGGACTGCTGATACCGCTGCTACTTTTACTAGTTTATTTTGAACTAGTTTCACTTCCTTGATCTGTCTCCTTTGAACAGTTTATTTTGTGCACTCTTTGATCCTCCTACAAATGGAGCACTATGATGCTTTGAAACTCAGGCCATCCCTGGGCTTCCACCCCCACTATTTTATCAAGCGCCGTCTGCACTTCCTTCGGCAGCCCTCTCTTTACAATGAAATAAAACAGGGACATGGATTGGTGCCAGACGCTGACCGTTTCTGCTCTCCACATCTCTTGGACCCTAAAAATGTACTGTGCGGAGTCTTCCTCATCCCCCAGTGTGCACTGCATTGTAGATTGTAAATCGGGGGTGACCAGGAATGTCCACCGCAGTGCATGCATTTCCCTCCCTCTGATCTTATTGCATCATGCCCCATCATTGGCATCGTTACTTTTCGTTACTCCGGGGTACCCTGCTCTCACCCACACTGGCTCTGCCTGATCTCCCACTGCAGTCAACAAGAGAAAGTGGGGTCACGTGGGAAAAGCCGCTAGAAGAATCAAGCGAGGTAAGTATTATTCAATGCATGAGCACAATGAGGGGATAGGCCAGGGCAAGGATCTCCCACTGCAGTCACTAGCAAACTCTTAATGTCCCCTATAGCTAAGGGTACTCCTGCCATGTTTCTCTCAAAAGTGTAGATCCATTTATCTATTTCCCTGCTCCTGCCGTGAGTTGTGAGAGGGCTTTGTGGAGATTATGCTTGTCCATTTGCACGCAAGGGACATAATGGGGCCATCCCACACCTTTATGCATTAAGGGCATTTGTGATTTCGTCTTTCCTGTCCCACTTCTGACAGCACTTCCCTTCTTCTTTGCCAATGCCATCCTACCAAACCGTTCCCTCAACCTTCAGTCCCATAGGCTTTCTACTCTCGATGTGGCTGTCGGTGCTTGCTCGGCCACTCCCTTGGCTTCCTCTTCGGTATCCTCAAAATCACTCCAGTACTCCTCATCCCCTCACTGTTGTCCCACATTCTCATACACTTGGCTGTCTGTTTCCCCTTCCCGCTCTACATGGACGGCCTGTATGGGGGCACTGTCAATTCTGAACAGGAAGTCACTTGACTTCCATTCATTTCCAGGAGGCAGAGGGGGTGTTCCTGGCTGCAATATCGGCACCTCTGTTGCCCACGCTGTTTCACAAGCTGCTCTTAACCTAGCTAATTCCATACATGTAGTGGCCAGTGCCAATTCAAGGTCTCTCGCACTTACCCAGTATGGGTAGACACCTCAGAGGGTGCAATAAATGATGGGGCGGGGCCGTACTGGGACCGGCCATCATCGCCCCTCCAGACACATAGGTTGGATTAGTGTACCTTTTTGCTGGTTGGGTGTCTAGTGGATAAATCCCCTTCTTTTTCTTCTCCGTCTTCCCACTCTCTCATGTACTGGGATGGTTCTCCCTGTCCGGCGTCACCCCATTCATTTCAGCGGCCACTGTCTCCTCAAACATTCTCAAGAGGTCCAATATCTCTCTTCTATTCTATAATGGTCTCCCCTTATACTTTGCAGTCAAGTATGTGGACATATGGTCCAAGGCACACCTATCGAAGGACCCCCCTCTGGCCAGGAGTGCAGCATCCCGTGTCCCTTAGTCTTGGTGACCCATTGATTGTGGTACTTCTTGATTTTGTCACGGTACAGGGGTAAGGACTTACATATATGATCTAGGGGGGTGTCAGTCCCCATGGCGATAGTCAGTCAGTGTCGTCTCAGCAGTGTTCTCGTACAATTACTCCCCAACAAAGGCCAAAAATGCAATTCCCACAATGTCACCATTAAACACATGCATTCACGTTGTATCTGTATGGTCAGTCAGTATGGTCAAAATATTTACAACAAAAGGATATTTATTTCATTTCTTCCCTTCCCCATAGAGAATTTTCTTTCACTCTCTTCACACTCCTCTTATTCACACCCATACACATACCATGTATGGCCCACCTGGGCCTCCTCCGAACGCATACAAAATACACTAACAAAATAAAGTAAAATAACAAGTTAAATCAACAATCACTACTTTTTTTGAGCTTGCTAATTATGTGAAGCTCCTAAATGTACTCTTGTATGTATCTCCTGCACTGGTCGAGACAGTGCACCATGGTACCACCTTCTCCCCTCACCCAGGGAGGCTTCCGGATTTCCTCTTCCTTATCTTCACTATATCTTAAAAATCAAAAAATTAATAAAGGTGGCCAAAAGAGAACTTTCACAATCACCAAGTCAAACTATTCTTCCGCTTTCCCTCACTGCGTGTTCACCCGTTTCACACTCCTCCATATCCCCACTCGAACATTGTTATTCCTTGAAGGCTATACTCACGTGTTCATGTTCTTCCAAAAGCCTCCATTCATGGGGAATCCACAACAGGCCTGGGCCTCTCCATGAGGCTGTACCCCGATTCAATGAGCAGGCCGGAATTCTGCAAAGACGTCACCCGCAAGAGCCACTGCTACATATGCGTTTGGGGGACTGGTCACCGTACGTGGACACAGCACTTCTGAAAAGAGGCTGCCTGGATACCTCCGCAAGCACGGGAGCGATGGAATCATGTTGGGGGTCACCAAATGAAGGCAAGTCCCTTCTTACGCACACTCCAGAGTAAAGACAACCTGCTAGGGAAATAGGACAAGAGATAGGATTGCAACAATAACGAGGTTTATTTGTACAGAATACAAGTATCAGCAAAGGACTCTGCTGCTTGAGAGTGCTCTAACTAGTACAATTACAAACAATGGCTTATAAACTCAAAATACATCATGCCATACAGTACAATAAGGTGCACTGATTGGAGGCACCCTACACATTGGCTTGCTCCATAGGGGATGCCAAGCAGTAATTGGCTGGCTCTTCCCCATGGGTCTGGATCCACATGGGTCAATTGGGCTCATCCTTGCAGTGAAGGTCGGGGCACACATAAAATACATTGTTCCTATCTAAACTAAACAAGCTAAGTCTGAATATTCACTCTTGGCACAATGTGGCGGGCACCTGGTGCCAGAGGAAATTATGCCAGGGAGAATAGAAGATATAAATACAGTTGTGCTGACCCACACATTCAGGACTTCAATGATACTGCAGTTCCCGCTCTCAAGGTTTCCCCCCTGGGATCCCACCCGGTACCTCATGTTACAGGGGAAGTGTGTTGCTGCTGGGAAGAAATAGAGCCATGCAAGCTTAGATCTTTTTGGACACTTTATGGGGGTTGGGATATAGGGGTCTCTTGCTTATCAAGAATGCAAAGGTGTGGGGGTCGGGTCTGTGGTGTGAAGCCGCCTCTGGCCTGACTGGGTGGGGGTTAGAGGCCTAATGGCAGTTTAGTCGAGATGAATGGATGCAGCACAGACCTTAGTGGTGTCTCAAGCTCTTGCAGGGGGCATTCTTTTAGAAGATACTAAATATTTGCAACACTGGCGAGACAAAGGGAAATGTACTTCCATGGGAACAGGGATCATGCGGAGTCAGTGTGTTTGCAAAGAAACTGGGTTTTATGGACCAGGGATGTCAACAACGTGGGCTATGAGTTTTTCTAGTGCCAGGCATCTACATCTAAGCTCTGAAAGGCCTCTACATGTTGCCCATTAATGCAGATTGCACCAGCTTTTATGTTGTATCACATCATGTTGGGTTTGCCTTATTTGGATGTGCCTAGGGGGGTGGGATAGGCTAAGTTCCATCCCAACAGTGTTTACAAAGCTTTTTTTATTTCTTCACCCACTACATTTGTGGTCATCTCTGACACTGTCCCCTGGGACCCTTTACAGCACATAATCCTTGATAATTGCTTTTGTGTAGTTCTGCTTAACACAAGCTCTATGTAAAAATATTCGAGGCAATTCTCCAATCATCTATCGGGTAATAGTTTTGATTTTGTTGTCTTCATCTAGAGATAGGAGAAAGACTTTTCAAGTCTTCATTTGTGCCCACGAGGCCTCACGGTATCCAATTACTTTATTTAGATTGGAGGTGCACCAACGGCCAGTGGTCTTGCCTATTCAGGTCTCCTATGTGTGTCCCTTATTCTCTTCCAAGGGGTCAACAATAAAGATATTGTAATTGTCAAAATGGTGTTGTGCCTGTCTTTGTTCCTCTCTTTTGTATTGGGATATTGTCTCCCTGCCTTGCCCTTCATGGAAACTCTTTCCCAGATGGCTTTGTTGACCTTACACCTGATTCCTTGTTGAGCACCTCAAACCATTGGGTAGATTTCCTCTGCCTTTTGGCAAACTATTATCTATTGACAAATGAGCCTTTTGTTTTTTTTTACTTTTCTAAATTGGCCAATAAACACACTCATTCCTCGGGTCACACCCTGGCATTGCTTTTTAGCAGCTTGTTTTGTTATTGCTTGGCTTGCCTGTACCTCTATGTTTACCTGGCCTATACAGGTGGACATAGACATAGACATATGCTTGACATGTAGTTCATCTTTTGAGAAATCAAGTCAACAGTTCAGCGAAGGATTCCCCTCTAGTCAGTCCTTGTTCAGAATCTACTCCCCAATTGGCATATACAAAGGTTATAGTTTCGATGACATTGGGCCAATTTTGGTCATCCTTGTAAGAGGATTCAATTCAGCACTACAGCTAAGTTAACGCCTAGTCTAGAATACTGAATGAAAACCCTTATTGATATATCTTTAGGTCCAGTTCATGCGTTCTGGATGACTACCCCTATATAACACCCCTCTCTTGGAATCCCCCTGACCCCACTGAGCCAAGAAGTAGTTCTGTTTTGCAAGTTAAAAGGGTTTATTTGATAATTTAAACAATAGATATATATATGACACTTTATAATAAATTAATAATTGAATATCACACTTAATCTGATATGATAAAGATTAACAACGGAGAATCTGGCACTAACACGCTTCTCTATAATCAATAAGGAGTTGACATGAAATGGATAAGGTAGCACACTGGTAAATAGGTACAGAAGTATAATGTGGTAGAGAATGCTTTATAAGGTTCAAATGGATGGAATGTTGAATGAATGAAATGCAGTATAGAAAATACTCAATATGATTTCAACAATACAATGTAATCACTTTTCTCTGGCAATCCCCTCCCCCCCTTGATGCAATGCAAGGAAATGGAAGGAAGCACACAGTTCTCAGAAATGCAATCAACTGTAATTCAGTTCACCCCAGCAAGCTTAGACTACAGAAGTTTGAAAACACAGGCCCAAATTGCTTTGATATGTGCTGGCAATGAATTAGAAAATATGCTAAAATACTTTTAATTCCCTTTCAGAGGTTCAGGGTGAGTGGTATCTAGTTAATATTAGTCCAGGCTCACACTAGCAATGATGCAGGGATAGTTAGCAGGTTAAACGAATTTCTGGCAAATGGAAGACAAGCAGCAGCAGTTTTTACATGTGAAGAAATTTGCAAATCGCGGTAAAATTCGCGGATGCGCCGAGCGCTATTACAGAGGAACCACAAGGACTATCTCTATCGTTTTGGGGTCCTAGAAAAGCCTAGGATCTCAGCTTCAAAATGAAAGTTATTGCAAGTCTCTAGCCCAAACGGTTGCGGAGATATGACCGATTTACTAGAGGTCGTTTTTCAGATTTGAAATTTTAAAGTTCAAAAAGACAAGTGCAGCTTGCGACTAGAAAATGACAAGTGACAGCTTTACAAATGACAGGTGACAGTTAGGAGGCAGTTCTACTTAGATTAAATAGATTGAATTATATTATTTTAACTAAGAGATTGGTTCTGCACAGTTTTCTAGGTACTCACACTATATTCTTGAGTGAAATGGGCCTCGCCATGGATCTGGTCAGGGTTTTGGACTGGGCTCGGGTCTCTCTCTGCGCACAGCACTGCTTTCTCTCTGGGTACAGCACTGCTTTCTCCCTCTGGTCTGGTCTCTAGTTCTGGATAGATTGAAGTCTCTAGTTTGGCTCTCTGGAGGTTTGATGGAGGTAAAGTCTGGATCTCTGGATGTTGTATGGTCCGGCAGAGCGCGTTGCAGCAAATGGAATTGAAGGTCCCTATCTGTCCTGTCTGTCTGCTTTTATGTGTTTAGAATGTGGGTGTGTTCTAGCATCACTGACCCTACCTCTCTCTCAGCTTCTAATTGGTCAAACTTCCATTTATCATTTGATTGGGGAATGAACTGTGTGTCAGCGTGATGTCATTTTATAGCTTGCCAAGAGGGCACTCCCTTGTCAGATTGCACACATTCTATATTTGATAATAAAAGACATATTTCACAGTTACACAGTTGCTTGAAATTACATATACATGGTGTGGCTGAATTTAGCCATGTCTCTGTCCAAATCTGCTCTTTCTAGGAGCTTGCATTCAGAGATGGTACATAATTGACTTTTTAACTGATTTTTCACTTTCTGACATTGACCCAACTTTACACACATGTGTGCAGGGAGTAGGGACATTAACTGATGAAGTTTCAGACTTTTAACATGCATACATTTAGAGTAATATCCACTTTTCCGCTAAAACCCCCCTGAACACGGCACCGGGTCGAAAAACCTCTTAAAATGTGGGCAGAAAAATCACAAGAATTATGGTATCATTTATAAAATTTTCACATGTCCGCTCTATGAGTTATTCATCTTTTTAAAGTTATGTTCTGGCTCCAAAGGGGTGTGGTTTACCCTCAGCACAAGGTTGAAATACTGGTCTTTCCAGTTCTGCCAAGCCAGCTTGCTCTCACAGGCAGTGCCCCTCCCAGCTCCTGCCAAGAGGAAGCTACATTTTACGACTGCGTAATAAAACCTTTGCCTGAGTGAAGAGGGCTTTGTTCACTCTCCTGCAGAGCACAGGTAATTCAATTATCAGATAGATGGCATATCCTTAGTGTGGGCAGCAAAAGGAAGGTTGGCCTGGGAACACAGTGGTGACTCAAGTTTCACTCCTGATGGGGGTAGCTGCCAAGCAAAATCAAGTTCCTTAAGCCAGGTTTCAGATAAAATGTCCCTTTTTGTTCCCCAGTTTCTGCATTCAAATAAAACTAAACATTTTCACATATGCAGCTAGAAGGCTGATTCTAAGTTTAAAACTATGACATTTAAACAATTTCAACCTATGTGACACTCAAAAGTAGGTCACTCAGTCAATTTGAACATTTAGATTTGTAGTGTCTTTCAGTCCAATGCAACTTAAACTGCTGAAATCCACAGCGCAGCCAGTCTTGTTATAAACCTTCAAGTCACTTCAGAATATAACTTTACATTGGATCCACCTCTCAGTAAGTCTTTCTTTGGCCTGTTTTGGGTTCATTTATTCAGTTTTCTACAAAATCTGGTGGTTTTAAAACGCCGGCTTTTGGATAGTGGTGAGCACTGGTACTGCACCCCTTTTTGGGATTTAAGAAAATGAATTCCCAACAGTTATGGGTTTGCTTTTGGCAATCAGCATTGCCATTCCCAATGGTTTCAGACTACTGTGTGGGTAGACCAATGGTGGTTTTAGGCAGTGTCCTTCTGTACCCATAACATCGGCAAAAATGGGTGGCAGCCTATTCTTCATGCATTTCCCTGTGCATTTTCTGGGAAGCTCTGGCCATCATGAGGTTTTCCATGTCAGTACTGCACAGTTTTGAGGTAGGGCTCGGATGCATGGGTAAATACATCCCACAAGCCCCCCTCTTGCGATGGCCATTCTATTTCACGAATGGGACTCGCAAGACCTGGGATGTAGTTCTCCTCTTCTTCCGATAAATGGCACAGTTCAGCATCTTTTCCTCCATCCAGTCGGATCGATCGGTTCTCCTCGCCGGTCCTGATGGGAGTATTGGGCGGTCCACTGGGCCCGTTGCGTCTCTGCTCGCGGTCTCCGGATCGTCCTCCTTGGCCAGTCTCAAGGTCTTCTTTCACCTAGGACGACAAAGGAAGAGCGGCAATACCTACTCATAGACGTTTTTCCACCACTGTTGAGATGGTGGGACAGCATATGCATTTCATCATGACGAAACATTACATTCTTATTTTGAAAAAAAACAGTATAACTAAGAGACAGTTTCATGCAAATCACAATATTTTAGAGACTAGATGTGGTATGTTTTATGGTTGGAACTGAATTAGTCTGAGACAGTACCCGCTAGGATTCCAGAGGATTCCTCCAGTTGTTGCAGAGTGTGCCTGGGATGGCAACATTTCAACTGGTTTATATGGACCCACTTGTCTTCCCCCTCTGCCGAACCGCCTTTGGGGATGCGGATCTTGTAGGCCACAGGGGAGATCTTATCAACGATCTCAAAGGGTCCCTTCCATGTAGGCAAAAATTTGCGCTGCTTGGCCTGGTTCCTTTGGAAGTTGTATAGATAGACCCGGTCCCCCACCTGATATTCCTTCCTGGAAGTTTTCAGGTCATAGTGGGTCTTCATGCTATCAGCTGATCTTTCTAGATTCCGCTGAGCATAAGCAAAAGCATGTTGGAGGTGTTTCCTTAAATTCTCCACATACTCATGAGTAGTGGAGGCATTTATCAGTGTCTGCTCTTGGGTCCTGTAGAGCAAATGCTGAGGAAGCACCATCTTGCGCCCAGTCATCAACTCAAATGGTGACATTTTGGTTGCAGATGAAGGGGTAGATCTGATGGCCATTAGGACCAGAGGTAATCGGATATCCCAACTTGGCCCAGAATCTGCCACAAACTTCTTTAATATGCTCACAATTGTCCGGTTATATCTCTCTACTGCCCCAGAAGAAGCTGGTCTATAAGCAATATGCAGCTTTCTCTTGACCCCCAGTATCTCCCACATCTTTGTCATTACTTCACTGGTGAAGTGGCTACCTCTGTCTGACTCAATCCTTTGAGGTAGACCAAAACGGGAAAAGATGTGGTTAATCATCAAGGCAGCTGCCGTTTCTGCCTTGCAGTTTGGGGCTGGGAGACATTCCACCCACTTGGTAAACAAGCATGTCACAGTCAACATGTACTTATTCCCCCTAGCCGAGCGAATCACAGGGCCTACAAAGTCGATTTGTAAATCTGACCATGGGAGTGTCATTCCCCTCTTTTGTAAAGGTGCCCGGTGCGTAAGGGATGATGGCTGAAATTGTGCACACACAAGACACCCCTTCAAGTATTGGTCGAGGTCCTGCCCCATGTGTGGCCAGTATGCAACCTCTCTTAAGATTTCCAATGTTGTGTGAAACCCCCTATGACCGGCGGTGGCCGCATCATGGGCGTGACTTAACATCAGGCTTCGGAATGAGGTAGGAACCACCCACTGATCGTGGCCAGCTTTGGATTTCCTTACCAACAAACCGTCTTGAATCCGGAACATTTTTGGACATTTCATCAACACTCTTAGGTCCTCTTTCCCAATGTAATCGGTATCCGTCAGGGGAAAGTTCTCAGGGTCCTCAAGGTGCTGGTAAAATTTACCAATAATTGGATCCCCCTTCTGAGCAGTAATCAAATCATCATCAGGGGTCTCCTTACTCCATTGTGCAATTGAAAGGTCGTTGTGAGCATTTGTCTGGGACCTAGTGATAGCAGTGACCTGGATTTCCCCCAACAGGGACTCAATCTCAATTAGATCCCCTTGGATGGCCCCGGTTTTGGCCAGCTGATCAGCTAAGTCATTTCCAGTTTTGTCTGGTCCCTCTACTTTGGAATGACCCTTGATCTTCTTCCAGTAGACGGTCATCCCATTCGAGGTGACCAGATCATCAATGTTTTGGATCAACTTCCCATGTTTCAAGGGTTTGTTGTTAGCACATAACATGCCTCTGGTTTTCCAATTAACCAGGTGCTCCACGAACCCGTTCCGTACATAATCCGAATCTGTGATTATGACCAGTTCGTGGAGTTGATGCTGGACAGCAGTGAGGATGGCCTGATGCACAGCCATCAATTCTGCCACCTGACTACTTCGGGGAGCAATTTTGTATCCAGCGGAGGGTTCTGGGGACTCATTCACCCATGCATTCCCTACGCCGGCCACCAGTTCTTTCTCCCCGTCGTTGTCAACATGGTAAGAGCATCCATCCACATAGACAGTGGGCATTCCCTCACACTTGTCTTCTTCAAAGACTTTGTGGGGGGAATTAAGGTATGCCTCCATGTTGTCCTTTATTTTTAGACTTTCGTCCTCGAGACAGTTTTCTCTGGCACAATCATGCAAGTCAGCCAGTCCTTGCGCGAGGGGACTCTTCTTGTTTTGGCCATATCTGACCTCCACAGGAAAGCCTTGCATTGACAGAATCCAGGAAGTAATCCGGGAATTACTCACATTTCCGGCCCGGATTCTGTCACTTTGGAGATATTGCAGAGGCTGGTGTGGAGTCTCCACTATGATGTGTTCCCCCTGGATAAACGGGCGGTAATTCTTCAATGCCCACACCGTTGCCAGGAGTGCCTTCTCACAATCGTTGAATTTTTCCTCCACAGAGGATAAAGTTTTGCTCGCATAGGAGATTACTTTATTGACCTTGTCATGCTTTTGATATAATACGGCTGTCAAGCACGTATTAGAGAACCCTGTCTCCAGGAAGAACTCCTTGTTTCTGACAGGGTAAGCTAGGCAAGGCGCTTGTGAGAGGCTTCTTTTGAGTTGTTTTACTGCCTCGGCTTGTTCTGGACCCCATTCCCACTTGACCCCCCCTTCAGGAGATGAATCAGGGGTCTGGTGATCTCTGCGTAGCCCTCAATGAACTTTCTGCTGTAATTAGTCAGTCCAAGGAGGCTCCTTAGTTCCCGCAGAGTTGTGGGGTCTTTCAGTTTCTGAAGTGCTTCCACTTTCTTTTCCTGGGGACAGAGGCCCTGAGGAGTAATCTCATGCCCCAAGAAATTAACACGGGTTTTACACCACTGTGCTTTCTGAAAGGAAAGTTTTGCTCCGGCGGCCCTCAACTGGGTCAGAACATAACGGATCTCCGCTATGTGTTCCTCCACAGATGAACTTTTGATGAGGACATCATCTACATAAGCCAGGTTACCCCTCGCACCCAGGTCGGGCATGGCCTTATGTAGGAAAATGTTGAATTCATTGCCGGAGTTGAGGTATCCGAAGGGAGTCCGGGTCCATGTGTACTGCTGGCCCCCAAAGGTAAAAGCCAGTTTGCATTGGTCCTCCCTACTGACAGGCACAGTCCAGTATCCATTGGTCAGGTCTATTGCAGTGAATACCTGTGACCCCTGAATCTGGGCCAGCCCTTGGTCAATGTAGGGCAGAGGCCATCGGGAAGTATGGACCCGTTTGTTGAGCTCCCTAAGGTACGCGCAGAGTCTCCACTGGCCGTTTGGCTTTAATATTCCCAGCACCGGATTATTGAAGGTGCTGTGGATGGGACGGATTATTCCCTGGGACTCAAGGTTCTTAATTATTTCGGTAAGGGATTCCATTGATGCGAGAGGCAAGCAATATTGCTTCACAAACACAGGAGTCATGCCAGGGTCCGTGGGGATTGTTGTTGTGTGGATGTCAGTGCGACCACAGTCATATGAGTCTACCGCAAAGAGATCTTGGAAATCCAAGAAAACTTGTTTCAACTTTTGCTTTTGTTCCAGAGTCACACAGGCATCAGCTAGGTTGACTCTCTCTTCCACCATCTGCCTGAAGCCTGGAAAGACTTCTGGTTTGGCTATCTCCGCGGCCTCCTCCAGCTGGGTGGAGCAGTCCCTGGTCAGAGTGCTGATTTGGACCAGAGGCTTCAGGTGGGAAAGGCAGCCCTCATGGACTTGGAAAATCACCTCATCCCTCCTGAAGTCACAAGTCACATCTTCCTTACCATAGGGGCAGGAAGTGTACACCAGGAAGTTCCCCCCATGCCGGGTAGAAATCCTGTCTGGTGTTGTATTGTCATCACTGTCACTGTCAAAACAGTCCATGGGGATTGGTCCTAACAGTTCATTTACAAGATCAATGGAGAAATGTTGGTCATCAACCGCCATTCCAATAATGGTGCCTGCGGCTAGAGTAATACTCTTTAAGTCGCTGTTATCCACCTCTATTGGAATGGTGTCATGTTCTATGTTGACTAATGGAGTTGGGTTTACCCCCAACCCTTGCTGTTGGAAAGAAGCATTTAGATGTATGTAAGCATCAGGGTTTTTCAACTCTTGTCCCCTTTTAACTTTCACTTCCAGGGAGAATTGTCGGGTCCTTTCTGGGATGGTGACTTCCTCTTTAACCTGAATTTCAACTGCATAAGGTAGCAATTGAGCTGACCTAAATGCTTTTTCTGGATCATCAAAGCCCATGGGATTATCCGCTAATCGGGACCAAGCTTTGAAGTTTATTAGGTCCAAACTAATGGCAAAGCGATTGAGAATGTCACTGCCTAAGTAAAAGGCGGCAGTGACGTCTCGCACGACCCAACAATTATGGACTATGCTCTTGTTGCCAATGGAGATTTTGAGCATACACCTGCTTGGCAGGAGATGTTTGGAATTAGGTGCTTCCAGGTCCATTTCCCATTTGTCTATCAGTTTGAAGGTGGGAATGGCTGGATCTTTTGGGAGTTGGCGAAACATGGCTTCGCTGATGAAGCTCTTACCGTTGTTCACACACACTCGAGCGAGAACAGAGTCCTTCCCATCATTTAACTGAACAGGGATGAACAACTGCTCTCCAATTTGCTGAATATCAGCCAGGCTTTGAGCTGATTTCACATCTTTCTGGACTATAGGAGTGGGAGTTTCAGATTGTGGATTAGTATAGAATTTCAGAGTGTTTCCTTCCAGCGTGGAATACCACCTTAGACTGGAAGGAAGGTTGATTTTCAGAAATAGAGAGGACATCCCATCACCAGTCTGTTGTCCTACTGCTATTACTGTCACGTCTGGAATCTGGTTGTTCTGGAAGTGAAATTCTACTTGGTCAGATTTTTGTTCAACCATGTGGCAGGTGCCGTTTAAACTAACATGGTTGACACTCTGTTTTAATTTTATTGGTCGGCTAGTCTGGGTCCAGAGGACCTTGTTTACGCAATCTATTAAGGGTGACAACCTCCTCAGGAGGTCATTCCCTAGTAAACAAGGGGTGCCCTCTGGGGTCACAACTATGACCGGGTGTTTCAACTTATGTCGCCCAATTTTAATGTCCAAGTCTGCAGTCCCCTCGACAGGAATTTCCTTCCCGTCAAAGTTCTGGAGTTGCCCAGGAAGAGAGGTGAGAGGAATTTGGTAATTCCCTCCCCTTCCTGCATTCAGTTCGTCAAAGGCCCTTCTTGACAGAAGGGTAGCTTGAGATCCAGTGTCCACCAGTGCCGAGATTGTACCCTGCCCCTGTACTTGTACCGGGGCATAATATCTTCCCTCCTTCTCCTCAAGGGGGCACAGATAATGCACATTTTTGGACAACTGGTGGGCTAACTTTCTGGTTTTGGACATCGCTAGCGAAGAGATTTGGGCAGAATTATGTGGAGAGTCTTGGGAATCTGAAAGAAAAAGTTGGCAACTGGAGATCAGAGCCATTGTGGGTTCCCCTGGCTCCGGTTCTGGGCCACCCCCCCCTTTTTGGAGGCAGTCACCAGGATGGGTTTGAACCAGGGGATTTTCTTGCTGTTGGTTCTGGGATGAGATGGTGGGCGGCGGTAGCTCAGTCTCCACATCTCCCCAGTCTGGATTTGCATCCCTAGGGACCCATTTTTCTTTGGGAGGAGTTCCCCCCTCTCTGAAGGAGAAGATCCTTTTCCCAGGATCCTCTGAGGATCCCTCTCCCTCAAATTGGAAGATCTGTACCTCCTCCTCAAACTGAGTCTGTTTGGGTCTTTTGTTTCTCCTACGCCCCCTCTGCTCCTTAGGAGGCAGGCTTTCAGGGGCAAGAGATTTTGTTTCCGGTTCCTGGGTTTCCAGGGGCTGTTTACAAGTGAGGAAGGAAGCTTCCTCCAAGGCTTTACACCCCCCTTCCCTTTGTGCCTCCTCCCTGGGAACCGGTGTGTTATCGGGGTGCTGCCCCCGTCATTGTTCTGGAGTACCAGGTCCAGAGTTGGGTGCGTTCTGCGCCGGCATGCTGATCTGAGGGTTCTGCTGCGCCCTCAGTATATGACCCATATCCCGCGCCATGTTTTGAACCTGGCGCTCTAACTGGGAAACCCGCTCAGGCTGATACGGGGCCCTGTTTTCTCCCCTGGGCTGATCCCGGGAAGGGTAGCTGTCCCTCCTCTGGTAATACCCCGGGTTGGGAAGATTTGGGTACCCCTCCACCCTTGGCCTCCCCTCTCCCGGATTCAGTGGTCTGGGCTCAGGGAATTGGGGAAAGAAGGATGGATGATTTTGGGGTTGGAAGTCGGGTGGATATCTGGGGAAAAAGTTCTGCCCAGGGTTTGGTAAATTTCTGCCCTCCTGTGGGAAGTTTGGAGGGAAGTTCCCTGGGTTAGGTGCTTGGCTGGATCCCCCCCCTTGGGCTGGAGGAGTCCACACATAACCCAGGATGGGTCGATTTCCCTTGTAACGGGGACTTACATAATCAGGAGAGCGAGGGACCCCATTTGTGGGGCTGCCTCCTTGGCTCCCTGTCTGTGACTGGCCCGAGGACCTTCTGGGCCTAGCATTATTAGGTGCAGGTAGGTTTTTAGGCCCCCCCATCTCCAAATCCAAAACGGGGGTGACCTTTACCTCTGCCACCTTGGCAGCAGCAGGGGTGCTGTTGGCTTTGGGGTTTTTCTGGGCATTACTTTTGCTATCTACCGGTTTCTGCACCTCATAGATCCGGGTAGCCTGTTCAATGACCCAGTCTAAAGATCTTTTCTCGTGAAAATCCCTCACGAGCTGGGTCATGATATATTTGGGCAAGGCATGGAAAAACGTATTAATAAATTCCCTGCTATCCGTGCGCACCCTTCTTGTGGTCTGTGCAAAAGCACGCTTTAACTCCTGCACAAATTCTTGTGGGGCCTGATCCTCCCCACATTGCAAATTGTAGGCTGCCTTGCGAGCCTCTTGAGGATTTCTGTGAACAGAAAAATGTTTCAAGATGGCCGCCTTATAGGTGGACCATCTTAAATGATTTTGGTCCTCCAGCCCCGCAAAGAAACTGGAGTATTCCGGGGAGAAGGTCCACTTTACATATTGAATACAGCTTTGGCTGTCCTTCAAATGGAAAGTCTCCATCATTTGTTCAAACAACTCTAAGTGCTCCCAAACAGAATACTTAGCGTTCTTATGGTAAGGCGTGATGACGCTCCTGATCGCCTTAATCTGCTTTAAGGGGTCCTTAAGCAAGGCCCTTTTTGCCTTATTGGCCTTTTTGGTTCGGGTAACCCTTGTCCATTCTTCCTCGGACTCAGAGGCACTGCTCCCAGAGGTTCCTGTCTGTTCTTCCAGGTTTTCCCGGATTCTGCGAGCCTGGGAATGGCTGGCAGAATGTGGGGACCTGGTCTCCTGTGTCCTGCGCAGTTCAGAGGAGTCTTCAGATTCCTCCTTGCTGCCAGGATTCGATGGGTACCCCCTCCACTGACCTAACTGGGCAGAGGTTTTCAGGATGCCCTTAATGGGCCTACTCTCCTGGGGTTCCCCATTGAACTGTACTGTACTTGGGTGCCCATACCCGGATGCCCACCCCTCCATTCCTGAGTGGTACTGGCCTATGAGCCCCATACTCTTAGCTGGATAGTAATCTGCCATCCCTGCGGCCCTGTGCTCATGTGCGCCAGGGGACATGGGGGTGGTAGAGTCCAGGGACTGGGGAAGATGAAGGCCCCTGGGGTTAGGGCTCCTGCGGTTATGGTCAGGAGTCTCTCTTTCCCAGCGGACCTCATCTCTATCCGCCCCTGCTCCCTGTTGCAATGCAAGAGCCTGCATTTGTGCTTTCAGTTCCTCTGTTAAGGCCTTACTCGACTCTATCAGTTTCTCCTGCATCGCTACCTGTTGCTGGAGCCTCTCATTGTGCTGGCAGAGAGCCTCATTTTCCCTCTGTACTTCCTGGTTGGTCCTGGAGAACTGGGCCAGTCTTTGCTGCAGGAGGGTTACCTCCTGAGCTGTGTCCCTATTGGCCTGCTCCTTTCTTGCTAGAGCATCCTCCACCCTCCTGGTGTGCTCTAGCAAGTTCTGGTGTTCTTTTTGGAGGTCACCCAGTCCCTGGTGGGCCAGGTGATTTTCTTCCATTTTTCTTTTTAAATGGCAGACTTCCTGGCCTAAGGTATCCCTTTCCTGACTAAGAGCCTGCATCTGTGCCGCCAGGTCGTCCCTTTGCCTTCGGAAGGCACCAGCATTCTGGCGCTCCTGATCAAACTCTGCCTGGGTATCCAGGTCTTTCAGAATTAGTTTGTTGCTCTCTGCCTTCACTCTATCTAGGTGGCCTTGCAGGGTGACTACCTGCTCAGCACATACCCTGTTGAAGTCCAGTTGTTGCTCCAGCTTTTTCTGGTTTTGCAGTAGGGAGTCCAAACCTTCTTGGTATTCCTTCTGCAAGGCCAGAAATCTGGTATCCTGTTCTACCTTTTCCTGTTGCAGCACATCCATATCCTTCTTTATTTTAATGATGTGCTGCCTACTATCATCTTCTGACTCCTGGCTCCTCTGTAGCCTCTGCTCAGAAGAGACCAGGTCAGATTGGACCTTCTCTAACGCCATCTGTTGCCTATTTGCCAGATTTTGGCTTTCAGCACATCTATCCTGCATGTCTCCCATATATAGGTACAGGTATGCCGCTATCCTAACAATCTTGTCGTGTTCATCTTTGGCCTTAGGAGCCATATATAGTTCACTCAGGGCCACATGTAAGGGACCCTGATCTCTATATATATCTGACCCTGTTTCAGTGACCTGTTGTGTGATGGCCTGCAACCACACATCCTGGCCCTGTTCGGTCCATTCACCTCTCACAAATAGCTTATGCAAGAGGTGCTCTCTGGCTATTTTCATGTCTACTAAGGTCGTCATTCTAGAGATTGGTCTCTGTCCTGACTTACAGAAGTTTGTATTTTATTTTTGCAGAACAGAACTTTTCTTGGAGTGTCCCTTTTGAGGAATGCTTCACAGCGTAATGCAGCGTGGTGATCCGACCGGATGTATGTATCCCGTCAGTTAGCACACTGTATTAAGCTGCACAAGTGGTAAATCTAACCCAACGTCTCGGCTCGAGCCCCCAATTTGTAAGAGGATTCAATTCAGCACTACAGCTAAGTTAACGCCTAGTCTAGAATACCGAATGAAAACCCTTATTGATATATCTTTAGGTCCAGTTCATGCGTTCTGGATGACTACCCCTATATAACACCCCTCTCTTGGAATCCCCCTGACCCCACTGAGCCAAGAAGTAGTTCTGTTTTGCAAGTTAAAAGGGTTTATTTGATAATTTAAACAATAGATATATATATGACACTTTATAATAAATTAATAATTGAATATCACACTTAATCTGATATGATAAAGATTAACAACGGAGAATCTGGCACTAACACGCTTCTCTATAATCAATAAGGAGTTGACATGAAATGGATAAGGTAGCACACTGGTAAATAGGTACAGAAGTATAATGTGGTAGAGAATGCTTTATAAGGTTCAAATGGATGGAATGTTGAATGAATGAAATGCAGTATAGAAAATACTCAATATGATTTCAACAATGCAATGTAATCACTTTTCTCTGGCAATCCCCTCCCCCCCTTGATGCAATGCAAGGAAATGGAAGGAAGCACACAGTTCTCAGAAATGCAATCAACTGTAATTCAGTTCACCCCAGCAAGCTTAGACTACAGAAGTTTGAAAACACAGGCCCAAATTGCTTTGATATGTGCTGGCAATGAATTAGAAAATATGCTAAAATACTTTTAATTCCCTTTCAGAGGTTCAGGGTGAGTGGTATCTAGTTAATATTAGTCCAGGCTCACACTAGCAATGATGCAGGGATAGTTAGCAGGTTAAACGAATTTCTGGCAAATGGAAGACAAGCAGCAGCAGTTTTTACATGTGAAGAAATTTGCAAATCGCGGTAAAATTCGCGGATGCGCCGAGCGCTATTACAGAGGAACCACAAGGACTATCTCTATCGTTTTGGAATCCCAGGAAAGCCTAGGATCTCAGCTTCAAAATGAAAGTTATTGCAAGTCTCTAGCCCAAACGGTTGCGGAGATATGACCGATTTACTAGAGGTCGTTTTTCAGATTTGAAATTTTAAAGTTCAAAAAGACAAGTGCAGCTTGCGACTAGAAAATGACAAGTGACAGCTTTACAAATGACAGGTGACAGTTAGGAGGCAGTTCTACTTAGATTAAATAGATTGAATTATATTATTTTAACTAAGAGATTGGTTCTGCACAGTTTTCTAGGTACTCACACTATATTCTTGAGTGAAATGGGCCTCGCCATGGATCTGGTCAGGGTTTTGGACTGGGCTCGGGTCTCTCTCTGGGCACAGCACTGCTTTCTCTCTGGGTACAGCACTGCTTTCTCCCTCTGGTCTGGTCTCTAGTTCTGGATAGATTGAAGTCTCTAGTTTGGCTCTCTGGAGGTTTGATGGAGGTAAAGTCTGGATCTTTGGATGTTGTATGGTCCGGCAGAGCGCGTTGCAGCAAATGGAATTGAAGGTCCCTATCTGTCCTGTCTGTCTGCTTTTATGTGTTTAGAATGTGGGTGTGTTCTAGCATCACTGACCCTACCTCTCTCTCAGCTTCTAATTGGTCAAACTTCCATTTATCATTTGATTGGGGAATGAACTGTGTGTCAGCGTGATGTCATTTTATGGCTTGCCAAGAGGGCACTCCCTTGTCAGATTGCACACATTCTATATTTGATAATAAAAGACATATTTCACAGTTACACAGTTGCTTGAAATTACATATACATGGTGTGGCTGAATTTAGCCATGTCTCTGTCCAAATCTGCTCTTTCTAGGAGCTTGCATTCAGAGATGGTACATAATTGACTTTTTAACTGATTTTTCACTTTCTGACATTGACCCAACTTTACATACATGTGTGCAGGGAGTAGGGACATTAACTGATGAAGTTTCAGACTTTTAACATGCATACATTTAGAGTAATATCCACTTTTCCGCTAAAACCCCCCTGAACACGCCACCGGGTCGAAAAACCTCTTAAAATGTGGGCAGAAAAATCACAAGAATTATGGTATCATTTATAAAATTTTCACATGTCCGCTCTATGAGTTATTCATCTTTTTAAAGTTATGTTCTGGCTCCAAAGGGGTGTGGTTTACCCTCAGCACAAGGTTGAAATACTGGTCTTTCCAGTTCTGCCAAGCCAGCTTGCTCTCACAGGCAGTGCCCCTCCCAGCTCCTGCCAAGAGGAAGCTACATTTTACGACTGCGTAATAAAACCTTTGCCTGAGTGAAGAGGGCTTTGTTCACTCTCCTGCAGAGCACAGGTAATTCAATTATCAGATAGATGGCATATCCTTAGTGTGGGCAGCAAAAGGAAGGTTGGCCTGGGAACACAGTGGTGACTCAAGTTTCACTCCTGATGGGGGTAGCTGCCAAGCAAAATCAAGTTCCTTAAGCCAGGTTTCAGATAAAATGTCCCTTTTTGTTCCCCAGTTTCTGCATTCAAATAAAACTAAACATTTTCACATATGCAGCTAGAAGGCTGATTCTAAGTTTAAAACTATGACATTTAAACAATTTCAACCTATGTGACACTCAAAAGTAGGTCACTCAGTCAATTTGAACATTTAGATTTGTAGTGTCTTTCAGTCCAATGCAACTTAAACTGCTGAAATCCACAGCGCAGCCAGTCTTGTTATAAACCTTCAAGTCACTTCAGAATATAACTTTACATTGGATCCACCTCTCAGTAAGTCTTTCTTTGGCCTGTTTTGGGTTCATTTATTCAGTTTTCTACAAAATCTGGTGGTTTTAAAACGCCGGCTTTTGGATAGTGGTGAGCACTGGTACTGCACCCCTTTTTGGGATTCAAGAAAATGAATTCCCAACAGTTATGGGTTTGCTTTTGGCAATCAGCATTGCCATTCCCAATGGTTTCAGACTACTGTGTGGGTAGACCAATGGTGGTTTTAGGCAGTGTCCTTCTGTGCCCATAACATCGGCAAAAATGGGTGGCAGCCTATTCTTCATGCATTTCCCTGTGCATTTTCTGGGAAGCTCTGGCCATCATGAGGTTTTCCATGTCAGTACTGCACAGTTTTGAGGTAGGGCTCGGATGCATGGGTAAATACATCCCACATCCTGTACACTAACACTTTGTAAATACTAGATACACTCTTTCCAAAATGATTCAATCATTGTTCAAGTTGTCATTGTATGCCATCAGTGAAATAAGAGATCGTTTTTTTCCCATTACAATATATACTTTTTTTACTATAGATACATGATTCATTGCATTCGATTGTTTTTTAAATGTAAAGTTAAGTACTTAAAAGGAATATTTCTTTCTAGAATGTGCTCTATGAATTCACATGCTCAGTTGTTCATTCAGTTCTGTCTCACTTCCAAGGTCATGTGGTATTGTTCCTAGAACCTGTTCTAGCACACAGAAATGGTGGCACCCGAGGAAAAGATGTCAAGAATCAAGCACTGACACAAAGAACGACCCTCCCTAATACTGACGATCATATTCTCCTATAAGTGCAGATTTTGTACAAAAGCTTTGCCTTGGAAGAAAAATAAATCTATGTTTTCGGTCTTCCAATTGTGGCACAGTGTCATTTGTGAACAGATTGCCAATTCTGCTCAGTGAGGCAAACGGGAACTACTGTTTGTAACAGAAACGAGGCTCTATATGAAGACAGCCACTCAGAATGCTAGAGTAAACTTTTCAAATGAACATGTAAGAGCAAGAGGAATCCAACTAGTACAGTAATACTCTATTGACATTATGTATCACCTTCGGGCACTATTCCAGAGTGCCAGTGACTCATCCTACTCTGTTCCATCTCACACACAGCCACAATGAACTTCCTTCTTATCTACAGACTATGGGCCTTATTACACGGATGGCGGTAAGGATTTACCGGTACCGGTAAAATACCGGTACCGGTAAATCCTTACCGCCTTACTACGAGGTCCCTTTACGGGTTGGGGGATTTAACGCCTGCTTTTTGCAGGCGTTAAAAACCAACCCGCAAAGGGACCCAGGGAGCTAATTACGGTACCGCAATTTGAGGTACCGTAATTAGCGCCTTCCCCATTCCCATTGAGCCCTATGGGCCAAAAATGGGAATGGGGAAGGGCAATGGTGGAAGGGGGAATTACCACCCCGCCAACCTTGGAATGGGGCGGTAATTCCCCTTTCCGCCAAGGCGGTGCCGGTATTTTACCAGCATGAACCATGGCACTAATAGTGCCATTGTTCTCCGCTATCCGTGTAATGAGGCCCTATGTCATAAAAGCCCCCATTTCTCGACAACCTGGCAATGAGATAGCTAACCTCTTGGTATACTGCCAGGAGCCCACCATACAAGGCAATTTCAATATTCGTTTAGAAAGAACATAGCTGAAAAATCTAATTTTGCAAGCCTGCGTATCCTATACCTCAAGTATTAAGTTAGAGGACACACCCATGCAGAAAGATGCAACATGGGTGGAGTCTTCTGTAACAGGTTTGCCACCACAGTTGCATCCCCACTTGGCGAACACTGATGCGACAACATCTTCATCCAGTTAACCGTTTTGACTCAAGCTGCACCACTACCATACCTTGTCAAGTATCCTCTAACATCAACCGTATTCTGCCAGGACAACCAATTGGATGTGTTGTCCAGCAATTCCAACCCCCATACCCTGTTTCAAAAACTAAATTGTAAATGCAGTTGGACAACTCAACAGCTTTCCTGGAGGGCCATCACAATTTTTTTACGTAATACCCCAAAGAAACCCTTCAATTAATCACAAGGGAATAAAGATGATAAGTGGTTCACCGCCAAACTCAACCAGATCAAGAATGAAAACAAGAGGCTTGGATGAACCTGGGGAGAACACTACTTACCAGCAGGCACAGTGGCATAGTACCATTAACATCCAGGATCTATTGAGCAGAACAAATAAAGGCTAAAAAAGCACACTACTTAACACTGTATACAGACTGCACAGCATGTATTCGAGGAAGTGTTCAAAATCATCAAAGTATTCAACCACAGCTCTGCCGACAATAAAATGACAGAATCCATCCAAACAACTATGAGCCTTCATTGGCAAAATTCGAAAAATCCTAGACCATTTAGACAACAAATGTCCAACAACATTAAAATCAGTTTCGGGCATCATAGCACTGGACAATGCCACTATAACCATAGCAGGAGTTGTCAACCATTTCTCGGTGCAAGAATTCACAGTCAAAATTGAGAGAAAACTCTCTATGGTCTAGGAGTCTGTACTATGCCCTATTTGTTTTCAAAATCACCCTTTATACATGGTAGCGTAATTAATAGCAATCTATGCAATGTGCTTCTTTATGGCAGCCTTAGAGGTAGTGAGTGATATGGTTGACTTTTGTGACTACATCGTTGAAAACTCATTTACCATAATGTTATCATTTATGTGTATTAGTGGTTAAGTTGCATGCATACATATGCTTGTAGATTAGGCACGCCATACACACATAAAACACTATGCGTTTCCTTTTAGCACATTGTTTATTAATGGACTAAATAAAATAATATGTATAACATTAGAACAGCTAGCTGGGCCTATTTTGTCCCTTCATTATATATTTCATTAATGTACTTCAGCGATCTGTTTCCGCATCTGTCCTTTCAGCACAGACACAGTATAGATTTTATAATACTGTCCACTTTTATAGGAAACAAACTGTCTGACATAACTCTCTGTGTATGTGATAAACATTGATTATATGTAAAAACGGAATATAAATGCCTATAGAATGTCAGAGTATTTATGCTCCAAAAGTTTCCATAAAATACAGTTCTGAACCGTACTCGTACTTGGAGCTACACGCTTCCTGTTTTTCTTTTCTAAAATCTCCTTGTACGGTAAATTTCAAGTATTCCCCACGACATTTGACTATTTCCAATTGTAATTGCAGCCACTCTGGACACTCTGTTTTAAACATAATGCCATTTGAATGCAATTATTGCGTGTTAAAGATAAACGTATTTGTTATTCATTACAGATGACCAATTAAGAGACTTGTTAAAATAACTTTCAACTTTGTGAAACTAGACCAACAAATGTGAGCCGGAGTGCTGGCGATTGTATAAAGATGATGCATACCTGAGCGTGTCAAGAACATGCATGTATTCGGAGATCGAGTTCAAATGCCATTTTGGAGATCTGTCGCTGATCTGTGCATTGGTGCCCTCTCTTCCAAGTGCCCAATTAGATGCCTATATTTTTCGTGTCCAAAAGAAAGACGAAGGATCTTAAGCTGGCCTGTAATGTTGAACGTCTAGTCTTGTGCTGTTATTTCTGCTCTTAAAAAACTTAATCAAGGCTGATTTGACTATGTTATAATCTATATGTTATGTTTCCTTTGATTGTAACACTTCTTTGATCTTACATTCAATTAGTGTTGTGTATTCCATGATGCGCTCTTGAAGCTGAAGTGGTCTAGTACATGAATGCAGGATGCTCTCTGCATGACGAAACAGAAACAAGGAAGGAAAACAGAAAAAGGTATTCCTGCGATAATAAGCCCTGACAACCAACTGATGACTAGGATATAGGACACCTGAGAAAGCATGACAGTATGCCGGTGACAGGCTCTTTAGAGACGGTGCTCTTCCGTCTCAGTGAGTTGGAAAGTGGGTTTTTGGTAAGAGCCCCCTCCGCCCGGGCTCTGACATACTGATAATGAGGGTTGTGATTTGACATGATTTTTCAGGTAATAACTGAGGAGACTTGCCACTTGTTTCACAGATATGACACTGATTCATTACACACTTAAAGTCGAAATGTGTTTCGACCCGACATGGGTCTTTTTCAAGGTGTGTGTATTGTACCGGAAAATGTTGTTCCACATGGAGCTCTTGAGTAAGGGCTCTTGTTGGATAACCTGTCATGGCGACCGCCATGACCGCTCATCTTTGTGCTGAGGCCCTACTGGTCTGACTGGTTATCCAACAAGAGCCCTTACTCAAGAGCTCCATGTGCAACAACATTTTCCCATATGGATAAGGTGTGCTATTATGGCCACGTACAGAGACATGTGAACAGTGTGAACCGTGTCAGATGGCACTCCATTCCTCTGAGATGGTATTGGGGATGGTTGAATGCTTGTGAGGTGATGATGAGGGTGCACGTTAATCAGTGCTTAAGCTAGATGCCAGGCAACATGAAATGCCCTTTAGAAAGACGAGTGTCAGTGGCTGTATTTGTGTTCTAGGATCTACCGATGCCCATTAAGTAATACAGATGACCTCTCCTTTGAGCTGGATGCCAGGCAAGGTGCAAATGCTCTTTAGAAAGACCAGTATCTGTGACTGTATTCATGTTCTAGGACCTATCAATGCCCTATAAGTAATACTTATGGCCATTCCTTTGAGCAGGATGCCAGACGAGATGGTGATGCTCCAGAGAAAGACCAGTGTTAGTGGCTGGACTCATGATTTGGGATGTATCGTTGCCCATTAAGTAGTGCTTAGGACAACTCCATTCAGCTGGATGTCAGGAGAGATAGAGATGCTCATTAGAAAGACCAGTGTCAGTGGCTGGATTCATGCTCTAGGAAATATCAATGCCTTTTAAGTAGTATGCGTGGGGCAAACAAAAGTGGATAGGGGGCATTGACCGGACTGAAGCGCATAGAATTGAGTAACGTATAAAGTATGGTTCGGAACGCTGATAACGCTTAAAGAGCATTTAACCCACAATGACTGGAGTACGCATGGCGAACTAGAGCGCACAGAACGAACTCGAACGCACGCAGCAAGCCAGAATGCATGAATGCGTGACCGAAATATATGGAACAGACTGGGATGCATGGAGTGGATAGGAGTGCATGGAACAGACTGGAGCACGCGACATATATAGTATGATTTGGAATGCAGAGAATATCTGAAAGGGTATATAACCCACCTTATCCCACCACCACGCTTACTCTCTCCTTACATCACCACTCAACTAGAACACAGTGATACTATGACACCATTCGGTATAACTGTTCTCATACCAACACTCGCCGCTCACTCCACATCATTCTAAGTAATCACTGCTGGTAACACACCCCCCAGCCAGGCGTTCTCCTCAGGCCTAATGCAGCCACATCCGCTCTGGATAAATCCTGCCAGAACGAACACATACTCCTCACCTCTCAACCAGCACACCTACCGCTAAAATGCAGCTATTACACGGTTACCGCACGAGCTGCACACATACCCGGTGCCCACACGCACCCTTTTGACTCTCTCTACTGATATGAACTTCGGTTCCCAAGGGCGTTCAACCTACCAGCGCCTCCAGACCATACCAATGGTATATAAGGCGCTATATGAATGCAAAATAACAATAACAATAACAGTATTTATGGCTGCTCTTTTGAGCAGGATGCCAGGCGGGATGGTGATGCTCCTTAGAAAGACATGTTTCAGTAGCTAAATTCATGCTCTGGGGTCAATTCTTATTAAGTCATACCCATGACCACTTCTTTCAGATGGATGCCAGGTCGAGCTGGAGATGCTCCTTAGTAAGACCAGTGTCCGGGGCTGGATTCATATTCTACGGTTTTGCTTTCATGATGTCTGGGATTGTGGAGGGCCAGACTGGCATTACAGAGTAAAACATGATAGCCCTGCTTTTGGACACATTCCAAACCTGGGGGAGTTGGAAAGATGACTTTCACTAGCCCAGTGCATTCTTCTTCTGGTGAACTCTGACATAATCACTGAAACAGTGCAAGATGGGATTCGCAATTTCTGGCCAGAGATGGTGTTATATAGGGCAAGCAGAGACCAGTGCCTATACTTGAGATGACACTATTCAGGCATAGCAGTGAAAGTCCCATGCAAATGTTTGCAGAGCCCTTATTTAGTCTGGGTGCGTACCTGGAGGCACATCTATATACCTCCACAATAACTGAGAGTCTTTCTCATTCTTCTCTCTTCCCTCTTCTAGTTGACACATTTCTGTTCTAATTATTTTGGGCAAAGGGTGTAGAAAACAGCCTGTTGTTGCCAGCAGGTGACCCAAATGCACTCCTCTGTGAATTAATTCCTTCAATGTAATACTAGTGATTCTCACAAAGGCGAGATGATTTAAATAACCAAAACTGCAGATAGACATCTTTCCACACAAGGGGGGGGGGGTCATTAGGAGTTTGGAGGCAGCCATGGTGCTAATAGCACCATGGCTGCTTCCAAACCCGTGTCCGGGTCTGTGGTGTCCGAATGGGGATTTACCGGGCATTCCAACCTTTGCGGACCCGGTAAGTCCCCATTCTGAAAACCATTCCCCATTCCCATTCGAGCCCCCATAGGGCTCAATGGGAATGGGGAAGGAACTAATAACGGGCCCTCAAATAGCGGACCCGTTATTAGCTCCTTGGTCCCTTAGCGGCTCCCACGAAGGGCGGCTGGTAAAACCTGCCGCCCTTAGCGGACCCGCTAAGGGACCTCGGAATGCGGCGGTAAGGGGTTAACGGCACCGGTGTAACGTCGAAATCTGCTTCGCGTCGAAAAATGCTTAGGGTGCGTGAATTTCAATGGTAAAGCAAGGCAAAGCAAAATCCGACGGTGCATGTAACGTCGGATTTTGCTTACCCGTCAGAAAATGCTTTCTGGTCTACGGGGCAGGGGCAGCGCTACATTAACCCTATGTTACCACGGGGCAGGGGCAGCGCTACATTAACCCTATGTTACCAGAGGGCAGGGGCAGTGCTACATTAACCCTATGTTTCCAGAGGGCAGGGGCAGCGCTACATTAACCCCATGTTACCAGAGGGCAGGGACAGTGCTACATTAACCCTATGTTTCCAGAGGGCAGGGGCAGCGCTACATTAACCCTAAGTTATCACAGGGCAGGGTCAGTGCTACATTAACCGTATGTTTCCAGAGGGCAGGGCAGCGCCACATTAACCCTATGTTCCCACAGGGCAGGGGCAGCGCTACATTAACCCTATGTTTCCACAGGGCATATTTTCTATTTTAACCCTATGTTGTGCAGGGCAGTGCAGCAAAAAATATTGAGACTTTTCCTTTCCCCAGCTGTACAACCTGCAGGCTTGTCCGGGCCCATTTTTAATTCCAAGGGCCCCCCGGCCCCATTTGGTGTTATCTATTGTGGTGGTTGCCCTCCCCGGGCTTTCATTTTGCCTTAAAGTTTAGCCTCCCTGCTGCTTTTATTCTGGTTCTGGACATTTATGTAATGTCTTTGAGGCCTGGTCTTGTGGTGATGAGGTGCTGGTGGGTCCCCCTCCTCCACCGGGACTCCTTTTGTGGGACCTATGTTCTGCAGCTACTTGGGGATTCTCTCCTCGTGGAGGTCCATGGGGCTATATCTGGCGGGTTGTCTCTCTCTCCTGGACCAGGTCTGCAGGGCCCCTAGTCCTTTACTTCCCCTGCTTTTAGGGGCAATGTCTCCCAGCGACCCCCCCATTCCTGGGGTGTCAGCTTTGCCCCTCTTGATATTAGAGGCTTCATCTCCTGTGATTGCCCCCGTTTGTCTGGTTAGGCATGCCTGCACCCCCTGGAAGCTCCACCTTTGCTCCTTTATCCTGCTCTGGGGAACTGGGGTGTCTGGCATCACTTTTGTGGGCCCTTGATCGGATTTTACCGGGGCCTCCACAGTGCGGTGCCATGGTCCTTCCTGGCCTCAATCTTCTCCTCGATAGTTGGTGTGGTGGGGGTTGTGAGGTAGTCCTCTGGGTATAGCTGACTGCTCTGTGGCCCGGAGCCTCCTCCCCCCCTTGCTATGTCCTACGGTATCTTGCTCTGTGTGTTCGCTTTAATAGAGGGGCCTCATCTGTTGCACCCATCAGGGTTGCACTTGTCGGGATCCTTATGAGGCTCCATGGGTGCTCCTGCTATCCTCCTGTTGCTCTCCTCTATGCTTGCCCCTTCAAGGCTCCTGCTGTCCCCCTGTTGCTCTCCTCTACGCTTGCCCCTTCAAGGCTCTTGCTGTCCCCCTGTTGCTCTCCTCTACGCTTGTCCCTTCAAGGCTCCTGCTATCCCCCTGTTTCTCTCCTCTATGCTTGCCCCTTCAAGGCTCCTGCTATCCCCCTGTTGCTCGACTCTACGCTTGTCCTTATGAGACTATACCGGTGCTCCTGCTATCCCCCTGTTGCTCTCCTCTACGATTGTCTTTGTGAGGCTCCACGGGTGCTCCTGCTATCCCCCTGTTGTTCTCCTCTACGCTTGTCCGTATGAGGCTCCACAGGTGCTCCTGCTATCCCCCTGCTGCTCTCCTCTACGCTTGCCCCTTCAAGGCTCAGGGCTGTCTCCAGCTGCTTTCCCACTCAGAAGGCACTGGATGGACGGAGAGGCTATTTGCAACAAAACTAGCTGCTTAGGTGCTGTAGGCAGATGAAAGTGTCTGAATTGCCTGGGCCTCCCTTTCACAGCCCGACAGAGGAGATGAGTAGTGCCTTTGAAGGGTTAGTCTTGCCCAAACTACGTAATGGGATGCTAATGAACCTGCTAATAAAACAACTACCCTTTTGTGAGGGTCTAATAAGTAATGATACTGAGCATTGATTTCTAATACTTTACGGAGTGATGCAAGCACACTGTGTTGTGAAATGCACTTAGTTAGCAGACCACACCATTTTTAAAATGTTTGTAGGTAGGCCACCCCCATCAGGTATTAGACCATGGCCATCATGCAAGACACCCCCCCAAATGAGCCCCCACCACCTTACTTTCTTACCCCACTTAACGCCCTGGGAGTACTTGAAGGAGGGTATGGGTAACATATAAAACATTCCTGCAGAGGGCTGGTTGTGGGTTCTCTGTATTCGAAGCACCAAACTCAATGTGGGTCTTGGATAGTCTTTCACTGAAGGAAAACCGTAAAGTACATGCACCCCTAGTAAGTCTGCATAGCACCATGGATGACACGTTGACTATGTAGACCTCTAATGATCTGCCATCACCAAAGCCTGAGATACCCATAACCTTAACTGCCATTCCCCCTCAAGGTAGGGGTATATTCAACTTTGCCCCACAAGGGAGGGGTACACCCAGTTTTGATCAATCCAAGCATTCGGCTCTCCTCCAAATGGCCCGACCTTATGGCCAACATTACTAAAGAGCTACTCCTTTGTAAGAACCATTTGACCGTGGCTTTTTGTGCATTAAACGATTGGGGTAGCGGACCTATGGGTGCCGAAAGTGAGCTCTGCCTCCCAGACACACAGGCATGCTAGCGCTAATGCGCCGCTACAGGCAGTCAGGGTAAACACTGCCAGCCAAACTCTTTCACAAAGGGAAATGACAGATCAAGCCACTCAAACTGACCTCTGTATTGAGGAATCCCTGAGTTCTATTGGGCCAATATTGGCATGCTATGAAAAGGCAAAGATCCCTAGCGTAGACTTATTACAGGAAACTGTTCCTTCCTTATCTCTGCATGAGTGCTGGCCATAAAGAGGTTAAACATCCCACAGTCATGCATGCCAAATTGAAAAGCACTTCCCTACTAAATCTGGCAGTAAAAAAAATCACATATGCCTAAGATAATGGACTCGAACACTCATGACTTTGCAATGGATCAAAGAAATGTCATTATAACTAACATTCAGAAAACTAAAGAAAAAGTGCCCAAAGAAGCCCTGTGCAATAAGGTTCTCGCTTGGTTGCGCCACAGAACTGGCCCAGGAGTAATCAGACTCAAGGAATTAAAGATCATTTAGAGGATAGATCTGAGTGACTGGTGTCTGCTACCCAATTGTGCATTTTGGTGGGCTGTGGGGCTAGCACCTTGCCTGCTTTTCTCAGACGATGCAAATATCTACCCAAAGGGACCTCAAGCTGAACCATTATTCTTTGAATTTAGATCTCAGAGAGTTAATCTTATGGTTCTTCCTCTTCCTGATTATTGTTAACATGCTTACTCTGATTTTCTCAATACTTGAACTGCAGTTACTAAGTGGATGGTGATTGTTATGTCTTGCCCATTTTGCTCTTATCTTGTTATCAACCCTTATATGTATTTATGTTGTTTGTCTTGTGTGCGCCCTCCGGGTCCTCATGTGCACAATACAAATTCAATAAAGTAAAGTAAAGTAAAAGTGCTCAAACACCGCCTGGGGACTGTATGGGAATCTGACGCATAAAGTGTTGCTAAGTATCACACACCAGGTGAAAATTGCGGCTTCCCTCTCGTGCAATTATCACACCATTCACGAGAAGTCCTGTCCCGCCTCTCCTCACTGAAACAATTACACTCATTCTGAATCCAACGCTACAACTGACTGCACACTACACATCCCATCTCGCAAAACCGCAGCTATCTGGACAATTGGAGACACTCACTGCCATCCTTGCATCCCTCAAGGACACATCATATGTACCTGGATGCCTCTGTACTCGAAACTCTTTAAACTGAAGCGCTCCTCCTTTACCTGACAATCATTAACTGCTCACAGAAGGACACAACTGTATTAGTTCCGGAGACAAGTGACCTTCATAGAATCATAGTTGTCTAGCCAAACTCTCCGATTGGGTTTATAGCTCTTTGGTGACTATTAGCCAATTAGGAGGGCTGTTCTGTTAGGGATATGAGGCACACTGTGACAAATCAACTTCCGGTGCACCAGTGGTGCATGGTTGAATATCGGTTTCTAAACCATCAAACAACCCACAACCTCTAGTACACCATAAGGGATCTGAATAGATTGGAAACATAACCAAATTACAAACCTTGTACAATTTTGGTAACATTGACGGAGCGGCCGGCTTATTTGTGAATAGTCGTGGATCGTTGGTTAGTTGCAACACAGCGATAATACAATTATTACCCAATGTCTTTGCTTTGGGTAATAATCGCTTCGTGAAAGCGAGGTGAGTGGAAAGCATCTAAAAACTCCTCCAAGCCTGTTTTTGCCATTTAATTTTATTAATCTGTGCTTAGTGCCTCAGTGAATCCCTCTCCCCGCCTTCCCCACCAGCTTCCTCTTCCTGATCCCCGCCCGTCTCCCAGACCACCCACCTCCCTGATTGGTCAGATGATTGGTCAGATCACTAGTCTTAACTGATATGAGTTTCCTGACCTACTATCCGCCAGTTGTCGCTGTGTACCCCCGCCCTTATTTCCCTCATCGTCACTGTGTGCCCACAAGGGCCCAATGTTTCACTGTGTGCCCAGACCCCCTGGTTCCCATCTCGTCACTGCCCCTCCAACACATCCGGTCCAGTGTGATGCTCCCAGCTTCTCGACTGGTCCCCTAAGATATCGTCATCTACCCCATGCCCCTCTCGTGTCCCATGTTGTCGCTGTGTGCCCCCAGCCCCCTCTGGTCACCCTTGATGTCACTGTATACCCCCAGCCCCTCTGGTACTGTGATGTCTCTCTGTACCATCTGGTCCCCTGCATGCTGTTGCTTTTTGCCCCTATCCCCGGTCCCCTGTGATGATCCTGTGTACCCAACCCCTCTGGTCCTCGTTTACAGTTCCCAGGCATGCCCTCCTGTCTGTGCCCTAGCACCTGAACTGTCCAGGTTTCTCTAGACCGAGTTCAGTAGCTGTCTTCACATTTGTGCAGTTCATGCCTTGTGGGAGTGTCTTTGCTTTCTCCCTCTTTCCCTCCCTTGTCATCAAACGCCTTTGAAGCGCATTGTGCTTAGGCGCTGTGTGGATGGAACATCATATCATATCAGTATGCTTACTCTCTAATCTACACATCACACAATTAGAGTGCACCTATACCCCTCAATCAATTCGGCCTAGCTGCTCACATATGACCACTGCCCCACAAACACGTCATCACTCTAATAAAATGCAGCTATATCCCATTACAAACCGGCCTAGCTGCACACATAAGCGTCCTACAGGCCTAACGCAGCCAGAACCCAGTCTGGGTGTACACCCACCAGACTGCACACATTCAACTGATATCATCAACACCTCATACACCCCAGTCAAAAATGTCATAAAACGGATTCAAATTATATATACTGTATAGATTATGAATTATATGTTCTTTAGCACTACCAAGGAGTTCTCCAGGATGAAGTTTCAAGGCACAGCAAATAGTTCCTACTGAACAGTATGTGATGTTCCATCCCACTCTGTTGCTCCTGTCAGCAAGCATAGATATATAAGCCCCCATTTGCTTTTTTGGCCTAAATTCTGTATAGTTGATGGCCATTTGAAGTTATGCTGATTTGATCAATGTTAACACACAGAAGCAAAATAGTACAGAAGCAATCAAGTTTTACGGTGCTTATTTTATTCTTTACAATGAAATATGTGTTAACAGAAAATAAATTACAGAAGTCATCAAGAAGATTTTTTTTTTGACAACTTCGAAGCAATGGCACTCAGAAGGAGGTTGGTGCGAAATTCAGGTCACCCACAAAAGCCAACGCTGAATGCTCCAATGAGGATGACTTCTCTGTTAGTGTAAAGAGATGAAAAACGTAAGGCTCAGCAAAGATCGGGATGCATACAATAGCTACCAAAATGTAACGTATGACAGCATGAACATATTAATCAATAATTTATTGGGTATTTATAATGTGCCTATACAGCAAATGGTGCCTCAAGGCACATATATTTATAATAGTAATGTGAAATTCCAATGTACATGTCATCACAGTAAGCACAATGGTCTGCAAGTTCAGGCCCAGGTATCCCGCGGCAGATCGTACAATAAATTGTGAGCCTAATCTCACAGTTCTTGGGGTCTGTTCGCCTGAGGTGCTCCAGCGGAATAGGACAAAATTACCGTATACAAATTACCGACCCCATTAAAAGGCCTAAAATACATACCTTTTGTGGTATGTATTTATTGGTGGGGTCGGTAAAAAAACAAAAAAACAAAGGATGCGGGGGTGTCCCCTACAATACCCCACTCATCATAATATACAGTATCGTGAGCGGGGATTGCGGGGGACACCCCGCAGCTGCCCAACAAAAAAAAGAAAATGACCCTGCGGTGCCGGTTGCCGATCATGGAAGTGAAAGGGATCAGGTGTCTGAGGGTCCAGCCAGATGGAAGGCAAAGTAAGGGGGTGGGGGTGAGGGTGTGTTGGGGGTGGGGGTAGGGGTTTGCACACATCGGGAATGTTCAGGAGAGATATGATTGAAGATTATCTCCCTCCAACATTACCTTTGGGGAAAAAAAAATCACACAGATTCTCTCCAACACCCTGTTTCCCACAGTTCTGAGGTTCTTTTATCCTTTGTTCTCTGTCCCAGGTGCTCGCACAATAATTGGAGCCTGTGAGTGCATTCTAGGTTTATGGGATATTGTTATTCCTGTCCCATTAACTTAGTAAACGTCCACGAACCTCCCCAAACTAGAAACAGTTGAGCCGCAGCTGCCCAGAGGGTGGAGAAAGGGATGCCGAGATCAGGCTAGTGTACCACCTGGTTCGGTTTTCCTTGTGGCTTACCCTGGTTATGTTTTGAGCCCTCTTTTGGATTGTAATAATTGGAATTATCTTTGTTGTCTTTCTTTGGCTGCTTCCCCTCATCCTTCTTCTGAGTATCCCCAGAATCCCTGTGAGTGGCCCTGTTGGCAACCCACAAGTCAGCAGCCTTAGCTAGCTTCTAAGGATCTATCTCCTTTGAATCAGCCAAGTGCTGTCTAAGCTCAGGAGAGCAGACATCAAAAATAGACTCCAACATTACAAGATTCCTCAAACCTTCATAAGTGCTCACTTTGTAACCCTTAACCCAACCATCTAAGTTTTTCAAAAATTCACACACCCAGGTAGCCCAAGGGGTACCATCATGCTTTTTGAGGGTTCTAAACCTCTTAAGATACTGGGAAGGCGTCTTTCCAAACCTAGCTATTAATGCTAGTTTCACAAACTCATAATCCTGTTATCCTCCTCCCCCAACCCCATTACAGCATCACTTGCAACAGGGGGGACCCTAGAGAAAAGCCAAGGAATCAACTGATTCCCTGAGATGCCTTGAATCCCATGATTGTACTCAAACATTGCTAACCAATCCAAAATATCAAGTTTAGTCTCATACATACCAATCATTTCCTTTGGCATACGGGGTCTCTTAGGGCTTGAAGACCTAGAGGACTCTGGGAGAGAAGCATTTTCTAGAGACAGTTTCTTCATTTCTAGTTCATGGTTCAGCTCCATTTCTCTGAGCCTTCACAATTAACACTCTCAGAATCAGAAACATCAAAATCCACATTTGCTGGAGTGGTAGGTCCTTCTGACCCATTCTCCAGGCTTTTTCCCATTAACTTTGCAACCAGTTCAGATTTCTTTCCTTTACCAGAGATATTCCTATCACTACACGCGGTTCTCAGAACCTCAGCAGTATAGAGGAAAATACTCTCTTCAGTGTTGTTTTCCATATTTGACATTATTTCTTAGTTAAATAGAATTAGTGGTGTTAGCCTTGTGGTTAGTTGAACCCAAGCAACAGCAACACTCTAAGTGTAATCACTCTACTTCCAAATCCTCACCGCTGTACACCAGTGTTAGGCAGAATCCTGTGCAGTGCCCTTAGGGACCACTACACACAATTAAGACTACAGGTGGCAATACAAGTTTTACCTTTGGTAGAAGCCTGTACTACTATGTCAGAGTGGTAGCAGTGGCGGAGCAGACAGGCTTATCTCAAGAGTATATGAGCAGTAGCAGAGATTACACAAAGGTACCACAATTACTGTGACTCAAGCAAACACTGACTCAAGGTTTCAGGTAGAAAAATATAAGTACATTTATTTTTAAACCATTTGTTATAAACACAACACTTCTATTAATCTTCAATAAAAACCACACGTTAAACATACTACAACTAACCAATTCACTTTGTACAGTAAGTCTCAAGGTAAGTACACTGTGTTTGAATGAACCGGTGTTATGAACAAAACACGTTACCGCGAATACGATTGTGGCCACTTTTTGACAGTTCGGTCTACTAAACAAACGCATATCCGTGACATGAAATGCTACCGAGGCAAAAACACACTTAGCACCTGAGATACCCAGAGGGAGTTTGAGGCAAAAATCACAGGCAATATTTTGGTTAGGCAGGCAGAATCAAGAAACACTCAGATACAGGAGGTCAAAAGTCAAAGGGCCGGAGCCAGGGTCGAAAGACACTGGGGCCAGTTGCCGAAGATCACACGGTCAGACAGTTCACGATTCAACGTAGCCAAAAGTACTTTGATACTGTCAATGTTCGAAAGCAAAGGTTATAAGAAGGAGCGAAGACAAGGGCAAGCCTTGGAAATGAAGAAAAAGGGATTCACCCAGTTTCCTCAACAGAACACAGTACCTTGCTCCAGTGGTGCAGCTAGTGCCTTGGAAGTTGTTCCTGTTGGTTTCCCACAGACCCTCGATTCCAGGAGCTTCATTGTGAAGGAGGACGTCTGAAGGGGATCTGCACCACACAGGGATGAAGCCGGCAGCAGCGATAAAGAATAAAAGGTGCGCTTCTTAAAAACAGGAGAGGTTTTTCAGGTGGCTATCCGGACCACTACAGCAGTGTGCAGCGATTTCAACCACGGAAGAGGATCCTCTGGCTGTAGAAGATGAGCTGGTTATCCCCACCAAGCTCAAGCGAAGAAGACTCCGGACTGGATCTTCTCTGAGTCGTTGAAGGGCAGATAGCTCAGGACTGCAGCAGGGCTTCACTGGGACGGGGTAGTTGCAGCAGCCGTCAGTCTCTCTGCTTCTCTTTGGTTCCTTGTAGTTCCAGTGGTAACTCTCTGACTTCTAGCCCAAGAAACCTGCCTTTTATGCGAAAAACCCCCGTTCCCGCAGCCTGGCTGTCAATCACCCAGTAGGGGGGTTGTCCAGCCCGGACAACTACCCTGGCCAATCATGACAAAGTGCGACTTGGGTTTCCTAGGATACCCTGTGCAGGGGGTGACTACACCCCTCCCTCACATTCAGCCCACCTAGACACCCAGGCGCCTTGAGGAGGGCTTCTGGGCAGAAGCCCGCCAAAAGAAAGTGAACAAAGAAGGCGAACCTAGTTTGCCGCGCAAAGTAAAACACAAGAAGGACTTTAACAAAAAGAAATAACAAATAAACCCAACTGGAGCCAAGAGAAAGACGATTTGGTCAAGCGGGTTTATGTTCGAGGCTAATATAATAGCCAAGAACAGTACCACTTTTATCTAATATAATCGCGGTAGAAAAGTTAGGGTAGATACCACTGCCACCAGCCAAGTCTTAATGTTTAAAGAGCGAAGCAATGCTCTAGGAGGTACAGATACAAAGGGATATGAGTTAATCCTTTCCAGTACTCCATGGAAGATGGAGTGTACTGGATCTGTGGTAGATTGACTAAGTAAAGTTAATGGTCTCTTTACCCTTTTCTGGGGGACAGTAGTCGCCTCAGAAATGGAGTTGAGGGGGGTCTCAAAGACAACGCTGTGCCACAGCACTGAATGGGCTGTGTGACACACAAAATGAGGTGGCTACTGAAGTGGTGTACTTCAGAGTCCACAATCACAAAAACAGGTAGAAACACATATCAAAACCCAGGTAAGAGTGGGGGAGAAGCTCTCACTCTTACCAAGTGGAAAAAAATAAACTCCAGAAGTCCAGCAAAGCTGCTGGGGGACTCACTAGGTGAGGGAAATTAGCCATAAATGAGAATTCTCCCTAACACTCGCCCCCTCCAGACTAAGGGACAGGATGATTTAATCCACTCCTGGATGGACCTCATACCTCTAGTCGGTTACAAACATCCAGAGAGACCATCAGCATTTTGGTGGTGACTTCCTGCTCTGTGCTCAATGGAAAAATCAAATCCTTGCAGGCAGATTGACCATCTGAGTAACTTTGGCTTTCCCCCTTTCATTTGCATCAGCTATCTCAAGGGTTGGTGGTCAGTCTGAATAGTGAAGGTAGATCCATACAAGTATGGTCTAAACCTCTTCAGTGCCCACACAATAGCAAAGCATTCTCTTTCTATTGTTGCCCACCTTGTCCCAGGATCCTTTAACTTCCTGCTGATTAAACAAATGGGCTGTTCCGTACCTTTCTCATCCAGTTCACTAAGGACTGCACCTATACCTACATTAGAAGCATCAGTTTGTACAATGAAGGGTTGGTGATAGTCAGGAGCTCTTAGGACTGGAACTTGACAAAGGGCTTTCTTTGGACCTTCAAAGGCTTGATTGCACTCCTCATTCCACCTGACCTTTTTAGGAAATTTGGGAGAGGAGATGACATTCAATGGAGAAGCTATGGTCCCATTGTTCTCTATGAAGTTCCTATTACACCCAGTGTGACCTAGGAAGGCTCTCACTTGGGTTTGAGTAGTAGGGGTGGCCCCGTTTTGTATAGCTTGTACTTTGCTAGGCAGTGGCCTTATTTCACCTCCTCCTACCTCATGTCCAAGGTAGACCACTGAACTCTGACCAATTTGACATTTGCTTGCCTTTATGGGCAGATGGGCCTACTCAAGAGCCTGCAATACATTACCTAGGTGTTCAACATGTTCTTTCCATGTAGGGCTGAACACTGCAATGTCATCCAAGTATGCCATGCAGAAGTCCTCCATCCCATTCAGAACCTGATTGGCCATCCTCTGAAATGTAGCAGGTGCATTCTTTAATGCAAAAGGCATTGCCTTGAATTGGTAGAGGCCAGCTGGGGTTGAGAATGCAGTTTTCTCCTTGGCACGGTCTGTCAGGGCTATTTGCCAATAGCCTGACATTAGGTCAAATGGGCTGAGGTACTTGGCTATACCAAGTTTGTCCACCAGCTCATCTGTCCTAGGCAAAGGATGGGCATCAGTCGTAGTGGCTGCATTTAGAGCTCTATAGTCCATGCAGAATCTCAACTCCTTGGATCCTGCCTTTGGTACAAGCACAACTGGGCTAGACCATGGGCTAGTAGAGGGTTCTATTACCCCGAGTTCAAGCATCTTGTTGACCTCATTCCTTATGTGGGATCTGACATTGTCTGACATTCTGTACCCCCTACATTTGACAGGCAAACAGTCACCAGTGTGTATGTCATGCTGGCCCCAAGGGGTCAAGCCTGGTGAAAGTGAGAACAGGGAGGCAAACTGATTCAACAATAACTTGCACTCATCCTGCTGGTCAGATGTGAGACTGGAAGAGATATTAACTCCTTCCACTTTCTCATCTAAAGGTAAGCCTCTGAGGAGGTCAGGTAGAGGTTCACTCTCCTCCTCCTCCTGAGCTGAAGCTAGAAACAAAGCTCCTATGTCAGGTCTAGAGACATAAACTTTTAAACGGTTGGTGTGAAAGACTCTGGGAGCCTCCTTAGGATTGCCTAAGTCTACCAGATAGTTCACCTCTCCAAGTTTACCCACAACCTTGAAGGGTCCTATCCATTTGTCCTGCAAGGACCTCTGCCTTGTGGGGACCATAACAAGAACAAGCTGGTCTTGAGTAAACTCAACCATGTTAGCCTTCTGGTCATGCCGATGTTTGACCAGAACTTGACCAGCCTTCAAGTTATCACTTGCCTCTGCCATCATGCGTGACATTCTCCTCTGGAGACCTATCACATAGTCAGTCACTCTGACTGGCTTGGGGGAAGGAGCACTCTCCATCCCTCCTTAATCAGGGCCAATGGACCTCTGACTGGATGGCCATAGAGAAGTTTGAAGGGACTGAATCCTACTCCCTCCTGAGGGACTTCTCTATATGCAAAGAAAAGGCATGGCAGTAAAAGGTCCCAATTTCTTCTAAGGGGTTCTTCTAAAGCACCTATCATGCCCTTCATAGTTCTGTTAAACCTCTCTACCAGTCCATTGGTTTTGGGGGTGGTAGGCAGTTCAGAACTTGTAGGTGACTCCACAGGTTTTCCACATGGTTTGCATGTAGTGGGACATAAAATGTGATCCCCTGTCAGATATCACCTCCTTAGGAAAACCTACTCTGGTAAAAATACCAAGTAGGGCCTTAGCTACAGCCGGAGCCATAACAGTCCTCATAGGTATGGCTTCAGGAAATCTAGTGGCATTGTCCACTACAACCAGGATAAACCTGTTGCCTGAAGTTGTGGGAGGGTCAAGAGGACCAACAATGTCAATCCCAACCCTCTCAAAAGGAATTCCCACCACTGGGAGAGGCACTAAGGGTGCCACATTCTTGGATCCACTCTTGCCAGAGGTTTGGCAAGTGTGGCAGCTTCTGTAGAATTTGTCTACTTCTGTACCCATCTTAGGCCAGTAGAAGTGCAGAGATAGCCTTTCTTTGGTCTTCTTAAAACTTAAGTGACCAGCCAAAGGTACCTCATGGGCTAACTGCAGAAACTGGAGTTGGTTCACTAGAGGTACTACAAGTCTTCTGTAGTCTCCAGGGGTTGACTCAGTTGGTTCACTGTAGACAAAGCCATCTTCCCAGTGCAACCTATACTTCCCAGGCTCAGTCCCATTGAGCTGAGAAGCTTCCTGTTGGCGAAGACCTTCCAAGGTAGGACACTCTCTTTGTCCCTTACTGAAATCTTCTCTGTTGGGTCCACCTTCTGCCAGTAAAGACTGCAGCTCAGGATGGTCAACAGGGTCAAGATCTCCTACCAAGGTAAGATCCTCTTCTAGATCTGATTCCTCAGTATTTAGTTTGACCATACAGGGTTGAACCTCACACTCAGCCTCAGCTGGTGTGGGAGTCACAGGTGTGACTTCGGACAGTCTTGGAGATGTCCTTCTGGGCACAGGAGTGCTTGCTGGTTTCATACTGGCAGACCTAGGTTTCCCCTTTGTCCTTTCCTGTCCTGCAATGGCAGTAAGTAAGTCCTGTGGACTTGGGGTGATAGCTTCCTCTATCTTGTCCCTGGAGAGCCTCTTAAGGTTCTCTCCCTCGCAGACCTTGTGAGCTCCTGATTCCTTCTGCTGGGGGACCTGGGGGTGCTAGACACAACTTCAAGAGTTTTAAGGTCCTTGCCCAACAGGACCCTCCCAGGTACGTTATTTTGCACACTTACAGGAATTCTGACAGTCATGTCATTACACTGGATGAGAGCTGGTAACTGGGGAACCATTTGCACAGGGCCTCCAGCTAACTTGGTTAAGTGCTTGGGTGCCTTAGCAACATCCTCCACTTTGAAAAAACATTCATCAACCACAGTTATGCTGGCTCCAGTGTCTCTGATGGCAGGGGTCTCCGGACCATGCACAAGAACACTATCTTTATAATACTCTTTAGTATTATCTGGGATTGAGTTATAGATATATAAGTTCTGTTGTTCCCAAAGACCAAAGGACACTAAAGAAACACTAGCTGAGACTCTCATGGGCTCATCAGCTAGTAGCTGAATGTTTCCACTGGTCATAGGTACTTCACCCACTTGGGAGAAGGCTAAGGAGACAGTGTTGATCCCTGAAGGTTTACCCTTACACTTGGGATCTCCTTTCAAATGACCAGGCAACCCACAAACAAAGCATTTTCCAAATGCTCTCTGGAATGGGGGTTTGCCCTGGCCTCCATCTGGTGTGGAACCAGGTGGTACACTAGCCTGATTCGGTTTACCTTGTGGCTTACCCTGGTTATGTTTGGGGCCCTCTTTTGGGTTGGAATTATTGGAATTATCTTTGTTGTCTTTCTCTGGCTGCTTCCCCTCATCCTTCTTCTGAGTAGCCCCAGAATCCTTGTGAGTGGCCCTGTTGGCAACCCACAAATCAGCTTCTTAGGATCTATCTCCTTTGAATCAGCCAAGTGCTGTCTAAGCTCAGGAGAGCAGACATCAAAAATAGACTCCAACATTACAAGATTCCTCAAACCTTCATAAGTGTTCACTTTGTAACCCTTAACCCAACCATCTAAGTTTTTCAAAAATTCACACACCCATGTAGCCCAAGGGGTACCATCATGCTTTTTGAGGGTTCTAAACCTCTTAAGATACTGGGAAGGCGTCTTCCCAAACCTAGCTATTAATGCTAGTTTCACACACTCATAATCCTGTTTATCCTCCTCCCCCAACTCCATTACAGTATCACTTGCAACAGGGGGGAGCCTAGGGAAAAGCCAAGGAATCAACTGATTCCCTGAGATACCTTGAATCCCATGATTGTACTCAAACATTGCTAACCAATCCAAAATATCAAGCTTAGTCTCATACATACCAATCCTTTCCTTTGGCATAAAGGGTCTCTCAGGGCTTGAAGACCTAGAGGACTCTGGGAGAGAAGCATTTTCTAGAGACAGTTTCTTCATTTCTAGTTCATGGTTCAGCTCCATTTCTCTGAGCCTTAACTCTTGATGTTTCATGGCAGTTTGTGCATCAATACGTTTCACTTCTAATTCAAGTCTCATTTTCTCAAGTGCAATAAACTCAGGAGTAAGTGTAGGACCCGCGGGGGTCCCTGTGGAAAGAGGTTGTGCATTCTGAGCAGGCAAGGGAGTTGCAGGGTTTCCTAGCAAGGACTCATCTACTTCTTCACAATTAACACTCTCAGAATCAGAAACATCAAAATCCACATTTGCTGGAGTGGTAGGTCCTTCTGATCCACTCTCCAGGCTTGTTCCCATTAAATTTGCAACCAGTTCAGATTTCTTTCCTTTACCAGAGATATTCTTATCACTACACGTGGTTCTCAGAACCTCAGCAGTATAGAGTAAAATACTCTCTTCAGTGTAGTTTTCCATATTTGACATGCTTTCTTAGTTAAATATAATTAGTGGTGTTAGCCTTATGGTTAGTTGAACCCAAGCAACAGCAGCACTCTAAGTGTAATCACTCTACTTCCAAACCCTCACCGCTGTACACCAGTGTTAGGCAGAATCCGGTGCAGTGCCCTTAGGGACCACTACACACAATTAAGACTACAGGTGGCAAAACAAGTTTTACCTTTGGTACAAGCCTGTACTACTATGTCAGAGTGGTAGCAGTGGTGGAGCAGCCAGGCTTATCTCAAGAGTATATGAGCAGTAGCAGAGATTACACAAAGGTACCACAATTACTGTGACTCAAGCAAACACTGACTCAACGTTTCAGGTAGAAAAATATAAGTACATTTATTTTTAAACCATTCGTTATAAACACAAACTTCTATTAAACTTCAATAAAAAACACATGTTAAATATACTACAACTAAACAATTCACTTTGTACAGTAAATCTCAAGGTAAGTACCCTGTGTTTGAATGAACCGGTGTTTTGAACAAAACACGTTACCGCGAATACGATTGCGATCACTTTTTGACAGTTCGGTCTACTAAACAAACGCGTATCCGTGACATGAAATGCTACCGGGGCAAAAACACACTTAGCACCTGAGATACCCAGAGGGAGTTGGAGGCAAAAATCACAGGCAATTGTTTGGTTAGGCAGGCAGAATCAAGAAACACTCAGAGACAGGAGGTCAAAAGTCAAAGGGCCGGAGCCAGGGTCGAAAGACACAGGGGCCAGTTGCCGAAGATCACACGGTCAGACAGTTCACGATTCAACGTAGCCAAAAGTACTTTGATATTGTCAATGTTCAAGCAAAAGTTATAAGAAGGAGGGTAGGCAAGTGCAAGCCTTGGACATGAAGATAAAGGGATTCACCCAGTTTCCTCAACAGAACACAGTACCTTGTTCCAGTGGTGCAGCTAGTGCACTGGCAGTTGTTCCTGTTGGTTTCCCGCAGACCCACGATTACTGTAGCTTCTTTGTGAAGGAGGACGTCTGAAGGGGGTCTGCACCACACAGGGATGAAGCCGGCAGCAACGATAAGGAATAAAAGGTGCGCTCCTTAAAAACAGGAGAGGCTCTTCAGGTGGCTATCTGGACCACTACAGCAGTGTGCAGCGATTTCAACCACGGAAGAGGATCCTCTGGCTGTAGAAGATGAGCTGGTTATCCCCACCAAGCTGAAGGGAAGAAGACTCCGGACTGGATCTTCTCTGAGTCGTTGAAGGGCAGATAGCTCAGGACTGAAGCAGGGCATCTCCGGGACGGGGTAGTTGCAGCAGTCGTCGGTCTCTCCGCTTCTCTTCGGTTCCTTGTAGTTCCAGTGGAGACACTCTGACTTCTAGCCCAAGAGACCTGCCTTTTATGCGAAAAACCCCCATTCCCGCAGCCTGGCTGTCAATCACCCAGCAGGGGGGTTGTCCAGCCCGGAAAACTACCCTGGCCAATCATGACAAAGTGCAAATTGGGTTTCCTAGGATACCCTGTGCAGGGGTGACTACATCCCTCCCTCACATTCAGCCCACCTAGACACCCAGGCGCCTTGAGGAGGGCTTCTGGGCAGAAGCCCGCCAAAAGACAGTGAACAAAGGAGGTGAACCTAGTGTGCTGCGCAAATTAAAACACAAGAAGGACTTTAACAAAAAGAAATGGTGAATAAACCCAACCGGAGCCAAGAGAAAGACGATTTGGTCAAGCGGGTTTATGTTCGAGGCTAATATAATAGCCAAGAACAGTACCACGTTTATCTAATATAATCGTGGTAGAAAAGTTAGGGTAGATACCACTGCCACCAGCCAAGTCTAATTGTTAAAAGATCGAAACAATGCTCTAGGAGGTACAGATATAAAGGGATACATGTTAACCCTTTCCAGTACTCCATGGAAGATGGGGTGTACTGGATCTGTGGTAGATTGACTAAGTAAAGTTAATGGTAACTTTACCCTTGTCTGGGAGACAGTAGTCGCCTCAGAAATGGAGTCGAGGTAAGTCTCAAAGACAACCCTGTGCCACGGCACTGAAGGTGCTGTGTGACACACAAAAAGAAGGGGGCTACTGAAGTGGTGTACTTCAGAGTCCACAATCACAAAAACAGGTAGAAACACATATCAAAACCCAGGTACGAGTGGGGGAAAAGCTCTCACTCTTACCAAGTGGAAAAAAAAAACTCCAGAAGTCCAGCAAAGCTGCTGGGGGACTCACTAGGTGAAGGACATTAGCGATAAATGAGAATCCTCCTTAACACTTACTTGAACACATAGGGCCTCATTAGGAGTTTGTTGATAAGCCGCACATAACACAAACCAGTAAAAGTGTACGCAAAATTGGAACTCACCCTGAATTGTGATTGTCACACATTAAACATGCAAATATACCCACCTTTTAGAAAGAAATTGGATGTATAACCTTTGTGTGCCTGTAAACCCATCTGGAAAGACTTTGCGATTTAGGAAGTTGAAAACATCTCAAAATTTTGCTTCAGAGTTTACAAAGCTGTAACACAATTGCATGTGTGTCACATCAATTTAAAAAATGTCTGCATACAGCTAAACAATGCCATCACAGTAATGAAAATAGGTCAGAAAAGCAAACCGCAGCCAGGGTTTTTTCTCAATTGCTATTAGTACCTTAAGGCAAAGCCTGGAGGTGCTAAAAGCATAACATAATGAGTTCTGCAGGCTTCACCAGCCCAACAACGAAACAGGGGTACGACGTTGAGGCCCTTGGTTCACTCGGCCATGTAAGTCGCACACCAGGGCGTTAGCTGCCTTTGAAGCACTCAGAACATGAAAGTATTTTGCAAAATTAGGAACATTTCACTAATTAATTTAATAATAGATTATTAGTAAATGTTCCCTGTTCTCTCATTGCCCTTTATATAGCTGGTTTACTCCCTGTGTGCACTATATATTGCATTAGTGTATTACATCCGTGCTGCCAAGTCATACCTCGGGTGTAAGGTCTGTACATTCTGGCATCTTGCTCTGAGAGCTGGCTGGGTGTCTTTTAGGGTCAGGATAGAGAGCTCAGGCTGCAGATCTTTCTCTGAACTGGCACAGACATTTTGGAGACTTCACTGGTCTGTAAGAATACAGGAATGAAGAGTTGTATTAACGCTTTCAGTCCTAACGAGAGCAGTTGAATAGTTGTTGAAATACCAAAATAGATGAAGCAATTAATGAAGCCATTTAACAACACAATGGGGGTCATTATGAGTCCGGCGGAAATCATTAAAAATCAAATTAAAATAAATATTTTTTTCCGGCGCCATTGGACTCAATGGGAATGGGGAGGACAGATGCACCGGCACTGTGTGCAACAGTGCCGGTGCATCTGTCAAGGTCTGCAAGCGTGTTCCGTTCCGCCAGGTCAGACCTGGCGGGCTGAAGGGCACCCGCTCGCAGAACTCATAGTTTGCCGGCAAGCTTAGCAGTACCATTGTTTCCAGACTGACAAACTCGTAATGAGGCCCAATATGTGTCAAGCACACACATGGAGCAATTAGGGAGGGGAGTCACAACATAAACATGCATTCATTAACCAAAAATAACAATTAGAAAAGACACATTTGTAGCAGTTACAGGTCGGAAGGCAAAATGTCAACTAAAAATTGCAGCTATTACATAAAATAGGATGGCAATAGTGGTCAAAAGTTGGGGATCTGAAAGAAAGGGGGGTTGAAGTGGTTAGTTAGTTTGGTTGAGAGGTAAAAGTGCAAGAGAGCTTTGTTGTGCTGTTGCTAGCTGCAGTTTGGAAAAACTGGTCACTGTGTGCCGGTATGATTTTTTTTTATTGAAATTTCTCTGATGGCTTGCAAGTGGCAAGTGGCTGCATATGGGTGTTTTAGTTGCTTCTTGAGTGTTGTGGAGAGTTACCTGTAGTTTGGGTGTTTGTGGCAAAGATCTGCATCATGTTACTTCTGTGTTGGGTGGTGGGTATGCAGAGTGTTAACAAGCCTTTAGCAGGGTTAGTCGTTAGTCAGGGTTTATTTTTTAACTTATTTATTTAGTTTGGTTCACCTATTCGGTTGGCCTTGTTCCTATTCAGTTCAGGGTCAGATTCTTTTCTTGGAGTGTGGGGCAGTTTCGTAGATTTCTCTTGCGTTGCAGTGGCCCGATTTAGCTCTCCGGTGTTCTTTCTTCATTTTGGTGCATTAAAGAGCCAGGTTTTTAATAGTTTCCTGAATTTTAGGTGATCTTCTGTTTTGCAAATTTCCTTTGCAAGTGAGTTCCAGAGTTTCACTGCTATGCAGGAGAATGCCGATCCACCTGCTTCAGTCCGAGGAGAATGTCATTGCTAGGCTTTAGTGTTTGTGTTGGTTTGTAGATGGTGATCTTTTCCTGTATGAACTCCACTCCTTGGCAGTGGATCGCTGTGTGTTATGCAAAGTTTTGAAGAAGATTTGGTTTTTGACTACCAATAGAGTGTTCTTGGCACTGGGGTGATGTGTTCTCTTTTAGTGAGTCTAAGGAGTAGTCTAGCTGTTGGGTTCTGTATTCCTTGTAGCTTCCTCATAAGGTATTCAGGCATTCTGAGATAGATGCTGTTGGCGTAGTCTATTCTTGACAAGATGAGATCAATGACAGCGAATGTTCTGTGTGTGAAGGAGAAAGTGAGTATCTTCTTGATCGTGTGTAGGTAGAAGAAGCATTTCTTAACTACTGCTTTGACTTGTGGCTCTAGTGTTAGTTCGTTGTCCATTAGGATTCCAAGATTTGTGACCGCTTTGGATGGTTCTGGTGGGTTTCCCAGCTTGGTGGCCCACAGAACGTGATGGTTGTTCAATGGGTCATTGGGTGCGCTCCAGATTTTCAGTTTTGTCCTGGTTGAGTTTAAGGCTGTCAGTGCTCATCCAATGATTTAGTTCAATGAAGCAGTTGGTGGGTGTTGGGTTTTGTTTTTTGCTGGAGTTGATTTTATAAATGATTTGCATGGCAACTGCGTAGTTGTTGCAGGTGAGACCAAGTTTTTGATGAGGTTCATCAGGGGGTACATGTAGAAGTTGAAGAGTAGCAGTGACAGCGATGAGCCCTGTGGGACTCCACATGTTTTATGAGGTGCTGACTTGAATGGTGCGATCCAAGTTATGTTCTTTCTGTTAAGAATTATTTTAGCCCGAGGAGAGCTGTGTTCCTAATCCCAATATCTTCTCGACTTTTGAGGAGTATGTTGTGGTTGCCTGTGTCGAAGGCTGCGGAGAGATCGAGTAGTGTTAGTGCCGAGTTGGCATCGGAGTCTGCGTTGGTCTTTAGATCATCCCATATAGATAGTAGTGCAGTTTCCGTTCATGTCATGGGTCTGAAGGTACTTGTGCTTGATCTAATAACCAATAGTTTCTACATTTTCCAAGATTTGTTCATAGACGTAGGTTTCTAGTTGGCAATACATAGCAATGATGGGAATGTCTTTACCATAGGATGATGCAGCCTTGTTAAAGTCTAACTGAAATATGCGAGATCCTAATCATATCACAAAAGTACTTGACAAATGATGGTAGCACAAGGACATGAGGTGGCAATCAATTGGAAGTGGAATGAGGAACTGGGCAAATTGAATCAAAATCTAGCAAATAGTGCAATAATTTCAGCACAATCCCAATGCATGGAAAATGGTGTAATCGCTTAGGTATATGATACCAACACCTCACTCTTTCCTCTTCCCAACCTCTTTCAGTTGTTATTTGCCCTATGGTTTCCTGTGCTCGTACCCTTTGCAAATCTAGACAAGATACTGCGGCTGATGGGACATGTGACTAGGGGATAGCCTGGCAGAAGATATCTAGGCAAGAGGATGCACAAGAGATTGCTTCAGAGGGGATGGTAAGGATCCTGAGGCAAAGGAGTGGTTGCAGAAATCGGCAAGGGCCGGAGCGAAGGTATCAATGTGGTCCTTGATGGTTTTAGAGGAACAGGGATGAACCTATGTTGATGAGGCTTTCATAGATCGGACTTGTCTAGTGACCTCGTCAGGGGAGAACAGAGGAATGGACGAGAAAGAGGGTGGGGGTGGCTGAAGGAGGATCAGCGTGTGGCTGGAGGAGGGTCAGCATTCACAGAAGGAGATGGGAGAGGAGGAGAGGGTGGACAGAATGTCCTGGCTTTCTGAGATGAAGTGAGAGGCAAGGACATTGCAAAGGGCCTGTGAGGCGACACGTGGGGGTAGAGACTGCAGCAGGGTTGGCCAGCTCCTTGCAGATTTTAAAGAGTTTTGCCAAGTTATAAGATGCCGCAGAGACACAGGCTTGAATGTGGGCTCTCTTTGTGGTGTGGACAGAGTCGATATTGCCTTTGAAGCAGGCGACAGGCCAGTTGTCAGAGGATGAACGAGAAGCCCTCCGTTTCCTCTCAGCCGCCCTACATGTACGTTTAAGTGTAGCTAGGTCAGAGTCATCCCAAGAATTGCATTTGGCTTTGAACTTCAAGCGGATCCTCATGACAGGGGCAAGGGCATCAAGAGTATAAGAAAAAGAAGACTAGAGCAGAGACAGGGCTGTGTCAGGAGGGGAGTCAGCCTAAGGGGGAGGAGGGGGAAGAGAAGGTGGCGGCGAAAGCCTCCAATGACGCACGCTCCATGGGCCGGATGCTCAACAAGGTAGGTGGCAGTATTGGGGTAGGCTTGGCCTGGGGGGCATAGAGGGAGAGATGAGAGGAGGGAGTGATCGCTCCAGGAGAGAGGAGTGGTCAGAGGGATGGAGAGGGGGAGGTCAGAGGAGATCAAGACATCAAGTGTTCCCTGCAGAGTGAGTCGGGCCAGAGGAGAGGATAGAAAGGGAGAGGGAGTCGCAGAGGTCACAGAAGAGTACAGAGGAGGAACAAGGAGAGTCTAGATGGATATTGAGGTCACCAAGGAGGAGGAGTTGAGTGGTTGAGGCCAGGAGGGAGGAGGAGAGGTCTGCGCACTCAGAGAAAAATGAGGTCATTTGACCAGGAGGCTGCAATAAGACCACAGTAAGAGAATGGCTAGGAGACAGAGAGAGGCTGCAGAAAAGGCATTCAAAAGAGGAGAAAGTATGAGTGTGAATGATAGAGACAGGAATCCACTCAAGAAAGATCAGGGCTACAGCTCCTCCGGACCAATAGGGTCTAGGTGCGGCGAGGATCTTGTAGCCATCAGGGAGGAGAGTGCCAAAGCTTGTGAGAGCTGGCCGTGAACCATGTCTCAGTAAAACCGAGGACATCGAGGTCAAGTTCTTCAAGGAGGTGGCAGATGTCAGAGGAGTGTTTGACAGCAGAGCAAGAGTTGAGAGCGCAAGATGAAGGATGCCAGCCTTAAAGACCTTCTGGGGAGGGGTAGAAATCAGAGGTACGCCCTACGGAGGAGAAGGAGCCCAAAGTGGGACAGAGGAGGAAAGAGAGGGCAAGGTAAATGTAATTCAAACTCCCCAGTGAGAGTCAATAATGGACACACCCAGGAGGGAATGAGACCAAGAACAAGTGCGAGTGAAAGTAAAAGTAAATTTTACCTAAAACAAAAATAGGGCAAGCAGAGAACTCTGCAAACTCTGAGAGCACTCTGGACAACATTACTCTGACATTACTTTAAAAAGGGTTACATCATCATAGGTGACATCATATAAGGTACAGAAATTACATTTCATTTGAGCCACAAATCCAACATAGTCTCATAGGCGCCGCCTTCAGATGATTGGATAGTTGCTTGGCGGGAAGGCGGACATCACGTGCCTCAGCCGGGCTGGCCAGTGTGAGATGAAGGTTATGTGGCTCTGGATAAGATGATGGATAATAACTCTCTAATCTAAACACTACTTCAAAGCACGTAATAAAAACAACATCCATAAAAAATAACCATTGACACCATGACAGTTGGGGGTAGAATCATATATTTCTCATGTTATATATACATACATTTGTCATGTGCCCTGAAAGGAGAAAAAGGTATGGGGGTCATCTTCTATCAGGAGGCATGTGGGTTAACACTCTGTGCAGGCTCAGCAGAAGAATGAGAGATTACATTTGTTGCATTAAGGCCTCAGTGAGACATGGGACTTTAGCCCTAGTTCCATCATGAAGGGGGAGAGGGGTGAGGGCTGGCGCTCATTGTGCACAGCGCTGCTGGAGAGGGGAGTGAAGGCCCATTTGGTCTTTGGATTTGGCTCAGTTCGATTAGTGGAATTACAATCAGACCATTAGAATGGGGTTCGTACATGTTTACTGTCACTTCATTTATAACACATAGAAAGCAGGTTCTGCCTATATCGTGGGCTATATCTTCCCTTTTACAATGGTCACCGTGCTACAGAATTGCTCTTATTTACATTAGCCCTGTGGCCGCACGTTTTATGGTGCACACATGTGTCTCTTTACATTTCAATAGATATATATATGCGTGAATGCATAGTACCAAGAAAACAATTAAGCATGTGGACTATACATTTTATATCATAACACATGAGCTGCCTAATATCTAATACGTCTGCAAAGGTATCTGGTACTGGAAGACATGTAACATGTATCATAGAACACAAGCATGTGGATCATGATAGCACGTTCATTGCAATCAATTTTAGATTGGCTATTTGTTGACCGTTCTGTTACATCTCTTAGGGACAGTTTCATTACCCGTTAACATAAGAGAGAATGTATAGGCTCGGGTGGGATTAGCGTTGTGGGTGAAACAGGGTGGCACACAGTCAGGGGGCATGACCCTGCCACATCAAAAAGGGTACGAGGTTGGGGGATTATACACGTTATATATCTTATGGGGCCGCATCTGCAAGTAAGTAGGCATGTTTGTGGAGATTCCTGTTTTTTTCCAGGCCCAGGATCTGGCCCGGTCGTTCACAGGGCAAAGAGGTAAGAAGGAAGGCGAGAGATACTGTGTTCAGTTTGTAACCATTCGTGCCCAGTCTTCCGTGAGAACAGGGCAGCTGCAGGGATACCAGAAGGGAGGAGGTGGAGGGGTGGGGAGAGTAACTGACTAACTGTGCGTGGCTCCAGGGGAGAGCTTCAAGCCTGCATGCTGGCTTTGCTGTAGAGCCTGCTTTTAGCATATACAAAATGGAGTTGAGGTTCTGTACAAAATGGAGTCAGTAATCAACCTCCTTCAGCCCTCTTATGGATCTTGCACCTGTATGTGTCGTTCCTAGGCTGTCCGGCACCTCTGGCCACAGGCACATGGGCAGCCTGGGACAATCTTCGTGTGCGCGGGGACAGGAATGGAGGGGAGGGGGCCTAAAAGACCTTTCCTCCCATACAGTAGCCAACGGGGGAGAGGAGGGGACAGCAGGAGATAGACATTGATGGGGTGGGGGAAACACCTATCAAAGAGGAGGAGATTAGCCTGAGGGCCTTGGACCATGACAGTGCCATTAAGGTAAAAACAAAGAGGTGATGCCTGGAAGGTTTAGAATTAATCTTAACCACTGGCATTGCTCGGGCCAACCCTCCAGACAATCGTTCTTCGCCTACCAAGCCATTACAGAAGGGGAAAGGCCATATGCAAATCAGGCTTGGTCCCACCACAAAAGGGGCTGTCCAGCCTGAACTACTAGGTCACATTCCTTCTGCACGAGACCACAAGCATCCCCAAACAGGTTTTGGCCTTGTTGGGCCTCATCAGTGAGGAGTAGCTTGGGTCTCTAGGCCCAGCAGGCACGGGACCCACATCTGGGCATACCTGTCCCACTCGGGGTGACAAAGCAAAAACAAAGAGGTGATGGCTGGAAGGTTTAAATGAATCTTGACCACTGGCATTGCTCTGGGCAACCCTCCAGACCATCGTTCTTGGCCTGCCAAGCCATTACAGAAGGGGAAATACCTTATGCAAATCAGGCTTGGCCCCACCCCAAAAGGGGCAGTCCATTAGGTAGACATTAATGGGAGAGGAGGAGACCGGACAGAGCTCAGAGATCATATGAAGAGTCCATAGAAGAGAGCAGCGAAGTCACTGGGCTGGCAAGTTACAGAGAAGCAACAGTTACAAGCAAAGGGAAGAGCAAGGTAGCAAAGTACAGCAAGATTTGACTTTGAAACCAAAAGGCAAAAACAGCAAGATCTAAATTTACAATAGGGCTCAGATGTTAGCGAAGGGCCAAGAAACGTAGTGCAAATCAGGATGTAAACATGGGAGAAACAAGCAGAAGCGACAGTGAAAGTCAATAAAAGGGGGTAGGAAGGAGTCCAGAAAGGAGGGCACTAACCCATAGTTCAGGAGGTGACAATGTCAAGGCAATCCAGATTTCAAAGCAAGTGAGGTGGCAGCATCATTGAAATCAAGGCGCTAGGGTACAGAGGACCCCAAGCAGCATGCTGGTAGCGGACAGGGAGCAGACAGGGGCCTTCGTTGTGGGCCTTGATTGATGTGCTGGCTTCCGCCTCCCGGTTGCGCTGATTGAACTATCAGGGTCCAGGCAACCAATAAGGGGAGAGAGTGCAGGCCAGGCAAGGGGCTTATCAGTGTCTCAAAGATGGTTGGCGGGTCTGAAGTACTTGTCGAGGCGTCTTGGACGACGTTAGTGACTGCAGTGTGACAAGAGTCAGCGGTGCAGTCAGTTGCAGCGCAAGAGACTCAACTGACTCAAAAATGTCCTTTAAGGGGGACGCTGGTTGATGCAGTCCTCCTAGCTTCTTCGCTGGGCTGGTGTCGTCCTTTAAGCTGTGACGAGACCAGACGTTTGGTCTCCGCCAAACCACATACTCTTACCTTCTGAATGGGGTCCCCTTGCTGGGATGGCTACTGTAAATACATAGTCCCAGGCCCTTGATACTGAGAGGTGGGAGATGGCTTCAGGTTGACAGTGCATATCAAAGGTTGTTAGGGTTTTATCGTCTCCTTTGTTTTAGCCTATGCAGCCAGGCCCCATTTGTGCCTGTTTGAAGTATAGTCTATTAGTAGGTTAATTGCTGTCACCATCTGCAGAGGGTAAACAAACAGACAGGGTGGATCCATGAAGCCTTTGAAAGTTATTTAGGCTCGCCATGGCAGGAGGAAGATGTTGGCCCTCCCCCTTCCGAGATGCATTGTATACTCCACTTGTGAGATCTCAAATAAATATGACTGGGATGACTGTGTCTGTAGGCTGTGTCCACCTAGAATACACAGGTCTATGTGTATGTCGTGCAGTGAGCATAGGAAAATGTGTGCCGATTAGTCCCACACATTTTCCAGAGGTTGATCTACCATCATTCAATGTCAAAGTTTCAAAAAAGCCCAGGTGAGCACACACCAACAGGTGCTATTATCAGCACTGGGCCTGCACCAGATAGTGGGTGCTATAAAAACTAATATAGCAGTATGGCGAAGGTCTAGAAATGTTTTTGTTCAGATGTGGATTTTGTAAAAACTAGGCAGTAACCTCCAAACGATGAGCATAATTTAATTGTTAGTCTGACAGGTAATCCAAAATCAAGACTGTGGAACCAAAGTATTGTGAATGCTTTCTTTTCTTCCCATCTGTTCCTTTGCCTTTTTTAAACTATTTTAGTATTGTTTTTGTATCTAGGTAAAGAAGGTGTATTTTAATTCTAATGTGTGTAAAATCAAATGTTTGATCAAATCACAATGAAAAAAAAATATGAATGTTTGTATCTTGGCTTTCACTGCAGAGATCCTGGACAGATATCCTCTTTTTATCACTAAAATTACTGTGCCGTCTTCTGTGAAAGGGTCTGTCTCCTCACGTGCTGGTGGCCCATGGATGCTAATTTTGACGTTGAAAGGCTACTTGTTTATTATTCCTATTACAGAAAGAACGCCAATGTTAAGGGGAGTACCCACGCTCATTTTGATCAATGCAAGTTAACTTATTAAGACATGTGATTGCGGCGAGAGGGGCTCACCAATATATTCTAGATCCCATAATTCCTTTGGTTCAATGGAAGGGGGCGTCAAAGGTGTCCATGCCGCAAAAGTGCCTAAGATAGCCCTGTCTACCCCTGAACAGTTGTCTATCCCATATCAGTCCTTAGCCCCTTCATGTCCCGGGCCCATTTCACCCATGTCACTTCCAAGCCTTTTCTATATTTCTTTCTCCCGAGAATTTCACCCTTAGCACTTTTCTTTGTTTCCCTCCCCAATGTGCCCCTAAACCTCTGTCCTCCCTGTTTCACTCCCTTACATTCTCTGTCCCCTCTTCCCATTGCTCCATCTCCAGCGCATCTCTTTCCCCTTTCCCAAATCTCTCTTCTTTTCGCAGTCTGACAAGCTCCTCTTTCCACCTCCCCTTTCCTGAGCCTCTCTGCCCCTCTCCCCAGCCATTTGCCCCACTTTGCCACTCTCTGAACCCCTCTTTCCCTTTCGCATCTCTGTCCCCTTTCCAAGCGTATCTCTGGGCCTCCTCACATCTTCCCTGGGCCTGTCACTCGCTCCAATGCATCTGGTGCCTCTGTCCCTCTTCCCAGCCACTAGCACATATGTCCCTCTCCCTATGCCCCTGAACCCTTTTCCCAAGTCTCTCTGCACCCCTACCCTTTTCGAAGCCCCTCTCCCCACTGTGCCATTCCCCTGACCCAAAACACCTTTTCCGCCGAGCGTCTCTGCACCTCTCCACAGCCACTTGTCCCAATGTGCCTCTCCCTCTGCCCTGAACCCTTATTTCCAAGCATCACTCTGCAACCTCAACTACTCCCTGATCCTGTCACTCGCTCAAATGCATTCCCTGTGCCCTGAACCCCTTTCTTTCCTGAGCATTGCTCTGCATCTTTACCTCTTCACTGAGCCTGTCACTCGCTCCAATACATTCCCTGTGCCTCTCCCTCTGCCCCAAACCCCTTTCCCTTGAGCATCACTGCAACCTCACCTGTTCCCTGAGCCTGTCACTCGCAGCAATGCATTCCCTGTGCCTCGCTCCCCAGCCACTTTTACCAATGTGCCCCTCCATCTGCCGTAAACCCCTTTATTTGCCCCACGCATCACTCTGCAACCTCACCTGTTCCCTGAGCCTGTCACTAGCCCCAATGCTTCCCTCTGCCTCTCCCCGGCCACTTGTCCCACTGTGCCTCCCTCTGCAATGAACCCCTTTCTTTCCCTTAAGCATCACTCTGCAACCTCACCTGTTCCGTGAGCCTGTCACTCGCCCCAATGCATTCCCTGTGCCTCTCCCCAGCCACTTGTCTCACTATGCCTCCCTCTGCCCTGAGCCCCTTTCTTTCCCTTGAGCATCACTCTGCAACCTCACCTGTTCCTTGAGCCTGTCACTCGCCCCAATGCATTCCCTGTGCCTCTCCCCAGCCACTTGTCCCACTGTGCCTCCCTCTGCAATGAACCCCTTTCTTTCCCTTAAGCATCACTCTGCAACCTCACCTGTTCCGTGAGCCTGTCACTCGCCCCAATGCATTCCCTGTGCCTCTCCCCAGCCACTTGTCTCACTGTGCCTCCCTCTGCCCTGAACCCCTTTCTTTCCCTTGAGCATCACTCTGCAACCTCATCTGTTCCCTGAGCATCTCTCTGTCACTTACTCCACTGCATCCCCTGTTGCCTCCCCCTCTATATGGCACATCAGCACCTATCTCCTCTCCACTGAAGATATATTGTTCCTCATGATGCTGTGGTGTTCTAGTTCTGTGTTGGTGTCTTTCAGTTCTTGCAGTTGTACCTGCATGTGTTTTAGGCCTTCTATTCTTTTTTCCATTGAGTCTCTTCTATGTTTAGTAACCTTCCTACCTGCTGCTGGGGCTCTTCTGAAGGGGCGTAAATTCCATATGGATCTCTGAGTTGTGAGTATTGATAGTATCCACTGTTTAATGGAGGGGAGACATCTGGTGGAAGAGCTCTTGTAGCACATATGACATACTCGGTGAGGTGCCTCCCAGTGTGGAGTTTGTAAACTGTGTGCTAATGGGTATAGCCACCATCAGGGCATCCGATCCCTCCAGTGTCCCTCTTGGAGACTGGATGCTTTATTTATGGCATGTCTACTATTGAAATGAAATGTTTTTGGAGAATCATGCTACGCGGTGTTATACTAGCTAACATGCCCTAGAAGGCACGTCTGTGTCTTCAGCAGTGGTGGCAGGGCATTGTAACTGTTGTCTCACTTTTTAATTGCAGCCCCAGAACTCTATTATCCATGTGTGGTTAATATGGGGACCTCTTCCAAGATCTGCACTGGCATGAGATCCTTTAGTGCTCTTTCAGTGTGTATTAGGCCAGTGGTTGTTGTCATATTGCCTCCTCAGTCTTATTTGCCTTCCAATGTCAAAATTCCAAGTTAATAATAATAATAAAGATGTGTTATTTATATGGGGCCTTAATCCAAAGCGTTTTAGAGCACATATTTACAGACAATGCATCGTTAACAATTCACAACCCTATATATAATGCTTATGCTTCAGCTTTTCCTCCAGTTTCTGCTCCAGTCAATTATCATGAATATATTAACCCTTCTTGCACCTCTCACCAATGTTCAAAGTGCAGAGCTCCGGGACCCCCTGCACTATTTTTGCAGCAGACACCTCTCCCACCTGAATATTGCACTTGCTTCAGTGGCAAAATCAATCCCAGTATAACATTCATTTATGCAGCCACCGTTTCATGCATTGCCATCCAATGAGGCCCTTAAAATGCTGCAATCCTCACCTTCTGCAAACACTACAGCATTCTTGAGCCACTAATCCTTTCATTAAGCTCTGTCCATTGATTGATGTGCCAGATGCCCAGCGTATCCATATGCAGCCTTCCCCCAAGCAGTATACTCTTAACCGTCAAATCCATTCACTGCATACACATTCTAGTGCTGCAATCCGGTTCCCCTTCCCACTGATGGCCCCCGCTTAGGCTTCAGCACGGGTCCTCTTCCCACTGATGGCCTCCGCTTTGGCTCCAGGGCCGAGCTGCTGTTCTGTTGCACCTATCCACCGTGAACTCGTCCCGTTGGCTCTCGGCCCATTCTCCCCCCTCAGCAGTTGCCAGTCCGACTGCTGTGCCCAGCAGCTGACTGGGTAGGACGCTTGTGCGAGGCGGAGGGGGGGGCATGGAGCGGGTATCATGGGTGAAATTATTGCCCGATATTATTATAAAATGCCCGTCAAAAAATGCTTTCCTGTTGATACATTACTGCGCAGGCGCAGACAAGCCAAGCATGCGCAATAAACAGGCAAAGCATTTTTCAACGATGAGCATTTTTCGACGTTACAACTGCATCCTTAATGGTGCCGTTAACCCCTTACCGCCGCACTCGGAATGAGGCCCAAGATGTTTTTAGTTTCACATTCAAATGTTTTCTCAGCAAATAGAAAAAAACGTTTAACATGTCCAAACAACACACATGTAATGGTGCAATGTTTACATATCACTCCTAGCCACACCTTTAGTGTTGGACTGGAACATATTCTACATTCCCAACAGCTTAACAGTGAGTTTTAGTATAGGGTGTACAGAAAGCTCTCAAATATGTAGACACATTTCGGATATTTGAATCCATCTTCAGAGGTTGCTAGCTGTCTGTTTCTCTAAATGAACTCAAATTCTTCAAAATGCCTAAAAAACGTATATGACATAGTTATCTTATGAATCCTCACATACATTACTATATATCAACATATAAATGTCTATCACTAATCTCTTTGTATTCTCCTACATATAAACTTGTGCGTGTACCTAGAATCAAAGCAAAACACTGTCATAACTCCATAGTCAACCCCAGATGTCTCGCCAGGTACGACACTGCAGAGGCCCAAAAGACAGCAAAGAAAGCAACAGTGACAGTGAACTAAAAGATCGTGGGACAAAAAAGTTTGTTAAAGTTGGTGATACTGTGCTTCTCACGAATTTCCTGAGGAGGTGTGACGCTCACATATTCATGGGACCCCACATCATTGAGGGGATAGCAGATAAGGCTGTTAAGATTGGCATGAAAAATAGTTTGTAATCATCTCTCGGATGTCAATCCCTGCCAAGCAGTGGCCTCACCTGGCAACAAGATGAACATGGCCAACGATCAGCAGCAAGAGGAGCAAAATTATGATTTTGAACTTACACTGCCAAGTGGAGGACACCCAGTGGATATTCGCTCAAGGGCAGCAGAGTTAGGGAACAAACTGCTTACATACATAGACTGACGATATAATGTTATTTTATTCTCTACACACATTCTTCGAGAAAGCCGACTATAATAATTGATGATTGCTTATGTTACCCCATGATTTCCACCCTGATACTTTCTCAAAACAATGTGCCCACAATGTAAGAAGACCCAGCAGATTTCAGGCCGGTTCTCCCAGAGTATACTATCTTGCCTTTATAGAATATTTGGTCCAAGTGAACCCACAACTCGGACAAAGAAATCCTTCTGTTCGTTGCATACTCAGGGAACCTGGAATTAGAGGCCTGTGGGAACAGTTATTCATATTTTTCATCAATGACTATATGGTTCACGAGGCATACAGATGTACTTGATACGAACATACTAAGGCTCATTTCTCTGCATTTCAGGTGGGCAACTATATCTTCAAGCTGCACAAGGACCAGGCATCACAGGTGAAGATGGGTGAAACAATAAAAAATGTGATTATATTGTCATGTCTCTTTATTCAAAGTGGAGTATTTGAATTTATATATCACTGTGTACTCTACTAACATTGCCTCAACCCAAGCAGGTGGAATAACCATGTCAGATGGACAGGAGAACACTGCAATCATGGTAAGGAGAGGTAGGCGCAGCATTGACACAGACACGTAGGGTAGATCTCTTTCACAAGTAGGTAAGGAAACCACAGGGGAGAGCTGTTATGTCTGCTCATTGATCCCCTATGCCAGAAAGTTCATAGCAACTGAAATTCCAACAGCAAGAGCCCAATGCCTGATATATCTGTCGATGGTAATGACTAGAGGAAGATTTCAAGAGAAAACAGCAACATTGAGATGGATGTCTCGTGCAAGGTTCCGGTATGAAGATAGTTACATAAAGACTCTCGACATGATGAACAATTACTGGCAGTTAGACAAAGCAACCTTATTGTGACCTCTGGCCCTAAACTTAAAACACTACCTCAGGAATACAACAGCTTTACCATCCTCAATGCTGTCATTCCAGTAGCTAAAAAGGAGAAGACCTTTGCTGTCACTCTGGATGCCGACCTAACTATGAACCAGCTTGTTGCCCAGATTCGGGGTTCCTGTGGCCTTGTCAACAAATTACCTCAGTAACATCAGCATTTTTTGTCATATGAGAATGCAGCCATCCTAACTTCTGCCCTCATTAATCCCGCTTGGATTACTGCAACAGTCTCATGAGCAGATGCTCCCAGATTAATCTGTCTTCAATCTAGGTAACTCAGAAAAGTGCAGTTAGTGCTATCACAGGTCTTTACAAACAAATGCATATGACAGCCTCCATAAAGGAACTTCATTGGTTCCCCATGAAGCACAGAGTTACACAGAAGCTCCTCACACTGACTCATATGTGTGTACTCAATACTGCACCTAAATACCTCACTGACTCCATTCTGCACTACACCCCATCGCGTACTCTCAGATCTAAACATCAACTTAGACTTGTGCAGCTTCGGTTTAGGCTGGCCAAAGTAGGCGGCTCTAGCATTGATGTTTTGGGTCCTACTGCATGGAATGTACTTCTGAATGCCCTCAGAGCTGCCATAATGACAACTGATTTAAAAAAAGGCTGAATACCTTCCTCTTCAAGCTCCCTTCTGACTGATTCCTATGACTGATTTTCATTGCATGATGCCACCTCTTCTTGGAACCTTGACTTGGACTTTTTGTTCCACCTAACCCCTATTTGTTCTTTCCTGTTTTGTGCGCATCCTGATGCCTACAGGCATGTGGTGTGGTATATAAAAAGTCAAATAAATAAATTAATGCAGGATATAACTGATGATATAACTAATGGGCCTCAGAAAGGAGATACAATGACTTTAAAGTTGAAAGAACTGTCCTGCCCATGGACCAGGGTGAAGGAGATAGTAAGAGAACCTGGATGCTGGGAAAGACCGCATATGCTTGTGTATGTCCAAGTATACAGGGAAGATGGATGGAAGGATGGAGTGGTGGGAAGCAAGCACAATCACCAGTGAACATAGTACAAGAAGAAAATGACAAGTGCCTGAAGGAGTGGGATGCAAGTGCAAAGTTGTTCCCTTCGGTGGAAAATGAAGCTGGACCAATGCCTATAATACCTCTGAAAATGGCAGCAATCTGTTACCAAAATGATGGTGAGGTGGAGGTTGTGGAGAATACAGGATGCTGAAGCATAGAAGAGCATGCAGTGATGAGGACAGGCACTGCAGTACTGATGGATCACTACTGGGCATGTGAGTCCAAGGCTTACGAGAAGCTGCCACCCAACTGCAGAGGAGTTTGCTCATTGGTACACATCAATATGCCCTCATTGGTCATGCCACGGAAGGATATGAAGCTTGACAACTTCACAGAGATGGACACTAACAAAAGGAAGAAAAGGTCTGTGGAAGCAGAACAAACAGGCAAGAAGGAAAGGCTGGCATAAAAAAGTAGAGTGAACAGAAGCAAATATTTCTCACTGAAATCGGAAGCAGCTACGGATGAAGTGCCAGCAGAACAAAGGTTGTTTAGCAGAACGCAAATGTTCTTTGCATCATTTATTTCAGCTGCACAGACATATACAAATGTGAAGTGGCTGCAGATTACACAGTTGGAGCTGATGATCACAATAAACTCCACAATAAATGGGGTCAATGCAATAAAGGAAGAGCTCCGAGCAATAAGGTTGATGGCACTCCAGAAAAGATATATTCTAGATTTACTGACAACAATGGAAGGAGGTGTTTGCACCAACATTGATAGTTCCTGTTGCATATTCACTCCTGCCAACGACGAAGATAATGGCACACTGACAGAGGAGGTAACCTGTCTCAGATGCATGCAAAGATGGTGGAAGAAGCCAGGGAGACTGTCGAATATGAAATCTGGATAGCAAACATATGGTAATGGATGTCATCATGGCTATCAGATGGACTAAAGGTGATTTTGGGAGCACTAATATTGGCAGGAGTGACACTACACATGGTGAAGATTTGAATTACCCTATGCCGAAAGTCAGCAGAAGAGACCATTGGAATGAAGGTCCTAATGGATGTGAACATAGGAGGAGCAAAGGACAAAATAGTGGATCACAGAGACAAACTGAGATAACCAATAGCAAACTGTCCACTATTCCCACTTGAGGCAATGAAGCTATATAATCCATTAAATGTGAAGTACTACGAAAGGAAATGGGTATTGTGCAACCCGAAAGGAGTGTGCAGCTTTATGGACTGGACCTTTGACGATCATGTGAAATATTATGGACATCTCGGAGGAATTGAAAACTGAAGGCAACCAAGAGCTAAAGGGCTAACATATAAGTATGTGGTTGACAGGTGGACCAGCGGGGAGACTGAAGTGAGGGTCCCGAAGATGCCCCTCCTCACCCCCAGGTTCATGTCAGGACGAAGAGCCAGAAACGCTCGACCCCATTCATGTTATGTTGGACAGATCCCGAGTGCACCAATGATTGACAAGTACACAGAATGGTATCCCCTCAGCCAGCCACACAGGCGGAACACAATGCAAGTTTTTACATGTGTAGGAGAAGAACCAAAGATCATGGACAGACAAACCTATATGGACAGCCTCCACTAAGCACCGAGAAGTCATGGTGCTGACATCACTAGTGACACCATGACGTAGCAGCGTTAGACATGAAGCACACGCAGTCCTGCACTGCATCACACAAACACACTTGTATACATTAAGAACATACGAGGAAAGATATATACACATACTGTCCATGCTTTTATTATTTTTGCTATTAGCCAAATGGAGCAATGCAGAAACGCAAGGCACAAGAGATCCTGAGCAAGCTTAATCATGCTTAAAGCCAATAGCAGCATGGACACACAGGAGTCTATATTGAACCTGATCGAACCACGCACAACTAACCTATAGGGAACTTAGCAAAACATGGGCAATGTAGAAACTGCAGTATGAGGTTTAGGAAAATGACAGTAGGCCTCAAGCCACTGAGTATGAAATGAGCCAAGCTGATTCAGGCTGCACAAAGAGCAAGACGTGCAAGACAAATTCCAATCTCCCGACGACAAGGGCACCAGCTGCAGAAAAACAGAATAAATCCTTATAAATGGGAGCTGGAGAGCTCACATGTGTGGTCTCTAAACACTTGGTACAGTCGAACAAGACAATGGATAGTCATCCCTGCTGGGAAAGGAGAGCGGATCCAGCAAACCAGACACAAACTGCAACAAGTGTTGTGACGTGAGGAGCATAGTCTCATAGGCAAAGGTGGTACACATGAGTTACAATACAGACACATACTCGTTCACATCACCTTGAAGAGGTACACAGTGAGCTGAGAACTCGATTGAGCTCCAGGCCTGGGGAGATCAGCTCTAACCAATCACAGCTTAGAATCCCAGGGGTCGATGGTAAGGGTCACGAACCAATCGTAAATCCACTACTCTGCAACAATGTAATAGTTTCTTGGGGACGGGACAGGCCAGCCACTGTATATTTCCTTAATCTAACAGGTGAAAAGACATGAGTGTTCATTCTGAATTGTCCACACATGGGCCACAGTTTAACATGAAAAACCGGTGTCCATTTTAAAATCAAGAAGGCCTTTCCATTTAAATAATGTCCGTTTTTGTGAAGTAAGTGTTTCTTTTTGTGTCAAATGAAATCTGTTACTTGGCTTCGCTTTTAGACATAAGTCACTATTCCTTTTCATTTTCCAAATGCACAGACTTATAATGTATGGCAGTCTCATGTATCATGCTGCTGTTTGTTTTTCTCAGTCAAAATGTGCCTTTTCCCATTTTACATGAAGTCAGCACATGCAGCAACACAATATCTTTTGGAATCCATTGGGCACATTCAGCAGTATTGAGTTCCAAGGCACACTTTTCCTCACCTGGCTGCTTTCCCATTTTGGTAATGTTGAGTGAGGCCCACTTTTCGCATTCACTAGGCCTCATGTTGAAAAAGAAGTGTTTTGGGCTAGCCTGCATGTTCCAATGGGTCTCATCCATCAGCTTTAATCTTGCATTAGTGGCCTTGCTTGGTCTCTCAGTACACATCATTCTGGAGCTGAATTTATGACCAATGAGAACAGTTAAGGGCTTAGGTGGAAAGTGTGGTGAGTGGGGCGCGAGAATCAGAAACCTCGAAGGGTTAGTGAGTGTTCCAGTTCTTGTTCTTTTGAGACATTGGTGGGATGCTGGAGTGCAGCTCTTCCTGCTTGGAGTGGGCAGAACTGGCCAAAGGGGGGCATGGCAGAGAGGGGTTGTTTTAGTAAGTGACTGAGATATCCAAATGTCAAAGTATCTCTGAGAGGGAGGGCACAGGCAGAAATCCCATTTACCATTGTTGGCTTTGAGGACAGAGCAGAAAGGGTGTGGCTCAGAGATGAACTGAAACATAGTAAACAGCGTGAATGGGGGCTCCTGAGCGGCCTAGTGTGCAGCTTCATCAACCGGTGGTGTCACACTAAATGCTCCTGAGTGAATCTCTGCAAATGTATGATCAAAATTATATCACCTTCTTCGTTACTGACCAGTTACAAAAATTACAGGTCGCCAGCTAAGAATGTATCAAATCACTTATGCGTATTTCCATCGAAAGTTAAAATCAAAGGTTTAGAAAAAAGTATAGCTTGAAATTCCAAATGCACGCATTAAGTAAATGGATAGAGTACATCAAAGTTTGAAAATGATATGTGAGTCAACAATTTATTTATGCAGAAACTGCAATAAAGCCAAGTCACAGGGGGAAGGTACAGTTGCTATGAATAAAGCAGATGAAATAAATGGTATATTAAGTACGCTCCAAAATGAAATATGTGACAGGAATTTCCAGTGAGCGCTCGAGTTGTGGAAGAGGATAGGCAGCATTACCACCAACAGAATGGAAAATAGACTGATGACGGCATCGTCATATTGACACCGGTTATTTCTGCCGCCTCCCCTACGCCGTGTGTGCATTGATGAAGATTCACGAGCCCCTGATTAACCCTCACGGGAAGAACGGCGACACATCATCCATCAAACCAACAGTCAATACGGTGTTCATTTTGAAAAAAATGATATGTAACATAATTACCATTATTGCATGTTAAGGATACTGCTCATTTCCTGACAAAGATGGCATGTGTTAATGATCTCACCGAGGATGTACATTTATGGTAGGCTTAATTAGCCAAGTCATTATCCTGCATTCTTGTAACTTTTAGAAAGTTACTGCTACACAAGACACCCCCAGAATGGATTGACACTCATGATTTGTGCGTCTGTCTGAGTGGTCATTTTTAATTTTGACTATTCGCCACCTCTAAGGCAAAGTTATTGCATCAGAGTACACCTTGGGAGAAATGGCATATGAGGAGTGACACAACGCTTGCTGGTGTTGGTTGGTTATTTACCCACCCATTTGGCTGTGGCCATGCTAATCCCTATGGCCAGTCCCTGCCATTTCCTGCCCCTTCATGTCCAACACACATCCTCCTGGGATCTCTATGAGCTAGCTTTTTCAAGCCATGCTATAAAATGCTGTGCCCAAAGCGCCTGCCAGTGTTTTTCAAAGCAGTTTTTAATAACTTAATTGGATCTATAAACACACTACTGGTGTGTTACAAATTTCTTAACCAGGTCTGCCTTCATCCACTCCATGTAGAAGTACTATGCGTGCCCTTTGGATCTGTAAACACACTACAGGTGTGTTACACATTTCTTAACCAGGTCTGCCTTCATCAACTCCATGTAGAAGTACTATGCGTGCCCTTTGGATCTGTAAACACACTACTGGTGTGTTACACATTTCTTAACAGGTCTGCCTTCATCCGCTCCATGTAGAAGTACTATGCGTGCCCTTTGGATCTGTAAACACACTACTGGTGTGTTACACATTTCTTAACAGGTCTGCCTTCATCCACTCCATGTAGAAGTACTATGCGTGCCCTTTGGATCTGTAAACACACTACTGGTGTGTTACACATTTCTTAACAGGTCTGCCTTCATCCGCTCCATGTAGAAGTACTATGCATGCCCTTTGGATCTGTAAACACACTACTGGTGTGTTACACTTTTCTTAACCAGGTCTGCCTTCATCCACTCCATGTGTACGTACTATGCGTGCCCTTCACTGAAGTCCTGTTAAAAAAAGCTTTGACCAAGTGGACAGTTTTGACTTGCGTATAAGCATTTGTCAGGCACTGCTATTATATGCCTAGGTACTCGCATCATTAGGAATTAAAATTAATTGAAATATAAACATAGGCATCATAGCATTGATTCATTGTCTAAGGGACCTTCAGGCAATTGCAAGAACGGGGCATCCAATCTAAGACTTGCACTTATTTCACAACTCACCTTGCCTTGTGTGAACTACACCCTATCAAGTAGCACGTTGCAAGTTGGTGCCTTCCTGTGGGTGTCCGTGCCAATAGCTATCTTGTTGTGGCTTTCTGTGGGGTGAGGATTTTCTTTTCCCTATAGGGCTTCAGGGAACTCAGTGCCAGGCAAGTGCTTTATTGGCAGAGAGGTACCGGGAGTATTCAATTGTAATGTCAGCCTATGGGGTGGTTGAACTTTTGTAATTAGATGGCTGATCTCGGATTATTTGTATGCAATGTTTCCGAAGAGCGAGTGCTGTGAAGCGCTCGGTTGACCACGTCTACAGAGGCATTGCTAAGGGGGCGGGGGCTAAGGGGGATATAGTCCCTGGTCTTTTGGTTGTAGCCCCGGATAGAATATCAGGAGCTACAGCCAAAAGGCTAGCTAGCCCCCAGTCCCAACAGTTCCGACATCAGCTTAGCCCCGGGTATTTTCCAGACCTAGCAACACCCCTGCAATGTCTATAAGGAGATTCTGCCTTAATGAGTGTTGTGTGTGTTTCCCCAGCTGGCTGCAAGTGTCCCCCCTTGGTCAGCGCGAGCCTTGTGCAAATGGTTGCCTTTCACAGCCTGGAACGGGTCTGGCCAGGCAGGGCGAGGTGCACTGTCTTTCTCATCTCTACCTTTCCTCTCCTGTTCAGAGGTAGTGAAGGCTTTGCATCAGAAAAGGTGTGTGGCACTTGCTTCTGTAGTAGCCTGGATTGCTGTGAGGTGAGTAATCTTGCATCTTATTGTTTTCAATGCATAGGTGTTTTTTTTCCATATGGAGCTGCTATTTGTTTCAGGTCTTTGGCGTGATGGTCCCCTAAATATGGCATCGTTGTTTCTAACGTGATGTTTAATCTACGGAAAACAAATATTAACTCTGCAGTGCTAGGGGATTTGTATAATTGATCTATTGTATGTTCTCAAAGTCATAGTTTAATTTGTGAATAGTGTTAAAGGTTCTATGAGAAACAATTGATACTAAACAAATACATTTTTTTTTTTTAAAACATCACCCGAGTGATCGGGCATGACCGTAGAGTGTAAGGGGAATGCTGGTGTGACGATTATCAGCTTAGTATTTGCAAAGTTTAGCTGGAGACAAGCCCATTCTGTCGCATGAGGATGAATGTCAGTTTGGAAGCCATCTTAGAATGGAATCGTTGTGTGCATTGCTGCATATTCTGGATATTCAGAACATCATGCTCATGTACACTGAACAGCATATTTTCTTTACTGACACTTGTCACATGGTACCCAGCCTAAAATGTTGTATTTTTTTAAACCTAGACACGTCACTGTGTTCAAAATGGCAACTTGTCTCATGCTTTTTTTGTGTGCAAAACGGATACATTTTAATATACACCCCCCCTCCCATGTCTGTGGTATTTGATTTTATAATGACGATATAGAGTACATACATGTTGCATCCAAAATGAAACACATGTTTTTAGAAGGGTACTGCCAAACAATCTGCAATCCGACTCACTAGGCATTAAACCAACACTGAGGCACGCACACGTTTTAGGGCCTGCCTCCTTCTTACACCTCAGGTGGATTGATTGCTTACAAATATGTCCTTCCGGGGTCACAGTTGACCCATCTCTGATTTAGCAATCGCCTGGGCAGTGGCTGGATAGCTCCTTAATTGCCTTTCCTGTCAGCTGTGTCAAGCCGATGGATGTGTGAGGGGATAGCACTTCAGAGTTTGGCCACATTTTCAGTGGACTCTGGGACTTTTTTGAGAAAACAAATCCCTTATAACAGACGGGATAGCATGGCAATAACAGCAGCTCCTGGTTACGACGACAGTCGTCCTGCAGATAATTATTGACACTGTTCACATGATACAATAATAATGCGTTTTTGCGAAGCTGACAGTTTCAAGTCGTTCATATGTGTTGTTTTAACTGATGCCCCTGAAAGACACAGTAATGGTACTCATATTGTCCACCCTGGCAGAATGAAAGCGTGTGTATTTGTGACATGCATCTTCCCACATTTAATTTTGCATTTATATAGCTCTATGAACTCTCAGGCATCTGAGTGCTGCTTGTTATTACCCACAGTGTGTGATGCTCATTTATCGCCCTCGGAAGGATGAAAGGCTGAGTTTGCCCCTGCTGGGATTCGAACCTGCATCGGCAGGCTCTACTCGCTGTGCTATCTGACCGGCTATGTACATTTCACTACAGTGTAGAGTTTGTGACAAAATGACTCAGCCCTGACACGTCTACAAACCAAGAGTGAACACAATCATATTGGTAAAACAGGCACAGACAAGAGACATAACTCCTTCAACTTTTGTGGTAACGTGGGTGAGGGCAGGCTCTAAAGAAGGGTATGAATGTGAGCCAGTATAAGCACAAACAGCAGTAGTACACCAGCCCAAAATAAAGGAATGTACAATCAAGGCTCTATAAACATGTATATACTTTAATTAAGCATACTAATGTGCAATAAAACTGTACTAGAACACACTTGCAAACTCCCACCCTCTGAAAGGAAAGGAGAGAAATGCAAAATGTGATGATGCAAGCATTCTAGATACTTAGCCGTGCTTAAAATGTGATAAACTACTTCAGAGGGTGAGTAGGAAGCAAAGCTTGCCTCTGCCCTGGTGCACATGTCTCTAACTGTGGCAAAGGGTCTTGGAAACCACTTCTCTCCCACCAGGTTCCAGATTAATTTTTCCTTAAGCCCTGGATGAACTAAAATTGAATCAAAGAAGGGGTGGGAGGCCTCCTCTTTCATAGGCAAAAGGGCCCACATGATTGGAGGAAAGCATGCCTGCTTTAACAGGTCCATTCCCTGTCTTTTTGACAAGTGGTCTTTGTCATATTGCATCATACCTAAAGTGCTGTATGTTAAAGAATGTGCAGGAGACAGGAAGGACCAAGACATGTGGAGAAAAGCAAGATGGTGGACTCCTTCTCCAACTCTGCTGATCTCCCTCTGAGTACATTAACTCTGCCCCATTCTAAACGACAACATCAAAGGACCTTTAGTATGCAACACCCTGGTGTGAGGCTAGTTCTTTTCTTTTTTTGTTTGATGATCACTAGTCTTTTCTTTAGGGTGTGCCCTCTGAATCATGATTCCTAGTCTGCTTCTCTTGAGAGCTTTCAGAGCTGGATGGAGGTGTCACCCATCCTCATATGGATCAAAGAGTGGCAACTCCTACAGGTTATTTTCCTGTTGATTGCAGCCTACATGCCATCCTACACTACCAAAGCTTTCATCCAGTGCATATACGAGACAACTTGCCTTTTGGTCCATTTTTAAGGCTGAACCGGAACAGCACTAACAAAGAGGATTACAGAGAAGAAGCGAAAAAACTGAGAAAAAATCTGCAAAACGATGATATGCATTGAATCTGACAAAAAAAGCAAATGAAGAGAGCAGACAATAACAACCGAGAAGCTCTCCTTGAATACCAACAGCAACCAATGAAAAACAAAGATGGTGGCATAGTGTTTGCTAACACATACAGCAACTTATCTAACAGAATCAGAAAAATCATCTACCACAATTGGAAGGTCTTGGAAAGAAGTAACACTCCAATAGAGAAACCCCATTTGCATTCCGAAGAAGTAAGACAATTAAGGACCAAGAGAGGAGGAATGACATCACAGCACAAAAGAAAAAACAGCCTGCATTAACAGAAACATGGGGACTGAATGCACCAGTTGGTCATTGCCCGTGTGGAAGCTTGACATGCTGCTGACAGACCAGGAAAACAGTTGAAATTGACCTAGGTCTGGAGAAAAAATGGAAACAAGGGAGCCTGACAAACTGTAATTCCACTTTTGTGGTGTATTGCATCTGGTGCCCATGTGGGAAAATATATGTGGGTAAAACGGAAGGAAAGGTGAAAACAAGACTAACTGAACACAAGAGCTGCATCAAAAAGCGTGTCCATTCAGGTCCACTAATGGGACACTTTATAGAAACAATACATAAAGCTGAAGAGCTGAGATGGTCGCTAATTTTCAAACTAAAAGTAACTAACGATACCAATATGGACCGTAAGGAACTTTTGAAAAAAGAAAAATAATTAATTTTCCTGACAAGAAGCATGGAAACTGGATTAAATGAAAGACCTGAATAAATGTGGAAATAACCGAACTTAGTGTCAGGTAATGCCATCAACTTGTGGATATATACAATCAGGGAAGATATAAAACCAAAGAATGATATATGTTGATCCGATCTGTGATTCAACCTTATATTGAATAAGACCAGCCAAGGCAAACTGAAATAAATGTAAAAAGCCCCATCTCATAATGGATATGATCATACAAGACAAACCAAGTTAAATGTGAAATGCTCCTTCGTGTATTTTTACCCATAACGAGTACCTTATGCAGAGATGGAAAAAGAAGACCACTTGACAACTTTGGACATGCAACTTCCACTAGCCCCGAATGGAGAGGAGGAGGCGGGAGATTGTGTACATGGAACGGGTTAACGCCTTCGTAGAAATCATCAAGGGAACGGAAAATAGCATAGGATGCACTTAGAAGAAAGGACCCAAAAAACACAGAAGAAACGGGATGACGCCGCAATGACTATTAAACACGGAAGACAAACAGACACAGGAAACGAGATAGCTAATTGATTGAGAGATACATGAGAGACATAAACAATCTCCTAGTAAAATATAAAATATCTTACCCAAACAGGTTATATAAAAAATCGCCCCCCAGCACATGGTTTGCGAATTGAAGAGCCATTACAATCATTCCTACCCTGAGAGGAAGGCTAAAAACCACTGGAACCAAGTACTGCAACAAAGCATAGACCACAGAAAGGTAAATGAATATAACAATCCAATAAGGGAATGTTACTAATGACATGTACAATTAATGAGACAGAGAAGTAATACCTTGCTCTTTAAATTAGCATACAGGCATAAGAAGAAGTGGAAAAAATACCATACCGTTGAAATACTGCTAAAAATAACAAGAATAACATGCTTATGAACCGCCCTGGCAGACTTAGGAGAAGCACCTTACAGGTACCTATATGATGATGTATATATTTTTTATAGGTAAAATGCAAGCAAACTGTATGAGTCCATGGTAGGAATAGGGTAAACTCCAGAACAGTCGTAAATAATAAGATCAGCACTCTTCAGAAATGATAACCAGGAGCACAAAAGTGTAATATACCATAAAATATGCTTACTTCAATGTCCTAATATGCATATATAATAAAAATAAAAAAACAAATATTTCCTAGGTGTTTTTCGATGTGTAAACACGAGGGTGAGAAATGAGAAAGAACTGTATCAGGATATTACTGTGATGAGTTACTGAACAAGTTTCATAAGTGATGCAATAGTGAAAAGGAATCAGATGTGGATTAATGAACCTATCTCAAAGAAAATGTGTTATCTAGAAAATGTAGGAGTTGAACTATATAAAAAAGATTGGTTACTAAAAGAACCATTTCTATACCTTGTTTTGCCACAGAATATCATCCAGATGTTGACCTAGAGTACCTGAAAGGGACAAGAAAGGAACGCGAATAACAGGTGAAAATTGAAGACAAGCAGCAATTTTTGAAACATGAATTTGTGTGTTCTAACATTGTGTTTTTTCTTCCCCTGAAGAATTTCCACAAAATAAGTATGAGAGTTGAGATGGGGAATGAAACATGTCGGGTATGTGTGTTGGAATAACGGAAGAATGGATGGATAAAATGCCATCTATGTGAAAACAGAAAGGAGACTATCAGTCGTTTGCTCATACACTAGATGAGATCGACAGAGAAGATCTTATGGCAAAAACTAGATAGCACAATGGTTTAAAAATGAACTGCTTGTAAACCACTTGCCTTAGAAAAAGCTTGTCATGAACTGCTTAATATTTTTTTTATAAAAAAAGAGTGAAAAAGTATATATTCTTTTCATGTTGATGTAAGAACATAGAAAGATGCAATAAAATTGTGATATATTTCAATATAAAAATCAACTTGTGGCATGGTCTGAATTTAATTGGTTAAAGACATGCATCTAGGGTCATAAACTGGATGAAAGTGGAAAAATAAGGGACCCTTTGCCCATCTGATACTACATTGTAGGCTGTGTTCTAAAGGGGGCTGGAGCAAAGGGGTCAAAGACAAAAATGTATGTCAGTATCCCCTAGTCTCTTTAAATTGTGTGTGCAGCACAGACAGCCAGTATAGAGAGAATAGACACAGTCTGTCAATTGCTGGCATGGGTTCACAGTGTTCACATGAATATGATACAGATCAGATGTGGCTCAAATAATGATGTGAACTATCAGCCATCATATACCAAACAGAGGTGTGGCTTATATTTAAAGATTAAACTGCAACCAGGATGATTGTTCATCATAATTATGTTATTCTGGAACAGATGTGCAATTAAATGCAGCCGCTGCTCTCCAGTGACCTTGCTGTCACCACAACTGTCAAAAGGGCATCTGTGACCTTTGAACCTGCTCTGTTCCACCATACTTAGGTTGGGCCACTTCTGAAATTGTCTGGTCAGTTTCTTTGAGACCAGATATTTGGTTTTTCATGAATTACAAGAATCTCTGTCTTATCCCGATTTATCTTTAAGAAATTCTTATCGATCCAGCATTTAATTATACAGAGGGTGTTCCGTATCTTGGTAGAGTTCTGAAGATCTTCTTGTTATAGATCTAACAAAAGCTGTGTATCATTGGCATAGTTGAGAAATGTGATCCCCAGTGAACTTAGTATCTCCATCAATTGTTAAATATATAAGGTTGGAAGGATTGGTCATAATGAAAATTCCTGTGGAACCCTGTATGTCATTTGAGGTTTTGCGAGAAAGGAGGCTACCTGAACTTGTAACCATCTAGTCAAAAATGAATTAATCCAAATTAGGACAATGGTGTTTATTACAAGTTGGTTGGTAAGGGATACCGGGCACCAGTAAGGAGACCAGTGCCGGTAATCCCTTACTGCCCAATTCCAAGGTCCCTTAGCGGGAACCTTAAGGGACATGTGGTCAGACCACACGTCCCTTACGGGTCCCGTTAGGGGACCAGGCCCTAATTACGGGCCTACCATTAGCATGCCCGTAATTAGCGCCTTCCCCATTCCCATTGAGCCCTAGGGGGACTCAAATGGGAATGGGGAATGGTTGGTTCAGTGGGGACTTACCGGTCCCTCCAGGGTCAGAATGCACCGATAAGTCCCCATTAAACCAGACCGGTGCCGGACCCGGTATTGGAGAATGAGGCCCAATGTCTCAGAAATCTAGCTTATATATTCTATTGTGCAAAATGTGGTGGACATCTTTATAGAATGCCACTGAGAGATCTAAGAGAACAAGTGTGCATGATTCTTTCTGATCTGTTTTGTCTCTCATTTCTAATGCAGAAGTAGTGACCATCTCTGTGCATCCTTTAGGTCTAATACCGAGTTGATGGTTATTTAAGATTCATTTTAATTCCACAAATGATTGGATTTGTTTGACTACTGCTCTTTCCAGTTGTTTAGATAAATAGGGAAACTCTGAAATTGGCCTAATGTTTCCCAATAGAGTGGGGTCCAGTGTAGTTCTTTTTTAATAAGGGTTTGATGACTGAGTTCTTCCATTTATCCAGGAAATCTCCTGTTGCCAGTGAGCAGTTAAACATTTCCAGGATCTGGTCAATAAAGAGTGGGTTTTGTTGCTTAGATTTTTACAGTGGTAGAATATCTACTGATGAACTGGAGCATCTGGAAGAGGATAGTAGTCCCGCCGCTGATTTTCTGTCTAACATAACAAAATAATCTTGTGTATCTATGGTATCTAGTACTGGGTCTAAATCCTTAGTTGGAGGGAAAGGTGCCTTTATATTGTGTACATCTTTCCTAATGTTTTCTATTTATTTTTGAGAAAGAAGACATCAATTGATCAGCTGACTCTTTTGTAGATATTAACAGCCCTTTGCTGATCTCATCTTCTACTGAGAAAACATTTTTGTTGTATTGATGGCTGATTCAATTTTCTAATTCTAATAAAGGTTCTTTGCCTTAATTATCTCCTTTTCATGTCCACGCTGGAGGATCTTAAGAGTGAGTAACGCTTCCTTACTATTATTTTGGCACAGTGCCTTTAATCATTCTGGACCTTCCTTTTGGTGCCGTTGAGTTATGGTGTGAACCACTCCTTTCCTTGTTTGCCTTTTGTGCATGTATTAGGTAGAATCTGGTAAGCAAACTCATCTACTATTTTTTGGGTGCAATTACTCAGATTTTCTAATAGGGCATTGGGGTGATCAACTCAAAGGCAGGTTAATGAACTTACACTAGCCGTTATACGTGTTTCCTCTGTTTCTATGCTTAACTTGTTCCATTGATGTTTCAGGGCTTTGGTTATATATGTAGTCTCTTTTTTACTGTGGCATGTGTTCAATATATTAAATGGGATGCCTACATGATCCGTCCAATTTAAGAGGATTGGGGGACAATATTTATTTCTACTGATCGTGCAAAAATATGATCAAGTACACGTCCTGTGGACTCCAAGATGGCGGCGGGTATGGAGTAGCTGTGCCGGCCAAGCTCTCCCGGGCAACGAGTGGAAGTGCGGCGGTCCACCACCCCGCGGCAATCCATTGGGCGTTGGATTAGGGCTAAATCCGTGCACCCTCTGGGGAGTCAGGGGAGCGCGAAGAGAAGGGGGAACGTCACCCCTGGAACCCTGTGTGCAGGCAATAGAGCGAGGGGGTCATCCCCTGCGGTTCGCGCCCCGGCAGCAGAGAGAGGAGCCGGGCTGCCCCCCTTGGAGCCGGAGCTGAGGAGAGGAGGGGGGCCATCGGGACAGGTGGGTGCTGTGCAGCCGGAGAACGGGGAGGTCGTCCCCGGCGACCTACACTCCGGTGTTGGAAAAAGGAGCTGGGCTGCCCCCTTGAAGTTGGAGCTGGGGAGCGAGGGGTGCGGGCCCAGCGGGCTGTGGGAACGAGGTCCCGGCGCTGGCAGAGCAGCGTGGAGACGGTTCGAGGAAGCGCCCGGCGGCGGAGCACATAGCCGCTGGTGGGGAGCGCTGCGTCGAGGCTGCAGACTGGGGAGAGAGGTGTCCCCCGGGCCACGGCTGGAGGCCGTGCTCGTGGCTGGGAGGCGGAGGAATCCGGCGTGGGAGAAGAGGACTCTGTGGACACGGGGATCCCGGCGGGAGCGGCAGTGTGGATTGTGGGCCGTATTCGGGTCCCTGTGAAGGAGACACTTAAAGCGGTAGGCGAGGCCCCTAAGGACACCGAGGTGCAGGGCCAATTGAGGAGCTGCTGTGGGCTTTCCCCTAGAGCCACAGCGTTGTGGAGCACTACACCGCAGTGTGGGCAGCTGAGGGGGGAGAAGTGTAGGGGCCGCGAGGTCTGTGCTGCCCACCCAAGGCCTGGATCAAGTGAGACTCTCAAGGGTGAATTGGGTGGGTTTTTGCCGACCTCCTTCCCCCGTTGGTTGGTGGTGCAGAGTACTGGAGATTAGAGTTGGCAGGAGGGTCGCCTGCAGTCAGCAGGCTGGGGGCTGGCTGAAGGTTCGGGGGGCCAGGAGATCCGGAATTGGAGACGGGTCACCCTATTGAGCACCTTACCATTACTAAACCCCTCTCCCCCTTCAGCTGGAGGACTCTTTGTGGTACGCCCTGTTGAAACGTGGGTGGGCGTAAGGGAGGGCAGTCCAAGACCCGATATTAGACCTCAGGGGTTGAGGCGTGAGGTTGGCCTAGTCTGGTTGGCCTAGTCCGGGGGGTCTGGGTGGAGGTCAATCCCTGGCTTGACCTCCTTCAGCCGACTCAGGTCCCTGTTGATGGCCACTCGCTCTAAGGGGAAGAGTGGAAGGGCGCAGCGACCCCCAAGGGACTCTCAGAGTACAATCCACTCTTTGTGGCTTCCGCAGGACATGGGGGAAAGCACTGGAAACGGCAATGAGGTTTCGGTGAGGAGTGTCGTGACAGAAAGAACGTAGGAGCATTCCCAGATGCATGGCCAAGACCTCATGGGGGAAATCCAGACGCTCCACGCCAACTTGGCCAAGACCTTTCAAGACCAGTTTCAGCTAATGCACGCTGATCTTAATGAAGCGCTGGGGGAGATCAAGCGGGAAATGAAGCAGTTAGGGGACAGGACGGATCTCCTGGAGAGGGGTCTGCAGGAGGTCGAGAAGGAGACTGCAGCTAATAGTGAGGCGTTGGAGCGCCTGGACATAGCGACACGGAACCTGGAGATACAGATGGAGGACGTTGAAAACAGATCTCGGAGGATCAATATAAGAGTGTGGCTGCTGCCAGAATCCGTCTTGGACAAGGACTTGAAACAGGAACTGCAGGGGGTGTTTGCGGACATCCTTTGTGGGGTGGCCCCAGGTGACATTGAATTGGACCTGGTCCACAGAGTTGGCCGACTCACTAGGGGACCTATCTCAAGGCCGCGAGATGTGCTCGCCGCCTTCTCCAGTTACGCTCAGAAGGAGGCAGTGCTCCTAGCTGCGAGGAAGAAGGAACCAATTTTGTTTAGAGGCCAGAAGATAGCTCTTTTTCAGGATTTGGCTAATGCAACTTTAATAAAAAGAAGGAAGATGGCGCCAGTGTTGAAGGCCCTACTGGAACAGGGGATACGGTACAGGTTTGGTTTTTGATTGGGAAGGCTCTCTGAAATGCATAACATCAGTTCAGGAGGGGGTTGATTTGTTGCGGCTGGACTTGGAGGAGGGCTTTTCGAGCAGGGAGGGGGGAGGTGTGGGGAGCAGGCAGCGGGAGAGGCCCTGGGAGTGGTCTACAGTGGCGGATAAAAAACGGACGGGGCAGAGGGAGAACGGCGGCATGCAGGGGGAGGGTAGGGGGCCCTGTGGGGAGGGGGTAGTGGCGGAAGGGCTCTAGTATAATCTTCATTCTAGTCGGATAAGGGGTGGTGGACCTTTACGGTTGACATAGGAGCTCGAAGCCGGGGAGGGCAACATATTGTGGTCAATAAGGGCTAGGTGGCCCGGGGGGGAGATAAGAGGAGGAGGTGAACATAACGGTTTGGGGGAGTCATGTTAAGTTGGGTGGGAAGGGGGGGTTGGCTCCACTCTTAGTTGGGGTTGTAGAGTGGAAGAGGGGTGGCCTGGGGGGGTTTGGGAGGGGGTTGTAGCACCAACTGGGAGGGCGACAGTCCTAGGCTTGGCAGGGAAAGAGGCTGGAAAGCAAAAATGGCGAGGACCCTCCCCACATCTTGCTGGTGAGGAGGGGAGTTAAGAGGGTGAACCTGGAGGGATGGGGGAAGGAGGGTCCCCGAGGAGCAATCTGGTTACCAGAGTGGGATTCAAATGGATGACACATAATGTACGGGGTTTAAACTCCCCGCTTAAGCGGTCCAAACTGGAGCAATTCATTGGTTCTCACAAACCTGATGTTCTGGCTCTGCAAGAGACCCATCTGCTACGGAAGGATCAACGAAGGCTGAGGTTGAAGGGATTCCCGCTAATACTTTTTGCATCAGGTCCTTCCAAGAAAGGTGGGGTGGCGCTGGCATTTGGGAAGGGGGTAGACTTTCGGGTTGCTGACACCATCCGGGATAAAAATGGGAGATACATCATGGTTCAGGGAGAGTACATGGGCTCGCACTTCACAATAGTTTCGGTGTACAGCCCAAATGTGGGGCAAGACCAGTTTCTGCGTGGGATGGTGGGAACTCTACAGGACTTTGCAAGAGGACAGATAATATTGATGGGGGACCTGAATTTGGCTTGGGACGGAAAGAGGGACCGTTCGCAGCTGCGGGGAGGAGGAGGGGGTGTGGTGGCCTCGCCTAAATTGAAGGAACGGTGGGAGGAAGCGGGCTTGCGAGACGTGTGGAGAGTGTTAAGGGGGGAGGAGGAGGGGTTTACGTTTTTTTCGGATGTTCACAGGTCCCAGTCTAGAATATCTGGGTGTCTGCGAGCTTGATTGGGGGGGTTGACTCCATAGAGGTAGGCCCTGTGGGGATAGCGGACCATAAGGTAGTTCAAATGCAGCTTCGGTTGGGGGGTAGAAGGCCGGGGCTGTGGAGGTGGAAGTTTCCAGAGGCGCTGCTGAGAGACCAGGTGACGAGTGGGGAGATAGAGGGGAAGATCCGAGAATATTTTGACCAGAACAGTGATCTGGACACGAGTCTGGAGGTGAGATGGGATGCTTTTAAGGCCACGTTGAGGGGTGACTTAATGGCCCTGCAAGCGGAAAGACACAGACAGATGCAGAGGCTTGAGGAGCAGTTGGAAAAAGAGGTGGAGGCCGCTAGGGAGCGGGTTGAGAAAACCCCTCTAAAAAATTGTATAAGGAGTATAGGGTGATAGAGGGTCAATTGGGGATCCTCAGAAATAAAAAAGCGGAGGAGGCCATGTTAAGGGTCAGGCAGAAATACTATGCGAAAGCTAACAAGGCCGACTTGCTCCTGGCGCGCTTACTGAGGGGTGAGAGGGAACGCAATGTAATCGGGCGATGAGGAGCAGGGAGGGGGCGAGACTCACCAAGACAGAGGAGATTAAAGGGAGGCTAGTAGAATTTTACGAGGATCTATACTCCTCACTGAACCCGTCTAGTGACGCTCAGAGGAAGTTTTTGGAGGGCCTTGCGCTCCCGCGGCTCTCAGACGAAGAGGGGGTAGAATTAAGCCAAGCTATATCAGAGGATGAGGTGCAGGCAATAATTTCAGCCCTCCCCAGGGGCAAGGTCCCCGGCCCAGACAGCTACCCAGCAGCCTTTTATAAGCACTTCTCTCACCTCCTCGTTCCGCATCTGACGCAACTATTCAACTGCTTCAGAGCTAGGGGGTGTATCACTCCATCGATGGAGGAGGCTAAGATAACGCTTTTACACAAGGCGGGTAAGGACCCCGAGGAGTGTACGTCATATCGTCCCATTGCCCTCATAAACACTGAGGCAAAAATGTATACCAAAATTCTGGCGAAGAGGCTGGAGAGGTACCTTCCTACATTGATTCATCAGGACCAGTCAGGCTTTGTGGTAGGGAGACAGACGGCTGATAATATTCGCAGGGTGGCCCACATTGTTGAGAAATCACGGAAGACGACCACTCCGGCGATTCTTTTGGCGCTAGACGCGGAAAAAGCATTCGATCGGGTGGAGTGGTCGTTTTTATTCCAGGTGATGGAGCGGATGGGGCTAGGGCCAGGTTTCATTAGCATGGTCGAGGCGAATTACAGGAACCCCAGGTCGCGGATCCTGGTCAATGGGGAAGCCTCCAACCCAATTAGGCTTAGAAGAGGTACGAAACAGGGCTGCCCCTTATCCCCCTTGCTTTATGCAATTTACCTGGAACCCCTATTATTGGCCATAAGAGAATCCAATCGTATCCGGGGCGTACCGTTTGGGGTGGCCAACATAAAGTGGCAGCTTTTGCAGATGATATGCTGCTCATGTTGACGCAGCCGCTGGAGTCCATTAAGGCGTGTGTTGAATTGTTGACCGAATTTGGGGAGGCATCTGGATTGCGCAGCAATCTGCAAAAATCTGAGTTGATGAACCTATCTTTGGAAGAGAGGGAGGCACGGATACTTAGGGAGATCTCCTCATTTAGGTGGAGCCCAGGGGGATTAGGTACTTGGGGATTTGGATCAGCCCCTCATTGGCCGGGTGGTATGGCGCAAACTATCCCCCTTTGCTTAAAGATATCAAGAGAGATTTACGGCGCTGGAGCGCACTTAAGATCTCCTGGCTAGGGAGGAGAGAAGCTGTCAAAATGGTGATTCTGCCTCGTATCTTGTATCTTTTTCAAGCGATCCCTCTGGCGATTCCGCCGCGCTTTTTTAGGGAACTGGATCGGGTGGTTAGGGACTTCATATGGGAGGGTAAGAAACCGCGCCTGTCTTGGTGCCTTCTCACGGTGTCTAGGGATCGAGGGGGCCTGGGGCTGCCGGATTTCCGGTGATATCACAACGCTGCACTCCTCAGGGTAATTAGGGAATGGCTCGCAGATAATTATAAAAAGCATTGGGTACAAATGGATAGGGCAGTCGCCCGGCATCACTTGGGGGAAGTACTGTGGCTTCAGCGGAAACTGCGGCCGTCGCACAACTACATGAGCGACATTACAAAGGGTGTGGTGACCGGTTGGGACAGGGTGGCAGGGAGCTGAGGGGTTTCGTCTTTTCCGTCTCCTTTTACCGCTATTTTTGATAATGGAGACTTTACGCCGGGATTGGAGAGAGGGGCGTTTCGAGTGTGGGATGAAAGGGGCTGTAAGACCCTGAGGGACATGTTTAGCAACAGCACGGTAAAAACATTCAGGGAATGCAAGCAGGCGTTTGGAGTCGGGGAAAGAGAGAGGCATAGATATTTTCAACTAAGACATTGGGTGCTGTCGACTGAGATGAGGAAAGGGGCCACGAGGGAGCTCACACAGTTTGAGCGATTCCTCTTGACACATGATGGTACCAGGGGCTTGATATCAGATCTGTATAAACTTCTGGAGGGTGGGGGCCCGGCGGTCAGGTGGCCGTATATGAAGGTCTGGGAGCAGGGGAGGGGGGTGGGGCTGGAGAGAAAGAAGAGATTGGGAGAGATTATGGAGGTTGGTCCCTAAGTTGATCAGAGCACCCCGATTACAGGAAACCTAGTATAAGTACATCTTTGATTGGCACTACACCCCAGCCAAACTCCACGCGATGTACCCCACAAACTCTAGTGTTTGCTGGAGGGGCTGCGGGGAGGTGGGCACGGCAACGCATATCTGGTGGGACTGCCCACTTATTAGACCCTTTTGGCAGGAAATTGCAGGTGCTCAAACTCAGACCCAAGAGCTAGGGGAGCCTCGGAGCCCCAGAGAGATCCTATTGGGCATGGGGGGGACGGAAGAGGGGGGCGGAAGGGCGAGAGCCCCCAAGGCGCACATTGTGTATATCTTGGCAGCAATGGGGTTAATCGCACAAAACTGGAAGAGCCCGAGGATCCCCACGGAGAGTGATTGGCTCAGGAAGATGTGGGATATTGTTTCCTTGGAGTGGGCCACTTATGCGGTTGAGGGGAAGCTGGAGAAATTTGCAGCGGAATGGGGTGAGACTTTGGACTACTTGAAAGGCGATTTCAGGGAGCAATGGTGCCTGCAGAGACTAAAACTGTTAGATATCTACAGCTGCTAGGCCGGAATGGCGGACTTGAGGTTGAAGACTGTTCTTATTCAGGTGCTGCAACTGGGAAAAGCAGGGGGTTGGGGGGGGCGTTATGGTTGTTGCTATTTTCTTGTTTATTGATCTGCTGGATTTGTGAAAATTAATAAACAGAATTTTTTTTTTTTTAAAAGTACACGTCCTGCTGTATGTGTGGGATAGTCAACTTGTGCTGTTAAATTGCTATCCTTGGGTGTATGAAGAAGGCTGGGGGTATTATTTTTTTATTTAGAATCGGTCTAGAAGTTGAAGTAGCCAAGGAGCATATATCCTTCTGTTTTTACAGCTAGCGCACAGGCTAATTCAGAAATGTCCTATAGAAAGTTAGCTTTAGTCCCAGGTGACCTATAGATTAAGGCTACTCTGAATGCTGTGTACCAGAGCCCCTTTGAAGACTAATCATTAGGCTTTAATTTGGTGAAAGCAGTGTTATAGGTAGAGCTAACACTTTTAGGTCTGCTCTATAAATGATTGTGAGACATCCGCCTAATCTCTTTATACATGATTTAGATACATATTTAAAACCCTCTGGTACTATATTGTGTAAAATAGAGGCATTGTGATCAGGGATTCAGGATTCTGTGACACAAATCAAATCCAGATTAGAGTAACGTATTAAATCATGAAGAACACATCTATTCTTCAGTGTTGGCCTTGTGGTCAACAGGATGCCATGGAAAAGTTTGTTCCCTCTATTAACGTCTTGGTCGTTTTTCTTTAGCGTATTGTTTCCTGCAATTTTTGCTAGAGCAACGGTGTGCTACAGGTTCTCTTGCCTTAGCATTTGGATACACTCTTCCCCCAGTGGGTAATTTGGGGAAAGGAATTCTAGTATCATAGAATTCTCACTGGTTTATTTTGACAACTTTATTTAAAGATTTATCAAAAGAAATACATATCATTCCAAAACAACAGTTATGATGACAAAAAAACGAAAAAAGCATTATACAAGTTGATACAAATAGTACAGAATAAATAAGAAAAACCTATCAATTATCTCTACTAATCGCAACAAACCTAATTTGAAATGATAACTAGCCAAAAATCAGAGGAAAACAAGAGAAAAAAAAAAAAACACAAACACACAACCACACAACACAAGTCAAACACTGTTTTGAACAGTGCGTCTGTTGGAATGCAATCTGGTCGCTCCTGGTGTAGATGGGGGCAGATGGGCTTTCCTTGGGCAGTCCCACTGCATGGTCGACTCTGCGTCCATTCCTCTTGGTGGCAGATGCATATCTAAATATAAGCAAGACCTTAGTTATGGTATTGTCATAATTATTACATCCATAGCTATTGAAATCACAAATGTTTCATCCTCAGTATACTAGTTCAGCTGTGGAAGGGTTATGTATATTCTACCCAGACAGGCTGGACCTTGCCACTGCTGGCAGGTCTGTAGTCTGTAGTCTGTAGGTATTGCTCTCGTTCCTTTGTGAGGGCAGGTACGCTGTACTGGGAACAGGAATCAAAGAGCCAACCCATTCAGAAAAAGGAGGAGCTGCATGTCAGGTTGCTGCATATCTTACGTCCTTTGATTGTATTGAGAAGGGAAGGGGGTGGGGTAGGTGTAGACAGAGAGTGTTCTTTACAGCTGCAGGAAGATCAAACCAATTTGTTTATCTATGCATCTATCTTTCCTTCATGTCCCCTCCACTTCCTGAGCACAAATAACTTTGAGTGTGATGTTAGAAGACAAAGTCTGTGCCATGATCCCACAGAAAGCACACACATCCCCATAGAAAGCACACACATCCTCACAGAAAACACAGACACATCTTCAGGTTGAAGCAGGCACATGAGCATGTACCAAGATAGATATATGGGGGGAGGCTGGACCACTCTGGTTGCTGGATGGCACCACAAGCACAATATGGCCAACATAGAAACCAATTCCCCTCCAAGCTATCACATGGCCAACATGGAAATAAGCCCCCTCCAAGATGGCCTCCGGGCAACATCATTCATCGAAGACCAACATAGCCGCCAAGCTCACACCAGTGCCATCAGGTCTGTGCAGTCAAGTTGTGCAAAGGCAGTGGCCTGGGCTATATAAGCCATGACCAGGGCTGAGCCCACCGCTTTGCGTTGTTTCCTGCCTATAAGCAGCTTAACGCTTACCACCTCCCGCTCCAGCTCGAGCCCGTTCCTGCAGATAAAACTGAAAGCAGAAACCATAAGAAGGTGCGCGTGCGCTCTAAGTTGTGCATAATCTTACAATTTGCAAAGCAGCTTGCTCACCTGACGTTTCTTCGCTGCAGTGTCTTCTTTGCCTCAGTCACACGATCCATCCCACATGAGCCCTTGGTCAGCTCCTAGTTGTGCCCCTGTGCTGGGCACCAGAATTTCCCTAAGCACCTGCAAAGTTAAAGAAAAGCACAGAGGACCCTAGCGCCCTTGCGCTCCACTTTACCGAAAACCATAAAGACTGCCTATAGCAGCCTGGAACCCTTGAATTCCCATAAGGACGGCCCATGGCAGCCTGGACACCTGGCATACACATAAGGACTGCCCATTGCAACTGGGACTCCAGAACAACCACAACTACTCTAAAGGGCATGTTGCCCCAGCACCAGGCGTGTCATAGCTGGTCTGGACCGCATTATCCAGTGAATGAACTGGCCCAGGTGCACGCCCGTTTGCACAGACTGTGCATCCATCAATAACCCAAAAGCTAAGTCTAGCCTTTCCCCAGCCTGTGGCACTGTGGGAGATAGGGTGGTAGGGGAAGAGAGGTAGCCCATGTAGTGACTTCCCCTTCATTTATTCTTAGGTCCTACACAGCCCTACTGACAACCACAGGGGAACACAGCACCTCATTCCTGGAACCCAACATCCAACCTCCCCCACCTCACAGCACACAGGGTTCAGTATTCCAATACTGTGCTGCTGTGGGGAAGGGGTGTTTAGGCTGCACTACGGGTCACTGCACTACAGGTCAGCTGAAGGCTGGATGCTCCTGCAGGGCACCAGGTAAGTGTTACAGTCTGCTTCTTCCAGGAACAGGGATTGGACCACAAAGGCAGGCTAGCTTTAGTCCTATCACATGAGGTTGTTGCCTTTAAAAGAAGGGGTTTCCCACCAATAAAAAATCGTCTTTTGGATTTCAACCTTTCAAAAAGAGTTCTTTGAACCCTGCTGGGAGAGAATTCCTTTCCAAAATCCTCCAGTTGTGAGGTGACATCAGGTGTTCCAAGCACTGTCCTCTAACCATCCCAGTGACCATTGGGGTGAACTTGCTGCTGGAATAAGACATACAATCTACCAGACATAATGCTGCCCAGGACCTCTTTGTGTGTCAAGTGTTTCGCTAAACAGAGGGCCGATCTCTTTCCTCAGCTGGCTCCCTCTTATGGAACAGCCTCCCTCTTCCTCTTGGTCATAAACCGGACCTCCTCAAATTCCGGAAGACTTTCCTTTTCACCCCCTCTCTCCCTTCTTCCCTCCTCTGCTAATCTCAAGGTCGCTGTGATTGGTGACCCTCACGTTTCCTTCAGTGCCCTAGCCTCCCACACCCAATCGCATTCAGCCTTCGCCTACATAGAGCACTCACCTTGGCACTTACTGGCCTTCACCACGGTATGCCTGCACTTACCCATTAATTTTTTTACAAATGATAGTTCCCTAGTACTTCCTACTCTGCTGCTCACTCACAAGCACGGGCACCCCAGCAATTACCCCCTCTCTTCTCTCTACACTTGCAGGCTCTGAATGCTGACAAGGCCTAGTAGGTCAGTCTTTCTCTTCCACTGTATTAATTGTTTTATATCCCATGTTCCCTCCCTGTGGCTGGGGCACTTTGAAATACAATTTACTTGTTGTATAAGGTCCTAACAAATGCACAATAAATAAACAAATAAAAAAATTGAAGGGCCCCTGGAAGGCGTGTGCCAACCCTCTGTTTTTGGGAACCGGAGAAAAGGACTAATCGTTTCCCTGAGACCCTGGAGTGGGACTCATAGCTCCCTAGAACCAGGTCAGGCAGTAGACCAGCCATTTTACTGTCAAACTGCTGTAAGCCATGATTCAAGCATGTTTGACCCAATTTCAACCACCAGGACCCTCCGGGTTGCCTTTGTCACTCATCTTTTGAACTGCAATTTTCCCATTCAAAGAAGTTTGCTATCGCACCGTGCCAGCTAAAGCAGATCATTGCCTCCGCTAGAACAGTGAAGTGCTGCTGCTTCTGCATTGCTCGAACCATCGTTTGCATCACCAGCTACTTCATTGTTGATCGAGTTGAGGACCGAACCGCTGCTGTTGTTCTTCTTGACCCGCATCCTTTGAGCCGCATGTTACCACCTCACCTGCCGACCCATCATCAGCTTGTCTGCTGTTGAACCTAAACCTTTGAACCAAACCGGGTGACCTCCATGATCTGCACCTCCAATCATGGAGGTCACCCGATGGTGAACTCCAAGCTTCTTCCATTTGGCCCCTCCTCAACACCCACACACCAGTGCATGACCGCGCCGGCTACATCTCAAACTGACTCAAACTACCGAACAGCTCTGGGCAGCCTAGTTCACTGTTGTCGAAACTCCAAGACACTGCAAAAGGTATTATATCCCAATAACAGCACTCCAGATCCATTTTGGGCCCTAGAGATTGGATGACCATTTCCCTTGAACATTGTGGTTTTTATTGCCTTTTCTCCCCTGTATAATTACCGCGGACGCTGCATCTTGCTATCTTGCATATTCTGTGTTCTTTTTAAAAGGGTGTTTTTTACAGTGTTTTCTAGTTAGTTATTATTGTACATGGTGTGTTTAATTAAAGTCTGTAATATAACCTTTATGGGACATTCCTTTATTTTGGACTGCTATACTTCGCTGTTTGGGTGCTACTGAACCACATTCACACCCCTCTCGAGAATATTGTCTTCCCTCATCCCATGATACCACAAAAGGAGAAGGAGGTATAACCATTAACTGTGCTTGTATTACCATTATGATTGTGTTGGCTCTTGGTTTGTAGAATTGTGAGGGCTACGTATATTAGCCTGAGGCTCTCTACTCACCCTTGTACTTCTGCAGAACAGAAGTAAATTCAACACAACCACCCTTTCTGTGATGGAATTACCCACATGATTTTAAAACTAATAAAAAATCAAAACATGCCAGGCCTGCTATACCCTTACCAGATGGCAATACATCACACAAGTTTATCAGATTGGGGAGTTTCTTGTTGACAACACTCTGGCAAGTGACTGCCATGGGGACTTTGGTATGCCTTCATTAATTAAGCTTCTTTTAGCCCATGGCATATGACAAATGTTTTGTGCAGTAACAATTACTTTGCAAACAAGCTACATTTAAAGAACAAGCCCCACAATTGTCTTTACTCATAACATAAAGAAATCAATCAGCTGTGACCTTTTAATGCATCAAATCATAAGAAAACAACTTTGCTAATTGTTATACATCATAGCATAATGTAGCATGGGACAATATATTGCAGCATAGCACATAACAAAATAACCTAAAACAGAACATCAAAATGAAAGCGGATAACAAAATATAAAGCCATTGGCTGGCCATTAACATTGCTTAGCACATTGAGCGCTCACTGCTGAAATCTGAGTGTGATCTGCAGGTTGCAGGTTTGAATCCGAGCAAGGCCAACTCAGCCTTGCATTCTTCAGAGGTCGATAAATGAGAACCAACTTTAGTTGGGTGATCATTGTATGTGAATATGTTCTGTGTACAGTGCTTTAGCTAAAGCACTATATTAAGAACAAATCATTATATGAATAATTCAGAGGTATGATGCATTTCCAGTGAAAATTTGGATTTGCGGTGGCGTGCTGGAGGTGTCACACTCTCAGTGTGCTTGCTCCAAAAGGGATGCTACCTAGCTATGAACCTGCTTTATAGCTTATAAGTATCCTTGCTTCAAGGATTTATCTTAACAATTGCCCATTTAAGCACTGGTGATGTATGGGAAGGGGATTCAATTGGTCTCATTATGAGTCTGGCGGCCACCCTGCCAGTGCTTCTGGTGGGTTGCCGCCGGACTCGTAACATTTTACCGGCACTTAGCTTCCCGGCGCCACCTGGACATTACAAGGCCCGATGGACCGGGAAGCTAGGTGCTGTTAAATGTGAGTCCCCAATCACGTGGAGTCCCATCAGACTCCATGGGAATGGGTTCACAAAAGCATTGACACGGTTACTAACGGTGCCTGTGCTTCCATTGTCAGTCTACCTACCTGGACAGCTGCGCCCTGCAGGGTCATACCTGTCGGGCACAGGCAGACTCGGAGTGTGGTGGTCTGGAAACAAGGGTGCTGGTAGGCTTACCGGGACCCTTGTTTCTGGACCGCCACACTCATGATGAGGCCCTATGTGTTCTACCTAAAAGCCACACATACTCATGAATATATGTTCTGCACTGAACATGGCTGAGATGTACCAAGGAGTAATTCTCAGAGGCCACAGGTGAGTCTCATGCCTCCCTGTCTAGCTTGCCATTTCTTTGTGTGCCACCTCGAGTCAGTCCTGCATTTTGCTTGCAATTGCATGTTGGTACTAGTAGTTCCGTTTTTCCCATTGCAGGGTGTGCCTGCAAGTCCCAGCAGCAGAACTCCCCAACTTAACCAAACCACATCTCAGCAGTCACTGGCAGAATGGCTTCACTGGCACTGTTGAGCAATATCGCATTGCCTTAAAAACTGCATTTTGCAGTCACCAAAATAATGGCTGTGCTGTCTTTGCCAAGCACATATGGGGCAAGATGGAATATGGAACACACTGAGAAAGGATGCCAATGTATACCTTATGTGCACCAAAGAAAAGAATTGAAAAGTGTTGCTGCTCTGCTACTAGCTCAAAATTACCAATTGAAAAAGGAAATATTTTGCATTTAAAATGATGGTGCCCTGATGCCTTTTCCCACCATTTCAGCAGTACACAGTTGGTTCCAGTGAGACTCAGCTATGCCCAGCCATATTCATGTTGTGATCCAGCAAATGAAAGCATTTCCCACTGAATGATAGGATGTGTCAGGCAAGATCTGTGAAATCACAAAGAAGTTTAATCCCAGTCGTTCAGAAATACACTTGACTTTGGCAACAAAATATCACAGCTAAACTATTCAAAAGAAGCCTTACATCTCTGTGCCTATGTCAGTTTCAGTGGACCTTTGCCTTGAACATATTTCTTTGTATGAGAAATTGACTAAGGCTGCAAATAATGTTAGAATCTAGATGTAAAGGAAAACCACATTTGAAAGTGACATCCCAGCTGAATGAACCCACGTGTAAAATTGTGCTTTTACCAACAAGGAAAAGATCTGCTTAAAAGTGAAATGTGGAGTTAAGGCCCTGTCTGAGTATAGAAATGTGATGGGGGTTTTGTTTGAAAACATATATAGGGTGTTTTATTTCAACAGACTTGCTTCTGGTTCAGAAACAAATAAATATGTAAATAAATAAGTGCATTTACTCTGGAACCAGCAAGACAGGTTTTCCTGGCTGGGCTTCAAAGGACATTTGCATTCTGGGAACAGGATTTGCCTTCCCCAAAAGGGCCAGCCCCTTGGAAACTATGAATGGACCAAGAGGAAGCATCTCACACACTTGTCAGACTTTTTGACTGGGATCTAGCATGGTGCAAAATATTTCTGGGACACTTAGATGTGAAGTACGGGTAACACCTCTCATCTGCTGCAACTGCCAGGATCAAAGAAATTGTCATGACACCCCTGTGCCAGTGTGCCAGAGGAAGACATTTGGCTTAGAGGATTGGAAGATTGCCCTTCTTTGGGGATAGAGCTGACCCACTTGTTTTTAAAGGCATTTATTTTTAAAACTTGTATTTTTGTAATCTGAGAACGTAGGAATGTGAAATTTTGACAGTATGAATGTAGATGTTATGCTTTTAAAATAAGACGATGTAGACCTTCTGACAGGTTGTGGACTCATATGCTGGAAAAATGACATTCTGGCAAAAGTAAAAAGGACCAGGTGTCATGGTTACGTGCCAGAGGCATACTTGCAGTTCCTCTTTCTGTATTGCTCATAGGGATAGATGGAAGAGGCAACCAGGAGTGGCATGAGTTAAGGCTCTGAGAACCCAGAGTATGTCTGCTGGGAGATTCCATCATCCAATCACTGCCAAGGGTACTTCCTGCTTCCCCCAACATGGACAAAGGTTCCCAGCACAAAGCAAGCAGCGCGGCCTAGTCTCTGGACGTGGTTCTCTATATAAATCATGCTCAGGCACCAACATGCGCTTCGTTTGAATTCTGTATCACATGCTTACCCGGACTTCTCTGCTCCCTGCAGTCCGTGTGGACTCCTTCTTTTATCTGAAGTCTGTGTGGACTCTTCTGCTTACCTGCTGTCTGTGTGGACTTCTCCGCTTTCCAGCAGCCCCATTCAGGCTTCTCCGCTTACCTGTAGTCCTGTGTGAACTCCTCCGGAGTTATTTCGCCTTCGCTCCACGGCCTACACAGCATACCAGCACCTGAAAGGGAAAGACAAGAACAGGTGATTAAGACCGGCCAGTGTCAGAACTTTGCTTCGCCTTCAGCAGCGCATTAAAGTACCGCTCTGAGACTGCTTACTGACATTCACCTTCAGATTGTGGTTTCTCATCTGGAGCAGCTGTTGGTCCTGACCTCTCGCTCCTTTCTTCCGTCAAATACTTGAGCAGACCTAAGAAGACAAGAGAAAGGTTAGTCCCAGAAAACATTAGATCTGTACTCTCACCGCATTCTGGCTGCAAAGCACTCAGTGCAAGGAACTCTGTGCAACCAGGTGAGGCAACTGGGTAACTGAACTTACCTGGTACCAGAACTTACCTGTTAAAGCAAGCCCAGTGAGTTAACTGGGTCTCAGAACTTACCATTGACACAAGGAAACCAACCAGTGAGGCAACTGGTCTTGAACTGAACAAACTCATACCTAAACAATAGCCGTTACACACGGCCATCTCCAGCCATTCCCTCCGGACCCCAGACATTGCTCCCCTGCAAGAGCAGGATGGAGAGCTCACCTAACTAAAAAGAAAGGTGAGTCATCCCCTGGTTGGGAGGGAGCTACATTCCTAGTTAGTGGAGTCTGGGTAGAAGGGGTGGGGGATTTTGGACTACTCACCTCCTCTTTTCTAAGAACGCTCCCTTTCTTGGCAGATAACTCATTCAGCTGTAGAGGGCAAGTAGGAATCAAGGGAAGGCCCGGTGGACTCCATCGCTCCTGCAGAGGCTCTGGTAAGCGTGACACCAGGTTATGAAAGTTGGATGAAAATATGACCGACATTAATGTGCTTCAGTGTACCGAATTGCGGAATTATAGGTGAATTATTTTCCATGGAAATGGCGAAAGACTGCTAGAATGACTAAATAGCATTGCACTGTCTTGGGATTAGCATGTGTATTATAATATATGTAATTTGCCCGGATAAGTTTCCTGATGATGACATGTGTGGATATTAGTGTTTTGCTCCATAACCAATTTTGGCAAAAAGTAACTTTGATAGAAAAAAGCACATTGTAAAAACATGCCACAAAAATGAGTCATCTCCTTCAAGTCCAATCTGCTTCTAGGGAGGAGGTGACCGATATTGGCTGACCTATATGATTCTGGAAGGTAGATCTAGCCAAAACCTGCCCCCATTGTATAATCCTGTGATGTCACCTACCGTATAAAAGGGGGAAGCTCACAGGGACACACTCTCCTGAATTTTCCAGCTCCCAGCATAAAAACCGCATTCCGATTGTGTCTATTTCACCCATTTTTCAAACCGTTTTGACATTTAAACCTGTAAAAAGAAAAAAAAGCAAATTTATGCGTGTGATTTTGGCTGCACTGTGTTCTTACTTCAAAGTTGATTTTTGAACTGTATGCCCTTTGTTGATACCTTGCCTTGTAGTGGCTAGTGTTCTTACATCCCTGATATTGTTAGAATGCATATTTAGCTCATTTATTCAACCGCACATTAAATTAAATATTTAGTAATTCCGAGTGCCATTTCGGCAATTGCAAAGGTTTTGAAAGCCAATTTTGCCTCTCATTCTGTGGGGGAAGGTTGGATTTTAATTCTGTTTGCTGCCTAGCATCCCTGACTCCTTGCTGCTCCTTTCTATACACTCACAATTTAATTAATAGGGTTTTGAGGGCACGTTGCAAGAGGAAATCTTAACTTGGATGCTATCTACCTGAACAGTAAAATTGCTCCCAGTCATCTTTGCTTTGGATATGTTATAGTAGACGGACAACCAAGTGTATTTCATCATTTTACATTGTAATTATCACCCCATTGGTGATTGCTGCCCAATATTAAATTTATGTGATTTTCTTTGAATTTGAAATAAATAAATATGGTATTTCCACCCACCGGCTTGGTTCATGGTCCATTGTGACCCGGGGGTATTTGTAAAAGGGGGTGTGAGACGAGTTGGGTGCCAGCTCAATCTGAATTATAGGAAATGAAGAAGAAAGTATTTTCATTGTGCGCTACTTCCTAGGTTAAGGGCAAGAGTCCAAGACGCCTGATTGGAATCCTTAACAAAGCCCAGGCGTCATGATTCCTGCCCCTCATGTCCCCAGCCCTCAAAGATGTCAGGCTAGAGCCAGGCCACAATCACCTAAATGGCCCTCAAGGGCCGCTCCATTCCTCCAAAGACCCACTTGGAGTCAGAGGTGGCGCTTGTGGCACCAGACTCACTCACTCTCATAGGATAACATCGGGGATTGGACTTGTAGTGCTTTGATGGGGACAAGATGGATGCCCCCACATATTTCGGTTCCCAGAACTGCATGTGCAGTCTAATATTTTTGGGTGTGGTTCAGCCCAGAGACACCCGGGATACCCAGAGACTATTTAAGCCACGGCCAGGCTGAGAAACATGCTTTGTGTTTTCTGCACCTGCAGCGTGACACTCACCGTGTTCGGATCAGTCTCTAGTAGGCCTGCATCTTTCTTCTACGCTCAGCTCCTGCATGAACAAGAACACCGTTAGGAACAGGATTACCTTGGGGTGCATCTGCCCATCACTCATCGCTTCTTCTGTTCTGCGGGCATCTTCGGCGGTGTTATTCCCATCCCGGCACGCCGCTTCCTAAGGAAAAGGGAAAGGAACAGAAAAAAGGCATTAGTAAGCATTCAGCAAATCTTCGCTTATTTTTAAAGACTATACGAGCTTCAAACGTTTATCTGAATCCCAGCCGCTCTGGGGGAACTCTGTCTCCGGAACTTCCCATCCATCTGCAAGAGGGAAAAGACACTCCAGGTTAGCGTGGAAACATCTAGAGGCACCGCATACCGCGATTACTCACCGCATTTCTTCTTCATAACTGGCATCCACGCTGAAAATGTCGCGGCACCTAAAAGACACAGAAAAAGAACTCAGTTCAATACAAATACGAAAGGGTCGCATTGTGCATCACGCTCTCACTCACCTTCAGCGCTACTCTTCTCAGCAGCACGTCGCCATCGTCGGAGGCCGGCCATCATCTAATGAAGGAAAGGAACGAAGTTAGAGAACTGTTCAAAAGACTCATCATACTTACCTGTTGGACTCTTTCCAGAGAAGTAACTAGGCAGCAACGAGCCCGCATCAATCAACACGCCCCTGCGCTGAAAGCAGGACGGAGATCACACTTTCCAAGAAAACAAGGTGAGCTGTGGATCAAAGGGAAGGGTTGGACCCCGGGGAAGAAGGGGTTCAAGCACACAGAGACAATAGGGAGTTAAACTCTACCAATCCTGTGTTTCAGGCCCAGTCTCCAGTCGAGTAGACTCCAGGGAAGGGTTCGAGGTCATAAGAGGTCAGAACAGGCTGAGTGACATCCCCGTGGATACCAGGTGAGCGTTACACCAGAGCTTCAGGATGGCTTGGGGTGTTTCCCCTCCATTGGGTGCCTGGCTTACATGTGTGTCAACCATCAGCCTGCCCAACAGCGGGTGGGGTCCCTGAAAAGCTCTCACACACCCGGCAAGAGCTTCTGGACTGCTGGGGGTGCTGCTCCTACTCATTGGAGCCTGCCTCACATGTGAGTCGACCATCCACCTGCCCAGCGGCAATCCCGGTGTTTCATGGCAGGGTCCCCATCACTTCCTGTAGAGAAAGGTTGTAATGCGAAAATAACTCCATGCATCATCGTCCATGCACGCTGAATCGCTGTCAGAAATATCTATTGTCATCAGGTCATTCGCTAAAATTTCTTTTAACACATATTCCTTGGAGGTTTTATCTGGGGCATACACTTTATGTCCTATCGTACCTATCGCTTGTGCGCAACATCCCCCTAGCATCAAACATATACTAGGTAGACACTGAATACAACAACAAAGGAACAACAGAATTCCCAAAATGATCAGTAAGACCGAAAGTACCTTCCAACCCCAAGATCGCAAGAAGTCCCAGAACCAAACGCTAAGATCCCAGTTTCCCTCGGGAACATGCGCTTCTGAACTAAAGACGTGCAGATTCTGTACTGCCTTGAAGATAGTTGGGGAGGAGTCTGTGTGAAAACACAGCAAGCGGATACCACTAATTTACACACTCCACCACGTTCAGCCAGAATGACATCTAATGCCATCTTGTTCTGAAGCGCTACTAGTCTTATCGCTTTCTGTTCTAATGTCATATTATAGAGTATGTCCGTGGCCCGGTTGATGGTTCTCTCCAGTACTCTCGCTAGCCTTCTGATATCTTCGGAATTCGCTATCTGCCCCCAAAATGGCACAACTGATTTTGCTATATCTCCCAAGATTTGTGCTGGAGTGTCACCATTCTCGTCCCACCGTGGACAAGCCTTTGAAACTTCTATTGTACTAGCTATAAACACCCCAGGTAACAGGATCCCTAAATAACAGGTTCCCTGCCAATCCCTGGGCAACCATGGACATGCTACATTACCGGAAACAAAGTAGACAGGTTTGCCTACATACAAAGGTCTGTTTTCCCCAGTCAAATTTGCAATGTTGGCACAACCTAACAAATCTCCCATTAACTGAGTGCCATTCCTCTGTATGCAAAAAGAAACTGAATCGGGGCTATGGTTAACAGTGTAAGAAGGAAGCATGGCATCCTTATTGCCTATCGGAGCCATCTTAAAGGAAATCAAAGATTGGAAAGGACAAGACAGTCTATCAGAAGGCCTAATAGAAGCAACGTTAGGTTTACTCCTGTTTGCGAAAAGCGAGCATCCCAGGGGAGTCAAAACACGTTTCTCAAAGCTATTCAAATTAGTGCCATCAAAGTTCCCTGAGATGCTATCATTCCAACGGCCAAAGAACAGTGCTCTAAGAGAAGCATAACAAGCAGTTGTCAAAGGTAAAGGAAGAATATACCAACCTAGCCCCTTATCCCCGTGTTGCGGTAAATGTGAGCAGACCCAACATTTAGACTTATTAAAAATGGCATGCGTAGCATTCATGATAAGTAGCAGAGTATTATTGTGGTACCTTTGTCTATGCTGAGAGTCCCTAGGGAACAGAGTATTTAAATGTACAAAGGGAGTAGGAACAGTAGGAACAATGGGCCTCATTACACTGATGGCGGTGAACCATGGCGCTAATAGTGCCATGGTTCATGCCGGTAAAATACCAGCACCGCCTTGGTGGAAAGGGGAATTACCGCCCCATTCCAAGGTTGGCGGGGCGGTAATTCCCCCTTCCACCATTGCCCTTCCCCATTCCCATTTTTGCCCCATAGGGCTCTATGGGAATGGGGAAGGCGCTAATTACGGTACCGATTAGCTCAACTGGTCCCTTTGCGGGTTGGTTTTTAACGCCTGCAAAAAGCAGGCGTTAAATTCCCCAACCCGCAAAGGGACCTCGTAGTAAGGCGGTAAGGATTTACCGGTACCGGTAAAATACTGGCACCGGTAAACCCTTACCGCCATCCGTGTAATGAGGCCCAATGTCAGTAGGCAACAAGGATTCTAAAGGATGCGTTTCCTCGATGTACCACAATCCTAAGACAGTGACTATTATAAAACCAAATATCATTATAAAAACACAGCAATAGGTTTTCGGGGCCCAGGTGCATTGTCCATTGTCCCATTTGGTCACCCCATCATTTACAAGTCCCATATGAGCGGTAGCGGTGGCAGGCATTGTAGTCTTCAAAGGGAAACCCCAATGTTCGTTGCTGGCGACCTCCCGGCCGCGCCACTTCTTAGTCCTTCTACAACCCTAGCCAACAGAATCCCCTTTCTCAAATTTGGGCACAAACAAGCCCTCGATGATCCTTTCCTTCTCCAAATACACAGCCGATCCGTGCCATAAGTCTATCAGATGCACAGTAAAACCGTGCCGTAAGTCTATCAGATGCACAGCAAAACCGTGCCGTAAGTCTATTTTTTTGGATGCAGATTGTACCTTGCTTTTCCCGGTACTGATTGATCCGGAAACAATGTGTCGTCACTTCCCATTGGAAGCAACGTATCAGAGACAAGTGAAGATGCCGAATTTGAAACAGCAGTTTCTGGATGCAAAACTTTTGGAGAGTGTGGAGACAAAATGGCTGCTTCCCAAAGCCTCACGGGCTCAGAAAGATTCTCCGACACACTCTCATTATTTACTGCTTTGGGATCGTTGGTTGCAGCGTTAGCGAGGGGTTCTGTTTCTTCTGTATCGTGTGGCACTGGGAAGAAGTTTCTTGACATGCGACGCGTGGATCCAATTCTTTCTTCCAGAAACCCGCACCGCTGTTTGGGTGACCAACAAGACTTGGAACGGGCGCCGCCAGCGAGGTGCAAGGCAGGAAGAGCGCTCAAATGCCTTGATGAGCACCCAACTTCAAGGCCGTATGCTGTGGCCCGAGCCCTCGTATCGCACAGGTAAACCTCTCGCACCTGGTGATAAATCAAATACAGTTTTTTAGTCAACTGGCTGCAATAATCTGAAAGTAATACCTTTTCAATGTTTCTTAAAGAGCTACATTTAGGAAGGTTCCAGATATTGGCAGGCCTCCCCATTACCACCTCAAATGGAGAGAGCCCAGTCTTAGTTTGAGAGGTTGTACGCATGGATAATAACACAATCGGTAAGGCGTCTGGCCCTTTTAACTTAGTGCCGGCACACATCTTAGCGAGCTTGTTCTTGATGATACCGTTGTGTCTTTCTACTAGTCCGGCGCCCTGAGCATGTCTGGCCGAATTGAACCGTTTGTCGATCTGTAATGCCATACATAACTGCAGAATTTCAGCAGCGACAAGATGTGGACCATTGTCCGACCAGATAACTCTTGGTAGCCCGAACCATGGCAAGTACTCCTTTAACATGGTTTTCGCAGTAGTCATTGTTGTAGTATCTTTGACGGGGAAACATAGCGCTGGGCAATTTTCAAAATGGTGTCATTTGCCCAAACTTTCTCTAACATTTTTGTTACTTTCTGGGCACATACATGCATAGCACCATGGGCCATGATGACCATCATCATTACATATGCGTCACGGAGTAGCCATTTCCCTTCAACTATGTCCACCCAACACCCGTCATCATCAAGTTTCCCCCAAGCCTTCAGCCCACTTCTTGGATTCTTCTAACGTGGCATCAGCTTGGATATCGCGTACAGACCCAACACCGTCATCCATTGCATAAGCATTTACAGTCTCCCTTGAAACATACATCTCCGTAAGGGGATCGGTAGCAGTTTGTCTAGCTACCTGATCAGCGAAAGCATTCCCTTTTCCTATGTCATCTGTAATCTTTCGATGTGCTGCACATTTCATAACAGCTAACTGAGTAGTTGTACTATTAGGGAGCCATGTTGAATTTTAGTGCCATGTGAAATTAAGAACCCTCTTTCTGACCAAAGTCTCCCAAAGTAGTGAACCACCCCAAAGGCATACTGACTATCAGTATGTATGTTTACTGCAAGCCCTTCGGAAAGTTCACAAGCGGGTCAATGCTATAATCTCTGCGGCCTGCGCAGAGTTATGCGTGATTCTCTTGGTTTCCACGACCATGCTTAATGTGGTGATTGCATAAGCAGCTGTGGATGTACCACCCGGAAGTTTGAAGCAGGAGCCATCACAAAACAGCTCTCCTTGCGGATTATCCAAAGGAGTGTCTTTCAAATCAATTCTACCCTTTGTCTCTTGTTCGGTAGTATGCAGACAGTCATGTGACTCATCATCGCTGCAAGTAGTATCTTGCGGGAAAGGTAGGAGTTCAGCCGGATTAAGAAAACAACACCTCTTAATTTGAATGTGAGGTGCAAAAAAGATCAATTCATATCTCGTCAACCGTGCGTAAGTGAGGTGTTGCGTTTGGGTTCGGTTCAGTAGAACATCTACAGAGTGAGGCACCATCAGGGTTAGATCATGGCCTAGGACCATTCCCTCACTCTGTTTTACAGATGCAGCAGCAGCAGCGACAGCTCGCAAACATCTTGGCAAAGCGCATGCTACAGGATCAAGGGCGGAAGAAAAGTAACCGCACGGCCTATTCTTCCCTCCATGTTCCTGTGTTAATACAGCCAAAGCACATCCATCACATTCATGCACAAACAACACAAAGGCCTTTTCATAGTTTGCTGTGCCCAAAACTGGTGCAGAGCATAATTTAGTCTTGAGCAAATCAAAAGATTTCTGGTGTTCCGCGTTCCACGGCAATGGCGAAGAAATGCCCTTCTTTGTCAAAGCCAACATCAGTTTCATCACTAGTGAAACATTTGGGATCCACAACATACAGTAAGAAGCCATACCGATCAAGGCTCTAACTTCCTTCTGTGTATTTGGGACAGACATGCCAGAAATGTGTTTTATACGTTCAGGTGTCAATCTTCTTCCCTCCTTTGACAGGAGATAGCCTAAATAGGTGACCTCCTGGCAACAATGTTGAAACTTTTTAAGCAAAGCTTTGTGACCATGCTTAGCTAGATCAATAAGCAACAACTCAGGGCCCTCCTTACAGGGCCCTCAGAGTCAGCAGCTAAAAGCAAGTCATCAACATATTGAAGCAATGTACAAGTAGAGGGCCATTCATGGATATCAAGTTGTTCTTTCAAAGCCCTACTACAGATGCAAGGACTCTCTGTGTACCCTTGAGGTGCATGAGTAAATGTGAAAGAGTGTCCCCCTAAGGTGAACGCGAACACGTATCTACTATCCTTGTGTATAGGAATACTAAAGAAAGCATTCTTTAGATCCACAACACTAAAGTAAGTAGCTGTAACTGGAATCATGGTCAATATTGTCATCACATCAGGCACAAATGGAAATTGCGGAGCAACAACTTTATTAATGACACGTAAATCAATTATGAAACGGAATGGAATTGCATTATCGCTTTCTTGTACATGGTAAAATCAGACTATTGCACAAACTTCCAGAAATTTCTTCAATCACCCCGCGATGCACAAAATTGGAAACAATGCATTTCAAAGCTTGCTCGCCCTCAACTGAATTCAAAACTATCTTAACAGGCTCAATCTGTAAAACACCGACATAATTGTCATCAACAGTCCATAAGCTCTCTGGTACATCAAGGAATTCTGGCGGCAAAGGTCTAGTCAAGAATTGTGAGACAGAACATTTCTGTGGTGAAATCGTCAAGCGCACTCCATCAGAAGAACAATAAATTACTGCATTTAATTCTTTAACAGGTCCAACCCCAGCAAATTCTCTCCACAATTCGAAGTCAACAGAAAAGGACAATGGTCCGTAAAGGGACCCAAAGAAATGGGTACTGGTGAAGAAATTGGACAAACAACTAGTGTGCCAGAAAACCCTACAGAAACATTGGTTTGCCCTGTTAGTGGAATGCTTGGAACCCGTGAATGATCAATGGAACACTTCTGTTCTCCAGTATCTATCAAAAACTGATGTTTCCTATTTCCCACCACCATTTCAACGTAGGGACCTTTCTGATTGACGGGAATAGGTGTAGGTTCCAAACCCTGCTTCGGGCAATCCTAACGAAACAGAATGTCATCAAAAAGAAGCTCTTCAGATAAATATGCAGCAGGAGGATGATCAAATATGTTCCTAGTGTCCACATTCGAAGTCTGATTATCCTGCGAAAAGGGTTGCTGAGGATCCTGTGGAAACTGACCGCTACCAGGGCCTCCTACACCCGGGCGACCTCTGGATCATCTACCCATATTCCCAAATGTGTTGTTCAACCTCTGTCGAAGGACGGGGCATTGTGCACGCCAATGACCCTCTTGACGACAATAGGCACACTGGTTAATGTTCACAGGACCCAAGGGCACATTCCCTTGCGGGACATACTGACCTCTAATTTGCAAACTACCCCCTCTGGGGCCTCTAACAATTTGCTGTAACAGCAATTTAGTCTTTAAATCACCTTTTTGTTTCTCGACTCTATCTTTTTCATTATTGACACGATTCTCGTAGTACTGAGCCATATGCAGTACTTCTGATTGGGACTTGGCCTGCCAAGTGCTCTCAGAAGACATCATTTGTGACTGGATGTCAGGCAGCAATCCACGAACAAATTTGTTCACAAATAACCTTTTCCCAGACTCTTGTCTGCTGAAATCCGAGAATACCTGTTCGAACCGATGAAAGAACTCGGTAGCACCCTCAGACTTCCCTTGGACACAGGCCGTAAGTTTGTCCAAATAATTCTTTTCTCTGGAATTATGGTTTTCAATTTTGCAATGATTCTATCAGGCAAAATTAGTATCACCTGGGGCGGTTTTTCACCAGCTGGCCTTTCTCCATCAAGTCTAGTTATATTTGCCCATGTATCTCCCAACCCTAGCACGTCGTCTATAGTTCTAACTTGTTTCCACAAATCTACGGACAGGATTACAGGAAATAACAAATCGATATTGCCTAAGGTGAACACTGTGGACTGCAAGACGGACTCTATTTCTTTATAGAATCCTGTCTGATTTTTCCTAATATCAGGAATAGATTGTCTAATAGTATTCACTTCCTGTCTTGAGAACGGGACGTGAACAAACTGCGATACATAATGTGCAGGAATGTTCACAGCAACTATATCCTGTGCAACATCGGCCGCAACCTCAACCTTCGGGACAAATGTCGGAGGAACCTCTCTCATAGGCAACTGAGAAGTAGGTGACTCCGAACGCTTACTAAGCAAGTCGAGCACTAAAGCAGTCGAAGAAGTGTCAAGTGAAAAAGCTCTCTTATAAATACTCAATGACTCTGTGGGACAACTAATCTTTCTTTTTACACAATCATCCTGTAGGTACTTTATAATTACCTGTATCCCTTTCCTCTGCATTTCTGGCGTATACTGACCATACTGACCATATGTGTCATATACCTCGACTGGAGTTATTGACATATCTGAAATCCATCTAAGCGCGTTCTTCGTACAAATTCGTGCTTCCTCATATATCGATTTATGACAAGGAAGGAACTGTTTCTCTGTACGTACATACTTTCCCCCTCGTCATCCTCATTCTTTAACCTTTCCAACTCCTTTCTATACCCAAATAACCTCTCGACATGTTCATTTACTTTCTACACAGTGGCCCTCATTACAAGTCAGGCGTTAAGGGTTTAGCGGCGCCGTCGGCGCCGTTAATCCTTAACGCCTGATTCACACTTTGACGCCTGCTTTTTGCAGGCGTTAAAGTCCAAGGCGCTAAGCGACCTTGGTGCTCATTACGGCACCGTAATTTACGGTGCCGTAATTAGCGCCTTCCCCATCCCCATTATGCCCTATGTGGCAAAAATGGGAATGGGGAAGGGCAAATGGTGAATGGGGAATTACCGCTCCACTCACCTTGGAATGGGACGGTAATTCCGCCATCCACCATGGCGGAATCCGGCATGGACCATGGTGCTAATAGCACCATGGTCCACCGCCTGACTTGTAATGAGGGCCAGTGTCTCTAGAAAATGCTAAAGTATTTAGATCCCCACATTACACATAAATTAATCCCTAAACCTTCAATAAAGACATTTTTCTCAGGAAAATATTCCATATTATAAAGTGTGGCAAAAACATTAGCTTGATCATCCGTCTCCATACAATGCTTAGCCCATGCAATCACCTCACATTTCTTCTCTGGTGGTACAGTATTGCGAGTGACAACCTTCGACCCTGCACCTCGATCGACTACAAGCGGCTCAGGACCACTTGGAAGAGATGGAGCAGGCAAATTAAGTGGGGGTACTGTTACTGGTGCGATAAGAAGAGGTGGAGGAGCTGGAGGAAGAGGAACATTAAGAGGAGCAGGAACAACAGGAACAACAGCAGGTAGAGCAGGAATAGCAGGAGGAAGAGGCAAAGTAGCAGGAATTGGAACATACGGAGGTGTTGCAGAGGCACCATGCCTTCGTTCATTTAACAATTTGTCTATGATTTCGTCAGAAACATGAAGGTCTTTAGAAGGATATATTTTTTTAATTCCAAGTGAGAAAGCCCTATCCATATTCCTAGTCGATTCATAATGTTTACATTGGTCATACAATAATGCTTTTTCGGCATTCGTCTTATAACGATGCGCATATTTTTCTCTATTTTTAAGTTGCTGCAACTCTTCTTTTTTCCATTTCTGCAAAACATCAAATGCTGCAGGTCTAGCCTTTTTCTTTAATAGAATTGACTCTAAATACTCAATACGAGGGATTTCAAAACTACCATTGATTGGCCACTGAAGTTCGGAGGCATGCCTGGTTTGTCTGTCGCAAATGTCATTAAACACTATACTTCGAATGCCATGCTTACAGTACATAGTACACGCCGGCGACCCCTCCTGTGGTGAGAGACGGATAATTTCCAAAGATTGTCTATCGCTGTGGAACAACGCCCTGAAGCAGGTAGACAATTTCCCAGGCATATCAAATTATTGGTGTTACCTGGCCAATACTTGTGTCTGCAGATACAATACGCCAAAATCAAATTATCTGGATTATATTAAGAGTCGGTTCACGACTCACCTGATCAAGCCTAAGGAGGTTTGATCGGATTTCAAAGAATCTTACCTAACTAATCTTACCTCGTGTGTGGTGATTTCGGCAAATCTGCCCGCCTCGATAAGTAGACCCTCGTCAAGATTCCGTTCTCGGACCACAAGCTAATCGTCCAGGGATCGGGTCATGCAGCGCTGCTGAGGTGTCGTGTCTCGTTCAGTGGGGCCCCGTTTTTGTCACACCGTCCGATCCCGGTCCGATAGCGAGGGTCAACCTTCGATAATCAATCTTGAGGGGCCCTATTCGGGCGCCAACTGTGAAAACAAAATCAAAATATCGAGGCTGACTACCCCAAAAGGAATACACCAGACACGGTTTATAAAGGAACATACAAAGTACTTTAATGTATACTGAATTCAGTTACAAAGAACAGAACAAAATCAGATAGCTATCGGCCCTCTGTGCAACACAGCAAACTCCAGCGTGGTTCAGTGTGTTCAGTGAGAGACGCTGTACATTAAAATTCATTGCTCTTTTATACTATTTGCGAACATGATGTCCAACCCTACTTTGGGTTAATATTCCTCTAATACATTACTGATCTAGGGTTCATGCCAAGTTCGCATATATCCACATGTAACTGGTTTGCTTTTAATACATATATCAACAAGCCTACACGGCAAATGTGTATTCTGGGATTTCCCATGCAGGTCTTCTCAAACAGTAATACAATGTAGTTAAACAAGTGTTCTACGTTCAGTATTTCAATGCATTGTTCTCAACATATGCTCGTGGATTAGTTTCATTGCATGAGTAAACCTTTACACACAGGTCAACAAAGGACAAGGTCTCAGTTCACGACCTCAACAAGTGGCCTGCAGGCAAGTTACATATTAGCTACATGCAGAGGTCAAGACAGCCATGTTGTATTTTGGAATGACATCGTCCACCATTTTAACTCACAGGGTGACTTTATAAAATGAAAGTAAAATGGCGGATTGACCTAAAATGGCGGCTTACATTGATTTTAAGGTCAGGACCTTGCAACACGGATTTCTTCGCAAGTGACTTACAAGCAGCTTGGCGTAGGCCAATATACATATATTCATTGCAATAGGAGGCACAATATAATTTCTCATTTGACAGGGTGGTGGCTAGTTTGCAAGTCTGGGCAGAGGATTTGAACAGTACCTTATAGGCATCTGATTGTGATTTCTTCCAGGCAGCTTCTGCCAGGCATTTCCTTGCTCTCAGATCTATGAGGTCTTTGGTAAACCAGGTGTTGGCATGGTACAGAGTTTTGGCTTTACGGAGTAGTAAGGGGGTAACCGTGTCCACAGCTGTTGCCAGTGTCTTTAGGTAGATGTCCGTGTGGGTGATGTGGTCACATTGAAGGTCAGAGAGCAGTGGAGTGATGTTGTCTTTAGTGATTTTACTGGTGGTCTGTGTTCAAGTGGTTGACATGGGGGTGCTGGCCATTGAGTTGTTTTGGGGTTGTGGAATGGTGAAGTTCACAAGTAAGTGGTCAGAGCATGGCCATGGTTTGGGGGTTAACACGGTGACTAAAGCCTAGGGCACTCAATGAATTTGCTAGGGAGCAGGCAGTACTATCTGCAGGGTTGTTTAGGGTCAGGTTCAAATCTTGTAGCAGAATGACTTTGGATGTGGGTTTGAGGTTGGTGTTGAGGAGATGTAAGAGGTCTTCCATGAATGTGCCTGGGTTACCAGGTGGTCTATATACTAGGTTGATTAGTAGGGAGCTGGTTTTTGAGGTGGTAAGATTTATGCAACTGTAACATTAAGGGTGGTAGGGGCTTGGTCTCTAATCCAGCATTACATCATCTGAGTATTGTGGAACATAAGATTGAAGATCAGGAGGGGAAAGATTGGTTAAACTTCTTTGACAACTGGGAGTTAGACATTTTCAATGTGTGTACATGTGGAGGTCTAGGTCAAATTTACCGTAAAGAAATGCTTGCAAAGACCAAAAGTTCTAAAAATGCTACCACCAAAGGTTCAAACACCAAAAGGTTGATCCTTTCGTGGTAGCATTGTAAAAAATAAAACGGGGGCTGCAGGGGTGTCCCCCGCATCACCCCGCTCACTATACTTTATGCTATAGTGAGCGGGGGATGCGGGGGCACCCCTGCAGCCTTCCTTAAAAAAAAAAAGAAATGGAGGCTGTAGGGTGTCCCTCGCATCGCCCCGCTCACTATACTTTATGGTATAGTGAGCGGGGGTTGCGGGGGACACCCCCGTAGCCTTCTGTAAAAAAAAGAAAAAAAAAAGAAAAGGACCCTGCAGCGCCGGTTCCCGATCACGGAAGTGAAAGGGAACTGGTGCTTCAGGAACCCAGCGTGAAGATGAAGGTAAGTGGGGTTTGTTTATGTTTGCGCCGCATCTAGATGGAAATGTGATGGTTAGCATGTGCCACACTCGTATGGAATTCTTAACTTTAGCTTGCGCCACATCTAGATAGAAATGTTACTCTTAACAGGCACCACACTCAGGATTCTTAACTTTAGCTTGCGTCGCACCTAGATAGAAATGTTATTCTTAGCATGCACCATACTTAGAACACTGAACTCTAGCTTGTGCTGCATCTAGATAGAAATGTGATGGTTAGCATGTGCCACACTCGTACGGAACTCTTAACTTTAGCTTGCATCGCATCTAGATAGAAATGTGAATGTAAGCATGTACCGCATCTAGATGGAATCCCATAACTGAAAGGACAGCAATGCCAACTAACCAACCAACTAACAATTTCATCCCTCTACATACACCTCTCAAACTCTAACCAAACACAACCACAACCCTAAAAGGCAGCAACCCACACAAACTTCACAACAATGCAACAACAAAACAAACCACACATAGACTTACACAACAGCACACAACGACTACCGACAGTAAAACACCCCAAGCTCAGCCAACGGACCCACCGTGCTGAGGCTGCCAACAGCACATCATTGCTCTCTTGCACTTTTCCAGCTTACTCCCACTAACCCACCGCCTCTCCTTCCCTTTTCAGAGCCGCCAGAGCACCAGGGGACCACTTCGGTGGTGATAGTGCGTGGTACAAATGTCCTTTAACATTATCATCAACATATGTTGGGGGTGTGGGTGGGGGTGTGCCTTGGGTGTGGGTGGGGGGGTTTATGGGTGTGCTGTGTGTGTGGATGTGAGAATGTATGTGTGTTCGCATGAGAAAGGTGGGAACTTTTGGTAGTTTGCACCTTTCTCGTGCAAACGATTTGCGTGCGGTAGTTCGGCCGCGGGCAAATCACTTAAATTCCCTGTGGAGACTGTCCAGGAAGATACACTTGGAAAAGTGGGGTAGCTCGTGGCACTCTTGATTATATCTTTGTGAGCTGTGAAGTGGCTATCCTGATAACAGATATGACCTTAAGTGATAATGTGTGCAGTTATCCCAAAGCGCTTATATTTAACTTTGACGCACATGAACATATGCTTAAGAGAGTGGATATGGGTAATGTTATAGTGAATCATTCAGCAACCCAAATCATCTAGTCAGAAAAGAACATACTTAGCGCTGAGCGGGCTGCCTCAGATCTAAATGATAGCTCTCTGCAATCATTTAAGACCTGGCCCGTTGAGGAAATTGTGAGGTGGATTGCCTCCTTTTCATGTGCACATGCAACAGCTAAAGTTAGGCAGATATTGAGTGAAGGTAGTACAAAAGTGACACATGATAAAAATATCAGAGAAGCTAAACGGACATTAAGAAGTAATCATTTAAATCTCTGGAAGATTTTCATGTGGCTTTGAGAAAGTTGAAACTGAAATATCGGGTTTGGTTAAAACAGTGGAAAGGTGCGAAGAGAAATGAGGCTTGTCAACGTACAGTTAAGACTCTATGCTCTCGGAAGACCCGCAATATTTGGGCTCTTGTGGGGGAAGCCAAAGGTAGCTGAAAAAATCCATTGATCAATCTCATCAGTCTTTCCGAATGGAACCTTTTTCAGGGGAAATGCAATCTCCCGGAAAGTAGTAATATGGTGATTGAGTGTAACATCAAGCCCATCAGTCCACCTTTCGAGGTTACCGTAGAATGCTTGCAAACTAAAATTGCTACCCTAAAGTCATCTCTAGCTGCCATGCCTAACTGACTGGCTAATGTGATACATACAAAAATCCTTTTTTCTGGGCCAGTCTGTTAAAAATACTCTTCAACAAGGTACCAAGAAGTGGAAAAATCCCCAGCTCTTGGCAGATGGCTATCCCTGTGCCTGTCTTTAAAAATGAAATTAAAACAGATCCTAGTAATTATAAATTGCTCTCTCTGTTAGACTGCACAGGGCAGCTATTTGCTGTACTATTGCTACAAGAACTGCAATCCTGGGTCGACAGAGAAGGGATTCTCGATAGATTCCAGAGCGGCTTCAGAGCTTGATATACCACTATCCATATCCTTCTGGTTATGGACATTCTCTGTGGTAAGGCATTTCAACGGAACAATGCTCCTCTTTATGTACTATATATGGATTTCAAGCCGGCATTCAACATGGTAAGCAGAGATTTGCTCTGGCGAAAACTTTAAAAAATGGGTTGTCCTTCAGGCCTATTATACTCTTCATCCTATGCTCTCACTGTACTCCATTGTAACTTAAACTTGTTGTCATTATGCGTAACATGTAATTGTAACTAAGATATGCACCAAGATGCCTGTGGGCCAGGTGCGCTATTCAAATAAACAAAATACAAATACTAATACAAATACTACCTCAAGCTGTTTCATAGTAACACCACTCCCTGCCATAAACTTGATAGCCAGGGTCCATTGACTGCACCCATCGAGCAAAGCAGGGGAGTAAAGCAGGGATACTTGACTGCACAATTTGTTTGTAGCTGATATCCCACAATATATCCATCTCGTGCACAATTGTCCTCCCAAAGTAGGCCTCAAGCATTGCCCGATATTAGCATACGCAGAGGATCTAGTTATTTTGGATCACACGTTTAGTGGCTTACAGGTTGCTCTTTGGCATTATTCGGATTTGAATGGATTGATCATAAACCGAGACAAGACCTTGATGATGGTCTTTGCTGGTAAAAAGATAGCACGTCCTTGTTTGTTTGTTAAAGCCCTGGAGATACCGTATACACCTTCTTATAAATACTTGGGGTGGAGTTTGATGTAAAGGGGAATTACCACTCCTGTATTCAGTCACAGATGGGAAAAACTCCGCAATTGACTGCACTGATATGTCAATTTACCCGTAATCAGAGTGTGTACTCAATATGGGGTGCACAGCAACTGTATATTCAACGTGTGGTTCCATCTGTAATTTATGGATTGGAAGCCTCATGGTATCGATCTGAATTGGCTCTAAATCATTGAGGTAAAGTTTTGGAGTAAGCTTTTATGGCTCCCCCAATGTGTCCCTATGGCTATCCTGCGGCTTAGATGTGATCTCATCTCATTAAAAGCAGTGGTTCTAAAAAAGAGAGCAGAGCTATATATAGGAATCCTAGACGCTCCAGCCAATACTCTTTTGGATAGTGTAGGAGGGGAAATGCGAAGAGAAAAAGAGAATTCACAATTCAAGAAACTTATGGACTCACTATTTGAGGAGATTGACTGGACCCCTAAATGGGGAGATGAGAGTCTAATATGAAATATATTCTGGGCAAGAGGGTAGACCTCTGGGATTGGCAACAACATTTTTGCTCATCTTGAAAGTCTGAAAAAATATAAATTCGTCCAAAATATGCTCTATACTTTCAAGAGATCCCAGCAGTAAATGAACCTATGTCCTTCGACCAACTTCAGGAGGTTTATACTTTTGCTTAGAATTGACTATTTACCGGTACTTGCTTCCATGGCCCTGCGCGACAGATTCCCAAGATAGAACGCTTCTGTAGAATATGCAAGAATAAAATGAGCAGCGAAGCAGCCAAGCATATTCTTTCAGAGTGCCATAGAATGGGGAGTACCTATATAAAATACTTGGTAATTCTGTGCATCATCTAGACTCCATCAAAGAATCATCATTTTGGCATCAATGCATTAACACCCTAAATGCGAGCTTACAGTTATCCCTATATAGGGTCCGGTTAATGGCAGAGAAAATAATGGAGCACTGACAACGAAATTGCCTGCTGTGATTTAATTATGGAAATGATAATCGGGACATTCAATATGAATTGTTCTTAAGGATTATTTACACTGGTTGCTTAATTCGGAATATTTTTATAGGATGCTTGCCAGCTGAGATATTTTGTTTTATTTATGTTTTAGTGTTTTTAGTTGGATGTTAGATTCTTTGTACTGTGATTTAATTATTTGAAGTTTTTCTTGGTAAAAAACCATAGCACATTAAATTAAATAAATAAATATATTAATGGGAAGTAGGTTGCAGTATCCATTCGTTTTGGAAAGACACTGTCTGATTTTAAGAGTATATTTGAAGATCAGTGTGACACTGCCTCCTCAGGCATCCCATCAGCTCTTAGAATGGTGACACCAGGAGGGATAGCTAGTGACATTGTAGGGCCTGAGGTGGCATGGAGCCAGGGCTCAGTGATGTTGAGGAGGTCAACATCCTGTGAGGATATGAGGTTGTGGATATCAGGGGAATTGGCATAGAGAGATCTGGCATTAATCAGGGCTCCTTTGAACTGGGTCTGTGGGGCATGGGTGGGATGGGTGTCAAGGGGGGACTTGGTCATGGCCATATGTGTTGTAGGCACCATAGGTGCAGTTTCTGTGTGTGGTGGTGTGTGGTGGTGGCTGGTTTGTGTGGAAGAGGTGGGCAGTGAGCCTTAATGCCATAATATGGTGGAGAGGCTGGTTTGCGAGAGGAGACTGAGATGGGGTCTGTTAGCCTAGAATTCCTGGCGAGGATAGGTTGGGGATATCCAGGGTATGTCCATGGTGTATTGGGATATAAGTCTCATATTCCTTGCAGTGACAGGCAGTGGGCACATAAACCATGGGCCTGTTGCTGTTGGTGGCGGTGTGAAGGATGTTCTATAGTTTATGGGGGCCATGTGCCAGTGCGCAAGGGAATTTATGGTATTCCTGTAGGTGGGTGCCATGGGGAAAGAGCTGCTCATTGTCAGTCGGTGGTGAGTGATGCTGGCTGGGGCCAACATTAATGGCGGCGCTGGTAGTGAAAGGTGCTTGCTCAGGATGGATGCAGGGAACTGTTAGGCAGAATTACATGCAGTACCCTTTGGGAACACTACACACAATTAAGACTACAGGTGTAAGTACAACCTCACCTTTGGTACAAGCCTGTACTACACAGTTATGTGGTAGCAGTTTCTGAGCAGCCAGACTTATCTCAAGAGTAATGTGTGCAGTAAAAGATGTTACACAAAGGACGTGCAATCAAGGGAGTTCAAACAAACACTATTTAAGGTTTCTTGGTAAAAGAATATACATTTATTTACACAGTCAGTTGGAAAACATTCCACTAGTAAGAAGTAGCTCAGTATCACAATCTTAATACACTACAGTACACAACCAATATGTTTCTGAAGAAGTTAAGCTCCCCTGTAGTGGGAGCAAAATGGCACGTCAGTTACTCTCAAAAGGGGTAGAAAGACAAAGGTAAAAAGAATTAAAGCACAATGACATTCAGAAGCAGAGCAAATAGTTTCAGTTCACTACAACCAGCAATTCAATTCAATAGGCATGGACCAAAGTCAATGGTTCAGAGTCTTGATTAGCACAGTTCTGGTAGTAAATGGTTAAATCTTTGCCAATGTTCTCAGAAGTAGTTTGCCAGAAAAAGAGTTATATGTTGGATTAGTAGTGAACAAGACTCCAAAGTTGGGAAAGATTCAGAAACTTTCACTGGGGCAGAAAGGATTTCCACACCGCGTTTGCACAGTACCTTAATGATGAAGAAAAGCTGTAGCTGAGGCAGTTGTTCCTGGCAGTTCCTGCAGATCTCGCTGTTCCTGAGATTCAATCATGGGGACAAGAAAGAGGACGTCGGGAGGTTCCTGCACTGCCCAGGGAAGAGTCCACAAGCTTGGCTAAGCATCGGTTTTAAGGTGTGAGTGCCTTAAAGTCCACAAACTGGTATCCTTCTCACTGGCTATTCGGTTTTCAACAGCACTCTGATGAAAATTCGACTAGTATAGAGACAGTGTCTAGGTGGCTTACAAGTTGGTTTTTCCCACCAGCTCAAGGGAAGAAGTTGTCCTTGAAGGAGCTTCTCTGTCGATGGAGTTTCAGGCAATTCGGACCTGCAGCAGGTCTTCACAAGGCAAACCAACGGTCCAGGAGTTGCAGCAGTCGTCTTCATTCAGCTTGTCTTCGGTTCTTTCGTTCCAATGGTCGACTCTGCTTTCCAAGTCCCAGAGACCTGCCTTTAAACAGTTTTCCCCCGTTCATTCCAGCCTAGCTGTCACTCACCCAGCAGGGTGGCTGTCCTTGCTGGACAGTCAGCCAGCCAATCATGCCAGAGTGCATGCAGGTCTCCTAGGAGACTAAGCACAGGGAGTTTCGGGCACCTCCCTCACATCCTGTTCACCCCAGACACTCAGGCGCCAGATTAGGGCTTCAGCACTGAAGCCCGCCAAAGGGCATCGAACAAAGGGACCAAACCTGATTTGGCGCACAGAGTTAAACACAAGAAGGATCTTTCCTAAAAGAAACAGCGAAAAAAGATGACCAGAGTCTGTTTTTACAGAGGGGTCATGGGCGCCATATTGAGAAACATGGCTGACCCGATGTTTTAGCTACCGGTGTTCGCGGTCAGGAAAAATCATGGTTGTTTGTTCTAAAACCACTGCCACCAGCCATTTCAAGAGGAAAGAGTAACATTTGACTGTTACATGAGAGTTTAGACACAGGGGATGCTAGGCAACCCCTCCAGCACTCTATAGGAAGATAGTGTGTGCTGGGTCTATACATTTAAAAGGACTAGTAAAGTCAATTTAGCTTCACATGCTCTGGGAGATGATAGTCAGTCCCAGAGAAGGTATTTAAACCTTGGGGAGTCTGAAAGACACCCCTGTGCCACTGCACTGAAGGTGCTGTGTGACACATAAGAAAAAGATGATGCCTATGGAGTTGTTTTAAAAACCCCATATCCAAAGAACCCAAAAGTAAAACACACCTCAAAATAAATGAAAGAGTGGCAAAAAAGGCTCACACTATTTCCAGGTAAAAATAAAAATCCTAAAAATCCAGCAAAGTTGCTGGGGGTGTCAAAGGTAAGGGAAATTAGCACATTCTTTAGAATTCTCTCTAACAGGAACGTTGGAGGAGGTGAGGGAATTGGGTAGGCAGCTCTGTGCGATCCGCAGCACCTGAATGAGCAGTCTAGATGCCATGGGCAGTGAAGTTTTATGCAAGTCAACTGATTTGTCTGCATTATGCAACAGAACAGATGGATGCAATATGGGCGCTTCATTAGGCAATACAGTAGATATAGTGGCATTGGGGCAAGGCCCATATGCACACTTACCTTTGCATGAGCTGTTGTAGTCTCGCTGTCTACTTCTTGTAGGTGGATTTGCGATGGTGGTTGGCTCTTCTGGCAGAGAGCGCCTGAGAGCTGCAGAGGCCTTATGAAACGGCCTTTAGAAGCAGCCGGCTCCAGACAGGTACCCATTCCTCCCGAAGGCTCAGGAGGCAAAACGGGTCAAGGTGGGTCTTGTAGGGTATTTTGTGGAGATTTGGGGCCTGACGGTATTTTATTACCGCCGAGAAATAACTTAGCAATAATCACTCTTTGTATTCAGATTTGGCCATGTGCAACAATAATACAATGGACATGCATTATTTCAGCACCCAGACCTGCATATTTGGTATACGTGGTTGGTGGTATTTTGGTGAGCATAATTCCCTTGTTTTATTTGTGGCCCCAATGTCCAGAATCCCTTATCTTCGCTTAGATTTTTCGTGTGATCACTAGAGAGACCTCAGACCTGCATTCTAGGGAAACCACAATTTCCAGTGATAGTGTTGGTGCGCCACCATGGGCAAACTCACTGACTTATTTACAACAGAGAGCTATATGTGGTAGTCTTGTGGTAATTTCCACTACCTTATATACGGTAGGGAGCTATGTTCAGAGAGTCTCTCTTCCCGTTGGCTCATGTACCTCCAACAAGTTATACTACAGTCACTCACAATTATTCATACTGATTCTGACATACACACATCTGTCTTAAAATGACCATTGCACTGTTTAAAAATCTCCCCACATCATTGGCATTGTAATGGTAAATAGAAAATAAACCACCCGTCTGTTTTCAAATATTTTCTGTATTATAAAATTTGCATTTAGACATGATCTCATTCTTTACAGCAATAAAAGGGAACAATCAAAGCATTTTCAATGACACACTGCAATTATAGTGGCGGAGAACAGAACTTAAATTGCAACATTAGCACTTGATTAAGACACGCACGGGACTTTCATTTTTCTACACTGACTGCATACTTTCGTGCACACACACAGCTCCCCCAGTTAGGTAATTACCTTATCTGTTCAGAGGATTCTCTCTGTGAATGTGGCTCTCTTGGCTTAACTCCAACAAAAAGTAACGCTTGCCTTCTCAAGCCGGGGTCATTGCCTGGAATTCTCAGCTTTTTCAGATAGGACTGCCTCTGCCAGTGGAAAGGTAATTCTTTCAGCTTTCCCCAGTCTCGACTGCAGCAGGACACCCCCACAGCCAGGTCTTCTCCCCAGTAGTGCAGAAAGATGTCTGCCTCTCTTTTTCCCTGCTACTGCCCACTAAAACTTTCCTCTCAGCCCTCTTTATGACGTGTTCCAATGAAATCAATCATCTCTCATCCTCCTACTTTTAAACAATAGCTTCGCTTATACATTTGCAATTGTTGCAAATCTGACTTCCTTCCTCCTGCAGTTACTGTGCACAACAACACGGATAATCCGGCAGAGAAGAGAGGAAAAATCTGCACACTCATTTAACTGGTTTTCAAAGTATGCCTAATTCTGCAGTAGAGAACACATTTTATTAGTGATTTATATTAAAATAAGGTTTTATTAGTCAGGTTAATGGTTAATATGTTAGCTGTTAATTTTCAAATGTGTCTCTAGCAATATAGGCATTTCAGGTGAAAAATAGTGTGCATTTTTAAATGAACACGTGTGCTTTTAACTGTAAAAATAGATTTGCATCTTATATGTTAAAATCGTTTTTGACTGAATAGTCTGTCTTTCCTTGTTAATCTGCTAACCCATATAGCAATGCACCGCACCCTTGTGGTGGTGCTGCAAAGTGGTGGTGCTGCAAAAAAAAATTGTGCTACTTGTGTAGTATTGCTGTACTGTGTACTGTAACACGCCAAATATCCTTACATATACCCTCCTTTTGTTTTTAGAACTTGGCTATAATCCAAGCCAATTCCTAAAAACAACTTGTTCTATTTTTTTTTACAATATAGCAATCCAACAAAATGAATATTCATGTGCATCAATGAAAATTTTCAATCAACATTTCATCTGAGTCCATCAGTTCATAAAATGTTCCACATTTGCCTTCTCGGTGGAAGTGGCATTACTTTAAGTTTAAATTTTCCAAGTCAATTAAAAACAATGAAATAAAACAACTAACTAAAACAAATAAGTAATATAACAAGTTAAAATAAATAATTAAAATAATAAATACGTGGAACTTCATATGCCGGAACTTTTGCTTTGTCTCTTTTGGTATGTCCCGGCCAGCGATGTTATTCGGTTCATTCGAGTACTCTTTCATCTTGGCAATCTTGAATCCACAGTAGTCATCTCTTTTGGCATTCCGGTTATTTTGTCTTCACCTCCACCTGGAGGCAGGCATCTTTTGGTCTTCATCCAGGGGACTCCAGGACTCCATCGTCTCCCGTGGCCTCTGATCCCGGAACCTCCGATCAAATAATGTTAATCGTCTAAATCAAAATAGAAAATAAACAGATTAAGTACATAGCACAATACTAACTTCATCCTTTTGCCAAAAATAAAACATGCTTGGTAAAAATACTTCGTGTTTTTTTTTTTTTTTTTTCTGAAATTAAACACAAGTTAAAAGAAAACAAACACATATAAAACAGCATTCAATATTTAATACACTTTCTCTCTGCACACCAACCACGAGCTTCCGTTATATGTGCATTTATTTATTTATTTATTTATTTATTTATATTATATATTTTCACATATATTACAGTGTTTATGTGCCATCATTACAATCAACTTTTTTTTAACTTCTTTGTCACTGCCTCCTGATCACACCCATTTATTTTCTCAAGGGACTCTATCCGTTTCCACATGCTCAAGCTGCCTGATCTCATGTCTGGGATGGCATGGTTTGATTTGATTTACATGGACAAACTGCTCTATTGCTGTTTCACCTTCATTTTTCAAAATTTTATACACTACAGGAGAGACTTTATCTATAATTCGGAATGGCCCCTGCCAGGCTGCCAGAAATTTAGAATTTTTCTGTTTACTTTTTCCAAAATGAAATTTGTACACCTGATCCCCTACATTGTATTCCTTTACTGATGTCTTTTTGTCATAATATGACTTAGCACTGTCAGCAGCTCTTTCCAGATTTCTCTGCACAAAAGCAAATGCGTGTTGCAAATGCCTCCTCAGTTCATCAATATATTCATGAACTGTGGATGCACTCACTAGAGTTTGCTCATGTGTTCTGTATAGTAGGTGTTGTGGTAACACCATTTTCCTACCTGTTAATACCTCATGGGGGCTAACACCTGTTGCTTTGGCAGGAGTCGACCTGATTGCCATCAGAACCAATGGTAAACGCAAATCCCAGCTGGAACCTGCTTCTGCCACAAATTTCTTTAAAATGTCCACAACAGACCTATTGCTTCTTTCAACTGTACCTGAAGACGCCGCCCGATATGCGATATGTAGTTTCCTTTTCACACCTAGTATTTGCCATACCTTACTCATTAGAGTACTTGTGAAATGACTTCCTCTGTCTGACTCAATTCTTTGTGGCAACCCAAACCTTGAGAACACATGGTTCACCAGCAATGTGGCTGCTGTTTGCGCACTACAATCTGGTGCGGGAATGCACTCAATCCATTTTGACATCAAACATACCACACTCAAAATATAGCGGTGTCCCCTGCTCGACCTTTTTAAAGGACCTACATAGTCTATTTGCAAATCTGACCATGGGAGAGTTAGGCCTCTTTTCATCAATGGTGCTCTATGCATTGGTGAAGCAGGTTTAAATTGGGCGCATACTAGACATCCTCTAGTATATAATTCCACATCTTGGGACATATGTGGCCAGTAAGCATAATCTTTTAGTATTTCTAATGTCTTTTGTGAACCTCTATGGCCTGCAGTTATGGCATCGTGTGCATGGTGTAGCATTAGTCCTCTGAATGAAAGGGGTACTACCCACTGTATTTGCCCTGTTATGGACTCTCTAATCATGAGTCCATCCTGTAATCTAATTCGTGTTTTGTTCTTTAATAACACCCTCAATTCTTCTTTTCCCATGCAATCATTTTCTGTTAAAGGATTTTGTTCAGGATCTATCAAATGATTATAATAGATTCCTAAAATTTGATCATTCTTTTGTGCCTCAATCAAATCTTGGTCTGGCGTGTCATGACTCCACTGCACCACCGGTTGATCTACCTCCTTTGGTGCTTTAGAACGTGTGACTGCATCAATTTGTATTTCACCCATTAAATAATCAATAGGTAGCAATTCTCCCATCACAGCCCCAATCTTAGCCAGATGGTCTGCCTTATCATTTCCCTCCTTATCCTCTCCTGGTGTTTTTAAATGCCCACGAATTTTCCTCCAGTATATTGTTAAATTATTTTCTGACACCAATTTGTCTATGGCTTGTATCATTTTTCCATGTTTAAGTGGCTTTTTGTTGTATGTAACCATGCCTCTTGCTTTCCAACCAGGCAAATATTCCACAAAGCTATTCCGTGCATAGTCAGAATCAGTCACCAGGACAATTTCACTGAACTTTTTATCAACTGCAGTCGCAATTGCTTTATAGATGGCTGCCAATTCCGCCACCTGACTGCTCCTATCTCCAATCCTCATCCCTATACTAGGAACGCCTTCACATTTCAACCAGACATTTCCTATTCCTGCCACTAATTGTTTATTACTGTCATTTTCAATGTGAAAAGCACAACCATCCACATATACAGTTGGCAAATCCTTGCATGTTTTTTCATCAAAAGCTTTGTGTGGTGATTGTTCAAATTCCTGTAAACTAGCTTCCACATCCATTTCATTTGTTATTTGTTCAGCTGCACAGTCATGTAAGTCAGCTAACCCTTGAGCTATTGGGCTCTTTTTATTTTGTCCATATCTTACTTCTACGGGAAAACCTTGTAATGCCAGCGTCCATGAAGTGATTCTGGATTGCGCTAGATTGCCTGATCTAATTCTTTTACTCTCTAAAAATTGCAAAGGTTGATGATTTGTTTCAATAATCACCTTTTCTCCCTGAACAATGGGGCGGAAATGTTGTAGCGCCCACACAGTGGTTAATAGGGCCTTTTCGCATCCATTAAATTTCATTTCAACTTGGGAAAATGCCTTACTTGCATATGCAATGGTTTTGTGATTCAAATCGTGTTTTTGTGATAACACTGCTGACATACAATGTTCAGAAAATCCTATTTCTATAAAGAAATCCCTGTTCTTTACGGGGTATGCTAAACATGGTGCCTTTACAAGACATTCCTTCAATCTAGCCACTGCATCAGACTGCTCTCTTTCCCATCTCCAGGGAGTATTTAGTTTAAGCAGTTTAGTCAATGGTTGAGTGATTTCTGCATAATTCTCAATGAACTTTCTGTTATAGCCTGTCATCCCTAATAAACTTTTTACTCCTTTCACATTTTTAGGATCTTTTAATCTTTGTATGGCCTCTATTTTCTTCCTTTGTGGATTTAGCCCATGTTCAGTCACTTCATGCCCTAGAAAGTTCACTTTTTTCTTGCACCATTGTGCTTTTTGCAAAGATACTTTGGCGCCTGCTTTCTGCAATTGGCCAAGCACATGTCTTATTTCATCAAAATGGCTTTTAAGGTTTTCATTTTTTATCAAGACATCATCCACATAAACTATTGTCCCTCTTTCCGCTGCATCCGGCATGGCCTTTCTCAAAAATATGCCAAATTCACTCCCACTATTGATGTACCCGAACGGAGCTCTAAGCCAGGCATATTGAGTCCTGTCAAATGTAAAGGAAAATAGGTGTTGTATCTCCTCTGCCAATGGCACACACCAATATCCAGATGTGAGATCTAACGTGGTAAATACATTTGAACCATGTATCTGAGCTAGGCCCTGATCAATGAATGGTAGTGGCCATCTAGATACTGGTACTCTTTTATTTAACTCTCTTAAGTCTGCACACAGCCGCCATTGACCATTTGGCTTTAACACACCTAAAATAGGCGTATTGGATGTGCTATGAATGGGCCTAATTATTCCCCGTGATTCCAAATTTTTAATAATCTCTGCCAATGATTCTAAACATGCCAGCGGTAGTCTATACTGGCGTACAAACACTGGATTTCTGCTACAACCTTCTGGTAGTGTGGCCACATGTAAATCAGTTAAACCACAATCATAAGCATCTTTTGCAAATACATCCTTAAACTCCATAAATATTTCCCTCAGATTGCGTCGATCCTCATCGCTGTTACATGCATCCGCTAAGGAGATCTGCTCTTCTACCATTCTGGAAAATTCTGGAAACTCTTCTGGTAAAGGAATCTCAGCGCTTTCCTCTAACTGTGTGGCTGTGTCTTTTTGTAGGGCTGCCACTTTCAAATATTTAGGCATATCAGCTTCCACTTCAATGGGCTGATTTCCTGTTTCATTTTCATTTAAATTAAATATTATGCAATCCTCTTGATGGCAGCACACTGTCTCATTTGAATCATAAGGATACACAGAATGAATTTTAAATATTCCTTTGGGCTGAGAGTCCAGGTGTTCTGGCAACTCGCCCTTGGCATCTACATATTTTTCAGGAATATTCCCAATCACCATGTTATTTAAATCTGCCGTATAATGTGATTTTTGTATGGCCATTCCTAATGGGGAGTTTTCCTCTAAATGAATATCCTGACAACCTTTATTATTCACCATGATTTTTACAGATCCCTCACCAATGTCTACCAATGGAATGTATTCATAATCCAGGCCTTGCTGTTTTATGGATTCATTCAGGCATACAAATGCATCAGAGCCTTTCATCTGCTGTCCATTTTTGCATTTCAGTGTTATTGCAAACTGTTTTGTAAATGCAGGAACAATAGTATTTTTCCTCATCTGTAATTCGACTGCATAAGGAACTAGTTGTGCACAATGATAAGCCCTTCTTTTGTCTCCAAATTCAGGCGCCGGCCCACCTAGGCGTGACCATATTTTTTGATTAAGGAAATCTAACACCATACACATTCTGTGCATGATGTCATTGCCCATGTAAAATTCATTTTGTGCTCCACTCACTATCCATACATTATGGTAAATTGCTTTCTGCCCAATGCTAATTTTAAGCATGCATCTGCCTGTAATTCGGTTTTCAAAGTCTGGACTGTCCAACCCAGAAACATATTGGTTTTTAATCCTAAATTTCGGGATTTCTTCCCTCTCCATAATTTTTTGCAACAATTTCTCATTAATGAAACTCCTTTCATGTTCAAGCGCTAAAGTGGCTTTTATTGTTTTAAGATAATCATTTATACCAGCGTGAACCCATGGTTGCTCATCTTCCATGTGTATCTCTGCCAGAGTGGTAATGTGTTTTTCTGAATCTGTTTTAGGAACAATATTCTGTTTGCATGTATTCTCTTTTAAGTAAAAACGTAATGTGTGTTCATCTATAGCAGTCTGCCAATCTTTCCTTGGGTCCAAGTATATTTGTACAGGTAGTTTTTCATTGTCGCTCTGATCTTTGTCTTGACACATTAATATAACAGTGACACTAGGTATGCAGCTATTCTGGAGATATACCTCCACAGCATCATTTGTTTTGGCAACGGTGTGACATTCTTTTATATTGCTGTTTTGTGATTTTAGTTTCTTAGGCCTCAATGGTTTTTTGGTTAAGGACCACAGCACTCCATTCACCCCATCTATGAGAGGAGACAATCTTTTCAGGCAATCTGTCCCCATCAGAAATGGAATTTCACAAATAGATGTGATCAATACCTCTTGTTTCATTCTGTGCTTTCCTATTTTTATGTCAACCTCAGTTACACCTATGATGGGCACCTCCTCCCCATTAAAGTTATGCACTGGGCCTTGATTTGCCTTCACTGTGATCTGACTCTGTGGAGGCCTCCCTTCATTGATACTCTTTACCAGCTCCTTGGACATAATTGTGGCCTGTGCGCCAGTGTCAATCATAGCAAAGGTGTGGCATTTTTCTTCTACAGTGATGGGTGCATAATATCTGTCCTCAACTTCCTCTAATACACATAAGAAATGTGAATTCTTACTGATTTCAGGGCTCACCTTTCTCAGGCCTTTTTCACTTTTGGCTAAGCACATTGGTAAATGAAAAGACATTTTTCCCTCCTTTTTACCCATTTCTGTGCGAGGTATTTTATTCATTTCTCCATGTTCAGAGATTTTTTGGAGTGTGGCCACCGTTCGCCCATCCATCTGGGTAACATCAGAGACCACATTACAACCTTCCAACTGAACATGTGTAACAACATCATTCAGCAATTTGTCATTTTTTATTCTGTGCATTTGTGATCATTTAGTATAATACCAGCCCTTTCAGCCTCTTCAAAAATATGTGGCTCAAAGAATTTTTCAGGTGATTGACTTGTACCCTCCTTGTGAGTATTTCCTTTTTCTGTCTGTGTTTGGTCATTGTTTTGCTTGCCCAGGGAAGGAGCTATGGCATCCCCACTTACTCCCTGTTCACTGGTATTCCCCATGCATGAGTCATTTTTCTTAAATCTGTCCCTTTGTTCTTTTGGAATTCCTAATGTTTCTTTTTCATTTGTGCAAATCTTTACTGTTTTATTTAGCTCTAAGTTAAACCGTACCTCTTTTTTAGAAGTATTTACACTTTCCATCATAATTTCATTTACTGGTACTTTCATTTTTAATCCATTAGTCATCTCAGAGTCGTTATGCAAAGTTATATCAGAGCAATCTGTCATTTTGGCACTGCAGTTATCATGAGTACTTAGTCACTTTTCGGAAGCCCCCCGGTCATTGCTATGGCCATCAGCCCCCTCTTTGGAAGGTTGTTTTTGCGCTGTATAGAGCTTTCCTATTTGCTCAGCTAACATTTTCACTTGGGCCTCAAGGCATTGGAACCTTTCCACCTCTCTAGGATCCTCTTTCTGTGGCCTAGGTCGATATTGGTTGTTTTCCCCCTGATTGGATCTATTCTGATACCTCTCAGGTGATTGATACCGGTTGGGATGGTTTCTGAACTCTTGATTCATTTGTGGAGGGGAGCGGGTTGCACCCATCCTTTGATTATAGTCCCCTGGTGGGGAATCATTGTACTGGCGTGGACTGTAGTTCACGTTTTGCTTCATGTCCTGTCTCTCAGATTGTGGGTACTGGCCCCTATATTGATTTCCATTATCAGTAAATCGATCCACATATCGGGGCCTATCCTGATTACCATATATCATGGTGCTGGGATCAAATCTGCTCTGTGTCCCCAATGACTGGTAGGGACCATCATTTCTTTGATCTTGATTTTGTCTCTGATTATTGTTCATACCTGCCATATCAGACCGGTATCTTACCCGGGGTCTATCTCCTAAATATCTAGGGCTGATGTAGCTCTCTCTATTACTAGGATCATGTGATTGGAACATTGGTACAGGAAATGGCGATCTTTGTTGATTACCCCTTTGTTCAGGTGTCACATTATTTTTACCTTGGCTTTGAGCAGACTCAAGGGACATTTTGGCTGACCTGATTTCCATTACTGTGGCTGAGGGTTCTTTAGATTTAGGCCTAGTATCTTTCATTTTATCACTTTCTCTACCCTGACAATAGAGTACCTCATATAGCTTGGTGCTTTGATGTACAATCCATTCAAGGGACTTGTCTCGGTCAAATTCACGGACCAATTGGGATATGATGTCTTTCTGTAGCCCATAGAAGTATGCGGTTTTAAACTCATTGGAATTTGAGTCAAAAGATACATCAAAGCGAGAGAATGCTCTTTTTAAGTCTTGTAAAAATTGGCGAGGTGATGTATTAGGTCCAGCAGTAATAGTGTACGCAACTTTCTTTGCCTCCTGCAATGACTGAAAAGGAGAAAAATGACGCCTAATTTCTTTTTCAAACTCCAGCCATGTCATATTCTGCTGTTCATTTAATCCCCTTATGATGCTGGCCGTCGGGGCATCTAAAGTTAAATGAAAATATTGTCTGTACTGTTCCTTAGGTATCTGGAGCGCTTTAAAAATGTCATGCACCGCTTCTAAGTGATCCTCAATGCAGCATTCACCTCCCTTTTTAAATGGTTTGATCAGGGCTTTAATGGATTTCATTATTTTTATGGGGCTACTTGTTGCAATGCATGGAATTGCACTATTTTGTGATTCAATCCTGTTTTCAGGTGTATGAGATTGGTGGCTGCCCCCAATGGGAGTATCAAATCCCCCAAGGGCGCTGCAACCAAGTTCAGTCACCGGCCCAGTCACTGGGGCACTAGCTCTTTGGGCAGAGCTAGAATTCACCTCCACTCCATTGAATGTAGTACCCTGCCGCCTCTCCTGGGACCTGGGAATGCACATTTGCTGTTCTAAGTCCTTACACTTTTTAAGGAGTCTGTTGGCTTCATCATGCAAATAATTATTTTCATCACTCATTTTATTAATTGCCTCCTGCATATCGCACATTTGCATTTGGCATTCATTGAACTCTTTACTTCTCTTGTCTCTTTCTTGGATCATTTTAATCATTTCTTGTTCTACATTCTGGAGATCACCTTCTTTTTCGCAATGTTCTTTTTGTAAAATCTGCATTTCTGAAACAACCTCATCTTTATCCTGCCTAATGTGATCCACTAAGGCTTTTAAGTGTGTCAATTCTTGCTCACTATCTTCAAATTGTTTCTTGCTTTTGGATAACTGAGTATCAAAGTCTCTGCATTTTAATTGCATGTCTTTTTGGCATACATCCAATTCTGCTCTCAACATTTCCTGATTTTTACTTGCCCCATCTAATTCAGTCTTTAACCTGTTAATTAGCTGAGTATCATTCTCTTGCATTCGCAGTGACTTGTTTAAAATAAACCATATTTTGCCGCATAGCCGTATTAAACAGTCTTTCTCTGCACTTTTATCGGCTGCATTCAATAATCTTGTAAGGCAGACCTGAATTATGCTGCCTTCTGCAAAAATATTGTCTAGTTTTTCTTTCTGCACCTCACCCTGAATGCGGTTACTCCATTCTAAGGTACTGTTCGAAGACCAATTCCCATGTGCAAATAACTTTGCCTCTAAATATTGCACTAGATCTGAGAATGTGGTTTCCCTTTGTGACATTCTGAAATTCGTTTTTAGTGGCACACTGCTATTATAAAATGGGTTCCCTTTAATGTGCAAATGGCAGTGTGAGACACGCTTGCCACGCCCAGTAGGTACTCTGTGATCACTTTCCCGGCCTGCAACGCACCATAAATATGTAGGGTATTTTGTGGAGATTTGGGGCCTGACGGTATTTTATTACCGCCGAGAAATAACTTAGCAATAATCACTCTTTGTATTCAGATTTGGCCATGTGCAACAATAATACAATGGACATGCATTATTTCAGCACCCAGACCTGCATATTTGGTATACGTGGTTGGTGGTATTTTGGTGAGCATAATTCCCTTGTTTTATTTGTGGCCCCAATGTCCAGAATCCCTTATCTTCGCTTAGATTTTTCGTGTGATCACTAGAGAGACCTCAGACCTGCATTCTAGGGAAACCACAATTTCCAGTGATAGTGTTGGTGCGCCACCATGGGCAAACTCACTGACTTATTTACGACAGAGAGCTATATGTGGTAGTCTTGTGGTAATTTCCACTACCTTATATACGGTAGGGAGCTATGTTCAGAGAGTCTCTCTTCCCGTTGGCTCATGTACCTCCAACAAGTTATACTACAGTCACTCACAATTATTCATACTGATTCTGACATACACACATCTGTCTTAAAATGACCATTGCACTGTTTAAAAATCTCCCCACATCATTGGCATTGTAATGGTAAATAGAAAATAAACCACCCGTCTGTTTTCAAATATTTTCTGTATTATAAAATTTGCATTTAGACATGATCTCATTCTTTACAGCAATAAAAGGGAACAATCAAAGCATTTTCAATGACACACTGCAATTATAGTGGCGGAGAACAGAACTTAAATTGCAACATTAGCACTTGATTAAGACACGCACGGGACTTTCATTTTTCTACACTGACTGCATACTTTCGTGCACACACACAGCTCCCCCAGTTAGGTAATTACCTTATCTGTTCAGAGGATTCTCTCTGTGAATGTGGCTCTCTTGGCTTAACTCCAACAAAAAGGAACGCTTGCCTTCTCAAGCCGGGGTCATTGCCTGGAATTCTCAGCTTTTTCAGATAGGACTGCCTCTGCCAGTGGAAAGGTAATTCTTTCAGCTTTCCCCAGTCTCGACTGCAGCAGGACACCCCCACAGCCAGGTCTTCTCCCCAGTAGTGCAGAAAGATGTCTGCCTCTCTTTTTCCCTGCTACTGCCCACTAAAACTTTCCTCTCAGCCCTCTTTATGACGTGTTCCAATGAAATCAATCATCTCTCATCCTCCTACTTTTAAACAATAGCTTCGCTTATACATTTGCAATTGTTGCAAATCTGACTTCCTTCCTCCTGCAGTTACTGTGCACAACAACACGGATAATCCGGCAGAGAAGAGAGGAAAAATCTGCACACTCATTTAACTGGTTTTCAAAGTATGCCTAATTCTGCAGTAGAGAACACATTTTATTAGTGATTTATATTAAAATAAGGTTTTATTAGTCAGGTTAATGGTTAATATGTTAGCTGTTAATTTTCAAATGTGTCTCTAGCAATATAGGCATTTCAGGTGAAAAATAGTGTGCATTTTTAAATGAACACGTGTGCTTTTAACTGTAAAAATAGATTTGCATCTTATATGTTAAAATCGTTTTTGACTGAATAGTCTGTCTTTCCTTGTTAATCTGCTAACCCATATAGCAATGCACCGCACCCTTGTGGTGGTGCTGCAAAGTGGTGGTGCTGCAAAAAAAAATTGTGCTACTTGTGTAGTATTGCTGTACTGTGTACTGTAACACGCCAAATATCCTTACAGTCTGAGGCTGCAATGACGCAGCCGAGAGCTGCAGAGGCCTTATGGACCAGCATTTAGAAGCGGTTGGCTCCATCATCCAGCTTCATGGGGCCATATCCTTTACATCTGCTATTGCCCAATGGGATTGCTTTATATTTTCATCTCCAGGCTTCTGTGCTTTTGTCGTCCTCGCAACAGTGGCCATCTTAACAGGGGCTGTCTCCAGGCATGTACCCATTGCTCTAGCAGGCTGGGTGAGGCAAAGGGGATCCGTAGGGTTCTAAGGCTGCATTATAACCACTGGGACTGCAAAACATCTAACATTGACAAAGCTTTGTATTTGGAAATTGCATAATGTAAGGAAAACACAGTTTTGTGTACTGGTTTACAAGCAGTGGCATCAATTTAGGGTTCTGAGGGGGGCGGGCCCATCCTTTGAAATCATGGGCCCGCCTTGTGCCCCCCTTACCTCAGCTGGGCTACATTCTCTGCACTGTCTGCAGTGCTGTGTATCTGCCCGCCCAACACACACACAGGGCCGCAATCATAAATGCTGCCACACAGCAATGAAGAGCTGTTAAGCTCCCCCTGCAGCCAAGAGCAGCCCCTCCAATCAGAATGTAGCACTCACAACCCTTATGATGGGTCATTATTGACTTAATGGTTTTGTGCCTACAGTCTGATGGGAGGGGAGATGCAGTGGGATGTGGTAGTTGGTGTGCACACAAGATTCTCTGCAGGAGTGCTTCTGACGTCACACATTGCCCATTTATAGATGGCCCCCCTACTTTTGTCTGTTCCTGCCTACTATTTTCTGCGGACCCCTCTGTTCCCCTCCTAAATGTGATTCCTGGTGACGACACTGTTTACAGGCTGGTGCAGTTGTTAGGCAGAAACCTGTGCAGTTCCCTCTGGGACCACTGCAAAAGATTTAGGACTACAGGTGTTTAGCAGTAAACCCACTTAGTGGCAGTCTGTACCACACAGATTCACTTGGTAGCTACGGCTGAGCAGTCAGACTTCCCTCAAGAAGAGTTAGGCAGTATGTGGAGTATACAGAATAGGGCAATCTACACAGTAGAACAAGCAAACACGGAACAAGGCTTCGGTGTAAAGATATAAAGGTATTTATTTATAACAACACATCTATGGAAAACACTCTGGCACTAATACGCCAAACAACTTCAATCACAATTACTATACGAAGAAATAGATCAATCCTCCTAACAATAGTTTAACAAGTCTAGGTTCACCGGCATCACTTATTTGCAGACAGAGGTTTATGCTTTAACCTAGATGGTATTCTAGTATTCGTTAGGACGGGAGAGAAAAATAAGGCAGGTTATGAAGTCAACTCAGTACCAATACTTTTTGGACAAATGCAAGGCAAGTAAGGCAAGGTCTACTGCAGATCACAAAGTTCAGAGGCCAGGCCCACTGGGAGAGAGGCAAGGCGATATGTCCCAAAAGTGTCTCAGTGGAAATGCGCTTCGAGTCTTTATCGCAAAATTGTTATGGAAAGATTGGACCAGTTCAGAACAACGCGTTAAAGAAAGCTTGGAGGCGACCCAATGGAAAGGCGAGGATTAAGACACCTCACTCGATCCGGCAGAAAGGGAAGCCAGGCGGACATGGTACCTTATTTGTGGGGAGACAGCTCCGGCGGGGGCAGTTGTTCCTGGTGGTGGATGCACGTTGGGTCTTTGCCAAGAGTAGAGATGATCTCGTCGTCGAAGAAAAGTGAAGTCCGGTGCACCACCAGGGAAGAGACCAGCCGCGGAGTGCTCCGTCACAAGGCACCACCTTTTGGTCGCGGTACAGGGGTAGTGGCTATCCGGTTGCCGAGGTGCTCTGCACGGGCAATTCGACCACTGCGTACTGGAGCGAAGAAAAAGCAAAGGGGACTGGTTGTTCCCACCAATCAGGGGAAGAGACTCTCCGGCAGGGAGATCTCCTCTGTCGTCGGGAAGTGGTGAGTCGGTTCCGCAAGGCTCCACCGGAGGTGTCGTTGTTGCAGGTCGGCTCAGCGTTACCCTCGTCGGATTCTTAGGTCCTGTGGCGACTTCTGAAGATCCAGTCCCAAGAGCCCTGCTTTTATGCAGAAAACTCCCATTCATTCAGCCTAGCTGTCAATCACAACACGCTAAGTGGTGAGTGGGGTGGCTCACCACTTGGGCCAATCACACCAGAGTGCGACCGGAGTTGGCAAGGCAACTCGGTCCAGGGTGCCTAAACCACCTCCCACACCCCTGTGGTAACCCAGACAGAATGGCACCACTTTGGAGGGTCACTGTACAGAAGGGCTCAACCTTTTGGTTTAGGAGTCATAGGGCCTCATTACGACCCTGGCGGTAAGGGGTTAACGCCAGCGTTAGCTGCGCCGACCCCTTACCGCCAATTACGAGGTCCCTTAGCGCCATGGAGGTTTTAACACCCGCTTTTGGCGGGTGTTAAAATCCATGGCGCTAAGGGACCATGGAGTTAATTACGCCACCGTAATTTACGGTGGCGTACTTAACGCCTTCCCCACTCCCATTATGCCCTATGGGGCAAAAATGGGAATGGGGAAGGGTAAATGGGGATTGGGGACTTACCGCCCCGCCAAGGTCGGAATGGGGCGGTAAGTCCGCCAACCACCATGGCGTAAACGTAGTTTACGCCATGGTGGTAAAGTCACGGCCCAGGCGGTAACTTACCGCCTGGGTCGTAATGAGGCCCATAGAGACGAACACAGATGCCATTTTTTAAAAACCGAGTTCTGGCAGAAAATACCATCCGATAGACTTATTTAAGATAAGTAAATCGGTGGTATGCTAGAGATTAACGAGAGAAAAGGTATTCATCTCCAACAATGGGAAGAATCCCATAGGGTTATATTCGGGGTCGAATATAACAAGTAGTTTCCACTGCCACCAGCCAAAACTCGACGAGGGGGGACGGGACAGTGCCCCCTCGAATAACAGACCCAGGAGTAATCGAATTACCCCTACTAGCAGGTTGTTACGCTCACCTGACTCCCACGGAGGCGCTGGCCTGGTTCGCGCTGCTGTAACCTCTTCTAAGGTGATGCGCAGGGTTCGGAAGACGGATTGGACCGGGCCCCCAAATCTGGCTTGTCTGGCTCGCAGAAGTATCCTTCTGTAGGCGAAAATAGGGGATTAACTGTCTGCGGGGTAATGCAATCGGCCTCCCACTTTCCCCTCTCACCCTCCTCGAAACCCTTCTGTGATTCCTCGTAGCGTCTCACCTTAGGGTCTGGAAGGACGAGCTCTCCATCCTGCTTCTGATGCAGGGGCGCGTTGGTATCCAGTTACTTCACTGGATTTTCGGATTGGTGAGAACCAAACTTGCTTGGCTTCCAGGTAAGTTTTTTGATAAGAGGTTCCCCTTGTGTCCATGCATTAATGTACTAATGCTAGTGTCTTTTTCCCCATAGGGGCCGGGGTACGGAATGCCGGGGAACAGGCACCGACCCGAGATGAGAGGTGAAATCTTTGTAGAAATCAGGTAAGTCTTTAATGAGCGTTTTTTAGTAATGTCTTTTCATTCGCTATTAACGCTGATGTCTCTTTTTCCCATTAGGGGCCGGGGTCCGGAAATGCCAGGATGCGGCGCGGACCCGAACTGAAGAGGGAATGAATCAACAGGTAAGTTTTAACACAGAGATTTAGCTTTCCTTATTCCCTTCTCTCTCTCACCTTTTGTTCTGGTCTTTTTCTCCCTAGGCGCTGGGGCGTGACTGCGAATCCGGATGATCGCTGCTGAACATGGAGGCGCCCGTAAAGGTGAGTGGAATGCGGCGCTGCAGCGATCGACGCGATGAGCTTTTAAATAAAAGTTTTCCCTTTCAGGATTGTCAGCGAGATGTCTCCGGGATGCGGATTTAGCAGGTAAGGACTTTTCCTTCTTCTGTTCTCTTCTTCTCTTCCTTTGCAGGTGATCCAGGATGCTGGCAGGCGTGGCAGAAGGCAGGATGCAGGAGCAGACATGGTGAGTGTCCAGCTGCTAGATGCAGAACAACGCGAAGCACGTGTGGCTGTTCGGGTGGGGTTTAAATAGCCTTGGAAGAAGTTCCAGGTATGTATCCTTCCTCCAATCAGGTATGTATCCTTCCCTGACCACGCCCGGATGGTAAATTAGTCCCACAGGTAAAGTAGTTCCTTTCAGGCCTCAAGGAGGCAGGGATCCTGCAGCATGGTCTGCATCAGGTAAGAGCACCCAAGCACTCCCATAATGAGCCTGGCGCCTATGGCGCCATGACTGATGTCTTTTATGAGCCTGGCGCCATAGGCATGGGGTTGCTGGGTCCTTCCTTGGGGACTGGATGTCCGCTTTCGGGGACGCAGGGCTTGAACCGGCTCCCCGGGAGCGGGCATCATGACACACGTCCACAATAGGGTGGTTTTACTAGTTCTGTTAGTAAATTTAGGTTTAGTAAAGCCAATGGTGACTTTAAATGCCCGGGGAGACAGTAGTCAGTCCCCGGGTATGGAGTCTATGATGGAGGTCCGCTAGGACGCCCCAGTGCTACGGCACGGAGGGTGCGTTGTAACACACATAGCAAAACATATGAGACCCTATGGAGTAAAAGACCCCATAGCCCATACAACACATTGACATTCAAAGGAATTACACACATTCATGTCCAAGAGTGGGAGAAAAAGAGTCTCACTCTTGGCAGGATGGAAAAAAACAAACTCCAGAAATCCAGCAAAGCTGCTGGGGGACTCACTAGGTTAGGAAATTCAGCCTAAACAGAGAATTCTCCCTAACAGCAGTGCAAAAAGGAGTTTGTTTATGGGGTGCTGGCTGCAAAGAAACCCTCATAGTTAACAAAGTCCATGTTAAATGTGACGTCAAGTAAATATGCAGTGCATGAGGGCATTCTGTCTGAAATACCAATAGCTATGAAATATAAAGTGTGGTGCAATTGGAATTGTGTACGCACACCAGCAAACACATGTAGGGTGGCAAAATATGCATATATCAAAAATTAAATCATGAATAATATTGAGTTATTCATAAGTATGAATACCTGAAATAATCATGAAGAGTTTATTAGGAAATAATGTGACACTCATTGTTAGGGAAAATTCTCATATATGGCTAATTTCCCTCACCTAGTGAATCCCTCAGCAGCTTTGCTGGATTTCTAGGATTTTTTTTTCACCTGGTAAGAGTGTGAACCCTTTTTCACCCTCTTACATGTGTTTTGCTGTGTGTGTTTAACATTTAGCACCCTCGGTGCAGTGACACAGGGTTGTCTTTTAGACTTCCCAACTCAGACTCCATTTTCTGGGGCTGACTACTGTCCCCCAGAAAATGTAAAGTTGCCATTAACTTTACTAGTCTCTTTTAAATCCACACACCCAGTGCAAACCATCTCACATGGAGTAATGGAAAGGGTTACTACGTATGCCTTTTTGTCTGTCTCTCTTAGAGCACTGTTTTGCTCTCTTTCCATTAAGACTTGGCTGGTGTTAGTGGTAACTACCCTATTTTTCCTACCGTGGTTATCTTAAATAACCATGGTATTGTTTTAGGCTATCTTGGTAGCCTCGAACTTAAACCCGCTTGAACATATTGTTTTTAATATTGTTTCGGCTGGGTTTAGCCACCATTTCTTTTTGGAAAAGTCTTTCTCGTGTTTGTCTCTACTTGCCAAACCAGATTTGGTTCCTCTGTTCACTCTCTTTTCGCGAGCTTCTGCACAGAAGCCCTACTTTAGGTGCCTGAATGTCTGGGTAGGCAGGATGTGAGAGAGGGGTTTTCGGACCCCTGCCATGGGTTCCCCTGGTAACCCAGGTCGCACTCCTGTTTGATTGGCTGGGTGACTGTCCCCGCCAGGACAGCCACCCTGCTGTGTGAATGACAGCCAGGCTGTGTGAATGGAGGAAAACTGCATAAAAAGCAGGTCTCTGGGTCTGGAAGTGCAGAGTCGCCACTGGCACGAGAGAACCGAAGAGGAGCTGACAGAAGAGGACCCCTACCACGAATGAACCGCCCGGTGAAGGCCTGCTGCTCTTCCGAATCTTCAGACTCCAACGACAGAGAAGATCTTCCAAGAATCTTCTTCCCTTGAGCTGGTGGGACCAACCAGTTCACCCAAACTCCAAACCAGGACCCCCTCTTCTGGTCGAATTCTCTGTACAGAGCTACATGGGCCGGATAGCCAGGAAGCTCGGACCCTGCTTGGGTTTTAAGGAGCGCACCTTTTATTTGTTGCTTTGCTCTGCTGCTGGTTTCTTCCCTGGGTGGTGCAGGAGCCTCCAGTCTTCCTACTTCGTGTCAGTCCGACAGTCGCTTCAGGAACCGTGAGCCTGCTGGAACTACCAGGAATGTCAGCCGCAGCTACAGCTTCTTCTCCATTTAAGGTACTGTTCAACATCCGGTTCTTCGTTTCGTCCAGCCGCGGTGGAAAGGTGTGAAACATTTTGGCAACCCGAGGGCTTGTCCTTCTCTACTCTTTAAACTAACTTTTCTGCTGACCAACTTCGTTCTGAACTCTTGGCAAAGACTTAACCGCAAACTATCCTAAGCTGTGTGATCTTGAGCAAAAGACTTTTGTCCTATTGACTTTGGCCCCACGTCTATTTGAATTGATGCTATCACTGTAGTTCCTCTTTCTGCTTATTTACTTGTTGGTACTGTTCCATTTCTACCTAATGTTGTCTTTCCCTCCCTTTTAAATTAACAGGGTGACATTTTGCTCCCCTTCATTTTGTGAGCTTAACTTGTCTGGAAACTATTGGGAGTGGTGTGGTGTATTAAGAGTGTGATTTTCAAACTGCTTTACATTAGTGAAATGTTATACAGCTTAAGAGTAAATAAATGTATATTCCTTTACTTGAAAACCTTGAGTCAGTGCTTGTTTGAATCATAGTGATTGCTGTCCTTTGTGTAACTATGTGATACTGCTCACTTACTCTTGAGATAAGTATGGCTGCTCAGCCATTGCTACAACTTTACTCAGGGGTGGACTGGGAACTAAAAGAGGCCCTGGAAATAATTACTGGTGACCAAAAGAGGCCCTGGAAATAATGTTCAAAGTGGCCCCATATGACACATTTTCAACAAGCCCAATGCTTTTCCTATGAGAACATTTGGAAATACCACACAAAAGAGGCCCGGGGTGCAGAGGCCCACCGGGAAATCTCCAGAGTTCCCTATGGGCCAGTCCACCCCTGACTTTACTGTGTAGTACAGGCTTGTACCAAAGGTGAATTTGTGCTGCCACTTGTAGTCTTTATTGTTTGTAGTGTTCCCAAAGGGTATTGCATATAATTCTGCCTAACACTGGTGTACAGCGGTGAGGATCAAGCAGAGTGCTGCTATTACCTTGGACCAACTAACCACAAGGCTAACATCACTAAAAAGCAAAATTAATCATGTCTGATATGGAAAGCTACAGTCAGGAGACCCTCATTAGTTACGCTGTGGATTATTTAAAAAATCTGTGTAGAGAAAGGAATCTCTCCGCCAAAGGCAACAAATCTGAATTGGTTGAAAAGTTGTTAAAGAGCCAAAGTCTGGGTACTGGGTCTGAAATGCCTAACTCTCCAGCAAATGTGGAAAATAATGAGGATGATAGTGTATCTATTTCTGATGAGTTAGAGGAAGTAAATGGGCCTCATCAGGACCCAGGCGGTAAGGGGTTTACGGCGGCGTAAACAGCGCCAACCCTTACCGCCTGATTCCGAGGTCCCTTAGCGCCATGGAGGATTTAACACCTGCTTTTAGCAGGTGTTAAAATCCATGGCGCTAAGGGACATTGTTGTTAATTACGCCACCGTAATTTACGGTGGCGTAATTAACGCCTTCCCCACTCCCATTATGCCCTATGGGGCAAAAATGGGAATGGGGAAGGGTAAATGGGGATTGGGGACTTACCGCCCCGCCAACCTCGGAATGGGGCGGTAAGTCCGCCAACCACCATGGCGTAAACGTAGTTTACGCCATGGTGGTAAAGGTACGACCCAGGCGGTAACTTACCGCCTGGGTCGTAATGAGGCCCAATGTGTTTCCTAATGTAAGCCTCACTGCTTCCTTACCTGCTCAGCAACCTCAACCTTTCTCCACTGGGACCCCATCAGGGCCGACACTCAGTCCTGAATTCATTGCTCTAGACAAGATGAGGCTTGAACTGGAATTCAAACGTTTAAATGCTCAAACTGAACAAAAGCACCAAGAACTTAAGCTCAGAGAAATGGAGTTGAATCATGAACTAGAAATGAAAAGACTGTCTCTTGAAAATGCTTCTCTCCCAGAGTCCTCTAGGTCTTCCAGTCCTAAGAGTCCCTGTATGCCTAAATACATTGAGGGTATGTATGAGGTTAAGCTTGATGTTTTGAATTGGTTGGCAATGTTTGTATATAGCCATGGGATTCAAGGCCTCACAGGGAATGTGTTGCTTATCTGGCTCTTCTCTAGGCTACCCCCTGTTGTATCTGATGATGTAATGGAGTTGGGGGAGGTGGATAGGATGGATTATGAGTGTGTGAAGCTAGCTTTAATTGATAGATTTGGGAAGACCCCTTCCCAATACCATAAGAGGTTTAGGACCCTCAAAAAGCATGATGGTACCCCTTGGGCTACCTGGGTATGTGAATGTTTGAAAAACCTACATTCTTGGGTTAAGCGTTACAGAGTGAACACTTATGAAGGTATGAGAAATCTTGTACTGTTTAAGTCAATTTATGATGCCTGCTTTCCTGAGCTCAGACAGCACTTGGCTGATTCTAAGGAGATAGATCCAAAGAAGTTAGCTAAGGCTGCTGACTTGTGGGTTGCCAACAGGGCTACTCACAAGGATTCCAGGGAAACTCAGAAAAGGGATGAGGGAAAGCAGCCAAAGAAAGATAACAGAGAGAATTCTAATACCTCCAATCCAAAAGAGGGCCACAAACAACAACATAAGGGTAAACCACAAGGGAAACCAAATCAGGCTAGTGCCCCATCTGGGCCCAAACCAGATGGAGGTCAGAAACCCCCCCATTCATCAAAACATTTGGGATATGTTATGCTTGTGGTTCAACTGACTATGTTAAAGGGGATCTCAGGTGTAAGGGTGAACATTCAGGGGTCCACACTGTCTCCTTTGTCTGCTCCCCAGAGGAAAAAGTACCTATGGACAGTGGAAACTTTCACCTACTTGCTGATGAACCCATGATAGTCTCAGCTGGTGTTTCTTTAGTGTCCCTGGGCTCGTGGAAACAACAGAATTTAGATGTCTATAATTCCATCCCAGATAAAAATAAAGAGTATTATAAAGATAGTGTTCTTGTGAATGGCCAGGAGACCCCTGCCATCAGAGACACTGGAGCCAGCATAACTGTGGTGGATGATTCATTTTTCAAGGTGGAGGATATTGCTAAGGCACCCAAATGCCTCGCCAAGTTAGCTGGAGGACCTGTGCAAATTCTTCCCCAGTTACCAGCTCTCATCCAGTGTAATGATATGACTGTCAAAATACCGGTTAGTGTGCAGAGTGAAGTGCCTGGGAGAGTCCTGTTGGGTAATGACCTTAAAACTCATGGAGTTGTGTCAAGCACCCCTAGGCCTCCCAGTAAGAGGAGACAGGAGCTCACTAGGCCTGCAAGGGAGAGGTCCTTGAGAGGCTCTCCAGAGGAGTTGATAGGCTTAACCATCACTCCCACTCTGCAGGAGTTGCTCACTGCTATTTCTAGGAAGAATGAGGCAAAGGGGAAACCCAAAACCTCTAAGAAAAAGTCAGACAGCACCCCTGTGCTACCAACAAGGACTTCCCCAAGATTGTTCAAAGTCACACCTGTGACTCCTTCACCTGTGGAGGCAGAGTGTGAGGTACAACCTTGTGTGGTTGAGTCAGTTTCTGAAGAATCAGATCTGGAAGAAGACACTGTCTTAGTTGGAGATCTTGACCTTGTTGACCATCCTGAGCTGCAGTCTTTACTGGCAGAAGGTGGAACCAGCAGGGCAGACTTCAGCAGAGGACAGAGAGAGTGTCCTACTCTTGAAGGTCTTCGTCAAAGGGCTGCTAACCAACTTGATGGGCAAGAAGTTGGAAAGCACAGATTAAGCTGGGAAGATGGCCTCTTCTACAGCGTCTATCCCTGGAGACTGCAAAATAATTGTAGTGCCCATTGCTAATAGACTCCAGATCCTACAGTTAGCCCATAAGATACCTTTGGCTGGTCACTTGAGCTTCAAGAAGACCATGGAAAGGCTCTCTCTCTGCTCCTACTGTTCTAAGATGGGTGCAGAAGTTGACAAGTTCTGCAGGAGCTGTCACACTTGCCAAAACTCTGGCAAGAGTGGACCCAAGAATGTGACACCCATGGTGCCTCTCCCGGTGGTGGAATTTCCTTTTGAGAGGGTGGGCATCGACAGTGTTTGTCCCCTTGACCCCCCCACAACTTCAGGGAACAGGTTTATCCTGGTTGTAGTAGACCATGCTACAAGATACCCAGAAGCTATACCTATGAGAACGGTTACGGCTCAGGCTGTAGCTAAGGCTCTGCTTGTCATTTTTACCAGAGTAGGGTTTCCTAAGGAAGTGATGTCTGACAGGGGATTTTATGTTCCACTACATGCAAAACATGTGGAAAAGCTGTGGTGTCACTTACAAGTTCTCTACAGCCTACCTGGACTGGTAGAGAGGTTTCATTGTACTATGAAGAGCATGATAGGTGCTTTAGAGGAACCCCTTAGAAGAAAGTGGGACATTCTACTGCCATGCCTTCTCTTTGCTTATAGGGAAGTCCCTCAGAGTTGGTTACAGTCCCTTTGAACTTCTCTATGGCCATCCAGTCAGAGGTCCATTGGCCCTGATTAAGGAGGGGTTGGAGAGTGTTCATTCCCCCAAGCCAGTAAGAGTGTCTGACTATGTGATACATCTCCAGAGGAGAATGTCAAACATGATGGCAGAAGCTAGTGATAACTTGAAAGCAGGTCAGGCTCTGGTCAAACATTGGCATGACCAGAAGGCCAGCATGGTTGAATTTACTCAAAACCAGCTTGTATTAGTTATGGTGCCAACAAAGCAGACTGCCTTGCAGGACAAATGGATAGGACCCTTCAAGGTTGTGGGTAAACTTGGAGAGGTGAACTATTTGGTGGATTTAGGCCAACCTAAGGAGGCTCCCAGAGTCTTTCACACCAACCGTTTGAAGGCTTATGTGTCGAGACAAGAAGTGGGAGCTTTGCTTCTAGCTTCAGCTCAAGAGGAGGAGGAGAGTGAACCTCTACCTGACCTCCTCAGAGGCCAATTTTTGGATGCGAAAATAGAAGGAGTTAATCTCGCTTCTCAGCTGACTTCTAAACAACAGGAGGAGTGCAAAGTTCTGTTGAATCAGTTTGCTTCCCTGTTTTCACTTTCACCAGGCTTGACCCCTGGGGGCCAGAATGATATTCTCACTGGTGACTGTCTCCCTGTGAAAAGCAGAGGGTACCGAATGTCAGAACATGTGAGATTCCACATCAAAGGAGAGGTCAACAAGATGCTTGATCTCGGGGTTATAGAGCCCTCTACAAGTCCATGGTCTAGTCCAGTTGTTCTAGTACCAAAGGCAGGATCCAAGGAGTTGAGATTCTGTGTGGACTATAGAGCTCTAAATGAAGTCACCAAGACTGATGCCCATCCTTTGCCAAGGACAGATGAACTGGTGGATAGACTTTGTTCAGCCAAGTACCTCAGTACATTTGATCTGACATTAGCCCTGACAGACCATGCCAAGGAGAAAACGGCATTCTCAACCCTAGCAGGCCTCTACCAGTTTAAGCTTATTCCTTTTGGGCTAAATCATGCACCTGCTACATTCCAAAGGATGGTCAATCAAGTTCTGAATGGGATGGAGGATTTCTGCATGGCATACTTGGATGCCATTGCAGTGTTCAGCCCTACATAGAAAGAACATGTTGATCACTTAGGATATGTTTTGCAGGCTCTTGAGCAGGCCCATCTGACCATAAAGGCAACCAAATGTCAAATTGGTCAGAGCAAAGTGGTCTACCTTGGTCATGAGGTAGGAGGTGGTGAAATAAGACCATTGCCCAGCAAAGTACAAGCTGTGCAAAACTGGGCCACCCCTACTGCTCAAAACCAAGTCAGAGCTTTCCTAGGTCTCACTGGGTACTACAAGAATTTCATAAAGAACTATGGGACCATAGCTTCTCCCTTGAATGTGATCTCCACTCCAAAATTCCCTAAAAAGGTTAGATGGAATGAGGAGTGCACTCAAGCTGTTGAAAACCTGAAGAAAGCCCTGTGTCAAGCTTCAGTCCTAAGAGCTCCTGATTATCACCAACCCTTCATTGTGCAGACAGATGCCTCCAATACAGGTATAAGTGCAGTCCTTAGTCAACTGGATAAGAAAGGTAGGGAGCACCCCATTTGCTTCATCAGTAGGAAACTGACGGAACCAGAAAGAAAGTGGGCAACCATAGAGCGTGAGTGTTTTGCCATTGTGTGGTCTCTGAAAAAGTTTAGACCATACTTGTATGTGTCTACTTTTGTCATTCAGACAGACCACCAACCCCTGAGATGGTTAATGCAAATGAAAGGGGAGAACCCAAAACTTCTAAGATGGTCAATATGCCTGCAAGGGTTTGATTTCACTATTGAGCACAGAGCAGGATGCCACCACCAAAATGCTGATGGTCTCTCTAGGATGTTTTTAACCAACTAGAGGTATAGATTCATCCAGGAGTGGATTCAATCCTCCTGTCCCTTAGTCTGGGGGGGGGGTGAGTGCTAGGGAGAATTCTCATATATGGCTAATTTCCCTCACCTAGTGATTCCCTCAGCAGCTTTGCTGGATTTCTACGATTCATATTTTTCACCTGGTAAGAGTGTGAACCCTTTTTCATACTCTTACATGTGTTTGCTGTGTGTGTTTAACATTTTTTGTGTTCATAGACTGTGGAGCCTCACCTACTCCATAGGCATCATCTTTTTTACTGTGTGTTACACAGCACCCTCAGTGCAGTGACACCGGGTTGTCTTTTAAACATCCCAACTCAGACTCCTTTTTCTTGGGCTGACTACTGTCCCCCAGATGATGTAAAGTTGCCATTAACTTGACTAGTCTCTTTTAAATCCACAGACCCAGTGCAAACCATCTTACATGGAGTACTGGAAAGGGTTACTACTTATCCCTTTTTGTCTGTCTTTCTTAGAACATTGTTTTGCTCTTATTCCATTACGACTTTGCTGGTGGCAGTGGTAACTATCCTATTTGAAACTCTGGGTAGGCAGGATGTGAGGGAGGGGTTTTAGGACCCCTGCCATGGGTTCCCTTGGTAACCCAGGTCGCACTCCTGTTTGATTGTCTAGGTGACTGTCCCCGCCAGGACAGCCACACTGCTGTGTGATTGACAGCCAGGCTATGTGAATGGGGGAAAACTGCATAAAAAGCAGGTCTCTGGGTCTGGAAGTGCAGAGTCGCCACTGGCACGAGAGAACCGAAGAGCAGCTGACAGAAGAGGACCCCTACCACGACTGAACCACCCGGTGAAGGCATGTTGCTGGTCCGAATCTTCAGACTCCAACGACAGATAAGGTCTTCCAAGAATCTTCTTCCCTTGAGCTGGTGGGACCAACCAGTTCACCCAAACTCCAAGCCAGGACCCCCTCTCCAGGTCAAATTCTCTGTACAGAGCTACAGTTGGCCAGATAGCCAGGAAGGTCGGACCCTGCTTGGGTTTTAAGGAGTGTACCTTTTATTTGTTGCTTTGCTCTGCTGCTGGTTTCTCCCTGGATGGTACAGGACCCTCCAATCTTCCTACTTCGTGCCAGTCCGACAGTCGCTTCAGGAACCGTGAGCCTGCTGGAACTACCAGGAATGTTCGCCGCAGCTACAGCTTCTTCCACATTTAAGGTACTGTACAACATCCGGTTGTTCGTTTCGTCCAGCCTTTGGTGAAATGTTGTGAAACCTTTCGCCAATCCGAGGGCTTGTCCTTCTCTACTCTTTAAACTAACTTTTCTGCTGACCAACTTCGTTTTGAACTCTTGGCAAAGACTTAACCGCGAACTATCCTGAGCTGTGTGATCTTGAGCAAAAGACTTTCGTCCTATTGACTTTGGCCCTAAGCATATTTGACTTGATTCTATAACTGTAGTTCCTCTTTCTAGATTGCCCTGCTTACGTACTTGTTTTTACTGTTCCATTTCTACCTAATTTTGTCTTTCCCTCCCTTTTAAATTGAGTGCCATTTTGCTCCCACTTCATTTTGTGAGCTTAACTTGTCTGGAAACTATTAGGAGTGGTGTGTTGTATTAAGAGTGGGATTTTTAAACTGCTTTACATTAGTGAAATGTTATACAACTGTAAAGGAAATAAATGTATATTCTTCTACTTGAAAACCTTGAGTCAGTGTTTGTTTGAATCATAGTGATTGCTGTCCTTTGTGTAACTATTTGATACTGCTCACCTACTCTTGAGATATGTCTGGCTGCTCAGCCATTGCTACCACTTTACTATGTAGTACAGGCTTGTACCAAAGGTGAATTTATGCTGCCACTTGTAGTCTTAATTGTGTGTAGTATTCCCAAAGGGTACTGCATATAATTCTGCCTTACACTCATGGCAGGTATGTTCAATTGTACCACATCCAATAACTCTGCACGACAGACAATACGAACACAAATATGCATTGCGATTAAACATTCTGAGTACAGAGGTAACATTACATTTCAGCATTAAGACAGTTTCAAAACTCACCAGAGGTTTGAACAACAAGCCTAACAATTATATGACCAGAATTGCCTAGCACTCTCTTTTTTGTAGTAAATGAACTATGGCAAATTATTACATCAAACCATTTCATAATGATACATACTTAAATTATAAAAGGGTACAAGCCAAAATACTGACTACAGTTACACACATTTGCACATTGAAAATCTATCGCATTGTTAACTCGTGGTACTGTAATTCTAGAATTATACATATACACACGTGGGCGCGCACACACACACACACACTAAGCAATGTGAGTAAACATGGAAGTGTGCGGTTTAATGATAAAATATGGCTGACATGTAGGGAGTTCCATAAGGTACTTCACGTTAAAGACCATCAAGACAATCTAACCAAAGTGCATGTATGTCCTTAATAAATGCCCATACACACAGACAGAGAGAGAGAGAGAGAGAGAGAGAGAGAGAAGAGAGAGAGAGAGAGAGAGAGAGAGAGAGAGAGAGAGAGAGAGAGAGAGAGAGAGAGAGAGGCACTGGATGTAAACATGCTATAGCCTGTATAGACGAATTGAACTTTTCCAATGACCAAATCTTCATCTGTCCGGTCATGAAAACATACTATGGGCCTCATTACGACCCGTGGGGAATGGGTTAACGGATTCCGCTAATGGATGCGGAATGGCAAAACCAGGCGTCGTTACCGGGTCCCGCGAGGGGAGCAGGGAGCTAACAACGGGCTGGTCGTAATCGGCCCGTTGTTAGCTCCCTCTCCCATTCCCATTGAAACCTATGGGGTCTCAAATGGGAATGGGGAAGGTTCGGGCCCGGGTTCCCTGAGGGAGGAATTACCAGGCCCTCCGAACTCAGAATGGCCCGGTAATTCCCCATTCAGGCAACCCGGTAAAGGAGCCCTTTGTCTCCCCAAGCATTCTTCCTTGTCAAACATGACACATCAAAATCACAGCGACAGAAAAGCATGATTTTTAATTGCTTGATATTTTATTGACAGCTTTTTTGGAATGCACAATTAATTCATGTATATGTTTGAAATAAACTTTGACCACATCCATCACTGAGAGACTTTTGGTGAAAACCTGGACGTATGGGGGGCCTTTACTTCAGCAAGGACTGGAAAAACCTTGAAGCATGAGGCACTACTGAACCAATGCCAGCCCAAGTTAAACTTAACAAATACATGCACACACCAGTTGGGACACATACGAAGCTGTCCATCGGTCATACATGACAACATCGTCCAGGCCACCAGAATTTCAAGTCAAAACTATGACAAGTTTAATGTGGTTTAATTGATCTTGTCCTCTAGCTCTATAGCTGAGGAGCTTTCTCTCCTGGACTGTAGATCTAGCCCACCATCAAGTTCTAAGATCCAAATGTGAATCAACCAGAGACTTCATTCATTTTACACTTTCCCTCTTCCTGACAAACAGACTGTATTGGCGAAAAAGGGATCGATTGTTCAATCATGTGATTCAGCAACCCATAGTTGACAACACTCTCCCTCCTCTGTCCCACGCGGTAGCGTGGTGACAACTTCAGGCATATCTGAAGATCTCACGCTTTTGAAAACATTATCTTGGAATGCGGCATTTAACCAGCCCAAAAATGATGACGTGGATTTGGAATGTGGCATGTATCCATCCCAAAATAGATGACATGGGTTTCCAATTACACTTAAAAACTAATAATAACATATCCTCCTTTGAAGAGACATGGGCTTTCTCACCTGTAGCAAGGACTGCCTAAACGCGTTTAATTATTCCTGCCACTTGTGTGGCTGCAGACTGATATTAATGCCAAAATTGAACAGGTAAACATTGACAGCTCTGATTTTCAAATTTTAACGTTGGTACTGTTGTGATGGCCTAAAGATTTAGATTTTTAATGTGTATATGTGACCTAATGAGGGGCCATCATCTCAATCTGCATTGAATCCATTAGGGAAATGGTAGACACATTCGGGGTAATTCATGAAATAATTGTGCGCCGAAATTTGTGGCGCAAGCGTGAAAAAGCTAGCGCACACATGCAATTTGCACGCATGCGATTCATGGAAGGCCCTGCGCATGTTTTTCCCAGGATGTGCACCAAATCCGTGCTTACCTTACATGTCACTGCGACTTTCCAAACGCGTACGCGACAGGAACAGGGAAAGTGCACAACTTCTCACGCACACACCTAAAAAGGGGGCGGAACACGGGGAATGGGGAACGATGTGTGAAAATGTAGGCGTAACGTAGGAAGTACCACTGGGAAACACATCCAACGTCCACACGCTAGTGAACAACACGTATTAATGGAATCGAATAGGGAAAACCCGCGCATGTCAAAACACACGCACCTCGCACAAATAAGTCTGCCACACGAAAGCAGGCGGAAGCGCCCCCGCGCAGCATAAAAGTGCGCGCAAACAACAAACAAGCATATACAGCTACGATGAATGTCCCATTCCTCGCAGCTGTGATCGTGGGACACCGCAGGAGGAGGAGAATAGCCAGGCCCCTCATTTTTCTGCCCAGGACTAGCCTTTTTGGAATGCCTGATGACGAGGTCTATGGCAGGTATAGGTTTCCAACTCATATCATCCTAGAGCTGGTCACTGAGTGGGAGGCTGAACTCACATCACCCACCCTGTGCTCCCAAGCATTGAGCCTCTTGGAGAAGGTGCTCAATTTACTGCATTTTCTGGCCACTGGGTAATTTCAGCAGACAACTGCCATAGTTGGAGGTGTCTCACAGCCCACGTAGTCACGTTGCCTACACCAGGTGTTGGCAATCATCACTGCGTGCCCCTCAGTACGCAGGCACATTTACATGCCCAGAACACCCGCAGAAAGGCAGGCCGTGGTCCAGAACTTCTACAGGATGGCATACTTCACCCAAAGTGCTTGGTGCCATAGATTGCACCCATGTGGCCCTATGTCCACCTAGGGCCACTGAAAACATCTACCGCAACCGCAAACACTGGCATTCCATCAACATGCAGGTTATATGCGATGTCAAGGGAATCATCACCTCTGTCTATGCAAACTATCCAGGGTCCACCCATGACAGTTTCATATACAGAATTTCCTCCATGAGCCGGGCCCTGGAAGCTGGGAAGCATGGCGATACATGGCTCATAGGTGAGTACAAATGCCTGTGCACATGCATGCATGTCACACACAGACAAATACACAAGCCCAACTAATGACAACCATTATCACCTTACCAGGGGACAGTGCCAACCCTCTGAGCACCTACATGATGATGCCAATACGGAACCCCATCAAACCACACCAGGTAAGATACAACGCAGCCCATATTGCAACCAGGGCCATAGTGGAGTGCACTTTCGGAGTGCTCAAGTCACGCTTCCGCTCCCTCGACCGTTCTGGCGGACAGCTACTATATGCACCCCCAGTAGTGTGCAGGATCATTGTGGCAGCATGTGTCCTGCAAAACGTTGCAACATGGTGGGGTGTACCAGTGGACATGGTGGTGCCCCCACATCCACAACCACATGCACATCCGCTGCACATGGGAGGGGAAAGGGCACATGGCGAGGCAGCCCGTGCCCAGCTTCTGGACATATTTTTCACCTAAACTCCAACCCCAGCGGAGTGCACACATGCCTGGCACATAGCAGGTGACAATCAATGATTAGACAGGGACAGTTAACTGTCACAACCTTACCACCCTGAGAATGTGCCCACGGAAGTGCCACATTGTGTGCATCCCTAGCTACTTAAACACAACCAATCCTGTGTGACCAAAAGGAACACATGCAAGGTGCATATCCCACCCACCCCCCTGCAAAACAGGGCATGAAAGTACTGGTATGCCACCCAAACCCTCCCAACACCCATGCCCCCATCTGCCACACCATGCCATGGTATGCAATGGCTAAACATCAAACCATATGCACAACACATGACACAATAGTCATGAAGTGCCACGTGAGAAATCTAAATAGGCACCAGACAATCACACCTGACATGGAATCTGAAGAAATGACTGACCAAAACCTCACACCCTGAAAACTGTGGCACAAATGCATGCCACCAGTGGTACAAGCAACAAAAGTCAGAATACCTGTTGCCATGCACATTGGACAATAGCAGATTGGCATTACAAACACTGTGCTGCGTGTGTGTGCCCTGCAAAACACCACTCACCGGACAGCACCGTGAGTGTGCATTTTGTTGGGGAAACCCCTTCAGCATCATGAAAAATATGTACAATCAACAAAATAGTACCCTGTGCTGCATGTACACGATCAATGAATTGGAAGTGAACATGAATTGTAGGGACACAGCATGCCTGAGAAGGCAATCTGGGTGCACGTGTGCATGGTGTTGCCGTAGTTGGTGTGGGGGGAGTGTTGGCTAAGTGTTTGTGTCAGTAGGGACATGCATCGAATGCATGCATGTGGAATGAAGTGAGCCTCAGTGTCCTGTATACAGCACATGTGAACATTGCACTCAAGGACCCCCCTGTGTGTTAAACCACACCAATCCCCTGACACCTCAAAAGCAGACCCAACATAGGATCAGCCATTGACCAGCAGAACATATCATGTTCAGAGTACCCCACATTGACAATGGCAGACAGTGAGCAATTACTGATTGATTGATTGATTGTAAATCCGTATACGTCCTACACACAAAGTGCATCAAAGCGCCTGAAGGAGGGAGGGAACAAGGGAGAATAACAGTACATTCCTACAAGTCCTTCAAATAGTCCAGAATGTGAAAAATAACAATCAAATCAAAGTAGATAGTACAAGTGCTTGTAACAATAAAGGAGAGTTTAGGGAGGGAATGTGGGAAAACAAAACTAGAATCAACATTGCTATGCCTGACGGCAATAGTTGCAGTGCAAGAGTCACATAAGCGGGAGGTGAGGGAAAAGGAGGGAAGAGCTGAGGAGCGTAACAAAACAAGTGAAAAACAATGGAAGGTCGATGAATAATCAAGATAGTGCTGGGGAGGGGGAGAAGAAACACAGAATGGAAAGGGGGAACCGACGAGCTGTAATCAGTGGTGGAGGGACTGATGATAAAAGTAAGTGCCAAAATTGAAATAAAAATGGTGAAGGTGGGTGGTGGATGGACAGAGGCAGAGGGGGAAGTGTCTGCAAAGAACAAGAACAAGCAGCTACGTATCACCATGCCTGATGTCAATTGTGGTAGTGCTTGAAAAAGACAGACAGGGGAAAAGGAGGAGGGGAACAGGTGGTGGAGAGGGAGAGGGAGGAAAGAAGGGAGGAGGGGCCCAAGGTGTAAAGGCAGGAAGGGGTAGAGGGGGAAAGAAAGCACACACAGGGGGCAGAGGAAAAGAAGAGGGTGCAGAAGGGGAGGGGGTCTGACAGTGAATGGGGGAGACAGAGGGAGGCTGGCTGGGGGCAGGTGGAGACTGGCAGGGGGCAAGGGAGACGGGGGAGACTGGCAGGGGGCCGGTGGTCACAGGCGGTGGCCAGGGGAGACAAGGGGACAATCAAGGGACCCAGAAGGTTGGTGTACCGTGGTGGACAGGGGTAGATAGGGCCTCCATTGTGGGCCTTTGGTAGTGGTGGCTGGCTCCAGCCTCCTGGTTGCCTGGATTGTCTCAAGGGCCAAGTGCAACCAATGAGAGGGGGAGCAGGACCAGGCCACAAACAGGACAGTCAAGTTGAAAGCAATTTGGCCATATTTCAAATGGTACAACAAAGCACCCGGCAGGGATGCAAGATGGCCAAAGCAGGGTAAGCAAGGAATTGGGGGTCAATGAAACATGTGGTCACAAGGATAACGCAGCGTGCAGCGTTGATGTGGCATATCAAAATCACTGTAGACCAAGTGTCCAAATGCAACATTGTCAGCACACGGACCCCTCAGTGTGTGTTACACATCCAAAGGGTGCATGGTACCGCCTACAGCAGGAATTGCATGAACATTGACAGTCAAGTCATAAAAAATCACAAGCAACATGACATGTATTGGAGAAGCCATCCGGAATACCCACTAGGGGTGTACACACAAGTAGGACTCCAGGAAGCCCAATGCCCCTGTGTAAAATGCTGTTACACCGAGCCATCCTTGCGAGCCCATGGAAATGGGAAGCAGGAGTAGAATACGTGTCAGGACCCCAAGCAAAACACATACACAAGACAAGCTTGAATGGGCCCTGCTGGAACCAACAGTGGATGACTTCAAATGCCACAAAGCACCACACTGTCAAATGAATGCACAATAGACAAAATATAATTAAAAAAAGTTATTATTTGCAGGAAAATAATAATAATGGCCACATAGGACCCGGGGGTCGGGTGGGGCACCCAGGAGGGGGAGGTACAGCTGCACGGCCCGACCTATGTGGGAGGCATGTTGTCGTTGTCACCCTCTGGATGGAAATCAGAAGGGGGACGCAGCACAGTTGCCTGACCATGCCTATCCGTGGCTTGCCCTTCAGCAGCAGCAAGCATGCAGGTCTGGTAAGCCAGGTCCTGCATAGCAATGACACATATGTCTGCATGCATTACCTCATGTGTCACACATGCTTCCTCCTGCAAGGACTCACATGTAAGATGGAGTTCTGCCTTCATGGCCTCACATGACAAATGGAACACCTCCCGGCTTGCATGGAGTTCTGCTGAGATAGTTCTTTCAAGCCGCTCCATCCTGTCTTCTGCTCGCCTACTCTCATCCATCATGACTGCACCCAGAGTAGATCGGAGGAATTGGTGTTCGACACTCAGGGCCTCACGGTGTGCCTCTGCCTGAGCAGCAAGTGCTTCACACAGAGCCACCATTTCAGCCAGGCGTGCCCTGTCAGAGGCCGCCATGCCCAGCCTGAGTGAGCGGCACATGGACCGCATAGCCTGCTGCTGGAGCTCCACCTGCCTTTCAGGGGGGAGGATAGAACGGGCCACACTTTCCATGCCATGAGCCATCATCTCAACTGCTCCCCCTTGTTGCTGTGTTATTCTTATTGTCGTTCCAATTTGCAATCCTCTCCTTTGTGTAGTATAGATTAAATGTGTACCACAAGTATGCTTTTCTCGTGTGATTACAAGGGAATAGAATAATATGGTCAAATCTTGGAATACGCTTCTTGGTATACAAATAATATTCTTTATACATTTTATATTTACCAATTTGTTCAATAGTTAGGCACCAATCCATTTTAAATAACTTTTTCTTAACATATGCAGGTCTAAAATGCACATCGTCCACAGTAATATGTACCTCATTCAGAATTGCACGTAGGTTAGCAGAATATTTGTCAAGTGATGCAGAGGACGTGGATTCTAAAGATTTTCCCATGTCAGCATATAAAGAGTTCATTGGAAGAAAGTGTATTTTTGCAAAGTTTGTGAGCAATCTCCATTTCCAATGGCTAGATAGTGCAACTAGACCCAGCTCATCTCTTCAAACAGCATTAGGCACAGACATAGGAAAACGCATGGCGCTTTTCAGCAAAGTACCTTGTAGTTGATCTAAATATTTACCCATTTCACATAAGCAGATATCTAAAGAGTATAAGATTACACTTTCAATTTTTAAAGTTAGAAAATCAATGACAGGAGTTAAAGAAAATTTACAGTATTTCAAGTATATCAATTTTAATTGAGATACAAGTGGTCTAGACTTGCTTTTTAATAATTCAGTCCAAATTTTAATTGAGTTTTGATCTGATAGGTAATAGCCCAAATAGATCGTATTTGATATACAAGAGATAATCGTTTCCTTGATTTGCCATTGGTATCTTCTAATTTTTTGCTGGGCACCAAATTCCATGACAGCAGTTTTAGCGGGGTTAGGAATTAAGTTGTGAGCCATTGCAAACTTCTCAAATAGCCATAGTTTAGATTGTAGACCTGCGGGAGTAGGATCAAATATGATAATGTCGTCCGCAAAAGCGATCCATTTGAGTTGAATGGTGCCAATTTTCACGGAGAAAAGATTTTTATCCTGCCATGTTTTGTCGAGATCTGCAAGATACAAGTTAAAGAAGGTAGCAGCAAGGTTGCATCCTTGTTTAAGACCTAAACCAGTGCTGATAGGTTTCGTAGTTCTACCGTCTGCTGTTATTTTGATTTTTTAAGAGGTATTGGTGTGCAGTACTATGAACCAGCACACATGTTGATCAATTTTGTCCACAGTAAATTGTGCACTACATTGTCAAAAGCTGATGACATGTCAATTAAGGCAATGTAGATGGGGGTTGAAGACTTTTTTTTTGTTCCTGCTATCGCGTGAGCCATGATGGTTGCATTTAGCGTAATGCTCATCCCTTTCCGAAACCCAATTTGATGTTTTGAATATAGAGCATTGCTTTCGATGTGTTTTTCTAAATCATGAAGCAGTAGAATCGCAAAAAGCTTTGCCTCGGTATCTATTAAGGCGGTGGGGCAATAGTTCTGTGGAAGGCTAGGATCGCCTTTTTTGAATATGGGAATAATGTTTGAAGATAACCATATTCATAAATATACACATTAATTAAAAAGTTTGCCTAAGATATGCTAAGTGTTGCGTTGTGTTCCTATTGCATTACATTTTGGTGGAACTCTGACGAAATACAAAGGCTGTACCTTGTGTTTATAGCACGTAACTCTCAGGCAAAGCTAAATGCAGTACAGTAGAGAACATGCTACCACCACAATAAACCACAGTAAACCACAGCCTTGAATGTTCAAAACAGAGGACACTCCACGGGCATCAAAATTTTTTCAGGTGGAGATATTTAATTGACATGTTCTTTTTCTGTAAATCTGCAAAAGCACACTAAAGCATATGTTAACGGTTTATGTGTGCTTGGCTGGCGTTTTGTATAATTTACAAACAAAGGACTCGATAGGCCCTCCCCGACCTAGGTTAGGGAATAAAAAGCAGGCAGCGCGGGGATCAGAGGGCAGAACACCATACAAAGAGAAAGGTAGTTCAATTTTCCCCCTTTTTTAAAATATATATTATAATAGCTTGCAACTTGCAACCAACTAACCAGCTAAGAGCAAACAGCGCTACTTATAGCGCATATTTAATGCACGCGCGCAAATTACGCGCAGGATGCAGGTTATGTTGACTTCTGGGTGGAAGGAGCGGGGTCTACCAAGTCCAATAATGTGTAGAGGGCGTTCCGTTGAATCCAGCGAAGGAGGGTGAACGTCTTGCAGAGCAGCAGGGCAGCAGGGAGGACCAGCAAACAGCGCTACTTATAGCGCGTACTTAATGAAGTCTTATGATAGAATAGGCATTCAAGAGGTGGTAGTGCAGCCAGCAAGTGGCAAGTGCAAGATCATTTGAATAGGGCAAATCTGATAAGTGCAGAAGAAGAGTGGGGGACTGTATGGGTACACATACAGGACCCATTGCAAAGGGAGGCCTGGAGGCAGGGTGAGCAGGTACCTGGCCCGAAGGACAGAGGGTGTCCAGGTGCACAGTGCCAAAAGAGAAAACAGTTCAGCTGGGGAGAAGAGGGGCTAATGCACAAGCAAATAGGAAGGTCTTGAGGTGCTTCCGGAAGCAGAGATGTTTCTCCTCAAGTTTCAACGTGGCAGGTAGGCTGTTCCAAAGGGAGGTCCCAGCCGTAGACACAGATCTGCCCCCAGCTTGTTTCTTCAATAAACGACTGACCCAGAGGGAGTGTGAGGTAGAGGAGCAAAGGACTTGAGAGGGGAGGTATTGGCAGAGGGACAGTTGAAGGTATTTCGGACCCAGGCTCCAGAAATCCTTGTGCACAATGCAGAGGGTCTAACATTTAATCCTTGCATCCACTGGTAGCCAATGAAGGGATTTAAGAGCTGGAGAGATAGGATCCCAGGGCTTGAGGCCAAAGACAAGTCCTGCTGTCCTATACTGGATTAGTGGTAGAGAGCAGAGAGTGGAGGCAGGTAAAATTTTGAAAGAGGCTGTCACAGTAGTCCAACCTTAAGACAACCAGAGCTTGAGAAACAGTGAGCTTGTAGCTGAACGAGAGGAAAGGCAGAGTACCCGTGAGGAGGTTAAGCAAGAAGTTAAAATCTCAAGAGATGTCAGAAATGTGTGCGGAGAAGGAATGTGTGGAGTCCATCAAGGGTGACCTCGAGGTTGTTGGCCTTGCAGTTGGGGTAGGAGGAGGGCCAAGGGAGGCCGGCCACAGAGTGAGGGGAAAGGATGGTGAAGGTGTACTGATGAGGAGGATGTCAGTCTTGCTGGCATTTAGACAGAGATCATTGGCAGTACACCAATTTAAAATGGCAATTAGGCAATTAGAAATGAGGGAGGGAGAAGAGGTGGCCGAGGGCAGCCTGAAAATGTAAATGCAGTAGACGAGAGCTGCCAGGTGCTGTTTGAAAAGCCAGTCCGAGAGGTCAGACCCCCGGTGAACACCACAGGTAGGGAGGGAGATTGATTAAAGGAAGGACCCAAGTTGTAGCTGGGAGGGTCACACACGCCAAACACACATGTCATTGAGTAACATACTCACCGGAAGATGCATCATAATCCAGCCTCTCTCCCACTCATGGATTTGTTCTGCCGGGATGGGATGAACTTTGCAGCGATCTCCTTGTGCTGAGTGAGTTCATCCTCCTCTGGTGCTGGCCCACCACCAGTCACATGAGACATGGCATAATTGGAGGCATGCTTTTGTTTTGCAAAGCCTTGGAGGTCATTCCAATGCTTGTAGCAGTCCTGAGCCGTGCGCACCTGTAATCCCATGGCTGTCACACCATCCGCAATATGCTGCCAGTGGACCCAACGCTGGGGAGGCGTTGTATGCCACTGATTGCCCACAAGCATATTACGTTGGTGTGCCGACACGTAGTCCACAAGGAAGTCTAGTTCCTGCTTGCCGAAGGCTTCAACCTCGACATGTCCGAGGCCGGAGCCATGTCTGGGGTCTCAGTCTCTTGCACAGGAGCATGCTTTCTCCTTTTGGGTGGTGGTACTGACCCTGAGTGGCCAATGTGGCCCTGATCAGTGGGGGCAGTGGTGCTGGTGGACTGGACCAAGGGAGTGGGTGTTGGAATGAGGACGGAACGTCTGGCTTGGGTCTGACTCACTGCCAGGGTGCTGTTGGCTGCATTTGCCCATGCAGTTACCACCACCGGACTGCTTGGGGCAGCAGATATCATAAATGCCCCAGATACGTGTGCCCTGGTCACAGCTACACTGGACACAAATGAACCACACCTCCTGACAAGATGGAAATCATCCTGGGAGTCCTCATCATGCAACACAACATGCGCTGCCCGACCCTGAGCCCGGGTGGTGGTCCCCACAGCTGCACCTGAAGCTACCACCACCGGTGAGCCCGTGACAGCAGATGAAAGTTGCTGTTGGGTCATCTGGGTGCCAGGTTGTGATGCAACAGCTGCATCTCCAGGAGCCACAGGGGCTGGTGGCATGTCTGCACCAGCACGTGGCTGGGCATCCTGCCACAGTGGGGCACCCCTGCCTCTTCACCCTCTGTAGCCACCCTGGCCACCTTGGACTCCATGTCCCCTCTGGTCTACGCGCCCATGTGCCCAACCACGCACACCCCTGGGAGGATGCCCATCTTTGCCGCCTTTACCCTTTGATGGCCTCCCAACCATGGCGCAGATGGTAAATAGCCAATGGGAGGTGCACTCAACAATTGTCCTGGGCAATTGGGTTGAAGGGGACAGGGTACTGGATGGAATACGTACCACTGTGCTCCTGCAAGGCTGTCTGTGACCCCTGGGGAAAAATGACGGGTCACACAATGCTCAGGCACCCCTAAAAAACCCTAAAAAAAATATTTTAAAAAAATGTATCAAATGTTAAAGGAAAACCTGCACGCGACCCAGGTAGCCCACGTGCATGGAATGAACCTCCCGCAGTATGTTGTGGCACCCAGGGACACAAAAAACACATATGCGTGGAACACACGGGCTACTATGACCTCGAAAAAGGTACGCGATGCACAGGGGGAACCACAGTGGGAACAATATTGTGTGCGACTCACCGTCTGCCTTGCGTGGAAAAGAAAAAGAACAAGACACGCGCTTGTGCGTGTAGGCAACACCCTGCCAAAAGAAGAGGTACGAAATTCAAACGTTGTGAAGTAATCGCGTGTGCATCCCGAAGAGTAAACAGACACGACGGTCTCCACGAAAAGCTTCCCCCCTGGAACTTTAACCCATGCTGAAGGCAACGCCCGCATGCGTAACATCACAGGCACGCTTACGCGCTAAGGGCCTTTCCTCAAATTACATGCGGACATGCTATTTTTGCACATGCAGATTCACTATGCACCCATGCCGAGGGAAACAGCTGCATGCATTACGTCACTTACGCGCTTACGCGCTAAGGCCCTTTCCTCGAATTTCACGCTGACGTGCAGTTTTTTCACGTGCAGATTCACTCTGCATCAAGCTGCCCATGCAACAACACACAGAAGATCACGCTCCTGCCAGAAGGCCATTTTCCTGCCCCACACAGCCCCGAGCCACCTCCCACGAACCATCTGCTGCTGCCTGCCTACCTGCTGGCCACATGCCCTGCTATTTGGTGCCTGAACATCAGCCATCTGCAGGGGTCCAGTTGCTGTGACCACCGCTGCTGGAACAGAAGAGTCCCGACTGGTGTTCCATCACTCCACAGCCCAGCCCCAGGACCCAGTTGCCCACCCACACCTGCCTCATGGGTTGCCATGTCAGGGCAAACACCATCGGAGACCACTGGCAACCCCCAGCCAGAGAGGCATAGGCTGTCAGCTTCTCAGCCAGAGAAGTTGGCATCCTGGTGGAGCAAGCCCTGGGGCATTATGATGCCCACTTCAGACGTCCATGCGCTGACAAGAAAGGACGGAAGAGGACCTGGTTGGACATTGTGGTTGCCATCAACGCAGAGGGGGTGGCAACCTGCGACTTGAAACTCATCCAGAAGTGCTGGGAGGACTTCAGATCCAGGACCCTCACGAAGGCCCGGCGCCTCTTGCGTGCAGCAGATGCAGGGGTCGCCGGGTCCAACTTTCCATCGAGCAGATGAGGGTCCTGGAATGCATCGACCCAGTGCTTCACCACCAGGTCCTGGAGAGACAGACCCGTCTGGATTCGAGCAGTGAGTGTCTGGCTTATCCCATTCCACACATTGAATGTTGAGGTGTGGCAGGAGTGTGCAGCTTGGACATATGTCTGACATGGCCCATGTATGGATGTGTGTGTGTGCAGGGTCTTGCCCGTGCTGCATGTGAGTGCAGTCATGTGTGATGCATATCAATGATGTATGTGTTCCAATGCATGATGCCCAACTGCATATGGGGATGCACACATGTTTGCATTTCTGTGTATGTGCTATGCCATGGTTGGGATGTGACACATGGATGATGGTTCTACCTTCATGTATGTGCACGGCGTACAGGTGCATGTGTATGTTTGACATGTGTGTGACTGTGATACGCCATGGATGCATGTGACCCGGACATGTGGGTACCTGATTGGCAGATGTGACTTATTTGCCGATGATTGCACTGTGACAGGTGTTGGAGATGTACAGATGTATGTCTGTCTGGTGGCGTGTGTGCATGTGATCGGCACTCCCCATGTTGCTTGCGACGTTATGCCAATCTTTGGTTGTTCATGCAGTTACATGTGTATGGATGCTGATGCCTGTTGCATGATACCAGTTTATTTGTGCATGTGGGTGGGTTCAAATGATATGAGTGTTGGGGAGTGTAATGCCATCTGTGAAGTTTCACACTGACACTCAAGTGCAACTGTCATGTGTGTATCAGACCATTGTACAGTGCCCTGATGCCTGTGTTCTTTCTCTCCCTGTCTGCAGCATCGACTGATGAAGAGGGTGGAGACTGTGCTGTGGAGCAGAGCGGCAAGAATACCACCAGCCGGAGATGCAAGGCCCAGCTCCCCTCCCAGGTACTGATATCTTTCGGGAGTGAGGAGTCTGGTGCTGCATCCATGGCCACAGCTGCAGAGGGAAGGTCCAGGAGGTGGAGGTTGGAGGTGGACTCCTCGGAAGCAGAAGGGGCAGCTGAGCCCCCACAGTGGCCTACGAAGGAAGATGGCACGGAGTCATCCAGGCTGTTGGAGGGTTTGGTTGAGGAGGAAGCTGTGGAAGCCCCATGCACGGGGCCTGGAAGGGGAGATTACACTGGTGCTAGTGGTGCAGTCCAGGGGCTGGAACAGGAGGCAGAACAGGCTGCTGCAGAGGTGCCTGTGTGTAATCCTGTCCCCGATCCTGTGACTGCATCATCCAGCATCAGCAGGGATGCCTCCGTCCAGACCCGTTTTCAGGGAAGGGATGCACATACAACATCTGGCCTTCCTCTCCCTGCGGATGTGGCAATCCAAGACCGGCTTGAGCCTGTCCTAGCTGGTGTGGTGTTGCACCAGCGTGGTATTTGGGATGACGTTCAGGGTTCTCGTGAGGACAATGCACGTTATTTCGAATAGCTATCTGGCCACTTTGCACTACTAGGACAGGTCGTCAGCAGTGGGTTCCTCCGTGTTCTGGATCTTCTTGCGACCCCCTCCTCAACAGAACCCCCTATGTGCCAGTCGTGTTCCGTGCCATCTTCCTGCCCAAGTGTCACCTGGGCCCCTGTGGATCTGATCCTGAGCCAGCGGCCAGGGTGGTAGAGGACACATCCCTTCCACAGTCGGGAGTCGGAGGTCCAGCAGGGGTGGCCACCCCACCAACTGGACCCCAGCAAATAGATGACGTGCAGGCATCAACCAGCAGGGCATGTGCATAGCGGCACCAGAGGATTCCATCAGCCTGGATGCCGTTGTGGTGCCAGAGGCAGTTGCATTGGAGGCAGCAGCAGGCTCAGCGTGGGAGCAATCATGGCTCGGGGCCATCAGTATCCCAGGGGCAGGCATCGGCCGGCGGACAGGAGGACCCAGGATTGGGAGTGTCTTCCATGTGGCAGAGGTTGGGCCAGTGAATAGATGCAGAGTGGCGGTGGGCGGAGAGGGCACGGCTCACAATGGTTAGGGCGGAGAACTCCATGCACCGGGCTTTGAGGCGGGCTGAGTGCCTCGACACAACTCGCAGGGATTTGGAGGAGGCCATGGCTGCATCCCTGCGAGACCTCGAGGCTCGCCTCCGGAACATCAACATGGAATTCCACTCGTGCCAGACCAATTGCGTATAAAACTCCCCGCGCACCCCTCGGAATATGCGTACCCCGCTCGTGCCAGGCCAATCGTGTGTAAAACTCCCCACGCACCCCTCTGAATTCCGAGCGGTGCGCGGGGAGATTTACATGCGATTCCCCTGGCGCGAGTGGGGTACGCATATTCCGGGGGGTGTGCAGGGAGTTTTACATGCCATTGTTTTGTCGAGTGAGGGCTAAGTGGCGTGTTAGCAAGTTTTGGTTGTTGGGGGGGCTGTATGCTGGTCCACTGGCCTTTGCGCCATGTAGGGGATATGTGCGGATGTTTTTGGTGCATGGGGCGGGGTTGGGGGCGTAACTGGCGCTGCTGCAGGGTAGCTGAGCCATGCTGCGCCACAGCTGGTTATGGATGTTTAAATCCATGAATACACAGTACGTCAAAATGGGTTTTGGTGCATGCAGGTTCCCCCATTGATTCTAATGGTCGGTTTGAGCCAATAAATTGTCTTTGGGGCATTCTAGCAGAGGAGGATGAAATATGGGGAATCTCTGAAATTCACTTATCCCCTGGTTTAACTCAGCATAGAAATGCTCTTTCCTTAGGTATGATATTTAATCAATCAATCCAAACTTTATTCAGCTTCCAACCATGAAGTCAAAAATCATGAGTAAAATACATTGGGCCTCATTGCAACTCACCCGGTGTGGAAACAATGGTGGCGGTAAACCGAGGCCACCATTGTTTCCATACCGGGTGATCACGACTCCCGCAGGCGGAGGCGTCAATCCCGCCATGTCTGACCTGGCGGGTTTAACTCTGCCCGCCTGCAGCTGGACGAGTAAACACCGGCACCATCACAAGATGTTGCCGGTTCCCATTGAGTCCTATGGGACTCAATGGGAATGGGGATTTACACCATTCCGCCTCCGGAATTCCCGGGTCACCGGGGTTGTAATGCCCCGGTAATTCCGTAATGAGGCCCATTGTTAGAAAGAGTATTTTTTTTCCATAACAATACCAAAATCCATCATAAAATAATACATCAAGAACATCTGGCTAACACAGTAATAGATAAATACCCAATTATTGGCATATTTCAAAAAACATCTGAAAATATAGGGTTCAAATCACAAAATCACAAATGTACAGCTATAATCAAGTAGTAATCCCATTAAAAAAAAACGGCATACACATTAAAAGCAGTGTTCTAAGATGAACACGTGTCACATGGCCAGGTATCAGTTATCCTAGCTTGGTGATAGTTTCTTTCTTAATAACCATGCCCTGCGGATATACTTTGCCACAGTGAGAATAATAGTCTGGTTGCTAGAGTGTTTGCACAGTGCCAGGGTATTAGCGATGTTGCACACCCCCAAATCTCTCAAGAGGGACTTCATATACTGGTTTCAAAATATACTTAAAGTGGGGCACAAGATCATAAAATTAGCAGTAGTTTCCCCCATAAGGCCACACAGTGGACAAATACCCAAACCCCTTGCACCCCATGTTTTTGTGAACGAAGCAACTCTCAGGGTTCCCATTGTGAATCCAAGATACAGGGCTCGTGCATAAGGATGGTTGATTTTATCAAGGAAACTTTCATGTTCAAGATTGCCTTTAATAGACACATAACCAGGGCTTAGTTTCAGCTATCCTCCTCCATCTTCATCCTAAAATGGAATAAAATGGCCCTCTTCACTCTCTTGTCAGCTGCTTTGTCTACTCATTTCTGGGCTTGTCCATAACACAGACTCTTTCAGTGCAGATAGGGTATCTTTCACGTGCTTCCGCTGGGGGAGACTCATTCCAGTCTCTGGACGTGAAGCAGGGCTTCTCTATATTTCATGAGTCCTTCATTATGACAAAGACTTAGCTAATACATTACCTGTTGGATAGTAGATGCCTCCCCTATAGGAAGTATTATCAGTCTCCATCTGCAAGAGGACCTTAGATGTACCCTGCGGTAGCATAAGAAGTTTTTTTTAGAAAACTGTTTTCTACCTTTGACATTATCTTAGAACTAGAAGATCCCCAAAGTTCATCCCCAAACATCGCAGAGGTACAAGCTTGTTTTTTATACATCTCAAGGGCAGGTGAAATAGTGCCCCTTCCATGCCTATTAAAGAAACCCCTCACACCGCCACTGTGCTTCTCCAACCTGACACAAGTTTCATTGATCTGAGCTGTCCATAGGGCATTCTCGTGACATCTGAAGCCGAAATAATCATGAGACCTGCTAAATCCTGCTATCCACTACTCTAACATCTATGACTTGTCACTTAGCAAACTTAGGCTTAAGGACCGTAGTTTTCTCGGTGTTCAGTACTAGTCTCAAGTCCTCGCATTTCCTCATAAACACAGCTAATTAACCCTAAGACCTACCCTGGGGGAAAGTTGACAAAAGGACGGCGTCATCAGCAAAAAATAACACGATATCTGTCCTGGCCCATTTTAGGTGGATCTAAACATTCGGTCAGCAGGGCAGGACTTCTTTGTATATAAAAAACAAGAGCGGTGTGTGGACACAGTCCTGCTTCACCACTTCAGAAACATTAAATAGCTCAGTAGTCTCTCCTGCTGGCCCATAGCAAAGAATTGCTTTGTTTTCGGAACATACTAACCAGACAATGGCTACTAGCTGATGGGGCACTTTCCTTTTATTTTGGTCACGCAAAGGTATGTTATTTGTGAAAAAAGGATTACAGGCCTCTAATGTCTGTATTCTTGGGATATACCCGCCTACCCAACCTATGGGATACGCAATATGTCAAGTCATATTGACTAATGCCTAATTGATCTTGTCAATTGAAGACTCAAGGTCATACAGAGGTATAAAAGTGATCACACTCCATTAGCTATAACGCTTAATGTTATAAAAACAAAACCCAGATCTGATCATCCTACCCCTGATTTCCTAACTTCTAATAACCAATGCATACTAAAATTGACGAGTACAAATTCCATACAACTCTCACTCTAAATTAGTAAAATATCATGCCACTGCTGCAAGAGTTCCTCTCATTGGATCCACACTGAGGGATGGATGGAACTTCTTTTTTGGAACATCTTATGGAATGTGTTAACCCCATAACCACATGTTCCTGTGTAAAATGGAAAACCCCTGCTAGGGATAGTCTTTCTTGGTATGCTAAGGAGTGTGGGGAACTTAAGACAGAGGTTCTTTTATCATTGACGTTCTAAAGGAGGATCACCCACAAAGGGTCAAAGAACTAAGTGTTAGGGAACATTCTCAAGCATGTGCTAATTTCCTTTACCTTTTGAGACCCTCAGCAACTTTGCTGGATTTCTTGGATTTTAATGTTTACCTGGAAAGAGTTTGAGCCTTTTTTTCCCCACTGTTTCATGTATTTTGATGTGTGTTTTAATTTTGTGTTCTTTGGATATGCAGTTGTTAGACAAACTCCATAGGCGTCTTTTTCTTGTGTGTCACACACCATCAGTGCAGTGGCACAGGGATGTCTTTTATGCTTCCCAAGGTTTAACTACCTTCTCTGGGACTGACTACTGTCTCCCAGTGCATGTAAAGTTAAATTGACTTTGCTAGTCTTTTTAAATTCATACAGCCAGCACAAACTATCTTTCTATAGAGTGCTGGAAAGGTTGCCTAGAATCCCCTATGTCTAAACAGATGTGTAACAGCAAATGTTACCCTTTCCTCTTGAAATGGTTGGTGGCAGTGGTTTTAGAGCAAACAACCATGATTTTTCCCAATCGCGAACACTGGTAGCAAAAAAATTGGGTCAGTCATGTTTTTCAATATGGCGCCTAAAACCCCTCTGTAAAAACAGACTCCAGTCATCTTTTTTTTGCTGTTTCTTTTAGGAAAGGTCCTTCTAGTGTTTGTTTCTGCGCACCAAACCAGGTTTGGTCCCTTTGTTCGATGACCTTTGGCAGGCTTCATTGCTGATGCACTCCTCTGGTGCCTGAGTGTCTGGTGCGGACAGGATGTGTGGGAGGTGCCAGAAACTCCATGTGTTTAGTCTCCTAGGAGACCTGAATGCACTCTGGCGTGATTGGCTGGCTGACTGCCCGGCAAGGACAGCCACACTGCTGGGTGAGTGACAGCCAGGCTAGAATGAATGGGAGAAAACTGTTTAAAAGCAGGTCTCTGAGATTTGGCAGACAGAGTCGACCACTGGAATGAAAGAACCGAAGACGAGGTGAAGGAAGATGACTGCTGCAACTCCTGGACCGTTGGTTTTCCCGTTGAAGCCCTGCTGCAGGTCAGAATTACCTGAAACTCCCTCGACAGAGAAGCCCTTCAATCACGACTTCTTCCCTTGAGCTGGTGGCAACAACAAACTCGCAAGCCACCTGGACACTGTCTCCATACTGGGCGAATTTTCTTCAGAGTGCTGTTGAAAACCGGATAGCCAGTGAGAAGGATATCAGTTTGTGGACTTTAAGGCACTTACTCCTTAAAACCGACATTTAGACAAGCTTGTGGCTTCTTCTCTGGGCAGTGCAGGAACCTCCCGACGTGCTCCTTCTTGTCCCCACGAGTGAAGCTCAGGAACAGTGAGATCTGCAGGAACTGCCAGGAACAACTGCCTCAGCTACAGCTTTTCATCATCCATAAGGTACAGTGAAAACGCGGTGTGGAAATCCTTTCTGCTGCGGTGAAAGTTTATGAAACTTTCCCAATTTAGGAGTCTTGTTCGGTTTTAATCCAACATATAACTCTTTTTCTGGGAAACTACTTCTAATAACATTGGCAAAGACTTAACCGTTTACTACCAGAACTGTGCTATCCTATCCAAGACACTGAACCATTGACTTTCGCCCAGGTCTATTGAATTGAAACTATTTGCCCTGCCTCTGAAAGTAATTGTGTTTTGATTCTAATAACCTTTGTCTTTCTACCCATTTTGAAAGTTACTCAAGTGCCATTTTGCTCCAACTTCAGGGGAGCCTAACTTGTTCAGAAAATTATTTGTTGTGTACTGTAGTGTATTACAGTGTGATATTGAGCTGCTTCTTGCTAGTGGAATGTTTTCTAACTAAATGTGTAAATAAATGTATATTCTTTTACCAAGAAGCCTTGAGTAAGTGTTTGTTTGAACTACTGAAGTCCTTTGTGTAATATCTTTTACTGCTCATGTTGACGAGGAGAGGAAATTACTGACGGGCCCATTGGTCAGTACTCACCCTCGAAAACTAATAAGACAAGATAGCTGCACCATGGAGGAAAGAGTGCAGGATTCACATACTCCAGCAAGGTTCAATAACTCATTAAATTGACAAAGGGAAGTCTGTTTAATGATACATACATCATTTTATGGAAATCAGCAGCATCACGAACACCTGCCTCAATCAGACTTCCTCGAACACTAGTCAAACAGCCTCTTTAATGGGCAAAATCCGTCATCATTGACGTCTAATTCTACAAAAAATCATCATGCAATACAATTGGTTGGGAAAGGTAATTTAAGTATAGGTGCTATATCTGTATATGGAAATAATGCAAGTGGATTGGATAACTCTTATCGGGTGGACGTCTATGCCCTTCCCTCTACACCACACGTGATTGACGTCACTACAAGTACGCCATCACATTAGTTACAGTGTCTATAGGACCCTACAGTGTCTATAGGACCCTAGATTACATGGTCCCTTGTGATTGGGCAAGTTACACCCCTAAACATAAATCTCCATTTTAATTAGCAGCTTCAGAGTAGACACCCAGGTGCTTAGTGTCCCAAGATTCACCCTTCTCCCTTCCATCAATCAGTGTTTTAGGGCTCTGTGTCATTTAGTTGGCTGGGTATGGCCTCGGATCTGTAGTCTCTTATCAGGAAAAGTTATGGCACCCCCTGGTTCTGGATGACATCAGGCGGTGGTACATCTTTGCGCCTGTCTGGTCACGTGTTGGTTCACCGTGAATCTGCTTCAGTTTCGAAACTTTTGTGCATTTAATTCTGTGTGCGCTCGCCCACCTACATGGGCCTCTCTTATCTTGACCTTCACGGGCGGGCTGGTATTCTCTGTAGTTGGAGTCGCGTGAGCTCATGCTCACCTCCCCTTCTCTGCTTGACCTCGATCTCCCCGGCATAAGCCTCTCTTTGTTGAGTTTCGATTTCGCTCCTTCTCTGGTCTTTGGTGGGTTTCTAAACTCGGCCTGTCAGGCCTTTGGCCGCCTGGGTACATTTCTGCTTTCACAAAATGGAGTCGCACGTGTACATTGTGCAGTATTGAGGTAGATATATGGTTGGCGCTTGCTGCTCTACCATTCTACTAGGCATTGCAAGCAGTATTGATTTCTTAGCCTCTCTCATTTCAAGCTTATTTACACACATTCAGCAGGGCGGTTGCTTCCATCTTGTTTTATGGCACCATTCTCTTACATTTTAACAGTGTCTCTCCCCTGCATCCATTATCATTATCCTTGTAGTTACTAGTACTGGCATTTGTGCTTTCAATAGCCAAGTCTGTTTGTTCTCGGGGCTGCTCGGGCCTTTGGTTTATTTTCATTGGCCTTCCATTAAGGCTTTAGGGGTCTCCTTGTGGACCGTGTGCAGTTATTCCTCATTTCGTATCAGTGGCTGGTATGGCTGTCTGATAGGGTATCGTGCTGCCCAGGGTTGTCGCTTTATGGCTGCTTCAACCAGTATTGATCTTCTTACGTACAAGGGGCAGAGTCCCAGTGCGGCTCTCTGGTGGTTCATTTGCTCCTCATACGTCACGTACCACGGCGAGTACCTTACTGGCAACTCGCAATGGGGGGCAGGGATGCAGGTCATATCTGGGACCTCCTCTACACTCACATCACTCTTCAGATACGTCTGGCTGCTCAGCCACTGCTACCACATAAGTGTGTGCTACAGGCTTCTACCAAAGGTGAGATTGTGCTTATAATCGTAGTCTTATTTGTGTGTAGTGTTCCCAAAGGGTACTGCATGTAATTCTGCCTAACACTGGTGGCAAGTGGTGAGGATAAAATATAGTTATTACATTAAGAGTGCTGCTCTTACCTTGGTCAAAGAACCCTCACAAGGCTAAGCACTACTAGAAAAGCAATTGTTTTATCATGCCTGATATGGATAGCTACAGACAGGAGACCCAAGTCATTTTAACAGTTGATCAGCTGAGAAAAATGTGTAAAGCTAGTAACCTCACTGTTAAAGGCAAAATGAATGAATTGATAGAAAAGTTGTTGGAATGTCAAAGTCAAAGAAATAGGCCTACTGTACCTACTTCTGATGAAAATGTGGACAATGATGATGAGGATGATAATGTTTCAGAGTCTAACTCAAATGTTATTGAAGAGTTAGATGAGGCAGAGCAGTCTCAAGATGTAGGCCTCACTTTACCTCTACCTGCTCTTAGGCCTCAACCTATTGCAACAGGGACCCTACCAGGTCTAATACTGAGTCCAGAGTTTGCATCTCTTGAAAAGATGAGACATGAGTTAGAATTCAAAAGGATCCAAGCCCAAACTGAAAGTAAACATCAAGAACTTAAACTAAGGGAAATGGAATTACAATATGCTCTTGAAATTAAGAAATTGTCTCTTGAAAATGGTTCTCTCCCAGATTATTCGAAGTCTTCCAGTCCTAAGAGGTCTTGCATGCCCAAAGATCCAGTAAGTATGTATGAGGTTAAGCTTGATATTTTTGATTGGTTGCCAACTTTTGAATATAACCATGGGATTCAGGAAATTACAGGGAATCAGCTGATTCCTTGGCTTCTGTCTACGCTACCCCCAGTTGCATCTGATGTTGTAATGGAAATGGGCACAATAGACAGGTTGGAGTATGAATGTGTGAAACTAACTTTGATAGCTAGGTTTGGGAAAGCTCCTTCCCAGTATCTTAAGAGGTTTAGAACCCTCATGAAGCATGATGGTACCCCTTGTTCTACCTGGGTGTGTGAATGTTTGAAAAACCTAGATGGTTGGGTTAAGGGTTACAGAGTTGACGCTTATGAAGGTATGTGAAATCTATTTATGTTGGAGTCTATCTATGATGCCTGCTCACCTGAGCTGAGACAGCACATGACTGACTCTAAGGAAATTGATCCAAAGAAGTTAGCAATGGATGCTGACTTGTGGGCTGCCAACATGGCTACTCATAAGGATTCTGGGGCAACTCATAAGAAGGATGAGGGAAAGCAGCACAAGAAAGATAACAACGAGAATTCCAATACCTCAAATCCAAAAGAGGACTACAAACATAAGAAGGGTAAGCCCCCTTGGGAAACCAAATCAGGCTAGTGAAACCTATGGTGCTAAATCAGAGGTAGGTCAGACCAAACCCCCATTCATAAACACATTTGGTAAATGTTATGCTTGTGAGTCAACTGACCATGTGAAAGGGAATCCCAGATGAAAGGGTAAACCTTCAGGGATCCACACTGTCTCCTTAGCCTTTTGCCCAGAGGAAGAAGTACAAATGGCAAGTTTAACCTTTCATCTACTGGGTGAGGAACCCATGACAGTCTCAGCCAGTGTTTCATTAGTGTCCCTGGGTCTGTGGGAACAACAGAACTTAGATGTCTACAATTCCACCCCAGACAATACTAAAGAGTATTACAAAGACAGTGTTCTTGTGAATGGACAGGAGACCCCTGCCATCAGAGACACTGGGGCCAGCATTACTGTAGTGGATGAATCGTTTGTCCGTTTATCAAGGTAGAGGATGTTGCTAAGACACCCATATACCTCACTAAGATTGATGGAGGCCATGTCCAAGTGTTTCCACAGTTACCAGCTCTCATCTAGTGTAATTACATGACTGTCAAAATACCTGTAAGTGTGCAGAGTGAAGTACCTGGGAGAGTTATGTTGGGGAATGACTTAAAAACTCTTGGAGTTGTATCAAGCACCCCCAGGCCTCCCAGCGAAAGAAAACAGGAGCAGACATTGAAGGCCAGAAAGAGTACCTTAAGAGGCTCTCAAGGGGAAATTATAGAGGAAACTATAACCCCCAGTCCACAGGACTTACTACCTGCCATTTTTAAGAAAAAGGAGGAAAAGGGGAAACCTAAAACCTCAAGGAAGAAGCCAGCCAGCACTGTGCTACCTACATGAACATCCCCGAGAGGACTGTCCAAAGTCACATCTGTGACTCCTCCACTAGCTGAGGCTGAGTGTGAGGAACAACCTAGTGTGGTTGAATCAGCTGCTGAGGAATCAGAGCTGGAACAGCACCTTGATCCTGTTGGAGATCTGGATACTGCAGAACATCCTGAGCTGCAGTTTTTACTGGCAGAAGGTGGACCCTGTAGGGCAGACTTTAGCAGAGGTCTTAGATAGTGTCCTACTCTTGAATGTCTTTGCCAAAAGGCACCTTACCTGCTGGAAGGGCAAGAGCCAGGGAAGCATAGGTTATACTGGGAGGATGGCCTCTTCTACAATGAACCAACTGAGTCTATCCCTGGGGACTACAGAAGACTTGTAGTGCCTCTAGAGAGCAGACGACAGTTCCTACTGTTAGCCCATGAGATTCCTTTGGCTGGTCACTTGAGTTTCAAGAAGACTAAGGAAAGGCTTTCTCTTTATTTCTACTGGACTAAGTTGGGGTATGATGTAGATACATTCTGTAGGAGCTGTCACACTTGTCAGACATCTGGCAAGAGTGGAGCCAAGAATGTGGCACCCTTGGCGACTCTCCCAGTGGTGAGAGTCCCTTTTGAGGGGGTAGGAATCAACATTGTTGTTCCCCTAGACCCTCCAACCTCTTCAGGCAACATGTTTATCCTGCTTGTAGTAGACCATGCTATTAAGTATACTGAAGCAATACCTATGAGGACTGTTACAGCTCAGGCTGTTGCTAAGGCCCTACCTGGTATTTTTACCAGGGTAGGTTTACCTAAGGAAGTCATCTCTGACAGGGGATCCACTGTTATGTCCCACTACATGCAGGCCATGTGGAAGAACTGTGGAGTGACTTACACGTTCTCAACTGCCTACCATCCACAGACAAATGGACTGGTAGAGAGGTTTAATCATACAATAAAGATCATGATAGGTGCTTCAGAAGAACCTCTTAGATGAAAGTGGGACCTTCTACTTCCATGCCTTCTATTTGCTTATAGAGAAGTCCCTCAGGAGGGAGTTGGCTTTAGTCCCTTTGAGCTTCTCTATGGCCATCCAGTTAGAGGTGCCTTGGCCCTAATTAAGGGGGGGCTGAAGAGTGCATCTTCCCCCAAGCCAGTGAGAGTCACTGACTATGTGATAGATCTCCGGAGGAGAATGTCACACATGATGGCAGAAGCATCAGATAACTTGAAAGCAGGCCAGGCTCTGGTGAAGCATTGGCATGACCAGAAGGTCAACATGGTTGAGTTTACTTAAGACCAGCAAGTTTTAGTTATGGTACCTACAAGAGGGCTTTACAGGACAAATCGATAGGACCCTTCATGGTTTTGGGCAAACTTGGAGTGGTCGACTATCCGGTGGATTTAGGCAATTGTAAGGAGGCTCCCAGAGTCTTTCACATCAACCGTCTAAAAGCATATGTCTCAAGACCAGAACTCGGAGCATTGCTTCTAGCTTCAACTCAAGAGGAGGAAAGTGAACCTCTACCTGACCTACTCAGAGGACAGCCTTTAGCTGAGAAGATAGAAGGAGTCAAGCTCTCTTGTAATCTGACACTGGAACAACAGGAGGAGTGCAGTTTTCTGTTAAATCAGTTTGCCTCCCTGTTTTCACCATCACCAGGCTTGACCCCTTGGGGCCAGCATGATATTCTCACTGGTGACTGTTTACCTGTTAAAAGCAGAGGTTACAGGATGTCAGATCATGCAAGAACCGACATAAAGGAAGAGGTGAACAAGATGCTTGATCTCGGGGTAGTAGAGCCATCTACTAGTCCATGGTCTAGTCCAGTTGTACTAGTTCCAAAGGCAGGATCCAAGGAGTTGAGATTCTGTGTGGACTATAGAGCTCTTAATGCAGTCACAAAGACTGATGCCCATCCTTTACCAAGGACAGATGAACTGTGGACAAACTTGGTTCAGCCAAGTTCCTCAGTACATTTCATCTCACTTCAGGCTATTGGCAAATAGCACTGACAGACCATGCCAAGGAGAAAACTGCATTCTCCACACCAGCACGCCTCTACCAGTTTAAGGTAATGCATTTGGACTAAAGAATACACCTGCAACATGCCAAAGAATGGTTAGTCAAGTTAATAATGAGATGGAAGACTTCTGTATGGCACACTTGGATGATAGCTTCTCCCTTGAATGTGATCTCCTCACCCAAATTTCCCAAAAGGGTCAGGAGGAATGTGGAGTGCACTCAAGCATTTCAAGGCCTTAAGAAAGCCCTTTGTCAAGCTCCAGTCTTAAGAGCTCTTGACTACAACCAAACCTTCATTGTGCAAACAGATGCTTCCAATACAGGTATAGGTGTAGTTTTGAGTCAGCTGGATGAGAAAGGTAGGGAGCACCCCATGTGCTTAATCAGCAGGAAGCTGAAGGAAGCTGAAGGAACCTAAAACAAGGTGGGCAACCATTGAAAGAGAATGTTTTGCTATTGTGTGGTCACTGAAGAAGTTTAGGCCATACTTGTATGGATCTACTTTTGTGATTCAGACTAACACACAACCCTTGAGATGGTTGACGCAAATGAAAGGGGAAAACCCTCAACTGCTTCCTTCCCTGTAACTATGCAATCAGCCTGCAAGGGTTTGATTTTTCCATTAAACACAGGTCTGGGTGTCACCACCAAAATGCTGATGGTCTCTCCAGGATGTTTGACTGACTGGAGTAAGGAGATTCATCCAGGAGTGGATTAAATCCTCTTGTCCCTTCGTCTGGGGCAGGGGGATGAGTGTTAGGGAGAATTCTCAAGAATGTGCTAATTTCCCTTACTTTTGAGACCCCCAGCAACTTTGCTGGATTTCTAGGATTATAATTTTTACCTGGAAAGAGTGTGAGCCTTTTCTCCCCATGTTTTCATGTATTTTGATGTGTGTTTTACTTTTGTGTTCTTTGGATATGGAGTGTGTAGACAAACTCCATAGGCATCATCTTTTTCTTGTGTGTCACACAGCACCTTCAGTACAGTGGTACAGGGATGTCTCTTAGGCTTCCCAATGTTTAAATACCTTCTCTGGGACTGTTTACTGTCTCCCAGTGCATGTAAAGTGCATGTAAAGTTAAATTGACTTTGCTAGTCGTTTTAAATTCATAGACCCAACACAAAATATCTTCTTATCGAGTGCTAGAGGGGTTGCCTAGAATCTAAACACTAATGTAACAGTAAAATGTTACCCTTTCCTCTTGAAATGGCTGGTGGCAGTGGTTTTAGAACAAACTACCATGATTTTTCCAGACCGCGAACACCGGTAGCTAAAAATCGGGTCAGCCATGTTTTTCAATATGGTGCCCAGGACCTCTCGGTAAAAACAGACTCTGGTCATCTTTTTTTTTTACTGTTTCTTTTAGGAAAGGTCCATCTAGTGTTTGTCTCTGTGTGCCAAACCAGGTTGTGTCCCTTTGTTTGATGGCCTTTGGCAGGCTTCAGTGCTGAAGCCCTCCTCTGGTGCCCGAGTGTCTGGGGTGGACATGATGTGAGGGAGGTCTCTGAAACTCCCTGTGCTTAGTCTCCTAGGAGACCTGAATGCACTCTGGCTTGATTGGCTGGCTGACTGTCCGGCAAGGACAGCCACCCTGCTGGGTGAGTAACAGCTAGGCTGGAATTAATAGGAAAAAACTGTTTAAAAGCAGGTCGTCTCTGGGACTTGGAAGGCAGAGTCGACCACTGGAACGAAAGAACCAAAGATGAGCTGAAAGAAGAGGACTGCTGCAACTCCTGGACCATTGCTTTGCCCGGTGAAGCCCTGCTGCAGGGCTGAATTGCCTGAAACTCCCTCGACAGAGAAGCCCTTCAAGGATGACTTCTTCCCTTGAGCTGGTGGGAACAACCAACTCGCAAGCCACATGGACACTGTCCTCCATACTGTTTGAATTTTCTTCAGAGTGCTGTTGAAAACCAGATAGCCAGTGAGAAGGATACCAGTTTGTGAACTTTAAGGCACTCACACCTTAAAACCGACGTTTAGCCAAGCTTGTGGCTTCTTCCCTGGGCAGTGCAGGAACCTACTGACGTCCTCCTTCTTGTCCCCACGAGTGAAGCTCAGGAACCGTGAGATCTGCAGTAACTGCCAGGAACAACTGCCTCAGCTACAGCTTTTCTTCATCCATAAGGTACTGTGCAAACGCGGTGTGGAAATCCTTTCTGCCGCGGTGAAAGTTTGTGAAACTTTCCCAACTTTGGAGTCTTGTTTGCTCCTAATCCGACATATAACTCTTTTTCTGGCAAAATACTCCTAAGAACATTGGCAAAGACTTAACCGTTTACTACCAGAACTGTGCTATCCTATCCAAGACACTGAACCATTGACTTTGGCCCAGGCCTAATGAATTGAACTGCCTCTTGTAGTGAACTGAAACTATTTGCCGTGCCTCTGAAAGTAATTGTGTTTTCATTCTTATAACCTTTGTCTTTCTACCCCTTTTGAAAGTTACTGAAGTGCCATTTTGCTCCCCCTTGAGGGGAGCCTAACTTGTTCAGAAACTTATTAGTTTAGTGTATTATAGTGTGATATTGAGCTGCTTCTTGCTAGTGGAATGTTTTCTAACTAAATGTGTAAATATATGCATATTCTTTTACCAAGAAACCTTGAGTAAGTGTTTGTTTGAACTACTATGATTGCAAGTCCTTTGTGTAACAACTTGTACTGCTCACATCCCTCTTGAGATAAGTCTGGCTGCTCAGCCACTGCTACCAAATAACTGTGCTACAGGCTTGTACCAAAGGTGAGATTGTACCTACATCTGTAGTGTTAATTGTGTGCAGTGTTCCCAAATGGTATTGCATGTAATTCTGCCTAACACTAAGATTTAGATTTAATACATGATTTCTAGGAAGAGTAAGGCAGTTATGAAATGTGGGTATTAAGAACTAAAACAAGAGGTGAATGATAGAATCAGTCTTCATTTTGGAAATGTCTCATGTTTATGGGTGCTAACATGCACTGCCAACACAAATCCTGATTCATGGAACTGTGCACAAATAAACTTTGCACAGTTCCATAAATCAGGGTTTGCGTCGCAATGCAAAGTCACTTTGAATCGCTCAAAATATTCCATGAATTGGTCCCTTGGTATTTTCTACCAATGAGTTTGACCTCGTTTTGAATTCACAAAAATCTGCTGAAGTCCCTGGCCAGAATGAAATGCCAATTAATACGAGCTCCGGTATTGACTCACACGTTTAATTTCACATTTTATATCAATCCTCCAAGATTGTGGTGAACAGCTGAGATCTTTGAAAAGGGTGATCAGAACGATCCAGCTAATTATCGTCCTATATCACTTCTGAACAGACTTGGAAAGACCTATGCCAAATTACTCAAGAAGAGACTAAGACAATAGACAGATGCAAATTTGATTCTAAGGTATGCACAGGCCAGCTGGGGACCAAATAACAGGCTTACAGACAAGGCTATTCTTGACTAATTTTGCGTTCTGATCGTATGCCATACAAAAACGTGTTGCCCTGTACTTAACATTTGTGGATTTAAAAGTAGTGTTTGATAATGCTAACCAGGAGTTATTATGGGGAGCCCTTGTCAGTCGTGGTGCACCCCTAAAGCTGCTGGATACGATCAAATCGCTTTATACCGAGAATATGTCAGTGGTTGGATTGGGACAAGTTGGTGAGAAAACCGCTTTCTTCCTTGTAACTAAGCAAGTTCGACAAGGGTGCATCATGGCTCTTTTTGCTATTCTCCATTTTTATCAAAGATATTGCAGTTGCTTTATGAAACTCACTGGTTGATTCACTAATCAATATATTTGGTATTTATCTATTTGCCAAATGACGTTTTGTTGTCCACTTTGCTTCTTGGATTGAGAAAAGCTGTTAATATATGTGTTGAACTAAGTAATAACAAGAAGCTAATCATCGATGCTTCCAAGACGAAGATCATGACATGCCAATGGAAAACTCCCCCACCCATAAGTTTTGTTCTAATTGGTATCCAAATAGAGCAACCCATCATTTTGAATATTTAGGAGTGTGTTTTAACTGAGAAGGAAATTGTCATAATCAAATCGCAAAATCTGACCTTATTCTAAAAAGGGCCACCAAAGCTACTTTGAGCTTGTCTAAAAGATTTGGTGGCAGAGCCCTTGACTCAATGCTAGACGTGGTTAGTTCCTAGACCTAGTCATCATTCTTGTTTGCTCTGAATAGTGCTTGTGTCTCTAACTGAATGCTTGAGTTCTGGTACATTTTACATGAATCTGCTGTCATTTCGCCAGGGAACAACATGCACATTGTTTACATTAAAACTAGGTGTGATGGGTAGCAAATATGGCATCCTAATGTTGGTAAGGAAATTAACCTCTCTCCCCCACTAGGCACCTTAGAGTGAAGCAACTCCCATAGATATGCTTGCGATGTCCAAGAGGGTGGCGGGGGGTGCTAAGACACCCTGCACAAACATAATATTACAAATTCATAGAATTAGCGTGCACATATACAGAAGCGCTGTGTTTGTAGTTATGATAGGAACATTCGACCCTGCATAGCTGTGCGGTAAACACAGGCCCAATGAAGAAACCTGAACAGGCCCAACCACTGTTGGCAGAAAGACCTGCACTGCTATCTCCCATAGAAACTCCTTTTTGTTGTTTAACTGTTGCAAATACTTGTTATCCCAAGACGAAATGCGCCCTGCAAGATAGCGAGACAGCACCAGGTGCCACACCATGCACATTCATCACAGCCAGGCCAACAGCAGACCTCCAGCCCCTACCCAGCCCACCAGAAGCCATGAGACACACAGCTGCCCCAGTAGAGCCCAAGTACAGGACCCCTACATTCCACGATAGTAGGTGACCCCAGACCACCAAGCATAAACCCTTTGGTCATTAAATATCTAAGAACACTGTGAAACTGGAAATGCATTCGAGGGACAGGGCCACCGTGTCCTTGTCCTGTACTCCCTTATCATGTGTGTTCTGCGTAATTGGTCACTACTAAATCTGCAGCATGACCTTCCATTGGTCAATATTGAGATTGCAGCTTGACCGTAGTTAGGTCCAACTTGCAATGCATACACTAATTCAGTTCTAGCTATGCTTGCATCATGTATACGCTATAAAAATAGTTTTGTATCCTAAACTTCATTCAACTGCACTAAGTGTAAACAAATGTATGTGTGGTTTGTACATTTATGTTTTTATTGTTTGTTACTCACAGGTGTTGCTATATCTCAAATGCACAACTGTGAAAAAGAAATGTTAAAACATGTTATAAAAATAAATAGTGGTATTTGACATAACCGCCTGTGAGAAATACATGCAAGTAATTTACTTGTGAATTAGCTCAAGGTAACCTTAATACCATTGACACTCTTGTTCTCACACTACATGAGGACTTATTGAAGGGTTGTTTCAAGGTTGACTTATCCTCGCCGAATTGTAGAAAACTTGGTACATACAAGATTGAAAGTAGTTAAATTGATAAGAGGAAAGATTGTCTCTTTGTTTCATATCCTGTGTTACTTTCTGCACAAGAGTCCAGTGGGGCCCCAGGCAGTGCAGCTAATCCTCTTTTCGTTTTTGGTGAACAGAGAACCTTGGGATACCCTTATGGCACCCATGAGTGTGGGGGTACAGAGCAGGGTATGTGCTGGTGGCTGATGCATGCTGAACTTAACAGGTGCGCTGAGTATCCTCCATTTTGGGATATCCAGGCACTGCCATAGGAATCAGTGGATTCCTTATAGGTGACAAGATGGCCCCTGGGACCTCTTGCTTTCTATTGCCTGTTACCTTGTTTTCACAAAGTCCTGGGAAGCCCTGATTCCCCCGACTGGCTTTTAGGAGGAAAAAACATATATGGTATTTTGGGGAAGTGCAGGCCAGAATGGCTGAAGCCTTCCTAGTGACTGTATGTAGTGGGTACACCCTTGGGGTGGAACCTGTGTGAATAGGGTGTGTGAGCAATATGTATTCTATGTTATGGGTGTCTGGTTTCTGTGTGTGTGACTCAATGAATGAGACAGCTCTACCTGAAACTGACATGAATGCAGTGTGGTGTGCTGAAATGCTGGGTGCGTGCCCCAATCCACATTCCTTGTTATGAGTGTCTGGGTGGACGTGAACAGCCTAAATGTCTGTTAGCCTGATTGGCTGCCTGCCTGCATGAATGCCCTTCTCTGTGATTGGCTGAGCCTAGCTCAGCCAGAGTGAATGAGGGACAGATGTGTATATCTGGGGACCTCTCACTTACCAATTCCTTCAGATTTTGAAGTTGAAACTTGAAGCTTATCCTTGAAGCCAAACTGGAAGAAGAAGAATGTCTGCTGCTTTCCTTTGACAAAATCTAAAAGCTGTCATGTCTGTCGAGGACTGATCTGAGAGAGGACCTGGCTAGGTGACCTCTCCCTGAGCTACGAGGGAACATTGTACAAAAGCTGATCTTCATCAAGGTACCCTGGAAGCCAGTCCCGAAAGGCTGTAAACTGGAGAAGGGGTCCACCAAGAATCTTGAAGAAAAGCACCAGGACCTCAAGGCCATCGAAGTCCATTGCCATTGGTGTTCAGAGGATTTCTGTGACCGCTGGAAGCCAGTCGTGTCCTATCGCCCTGATGCAGGGACAACTTGACACAATGCTGCTCGAAGACCAGAGCCGAAATGATCCACCTTTGCCTAAGAACATTTGAGCAAAGGGCTGCTTTGCCATCATTGTCGACCGCTTTGTCTCGCCAGAGAAGGTCGAGGTTGCCTGCTACCAACGAAAGTCTGCAGGTGGGTTTCCCACCACCAGAAGCGGACAAAGACGTCTTGAGGAAACTGATGACGTGAAGATCCGAATTCCAGCCCGTGGTCGAGTCCCGATCGCCAAAGCTAACCCGAGGTACGTGCTTCTGCTGCAGCACTGACAGGCCAGAGGACTGCTGAAGCATCTCCCGACACACGAGGCCCACTGCTGGGCCTACATCCATCACCAAGTTTTCTTTGCGGCACCAACCTCTTTGCATCGAGGTGGACCACATGCCTCATCTTCCCAGGACTTCCTCAAAGGATCGTCGAAGAGCACTGTGAAGGTCGAATTTGCAGTCTCGACGCAAGTGTTCACTTTTCTATAAGGAATCTCAATACCCTCTGGCTCCTGCTTTAAAGGGAGTCCACTCTTTAGGGATCCATTGACAAACCAACAAAGAAACTCATCTATCTCTGGTACATTGAGGTGGTTGAACTTTCTAACCAGGAAACAAGACTATTTAAACATTAATGGACTGGGCTTGTTAATACTTTATTAAAGGTTGCCCAGGTGGAGGATTCAGAGTCAAAATTGTGTCTTAGAAGCTAAAGAAAGCATTCTGCCATTGTTTAACCTGACTTGCCTTCCTTCCTATGATCTATGCTCTTACACCTTGCTGCATGATTTGTTTGCCATTATAACTGTCAGCAGTTGATGCATTTTAAAGGAATCTAAATCTATGTGTGGTACCACATAGATATTGGGCTCCGTTGTTACCTTTCCGCAACATTACGAGTTCTGCTTGCCGGTGCCGGAATGCACGCGTGGTCTGACCAGGCGTGCAGACCGGCACCCGCGAGCAGAACTCGTGATTGCCCCGGTACCATTATTGACGGCACCGGTGCAACCATGCTCCCAACCCCCATTCTGCCCTATAGGGCAGAATGGGGATCGGGAGGCCGGCCATACCGGCACCCGCGAATGGGCAATTACCGGGCCATTAAACTCGTGATGGGCCGGTAATGGCCCATTTGCGGGTGCCAGGGCCGGTAGTGAGTTTGGCAGTAGCCGTGCCCTTAACAAGGACATGGCTACCGCCGGACTTGTAATGAGGCCCATTGTTTATATTTGCCATATTAGAATTTCTCGAGTACAAAGTGTGTTATTAATGAATGGATATATCTTGAACCTTATTTTTATATGAAGAACTGTGTTAGTACATAACATAGTTTGTGTACATTCCTTTGTGGGGGATTGGGGACTACAATGTACTTAAGAACCAGCCTGCATCACCTCCTGTGAGTTTAAGCCTTGGCTGCTCGTCCATTGCTATCACATAGAGAACCTTGGATGGGCTGCTCTCTGCTTCTACTCTGCCATATAGAGGGTAGGAGTAAAGATACCCCCCCTCCTGTCTGTACAAACACACCCCTATTTTATAATGACAAACTTTGTAATACAAGGTACATGGTGGAATAAATTATAGTACAATAATAGTATAGTACTATAATAGAATAGCATTGTCTTACATTAGTAACTAATGAGGAACATGACCTTCATTCCCTGGAGATGATGAGCCCAGCTGACCCCACGTGATCGAAGACGGACGGATGGGGCTGGGACCAATAACAGCCTGTTATCCCCTATGGAGAGGCCGCCCATGTATAGGATCTCACCAACCAGCCATGCCATTTTTTTACTGCACATGTGACGTAATTAGTTATGACGTGTTTCCTTATAACCTTCTGCTTGTACTATTGTTTGACAGAACGTTCTCTAGCAACAGAGTTCTTTGCTGGCTTACCTAATTTTCGTGCGATTAAAAACTGGTTATACTTGTAAGAATCTCTTGACCTGTTTTCCCTAGCGGGTTGCATTTTTTTCTGGCATGAGTGTTCAGGCGTGCCTTCATTTGGTGACCCTGACGTGATCCCAGCACCCCTGTATCTGCGGAAGTGTCTGGGCAGCCTCTCAGAAAGGGAAGCGCCCACCTAAAGTGACCAATCCCAAAAAAGTGTATCCCAGAATGGCTATGCAGGACCGTCTTTATAGAATTCATGTCTGCTCTTTGGAGTGGTGAGCGGCTCTGAGGAGAAGTGCAGGCCAGTGTTGTTGGAACCTGTGATGGAGGAGTTCAGGTGAAAGCGTGCACGTGAGTATAGACTTGCAAGGGATAAAAAGCAGGGGACAGATGTATGGGAAGGAAAGTGTAAACAGTGTGAGCACGCAGAGATTGAAATTGGAAGTGTGACATGTATCTGGCTTGTTTTGTTTTTTGCTTTTATTAACTTTTTAAGGAGAATAAAATAGGAAAGGAAAACAGAATGGTAGCTAGCCTTCCTGAGTGAGGGGAGAAGGTGGTGCCACTCATATTGTTTAACGAAGAATTACAAATGAAATAGATAGGAGCCAGGTATAATTTGAGGGCTCAAGAATAGTACTGGTTGTAATTTTAGTAAGTTATTTTAGCTTGTTTTATTTGCAGTTTTATTGTGTAGGGTGGAGATCCATGAGGGGCATCGGGTGATTTGTGGTGTGTTGTTTGTGTGAATAACGAGACTGAAAGGAAAAGAAGGTGGTGGGGAAAGAAAATAATAATTTTTGAAGATTTTTGACTAAGGGAGGGGGGAAATTGAATGTGTTTTTTGACAATATATAAAACTGTGTGTAGAGCATTAGCAGAGTCGTAGCAATGGCAAGGGCACGACCGACGCGACTATGGGAGGAGAAACTCTCATAGAAAACACATTCAGGGCCTTGCCATTGTACCGTGACAGGATAAAAAAATACCATAACCAGTGGGTAATGGACAGAAGGGGAGGGGCGATGCTCCGCTCCTGGCCAGAGCGGGACTCCTATGACAGAAGTTTTCTGGAACACCTATCCATATTTATGACAGCAAAGTACAAAAGGAAACAATTACAGAACAGAAGGGACATTTTGAACCTCTGGAAGATGTTCAAGAATACAGAAGAGTGCACGGGAGGAGGAGGGGTGCACTGCGGTAGCAAAGACGTTGTTTTGAGTGTAAATGGGAAGACGTTGAAAGGACACAAGGGATTATTCCCCTTAGTTGCCCACCCTGCGGTGGGATACACAAGCCCAAATGATGTGTCAACACCAGTGACAGCCCTACCACCCCCATATATATCCCCACCAGATGTCGCAGCACACGCAGCCATCAATAAAAGACACTTAGAGAGAGCACTGGCGTCAATGTGCACAGAACTAAACAAACTGCGGGTTGCACAAAACGTGACTCAGGCAGACAAACCGCAGAGCAGGGGACAGACGAGTGGGAGTCAGGGTCTTTTTTGTTCAGGATCGACAGAGCACCCATAAGAACTGTAGACATAGAGCGTGATGGTGAAACAGATAGCTTGGGTTATGTGAATATTGGTTTCCGTAGGGGAGAGGACGATGGGTGGAGCACGTTTGATGAGGCCGAGGATGATGAGGATGAGAAGGCACAGCAGGTACCTCAACACACTCCCAGTCTAAAACTAAAAATGCCAATGCCCCTAATACGCAAGGGTACTAGGAGACCGCATTATGTTCCATTGGCACAGATGGAAAAAACAACGTAATAAAGGCACTTCCGGCCCTCACAGTGGGCAGAGGAAATGGATATACGCATTTGAAAAACAAATGTCAGGGGTACCCCTAGCAGTAGGAGACATCAAACATTTATTGGTAGATACTATCAGAGATCTGGCTGCCAATGTTTGGGTGAAGGCGGGGTAGCCAGGAGTAACTCTGGCCAACAATGCACATGATGGAGCATCCTTTAATAAAATTAGAGTGAAAGTATGGGGTGCGCTGCGGTGTGCTAACCCTGATTTTCAGTCTATTGTGCAATGTACCATGGGCGATGATGAAGATGCCTCTCAATTTATTCTTGAAGTTCAAGAGATGTGGAGAGCAGAAACAGGTAACGCATGAGATCAATCAATCCCCTTTTTCTATTTTATTGCCAGGCAAGGCCTACCTAAAGAAGTGCAAAATTCATTAGACAAAATTGTGAGGATCGAAGCAAAGCGGTGGCCAGAAATCCAGAGTATAATAGTACACCACTGTAGAAGAATAAAAGAGTGTGAGAAGGAAATGACTCAGAGGCAGAGGAGCACAATTAGTGCAAACCAAATTAGCTAAAGTATCTGTGGAGGTGTCAATGTTGATGCCAGCACAGACGGATGTGGCAGAGTACACCCCTAATTTTGCAAAATGCCAGAATATCCCCAGTGTGATCAGAAGGACAAGGACAGTGGTGTGGGAACACACAGTACTCGACTGGCAGTGGCAAGGAGAGCAACATCGAGGAAGATTTGTGTTCTGAGCATCACAGGGAGAGGTTTGGACGAGTCGGAGCCCGGGGAGGAGAAATGGGGCAATGGTTGAACTGTGGGAAGTGGGGACACTTCTCAAGATAATGTTGAAGCAGATGCAGATGGGTTACAATTATGGGCAACATAATTATGGTATGCCCCCTAAAGGGTAACCGCAGGGGCCGACTCCCGGAATGACCTCCATACCTTATAAGATACACAAGGCATACACACAGTTGCCCCGCAGACACCAGGCCCTCCCCCACAGCAACAACCACAGCAAGCGATGCAACAATACCCAGATCACAACAACTTTCAGCAGGCAAGAAACGCAAACCCCTTTAACGATGCACCAAGTGGCAGAGTGGCCCCATTCCAAGGTGCTCTAGTGATGGGGGAAAACCCCTTCTCATTCCCCAGGACAGATACCTATCCTGACTAGGACAGCCCACAGAGGGCAGGTGCGTGTCTGGTCCTGTTGATGACCCTCAACCCAGAAGATGAACTTATTGGTGGGGGCAGAGATAGGAAAAAAGCAAATAATTTTTCTGGTGGAATGTGGTGCTGAGAAATCATGCATCAGTGAAGGGGACTTCCCGTTATCTGGCAAAACTCTAGACATGCTGGGATTTTCTGGGGCTGTTTCTATGGTTCCATACACTAAAGACTTGGATGTAAAGGTGGGGTGAAAGGTAGTATGCGCTCCTCTATTGTATTCTGAGAGCTATCATGTCAACATTCTCAGCAGGGATCTGCATAGCAAGTTAGACATGACAATCTCATTTACTGATAACAGCATTGACTGCGCCACACCAGGAATGAGCGTGATGAAAGCGGTGCTCATAACACAAGCCATGACACATGTCATAGTAGTGCGAGGCATACCCGTTGACCCAGACATGTTTGTTCATCTGTTGCATACTAGTACTTGTAGAAGCAGTGCCACAAATTGCCAAAGCCTGTTGGAGAGTGCAACTGATTTAATTTGCTGTCCCTAGATTTACAAGGGTTGTTAGTATCTACAAAAAGAGTTGTTGTCCTTGGAACAGACAGAGGAGGGTGCCTGTGGTGTACTGTATTGTGTATCGACCATGCCGTACCCATCATGGAAGTGACAGATGCAGAACCTTTTCGAAGACTATGACAATGGCAGGAAGATAATACTAGGAATGTGCATCCCCTGTGAGATCATGGTGCAGTACACTAGAGTGCAGTGCCCCTAATGGCCATTGTCGTGCCAACTCCTTTCATCTGGGCAGAGTATGTGCCAGTACATTTGTGGACAAACAACCCGCATGACGTAGGGCTACTGAAGGAAGAGACCCCAGTGCAGATCTCACAAAAAAATGGAACAGTATTACCCTGAGTAAAACAGTACCATTATCAAGGGAGGCAGAAGAGGGGATAAAAGATACAATACAGGCTCTACTATACCAAGGGATAATAGTGCCCTCTACCTCACCATGCAATACTTCCATATACCCTGTCAAAAAAAGTGGCAGGGTGCAATTGGAGAATGATTCAAGATCTCTGCCCACTTAATGGCATAGAACAGAAAGAATGACCTCTATTTCCAACCCCTGCCACCAATGTGTGCTGTATATGTAAAGAAACAACAAACTTCACAGTGGTTGATTTAAATAACACCTCCTTGTCAATACCCTTGCACCCTGACTCACAGTACCTCCCTGACTCACAGTACCTCACAGCATTTACACATGGCAGAAAGAGCTATGAGCACAATTGTTTGCCTCAAAAGTATTGCGAGAGCCGAAGCATATTCAACAGAATATTACTTGAAGACTTAGGCAACATTCATGTGCCCGGCATGGTCATCCATTACATAGATGACTTACTGATTTGCAGTGACAGCGAGCAAAACTGTCTTAAAGATTCCATTATCCTACTAAAACTCTTGGACCACAAGGTATACAAGATTGACAAGGCCAAACTACAATACTGCCGAACAAAGGTGCTCTACTTAGGACAGCTGAGCTGAGCAGACATCAAACGAACAGTACCAGACAGAGCAGCAAATGTGTATGCGGTGCCTAAACCTGTTACAGTAAAAGAGATGCAGAAATTCACGGGGTTGTGTAATTACGGCAGGACATGGATTCTGGACTATGCAGCATACACAAGTCTGCTCTTACAGGTTCTCGCCACCCCAGATTGCACAGAAGAGTTCTATATATTCTCACATTCAAACGACACAGTCATTACTGATGTGCTAACTCAGAAGAGCACAATGGGCCACACGCCATTGGCCTACTACAGCAGTACACTAGATGCAGGTATGCAAGGGAAGTTTGCATGTGAACAACTCTCACAGTAGCTGTCTTCACAATTGAGAAAAGCTCCATAATTGTAATCGGATGCTCAGTGACATTGTACATGGAACATTCAGTTTTTGTGATTTTGGAAAGATTGAAGTCTACCCTGACAACTCAGAGAGCATCAGCATACGATTATTATCTCAAGCCCAAATCTACATGTAGTGTGATGCAAAACCATAAATCCATCCACGTTCCTAACAGAAGTGTGCACAAATTAGGACTTGCAGCAACTCACGAAGGTGAAGAAGATGACATCCCCAAAGCAAAGGACAGTCCACTAGAGGAGGGGGGGAGGTACTCTTTGTTGATGGGTCAACACCAATTGACCAGGACACATGACAAAGACATACAGGTGCAGCAATAGTGCACTTCGAAGGGGGAAACTATGAAATGTTATTTATGAAGAGTTTACTCATGCATTATTCAGGACAAGTGGCGGAGCTTGTGGGCTCATTGAGATGCTACAAACACTTCAAGATGCCACATGACCATTTATTCAGACTCAGCATATGTCACTACAACAGTGGATGCCGGGTCGTCACGATGAAAAAGGAATGGGTTCCACAGAGCAGACGGTTCCCCGGTACAACACACTGCAATTATAGACACACTGATTTCTGCACTGTCACAACCTTCTGTGGTCGTGCTTGTTAAGCGCACCGCCCCCACTGGTAACATAATATCATTAGGAAACACTGCGGCAGACGCTGCGACCAAAATGAAGGCCTACCTTCCTGTCCCAGTAATTTCACAATACGTCATGACTACACCATTGCATAATACACAACCCATATCATGCATAACACTGCCCATCATGCAACTGATCGAAATACATGGAAAAGCACCAAATGAGGTAAAAGAACTATGGTCCAAGAGAGGGTGTAAACAGTCCCCCACAGACCTACTCTGGAGGTCTGTGGGGGCAGTTATGCCTCTAGAGCTCTTGGCAATGGCATCCAACCAGTTACACCACCCATCCAACAGCTCCAAACAGCATATTGCAGCATACATGCAGGAATATTGGTTCATACCAAACCTTCAGGAGCATCTCACGAACATGATTATACACTGCACCACCTGTCAAACTTTCACCCCTGGCATGCCGCTCCGGATAATATGAGGCATGCTGCAATGGGTTCGCAATACCTAATAGTAGTAGTGTGCCCTTTTTCACGATGGGTTGAAGTTGGACCATGCGTAGCTTAATTTTTAGTGTGCAAGGTTTTCCCTTAATGGGGAGTGTGCGATGTACTAAAGTCTGACAACGACACCTACTTCTTCAATGAACTCTTCAATGAACTCATGAACTCATCAAATAAATCACACCATTACTTGGCATTAAACACTGGATGTGCTCAATTTACCTCCCTGAAGCAAATTGTGTTGCTGAACGTATCAACAGCCTTCTTAAAAGCAGGCTCACTAAGCTCTGAACCACCTTAAAGAAAAACTGGGTGCATTGCTTGCCCCTGGGCGTGTACAGTTTCTGGACTCAGCCAAGTAAAGACTATCACCTTTCACCACACGGAAAAATAACTGGCAGATGCATGCACACACCCATCTGCCCAGTAAGGAGAGCATCAGACACCCATAGAGCTGGAGCAGTTCTGGGTGAAGAATTCAAACAGTACCTAACAAACTAGAGACATGCGATCAAATATGTCTTTCGACAGATTGCACCACCTCACCTAGATAATTCACAGGGCACTGCAGAGCAACCTACCACATGCACCACACCCACACCACCACTGCTGCCGGTGAGCTGATATATGTCAGGAGCATTGGAAATTAATAACGGTACCATTGCAACCTCCCTCCCCATTCCCATTGAGCCCTATGGGGCTCAAACGGGAATGGGGAAGAATTTTTACTGGCGCCCAGAAAAGGGCAATTACCGGCTCCGGCAAGGTCATAATGACCGTTCATTGCACTTTTCTGGGCGCTGGATACAAATCAATACTGGTGCCAGCCTCGTAATGAGGCCCATTGTATTTAAAAAAAATAGATATACTGTGAATTCAAGATGGTTATGTTGTTGCACCTGTGGGCTACACTTTACTGCTCTCCTATTTACTATAATGATGTTTATGTTATAAATGGATTGGGGTCATTCTTTTATCTGGGCAGGCCATCTAAAAGAGGAGGGGAGGGGAGACATGACAGGAAGTGCACTGCTGAACACAACCAGTAACAATACTGTAGATATGTATAATATTTCCCAAACAAGTAATAATAGTGCCAGTAAGCAAATACACCTGGCCAAATGAGTGTGTACATGAGCAAAATGTTAGACTTATTATTTCCCACAGTTAGAAACCTTTTTGTAGCACAAATATTAGCAATAGTAACAAGATTAGCAATAGTACACAAAGAGATATATACTGCGCCATGATAGAATGAAAAGGCAAGCATGTAGGCTGAAATATGATGCATAGCATGGCTTAGGCCTGGATGGTATTGAAGATATGAGACATCCCGAGCACTCTTATAGCTGGTATACAGACATGAGAGTGTTAGGAAGACAATCGATTAATGGTAGCTGTTATATATGCTCATTGATAACGCACACATCGGGGCACCCAAGGTTTTAGTTCCAGAGGAAGTTCCAATTATAGAGGCACAATGCCTTGTTCGTCCTGGGCTATGTAGAATGAAAGCCACCTACCAGGCACACAGCGTTTGATAGGTTGTAGATCCAGACACCCTGCAGTGCAAAAACAACCTGAAAAACCTCAACTGCTTACACCAACCATATTTAGTGATGACGGGTTAAAGCACGTAAAAAGCTAGTGGCAGGAAACAATGCTCAGCTGCCTAGCTGAAGGCCTGCCGGGATACAAAGAGGAAGCAGTGGCATCCGTGGGAAACACGTGCAGAAATACGGACAGAACATTTAAAAAACTGACATGGATTGAGGCGATGGAGAAGTTAGTGAAGGTGCACCGAGAAGATAGCTATGAATTATGCTTCCAAAGTGAAGGAACTGTCTTTGTCGGCTCCAAAAAATGATGCAACAGGATATTGTTGAATTCCAGACTTTAAAAGGGGCACAGCTGCAGTGTTGGACTACAATTGGGTTTATGGCCAACAAGCATGCATGTACCTCCCACACCTTCATGGAGGGGCTACTGTTTGCTGGCCACACTACACTCAGCATTACTAGCAGTCCCAGAAGAACACTTGAAAGGGGTGCCAATACCTGAGACAACACCAACAATTTCCCCAGCGTTCGAAGAACAGAACTCAATGCTGCCACCAGAATTTTGCATCCTACCTGGGAAGAGCCAATATGATAAACTGCGAAGAAAGAAGAGAGCATCAAACTATCGAAAGTTGCGCATCCAGAAGTGCCCGGAAGTGCTGTTGTGCCAGGAATGCTGCTCGACCCTTGTCCCAACTACAGCTTCTACCACTCATCCTGACTGCTGTATGCTCCAGCAGACACACCGTCTGTCCTCAGTGTGGCAAAACCCCATAAGGAACTTCAACATCCAGTAATTCTTTCTTTTGGGGACTCACGTTACACTTGGGATTTGCTTTTGGACTTGCTGGCTGGGTCTTTTCTCCTAATCACGCACCACACTGACTATGTTACATTGCTCTTTTTTCTCTTCTTCTCTCTTGCAGTCACTCTGTGCGTGCCAGGCCCAGCCACCCGCCTTCCAGCAACACCTCTTAGGGCGCGGTGCACGCACAATCGCGCGTGCATTGGGAAGTGCCTAGAAGTGTTGTGCTGTTGTGCTGTTTGGCTGTGCGGTGGAGCGGCCGGTACTTCTAACATATACAAAATAACCTATTAATTAAATACCATGATGCTTGAATGAAATATTGATTAGCGTTCTTGTGGCTCATTGTTGTAAATATCTGAGGTTGCAACAACTCTAAAATGGTGGGTGGTCTCCGTAGTGGTAAATATATAGGGAAACAATCTGTCCCTTTGCAACTTCCATTCCGATTCAATTCCATGAATCATTTTCTGCAAGCAAAACTATTCCTTCGATGTATTTGGATGTTTATGAGCGCCTGATGGACTTTCACACAGCCTCTTATAGCATGCAATCAATGGCGGGTGAACCCAAAGCTGATGGCGATCCTCCTTCGCCCTCGTGTTACCCGCAGCTATAACAAACTCCTTGCGCTACTGGTTTCCAACCAAGTTCTTTTACTAGACTTGATGCAAGATTCCACCCACCGTCCACACTCCCGTCATCTTATTCAAGCTCTATGACAAAACCCTGTGTTGATTCTGAATATTCTGAATGTTTTGATAATCATATATTTGATGTTTCAATTCTTGCCACAGCGTTAGGAGCTGAATGGGTCAAACGCATCAGGGTTTCGATTGGGTCATCTTCTCCAGATTCCGTTCTGCCATTGGAGGTTGAAGAGATTTGTTTGGACAATCCACCGGATCCACTAAATGAGGTTCAGCATAATTGGCTTCCTAATGCCATAGATTAACAAAGTAATCATCCTTCCACTAGTTCACCGACTTCTCTCGTGAAGTGTACCAATGCAAATCCTCCCCATATACCGTATCATAACTATGTGACATCTTTTTAGCAATCAAAAGCCAATAAATCACAGTGTGATATCCATCCACAAAATCTTTCTGATGTTCAGGCACCCTAACATCTCAGTGATTCCATAGCCTTCCAGATGCCACTTTTCCAGTTATATCCAGGATACTGAACTTATTAGACAAAGGTCATGAGCTCACACACCTTGAATTACGTGACATAAAGAAAGACATGTCGGATATCATTTGTAGATTGCACAAAGTTGAGGTATTTATGCTTGCTTATCAACCTATCCATGCACAGAATTTGGGTGGACTAGACAAAATGCTTGACATCTTTAATGTTACAATGCAAATACCAACGTCGACAAAAACTACGCAGACATCTAGCTCTTACACTTCCATTTTTCCTACTGGTCAATCTTATGCGGACGTCATTAAAGACATTCCCTTAAAAACTGACCCTATTAGTATCCATTTCAATCCTAATAGAAATGTAAAAACTAATTCTGCAAAATTAGATGATGTATTTCGCTACTTACATTCAAACAAGAACCCTCATAATGAAGGGCTACACCTTCTTACTACTACACATGTACCATCAACTCATGCTTCTGAAAATACAGAAGATCATCCTAACAGTCCATCACCACTTATAGCTGCCATTGAAATGACGCAACATGTAGTACAAGAAGTTCTACCGATTGAAAATGTATCCATCAGTCAGAAGATGATTCAAGATGCATTTCAACCCTTCTCTCGCGAAATGAAACAAGCCCATGCTAGAATGTTAAAACGCAACTTAAATACAAACAAAAAACAAGCGAATCTAATTAAAAAACAAAAAACAAAAAAATCTCAAGATAGATGGCCATAATTCCAACGTTAAACACCTTTGCAATATATCCAAAGATGACGATATATTATAAATTGAAATCACTTATCATCTGTAGCAAAATTTTTGTTAAAACTATGCCCTGTTCTTCTAAAGATGCCATAAACCTAAAACCTGCAGCATCCGTATTACCCATGAATGCTGCAGATGAGTCATCCAATCTACAATCATCACATAATGCTCTTAAGTTCTGTGACACTCCTTCATTGGATAGTAAAAAACTCATATACCCCTCATACTTGGATCACATGACAAGCAATGCAATCTCGGTACATTTTTTCCAGTGATTCAACACAAGCAGATCAGATTGAATAAATCTCCTTCTAAATTAAGCTCTGTCACATCACTGGAACTTAATGAGTCTTGCAGTCCAGGCAATCATAAATCTGAAATACAGGTGAAATCATAAATGGCGTCAAAGTCTGAGCTCAAACAGAGTGTTACACCAAACAAAGAATCTAACCTGCCTATACCCATTCATGTCAATCGTGGTCAGACCACTAATAATGCAACACATTCTTCCAACACATCTCCTCAGGATCACATCGAACCTCCAAGTCCTGCTGCATTCGATAGCAAAACTATTGAGGATGTTTTAACTGAGATTACTCCAAACATTATCAGAAGGTCCAGTAATCCAGACATCAATGGAAAGCAGAGATTAAATTTCTCCTTTATTTTAAACCACTTCAAGCTAAGTCCTTCTCTCAGGACGCTTGAGTCACAGGACATAGATTGGTTAACCCTCGCAAACCACATTCATGTTCACATGAGTTGGGGTCTCCATTCCCGCATCATAACTAAAATCTTGTGGGGCCACAGATCTGATTTTGCATTGTGGGGACGTCAATTGCATCTATTTGAATCTTTGCAATCGGCCAATTACTTTGTCAAAGCAGCATTAATAATTGCAGAACCACAAAGTGATAATGGAAATAACGGTGTGCAGTCATAATGTCGAAAAAATTATATCGAATTGCAAAAATGTCTAAACAATAATGTTGAAAAAAAAAATGTTGATTTTTTTGTTTTTTTATTCACATGTTATTTTTGGGTTCCGGGGGTAAAAAAAAAAGTGGTAAAACAAAAACAAACAAAAAAATTCGACATTTTTTTTTCGACTTTTTCTTTTAGACATTATGACTTTCGATATTATTTCATTCGACTGTATGACTATAAACCGGAAAAAAACACTTTAATGCAGACATGTTAACTCAACTTTCCACATTAGCGGTCTCACTTAAAATTCTTCTATGGCTTGCTCCTCTTTTGATGAGTATTTTGGAATTACCAAAACTGTCTAATCAACTATACCCCGCTTCCTCTTAAGATAGTCTCCTGGAATTGTTGAGGCTCCACTAACTTATTTCGTTGGATTCTTTCACTCTCGCTCAATCTTAAACCGGCCCTCTTGATTTGTCAAGAAACTATGAACTTAACTTTGTTCTCTATAGATGGGTACACTACATATACAGTGCCAGCTATTAAGAGTATGGTTAGCAGACCAGAAGGTGGTTTAGCTATATTTGTTAATGACCAATACAATGCATGCTTGCGACTGTTACCAACTAACCATGACATTTTAGCCATTCAATTCTCCCCGATAGACAACCAGGATATGACATTTGTTATCATCTGTATTTATTTCAATCCAGCTCTGCACTTGTTAGACTATTTTTTTAGGAGTCTGGACATGGTATTAGAGGAAGCCTTTTTCTGTAATCCTAACTATTACATTATCATTGGAGGGGATTTTAACTCTTTTTGCTCCTCCCGTTCAAAGATTTTAGTGGCATCTTCCAATCGAAACTGTTCTTCACAGTCACATCAGAGAGCATCTCAATGGGCTGAATATCTCAATCAATGGGACTGAAATGTTGTCGACTACGAGGTGGGACAGCACACTGGCACTTGGCAGAGAGGCGTGTCCTCATCTATTTTTTTGTATCATCCAATTTGTTTCCCTTAGTTGACTCTGTGGACATATCGAATGGTCACCTGTCCGATATCAATGAAAGTTCAACTCACCATACAATCCTTTATTACGGATTCTTCTCTCACCTTGGTACAATCTCATAGGCCTTGTTTGTCTGTGAGATGGAATCCAAGGCTATGTCCAAGGCTGTTGGTAATCCAAGCTTACCAACAGGGTAAATTTAGATGGCTGAAAATATCGAAAGCTTCAATGTTCTTTAAATAATCTGGAGAGCATGGAGAACTGGAACACAAATGTCATACAATTCCACCTGAATCAAATTGATCTTCGTATTACTCTAAATGAAGATTGCCATAATAACTCTTACAACTTGGAAATAGCATATTTAAAGTGTACAAAAAAAATGAACTGAAAGCAGTCAGTAGAGGACATGCATTGTCCAACAAGAGCGCAGTTCTGCAACATCACATTAGGCAAAAATACAGAAACAAAATAAAATACTTAAAACATCAATTACATCGAACAGAAAATCAGATACCAAAATATATCTGGACTCGTCTCAGAAGAGTGTCTAAATCTATGAGTACAGACTTGGCGTTGTCTATTGTGGTAGAAAGTTGGCAGCTGTACATATCCGAAAAGTTTCAATTACCAGCAAACTTTGGACCATGTTGAATTGTCTCTACCAATCCCGCACCTGCCAAATTCTCTTTCTCCTTTGATGATATTGTTGCAGCTATTGATTGCTTAAAGTTTTCAAAAGCAGCCGGCCCGGACAGATCCCACCTTGTATTTTGAAGTTGGATCCACTCTTTTGGGAATCCATATTGCACAGCAAATATCATATATTAATCCATGCGAATGAAATACCCACTTCATGGTGTAATGCAATCGTTATTCTGATTTACAAAAAGGGCGATCCGCATAACCTGGGTAACTATGGTGCCTTTGCCCTAATGGATGCGGCCACTAAGGTTTTCATAATTTTAATTATACAACAACTGGAAAGTGTATTGCTGACCATGACATCTACTCTAGATTCCAGGTGGGTTTCCGTAAGGGCTTGGGTACCTGCGATTGGGTATCTCCCTAAATGCTGCAATAATTGCTCATCTGCTAGTGAACTCCAAATTGTCCAACGCTGGCCCAATATATATATGGCCTCGTTGGACCTAACTTCAGCCTTTGACTGTGTTCTAAGGGACGTTTTATGGCAATAAATGACTGCAATGGGCTTCTCTTTGATTCTAGTACACTGCATTGCTATGTTAGACAGAAAAAACCTATTTCAGATTCGTACTACTCAATAAGGGAGCTCAACGCCTCCAATTACAGCAGCTATTGGAGTTAAACAAGGGTGCAATCTCGCCTCCACCCTTTTCAACCTCTATTTATGCAACCTGGATGAAGTTTGGAACTCTTATATGTCCTATCCAGCTAGACTTGCCTCTCTTCAACTACAATGGTTAGCATACGTGGATGATGTCATAATTTTTGACAGGACTCCATTTGGGCTCCAACTCAAACTGAATGCATTTTCCGCGTAAGCAGCTAATTTGAATCTTCACGCCAACTCATCCAAGTTGCAAATAATTATCTTTACAAATAGACAAAAGTAGACATTTTGTCGATGGTGTCTTTCAGACTCCCCTATTCACCCAGCTTACTCCTTATGATACTTGGGGTACACTCTCACTGCTGAATCTTCCATACTTTTCTGGACCAATAAACTAGAACACATTAAACACTAGTCTAAAGTTATCTCAGTTCATGTTCATGAGTATTGTCGCTTTTGCTTATGACAGAATCAACCAGAGACACTTAAACACATCGTGGTATTCTGTGATTACTTTAAACAGACTAGAGCATTGTTACTGGGTCCCTTGTATACTGAACACAATTTGTTGTTTAGACACATGTTTTGGGAGCGATGTATGTGGGGTGCTAGTCTTGCCTTGGTCTTAGCTTTGACTAGATTTCTGTTCAAAATTGAAGAATCTTTTAACACTTATAACGCAACCTCTACAGATTTGATATGTCAGATATAACAGCATTGATATATATATCTTTGTGACTGTGCCTTATCACTGTAACAAAGCAAGTGTTTCCTCTTACATAAGTCCTAATAACTACAATGATACTAGGCATAAGCTTGGATGTTATTTAAATGTTTGGCTTTTAGATGTAATATTTGTCCTGTGTGTTTTTATTTAGTTTATGGTTAATAATGCTTCATATGTTCTGTTTCCCTTATATATATATAATATATGTAAACCTCAACTTGTTTTTCCTGCTGTAATCAACTGAAAACAACAAACAACAAAAACATTTTTTTTTTTTAAATTACTCAACCGCACTGCTGGGGGAAATACCTGAAGAATACTGTTCAGCTATGCGGAAAAATGTTTCAACCCACTATTGCTACCTGGCGTAAAGGCAGTAGTTAATACTAAATGGTTGCAGATAGTACACTGGGAACTGATCCAGTTGGCAAACAACACTAAGCATGGGTTCAATGTTATAAAAGTCGAGCTGCGTGCCCTAAGGCTGATGACGATGCAGAACTGCTATGTCCTGGATATGCTGAAGGCAATGGAAGCAGACGTGTGCCAAAAAATTGTGGATTCATGTTGCATATTCGTACCTCCCGAAGATGCAGAAAATGGATCGCTGTCTCACATAATAGCGGCAGCACATGGTCTGGGAGTGCACATGAAAAAAGAAGCTGTATCCAAGTAGAAGATTTGTTTGACATGACCTTTGATTGGGCCCCATCCTGGCTAGGAGCTCTCGTGAAGATGCTGTTACCTGGCATGGTGTTCATCCTGGTTCTTTTCTGCATGTGCCAAATGGTACTCCAATGTTGTGCCAAAGCAGTGCATAATAGCGCAATGATGATGGTTTCAATTGGCGTTTCAAAAGTACCTCATTATGCAAATGAGACAGAAATACAAACCGACCATGCCAGCCCCCAAATGCTTCGTGTCTACTATGTCTACTATGAAGATGAAGTAGATTGCTTATATCACACCATCATTGTCCCACCCCCAGATGTTTGAGTAGATTCTACCCAGATGTTTGGGTAGATTTAGCTGGGGAGGGGGGATGTATCTACATGATACGCACTCCCGAAGTGTGCATGAGTGGGAGAAAGCCTGGCAAATGTATGCAGGTCATGGATGCCAATGAAGCAAACACCACCATATTAGCCTGCAGTCAGATGAGAAAATTAATGCAAGTATGCAGAAGAATTAGTTACTGTAGAAGTAACAAAAGGGGGAATGTTGGGATGGAAATTAACTTCTTCCATCCCCCTAAGCACTTTAGTGAGAGTCGAATCCTATACAAATGTTTGCAATGTACCAGGGCGGAAGGGGGTCATGCTCAGACAAGCTGCACAAACACAATATTACACATGCATTGAATTAGTGTGGACATATACAGAAGCACCATTTTTGTAGTTATGATAGGAACATTTGGCCCTTCATGGCTGCGTGATAAACACAGGTCCAATGAGGAGACCTGAACAGGCCCAACCACTGACGGCAGAAAGGCCTGTGCTTCTAACTCACATAGACATTTCCCTTTGTTCCATAACTGTTGTGAATACGTGTTACCCCATGAAAGAATGCACCCTGCAAGGACCCGGGACAGCACCAGGTGCCTCACCATGCACATTCATCACAGTCACGCCAAAGGCAGACCTCCAGCTCTCTGCGTATTCTCTGGAGCCTGCCACACCACACAGGCATCCCCATCGCCACTCATAATCTTGAATCATCCAGCATATAGCCCACATGCCTACCCATACGCAGTACGCTAGGTATTGGGACATGGGCAATGCTGCCAAGTCACATCTGCCGACATAGCAACTCACAGGAACACAGCACCGTTATTACCCAGTGGGCTGCCCTCAACCAGCCTCGGTCAGTGTTTTGGCATATATCTACACAACCACTCACCAATAAACACCTCCTCCAACAGGTGTTGCATACTCGCACCCGGTATCACACTCAGGTATCTACTCCCTCGTTATCAGTTTCTACCCGCTCCCAAGGCTGCTCCAGCATCCGTCAACTCTGTGGACTCCCACTTCGCAATTTATTGAGGCCTTCCCCCGATCCAGCACAGGAAAAGCTGCACAGCATTCTAATTACTTGGTGAGCTTATCTCTCCCTGCACACATTTTTTAAAACCATATGATTGCTTCCATCATGGGGCCACTACAACCCTGCAACACACCTAACCCACACCCTCCTCTCTCCCTCCTTCCTTCCCTCTTTTCTCACCCATGCAAACGTCAATGTAATTGCCTTTCATTGTAATTGTATGAATAACTATGTTTTTTATCATGCACTGTCACCGTACAATTGACTTATCATGCATTATACACAATTACTTGAAATGTATGCACACCCACCAATTGTCAACCATGATCAATCTGTTTTGGTATCACCAAATAATCCCCATTGGGCAACAGATTACATTTGGTTGTTTCATTTAATACTATTTGCCTATACATGTCAATGTTTAGTCTTGGAAATGATCCCTTAGTGTCAAAACACATGTTGGATATACAGTTAAACACGTATTGCACACCACAACCATTGACTACCGACTCATTACTATGAGAGAATATACTTTCATCCTCAATAAACAAGTAAAACTTGTCATGTATCGTCAGCAGCTTATTATCTGTGTAAGCTACTGAATCATTTCCTCTGCTGTCCTTCTATATATGGGCAACTGATCAATTGACTGTGTGTCACAGATGCTTCAAGAATTACTTCCAGTCTCAGAGCCAGTTCAAGGTTTTTTATTTAAATGTTTGTAGGGTCTAAAGCCATCCCTCACACTCTTGTCTAGTGTTGAACCTACAGTCTAATCCAGGCATCCCTGATTATGGATAAGTAGAGAGGATTGACCTCTACTTACTAATACAGTCTTCTTCTAGCTGTGAGGACCTTATGAAGTTTTATCTTACTAGACAACCTGAAGGACTTCCAAACACTCCCTACACTATTGAAGTGGGAGAATGGGAGAAAAAGCTCCCCCCAATCTCCTCGCGACCATGGCACAGAGGATCGCGGCCCAGACACCCACCACAAGATGAATTTGTCTATTTACCAGACAATCAAATACCCTGGTTCAAGAACATACGGATATGCCCACCAGCCTGCCCTACTCAAGCCGACACCTGCGGCATGGATGAACTCGACTAAGACCTCAACAACAAGCACCCACATCGTTAGAGATGCAATGACGACCTAGCCAACTGCCAAGAACACACGTGCCACCATGCCCACTGGACACTCACGCACCAACCCACACAAAGAATATATTCAGTGCTATGACGTAGGTGACGGATACACCCACTGACGCGCATCTTTATTATTTTTCACATAGGTTTTCCGTAATGCAGAAACGCAAGACGCATAAAGCACTCGCATATATGCTTGCTGACGTTTCTCCCACCCCTTGCATCGTGATGAGAATATAACGAAGACGTAATACTGCCTATGAAGCCATGTCGCACCGCAACACAGGTGCCGTGCATTACACATCCCCACCTATGAACCAGGCCCAAGTAGGCCGCAAGCAAGAGCCGCCATGAACACTGAATGAGCGAGAGCTCACAGCCAAGGGGGCGGTGTTGCAACTCGTATGCTACCAGCCGGCTCCAAGGTCGCACCTGTAAGCAAAGCCAATCACACAGAAGCAAAATACAACTTGCAGAATTCTCCCCCAGCCACGGTCTCTCCACACGTGACCAAGCCAACCTGACAGGGTGCCAGACCCACGAGGGAGAAGTCGCCTGGGTCCCACGTCTGGGACACAGGTTGCAACAATGAAATGACCCGATGGACACCTACAGCGATGGGAATGGTCTGCTCTCAAGCCTATGAGCAAAACCGCACATTGTCTGCATGAACACATAGTTACATATTGTTGCTAGTGACAGGCACACCGCGGGCTGGGACAACGATGGTCCCAGACTGGGGGGCTCGCGGGTGGACCAATCAGAACATGGGGGCACTCAGCACTGAACTGACGCCACTAACATTAGCCAATCATTAGGGGTCTTCGTGTAAACATTTTCAAGTATCTAATAGAAGGGACAACCCAAGTATGCCACCTGACTCATCCTCAACCACTAATACTGTTCTCTATATGTATGCTATACTAACCCTACCACTAGAGGAACCAATCCGGAGTGGCGATAGGTTTTTCGCTAACTTTCCCAGGTGACGCAAGTAGCGCGTCATACTGAGGCAAAAAGGGCCTGCGAGCCCTACGAATTTTGAGAGTCTGGATGGACGCATACGATCCTAGACCCATCCCTGCCGTTGTTTTAATAAACAGCAGAACCACCTTGCTTCTTGTGTGTGTCTCATACTCATTTTTGGGAACACAGGAGGAGTTGGGGCCTCCCAGCCCGGAGGTCCGCGTACGGCACAGCCGACCCCGGGAGAATCACCCCGACAAGTTGGAGGCACTGCTGAGATCTGTTTACGATCTACCTTTTTATTTTTCCAAGGCCTCTCACTGCGAGGAGGCCCGGTGGCGCGGTCCCCTCTGCCGCTGCCCCCTTTTTGAGGACTACAGGACCATCGCGGAACTACAAGAAGACCGGACAGCGCAATCCGGATATTGGCCCTCGGGAGCCGGTTGAGAAGTATCCCGTGGTTGGCGAGTGTCCAGACGTGGTGCAGACGAGGGGAGGTGGCGAGCCGCTTGGAGGGGTGCACGCAGTCGAGCGCCCCCGCATCAAGAGAACTTGGTGAGTATGTCGCACCCAACAAGCAATGTGAGATTGGGAGGGAGGGGGCAGGAGTAAAATAAGGGCGGTGGGAGGTGTTGCTAAGGTGTGCAGCGAAGATTTGATCAATTAGTGTCAACGGTAAAGTGAATGGTAGCAGGACAGGCGCGAGAGCCGTCCACTACCACGTCACGGAAAAAGGTGGGCGGAGCAAGGAAACATCACGTGCGGTTGCTTGTAGACACTGATTGGCTGGGGTCGTGGCCACCTGTAAGGGGGGTGTGTGTGTGGCTTCCTACGAATTGGCGGTTATTGATCAATGAGTAGATGAGGATCCCTATTGATCGAGCAGTGAAACTCGATAGATAGATGACGTTTTCCTGTAGGTGGTACCTAACTGGTTACCTAGTACGGAAGATAATTGGCTGGTTAAGCCCTCCCGTTGAGGGGCGTATCACACGAGAGGCGCCGCAGCGTGCGCAGCTCGATTATATTTTTTGGTTACCTTGTTCCAGGCGTAACAAGAGGACAGCTGTGGGGTTAACGGGGACAAACAGAAAAAATTATTGTGAGCTTTCTGAAGTGTAAAACATCTTACCAGTAGTTTTGGAAGAGGTCGGTGACGTCACCCGTAGGGCTTTCATAGGATACATTGGCCACACAGCATTGTTGAGGGGTGGTGGGGAAGTGAATAGTGGACAGGGGGTGCGCACGGAGGTTGTCGGCCACCCCAAATACGGACAGGTGGAGAGGGGGAAGTGACCGTGCACAGAGAACACCGGTCACGCCAAGCGAGGTAGGAGGAGGAGGGGAGGAGAAAAAGAGAAAAAAAAACAAAAAAACAAAGAGGTGGGACGGCTGTATAAGCACGTCACACATGGTACGCAGCCGCAGGGGGCTTCGTGCGCCGTGGCCGCAGTGGGCCGTAACGGTATTAAGGAAGAAAAACAAATACAGGGTATTTGCACTTGTTATATTTGACTGTTTTTCCTTTTTAGTGGACGGTCGCAAGACCCCAAACTACGGGGCCAGGCAACATATCTGCAATTGTCATATTTTACTGGTTTTCTTTCAGCGGACGGTCGCAAGTCCCCAAACTACAGGGCCAGGTAACGACAACTATACTGAAGGGAGCTAGCCACACAGTGTTACCATGTCATACGGGTCAGGATCGGGAGGGTGGGGGAATACCCTCACTACCCTGCTGCAGCATATGTGCAAAACAATATCGCCCCATAGGGAAAAACTGATCAAATACAGTATAGAATGGACACAAGGAACAGACAACAAAATGACGACACCCTGGCCGCCTAACGGCAGTTTCGACCCGTACGTCCAACACTCACTACTGACACATATACATAACACATACAAGGGGAAGAAGTTGGCGCATCACGTGGAGAGGCTTAACTTATGGAGGATGTTCCAGGGGTCCCGACCAGGACCAACCGGGATGTTCACTGTGGAGGAAACAAAGGACGGGAAGAAGATTAAGGAGGAAGAGGTAAATGGGGAAAAGGAGGTTGACAGCGCACAGTGTGCGGGAAGAGACAGAGGGGGGAAGAAAAGATTCGTATCGCAAATGAAATAGAAATAAAAAAGGAAAGGACAGACAACATGCCTTTAGCGAAAGTAGTGAAAAAGGAGGAAGGGGGGTTATATCCCGTGATGGAACTACGAGAAGCGGTAAGGCAACAACTAACGGCGGCTGAGGGGTATTCGAACCCAGCGTAAAGCCCACCACCATATACAGCTACAGGTGGTACACAGGGGGGGAGGTGACAAGTACGGTAGGCCCAACTTATACGAAGATGCACGCAAGGGAAGGGAAGAATAGTGAAGAACCAATCCCAACCATAGGACACGACGAGTGGGTAGCTGCGCAGGTGCTGTTAAAATTGCGAGGGACACTAACAGGAGAAGAAAACAGGAGAAGAAAAGGAGGTAGTACGGAAAATGAACGAGGACGATGAGGGTAGCAGTGAAATAAGAGGGGAGGAAGGTAAAGGGAAAGAAGGGAAGCTGTTACGAGCAGAGGAGGAGATGTTGGAGGAACGATTTACAGAATTAAGGAATGAGCAAAACGCCCTGATCAAACAGCTTGAGAAAGAGGAACGAGAGAGAAGGAGGGAAAGGAAGGAAAGTAGAGTTAGAAAAAATGAGGGAACGAACTGAAGTACGGAAGAGGGAAGCTGAAAGGATGAAGGCGAAAGCAGAAAGGGTATCTCGAGCAGCACAGCGTGACAGGAAAAGAGAGGAGGAAGAGAAAGAAAAGGAAATGGGAATATGGAAGAAGAAAATACTATCAGAAACCACCAAGAAATACGAGGAAGGCAAAGTAATAGAAAGCATATTCGAAAGGGAGAGAGAGAGATGGGAAAGGAGGAGAGAGGAAGAAAGGATATTAGAGAAGGTGAGTAGTGAGGTGATGGAGGAATTAAAAAAGAAAAGAGAGGAAATAGGTAGTGAAATAGTAGAGAAGAGGGAAGGGGAAAGAAGAGATAGGAAAGGGGAGAGTGGGGTAAGGAAATATGTACGCAGGGATGTAGAAGTCGCCACAACATCAGCACAAAGGGAAGCAATTGGTAAAGAAGAAGTGGAAGGAACGGATTTAATAGACTTAAAAACAGTGACGACTAGGGGGAAAAAGACAGATTGGGGGTTGTCGCTCCTGGGTGACTTTTGCAGCAAAGAAGAAGAAGGAATGGGGGGGAAGGAAGAAGCGGCGATAGGGAAAGCTTAGACAAATTGTACATCACCCGCACCAACAGGGAATCACCATGGGCATGCAGAAGGAAGGAAGAACTGGGGGGAAGTGAGGAGAAAGAACGAGAGGTGGCGGGAAGACAAACACGTGCAGCTACACCCACATCATCCCGTCCAACATGTCCGCCCACACCCGCTCCTGAACACACCCCCTACGCCGGCGGCTTAGAGATCTTCCCGGACGTAGGCAGGAAGAACAGATACACACACCCACATCAAATAAAGAAAATAATAAGAGAAGGGGAAGAGACGAAGGGGAAGCTGAAACGAGCGGCGGTAATATGGACATGACAAATGATCTAGACGACACAGAAGAAGAGGAGGGGTATGCGGACTCCACACCGCGACAACTGGGGGGACAGATGGGACACAATCTAATGCCACTATTGGAGAGGGGGGGTTAGACCACAATACGTCCCTTGGAAGCATGCCGATAAGGAAAATATAAAGTGTAGGCTCCCATCACTAAGTGGAGGAGCGGGAAAATGGATATACGAGATGGAAAAACACACTGCAGGACAGAAACTAGCAGTAGGAGACGTGAAGGGCCTATTAATATCAATATTAGGGGATGCGGCAGATGACATCTGGAAGAGGGCGGGTTTCCCCGGGGTCACAATAACGAACACATCACATGACGGGGCGCCATTTGCGAATTGCAGGCATGCATTATGGCAAGCTCTGAGGGTACAATAAGCAGACACCTCAGACATAGGAGAAATTACGTCACGCAAGATGCGTGAGAACGAAGATCCTGTTGATTATATCCAGGAGAATCAGGTGAAGTGGCGTATGGAAACTAGAGAGCAATGGGACAAGACACCGGCAATATTTTACCACATACTAATACAAGGGCTCCCGGAGGCAGTACAAAAACAATTGAAGAAAGTAGTGGGGATGGAAGCCAAGGCTTGGTCTGAAATACAACTGATAATCGTACACCATTGTAGGACGTGGCAAGAAAAGATGAAACAAAAGGAAGAAGATAGAAAAGCGGAAGAGGCTAAATTAGTGCAGAAATAACTGACTAAATACACCATGGAAGGTGCACTAATAACTACACCAACAACAATGACACCAAACCCCACGCAAGTAGTGGCCGCACAGGATCCCTCGCAACTACAAATACCACCTCTACCACAATCACCACGACTTATAACACAACAGCTGCCACCACCCCCACCATACACGGCTAACATGGGAGGAGGGTACATGGCACCAGGAAATGGATATTATAATAACATCAGGGGAAGGGGAGGAATGATGAGGGGGAGGGGATATGGCCCACCTGCACAACAGCAAGGGGGAGGATTCTGAAGCTTCTACCCCACTGGGCAACCAGTGTACCAAGATAATGCAGGAATTTTCCCATGGCAGACCAGGGAACCACCTGTATGTTGGGTTTGTGGGATGTTAGGACACATGTCACGTACGTGTAGAATGAGACCCTCCACACCAGCATGGGGGGGAACAAGGACAACAAGGGCCTATAAGGGAGCAGCAGGGTTACCAACAACTACAGGCGCTACCACAGAGCAGCACACAGCAACAATTAGCAACAAAACAGCAGCCGCAGACATGTTCACTACCGCAACAACAGGTAGCAATAACACAACAACACCAAGTGCAGCCAGTGCAGCAGCCCACTCAAATACAGGACCATAAGGTAACCTCCACCGATACACAGCTACAACAAACACAATTGGGAAGGGTGACTGTCCTGGGACACAACCCTTACACAGGAAGTGGTCAGTCATTATACCAACAATAGGACAGCCCACAGACGTCCTTGGTGTGTCCCATCCTGTCGATAACACCTAATAGTGCAGAGGAACCACGCATCGAGGTAACGATAGGTGTCAAAAAATTATCATTCCTTGTTGACACTGGGGCAACCCGGTCTTGCATAAGGGAGGGTAGATTTAAAATGTCAGGTGAGGCCATGAACACCCAAGGATTCTCTGGGGATAGGGGGTTGGTTCTCTTTACTGATAACATCTCCTTATCTATTGGAGATTATGACATGTCTGTCCCGCTCCTGTATTCAAGGGAGTCACCAGTGAACATACTTGGGAGGGACATAATGAGCAGGCTAAATATGACAATCTCCTTCACGGAGGATGGCATAATTTGCTCCACTCCAGGAATAAACATGCTTACTGCACGACAAATACTGCAAGCGTACTGTGGCCAGACAGTATATCGGGCTGAGCCAGTGGATGGCGAACTGTTCCAGTACGGAACAGACATGGCATTCGCCTGGATGCCAGGAATAGAAGGAAAGATCTGGAGGAGGCCAGCAGCATATTTGTTCAGACCTGAGACACCAGCCAATGAACCAGAAGGGAAGGTGATTTCGGTGAGCATCGAGAATATTATAGCAACTGCTGATTATATCGCAGTACATGCCCAAGACTGGGAAGGGAGAGCATAGAGGGCAGTGATAGCCCTGGCTGAGGGGTGCTTGCTCACCCAGGTGTCCGATGAAGAGCTCTTTTCAGAAAACAAGGAAGAAGGTGAGATGGTATTTATGATGAGTGTAGATATATGGCTAAGAGTGACATATAAGCAAGTGGCAGAGAAAATGGCCATGGCACTTGAAGCACCCGCATCTACCCCAGTTCCCTTCTACGAGGAAGATATGGCAAAAGTTCCAACATCACTGTGGATAACCAGTCCCTATGACGTGGGCTGCATAAAGAGTATCGGGGGAGTAAGAATAAAGCTGAAAAAGGGTGCAATACTACCTAGAGTGAAACAATACCCACTATCAAAAGAGGCAGATGAGGGCATATACGAAACCATAACGGCTCTAATAAATAATGGCATATTGGTACCATCAGAATCACCTTGTAACATGGCCGTGTACCCAGTGCGCAAAGCTAAAGGAGGGTCTTGGCGTTTTATCCAGGACCTCAGACCTTGAACAACATTGTAGAAGCAAAATACCCCATAGCAGCAAACCCGGCCACAATATTATGTGGAATTCCGGCAGAGGCCTCACGGTTCACAGTGATTGACCTCAAAAATGCCTTTTTCTCAATACCACTGCACCCAGATTCACAAGACTTGACAAGCTTCACATACAGAAACACAAAATGGAAACACACCAGGTTACCACAAGGGTACTGCAAGTCACCCTCAATTTTTAACAGAGTAATACAGATGGACTTGGGAAACATTGAATTGGAAAGTACTGTTCTGCAATATGTTGACGATATAATAATTTGCAGCACAAGTGAGAAAAGGTGCAGGGAGGACTCATTGAAAATGCTGACAGTGTTGGCTGAAAAGGGTTACAAGGTAGACAAAGAAAAGTTACAGTACTGTCAGGAACAGGTACTATACATTGGTCAACTAATATCCCAACACGGAAGAAAGATTGCACCACAAAGAGCACAAGCTATATCCAACACGCCACTACCACAAACGGTGAGGGAGCTGCAGCAGTTCCTGGGATTATGCACCTACTGTAGCGCATGGGTTTTTGACTACAGCTCATTCATAGGACCCCTACTTGAAGCATTGAGAGAAGCACACAAAGGGGACAAAACATTGGGGTGGACAAGGGAAATGAAGGAGGCATTTGACGAGTTGAAGCACGCCATATCCACTGCTCCGGTACTAGCCACCCCAGATTATGAACGCATTGCGACTCAGCAGTAATGAAAGCAGTATTGACTCAGAAAACCAGCATGGGACACAAGCCAATAGCATTCTACAGCGGTCACTTGGACCCTGTTATGTTAGGACATTTCCCTTGCGAACAGAGTCTCGCCGCAGCTGCATTTGCGGTAGAGAAATCATCATCGATTACAATGGGGTGCCCAACGACACTATTTGTGGAGCATGCGCTGTTTGCAATATTGAATAAGCCTAAGTCCACACTAACCACGCAGAGGGCGTCAGGTTATGAGATCATCTTGTCTAGACCTGAACTGTCAATTGTTAGATGCAGTACAGTTAACCTGGCCAGATTTATAGCAGAAGTTATTGAGGAAGGTGATTATGCTCACAATTGTACACAGACTATCGAAACGTACTCATGCACTAGAAAAGTTGAAGAGGATGCACTCAAGGGTGGAGAGATTTTGTACATTGATGGGTCATCAACAATAGACCAAAGTGATGGGATAAGGAGAACTGGGGCAGCAGTTGTAAAAATGACAGAAGATTTGATGTATGTCCCAGTGAAATGTGTGCAGTTACCACAGCATTATTCGGCTCAAGGAGCGGAATTGGTTGCACTGATCTTGGGGTTGAAGGAAAGCGTTGACAAAAGAGTTACTATATATTCTGATAGCGCATATGTCACGTCAACTGTCCATTCGGGGTTGATAAAATGGCAGAGAAGGGGGTTTAGTAGAACTGATGGCACCCCAGTGCCACATGCTCTCTTGTTAGCAGAATTAATTGAAGTCATCAATGATCCCCAAGAGATAGCTTTGGTTAAATGCCCGGCACACACTAATGGAGACAACCATATCTCGAAAGGGAATGAAACAGCAGACGCACATGCCAAACATGCGGCATACTTTGGTGAAATATGGAACCCCCCAGAGTGAGAGAGAGGAAGAGGGAGGGGGATGGCAAAACAGATGTTGATGAAAGAAGGGTACACCCATCTCCCCGCCACACAGATAATGGAATTATAGGCAGCTGCACCAATGGCAGAAAAGGATCTATGGGTAAAAAGAGGACGTACGGTGTCCCCAACTGACGCATTGTGGCGTCAAAATAACACTGGAAAGGTGGTCATGCCATTGGCACTGCTGAACACCGCCCTGGCCTAGCTACATCACCCAGCTCATACAGGAAAGGAATTGATTGCATTGCGAATTAGGGAAGACCGTTCTGCCCCGAGTTAAATTCTCATGTAACAAATTTCATCAGAAATTGCCTCACATGCCAACAGTTTACGGCCGGTCACACGCTGCAAGTGATAAAAGGTACTATACCCCGGCCAGAGGGACCCTTCCTGCACATTCATATTGACTACATTGATATGATCAATGCATGTCAAGGAAATAGGTATATGATTGTAGTGGTGTGCCCATTCTCCAGGTGGATCGAGGACGGACCCTGCTCACATGCAGATGCGTTCAGAGCAGCTAAATTTCTATTGAGAGAGGTTTTCCCCAGGAGGGGTGTGTGCGAAGTGCTGCGGTCAGATAACGGCCCACACTTTGCTAATGAAATGTTTCAGCACATCACGTCCTTGCTGGGTATTAAGCATAAATTTGCATGTGCATATCACCCGCAGGCCAACGGTATATGTGAACGCCTGAATGGCCTATTGAAAGAAGAAATAGCAAAGATACAGCAAACAACCAAGAAGAGCTGGTTGTACTGTCTTCCGCTAGCTCTATTTGAGATAAGGAATAGGCCAGGGTCTGATCACCACCTCACTCCTCACGAGGTGGTGACAGGACATCACATGCACCTTCCTCTAACGCCTACATCAAGAGCATTCACAGACTTTGAAAACACTGCAACTGTTCTTGGTGACGAAATGTATCAATATGTGTCTTCTTTGATTACTAGTGTAGCGTTTGTATCTCAACAGCTCGAGCGCACGCGGGGTGGGTCGAAGAGTTCTCAAGAAGAAGACACCAACAAGGAACTGGAAAAGGAAGGACTATGCAAAATTGCTAAAGGTGACCATGTGCTACTGCGCAACTTCAATAGAAAGTGGAACGGCCCACGCTTTACTGGTCCTAATTTGGTAGAAGAGGTAGCTACCAGAGCGGTGAAATTGCTTCTCGTCAATAATACACCATGGACTACAAGCTTATGCAAACGCTAAATGGCTCCAGATCACCCGATGGGAACTAATGATGACGATTAATTCAACAGTAAATGGATTCAATGCAATAAAAGAGGAACTGCGAGCGGTAAGAATGGTAGCACTACAGAACAGATGTGTACTGGATCTTCTCACAGCGATGGAGGGAGGAGTTTGTGCAAAATTAGGACAATCATGCTGCACATTTATTCCTGCTAACGATGCAGATAATGGTACACTTACCTAAGCAGTATCACCATTGGCCCAGATGCACTCCAAGATGATGGAAGAAAGTAAAGGAGTAAAGAAGGATGATAGCTGGTTTTCATTGTTATGGTCATGGATGCCATCATGGTTGTCGGACGGGCTGAAGATAATAGTTGGATGCATAATACTGGCTGCAGCTGGATTGATTGTAATAAGGTTTTGGAAGGCCAGGAAGGCAGGCACTACAGACGAAATGATCGAAATGGTCGGCATGCACCCCTTGATGCCAACTGACGATGACCAGCACACCGACGTGCTAATAAAGGAAAGTGAGAAACTGCGCAAACAGATCATCACCAATCACTTAGACCCACCATCCATAAAGCTTGAGTACCCGAGAAACCTGAGAAGCTATAGATCGGAAGATGGGTATACTGCAAACCGGGAGGGAGCTGTGTATACATGTACTGGTCATTTGAAGACCACGTCAACCACTACGGACACCCGGGAGAAGTGACAAAAATATGGAGAGTAAGAGGAGAAAAGAAAAATATATGTTTGTGGTTGACAAGTAGACCAGAGGGGGGACTGAAGTGGGAGAATGGGAGAAAAAGCTCCCCCAATCTCTTTGCGACCATGGCCAAGAGGATCGCAGCCCAGACACCCACCACAAGATGAATTTGTCTATTTACCAGACGACCAAATACCCTGGTTCAAGAACATACGGATATGCCCACCAGCCTGCCCTACTCAAGCCGACACCTGCGGCATGGATGAACTCGACTAAGACCTCAATAACAAGCACCCACATCGTTAGAGATGCCATGACGACCTAGCCAACTGCCAAGAACACACGTGCCACCATGCCCACTGGACACTCATGCACCAACTCACACGAAGAATATATTCAGTGCTATGACGTAGGTGACGGATACACCCACTGACGCGCATCTTTATTATTTTTCACATAGGTTTTCCGTAATGCAGAAACGCAAGACGCATAAAGCACTCGCGTATATGCTTGCTGACGCTTCTCCCATCCCTTACATCATGATGAGAATATAACGAAGACGTAATACTGCCTATGAAGCCATGTCGCACCGCAACACAGGTGCCGTGCATTACACATCCCCACCTATGAACCAGGCCCAAGTAGGCCGCAAGCAAGAGCCGCCATGAACACTGAATGAGCGAGAGCTCACAGCCAAGGGGGCGATGTTGCAACTCGTATGCTACCAGCCGGCGCCAAGGTCGCACCTGTAAGCAAAGCCAAGCACACAGAAGCAAAATACAACTTTAAATGTGCAGAATTCTGCCCCAGCCACGGTCTCTCCACACGTGACCAAGTCAACCTGACAGGGTGCCAGACCCACGAGGGAGAAGTCGCCTAGGTCCCACGTCTGGGACACAGGTTGCAACAATGAAATAACCCGATTGACACCTACAGCGATGCGAATGGTCTGCTTTCAAGCCTATGAGCAAAACCGCACATTGTCTGCATGAACACATAGTTACATATTGTTGCTAGTGACAGGTACACCGCGAGCTGGGAACAACAATTGTCCCAGACTGGGGGGCTCACGGGTGGACCAATCAGACCATGGGATCACTCATCACTGACGCCACTAACATTAGCCAATCATTAGGGGTCTTTGTGTAACAATTTTCATGTATCTAATAGAAGGGCCAACCCAAGTATGCCACCTGACTCATCCTCAACCACTAATACTGCTCTCTATATGTATGCTATACTAACCCTTCCACTCGAGGAACCAATCCGGAGTGGTGATAGGTTTTTCGCTAACTTTCCCAGGTGACGCAAGTAGCGCGTCATACTGAGGCAAAAAGGGCCTGCGCGCCCCACGAATTATGAGAGTCTGGACGGACGCGTACGATCCTAGACCCATCCCTGCCATTGTTTTAATAAACAGCAGAACCACCTTGCTTCTTGTGTGTGTCTCATACTCATTTTTGGGAACACGGGGGGAGTTGGGGCCTCCCAGCTCGGAGGTCCGCGCACGGCACAGCCAACCCCGGGAGAATCACCCCGACACTATTGCTTAGTTAGTTTTAAAATGAGGTTTGGGATGCTGCCTTGAAATTAGTCCTCTAAATACAAACCTTTCCCACCAGGTGCACTCCAACCTCTTCCTTTCTACTATTAGTGTTCATCCCTCTGCCTCACTCCTACCAGTAGTCTTTTGTCACTCTGATGTTTCACTACTCTTATGTCTCACCACCACCCTTTTATGTGATTCCCCCTCTATAAATATGACTCTCTTTTCTATACTATTCCTCTTTTCTTCACACTACTACTCCTTCCTCCTAGCTTACATTCCCTCCTCTATACTTCTAATCCCTCCTCCAAACTACATATCCTTTCTCGCCACTAATTTCTACTCAGTCACCCTCCTTTCACCTAGTGTTCATTCGCTACTCAGTCACTCCTCAACTATTAGTTCTAAATACCTACCACAGAAACACGCAGTAACACTTCCACACTCTAGGCAATAGCTCACCTGCTCCACAATTCAACTTTGCTACCCCCTCGCTTTTCTACCACCTACTGGTGTCTTGATCTTTCTCCTCTTCCACCTCTGACATCACCCAAATCACATACGCTTTCTGTTCCTGGTTTTTATATGCTTCCTATGTCCACAATTGGGCCCCTTTCTCTGACCAACCTAACCTTGCTTTATGCCCTTTGGGTGTGTGTGTAATGTGCAACAGACAATCTCAAGTTAGAACTCTGTTCACGTTGGTGCTGGGTGACATTCCATCGAATTCTCACTTAATTAATGGCTCACCCAATGTCGACGTGAACAGGGTTCTAACTTGTGCTTTTCTAATCCACTCTTGGGATGGAAGGGCACCGTCTCCCTTGAACTCCATCACAGGCAGCAGTGTCCTCCCATAAACGCGTTTGATCTGCACAATGATCTACATGTTCTAGTGCCCTTCCAGCTTGCTTTTGTAATGTGCGACATCTTATTTAAGGGGCTCAGTACCACCCAGTTTCTATGCACAGACCTGCTGCATAACAGAGATGCTGGCCCGGAAATGCAAGAGTTCATGTTCATGTTTTGGACTTTTGTTCCACTCAATTCTCTTATAGGGTCTGTAGGTAAGACCTCGAACAACCATGCAGTAATTAGAAATCCCACAAGGAAAAAGGATTGGTGCACCCTTTTGTGAGAAGAACAAGAGCTTTATTTGTATACAAAAAGGAAATGACAACATGTTATTATAAGTCCACTGTCGCAGAGCTCAATGTCTTCTTCAAAGCAAACATCATATTATAACTGCAGAAACCATCATACATTATGCACACAATATGCAGTATTAATCTGCCACCCACATTTGCTGCTGCCTATATACATACTACTGATTACATATGAAGCCCCAATTCATTGGCCACATCCTCTCTGACTCCAACTTCTTCACACGTGGGTGACAATCTTCTCACCTTAGGTTGCTGTCAGATGATTGGTTAAATCACCAGGATCACTGCCTTGCTCTTAGGCCTAATCACGATATGTGCACCTGCTGCCAACATAAGCTCAGTGGATAACTGCGAGGTCAGTCTGGTCCTTGCGAGTAAAGCAACTGTCTCCTCATCCCAATCACACAGGTGCCCCCACTGTGCCTCCCGGTTGCAATCTTGTAAGAGTTGACATCACCCTTTGCTCTACCTGGTACAAATCACAGGCCACGGTATCCTCTGCTCCCCCCTAGAGAGCTGCTCCTCCCGAGGGACAGGCTTGGCTTCTCTGGAGTTCCCACTAATCAATCTAATTTGTGAAGGATTTAGATGGTTTGCTCACAAGCATCTGGTAGCTAAAATGGGCTGGCCATTATCCTGGGGGGTGCTGGTGTCCTAAATCTCAACTTGTGTTTTGACAGTTCAAGACCTCTGCCCTGGCTCGCATGGGTTTGCCCTTCATGACCAGCCGCAACTATATTCATATTAGGCCATTCACATTCTTTTCTAATTTCGCAAAGCACTAAAAGGATACATTTGGGGTGTGGATGACATATTCAGGCTCAAGGCCTTGTTGTTCTGTGTTTTCAACATGGCCTGCGAGGACCCAGGCCAACCTTTGTTACTTCTATGTTCCTAGTTATCAAACAGGGATTTTCTCTGTGTATGGTGTGCACATGCAGTGTATCTACCTCACACTCAATAAAGATGTTCTTAGTTTACCTTAAATCTATGCAAGTTCCCACACTGAGCACGCCCCCCTATTCATGTATATACAAAGGACTTCCCCCTGGATCCGCTCATGCGCGTTTATGGTGTATTATTATAAAAACGCAGTCTGAATCGCTTGGGAGAAGCTGGGATCTAGAAGTGCATCCCAACATTCCCTCCTTTAGTTAATCCTTCATTAACTAATCCCTCCTTCTCTCTCTTCCTATCTGCTTCATCCTTAGGGACCCACACTCTACACACATGGCCGAAGCTTTCCCCATCTTGGGCATACTTCTCTGAGGTACATGTGATATAAATGCAACCTCCATCCCCTGCTAAAACAACCCAATGCTCTGTATAATTCTATGCGTCTGGTGGGGTGAGGTCAGGGTCCATTTGTGCCTTATGTGGGTTCTCCACTGTACCTGCCTATTCTTTGTACCGAAGAGAGCCATTCCTGCCCCAGTTGAAACAATCATCACTGCACTGTTTGGGATAGTCTTGGCACAATATTGAAGTACAATTTGGCACATTCAGAACATCACCAACAGGAGCCCCACAATAGGGACCAATATCTTCACCACAGCTCAAAGCCATGCCGGCGCCGATGAGAACAGTGTGTCTAAGAACCAATCTTCTGCCTGCACACCTGCTTCACTTTCCAGGCCTGTCCTCAATTTGTGTGGGGCCCCTATGATGTGTGTCAGGGACCCATTTTCTGCATCATTTTGGGGGGACGTATGCACCGCAAGACAGTTATATTTGTTTAAACACATCTCCTTCCATTGCCATCAGGAAGTACAGAACCTAACTGTTCTGGATGGTAATAAACCAGATCGCCTGAAATTCAATCTTGGTAGTATTCAGGACTTGTTCATTATCATTTGCCAACTGGATCAACTCCCGCCTCACGATCTGCAACAATTTAGCATTTGCTGCAGCTTGAACCCCTGGCACCAAGAAGGATACAGAAACACTTCTGTTTTGGTATGCAGACGGTATTTGTCTGGAATGTCTTTAAGCAACATGGAAGAATTTTTAGACAAATTATTTGATCTCCTCTCCCATATATTCAGTGAGTGCTTCTTCCTTTTTGTCTGCGGGGGTTAAGTCGGGGCCTGGTACTGTTGCCCTTTGGCTAGCTTGAGTGCAATTGTTCGATGTGCTTCAGGCACCACATGAATGGCTGAGTACAATGAAGTCAATACACAGGTTCCTTGCCAGGATGGTGGGAGGTGCAGGTATGCTTGATGTCCACATACCCAGTAGAGATCCATAAGAGCTGCTGTTCCTTTATCAAGGTCTGGGATGAACAGTGTCTTATTACAATTGATGTTATTCCCAACGGGAACTGTTCCATGTCCTTGAAAACAAAACTCATATTCTTCAGCTGCTTGAACTTTCACTTGAACTTCTTGTGTCTCAATCCATGTTAGGTTTGACACATGCGTGGCCTATATTGTGAAACAGTTCTTATTGACATTCCATATCACTTCTTCTCCAATCTTGCCAAACCCCCTTCCGCACAGCTCACCACTGCCTTCTCCCATCATGCGTGGCCTATATTGTGAAACAGTTCTTATTGACATTCCATATCACTTCTTCTCCAATCTTGCCAAACCCCCTTCCGCACAGCTCACCACTGCCTTCTCCCATCTATTTGACATGAACTGCACTTCCTCCAGTTTAAGCATGGGTCATGGGTTACATTGAAGAGCACTATCTTCTTTGGCACATTTTTCTTCATCTTTGTCCATAAATGCAACTTGTACCATGTGCCCCTGGAACATACTGCAAACCCGACACAGTGCTAGGTGAACCAAATATTGGGCTTCCAAGGATGGCATCTCCTGGTCTACTAGTATTTCGGGCACCCTTGACGCGTTTGCGATGAGGGAGCAGACATAACAGCTCCCGTTATACCTTTGTTTCTCCAAGGAGCGCATATGACTGTACCATACATTATTAAATTCTGGCTGCTGCACATCAGACATTGTATCAACAACTCCTTTCTCTTGGGCATACTTGTTTTCTTTGTCTATTCCCCTTTTTACCCGCAACATCCACTGCTATAATACTTCGTCCTGTATGTGTGTTCTGTTGAAATTTACTACAGTTGTCATAAAATCATCAGTAAGTGCTGTAGAATCAAAATAAAAAAATGCTATTCCCACATCCCCCTATAGTGCACACCCTTTATATGACCTAAGCATATAAACTCACTTAACACATACAAAAACATAGCAAAAAGAAACCCACAGCAAAGATAACACAATTATCCTAGTACAGTGATACTTGTAGAACATCTTCAAAGCATTGAAAAACGAAGTGTACACTGTGTGCTATCATAGGTTAATGTCATTTTTCAGCTTGAAAATAATAACACACAAATCGCAGCGTACTCATATTGCAACATACAAATACACAAATATATTGTATCGTCAGCTGGATGATGCAGGTGTGGGCAGTCTACTCCACAGTTCAACAAATAACCACAAATCCTGTTTCCTTCTTCATATAGTAATTTACAAGAAACATTCAGACAATGTGCTTGTAGAAAGAGGTGATGTATGGGGTAGTTTGCTGAGATAGGAGAGGTGCAATGTGAGAAACCTGAGGGTATTCTCCCAAGCGGACCTCAAGAATCCCTTATTCAGGTGGGCTGGGATTGGCCAGTGCTCTCAGAGCCCAACCCTAGGGGCAGACAAGAGAGTGGATCACCTGGATGGGGAAGTCTGGGGTTGTGCTCGGGGAAATACCCCACGTGAGATGCAGTATTATACCGACGAAGAAGGAGATTGAGATCCGAAAAGAAGAAGGACAAGATACCCTGAGGCCTTTGAAGTCTGTACTGCATCTGTCACCCTTCGTCCCATTGAATCTCTCCTGCCCAGATCCAACAACACCTTTGCATATAATCAATCCCCTAGGAGCCCAAACCCTGTTGCACCTAGAAATTATCACTCCCAGAATACCTGTTTTTCTGTGTCCTACCTGAATACACCCAGTATTCTCCTTCTCGTCCCTCTGATTATTATTTCCTTCACTCCCAATCTGCTCATACAAAACACTACTGTTCCCATAATTCCCCCTATTTGTTTCACAAACTCTACAAAACTTACCCTTCCAAAATATCCTACCCCCTAGGACGAAGAATACAATTTCCCCTTCTTATAACATCTCATCCCCATCTGACACATACAATTTCTCCCGACACGAAAAACAACAGACTAACACTAAAGGTGTTTAAATAACATGTCCCAACCTAAGGGTCAGGAAAAGTCAGGCAATTGACCAGAACCGCTCACAGACCTTTCCTTTCCCCACAGAGATAAAAGTTGGAGCACAAGAGCACAATACGAGCAAGGCAGATTACACAAAGAGACAGCTATCCAAGCACAGCAGTTCGAGAGGAGGAGAAAGGCAGCAATAACCGAAAGGCTGACAAGGAGAGACGCAAACTTGCCCTTTCTGACCCAGAGCTGTGAGACCTCTGTGGAAGGAAACGTAAGACCAGGAACAATAGCCCAAGTGTGTTGCAGCAGATGTCAACGGTACACAGAGCATGCCTATGCTGATAAGCAGGACAGAGGAAGATGCCTGCTACTGTGGTACCAGACTTAACTCCAGAAATATTGAAAAGCCAAGAGGTTCAGCACAGCCGGTGAGTCAAAGGGGAACCAATAAAGAAACCAAACTGTGTTGAATTCAAGTAGCAAAGGGGCACATTTAGGAAAGTTCAAAGATCTGCAAATTGTTAAGGGAAAACCAACTGCAGAGGGGTCCGTGCCACATGGGTGCTTATTCGAGAGACCCGGGTTAAATCCCACATTTTGTAGAAATTACTGAAACATAAGGCCCTAGGACAACTGCGAAGATAGGTCAAAGTGATCATACACGGGTCTTGCAAAATCCTCTGTACAGTTGAAACTCTTTGACCGGCAAATGATTAGAAACCAAAGGAAGTAAAGGAACTGTAAAATTGGCAAGAGTTAACCCGACGGAGGGATGCTTACGGAATGGGACGAAGTCTAAAGTCCCAATGAACAGTGTGTTGACAAAGCTAAACCCGCCAGATGGATGACCACTGTGAACTGTTTTAAAAAAAAACATTAAGATTTGTGAATAATAAACGGGAAAATATCTTTCCAAAATTGCCATGGGGAACCTGACGGAAGGAGGCAAACATTCAAGAAAGGGTCTGAGCACAGAAGAGGGAGACCAAGGGGTGTAGAATCACCACCTCAAGTTCAATACAAAAGGAACTTTTTGTTTGTTATTTTGAATCTATCAGACCATCAGAAGCAAGAAAGCTAACCTTCGATGTCCTGATATTGCTAAGAACTGTTTGGGGATCTGAGCTACGAAGAGGGGGATCCAGGGGTGAAGTCATCACCCAACGTGCATACGGACAGGAACTTTCTGTTTGTTATTTTGATCAAATCAGGTTCGCAGAGGCAAGAGACTTTTTTGTGGAAAAGAGACTTAACCACCAAAGGGTCTGATAGCTGAAAACAGAACTGCTGTCTTGTGCGGGGAAAGCTCAAGAGTGTGCTGTGCTCAGGCGTCCCGCCTTGTCCCATGCTCTAAGCTTGGGGAAGGGAGACCCCGGTTACCACATCCTGACTTATCATTTGTATACACTTCTTTCTTGTGAATCCTTTCCCACACTATTTTTGATATTTAATTGTAAAGACTGGTAATAGTTTTTTAATTACAGGCCCTTTTTTTTCGACAAGTTGCGACATGGACTGCTTTATTATTATTGAATGGCCGTAGCTTCCTCCCATCTTAGATTTAGGTTTAGATTAGGTGTTTTTCCAACCTACCCATAGAGTTTAATAAACAGCCTTGAATTGTAATCACTTGTTTCTGTCTATTCTTGATACCATGCCTTCCTTACAGCACCCAATACCACAGTTACTTCACCTTGACTGCAAATGGAGTGGCATACACTGCTGATTAAGGTCCATTACAGCGTAGCTCACTCCAAATGCAGACAAAGTTTCGGACATACATCACATCCCCTGGATGAAGCTGAAGAGGTGGTGAGCTTGCAGAATCCAGTGCAGTCGTGTTTTCTTCTTTCGCTCATCGTGACGTTGTCGAGAAAGGCATTTTATTGATTTTGTTACCATTTGAATTTATCTCCTAGAATTGACATAGCCAGGTGAGCATCGGAAGCATTCTGAACAGGTGATAGCGGTGTGTGCATGTGTCTCTCCTTCACCTTGCGAAGGGAGAGGTGGTGGTCCTTGCAGTGCTGAGTCCTAAAACTGAAAAGGGCCAGAGTCATGCAATGGACCCAATTTCTCTTAAGATTGACACACAGTTTACATAGCTTAGCCTTCAAAAGGCCATTCATCCTCTCAACAATGCCGTTTTTCTGGGGTGGTAAATGGAACACATCTTGGGTTTAAACAGATCATTAAAGAAGTGGGTGCCGTTATTGCTTTTAGGATTGTCACACACTCCCCGTCGGGGAAAAACTTCTCTCACTAAATGTTTAGCAGCTGATTTGGAATCGGGATGTGCATTTGGACCAGCCTCAACCCAAAGGGAGAAGGGGCACACCAGAGAAATAAGGTAGCAAAAGGTATTGCATCATTCTCCCATATCTGCAAAGTCAATATGGAGGTCTTGAAATGGATCATTGGGTGGGAAAGTGTGCCCCACAGGGTCCTCAATATATTCCCTAGTGTTATATGTCTGATGGACAGAGATAGTACAGTTTGATGTGAACACATTAAGTAGCTCCTGTATGTTTGTTACATATGGAATTTGCATACTGAAATGTGCTGGGTGTTTAGGGATATGTGGACCCTGGTAAATATGCTGCCAATTTTGCGGCTGTTTCTACTGCTTCGTTACTGCGGGAAACAAAGTCCCCCCCATTTGTACTGGAGGCACACTTGATGATTGCAGCAGGTGCTGGCTGTGAGAGAGCATGAATCAATCTGTCTGAGAGGGCTGCATGCTGTACTGGAGGCATATCAATTCTCCAAAACCCTCTTCTCATCCACCTCAACAATCCCAAGTGCACGATCGTTGTTACATGTGCCTAGAATGAATAAATCATTACTCATCATCTCTGCGCTGCATCTAGCACCTCAATAAGAGCAATTAGTTATGCCGCCTGGGCAGAATAATGGCCTGGTAGTCTATGTTGAACAAAGACCTTGTACTCTCCAACAGTCAACCAGAGCACTGCAGCCCCATTATGTCGCTGACCTGTCTCCTGGTCAATAGTTGATGACCCGTCAACATAGAGCAACTCTCTGTCATTTAGGATGCAATCTTGTGCTTTTGGTATATCATTATCCAGACCCTCATATGTGTCACAGTCATAAATGTCATCAGAGTCAGTAATGGGTTCTGTCAAGAAGGTAGCAGGGCTTACTGTCTTACAATGAACAATGTGAATGGATGGGCTGGGAAGAATAACTTCACACGCTGAAGCCCTCTGTGTTGTCAATGTGGACTTTGATCACTCAAGTTTTCGCAAACACTGCATGTTCTTCATACGTACGGACGTACTGAACACTCCTTGATAATTGTGGATGACTTCTCAATGGGTGACTGTCCTCGCACTATAACATGCTAGAGGTTTAACGACCCATGGAGCTGTGTTGTGTTAAGACTGCCATCATTATCTTACCATCAGAGTGTGAGAAAGGATAGAATTCTTGCGTGTAATCAGCGGTTGCTATGACGGGGCAGTGGAAGTTACATCTTTCAACTCTTGCAAGTAGTGAGAATTTTGTTAGTCCATATAATGGTATTATTTGGCTGTAAGGGACTGCATCAGTGGTCTAGTGTATGATGAATAGTCAAAGATCCATGTCCTAAAATGCACAAACCCAGAAAAGTTTCCATGTGTTTAACCATTACTGGCTGGGGTGTGCCGCGCACCATTGCTGCACGTTCTGAAGTCATTCTTCTACCATTTACTGAGATCAATTGGCCTAAATACAACACCTCCTGTTAACAGTACTGCAAGTTTGCTCTATCCAGCTTGTACCATTTGCTGGCCAACAACTGTAGTAATGCAATGGAATCTTCCCTTCACTGCTCCTCAGTGATGGTACTTACTAACAGATCATCTACATACTGAATGATAGTACTCAGAACTTGGATGTTACCCAAATCTTCATGCAAAACCCTTTTGCTAATATTGGGAGACTCACAGTACCCCTGTGAGAGCCTAGTATTTTGGAACTGAGTCCCAGCAAACGTAAACGCGGTCAGGTATTGAGAATCTGAATCTAGTGAGACCTGGAAAAAGGCATTCTTGAGATCTACGACAGTGAAGTGTGTGGCTGCAGTGGGTATGTTACACAATATCAGGCAGGATTAGGGATCACAGGAAACTCTGCCTGTACTACATTGTTAAGAGGATGCAAATCCTGAATCATTCTCCAACTTGCCCCTTTTGATTTTTCACACAATAAATATCTGTATTGCATGGAGAATGTGATGGAACTAAGATGCCTTGGGGTCGGAGGGCCAAGGGTGTCCTATATCCCCTCTTCAGCTGCTTTAGTTAGGGGCTACTGTTTAACTCTGGGTAAGACTGTAACACTCTGCAAAAGTCCTGAAATGGGTCCCCATGAGCGAAAAAATGGGCACTCCCTTAAAATAGCATAGTACATTGGATGTATTCATAATGTATCATTATTTCACAGGGGGCACATACTTCCAATATTATCTCCTCATCATTGTCCTTGTTATCAAAAAGATCCTCAACCATTATATCTCTCAGGGGCTGTATTGGATCAATACACCAAATCATATGTCACCCTCTTCTATCAATCTCAGTTTCTATTAGCACAATCCTTTCTGTTGACACCAACACTCCTTTAATATCTAGCATGATAATAATCCCTGAAACAAGTTCTTGGGACTAGGCGTGTTTGAACAGGAATTTGGAGGGCACTCACCAGTACTGGTTGGCCATCTGCTGGACTACGCTTAGGAGCACAGTAATCCCATACACAAACAGATCAGGGGCTAGTGGAATTCTTCTTGCCACTGCCTCATTTTCTAATAGATGTGTAATCAGCATAACCTTCACGTAACAAATACTGGGGGCGAACACACCACTCCCCTCTCAGAAAATGATATGGTCATATTGAGCTTACTTATTTTTTTTATTGATATGTTTGACTTGCCACCTTTCAACAATGGTTACATGCAAAGATTCAATATACATGATACATACATTTTCTCAATAGATTTGAGCCTTCACCCTCTAATCTTAATGTTTGTAGGAAGTTCATGGCTGCAAAGATTATAGCATTTTGTTTTCCTCTAAGAAGACTATTATATAGCATGTCATGGGGGACAAAGCTAAAGTTGCTATAGAATCATTCCAGATAGTATTTCCTGCTATCTAATAAAGCAGGACAATAGATGAGAAGATGTTTTGGTGTTTCCATTTCTTTGGATACTTTGCAAAAACCTACAAGTGATTTGGCTATGTTGGTTCTGCATCCAGTGATTTCACGCATGGGCCAAAGATTAAGTCTGAAGCATAAGTGCATTGATCTACATGATGAGCCAGGTAGCATGATTAAGTAATGCTCCGGGCTGTTCAATGGTGTTACTCAAGATTGTGTGCAGTACCCTGTGGGAGGCTGCACCAGCCTTGTCCTCTTGGCAATAGTCAACCCAAGCTTTGGTATATGCATGTACTAAACAAGTTGGTAGAGTGACTAAACAGCCAGGCTTCTGTCAAGAGGGGTCAATGTGAGCTTTAGGGTTGCAACCACAGATTCACAGTCACAGGTATTCAAATAAACACTGACACTCAAGGTTTCTTGATTAAACAATTGTTATTAATTTAATACTCAGTTGATTAAGCCTTCTTTAGAAGGGAGAGAATATATGTAACACAAATATATACTTCAAAATACACACTCTCAGTTTCTTTAAATCAGTATATACACATTTGGGATAGCACACAGACACGTCCTACAACATGGGGTGACTTAATTAACTAGGACACTTTGGGCATCAATGTATCACTGATACATTTAGAGCAATCCTGTGTTTGGTGTCAAAAGGAAAAGGTTTAGGGAATAAAACTACGGTTAACAAATATTCTTAAGCAGTTAAGTACTTTTGAACCCCCAATGCAAAGTAAATTAACCCTTTCCCAGCTACACAAGTTATAGAATGTGTGACTTTTTGGAGGGATAGTTAAAGCACAAAGTCAGAGGTTAGAAGAGTCTTTCAGGGAGCCAGAACAACAAATGTTAATTGAGCAAAAGTCTAGGTGAGCTGAAACACTTCTTGCGGGTAAGAAAAAAGACATGTACATTGTTTTAGAAATCTTTGTAGCAAATTAAATCACTATTGGGCCACAATCTGGGAGACTTGTGAGGGGCAAAGCTGCAAGCAACTCTGCAATGCCAACCAAGAAAAGTCTCAACTGAGAGCCAGCAAGACTGGATGACAAGAGGTAGGTACCCCTTAGTTTTTACAGTACCTTAGGTCTGAAGAAATTGGTTCCAGCTGGCTTATGTTCCAGTTGTAGTATGGCAGATCCTGTTGTTCCTGGGCCTCAGTTGTGGGGACAAGAGGGAGGATGTCTGGGGACTCCTGCAATATGAATTGAAGATCTGTGGCAGCAATGGGCAAACTTCAGATCAGTGGCACTTTGCGGTTTCAGCTTCTCGTGAACAGCACCACCGTGGTTTCCGGATACCTTTCGGATACCTTATGGACTTTCCACAAATCTGGGGTCCAGCACTCTGTTGAGGTAGCTCAGGCTTGGTCAGTCCTGCTTTATGGGAGTCCAGAGGATCTTCCTGGAGTTAGGGCCTGACTTAAAAACATACACTTGATCCTGGTGTTCCTCTCCCTGGCAATCGGTTACTGCAGCAGCAGAGAGGATGTCCAGACGAGTTCACTTTGGGGTTGATTGGTCCCACCAACCAAGGAGAGAAGTAGTCCTTTGCAGGGCTTCTCTAGTCGAGGCAAATTCGGAGCTTCAGCACTGCAGCAGGGCTTCAACTGGCAAATCAATGGTCCAGGAGATGCAGCAGGATTCCTTCATCCAGTGGTTGACTCTCCTTCCAAGCAAAAGACCTTGACTTTTAAGCAGGTTTCTCCCATTCATTAACAGCCTAGCTGTCACTCACTCAGCAGGGTGGCTTTCCTCCAAGGACAGCCATCCAGTCAATAACTGTTGGGTGCATTCATCTAACCAAGGGGATTAAGCACAGGGAGTTTCCGGCACCTCCCTCACTTTCTGCCCCTGGAGACACACTGGAGCCAGAGGCGGGCTTCAGCAGTGAAACCCACCAAACACAAAATTAACAAAGGGACCAAACCTTTTGCTCGCAGAGTAAATCTCAAGAAGGACCTTTCCAACAAGAAATGGCAAAAAAAGAAGACCGGGCCATTTTGGAAAAATGGCAAGCATGGGTGCTTTATTGCAGCTGCCATTGCAGCCCGCGGTAGAAACACTGAATGGTAGTAAAAAGTAAACCACTGCCACCAGCCATTAATTGTAGAAAGGGTAACATAAAAATGTAACATGAGAAACTGGACAATGGGGATACTAATTAACCCCTCCAGCACCCTATTGTAAGAAAGGGTGTGCTGGGACTACAAAGTTACAATTGCAAGCAAAGTCAATGTCACTTAACTGCTGTTGGAAACAGTAGTTTACCCAAGAGAAGGTATTTACACCTTTGGGAAATCTGGAAGACTTCCCTGTGTCACTGCACTGAAGGTGCTGCTAGACACAATGTAAAAATATCATGCCTATGGAGTTTTTCAGACTCCAAAACCAAAAGAAACACAGTGTTCAAATCAATGAAAAATACATGAGAGAGTGGAAAAATGTTCTCACTCTCCCCACAATAAAAATAAAAAGTCCTATAGTCCAGCAAAAGAGCTGGGGGTCTCTAAGGTAGAAGGGATCACATTTCTGAGAATTCTCCCTAACACTTGGTTTATCTGGAAAGTCACTTCTTGTAAAATGTAGGCTTTGCATGCACTGTTGGCGTGTAATGATCCCATCAAGATGCCACAGCTTTCTCTTTGTGCGATTTGGGTTTGTTACCAATAAGTCTAAAGTGATTCCTGCTGCTGTCATGATGTCTAATACATGATTTTTCCAAGGTTTACATTTTCCTACCACATTGTTGTTAAAAAATGTTGCCAAAGCAAATGGCAAGGGTCCTTTAGTGTTATTAGTGATGCACTTTTTGTACAGATTAATCATTTTCCAGGAGCATTTCACACTCAAGGAAAGTGGGCCAAGTTCTTGACGAACTATACACATTGGCTGACTGGGCATAAGGGGTAATATTTTCTTCCAGAATTTGCCTTCAAGCTTGATCCAGAAGTGAACATCTCAATAAGCCCTAGTATCTGCACCATAGATGGTGATTGCGACAGATTTCTGTTCCTAAGACTTGATGACAGGCTTAAGGGAAAATGTCCCATACTTTTTGAGAATGATTCTTGCTTGTGCAGCTGCAGTGAGAATTTTTCTCTCCTTTTCGAGTTTACATAGTAGATAGGATGGATGGTTATTGCCGTTCAACCCTAAGTAGAAGTGTTGATTAGTTGTTTCGATTGGCATGCCATAGGTTCAACACTTGCATTTAGTTCTTTTGGCTAAATGACTTGTTCCACATGTCATTATTTGTGCCTTTGCTAGGTTGATGGTCAAGTGGTTTTGCTCAACATAGGTTTATAATGGCGAGAGTACGTTTTCTAGTCGTTTTGGTATTTTAGAAATCAAAACTAAATCATCGGCATGCAGAAGCCACGGAATCGAATACGCGCCAATTTTTGGAGGATCCGCCACTTCAGATTTCAGAGAGCACCCAATATCAGGGGTGAAGAAATTAAATAATGAGGAGGCCAATATGCACCCCTGCTTTGCACCGCGATTTGTTGCAATTAGGTCAGATATATTACCATATATAGATAGCTGAATTTGCATCGACGTTTCTGTGTGGAGTTGCACAATTAGAGCTTGAATATAGGAAGGACAGTCGCGTCTATCAGTATTTTAAATAGGAGTTCTCAGGCCACAGAATCAAATGTTGCTTTAAATTCAGTGAAGGCTACGTAAATCGGTTGTTTGATTTGAAGGGCATGACTCTTGATCACCCATACAGCAAATAGATTAATAGACGTGCATGTTCCCGGAACAAAGCCTGTCTGATAGGTATCAAAGACTCTAGATTATTTGACCCATGATGATAGATCCTTTATAAGTAGTCTAGCAAATATTTTTCCAGGAATATCCGGGGGAGCAATCGAACTGTAATTTTCTGGTTGTTCATGGTGGCCCTTTTTAAATATCAGCACTATTATGGACTTTCTCCATGTTGGTGGAATATATCTTTAATGAATATCCTTGGTACAGATGGTTAGGAGAATTGACGCCCATGCTTCAGGATGAGATTTTAACATAAGATTAGTGAGGCCACCTGGGCCAGGGGCTCGAGATGTACTAAGTTTATTCATCTGGAGTACTATGTCAAGTTTATCAAAGGACATGTTATCAGGCGATGTCCAGGTGCCTAACTCTTGAGAAGATTGGGGCATATAATTGTTTAAAGTGTTGAGTCCAATCCTCTTTAGGAACTGAGTTAATTTGGTACGAGGCTTGAGTATTTTGAAAAGCAGCATTAATGATCTTCCAAATATATCCACTATTCTTGGAAGCAATAACTGCTAACATCTGCTCCGAATCTTGTTGAAATACTAAGGCTCCGCGGGCTTTGTGCCAGATTTTGTACCTTGTCTTTAAGGTTTGAATGATCTCATATCTTTCATGGGTGGCAGATGTGTTAGATGTCTAATTCTTCTGCGCGATTCAGTTTTCTTGTTTGCAACTTCTTGGTCAGAGGTGTATTTATGGCTGTACAGTGGTTTCTGGTTAGTTGGAGAAGAGAAATGAGGGAGCACAGAGACCATATGAAGAGCCCATATGTCTGGCGAGGGAACGACAAAGAGGATGTTGGTGAGGGTTTGACTGGAGGAGGCATTGGTATAGTTATCAGCGATAGGGAGGCCTGGGTTGGAGACCAGGATGCCCTTTTTAAACTTCTTCCTACCAGATTTAGTGGGAGAGCAGGATAGTCGATAGAGAAGCAGTTAGAAAAGATAGGAGAGACAGAGTGCACCATAGAGTAGGTAGGGAGAGGAGAGAAGAGAAAGGGTGCGGGAGGAGGTGGGGGATGGGGCGGGGAGAACACTAGGGAAGGACACAGGGAACGGGCGTTAGCAGACCAGACAGAGAGACGAGACAATAGTAGACAGTTGGACAAGACGACAGGAGCTTAGGAAAAGGTTGAAAAGTTCACCAGATGAATGCTTTGCAAGGAGGAAAAACAACAGAACAGCATTACTTCACAATGTTATGTTATGTTATGTTACTTTGCATTTATATAGTGCCTTATATACCATTGGTATGGTCTGAAGGCACTGGTAAGTTGAACGCCCTTGGAAACTGGAGTTCAAGTCAGTAGAGAGAGTAAAGAAAGTCAAAGGTGCGTGTGAGCACCGGCTATGTGTGCAGCTGGTGTGGCATTTGAGTAATAGCTGCTTCTTAGCGGTATGTGTGGTGGTTGAGAGATCAAGAGTATGTGTTAGTTCTGGCAGGATTTAGCCAGACCGATTGTGGCTGAGTTAAGCCTGAGGAGAACGCCTGGCTGGGGGGGGGCGTGTAACCAGCAGTGTTTAGTGAGAGTGATGGGGAGTATGAGGCAGATATTGGTATGAGAACAGCTATACCGAATGCTGTCATAGTATCTCTGTTTTCTAGTTAAATGGTGGTGTAAAGAAGAGAGTAAGCGTGGTGATGTGATATGATGGGTTACATGATCTTTCAAACGTTCCATGCACTCCAAGCCATTCCACGTAAGTCACGCAATTCTATTTACTCAAACTGTTCCATCCACTCCAGTCCGCTCCATGCACTCCAATCCGCTCCACGCACTCCAATCCGCTCCTCGCACTCCAATCCATTCCATGCACTCCAATCCATTCCACGCACTCCAATCCGTTCCACCCATTCAAATCCATTGCATGCATTCGAATCTGTTCCATGTACTCCGATCCATTCCGTGCATTTTAGGTTGTTTTATGCACTCCATCCACGTATTTCACCCATACCATCCATATACTTCATCCGTTCCATCACATATTTCATCTGTTCCATCACATATTTCATAATAATAATAATAATAATAATAATAATAATTTGGCATTTATATAGCGCTACGAACCCTTAGGTATCTGAGCGCTGCTTATTATTACCCACGGTGTGTGGTGCTCATTTATCGACCTCGGAAGGATGAAACGCTGAGTTTGGCGCTGCCGGGATTCGAACCTGCGTTCGCAGGCTCTGCACTGATGTCAAAGCGAGCGCTCTACTCGCTGTGCCACTTGACCGGCATCCGTTCTATCACATATTTCATCCATTCCATCAGATTCATCACATACGTCACCCGTTCCATCCACATACATCACCCGTTCCATCCACATACGTCACCCGTTCCATCCACAATGCAATTTAAATAACGGAGGAACGTACACACCAAAGTCTGAGAGTCCTGTATAGTGGGGAAAAGCCTAGGTTTCACAATTCAATTTTAAATACAGCCACAATGCAATTTAATTAATGGAGGAAACACACACCTAAGTCTGTGTTATTTCAGATTTGATCCTTGTGAGTTAGATGGTGCTTGCATTTTCATTGGTATGCTTCACAAGCGATAAGGTTACGTAAAAGAGATGGACAGACATTAGGAAGGGTCAGGACTGATTGAATGTTCACTGATAGTTCTATTATGGCTTGACAAGTCTTACTGTGGATGGTTAACTGTCCCAATATCCTGTGATTTGCATAAGGAGGTGGCCTCTCATAGAGAGTCACAGACAGAGAGGAAAGAAAGCAAGTATTAATTATTATCCATAATCATTATTTTTCCATTTCGGAAGATGTAATTGGTAAACAATGACCGAGTATTGCTGAGGACAATCAGTGCTTCATAAAATAGGATCTTTGTTCTACGAGAAAGGGGAAAGGGAGTAAGGACCAACTAGGCTCATATGTCCAGGTTGGTGAAGATTACAATGCTTCCAGGTTACTAATTTGTGGACAATTCTAGTGATGGAATTTAGTGTTTTAGGATTCAGTGCATGGAACTGTCCTTGAAGGATATTCGGGCTGTGGATTTAAGTGATAATAATGCCTACCAAAACATCTCCAGTGTGATAATGATTATTTCCCTGACCTCTCCCCCAAGAAACTCACGTTCCACATATTTGTGTAATGGTTTTATTTACTGTTCTAACTGTTATGTTTAGGGGAGGCTGAATGGTGGGTCAGGGAATATGAGGAAACAACATTGTTCCCATCAATTCTGTGATAGTTAAGCAATATGACCCGAGCGGCGGGGGCATTACCGACTCAGGTAATGCCCCGGGGCCCATAGTTATAGGCCCGAGCGAAGCAAGGGCCTAACGAAGGCCCTGGGGCATTACCTGAGTCGGTAATGCCCCCGCCGTGAGGGTCATTTTTCTATTAGTACCCCGGCCCGCAATATATGCGTGACCGGGGCACTAAAAGCTATTTTTTCTGTCCCGAAAAGTTACAGCGTTTCGAGACAGAAATAAAATTAAAAAATGACCAAGAAAATGGCCACCGGGAAAGGGAAAACGGAGTCCGTTTTCCCATTCCATGGCGGCCATCGGGAGTGGATGCGCTGGGAACCAAGTGTTCCTAGCGCATCCGCTCCCGAAAAAAAAAGAAGCAGAAGGTAAGTGGGGTTGGGAGGGCATAAGGGAGGGAGGGGAAGGGGGAAAAAAAAGCGTACCTGCGTCCCCGGCAGGGGATGAGGGTAGCCTCCAGCTGTGTGGAGGCACAGAGCAGGGATGGCCCCGCTCCGAGTCTCCACACTGCTGGAGGGTGCCAAAGCTTACCTGAGTCCCCGGTGGGGGGGGCAAAGGCAGCCTCTCAGCTGTGGGGAGGTTCAGAGCGGGGATGGCCCCGCTTCCAGCCTCCTCATTGGCTGGGGAACTGCCACGCACACCGTGCCAAGGACAAGGCAGCTTTCTGTTTGACTCTCGCCTGGTACTAATAAATGGTAAGTCATGATAGTGTTTGGATTTTTGATGCCCAAGATGTTTGAGTTTGTAATAGTTTCTTAACACCAAGTGGATAGAAGTGGGGAAAATAACTAAGGGTTGTATTCGTTGGAGAACCACTAGATAATGGTGCATCCGTAACTAATACACTGACTGTGGCTTTCAGGTATGTAGCACAAAGAGAACTAAGTGGCAGAATGGGACAGGATAGAAGCTGGAATGCAAAACATGAGACTAAGTGGGTGGGAGCAGATAAGGGAGGAAGCGCATGGAGGAGGAATCAGAGGGTGAAAACAGCAGAATGGAGAAGAGACAAAAAAAGGTGTCAGATGCAAAGAAGACCTGAGAGAGTTGGCAGAATTTGGTGAGACATCAGGAGGATAACGATGAACCAGCGTGTGAGTTCAAAGCCTGAGTACATGCCAGCACCAGCACCAAGAATCTCAGATTAATTAATCTAGATAAAAATAACTGATACCTACTCCTCCTCCTTATGTCTTGAAATTCAACATGAAAATGTCATGGATGTTTTTGCCCACTTCAGAATGTATCCTGTTGGTATGAAGCCAATGTACCAGGAGGATGGCTGTTCTGAGATTTGGCTATTGTTCATTTGTAATGTAACATTTTCAATACTTGGTGGCTAAGATGGTTTGTGGTGTGCAGTGTATGCTTCGGGAGTAGATATTGCAACTGGGTGGCTTGTTTTCAAATCAGATGATTCAATGGGATCAAGGTACAGAAGGAGAACATTGTGTAGGACCAGGCTATATGGCTGCCATCTTGTTAATCACAAGCTAGTGGTGTGATACACCCTGAAGCTTTAAGCCTGTTTCTTGATACTGCTCCAATAGGATTAATGTTCTGACAATCATGCTGGTGGTCGACTCGGTCCATGGGTTCCCATAAGAATGTTACCTCTTGCTCTATGTGTGCACACATGTTTTACCTCAATGACATGTGCAGTTGTTGATCCCCTTGTAGATTGCATCAATAAAATAACGTGCACTTGCTATGTATTATGGAATTACCTGCCCCTATTGTTGTCATGGTCATGAAGTCAGGGGCACAGGCATGCAGGGATCACATGCACAGGAGACCTGGGTGGACATTGTCCTGGCAGCTTTGGCGCCAGGCTCATGAACAAAAGTAAACAAGAACATCCATTTAACACCAAAAAGTTTTTATTATGGACATAGCACTTCACATGCATTAAGCTGGATGCATTAACCTTGAACATTCCATCCATTAAACAGCCCCAATTGTATTCTTGGGTGTGACTGCTAATGGATTGCCTTTGCACGTGCTCACTCTCTAGGATTGGCAGGGTGTGGCTGGTAAGCCAGCTCTAATGGGCGTGCCCACGATCTCAGCTATATAAGCTGCCCCAATCCTCAAGACAGACACTTTGAGTTATTCTGCAGTTGCAAGCAGCGTAACGCTCACCGTTGCCTGAGATCAGACTTACCTTTGAAGATCCTGCTTCCTGGACATCCTGCTTCCTGCCAGCATACTTACCAACTGGGGGAAGCTGTTCTTACCTGTACATCTCTTCGGTGAACCAAGTATTCATCTTTACACTTTCCGGAACGCTGAAATCTTCGTCTTGGCACCGCAGCACGACATGCTCCATCGTCAACAGCAGTGCCTGCAAGGAAAAACAGAAGACAAGGTTAGACATCGAAAAAACAGTCAGTTTAAGGTTGTGCTTCTCCAATCTTCGTGCTTTTGCTTAAACCATCACTTACCTGCTGTCGAACATTGCAGTAGCATCCATCTTCCATCCGGCCGCGTCTTGCGTCTCACAGCTGCATTGAGGCCGCATTTCCATCTAAAGAAAGAAAACAGAAGAGAAACATTATTGCTGGCATGAATAGGAGCAACATATAAAGACATTAAACAGAACGAACAGCATCGCAAGAGCTCAAGAAAGACTTACCAATCATAAGGAGAAACATCGTTGCAGCTGGACTGGACTAATCATTATCAGAGGTCAGTGAAGGAACTAGATCCCATTAGATGTGGGTCTGCCAGAAGTAGCAGGACAGAGAGCTTATCTTATGTGGGATATTTTGAGCCATGCCAATGTGCCCCACTGCACCACTTTACAAATGGGGAAAGAAACAGCCAAAAATGGATGTGCTAACCTATCTGCAAAACTGTGTGTGGGTCACAATCACAAAAGGCTGCATACCCCTACCACACAGTCACAGTGGGGGTGAAGACAGAATTCTCACTGCAGGAACATGCCAGTGAGTGTTGTTCCATTCAACATGAAGCCAGGCTGCAGAATTGGGCTAAAAACCGAATATGCCTTTTAAAATGCAGCTTTGCAACCTTCAAAGTGCTGTTTTGGCACTAGATCCATTCATTTTCTAGTGAATCATTGAAATGAAAAGGGTACTGAAATTACAGATCATCCAGGTGGATCAGAAGAGCCGGGCCTCATTGACTGACAGCAGCTAAGAAATGCATCTTATGAAAAAGCAGCCCAACAACATCTTGTTTTCAGTTCCACGGGAAAAAAGTGGCTAAAAATGTAACAATTTCAGCTGTGCAGAGAGAACTCCAAGCAAGAGATGGATACATACATCCAGACTGCAGACAAATCCCAGCACTTAAAGGAAGAGCAGGTGCTGAATATAATGTATGTGCTGCAGAGAAAAATCTGATGTAAAGGAAGGAAGTGCAAAAATCACCTGTTTAAAAAGCATGTTTTTGTGAAAGGCCTAATTCTTTAAATGTCAAAATCCACCTACAAATTGTGTTCATCTATGTGTTTTAATGAAGGATGTAGGTAATTTAAAGTCAAAACCCAGTCTTGACTTAATTCAAATATTTAATTCTGGGCTGACAGCCTCAAGCCTGGGAATGGTTAACACCTCACTGCTAGCCGGAAGGCTTAATTGCTGCTGCAAGGTTTTTCATACTCAGAACAAAGAACTCATTAGACATTTGTCTGTCAGCCAGAGACAATGGCAGGCTGAACACTCATCCCCCCAGAGGAGGGGCCAGAAGCTTCCCTCTCAAGGAAGAGGATACCCCACCCTGATCAAAGGAATTTTACAGCTGTTGTGAGTGAAAGAAAAGTAAAAAGAAACTGCTAAAGGACTTTTGGTGTTTAAATGCCTATTTGTAATTAAGATTTAAAAACCTTTAACTTTGCCATATGAAGGAGAACAAATCTAAAAATTAGCAGTTGTAATTCTAATTGTACGCTCTTTCTGTGAAGACATGATTGAACACTCTACTATATAAGGAACAAAAGTTACACAAAGACAACTCCTGTTGTCAGCCAAATGTCCCTGGAGCCATGGTAGAAAAACCTGTTTGGGCTGATTTCCCCAGTGTACCCAATGCCATTATGTCTTGATTTTATTTTATTTTGTTTTGCATCAGAAGCAAGCCTGTTGAGTAAAATATCCCATATTTGTTTCCCTTTACATTGCTAGGCCCGGACACGTTTTTATTCAACATTGTACTTTTAAAACAGGCATTTTATTTTGGTTTGCTAAAGCCCATTTTGACACATGGTGAATGCTGCTGGGATTTCTCTTTTAAAAGGTTTGCTCTTCCATCTGATTTCCCCATATTGTTCTGCAGCCCCAGCCAGTTTCTTTTATACAGCAGTTTGTTCAAGACACAGGTTCACTGAAATTGACATATGCCCATAGACCTAGGGTTTCTTTTAAGCATTGATTTCTGACATTTTGTAACCCAAAAGGCAAGAGTTTTCCCAAGCGGCTGAAAATAAAGCTTCTGTTAATTTCCCAGTACAGGCCTGACACAGTCTTTCATGCAGGGATAATGCTTCTTCTGCTAGAGCAAAATCTGGATATGGATGGGCAGGGCAGGGCCTCATTGATAAAAGCAATGTGAGGTTGAATAGATGAAATAGTGTCACGGCAGCATCCTTTTTCATGTAAAATATTCCCTTTTCAATGGGAAGCAAGCAGCAGAGCAGCACTGCTTTTCAATTCACTTCTTTTGGTGCAGCCAAGAACACACACTGGCACCTTTCTCTGTGCACTCCCTGTTCCAACTCGCCCAATAGGTGTTTGGCAAGATGGTGCAGCCATCCTTGTGTAGCTGCAAAATGCAGTTTTGATGCAATGGTGCTCCAAGGAGCCAGCACAGCCATTTTGCTGTTGACTGCTGAAGTGCAGCTTGATCATGGATGGGAATTCTGTTGAGTAGGTCAATGTACTCCACGCTATGTACGGTTCAATCATTTTGGTTGCTGTAAATACAGTTTCTAAGGTTTCTAAGATGATGTATGTCACTCCTTTGGAAATGTTGCCTTCTGCCATGGAGCACGCTTATGCTTCCAGGTTGATGTATACTAGTTTTATAGGCTTCTGAGGACAACCAGTCCTGTTAGAGGTTGCCTGTATAAGCTACAATTCTGGAGACATTTTATATCCTGCCTGTAACTGCATTTTTGTAACATGTGCCTTAAGATATGCGCCTGGTTGCCCTCGGGCCTAGTGCACTATACAAATAAATAAAAAACAAAATACAAATACAAATAAAACATTGGTTTTCAATCTATTCTCCTCCTCAGCCTGTTCATGCTTCTTAAACTAAATGGATAGCTCTTCTTTCTACCTCAAAGAGCACATTTAATACAGATGTACATTCTGTTTTTGAGTTATGCATTCTCAAGTTTTTCTGGATGGGAAATGCTTGAAACTGGTTCATTTATATGAAGATTAAAACAGAATCCTATGTTACTGAAAATGTGCATACAGCAAAGGAAATGGTGTAGGAAAAAGTGTATAGCTTGAGAACTAATGCAGCACAATATTCTTAGTTTGACATGTATGTTCTGATGATTTTAGCCTCCATATTTCATATCAGATAAATAGTCTCCCTGGTTTCATAGATCATATAAGGTCAAAATAATTGTTATTTCTTTTTTGTGATTGCCTGTGTACTGGAGAATTCATCCAGTGTGAGGCAAATGCACACATGCTCAATGTGTGATGTAAGCTTCCTCCGTATCTATTGGTAAATGGTTATGAATAATCTATCCACCCTCATACCTTCTAATATTCCCAGTCATCTTTCCATGTCACACCGATGTTTTCTCATAACCGTGCTTGCAACCGTGCCAACCATGTTCCCATTTCCTGCAACAATGCTGACCTTCCTTCTATTTCTATTGGCCTACATAATACTCAGTCAACTTGTAATACATTGCATCTCATTTGTGACACCTTCTCTGTTGGACAGAGACTTGGGTCACTGCTTCAAATACTGTCACCTCTGCCTCTCGTATCACTTCTTCCCCTAATTTCTCCCAAACATCACAGCCTTCCTATAAATGTGGAGGTACTAGCTTGTGTTACACTCCTCATTTATTATTACTCATCTGTCCCTCTTTCACTCACCTTCTCCTCCTTTAAATATCACTGTGCTTTATTTCCTTCTCCTTTTCCTCTAGCTTTTCTAATTTCCTATTGCCGACCTGGCCCAAAATGCTCCTTCTGTACTTATCTTGACTACGTTCCCTCTTCTCTTCTTCACATTGGCTCTCCAATCTTTCTCCTGAGAGGCTTCAATCTATATCTTTCTCCTACTCACTCATCCTCCCTTTCCTTTCTCAACTTCACTTCTACCACCTTTTTCAATCTTCATCAGCGCCCTCCCATGTTTCAGGGTCTTCACTTGATCTTGTCTGCTCCTCTCACTCTTCTCACTATTTTATGACTGTTTTGCCCTTCCTCCCCTCTGATCATTTACTTCTATGTTTTACTTTTAGTTCTCCATCAGTACCTTGGCCTCTGACTCAGTTCCCCACTTTTACAAGATGCAGCTTCCTTCTCTACAACTCCTCTTACTTTGTCCACTAGGTCACTTCCTCTCTCCATTCCCTTACACATTTCACCCAATAATTTAGTTGATTCTGCCTTGACATCTCTGAACTCTGCTTTAACCCCCAATTTAAAGGATGAAAAGAACGAGATGGATGTAGACGATCAACATCGCCCTCTGTGTAAGCCTCCTCAACCCTGGCCCTCACCTGATCTTTTGTCTCTTTGTACCTCACTCTCATGGGCTGAAAGACTGTGAAAAAAATCCCACTCTATTCCTGATCTTCACTCACTTCCTGCTCTACACTCTGCCTATGACTCTTCCCCATTAGCTTCTAAAAATGGTACTATCCCTAACTCATTCTTTCTCTTTTTTATCCCAACTTCTGATCCCTTCCTTCAGTCTCCCCTTGCCACTACAGATTTTGCTACTTAATTTAAACAAATGCCTGTCTTTTATGCTCTTCTACACACTCAGTGCCCTCTCCTAATCATGGCTACCTATCCCTTTATTCCACGGTTACTACTTCTCTGGTCTCCTTCTCCCTTTTTTCTGATTCGGACACTGCACACTTTATTGCCTATGCCCATCCTCCTGCTTCCCCACTTGATCCACTCCCTTCCCCTCTTTTCCCAAAAGTCTATACGTCTCTTCTTCCTTTTCACACCAATATCCGTAATCTTTCTCTCTCTTCTTCCTGCTTTCTGTCTTCTTTTAAGCATGCAGGCTTTCAACCCATTCTTAAAAAAAACTTCCCTACACCTCTGAAGTCTGGCAAATTTGTTACCCACTTCTCTTCTTCCTTATCTTTCCAATGTACTGAAATGTGTAGTATGTATCCAGTTCTCTGCCTACCTTGATCTAATTTCTCTCCTTCCAGTCTCTCAATCTGGGTTTCTCCATCTCCACTCCACTCCACTGATATGGCCCTTATTTAAGTGTATACTTCTCTGCTCTCTCCTCTCTGTGCTAAGCAATCTTCCGTCTTGATTCCTCTTGACATTTTCATACTGTTGATAATCATCTTTGTCTTTCCTCTCTTGGAGTCCCTGACTCTGTTCTTGCTTGGTTCCATTCTTATCTCTCTAATCGGTCGTTCTCTTTCATCTGGGGTACTAAAATAGCCTGCCCTTTTTCACTACACCACAGTGTTCCTCAGGGATCAGACTTTGGCCTTCTTCTTTTCTCTTTCTAGACCTCCCTCAAATTTAGCTGACATTATTAATTCCTTTGGTTTTTCTTGACACTTTTATGCTGATGATTCCCAGATGTGTCTATCCTTTTCCTCCTACTATATCCATGTAAGGACTACTATCTGCTTAATCTTCGTCCAGTCGTGGATGCATACTCTTTTCCTACACCTTAAGTCCTTCAAAGCTGAAATTCTCTACTGTGACGTGTCCCCCCATCTCTTTTCCCCCTTCCATGATTCTCTATTCCCCACATGGTCATAATTTTGGTGTTACCTTTTGATGCTTCTCTTTTGTTCTCCCCCTGCAGCTCTAAAATTGCATGTGCATTCCATCCATCTATGTACAATATTCGGAAAGCGTGTCCTTTTGTTACCCACAATGCCACTAAACTTCCTATTTCCACCCTAGTCTTCTAACGTCTTGATTTTTGTTCTGCCCCCTTGCTTGGTCTCCCTGCCTCTAGACTTGACCCTCTGCTATATTTACAACTACTCTATTCATACTCTCTTTCTTTTCTCTGCCCGCTCTTCGATTTGTGCTTCCCTTTAGCCAATTCATGGCTTTATTTTGAATCTGGTCTCCCTTTTATGCAGTCTCCAAAGCTGTGCCTTGTCTTGCATCACCTTATTCTTCCACTATAATCTCATTCAATGTTTCTTTCCGATCCTTGCATTCTCGATCTCGGTTCTGAACCCTAGGCCCTTTTGCACAATGCAGCTTCTGCTTCTTTGCCCTACCTGCTCCCAAAAACTAGAACGCTCTACCTATTTCCATTTGCTCCTCCTCTACCCTTTCTATTTTCTGCTCATCTCGCAAGTCTCACCTACTTTCTTTTCAAATGTAATTGTTCTCTGTTTCTGTTTTGAATTATTTTGCCTATTTTTGTACCGCCTGTCATTGTTCAGTGCTATAGCAAAAGCACTATATAAATACATAAATTACAAATAAAAAGTAGTTTCCGACATGGATTATGTTCAAATGTATTGGCCCGGTTAGTAATAGGTATTGTTTGATTACGCTACTCCATTAATTTATCATTTTTATTAACAGTCTCCAGAACATCTAAAAGCTTGAGGCAGTCATACCGGTCTAGTGTGGTGCAGGTGTGCGTGTGCGTGTGCGTGCGTGTGCGTGTGCGTGTGTGTGTGTGTGTGTGAGGGATCTCAGCAGAAAGCCCGGGGGGGATTAGGACCAGCATGGGATCCTGTATTATTTGAAATCCGTGCCAATGGCTTTTGTGGACCCTTTTGTGGCAAGGCAAGAAGAAAGGCAGCTTCGATTCTTTACAAATTAAAACGTCTGCAGAGATTCTAGTTTTCCTGCTTCATAACAGTCAATATGGTAGACATTGATTGTACTTGTCCGGTTCAGCATGGCTTATTATTGTGCATCGCTCCACCCCACCATTATTTGGCGCTTAGATACTGGAGGCTAGTGGAGCTATGCTGATGTCTCACAGCGTTTATGCTCTCCCATGTGATGCCAACTACTTGGATGTTCTTGCTTTGGGCACTACAATGATTCAATGGCATTTGCGTCATTTCCACTTGGCATCTTGCCTTTCTCTATGTCTTGGATTCATTAAGGAGTTGTAGCAAAGAGCCGAGGCTTTCTTCAGAGTACAAGAAGAGGGAGAAACGTAGCTTGCAGATCCTGACAGAAACCCCGTCTGTGCGTTAGACAATGACAAGAAAAAGGAACACAAATGTATGCTCTCATTGAAACACTGCCATTCTGATGTATCCAAGACAGCAACATGCACTGCAGACCCGCACATATGTTTATCGAAAGACTAGATCCCCATTACAACGGAGAAGAGGCATTTTATTGACATCTGTCTAAGGTCCATAAAATAATAAAACCAAAATGGGCAGCCTTGATGGGATCGTTATATATACATTTATCTCCACAAATGTGTGTTATTGGGTGTGACTAATAACATGCATTTTCAAAGAGAACTACTATTTTGCTCATGAAAAAGTATTTCTTAGTCAATGCATTTAGGATCAAACATTAATGTTTATATTCATAGTAGAGATAATAAAAGCTTCAGCAGGGAACATTAAAATGAAGTTCAGGTTGGATCAAAATGTGATTAATTAATTAATACAGCCTAAATAAAATCACAATAATCCTGTACTAGGAAGCAGTGGTTCTGGATTTAAAATCTTGCAACCAGCATCAAAATGCACCATTAGGCATACCCAGGAGAACATGCCAGCCACAGGGACACAAAACGGTTCCAAGAAGTTAATGCGCACATTCCATTGTCCCCAATGTCAGTTGGTGTGACTATTCTTTAATTCCATTTTCTTTTGTTGACATTCTCTATTTCAAACATTTCAAACATCAGTTATTAGCATTATATATGTATTTAACATTATAAATTGTCTTTTGCCCCTTCTTCTACCAAGTGCGTATTGATGGCTTTTCAGGGATTTGATTTAAAAATCGACACATTTATTTCTACCAGCAAAAGTTCATAAACAGTTTCTCGAATTTTATATTTAATGTGCCTCACGGAAATGGTGCTTCCTAAATCAAAAATGAGGACTGACACTGCCATACCACCACTTGTAATCCTGTGGTATTTCTGCTTCACCAAGTGGTGATAACTGCAATTCGGTTTTGCAGTTGTCTGTCAGATTTACCATTGGAATACATCCAAACTTGTAATGAGACCCAAAGACTTTTGGCGTTTGGCACACTTTGCTCACCGGCAATGGTACATTTCATCTGTGTGGGGGATAGGTGGATATTCCGAGCCTGCAGCACAGGAACCAGTCACCAGTGTTTGCACCTGGCTATGATTGTTGGCTTCTTCAGGACAGTGTACTTTAGCCTCATGAATAACCTTTGATTTAAGTGTACTTTGCATCGTAAGGATTTCATGCATAAGCACATTTTTATTATATTTGTATATGTTATGTTATGCTATTAGGATTTGTACCATGAACTGCTGCCATTTGCATAATCGCCAGGTATTCTGGTGGATCCGGAAGAGAGTGGGTGGGTTTGGTGAGTTGGGATTAGAGTTTAAGGTAAATCAAGATTGCAGTGGTTTGTGGTGAGGAGACAGATGAAAGTATCCTGAGTCCTGCATACTGATTAGTTTTCTATGTGCGAAATGTAAACGTCATCACTGGCTTTGTGTCCAGAGGGGTGGCTTTATCTATATAGTGTGGGTGTGTGTTGGCCAGGGGCAGAGCAGAATATATCAGTTGTAGCTATAGGTACATTTTTGTGATGTTTGAAGTTTGTGGAGAGGTTATTTTTTAAGGGGCACCTGCATCAATAACATCACAGACCAAAAAGAAATACACTGAGGGACTCAGTTTCACAAATATAAGCACCAATGGCTTAGAGGACCATAACAATGCACCACCTCCACCTCCTGCCTGCACCCCATCCATCTACCAACAACTAGAGAGAGTTACAAAAAACTGTAGGACAACTGAAGGAAAGATTTTAGGGATAGCACCAAGCCCAATGTTACACCATGGAAATTCAGACAGGTAAACCACAAGATCATAGTACCCCCTCAACCGGTCCACCCACAACCAGGGCAACCATAGCCTATAACCATGGCCTACCCGACAGAGCACCCTTCCACTATACTTAGAACATCCTGCGGCACACCCCTCTGGGAACCAACGAGACATCAGTTATACACCCTACGACCACAAATAACCGGGACGAACAGCAAGGAACATACTAGGTTTCAACCACCAACCTGTGACCATAATCACAAGGGAAGTCAGCCCAGGCCTGGAGAGGAGGTGGGATGGGCTAACACACCCCAACCAAAAACGTGGGTTAACATTAAGTGACAACCAAAGAGTCACACTAGAGGCTCCACCAAACCGACCGAACTACTAACCCACTCCCCCTTCCTGTTCCTCCAACATAACCAGCCCTACTACAGCAGACCTTGGGCTTACCACACTACACACACCAAAAATCAATTCAATGTTCACACCCCCATTCTTGGAGCACACCTAGATTGTCCTACCCACCACATAGTCCATAAAACCGTCAACACACCAAGACACACGATACTGAAACATCAACAGCCACACGTGACTCTGGATCCTTTGTGGATACAATCTAACCAGTGTGCACAACCAAACCATCACATGACACACTAACACCAACACTAACACTGGAACACACCTGTGGAACTGTGTCTCACCCATATGTTTACAACACACAGGGCATCTTGTATTAAATCCGATATGCAAAATAACGCTCACAGGCGCCAGTTCCTCCTGGTTCTGAACCTATCCTCTCATCCTATACTCACTAACCCCCCACTGCCCTCTCTTGCAGAGCAACACGAGCACCTGGAGACTGCCAATGGGTGGTAGCGGTGCACAGTCTAAATCAACATAACATGCCATTTAAAACTGTCTGGATTGCATTTGTGTCGTGCAGAAAGGTGTACATAAATTAAGGGTTAGTCAAAATACAGAGTGTACTTACGGTTTACATAGGACTTTCAAATTATCGGTCCTGCTGTTGGTTGAATTATTATGAGAGGTGTTTGGCTTTAGTGGATGATGCATGAAGCTGTCCTGTGTTCCGGCTTAGTTATTCTAGGAGACAGGGAAGGCTTTCTCTTAGGGCTTTTGCAGTGCCATGATGTTTTCCATTCATTTTAGATTCTTGAATGATGTGATCTGGGCATAAGGTTGTGGGCTAGAATGCAATTCCCTTGAGGTGTTTTTGTGCATTAAAGTTGAACTATTGAGAAGTGTTGTTTTCGTAGCTTCATGGGTGTAGGTTAAACCTTTGTTTTGTTAAGCATTAAACAGCCAGGTTTTAATACTGTTTATGAGTTTCAGGTGGTCCTTTAGGGTTATATATTCCAGAGTTTAGCCACAATGGTGGAAAAGGCATAGCCTATTTTTCTTTCTCTGCAATATCTTGTGGTTTATGATATGATAGGTTATTTATAACATGTTTAATACTAAGAGGTTTCTAAGCGCGGACCCAGGGATCGAACCTGTGTCGCTCTGTGTTGTCTTGCTTCCAAAGCGAGCATGTTGCCCCTGAGCTTTTCTCCTGAGACAAAAGTATGTTGTTTCTTGATCTTATATATCTGGTTGGTTGGTAGATTAATATTTTGTTTTGGAAGTATTCTGCACTTTGACCTTCACCTTATCTGTGGGCAATGAAGAGTGGATTAAACAGGTTTCTTTTTTTGATTGGTTGCCAGGGAGTATGCTGAGAGCAGGCTTCATGTGTTCCTTACTATTGAATCTGAGAAGGAGTCTGGCACCTGTTTCAGGAGCTGGTAAAGTTTTTTTGTGAGGTTGTCCAGCATTCCTAGGTAAATGCTGTTTGTGTAGTCAATTTATGAACGAATCAGGGAGAGGATAGCCATTGTTGCATTGAGTTGGGGTTCCAGCGTGAGCCCATTGTCCATTCAAATGCCTTGGTTCTTGACCACTTTAGATTATTTAGGGCAGTTACCCATTTTCATAGGCCATGGTGGGACATTATCATCAACCAGTCATTTATTTACATAAGGCAGGTGCTGAGGATGGTGCTGGAGATTCTATTATCTATTATTTTGTATATTCACTGAAAATACTTCGTTAAAGGGACGTTATGATTAAGTCGCACTAATAATAACCTATGAACTTCAATGAAAAAATGTTAAAGGGATGTTATGGTTACAAACAAAACCAAATAACCTCAGAAATTCACCAGTTATGGTAAGCTAAGCAACCATAACTCGCACCGCCACCATGCACTGCTAAGACTAACACCCATGACATCAAAAATGACATTACAGATGTCATTGATGACATCACTCATGTCATCACATATCTGGGCCATTTGTCTTTGTTCACTGACATATCTAGGCCAGGTGGTTTTGTTCACTGACAGTCAGAATATTAAAGTTCAAAGGGTGCTATATATCTAGACGTTAACTTTGTCATATTTTCTCAAAGCACTTTCCTAAGGGTTTGGTCTCAGCTCGTGGTGCACATACATGGGGCAATAAGCAGGCCTCAAACACACAATGCATTTGTATACATGAAGATAAACTTTAACGTTATTACCATTTTCTGAAGATGCTGTTTCTTTCTTCCTTACTTTAGTTTCCCTGAATGTGCGTAATGATTTCAATGTGTTGCTTTGGTCATAATGAGCTGCTACCTCACGAGTCTCTCTTCATGTGTTCCATGCTGGCTTGTGAGAATGGAACACATGAAGAGAGCTGGGGTTTGAGCCGAAGTGACAGTGTTTTGCTGTGCTCCGGGTGTGCCCGCTCATTAAAGCCTGTAACTCCACTTACCGGCTCCAGACTCGTCATTACATTTTGGTGTCGAGGACGAGCAGAGAAGGCCTGCTGTGGGGGCACTGTAGCAGCTGGCAGTGTTTATGGTGGGGGGGCGGCATCCCATCCCGATATTGCGCTGCCCCCGAATCCCTACTCAACGGTGTTGCAGTAGCCTCCACAGGTGAGAGGGGCTGGGGGCCTCCCAAAGAGCAGTTAAGCAGTGAACAGGGCGAACCCTGTAATTATTTGGGCTTGCAGTACGTTCGTGCTCGCCAGTGGGTGGGGCAACCTCAGTGTAAAGCCGCGTTATTAGGCAACGCTCCAACGCTTCAACACAGGCACAGGAAACACATAACAGGGGACATTTAAACATGCACTACTAGTGAATATGTATGCAACAGACCAGAAGCAGGCATATTACATGGAGTGAAGAGAGAATACTTTCACATTCAGCTGGCAATCTCGAAAGAACACAACACAGGCATGAGGGGGTGCATCCCATAGTGCTTAGACAAAGCAAAATTGTCTTTGGAAAGACTCTGAGAAGCACTCAGTAATCCAGGGACATCATTGGTGCAGAGACTGTAGAACCAGGGGAAAGTGTAGGACACTGTAAAAACAACAGTTTGAGGCAGCATCCATCCAAATAGCACCCCAAAGGGTTTTCCGGTCTATGCAACACTGAAGTAGGGATTCAGGCATAAGCAACGACATTCACCATGGCAGCAGCAAGCAATTCCCCACGTTGTCTACCAGAGCTGGGCACCCAAGTTATCATATGGGACAGGTGGAAAAAGCTGTTTGACACATATCTGGTTGCCATAGATGGTGAAAAGTTTGCACCAGCAAGGAAAAAGGCATTTTGCTGCACAATCTAGGGGCAGAAGGCCGCAGTGTGTTCGATGGGCTAAAGGATCTGGCGGAGGAGGGTCAAGGAGACACAGACCATTACAGTATAGCGGAAAACAAAATTGCAATGTCATTTTGAACCTAAAAGAAATGTTACTTTTGAAGGCACAAGTTCTTTCAAAGAACCCAGAATCTGCAAGAACCAGTAGAGAGCTTCATTGCTGCACTGAGAACTTGTGACTTTGGATCTCTGGCCGATCCACTCATACATGACCAGCTTGTGCACTGCACAAACAGTGCTTGGGTTCAAGAAAAGTTACTTTCTAAGGATTTTCCGATGGAACAAGCTGTGGAGATGACCAGAAGCATGGAGCAAACTTCCTAGTACATGACAAGCATGAAGGCCGACAAGCACGTAAATGAAGTTGCAGCAATCAAGATTAATGAGAAGGTGGTTGCTGGCAAAGAAGTGAAGTGTTTCAATTGCAAAAGCAACATGTTTTGTCCCACCAGGAATGTTAATTGCCTGAAGTGTAAGAAGAGGGGGCACTTCGCTAGAGTCTGCCGAGAATCTACTCTGGTGGAAAATGTAGAAGCTAGTGGAAGGTGTCCTGAGAAGGAGGAAAGTTCTGTCGTCCCTCAACCTGTTTAAGTGAAACATGTGCTGGATGTAGGAGATATGTCCAACAGCGCCAACGGGCTGTAGGATTATTTAGCGTGTTTTGGGAGCACAGCACCATTGCATGAGATTAATGTATTGCTATAATGCGGTACAAGCAATTTCACCATTTTTTTTCACCTGAAATGCCTCTGTTGCAGGAGACACATTAGAGGATTAATGAAGTAATATAATTGACAGTACTGACATGATTCTAATCAAATACCATCATAATGTGTTCTCCAGAGCAACATGAGGTGGAAAAGACAGGCTCTGAAAGTCATTTTAAACGTGCACTTGGACTCATTTTTTTTTCTCTGTTCACTGTGTTAGCTGGATGTGAAATCTGCATGCCAGCAAATGAGTAGATACAGTTTCTAAACTGTATAAGCCAAGCCATTGTTAAAAGAGGAGGATAGATTATTGTGCATTTTCATTGGTGACACGTCACCTTAAGGGCTGTAACAGAGGTCTCTTGGTACATTTCGGGGAGGAAGAAAGGCAGAGGACATTTTACACAGCTCCGGGGAAGACCTGGCTGGAGTTTCTATGGGGTTTCCTGATTGAGAGGTGCCGTCCCAGTCCATTGCTGACTTTCCCAGGCTGAAGATTCCAGTCAATAAGCACCGGCTTGAGAGACCGCAGATCAGAACTGCATGTCCTCGCTGGGGTGCTTTGAAGGAAAGCCTTGAGCCATTTAAAGAAAGCGACCAGTCTGGGGAGTTCGCGTGCTAAACAGCTACAATTTGCTGGTAATTATCTTGTATGAAAGTGAGGGTGCGGTATGTGCAGGAGACTTATTTTAGACAGGCAGTGTACCGATAGCTTTTCACTGTGTTCAAATGACACATTTTAATGTTGCCAGCTGAAGGTAAAACAAATGATGTAATTTCTCTCTCTCTTGTGCAAATATGAAATGAAATTCGTAGTGTTCTTGCATTTTGCCTTTCTCATGTTTTTATTTCAGAGAGGATTGTCTCACGAATGGTAATGTATCATTTTAAAATGAAATTGTGATAACACAGTCTGCCTAAGAGTATTCTTGTTTATGTTTCATTTGGTGTCTAAAAAAAAATATTATGCCATAGAGGGAATGATGCTTAAAGCGCCAAGTTTCTATGCAGATAAAGTAATGTTATGAGCAATTATAAATAGCTGTGCGCGTGGTTCCACTCTGTGTATATATGTGTGTGTGTTTTCTGAGTGCAACATAATGAAATAGTTTGCTGGACGTATATGAGTCAGCTGAAAGAGAGGCCTCTGGAAATAGTTTCACTAATGTAAATAAATTAGTGATTATACCACATGTTATTGTGAATACTTTATGGAAGCATAGCTCACTGGTGTACATAAATCAGTGATAACAGCCATAAGTGGCATTCCATATGAAAATGTGGTGTTCTTGAATAATATAGAAGCCTGAGGCCTCTAGAGATCACAAGAACAGTCTAAACAAAAGAAAGGGGTTTTGTATGTTGGGGCCACAAATAAAACAAAGAAATTATGCTCATCACTATACCACAACGAAATGCATACCAACTAACAGGGTAATTCATAGAAATTCGCACAAAAGTGGCGCACGCGACTGTCGCACAGCATGCCCGTGCGAATGTCTGCGCCAGCCGCGTGCGCTAAAATCGATTTCCGCGCACAGCGTTTTCATGGATTTTCACATCCAAAACCAGCCGTGGCGCAGCGTGGCGCAGCGACCCTGCAGCATCGCCAGTTACGCCCCCAAGAACGCCCTCGCGCAAGGAAAAGCCTTCAAAATCCCCAAATAATAGCAAAGGGCTGCGCTAACCCTGGACCAGTTCACAGGGCTGGCAAACAGCAAACGCCAAGCGGGGAACGTGTATTTCAGTGGTTCGCGGGAAGTTACACATGTGATTGTTCTGTGTACGTGTGCATCAGGGGTGCGGGGGAAGTATCACACGCAAAATCAGCAGGGTACGTGTATTTCAGGGGTGCGCGGGAACTATCAAACGTGATTCCAGCAGGGTATGTGTATTTCAGGGGTGCGCGGGAAGTATCACACGTGATTCTAGCAGGGTACGTGTATTACAGGGGTGCGCGTGAAGTTCCACACGCGATTTCAGCAGGGTACGTATATTTCAGGGGTGCGCGGGAAGTATCACACGCGATTCCAGCAGGGTACGTGTATTAGAGGGGTGCGCGGGAAGTTCCACAAGCGATTTCAGCAGGGTACGTGTATTTCAGTGGTGCGCGGGAATTTCGACACGCGATTGGCCCTGTGCGAGCAGGGTACGTGTATTTCAGGGTTGCGCGGGAAGTTCCACATGCGATTGGCCCCGTGCGAGCAGGGTATGTGTATTCCAGGGGTGCGCGGGAAGTTCCACATGCGATTTCAGCAGGGTACGTGTATTTCAGGGGTGCGCGGGAAGTTCCACACGCGATTGGCCCCGTGCGAGCAGGGTACGTGTATTTCAGGGGTGCGCGGGAAGTTCCACACGCAATTGGCCCCGTGCGAGCAGGGTACGTGTATTTCAGGGGTGTGCGGGAAGTTCCACACGCGATTTCAGCAGGGTACGTGTATTTCAGGGGTGCGCAGGAAGTTCCACACGCGATTGGCCCCGTGCGAGCAGGGTACGTGTATTTCAGGGGTGCGCGGGAAGTTCCACACGCGATTTCAGCAGGGTACGTGTATTTCAGGGGTGCGCGGGAAGTTCCACACGCGATTCCATCAGGGTACGTGTATTTCAGGGGTGCGTGGGAAGTTCCACACGCGATTTCAGCAGGGTACGTGTATTTCAGGGGTTCTGGGGAGTACTACACGTGAATTGGCCATGTGGGTCCTCCCAGGTGTTCGCTCTACAACCTCCACGGCCCCTGCAGGCAGCCCACACCACGGGGGACTACCCTGCACCCCTGCTCATGTCCCGCAGGCAGCCCATCCACCATGGGCATGCCCCCCAGCCAACCCACATGTCACCTTGCACTACTGCTCAACAATGCATGTCTCCTACCACCCCCACCCCCCAGCAGTGCAGGGGCAGCCTCCAACAGGCCCCCACCCAAGTCTACCACCACCCCCACCCCCCAGCCACCAGGGGCAGCCTCTACCAGGCCCCCACTCATGTCTATCACCACCCCCACCCCCAGCCACCAGGGGCAGCCTCCACCAGGCCCCCACTCATGTCCCCCTGCACCCCCACCCCCAGCAGTGCAGGGGCAGCCTCCACCAGGCCCCCAACCATGTCCAACTCATGTCTCCCACCACCCTCACCCCCCCAGCCACAAGGGGCAGCCTCCACCAGGCCCCCACTCATGTCTCCCACCACCCCCACCCCCTCAGCAGTGCAGGGGCAGCCTCCACCAGGCCCCCACTCATGTCTCCCACCACCCCCAGCCCCCAGCAGTGCAGGGGCAGCCTCCACCAGGCCCCCACTCATTTCCCCCTGCACCCCCACCCCCAGCAGTGCAGGGGCAGCCTCCACAAGGCCCCCACTCATGTCTCCCACCACCCCCACCCCCCAGCAGTGCAGGGGCAGCCTCCACCAGGCCCCCACCCATGTCTACCACCACCCCCACCCCCCAGCCACCAGGGGCAGCCTCCACCAGGCCCCACTCATGTCCAACTCATGTCTCCCACCACCCTCACCACCCAGCCACCAGGGGCAGCCTCCATCAGGCCCCCACTCATGTCCCCCTGCACCCCCACCCCCCAGCAGTGCAGGGGCAGCCTCCACCAGGCCCCCACCCATGTCTCCCACCACCCCTACCCCCCAGCAGTCAGGGGCACCCTCCACCAGGCCCCCACTCATGTCTACCACCACCCCCACCCCCCAGCCACCAAGGGCAGATTCCACCAGGCTCCCACTCATGTCTCCCACCACCCCCACCCCCCAGCAGTGCAGGGGCAGCCTCCACCAGGCCCCCACTCATGTCCCCCTGCACCCCCACCCCCAGCAGTGCAGGGGCAGCCTCCACCAGGCCAACACCCATGTCTACCACCACCCCCACCCCCCAGCCACCAGGGGCAGCCTCCACCAGGCCCCCACTCATGTCTCCCACCACCCCACCCCCCAGCAGTGCAGGGACAGCCTCCACCAGGCCCCCACTCATGTCTCCCACCACCCCCACCACCAGCAGTGCAGGGGCAGCCTTCACCAGCACCAGACTCATGTCTCCCACCACCCCCACCACCCAGCAGTGCAGGGGCAGCCTCCACCAGGGACCCACCCATGTCTACCACCACCCCCACCCCCCATCCACCAGGGGCAGCCTCCACCAGGCCCCCACTCATGTCCAACTCATTTCTCCCACCACCCTCACCCCCCAGCCACCAGGGGCAGCCTCCACCAGGCCCCCACTCATGTCTCCCACAACCCCCATCCCCCAGCAGTGCAGGGGCAGCCTCCACCAGGCTCCCACTCATGTCCCCCTGCACCCCCACCCTCCAGCAGTGCAGGGGCAGCCTCCACCAGGCCCCCACTCATGTCTACCACCACCCCCACCCCCCAGCCACCAGGGGCAGCCTCCACCAGGCCCCCACTCATGTCCCCCTGCACCCCCACCCCCCAGCAGTGCAGGGGCAGCCACCACCAGGCCCCCACCCATGTCTCCCACCACCCCCTACCCCCCAGCAGTCAGGGGCACCCTCCACCAGGCCCCCACTCATGTTCCCCTGCACCCCCACCCCCCAGCACTGTGGGGCACCTGCCAGCAGGCCCCCACTCATGTCCAACTCATGTTCCCCACCACCCCCTACCCTCCAGCAGTCAGGGGCACCCTCGACCAGGCCCCCACTCATGTCTACCACCACCCCCACCCCCCAGCCACCAGGGGCAGATTCCACCAGGCCCCCAACCATGTCTCCCACCACCCCCACCCCCCAGCAGTGCAGGGGAAGCCTCCACCAGGCCCCCACTCATGTCCCCCTGCACCCCCACCCCCCAGCAGTGCAGGGGCAGCCTCCACCAGGCACCCATCCATGTCTACCACCACCCCCACCCCCCAGCCACCAGGGGCACCCTCCACCAGGCCCCCACTCATGTCTCCCACCACCCCTACCCCCCAGCAGTGCAGGGGCAGCCTCCACCAGGCCCCCACTCATGTCTCCCACCACCCCACCCCCCAGCAGTGCAGGGGCACCCTCCACCAGGCCCCCATTCATGTCTCCCACCACCCCCACCCCCCAGCAGTGCAGGGGCAGCCTTCACCAGGCCCCCACTCATGTCTACCACCACCCCCACCCCCCAGCCACCAGGGGCAGCCTCCACCAGGCCCCCACTCATGTCCAACTCATATCTCCCACCACCCTCACCCCCCAGCCACCAGGGGCACCCTCCACCAGGCCCCCACTCATGTCTCCCACCACCCCACCCCCCCAGCAGTGCAGGGGCAGCCTCCACCAGGCCCCCACTCATGTCTCCCACCACCCCCAGCCCCCAGCAGTGCAGGGGCAGCCTCCACCAGGCCCCCACTCATGTCCCCCTGCACCCCCACCCCCCAGCAGTGCAGGGGCAGCCTCCACCAGGCCCCCACTCATGTCTACCACCACCCCCACCCCCCAGCCACCAGGGGCAGCCTCCACCAGGCCCCCACTCATGTCCCCCTGCACCCCCACCCCCCCGCAGTGCAGGGGCAGCCGCCACCAGGCCCCCACCCATGTCTCCCACCACCCCTACCCCCCAGCAGTCAGGGGCACCCTCCACCAGGCCCCCACTCATGTTCCCCTGCACCCCCACCCCCCAGCACTGTGGGGCACCTGCCAGCAGGCCCCCACTCATGTCCAACTCATGTTCCCCTCACCCCCACCCCCCAGCACTGTGGGGCACCTGCCAGCAGGACCCCACTCATGTCCAACTCATGTTCCCCAGCCAACATGTCATCACAATCTAGATACCCGGTCCCTATGGGCAGCCTCCAAATGCAAAACACCCACCCGAGTATTGCATCCACCCACTCAGAAATGGCAATAACATGATAGAACTGCAATTGCAAGTTTGGAAACGAACAAATGTCCCTCACATACACCCAATGGGTGTCAGTGAATCTCAAAACCTATATCATGATATGCATGAAACCAATGAGATGATACTACACATTGAAGTTTGATCAAAAAATATGTATTAAAGAAAACATGAATTGGGAATGTAAAAAAAGTAAAAAGAAGCATGTCCATGAAAAAATGCAAAACCAAAAATCAGAATCCAAAGGAATGGTGTCCAAAGTCACAGTCCAGAAAAGAAAATCCAATGGGAAATTATAATTGAAAGCCATTGCTCCATGGGTAAATAGTAAAAAGAAAAGAAATTCCAACAGTGAACTATGTACAGGTGAACAAGCCAGGGTCCATGGTCCCAACAAAAGAAATCAAACCTATCTAATAACACTACCTAATAAAAAATTACTATATACAAAAATGTGGCCCATTGTCCAAAAGGTCCAAAGAAAATGCAAAAAACAAAAGGAAACCTAACACTAACTACATAACTATTTACATGGCCAGCGGGCTAGTCCAACGGCTCACTGGATGTTGTCATGGGCCAGGGCATCCTCGAACTCCTGTTCAATGGCTTGGAGGCGGGCATGTTCCCTGGCCCCGAGGTCTCGCAGGGATAAAGCAGTGTCCAGCTCCAACTCCCTGCGAAGACCCTCGAGGCACTCAGCCCGCCTCAGCGCCCTCCGCATGGAGTTCTCCGCCCTGACCATTGTGAGCCGTTCCTCCTCTGCCCGCTGCCGCTCCGCACCTATATGCTGGCCCAACCGCTCCCACAAGGAAGCCACTCCCATTCCAGGATTCTCCTGCCCTCCGGCCGATGCCTGCGGCCCTGATGTTGATGGCCCCGAGCCATGATGACTCCCACGTCGAGCCTGCCGCTGCCTCCGACGCAACTGCCTGTGCCAGCACGACGGCATCCAGGCTGATGGTATCCACCGACGCCGTCGTGCACGTGCCCTGCCCGATGATGCCGTCACATCCTCCATCTGCTGGGGTCCAGTTGCTGGTGTGTCCACCCCTGCTGGACCTCCGACTCCCGACTGTGGCAGGGATGGGATCCCCACCGAGCCGGCTGCATTGGTCGGGGCAGGTCCACAGGGGGCCCTGGTGTCATCTGGGCCGGAAGACGGCATGGAGAACGACTGGTGCATAGTCTCCACAGAGGAGGAGAGGGTCGCCAGATTGGCCGACACATGTAGGAAACCCCCGACCATGGCCGTTCCCAACTGGGCCACGTCGGCACGGTGCTCTCCGTGATGACGTGCATGCTCCTCCCGGGAAGCACGCACCTCATCACGAATTGCACCTGTGCGCAACGCAACACCAATCAGGACATTCTCCATACGGCCAGGGGTCCCCTCGTACGCAGGTGGAGGGGAATCAGATGACATGGACTTCCACCCTACCTGCGGACGGGCCTGGGATCGGGCATCCTTGCTGGTGCATAGTGGTGCAGTCACAGTGTCAGGGCCAGTGACATGCACAGGCCCCTCCACGGCGACCTGTGCTGCCTCCTGCCCCTGCCCCTGGACTGCAACACTTGCACCAGCAGGGATGCCCCCACCAGGCCCCATGTGCGCCTCAGTAGCGGCCTCCTCCTCCTCTGTGGAAACCACCAACCTGGATGGCTCCACCCCGTCTTCTGCCGTTGCAAGCCCCTGTGGGGGCTCACCCACCCCTTCCGCTGCAGCTGTGGGGGCATCCCCGCGCTTTGCTCCACAGAGCCGTCTCCGCCCTCTTCTTCACGTGGCGCTGTGTAGAGGGAGACATAGAACACAAGCATCAGGGTACTGTACAATGGTCCCCTAGACAGGAAGCAATAGCAGATGAGAGGCACTGTCAAAGATCACTTCCATCATGTCCCTCCACAACACATGGCTCAGTGCAGGTAAAACATATGCGGTAACAGGCATGGCGCATGCTATGGACATTAGCATACATGTCCAAGTGATTCTTGAAACATACACTGTTGTTTTGGAACTCACATGTATCATGTGCCATGCCTATCACATGCACACACTTCACCCTAGTTTCATCCATCTGGCCTCGTACACCACAGACACAGTGGATACAAGGATGACTAGGCTGCATCAGTGAACCTGAACATTGCGACAGACATGTGTCATGCATCCCTGCCTCCCACGTCGAGCCTGCCGCTGCCTCCGACGCAACTGCCTGTGCCAGCACGACGGCATCCAGGCTGATGGTATCCACTGACGCCGTCGTGCACGTGCCCTGCCGGATGATGCTGTCACATCCTCCATCTGCTGGGGTCCAGTTGCTGGTGTGTCCACCCCTGCAGGACCTCCGACTCCCGACTGTGGCAGGGATGGGATCCCCACTGAGCCGGCTGCATTGGTCGGGGCAGGTCCACAGGGGGCCCTGGTGGCATCTGGGCCGGAAGACGGCATGGAGAACGACTGGTGCATAGTCTCCACAGAGGAGGAGAGGGTCGCCAGATTGGCCGACACATGTAGGAAACCCCCGACCATGGCCGTTCCCAACTGGGCCACGTCGGCACGGTGCCCTCCGTGATGACGTGCATGCTCCTCCCGGGAAGCACGCACCTCATCACGAATTGCACCTGTGCGCAACGCAACACCAATCAGGACATTCTCCATACGGCCAGGGGTCCCCTCGTACGCAGGTGGAGGGGAATCAGATGACATGGACATCCACCCTACCTGCGGACGGGTCTGGGATGGGGCATCCCAGTGTCAGGGCCAGTGACATGCACAGGCCCCTCCACGGTGACCTGTGCTGCCTCCTGCCCCTGCCCCTGGACTGCAACACTTGCACCAGCAGGGATGCCCCCACCAGGCCCCATGTGCGCCTCAGTAGCGGCCTCCTCCTCCTCTGTGGAAACCACCAACCTGGATGGCTCCACCCCGTCTTCCGCCGTTGCAAGCCCCTGTGGGGGCTCACCCACCCCTTCCGCTGCAGCCGTGGGGGCATCCCCGCCGCTTTGCTCCACAGAGCCGTCTCCGCCCTCTTCGTCAGGTGGCGCTGTGTAGAGGGAGACATAGAACACAAGCATCAGGGTACTGTACAATGGTCCCCTAGACAGGAAGCAATAGCAGATGAGAGGCACTGTCAAAGATCACTTCCATCATGTCCCTCCACAACACATGGCTCAGTGCAGGTAAAACACATACGGTAACAGGCATGGCGCATGCTATGGACATTAGCATACATGTCCAAGTGATTCTTGAAACATACACTGTTGTTTTGGAACTCACATGCATCATGTGCCATGCCTATCACATGCACACACTTCACCCTAGTTTCATCCATCTGGCCTTGTACACCGCAGACACCGTGGATACAAGGATGACTAGGCTGCATCAGTGAACCTGAACATTGCGACAGACATGTGTCATGCATCCCTGGCATTCACAAGTCACAGACACGCAGGTCAGACACACAGACATGGACAGCACACATGTACATGGCATCAGCACCCATCCCTCACCCATGTCTAGGAACAGAGACTGGCATGCTTTCATGTGGCCATTCTGCATAGGGCAACCCATGTTGCATTTGAACACATGCACCAACCATGTGGTTCACACATTACTGGTCTCACATGCATGACGTCCCTGCACACACACATGCATACATGGCCTATGTCACACATAGAGGCAAGTATCAGACAACCAGCACACTGCGACATGCCCTGTCTCACACAGCAATGCTTGGCCACTTACTGCTCAACTCCAGACGGGTCTGCCTCTCAAGGATCTGGGCGTGGAGCGCTGGGCCTACGCGTTCCAGGACCCTCATCTGGATGGTACTCATGCGGCCCCGGCCCCCCTCCACGAGGCGCCGGGCCTTCAAGAGGGTCCTGGACCTGCAGTCATCCCAGCGCTTCTTGACATGTTGGTAGTCGCGGACTGCCACCCCCTCCGCGTTGATGGCAGTCACGATGTCCGTCCAGATCCGAGTCCGTCCTTCTTTGTTGGCGCGCTTACTTCCGAAGAGGGTATCATCCTGCCCCAGGACTTGCTCCACCAGGATACCAACTTCGGTGGCAGTGATGCTGGTGCCCCTCTGCCTCTCTGGCTGGGGGTTGCCAGTGGTGCCAGGTGTTGCAGTGCCCGACATGGCAACCCCAGAGGCAGGAGTGGGTGGGCAACTGGGTCCTGGGGCTGGGCTGTGGAGCGATGGTATCCCAGTCGGGAGTCTTCTGTTCCAGCAGGGGTGGACACAGCAAATGGACCCCTGCAGATGGCTGATGTGCAGGCCCCAAATGGCAGGGCACGGTGGCAGCAGGCAGGCAGGCAGGCAGCAGCAGATGGCTCGTGGGAGGCTGCTCAGGGCTCTGGGGGGCAGTAATTCGGCCTTTTGGGCAGGAGCATGGTCTTCCGTGTGCTTACGCGTGGCCAGCTTGATACGGAGTGATTTGGCACGTGAAAATCCTGCACGTCTGCGTGTAAATCGAGGAAAGGCCCTTAGCGCGTATGCACGTCAGCACGCATATGCGATTTCATTGGACCAAAGGCCCTTAGCGCGTGAGCGCGTCTGTGACGTGAGGCGCGCGGGTGTTTCCCTCATTACACGTGATGACAGAGCACACATGGATTTCCACCAATCACGTGTGGAACTTCCTGCACACCCCAAAAATACACGTACCCAGGCAAATCGCGTGTGGAAGTTCACGCGCACCCCGAAGTACATGTACCCAGGCTAATCGCGTGTAGAACTTCCCGCGCACCCCATAGTACACGTACCCAGGCAAATCGCGTGTGGAAGTTCATGCGCACCCCGAAGTACACGTACCCAGGCTAATCGCGTGTGGAACTTTCCACGCACCCCGAGGTACACATAGCCAGGCCAATCGCGTGTGGAACTTCCCGCGCACCCCGAAGTACACGTACCCAGGCAAATCCCACGGCTGGGGGGTGGGGGTGGTGGGAGACATAAGTTGGACATGAGTGGGGGGCTGGTGGAGGCTGCCCCTGCACTGCTGGGGGGTGGGGGTGGTGGGAGACATGAGTGGGGGCCTGGTGGAGGCTGCCCCTGGTGGCTGTGGGATGGGGGTGGTGGGAGACATGAGTGGGGGCCTGGTGGAGGCTGCCCCTGCACTGCTGGGGGGTGGGGGTAATAGGGGACATGAGTGGGGGCCTGGTGGAGGCTGCCCCTGGTGGCTGGGTGGTGGGGGTGGTGGTAGACATGAGTGGGGGCCTGGTGGAGGCTGCCCCTGGTGGCTGGGGGGTGGGGGTGGTGGTAGACATGAGTGGGGGCCTGGTGGAGGCTGCCCCTGCACTGTTGGGGGGTGGGGGTAATAGGGGACATGAGTGGGGACCTGGTGGAGGCTGCCCCTGCACTGCTGGGGGGGTGGGGGTGGTGGGAGACATGAGTGGGGGCCTGGTGGAGGCTGCCCCTGCACTGCTGGGGGGTGGGGGTGGTGGGAGACATGAGTGGGGGCCTGGTGGAGGCTGCCCCTGCACTGCTGGGGGGTGGGGGTGGTGGGAGACATGAGTGGGGGCCTGGTGGAGGCTGCCCCTGGTGGCTGTGGGATGGGGGTGGTGGGAGACATGAGTGGGGGCCTGGTGGAGGGTGCCCCTGGTGGCTGGGGGGTGGGGGTGGTGGGAGACAAGAGTGGGGGCTTGGTGGAGGCTGCCCCTGGTGGCTGGGGTTGGGGGTGGTGGGAGACATGAGTGGGGGCCTGGTGGAGGCTGCCCCTGCACTGCTGGGGGGTGGGGTGGTGGGAGAAATGAGTGGGGGCCTGGTGGAGGCTGCCCCTGCACTGCTGGGGGGTGGGGGTAATAGGGGACATGAGTGGGGGCCTGGTGGAGTCTGCCCCTGCACTGCTAGGGGGTGGGGGTGGTGGGAGACATGAGTGGGGGCCTCGGGGAGGCTGCCCCTGCACTGCTGGGGGGTGGGGGTGGTGGGAGACATGAGTGGGGGCGTGGTGGAGGCTGCCCCTGCACTGCTGGGGAGTGGGGGTGGTGGGAGACATGAGTGGGGGCCTGGTGGAGGCTGCCCCTGCACTGCTGGGGGGTGGGGGTGGTGGGAGACATGAGTGGGGCGTGGTGGAGGCTGCCCCTGGTGGCTGTGGGATGGGGGTGGTGGGAGACATGAGTGGGGGCCTGGTGGAGGGTGCCCCTGGTGGCTGGGGGGTGGGGGTGGTGGGAGACATGAGCGGGGGCTTGGTGGAGGCTGCCCCTGGTAGCTGGGGGGTGGGGGTGGTGGGAGACATGAGTTGGACATGAGTGGGGGGCTGGTGGAGGCTGCCCCTGCACTGCTAGGGGGTGGGGGTGGTGGGAGACATGAGTGGGGGCCTGGTGGTGGCTACCCCTGCACTGCTGGGGGATGGGGGTAATAGGGGACATGAGTGGGGGCCTGGTGGAGGCTGCCCCTGGTGGCTGGGGGGTGAGGGTGGTGGGAGACATGACTTGGACATGAGTGTGGGCCTGGTGGAGGCTGCCCCTGGGGGCTGGGGGGTGGGGGTGGTGGTAGACATGGGTGGGGGCCTGGTGGAGGCTGATCCTGCACTGCAGGGGGGTGGGGGTGGTGGGAGACATGAGTGGGGGCCTGGTGGAGGCTGCCCCTGAATGCTGGGGGGGTGGGGGTGGTGGGAGACATGAGTGGGGGCCTGGTGGAGGCTGCCCCAGCACTGCTGGGGGGTGGGGGTGGTGGGAGACATGAGTGGGGGCCTGGTGGAGGCTTCCCCTGGTGGCTGGGGGTGGGGGTGGTGGTAGACATGGGTGGGGGCCTGGTGGAGGCTGCCCCTGCACTGCTGGGGTGTTTGGGTAATAGGGGACATGAGTGGGGGCCTGGTGGAGGCTGCCCCTGGTGGCTTGGGGTTGGGGGTGGTGGTAGACATGAGTGGGGGCCTGGTGAAGGCTGCCCCTGGTGGCTGGGGGGTGGGGGTGGTGGTAGACATGAGTAGGGGCCTGGTGGAGGCTGCCCCTGCACTGCTGGTGGGTGGGGGTAATAGGGGACATGAGTGGGGGCCTGGTGGAGGCTGCCCCTGCACTGCTGGGGGGTGGGGGTGGTGGGAGACATGAGTGGGGGCCTGGTGGAGGCTGCCCCTGCACTGCTGGGGGATGGGGGTGGTGGGAGAAAAGAGTGGGGGCTTGGTGGAGGCTGCCCCTGGTGGCTGGGGGATGAGGGTGGTGGGAGACATGAGTTGGACATGAGTGGGGGCCTGGTGGAGGGTGCCCCTGGTGGCTGGGGAGTGGGGGTGGTGGGAGACATGAGTGGGGGGCTGGTGAAGGCTGCCCCTGGTGGCTGGGGGGTGGGGGTGGTGGGAGACATGAGTTGGGGCCTGGTGGAGGCTGCCCCTGGTGGCTGTGGGATGGGGGTGGTGGGAGACATGAGTGGGGGCCTGGTGGAGGCTGCCCCTGCACTGCTGGGGGGTGGGGGTAATAGTGGACATGAGTGGGGGCCTGGTGGAAGCTGCCCCTGGTGCCTGGGGGTGGGGGTGGTGGTAGACATGGGTGGGGGCCTGGTGAAGGCTGCCCCTGCACTACTGGGGGGTGGGGGTAATAGGGGACATGAGTGGGGGCCTGGTGGAGGCTGCCCCTGGTGGCTGGGGGTGGGGGTCGTGGTAGACATGAGTGGGGGCCTGGTGGAGGCTGCCCCTGGTGGCTGGGGGGTGGGGGTGGTGGTAGACATGAGTGGGGGCCTGGTGGAGGCTGCCCCTGCACTGCTGGGGGGTGGGGGTAATAGGGTACATGAGTGGGGGCCTGGTGGAGGCTGCCCCTGGTTGCTGGGGGGTGGGGGTGGTGGGAGACATGTGTTGGTGATCGGTAGTGCAAGGTGACATGTGGGTTGGCTGGTGGGCATGGCCATGGTGGATGGGTTGCCTGTGGGACATGAGCAGGGGTGCAGGGTAGTACCCTGTGGTGTGGGCTGCCTGCAGGGGCCGTGGAGGGTGTAGAGGGAACACCTGGGGGGACCCACATGGCCAAATCACGTGTAGCATTCCCCGACACCACCGAAATACACGTACCCAGGCCAATCGCATGTGGAACTTCCCGCGCACCCCCACCTAGCCAGGCCAATCGCGTGTGGAACTTCCCGCGCACCCCGTAGTACACGTACCCAGGCCAATCGCGTGTGGAACTTCCCACGCACCCCCACCTACCCAGGCCAATCGCGTGTGGAACTTCCCGTGCACCCCGAAGTACACATACCCAGGCTAATCGCGTGTGGAACTTCCCGCGCACCCAGGAACACGCGCACACGCTATTTTTCACACAGCGGGTGTCCGTCTTTGTCGGTGCCCCTTTGCACCTCATTTGTCCTAGAGGGCCACTGTATGGTCCATTCATCATGGCTGTATATGGGTGCTTTTTGTTAGCGCACATTTTGGCGCACATTTTTTTCAGTCGCAGGGGCGCTACCGCCTGCTTTCTTGTGGCGTACTTGTTTGGCCCTGTGCGCGTCTTTGACTGTGTGCTGGTTTGCCCTATCCGATTCCATGAATACGGGTTGTAGGCGAGCGTGTGTGCGTTCCGCGCACTTGCCTCCTGTACTTCCCCCGTGACGCCCATATTTTCACGCGTTGTTCCCCATTCCGAGTGTTACGCCCCGTGCTCCGCCTACTTTTGTGATAAGCGCCGCGCTATGGGCGATTTCGCAGTGGCCGTGGAGCACACTGTTGGATGACCTGTGCGCCGGCGTGCGCGGCACACATTTTTAGCGCACATCCAATGTTTTTCTCGCGCACGGACTTCCATGAATCGCTGTGCGCTGGTCTTCCTGCGATTTTCGCACTTGCACTGCGATTTTCGCACTTTTCCTGCTATTCGCACGTTTTGGCACCTCTGCGCAGGAATTTTCGGCGCACATTAATTCCATGAATCGACCCCTTAATGTATCTGTGTACTGAAATAATGCATAGCCACTATATTACTATAATACCAAACCCAATCTGAATGCAAGGAGTGATTATTGCTGAATTACTTTATTTTTGGCTGTAAGAAAATACAGCTAGGCCCCAAATATACACAAAATAACCTACAGGGCCTATGGATGTGTTCTTGGTCAATGGAAGAGTCGTGACGATGAAGGTGGATAGCTGCTCTGCGTGGACGATTATGTCAAACCAAACCTTTGAAAGCTGCGTGCAGGGAAAGATAGAGCACCTGAAGTAGCATGGGATTGAGCCATATGCGTATGGTAATGTAAAGATTGATGTGTTGGGAAAGTACTCTGCTACTATAAGTATATAGGGAGGAGCTGTGAAGCAGATGTTTTTGTGACCAGAGAATGATTGTCACTCCTAGGATGGGGTGAGCAGCGGAAGTTAGGAATACGGATTCAAGCCAGTGCTTTGTTCTCTATCACCATTGCTGAAGTAGGAGACAAGTGGGAAAAATAATTTCCTAATGTGTTTTCTGAGGACCTGGGAAGGTTTGAAGGGTTTGAGCATGAGGTTAAACTCAAAAATGGAGCAGTTCCCAAGGTACATAGAGTGAGGCCAGTCCCTCAACATTTTAGAGATAAAGTAAAGGAAGAAATTGAGGTCTTACTTCAGAAGGGGATCATTGAAACAGTTGAAGGTTCAGAGTGGCTGTCTCCTGTGGTGATTGCAGTTTTAAGGGGGGGGAGATATGTAATGATTTCAATGTGTTGCTTTGGTTATAATGAGCTGCTGTCTCATGAGGCTCTCTTCATGTGTTCCATGCTGGCTCGTGAAACAGTGGCGACGGTTGCTGGGGTATGAGACAAGCGGCAGTGTTTTGCTGCACTCTGCGTGGGCCCACTCATTAAAGCCTGTAACTCCACTTACCGGCTCCAGACTCGTCATTTCAATGCCTCTGATTTGTATGCATTGTGGGTCTTCATATGTATTGTTTGTACTAGCACAAGTGTGTAGTGAGTCTTGAATTGTTAGCTAGTTATTACATGTTTAACATTACTCAATAACTTTAATAAGGTAGCATTCATTATTGTACTATCCAAAATTACAAGATTATAAATGTTTTACTTCTATGGTGCATGCTGCAGCCATTGCCTTTGATTATGTATGATTAGGTTCCTGTATTAACAACAACACTCCAATACAATGTTGTTTAGATGAGTACATTCGTTAATAGATTAAGTAGTTCATGATAGGTCTCCCGATCCCAGCTGACATCTTGTTACCAACATTACGAACACAACCTCTTGTAGGGACTTTTCATCAAAATGTATTTCACATGTGATGTCATCAGTGATGTCATCAATGATAGGTGTGATGTCATATTTGATGTCCTGGGTGTTAGTCTTAGCAGTGCACAGTGGTGGGGTCAGTTATGGTGGCTTAGCGTACCATAACTGCCGAATTTCTGAGGTTTTTCATTTTTACGGGTAACCATAACATCCCTTTAACAACGTTTTTTCATTGACTTTCATGGGTTTTTATTAGTGCAACTTAATCATTTTATTTTAAAATGTGTTTATTGACATTTGTGTAGGAACAGATATACTTACATCTATAGCTTCTTTTCCATCAGTACACTTCATGCACATACATAATAATTGCACTACATCTTTTGGCTTGGATGCATGCCATGTCCATGAATTTCACCACATGCTTGGACTTGCTATCTCTGGAGTACGCCCCCAGCAGGCATATTTTTGGGTTCCAGTCATATCGTACAATCCCCGCTGTTCTACAGTCTTGTTCTATTCGTGCCCAGAACCCTTGCATATGTACACATCCCCAAAACATATGCATTAGATCTGTCTGCATGGCACCACACCAGGGGCACTCTGATTGTTTATTGCTGTTTAATTTATCTGCCCTATTTGGTGTCATATAGGTGCAATATAGTATATTCAACTGAATCAGTCTGAAGCAAGTATTTCTGGACACTTCCCGGGGCTATGACAATATCCGTTCCCATTCCCCTTATCCTAGGTCACCTCCCAAGTCTGCCACCGAGCGTGCTTTCAGCATTGTGCCCTTTGAGTTGAGTCTGACTATCAGGGGACCATAGATTCTAGATACTGGTTTCCAACCATGGCCTAACCTATACATCAGGGCCAATAGTGGGTCAATTTCTGGCTCTTAGGCCAATTCACCAACCTCACTTTCGTACCCTCTTGACTTTCTAGTACCACAGAAACTGCCACTTGGGCAGCCCTTCTCGCTCAAGCAAAGACCGAACTCCCCTACTTTCCCAGTGCTTCACAACCGTCAAATCCTCCCCACCCCTGCAGAAGTCTGCCGCTATCAGTGTCTCTGGTGAATAAGGGCATACCAGCTAGTGACACAATCATGGACGGACCACCCAAACAGCTCAGAGGCAACCACAGTACTTCCTTCAGGCATGCAGGAGCTACCAGTCTTTGCAGCAATACAGATTCAGAGGTATCCTCATCTGAAAGCCACTGAGCTACATAACTAAGTTACGCTGCCAAGTAAGATTTTTCCATAGCTAGCAATTGTGTTCCCCCCTTCTTGTAGGGTAGGTAGAGTGTTGCCAGTGCAAATTTATGACGTGCCTTACCCCATAGAAACTCCAATAACAGCACCTCTAATAAGCGAAAAAAGGGGGGCCTGATGTAGTAATGGACGTTGTTAAAATAGTATAAGAATCTTGGCAAAATTATAATTTTGGTTATGGCAATCCTGCCCATCAGAGATAGCAGCAATTTGGATCAGAATGTCATGGATTTTCTCAGACCTTTCACCGCATTCGCTGTGTTACATTCATGCATACGTTCTGGTGTGTGCATTATGTTTACTCCAAATAACAAAAGCTATCAAGCGGCCATGATAGCCCCACACTCAGTAAGTCCTCCACACCCTTGCCTCTCAGCCCTGCCAACAGGAAAATACAGGACTTCTCTTTGCTGAAGTAAATTCCAGAGACCCTCGCCTAGTTAACTAGCACCTCCAATATCATTGGCACGTTGTGCTGTAGATCCCTTAGGTATAATAGTGAGCCGTCATCATAGAGCGAAACCAGGTGTCCAACTCCTCCCACCCATATATCCGCTTCCAGGAATTGCTTCTGAAGATAAATCGCAATTGGCTCCAGCGCTAGCACATATAGCATGGGTGACAATGGGCATCCCTGAGTAGTGCCTCTTTCTGTGTCCTAGACCGCAGACACCGACCTCCCTGATTTAACCCTTGCCACCAGTGATGTATATAGTATCCTTCCCCATTTAATGAGCTGTTCGCCAAACCCAAACTCCTGCAGTACCACAAGCAGCCACTCCAAGTACACTGAGTCAAAAACTTTTATTGTATCTAATGAGAATATTGCATACTGCTCCAGTGAGTCGGCAGTCTGGGCAATGACGTGCTGCAGTCAGCGTAAGTTCATAGCTGTGCCACGACCCGTATGAAATCATTTTGGTCCCTGTGTATCAGACCTCCAATCACCCTGGTTAATCGCCCGCTAATATTTTCCTCAATCACTTTTTGTCGGAATTTAACATGGCCAGTACAATTCGCTAATATCAGTGGCTTGGGCATCTGGATCACTAAGGTTTCTCTCATACTTGCTGGGAGAACCCCTTTTGTATAGGCTTCTCTGTACACCATGTGCAGCACTGGGGTCACAACCCCCACATATGTTTTGTAGAACTCTGGGGGGAGTCCATCACTACCAGGAGTTTTACTTTGGATAGCGAGTTAATTGCTTCCTCTATCTTCCTCTATCTCCTCAGATGTTATGTCTAATTCCAGTGCTTCACAATGTGTTTGCCTAATTTGGGCAACCCTATTTCTTCTAGGGTGTCCATTATTTCTTCCTGGGGCAGCATGGTTTCATGTTTATATAGTTGAGAGTAAAACCTGGCAAAGATGTCATTAATTGCTCGCTGTGAGTTCTGTACAGTACCCTCATCATCTGTAAGTTATGTGGTTAAATGCCTCGGGTTTTTTCTTTTACATAGCCATGATAGCAATTTGCTAAGCTTGTCCCCCTCTGCATGTTTCCTAGTGCTTTTAACCATATAATCGAATTTAGGTAGCCTCTCCCAGGCTTCTTGGCAGTCCCCTCTGAGTCCCGCCTGTTTTAACTCCTCACATCGGTTCCCCAGCTTCCGGGCCTCTATTCGCTGGATATCCTCTTCCCACTTCTCTAGTTCCAAACGTAGCGTTCTCTGAATACTATCTGCACTGGCAATGACTCCCCCCCTTACCACTACCTTCATTGCTTCACACACTGTGCTCCAGTCTTTTACACTGCCTATGTTACACTCCAAATATTCCTCCAATGTATTTTGGAGCCCTTCCCTGAAGATTTGATCCATCAAGGCGTCCGTGGGCATGCGTGACAATGGTATGGGAGGCTTTTGTCCTACAGCAGCAGTGGTGGTCAGTGGTCCCAGATCATTCTGCATAGGCATTTTGTTGATTCTACTTCTGCCAATTGGGTCTTACCAACAAACAGATCATCTATCCTGGTGTACAGGCAATGGGGCAATGAGAAATATGAGTAGCACCTATTGTTAGGGTGTAATTCCCTCCACACATCAACCAGATCAAGATTTTGTATAGTTGCATTTAATGCTTTGGAGCCAGGGTGGTTCACAGGTGGGAGTGACCTATCTAGACTCAGATCTCTAACACAATTAAAGTTGACCCTCCAGATGAAGGAACATTCCCGATGTGGTATAATCTTAGCGCATAGCATAGTAAGGTGAGATGGGATTCCATTGTTGGGGAAGTAGGAGTTGACTATGCATACTTCCACTTGCTCTATGTGACCCCTTAGTTTCAGATATCTCCAATCTGTGCCAGCCTCCATTTCCAGCAACCGGAAGGGCACATTGGTGTCTATCCACGTGAATACCCCATGGGCATATCTAGAGTATGCCACCCCATATCCCTGCCCCCCATCTTTCTTTCATCTTTGTCATTTCGCCTTCCATAGAATGGGTTTCCTGCAGTAGCGCAATGGAAACCTTGTTCCTGCTAAGAAAGGATTTCACACAATTCCTCCTCAAATATTTCCCCCGACCTTGCACATTAACACCTTAATGTTAGCTGCCATAGTCCTGATGTACCACCCACTCCAACTCCCCCTCATTATGCACCCAATCACACATCCCCTCTGCATCCCTCCTCTGATCCCGTCCTGATTACTTTAGCCACGCCCAACCATCTGCAATTCCGAGTAACCATTCTCCTCCATTTACCCCCTTACGTGAAGAACTGTCCAAACAACAAACAGAACAAAACATTTGGTCCCAGCGGCTGCTCTCTTCGCGCGGCACCCAAGTTCCCCCTGTACCACTGTGACCCATCCAGGCCTTTGTGTGCGAGTAAAAGGGTATCAGCAACAGGCCAGCACCAACCTTTGCGTGGGTAGGCCTATTAGCCCAGGGTAGGTGGCCAGACGCCGCCGATATCCAACTTGAGTTTAATTGAAGTGGTATCAATTAGGCCTGTTCGGAATCACCAACTACAGAGCCAATTTGAGCAAACAACAGGGTTTCCCATTCCCACCTCCTCCTTGGGGCTCACTTTTGTTCATGTAACAGTTTCTTTCCATATGTCCAAGTTATTATGTTCTAGCCAGATATCGGTCGCAGCTGGGATTTCAAGGAAGATACCACTGCCCTTGTAGATTGGCCAGGGCCTAGATGGATACAAGAGCATGTATTTGATATTCAGTTGACGTAATCTGGCTTTAATCAGAACAAAGGAATTTCTGGCTCTCTGGAATGCTGGCGTATAGTCTGGGTATATGGCTATTTTCAAGTTGTCTCTGCGTATTTCGCCTCCTTCCCGTGAGTATTTTAGTATGACATCCCTGTCCTAAAAGTTTAGGATTTTTTAGATCAATGGGCGAGTGTGCGACCCCGGTGGATGTCATTTCTGTAAAGACTGGGGGGCCCTCTCAAACCACAATCCCCTCTGAGAGTTTCCCTGCCCCAATCTCCTGTAGCAACAAGGTCTCCAAAAATCCTGTGGGGCTCGGCCCTTCATCCCCTCAGGAACCCCCAACATTCATACGTTGTTCAGTCGGGATCACCCTTCAGCGTCCTCGGCCCGTGATTCCAGCACAGCATTCATCCGCTCCAACTCCTTCAACCTTGCGTTCATGTCTTTTGTGGTCCCACTGGTCTCTTTTAGGTTGGTCTCCACTGTTGTTACCCTTTCAGCCAGATTGCGCAGATCCTGTCTCATCAACTGCATGCCAACAATAACCTCATTGATCTTCGTCTTGAGGAATGACCTTAGTACCACTATCGCTGCCAGCACTTGATCATCTTTGCTGCCTGTCGCTGACGTTCTCATCTCCGTCTGTCCTGCAGTATTGTCCTGTTTCAATTCACAAGCTCTTGCTGCACTATTAAAGGAGTCCATGATCGTATTCCTATTCTTCGTTTTGGTTGGGGACATGCCACCTCTAATGACAGCACTCAATTATAATTGTGGCTACAGTTCGTTAGGTTCCCCTGTTGCGCTGCCAAGTGTGCCCATATGCACTGGTCTTTGCCACCTTTGTACCCACCTCTAGGGCTATAGTACTGCTGGCAATCGAGACTCCTAGCTGTTGAGTGGGGTGTCACTCCGGCAGTACCCCCTCCACTCACTGCACTCCACAATTGATAGCCTCCTCTGTAAGTTCATAGGCCGCTATCTCCACATCTCCATAAGAGGCCTTGTAAACACCCCTATGTATTAGCTTTCTCTGACCCAACAGGGCTGTGCGCAAACAAGTGTAGCGTCCCTCTTTTTTGGGATGTCCGTTCACACAGCTGTAGCGTTATCTAGTAGGTCAGAGCCTGCATCCTCCATTGTTGGAGCCGCTGGTATTTCCCTACCTCCCACAGTTAGTGCAGGCCCCCCAGCCACTTGTCCATGGTGTGCTGTGGTTATTGCTGTGGTTATTGCAATGTCCTGATTGTCAGGACCCTGTTTATCTTTGAAGTGCACTCCCCCGCTGCCTTATTTAGCCTGCGTTGTCCCAACTGCTGCTCCCTATGGCAGCCCCAGACCCACAGCGTCACACGCTGGCATGCCGTTTCACTCTACCCAGTCTATCCCGTGCCCCCATGAAAAACCTACCGCCCAAGGCTGCCTGCTAAACCATGGAGCTGCACCTCGTTTTGGTGCCCATCAGGTTGTGTCTAATTTGTCAAACTCCTTGCGGTTGCTCCAGCCTTGGGCTCCCGCCGTGCTGCTGCCGTGGTCCACCACGAGGGCGGGTCCTCTGTTGTATGATGGCAGAGGCCCTCTGTTGTTGTCCACAAGCAGTCTGATGCCAGCGCTGTCTCAGGGACTTCCAGTCCGGTGGGTTCACTGATGTTGCATGCTGCGCTACATGATAGAGTGCCTACTTAGTGCCCGCATTGTCACTCTGCTGTCCAGTGCATTCAGTTGTCGTCATTCCTCCTTGCCCATCCCAGCGTCCGCAACCCAAGCACAGCCGTCACTCCACTTCACTCATCAGGGGGCTGGGCAACACCTTGATGGGCTGCCTGTGTCCGATAGTCAAGCAGGTCCCCAGCAGCCCTTCGTGCACATCAGCTTGCTTGTTACCGGTCTCCTTGTTCACCTTTGCAACGCTCAGTGGCAGTCCCCGGCAGCCGCTTTGTGGGCTTAGGCTCCTCCCCTCTGCATACTCCGTCTCTCAGTGCGACAACATGCCAGATCGCGCCGAGAGACAGAGTATGCAGGGAGAGCTGTGGGAGAGCACCGATTCAAAGCGATTTCTTCACTGGAATGAATGCGAGCCTTTCCTGCATCAGTGGTTGATTTCTCAGCTTTTCTGGTTCCACCATCTGCCAAATTTTAGGATCTTTTCAGGATCAGGATGGGAGCTCCGTCTCCGCACCTCTTCACTCCATGCGCTCAGGCAACGCCAGTGCAAGTTAACCATAACATCCCTTTAACAACATTTTTTTCAGTGAATTGCATGGGTTTTTACCAGCGCATGCAATTTTCCTACAATTTACTAATATCGCACTTATCCCAATATGGCAACATTTTTGTCCAATTTACAAACGTTCACCTTTAACTCTGCCATTTCCCACCTTCTAGAATAATTTTTAACACTTCTATACACTTCTTGCAACATTTTCCACTGTCTTTGTGTCCATTGACGTCCGCGAAAGGCTGACATCATCCCGGACCTTCCGGACTGTGCAACGTGACCATGCACTCACGCGCCACATGGTGACGTGTCCGCGAATGCTTCGAGGACATTTCGGAACTGCATTTTCTACTGATATAGGAACTTTCAAGCCCAAAATGTAACCTTGCACAGCTCCTAAACCTAAACTTGCTCATTACCCATTAACAATTTAGTAGAAAGCACAGACTTGGAAGAATATTACCAAAACTGCTATATATCTTAAAAATGGCATCAGCTATTGCCATCCCTCCTCCCCAAGCACCACCACCAACAGCTGGAGGACCGAGACAACAAAAAAAGCATAGTACTTCCAAAGATAATGAAGACGACCAAGAACATAAGGTAGAGGAAGTGCCTGCCTCTAGCACCCAGAGAGAATCATGGGTGTGGCAGTTCTTCACCACTGTTGGGAATGTACCAAAGGCTGAAGCTACCAAAGTGAAACTCACTGAGTGCAACTGTGTACACAATCACGGACTACCTGGACAGTACTCCTACGGGACCACCGCTATGCACCGCCACACCAAATCTAAACACCTTAATGCTGTCAGAAAGGTTGTTCGTTTCTTAGCAAGTAGCAAGTTGTAGCCTCATCTTCCTCAACCAATACTATTAACACACAACCTACTTCTGTGAGACACAACATCCCAGCAGCTAGCTTTCAAGGAATAATAGAGGCTGTTAGTCTATCTCTTTCAAAGATAACAGTTCTCTGTATTTACTGCAACACACCACTCTGCAGGGGAAGCAATTTCGAAGTGCTTTGGAAGCTGTAGTCAAGGAGCATAAGAAACACTGCCCCTGCCATAGAAGTAACACACACACAACATCTTCCCCTGTCCACCTGCCCTTCCATATTAGTGCTTAGTGCCTCTTCACTCATTTCCCTCCTCACCTTACGGTCTAACCTCTCCTGCAAAAAGAAAAATATATGAAACAACAACAAAAGGAAGGTTCCTTTAAGAACCACCTTTCACAGTTAAAAAATAGAACTAAATCAACATTCTTGTAGTCTCCATCTACTTTACATTTATCAATGAGATTTTCCAACATTTCCATTAGCATTTTGTGTTATGATAATGGGAATAATAGGGCAGTCATCCCCCGTTACAGGGACTGGAAAGTGGGATAATGGCCCGGCAGCCCATGTTATCGGCCCAAGCGAAGGAAGGGCAGATAATGAGGGATCCGGACCGTTATCCCCCGTTACAGCCCCTGCAATGGGTTAATGAAGACCGTTAGTGGTAAACTGGGGTGTGAAAAAAAATGATTTTCATTCCTACAGCAGGACGCCTGCAGCGCCCCGCTGTAGGAAGGAACATCCTTTTCCAAGATGGCCACCATGAAAGGAAAGGTGGGGCTCCGTACATACTCCTTCTTCCCTTTCCATGGCAGCCTGCAAAAGGCGAAGCGAGAACCCTATGACCATATTAGCACAAGCACAATTGTTTTCCCTTTCAAACCTATCTCACGGTCGAATAACTTTACCAAATAGATGGTCCCAGATGGACATGTCCACTTTAACCCCATTCATGGGCACTCGTGGTCATGGCCAGTAGCCAGATTTTCTGGGTCACGACCTGATGTTACGACCCAGACAATCTGCCCACTGCCCATGGCCACAGGCTATACCTCAGTCACCAAACGTATATCACTACTTTTTGTACCTAGATTATGACACTTGTCAAAAAATGAAACACTGGCACATTTGCAAAATCATGCTTTAAGGTCCTTGCCAATGCTCCTTACATGGTTTTGCTGGAAATCCGACCCTATTTTATTTTTTCAAAAGTGTAAAAATGTATATGCATACAGTAGTCATATAACTTAGCCCCCACTTGACAAAACCCATTCAGACTTTCCTCAAACATTCAAGGTTGAGTCTATAATCTTTCTGCAACCTTTTGTCCACATTCATCAAACGGCAACAAAGTTATAAGCCATTTAAAAAAAGTTGAGACACCCCTCTAATTTAGCCCCTTCATGACAAAATTCCACCAAACTTTACAAAAACATTTATATCTAGATCTAAATGTTTTAGTAAACGTTTGTGTAGATTTGTCAAATGGCACCACACTAATGAGCCTTTACAATATTTTGGGCCCCCCTATAATGTTGCCCCCTCTTGGCAGAATCCCACCAAACCATTCAGAATCAGGTCTAGAATAGAATTAAAAAATGTCATGCAGTTTCATTGAGTGACGCCAAAGTTATAAGCCATCTAAAAACTGTTTTTCATTAACCCCTGTTTGCAGACTCTGGGGGTGAAAATACCCGCTTTTTTTTTTGATAAGTTTGATCAGTGCAATATTGTGTTTTTTAATGTTTTTTACCGCCTTGAGTGCGGACACCAGAGACTATTTGAGAATCCACCATGGCGGCCATTCCCAAAAATCGGATGCACTTCACGCTTTTCACCATTCAATCAGTGGGCGCGTCACGAACTCAGATAGTACTATTTTTTTTTTACCTGATTTATGCCTGTTTTGTTAGGCCACTTACCTGGGGGGGGGGCGAGACGCTGCCGGTCTTGGTGGGTCTATCCGAGGTTTCGGTTAGTAGGGAGAGGAGTCTCCCGACGTCCGAAACCTTGGATTGATTTCGGCACGCGCATGCGCCGCAACACGCGGAGGCCGGCGGCTTGCGTTTCAAGCCTAGTTGTCGCTCCTGGGCTGATTGGCTGCGCACGCGCGGTCCAGCCTGCGCTCCAGGCCTCGGCTTCATGCCGAGGGCCGTAAATAGCGGCTGAGTCAGTGAACGAATCGCGTCTTAATGCAGTTCGTTCCTGACCAGCCGTAGCAGCACTTGCCTCCAGTTTTGCCTTCCACACCTGTTTCTACCTTCCAGCCGGATTCCCTGGTTCTCTGGTTTCCAACCCTACCTGCCTTGCCTGGTTCCAGTCTTCCCCGGCCGGATCTCTGGCCCTAGCCTCTCTTGGATCTCTTGTGGGGTTCCCACCTGTGCTGTCTGATCTTGAATCAGCCATCATTTGCCTTCTTGGTTGGTATCTGACCTTTTGCCTCGCCTTTTGGCTTCTCTCCCCTGTTTTCCCCTTGGTTCTCCAGTTGCCTGCACCTCACCTTCTCCAGTATCCTGATATCCATGCTTCTGGTTTCCCCTTCGCCCTTCTCGCTGTGGTGCCCAGACCCTGCAAGTACCACCCTGTGCATTTCTCACTCCTTGGCTGAAGCATCACCTTGTCCTACCGAGAAGGATTGGTATTGCTACCTTATAGACCTTCAGCCAGTGACATTTCCACCAGTCTGGCCTCCCCATTACGGACGCCTTCCAAGAGTCCTGCCTCCACAGGTGCTGCCCGATCCCGGGACACACACCTTAACAGTTTTAAAGAAAACTACTGGATCGATGTACACCAAATTTACAAAAGCATTGTTTTGGGACCAAGCCACCGCTCCTGCCGCAAATCCATCCAGCGGTTTAGGCTGTAGGCATGAACAACATTTTTTGCCACAGCACCTATGGAAAAATAAAATGTTTGGGCCTCTAACTTTGCCCCTCCCCTGTGATGAAACTTCACCATACTTACCCAGAAGATTCAGAGAAACCCATATACTTTTTTTTGCAAAGTTTGTTAAGGATATGTCCAGGGGGCGTAAAGTTATAAACCGCCCAAATGCGCTCTTCGTATGAGTTGAGCAACTTAACCATAACTAAACGGCCGTTAGTGCAGGCCGTGTAATGATGTGCATATCATCCATATATTTGTAAAAGGCAAGCCCATAAGATGTTATGCTCTTCATCAAAAGGGTTATATAAATGTTGAGGAGGAGCAGTGAAGGGCTTGATCCACGGGGGACTCCACAGGTAATGGGTCTTAATTTCAAATTTAAAGGGGGGTGCAAGATGAATTCTGTACTACTAGGAATTACCTTATGTATTCAAGAGTTGTGTTATGGAGTCAATTCCCTGCAAACCTTTTAATTAGTGTACTGTGCTTAACAATGGCAACAGATGCTGAGATGTTTAGGAGTATAGATCAAATGTTAATGTTGTCATTTGTTGCAATTTAGAGGTTTTCTCAAATATAGAGTCATGGTGATTTACATACAGCTGACGTTTGAGCAATCTAACAAGTTGTCTGGCTCTATATGCTCAAAGATATGGCTGTATAGAGAGCTCTCTAGAATTTCGGCTGGGTGTGGTGTGTTTGCGATAGGACACAATTTGGAAGGTGTTCTTGGTCTGCAGCAGAGTTTTTAGAGGTAGTCTTCAACATGTTGGTACAATTGCTGTTTCAAGAGAGCAGTTAAAAATGTGTGAGAGCAGAAAGTTGGTGTTTTGTTAAGGATCTGTTTGTAGATGTTTGAGAGCCAGCAGCCAGTTGTGTTGCTACATTTCATAATTCTTGTTAAGTATGGTTCAGATACTTCCACCACTGGGAGAGGCACCAATGGTGCCACATTCTTGGCTCCACTCTTGCCAGAGGTTTGGCAAGTGTGACAGCTCCTACAGAATTTGTCAACTTCTGCACCCATCTTAGGCCAGTAGAAGTATAAAGAGAGCCTTTTCTTCGTCTTTTTGAAACTCAAATGACCAGCCACATGTATCTCATGGGCCAACTGTAGGAACTGGAGTCTGTTTTCTAGGGCACTACAAGTCTTTTGCAGTCCTCAGGGATAGACTAAGTCAGTTCACTGTAGAAGAGGCCATCTTCCCAATGCAACCTCTGCTTCCCAGGCACTTGTCCATCGAGCTGAGAAGCTGCTCGTAGGCAAAGACCTGCAGGAGTATGGCACTCTCTTTGTCCTCTGCTGAAATCTGCCCTGTTGGGTCCACCTTCTGCCAGTAAAGACTGCAGCTCAGGATGGTCAGAAGGATCCAGATCTCCAACTAGAGTAAGGTCCTCTTCCAGATCTGTTTCTTCAGTAGTTCGATCAACCGTAAAGGGTTGTACCTCACATTCAGCGTCAGCTGGAGGAGCAGTCACAGGTGTGACTTTCGAGAATCTTGAGGATCTCCTCGTTGGTAGCACAGGTGTGCTATCTGCTTTCTAATGGGAGGTCTTAGGTTTGCCCTTCTGCTCTTTATTTTTCGAAACAGCAGTTAGTAAGTCCTGTGGACTGGGGGTGATAGTTTCCTCAATCAAGTCGCCTGGAGAGCCTCTCAACGTCTTCTCCTTTGCAGGCCTAGTGAGCTCATGTTTTGTTTTACTGGTAGGCCTGGGGGTACTAGACACAACTCCAAGAGTTTTCAGGTCATTACCCAACAGGACTCTCCCTGGCACTTCACTCTGCACACTAACAGGTATCTTGACAGTCATGCCATTGCACTAGATGAGAGCTGGTAACTGGGGTAGCATTTGCACAGGGCCTCAAGCTAACTTGGTTAGGTGTTTGAGTGCTTTAGCAACATCCTCTACCTTGAAAAATGATTCATCAACCACAGATATGCTGGCTCCATTGTCTCTGATGGCAGGAGTCTCCTGGCCATTTACAAGGACACTATCTTCATAATATGCTTTGGTATTATCTGGGATGGAATTATAGACATCTAAATTCTGTTGTTCCCACAAACCCAGGGACACTAAAGAAACACTAGCTGAGACTCTCATGGGTTCATCAGCCAGTAGGTGAAACTTTCCACTTGTCATAGGTACTTCTTCCTCTGGGGAGAAGGCTAAGGAGACAGTGTGGACCCCTGAAGGTTTACCCTTGCATCTGGGATCCCCTTTCACATGGGCAGTTGACCCACAAACATAACATTTACCAAATGTTTTGATGAATGGGGGTTTGTTCTGACCCACCTCTGGTTTTGCACCAGGAGGTACACTAGCCTGATTCGGTTTCCCTTGTGGCTTACCGTTGTTATATTTGGGGCCCTCTTTTGGATTAGACGTATTAGAATTCTCCCTGTTAACTTTCTTTGGATGCTTTCCCTCATCCGTCTTCTGAGTTGCCCCAGAATCCTTGTGAGTAGCCCTGCTGGCAACCCACAAGTCAGCAGCCTTAGCTAAATTCTTTGGATCCAACTCCTTAGAATCAGTCAAGTGCTGTCTGAGCTCAGGAGAGCAGGCATCACATGGTGACTCCAACATAACAAGATTTTGCATACCTTCATAAGTGTTAAATCTGTAACCCTTAATCCAACCATCTAAGTTCTTCAAACATTCACACACCCAGGTAGCCCAAGGGGTACCATCATGATCTTTGAGGTCCCTCACCCTCTTAAGGTACTGGGAAGTGGTCTTCCCAAATCTAGCAATTAAAGCTAGCTTCACACACTCATAATCCATCCTATCCACCTCCCCCAACTCCATCAGAACATCAGATGCAACAGTGGGTAGCCTAGAGAAGAGCCAAGGGATTAACTGATTCACCGTAATGTCTTAAATCCCATGGTTACTCAAACATTGCCAACCAATCCAAAATATCAAGTTTAGCCTCATACATACCAACAATTTCTTTAGGCATACGGGGTCTCTTAGGACTGGAAGACCTAGGAGACTCTGAGAGAGAAGCTATCTCAATAGACGACTTTTTCATTTCTAGTGCATGGTTCCATTTCTCTGAGCTTAAGTTCTTGATGGTTTTGTTCAGTTTGAGCATTAATACATTTGAATTCCAATTCAAGCGTCATCTTTTCTACAGCAATAAATGCAGGACGGAGTGTCGGACCTGATGGGGTCACAGCGGACAAAGGTTGAGGTTTCTGAGCAAGCAGAGGAGCAGTAGGGCCTACATTGTGAGACTCATCTGCCTCATCTAATTTGAAACATTATCTTCCTCATCATTTTCCACATTTGCTGGTGGGGTAGGCATTTCAGACCCACTCCCCAGATGTTGGTTCTCCAACAACTTTTCAATTAATTCTGACTTTTTGCCTTTAACAGAGAGATTCCTATCTCTACATAGATTTTTCAAATGATCAACAGTGTAAGTGAGGAGGGTCTCCTGACTGTAGCTTTCCATATCAGACATGATAAAAATTGCTTTTAGTGATGTTTAGCCTTGTGGTTAGTTGAACCAAGGTAATAATAATAATATTATTATTATTATTATTATTATTATTATTATTAATAATAGAAGTACACTAAGTATAATCACTATTCTTTATCCTCACTACTGTACCCCAGTGTTAGGCAGAACCATATTCAGTACCCTTTGGGAACACCACATAGAATTAATACTACAAGTATAAGTACAATTTCACCTTTGGCACATGGCTGTACTGCACAGTAAAGTGGTAGCGATGGCTGAGCAGCCAGACATATCTCAAGACTAAATTGAGCAGTATCAGAAGTTACACAAAGGACAGCAATTACTATGGTTCAATCAAACACTGATTCAAGTTTTCTGAGTAAATGAATATACATTTATTTACACCATAAATTATAATACAGTTCACTTTTATAAAGCAGCAGACAATCACAATCTTAATACACTAAAATAACCCCCAATCAATTCTGGACAAGTTAAGCTCAAAATGAGCAAAATGGCACTCCAGCAATTTAAAAAGGGAGGAAAAGACAAGGTTATTCAAAATCAACACCACCAACAAGTTATAGGCAGGGCAATCTAGAAAAGGCTTACTACAACTAGGATTCAAGTCAATAGACCTGGGTCAATGTTAATGGTTCACAGTCTTTGCAGAAGATCACACAGTTCAGAGTAGTTTGCGGTTAATTCTTTGCCAAGATTTCAAAACGAAGTTGGTTGGAGAAAAAGTTATTCAAAGGAGAAGAGAAAGACAAGCCTACGGAGAGGTGAAAGATTTCAAACACATTCACTGTGGTCAGACGGAAGATACGGCTGGATTTGCACAGTACCTTAAATGAAGAAGAATGCTGTAGCTAAGGCAGTTGTTCCTGGCAGTTCCTGCATGCTCACGGTTCCTGAAGTGACTGTTGTGGTGACAAGAATGAGTATGACTGGAGGGTCCTGCACTGACAAGGGAAGAAGCCAGCAGCAGAGCAAAGTGTTGAATACAAGGTGCGCTCCTTGAAACCCAAACAGCTTCAGTTCATCCTGGCTATCCGGTTCATTGCAGCGATGCACAGCAAATCCGACCAGGAGAGGGAGGCCAGCGTTTGGTGTTTGGCGTGCTGGTTGGTCCCACCAAGCTGAAGCAAAGAAGATTCCTTGCCGATTTTCTCTGTCGTCGTAGTTTCGGGTGATTCAGACCTGAAACAGGGCTTCACCGGGATGTCCAGTTGTTGCAGCAGTCGTCTTCCTTCAGCTCCTCATTGGTTCTCTCGTTCCAGTGACGACTCTGCCTTCCAAGTCCCAGAGACCTGCTTTTAAGCAGTTTTCCCCCATTCACACAGCCTGACTGTCAATCACACAGCAGGGTGGCTAGAGTGCGACTTGGGTCTCCAAGGAGACCCTGTGCAGGGGACCTCAAACCCCTCCCTCACACCCTGTGCACCCAGACACTCAGGTGCCTAAGAAGGGCTTCTGTGCAGAAGCCCGCCTAAGGACGGTGAACAAAGGAACCAAACCCGGTATAGCATGCAGAGTAAAACACGAGAAAGACCTTTACAAAAAGAAATGGCGAATAAACCCGACCGGAAGCAAATAAAAATAAATGAGGTCCAGCAGGATAGAGTTTGAGACTACCACCATAGCCTCTAACGTTACCGAAACTATTTTCATAGCTTGCAGTAGAATAAAAATGGTAGATGCCATTGCCACCAGCCAAATCTTAGAGAAAGGGGAATAAAATAATGTTCCATGAAAATCAGATAAAAAGGGTTAACTATTAACCCTTCCATTACTCTATTGGAAGACAGGTTGTACTGGGTTTGTACATTTAAAAAGACTAGTAAAGTCAATGGCAACTTTACATGTTCTGGGAGACAGTAGTCAGTCCCAGAAAATTGAGTTTAAAGTGGGAAGTCTAAAAAGACAACCCTGTGTCACTGCACTAAAGGTGCTGTGTGACACACAGTAAAAAGATGATGCCTGTGGAGTGAGTGAGACTCCATAGTCCATGAGCAAAAAATATACAACACACAGCAAAAACACATGTAAGAGTTGGAAAAAGGGATCACACTCTTACCAGGTGAAAAAATTAATCCTAGAAATCCAGCAAAGCTGCTGAGGGACTAAATAGGTAAGGGAAGTTAGCCATTCTGGAGAATTCTCCCTAACAATGTACTGTCAAAGGGGCACACATTTCTTTTAAACACAAATCAATGTGTTAGGTAAAGGATACAAAGAAGTACATTTAGTGCAATTCGCCATCACAGAGGCACCCAGATGTGGAACACAGTATATGAAATTAACTGCACACATTTGAAACACCGCAGGATATTAAAAAAAAGGAAAAAAACACATCAAATGTGCCTTCCCAAAGCAACCATATATGGAGCACAACAGGGCAAAATATATAGCAAAGCAGTGTGCTTTTTTAGAGATGCCTATTTGTGAGTACAAAAATGTACACTTTGGAATCAATGCGGTATGCTTTCTTAGGAATAGTTAGATGTGAGCCATTGCATAAAACAATGTAAGGCTTTAGTTAGGGATAGAAAGGTGTGTGCAACATGGTGCATAGCATAGTTGATGGTCTTTCAGCTAACAGCTAGATATGAAACACATTTGAGTACAAAAATGGAATTCAATGCATTGTCTTAGGGAAACCTATATGTGAGTACCAGGCAATGACATTTCACAGTGACTTATTTCAACCTATATATGATGCATAATATTGTATGAAATTAAGCAGTCTCACGTTTACATCAAAATGTATTTATTTGTGGGTTAAGTGGTAAGGGGGGGCAGGGATTTGGGGTATGGGTTGTAGGGAAGTGGGAATGTGGTTTTGGGGGGACCACCCATGGAAAAATACATTTCGATCTAAACTGACAAAGTCATTTCCACAAAGTAAATTACCACAATGTGATTTACTTCATGGAAATTACATGGAACTAATTAAACAATTCAGTGTGTTATCTGAGTGATCCCTGTGTGTGACTACAGTGAGATGTCTTTTGCATGGGGACACTTAAATGTGAAGCACACAGGCTCACAAAATGTAAGTACTCAATGTGCCACCCAGATATGAAACAGAAGGGTATATAATATAAAATGGACAGAACGGTATATAAAATAAAATGGACAAAAAAATGTACCATCCTATGAGCAGCCAGAAAATAAAAACATGTAATAAATAAGTAAAATGCAGTACATAAAACATCCTTTCAGTGATATAAATCAAATCAGACAATAATCTATTACAGGCTGTTTGTTATGTCATATGTCAAATAATATTATCTGAAAATTACTATTTGTTTCTGTGGCAGAAGACAAAGAAGAAAGGGACATAAGAGAACAGAAAGCAACAGAGTATGATAATGATTATTAGGAAAATGCTTTGCCCATTTTGCTCAAGGCTGCATGCTCCCTCCAGCCTTGCACGTGTACTCCCTACTGCCCAATGCTTTGAAACCAAATATGGGGTGTAGGGTGACAGATTGGAGTGGCCTCCGTCTCCCTAGGTAAAGTGTCTAAAATAAAAATACAAATAAAGTGTAAATAAAAGTAGTGCTAAATAAGTATGAAATACATAACCTGCGGAACTGTCCGTTTCTCTATTCTCTTACTGGTAAAGAGAGGGCTACCTAAATAGGATGGGGTAAATTAATGCATCTGACATGTATCTGCCCTTTTGCACATCTATCCATTTTTCTATGGTGTTGCCATCTCTGTTTGTGGAACACCAACCTCTTATTTCAACGTCGAAATGACCCTCTCTTTTCGTATAAGAACTCTGTTGAGACTCAATGATGCAATGTTATGTTGAGAATTTCATAAGCTTCCATTTATATGCGCTTGTTTTTATTTCCCACTTATTCCCTTTTTCTTGCTCACATAAGGAGGCAGTTGTGTGCTATATGTCCTAGGTGGTTTATCCTCTTGCTAGCTTGACATCGATGGAGGGTATCAATTCTCTAAATGAGTTTCTAGTTGTTTGCCAGACGACAGAGAGCAAGCAACGAGCCCCAAGAAAACCAGCATACACGTTCCACACATTAATGATAATACACCAAGCTAAATACATTTAAAAAAACAGAACATCCATAGTTCTTGGAATTGGTCGAGGCAAATAAATACAGCTACTTAGAGCAGTACTGAATACCTCCCTGGAAATACATTGCATGAATGAGAGTAGCTGACTGACCTTCCAGGAAAGAGAAAGGAAAACCCTATATATTCTATCAAGCACATTATAGTCCCAGGAAGAGACACCTACGTGCTACAGGACCTAGCCATAGGTAAGGTGATGGCCCTTTTCTTTCTCAACATTACATTGACCACCTACTGCATCACACCCACCATAGATCACAGTAGAGCAAGAGTAATGAGAGTTTTTGGAATTTCCAAATCGATATTTAGATGTCAAACTTTTCCAGGCCTTATCATCCACTGCAACCTGTGTCCCTGCATATGTCTTGGATCTCGACTGCCATGATTCCTTGCAATTGATTATGCTAGCTGTTCTGATGGGAGTGGTAGTCCAAAATGTCTGGGGAGCCCAAGTTTGTAGTCCACCCAGTACATCATACATTAAGAGCCTCTTGCATCTGGAATAATGTGTCCAAATATAAGCATTTTAGGATGTCCACTCGTATGAATGCAATGTGCCTCATTACAAGTCCAGCAGTGAGTATGGTGCTAATTCCACAAGCTAAATTAGCACTCATTTTCTGGTACCCTCAATTCGACAGAATGATCAAAGTGGAGGTAATTCCATTACTGCCACTTTTTCCTCTTACTGCCTAACTCGTAATGAATGTGTATTTCAATTTGCCATTTCCTGAGCAAGTACATTTTTTAACTTCGAAATATTTTGTTATGAACAATTCTATGGGAGCATGGAGTACATCAGTATTCGATAAGTGTACCTCTCAATTGGCCTGCTACTTATGCAGCTTGCACCAGTGTGTTGACTGGTTTCACTGCATGGATGTCTATGCAACTGTTGCTGACACTGGGATAAGTGTCATCTCGTCTGGCTATACAAATTGATGTCTGTTTGAATACATTGCAAAATAGTCAGATGACGCATTGATATATGTGACATCACATTTTCAAAGGGTCAGTCTTGTAGGGAGAGAATGGGCCTCATTCCAAATGTGGCAGTCCGAAAACAAGGGTGCTGGTAAGCTTACCCACACCCTTGTTTCCGGGCTGCCAGACTACGAGTCTGCCTTCAGGGGCCATTACGGTCAGGCAGATTTGTGATGGAAGCACAGGCACTGTTAGTATCAGTGCCAGTGCTTCCATCTCCCCACTCCCATGGAGTCCTTTGGGACGCCACAGGAATGGGGAGTTACCAAATCTGCTGCCTGATTTCCCGCGTTGCTGGGACTTGCAATAGCCCGGTGGCACCGGGTAGTCAAGCAGCGGATTCAGAGCTTTCCGGGTCAGTGGCAACCCGGCGGTGGCACAGGCGGATTACCACCGACCTTGGAATGAGACCCAATGTTCTGTTTCTGATAGTTAAAGTGTGAAGATAACACAGTGTTTTGCCTGAGAGGGCAGATTCAGTCCAGAGCCTTTGCAATGTCAGCGTTGTTCCTTTGTAACATACGTATTTCAGTTTTCTTGTAACAATCTGCACTGAGTAATTTCCTGAACTAGTTTCTATGTAGCGTAGATATGTTATGCTCTCAGTATATGTTTATTCAAAACAAGGAACCTAAGAAAGGAACCCACGCCAGAGACAGTCCTGAATTCTGTCAATGATTTAAGGTTAAATCTCCATGTTATTATGAGGTATGTGCTTTCAAAGAAAGTCACAGAGACAACAAAACAAGTGTCAGTCTGTTGTCGAGGTCCTGTGCATGATGGTAAAAATCTTCAATCTCAGAACAATTGCGTCTGGTTCTAAGAAACTGGCCAAATGGCAGGTTCTCTCTGAGATGTCTCGGATGGTCACTTGAAAAATGAAGTAAGGTGTTCCGATCACTTGGTTTGCGGAAGAGATTACATTAGATAAGCCCTTGTTTGCGTCGTATTTCTAGGTCCAAAAAGTTCACCATATTGTTGCTAGATTCCTTGGTGAATTGGATATCAGTGTTAACGTTGTTAAGCCACACTAAGAAGTTGTCAAGGGTGTCTTTTGAGCCTTTCCAAATGAAGAGGATATCGTCTATATATCTCTTCCAGTGATGGATCTGTCTTTTGAATGGGTTATTGTCGGCAAAGATATTAATGTTCTCAAATTCTGACATAAAGATAACGGCTAGGTGTTACACTCACTAGGTTCCCACAGGGGCATCGATCGGACCCGGACAGCTGAGGTCTCCACCAACGTGATGTGTAGTGAAGAGATGACAGTCTGGACTGGCCCGCCTAATCTTGTCTGCTGGACTCGTAGAAGTATTCTCCTGCAAGTGGAGAAAGGGATTTAGCCACCCAGGGACTTCAGTGATGGCCCCTCAACAGTTCTCGTTATCCCCTCTAATCACCTCCGATATTCCCTTTTGGTAACCTCACCTTATGTTTTTAAATGATGAGCTCTCCATCCTGCATGGCATGCAGAGGCGCGTATATACCAGTTACTTCACTGGGTTGAAGTACTGGAGGTGTTCCGGAGGAATATTGACTCAGGTGTCTATAAAGTTCAAAGAGTTCGATATGTCCGATGTTCACTCTTGTTCCATTTCCTCGTTAGGTTGCAGCTCGGTCAAAAAGAATATTGCCTGGAGGCAGCTGATGGCGTTCAGGTAAGAGTCTGTATTACCAAACACTGTCCGGTAAAAGTTGCATGAGTTTAACTTGCTGTTTTCTCTCCCTTTATAGGTGCGGCATAGGAAGATGCGGCGAATTAAAGAATAATACCTCCAGTGGTAAAGCAGGTAAGCCTATGGTGGCAAATGATGGAGGCAGCGCCGAGTCGAAAGATGCGGTGGACTGGTGAGTATAACGCGGCGCTGCTGCTGGCGAAGCGATGCGTGCTGAAATAATGTCCTTTCCAGGCTCGGAGATGTGCTGGGTCTGGAATCAGGTAAGGAATCAAATTATGTCTGTGATCTAACCTCTTCTCCTTTCTTTGCCTTTTGTCTAGGAGCTTCGGATTCGAGGCAGGCGTGGCAGAAGACTGGATGCTGACTTGCAGACACGGTGAGCGTCACGCTGCTGGATGCAGAATAACGCAAAGCATGGGCTGCTGTTCGGGCGTGGTTTAAATAGCCTGCAAAGTAGTCCCAGGTAAGAAGTTCCCCAGAACCACACCCGAGTGAAAAAAAGTCCCTGTAATAAAATAGTCCCATCCAGGCCTCACGTTGGCTTGGACTCATTTGCAGCATGGTCTGCATAAGGTAAGCAAAGTCTATGCGCCTGGCGCCTATGACGCCAGGACTGATTTCTATGATGAGCATGGTGCCTAAGGCGCTAGGACTGAATCCAAACAGCCCCCAGCCGGGGCTGTTGGGGGTTTTAATAAGTATCTGGATGCCTGCTCCCGGGGCTGATGGACTCGATACGGATGCCCGGGGGTAGGCATCATGACACTAGGCTTGGCGCAAAAGTTGCGCCCATTGCCGTCCCTTTTATCTGGAGATAGAATTGGCTATTAAAGTCAAAGTAGTTCTTACTCAAGGCCAGAGTGAGTAATTCAGTAATGAACGGGACCGGGACTCTATTCTGAAGATCGTATTTAATGAGTTGTCTCCTCATGCATTCAATAGCCTCATCCTGTGGTATGCTTGTGTATAGAGATTTGATATCCATAGTTACTAGCAAGTGTGATGTGGGATCAAAGCAGAGGTCTTCAAAAGTTTCAATGGCATGGGTCGTGTCACGTATGTATGTGGGGGTTAGAATGCTGATAGGTTTTAGAAAAAAATCAAATTTACATACCGGTTCGAGGATCGAGCCACACCCAGAGACAATAGGCCTGCCTGGTGGATGGGCACTGTCTTTGTGAATCTTGGGGAGGGCATAGATGGTAGGGACCCTCCCTTGGTTACTAGTCAGGAACTCAAATTCTTTCTTGCTAATCCAGTCTCTTTCACAGGCGTATTTAGAGATCTCAGTAATCTCTTTAAAGATACTTTTTGTGGGATCTTGCCTAATTTTCACATAGCTAAGTTGATTGTGAATGATTTCACTCTGTACTAACCAGGGTAATTTTTTATACACCCTGGTTAAAATCCAACCTACAGGTACAACTGTTTTCCTGTTGGGCCTTCGTCCTTTTATCAATTGTGTTTGCACAATATCCTAAATGAAATTACAATGTACACATGTTATGCTCTTTGTTTCTCTTTCATTTTTTGTTTTGTTTTATAAACTTGTGTAAGAAGCACCTTGAAATTCTTAAAGAATATGTTTTTCTGTATAATACATTTATTTTCATGTACTCCTAGGTTTTTCCATTGGTTTTGTTGTCTCTGTGACTTTCATTGGAAGCATATACCTCACAATAATATCAAGATTTAACCTTAAATCATTGACAGAATTCAGGACTGTCTCTGGCGTGGGTTCCTTTCTTAGGTTCCTTGTTTTGAATGAATATACTGCCCCCGCCCACGCATGCACACCGGGGCACACCTATTGTTTGTATACTCAGTATATGTTTTGCCTTCCATGGATTCCTCTGCAAATGTTTCTCAACTCAAGAAAAAAAAAATGGCCACTGGAGATATAAGGAGGGACTACACATAGTCCCTTCTTCCTTTCGCTTTTGGGCATTGGAATCAATGTTAAAAAAAATATAAATAAACTAAATGGCCGTCATGGAAAAGCGACTAGTACCTTCTCCCTTTCCATAGCTGCCAGTCAGGGAAGGAACCCTGGAGCCGTGGTAGTGAGGGAGCCTTGTCAGCCGGGTAATGCCCCGGTGAAGGCCAATGAGCTTGCTTGTAGCAAGCTCATTGACCCTCGCTTGGTACTAATGTAGGATAATGACCACCTGAATATTAAGGGGTCATAAAAAGTCTGCTCAAATTCATGATGGTTTTTCCAGATGCCACAATAGTGCCTACAACACTGTGCTGTTAATAGATGTAGAAATTACTGTCCGTCTCCTGTTCTCTGGGACACTGTCAGATGCGGTGGCATCGGTATTTGCAATCACAGATGTACCTAATTTCTGATACTATTCTGGAAGCACAGATGTGGTGCTCTTGCTGAACATTTGCCATCAACTGATGCAATGTTTCACTGTTGCCATATTATATGAACCATTTCTACCATGATAACCTGGGCTTCATTCCTACTGCAGTATGAGGTGTCTACAAATCTTTAGCTTGTTGTTCTGGGTGTGCACCTGATGGTGTAGGTGTGCTGGTAGAAAGAGGGGAGAGCAACAACCAGTACAGGATTGGCATGCATATTCTGTTACTGTAAATGCATGGCTTTGGAAATTGACAGTGATATGAATGTGATGTGTAGGTCATTGATGATGGGATATTTTGGGGTATCCATGTAAAGAGTTGCTTCTATTGTGATACGTCTACTGAATATTAAACTACCTGTGACAGAACACTGTTTACAGGTGTCCTCTCCGGTGACAGAGTAGACCTCCGAGCTCCATAAATGTCTGGTGTAGACACCTATCACAAGGACCCAATTGACAGTGTACCCACGTAAAGCTTAAGACAGTAGCAGAGTTAGTCAATAGATTAGTAGTCATTGGCATCTCATGCAAGAATATGAGCAGACGAAAAGCTATTTGCGGTTTACTTCAGAAAATGCTATAACATCAAAGAGGACTTAGAGGGTTCTACAGGGAAGCCCAGGAGCAAACCCTTGACAGAGTTTAATTTTACCAGCCGCATGGAGTCACGCCCCGTGCATAATGTGTAAATTGTGCCCATGCACAGAACAATTTGAAGAAAAGTTATTTTGAAACATTACTTTTGCAGTAGAGGTTGCTCTGCAATTGTAATGCAAGTAACATTTCCATCAGTTAAATAATGCAGGGTGTCACCCATGTATTGCCTTCTCTTCATAACAGCCTTCCATTCATAACAGGAAGTCAGAGAAATGTTGTGTACAATGACACAATTTCACACAAGGTTCAACCAAAAAACTAAATTTGTCTTCATATTTATAACTAGAAAATGATATTAAAATTGATAATCTGGAAAGAAGCAGCCTAATTCAACATTAATTACAGAGATGTTCTCTTTTCTACTACACTTGCAAATAACTTAATGTGATTACTAATGTTATATGTGTAACTATACATTGTTGATTCAATTAACTGTACCATATTTTACATTCAACAGAAGGGCTTCATAAAAAGTAAAACTTTGGGTGTGTGGTCTGGTGCCAACGAAGATGGCCGCCTGAATCGTTGGCTCCGTCTTTTTTCATTCTTAAATAAGGCATTTCTCATAATATTCACTCTCCTGCAATACCTTCAACATTGTCAGCTCCGCACCAATCTCCGGTGGTGATTGTGAGGCTCCGGCAACATTTTTATTGATTTATAACCGGAGTTAGGAACTGAGCTGTTTCACCAGCTTCTGGTGTACTGCGGATGCGTTGCGCATGAGGAGAATGTCGGTGTCCTTCTCAGCTGTGATGCGCAGTCTGTGTGGGCCCATGCACAGCTTCTCACCCAACAGCATACCACCCTCACACGGCTACGCAGTGAACTTATTTCTTAGTTTAACAAACACCGCTTAGGTGCATTGTTTTCCACAGACTGGATAACAGCAAAAAGAAAAGGAAAAGAAAAGTTTTGAAGACATTCATACATTGTATTGAAATGATACGGATGAAGGCTGTCAAGTAGTTTGTGTTGTCCATGCTATTTTTTACTCTCTGCAGCTACTCCTTCTACTATATGAATTGGCTCTTTACTTCTGCCATTTATAATGCAATTTCTATGTATTAATTGGCTTATTTCAGTCAGAAAGCCAGAATCCTGAGTCATATGTACGGTTCTACTCCTGGATAAGCTGGACTGTTTAAACTTGTCACACCAGACTCCACTCCAGCTCTATTTTATTCCTCACACTTAAAGCTTATTTGTTCTGGCTCATATGGTTCTATGTATTACTAGCATTAATAATCTTCCACAGTTATTAGTGTTGTGCTTGAGGATATAAATGAATGTGGGCTACTAAAAAGATGCCACATATACTCTAAACCTCTGGGGTATCATGATTCTTAGCAAGATCTTCGAGGTTCTTCAATATTCACTATCTGTTTCTTGCTGAAACTAAATCCACCAGCTGTTGCTTTGGCATCCTCTATGCTCCTCATTATCTAATTGCCTCAGCATATAGGTTAAATGGCTTCCAATAAGGCCAACCAAAAACCATACCTACCACAAAGGAATCCAGGCCTCCCACCACAAATCTTAAAAGGCCCAAAAGCGACTCGCCACCACCGCTCAATACACATGACCTTACCCTGGAAACAATTATATCAGAAATCAGAGGCTTACGACCGACCCTTCATAGAGACGACAAATCTAAAGTTGCAACAGCTGGACGACCGTTGGAAAGGCTTTTAAGAGCGAATGGAAGATGTGGAGAAATGAGTAGGAACAGTGGAAGATGTATTTCTTAGGGTAACTATGTTGGAAAAATCTGTCAAAGACCTCCAAAGACACAATGAGGACCTAGAAAACAGGAGTAGATGCAACAGCCTACGCATTGCTGGCTTACCGGAGGGCTGTGAGGGAGCAGATCCGATCTCTTTTCTACAAAAGCTACTACCTACCATTCTTCACTTTCCTTCGGATACTCAGTTCAATATTCAGCGTGCTCATCACGTGGGTCAACGCAATGCCTCAGGATCTTCACATCCTCCTCCTCAAACCCTCATTTTTTACCTTCTTGAATTTACACAACTTCAACATATTATGATGTCTGTCAAGGAAAAAAAAAGATTTGATCTGGCATGGGAACAAATTATTCATTTCTCAGGATGTAGCCAAGACGACTGCTCTACGTAGGAAAGAATTCCTATCCTTTCATCCAGCCTTAAAGCAACTCAACAGTCGGTATGGCTTATATCACCCTTGCTCATTTAAGGTCACACACAACAGTCACACGACAATGTTTGATGATGCAGCTGACCTCTAAGCATTCATGCACTCCATCAAGACTAAAAATGTGGACACGTCCTCTCCATATAACCCTTACGCCTCTGGTGGTTCATGATCTCTTCTCCCGACTATCTACTCTCAGTTTGACTTTTATCTTATCTGTTGCTCACTATTAAATGCTGTTCATAAATATTTCCTACTAACTTGAATGAGACAGTTGCTGATGTGGGCCCCCGCTTTCACCGTGCGTTGTTCTTTTTTTTTTGTTTGTTTTAGGACAGCCCGGTAGGCGCCGCCAGCTCCTGCTATTTTTGTCCCTCTTTTTTCCTTAGCTCCATGGCTGATTTAAAGTCATGCATGAGGCTAAAGTTCCTAAAGTCCTGGAACTATATGTTCTTTCACTACTGCTTGCCTCAGTTGGGATCACCTTATTTCTGGCCTTTTTTTCCCTTTCCCTCTTTCCTTTTGTGATTCCCTTATGTGTCTCCCCCATAAGTGTTGGACATCTGATTCTCTCTATTGCCTAGATGCTATGCTTTGGTTCTGTGAAATGTCTCTTGAACTGTTAATTACCTGCTCATATGACATTTAAATGTATTACTTTGAACATCAAGGGATGTAATAACCCCATTAAGAGATGTAAAGTACTAGCCCACTTAAACAAAACCAAACCATCAGTAGTATACCTACAAGAAACACATCAATCCTCTAAAGAAGCAATGAAACTAAAGACACTATGGGTTAAGGAGGTTATTGCAAGCCCTGCTGTAGTCAAGAAGAATGGTGTTGCAATTCTGCTTAGTAAAAAACTATAATTTAAAATCTTAGATGAAGACACAGATGTGGATGGCCGATGGGCATGGGTCAAGTTCATATCAACTCTGTTCAAATCTCAATCTTGAACGTATATGGTCCCACATAACCAGACCCGATGTTTTGGACTTCAATGAAAAAGATTATTCTTACAAACAAGTTTGTTAATTTAATTATTTGTGGAGATGTGAATCAAGTCATGGACCTGTTTTTAGACAGAAAATTAAACTACATATTTAAATCATCCAAATCTCACAAATCTTTTCAGGGGTGTATATCTGAATCAGGCCTAATCCTAATAGACTCATGGAGACTTGCACATCCCACGCAACTCAATTTCACTTTCCATTCTATTCCTTACAATACGCTATCCCGCCTGGATTATATTTTTACTTCCAAAACTCTTACTGGAACTATTGTAGACTCTACTATTTTAAACATTCTCATATCAGATCATGCCCTTGTTAACACATCCTTCATGTTTGATGATCTTAGTTGACCATCCCCACGATGGAAACTCAACAATTACTTATTACAGGACAAACAATTCATTTCATCAGTCCAATCCTTCTTACAACAATACTATGAATTTAATAATGATGAAGACACTAATGTGGCTAATAATTGGAATGCATTCAAAGCTGCACTAAGGTGTCACATTATGGCATCTTTGGGGAAAGAAAAAAAGATGAGAAAAAAACACCTAGACAACCTTTATTCTCAACTTACTTCTCTTGAACGTAAATATTATCAAAACCCAAATACCACCAATCTTCATCCTGTAATGTTACTTTGCTGCCAGATAAATAAGATATTAACTGATTTATCTGTGGGAGCCATTCTTAAATACAAAACAAAAATGTACCAACCCTCTAACAAGGCAGGAAAATCACTAGCATCATACCTGAAAGCTAAGAAAGAATGGCTGTATGTTTCTGATATAAAAGATTCCTCTGGTAATATATAAAATCATCCCAAGGACATCCTAAATTGTTTTAAAAACTTTTATGAACATCTATATACTCCTGATTCCCTAATACCCACTGAAAATATTAAATCTTTCTTCTATAAAATCATTAGATCACCTTATCCTCAGATAGGCCTCTCCCACTTAGACAAAGACATCACACTTCCTGATATTACCCAAGCAATTAGAGGTTTAGGTAGAAATAAATCCCCTGCTCCAGATGGCTTCTCAGCAGAATTCTTTAATTCTCTCACTCACACTCTAGCTCCTAAACTAATGTCCCTATTCTCTTATTTTGCAGAACATAAATCACCTTCTGGCTCCTTTACTGAAGCCTTGCTTATACTTTTCCCTAAACCAGATAAAGATCCCTCATGTCCTAGTAATTATCATCCTATTTCCCTCATCAACATAGAATCCAAAATGTACGCTAAAATCCTTGCCAACATAATAGAATCATCTCTCCCTTCCTTGATCAATTCTGATCAAGTTGGATATGTCAAAGGTCGTAATATCTCCTCTAATGCTAGACTCTTTCTAGATGTCATCCATATTGTCTCCAAAGATAAAAAAGACAAACAGGGATATTCTGCCATTGCTCTAGATGCTCAAAAAGCATTGGACCATGTAAGTTGGGACTGTTTGTTTCAATCTTTCCTCTGGCATGGTTGTGGGGATAAATTAGTTAAATTGCTTTATTCTTTCCCCAAATCATCTATATGTATGAATGGCCAATCCTCTTCCTTTTTCCATCTTCTCAGAGGAGCGCGACAAGGCTGCCCCCTTTCCCCAATACTGTATATCCTAGCATTGGAACCCTTACTTCAACTCATCCGATCTCATAAAGACTTACTGGGAATAGCCAGGGGATCTACACATTGTAAGGTTGCAGCCTATGCTGATGATGTTCTTATTTTCGTTAAAAACCCCAACACCATCTTTCCCTCTTACTTGATATACTACACCAATTTAGTCTAGTATCTGGCTATAAACTGAACATGGGAAAATCTGAAATTCTTCCCCTTAACTCATATTGTCTCAAACATGATCTATACTCCTTTGGCTTAAAATGGTGTAAGGATTCTATTAACTACTTAAGCATACATTTTGCTCCTACTATAACAGAGACTATTAAACTTAACATGCAAATGCTACCCAACAAACTCAAAGAACTTACATCAAAATGGTCCCCCCTCTACTATCCTGGTGGGGTAGGTTGGACACAATTAAAATGATGCTAACTCCTATCATCCTTTATTATCTTCAACTCCTTCTGGTTTCCCTCACATTGTCTTTTTTTAAACCTGTTTATTCTTTGTTATTGAATTTCCTATGGGGTCCAAGCAAATCTGAAAGGATTGTAATAGCCAAATTAAAAGCCTCTTATGATAAAGGGGGGGTTAGGTTTCCAGACTTCAAACTCTACCACTCTACTTTTCTCATGAAACAATCTCAACACTGGTTCAATTCTTCCCTTAAGGTAGATAACCCGTCTTGGTCTAGATTGGAGGAGAACATGGTGTATCCACATGATCCAGCTGATTTTACATATCGGGCCAAAAATTCCCCATTGGCTATATCTGATCCTATTAAAGCCACTACTGCTGCTCTTAAAGCTTTTCTGTTTCCCCATAACAAAACCCCAAACAAAGACCTAAATCCCTTGATTTGACACAACTAAATTATTCTCATCAATAATAGACCTCTGAAGCATAAATCTTGGCTCAAAAAGGGAGCTAGATTCATTCAAAAAATTATCAATGTACCTAACATCTCACCCTTCCTACAACTGACACATTTGTTCTCTATTCCTAACACTGATTTTCACTTTTACAATGAGTTGGTTAACCCCTGTCTTGATACTCTTCAACGCTTCTCAAATAACATTGTTTCACCAGATAGCCTTAGAATGATGCAACTAACCACATTACCTAACATTAAAGCCTCTAACATTTACTCTGCTCTTCACACCAATCATATACCACAATCTTTATGTCTGCTATGGGAAAGGGACTTTGGCTCAGCCTTGATGAACACACATGGTCCTTAATCTTCTCCAAAATTATGAATATTTCTGTCTCTGCTAATATTACTCAACACTTACTGTTCTTCATACGTAGGGCTTTCCTTACTCCTGTCAAACTTGCCAAATCTAATAAGGGCATAGGGGACAAATGTTGGACCTGTGGATATGCCCAGGCCTCATATGAGCATATGTTTTTTAGCTGCCCTTTTGTCTTTTCATTTTGGCAAGATGTCTGGAAATATCTTAAACTTATCTTTAAGATTGATGTTCATCTTTCCTTTATGAATATTGTTCTAAGTAACCTTGCTATCAATACTCATGATAGATTAACTTCAACAAGAAAACATTATGATCTTTTTATATGCATTGCATTAAAGCTTATAACTACTAATTGGAAGAATACTCGCTCATTAAGTAGTAGAGGATGTTGGAACAATATATGTCATATACAAAGAATGGAACATTGCATGGCTAAAGTACTAAACTCTATTCCTAAATACAATGACAAATGGTCATACTTCATTCATTATTTAAATAGGTTCACTGCTTCTACACATGATTCATGAATTTATTGATATTTATCTGCACTTCATCCTCTTAATTTCCATATTTGTATTCATGTCTGTACTTATGATTTGGTAAAATAGACTTTTATTGGTATAATGTACCCCTCCCCTTCCCACTCTTCTCTCGTTTGTCTCCCCCTTATTAAACTTTAGAAAAATGTCTTGTTCTTATATAGTAGATTACAGTTAAATGTTTTTTGAGTTTTCTCATGAATCTGTTTTAATAATATTTCTACCTACTACTTAAGATTGTTCATTATTCATCAATTGTAATGTCTACTTTCAATTATGCTATTAGTATTTTAATAAAAACTATTAAACAAAAAAGAAAAGTTAAACTTCTGGTTTACTCAACATGTTAAGAAATCGGTGACTGCCTCTATTAATGGACCAGCCCATAAAAAAGTATTGTTCCCAGGAAGAAAAACTTCACTCAAACTGAAAAGACTGTTATGTTTCAATTTAAAAGGAGATTTGAAATGATTTTAGTGAGAACTCCAAATGAGCTAAACAATTGGGCCATGCAGGCCTAGTTATTGTAATAAATCATTGCTTTTCGCTGTGCCAAAATAAACTTAAGAAGGAAACAGTCAAGTTACAAAAAACACATGCACCACTTGCCTGTTGATGTTGTTTGTGAAAGCCTCAAAAATAAAACAAATACAAATATTAAGGAGCACCTTGGTGCAACACATAGCCTGTGTGATGAACCATTTTACAGTTATCAGATGACTAAGATGAAATAGAAAAAAACATTACATATGCTTCAAATATATACACGGACAATATAAACACAATTTGGAAAGCACACATCTAAAAGGAGTGTTTTATAAAGGAAGGCTATATGGGCCTGATGATTTGTTTTCCAATAGGATTGCGACATTATACCACACTTCTGTGAATAAGGCCCTAAATAATCCTATATGCCATTTGGAACATAGTTTGCTTAATTGTTTCTCTTACAACAAAATTGCAGCTGCTGTGGTTTTAAAAAGAAGAAGACCTCATGATTTTCACCCCATTTAAGTGCAGGATCTTCTTTAGAGTCATCCATTCCCCTTCTTCCCCTGCTTCCTATATTTTAGGCAACTTTCATCTCCATCTTTCTTCAAGTCATGTCTACAGCCCTACAGCCCTCTTCTTCCTCTGCTTCTTTCTTCTTCATCTCTGGCTCTTCCAATGACTTAGTTTTTTACTCCTTTGCTCCTTCCATCCCCTATTCTTGCCACCCCTTTCCATCTGTCTGATCATGCTATTCTCGCATTTGGCTTCTGTCCCCGCCCCTCTATTTCTTCCCTTCCCTCTACCCTCTTTATTCTTATGTGGCAACCTCAAGAACATTGTTCCTCTTTTGTTTATGTATTCTGCTCCCAACCTCCTTTGATTACAGCCTCTCCTTATCCTGCGGATAATAGTGCAGCTCTTCTATCTTCCTCCCTCTCATGTATTTTGGACACCCTCTTTGCCATTCATTATGTGATCCCTTTCCGGAATCCATGCCTACCCAGGCTTTCTCCGTAACGTGGTTCTCTCTGGACCTCTCTGCATTGGGCTGAATGGTATAGGAAGAAAACCTGACCTAATTCTGATATTTCCTCACTGTCCTCCATTCACTTATTTCAGGAGTCTGCTCTACTTCTGGCCACAATTCACTACTTATCTGATCTCATACTACTTTACTCTCACCACCTTCAACATCTTTTTCAACAAGATTGGTTGCGTTCTCACCATAATCCTGATCAAGTCCTCTAGTCTTCTCTCTGTACACTTGATTTCTCTAAGTATTCGTAATCTAAAATGTTTCACCTGTGTTCCCCCTTGCATCTGCTGCTTCTACCTCTTCCATTTCTTCTTCCCCTTTCCAATACCATTTTTCCCTCTCTCCCATTTCTGATGCAACACCATTACATTTCCCTACTGAGCTCATTTCATTGCTTCTCCTGATGATCCTCTATCATCTTTTCTTTTACTCAATGTTTTTCCTTTCCTGATTCCATATCTCACTGCCTTTACTAACTCTTCTCTTTCATCTATTGCTTCAACCTTTTTTAAGCAAGCTATTATTCTTCCTATCCTCTCTTGAACCTTCTCTCCCTCTCATTACCATCCTATTTCCCTTTCCCCTTTCCACTCTAAATTACTGGAATGAGCAGTTCATTCAAACATATCTGACTATCTCCATCTTCAGTCTCTCCTTTCCCCTCTCCTGTCTGTCTTACGTGGCATGTACTCTAGTGAGATAGCATTGCTCCATGTGAAAAACTCTCTTCTCGCTGCCAAACACTCCAAACATTGCCCTGTGTTAGTCTTACACAATCTTTCAGTCACATTTGACACAGTTGATCCCCCACACTTTTTCATCTCTTTCTTCTGTTGTTTTTTCTTACTTTATCCTTCGCTGGTTTTCCTCTTATCTATCTAAATGTCCCTTTGCTGTTTCTCAGTGCGCTTCTCGTACTCTTTGTTTTCTGCTGCAGTTTGATGTACCCCAAGGTTCTGTCTTTGTACCCCTCCCTTTCTCTCTCTATCCTTCCTCCTTTTCTGAGATTAATTCAAAATGTGTCTTTTCCTTTCTCTTGTATGCCGATGACATAACTTCTTATCCTTTGTCAAGCTGTACTTTCGTACTTCAGTTATATTGGCTATCAAACACTTGATGCATTTCGTGTTCTTCAACTTAATTTTTCAAAAACTGAAGTAATGTTCTTCTCTTCTTCTACTGCTTCTTCCCTTGTCTGCTCTCTCATTCTCCCCATTTTATTACTTTGCTCTGACACGGAACAAAATCTAGGTGTACTCTTTGATTCTTCTCTCTCTCTTTCCCATCATTATAATGCCACATCCCATGTTTGGACTTTTCACTTATGTAACATCCATACCAGAAATGGTACTGATGAGGTTTTCTGTGGGCCAATGTAGATGCTCAGTCCATTTCCACTGTCCATCCATGTGCATATGTTCATGCACTACATACACCCATTAAATAGTAAAAATTGAGATTATGGAGGACAGTGTGCAGAAAATGTCTTACCTCACCTCACTGTTGGGCTGCAGTAAAATTAGAGATCAAGATATAAACTGCATGAGGAATGGTACAGTGGTCTCCTCTATGAGTCTGGGGGGGCTGGGAGATCAGATAAGAGCATATACCCCTGTCTCATGTTACTTGTGTAAGCAATAAAGGAGCCTAGCAATGCAGCCATCATAAGTCATGGGTGGGAAGAGCGTAATAGGGAAGGAGGTTTTCTGCAAAAATGCAGCCTGGTCCACATCACGGGGAAAGGGGAAACGCTAGGCTGCATGTTACAATGGGAAGAGTCACTGAAGGCGTATAGGAGTAAAGGGGTGACTATTGACTAGAGAGAAGGAGCCCTTTCAGTATAAGCATGCAAGAAATGATAAGGTGAATAGTACACAGATGTAATAGGTGTAGACTAGGGAGAGAGTTGTAGAAAAACATGAGAGAGAAAAACATATATAAGAAACTATTATTGCAAAACATCTTGCTTCTTATCCCCCGGTGTGGTAGCGGGATTGTTGCATGTGACGGCAATATATTTCAGTCAGCCATGTTGCAAGGACATGAAATAATCTGTCCTCAGACTTATTTCTGAGCCACAGCACTTTTTGCGTCAGATGCCTATTGATCATGAAGTGATGAATGCCAAAGCATCTATCAACCCCAATGAGAAGGTGCAAGCTGTAGGTTAACCCCGAATTTGGCGACTTTATGGCAAGCAGCTGTGGCTCATGGCAGCAATGGTGGGGAACTGCCCTCCCGCAGTACCATATGCCTGGTAGAAAAATATGGGCACTGGCACATATTTGCTCACAAAGTAAGCACTGATATCTGGTATCTTTCACACATTCCAGCTTCGGCATGCTATACAGAATTGTCAGTAAGCATGTAGAGATTTATGGTTGGTTGAGGATGAAAACCACAGTGCAGATTATGCTGTGTTTGAATAGACATCGCCCGAACTGCAAGGATGTGACAACAAACATTAATGCCATTAGTCAACGGGGATTGCAACAAGGTGCTCAGCGGTAGTGGCAATGTGCATGTATCTGCAATTTGTTGTACGCTTGGGTACATGTGTGCCATGTATGCACCATTGCAAGCCTTGAAAAATGTATATTTATAAAGTGTAAAGAAAACCTGGAAAGCAGTGGGATTCGGTAGTCGAAGAGGAACTGGAATGGTAGCTGAAGAGGGGGGACTTCAGAGGGGTAGAAATGGTTGAGTGGAGAGATCACTGATGGGCAAGAATGTTCTTTGAATTTTTTGAAATCGGATTGATGGGGCAGGTCTCATGGATGGAGAGTCTGGGCGGTCTCTCTCCCCATAGCTATCATACAATGTCTTGTCCTTGGTAGAGATGGTTGAGTACTTCATTACATGCATATAGGAATCCTCGGTTTCCAAGCACAGTGGAAATTCGCAATGACACAAGCTATGGTTTCAATAGTGGTTGTCTTTGAACCAAAGTCACCCTTTCAGGGTAATTAATGGAATTAATGTGCACTGCAAAGGGGAGCGCAAGCGTGAAAATTGCAGCGCACGCGTGCTAAAGCCACGCACACAGCCATTTGTCAATTCATGGAATGAGTTGCGCGTGTTTTCCGCGGGATGTGTGCCAAATCCGCAGGTGGCGCACATGGGCGCACACGTCACTAAACACTGTGCGCGATGCGCACAGCGAAAGTGCACAACATGTAGCGCACACAGCACAAGGGGGCGCAACACAGGGCGGAACACGTGGAATGGGGAACAACCCATGAAAATGTGGGCATTACGGGGGAAGTACCGCAGCTAAATCCTCGCAACGCCCACATGTGCGCTAACAACACGTATTCATGGAATCTACCTGCTGAAAACCTGCATGCCACAATAGACGCGCTAACCCGGAAACACGTACGCCAGCAGGAAGCAGGCGTAAGCGGCCCCGCACAGCATAACAGTGCACGCAAAGAACAAAAAGGTTCATATGCTACGATGAATATACCTTTCCTCGCAGTAGTGGTCGTGGGACACCGCAGGAGGAGGAAGATAGCCAGGCCCTACATTTTATTACCCAGGACCAGCCTTTTTCGGATGCCTGATGACCTGGTCTATGGGAGGTACAGGTTTCCACCACAAATAATCCTAGAACTGGTTGCTGAGTGGGAGGATGACCTCACATCACCCACCCTTTGCTCCCAAGCACTGAGTCCCTTGGAAAAGGTGCTCAATGTACTGCATTTCTTGGCTACTTGGTCATTTCAGCGGACAAGTGCCATAGTTGGGGGTGTCTCACAGGCCACGCAGTCACTCTGCCTACACCAGGTGTTGGCGATCATGATGCACACCTCTCAGTCCGCAGGATACCTGCAGAAAGGCAGGCCGTGGTCCAGGACTTTTACGGGGTGGCACACTTCCCCAAAGTGCTAGTTGCCATTGATTGCACCCATGTGGCTCTACGTCCTCCAAGGGCCACTGAGCACATCTATCGAAACCACAAGCACTGGCATCTCCACAACGTGCAGGTTGTATGTGATGCCAAGGGAATCATCACCTCAGTATATGCCAACTATCCGGGGTCCAGCCATGATAGTTTTATATTTAGAATGTCACCCCTTATCCGGGACCTGCAAGCTGGGAGGCATGGCAACACATGGCTCATTGGTGAGTACAAATGCCTCTGCACATGCATGCATGTCAGACACTGACAAATGGTAAAACCCAACAAATGACAACCATTATCACCTCCCCAGGGGACAGTGCCTAGCCTCTGAGCACCTACATGGTGACGCCAATACGGAACCCCACCACACCACCCGAGGTAAGATACAGCACAGCCCATATTGCAACCCTGGGCATAGTGGAGCGCACATTCAGAGTGCTGAAGTCACGTTTTCGCTCCCTTGACCTCTATGGTGGCCAGCTGCTATATGCGCCCCCAGTAGTGTGCAGGATCATTGTGGCAGCATGTGTCCTGCACAACCTTGCAACACAGCGGGCGTACCGGTGGACATGGTGGCACCCCCACATCCCCAACCACATGCATGCCCGCTGCGCATGGGAGGAGAAAGGGCACGTGGTGAGGCAGCCCGTACCCTACTTGTGGCAAATTTCTTCACCTAAAATCCCACCCCTGTGGAGGGCACACAGGCCTGGCACATACCAGCTGACAATTGATGATGATGACAAAAGGGACAGTCAACTGTCACAACCATACCTCCCTGAAATTGTTTTCCTGGAAGTGCGACATTGTATGCATCCCTAGCTACTTAAACAGACCCAATGCTGTGTCAGTAAAAGGCACACATTCATGCAGCATGAAGGACTACCCCCTTGCAAAATAGTACACCCAAATAGTGGCATGTCACCACACCCCTCCCTAACCCCATCTCACCTACCCAACACACCATGGCATGGCATGCTATGTGAAAGCAACCAAATCAAATGCACAATACATGACACAAGAGTCACAAAGTGCACCGTCCCAAATGGAAACAGGCCAGAGACAATTCCCGCTCAATAATGAAAAAGAAACAGCACACATGAGCAAATACTTACCAGCAAGCCAAAACATAAGTACAGGACCCAACAGTGGCAACGTATGACAGTAAAAAATGAAAGTAGTGCAAGTGTCACAACCTGACCAAGGCAGCACATCAACCCCTTCCATCTCCAGTGGGTTGCTGGTAGGCAAATGAGGCAGTGTACTGCATACAACATGAACTGCATCTGCAATGGAGACCTGCTCATTAAGACATGAAGAAGCTACATGCATATATGCAAAATGTCCTGTATTGAATACAATATACAAATCAACCATGCAGTGGAGAAATCATCACAAATCCCCACTAGGGATGTATACACAGTTTGGACTACAGACTGCCCACACAACTTATGGGAGCCCAATGCCTCTGTGTAAATTACTGTCACTTGGTCACACCATTGCGAGGCCATGGAAAGGGGAAGCAGGAGTGGCATATGTGTCAGGAACCCAAGTTTCAAACCCAAACACAGGAAAAGCCTGCATGTGCCCAGCTGGAACACACAGTGGATGCCTACGGGAGCCACACAAAGCAACACACTGTAACATGAATTTACAATCTGAAAGAAAATAGTTATCAACAAAAAAAGAAATGTAAATTAAAAAAATTAAATGAAAAATAAGAGAAAAATGAAAATGAAAAGAAAACAAAATAAATCAAATTAAAAATCAAAAATCAAAATACTCATTAAATTAAAAAACTAAAAACTAAAAAAAAATTTTAAAAAATCAAATGAAACATGACATGAAAATAGTAAATGGAAAAAAGCAAAAGAAAAAATGAAAATCAAAAAATTATAATCTAATAAAAATTTTCAAATCGGAATCAAATATGAAAAACCAAAAAGAAAAATAACAATAATTAATAAATTTGCCAAAAAGAAAAATTAAAAATCAAAATCAAAAATCACCATGTGTTGACACGGGGGGCACCCAGGAGGGAGGAGGTACAGGGTGCACCCCAACACCCACATTCATGGATGTTGAGAAAAAAAAAACCTCCATGGGCTCATGGCCTGCACGGCTTCCCTATAGTGGGAGAACTGCCGTCGCTGTCATCACCCTGGTGGTACATTAGAAGGTGTGCATGGTATGGGAGGCAGACCGCACAAAGCCCTGGCATGCTCCTCCATGGCAGCAAGAATGCTGGTCTGAAAGGTTTGGTTCTGCAGGATGATGGTCCGGAGATCCGCATTCAGCACCTCACGGGTAGCATGGACATCTGCCTGGAAGGCCTCGCGTGATGCCCGGATCTCCTCACGGGTTGCCTGGAGCTCAGCTGAGATTGTGCGTGTTAGCTGCTCCAGCTGCTGTTCTGACCTTGTACTCTGGGACACCTCAAGTGCACCCAGAGTATCTCTGAGGGTCCTGTATTGTAACCTCAGGGCATCCCTGTGGGCCTGTGACTCTGCAGATATGGCTGTGCGCAGAGTTTGCAGTTCAGCTCATCGGTCCCTGTTGGACACCAACATGTCCTCCCTGTGTGAGCGGCTCCTGGAGCTCCACCTGCCTTTCAGGGGGGAGAATGGAAGTGGCCACTTTATCCACGGCCTGAGACATCATCTCACACAATGCCCCCTGTTGTGCAGCAATAGTATACATGGAGTTCTCCCACACAGTATTGCCTGGTGGAGCATGTCCACCCCTTTGGTGGGCACCACACCTGTTTTCGGCCAAGGTGATGTGCACCTTGCTGTGCTGGCACTTCCTGAGGCTGCAGGATTGCATTCCTCCTTTTATCTGCTGGCCCAGGAACAGGAGCAAATATAGTGGAGCGTGACCCTGCATCCGTAACCGCCACAGGTGGACATTTCAACACTGAATACCCCTTTGAGGGGTCTACCCCCAGTGCAGGTTGGTTGGACAGAACAGAATCCCTGCCAGAAACACTCACCTGCGAAGGGGCATTTGTCTCAATGTCAGATTCAGCATCTGAGCCAAAGAGGCCTTCAGAGGTGTACCCAGAGACACCCGTGGACAGGATTGTCTGTAGGACTAATGAATTTTCCTCCACCACCACCCCACGTCCTACACTGGTGCATGGTTGGGACTCTGAGTACGCCTGCCCTTGTGCCATCTCCTCCTCCTCAACAGCATCTAGTGCTTCATCACCTGCACAAACATAAAACAAAAGTAATGAAGACAGGCATGAACAGCATAGCTGACACACATAGGCATCACAATCTACACATCGAATACAGTAATGACACATGTCACACATGACACTAACTCTGGCATGCATGCACTGGCAATAAAGTGGAAGGGGACCCTAAAAGCAGACACTGAGGACTCCAAGATGGAAAAGCAACACATGTGCTGCATGCTGCATAGCACCTGCATCACACATTAGCCCGTGAGTGGCATGGACAATCCACATACATGATATATGCCAGCACACATATGGCACGTAGCATATCCATGGCAGATTTCACAAGGACACTCATATGGTAGTAAATCACTACTGTCCCCCATCCATGTGAGATGCACATCAAGAAATAGAACATGCAAAAGAGTGTGACAAAACATGCATGCAACAAAGCCAGTGTTTACTAATACAGTGATGGCAGGCACATGATTACATCAATGGTTGGTCACTTGGACATGACACAAGTCAGTTGTCATGTTGAACATTCAAAGAGGGCCCTGAAGTGATCGTGTGCAGAGCATGTGTAGGTGCACAAAAGTCAATCAGCCTGATTGATGAAATCATTCCCATAAAAAGTAAACAAATGTGGGGCATTGTGGGATGAAATCTAAATCTGAAGTATGGTGAATTTGGGGCAGAACGACACAAAAATGTGTGTTTATCATGCAAATGATTCCATCAATCAGGCAGAATAAACAGCAAAACAGTATTAACAATGTTGAGGCATGATGCCAGTGTAAGGGCAAGTGCAGTAATCAGGTGCAAAGTGTTAACTTCAGTCAGAAGGGATACTATAAAACCCAAACCCAAGGGCGGGGGATGGTTTGGAGGCACCATATGGGTGACCTATAGCAGTCATGACTGCACAGCCTGACCTGGCACTCAATCAGAACACATCACCCAAGCAACATACACATGGTTTGCACACACATGCATGGCCACTCACCGGACATTGCCTCAAGATCTGGTAGGTCTCCCACGCCTTGGATCTGATCCTCTGTGAGGAAGCCTCCAGCGATTGACTCATGTTCTGTGAGTACTTCCTCCTCTGGTGGAGACCCACTGCCAATCACTAGAGTAGAGGCATGATTGGAAGCCAGCCTGTTTTTTGCTCAGCGTTTGAAGTCATTCCACCGCTTTGAGCAAACATCAGCTGTGCGCCTCACAAATCCAAGGGAACTAATCTGGTCCGTGATGCACTGCCAGTGGGCCCTACGTTAAGCAGTCATAGTCTTGCACCCTGCAGTCACCAGCATTTCACGGCCATGGGCCGACATGTAGCCCACAAGTGTGTCTAGTTCCACATCATTGAAACTCTGCTTCCTTGATGTGCCGCAGGGGTGAGCCGTGTCTGGGGTCCCAACCTGTTCCGCAAGAGCACGCTTCTTCCTCTTGAGAGGTGGTGCGGACCCTGAGTGGCTTACGCTGAAGCACAGGTGGACTGGGCACTAGAAGCAGGCAAAGGCACGATGACCAAAGGTCTCACTGCAGGCATTGGCTGCTGGGTGCTGTTGCCAGGACCAACCTTGGTGTGATGGTCTGGGACCAACACTGTCCTGGCTCAATACAGCCGGGGTGGACTGAGCTGCAGCTGTCCCTGCAGCCTCCTCACCCTGGCTACTTGGGGCAGCAGATGACATTTCTGCCCCAGATCCACGTGGCCTGGTGACAGCAACTTTCACCGCCACGGGTGGCTTTGACTTCGTGACACAGAAGTCTGCCTGTGAGTTATCCCGTGCCAGTTCGGTGAACAATCTGGGCCAGGTTAACAGGGTCTGAGCTGGGATGGTATCAGCTGCATCTCCCCGACCCATTGGGAGGGGGGTGTTCATAGGTGTCCCTGATTGCTCCTCCACACACTGGCCTCTTGGGCCACCCTGCTCATCCTGGCCACGTCCCCTACCATGGACACCTCTTGGAGGTCGGCCACCTTTGCCTCCCTTACCACTTGGTCGCCTCCCAACCATGGCACTGATGTTCTTGTGCGAATGGGAGGTGCAGTAAACAATTGTCCTGAGCAATTGAGGTGAAGGGGGCAGGGTACTAGATGGAATACGTACCCTTGTGCTCTAGCAAGGCTATCTTTGACCCCTGGGGGAAGATGACGGGTCACATAATTCGGGGTGCCAAGCGTTATGCTTGGCACCCCGAAAACAACCTTTTACGTGCACACGACCCCTGGTAGCCCACGTGCATGGAATAAAGGACCCCCACTATGCTGTGGCACCCAGAAACACAGAAATAAGCGTACATGTGGTACACGCAGGCTACAATGACCTCTGAATGGGTACGCGACACACGGGGGCAACCACAGATGAAAAATATGTGCGCGACTCACCGTCTGCCTGGAAAACGAATGTGAAAAAGACGAGCGTAGGCACGTTGGCAACACCCCCGCCAAAAGAAGAATTGAACGCTGTCTGAGTAAACATGGAGTACGCACTGCAACCGTTGTGAAGTAATCGCGTGTGAACCAACAAGAAGGACAAGAATCACCTGCTCGCTCTCCACAAAAAGCACATACAAGAAAATGGCATCCTATGCATACCTTTTTACACTGCCCGCATGTGCCACATTACTTACGCGCTTACGCACTAAGGGCCTTTCCTCCAATTACACACAGTGACAACCGGACGTGCAGTTTTTGCATGTGTGGATTCACTATGCACCCGTGACGAGGGAAACCCCTGCACGTGTCACGTCACTTACGCGCACATGCGCTAAGGGCCTTTCCTCCATTTACATGCTGACGTGCTGTTTTCTCGCATGCCAAATCACTCTGTATCAAGCTGGCCATGCAGCAACACACGGAAGACCACTCTCCTGCCCAGAAGGCCGCATTGCTGCCACCCCAGAGCCCTGAGCCGACTCCCACCAGCCATCTGCTGCTGCCTGCTACCCTGCTGGCCACTTGCCCTGCTATTTGGTGCCTGCACGTTAGCCATCTGCAGGGGTCCAGTTGCTGTGACCACCCCTGCTGGAACAGAAGACTCCCGATTGAAGTTCCATCGCTCCACAGCCCAGCACCTGGATCCAGTTGCCTACCCACACCTGCCTTGGGGGTTGCCATGTCAGGGGAAACACCATCAGAGACCACTGGCAACCCCCAGCCAGAGAGGAAGAGGGCTACCAGCTTCAGTGCCACAGAGGTTGGTATCCTGGTGGAGCAAGTCCTGGTGCAGTATGATGCCCTCTACGGAAGAAGACATGCCGACAAGGATGGACGTGAGAGGATCTGGAAGGACATCATGGCTGCCATCAACATGTAGGGGTCTGCAGCCCGCGACATACCACACGTCTAGAAGTGCTGGGAGGACTTCAGGCCCAGAAACCTCAGGAAGGTCCGGCGCCTCTTGGAAGCAGCGCATGCAGTGAGGTGCCGGGTCAACCTTTCCACCGACGACATGAGGGTCCTGGAACGCATTAACCCAGCGCTTCACCGCCAGATCCTCAAGAGGCAGAGCAGTCCGGAGTCGAGCAGTAAGTGTCCATGCTTACTTATTGGACACAGTGCATGTTGAGGTGTGCGACTTGGACATATGTATGAAAAGGCCCATGTATGGATGCTGCATGTGCGTCCAGTCATGTGTGATGCACATCAATTGTGTATGTGTTCCAAAGCATGATGCACAACTGCATGCGGAGATGCACACATGTTAGCATTTCTGTGTATGTACTATGGCATGGTTGGGGTGTGACACATGGATGCCGGTTCCACCTTCATGTACGTGCATGGCATACATGTGTGTGTCTATGTAAGACATGTGTGCGAATGTGATACGCCATGGATGCATGTGACACAGACATGTAGGAACCCAATTGGCAGATGTGACATAGTTGCCGATGATTGCACTGTGACAGGTGGTGGAGATGTACAGATGCATGTCTGTCTGTTGGCGTGTGTGCATGTGTTCGGCACTCCCCATGTTGCTTGTGACATCATGCCAACCTTCGGATGTTGTTAATGCTGGTGAGTGTGTATGGAGGCAGCTGCTTGCTGCACAATTCCTATTCATTTGTGCATGTGTGTGGATTCAAATGAAATGAGTGTTGGGGAGTGTGATGGCATCTGTGAAGTTTGACACTGTCACTCATGTGCAACTGTCAAATGTGTATCCGACCATTGTACAGTGCCCTGATGCCTGTGTTCTATCTCACCCTGTCTGCAGCGTTGACTGATGAAGAGGGAGGAGACGGTGCTGTGGAGCACAGAGGCAGGGATCCCACCGCCAGCTGGAGACACAAGGACCAGCTCTCCTCCCAAGTTGTCATCTCTTCCGGGAATGAGGAGTCGCATCCATAGCCACAGCTGCCGAGGGAAGGTCCAAGAAGCGGAGGTTGGAGGTGGACTCCTCTGCAGCAGTAGGGGCAGCTGAGCCCCCACAGGGGACTATGGAGGAAGATGGCACAGAGTCATCCAGGTTGGTGGGGAGTTTGGTTGAGGAGGAGACTGTGGAAGGCCCACCCATGGGGCCTGGAGGGGGCCACACCACTGGTGCTAGTGGTGCAGTCCAGGTGCAGGGACAGGAGGCAGCACAGGCTGCCACAGAGGTGCCTGTGTGTAATCCTGTCCCTGATCCTGTGACTGCATCATCCCGCAACCAGCAGGGATGCCTTTGTCCAGACCCGTTTTCAGGGAGGGGATGCGCGAACAACAACTGGCCTACCTCTCCCTGCGGACATGCAATCCGGGACCGGGTTGAGCCTGTTCTAACTGGGGTGGTGTTGCGTCAACGTGGTATTTGGGATGACGTGCAGGGTTCCCGTGAGGACAATGCACGTAATTTTGAATACCTCATTGACTGCGTCGGCCTACTAGGACAGGTCACCAAAGCTGGGTTCCTCCATGTGCTGGATCTTCTAGAGGCCTCCGCCTCAACTGAACCCCCTATGCGACAGTCGTCCTCCGTGCCATCTTCCTGCCCAAGTATCACCTGGGCACCCTGTGGAGCTGCCCCTGACCCAGCGGCCAGGCTGGTGGAGGACACATCCCTGCCACAGTCGGGAGTCGGAGGTCCAGCAGGGGTGGCCACCCCAACAACTGGACCCCAGCAAGAGGAGAACGGGCAGGCATTGGCAAGCAGGGCACATGCATGGCAGCAGCAGGTTCAGGGTGGGAGCGATGATGGCTCGGGGCCTTCAACATCACTGGGGCAGGAATTGGCTGAGGGCAGGAGGACCCTGGATTGGGGGTGTCTTCCGTGTGGCAGCGGTTGGGCCAGCGGATAGATGCGGAGAGGCGGCAGGCGGAGGAGGCATGGCTCACTATGGTCAGGGCGGAGAACTCCATGCACAGGGCATTGAGGCAGGCTGGGTGCCTTGAGGCAACTCACAGGTAGTTGGAGGAGGCCATGACTGCATCCCTGCGAGACCTCGAGGCCAGGGAAGAGGCCCGCCTCCGGGACATCGACGTGGAGTTCGATGATGCCCTGGCCCGGAATATCAACAAGTGAGCCGTTGGACTTGCCTGCCACCTTTGTAGATAGTTCTTTAGTGTTAGGTTTCCTTTGTTTTTTCTTTTATTTTGGAGTTAATTCACTTTGCTCCACTTCATGTATACAGATATTTATTAATAGGACATTTTTGTAGGTTTCATTTGTTTTTGGGATCATGGACCCTTTGGACTTGGATTGTAAATAGTTGAAGACTTGTACATACTTTCTTTTTCAAATTTCCCATGGATCAATGGTTTTCTTTTTTTTTGGATTATTTATTTCTTATTGACATTGGCGATGGACCACTTTTTTTTAAATGACGTTGCTTTTTGTTTTTCATTGGATTTCCTTTTTTTTTGGTTATATCTGTCATTGTTTATTGATTTTCAAGTTCGATTTTCTTTATGTAATTTCATTATGTTTTTAATTCATTTATTCTAACTTCATGATTGGTGTTGTGTACTATCATTGGTTTTTGGTTTTGTGCATGTGTCAATGAACATTGCCTCAGTCATATGTTGCCACTGTGTGGCTCTGTTATGCATTTATGCATGGGCATGGTGGTTCCTTTAAGACTGTCATGGCATGGGTAATTTGGGAGTGGGTGCTGTGGATGGTTGCATGCTTGTACTGGGGGGCAAGGGGGATTTGGGTTGGCATTAGGGCCATGTGTCTGTTTTGTTAGGACATGTTGTTTGGTGGGCCATGTGTCAGGGCCTGCTGGCAGGTGCCCGTAAATGGGGGTCGGAGGGGGGCGTGGGGGACATGAGTCGGGGCCTGCTGGCAGGTGCCCGTCAATGTGGGTGGGTGGGGGGATTGGGGGGACATGTGTCGGGGCCTGCTGGCAGGTGCCTGTCAATGGAGGTGGGTGGACATGAGTCGGGCCTGCTGGCAGGTGCCCGTCAATGGGAGTGGGTGGGGGGTGCAGGGGTTTTCATGTGTCGGGGCCTGCTGGCAGGTGCCCATTAATGGGGGTGGATGGGGGATGTGGGGGGACATGAGTCGGGGCCTGCTGGCAGGTGCCCGTCAATGGGTGGGGGACATGAGTCTGGGCCTGCTGGCAGGTGCCCGTCAATGGTGGGTGGGTGGGGGACATGAGTCGGGGCCTGCTGGTAGGTGCCCGTCAATGGTGGGTGGGTGGTGTGGGGGACATGAGTCAGGGCCTGATGGCAGGTGCCCGTCAATGGTGGGAGGGTGGGGTGGGGGACATGAGTCGGGGGATGCTGGCAGGTGCCCAAGTGCATGGTGCCACGTGGGCTGCCTGCGGGGCATGGCCAGGGGTGTGGGGTGTGTTAGGGAGAATTATCATTCAATGGCTAATTTCCCTTACCTAGTGAGTCCCCCAGCAGCTTTGCAGGATTTCTGGAGTTATTTTTTTCCACTTGGTAAGAGTGTGAACTTTTCCTACACTCTTACCCATGCTTTGCCATGTATATTTCATCTGTTTTTGTGATTGTGGACTCTGGAGTACACCACTTCAGTAGCCCCCTTCTTTTTGTGTGTTACACAGCACCTTCAGTGCAGTGACACAGGGTTGTCTTTTAGACTTCCCACCGACTCCGTTTCTGGGGCTGACTACTGTCCCCCAGAAAAGGGTGAAGTTGCCATTAACTTTACCTAGTCACTAAACTACAGATCCAGTACACCCCATTTTACATGGACTACTGTAAAGGGTTACTCCTTAGCCCTTTTTATCTGTATATCCTAGAGCCTTGTTTTGCTCTTTTAACAGTTAGGCTTGGCTGGTGGCAGTGGTATCTACCCTAACTTTTCTACCGTGTTTATACTTTATAAACGTGGTACTGTTTTAGGCTATTATATTAGCCTCAAACATAAACCCGCTTGACCAAATACTCTTTCTTGTGGCTCTGGTCGGGTTTAGTCGCCATTTCTTTCTGTTAAAGTCCTTCTTGTGTTTTACTTTGCGCAGCAAACCAGGTTTGCCTCCTTTGTTCACTGTCTTTTGGCAGGCTTCTGCCAAGAAGCCCTCCTCTAGGTGCCTGGGTATCTAGGTGGGCTGAATGTGAGGGAGGGGTGTAGTCACCCCCTGCACAGGGTATCCTAGGAAACCCAAGTCGCACTTTGCCATGATTGGCTGAGGTGGTTGTCCAGGCTGGACAGCCCCCCTGCTGCGTGATTGACAGCCAGGCTGTGTGAATGGGGGATTTTTGCATAAAAAGGCAGGACTCTTGGGCTGGAAGTCAGAGTCGCCACTGGAACTACAAGGAACCAAAGAGATGTGGAGAAGAAGACAGCTGCTGCAACTACCCCGTCCCGGTGAAGCCCTGCTGCAGTCCTGAGCTATCTACCCTTCGACGACCAGAGAAGATCCAGTCCAGAGTCTTCTTCCCTTGAGCCTGGTGGGGTCAACCAGCTCATCTTCCACAGCCAGAGGATCCTCTTCGTGGTCGAATTCGCTGCACACTGCTGTAGTGGTCCGGATAGCCACCTGAAGAGCCTCTCCTGTTTTTAAGGAGCGCACCTTTTATTCACTGTCGCTGCTGCTGGCTTCATCCCTGTGTGGTGCAGACCCCTCCAGACGTCCTCCTTCTCGTCCCCACGACCGAAGCTCCAGGAACCGAGGGTCTGCAGGAAACTACCAGGAACAACTGCCGTGGCACCAGCTTCTCCCTTGAATAAGGTTCTGCTTTGAGGAACTAGGGTGAATCCCTTTTCTCCTCTTCCAAGGCTTGTCCTTATCTTCCCTCCTTCTTATAACTTTTGCTTCCTCTGTTGACAATATCTAAGTACTCCTGGAAACGTTGAATCTTGAACTGTCCGACTGTGTGATCCTCGACAACAGGAACCCGGTTCCACTTGACACTGGCTCCGGCCTATTGACTCTTGTATTTCGGTCAACGAGTGTTCTCTGATTCTTTCTGCCCTGACAAAAGTATTGCCTAGGATTTTTGCCCCAACTCTCTCTGGTTAACTCAGGTACTAAGTGTGTTTTTGCCCCGGTAACATTTCTTGCCACGGATACGCGTATCTTTATTAAGAAAGAACTGTCATTACTGTCAAAAAGTGATCGCATATGTATTCCCGGTAACGTCTTTTGTTTCACAACACCGGTCCGTTAAAACATAGGGTACTTACCTTGAGTTATACTGTACCAAGTCAATTGGTTGTGTGTAGTGTATTTTACGTGTGGTTTTGAATTTATAGAAGTGTTGTGTTTTATAACAGATGGCTTAAAAATAAATGTACTTATTTTTTTTTACCTGAAACTTTGAGTCAGTGTTTGCTTGAGTAACAGTAATTGTGGTCCCTTTGTGTAATCTCTGCTACTGCTCATATACTCTTGATATAAGCCTGGCTGCTCCGCTACTGCTACCACTTTAACATAGTAATACAGGCATGTACCAAAGGGGAACTTGTATTGCCACTTGTAGTCTTAATTGTGTGTAGTGGTCCCTAAGGGCACGGCACAGGATTATGCCTAGCAGGGTGGTCCCCTGTGGTGTGGGCTGCCTTCAGGGCATGGGGAGGGTATGCACTGCCAAATCGCGTGTGAGACTCCCCGTGCACCCCCGGAATACACATATCCCGCTTGCACCAGCGAAAAAGCGGGGAAAACTCCCTGCGCACCCCCGGAATACCCATCCCCCGCTCGCGGTAGCGAAATCACGTGTAAAACGCCCCACGCACCCCCGGAATACACGTACCCTGCTCGCACCAAGCCAATCGTATGTAGAAATCCACGTGCACCCCTCGGAATACATGTACCCTGCTCGCGGCAGCGAAATCGCGTGTGAAACTCCCCGTGCACCCCTGGAATACGTGCAGGCCACCCATCCACCCTCCCCATGCCCCGCAGGCACCCCATCCACCCTGGGCATGCCCTGCAGGAAGCCAATTCACCCTCCCCATGCCCCGCAGGCAGCCCATTCACCCTCCCCATGCCCCACAGGCAGCCCATCCACCCTGGGCATGCCCCGCAGGCAGCCCATTCAACCTTCCCGTGCCCCGCAGGCAGCCCATCCTCCCTGGGAATGCCCCACAGGCAGCCCATCCACCCTGGGCATGCCCCACAGGCAGCCCACACCACAGGGAGGACATTTGCCATGCGATTTACTTGGCATGAGCGGGGTACGCGTATTCCGAGGGGTGCACAGGGAGTTTTACATGCGATTTCGATGCACAAGCGGGGTACCTGTATTCCGAGGGGGTGCGCAAGTACATTTTCATGCGTTTTGGCTGCCGTGAGCGGGGTACGTGTAGTATTTTCACACGATTACAGTGTAGCGGCCGTGTAAGCTGGTCCAGGTTTAGCGTGGCCCGTTGCGCCGTATTGGGGAATTCGAGGGCTTTTCCTTGCGTAAGGGGCGTTCTTGGGGTGTAACTGACGCTGCGGGATGTTCGCTGCGCCAGGGCTCAAAATGGGTTGGGAAATCCATGATTACGCGTTGCGCCAGAATGCTGTTTAGCGCACACGGCTGGCGCACGCTCCCTCTCTGTGCTGCTCGCGTGCGCTGCCTCTGCGCTGAAATCTATGAATTACCCCCTTTGTTTTTATGGTTGCCACTTCGTTTTTGCAGGAGCTGGAAAACTGGGAACATCAGTTAAAATCAAGGTCTTGCAAAATTATTTGATACCACTTAGAGGTGGGAGTGCCACACCCATTTAGACATGCGTCATCAACAAAGAACAGAATGTGCACATTCAAACATTTTCAGTTTAAAGCTATTTAGACCTAAAATCTCAAAATCTGCACAAATTAGAATAGAATGAGGTCTTAAGGCTGCGTAGACAGTATCGAAAAGACAAAAATTACTTCATGACCACGACGAACATCGCTCACTCTGTCTAAAATTGCAAAAATGTGGCGTAAATGGATTTTAATAAAATATGGCTAGGTGGGTTTTTGTTTTATTGCATTTATTGCATTTGATTGTGAATGTATTTGTTAACACATTGAACACAAATATGACTACGTTCCACAGAACTGGTAATTCAATCTTCATTTTTGCTTCCGCTGTGCTAAAACAGCTTTTGTTACCAATATCATTACGCATGTGTGGTCTCTCCCCTAATTAAGAAGTAAAAATCTTAATTTCCTAAAACCAAAGCATGTGGCAAGCTGTATTGATTTCATTTGTGTCGCCAGCTGAACACATCAGTAGCAAGCATTGATTTTTTTTAGGGATAATTAGCTTTATTCTGTCAGGTAAATGCATCTTCCCAAGAAGACGTTTCTCAAAAACTAGATGAAATGCACATGTTTGCTTTGCAATGCAGAGAATGAGTTTTTCATAATTCAACAATTCCTTTATAATTTTTCTTCCATTGATCACAGACTCCAGAAGCAAAGACCACATTGTAACAATTATCGGGATGTCGTTTCTCCTGCGTGCTAATCAAAGACAACAGAGCGATTAAAAAACTAAAACAAGTGTCAGCGAAGATAATAGATTTATTCGGTACCCAGTCAATATATCCATTACATTACAGAGTGGTACATTTCAGAGTGGGCCATAATACCGAAAACACTGCAATCATTAATTAAATAAATAAACAGTAGTAGGGTAAAGGGGTTAAAATGGGTCGGGATGTGGTTGGGGTGACGTTTTAAAGGTAGAAAACAAGGGGTTTATGGGGCAACCCCCAAAATAAAAAGAAAAGAAAAACAGTATTTTTCGGTATTTTGTCCATGATGACATTTACCACTCTGTAATTGTGGTGGTAAGATCACATGTAACCATCTTTTTCTACGTTTAAAGAGTTATGTTTGTTTCAGGATGGATTTGTTTCATTCACAAGCCCAGAGTTATAGCTCTGGAAGGTTCCTGTAAGGAATTGCCCAGTGACCATGTCAATGCCAGCAGTAATACACCTGACACTGCTGTTGCTTCACGGCTCTCAAATAGCACCAGGGCACCCTGTATAACCAGAAGAGCAGGGACAATAATCTGCCAGCATGTATTGTCCTAGGCACGTGACGCACTGGACAACCCAAAGGCACGCTCGACTGGACAGCAACCTGTAGTGTGAACCACATGACCTAATGAAGCAAAAATGGTTAGAAATACAAGGTGATAAAGATGTATTACAATGTACAAACATATGTAAAATGACTGTAATAACAAAAACTAGAAACAGCCGTCATACGACATTACATACAATAATTAAACATTTGAAATTGGTATTTGAAAACAAACTCACATGTAGACAATAATGATAACTGGTAACAAAAATTGTGTAAGTCACCTGAGACCAATCGCCCACATCTAAAGTACTTTAAACACAAATAGACGGACAAATAGGCCTAAAACCCATGGTCCACTGCCATTTTGTGGACACAAATACTGCGGCCCTGGCTCATCACGAAGAATGCAGTCCCATTTTGAGACAGCATGGCGAATTCAGACCCCTAGTTGAGCAACCTAACACTTCATGCACCTGGGTGCCTTCTGATTTCTTAGCTTCTCACCACACGAAGGTGCTGCCTGGATTAAACCTTCCAGTTCTGCTACAGAGACAAGCGTCAAGTAGCCCACGTGAATTTGTTGAGCCTGATTAAAAGACTAAGGTAAAGAACTTGTGGACTGGCTGTTATTACCCAGGCTACTCTGTTGACCCATAACCTCATTTTCTTTACATTGCTCCATAGAGACCTGTTATGTTCCTGTTCCCCACTGGAAACAAATGCATTTTATTGCATCTGTAAGTGTTTTTTATGTTATGCTTCTCTTTTTCGTTCATCTATTTGACTGCTTCCTTCTGACATAAAAGTCTCTCTTTACTTGGCTGCCTACAGTGTGACTCTCCTACACCCCTGCAGGAACATGGCCCTGTCAAGAAGGCATGGGGATTCCTCTCAATGTGGGACAGGACGCCTAGCAGGGTGCTCGCCAGAACCAGTCCTGCCTTAGAGGAGAGGTGAAGGAGTCGAGAGCGCACCAGTTTCTGTCTCCTCTACATGTGCTTGGTTTCAATTGAGGAGTACCTCTAATTATCAACACATTCCAACCTTACACTAAGCTGACCAGTATTATCTCTGTTCCATTTTCAGAACTACGGATCCCAGAAGTCCTTGCAGTGGAGGAAGATGTCTTTGTCCCACAGTTGAGAGGCCTGATGGCGAGCACAGAGCTAGTAAAGCACTACCCACTGTAGACTGGAAACTAGGATGGTTTGTTACACGAGAAAAAAACTTTTACCTTAACAATTATTGTACTGGGCAGTCAGCGTGGGAGATCTGACCCGCATTTGAAAAAAGGGTTGGGGTTAAAGGGTATTTTATGTTTTCCCGTCTCTATAATCCAGCTTGTAGGGAAGAGCAAGGCAGAACTTGGGCCAGGGAACATGCTGAGAGGGGCAAAAGAGGATGAAAAGGGCCAGAAAGAGCCAGAAAGTGTGTGTTGTTCATGTGAGGAGAAGGTGGACCATGAGACCAGGAAGAGGAAGGATGGCGGAAGGAAGTGAGACAGAGACTTACAGAGAGCTTGTGCCAGGTGAGGTATTGGTTGGTGAGAGCAAGTGGTACTTCTTAGAGTGTGTGTATGGTAATTAAAGGGTGTGGGTGTGGGGAGACAAGCAGCCGTGTAACAGAGTGACACTGAGTGAGAATGGTGTTCAGGGGTGTGAAAGGACGGTGACTGTTGGAGAAGGAGGTGTGAAATGGAGTGTAGACTAGAAAGTAGTGGAGAGTAATGGGAATGGTCAATAGTGGGACTAGCAAGTAGTGGAAGTGGAGGGAAGTGGAAAGTAGTGAGTAGTAGTGGAATTGAATAGTAGTGGAGAGTTGTAGCTGTGGAGAGTAGAGTGTTGTGGAGAGCAGTGGAGAGTAAAGTTGAGAATAGAGGGAGAATAGGAGTAGATGTGAAGCAGAGCAATACCAGAGGGACACAGAGAGTAAATTGAGTGTTGGTGAAGGAAGGGAGGTATAAGCAGAAGAAAGGTAAAGGAAGGAAATAACATCCGTGTAAGGAGTGCAAAAGCATGAGAGTGAGATATTCAAGTGAGATTTGTGCAGCTGGAATAGGCCGGTTCCTATTATCATTCCAATTGTGGGACACTAGGTCAGGTTAGACCTAGAAGACCTCAGGAAGAGTAAGGTAGAAAAGGCAATTGCCTCTAGGCCTTCACACCTATCCAGCCAGGTTCTAGTCAATAGGGGTTAGCAATCTCTAGTGATCATCTTGGGGATCAGGGGAGACTGGGCTAGGGTGGGAGAGACCCTAGGTAGACAAGAGAGAAAGAGGGATGACCCCCTTGACATCATTCATAATAAAAACCCCTGAACCATCTTTGGAAGTTGGAGTATTATTTAGGCTATCTGTTACTATATATTTAGCTCCTATTACTCTGTGCTTTTCCCTTGTAATTGTTGGTAATGATTGTGTTTAGTAAGTCTGTGTTTAAGTATATAAATACTATTTGTTGCTTGTACATTGGTTTTATGTTGGTGTTTACTGTAGCATTGTTGTTTTGATTATCCCATATCTCTGAACAGACTGTTTTTGGCCCATGAAACCACCCGTTTATCTAATTCTGGCCAGATTGCATTATAGCAGGTGGCAATAATGCATAAGACATTGTTTTCAAAGAGCAGACAATGTAAACATTTCATTTACACACAACGTATATCACATTCAACAACAGAACATTATTCATGCACTATTCCGTAATGTTCAATTCAAAATACCCACACTGTGTAGAAGTTCCTGTACAATCATAATGAATCAATTCTGTGTGTGTGTGTGTGTGTGTGTGTGTTTCCGCATTTGTTGATTTGCTTCCTCTGCGCCAAGTGACACATGGGGCCTCATTACGGGTCTGACAGTAACCATGCCGGTAAAACCGGCAGGTTGGCCTCAGACCCGAAAATAACTGGCGCCTGACTTCCCAGCAACACCGGGGCATTACAATCCCGGTGGCCGGGAAGTCAGGCGCCGGTAATTCTGTTAGTGCCCATTCCCATTGAGTCCCACGGGACACAATGGGAATGGTTACCACGGAAGCACCGGCACCGTTTATAACGGTGCTGGTGCTTCTGTGAAATTTTGCGGGCGAGTGCCGTTCTGCGCATCAGGACTGAATCTGGGGGTGGGATGGCACCCGCCTGCCCGCAGACTCGTAGTGTGCCGCTCCAGTAACATCGTTGTTACCGGACCGGCACACTTGTAATGCGGCCCATGATCTACAAAGTTGCTTGCTCATTCATGTTAATATTGGAGTGTTCAGCAAAAAGCAAACATGAACTTCCCCAAATGATAGAAGTACATAGGCTTCCAAGTAGTTACATTTGTCCCTCTCATGTTTCATTGGATAGCATCACGGATCTCCATATCTGCATTGCTCTATCTTTACTAGAATTATTGAAACTGTCTTGCAATGAGAATGAATGCTGAGGGTTTTTCCTTGTTCTCCAGGTAATATAGAAACAGATTTCAAAACACTGATGAACAGGACCAAGGCAAACAGACTGCAATTTTTATTGACATTTACCAACTAACATTATTACTTTCGTTCTCTGCACCAGACATGTCCCTCCTGCTGAGTGACATTTCAAGCATTAATATTGTAACAGCAGGGGGGATTATGTACAACGGATGCATGCAATCAATCTGCATTGCATTCTCTCCAACGAGCTTGTTAAAATGTGTTTATTTAGAAACAAAATATTAATCTCAAGCACGTTCCAATATGCCAGAATAGTCCAGCCTCACAACATTCATCATTATTTATTATTTTTATCACATGTTGCGTTGCCGACTGCATCTAAATATCTTTAACAGAGACTCTAGCCACAAAGCCTTTATATGTTAGCATTTGGGTTAATCGGCCCCAAGTAAAGCAGTGGCCTCTGATCTGGGACCAGCTTGAATTTATGCCAATTAGTCTTTTATCCTTCTGAGGTCAATAAAGCAAGTAGCATAAGATGGGCCAATAATAAGACCCGTTATGATAGCACCTAGATGTGGAAGGAATGCTAGATTCCTTCGACTTCTAGGTTCTATCATAACGGGTCTTATCGTGCTATCATAACGGGTCTTATCATGCTATATAAAAACACAATTAAATGATGTATATGTTATATTAGGTTATGCTATGCTATCAGCACAAGTGCGTGAGAGGTTGGCCTGCTCGAAAGGATTCTTTCAGAAGCCACTTCCCTGAGTGGTGGTCTGACCACGATGATGCTCTTTTAATGTACTCTTGTTCCCTTGGTATAGTTATATTGCACAATTCTTTGTGATATCTAAATACGAGTTGTCAGTGTTAACCATTCACTCAAGGTGTACATGTTTTGCAACTTGAAAGTGTGTGTGTGTGTCAAATTCATCATGGTGGTCAGGCTTAACAAACCTCATGGCTTCTGAGTTATGATTAACAGTATGAATATGAAAAATATTGGTGTGACACTTGCTGTCTTCAACTGCAGTAGTGCCTTAAATGTGACCACACAACACTCGAAATGAGTAAGCCAGTTGGTAAAGACACACGTATGATGCTTCTTCAAAAACATGCAATACACCACTATTTTACTCTTTTCCTGATTCACAATATGTCCCATATCAATGTAATCACACACATTTGCAAAAACATATGTATTATTGCCAATGATTTAGAAAAAATATATTTTAATGTATATTATCTATTCTTCCAAGTGTTGTGATTCTATCATAGCAAAATGTAGCTCATCCCAGAACCTATTAAACCAGCTTCACATTCTACACATACTTCATGTTCACAAGTATTCCATGTACATATCATATTGTGTATTCAATCATACATGCACCACTTTAACATTAGCCACTCTTCGTGTGGTTCCACCTACGGGCTCTGATATTCATTAAGGTTAATTTGCCATTTTTCCGAGTTATGGGTATTATCCTTAATACAAGCATACACATTTGCTGGGCACAATGGCCCTAGTGTCAGTTTGGAGCCGAAGTTAAACCCAGCATATGTCTGTTTAATCTTTGCTTTTTAGGCTTTAACGTTCATCAGGGCTACTTCTATTGCACTTGAGGAGAACAATCTCTGGTTCCGGAACCACCTCAAGACCTTCCTCTTTGCTTCTGATTTCTCTCCTCCTCTCCCCTGCTGATCTCCTGGCTGAATCTGAAATTGCACTGGTTACCTGGCTATCTTTTGATCCCGGCCCAGGTACCCTCCCCAAGAGTTGCCTGCACTGCCCGCCTGGCAACCCTGGCACTGAGGGACTTTTTTGTATCCCTACAGCCCCTACTAGCACTTGACACCTGATGTCTGCACTTACCCTTGCACTTTCCACCAGCTGGCCGCACTCTTATTTATTGGCTTATTTATTTTACTGTTATCCTATGTACTGCACTGCCCCCTCCCCTTTCCGCCGCACTTTTCTGCACCCCCCACCCCTGCACTTGCACAATCTCAATATCACCCGGCCTAGTAGGATTGTTGTCTCCGTCTTCCCTCTGTTTCCCCCTCCCTTGCCTCGTCGCGCCTTGATACATTTGTGTATAGGCATGTTATAAATGCATTATCATATCGTATCTAACAATCCTCTCTAATCTCTGTCCATGAATAATCCATCATTGGCTTGAAGTCCTGTTTTTCCTAGCATGACCTACAGTCAAACAACTATATACACAAGCTGCTATTCTTCATCAAATCTTTGGGGTTCCATTGTAGGTGGCTCAATGCAGCAGAGACCAGGTTTGAATAGGTTGAAGGAATGGTGTACACGGGGAAACGCTTGATAGGTATTTATTAAGAAGTATAGTTTACAATAAAAAGGGGATATGAACAGAGCGGCGGAAATGTCAGCTTTCTCCCTCAACTGCCAGCTTTCCGCCCGCTCGCATTCCAGCTCCTAATGTTCCCATTCTGGAACGGTAACCACAGACACCAGCTGCTGCATACTGCACATCCTCCTTCTTCCACAAAACACCTCTCACTCAGTAAAGTCCAACAGGTGTCCTAGTCTACGATAGATCCTTCCGAACCTTGATGTTGAAACAGGTGTTATACTCAGTGTATATGGTGAAAATGATAAGGATAGACTCTGATTCTTTTTTTCTTTGCACACATTGTCATCACGCCTATCATTACCATCACCAGGCATGAACATCACATAACCATTATTCCCCATCTCCCATCTCTCATTCTTACCGCATGCCTGAAGACCTCAATCACCTCAATGGGCTTAGACCATTTGCCACCATCCACCCTGAGCGCCTCTGGCAACATAATCCTTATCCAACACCCCACCTTGGGAATTTTGCTTGCTCTGAACCTTCTGTTGTCATGCCCCGATTTATTATTAAGTTGCCTTTTCCTGATGTTCGCTTCCACATTACCCAATGACACCTTCATACCCAACACATCACTCATCCTCCCGGACAAAGTTTGGTGTTGGCTCTCCTAACCCTACTTAGCTCAACAAGCGATACCCCTGTTGTACTGTGCGGGGTAAACCTATGCGCTACAATAGCCATCCTCACAACCTCCTTCCAATCTCTCCCGTTGGACCAAGCCCACCTAATCGCTTCCTTCAACACTCTGTTGTACCTTTCCACAATAGCATTAGTCTGAGGATGGTAGATGACACTAGTTTTGTTGGTGATGGACTTCCATTTAACATACTCCTCTATCGCCTTAGACTTAAATTGGGAACCATTGTCTGTCAGGATCTTATCCGGGTAACCCTCACGACCACACACTTCTTCCTAGAACTCAACAACTCCTCTCATCGACACACATGACATCATCTTAACCTCTGCCCATCTTGTCAACATATCTATAACCACCACACAAAAGGTCTGATAACCCTCACTCCACACCGGACCAAGAACATCAATAGCTAGCTTCTTCCAAGGCCTGTCTGGGACATCTGTTAACACCATAGGATATTTTCACCCATGCACCCTTTATCACAATTGCTGCAAAGGATACAGTTTCTGACCATCCTTTCGACATGCAGATCACATCCCGCCCACCAATACGTGCTCCTTATCCTGCTCTTAGTCTTGGAAATGCCTTTGTGACCCTCGTGTCCCAATTGTATTACCTTTTCTCTGATACCCACCCGGGGTATGAGTTTATGACCTCTCATCAGATAATCATTCTGAATGCTCAATTCATGTCTGACACTCCAAAAACCTTCAGCTCCTACTTCTTGAACTTTGCTCATTTAACTACACTTTTATCAAAATGTTCTATCGCAAACATTATTTTGGCATCCTTTCTCATCTCATCTGTCCATTCCTGCTTCGATATGGCAGTATTCTGTATCTCGCAAATCAACTTCTGTTGTTCATCTTCATCTTCACCCTCTTCCTCACGATTGGTCATTCTTGATAGACCGTCCGCAGCATAGTTCTTCACCCCAGGTATATACATTATTTCAAAATTAAATTCTTACAACCTGGAGACCCATCTCCTTATTCTTCCCGACACCTTGTCCAGACCCTTGTTCATGAACACTTCCACCAGCAGTTTATGGTCAGTGTGTAGCTCAAATCTTGTTCCCCACACAAAACTTCTAAACTTGTTCACTGCCCATATAATGGCAACATCTTCCTTCTCTATAGTAGCATATGTCTTTTCTTCCCCTCTTAGCAGACGTGTGGCAAATGCTATGATATGCTCTTTACCCTCATGCACCTGTGTTAAAACTGCACCCAGCCCGACATTACTTGCATCCGTCGTGATCATTGAGCGCCTTTCCTCACATAATTTTTCAATGCCGGTGCCTTCCTCAATGCACTCTTGATGTACCTGAATTACTCCTCACATTCTTCATTCCACACAAATTTCTTGTTGATTTTCATCGAGTCTCGTAGCTTCTCCGTGTAATCTGAGAAACCTTGTACATATTTCGAGTAATATCCGACCATGCCCAAAAAGGTCCTGCGTTGTTATTTGCAGGTTGGAGTGGCCATCTCCTCTATAGTGGATGTCAACTCTCAGTGCAATGACAGCATTCGATACGTGTCCTAAATAATCAATTTATTTTCTATTGTTCTTTGACTTCTCCTTGCTGAGTCTCATTTCCACATCATACAACTTCCTCAAAACTTTCTCCAGCCTTTTTTATGCTCTTCCTCAGTGTCCGCATATATGAGAATGTCATCTTGAAAGAAGACGACACCTTCATCCTCATTGAATATCCTATGCATTATCTTTTGGAACACTGAGACCGCCAAGATGAGTCCAAAGGGCATCCTTCAATGCTGATACAGTCCCTCCGGTGTGATAAATGCTGTCAGATATCTTGATTCCTTATGTAATGTTACCTGATGATAGGCAGAAGTGAGATCCAATGTATAAAAAACTTTGGCCAATCCCATGGTTGAACGCAATTTCTGGATATTGGGCAACTGGTGTTTCTCTGGGATTTTGCATTTGTTCAACTCTCTTAGATCAATGCACACCCGCACTTTCCCTGAGCTCTTTCTCACGATTACGAGTGGTGATACCCACACTGCATAATCATTTCTTTCTATGATCCCTTGTTCTTCTAATTGGCTCAGTTCTTTTTTTACCTCTTCTCTCATGGCTAATGGACACTTATTAGCTTCTGTGCAACGGGCTTGCATCCTCTCTTCAATTTAATGCGATGTGTGAAATCCTTCACACATCCGATTGCATCTTTAAATACTTCCATTCTCAATTTTCCTTTATCCATTTCAGCGAATTCCACCATATATACTGACTCCTCCGCACTGGCATCCAGTCGTACTTTTAGTAAACCCTGGTGTGTCAAGGTGACGCTCCTTTCTTCGAGACATATACTTTTTCCACTGCTACTCTGTCTTAAAATCCCAGCGTAGTCTTGAACCAAACTATGATGTCGATTTTGCTCTTCCGTAGGCTCTGGGATTAATGTCAACCTCATGCAACCACGCTGGGCCTATTTTCTTCCACACAACTTTCTGGCAACAATTTGTACTTGGCTCCCAAGTCTGCCCTCATTCTAATCGGTTTTCCATTCACCATGATGGTCTTTGGGCTGTCCACTACTTCTTCTTCTCCATCCACACCACTTATTGCCAATACACACTCTTCCCCTTCATCACTACCTTCATTGCCAATTCATCCAATTCATATTATTTCCTGTGATCCTGCAGCACTTAGCCAGGTGTCCTCTCCCATTGCAATTACTACATATTATTCGTAAAGCAGGACAATCAGGACTACTGGCCCAATGTGATGGACAATCACATCTGAAACATGTTCTACTCCACCCTCTACTCCTTTGACCATTTTGACCTCGGCGAAATTCTGTAAAACGTCCACGATTGTAACCATGACCCCTAATTTCTCCATTATATCTGGGAGCCACAGAAACTCTTGTATCATCTCTTCTTCTCATGCTGGGGTTATAGTAATTGCCTACACTTGCTACTTTATCATCTTGTGCGGTCTGCAGCAGATTGACAGTTGATCTCTTAATCTTTCGTCCAGCTGTTGACCAAATTTGCAATTCCTGGCTAATTTTTTGAGAGGTGTTATATATTGCTCCACACTCTCTCCTGTTTCTTGTGATCTCTTCCCAAATGTATATCTCCCCAGATCGGTCCACATCTTCTTATCATAGTGCTTGCTCATTTCTGTTATGCATGTCTCGTACTCGTTTATATCCCGACATTCTGCAGCTGACAAGCCTGGTAAATCTTCATATTTTTCTTGGCCAGCTGGTCCTAGACAATGCAAGAGTAGCAATTTATTTCTATCCACGCTGTAATTTGTGCCACACACAACATTGGCATAATGTTTGAAAGATTTCATCCACCTTTTCCAGGACAAGATCGCTCACCTACTGGCAAGAACATTGCTGGTGGTGGGGCAGGACATAGATAGCAGACCTGATCTGCGGCTGTGTTTTTGCCCCACCGTTCACACATCAGCATAACTGGCCTGTTCAATGGGGCTGACTTAAAATTGAACTTAGGTTTGAACATTATCTTTGTATCATCATGTTAGCATTACTAATTCCCATCAGGGCCCCTTTTTGACATCCGTGAGATGCCTTATCATGTACCACAACTCTGGGCTTTGTTATTTAAATGTGCGATCAGTGAGGCAAAACGGAGTTTGTGGACTTTAATCTGTTGCTGCATGTTTTACCCACTGTTCGCACATGCGCTGACATCAACTTAACCTACCATGATCCTCTGGACTTGATCCAAACCACTTGCACACTGATACTATGCGTGTTATAAGACTATATGGATAGTTTCCTTGTTTAATTCCCCTCTACACATTTGAGTGTATGGGTATCTCTTCAAACTCCCTTTACACAAATGGAGCGCACCCAATGTACAGCGCGTGGTCATGCACGTTGTTTTGAAGCTCAGACTAGTCCTCATCCAAGATGTTGCCCATGGAGGTGAGGCACGCGCACGTCGCCTCCATGGAAACCATAAACATTCTTGGGAGCTGAGGGGCTCGTCTTGTGGACGGGTGGCTTGGAGGTGCTTTCTCTGAACCCACTATGTAAGCTGCCTGACAAGGACTGGCACCCGTGACAGACAGGATTATATATCTCTGTGGTGGTGCTGATCACCACCAATCTTGACGGGCACCTGACGCAGGTTGTTAAAGTCTAATCGGTTGGAGAGTTAGCTCCACCGGGGTCACATTACTCATCCTACCATTTATAGTGATACACATGTTGGTACACTCTGGAGGAGTGCTACGGTCTATATGGCTGCATGATAGATATGTAGAGCAATTGTCTATTGGGGTAACCAGCAAATCCTAACATATGCGTAATCTCTAGGATATGAGGAAACATTACCTGGACATGATTAGTTGTTGTGAAATGACAGCTATATTAGAGAGGATTTACAAACACTTGTTCCTTTCTTTATTCCTTACTTTTTAGAGTTCACAGAGTGAGAGTTGCCCCCTGCATTTTGTCACTACCCGGGAGTCTGACGCACATGTTATACTTGGTAAGTGATGATACACACTTATGATTAATCTGTATTTTAATTTCTATCTTTCAAAAAAATAGACTCTGGGGAATTCATTATGTTAATTCAATCAATTTAACACACAGGTAGGAGTACTTTATCCTGCCCATCCTTTGGAGATCAGGTCAGTACCGTAACTATACTATGATACCTTATATAGTAACTCCTTTTATCATCTACCTTAAATAGGACTAATGTTATTTTCATCTTTGTAGGATCAAAATACGAAAATTCAAACTTGACCAAGATATGGAACTTAACACTTCTGGCCCTGAAAATGGATTTTGTTAAATCCGAAAAGTGTCGACATTGTTAATCTCTGAAAGAAGTGTTTTTTTGATTACCCTAAACTGTTAATTCATGTATTTGGATTGAAACATATATATACAACAGAATTTTGTGTATTATGTGCCTTTGGGTCGATGATTGGCATATTGGCCCTAACATGAACACTACTGTTGTTTGTTTGAATTGAGGGAAACTTATGTATTTTTTTTTTATACTGAAGGAAACTCATGTGGTCCAACACAAGCATTGTGCATTGTGTGGTTTTTGTTTAACCTTTGGATTTAAATGCTTTTGTTTATTAAATGCAACTTGTGAAGCAATGTGCACTGTTGGTCTTAGTTACTATGCAAGTGTGTTTGTAATACAATGGAAAATTGAAAGAGAATTTTGTCATGGGAAACTGTCCCCTCGGTGACCTTGGCAATTTTTTGTATTGCTCAGGGATCACATATCCCACGAGGAGTGCACCTTAGAGCTATCAGGTAGCAATGCCTGGTGTTTGTTTTTGTGTCCTTATCTTTTGAATCTCGGGTGGCCTCGAGATTTACCCTGGTGGACCTGAAATATAAGTCAGCAACTTTTTGAAAAGTTTATGAATTGATGTACATATTCCATTACGATTGGAACCTAATTACCTTGTCGTGCCCCCATCACAGTACTTTTGGAACACTCTGCACTGAAATGTTTCTGTCTCTGTCTCCGGCTCCACCTAACTCAATCGTCTTGACTGGCTACTGCTTAACTTGAAGACAGTCTGTTGTGTACTGCTTTCCTTGTAACTTGCTCTTAATTGGTTGTCATTTTCTTTGCAAAGTTTTTTCTGTCTCACTCTCTATTTCCTTCCACCTTGCATTTACCACTTTTGCATTAATTATTTTACAAAAAATGTTTTCTTGAACTGTGACAAGGAGGAGGCGGATCACTTTTCGTACTTTCTCATTTGCCTGACTTTCCAATATGGTGGCACGTCACATGTTGACATCGCCGCACTTGTGGTCCTTTCCTCTACAGAAACGGGTGCGTCAGACGGCAGCCCATGGACACTGATTGCCGGTTTGCACAACACGTTGCTCTGGCCCACAATCCTAGCTGACCGCCCACTCCGCGACTGCAATGGGCACAGCTTGAGCTTCCTCCTCACCTGGTGCCTCGTCGCCTCTGTGGTCGATTACTGCACGAATGGGTTCCTCGCCCCGTCGCCACTTGAAGTAATGCTGTACACAGTGAAACGCTCGATAGGTATTTATTAAGAAGTATAGTTTACAATAAAAAGGGAATATGAATGGAGCAGCGGAAAAGTCTGCTTTCTCCTTCAACCACCAGCTTTCCGCCCGCTCGCAGTCCAGCTCCTAACGTTGCCATTCTGGAACGGTAACTGAAGACACTAGCTGCAGCATACTACACAGGTGTGCTCTTTAATGCAACATTCCCTAGGGTCAGAAAGGTTATTGTCTCAAACATTTGGTTCCACATAATCATGAACTTTCACCATAAACTTTGCATACATGCATCAACATATACAAAAAGATGAAAATCCATTTTCAGAAGAACTGCTGAACGTGTATTTTATTAGGACTTTGCATCTATATATTTAAACAGTCATACTCAAATTTGGAAAATGTGGGCATCTGTTATCATACATATTTCATATTTTGCAAAAGTGCCCATCAATTCGAAGGCTGGGAGTTCATCCACCCAGTCTTGTTCGTGACATGACACAGATCCTGGCCACGAGTTTCAGTGGTACTGGTGAAGTCCAAAACCAAGGCCGACTTCACCCACAGATTATGGCCCACTGGTTTCTGTTTGGCAAGTCGCTCAGCGCCTGCAGCCACTGAAGCACCCATCAAGGTTCAACGTGCACTGGAGCGTTTGGGGGCAATCATTAAAATCAACACAATTGTACTTGTTGTTGGTTTTCTATTTCTGCAAGAACAGGAGTGAACAGAACTAGCCCACAATTTGTATTTTTAATTGGTTCTGATAGCTTGTAGAGGAATTTGTGCACCTTCTTTTGGCAGTGTATTAAACTCATATTTCCTACCCATTTGTCTGTCAATGTGTTTATTATGGCTCTTTGTGGCCTTTCCCTTTTTACACTACTTTCCAGGTTTAAAACCAACAGGAAAAGCTTTCTCTGTCCTTTCTCCTGCATTTTCCTTCTTCATGTCACCCCATAAAGTAAAAAAAAAAAACATTTGCCATATTGAGGTCCAAATCCATTCTGGCTGTGTGCTTGTCCTATTCTGCCTTGATTGACCTCTTACAGATGTTTCTCTTAACGCGCATTGTATCCTCCTTGTTTATGAAACATTAAATAAACAGGTTTAATTACAAGTCAACCAGAGAATGCATCCTGTCTTTAAGTCATTTCCTTTGTGTGCCTGAGGACTCTTAGTGGAACCATTTCATTGACCCTTCAGTCCCTTGACGTTTTTGGTTTTGTCTGGCTTCAGTCCTTACTAAGAAAGGAATTGAAGTACTGAAGTGGGGAGGGTTATGTGGAAGAGGAAAAGGGCGAGGATATTCATTGTCAGAGGAAGGTCTCAGAGAAGAATTTTCTTATTTAACTGGATACACAGGTATGACGGCCAAGAGGTATTAAAGTGCTAAAACTATTTTGAACTAAGTAGAAATAAGCCCAAGACCTATTACACCAGGTCTCTAGGGTGGGTGTATATTCTGCATGGAAAACAAACTTGTTTTCAGCGTATCATATCATCATATTTACTGCATCACCTAATTTTCATTTAAATACCTGAAAAATGTGTTATAAGATAAATCACCAAGAGCAGGGATTGGGGGGAGCAAGTCCTGATGCCCTCCTGAGTCGTCAATTGTGCAAATATGTATCTCTCATTCTGTTTGCATTTTTGATATTTTCGACTATGTGGATGTGGATGGCTTCTTTTTTAACTGGAGAGTAGGTCTCTGAAAGCCAGGTTTCTGTGATGAATGCTCGGTATACTGGACTATTATATCATCCAGGAAAAGCAGGTCATAGAAATCAGTGGAATGTTTGTTCCTTGTGTGAGCAAAGATGATAAGGCATATGGTACTGTCATTTTCTTAGAGACTCCTTTGTGTTGAGAGAAACTAACCAGATTGTTCCTACCTTGAGTGGTGGAATTCTGAACCCTCTGGTCTGTTGTCATTATATTTGAAAATGGTGAGAATTTCCTTATTAGGGTCTGGTTTGTCTTCTTGTGTCCAGAATTGTGGTATGGTGATGTTTCATGGTGGATGTTTTAATCTGTGAGTCCCGGAGTGAGGTTCTTCTGGTTGTTTGTGATGGAGGTCAAGTGGCTGATGATGAGAGTATTTAGTGGCCAGTGTTGTTTCCTTTGTTTTGTAGCAGTCCTCTGTGATTTGAGTCAATGGCCCTCCTTACAAGTCAGTCGGTCCGGAAATAACAGTGGCGGTAAACCCACCGCCACCATTGTTTCCGGACTGGCTGATCTTCTCGAGCACTGCAGGCGGGAGGTGTCATTCCGCCAGGTCTGACCTGGCGGGTTTAACACCACCTGTCTGCAGGCGGATATGGAAACGCTGGCACCATTACAGCATGGTGCCGGTGTTTCCACTTCCCTACGGGACTCCATGGAAATGGGGATTAACAGAATTCCGCTTCCGGAATATTGGGTCACCGGGGTTGTAATGCCCCAGTGATTCTGGCAATCACGGAGGCAGAATGGTAATATGAGTCCGGCGGTAACCTGCTGGAATTTCTGGCACGGTTACCGCCGGACTCGTAATGAGGCCCAATGTCTTGTGGTAAAACTGGGTCACCTGCAGGAGGTTGTTTGATGAGGTTTCTTGAGAAAAAGAATCCCAGAGGTCTTTTTTGTTTTTTTAGTGCTATTGCTTCTCTTTACTTCCAATTAAAATTGCAGTGTTTTAATGAGGTGTGTGTGAGAGCGAGGCGCCATCAACTTCTCAGTACAAAACTCAGACCAAGTGCCTCCAGTAGTGGGTTCGTCCCTTGCCCTTATGCGATGTTAACTTTGGTTGACTTTTGCGTAGATGGGACCACTGAGCAGGACACAGGGCATCCATTTTGTACCCCCTTTCGACTCCATCTTGGTGACTAGGCCTCACTGCGATAGTACAAAAATGCTTCTCTTCCCTTTCCTCGCAGCAGCACGGCCAGGCGCGCAGGGCACAGGGCCCCCACCCTCGTTCTCACTCTGACTGGAAAACTTTGCGGGTCCATTCTCACGCTGAAGCCAGAGATGCTTGCAACACAATAATAAATGTAACACATTGTTCTTCCTCTGAGATCACTGTCCTGCATGTGAACCAGCATGACCTAAGGACATAGCTCGTCCATCTCCACAAACGTGTCATTGCCCCTCCCGCACCCTCGCCCGTGGAAACTTACTGCCATTGTGACCCTGTGTCCCTACAAGATGTTGTCATGTGCCAGACCACTGACCATGCCATGATCCCCACCCAGCAGACCCCCAACTAACATTAGACCCCTTCTGCAATATATCGTTGCCTACCACTAACAAATGCCACATACCAAAGATTCTTATGTGTATAGACCTTAACTTCAACCAGTGTATTATAGCGGTCAAGACCCTTAACCTAAAACTTGTATAATCCTATGTTATTGATAGTATAGATATATGTGTGACTTTTATAGAGACATGATAAACTACTGAAGGTCTTTGAACAACTCTTATTTAGTGCATGCATTTTTTTGTGAATATATTATGTTAGCTTAGAAAGTGACCACCCTGCCTCCCAGCGACCTGACCTTCACCCATGCGGAGCACAAGATACATGACGTCAATCCTCCCGCCGACCAAGCGACCAACCCGGATGAAGAGATGCCACCCCACCTGAGACGTCGAGTGAACTGACCAATCTGGGACCAACGTAGTATCCTATGTTAGTTGCGTCATTTATCCCATAAAACGTAATGTAATGATAACTTGTGCAGAGCGCTCTCAGATATCTCTTGAATATTTTTCAACAGATAAAACCTCTCCTTGAACTCTCTCAGCCTGCTCTCTTTGCCTTATTCCCAGTCAGGGGTGTGTTTGTTTAATTCTTTTGCACGTCAAAGACAGGGAGGGCACAACCAGGTGTTGTGAGCTAATCTGTCCCCGTCTTCCACTGCAATATTGCTATCTTCCCTTCCTTCAGGCATGATGTTGTCTTGTTGTTTGGTGTGCTTATGGATGATCTGTAAATCAACTTGTCATTGTGGTTCTACAGCTAGAAGCTGCTTATTTACTTTGCATGATTGGTTTGGTTAATTGGAGCAGGTCCTCACAGTGGGTGAGAGGGAGAGTTACATGGTGATCAAGTGTAATGAGGCATATGAATATACAGGTAACACCTATTGCCCCTACTCAGATAGATATGGAAGTACCAAGTACTGCCCCTATCCTTCATCAGTACCATGCAGGTGAGCAATGATACCAGCTGAGGCAGCCCTACCGCCCCATGAGTCTAGGGGTGAGAAACGAGATAAACTAAGGCAGGTTCCAAGAAATAATACTTTAAACTATCAGTGTATATGCTTATGCCATAAAAAACATTAGTTAGTTTGTGTGACACAAGGAGGGATTACAGTTAGAGAGCAGAGCTCAAGTAGTGTGCTGTATATAGCATAGAAGGGAGGAGGATTCGAGGATACCAAAAGAGGGACGCAGTACATTGATAGGACAGATGGAAATGTAGGCAGGGGTTGATGGAGAATACATTGGCAGGGAACCCAATGTATGGCAAATGCAAAAGGTAAGTATACAATTAATGAATGGATGCAAAAAACACAGAAGCACAGCTATTTATCAAGTACAGAGGCCGCAGCAGGCCTAGAAGTTAGCCGAGGCCTCAGACAATATGCTGACGTCATAAAAACACATTTATTTTAGAAGTAAGCACCATGGTCATATGCACGAATGAGAGTACCGCAGAGAAGAAGCATTATCCTTCCAGGTTAACTGAATTAAATGGAGCAGGGACAGCCATTGAGCTCCAGGTGCACGCGAATAGTATGCCAAAAGATGTCATAAAGAATAGGTGAGGGGTGTCCCAAGAGGCCACAAAGAATACAAAATGCATTTTACAATTAGCTAAATCACCAGTAAATAAGAAGAAATTCATTTTCCAACACAGACCCGTAATACCTGATCAAGACATGAAGAACACTAGTTATTCATTATGAGACAAACACAGATAAGACACCTGCTGAACACCCTAGCGCACACGCAGACACGAGATGATACACAAAGCCAAGTACAAAAGAAGTGATAAGGCACATGGCCTGGAATAATCTCCTCCCGCTATATGTCTCCATTATATCACAATGTTTTGTCAAGGACTCTAAGGTTGGTGGGTAAATGGCCAACCTATAAGATTCCCGCTTGCCACACCTCCTATAATGAACAGAGCCAACAACTGAGGAATAGTTGTAAGTAATGATGTTAGGAAAGTAGTATCTGTAAGGGGCTGGGTCCAGGTAGAGCCATCAGATATGCCTAACCCAACTATAGAACGTACACCTATGCATTCTTCATGTAGCTTGGGATACTAACCAATCTGAGATGCTCATAAGTTTTGTAATCGATATTGTAGTGTGATGTCATTGATGATGTGTTTTTAATATAAAAGCTGCTTGCACCTGTTGTAATTAGAAAGCTACTTGTAAGCTATCCTGGCTGCTATTCTGTGTTTTCAATAAAGCAGGGTTTTATCATGCACTTTAAGTACTCCATTATTGAGTAATGTTTTTTATTATAGTGTGGCAAATTAGGCCCACCTTATGATATGATATGGCATTTATAACACGCCTATACACAGGTGTTTCAAGGTGCGAAACCTTAACACAAGCACATACAATGTGGCAGCAAGAAGTACAGATGGAATTAAATAATCTGTGACACATGTGGGCACAATAACTCAGGGCAACAATTAATCTAGGACAATGAGGGAGCAAAATAAAGGGGACAAGAACATATGGTTAACGGAATCACTGGCCAATAATTAACCTAGGCCAACAACGTAGAAACATAATTGGACGATAGTAAATGTAGGGCAGCTAATGAAGAAAGGAGAGTGGGGTGATGATTTATAAAATTTGCAGCAATTTGGTCTGACAGAAATGAGTGTGCAGAACACAAGGGGCAGCAGTAGATCTAGTAGGGCGTCACTTCTTCAGGGGGCACTATGAGTGAAGTACAGTTGAACAAACATTAATGTAATAGTGCAACAGTTAATCTGGGCTATCCAGGGTCAAACAGTAATGTGACACCAATTAATATAGTGCACTAGTTAAACTAACGATGCAGACAATTAATCTTGGGGCAACAGATAATATAGTGGTGCAAAGGTGCATGCATCTGGGCCAGTAATCTAGTGTTGCAACAGTTAATATACATATGCAACAACTAATCTGGTTTCTCAACAATTATTTTAGCTGTGTACCAAAAAATCTGGCTATATAACATACATTAAAATCCATGAAAATAATCCAGTGGTGTAACAGTTAATTAACCTGAAGAAATCAAATAGTGGAGTACAGTTGTATAACAATTATTTCATTTCATTTAATTTTATAAGGAAGGACTGTACTTTACTTTCAACAGAACGCTGAGCTCATCTCAAGCTTCCTCACCCGGCACTGCGAGCGCAGTTCTTGCCGTGAGGCATCCTGCTTCCTGGAGGAGGCGGGTTCACTCCGTGCCACGTGACTCATCACGTGACTAGCCTGAACGCATTTAACGGGACACGAAGCACCCTTGCGGCGTTAAGCCTGTCGGGGTAAAGGGCGCTGACTGTTGTGCGGCTGTTTGGCAGCGTTGGCAAGTTGATAAGATGCTGAAACCAACACAGATTAAGCCGCAATGAATTGCGCCCAAATTTAAAAGGGAAGACAGAAAATAATTAGTGGAGACTGCGGGCAATTAGCCTTTCATCCACTACAAGAAACAACGGTCTGGGAGGTACACACAAGAGAAAGCCCCTGAAATTGGCACCCAAGAACACAACTTTCGAATAAAAAAAAAAAAAACCAAAGAAAATAAATAAATAAAAATAATCAACGACCACGATAAGTACATATAAGCTGCAAAGCAGTAACTAAAAATAAACTAAAACAAATGGAGCAACAGAAAGAAATCAAATAATTGCACCAATAAATGAATGCGAGGGAAACACCAGAGAACATTCATCTACAATCACGAAAAAAGACATGAAGGAGAACTCCCCAATTAAAGAGATACAAAACACATCAGAACCAAAAGAGAAGCCTGAAACAAAAAGCGAAAACGAGAATTTTGCTAAAGGAGACTCGAAATCCGAAAAAAAAGAGACCATGAATGTGGAACGAAACAACATAACTACCCCAGTTCAAAAGAATAAAAAAAAACAAAGAAGGAGGAAGAGATAAAGGAAATCGAGAAGATACCAAAGCCCCCGGCCCTACAAGAAGGAAAGGACGAAAAAGAAAGAAAACTCATAACCCAGCAGGAAAAAGCTGCCAAAGCACAAAAGAAATGGCAGGCCCTATATGAAAGTCGCAGACACTCGCAACAACTTGACCCAAAGAAAAACAAGCAGACAAATCCTAAAACTGCAAGATTATCCCTTGATATAACAGAAATCGAAAACCTAATGAAGAATCATAAAAGAAGAAAAGAGGTCTTCGGTAGCCCACCATTACTCAAAAGGAAAAAAGAGACAGATACTTGGATACAAAAGCAACAAAAAGGAAAAGTACTAATACCAAAAGAACAAGAAATTCATAACAGAGACAGAAGATCACAAAACAAAAATGATTGGCAAGTTGAATGTGAAGAAACACAAAATTCAAACCAAGAAATATCAGACAAATGCAGATGCGATCAACATACTGAACAAGAGATAGCATCTATACCGACTTCAATGCTAGACCTACAAAACATGTTGATAACAACTACAACACAATAATTATTGCCATACATGAAGCTGCAAGAGGCACTAGTAGATTCAATAAAAGACCAAACAACACTCATTGCATTGATACATTCAAAACAAAGCTATTTAGAACAATGCATGAATAAAATACTGGAACGACTAGAAATCGAAGCACAAAATAGCCACCTATGGCAAACTAGGCTATTTGACATCGCACGCAGCGACAGAGCCGAAAAAACAGATCTGACTCATGCGTTAATTACAATGATGACAGCAGTAAACCAAGAAAAACCAAAGCAGATGCCTCTTCCAAACCACCACAGTTTAAGCAACACAACAACACAACAAGAAGGGACAGAGAACAGCGAACCCCCAAAGATAGCGGGAAGACAAGAAGCAAAAAGTAATTTCACCTCCGTAGAAATAAATCTAATTGACCTTACCGGGGAACCTCTTAAGGAGATGAAGACAAACAACTACATAGATAGAGACAAAGAAAAAAAGAAAAGCAAATCAATTGATGACAAGAGACCTATACCCGATTTGAAAGGAAAAGAAACATATGAAATCTTTGCGAAAGGAAACAAGACACAATCCAACAGAGAGCAGGATAAAAAAGGAATAACAGCCAACAAAAAAAAAGCAAAGAGGTTCACACACTTTCTTAAGAAACCTAACAAATCCTCCAAAAGAAATCCGTCCAAAAACGAACAAATTACTACAACAGAATAAACAAAAAAACATTCAACACAAAGAGAAATAGAAAAGCCTAGACCACAATGATGAAGACACAGAAATAGACAAACTAATAAACCTATCAACTTATACGGAAGATGAAATTGATCAATCTGAAGAAGCCCAAATCAAAATTGCAGAGGAATCTTTGATTACGGTAGATGAATATGAAGAAGAGCACCCAGAAGAAGACCAAAACCATGAAGAATCAGGATACGAAATGACACTTGACGAAATATCAAAAATTGAATGGGAAGTTGACAATGAAACAACATCGGATGCGAATAATCAATTTACACCGACAACGGAACATCAAAACAACAACGATAATGATGAAACAATTGGTGGACAAACAGGAAAAGTAATACAACTACCAATCTTTGTCCTCCCACAAAACCAGCAGACAGAAAAAATAGACAAGAAAATAAAAATAAAAAGAACAACAACAAAAAGCGACAACCTAATCTTCAACCGCTCCAATGTGTTAAGACTGATACAAGCCATCCCAAATATGAAAGAAATTACAACGAAAGATATACGAACAGTAGAATTCTGTGATGAAATAACAACGGACCAAGTGAAAACCTTTGATTCTGAAAAAACACTTAACAGAATGCTAGACAATAAACACATCTGCAAGCAGCTAGGCTTCGAAGTGACCCTGATCGAAGAAATGCAAAATACAGAGAGGATGAAAAAACACAAAATAGTAAGCTGGAGCCAGTCTGGGATGAACGAAAGTATGTGCGAAATGGACGTCGTCTATGAGAAGACACCACCTGAACATAAGAGCAAAGATGACATGTATGAGAACAAAGCAAAAGACAAGAAAGATTATCAAAACCGCCACGACCTCTACAGAAATTACGGAATATGGAGGCAACAAGATGACTCACCTATAAATACAGAAGAAAGACACAACCAAAGAAGATAACTATTAAAAGAAGACATTCTGCATACCACCACGTTATGCTCATGGAATACCTGGGGACATAGCCATTTATTTAACACAACGAATCCGAATCTCACTTTGGCTGACATAATCTGCAACCAAGAATCATGGATAACGCAACAACTGATAGCTGATGGCTACACCATATTAATGAACCCCGCAATCCAAAAGCAAAAAGGCAGACCGTCCTCTGGACTTCCAACTATGATCAAAGATGGACGAAACATTGACATACTAGAATATGAAAACTTAAACACGTGGATACAAATTACAATACTTAAGCACAAAACGGGAAACAAAGAGAAAGAATTCCCATCCGCGAATCAGAAGAAGGACCGCATATGGGCGCTAATGAACCTATATTGGAACCCGGCAGGAATAACGGATGAGAAATGTATAGACATGGTAACATCAGCAATAGATAACAACAAAGGAAATACAATGAGATAGAATTATATTATGTGGAGATCTAAATATAACGAAAAAGGAGAAGAACTAGATAAATCTCATCTGTCACCCCGAGCCAAATGCTGGACCAAAGAATTACACTGCAGGAACTTGAGGAGATCGGATAGCATTGATACAACAACTGGAAGGCAAAAGGAAACCTGGGCAAGAGGCAAGTCCATCGCCATAACTGATTACATATACATGACTGAAAACATACATGAAGACCTGAGGGAATCCAGAAATATTAAAACAGAAGTAAGCGACCACCATACAATGAAAAGATCGTGGAACACTGGAAAAATGACGAACAACAAACTGGACTCAACAAAAATCGAAATAAACAATGGAAAAAACAGATCAAGAAATGGAAAAAAAACAATGGAAGAACTGCCAAAAATAATGAATAACTCAACACTAGATGAACTAGAAAAAATCAACTATGGATGGCTACTTTTACCATATAGATGCCAAAATACATCAAATGGAAAGCAAATAACAAAGAAACACATCCATGCATACAACGAGAAAATAACAATAAAGAAAAGAGAATTGAGAGCAAAAACAAAGCTGATAATGAAACAAAAGCCACTGGAAAAACACAAGGAAATCAAAACAGCAAAACAACAATACAGAAATTGGATAAAGAACAACAAAGCTATGATAATACAAGATGACACAGAGAAGATGCTCCAGACACTAAAGAATAGAAACATGAGACAACTATGGGCGTTACTACACGACCAAGCACAAATACAAAACATTATGGTCACTGATGTACCAGAAGCAAGATGGACGGAATATTTCAAAGAGATCTACGGAAACAATAATGCAATGAAAGAAGAAAATAATACACAACAAAAAGCATGGCAATGGGAATGGGACCATGAAGATCTATAAAAGGCGATAAATACCCTAAACACCTCCAAAGCCCCAGGCCCAGATGGCCTTCCCAACATGAGAATCAAGCAGAATGCAGCAGTCTGGACAGCGATATGCGAGAGCATCTTCAAGATGATACAAAACACAAAAAAGATTCACAACACATGGAAACAAGCCACTATAATACCCATATTCAAGCATGGAGACACAAAAGAACCACAAAACTATCGACCTCTGGCGCTCCTAGACTCTTTGGGTAAGATTTTCGCAAAAATATTACTAGGAAAATTGGACAGTTGGGCAAACAAAGAAAAGAAATACGCAACAAGACAAACTGGATTCATCAAAACACTGGGCACCAACATCAATCTATTTTTACTAAATATACTGAAACATGAAGCCATAAGAAACAAAATACAAATTTACGCCGCCTTCGTAGATTTACGGCTAGCTTTCGACTTTGTGAGCAGAGACATTCCATAGGAAAAACTGATTGCATTGAAGTGCCCAACTGATATCATCGAACCGATTAAACTCTTATATGAGGACACCAGTGTTAGAGTCAGACTATCGAGAGACGGCTCACTCACGGAACAAATCAGAAATGGAATGTCCTAAAACACGGATGCCCATTACCAGCCACTCTATTCCACCTCTACATGGCTGACCTTGAAATAAACATTTATACACCGCAAACAAACCCTACAAAAATAAACAATACAGCGATACCCTGCATTATGTACGCTGATGACATAGTGCTTCTGGCAAAAACACCGAGAGGACTGCAGATAGCACTAGAAAAACTAGAAACATACATGACAAATAACAAACTGAAAATAAATACGAAGAAAACGAAAATCATGTCTCTAAAGAAAGAAAATAAGACCAATCGCCAGATCCTTCCCTTCTATATAGGAAAGGAAAAAATGGAAATAGTGAAAACCATAAAATATCTTGGAATATGGATCTCCCAATCGTCAACAGAAGAAGAATGGGCGGTACACCTTAAAGAAAAAACCTTGTCCTTAGCCCGGCAAACGAAAATAATCCACCGAAAGTATAGAAAATTCTCTATGACCCCAGTAGTTACATTCTATAAACAAAAAGTAACAGCCATACTAACATACGGAGCAGAATCCATGATAAACATCAACATCAACATCTGGGACAAACTAGAAGGGTGCTTCTGGAAAAAAGTGCTAAACCTGCCAGTATCACTACCCATTACACGAATCCCTGCAGAACTTGCACTTCAATCGCTCTAATCCATCGTCTTATGGAAACAACTTGATTTATACAGGAAAATTATGACCAAAACCAACACCCCTCCTCTGGAAATATTCAGAACGGGGAAAAACTGCAACAGAGAACATGCCTTAGAAAAATGGAAAACAGCGACAGAAGAGAAAAGAGAAGAGCAAGATATATTGATGGAAATGTTATTAGAGAGACCGCAAAAAGTGAAAATAAAACTAAAAGAGAATGACTGGCTGAAAACCAACAACGAGAAAAACAAATATCGGCATAATATACATAACCCATCTGACAATAGAAAAATTAACCAACTACCTTCATACTTGAAAATATTTCTGTCCTCAAAAATAAGAGATACATTTATGAGACTTCGGCTGAACATCCTCCCGACTCGAGAAATAATGGCAGCTAGAAAACAAATCCCCAAAAGCAAAAAATACTGTTGATTTTGCAAGAACCTCAAGATGACTGAGAGCTTACATCATATAATCATGACATGTCCGGCGTTGAATGAAAAAAGACAACAATCGAGAGAATGGCTCATGAACACCCAAACTGTATTAACACCTGAAGATCGCTGGGCGAGGATGATAGCTGGGAATGGAAAAAAAAACTGGTGCTTGCCCTAATATCATTCTGGAACAATATCATGAACAATAGATGAGTAGGATAACACATATACACGAGGAAAGAAAACAAGAATCAAGAAAAGGAATAAAGCTCCCATAGCCTACGCTATATAACTTGACTAATGATCATAAGAAAAGTAAGATGAAAGGTTTGAATACAAACCAACCATTTTAATAAAAAAAAGTTTTTTTTAAAAAAGTATAACAATTAATCGAGTGGAGCAAGGTGATAATTAATCCACCGCTGTGTGGTTGTATTTGTTGGTAAATTACATCTCTTTACAATTTGTCTTCGCCTACCTTTCACCTTCTCGTCTTCCTCTCATGGTCACCTAGCAATGGAAGCACACATTTCTCTATTGATAATATGCTTCCATTGCTAGGCAACCGTAGGGGTTGGAAGTGAGGGAGGTAATAAGGGAAGGTGAGAGGTAAACAGGTGTTCTTTAACAACACAGGCCACCACTCACATTCCTCTGCATATATGAATAACATGTAAATTAGGCATACTACAGAGCAGACTTTGAAGAATACGGGTCACCCACAGCACACTTCTTGGTGGTGCCTGTCTATCATTCTGGTATTCAAGCACAGTTGAGCACATTTATGTGGGTGCAATTAACCTAATTCTGAATAGACCCAGACTGTTTGTATCAACCTGTCTTTGCTATCACTGTAGGAACATGAAGTTGTGCAACAATAGTTCTGGGGCAACCAAGAAGTGAAGCAAAGTTGGACAACAACAAATCTTGTGGTGAAACGCATCGCCTAGCTGTACAATAATGAATCTATTTGTGTCATGATAAATCTACTGATACAGCAATTATATTTGCCATTCAATAAGTAATCTAGTTGTTCAACAAAGTCACTGTGCAATAAATAGTATTTCTGTGCAAATAAAAATATTGTAGAATTATAAATATACTGATGCAGCAAAAACTCCACCTGTGGAATGATGAATCTAGCTGTGCAACTATCTAGCAATATCAAAGGCAATTAGGTAATGTGACAACATTAGTCCAGAAGTGAATTATAAATGAGGCTAATATTATAATCAAGAATGCAAGTCCGAGAGTGCAATGACCTTGAGCAATGATTTCCACAAAAATAATGTTGGGAGCATTGAAATAACATTTGACTGCCGCCAAGCCTTGATATGTATGTGCTCATAGAATACTGTACAGGCGTTTGAGGGTAGGTTATGATCAGTGTATCTTACATACTTCATTAGAAGGATTATGACAATATTTTAGCGTTGCTCAGAGAATTATTGTTATTGTTAATAATAGGAGATCAAAATTGAAAACCTTAACTGTATGATATAATTGGTGAGAAGAATGTATCCCACAGTCCTTGCTCCTGCAAGAATGTATGCTGAATACAAATAAACCTACTAGTACATGTCTGCACACACAGAAGGTGCACCTACGATTATTCCATCATTAGCACCTCACGTTGCAATGTCGGCTGAATTTGGAGTTCAAATGTTTTTTATAAGTACAGTAATGGCCATTTGTGGGTTGTTTCTACCCACAGCGTTGGTCCTATCCGCAGTTTAACCCCATCCACTCCCACAAGGTCTTTCAAGCTCAGATAATTGTCACCCATTCTGCCCTGCTTCTATTGCAAACTAGAATGCAGTGTGTGGTGGTCCAGAGTATCACTTTTCCACCTTATACCATGAAGCTGAACAGGATAGTTGCTTGGCAGATTTGTTTTTAAAACTAAAGCAAAGGTATACTTCAGTGTCGAAATGCATTCCATTGTTGGGCATGCCTTTTTAGGTTCTACTGTGCCATTTGTAAAATAAAAAGTCAATATGCAACAGTTACATGTGTTATTAATGTGAGCCAGTAAAAGATACAACAATCAATTAAAGAATACATTACAAATAGAGTTAAAAAATCAACAAAATGACTCCATTGTCTTTTCTGTAATGAATACGAGAACATCTTAAACAAGACATAATACCAAAAATATTCCCGAACTTTGTTACTCAAAGTCCTTCTCTGAATAGAACATAAGAGAAGTCTTTGTATTCAACATTCCTCTTGTTTCTGTCATTTGTATTACTATTATCCATTTCAGTAGGTAAAATGCAGATAAGATCATGTCACCTGGCCCTTACAGTCTTCACAATTGTTTTAAGATAATTAACCAAGTGTTAATTCCTGCCTGGTTCCTGACTACTGGGAGTACTCTGGGCCTCTGGCTTGACGTTTGAATGGTGGCTTGTACCACTCCCACCTTTAATGAACTCCCAGTGACCTGATAATTGCTAAAGGTGAGGCAGTGTTCAATGAATGTTGTGGGTTCCTTTTCTTTGCTGTGGTGATGAAAGCTTATAAAACAGTGTCTTGTCTCTTGGATTATGCTGCAGAGACAAGGTATGGAAACCTTTGTAACACTGCTGAATCAGCCCTTCTTCCTCCAACCCTCCCTAGAAAATGATATGCACCTGTTCCAATTGACCAAACCAATCACTGTGCACTGAGATGGCCATGAGAGCAGATCCACAACCCAGTAACGTATCTTTCTGTTAATATTTTTGGGGCTTGCAAATTGCCTGGTTTACTCTCCTGCCATGTTCCTTTATGGAATGCCAACTTCCTTGTGTACTGTCCTGCCACAACATTTTTTGAAATGTCAATTGCCGTGTGTACTCACCTGCTCAGTCTTTTATATATTTCAATTGCATGCTATCTTGTTTGCTTAGTATTTCACATGTAATTCACTTGCCCGGTGTCTTTGGTTTACCAGGAATTCTCATATGCTTTGATCACCTGGTGTCTGTGGTTTCCTAGGACTTCTCATATGGTTTGCTCACCTGGTATCTGTGGTTTCCCAGGTCTTCTCATATGCTTCACTCACCTGTTGACTGTGTGGTTTCCCAGTATTTCTCATACACTTTGCTCGTCTCATGTCTATGGTTTCCAGGACTTCTCATATGCTTCACTCTATTGTCAATATTGTAGTTATGGCCATCGGGTTGATATGTATATATGCTTGGTATTTATTTATTTATTTATTTATTTGTTTATTTATTTATTTATAGTTTGCTTGTTAGGCGCCTATACAGGGAATACATTCTGTTTCAAAGCACCCACAGGGCGGCATGGAGGGAACATGCAATAACAGTACAATTAAATACAAAAAGAAATACAGAAGGGAAAGGAATGGCCAGACCTACTATGCCTGATGAGTATTCAGAACGTGCATGGGCTGGAAGGAAGAGGGCTGTGGGGTAGGTGCTGTGGTGTCCATGCTCAAGGCTGAGCCGCAGATGAAGTGCAAGGTATGGTAAGTGCTATGTGGCCCCAGGCGGAGCGTTGGGTGGAAAGTGTGAATCTCCAGTGCAGAGGGTGTGCCGAGGCAAGTGCTGAAGGAGGACAGATGTTGGGGAGATTGCGTGTGAAAGGTCAGAGGCCCAGAGGATGCATAAGGGCCTAAAACACCAATCACAGCAACTATTGGATTAGTAGAGGAAGGAAGAAGTTAAGGAGAAGGAAAAGAGGAGAGTCTTGAGATGGTTTGGAACTTCAAAAGATTCTGCTCAAGATGCAGAGGGAGGGGGAGGCTGCTCCAGAGGAGGGATCCAGCAGAGGAAAGTGAGAAGCCTCCTACTCTCTGTTTATCAAAACGTTTTACACACGGAGAGTTGGTGCCAGAGTAGCGTAGTGGTATAGAAGGAGAGTATTTGGAGGTTGAGAGTTGCAGATAATGTGGTCCCTGACTCCAGCCAGCCTTGTGGATGAGGCAGAGGGATTTGAATTTGATATGTGCAGCAACCGGGAGCCAGTGGAGGCTTTTTAGGGCAGGAGAGATCGGTCCCTGGGCTTAAGGCAAAGTTTTGCTGCTCTATTCTGGATTAGCTGAAGGGGTTGCAGAGTGGAAGAAGGTAGATTGAGGAGGAGGCTGTTACAATAGTCAAGCCTAGAGAGAACCAGGGCTCGGGAAACATTGAACTTCTGGGGGAAGTTGAGAAATGGGAGATTTCCTTTGAGAAGGAAGAGTTGGAAATGGGACTTCTTGGCGATGTCCTGAGTGTGAGGGAGGAAGAATAAAGAGGAGTCAAAGATGACTCCGAGGTTTCTGGTTTCAGAAGAAGAGTCAGGGGGAGAGCCGAAGGTGGCATTCCAGACAGAAGGGAAGAAGGAGGGAGCAGGTAAGGTTTCTTTAAGTTTGGTCCCACATTTATATTTCAGATATTCACAGTTCATTTGGGTTTGCCTTTTTGTTTTTCAGTATTCAAACAAGCCTTTTGTCATCTTCACAAAGTTACAATGTTCCAATTGCTGTTGGCTTGTTTGCCTTAATGACCCAGGGTCCCTACTGACATTGGGTAGACTCACCGGATTACTCCATTGTCTCCAGTGGTGTTCGCACTTCTGCAGGATGCCGCTTTCACTGCTTTCCAATCTGGAGGCTGTAGATGTACTTTCAGCCTCCCTCACAGCTCAGCGATGAACGCCAGTTTCTCGACTCGCCATGGCCCCGGACCTTCCATGTGGCTCCCAGGGACTCCACGGCCTTTCAGTCTCTGACTCAGCATCTCTCCCATGACAGCCTCTCTTGCTCTGCCACACAGGTACGTAAACTTAGCATTTGTGAGCCCTTGAATAGGAGCCATCGTCTTCTGCTACACTGCCTCTCCGACTACTGCACTCTCCAGGTTTAAATGTCTCACACACATGTGCTTTAGACAAACAACTAGACTGCACATTGTGGTTAAAGTTCCTGGACCTTGACTCAAACTCCTGCATCCTCCTCATCTCTGTACTTGAGGAATTATGGGAGTTGGTGTTAATAGAGTTTGTTAAACACATGGAATTTGAATAGTTGTTTTTGCTGGTTTTACAAAAAGGAACATCAGAAGAAACATGTGTTATGTTTGAACAGTGTGAGCTGGTGTTATGGGTGTGTGTTTGGCCAAAGAAATATTAAGAGGAGGGTTCACTTCTTCTACCAGTGGGAACACTTATGTGACAGTATGCCATGAAGGTCTGGGTTACGAGAGGGTCTCCCCTATCGAAAGGGTCTTAGGTATAAGGAGGTCTTCCTCATGGGAATGGGGAAAATACAGCATCTCATCAAGTGAAGTCATGACATCTCCCCAGTATCTGTCTCCTCTCATGTGATCCTCCTTCATAAAGCCAGCCCAGGGTCAGGATCAGATAGCGGCTGCCATCTCCTGGCCACATGGAAGGAGGTCACCACCGGGGGAATCCTTGATGACTCCACTGGTTTTATCACAGTCTTGAGTACATCAGCACAGAGGATGTTATCTGCATACATTGTAGCATGAGGAATAGTAGGTTGGCAGTCTGGTCTTCCATGGTCAGTGTCTTGAACGTTGTCTAGGTAGACTGAAGCATCATTGAAAGTAGTAATGATAAGCTGTGCTTTTATCCCTGTATCAGTCTAGTCTATAGATTTAAATTAAATAAAGTTTCAGGAAGCAAATAATGATTACTACTTTCAACTGAGTGTGGTAAACAAAGAACATTTCTTAGACTCTATATTCACAAACCACTAGCAACCAAGAATCTGATATTACACCATGAACTCAGATTACTAAACTCAGTTGGGCATATCTTTTGTCACAGGATCTAGACTATATACAGAAAATGAATTGTCTCTAATGCACAAGCAATTTGTATTTGCATTCACAAATTAAATGGAAGCAAGGTGAACTCAGATAACCATATTTCAGAATACAGTGTATCGAAAAAATGGGTGTCAGCGAAAGAAACTAGGATAATTTGCATTTTCCCATGTCAGGACCTGTTCTTGAAAGACTGGAAGAATGCAGCCATCTCCCATCCCAAGACCTTGATATTAACACTCTCAGTTCAAACTCGTTCACAATCCATTTCCCGAAGCTAGTAGATTTGCAGAACTCGGACAAGGGCAAACGAATCTGTATATCAGAATGCAGCGAACATGAAGATTAGCAGTTACTCATGACATGCTTTACAGCTCTGTTGTGAAGTGCTTTTTAATTATACATGTCTTCCTAGGCATTCAATAGATGGTGCCAGACACATTTACCAAATTAAAATGTCAACTAGTTGCCATAGTCACCTAACTTCTTGTATTCCACTCAGAGAATGATATGAACAGCAGCAATCGTATGGCTCTTGACGCATGCAGGAATCAGCAACCAAGAGTAAGCAGAAAGCACACAAACATTTTACTTGGATGCAAGAGCATGTAGTCTTGTTAATAGAAACTATGCAGTGGAACATGGACAATCTGTTCATTTTGAAGATAGTATTCCCTTGGACACTATAAATCTGCAGAGTCTACTGTGATGAATCACAGTAGATGCAAGAGCCTACCTAGGGGTCTGGGCAAGTGGGGCCTCAATGGGAGTGACTCCACTCTTGGGGACAAGGTCTCTGATTTCAACCAGGAACTCCCAATCCAAACCACCCTTTTGGCACATATGGATGCTGGAAAGACTTTGCCATTTGCTGTTATAAGCACAATTAACAAAGAACCTTCTCTGACTCTATTGGCTTCAGGTAATGCTGAACATCACCTGAATGCCATTAGCATGGAAGAGGGACACAATTCAATTAATTTTACTGACATGTATAAGGAGAGAGACTCCCAGGGAGGGAGGAGAACAACTGCTATGCAGAGGCAAGCCTACACAGCATCAACGGCCTGGAGAGGCGAAGCCACGCCAGGCCATGGCGCCAGTGGCAGTGAGGGAGGTGAGTGAAATGCTGACCGACTACATAAAGCTTAGTGTTCTACCTGACAGAGGAGCAGAGGTTGGAGAAGAGACAGGTTGGTAAGTCATTTACGGACGCGAGACCAGATCGGATGAGGGATCCTGTGTCACTAATCTCCACATAAATTGGACCATAGCTACCAAAACTTGTAGCCATGGGAGAAGCCGACAAAGTTACAGTAACCTGACAGTCCCAATGAAGAGCATAATGTTGAGAGGTACCAATGCATGGATGAAGTCTTTTTGACTTTGGACTTGACGTACACTGTCAGCTTTAGATTCGCTAGGTAGCACTGCTCCCTCTTAGCTATAGCGCAAGTTAGGTGTTTTTCTTTTTATTTCAATAAACTTCATTAACTATGACAGAATGTAATACGAGTAATTCTTCTGGTTCACCACACTACATGTGTCTCATTTAAGGGCATCCCATAGAAAGTGCTAATATTCCAACACTATCAGATCAATAGAATGGGGTTATCAAACAGCTAACCCAAGAAACAAGGTATTGTCATCATTATAGTCAAATAGGGAAATATGGTGTCATAGGTTCCCTGTGGTCATTGAGTCCACGTGAGTCTCTCCTTACTTATCTCCCACCACATTGTGTGAGAGGCAGTCGATGGGACCTGTTCAGCTGCCTGAGCAAAGGCGTCACAAAACTCAGCCCCCTCCACATGCTCTCTGGTGAACATAATGTCAACACTGTTACTTGAGCAGCATGCTCTGCTGTTAAAATATTTCTTGCCCGCAAGGCAACCCTTGAAGCCATGGGCACCATTATGCTAACCTGCTCCGGGTCAGCGGGTATACGGGACATATGGGCATTCAGGGATCACATTGGGATTAATAGAAAAGGATGACCGGTCCTACACATCACAAAGCATCAATGAGGCCAGGAGAAGCCTTCATTTTCAACCACAAGATATTAGAGCAAAATCCTGCAAGATTTGGAAAAATCCTGTGAGAGTTGGAAATCTCACGAGATTAAACATGGGAGGCTACTTCAAGATCCTTCCTACTGGCACCACATTCCAAGAATCCTGTCTGTACCCACATGCAATCTTTGTATGCCCTTGAGAAAGAACAGGCGAAAGCAAGATGATGACCTGCAAAAAGATGAAAAGAAGAGAAAGAAAACGGAGATGGAGAAAAACCTTCCTGTATCCTAAAACTGTGGCCTGGCCAGCATACTACCATTGGACCAGACAGTGAATAATTGAAACAGAAATGAAAGATGTTCAGATGTTGAAGAGCCACAGCAAGAGGATAGTGCCCTGAGAGACGCCGCAGGTGGAGAGTGTGATGGAGGATAGAAAAGGGCCCAGTTCAACCTGGGATGGTCAGCCAGAGAGAAAGGAGGTCAACCAGTCCAGTGCAGTGACAGGTCCATGATGGCAGGGGTATCACAGAGCCCATTTGTAAGGGCTGGCATGATTGACCATATCAAATGCAGAGGAAAGGCCAAGAAAGATGAGAGTGGAAGGAGAGTTGGAATTGAGATTTGAGAGCAAGTCTTCACAGGTGTTCAGGAGTGTAGTTACCATGCTTCTGGCTGCTCTGAAGCCAGACTGGTGGTCATGGAGACCACCAAGAGATTCAGTGTGGTGGATCAGCTGGGAGATTACCAGCTTCTCCAAGAGTTTGCCCTGTAAGGGGGTAATGGAGATAAGGCAGTAGTTAGCCGGGCTGGAGGGGTCGGCAGGAGGCTTTTTGAGGAGAGGGTGTACAGGGAGTGCTTGAGGAGTAGCGGGAAGGAGCCTGTTGCAAAGGAGTGATTGCAGAAATCAGCCAAGGCTTTAGCAAGGGAGCCAATTTTGTCCTTGATAGCTCTGGAAGAGCAGGGGAGCACCTGTTTGGGAGAGACTTTCATAGAGAGAACATGTCTAGAGACCTCGTCCTGTGATATGGGCGAGAAAGAGGAGGGGGAAAGGGTGGAGGGGGGCCCAGGAAGGCCTGAGAGCTGGTGAGGTTGAAGGGAGGGGTGTAGATGAGAGTGAGGGCATGATATTCTGATTTTTGGTTATGAAGTGAGAGGCCAGCACAGTGCAGAGGGTCAGGGATGGCAGAGGAGAAGTGGAGACTGAAGTAGGATCGGCACATTCCTTGCAGATTTTGAACAGTTGAGCAGTGTTGTTAGTGGCCACAGAGATTAAGGCTTGGATATATAGACCATATTCTTTTGAGCAGATGGAGAGTGTGTGTTGTGTTTGGAGCAGGCGGCAGGCCAGTTTGTCAGAGGATGTGCTTGCAGCCTGTCAATTCCACACAGAAACTCTGCACTTGTATTTCAGAGAGGCTAGGTCAAAATCATACCAAGTGTTGTGCTTGGAGGCAGGTTTCATGCAGATCCTTATGACAGGGACAAGGATGTCCAGAGTGTTAAAGATGAAGAGGTGAAGGTTTAGCAAGGGCTGTGTCAGTTTGAGAGTCAGTGACCAGAGTGGGAGGGGGAATGAAAGTGACGGCAAAAACAGCAAATGACATTCACTTCATTGGTCGAATGACAGAGAAGGAGACTGTCAGTGCGGGCAGAAGCTTAGCCAAGGGACCCAAGAGATCCAGGTGAGAGGACAGGAGAGCATGATCAGACCAGGGGAGAGGTGAAGTGAGAAGGTTGGAGATGGGGATGTCTGCTGAGATGATATCATCCAAGTTGTGTCCGTCTGAGTGCATCCGACAGGAGGGAAGAATGGTGAAGGAAAGAGAGTCACAGAGGCTGAAGAAGAGTTCAGAAGCCACATCAGGGGAATCAAGGGGAATATTGAAGTCTCTGAAGAGGGGAGGGCCAAGAGAGAAGAGGTGAGGTCAGACCACTCTGTGAGGATGAAGGAGACCAGAGCATGGGTCCTGTAGATGTTGGCAAGAGTCAGCGAAAGGACTGGAGAGACAGCAAGCCTGCAGACAAGGCATTTAAAGGAATAGTAGGAATGAGTGGGTATGATAGCAGCAGGGACCAATTCCGGGAAGATCAAGGCCAGTCCACCCCCAGAATGGTTAGGTCTGGGCTTAGAGAGGATATTTTAGCCCTCTGGGAGGAATGTGTCATAAATAGTGACAGAGCTGGCCGTGAACCATGCTCAGTGAGAACAAGGACATCAATGTCGAAGTCTTCAAGGAGGTAGCAGATGTCGGATAAGTGTTTAGCGGCAGAGCGTAAGTTGAGGGTAGCTAAGTGGAGCTGGCTGCCACCTTTGAAGGTCTTCTGAGGAGGGGTAAAGGAATGTGTTACTCCCGTTGGTGATGGCAGAGGGGAGAGAGGGGTGGCAGAAGGAGGAGTGACAGGAGAAGGGAGGAAGATGGTAAGAGACAGAAGATGCCTATCACGAAGGAGGAGGTTGGGCTGTGTGCCCTGGACCATGGCAGTGCCATTCTGGTAGACATTAATAATGCCATTAGAGATTGGGAAATATGCTAAGAGTACTTTCCATCGTGTTCCACCATTAATGGATGAAGTAGAGATGGGGGAGCACCAAGACCATCTGGGGAATCCAAAGGTCTGGAGAGGGAACGCCAATGTAAATTCGGTTTCCCATGTATTGAGCTTCGCCAACTCTTTCTCTGAGATCATCCAAACCTTCTTCGCTAAGCAGCAAACCCGAGCGATACAAATGGGAGGAGGCTGCTAACATAGCCATTACCACTAAGTGAGACTGGATTAATAGTCAGACATTACCCAAGTTTAAATCAGATAAACACTCCACTTGGTCAATATCTGATGATCTGATATCTCTCAGTCCTGGGGTATCAAACAACAGATTCAAGACACTAGACCTGTTCAATAGGAATTCCTCAGATGGTTTCCCCCTGGAGTGCAACATCAGTGCCTAGTGAGAGGAGACTCGAGGAACAGGAGTGGTGCTCAATTTCCTCCCCACCAAAGGCAGAGGCGGGGACAGAGGATCCATCCCCCCTCTTGCTCTGCCATCGGGCTATGAGGAGATAAGCCCATACCGCTCCTCCCTCTCCCCATGTCCCTCCTAGCATTACCACCATCATAGCCTCTTGGAGCAGGACACTTTGGAGCTTTCACCAAGTAGTAACCACAGCCCCTATCACATCGGACATTAACAAGGAGGGCCCCAAGCCCACACCCATGGCCCAGGCCACCAAGACGAGAACTCTACAACTCTCCTCCCTCTTTCCAAACCTCAATGTACAGAACGCTACATTGCCTGTGTCTGCCACCCCTGAAAATGGGACCACCAATGCAATTATTGAAATACCACAATCTTCCACCCCCATTTGTATTGTGAATGTACCGAATGTTTCCTTAACTGTGTCTGCCACCCCTTAAAATGGGACCTCCAGTGCAAGTATTGAAATGCCACAATCTTCTACCCCCATTTGTATTGTGAATGTATTGAATGCTGCCTTAACTGTGTCTGCCAACCCTGAAAATGGGACCCCCAATGCAAGTATTGAAATGCCACAATCTTCTACCCCATTTGTATTGTGAATGTACCGAATGCTGCCTTAACTGTGTCTGCCATTCCTGAAAATGCGACCCCCAATGCAAGTATTGAAATGCCACAATCTTCTACCCCCATTTGTACTGTGAATGTACCGAATGCTGCCTTAACTGTGTCTGCCATTCCTGAAAATGCGACCCCAATGCAAGTATTGAAATGCCACAATCTTCTACCCCCATTTGTACTGTGAATGTGCTGGATGCTACTTTACCTGTGTTTGCTACCACCCTGACACCTCTCAGTGCTCCCCCACCAGTCACCACAGAACCTGATCACAAATGCGCCATGATCAACGCCAGGTCAATTAACGCTCACGCTGTAGACATACATGACCTTATAACCACCCACAACCTTGACCTGCTCATGATCACTGAAACCTGTCATGAAGCCTTAGGCCCTACACTCTCCATCGCACTCCCCTCTGGCTACACTATCACCAGACACGATCGCCCATCTAAAGGTGGAAGTGTAGTGTTAATTGCCAAAGATTGCCTGTCCATTAGAAAGATAGAGAAAGCCATGAACAACACCAGTGACTATCTTAAACTCAAACTCAGCCTCTCTCCCCACTGCACTATTGCCATACACCTTGTCTATTGTTCACCAGGCCCCCTATGTCACTTCCAGGCCTCTCTCATCCACCTCATCTCTGAAAACCTCAAAAAACCTTCCAAAGTCATCCTCCTCGGGGACGTCAACCTAGGTCTTTATGACACAAAGGACTCAGCAGCCAAATCACTCAACTCAGCCCTTTAGAGCCTAGAGTTCGAAAACTATCTCTGACTCTACCCACACTTTAGGCAGAACCCGGGACTGGATCGCTCAGCATAACTGCCCACTCATCATCTCTGGCAATACTCCCACCCCATGGTCTGACCACCACATTATCACATTCAGCATCCCCACCAATTCCTCTACTCCCTCACCCCAACCCCTGCTACCTACCCTCGCAAGAAGCTCCCGCCAACTCACCAAGGAAAGGATACTACCCTTCCTCCAGGGCCCAGCCTTCAGACCACTGTTCTCCTCTGACCCGGAAACCCTTGCGCTAGCCTATGATGTCGCTATAAAATCAGCGATCAACTCCATAGCCCCGCTCACACCCTGCAAATCCAAATCCACCACCCACTCTAATACCTGGTTCACCCCTGACCTCCTCATACTCCGCATGGAAAGACGGGCCGCCCTTACAAAGTGGCAAATCTCCCACTCTGAAAAAAGGCTACTCAAAAAAGTATAAGAAGGCAATCACTCAAGCAAAGGCTAAATCCTTTCAATCCAGAATCTCTGAAGCCAAATTTTATAAAAACGAAATCTTCACTATCTTCAGAGAGCCAGAGACTCCCACTCCTGCCCCCCAGAACTTCACCAAAGATAAAGCATGGTGCGATGAAATTCAAATAGCCCTGCAAAATAAGTTGAACTCTCTCCAAACCAAAATACAATCCATGAAACAAGCGCCCCCCAATACTCCCATGGCCACCCCCTCCTGCTCCCTGGACTCCCCCTGCTATTCTCATTCAAAGCCATACAAGAGCAAGACATGATCAACCTCATGAGGTCCATTAAACCATCCGATTGCAAGGGTGACTCTTGCCCTGCCACTAATATTAAGGACTGTGCCGAAACCCTTGCACCATTCCTGACCGCCTTTGTCAATGCCTCGTTTGCCACAAGGAAAGCCCCTTCCTCCCTCAAGGAAGCTTGGGTCCGCCCGCCCTTAAAAAAACCTACACTTGACCCTACCACTCGTAATAACTACAGGCCCATCACCACTGTCCCTTTCATATACAAAATACTGGACAAAGCAGATTACCTGCAGGTGCAACACTTAATTGAAAAAAAAAGCTCCTAGGACTACGTCAATCTGGCTTTCGCCTAAGACATGGGACTGAAACCGCCTTACTGGACCTAAAAAACCAGATGGACGAAACCAGAGACCTAGGCAAACCAGCATTACTATTACTCCTTGACCTCTCTGCAGCATTTGACCTCATAGACCACAACGTCCTATGCCACCACCTCTTCCACTGCCAGATTCTCTCCTGATGCCACAGCCTGTATCACCTCCTTCTTACAAGACAGGACCATGCAAATATTCTCTGACTTGGCCTTTGCCTCACCCACCATCCTGCTTTATGGAGTGCCATAAGGATCCTGCATCTCCCCAACACTCTATAACATCTTTACTCGCCCACTCTTCCTCAACCTTGACGCAGTGGGTATCTCCTACACTAACTACACGGATGATACTCAGATCCTCCTCACCCTCAATGGCAATTATAACACAGACTCCACTACTCTCAACAACATCTACAGCACCATCCAAGCATGGATGGCAGACAACAGACTATGCCTCAACTCTGACAAGACAGAACTCCTCCTGGTAGGATCCCCGACGCACTAAAAAACCTTGACACACAATTCAGCCATTTCAGTATTGACTCCATCAAAATTCCAGTTTCAGACTCAGTCAAAATCCTCAGAGTCTACTTGGATTCCAACCTATCCATGAATAGACAAATCAATGCAATCGCCTCCTCTGAAGCCTACCATGCCAAACTAATTAACGCAGCTAGGCCTTTTCTCTCCAAAGAGAATTATACCAACATAGATTTACACCCTGTCATTACCAAATCTTTAAGAGGGTTGGGGAGGTTTCTAATTAATGTATGCAATCCAGACACAAAGGAATGAGGCAGTGGCTGTTGCTTTTTAGTAATTTTTGCCCACTGAGCTTGTTTAGTTGTTCCCTTTTTTTTTATTTGAAAAAAATGCAGATAAGGGGCTCAGTTTCTTGGGCAACCACAGCAGCACCTAGTTCCACAGGATCCACTGTGATGACCAAACACTGGTTCTAAGCCTCATTTTCCAAATTATTCAGGTGATTTTCCCCTCGACTTGACATAATCACAACACTAGCATCAGACAACTCCTTATCCCCCAAGGGGATGTCAACTGAATAATTCCTCCTCTGACCCAACATAGCAGGCTGCAAGAGCCGCCTATCTGCATTAGCTTTAGACCAACCAGAGTCAATATTCTTAGTTATCAGTGTTAGTGGAGTGGTCAGCTAATTTCTGGTGAATAGTTTCATATGTAGGAAGTTGGAAGGTGCTTCTGAGGAAATAGAAAGCGGACTGTAGAAGCTGTAATAACAGAATCTTCTTGATGGTCCGTGTAGCGAACTGAATGCAGTCTGAGAGCAGCAAAACAGCGGTCTGTCCTCACGTCCTCACCAGACACACTGCTCGCACACCGCGCTCGACCACTACCCTATATGTATATATGAATATTACGGTTTAATGTCTTTTGTTGATTCCATGTTGATTGTTTCCTTCCTTGATTTGTACTCCACTGTTTGTGTGGTTTTATGTCTATTGAATGAGTTATGCCTTGTGTACTCGGGTATGTTCGGTCACATTTCTATTTGAATCAGTGCTTTTTTGATTCAATTGGATTTACTTTGGGTGTGTGCTCCTTTATGAAATGTCTGCATTGTTTACTTCACTGTCCTTTTGATGCCATTTAATATGGCATATACCTATATTCTATTAATACACTTAAATTGTATTAGTAAAACACATGACAGGAACACCTCTTTGTTTTAGATTATGGTGGCCCGAAGTCCCTGTCATAATACGGGCACCGTTATGTTGACAGCACATCTACCCCTTCAGCAAACCAAAACACTTGCAAGTTAGCAATCACTAAGAACCCCAGTCATATGGCACCCCCACAGTGGATTCCCCAGCTTCCAACCCTCACCAGTGAAGTAACACACACATATATTGTCTGAGTGGGTAGAACGTGGGCTTCGGCTGCTTTATTAGGCAAGAGTTACCTTACAGGTGCTTTGTAAATTGAATGCCACAGCTTCAGGCTTCTATGCGGAATGATGTACTAGCTGCACCCTGAGTAAGGAATACATTCTGCTCACAAAGGGCTATCCCTGATATAAAGCTTCCTTACCATCCCTCTCTATACATCACTATATTTACATCAGGTGTTCTTACAACGTTCACTTTTGACTTTCTTTTGTCACTTAGATGTTTCTCACATGTTTATTTGCTTGGCACTTTTGCTTAACCTTCCTTCCACATCCGGGGCTCGAAAGAGTTAGAGGCCCCTTAACCCCTCAACACCCTGTGGCGTTGCAGAGGTCTTGTAGCCTTGGGTGCCGTGATTCACCTAGCGGCTGTGCTTCACCCTTGTGGTTCTTGACAGCACTTTCTTATTTGATGCACCCTGTAAATTTACTCTGATGGTTGGTAGGAGAACGCAAGTGACAAAGAGACAGGCATTGCTACAAGTAGAATATAAAGCAACAATGATCACATTGTTATTTACTAGACCTACTTCAGGGTGGGTGGGTGTTCTAAAGAGTTTTGCCCCAGCATCTGAAAAGGAAGGTCTCGTTCTACACGCCACTTTTAAGGTGGCCTAGCAGCCCTCCCCCTTCTGAAACCAACTCCGATCCCTAAACACAAGCCTGATACCGCTATGCTGCACTATACAATTTCACTTAATTAAACAATGGTGCAGCGCATGAATCACAACGCCATCTTGTTCATGCCCATACTGTTCCATCTACAACTTACAGAGCTACTCTAAAAGAGCTTACCACCAGCCACGACCCCTCATTGAGCCAAGCCGGAAAGAATGACTGGCTGCATAAAAAAACAATCCGAATTCAAATATGTTTTCTCAAACGCATGTGCCATCACAAATACGCATGTGCATGCACAAAAACATTCACCTGAACACACCTTTCCGTGCACACTTTCTCTTCAGTGTAACATGACTAGCTAATGCTTCACTCATGCTATGAATTGGCCATACTTTATGCCACCAAGCGATGAAGCCATGGCCATGGAAATCATTTTTTATATTGTATGGAAACACAGTGACATTTTCTCTGTGAATTTTACACACACCTTAATAAAAAAAGAAGCAATAAATAAAACAAATAAAAAATACATTTACACAAAGGGGCCGATTCATGGAACAAATGTGCGCCGAAATCTGTGGCGCAAGCTGGCGCAAGCGTGAAAGAGCAAGCGCACGTGCATGCATACGAATCATGGAAGGCCCTGTGCGTGTTTTCCCCGGGATGTGTGCCAAATCCACGCGTGGTGCACATGGGCGCACATGTGACTGCAGCATCCCGAACGCCGTGCGTGGCGCGCACAGCGAAAGCGCACAACTTTAGCGCACACACCAAAAAGGGGGCGCAACATGGGGTGGAACACGTGGAATGGGGAACACTGCGTGAAAATAAGGGCGTAACTGGGGAAGTACTGCTGGGAAATTCACGGAATGCCCACACGCACGCGAACAACACGTATTCATGGAATCGAATAGGGGAAACACGCGCACGCCAAAAGACACGCACAGGCCTAAACACGTCCGCCACATGAAGGCAGGCGGAAGAGTCCCCGCGCAGTATAAAAGGGCGCACAAACAACAAACATGTATATACAGCTAAGAAGAATGTCCCATTCTGTGGCCCCTTAGGAGAAATGACATGTCACGCAACGCTCAGGCATCGCAAAAAAGCAAGAAAAAGAGATACATGACCCCTGTCGCCCACGTTCGTGTAAAAAAACACACGCAGTATGCTGTAGCAGCCAGGAACACAAAGCATGCGTACGTGATCAACATGCAGGCTAGTATGCCCGAAAAAAAGGGGTACGCGACTAACAGGGACACCCGCAGTAGGAAAAATAGCATGTGCGACTCACCGTCCACCTTGCGTGTAGAAGAAGAACGCGTAGCCAACACCCACACCAAAAGAAGAAGTATGCACTGTATCCTCTTCAAAGTAATCATGTGTGAACCCCAACATCTGGAAAACACACGCACCGCTTTCCACGAAAAGCACCCACAGAGCGATGGAAAACCACGTGGGACCTTCAACCCATGCTGATTGAAACAGCCATGTGCACATTACGTCACCTGCACGCTTACGCGCTAAGGCCCTTTCCTCGGAATTCACGCAAACATGCTGTTTTTCACATGCCAAATCACCCCGTATCAAGCTGGTGAGGCGACAACACACGGAAGACCACGCCAGAGCCCTGAGCAGCCTCCCACAAGCCATCTGCTGCTGCCTGCCTGCCTGCTGCCACCTTGCCCTTCCATTTGGTTCCTGCACATCTGCCCTCTGCAGGGGTCCAGGTGCTGTGACCTCCCCTGCTGGAACAGAAGACTCCCGACTGGTGTTCCATCACTCCACAGCCCAGCCCCAGGACCCAGTTGCCCACCCACACCTGCCTCGGGGGTTGCCGTGTCCGACACAACACCATCCAGCATCAGTGACAACCCCCCAGCAGAGAGGCAGAGGGCTACCAGCGTCAGTGAAAAGGAAGTTGGTATCCTGGTGGAGCAAGTTCTGGGGTATTATTATGCCCTCTTCACACCATCGCGTGCCGACAAGGAAGGATGGAAGAGGATCTGGAAGGACATAGTGGGTGCCATCAACGCGGAGGTGGTGGCACTCTGCAACATCAAACACATCCAGAAGCGCTGGGAGGACTACAAGTCCAGGACCCTCAAGAAGGCCCGGCGCCTTTTGGATGCAGCAGATGCAGTGGGGCGCTGGGTCCAGCTTACCACCCAGCAGATGAGGGTCCTGGAGCGCATTCACCCAGTGCTTCACCACCAGATACTCAGGATGCAGGCCTGTCTGGAGTCGAGCGGTAAGTGGCCATGCATTCAAGTTTAAAACAGTGCATGTTGCAGTGTGCAGGTAGTTAGCTACTTGGCTGCATGGGTGACATGGGTCATGTTTGGATGTGTGTGCAGGGACATGATGGTGCTGCATGTGAGTCCAGTCAGGCGTGACCCTCATGGATGGCGTATGTGTTACAATGCATCATGCGGAGCAGCATGCGGAATGCACTCATGTTTGCATGCCTGTGTCTGTACTTTGACATGTTTGGTGTGTGAGAGATGTGTGCTGCTGTCATGGACATGCATGATTTACATGTCCGTGTGTCTGAGAAGTGTGTGTGCCATGTATGTGATCAGCATGTCCCATGATGCATGTGAATTTCAGCCCACCATTGGATGTGTCTACGGTGCCGTGGATATGGATGCAAATGTTTGTTGCATGTGCCATGCTAGTTCCTGCATGTGTGTTGCCTGCACTGACCCATGTGTTGTTGAGAGGCATGATGTAAGTGACGTTTCACAGTGCCACTCATATGCTATTGCTTTCTGTCTAGGGGACTATTGTACAGTACCTTGAAGCTTGTTTTCAATGTCTCCCTTTACACAGCAGTGAGTAAAGAAGAGGGCAGAGACGGCTCTGTGGAGGAAAGCGGCAGGATGTCTCCACCGGCCGGCGACGCAAGGCCCAGTCACCATCCCAGGAAATTCCATCATCCGGGAGCGAGGGGACTGGTGCCGCGTCCGCCACTATGGCTGCAGTGGAAGGGGTGGGTGAGCCCCTACAGGGGCCTGCGACGGCGGAAGACGGTGCAGAGCCATCCAGGTTGGTGGTGTGTACAGAAGAGGAGGAGGCCGCTACAGAGCCGCACATGGGGCCTGGTGGGGGTGGTACCACTGGTGTAAGTGGTGCAGTCCAGGGGCAGGGTCAGGAGGCAGCACAGGTCACCGCAGAGGGGCCTGTGCATGTCACTGTCCCTGACACTGTGACTGCATCACCATGCACCAGCAGGGATGCCCCGTCCCAGGCCCATCCGTAGGTAGGGGGGTCCACGTCATCTGGCACTCCTCTACCTGCGGACGAGGGAACCCGTGACCAGATTGAGTCTGTCCTGATTGGTGTTGCATTGCGCACACGTGACATTCGTGATGACGTGCGTGCTTCCTGGGGAAGCACGCATGTCATCATGAAGAGCTGTGTGCCAACGTGGCCCAGTTGGGAGGGACCATGGTCAGGGGTTTCTTTTGCGGCCCTCCCCTCCGCTGTGCGTATTATATGCCTGTCATTCTCTGTGCCGTCTTCCTGCCCAGATGCCACCAGGGCCCCCTGTGGACCTGCCCCAACCAACGCAGCCAGCCTGGTGGAGATCACATCCCTGCCACAGTCGGGAGTCAGAGGTCCAGCAGGGGATCCCACCCCACCAACTAGACCCCTGTAAGCGATATTCAATCAACACTACAGCTAAGTCAATGCCTAGTCTGGGATGTTGAGGAAAACCCTTATTGATGTATTTTTATATCCAGTTCAGTACTCTGGATGACAACCCTTGTATAACACCCCCCTCTTACAATTCCCCTGACCCCGCTGAGCCAAGAAGTAGGTTTGTTTTGCAAATTAAAAGGTTTATTTGGACAATTCAACAATATATATCTATCACACTTTATAATAAATTGATAACTGATATCAGACTTCAGAATATGACCGTGATCAACAATGGATAATGTTACAGGGGTACACTGATTTGGTTACTTAGGAGTAGTGTAGAGGATGAGGTAGCTGAAAATGCTTGATGGTTTCAAGGAAATGCAAGGTGGAATAAAATGCAGTACAGAAATAACTTGTTATGATTTTAGCAAAAGGTAATATGATCACTTTTTCTTTTGACAATTCACTCCCCCCCCTATGCAATACAAGAAATGGAAGGAGAGCACACAGTCTTCAAGAATCCCACAAATCACACTTTATCATGCAATACACAGTTCCAGTTCCCCCAGCAAGCTTAGAGAAAACAGGGATGAGTTTTAAACACAGGCGAATTACTTTAATGTGGTTTGCAAGGAAGTGAAAAGGTGCTAAAATTGCTTTTAATTCCCTCTAGAGGTTCAGGGTAGGTGATGGCTACTTTATATTAGTTCAGGCTCACTTTAACAATACTCTATGAATGAATTAGCAGATTGCAAACGAATTTTAGCAAAGAGAAGCAAAAGCTGCTGATTTCTACAGATGAGGAAATCGGGCCAAATCGCAAATCGCGGTAAATTTCGCAAGTGCGTAAATCGTGATTACGGGAAAAGTATAGGGAGTAGGAAGTCGGTTCTAGGTTTGTTGGAAAGCCTAGATTCTAATTTCGTTCCTAGCCCAAACGGTTCCAGAGATACGGACAATTAAATAAAGGTCGTTTTTCGGATTCAAAGTAAACTCAAAATGACAGGTGACAGCTTGCAGCTGCAGAATTGACAGGTGACAGTTGTGCAGCTTTAAAAATGAGAGATGACACGATTTCTAGGAGGCAGTTCTACTTAGGTTAAAATAGTTTGGATTAGATTATTTTAACTAAGAGATTGGTTCTGCACAGTTCTGCTAGGTACTCACAATATAAATTTGAACTAGGCCTCGTCACAGATCTGGTCAACACGTCCTGCTGCGGTTCTGTCTGCTCGGCGGTTCAATCAGGCACCGATTCTGCTCACAGCGATCTGGGTCAGCTCTGCTCTGCTGGTCTACCCTCTCTGGATTCTGGATGTAACACTGCTTTCTGGGTACTGCTACAGGTTCTTGCAAAAATTCTCGGCAAAAATTCAAACAGCTCGCCCAGCTGTTGAATAGTTTGGTTAGTTTTGAGGCCTGCTGAAGAGGATTCAGCTGGTGGATTCAGGCCTCTCTGCTTCAAATTCTGGAGTTAATTTCTGCTACAGGTTCTGGAGATTGATGGATTTGAAGTTTGGATCTCTGGATGTGAAGTCGTCGGTCAGCATGCTCCGTAGCAAATGGAATTGAATGTCCCTACCTGTCCCAGCAGTCTCTTTTTATGTGTTTTGAAAATGGGTGTGTGCCTGGGCCTAGCTAAGCCTGCCCCTCTCTACTTGTCATTGGCCCAATTCTCCCCTCTCCCATGATTGGGGGAAGGAAATGGATTGTCATCATGATGAGGTCTGTTTATGGGTCAGAGGATCCTCCCCTGGTCAGTTTGCCCACAAATCTATATTTGATTCGAATACATCTTTCCCAGATACACAATTTGTTGAAATTACATGTACACATTATATATTCCTTATGGTCCATGCTTGTCCGCCTCTGATCTTCCTGGGGGCTTGCATTAAAAAATGACAACATTTTGCACTTTTTAACTGGTTTTGCAATATCGGACATTTACCCAAAATTACACACAGGTGCGCAAGGAGTATGGACATTAATTGATGAAGTGTCAGATTTTTAACATGCAGACATTTGGAGTAAGACCCTATTTTCCGCTAGCAACCCCCCAGAATACACCACAGGGTCCTAACACCTCTTAAAATGTGCACCGAAAAATCACAAGAATAATGGTATTACTTATATAAATCTGACAAGTCCGTACTAGGAATTATCCATCTTTTTTAAAATTATGTCCTGGTCAAAAAGGGGTGTGGCTTCCCACATCACATGGTGGAATAACTGGTTTATCCACTTCCCCCAAGCCAGCTTGTTCACAGAGGCACAGCTGCCCCCCAGTTACTCCGAAGAGGAAGCTATTTTACGACGCCCCCAATATAACATTTGCCTGAGTCAAGGAAGTTGCATTGTTCGGTCCCTTCCAGTTCCCAGGTGCTCCACCCCTAATCTAATCAGAGAGGTGTCAACTCCTTTTGGCAAGGGGAGGCAGGATGCAGCTAGGTCTGGGAAGAGTGGCTGTTGATCCAGTTTCAACTCCTGTCGGGGGTAGTTGTCAGGCGGAATTCAGTTTCATTAAGCCAGGTTTCAGCTAAATGTCACTTTTTGTTCCCAGTTTTCTACATTCAAATCAAACTGACAATTTTTACCTATACATTAAATAATTACTTCCTTCAAGTCATTTCAGAATATAGTTTTACATTGTATCCACCTCTTAGCAAGTCTTTCCTTGGTCTGGTTTTGTTTCATTTGTTCAGTTTTACACAAAAGTCTGGTGGTTTTAAAACGCTGGCTTTCTGATAGTGGTGAGTACTGGTAATGCAACCATTTTTGGGATTAAGAAAATGAATTCCCCACAGTTCTGAGTTGCTTTTTGGCAATCAGCATTGCCATTCCCAATGGTTTCAGGCTACTGTGTGTGTAGCCCAATGGTGGTTTTAGGCAGTGCCCTCCTGTGCTCACAACATAGGCAAACATGGGTGGCAGCCTATTCTTCATGTTTTCCCTGTGCACTCTCTGGGGAGTTCTTGCCATCATGATGTTTTCCATGCCAGTACTGCACAGTTTTATGGTAGGGCTTGGATGCATGGGTAAAAACATCCCACACCCCAGCGGATGGAGGATGTGCCAGCATCATCAGGCAGCGCATGTGCACGACGGTGCCGGGGGATTCCATCAGCCCGGATGCCGTTGTGGTGGCAGAGGCAGTTGCGTCGGTGGCAGCAGCAGGCTCAGCGTGGGAGGCATCATGGCTCAGGGGCAGGCATCAGCCAAGGAGCAGGAGGACCGCGGACTGGGAGTGTCTTTCGTGTGGCAGCGGTTGGGCCGGCAAATAGATGCGGAAAGGCGGCGGGCGGAGAGGGCACGGCTCAGGATGGTCAGGGCGGAGAACTCCATGCACCGGGGTTTGAGGCAGGCGCAGGTCCTCGAGGAAACTCGCAGGGAGTTGAGGGAGGGATTCCATGGCTGCATCCCTGTGAGACCTTGAGGCCAGGGAACAGGCCCGCCTCCGGAACATCGATGTGGAGTTGGACTACTCGCCTTTTTGTAAATAGTTGTTTATTAGGTAGGTCTTTTTATTAGGTTTCCTTAGGATTGTCAGGCTCATGGACCCTTGATTTATATTTGTACATAGTTATGGACCAGATTCTACTGTATTATTTTTATCATGGAGGAATGGCTTGCTTTTTTTTTTTTACTTTGGATTTTTGTTTATGGACGTACGCTTTTCAGCCATTTTACTTTGGATTTCATTGCTATTATTTTTTTATTCATTTGTGTGGTCTTCTCTCATTGGTTTCGTGCATGTCACAATGTGGGTTTTCTCAGTCATGTGTCGCCATTGTGTGGGTCTGACATTTGTCGGAGCCTGCTGGCAGGTGCCCGTCACTGGGGGTGGTGTGGGGGACATGAGTCGGGGCCTGCTGGCAGGTGCCTGTCACTGGGGGAGGGGTAGGGACATGTGTAGGGGCCTGCTGGCAGGTGCCCGTCACTGTGGGTGGGGTGGGGGACATGTGTCGGGGCCTGCTGGCAGGTGCCCGTCACTGGGGGTGGGGGACATGTGTCGGGCTCCCAAGTGCATGGTGCCATTTGGCCTGCCTGCAGGTCATGGTCTGGGGTGTTGGGCTCCCTGCAGGGCATGCCCAGGGGTGTAGGGCGGTCCCCTGTGGTGTGGGCTGCCTGCAGGACATGGGGAGCAGGGGAGACACACTCGGGAGGGCCCACACTACCAAATTGCGTTTAAAACTCCATGCGCACCTCCGGAATACATGTACCACGCTCGCGCCAGCAAAATTGCATGTAAAACTCCACGCACACCTCCGGAATACACGTACCCCACTCGCGCCAGTGAAATCACGTATAAAACTCCATGTGCCCCCCCAGAATACACGCATGCAGCCCATCCATGCACCCCATGGCCACCAGGCAGCCCATCTACCCCTGGGCATGCCCCACAGGTAGCCCACACCACAGGGGTACATTCTCCATGCGATTTCGCTGACGTGATCGGGGTACGTGTATTCCGGGGCTGTGCGTGGAGTTTTACACGCGATTTCACTGGCGCGAGCGGGGTACATGTATTCAGGGGGTGCATGGGCAGTTTAACACGTGATTTCGCTGGCGGGAGTGGGGTACATGTATTCTGGGCTGCATGGGGAGTTTTACATGCAATTTTGCTGGTGTGAGCAGCGTGCGTGTATTCCAGGGGTGCGTGTGGAGTTTTACACGCAAATTCCCTGGTGCGTGCGGAATACGTGTATTCCGGGGGCACGCAGGGAGCTTAACGACGTTTACATGGTTGGGGGGCTGTATGCTGGTCCACTGGCCTTTGCGCCATGTACTGGATTTGGGCGATGTTTTGGCGCACGGGTGGGGATGGGGGTGTAACTGGCGCTGCTGCAGGATCGCTGCGCCACTCTGCGCCACGGCTGGTTATGGATGTAAGTATCCATGAATACGCTGTGCGCTGAAATGGGTTTTCGCGCACGCGGCGTGCACCACTTGTGCACTAAATTCTATGAATTACCCCACATATGCCTAAAACGGTGTCAATGGTAACAGCTATTGCAGTGGCAATTTCTTAACACAATGTAGTATCCAACTCCTATTCTTATGAGCCTCTCTATGCTACTAACTATACTCTAATTGTATAATTCCTATTTAAGTGATCCATGAAATAGAATCTTAAACAGGACCGTGCTGTTCATGTGACTCTGAGTAATATTTTTTTCTTCCTTTACCGGCATGGAATCATTTTCACCTTTTCATATTGAAATAAAGTGCCATTTTCCTTCTCTCATACTGAATCAGAAAATGAATATTTTATACTGCACACTGGTGGCTGATGCTGAGGAAAACACCCCCCCCCCCCTCACCTTTGCATTCAGGCTCCCCATGGTGCAATGTAGTATTTGTTTTGCTGACAACAAACATGCAGGCAACTGACATTTGATCACTTTCAATTAACTGTGATGGAAGAGCGAGCGGAGCTCTGGGGATGAGACATTTTGATGTAATGCCAATTTACTACAATCTTTACCTAGAAAGTTTTGTTGACAACGCCAAAAGAAAGTTCTTGGCAAGCTAGAATTGTTTTTCCTCAGGAAAAGAGGTAATAAAACGAGATCATTATATATGCTGCTGGTGCTGTGTGGTTTAGGGTACGTAGCAAATATTATACGCACCCAAGACTGAAAAGTTAACTTTAAATATCAGTATTGTGGAATGTCAGGGAACGATGGCGGATCTTCTCTTGTTAAAGTGAAAATAATGTGTTATTGCCAATGGCAAACACATTAAAAAACATAGGATTCCATTTCCATGGCACTGCATTAGAAACACAGTGCAAGCAGCTGGAATAAGGAAGGACTGTGTAATCAGTGAAAGTGATATGGCTGGGGAATACACATCACCTGAGTGGACTAATGCACCCGAGGAAATGTGTCACTGAGACAATAAAGAGCGACATGATTAGGGCAGAATACATGGCACCAGCGACAGCAAGGTAATGGGACCTGCAGTATCCCCCAATGACTGCAGCTTTGCTCGTTCAGAAATTAAGGTAATGAATCCAATTAATGAACTGAATCCAGAGTCTACAGGTGCCTCTAGCCAATGAAGCCGCGTACAGAGTTGCTCCCCATTGGCGAAATAATGACTTGTGGACAGAGGTGGCCTAAGGCCACGGGATTTCTCAGAAGAGTTCTAGTTAAAGGTAATGGTGCATGTGCTCCCAAAACCTGATATTATAGTAGCATGCAACAAAATATGTGCCCACGAATTGAAAATGTGTTTATTCAATGTATGTGATATTATGAAGCTTATGAAAACAGTAAACTTCTTGGTATTACTGACAAAAATACTTATAAGGTGATAGAAAGTTACATTGTTAAGATAATTCGCTAAAAGTAAATAGTAATACAATCTTTACATGGAAAGTATTTGCCTGATTAGGCTTCAAAATCAGAACCCATCTTGATGCCTCGTGTGTCTCGTTCTTCTACAGACTTCACGCCAGCATGTATGATATCAGGCAACACATGCTGCAATGCTGCTGTAATGCAAGGCTCCTTGGTTCAGCGGGCCGCCCCGAAACGTTTATTTATCACCAATTCGATAGGGTCTTAGTGGGGAGCTTACTGCACCTCCCCAGGCTGTCCACAGTGTGGCTTTGGAAGCAAACTGCATGGCCCATGTGCATGTTTGTGCCAATGATGATGAATGATGACGCACTATGCTATGCTTACTTATCGGCACTTGAACAGGCTTCATGGTCGTGCCAGTGGAAGTTTAGTTGTTTGGTCGCTGGTCATGGAAAAGGGAGCCACCTGAGCTTGAATATCTTTCAATGCATTTAAAAAAATGTGTTATCATTTCATTTATTTGGCTGAGATGCAAGACTTTAAGATCATAGTCATGTTTCGTTCTGGGCTTGAGCTTATGCACTGTGTACAGGCTTCAATATTGTGCTTGAAATACATAGGTTTGAATATGAAAAGCTGCCTCCAGAGTTGTGTTTTTTAACTGCACCTCTTTTTGACTAGGCATGATGAGACAAAGTAATCAAAGGACACATTAGCTTCTGGACTTTACTACTCTTTTGTAAACATATGATGCTTGTTTCCAAAGCTGATGCCCAGGAAAGTCTGAGTGGCTCCTCAATCTGTAAAAGCCAATACATGTGTTACAAAACTAAAACATGGGACTGAACCTTTGTGAAGAAATGATTAGGGCTTTGCATTACCAATGGAGCCATAGCTACCTCTATGCTGAAATATTCGTCATTTACTTATGCTAGGGAATAATTGAATTTAAAGTAAAATGTAATAGGAGGATTGAGGACTTGAAAAAGCACTTGGGCCAACTAAGCTACAGCCCATCTTCAATTGATGTATGTTAAAGCAAAAAGGAAATAATTAAACAAATTCATTAATTGCATGTTTTTATGTTTTGGCAATTTAAACAATTAGAATGTAGACTGCTTCCCTCCAATGAGCCAAGGAGGCTGGCCACTGAGATCGCCTTTCCACGATGGAGGGCTTGAATGCCGTTTCCTTCCGTCTCCCGTCACCAGTTTATCTATCCTTCTGGGTTCGGTACTACGGTCTGAATAGAACACAACACAGCTGGTTATATTAATGAAGTTTTATTTTGATGAGATTATAAAAGTTTCACCTCTGTGTGGGTAAAAGCAAAAAGAGAATATCGAGGCTGAGTACCACAAAAGGAAATACACCAAACATGGGTTTACAAAGATACACAGATCTTTATTCTTAAACTGAACAGTTTTTAAAGGAACAAAGTATCAGATAGCTATCTGGCCCTCAGTACATCACAGCGAATACCAGCCCTTTCGGTGTGAGAAGTGAGTGGGACTGTACATCAGAACATTCACTCTTTTATACAATTTGTAACATGATGTCCAGCCCATCTACAGGTTAATTATTCCTTAGGCTAGGGGTTCGTGCCGCATTCACTTCTAATTTATTCATCTATATGCATATGGATTATTCCCAGTTTATATACAAATAAGTCACAATGGGAACAGTGTATCTTCGGATTTAACATTAAGCCTTCGTACATGTTTTATACAATGTAGTTCAACAAGTGTTCACATTCAGTATTTAAACAACATTGTGCTTTAATATATGCTTGTGGATTAGTTTCGTTGGCATAGGTAATCCTTGATCTACAGGTCAACAAAGGACAAGGTCTCCTTACATGACCCTAACATTTGGCCTGCGGGCAGTTTAGGTATTAACTTCATGTAGAGGTCAAGACAGCCAAGTTACAAACAGAAGAACACTGTTCACCATTTTAGAACACAGGGTGACTTTGAAGTAAGAATCAAAATGGCGGATGAACCTAAAATGGCGGCTAAATCGGTTTAAGGTCAGAACCTTGCAACACAGATTTCTTCGTAGAGCGACTGGGCTTAGGCCAATATATACAATAAAGGAGGAGGTACAATATGATATCCCGTTTAACAAACCCTCCTTTTGGCCTAAGCCAAGCGCTAAAATACTTCTAGTCACTTTACGAGTAACTTCACGTTTCAATGTTCATACATCAATTGCCATAAGATCAGATACTAAGATTTCTTTCAGCACATATGCATTGGAGGTCTTCTCTGGGGTGTATACTTTATGTCCTAATGTACCCATCGCTTGTGCACAACAACCCCCTAACATCGAACACGTACCAAGAAGACATTGTATACAACAGCAAAGAAACAACAGAATACCCAAAATAATCAGCAAGACCGAAAGTAGTTTCCATCCCCAAGATCGCAAGAAGTCCCAGAACCAAGCGCTAAGATCCCAGTTTCCCTCGGGAACATGCACTTCTGAACTTAGGACATGCAGATTCTGTATTGCCTTAAAGATAGTTGGGGAGGAATCTGATGCGAAAATACAGCAAGCAGACCCCACTAATTTACATCCCCCACCACGCTCAACCAGGATGGCATCTAATGCCATCCGGTTCTGAAGTGCTACTAACCTTATTGCTTTTTGTTCTAAAGTCATATTATAGAGTATATCAGTGGTCCGGTTGATGGTCCTCTCCAGTACTCTCGCTAGTCTCCTGATATCTTCAGAGGTCATTATTTGCCCCCAAAATGGCACAAAGGATTTAACTACATTTCCCAGAACTTGTGCTGAAGTGTCACCATTCTCGTCCCGTCACGCACAAGCCTTTGAAATCTCTACAGTTCTTGCAATGAATACCCCAGATAACAGAATCCCTAAATAACAAGTTCCCTGCCAATCCCTAGGTAACCATGGAAATGCTACATTACCGCAAACAAAGTAGATAGGTTCGCCTACATACAAGGTTCTGTCCTCACCAGTCAAATTTGCAACGTTGGCGCAACCTTTAAAATCACCCATTAACTTAGTACCATTCCTTTGTATACAGAAAGAAACTGAATCAGGGCTATGGTTAACAGTGTAGGAAGGTGGAGTGGCATCCTTATTGCCTATAGGAGCAATCCTGAAAGAAATTAAACATTGAAAAGGATGGGACAGTCTATCAGAAGGCCTAATAGAAGCAACATTAAGCTTACTCCTATTTGCAAAAAGCGAGCATCCCAGGGGCGTCAAAACACTTTTTTCGAACTCGTTCAAGTTAGTCCCATCGAAGTTCCCCGAGATGCTATCGTTCCATCGGCCAAAGAATAGTGCTCTAAGAGAAGCATAGCATGCAATGGTCATAGGTAAAGGATGAATATACCAACCTAGCCCCTTATCCCCGTGTTGCGGTAAATGTGAACAGACCCAACTATTAGATTTGTTAAAAATGGCATGTGTAGCATTCATGATGAGTGATAGTGTGTTGTTGTGATAATTCTGTCTGTGCTGAGAGTCTCTAGGAGATAGAGTATGCAGATGCACGAAAGGAGTAGAAACAGTAGGTACATTTTCAGTAGGTAACAAATTCTCAAACGGATGTACTTCTTCTAAATACTAGAAACCTAAAACATTGACTATTGCGAAACCAATTAACATTATCACAAAACAGCAATACGTTTTCGGGGCCCACACAGTGGACTGTCCATTCTCGCAGCTGGTCACAGGTTCTCTTATCAGTCTGTACGAGCGGAAGCGGTGCAGGCATTGTATTCTTCAAACAAATGAACCAATGTTAGTTGCTGGCGACCTCCAGGCTGAGCATTTTCATAGTCCTTCCACAAACCCTAGCCAACAGAATCCACTTATGTACAAATGATCGGGCCAAAAAGACAAGCCCTTCGATGATTTTCCTTGATGGCATGCCGAACCGTGCAGTAAGTCTATTTCCTCGGACGCAGATTGTACCTTGTGATTCCTGGTACTGAGTGATCTATGAACAACGTGTCGTCACTTCCCATTGGAAGCGACGAATGAACGGAAGCAAGATCAGATACAAGAGCAACTTCTGGAAACAAAACTGTTGGAGAGTGTGGAGATGAAATGGCTGTTTCCCCAGGCCTCACAGGCTCAGGGAGTCTCTGATGCACTCACGAAGTTGCTTGCTGCTTCGTGATCTTTGGTTACAGCATTGGTGAGGGGTTCTGTATCTTCTGTATCGTATGGCACTGGGTGTGGAATCCTCTTGGTGTGCGACGCATGTATCCAATGCTTCCGTCCTGCTACCCGCACCGCAGTCTGTGTGACCAGCAAAACTTGAAAGGGGCCCTGCCAATGAGGTGTGAGGCAAGAAGATCGCTCAAATGATTTGGTGAGGATCCACTCTCCCGGTCGTATGTTGTAACCGGGACCTTCGTACCGTACAGGTAAAGCCTCTCGCACCTGGTGATAAATCAAATACAGATTTTTAGTTAACTGGCCACAATAGTCAGAGAGAAGTACATTTTTGACGTCAAATATTAGCAGGCCTCCCCATAACCACCTCAAAGGGAGAGAGCCCAGTCTTAGTTTGAGGGGTTGTTCACATAGATAACAACATGATCGATAAGGCGTCCGGCCATTTTAGTTTAGTGCCAGCACACTTCTTAGCGAGCTTGTTCGTGATGATGCCATTGTGTCTTTCTACTCGTCCAGCACTCTGTGCGTGTGTAGCCGAATGGAAGCGTTTATTGATCTGTAATCCCACGCATATCTGCAGAATTACAGCAGCGATAAAGTGTGGACCATTGTCCGACCAGATGACTCTCGGTAACCCAAATCTTGGAAAATATTCCTTTAACATAGTCTTTGCCGTGGTCATAGCTGTGGCATCTTTGACAGGATAGGCTTCAATCCATTTGCTAAAAGCACAGATAACGACTAATACATACTTGAAATGGTTGCAACGCTCCATCTCAATAAAATCAAAATGAATAACCTCGAAGGGGATGGAAGGTGGACCAAAACTACCCCTAGGAGTTGATGTGCCCTTTCCCATATTATGCTGCAAACAAATCATGCACCCCTGAACAAAGCATTCAGCTACTTTTGGGATTTTGTCATTTACCCACACATTTTGCAACATTTTAGTGATTTTACGAGCACATATATGAGTGGGACCATGAGCCATAACAACCATCATCATAATATATGCATCAGGCAGTAACCACTTCCCTTCAACTTTGTCCTCCCAACACCCATCATCATCCAGTTTCCCCAAACCCTCAGCCCACTTCTTAAATCTTCTAATGTGGCATCGGCTTGGATATCCCTTACAGAATCAATACCCTCATCCAAAATACATGCATTTGTGACTTTGCTTGAAGTATACATTTCTGAAGAGAGATCAGTGGCAGTCTGATTGGCTATCTGGTCAGCAAAAGCGTTCCCTTTTCCTACATGATCTACAATCTTCTGATGCACTGCGCATTTTATGATAGCTAGCTGAATAGAGAGTGCAAGTGCTGAGAGTGACCATGCTATCAAAGACCCATGTTGAATTTTTGTACCATGCGAAGTCAAGAAACCTCTTTCTGCCCAAAGTCTACCGAAGTTGTTTGTTTGTTTCTTTCTTTATTATTTGTAATGCGCCGGAAAACCCTAGAGTAACAGGGCGCAGCAGATACAAGAATTTGCGAAGCTTAGTTGCAGACAATAGAATATCTACATGGCATAAACGCAGTAATAGTGAGGAAAGCACGGAAAATATACATATATACAGTTAACAATTGTGTGTCCTGTATGTCCAAGGGACAAGGGGGAGAAGCAGATCCTGGCTCAGTATGTTTAGACAGCGGCTGTCTTCAGCCAAGACATCTTCTTGGAGCAGAGATTTTGGTAGGGTAAGTCCATTCTAAGAGTGGGTGGTAGGGAGTTCCACAGTTTAGCCGCTTTCACTGGGAAGCTGTTACCTCCTATGGTAGAGCGTTTGTAGTTAGGGATGGAGAGGCAGTCTCTATATGCAGTCCTTGTCGGTCTCAAGGATGTCAGTCTGTGAAATCTGTTGATCAGGTACATGGGGGCCACGTTATTGAGGGACTTGTGGGTGAGTGAAGCAGTTTTTAGGGAGATTTTGTCTATGATGGGGGTCTAGTTGTTCTGCTGGCTGTGTGATGTGATGTGGTCTCTTCTAGAGAAGCCCAGGGCCACTCTGAGTGCATTATTCTGGAGGATTTGTAGATTGCTGGTGGTGGCTTTGGAGGACCCAAGATAAAGCGCGTTACATTAGTCTAAGCGGGATAGTATGAGGGCACTGGCCAGGGTCAGGCAGCTGGTATTGAATAGAAAAGGTTTGGCTGCACGGATCAATTTACACGTGTAGGCCTTGGAGGAGGCTAGAGATTTCACCTGTCTGTTAAATGAAAAGTTGGAATCCAGGTAAAAGCCCAGTGTTTTGACTTCGTGTCCCACTCTGATAGTGTTGCCATCGATCATGAAGGATGAGTAAGCTGGGCTTAATTTCTTTAGGCTGGCAGTGGTACCCAAGGTGATAAGTTCAGTTTTATCATCATTCAGCCATAGTCCATGAGTGGCCATCCATGCCTGGATGATGATGTAAACCCTATTCACCAAGGCCAAATCCTTTCCATAATCTCCAGTAAGCGGAAAGAGGATCTGGGTATCATCTGCATAGTTAGTGTAGGTAATACCGAGATGATCCAGATCATCGAAAAGGGGCTTGGGAAATATGTTATACAGTGTAGGGGAGACACAGGAGCCCTGTGGTACGCCACAGGTGATGGGTATGGGGTCTGCAGTATCTGTAGGCGAAAAAACCCTCATGGTTCTGCCATCGAGGAAAGATCTAATCCATGTAATGGCCTTGGGGGAGAAGTAGGCGGCCGTGTGTAGGTGAGTGCACAGGATCGAGTGGTCAACCAGGTCAAATGCTGCAGAGAGGTCGAGGAGGAGGAGTAATGCTGCTTGGCCATTGTCTCTGAGAAGATCGATCTGTGTTTTAAGGTCGATGAGAGCTGTCTCAGTCCCATGTTGGGGTCGGAAGCCTGATTGTCTGGCTCCTAACAGGTGGTGTTCTTCCAGGTGCTTCTGTACTTGAACATAGGTGACCTTGACCAGGATTTTCAGGAGGAATGGTACCGTTGTTATGGGTTTGTAATTAGTAGGGGTAGTTGGGTCAAGAGTAGGTTCTTTTAGTAGTGGTAATACCCAGGATTGTTTTAGATTGGTTGGGATGGACCCAGTGGAGAAGGAGGCGTTGATTAGCTTTGTGATAAAGGGGGAGAGGTCGCGGGCAGCGTCTTTTATAAGCTGTGCTGGACATAGGTCTCCCTGGCAGTTAGAGGGCTTCAAGGACAAGATGATTTTTTCAACTTCGAGTGTGGTCACTTTAGTGAAATTGAATCGGGTATATTCACTTGTAGTCTGCTTCTTGGGTAGCTTGGACAAGGCAGGGTTGTTCAAGGATACTTTTTTACAAGATATTTTATTTTGTAGAGTAGCGATTTTGTTGGCTAAGGCATTTTGGATATCAGTGCACCAGATCTTGTCTTTAGTGCAGGTGTCTGGTGGTGCTATGGGGGTTTCTACTTCTTTCAGAATAGAGAATAGTTCCTTCATGTTTGAACTGGCTTGGGAGATACGGGAGTCAAAGGAGGTATGTTTTGCTTGGAAGATTTCTTTTTTATACAGGGCCGCTAGTTTGGTGAATTTGATTTTATTAGCTACTGAGGGGTCTCTTTTCCAAGTGGTTTCACAATTTCTTTTTTGCTGTCTTAAGTTTTTGAGGAATGGTGTGTACCATTTGTTCAAGTGTGTTTTAGGCTTTCTTGGCCTAAGTTTGAGAGGGGCGATTAAGTCCAGGGAAGTGGACATAATTTTATTGTATTCCTCAACTAGGGTCTCAGGATCCAGGTTGTCAGGGAGTGAATTGAGTGTGGGGAGTAGGTTGGGGATAAGTCTCTCCACCGTGATGCTCTTTTTGCTTCTCGTGAGTGTAGGTGGGGCCCTACTGGACTGCATAGGCGGAGGTCTAGTGGTGGACAGCGAGAACGATACCAGGTGGTGGTCAGTCCAGGATAGTGGTGAGATGTCAGTAATGTTAGCTATACAGTTATAGTCAGCCACCCAGTCAAGTATTCTGCCCTTGTCATGGGTGGGTTTCAGGCTTCTTTGAGTAAATCCTAGTTCGGTGAGGGTGTTAAGCGTGGTGAGGGCGGCTTGGTCTTTGGGGTCATTGAAACCCATATTGAAGTATCCAAGGGTGAGCACCTGTGTGGCGTTTTTTAGGTTAGTGGATAGGATGGTGTTAAGATCCTCATCGAATGTGCCTAATGGGCCTGGAGGGCGATAGATCACATGGATGTTGAGGGTTTGGGCATTGGTAATGGGAACTTTGGCTGAGAGTAGTTCGCAAGAAGGGACACTGATGGTGGTAGCTGCTCTTATAGGAAGGCTACATTTATGAATGATGGCAACACCACCTCCTCTAGAGTTGGGTCGGTCTTGTCGCAGGATCGTGTACTTATCAGGGACTGCTAACATAAGCATGGGGCCTGCTGCCGGATGGAGCCAGGTCTCTGTGATAGCAAGGAGGTCCAGGTCGTCATTGATAATTAGGTCTGCAATTTCAGTAGCATGAGCTACTAGAGATCTAGCGTTGATTAGAGCTCCCTTGATTTGGGGGCTCACTATGGGTGTAGTTGTAGTAGAGGCCGACAATTTCTGTGTAGGTTTAGTACTTCTCAGGTTAGTGGGATGAAGTAGAAGTTTATTATGGTGGGTCAGAGACAATTTAGGTTTGAGGTTGTTTGGGCTGGTGGGAGTGGAGATAAGTCTCTTTTTGGTAGGCATGGAACAGGCGAGTGGCTCGTGGATTTTGGCTAATCTAGCTCTGAGTCTTGTATTCCTGCCTATAGTGGGGCAAGGGATGCTAGTCGATAGCACTAGAGGTGCCTCAATTATCATTAGCGGTAAGCTGTTAGATGAATTGGAGTTAGGTAAGGTCACACACATGGTAGTTGGATGTTGAGGCGGCATGTTGGACAGAACTATGGAGATTAAGAGGATCAGGGAGCAGGCAGGCCAACTACTGAACATGGGAGGAATGCTAGTTGGTTGCAAAAATGCAGAATGCAAATGCGGACGGGGTTCACCTAGATACAGAATTCACACTAGGGCTAAGAAATGCATGTGCAGGCAGGGTTCACCTAGATACGGAATTCATGCTAGGGCATAAAAATGCATGTGCAGGCAGGGTTCACCAAGATACAGAATTCACGCTAGGGCTAAAAAATGCATGTGCAGGCAGGGTTCACCTAGATACAGAATTCACACTGGGGCTAAAAATGCATGTGCAAGCAGGGTTCACCTAGATACAGAAATCACACTGGGGCTAAAAATGCATGTGCAAGCAGGATTCACCTAGATACAGAATTCACACTGGGCTAAAAATGCATGTGCAGACAGGGTTCACCTACATAAAGAATTCATGCTAGGGCTAAAAAATGCATGTGCAGGCAGGGTTCACCTAGATACAGAATTCACACTGGGACTACAAATGCATGTCGCACTTGCCACCAGCTGGCCCTTTTATTTATTATTTATTATTTTATTACGCTACTTACCTTGTACTGCACTTCCCCCCCTCCTCCTCCCCCTGCACTTTCTCCTTTTCCCCTTACCTCTGCACTTGCGCGATCTGAATGACACCTGGCCTAGTAGGATCGTTTGTCTGTCTTCCCCTTGTTTCCCTCCCTCCCTGCCTCGTCGCGCCTTGAAACACTTGTGTATAGGCGCGTTACAAATACCATATCATATCATATCATGTGCAAGCAGGGTTCACCTAGATACAGAATTCACACTGGGGCTAAAAATGCATGTGCAAGAAGGGTTCACCTAGATACAGAATTCACACTGGGCTAAAAATGCATGTGCAGACAGGGTTCACCTAGATACAGAATTCACACTAGGGCTAAAAGTGCATGTGCATACAGGGTTCACCTAGATACAGAATTCACACTAGGGCTAAAAATGCATGTGCAGACAGGGTTCACCTAGGTACAGAATTCACACTAGGGCTAAGAAATGCATGTGCAGGCAGGGTTCACCTAGATACGGAATTCATGCTAGGGCATAAAAATGCATGTGCAGGCAGGGTTCACCAAGATACAGAATTCACGCTAGGGCTAAAAAATGCATGTGCAGGCAGGGTTCACCTAGATACAGAATTCACACTGGGGCTAAAAATGCATGTGCAAGCAGGGTTCACCTAGATACAGAAATCACACTGGGGCTAAAAATGCATGTGCAAGCAGGATTCACCTAGATACAGAATTCACACTGGGCTAAAAATGCATGTGCAGACAGGGTTCACCTACATAAAGAATTCATGCTAGGGCTAAAAAATGCATGTGCAGGCAGGGTTCACCTAGATACAGAATTCACACTGGGACTACAAATGCATGTGCAAGCAGGGTTCACCTAGATACAGAATTCACACTGGGGCTAAAAATGCATGTGCAAGAAGGGTTCACCTAGATACAGAATTCACACTGGGCTAAAAATGCATGTGCAGACAGGGTTCACCTAGATACAGAATTCACACTAGGGCTAAAAGTGCATGTGCATACAGGGTTCACCTAGATACAGAATTCACACTAGGGCTAAAAATGCATGTGCAGACAGGGTTCACCTAGGTACAGAATTCACACTAGGGCTAAGAAATGCATGTGCAGGCAGGGTTCAGCTAGTTACAGAATTCACACTGGGGCTAACAATGCATGTGCAAGCAGGGTTCACCTAGATACAGAATTCACACTGGGGCTAAAAATGCATGTGCAAGAAGGGTTCACCTAGATACAGAATTCACACTGGGCTAAAATGCATGTGCAGACAGGGTTCACCTAGATACAGAATTCACACTAGGGCTAAAAGTGCATGTGCATACAGGGTTCACCTAGATACAGAATTCACACTAGGGCTAAAAATGCATGTGCAGACAGGGTTCACCTAGGTACAGAATTCACACTAGGGCTAAAAAATGCATGTGCAGGCAGGGTTCAGCTAGTTACAGAATTCACACTGGGGCTAAAAATGCATGTGCAAGCAGGGTTCACCTAGATACAGAATTCACACTGGGGCTAAAAATGCATGTGCAAGCAGGGTTCACCTAGATACAGAATTCACACTGGGCTAAAAAAGCATGTGCATACAGGGTTCACCTACATAAAGCATTCATGCTAGGGCTAAAAAATTCATGTGTAGGCAGGGTTCACCTAGATACAGAATTCACACTGGGACTAAAAATGCATGTGCAAGCAGGGTTCACCTAGATACAGAATTCACACTGGGGTTAAAAATGCATGTGCAAGAAGGGTTCACCTAGATACAGAATTCACACTGGGCTAAAAATGCATGTGCAGACAGGGTTCACCTAGATACAGAATTCACACTAGGGCTAAAAGTGCATGTGCATACAGGGTTCACCTAGATACAGAATTCACACTAGGGCTATAAATGCATGTGCAGACAGGGTTCACCTAGATACAGAATTCACACTAGGGCTAAAAATGCATGTGCAGACAGGGTTCACCTAGATACAGAATTCACACTACGGCTAAAAATGCATGTGCATATAGGGTTCACCTAGATACAGAATTCACACTAGGGCTAAAAATGCATGTGCAGATAGGGTTCGCCTAGATACAGAATTCACATTAGGGCTAAAAATGCATGTGCAAACATTAGGATTCTGTAGAGTAGGGCTGCTGGCAATTAGTATATGTGGCAGTGTGAGTCTAGCAGATCTGGTAGAGTTGGATGCATAAGAACCATGTGCTGTACTGTGGGGGCTAAGCAGATACCGCACATGATGAAGAAATGTTTTGTAGTGGGAGCCAGAAAGGCAATAGTTCGAAATACAAACAGTCGATCACCTAGATTCGAGTTGGCAGCGAGGAGTGAATAAAGTGTAAAAAGAACATATAATATGGACTAGGTGGGGAATTAGCAGTATGTCTAATTGGTTACAAAGGGCGATAGTTCATGTACTTCACTTCAGTGGTGAAGTAAAGCTGCACTAGGTTTACTAGATGTAATTTGGGAAGGGGACAACAGCGGCATAATTGATAATTACACATATTCTACAATGGAGCTAATGTATGGGCAGAGTACGACTTGCCTAGTAGGTAAACTAGTGGTTACGTTAGGTAGTGGACATAATATATGCATAGCGTGTCGTTATTACATGGGATGCTCGACAAGGGATTGTTATGAGAGACAATACATATGCAATAGTGTAAAGAGTACCGTGGTGTGCTTGTATAAGCTGAAGATAAAGTCAGACCTCGAGTAGGTAACAGCGGAAGAGAGTCAAGTAGTGGTAGTCGCCCTCACGCTCCAGTGCGCTAACAGGGGTGCCAACAGGGCCTTTGGTGAGGGCCTTTGGGGTTAGGGCCGGCTGCGCCTGCCATCTTATGATTCGCCTGCTAAAGCAGTGAACCATCCCAAAGGCGTACTGACTGTCAGTATATATGTTTGCTGTAAGCCTTTCGGAAAGTTCACAAGCTCGGGTCAATGCTATAATCTCTGCAGCCTGTGCAGAGCTTTGCGTGATTCTCTTGGTTTCCACAATCATGCTCAATGTAGTGATTGCATAAGCAGCTGTGGATGTACCATCCGGAGGTTTGAAGCAGGAGCCATCGCAAAACAGCTCCCCTTGTGGATTGTTCAAAGGAGTATCTTTCAGATCGATTCTACCCTTTGTCTCTTGTTCCGTAGTGTAAAGGCAGTCATGTGACTCTTTGTCACTGCAAGCAGCACCTTGCTGGAAAGGTAAAAGTTCAGCCGGATTAAGAACACAACACAACACCTCTTAATTTGTATGTACGGTGCAAACAAGATCAATTCATATCTCGTTAATCGTGCAGAGGTGAGGTGATGCGTTTGAGCTCTGTTTAATAGAACATCTACAGAGTGAGGTTCCATCAGGGTTAAAGCATGGCCTAGCACCATTCCCTCACTCTGTTTTACGGATGCAGTAGCAGCAGCATCAGCTCGCAAACATCTTGACAAAGCGCATGCTACAGGATCAAGGGCGGAAGAAAAGTAGCCGCACGGCCTATTCTTCCCTCCATGTTCCTGCGTTAATACTGCCAAAGCACATCCATCACATTCATGCACATCCAACACAAAGGCCTTTTCATAGTTTGGTGTGCCCAAAACTAGTGCCGAGCACAATGCAGTCTTGAGCAAATCAAATGATTGCTGGTGTTCCAAGTTCCACGGTAATGGCAAAGAAATGCCCTTCTTCGTCAAAGCCAACATTGGTTTAATCTACAGTAAGAAGCCATTCCTACTAAGGCTCTAACTTCCTTCTGCGTATTTGGGACAGACATGCTAGAAATGAGTTTTATCCGTTCAGGCGTCAACCTTCTTCCCTCCTTTGGCAGGAAATAGCCTAAATAGGTGACCTCCTGACAAGAGTATTGACATTTTTAAGCGAAGCTTTATGTCCATGTTTTGCCAAATGAATAAGCAACAACACAGTGCCCTCCTTACAAGCGCTCTCTGAGTCAGCAGATAAAAGCAAGTCATCAACATATTGAAGCAGTGTACAAGTAGAGGGCAACTCAAGGGTATCGAGCTGCTCTTTCAAAGCCATACTATAAATACTAGGTCTTTCCGTATAACCTTCCGGTGCACGGGTAAAGGTAAACGAACATCCCCCTAAGGTGAACGCAAACAGGTATCTACTGTCCTTATGTATAGGAATACTAAAGAAAGTTTTCTTTAGATCCACAACACTATAATAAGGAGCTGAAGCCAGGATCATGGTTAATATTGTTGTCACATCAGGCACAATTGGAAATTGCGGAGCAACGATCTTATTGATGGCACGTAGATCAATTATGAAATGAAAAGGAATTGCATTATCGCCTTTTTTGTACACGGGTAAAATTGGACTATTGCACAAACTACATGCAATTTCCTCAATCATCTCTCGACGTACAAAATCTGCGACGATGCATTTCAAAGCTTGCTCGCCATCGACCGAGATCTTACTCCATGCTTCAAGATAATCTTAACAGGTTCAATTTGCAAGACACTGACGTCATTATCATCAATAGCCCACAAACACTCCGGAACATGACTAAATTCCGGCGGCAAAGGTCTGGTCAAGAATTGAGAGACAGAAAGTTGCTGTGGTGAAATCTTCAAATGCACTCCATTAGAAGAACAATGAATTACCGCATGTAATTCCTTCAACAGATTCAACCCCAACAAATTCTCTCCACAATTCATAGTCAAAAGAAATGGACATGGTCCGTAAATGGTCCCAAGGTAATCGGTACCAGCGAAGAAACCGGACAGACATCTGGTGTGCCAGAAAACCCTACAGAAACATTGGTTTGCCCTGACAGTGGAATGTTTTGAACCTGTGAATGGTCAATGGAACACTTCTGTGCCCCTGTATCTATCAAAAATAGATGTTTCCTATTACCCACTAACATCTCAACGTAGGGACCTTTCTGATTAACAGGAGTAGGAGTTGGTTCCAAACCCTGTTTCGGGCAGTCCTAGCAAAACAGAATGTCGTCAAAAGGAAGTTCTTCAGAGAGGTAAGCAGCAGAAGTATGGTCAAAAATGTTTCTATTATCCACACTCGATGCCTGATTGTCCTGCGACAAAAGGGTGCTGTAAAGCCTGTGAAAACTGACCTCTACCAGGACCCCCTACACCTGGGCGACCTCTGGATCATCTACTCATATTTCCAAATGTGTTATTTGACCTCTGCTGGAGGATTGCGCATTGTGCACGCCAATGACCCTCTTGTCTACAATATGCACACTGGTTAATGTTTACTGGAACCAAGGGCACATTTCCCTGTGGAACGTACTGACCTCTAAATTGCAAATTACCCCCTATAGGGCCCCTAACTATTTGCTGCAATAGTACTTTTTTTTTAAGTCTCCTTTTCTCTTTTCAACTCTTTCTTTTTTGTTATTGACACGATTCTTGTAGTACTGAGCCATGTGCAATACTTCTGACTGAGACTTCGCTTGCCAAGCGCTCTCAGAGGACATAATTTGCGACTGGATGTCAGGCAGAAATCCACGCACAAATTTGTCCACAAATTATATTTTCCCAGACTCGGGTGCTTAAATCTTGCCCACTGAAATCTGAAAATACCTGTTCGAACCGATTAAAGAACTCGGTAGCACCCTGGGATTTCCCTTGGACACAGGCAGTAAGCTTGTCCCAAATAATTCTCTTTTCAGGAATTATAGTTTTCAATTTTGTAACTATTCTTTCAAGTAAAGTTGGTATTACCTAATGCGGTCTTTCGCCAGCTGGCCTTTCTCCATCCAGTCTAACCATGTTAATCCATGTATCTCTTAGCCCTGGTACATCATCTACAGTTCTAATCTGTTTCCACAAGTCAACAGGAAGGAGTACGGGAAATAACAAATCGATATCACTTAAGGTGAATACTGATGATTGCAAGACCGACTCTATTTCTTTGTAGAACCCTGTCGGATTCTTCCTAATGTCGGGAATAGATTGTTTAATGGTGTTCACTTCCTGTCTTGAGAACGGGACGTGAACAAACTGCGAAACGTAATGTGCAGGAATTTCATAGGCTTGCGCACCCGTTCCAGCATCCGCTGGAACCTCGACTTTTGGGACAAGCGTCGGAGGGACCTCTCTCATAGGCAACTGAGAAGTAGGCAACTCCGAACGCTTACTAAGCAACAGAGCCAAATCAAGCGCTAAAGCATCTGAAGAAGTGTCAAACGAAAAAGCCCTCTTATAAATATTCAATCATTCTGCGGGACAACAAATCTTTCTTTTTACACACTCATCCTGTAGGTACTCTACCATTACCTGTATCACTTTCCTCTGCATTTCTGGCATATACTGACTATAAGTGTCATATACTTCTACGGGAGTTATCGACGTGTCTGAGATCCACCTAATCGCATCTTTTCGACACATTCCTGTTTCCTCAGGTATCGATTTCCGACAAGGAAGGAGCCGTTTCTATACGAACATAACGCCCAAACTATCACCATCTTCATCATCATACCGTAACCCTTCCAGTTCTCTTCTATACTCAAGAATCCTCTCAACATGCTCTAGCACCTTCTCCGCAGTATCCCTAGAAAATGCTAAAGTATTCAGATCCCTCAACCTTTGTGGGAGATCTATATTATTTATCCTGTTCCATGTTACACATAAATGAATTCCTAATCCTTCAATAAAAACGTTTTTCTCTGGAAGATTGTCTATAAAGTGTGGCGAAAACATTAGCTTGTTCACCCTTCTCCATGCAATGCTTAGCCCACGCAGTTAACTCACGTTTTTTCTCTGGAGAGACAGTATTATGAGTTACAACCCTAAATCCCGTTCCCTGATCTATTACAAGCGGTGCAGAACCACTGGTACAGCAGGCAAAGGTGGAGGAACGGGTGGAGGAGCAACGACAAGAGGAGGAACAACAACTGGAGGAAGAGGAACAGCAGGAGGAACAATAGGAGGAGCAGGAGGAAATATGGGAGGAGGAATAACAGCAGGGAGAGGAACATACGGAGGTGGCGCAGTGGCACCAGGCCTTCGTTCATTTAATAGTTTATCGATAAGTTCATCAGAAACATGAAATTCTTTAGAAGGGTACATTTTCTGAACCCCAAGTGAAAAAGCCCTATCCATATTCCAAACTGACTCAGACTGTTTATTTTGGTCATACACAACGCTTTTTCAGCATTCGTCATATGGCGGCACGCATGCTTTTCGCTACTCTTAAGCTGCTGCAAAGCTTCTTTCTTCCAATTCTGTAATACATCGAATGCTGCAGGTTTAACCTTTTTCTTCAATAATATAGATTCTAAGTATTCAATATGAGGGATATCAAAACTACCATTGATTGGCCACTGAAGTTCGGAAACATGTCTAGTTTGTCTATGCCAAATATCATTAAATACTATACTACCAATGCCGTGCTTACAGTACATAGTACACGCCGGCGACCCCTCCATTGGTGCCGGTTGGCCAAATTCCAAAGATTGTCTGTCCTTGCGGAATAATGCCCTGAAGCAGGCATACAATTTCCTAGGTATATCAGAATACTGGTGTTACCTGGTCAATAATTGAACTCGCAAGTGCAATACATCAAAACAAATAATCTTAAGAATACTTAAGTATCGGGTCATGACTCACCTGATCAAATCCTAAGGAGGTCCAATCGGATTACAAAGTTTCTTAACAAAGATTTCCTCGTGGTTGGTGATTCAGGCAAATCTGCCGCCTCGATATGTGGACCCTCGTCAAGATGCCGACTCGGACCACATGCTCACCGTCCCGTGATCGGGTCATGCAGTGCTGCTGAGGTATCGCTTCTCATCCAAGAAAGGGGCCCCCTTTACACCGTCCGATCCCGGTCCGATAGCCGTGTCAACCTTCAACGAGCTGGCATCAATCTTTAGGGTCCCTATTCGGGTGCCATCTGTAAAAGCAAAAAGAGAATATCGAGGCTGAGAACCACAACAGGAAATACACCAAACACAGGCTTACAAAGATACACAGATCTTTATTCTACAACTGAACAGTTTTCAAAGGAACAAAGTATCAGATAGCTATCTGGCCCTCAGTACATCACAGTGAATACTAGCCCTTTCGGTGTGAGGAGTGAGTGGGACTGTACATCAGAACATTCACTCTTTTATACAATGTGTAACATGATGTCCAGCCCATCTACAGGTTAATTATTCCTTAGGCTAGGGGTTCATGCCGCGTTCACTTCAAATTTATTCATCTATATGCATATGGATTATTCCCAGTTTATATACAAATAAGTCACAATGGCAACAGTGTATCTTCGGATTTAACATTAAGCCTTCGTACATGTTTTATACAATGTAGTTCAACAAGTGTTCACATTCAGTATTTAAACAACATTGTGCTTTAATATATGCTTGCGGATTAGTTTCGTTGGCATAGGTAATCCTTGATCTACAGGTCAACGAAGGACAAGGTCTCCTTACATGACTCTAACATTTGGCCTGCGGGCAGTTTAGGCATTAACTTCATGTAGAGGTCAAGACGGCCAAGTTACAAACAGAAGAACACTGTCCACCATTTTAGAACACAGGGTGACTTTGGAGTAAGAATCAAAATGGTGGATGAACCTAAAATGGCGGCTAAATCGGGCTAAGGTCAGAGGTTTGCAGCGCAGATTTCTTCGTAGAGCGACTGGGTTTAGGCCAATATATACAATAAAGGAGGCACAATATGATATCACGTTTAAAATGTGTATTAAAACCTATGCAACAGTGAAAAATATATATGTTTGCTGAATTCCTCTGGGGGGGCTGTTACATGGGTGTCTCTGTCTGTTTGGAGTTTATCTCCTGCAGTTCTGAAGAAAATAAAGATTGTTTCAGCTGCTCTCAGCGAATCTGATCTCTGTATCTGATTTACACATCATATGCCCCAAATCTCCACACCTTGGAAATGTTCTTATCACAGATAGTTATCATAATAGTCATCAGGTATTTGTAATGATCAATGGATCATGTTTTCTTGCCCTACTGTTGTGCGGTGTGCTGCAAGGAGCTCCAGTGTAGACTCTGAAATATGGCTTCATTCAGGGATGGGAGCCCCGAAGTTAAGTTCGGGGACTATGTGAGCAGTGGTCGTCCGCGTATTAAATATTTCACTGGGCTTTGTCTGGCAGTCTGCGTATTGAAGATATCAGTGGGCTTTGGCACTTGGAAAAGTGATGTGGTCTGTTGGTCTTACAGCAGCAAAAGTGATTGGTGTTTTTACTAGACATCCAGAGAACTTGTCTTATGGGTGGGGAGTGAAGAAGAGGACTGTGGCATCCAAAAGGGTCATGTACCACACTGCTGGTGCAGACACGCTGAACTTGACTGTGAAGTTGGAAACTACACAGCATGTCTGGATCTGCCATTCAAGTTAATGAGACATCAGTCTATTTGGGAACCCATTTCGAGTCTCTGTTTCTCTAATGCTAGACTGAGATTGATGGGAAAATGCCATCTTGTGTGCATTCATGAATGTGAAGGGAAAACCCTGACTGTCATTCTAACATGTTCTTTGCTAAATTCTAGTTGGCACCTCTGGAAGTCCAATGTTGTGCTTGATTAGAGGAAAGGATTACCTGAGTAGAGGTTAACATGTCAGCTTAAAGCTGGCAACCCCTACAGGATATATTTGAGCCCATTATATGTCACCTGTTCCATTATATCCAGCATCAGGGGTCCTCTGTCAAACTATCTCCTCCTCTTGGGTGATTTCAACATCTAGTTGGACTCCCCTGTCACAGTATCTATTCTTTTCATTGACCTCTGCTCCTCATATCCCTCTCCATTCTCCTTTCTGGTCCAACCCACTCTGCTGGACACACTCTTAAAGGCCTCATTCACTCTCCCCTCTCTCCCCCCCACCTGTCACCCCTCCCTCTTGGTCAGACCATACTCTTCTCTCCACCTATTTGGGTCCCTTTGGCCCTCTGACCGCACCACCAAAAGCCCTGCCACCTTCATACACTAACATTTGCCCAATTAAACGTGTGTCAGGCTCTGCCTTCACCTCTACATTCATCCCACCTCACCCCCCTACCTCTGACTCTACCACTGACCCTGCTCTCAGCAACCTCCATTTGGTCATTACCAATACCCTTGGCATTCTTGCCCCAGTCATGAGGATTCACCAGAAACCCACCCGTAAGTGTAACACCTGGCACGACTCTGAACTTTCAGCCCTGAAACGAAAGTGCAGAGCTGCCGAACGTAGGTGGCAAACATCTGGCATATCCTCTGACAAACTGCCTCCATTCTGTTTCTGCAAGGCAGACACCAATGTATTTGCATCAAAGAATCTTCGTGGACTGATATTGCGTGTCCCTAACAAACGTTTTAAAACATAACCTTATCAATTGCTATTTTTTTCGATCCTTTCATTCATTGAATTTCTTGTAAGGTTTCCGTTTCGCTCAAGGTCAAAAAACAAAGTCCCCTTATACAATTACTCAGATGCGTGGGTGTATTGACCGTCCAACCAAAAAAGCAACTCATGTGACCTTCACTAGGAAGGCACAAACATTCCTAGTTTGTAACAACATATTGAAATCCAATTATGAGAACCGCTACTCCCATACACCTCCAGAGTCGCTGTTTCCAGCAAACAGAGCAGATGGTGGCCTTAGTTTTCAAAACTTAGAACGGCAGTCTGACGGCAATATTATTCCAAAAATCATTTTAAACCATGTGCACTAATTGGTAGTGGTACAGTGAACACGAACTTGCATGTGAACGTATGAGTTTGGTGACAAGAAAAGTCCACTTTTCCAGTTTGTGTCCCCACATTCCATCCCAACCCCCTCAAAGATGACCTTCTGAAGTAGTATTAAATAAGTGTGACCAGTGCAATGCTGTCGTGTTTTGTATGTGGGTCTGGCGATGTCCGCGTACACCAAAACATTAATAAAAGATAGCAGGGGGACGGAACAAACCTGATGAACTTGACGCTGTTCCACAACTAATCATGGAAAGCGCCACATGCTCGTGGGCACAAACCTTTTCCCCCATTCACTCTAAGGTGAAAAGAGATGTTTTGAGAACCCCCCCGCCCTTATAATTCCACCCCCTGGACTAAACATCAACAAACGTTCCAAAGAAATTGAAAGTGTCCGATATATTTGTTTTGCAAACTTTGGTGAGGAATTGTCCAAGGGGAGCACAGTTGAAAGGCACCCAAAAAGTGCTCTTCCTATGGAAACAGCAAATTCACCTTAACAACACAAGCACTAACGTGCCTGTGTGATATGCTGCAGCGGTTGTGGCCAGGACCTAGAAATTTCAATATAAATCCATACATAATTGAATGTAAGGGTGTACATTGGCGTATAACTGTACTGCTTATAAGGTCGTTTCTGCGTGCTTGGCCTGTGGCCATGCACCCAAGACTGTACACCCTCCCCAGAACCATCAGACTACTAAGCTATAGTACAGGTGAATGCATTCCTGTAATATGATGTGGTGATTCTGGGCAGGGCCTAGAGTTTTAGGAGTAAGGCGTGTGGCCTGCGGCCTGCAGCTATGCATCCAAAACTCTACATCCTGCCCACAACCACCTGAGAGATGTGTGTAAGTACGGTTGTATTCATAGGTGTGGTATTCCTCACTTGATCTGGCCAGAGGCTATACTCCTACCTGTATGTTCATACATATTACAATGTGTGGGTGTGCAGTGGCTTATACCTCCAGTGCTTATAACTTAGTTCTTGGGTGACTGTACACACTCCCCACAACCATCCAATCAACAATCAATACTAGAGGTGTATCCATAGGTGTGGCATGCTGCTGTGGTTGTGACCAGGGCCTACAGTCTTGGAAGTATGGTCTTCGGCCTACGGCCATGCATCCATGACTCTAGGACCTGGCCACAACCACCGCAGCATGTCACACCCATGGCGGTGTTGTAATGAATGGCACACCCATAGGCACAAATAATGTAATAACTACATTTACTCAATTTCAATGCGCTAACAGCACGCGTGTCCTCAGAACAGTTTCAAGGTGCCTGTACACAGCACGGACTGAAATACTACCCTTATGAGTTCCCTCATTTTCTGCACATGCAAACATCCCGAAGAAGGCGGGCATAGAGAATACATCATTTACATCTGCCGCCCAAACAAGTACATTATTTCACATATCTCATACTCTCTGAACCTTCCCAAGCACTGTAGGACATCAAAGTAGTTTCCGAACAAGCATTTCGCCTGGCGAATACATCATTAACAACTGCCGCTCAAACAAGAACACTATTTAACTCATCTCTTACTCTGTGAATATCCCCACGCACTGTGGGAGAGCAAACAGTTTCCGAAGCAGCATTTCACCTGTGGTAGCGACCGCGCTGTCTTTGGATCCAAGATGTCGGGAGCAGCCACACATTCTGACGCACATCACGGCTCTCTGCAGCCAATCGGCGAAGACGTTGCATGTCCGCGGTCATGACGCCACCCCCTGGCCAATCGGTATCTTATCCGCGGAGCAAACAGGGAAGTGTGACCGCGGAGCGGACATAGATATCTCTATTTTTTTTAGTCTTATTCTTTGCTTGTTTTAAAGAAAACTACTGGACGGATTTTCACTGAATTTACAAAAGCACACTTTTGGGACCAAGCCCCTGCCGCAAATTTGGTGAAATCCATCCAACGGTTTTACCTGTAGGCGTGCGCAAAGTTTTGCCCCCATTCAGTCTATGGGAAAAAAATAAATTTTCGGATCGCCCCTATAACATTTCTCTCCCTGGACCAAACATCACCAAACTTTGCAAAACAATTCAGTGTGGCCCATATACTTTTTCTGCAAAGTTTGATGAGGATTCATCCAGGGGGAGCTCAGAGTTATAACCCGTCCAAAAAGTGCTCTTCCTATGGAAACAGCAACTTAACCATATATATATATATATATATATATATATATATATATATATATATATATATATATTTGTTTTTTGCCAGTATGACATGTAAAGATGTTGTTGGTGGCATGTCAGGTATGTCAGGTACAGAATTTACAACACAGCCAAGCCCAACTTGAAACTGCATAGAATGAAATGCATGAATAGAAAAGTTTAGTGCTGCTAGGCCAAAATATTGAAGTGCACCATTTTTGGATACCTCATGCATGGAAACTACATTAGAATATACCTAACTAACTAACTCGATTAACATTGCTAAATGCTAATTCTAACCTCCATAACATTATAATGTAGTCCCATGTGCAAAATGAGGTGAAAATACATGTTTTGGTGACACTACTGAAATGCATTTTAAATGCACAATGGCATTTTCTTTCTTCCTTTCTGTGTTAGCTGGTGGAGGGCAGAAAGTATGCGCGGCAGGAAATAAATGAAACAGTTGCTCAGAGAGCAAGGATTTCATTGTTCTGGAAATGAAGGGTGGTGCAGAAAACATTCTTTTTAACCTGATTGGAAGAAAGTTTCTGCAGACATGCCATGTAAATAAAGTGGGAAGGCTCAGAGTTTTGCTAATGGAAAAACTCGCGGAGAGAAGTCAGTTCAGACTGGGCTGTGAAGACAGACGATGTTCCAAGGGGTTACAGAGCGCTGGCTGGGAGAAAAAATCTTGCTGTCCTCCCCACACGAGGGTTACAGAAGCATTTTGTGCTGACTGGGACTGTCTTTGTGAGTGGAGCAAGGTCATGCTAAGAGCTTCAAAGGAGTGCTAATTTTGGTAAGCTTTGTGCCAAGTGAGGACTGTTTTGAACGTTGTATGTTTGGTTACAATGATATCATAGTGCAGAAAGGCAGGGAAGTCACTGTATGTTTATTTTTCACCATGTTCAGAATGTGGGAGTATTAACCCATGTTTCAAAAGATCTGCTTGTTCTATTTTGTTTTCTCTTTGTATTCCAGATGACGATGCAATGTATTCATGGTAAGAATTAATGATTGTGAATAATATTTGTGTATTGTATAATTAGAGTATATAAAAAACAAATGGGATTTTGGTGTCATTTTTGCATCTGTGAATTTATTTATATATATATATATATAAAATGTGCAGGGGAGGTTCATTTCTGTTCAGTAGTGTACTTGTCAATTTACTACTGCAGGTAAAATAACAACCCAGAAGGAGCTAATAATATTCAGTGACAAAGCAGGTTTGTGTGTGTGTGTGTGCCTTCCTTGCATGCTGATGGGAAGGAGTCCGATGGGACATATAGATTACTGGATGTCCATGAGCCAATAATACCTAAGGGCACATAGATCACTGGATGTATATAAGCCAGTGATACCAGCCACAAACCGTAGATGACGCTCTGAATAAAATTATTGGGTTATAACAGCACATAGGTCCAAGGCTCTCTATAGACCATTGGGAGGTATTCTAATAGAAAGGAAGGTTTTGTTTTATGATGGGGTTATAATATAAGGAAGAAAACCATGCTCATCACTAAATACCGCAGAACAATATACCACTAAATTACCAGTAATATAAGCTAACAAGGTATGGTCACTAAAATATTATGAGGCCAAACCCAATCTAAACACAAGACTAATTTACAACCAAATTACCTCTAATAATTTTACAGTACGAAAATACCACCAAACCCCATATTTTCCTGAATAAGACAAAGGGCCTCATTACACGGTAGGCGGAGGACCAAGGTGCTATTAGCACCTTGGTCCATGCCGGTAAAATACCGGCACCGGCTAGGAGGAAAGTGGAATTACCGCCCTATTCCAAGGTTGGCGGGGCGGTAATTCCCCATCCCTCATTGCCCTTCCCCATTCCCATTTTTGCCCCATAGGGCTCTATTGGAATGGGGAAGGCGCTAATTACGGTGCCGCAAATTGTGGTACCGTAATTAGCACCCTGGTCCCTTTGTGGGTTGGTTTTTAACGCCTGCTAAACAGCAGGCGTTAAAGTACCAACCCGCAAAGGGACCTTGTAGTAAGGCGGTAAGGGTTTACTGGTACCGGTGCCCTTACCGGTACCAGTAAACCCTTACCGCACTACGTGTAATGAGGCCCAAAATATCTTACAGTCCACTGTTGCCTATTTCTGAGGAGATTGGAAAACTACCAGCAAACAAGGTGAATTGGACCAAGACGTAGGTGCTGTCATTAACACAAGAATTCAGTTAAGATGGTTTTGAGACATAGAGGCAAAATGAATGGTGAGGGAAGTGAAATGCTTAGATTATTACGCGGCAAAAGACCTTCAAGAATATTGGAGCTGAACATTAACAAAATTATAGGCAATGAGAAAGGACTCTCAGAGGTGAACAATTATGCCCTTGAAAATGAATTCAATACAGATACCCCTTCTCCCATAGGCAGTCTATGTTATCCTGTGACTCTCCATCCTTCAATAACTGCCTTCTTAAATAAATGCATATAGTATTCTGAAAATTCCTATGGGGTAAGAGGAGAGTGAAGAAGATACTACATCATATCATTGGTAGTAATGTTAGGAATGACTGATTTCAATATCAGGATCTTGCACGGATTCACAAACAATGTTTGTTTAAGAAGGAATATTACCGGCACATCATATAACATGCGCACCCTAACATGCCCCAATTTTGCCATTATTTGACTGCTATAGTCGCCATTTCAAAGGAATGGCTCTACATACCCAGGTTCAACCAACTTATGAGTGCAGCCAGCAATTCTGTAGTAATTCCATGGTTTGCAATAGATAAGTTGCTTAGCAAGAGCAGTAGGCCCCAGTGTTGTTTAAAGAGGTCTGGATTTGAATCTGAGCACTTGGCAAAAACTCACGACTGTTCCTTGGAATCTGAGTTAGGATCATTAAGTTGGTTTCCTGCCTTCAAAGAAAACTATAATTTCCTCAGCTACATGCTAGTAGACTCCATCCTCTTCCGGATGTAAGGTGAAGTTGGCAGTATTCATTCAAAAAGGTTTTGTCCTTTGGTGTCTGAATGAATTGCAGTTCCAACAGCCTTCGGTATTATTAGTGCTGCTAGCCGTGCCACCTTTTAAGTCAATGGGCTTGTTCACCTGTCAAGAACCAACTGAAGATACTTACTTTCAGTGTTAGTGGTCTGATTGAAGTGGATTTTTAGGATTTCTGCTATGGTTAGTCTTCCTGTTTATTGGAGTTATATATTTCCGATGCTCACTGAAATACATCGGACAAGCTTCCTAGATGCTCTCGAATTAACAGGTTGCATAATCCGTCCACTTTGGACCTTCTGCTACTGGTTAACACTACAGCATTGTCCACATCGCTCCTACGGCAACTATGAAAAATCGCACCTCACCCACAAACCATACCTAGCTTGCCACAATTTCGCAGGCGTATGTAAGTATCCACTGCCTGCTCTCACAGTTGGCATTCGATTTAGGACCAGAGACCTCGCCCTCCCGCACGTCCACCTACCATTCTCCTTTTGTGCCTCTCTTGTCTCACCAGTGATCTACTGGTGTTCTGACCCATTCCATCCCAGCTCCACGAGTGTCCTGGGGCAGGATAGAACCGCACTTTTGGTGGTGTGAATGGATTCTATGCAAACAATCAAGCATCCGCCCCTCAAACTGGACATTCCACCCCCACCGGGATGTATATGGCTTAGACAAGTCCTGTTTTCAACTCCTCCCCCTATATAAGGTGAGGACTGCTAACAGGAGCACACATCTTCATGTCTACTATGTGGAGTCCCTGACCTATCCATTTTAATTTGAATCTTTAATTTTAACTATGGTGACAATGTTTCTCTATTTTTTTCCCCTTAAATCTTTCCAAGAGCATGTCTGGTGGAATACCCATTACACACTCAGGGTTTGGTGGTGCAGCTCCGTTGGACATGCCCACCTTGACAACTGTTGCCTTGTTTTGGTAATGAATTTGTTCCTATTTACTGACTCCTTACACTTCTTCTTTATTTTTGGTCCTCAGGGGTCGCTGTACCCTGTTAGGTACTGAGGAATGTAGCATACAGAGTTTTTCTGCCGCCAAAATGTAAAGTCTCCTGGGAAATACACATGGAACACAGGAATGAGCTCTATAGTTATTTGCATAGATAACGGTGGCATTACGCAGACCCCTGGCTCATGATTAGGATTTCCATGCTGCAAATAAGAACCGTGATATTCAGACTTCGCTTAATAATTTAATTAGCAGCTGTTTGTCATCATATTATCCTGTCCTTCTACTTCATTCTTTTCTTTCTCTCCTTATTTTTGTGAATCCAACAGAAAGAGCCAATTGTATATACTGTATGTTTTATTGAATGCATGCATTACCATTTTTTCTTTGTATTTTCTATGTCTGATTATCATTGTTTTGATGGTTAGATATGAATATGATTTTACTTTTTATGAAATAAAATAAAATAAAATACAAAACCTTAATATTAGGTTATCAAAAAGCAAATGAATGAGTTGTTCACGATTTCTTCTGAATACAACAGTTAGATTCTGGAGTCATTTTGCCCCCTTCATCTATCGGGCATATCATAACAGGTTGGCATTAAATGCACCGATCTCTACCACCCATGACAAAAACATATAAAATTTGTTTCTGTTAATTAAAAAAAAGTTCTTTCTGGCAGGGCACTTTTTCTTTGTCTCCGCATAATCCATTGTGACTGCCTTGTTCCATTGATCCATCCATTTCAATGTATCTTTACACCATTTAACCTTGGTACCCAAGGCCTGTGGGTATTATGATAATTGGTTCAGCCCCAAAGAAGCAGAAACGTTATTACTGTGAGACAATGAAAGTAAATCTATCATGAAAAGTGTACATCCTAATCTTACAAGAAACGTTTGGAAAAAGTATAATATTTAAAGAATTTCTTTAGAAGGATTCATTCCATCCTTTGCCATATTTTGATGGATATACTTTGATTTTTTGCATTAAAAAATAATAAAATATGAAAAGCCTGGTTCCCCTTTCCCCTGCATTCATGACAAAGGAATACATGTTATGAATACAGAACACCTGCATTTGACCACTGAAAAGAGCATATTTGTTGATGTCTTCCTAAAATAACGACACCTGACAGTTCTGTCATCTCAGCCAAATTGGATCTGCTAATACATTCATTCATTCACTATAAATGCGAACCTGTCGTTTCAATTTGCTTATACTACTTACCTGACAGTTGTAAGTACTTTTATATGTAGTTAAGCTTTATCGACCCTGCTCAAGGTTAATCAAAGAATTATGGGCCTTGAAGAATGAATTAAAAGCCATGAACGCAAGTGAGGGGTCTATAAAAGCTAAACTTGACTGCATCCCACGGTTGCGCCCAAGGAAAGAAATTGAGTTTTAGTTTGGGGGTGGTGCAAGAATGGGCCGCGTCTGACATGTGCGATCCAGTGAAGGTGGAGTGTGGAGGTTTGGTGGCTCCCAACTTGAGTTAAGGGGGTGGGAGCAGGGAGCTGTGGGGTGGGGGGATTCAGCAGGCCAGTTCTGGGTCTATCAGGTGTAGCTGGGTAAGGTGGAGAGCCTCGTTCTAAGAGCCCTTCCCACCGCGTGATCACTGGGTGAGTCATGCGGTTTCACCTCATTGGCCAGTGTCGATGCTCATCATGAGATTTCTAAGACATACCACCTTATATGGCCCGGAAATTGGCCAATGGCACATTGCACATTGGACATTATTATAACCCAGGGGAGGTATGTGGCACTCCCCTCGGTTATAATAATAATAATGTATATTACCCTTACCTGTAAAGTATTGTTTGTTTTACTGCTGTAGTGTTTCACATGACATCCAAGAGTTTGCTTTAGCACTGTGAACTAATGTTGACTTTGTACACCCTTTATGCTTGGAAGCAATTCCTCTTAAATGTTATCATGCTACTAACCTCAAATGAAATAAACAAAATATATTCAATATATTATTTAACATCAGTCCGGGTATTCGATCAGTTCACTCAAGGGAATTTTGTTTTGTGGTGTAGCCAATAAAGGGTGTGATGTAGGCATTGATGTTTGGAGGCATTTGTGTTGGCTGGAGGTGGATTAGACATTGCATTTTCTGACTAAGTACACGGGTTTGCAGGCAAGAGGGGCACAAGATAGAGCAACTCATTTTGTCACTGCATCCTTCAGAAATTCATTAATCATATTTGTTCAGTGCAGTGTCTGAATATCTAGTATTATTGAATATGCAAAGGGCAGAATTATGTCCCCCAGATTAAATGGCAGGGATCACCTGTTGTCTGATCCATCAAATGTATGTTTAACCCATTCCTGATAGCCTCATCACGAGTTGGGCGGTAACGCTGGCGCTATTACCGGCAGTGCTATTAGCCCTACCGTCAAACCCCCCGGCTCTATTAGCGCCGGATCACGGGTTTGGCGGAACGGTTAGTGCCCAGTCCCCATTGGGCCCATTCGGGAATTCCTCATTCCCCATTGGGCCCAATGGGGAAATTTTGCGCTATTACCTCGGCGGATTCCCGCCAACGGTAATAGTGCTGAAAATCAGCAAATTTGCTGCGGATTTCCCCTCAGCTCAGAGCTGGGGGGAAATTCGCCAAGGCCATGATCTGGCAGACCCTTAAATGCGGCGGTAATAGCGCTACCGCCGCATTTAACGGTTACCACCAGACTCGTGATGAGGCCCACTGTGTGAAACAGAACAAATGTTATAGATGATGTTGCCAGTTTCATCCAGAAAGTGTGTCCAGCTGACAATAATGAACTATTCTTCCTTTATAGTAATGGGCATCATTGGCTAGGCAGGCAACAGTACGCATATCCTCTTAAACATTGGAACCATGCAGAGTGGTGAGAGACATGTGATTAGATGGAAAATTACCTGGAGAAGGAAGTTCAACGAGCAATTCTGGTTAACAACCATGTCCAGTACACAGGAGAGTGCTGTTGTTGGTCTGAGGGTTGATTTGGGAGAAGCTGTCAAGTTTGATATTGTGAAGGGAATAGGTTGGGGGGTCAGCAGGCATATTGCATTGGATTGGTTTCAAGAGGAGGATGGCCAATGGGGTTGAGAGAAGAAAGTATTAGTGGCACTGGCAGTAAAAATCGAGGGTGCTGGGGTGAAAGAATTGGACGCCTGGGGGACGAGGCATGGGTTTTTCCTCAGTAATACAGTATATATCAAATAAAGCTCCCCTTCAGCACCCCTTTACTTATCCCTTCTGCGTGATCTGGAAAGAGAGTTTCCCATTCAGTCTATTTTGTTTTAACTGGCCCATGGTCATCCGTAGGAGGCAACATGTTAAGTTATAACTTCATAGTTGATTGAACATCTTATACATCCTGGAGAGTACGAGGTGGTGTAGGGTTTCTTCAGGAACCCAAAATTCCCTGTCCTTCCTTGTAAACACTCTTCTACTGAATGTGTACAGGTTCTTTCATTTCCTCCACCTTCTGTAGCAATGCATCATCATAGACACGTTTTCCAGGAATATGAGGCCCAACTATGGTAAGGGAGTTTGAGGTGTTGAAGATAAGGAAATCAAAAGAGCATCATGTTTCTGCCATCAATATATATCACTACTGGCATAGCACACAGTAAACATTCCAAGAGACCTTGGAGAAATCAGTGCAATCAAATAGTTTAGAGTGATTTCTTTGGATCACATTTTATTCATATTGAGATGAAATTATATTTGTAGATGGATGAAAATGTATTGGGAGGCTGAATCCACTGAAATGCATGGTGTGTCTTTGGAGATTGGCACCCAGACTAAATTAGGATACACCCTTGAAAATTAAGTGACTTGAAAATGATGGTCCATGATGAATACGTAAAACCAAATGTGGGCAGTGCACTGTGAGTTCTCGCCTGTGTTTCCAGCCACCTTATTGGCTGTGCGCCTTTCCCTTTGCGCAAATAGCACTTCCTACCCTCCATTTACAGATTGGTGCCATGACAAGATCTTGGTAATTACTGTTTTTTTTTGTGCTGAAGACACCATTTCACATCACAATATGTACTATCTTGTATATTATTTACCTTTTTTTTTCATTGTGAAGGCCACCAAACATGCTGTGGAGGGTTTACCATGAGAGTGTGGATTAATGATCTACAGGGAAAGCACTGCTGTCTAGTTGAAATGCTCCATAGAAGCAAATTACCTTTCATGGTCCCATTGTAGTCTCTGTAGAAAGATTTCAGCAGTGACTATGTTATGAGTGAGTTTGGGTATGGGGGTGGGAGATCACTGTTAGTGGTGACATTTTTTAAAGGTGCTGCTAAACAATGATTATGCCAGTTGTCCATCCAGCAACTGCATGGTATGAGTTGTTTGCCTTCAAGGTGTGGACTAACACACTCCATGCAATCCATTCCTCTCTATTTGAGATTAAACAGAAGGGTGAAGTACTTTTGATGGTGCATTGGAGAGCAGGTTGAAGGGGTAAATGCAGAAATGACACTATACAAGAGCCAGTGGCTATGCCATGCCACCACCTTACATTCACTTGCATGCCAACGTGATTTATACACAAGTAATAACTTCTATTAACAATAGGTGGATAGCCATGAATATATAAAAGCATTGGAAAAGAGTATTCCTCATCGAGGAACCAGATTTTGAAAGGAAATGACCAATGTAGACACACATTTGGCTGATGGAGAGACTACAATCCCTGTGTTCCATTGTGGGCATCAGGCCTCAGCCAGTTCCCGTAGACTAAAAAGAGACAACAAGCTCTCCTGTTCAGTTATATATACCTTGGTTTGTCTTGATAAAACTACATTGAATTTGAACCATTAAAAGAAACATGGGAGGAGGACATGGGAGGGGCCATCGCGAAAAGCTACGTGGAGAAGATCTGCTCCAACCCTTTGCTGGAGAGTCGTTTTTCACCACCTATTGCTGAGGAGGTGGAGTGATTGTACCAACTGTTTAAAACCTTAATTCCCTAGCAGAGCATTGTGGCATGCTGGTGAGTGTTCTCTTTGTTCCCTGCTCGACTTCCTTTGCTGGTGAGTCTTTTTTCATTGCCAATTGCTGAGGATGTGGAGTGATTGTACCGACTCTTTAAAACCTTAATTCCCTAGCAGAGCGTTGTGGACTGCTGGGGAGTGTTCTCAGTGTTCCCTGCCCGACTTCCTTTGCTGGAGATTTTTTTTTTACTACGTATTGCTGAGGAGGTGGAGTGATTGTACCTACTCTTTAAAATCTTCATTCCCTAGCGGAGCATTGAGGAGTGCTGGGGAGTGTTCTCAGTGTTCCCGGTGGCTTTGGGTGGTCTAATTGCATCTACCTGCCTAAAGGAAAGAACAGATCAGCATTCTAGCTATAGCAGAGAGCATACATTGGGTTTAAGAACCGCCACAAGATGACCAGATATTTAACCGTGAGCTCACACCCCCCACAGACTTGACGTCAGCTGAGGCTGATTGGCAGAGGTTTCTCCGCCTTGGAAAGTAAGAAGAGACTGATTCACCAACAGCAATCCCAAGAAGAAGCAAAAGATGCAAACACATGGTGCCAAGACTCTGAGGTGGGTGTGGAAAGTGTGGGTTTGACAAATGTTCTGAAAGCGAAGAAACCTTTGATAATGAATGCTTTACCCCTTTAACTGATGCGCTACACCCTCCTACATCTCTGATTGAAAAGACATCAACAGCACCAAAGAGGGTCAGCACGTAATGCAGGAAACTAATGCACATGACCTAACTATTACACATTTTTGAAAGGGGGAAAAGTGAGCAAGCCTTAAATTTGATACAAGGATCAAATGAAAAGGATAACAGCATAAGGAGACGTGATCCTTCTCTGGCCTTAAAAGTAGACTGTGCTGCAAGCTTAGCATCCGCTTCAGGAAAGCCCAGTCTGATAGACTGTTTAATTGTAGAACAGACACAAGACTTAGAAAACGAGTAGCTGCCTACTAAGGACTCAATTATAAAGAACAGAAATGAAAAACCAGGAGAGCCCCATGTACCAGAGATACCACCTCCCCCCACTCAACTACCATTGGAAACCCATCAAGATCTCACAAGAATCCTGGGCAATCCTTTCCCAATTTTTCAAAAGAAAAATAAAGGAAAATGTACCATCAGAAGCAAAGAGAGATGTCGCAGCAACAGAAGTCCTAAAATTTGAAACAAGAGAAACAAGGGAATTTCAATGATGCTAGAACCCTGGTGCACAATCTGACAACACCACTGATGTTACCAAGCATAGTAACTGAAAATCAAAAAGATTCAAAACACCCTTTGCTTCTGAAGATTTAACATTGATACAGATGGAAAAGGATAAAGAGCCACCAGTCAAAAAGATCATGGGCCTCATTACGGGTCTGGCTGAAACCGTGCCGGTAAAACCGGCAGGTAGCCGCTGGACCCGTAATTAATTACGGCCACCTGACTTCCCAGTAACACTGGGCTATTCCAAGTCTGGTGGCCGGGAAGTCAGGCACCAGTAATTTTGTTAGTCCCCATTCCCATGGAGTCCCATTTTGACACGGGAGCACCAGAACCATTAGCAACAGTGCTGGTGCTCCCGTGAGAACTCTACCAGTGGGTGCCATCCCGCCTGGCAGGTCTGAACCTGGTGGGTGGGACGGCACCTGCTGGCACCCCCCCGCAGAGTTGTATTGTGCCGGTCCAGAAACAGCGGTGCCAGTAAGCTTACCGGCACTGTTGTTACCGGATCAGCACAGTTGTAGTGAGCCCCCATGTCTCTAGATGAATCAGTCTCCATAGATCTGCTCAACATGTCAACCTACTCGATAGAAGATGATCTGGAGGACATGTAAAAAACAGAGCTTGGCTCATGCAACCAAACTCTGTAAGAAAAAGATCAGAAAGATATTACCTAAGATAGACCTATTGGTGGCGGACTCACCTTTTCTGACTTTTCTGAAAAAAGGAACGCCTTAGATTTTAAATCTCAGACGATGGGAACATGTAAAGTAATTGGCCCTTTGTTTAAAGCTTTCAAGAAATCAGAGTGATGTTAGGGAGTATTCTCCAGAGTGGCTAATTTTGCTTACCTACTGAGTCCCTCAGCAGCTTTACTGAATTTCTAGGATTCATTATTTTCCACCTGAAAAGAGTGTGAGCTTTTTTTCCCCCCACAATTACATGTGTTTTGCTGTGTGTTTAACATTTTCGTGTGTTCATAGACTGTGGAGTCTCACCTACTCCATAGGCAGGGTTGTCTTTTTGACTTCCCAACTCTGACTCCATTTTCTGAGACTGACTGCTGTCTCTCAGACCATGTAAAGTTGCCATTGACTTTATTAGTCTCTTTTAAAACTCACAGACCCAGGACAAACTATCTTACATAGAGTAATGGAAAGGGTTAATACGTATCCCTTTTTGTCTGTTTCTCTTGGAGCATTATTTCGCTCCCTTTTCATTAAGACTTGGCTGGTGGCAGTGGTAACTACCCTATTTTTCCTACCGCGGTTATCTTAAATAGCCCTGGTATTGTTTTAGGCTATCTTGGTAGCCTCAAACATAAACCCGCTAGACCATATACGTTTTTATACGGTTCCGGATGGGTTTATTCGCCATTTCTTTTTGTAAAAGTCTTTCTTGTGTTTTTGTCTGCGGGCCAAACCAGGTTTGGTTCCTTTGTTCACCTTCCTTTCACAGACTTCTACACAGAAGCCCTCCATAGGCACCTGTATATCTGGGGGGACAGGATGTGAGGTAGGGGTTTAGGACTCCCTACACAGGGTCTCATTGGAGACCCATGTCACACTCTAATCTGATTGGCTGTGGTGACTGTCCCATCAGGCTGTGTGAATGGGGGAAAACTGCATAAAAAGCAGGTCTCTTGGTCTGAAAAGGCAGAGTCACCACTGGAACGAAAGAACCTACGAGGAGCTGACACAGGAGGACCCCTACAATGACTGAACCCCCGATGAAGCCCTGCTTCAGGTCCGAATCTTCATACTCCAACGACAGGGAAGATATTCAAGGAATCTTCTCCCCTTGAGCTGGTGGGAACAACCATCACTTTTGTGGTCACAGTTTGTCTCTCCATGTGAGAGAGGGTATGCCCAGATGTGGGTCCCTTGCTCGCTGTGCCATAGGGAACCAGGCTGCACCTCACTGAGGAGGTCCAACAAGGTCGAAACATGTCTGGGGTTCCTTGGTTTTCTGTGCAGAGGGGACCTGGCCTAGCAGTTCGGGCTGGGCTGCTACCATTGGTGGCGGCAGCTTACTGATTTGCACATGGCTGGACCCCTTTTGCAATGGCGCAGACAGGCTAAAAAACGGTGGTGTGGAAGGTTGCCCAGAGCAATTGCCAGTGGTTCAGATTCATTTGAAAGCTTCCACCCATCACTTTTGTGGTCACAGTTTGTCTCTCCATGTGAGAGAGGGTATGCCCAGATGTGGGTCCCTTGCTTGCTGCGCCATAGGGAGCCAGGCTGCAGCGCACTGAGGAGGTCAAAAAAGGCCTAAACATGTCTTGGGTTGCTTGGTTTTCTGTGCAGAGGGGACCTGGCCTAGCAGTTTGGGCTGGGCTGCTACCATTGGTGGTGGCAGCTGACTGATTTGCACATGGCTGGACCCCTTTTGCAATGGCGCCGACGGGCTGAAAAACGGTGGTGTGGAAGGTTGCCCAGAGCAATTGCCAGTGATTCAGATTCATTCGAAACCTACCACCCATCACTTTTGTGGTCACAGTTTGTCTCTCCATGTGAGAGAGGGTATGCCCAGATGTGGGTCCCTTGCTCGCTGCGCCATAGGGAGCCAGGCTGGACAGCACTGAGGAGGTCAAAAAAGGCCTAAACATGTCTGGGGTTGCTTGGTTTTCTGTGCAGAGGGGACCTGGCCTAGCAGTTTGGGCTGGGCTGCTACCATTGGTGGTGGCAGCTGACTGATTTGCACATGGCTGGACCCCTTTTGCAATGGCGCCGACGGGCTAAAAAACGGTGGTGTGGAAGGTTGCCCAGAGCAATTGCCAGTGGTTCAGATTCATTCAAAACCTTCCACCCATCACTTTTGTGGTCACAGTTTGTCTCTCCATGTGAGAGAGGGTATACCCAGACATGGGTCCCTTGCTCGCTGCACCATAGGGAACCAGGCTGCACCTCATTGAGGAGGTCCAACAAGGCCTAAACATGTCTGGGGTTGCTTGGTTTTCTGTGCAGAGGGGACCTGGTCTAGCAGTTCGGGCTGGGCTGCTACCATTGGTAGTGGCAGTTGACTGATTTGCACATGGCTGGGCCCCTTTTGCAATGGCGCAGACGGGCTAAAAAACGGTGGTGTGGAAGGTTGCCCAGAGCAATTGTCAGTGGTTCAGATTCATTCGAAACCTTCCACCCATCACTTTTGTGGTCACAGTTTGTCTCTCCATGTGAGAGAGGGTATTCCCAGTCGTGGGACCCTTGCTCGCTGCGCCATAGGGAACCAGGCATCACCTCACTGAGGAGGTCCAACAAGGCCGAAACATTTCTGGGGTTGCTTGGTTTTCTGTGCAGAGGGGACCTGGCCTAGCAGTTCCGGCTGGGCTGCTACCATTGGTGACGGCAGCTGACTGATTTGCACATAGCTGGACCCCTTTTGCAATGGCCCAGACGGGCTAAAAAACAGTGGTATGGAAGGTTGCCCACAACAATTGCCAGTAGTTCAGATTAATTCGAAACCTTCCACCCATCACTTTTGTGGTCACGGGAACAACCAGTTTGCCAAACTGCTCATCAGGTCTCCTTTCTCTGGACGAATTTGCTGTACTGAACTATAGTGAACCGGATAGCCTGCTTGCGTTTTAAGGAGCGCACCTTTTATTCATTGCTTTGTTCTGCTGCTGGTTTGTTCCCTGGGCAGTGCAGGACCCTTCAGTCTTCCTACTTCGTGCCAGTACGACAGTCGCTTCCAAAAACCGTGAGCCTGCAGGGCCTGCCAGGAACATCCGCCTCAGCTACAGCCTTCTTCTTCATTCAAGGTACTGTTCAAGTCTGGTTGGTTCGTTTCGTCCAGCCGCGTTGAAAGTGTGTGAAACCTTGAACCAATCCGAGGGCTTGTCCTTCTCCACTCTTTAAAGTAACTTTTCGCCTGACAACTTTGTTCTGAACTCTTGGCAAAGACTTAACCACGAACTACCCTGAACGGTGTGATCTTGAGCAGAGACTCTGTTCCATTGATTATGGACAAGGTCCTTTGAATCGGATTTCCTCATTGTAGTTCCTTTTTCTAGTTTGCCCTGCATACTTACTTGTTGGTGTTGTTCAACTTTGTCTTTCCCTCCCTTTTACATTTCTGGAGTGCCATTTTGCTCACACTTCATTTTGAGCCTAACTTGTCCAGAATCTATTGGGTGCGGTGTAGTGTATTAGTAACGTGATTTTCCAACTGCTATACTTTAGTTTAGACAACTGATGTGTAAATAAATGGATATTCTTTTACTCAGAAATCTTGAGTCAGTGTTTGTTTGAATCATAGTAATTGCTGTCCTTTGTGTAACTATTGATTCTGCTCACTTACCCTTGAGATAAGTCTGGCTGCTCAGCCATCGCTACCCCTTTACTGTGTAGTACAGGCTTATACCAATGGTGAATTTGTACTGTCACTTGTAGTCTTAATTGTGTGTGGTGTTCCCAAAGGGTACTGCATGTAATTCTGCCTAACAAGTGAATACTCTTGTTCTCTAAAAAAGAATATAGTTAAAAAAAATTACATCTACAGCAAATCCTACCTGGGGACAATGGCTTAGTGCTAATTCGACACAATGGCCCTCATTACGAGGTATGCGGTAGAGGATAACGGAGCCGGCATCCCTACTGGCCCCGTTATCCCTCTACAGCCCCATTACGAGGCCCGTTGTTTGCATCCTCCTCATTCTATGGGGGCTCAAATGGGAATAGGGATGTACTGGGTCCGGGTTCACTGAATGGTGAAATACCAGGCCCTCCAAGGTCAGAATGGCCTGGTATTTCTCCATTCAGGGAACCCAGACCCAGCACCCGGTATGGGGGTAGCCATGCCGCAAATAGCAGTCGTAATGAGGCCCAATGTGTTAAAATGATTCCATCACATACCAAGACTATGCTCCATCATCACAGATGACATAAAAATAGTAGAATTCATAAATGACTGTGACCTGGATACCTAATTACAAATGTGGTGAACGACTCTTTACTTGAAACGGTTCACTTATTTCTCCCCCTGGGGTTTGAACTTACTCAGCCCCAAGTGAGCAGTGTTCACTGCGGAAGCTCCTCCTGGTGGAAAAAAACCAGGGTGGAGACATACATCGATTTAAAACGCAGTGAAGCATGGAGATTCATTTTAACAAGCCACATTGCATAAAAAAGAATAGAGGGACAGAGGCTCCTAAAAATAATATCAATCGATCCTTAAAAATCACTTTTAGCTGCCAACACCACAGAGACAGATCAAAGAGATAAAAAAAAAATGCAAAGCACTTCAAAGAAGAAGACCAGTGGTTAAGGCAGCGCCAAACTCAGCGTTTCATCCTTCCGAGGTCGATAAATGAGCACCACACACCGTGGGTAATAATAAGCAGCGCTCAGATACCTAAGGGTTCGTAGCGCTATATAAATGCCAAATTATAAGGATGGCTGAGGCTTTGGTCTTATCCAAGAATAAATAATGCAAAAATAATTCCAACAAGAAGGCGGCAATGTAGGTTCTTGGAACACTCGAGCTTCGCCCATCTGTTCAATAAATACGCACTTGATTATGAGAGATTCAATATTTTATGTTTGCAAGAAACATGATTGATGACTTATCCCATGCTCAATGGTTTTAGTGCCTTTCTTAACCCAGCCTATAAAGGGCAAAAGAGTAGGCTACCATCCGGTTTGCTCACTTTGTTGAAACATGACACTGGATTTATGGTGACCAAGCCATGGAACCCCTCGCCGTTTATTCAAGCCACTTTGATAAAAAATGATTCACAAAGGAAATTGGCATTTAAAAGAGGGGCTCCTTTTAAATCTCTACTGGAACCCCTTGGTGATTGAGTCAAGTGATTTCTTAGATATGGTGTTAAGCCTGGTAGATGAGTATGGCTTCCTAAATAGCGTGTTTACAATAATATGTGGCGATTTAAATATCACCTGTATTGATAAAAAAGGTCAGATGATTGAGAACTTCAAAATTACCAACCAAGACCAACAAAGAGCGGCCAACTGGGTTAGAGAAATTGAAAGGAGGGACTTTCACATGCTAAATGGTCAAACAAAGGGAGCTATTCCTGCAAACCCTACCTGGGCAAATGGGTCACAATCTAGGGTCTTGGATTGCTTTTTTATATCAGGTAATATCCTCCACTATGTGGAGAAATACCAGGTAAGGCATACGAGAAAGAGTGATCATCAGCTTATAGAAATGAGTTGAAAAGGAATAAAGAAGTCAACAAGAAATAAATGCCTATTGACATAGAAATACTACAGGGAACAAATAGACGCCATTTAAAACATGAGGATATCTCAGCCCTGACAACGAAACATGAGAGATTATTAAACCATAATGACCCAAGCCTAAACTATGTCTCTTTACTATTGGAATATATAGAGTCTAGGAAATATAGTGGTAAATCGAACTTCACCCCTAAACATATTTACGAAATAGAGGTGACACGAGCAAAAAATGCAATGCAATATTATATAAGAAGATTAAATTACTTATTTGGTGACTCAATAGATACCCTGAGAAAGAAAAGGAAAAAAAAGTACAAAAATTGGTTACGGTCTAATAAAGAAATAATGATGCAAAATGATGCTGGGCAAATGTTGAAAGCTATAGCAAAATTGAAAACACATCTGGAAATTGATAAATAGCAAAATCATGCCTCAATCAGCGATTGTGATCAACACTGTAACAGAATCAAATTGGACTGAGTACTTTGAAACCCTATTTGCAACAAAGTTTGACGATGAAAAAAGCAGATGCATTAAAAAAAACTCTGATTTTTCACAATTGAAATGGTAGACATTGAAATGCTAATAAAAAATGTTAACTCTCAGGAGCCCCAGGCCTGTACGGTCCTACAAATAACTTGATCAAGGCAGCACCGGTGGAATGGTCCCATTTTATTTTTAAATTGCTTGAACAGATAAAGGCCCAAGGAGACATACCAGACTCCTGGAGATCAACAAATCAACAACATCAGAGGCACATAGCCTTACTGGATGCATTGTGAAAATTGTTTGCTGGATTGAATTGACACACTTACAAAACTGGGCAAGCAAGTCTAGAAGAATGGATCTGCGTCAAACTGAATTAGTAAAAGCGGTTAGAACCGGCTTGAACCTATTCCTTATAAATGTGTTGAAGGCTAACACCATGTGGAAGGGTTGAAAACATACATAGCCGCAATTGATTTAAAAAAAGTTTTTGATAGTGTAAATAGACAACTATTGTGGCTTAAATTGGAAAGATTGGGCTGCCCGGAAGATCTACTGCATGCAATGAGACGATTATATACGTCAAAAAGTATTCAGGTTAAATTGGACTTAGAGGGAACCTCATAAAAAATGATCAATACTTACAGTAGTCTTAAACAAGGTTGCCCCCCCTGAATCCAATTCTATTTAATTTGTACCTGTCTGACTTAAATGAAACACTGGATATGGCATGGGCTTTCTCTCCTAAGGTAAACATGTTCCCATTATAATGGATGCTCTACGCTGGTGATCTTTTCATTATGGATCAAACCGAGATTGGTTTGCAGCGCAGACTGAATCTTCTACAAAAGTACATGGACAGAAATGACCTGGAGATAAATATCAAGAAAACTAGCATTTTGACTTTAAGATCTCTAAGACGAAAAAAAGGAACTGCATTTACATGGCATATGAACCATGAATCCCTTAAGGAAGTCAAGGTGATGAGATGTTTGGGTACGTCTATCAATTCAAGTATCAATGATGTTTCGGCCTAGAAACACTTGTGTACAGGTGTGTTATAAATGCCATATCATATCATAGCATACCCTTGGAAGCTAGAACTATAGGGAAAACTTAAAAACTTTGTAGCCCAGGGTACTCTAATCCATGGAAAGTATGGGAGATTCTCCATGTCACCAGTGATCACCTTTTTTAAATGTAAGGTGATCCCCATGCTAATTTATGGAGCAGTGGTCTTTTTATTCCTACTGGGGAAACATGGGACATTTTTGAAGGATATTTTTGGAGGAGATTGCTGCGCTTTCCAATTACAATATTTAGATATGAATTGGATATGAATTGGATCTAATCTCGATGTATGCAATTACTGTTTGGAAAACTCTCCCAATGTATCATAAATATATAATCCCTTTCACTTTTAAGATTCTAAAAATGCAGAAGGACAAAGGACCTGATCTAAAAACAAATTCACATTAGTTCTAAAAGACCTGGAATCATCATCAGACTTGTTAGATGCACACTCGGATCTCGTGAAAAGAAGGTTATGGACAAAGGACTGGATTATGTAAAGGCTCACTCCCCATCTTACCAATGAAGAATAATAAAATGCAAAACACCCCAATGGGGAATGAGACTAGGAGAACAGGTTGCATGATTTAGTAAGTTTATATAAATTTGGCATCCAGAGAACTCTGCTTCCTCGAGAGCGCTCTGGCAAACAATACAGTTACAAAGAATCATAAAGGAAAACAGGGTCATAAATGATGCAACTAACATAGGGTACTACAACAGTGCAGGATTGGCTGGAAGGAGGATGCACATATATCGTTGTAGGTGCTGCTTCTCCTGGATAGGCTGCCCAGTTGGCGGGAGGGTGAGCGTCACAAGGTCCAGCTGCATGTGTCCGGGAGGGGTGAGGGTTAGGTCATGGCGAGATAGAGTTGTCACTAACTAAGCTGGCATGAGAAACTGCCATTCAATATATAATAAACAACAATCATTAGTATACCTATGAATAAATCTAGAACACCTATAAATTGCATGCATGCAATTACACCATCTTTCATTGGGACTTTTATGGGGTACAGGTGTGGATGGCGTGTCCTCTGTGATAACCTGGGCCACTGGACGGTTCATAGCACATCAAGGCAAGTGGGAAGTTGTAATGACATGTGTTCATTTTAGGGCACAATATACCGAGGCAGAGGGCTGGGTTTATTGGGGGCACTGTGGGGTGGGCTGCACAGAAGGGTCACACTTATGGTACATCAAGAGAATATCTTTATGAGGGCACAGGGTTACAGGGTTACATTGGCTGTAATTTTCCAACAGCGGGGCCAAGGAAGCTGGGGCAGGATTGTGGAGATGGATGAGCTACACGGCATGGTTCGAGCCGCTTCACACACAGGGCAGTGATCACAGAGGAAGGGTGATATGATACATTCTGTTATTTGTTTCAATTATCCCCGGCGCATCCATGAGAAGGGGATTTGTGAATCTCTCAGACAGTGGAGAAAAGGTGGGGGCTGTGAGCGCGCTGTGTAATGTACACCATCATACAAGCGTGGATGGTGAAGCATGGACTCTGTCTTAATGATGATAAGACAGAGCTGCTCTTTCTGGGTCGCAAGCCAACCTGAATAACTTGAATGCTTCATTCTCTTCCTTCAACATTGATAACAACTTAATTAAAGTCGCCAAGGCGGTGAAAACACTAGGGATTTATACAGACTCAGCATTAACAGTAACCAGACAAGCTAATGCCCTAGCTTCATCATCCGCCTACACTTGTAAGCTTATTACAGCTTGCCGACCATTTCTTTGTCCTGCCAACTGCATTACACTATCTAGAGCCCTAATACTCTCTAAGTTGGATTACTGCAATGCACTTTACCTCGGCACTTCACAACATAACCTTAACAAAATGCAGGCCCTGCAAAATAATGCCATTTGAGCAGCCATAAATATTCAAGAATCACCACATATCGGAAACTAGATGTTCGCTAAAATGGCTCAACATCATCCAAAGAATAGCCTACAAAACCCTGTCTCTTACTCACAAGTGACTATCCAATCAAGCCCCGTCTACCTGTCCAACACTATCTCTCGCCACACATCATAAAGACCCATTAGATCCACTATGAGGCATAGTGTCATTATACCCAGATTCAGGCAACAACGTGCAGGCGGAGTAAGTTTCCTGGTCCTAGCGGCTAGAAAATGGAATGCTCTGCCCCTTTCCATTAGGGAAGAACCGTCTTATCACGCATTCAGATGTAAGACCAAAGCCTGGCTCTATGAGCAAGATAGCCACCTTTTAGACTAAGCCCACCAGATCCAGATGCGTCCATTCACTGACCTTCTTTGTATATTATATGCATATTGTATATTTCCTATTTCTATATTGTATATTACTTACATTGTGTGTACCTTATAATTGTCTGTACTTATAACATGTAAGCAAGCCCAGCGCCCAGTTGCCCAAGGGCTTGGTGCGCTCTATAAATAAATAAACTAAACTAAACTAAACTAAACTATGCAGGCACCAGGTCCCCCATGTTTGTTCATACCGTGTGTCCTGAATTCTGTGTTCACAGCAGGGCCTTTACAGGAGGTCTTCCTTCTGAGGGTGCCTTATGTGTGGGTGAGTGATTGAAGAGCATCAGCTATGCTACTCCTTCGCCACTGCACAAGGGGGGATGATTATAAAGGACTAGGCAAACTTGAGAATGGGTCATAAATGTTTGTATAATGGTCCCTCGAATGTCACTAAAATGAACATGATAAAAGAGCAGTCTATTGGAACAGCTAATGATGGTAAAGTAAATATTGTAAGTTTGTTTATCTCACAATAGTGTAATAGTGCTTTCAACTGACTGATAAACCAACATCTGAACACAGGAACATCGTTTGACCTAAAAAGCTAAGTGTAGATAAGCAATAAGGGGCCTATTAAAAGTAAAGGTTGCCAAATATAACTCTGACTTACTCCTGAGTTACTTTTCTCTTTTAAGGAATATGTTAGGAGTAAGTCCTGACTTTCTCTGAGTGTCTGTTGTCTTTCCAGGTGTAAGTCAATGTATGCTCGGATTACTTCTGGTAACTTTCTTTGTGCATCAACTTATCTAGATCTCGAAATAAGTCATAAGGAAAGTCAGCGTCATTAACATCGACTTCTTTGTGAATCAGCTCTGCAAATTCATTTTGATGATGACTTTCAGTAGGTTCAATGGTGGCTGGCCCATGTTGGGTGAAGGGGCTCAATCCCACCCATTTTACACCAGCCCCCGAGCCAGCCCTGTAAAAATACTGAACACTCCCTCATTTGCAACAAGCAGCTGAGGGAGCGCTCCTGTGCTGTCTTGAACTGCTCGTGAGTGGGACTTCAGATTTGGGGATGCTGGGGAAGGGGGCAATGTTTTACTGGCCATCAATGTTAAAGTAAACATGATCTCATGTTTACTTTAACAATCATGTGCAGTAAAAAGAAATACCAAGCCATCAGCATAACGCATAAACAAATTGACTGCTGCAATGCAGTCCATTCTAGCCATGTAACAAAATGTATCATGTTTCATGATAAATGTTTTTAGGTGACTAGACTGGACTGCCTTCCTGCAGTCAGTCCAGTTGCAATTTCTGTCTCCGGCATGACATTTTCTACTGGGCAATCATGATAAAACAAGCATGATAACTGTTATTACGTGGCTAAACTGTCATTTTGGTGCAGTCAATCTATCAATTTCTTACTGTGGCAAGACATTTTTTACTGGGCAATTATGATAAAGTAAGCATGTTACATTTTGGTGCAGCCAGCCTAGCCCTTTCTTATTGTGGCATGACATATTTTACTAGCCATCTACAATGAAGTAGGCATGATAAGTGTTATTACATGACTAGACTGGCATTTTGGTGCAGCCAGTCTAGCCATGCCTTATTGCGGCATAGTATTTTTATTGGGCATCTATGATAAAGGAATCAGATGTGTTATTACATCTTGGACATGTTTTCTTACTGTGGCATTGCACTTTTAATGTCATAGCCAATAGGAGTATGTTCTTAGGTACAGGTACTGGCATATACATACAGAGCCAGTTTGAACTTGTTTTCTTATAGAATCATTACTGGCATTATGTACAAAGCAAAGTTGAGTATGTTCTTATATGGGAATAAGGACATGTGTAGGTTCAACCAGCATGAAAATGTATGGGCACAGCCACAGTAAAATATTTTTATGGGCATATATTGTAGGTAAAGCCGTCATGAATATGCATTGGAAAATGCTCCTCTGCTCTTTTTGTGACTTCTATCTATTAGTCTCTTTCATGCGTTACCCTACAAAATCAATTGCAAACTGTTTGGGCATTCAGCCAATTTTTTGGTGGGGGGCGCTCCAAAACACTTTTGGTTGGTTTGAGCCCCTTTGCTAGACTCAGTCACTCAAGCATTTTGGTGGCAAATATTTACACCCCTCCAAAGAAAAACTTCACCAGCCACCACTGTCGCCTAGGCAGCCAGTTTCCTACCCAACTCAGCAGCTCAGCCCATATGCCACACATTAAGCATTTATAAAAAAAACTGCATTTGACGTAATGTAGTATATTCCTGTTCCTGGCTTACGCTTGGGCAAAACATATAGAATTAAAGAAGATTATTATTGGCCTAGAATCTGCCTGATCACTTCCAAAACTGTTCATACTTCTGGGCCACACATGTTCTTACTATGAAGAACACCTGATGCATGTAGACCCAAGACTTAAATCATTCACCACCAAAGCTCACAACTTGAGTGTTAAATATGTCTAGTGAATTAAGCCTCAATTGCTCAAAATTATCTTAGCTCCTACACATAGTAGCACGTTTTACTTACATTTAAAGAAACCGAACACAAACTAATATGCTGCTTTCTCCATCACAGTGTCCTCCTACATTCCGATCTCACTCTTTCTCTTTCCTTCTATGTGTTCGTGTGTGTGTTTGTATGTGTGTTTATAAAATATAGGTACATTAGTAAAGTCTATGGGTCTCATTGCAACCCTGGCACAAGCCATGCCTGTAAAACAGGCACGGCTGCCACGGGAGTTGCATTTTTTCCGGCAGCCAGAAATTGGCAATTACCAGGTCATTACGGCCCGGAATTTGCCCATTCCTGGGAGCCGGAAAAAAATCTTCCCCATTCCCATTTGAGCCCCGTAGGGCTCAATGGGAATGGGGAAGCCAGATGCACAGGCACCATTATCACCTATGCCTCTTCATCCGAAATGCTTTGCTCGCGGGTACCTTTCATTCTGCCAGGTCAGACCTGGCAGAATGAAAGGCACCTGCGAGCACAACCGTTGTACCGGTGAGCTTACCGGGACCGTTGTATACAGACCAGCAAACTCGTAATGATGCCCATGTCTTTTTAGGTCCTATTTCTTAATTTAATGTAATGTATGCACGTTTCCATGTGTGAGTGCAATGCCAAAGACGTATTGTCGAACCTGTTCCCAATGCACTTTTATTAAAATCCACATCCTTATCCATGTCTAAATGTCAACTTGCATAATTTGCCCATGTAACCCGTGGAAATACAGATCATAAACACATAGATACAAGAGAAAATGGTCCCTATGTGTCTATGTTGTGTCTATGTTGTAATCACATGCTTAAAAGAAACATGATTTTGAACATTGATATGCAATTTTTATATTTCTCTGTAAGAATTGATGTGAACAATTCTGAGACAGCATCTCTAAACAAGTAAAATGATTCTTTCACTCTGGAAAAGTAAGGAGATTGCCACATTGGCAACAACAACAGTTGTGGCTCTTTCGCAGACATTAAATAGACGTTTGCTAGCCATTGTCCTCGTAGGCCCAGTGTTCAGATGCAGGTGGTACTGCCCACAGCATAAATGCGGGTATCACCTGAGAAAGGTCCACTTACAGGGCATCAGGACCCCGGCAGAGACGTAATGGCTACATGCCATGGGAGCAGTAGCTGCGCTGGCATCCTTAGTAACTAAGAGGTAGCGCAATGTTATGCATAGTAGTACATTTTGTGTTATAACACAGGCATTTCTTGCACAGTAGCTTTGGTCGCATTGTAGCTTTGCTTTTTGCCAGTATGGGGGCACATAAGGTTACATTTCCTGCATGCACCGCACCTTACTGGAAGAACCCAGCACATAATCCTGTATGTATCACATTGCCCCACTTTTGAGCACGACACACAGCATGACGCAGAGCACCATAGTTACTACACTTGCGCAACAATGGCAGAAATATATGGTGCATCACACTCCATAGACAACACACAGCACATTGTGTGATACACTTGCTCACAATCCGGCTCATGACACCACACCTCTGTTTTTTTTTTTTTTTTTTTTTATTACTTATATTGCGCACCAGACCCAAGGGTAACCGGGCGCATTTTATAAGACAGCTCAAACCTTTGTTACAAGATCACATGGTCAAATAGAGCAGCAAGAATAATATACAACAAAAAATACAGGAATATATGCAAAATATACAGAAATATACGCAGAAATATACAGAAATATACAGCATGTAAAGAATGTAAAAGCATGTATTTACAGTCCTGAGCAGGAATTCCTAGGCTTGGGTAGGTCCAGGCAGTAGAAGATCTAAGGTGTGTCTGCGTTTTTGATCCACATTATAAGGTTGTGTCTGAAGGTGGGGTAGGGTTGGTCAGTCTTTAAGGTGGATGGTAGGGCGTTCCAGAGTTGAGCTGCCTTAACCTGAAAGCTGCAGCCACCGACTTTAGTCAGTTTGACTCTAGGTATGGAGAGGTTATTGGAGTTAGCATATCTAGTGAGTCTTGTTGGTTTTAGTTTGGTGAATCTGGCAGATAGGTACTGCGGTTCGGCGTTGTTAAGGCATTTGTGGACCAAAGAGGCAACTTTTAGTTGGATTTTCTCCTGCGTAGAGAGCCAGTTGTTAGCTCGTCTGAGTGCGGTGATGTGGGCTCTCCTAGGAATGCGAAGTGCTGCTCTGAGCGCGTTGTTCTGCAGAATTTGGATTCTTTTGATGACTTCCTTGTTAGCCCCAATGTAGAGCGAGTTGCAGTAGTCCAGTTTTGATAACACGAGCGCTCTCGCGAGTGTGATGCAGCTATCGTTTGATAGGAAGGGTTTGCCTGCTCTTATCAATTTGCAGGTGTAGGCAGTTGCTGAAGCCATCGCATTGACCTGCTTGTTGAAAGAAAGGGTGGAATCCAGGTAGAAACCCAGGGCTTTAACCGCGTGGGCGGTTGTGATTTGGTTGTTGTCGATATTAAAGGAGGAGTAGTTGGGGCCCAGTTTTTCGAGGGTGGAGGGTGTACCCAGGATGATGATTTCAGTTTTGTCATCATTCAGGCATAGACCGTGTGTGGCCATCCATGCCTGGATGATGAGATAAACTCTGTTCACCAAGGCCAAATCCTTGTCGTGATCACCGGTAAGTGGTAGGGGAATCTGGGTATCATCTGCATAATTAGTGTAGGTGATGCCAAGAAGGTCCATATTATCGAAAAGTGGCTTAGTGAAGATGTTGTACAGTGTAGGCGAAACACAGGATCCGTGGGGCACTCCACATGTGATGGGGATGGAGTCTGCTGCCGCAGTGGTGGAGAAGACTCTCACTGTCCTGTTATTGAGGAAGGATTGGATCCAATTTGTGGCTTCTTCTGAGAAGTGCGCGGCTATATCTAGGTGTCTGCAAAGGACCTTGTGGTCAACAAGATCAAATGCGGCTGATAAGTCCAGGAGGAGGAGTAAGGCTAGTTTGCCTTGATCCCTTAGCTCATCAATTTGCGCTTTTAGGTCTAAGAGGGCAGTTTCGGTTCCATGTTGGGGACGGAAGCCAGACTGTCGTACTCCTAGTAAATTGTTGTTTTCAAGGTGTTTCTGTATTTGTGAGTATGCCACTTTATCTATGATTTTTAAGAGGAATGGTACGGTGGTGATTGGGCGGTAGTTCGTGGGTATGGCAGGGTCTAGTGTCTGTTTTTTAAGCAATGGGAGTACCCGAGATTCTTTTAGGTTGCTCGGTATGGTCCCTGTAGAGAAAGAGGCGTTAATAAGTTTTGAGATAAAGGGAGCCAGATCTCTAGCTGCGTCCTTTTTCAGTTGAGGTGGACATTGATCCCCCTGGCAATTGGAAGGTTTGAGTGACAGTATGATTTTTTCTGTCTCAATAGTCGATACTTTAGAGAATTTAAAGCAAGGGTAGTTGGTGTTATTTTTAGGAGGGGTGATAGCTGTTTTGGGCTTAGTGTCGAGACTGAGCAAGGATTTTTTCGTGGCAATTTTAGATTGGAGAGTTGTTACTTTATTGGCTAGGGCTTGTTGAATGTTGGTGCACCAAGTTTTATCATTGACACAGTTGTCAGGCACTGGGATGGGGGATTCTATTTCCTTTAGGATAATGAAGAGTTCTTTCATGCTAGAGTTCGATTGGGCTATTCTAGTGTTGTATGTTTCCAGTTTGGCCGCCAGTATTTCCTGTTTGTAGAGGGTGGATATATCTCTCCGGGTGCTTTTATTTTCTTCAAATGGTTGTAATTTCCATGCAACCTCGCTTTGTCTTTTTTGGGAGCAAAGAGTTTTTAGGTAGGGGGTGTACCTGGAGTTGAGATGGGCTTTAGGTTTGCTGCGTCTCACTTTGAGTGGTGCAATTGTGTCCAAGGCAGAGGACATGACTTTGTTGTACATGTTCACTAGTGTTTCAGGGTCCAGATTGTCTGGTAGTGAGTTAAGTGTGGGGAGGATGAGCGGGAGTAGGTTGTCTGGGGTGATGTTTTGTTTGTTTCTGGTTGGGATGCATGGTGCTGGCTGGACTGGGGAGGTCGTAGGTCTGATTGTATCTAGAGCAAATGTTATAAGGCAGTGGTCTGTCCAAATTAGTGGGGAGATCGATAGGATGGAGACATTGCAGTTGTGGTCTGCCACCCAATCAAGTATTCTACCCTTGTTGTGGATAGGGTGAAGTACTTTTTGTGAGAAGCCTAGTTCAGAGAGTAGGTTGGATACTCTAGTTGCCTGTGGGTCATTTTGGTCGTTGAAGCCTAGGTTAAGATCCCCTAGCAGGATGACTTGTGATGATTGTTTTAGGTTGTACGATAGGATGGTAGAGATGTCCTCCTCAAAGGTTCCAATAGGGCCTGGAGGTCTATAAATAAGGTGAATAGTAAGGGTTTGGGAGTTGTTAATGGCTAGTTTAGCTGTTAGGCTTTCACATGAATTAGTGTCGTTCGAGGGCACTAGCCTGATGGATAGGTTGGATTTAATGATAAGGGCTATGCCCCCTCCGCGGGCTTCACCTCTGTCTGCCCTTAGCATGGTATAGCCGTTGGGGGTTGCTAGCATAATGGCTGGTCCTGCGGCGGCATGTAGCCAGGATTCTGTGATGGCCAGAAAGTCCAAATTTTCAGTCTGGATAAGATCAGCAATCTCAATGGCATGAGCAATCAAGGACCTAGCATTAACTAGTGCGCCTTTTAGAGCTGGGCTGGTGGATGGGGGAGTGCATGTCTTTTCCTGGGTTGTGGCAGAAGTGTGCATTCGGTGTCTTTGGGTGTGGGCTGTGTGGTTTTTCTATGCCCTTATTAGGTAAGGGTTTGCTATGGTTAGATGTGGTCAGTGTTCTGGCGCGTGGTTCATATAGTTTTGCAAGTCTAGCTCGGAGTCTAGCATTTCTAGATATGGTGTTGCATGGTTTAGATTCGAGGGTTCTTCGGTTTGGCAGTTCCGACTCAATAGTGGTTGAGGTGGAGTCTGTGTCATGGCCGGGGAGTGAGCTGAGCGTTGGGGGGTGGTGTATTCAGTGGTGGGAGTGAGTCTAGGTATGTGGACAAGGAGTATTGTTAGAGTGAGAAGGGCTAGTGTGGTTTGTAGGGTTTGCATCTTGTGACTTCACCGTGGAGGGTGGCAGATTGAACTAGAGTGAGGCTATGTAATCCGGCCTGATCAGGGTTGGGGCCTGTGCAGATAAGGCAGATAGCTCAGGTATAGTAGATGGGGTCTAAGTTTGGAACGGTGGCAGTTGACTAGAGTACATTCGGCAGTACAATTGATAAGTACATCTTTCAGTAGGCAGGCTAAATGTAGCTATCATAGGCGGGCTGAATGCAGCATAGAGTTCAGCATGTTATCATAGCTAGTACAGGTATAGGTAATGGCAAACTAGGCAAGTGCAGGTAGAGGCAGACTAGGCAGGTAAGGATGATCTAGCTATGGCAATGTATCACCTAAATGCGAGAGTCATAGTGCAGCCAAAAAACACATTGGGATACATGGGGTAGCTAGTTTTGCCTATTGACGACCGTAAGGCCTAGCACAAATCAGAGGCACAGCGCAAATCAATTGTGGTCTATTGGCGACCATAAGGCACAACACAAATCAGAGGCACAGCGCAAATCAATTGTGGTCTATTGGCGACCATAAGGCACAACACAAATCAGAGGCACAGCACAAATCAATTGTGGTCTATTGGCGACCATAAGGCACAACACAAATCAGAGGCGCAGCGCAAATCAATTGTGGTCTATTGGCGACCATAAGGCACAACACAAATCAGAGGCGCAGCGCAGATCAATTGTGGTCTATTGGCGACCATAAGGCACAACACAAATCAGAGGCACAGCGCGAATCAATTGTGGTCTATTGGCGACCATAAGGCATAACACAAATCAGAGGCACAGCGCAAATCAATTGTGGTCTATTGGCGACCATAAGGCACAACACAAATCAGAGGCACAGCGCAAATCAATTGTGGTCTATTGGCAACCATAAGGCACAACACAAATCAGAGGCACAGCGCAAATCAATTGAGGTCTATTGGCGACCATAAGGCACAGAATAGATAAGGTGTGGTATGTTGTAGACCCTAGGTGCATCACGTGATGCAATGAGGCAGCGTTTGAGTCCAGAATAGAACATAGGCTAGGTTGGGCAGCGCCTGGGTTCGGGTAGGACACTTAGGCCAAAAAAGCCATAGGGCAGCAGTTGGGTTCCGAGTCATGCCTGAGGCTGTTGAGCTAAAAGTGCCATGAGTGAAGATGGTAATAGTGTGCCAGAGCGCAAATTTATCGGTACACGCTGGCAGGTTAGAATGCTAAGGTTCAATTATCTAAGGCAGGGAAAACAGACGTGTTGCCGAAATCTAAAGTGCAGCAGAGAGAGGCAGCTGAGTTTTATAATCAGCTTGACAGAAGTTGCATAGCACACACACAATAACACTTTCATCATGTGGTGCACAAGATCTTTGCCATTTTGGGTAGGCCTCAGTTAGAGTCCCTGAGCTGTTAGTATACATGTATTAGGGCATAGTTGTTAGCTGAAAGCTCTTTATTGGATTTCCTCTTGTCCTAAAAATAGGCTGAGGGCTCAAGGGCAAGTGGGGAGGGGTGTGGGATATTTGCCAGCTCTTATTGTAAGGGATACATTTCTCAAGGGACAAATGTCAGTTCCAGAGAGCAAATTATGCCTCATCAGATAGGGAAATAATATATAATGTTTGTGAAGGCTGCAGTGAGGGGTCGGGCCGGTTCTCAGCAGCCGCAATGCGTAATGGGCTGAATAATTTGTAGAAATGAGGATAAAATATGGTTATGGGCTGGTGTTCAGCAGTGGACCGGTCACGTTTTTCTAGAACATTCATTGTAGGGAGGGTACTAGAAGATGGTGTACCAGGACTGGTAACATGTAATGAGATAGGGAGTTATATAGTGAGCAGGTGCTGATGGTGTGAATGGGAAATGATGGAGGAGATGTGTGCTATCTTTGTTTGTTGCTCATTGGTCCATCTCGGTGGGATGTTGCATTCCCCAATTGTCTGAAGTGGCATGGTCCAATTAAAATAAAGCCCTCCATCAAACTGTATTCCTGAGATGGAATTGATGCATTATTTGGGCTGACCAAGGAGGGTGTGATCATGTTGGGTGGGTGGTTGGTGTTCTTTAGTGACGAAATGGTAACTGTCAATAGTTTTTGTAAACATGTATAGGGTTGTTTTAGGGAATGGTGATGACCAGCCAATTATAATGTTAGGATGATTCTTTTGTTACATTTCATTTGTAATATATTAATGTTCTGCTTGTGGCTATAAAATGTCCTGCCCCCAAGGGGCGGGTTGAAGTTGGCTATGTTCAGTTCATGATGTAAGAATACATTTTGTGATTTTTCCTGCATGTGCTGCACTCCTTTTTGAGTTTTTGTGGTTTGTTTTTCCCTGCTTTGGGACCTGTGTTGGGAGCACCCCTAGCTCAACACCAGTTTCTCACCTCGTTTGTCAGCCGTTGAAATCTCATGACCAGGTACTACCATCATTTACTATGCATTGCCATGAGGCCTTGTTGAGAAGGTAGGCAGGCCACAGCACCAAACCAACATACTCCAATTGGTATGAGTACTTGGACAAATTATGTCAACACTTGGCAGATGTCTGAGCACTTGTGTATATTTCCACCAGCTATAAGGTGCATCTCTCCATGTGCAGCTGCTGTAATGAATTGGCAAGTGCAGCATCGAATGTACCAATGATGCCTTCAGATGGCAGAAATATTCACATTATGTAAGCTACAATGCCACATGTGCAGGTGTTGCCATCAGATGACGAGTGCAGCCTGAAATCTCTGAATATCACTATCAGATGGCTAATATTGTTACACATGTATTGTGTAGCTCCCATAATAAAAAAAAGTGCAACCTCAGGTAAGGAAGTAACTTATGTCTTTTTACCATGCCTTATAATAAACACATCTCTGGAACCATTAATTTGCAGTAATGTTGGGACATTTTAAATGCAGGTACAGGCTATGGTTTGCAATGTAAGCAATTATAGTGACCAACAGATATAAACTGCGTTGCAGGGCTTAAAAGTAAGCAACCTTTTGACATGGTTTTCCACCGGTGAACAAAGAGTCATAGAAATTGGTTAGATAGTTTTGTATTCTTTAGCAATGCATAATCATACATGTGCATACCTAGGAATGATTGTCACTGCACACCACTGTCAAAAAACACCCCAGTTTAGACAATGCTGGTGTGTTTCAGTAGGGGCATAAACAAAAAGATGACCCCAGCTTGCCTGGCCCTATCACTCTGGAATCTTGTTTGATGGTGATCTGGTGTAATTTGCATGTTTAGTATTGCACTGCTGTCTGGTTTGCCTTTGTTGTTGTGTCTCCTGTTATATTTGTGCTGCATCAGCCTGTTGTCTGGCTTGTCTCTGTTCTGGTTTCTCCAAAGGTAGATTGTCTCGTGGGTGTCATGATTGATTTACAGGTTTTTTTGCCCCTGGGGATGTGTACTTCTTGAATGTCAAGAAGAGTAATTGCCTGCATTCTGTGGTCTTAATTTGCTTGGCTGACTTGTTCTGACCTTTGCCAAATTTTCAGCTTTTATTATGGTTGTTTGTTGAGCAAATTGTTAGCGTTTGGTATGGTTGTATGCCAAGCAAAATAGATATGGTCATTTGTTAAACAAAATAAGCATTAGTTCTAAGTTCATCCACCAGGGGTGCTAAATCAGCAACTTTAAATTAAACAAAATTAGCATTATTTTGTAATGTTATCCACCAGGGGCGCCATTCTAGCGACATTCAACCACACCATTGGTTTCCTCGTAAAATGTTACTGGTCAGACCCCTTTGGATCACTTTGGATAGTTCCCCCTCAAATTCTATAGCAGACAGACAGAGATACTTTCAAAACTATATTTTAGAAGAGCACCACACGATTGTCGATGCCAATATCAAACTTTCAAACGTGTTGCAAATGTGCTGTAAAATGGGTGTAAGCTAGTGTTTGCACAAACAAATATATTATCATTAATATACGGACAGACCTTCATACACCGTGGTGAGATGTATTTTTACTACATTAATTATAGTGGAACCTGTTGACTTTTTCAATGTTTATTTCCCCTGGTGTCAGTTATCGGTACCTCCCATGGATTGTGAATGAGACAAGGAAACACGTATCTGGTATAGTGTAGTTTGAGTGGTGTTGGGAGTTAAATGGCTTGGGCTACCTCTAGCCATTGTCATAGTTATGGGTACGCAGTGGGTAGGGGACACCTGTTCACATGCTGGTACCCCCTTGTCCTCTCCAGGCCATATCCTTCATCTTCCTTCTTAATGCCAAGGGTTTTCCTCATAAATGTCTTTTTCACATGGGATACAAAACCAAAACTAATGTTCGTAGCACCATGAGATTTGAACTCATGATAAAAAGATAGAAAACAGTCCAAGAGTTGTTTACAGTAGTGCAATATTACATTATGCTGAAAAGAATAAAGAATAAGATTCACACATGCTTCATGTTTAAATGTCACCGACATTGTTGAATATGCCAAACGCACAAAAATAATCTGCGGAATGCATTTACACTTGTTTTACCAGAACAGCTTGAGGTTGATTATTTTCATTAACTAGACCAAATTAAGCATGCTTCAGAACATATGAAGCAATTTCCATTCCTCCATATGGAAGTATATTTGACGTGAAAGCGAGTTTATATTATAAAATCTATTTTTGTATTTTTGATTTTGGGATTGATCTGCAATAAATGAGGCAAATTTTAAATAGGAAATAGAAAACTGCTTTCTTCTGTAACATTTGTTTCATACATGAAATATCACAAAATATGACATGATCTAGCCACATTCAATCGCGCATGCTAAATTTGCCAAAAGTTCCATTGATATTTTTCATGCCGAAAACAATGTCTCAAAAATACCATGTTTTGGCCTGGGGCTTTAGAGAGAGGCGGACATATGCACTACATAGCCCAACATACCTCGAAATTGTCTTTTATTTTCGAGTATGTTGTAAATACGTTAGCCATTCGGCAGAACTAGTGCATACCATATTGATTTTGAAAATATGATCAACTAAACTCAAGATATTTACTTTTTGAGCACTAAATGACATATTATTGATTATATTCATACATATACAGCAGGCACGGGGGACAAAGGGAATGAAAAATACATTCCAAAGCTCACGAAAACATGCACAGTCCCCCTCTAAAAAAGTCTCACAGACACAAAGATATATACACACCTATTCAGCCATGAACATGATAGAAAACGAAAAATGAAATCTATATTGCAAAAATAAATATATTCATTAACATGCACATGTTGATCTGCAGAATTCAAACATGCCAAAGGGCCACTCTAGAGCTGCGGTATGTTCTAAAAATGTGAAATATATATAACAACAAAACAAATACACAAAATGCACAGAAGCAGACACAGCACTAAAACTTCACAGAAACAGTTGCAGACCCCAAATACACGCTCAAACACACACACACACACACACACACACACACACACACACACACACACACACACACACACACGCACACACACACACCCCACATCCCCCAACCCCCCTCCCACACACACACACACACACATTCAGTTACATGTAGTAGGACCCAAGCAAGATGAAATAAAAATATACTACAAAATGAAAAGAATCATGCAAAATGCAAAAGCAATTCTTCCCCCTGGAGCGCCCAGTACAGCCACTGTAAACAAGATGAATATACAATGGAATGAAAACAATTCTGAAACATTCACAAGATGATCTGCCACACACAAAAAACGTACAGGGCCACTGTACATGCACAATTTGGTCAAAAAGACACAATCACTTAAAAAAGATACCATAGAAAGGAAAATAATCTGCAAAATGGACAGAAACATCAACACCCTAATATAGACCCCCACATACACCCACACATTTAGACATGTAGACGAGGGTCAGAGGGACAGAACGCAAATTACGCAATGAGCAATGTACTGCTAAAAACAAGAGGTAAAACAAATTTTGTACCACCACATCCACACTCACACTGTAGTACACAATCACAGTATAGAGTTGATTCAGATTATGTGCCACAAGAAACCCATCATTGATACCAGCACACAATATACTGTGCTACATACAATTCCTGTTTGGGTGCTATTCCCTTTACATTAATCTGTGTCCCAAATATTCTATTTAGTTGAATCTACTTGCTCAAATTCAGACATGGCCCACTAATAATTGTCAGCATGTACCCCAATATCTTCTCATGCTCCTCTACCATTTTGCCACACACAAATATGTCATCTTTGAAGAAAGAAATTCCTTTGGATTCCTGAAACCGGGCATGCGTAATAAGGAAAAAAACTGCTGCTGCTAACATAAGCTCAAAAGGCATTCTCCATATTGGTGTGATGAAAAGGATCTATTTTTATGAGACACTTTGTTGTTTTATTTATCAGTGGTAAAGGCTAGATTTAAGGTGCTTTCTCCTATAAACATTGGTAATGTGAACATTAAGGTGTGATGATTTAATACATACTAATCATAACATGAATATAAATAACAAACTTTCCTGAATAGCAAGCAGAATGTAGCATCTTCACAAATGTACATCTTAACAACATAACATACCAACACACATTTCAAGTATAGAAAACACATTCATATTTTAAATAAAATCACCCCAAAAGTACTGAAATACATACTAAAATAACTAAAACACAAAGAAGGTTGTCTAGCTACCAACTTCCATCTTCATACCACGCCTGACACATAACAAATACTAACATTCATAGGTACAAACAAGAACATATAAACCAGTAATATACCAACAAAACACACAATACTATTTACAGATTTACAAATTACACTTCAAAACACATTAACAGACTAACAACAATCCAGAACAAAAGGGTGAGTTAAAGATGCAGCTATATTGTTTTTATTTTATGCTATTTACAGTTTAATATATTGTCAAACGTTAAACTTGGCATTCCCAAATTGTACTGAATTTAACTTACTTTAAAAAAATTAAAATTCTCCACTGTAACTAACACAAAAATTGGTGGTTGGCACCCTATAGTTAAATTTAAATCAGGATCCATTGATTTTGTAAAAATTCTGTTGCTAATAACTTTTGACTTGTTTGGCAAATACATTTGATATTTTCCATAGATGGTTTCTGGCTGCGACCGCACATTTTGTAATATTTTAAAAGTGATTAAACGTTAACAAAGAGGTTGTTCTTCACCTTTTGTGTTGTTTTTTCTGAATGCAAAAATGTGAATTAATTGAACCGATGCATAGCAAGAACTACTGGACAGATGTGTTCCAAGTTTGAAAAACAATGGTGCAAATGTGCTTTTGGCGGTTTGCTTTAAATCCCTACAGTGGCTCTTTAGACATTTGGCAGTGAACAGGGAGACCCCAGTAACACAATCGTTCATATATGTCCGATTATGAATTGCATTAAGAAATGAAGTCCACCATTTTTCTCACTGATGCAAACAATTCTCATACAAATCCCTATGAAAATGTGAAATTACTATGTTCTGAAAAGTATACAAGGAAGGGAAAGGGGTCATATTTGCTTTGAGGGGGCATGCAAGAGTTCTAAAACAGAAGCAATTGGGAAGTTTGATAGTTTGTGGTGGACTAGCGATAGTCTTTACTTGTGTTCATTTATCTTCTATTTTTGAGAATGGTGATGTTTTCGGGAGAATCATTTTTGGAGTAAATCACTGCAATACGACTCTTTTGCACCATTTTTGGCATTTAGACAAGAATTCTCGATACCTCCACAGGTACATCTTCAAAGAACATATAGGGGGTCACACAAAACTCTTTTCAAAATCTGTGCTAAAACACCAAATATCACAAGCATTCTCGTTCGGGTTCCGCTTCACAAAGTGATTAGTTAAGAGAGAACGCATAATATGGAGAAACCTACTGAGAATACTGAATATGACATCTGGAAGGATGTGAACAGAAAAAAAAGCTTTAGCAATTTAGGAGTACAGGTGATGTGATATATAGCTTAACAAAACATTTGAAATTCATGTAATTGATGAAGTAATACGTGATGACATACGTGATTTCATCTGTGAAGTCATTAATGTGCTGATGGACTGCACAATGGGGGCTTGGAATTAGGGTGGTGTATCTTTGAACACCTGTTATTCACTAAATATCACGTGTTTCATTGCATTGAACTCTCTCAACTGAACTCTCCTAAATAAAGATTGTGTTGCTGACTATAGACATGTAGAGAGTCACATTTGTGATATTTAGAAACAGCAATCCATTAAGATTTCACAGTGTTCACACTTTGATAGCATTTAAAATCCATAATGTTGGCAACATGTTTTTCATTAAACATTGTTTAATTGCTCACCTCGGAAGTGTGTCATTAAATATATTGAAGCATACTTTCCGTTTCTTAAGAACGTGTGCTATGTTCATTTGGAAACTGCAATGGGAACATAAAGGGGCCGGTCCATATTGCTTTTTCCAAAAGTAAATTGAACTAACTCTGGAGACATTTATAATATGTTTAAGAGTAAGCTAAACCAAATTCAGAAAATAACTTATAAGTGATTCGCAAAAAGATTCTTAACTTTTCTGTTTGGGTGTTCTTATGGGATGGTCATGAGTTGTGGGTTTCGCCATGTCAAGTTGTCAACCCTCATGCATGCTTCATTGTTTGAACAGCTCTATGATCATCAGTGAGCCAGGAATTTTCAACTGCTTGCGGTGCTTTGAGATGACCATTCCAAAATGTTATATTTGGTGTGATGACGATCATCATCTCTCTGCTGCCACCCAATGATCCCCAAACATCCAAGGTCCGGACCACAAACAGCCAGGCGATTTTATAGGTGCTGCCACACATGCAGGCCTAGCAATCAAACAATAGAGGTTGGCTTTGACAATTTTGCCGGGCAAACCTGAAAAAGGGCACATGAAAAAGCATGATACATTTTTGCCTGATTGCCAGGCCTCTCTCCTCATCCATATCCATAACAAGGCCATCTGCAAGAATGGACCTTCTGTCCTTCTCCTGGTAGTGTGGTGATATTTGTAATCCATTCTCAAGAATTCCTCACCACTTGGGCTTTGACTAGTTCTGGGATCTCTGTGCCAAGACACAGTAACAATTGGTTCTCGTCTCATTCTATGACTCTGGAATGTTTTTAGGTTGCCTTCAACCCAGTCCCTTTGGGATTTCAGGGCTCAATATCATTCCTCTTCTGGGTTGGTTCTACATTCTCGTTTTTCAACACCCTGGGGGCTTTTCCTGGATCCTCCACAATCTCTGGGCAGATTCTGCATCCCCTTTCGCATCCACTCTGGGCATGATTTGTGTTTCCCCCACTCTGACAGAATGCCAACTGCCAGAGTGAGCAGTCCTGGACAAAACAAAAGGTTATGCTGGAAGGTTTAGAAAAAACCTCTGGCGCAGATCTGGGCAACCCTCCAAACCACTGTTCTTTAGCCTGCCAAGCCATTACAGAACGGGGAAAGACCATATGCTGCAATTCAGGCTTGGACCCACCCCAAAAGGGGCAGTCCAGGGAATAGTATGAAATCTGCAAGTGGATAAAGCAAAATTATCTTTAACTACGCTGGGATGACTGTTTTACAAGTACACAAGTGAAATACACAGGCCGATTCATGGAATAATTAGCGCGGCGCAAGTGGGCAAAAACGTGCGAATCGCAGTGGAATAGCGAAAATCGCAGTGAACGTGCGAAAATCGCACGAAAAGCAGCGCACGTCGATTCATGGAAGTCCGTGCGCGAGAAAACCAGCGGATGTGCGATAAAAAGTGCGCGGCGCACGTTAGCGCACAGGCCATCTAACAGCGTGCGCCAGGTCACAGCGAAAATCGCACAGGCCACAGCGAAAATCGCACATAGCGCGGCGCACGCAATAAAAGTAGGCGGAACACGGGCCTAACACTCGGAATGGGGAACAACTTGCCAAAACGTGGGCGTCACGGGGGAAGTACAGGGCACAAGTGCGCGGAACGCCCACACGCTCGCCTACAACACGTATTCATGGAATAGAATAGGGGAAAAAAGCGCACGCTCAAACCAGCGCACAGGCACAAACACGACCGCCACAAGAAAGGAGGCGGTAGCGTCTCTGCGGCTGTAAGAAATGTGCGCCAAAAGGTGCGCCAACAAATAGCACCTATATACTGCCATGATGAATGTCCCATACTGTGGCCCTCCAGGAAAAATGACGTGCAAAGGGGTACCCACAAACACGGACACCCGCTGACAAAAAATACGTGTGCATGTATACCGGGGTGCGCGGGAAGTGTCACACGCGATTTGCAGGGTACGTGCATCACAGGGGTTCGCGTGAAGTTATTCACGCGATCGGGCCTGGGGGAGCGGGCTACGTGTATTACAGGGGTTCGCGTGAAGTTCCACACGCGATCGGGCCTGGGGGAGCGGGCTTCGTGTATTACAGGGGTTCGCGTGAAGTTCCTCACGCGATCGGGCCTGGGGGAGCGGGCTACGTGTATAACAGGGGTTCGCGTGAAGTACCTCACGCGATCGGGCCTGGGGGAGCGGGCTTCGTGTATTACAGGGGTTCGCGTGAAGTTCCACACGCGATCGGGCCTGGGGGAGCGTGCTACGTATATTTCAGGGGTTCGCGTGAAGTTTCACACGCGAATAGCCTGGGCGCGTGAATTTGAGGGGTGCGCGGGAAGTTCCTCACGCGATCGGGCCTGGGGGAGAGCGGGCTTCGTGTATTACAGGGGTTCGCGTGAAGTTCCACACGCGATCAGGCCTGGGGGAGCGTGCTACGTATATTTCAGGGGTTCGCGTGAAGTTTCACACGCGAATAGCCTGGGCGCGTGAATTTGAGGGGTGCGCGGGAAGTTCCTCACGCGATCGGGCCTGGGGGAGCGGGCTACGTGTATTACAGGGGTTCGCGGGAAGTTCCTCACGCGATCGGGCCTGGGGGAGCGGGCTACGTGTATTACAGGGGTTCGCGTGAAGTTCCTCACGCGATCGGGCCTGGGGGAGCGGGCTTCGTGTATTACAGGGGTTCGCGTGAAGTTCCACACGCGATCCGGCCTGGGGGAGCGTGCTACGTATATTTCAGGGGTTCGCGTGAAGTTTCACACGCGAATAGCCTGGGCGCGTGAATTTGAGGGGTGCGCGGGAAGTTCCTCACGCGATCGGGCCTGGGGGAGCGGGCTACGTGTATTACAGGGGTTCGCGGGAAGTTCCACACGCGAATAGGCTGGGCGCGTGTATTTCAGGGGTGCGCGGGAAGTTCCACACGCGAATAGCCTGGGCGCGTGAATTTGAGGGGTGCGCGGGAAGTTCCACACGCGAATAGCCTGGGCGCGTGTATTTCAGGGGTTCGCGGGAAGTTCCACACGCGAATAGCCTGGGCGCGTGTATTTCAGGGGTTCGCGGGAAGTTCCACACGCGAATAGCCTGGGCGCGTGTATTTCAGGGGTGCGCGGGAAGTTCCACACGCGAATAGCCTGGCCGCGTGTATTTCAGGGGTGCGCGGGAAGTTCCACACGCGAATAGCCTGGCCGCGTGTATTTCAGGGGTGCGCGGGAAGTCCCACACGCGAATAGCCTGGGCGCGTGAATTTCAGGGGTGCGCGGGAAGTCCCACACGCGAATAGCCTGGGCGCGTGAATTTCAGGGGTGCGCGGGAAGTTCCACACGCGAATAGCCTGGGCGCGTGTATTTCAGGGGTGCGCGGGAAGTTCCACATGTGATTTGACAGTGTGGCTCCTCCCAGGTGTACCCTGTACACCCTCCACGGCCCCTGCAGGCAGCCCACACCACAGGGGACTACCCTGCATCCCTGGTCATGTCCCGCAGGCAGCCCACCCAACATGGGCATGCCCCCCAGCAAAGGCACATGTCTCCTTGAACTAATGAACACCAACACATGTCCCCTTGCACCCCCACCCCCCAGCACTGTGGGGCACCTGCCAGCAGGCCCCCACCCATGTCCAACTCATGTCTCCCACCACCCCCAAACCCCAGCCACCAGGGTCACCCTCCACCAGGGCCCCACTCATGTCTCCCACCACCCCCACCCCCCAGCACTGTGGGGCACCTGCCAGCAGGCCCCCACCCATGTCCAACTCATGTCACCCACCACCCCCAAACCCCAGCCACCAGGGTCACCCTCCACCAGGGCCCCACTCATGTCTCCCACCACCCCCACCCCCCAGCACTGTGGGGCACCTGCCAGCAGGCCCCCACCCATGTCCAACTCATGTCTCCCACCACCCCCAAACCCCAGCCACCAGGGTCACCCTCCACCAGGGCCCCACTCATGTCTCCCACCACCCCCACCCCCCAGCACTGTGGGGCACCTGCCAGCAGGCCCCCACCCATGTCCAACTCATGTCACCCACCACCCCCAAACCCCAGCCACCAGGGTCACCCTCCACCAGGGCCCCACTCATGTCTCCCACCACCCCCACCCCCCAGCACTGTGGGGCACCTGCCAGCAGGCCCCCACCCATGTCCAACTCATGTCTCCCACCACCCCCAAACCCCAGCCACCAGGGTCACCCTCCACCAGGGCCCCACTCATGTCTCCCACCACCCCCACCCCCCAGCACTGTGGGGCACCTGCCAGCAGGCCCCCACCCATGTCCAACTCATGTCTCTCACCACCCCCACCCCCCAGCACTGTGGGGCACCTGCCAGCAGGCCCCCACCCATGTCCAATCCATGCCCCCCTGCACCTGGGTCCCAACATTCCCCAATCATGTCCGTAATGCCCATCCTCCCCTGCCAAAAGGCCCAACCAACTATCACACCCACCCACATATCAAAGGCAATTACATGTTACACCCCCAATGTAAATAATGCAATTTAACACATGTCTGTCACACACAATGGTTGCAAGTGAATGACAAAACACCCAACATGACATGCCTGAAAGCAATGAGATGATACGACACATTGAAGATTAAAAAAATAATATGTATTGAACAGCAAATAAGAAAAAACACAAAGCAAATCAAACAAAACAAGATGAATGTCCATGAAAAAATTATGAAAAAATAAAATAAGCCAATCAAGAAGATAATCCTGGGTCCATGAGCCCTACCAAATTAAACCTAACTGACTACTAACTAAAAAGGGAACTATATACAAAAAAGTGGTGCATTGTCCAATCGCAACCCAAAAAAAATTCAAAAAAACAAAGGAAACCTAACCCTAACTATACAACTATATACAAAGGCAGCGGGCTATTCGGACGGCTCACTGGTTGTTGTCATGGGCCAGGGCATCCTCGAACTCCTGCTCAATGGCTTGGAGGCGGGCATGTTCCCTGGCCCCGAGGTCCCGCAGGGATAACGCAGTGTCAAGCTCAAACTCCCTGCGAAGACCCTCGAGGCACTCAGCCCGCCTCAGCGCCCTCCGCATGGAGTCCTCCGCCCTGACAATCGTGAGCCGTTCCTCCTCTGCCCGCTGCCGCTCCGCACCTATCCGCTGGCACAACCTCTCCCACACGGAAGCCACTCCCATTCCAGGGTTCTCCTGCCCTCCGGCCGATGCCTGCACCCCTGATGTTGATGGCCCCGAGCCATGATGCCTCCCACGTTGAGCCTGCTGCTGCCTCCGACGCAACTGCCTGTGCCAGCACGACGGCATCCAGGCTGATGGAAACCACCGACGCCGTCGTGCACGTGCCCTGCCCGATGATGCCGTCACATCCTCCATCTGCTGGGGTCCAGTTGCTCTGGTGTCCACCCCTGCTGGATCTCTGACTCCCGACTGTGGCAGGGATGGGATCCCCACCGAGCTGGCTGCATTGGTCGGGGCAGGTCCACAGGGGGCCCTGGTGGCATCTGGGCTGGAAGACGGCAAGGAGAACGACTGGTGGATAGCCTGCACAGAGGAGGAGAGGGCCGCCACATTGGCCAACACATGCAGGAAACCCCCGAACATGGCCGATCCCAATTGGGCCACGTCGGCACGGTGCACTTCGTGATGACGTGCGTGCTCCTCCCGGGAAGCACGCACGGCATCACGAATCGCAGCCGTGCGCAACGCGACCCCAATCAGGACCTTCTCCGCACGGCCAGGGGTTCCCACGTCCGCAGGTGGAGGGGAGTCAGGTGACATGGACATCCCCTCTACCTGCGGACAGGCCTGGGACGGGGCATCCCTGCTGGTGCATGGTGGTGCACTCACAGGGTCAGGGACAGCGACATGCACAGGCCCCTCCACGGTGACCTGTGCTGCCTCCTGCCCCTGGCCCTGGACTGCACCACTTGCACCAGCAGGGATGCCCCCACCAGGCCCCATGTGTGCCCCAGTGGCGGCCTCCTCCTCCTCTGTGCAAACCACCAACCTGGATGGCTCCTCACCGTCTCCCACCGTAGCAGGCCCCTGTGGGGGCTCACCCACCCCTTCCGCTGCAGCCGTGGGGGCATCCCCGCCGCCTTGCTCCACAGCGCCGTCTCCGCCCTCTTCTTCACTAGCCGCTGCGTAGAGGGAGACAAAGAACACAAGCATCAGGGCACTGTACAATGGTCCCCTAGACAGGAAGCAATAGCAGATGAGCACCACTGTCAAAGTACACTTCCATCATGTCCCTCCACAACACATGGGCCAGTCCAGGCAAAACACACACAGTAACAGGCATGGTGCATGCCATGGACATTTCCATGCATGTCCAATGGACTCTTGAAACATTCAATGATATGTAACTCACATGCATCATGGCTCATGCCCATCACATGCACACACATCACCTCAGTCACATCCATCTGGCCCCAAACACACCAAACACAGCGGATACAAGGGTCATTTTGCTGCTTTACTGAATCTCTGCATTGTCACACACATGTGTCATGCATCCATGGCATGCACAAGTCACAGACACGCAGGTCAGGCACACAGACATGGCTACCATATATGTACCTGGCATCAGCACCCATCCCTCACCCCCACCCATGTTCAGGTACAGAGACTGGCATGCTCTCATGTTCATAATCTGATTAGGGCTCCCCATGCGGCATTTCAACACATGCAACAACCATGTGCATCACACATCACTGTTCGCACATGCATTACCATGATGTCCCTGCACACATACATGCATACATGGGCTATGGCACACATACAGGCAAGTATCATAGAACCAGCACACCGCAACATGCCCTGTCTCACACAGTAATGCATGGACACTTACCGCTCAACTCCAGACGGGCCTCCCTCTCAAGGATCTGGGCGTGGAGCGCTGGGCGTACGCGTTCCAGGACCCTCATCTGGATGGTACTCATGCGGCCCCGGCCCCCGTCCACGAGGCGCCGGGCCTTCACAAGGGTCCTGGACCTCAAGTCCTCCCAGCGCTTCTTGATCTTCAGGACGTCGCGGGTTGCCACCCCCTCCGCGTTGATGGCAACCACACAGTCGGCCCAGATCCTCTGCCGTCCTTCCTTGCTGGCGCGGGACGATCCAAAGAGGGCATCATACTGCCCCAGGACATGCTCCACCAGGACACCAACTTCGGTGACAGTGAAGCTGGTGCCCCTCTGCCCCTCTGGCCTGGGGTTGCCACTGGTGCCAGATGTGGAAGTGCCCGACATGGCAACCCCAGAGGCAGGTGTGGGTGGGCAACTGGGTCCTGGGGCTGGGCTGTGGAGCGATGTAATACCAGTCGGGAGTCTTCAGTTCCAGCAGGGGTGGACACAGCAACTGGACCCCTGCAGATGGCTGATGTGCAGGCACCAAATGGCAGGGCACGGTGGCAGCAGGCAGGCAGGCAGGCAGGCAGCAGCAGATGGCACGTGGGAGGCTGCTCGGGGCACTGGGGGGCAGTAACTCGGCCTTCTGGGCAGGAGCGTGGGCTTCCGTGTGTTTTCGCGTGGCCAGCTTGATACGGAGTGATTTGGCACGTGAAAATCCTGCACGTCAGCGTGAAATCCGAGGAAAGGCCCTTAGCGCGTAAGCGCGTCAGCACGCATACGCGATTCTATTGGACCAGAGTCCCTCAGCGCGTAAGCGCGTCTGTGACGTGACCCGCACGGGTGTTCCCCACTCAGCACGTGATGACGGGGCACATGTGGAGATACTGCACGTCAGAGTGTCATCGCGTGTAATTGGACAAAAGTGCGCGTACACGCGATTGGCCTATGTACGTGTATTTAATGGGTGCGCGGCCACTTACACACGCAAGTACGTCAGCGAACCTGTATCCCGTGGTGCGTGTGAATTTCCACACGCTATTGGACTGGGAACTGGATTCCAGGGCTGCGCGGGTCACACGCTGTATCCCGTGGTGCGTGTGAATTTCCACACGCTATTGGACTGGCAACAGGATTCCAGGGCTGCGCGGGTCACACGCTGTATCCCGTGGTGCGTGTGAATTTCCACACGCTATTGGACTGGCAACAGGATTCCAGGGCTGCGCGGGTCACACGCTCGCCTAGAACACGCGCAAAGCATAAATTGCGGACTTTAACAATAACAAGCTCAGACGCCAGGATGAACATACCGTTCCTAGCAGCAGTGGCAGTGGGCTACCAAAGGAGGAGGAGGAGGATAGTCAGGGCCAGAATATTCACACCCAGAACCAGCCTTTTCGGGATGCCTGATGACCAGGTGTATGGGAGGTACAGGTTTCCACCACACATCATACTGGACTTGGTGACTGAGTGGGAGGATGACCTCACATCACCCACCCTGTGCTCCCAAGCACTCAGCCCCCTGGAGAAGGTCCTCAATGTACTGCACTTCTTAGCCACTGGATCATTTCAGCGGACAAGTGCCATAGTGGGTGGGGTGTCACAGGCCACCCAGTCACGCTGCCTACACCAGGTCTTGAACATCATGACTGCACGCCCATCAGTCCGCAGGCACATATACCTGCCCAGAACACCTGCAGAAAGGCATGCTGCCGCCCTGGATTTTTACGCAGTGGCACGATTCCCCAAAGTGCTAGGTGCCATCGACTGCACCCATGTGGCTCTACGTCCCCCCAGGGCATCTGAGCACATCTATAGGAACCGCAAGCACTGGCATTCCATCAACGTGCAGGTAGCATGTAATGCCAAGGGAATCATCACCTCAGTATATGCCAACTATCCCGGCTCCACCCACGACAGCTTCATTTACCGAATGTCCACCCTAAGCCGGGACCTAGAAGCTGGGCGGCATGGCGATACATGGCTGCTTGGTGAGTATGTATGCCACTGCACATGCATGCATGTTGGATACTGAGCAAGGTCACAACCTCACCAATGATACCAATCCCCACCTCCACAGGGGACAGTGCCTACCCTCTCAGCCCCCACATGATGACGCCAATTCGGAACCCCACCACGCCACCCCAGGTAAGATTTAACACAGCCCACATTACAACCAGGGGCATAGTGGAGCGCACATTCGGAGTGCTGAAGTCACGCTTTCGCTCCCTTGACCGTTCTGGCGGGCAGCTGTTATACGCTCCCCCAGTAGTGTGCAGGATCATAGTGGCAGCATGTGTCCTGCACAACGTTGCAACACGCCGGGGCCTGGCCGTGGACATGGTGGTGGCCCCACATCCCCAACCACATGCACAGCCGCTGCGCATGGGAGGGGAAAGGGCACGGGGGGAGGCAGCCCGTACACAGCTAGTGGCTAATTACTTCACATAGAAATCACACCCCTGTGGAGTGCACACTGCCCTGGCACATTCCATCTGACAATCAATGATGACTCAACCTGACACTGATCCTGAATGTGTGGAGAATGAACGGGGAATTCCATGTCAGCCTGAGATAGTTCACCTGGAAGTGTCACAATGTGTGCATCCCTACCCACACAGACACCACCAATGCAGTTTTGTGAAGTTACACATTGAAGCAGCTAAAATGAATACCCACTTGCAAAATGCAACAAGAGGACAGTGCCATGTCAGCCAACCCAACCCCAGCACTGCCACACGACACACCGTGCCATGTCATGCTAATTGCAGGTAAACAAAGTAATCCCCACAACATGACATCACTCTCACTATGTACAGTGGCACTATTAGAAACCTGCAACACCTGAAATGCTCACAGCAATGCCGGACCAACAACATACTTGAGCACGTAGTACCATTAACATGACATCAAAAATGTAACATATTAGTAGTCTCACCACCTGGAAATGCCTGCACTCCCACCACTACCAACTGTGCAGTGTTGGCGCCATGTAGAGTTGTAGGTGCACTGCTGCCAACATGGTCCCCATCGCCAGACTAGAGGTCCTTGTGTGGACTTGAGGAAGGGACCTGCAAATTGGGAGGTAGACACAGAAGAAGAGTTACACATCAATGCAACATGCAGTGTACAACACAACAGCAATATGCACTAGGAATGTATACACAGTATTGACTACAGACTGGCCACACAGGTCATGGGAGTCCAACGTCACTGTGTAATTCACTGTCACTTGGGCACACCCTTTGCAAGCCCATGGAAACGGGAAGCAGGAGGGGTGTGTGTGACTCAAACCCAAGCATCTGAACCAAATACATTACAAGCCTGCATGTGCCCAGCCACAATGCAGCGTATGCCCACAGGAACCACGGAAGCCAACAGATCGGAGCCAACAGATCGGAGCCAACAGATCGGAGCCAACAGATCGGAGCCAACAGATCGGAGCCAACAGATCGGAGCCAACAGATCGGAGCCAACAGATCCTCCCAAAAAAATTGGGAATAAAAGAAATCAAAATAAAAATAAAAATAAGAAAAAATCAAAAATGCCCATTGATGGGCCCGGGGGGGTTGGGGAGGCCACCCAGGAGGTCCGAGGACAGGATGCACACCAGAACCCACCTGCGTGGATCCTGGGAAAATAAAACACCTCCATGGGCTCATGGCCCACACGGCTACCCTATTGTGGGAGTGTCACTGCTGTCGCTATTATCACCCTGTGCAGCTGCATCCGGAGGTGGTTGCACTATGGGAGGCAGCCCACGCAAGGCCCTAGTCTGCTCCTCCATGGCTGCAAGCATGCGGGTGTGGTAGGTCTGGTTCTGGAGGATGAGTTTGCGGAGGTCCCCATGCAACAACTCACGGGATGCCCGGACCTCCGCCCTCGTTGCCTGCATCTCAGCTGAGAGCGTACGGGTGAGACGCTCCAGCTGCTGTTCTGTCCTTTGGTGTGTTGAAGCCTCAAGCTCAACAAGAGTCGTCCTGAGGTGTAGGAGCTCCTGCCTCAGGGCTTCCCTGTGGCCCTGGGACTCAATGGAGATGGCCTCCTGCAGAGTCGCCAGTGCCGCCCGCCTGTCCCTGTTGGACCCCAACATGTCCTCCCTGTGTGACTGGCAGATGGAGTCAGTTGCCTGCTCTAGTCGCTCCATCAGCCTTTCTGGGGGGACAATGGAAGTGGCCACCCTATCCATGGCCTGAGCCATCATCTCGGATGATGCAGCCTGTTGGGTAGCCATACCGTAAATGGATTGCTCCCATGCGGTATTGCCAGGTGGCGTACGGCCACCACGTCGGCGGGCACCACACCTGTCTGGGGCAAGGCGAACTGCGCCTTGCTGTGCCGGCACTGCCTGAGGCTGCAGGACTGCATTCCCCCTCTGATCTGCTGGCCCAGGAACAGGATCAGATGTCGCGGAGTGTGACCCTGCATCCGTAACCACCAAAGGCGTAGCTGCCAACACTGACATCCCCATGGAGGGTACTGACCCTGGTGCAGGTGGGTGAGACAGAACAGAATCCCTCCCTGGAACACTCACCAGCGACGGCACGTAGGTCTCATCCGAATCAACACCTGAGTACAGCTCGGGGGAGGTGCAGCCAGAGACACCCCTTGAGAGCACGACCTGCAGCACTTGTGGGTTCTCCCCCACCACCACACCACGTCCCTCACTGGTGGTTGGTCGGCCCTGGGACACCTCCTGGGTCTGCACCATCTCCACAACCCCAGCAGTATCAGGTGCGTCTTCCCCTGCAAAGACATGAAAACAAAGTAATGGAAACAGGCATTAGCACCATGGCACACATTGAGGGCTGAGAAGCAAGAGAACCAGTACTTGATTGACATGTCCCACATGACTAGAACCCTCCCATGCATGCACCCTCACTGCGTATGAAGTGCAGGCAAACGGCACACACTGATGACACCAAGATGGAAGATGAACAAATTTTCTGCATGCTGCCTGGCAGTGGCATCACACATTGGCCTGTGATTGGCAGGTGAAACACACATGCCATCACACAGATGGCATGTACCATTGCTATTGAGTGAAGATGGAGAGGAGGGCAGCACCTATTCATTCAGTCCAGTTCCCGCATGTAATAGCTTTTCTGATTCTAACAGGTCAGATTTTTCACCTGGAGCTGCCAGTCTGTAATGGTCAAATTGCACAGGGACATGTGTGTACAAATGATATCCAGGTAACAAAGTCACTCCCCTTTACCATACCCATGTTAGACATGTGACTAGTGGACAGCGACATGCCTAGTGAAAGTGGTGGAATGCAAACAAACTGACTGAATGAACAGTGAAAAATAAGCAAATCTGTTGTGTCAAGGTGACACTTCAAGGGCAACTGGCGTGCAGTTGTGCTAGATGTCTACTGTTGGCAGAAGGGATACTGCTATGGCCAAATGCAGCTGCGCAGGAAGTATTGCATGAAGCACATGGCTGACCCATACGACTGAGGCGCACACACTCTCTCCTGGCACCCAAACAGAAGCCCTCACACACACACCATGCACATGTATGACACACACATGCATGTGCACTCACCGGACAATGCCTCGTAATCAGCCAGATCTCCCACGCCTTGGATCTGTTCCTCCGTGACGTAGGTCCCAGCGACTGACTCATGTGGAGTGAGTTCCATGTCTACTACTGGAGACCCACCTCCAGTCACTAGAGTTGCGGCATGACTTGAGGCCAGCTTACTCTTTGCCCTGCGCTTTAGGTCATTCCAGCGCTTATAGCAATCATTGGCTGTGCGCCTCACGATTCCAAGGGCACTTACGATGTCCGCAACGGTCTGCCAGTGTGCCTGGCGTTGTGCAGGTGTGGTCTTGGATCCTGCAACAATGACCATCTCGTTGTCATGTCCGGACACATACTCGACAAGTGCATTCAGTTCGTCATCCGTGAAGCTGGGCTTCCTGGACGGGCCGGACTGTGTAGCCGTGTCTGGGGCATCAGCCTGTGCCGGACGAGCACTCTTCCTCTTCCGCTTGGAAGGTGGTGGTGATCCTGAGTGTCCTGCGCCGCTCTGGACACTAGGGGCAGGAGCCCTGGTGGACTCTGTATCAGGAGTGTGGGATTGCACACTCAGCATGGGAGTTGGTGCAGGCATTGGCTCGAGTGTGATGGTGTCAGGGGGAATCTCAGCAGCATGGACTAGGACCGACACTGTCCTGGCTGGGTGTGTGAGGGCTGGGGTGGATGGAGCCGCAGCTGCCCCTGCAGCCACTCCGCCCTGCCTCCTTGGTGCAGTAGATGACCTTGCTGCCCCAGATCCACGTGGCATGATGGCATCAACGTGCACCAGCGCACGTGTCGTAGCCCTGCTGACCTGGAAGTCAGCCATGGAGTCAGCCAGGTCTGGTGCCACAATGGGCTGGTCCAACAAGGGCTGAGCATGGATGGTGTCAGCCACTTCAGCCTCAACGGGAGGGGGGGAGGGGGGGGAGGGGGGGATGATGGGTGCCCTTGACTGGTCCTCCACACATGGGGGGACAGGCTCACCCTGCAAGTTACGACCACGTCCCCTACCGGATCCACCACGGCCACCACTTGTGGCTCTTCCACCTTTGCCACCCTTACGGAATCCTCGCCTCCCAGCCATGGCACTGATATTAATGTGCGTATGGGAGTGGCTGTAGACAATTGTCCTGGGCAATTGGGGGTCAAAGGGGTTGGGTACCAGATGGTAATTGTACCCTAGTGCTCTAGCACGGCTGATTGTAACCCCTGGGGAAAGATGACGGGTCACGCAACGCACAGGAGGCCCAAAAAAGGGAGATGACGTGCACGCAACCCCTCCTAGACCACGTGTGCAGAAAGAAAAACCTGCACTACGCTGTGGCACCCAGTAACACAAGAATGAACGTATGCGTGTCACACGCAGCCTAGAATGACCTCTGAAGGGGTAGGCAACACACGGGGCAAGCACAGAAGTTGGATACGTGCGTGACTCACCGTCTGCCAGGTAAAAGAGCGTGAAGAATGAGCGCGTTTGGCTGGCTAAACCCCCCCCAAAAGAAGATGTGTACGCTGTCTGAGAAGACAGGACAACAGTAGAAGGGGACACTGTTTGAGGGAACAGGCCCAGGTAAACCAGTAAAAGAGAAAAAAGAGAAAAAGCTGTCAGAGGTAACAGGGAATACGAACTGGAAACGCCGTGAAGTAAATCGCGTGTGAAACGACGAGAAGTACAGATTTCACCCACTCGCTCTCCACGAAAAGCACGTACAAGGAAATGGTGTTCTACATGTACCTTATATACAGGCCCACACGTACAGCGTCACTTACGCGGCGTGTACGTTCACCAATCACACGCTTTGTCACTCCTGCGTGTAGATCCATTTTCACCAATCACACGCTTTGTCACTTCTACGTGTACATCCATTTTCACCAATCACACGCTTTGACACTGGGACGTGTCACGCAACAATTTCCTGCACGTGCAGGTGACTATAGGCGCGCATATGCTGTTGACGGGTTTACGCGCTAAGGGCCTTTGCTGACGTGTGGGATTTCACTACCTATCAGGCTGTCCACGCGTTCACACACGAGAGACCACGCTCCTGGCCAGGAGGCGAAATTACTGCCCCCCAGAGCCCTGAGCACGCTCCCACCTGCCATCTGCTGCTGCCTGACTGCCTGCTGGCCACGTGCCCCACAGTGCTGGTGGGTGGGGGTGTTGGGAGACATGGGTGGGGGCCTGGTGGAGGGTGCCCCTGCACTGGTGGGGGTGGTGGGAGACATGGGTGGGGGCTTGGTGGAGAGTGCCCCTGGTGGCGGGGGGTGGTGGGAGACATGGGTGGGGGCCTGGTGGAGGCTGCCCCTGGTGGCGGGAGGGTGGGGGTGGTGGGAGACATGAGTGGGGGCCTGGTGGAGGCTGCCCCTGCACTGCTGGGGGGGTGGGGGTGCAGGGGGACATGAGCAGGTGTGCAGGGTAGTCCCCTGTTTTGTAGACTGCCTGCAGGGGCCGTGTAGGGTGTACAGGGAACACCTGTGAGGACCCACCCAGCCTAATCGCGTGTATGACTTCCCGCGTACCCCTGTAATACACGTACCCTGGCTAATCGCGTGTTAAACTTCCCGCGTACCCCTGTAATACACGTACCCTGGCCAATCGCGTGTTGAACTTCCCGCGTACCCCTGTAATACACGTACCCTGGCCAATCGCGTTTTAAACTTCCCGCGTACCCCTGTAATACACGTACCCTGGCTAATCGCGTGTTAAACTTCCCGCGTACCCCTGTAATACACGTACCCTGGCTAATCGCGTGTTAAACTTCCCGCGTACCCCTGTAATACACGTACCCTGGCCAATCGCGTGTTGAACTTCCCGCGTACCCCTGTAATACACGTACCCTGGCCAATCGCGTTTTAAACTTCCCTCGTACCCCTGTAATACACGTACCCTGGCTAATCGCCTGTTAAACTTCCCGCATACCCCTGTAATACACGTACCCTGGCCAATCGCGTGTTGAACTTCCCGCGTACCCATGTAATACACGTACCCTGGCTAATCGCGTGTATGACTTCACGCGTACCCCTGTAATACACGTACCCTGGCTAATTGCGTGTTGAACTTCCCGCGTACCCCTGTAATACACTTACCCTGGCTAATCGCGTGTTAAAGTTCCCGCGTACCCCTGTAATACACGTACCCTGGCTAATCGCGTGTTAAACTTCCCGCGTACCCCTGTAATACACGTACCCTGGCCAATCGCGTGTTGAACTTCCCGCGTACCCCTGTAATACACGTACCCTGGCCAATCGCGTTTTGAACTTCCCGCGTACCCCTGTAATACACGTACCCTGGCTAATCGCCTGTTAAACTTCCCGCGTACCCCTGTAATACACGTACCCTGGCCAATCGCGTGTTAAACTTCCCGCGTACCCATGTAATACACGTACCCTGGCTAATCGCGTGTATGACTTCACGCGTACCCCTGTAATACACTTACCCTGGCTAATCGCGTGTTGAACTTCCCGCGTACCCCTGTAATACACGTACCGTACCCTGGCCAATCGCGTGTTAAACTTCCCGCGTACCCCTGTAATACACGTACCCTGGCTAATCGCGTGTATGACTTCACGTGTACCCCTGATATGCACGTTACCCGCTTTGCGTTCCTTGTTTGGCTGCCCTGTAAACTGGTCCAGAGTTAGCGCAGCCCTTTGCGATGATTTAGCGATTTTGCTGGCTTTTCCTTGCGAGAGGGCGTTCTTGGGGGCGTTACTGGCGCTGCTGCAGGGTCGCTGCGATACTCTGCGCCACGGCTGGTTTGGGAGCATGTAATCCATGAATACGCTGTGCGCGGAAATCGGTTTTATCGCACGTGCCTGGCGCAGTCAATCGCACGCGGACACTCTGCGCCAGCCGATTGCGACACTTTTCTGCGAAATTCTATGAATTACCCTGTAAATTGTTAATCTCATGAATCTGGTGGCAGGGTTAATGTCCCATTTTAAAAAGGGACAGTGGTAACGTTACAGATTGAACTATATTTTATTAGATATAGTGATTCATGAGGGGATTAAATTAATCTGCCAAAACTGATTTTTTGGGATATTCTTTGTGCCACCATTTTGGAATTTCACTTTTGCTTACACATGAAAGAGACATCTGCTGCAGGTGTCTGCCTTTGAAGCTGTTCCCACAAAACACTGGTATAGTTATACCCACCTCATTACGAATCTGACGGTATCCTGGCTGTAATACTGCTGGGATACTGCTGGCGCAAATAGTGTTACCACTACTCAGTCCAGCGCTATTAGCGCTGGATCACAAGTAGTGGTTGGGCGGTAAGTTCCTAAGGACCCAATGGGGTTGGGGGGTACTATTGCAACTGGTGGTAATCACGCTGGTGGTAATTGCACTGAAAACGGCCAAAACAGGCTATAAGAGAACATTTATACCTCCAGCAAAAAGCTGGAGGTAAAACTCCCACTTACTGCCCAACTTATTGTAGAGCCAGCCCTTAAAAGCAGCGGTAATAGCATTACCACCGCATTTAAGGGCTACTGCCCAACTCGGAGTGAGGCCCTATATGGGTAATTTAATCTCTGAAGGGGACACCTGCTGAACAGATCCCCTTTCATAAAGCTCCTTGCCAAAAACATAGTGTCTGCATGTGCCCTCCTGCATCAGTATCCTGATCTGCAATGCTTGCTCCATCGATGGCACAGTGCAGGTTCAGAGATCACCAGTGCTCATTTGACAGGTGCAGTGACAGCCACATCTCTGTAGTGCAGGGGCTGCATTTAAGTTATGCACTCCTGTACCAAAACCCAATAATTATGAGTCTACCCTCCTGGTGGCAGATGCATCTTTAAATATATGCCATACCTGAGTTACAGCATGGTGGATAGTATTCCCATAATTATTACAGTCACAGCAATTTCATATCACACATGTGCCAGCTATGTGAGCCCAGCACAGCAGTGAACAAATCATGTTTATTCTACCCAGTCAGGTTGGACCTTGACACAGCCTGCGGGCAGGCAGACATGGGGGGCTGCCTTTTTTTCTTTCTTTTTGAGTGCAGGTGACCTCTACCACAGGAGAAAGCCACTCCACAGGAAGCTGGATTGGGCACAAGAATCAAAAGGCACACCCATTCACAAAGTCTTAGGCACCACACCAAGTTGCTGCATCTCTGACGGCCTTTGATTCTATTTAGATGGGAGGGGCAGGGTTAGTGTATACAGAGGGAGCTCTTTGTAGCTGGAGGAAGGTTCCACCATTTTCTTTATCTCTGCCTCTGTCTTTTATTCATGTCCATTGTACTTCCTGTAGCACAAAGCACTTTAGGTGTGATGTCAGAAGGCAAGGTTCACTTGTTTCAAGAACAGAAATTGGACTGCTAAAGCAGGCTAGCTTTATTACAGTCACCTGAGGGCTTTCACTTTTAAATGAAGGGGTTTCCCACCACTTATTTGGATCATCGTTTGGACGTCGGCCCTTGAAGAAGATTTTGTTGGACCCTGCTGTGAGAGCAGTCCTTTCCATAGTCCTCCAGTTGAGAGGTGAAGGCAGGCGTTCCAAGGCAGCGGCAAGGTCTATCCCATAACCATTTTCAGGGATCATTGGGAGTGAAAATGCTGCTCGAACAAGACCTGCTACATTGCCAGCCACACTGCTGTCCAGAACTGCACTGTGTTGAAGGACCCCTGGAAGGGGGATGCCAGCCTACCACATAACTCATTCTGGCCCTGAGACCCAAAGGTGGGACACGCAGATCTTAAGAACCAAGACAGCCAGCATTCCTGCTTTTTTCCCATCAAATCATGGGGCACTCTTGTTCAAGCGCCTGCATCCCAGACCAAACCACCCGAACCTTCTAAAGCTGCCTTTGATACTCACTGAGCTTCAAACACCTGTCCCACCCATTCAAACTCATTTGCCACCAACTGTCCAAAAGCCTTCCAGTGCCTTGGCTCGAACCAAGAAGTACCGCTACATCAGCCCTGCTCGAACCGCCGTCCGAACCTAAACCTCTTCACCACAGAGTAAGAAACTAATTGAATAACCATGGTGGTCTTCCTGAAATGCATCCTTCGAGCCGCTGCATCGAAATGATTCACCTGCACATCCCGTCATCAGCCATCTGCAATCAAACCTCGACCGCAGAACTGAACCGTTCTGCATTGCTTGAGTGAAGTTTTAGCCCACAGCCTTCTTCAGTTCGACCCTGCTTCGACATCTGCTTGAGTTTGGACCTCCGCGACTGCCACAATGACACTTAGAAGTCTGATTCACTGTCGATGAACTTCCAAGACACTGCAAATGTATTATTGACTGATATCAGCCCCCTGGTCCATGTGTGCCTTAGACACTGGCTCAGTCACATGAATCCCTTTTTTCAGCTAAAGAACATATCCTTTCGACATTGTGTTTTATATTGCCTTTTCTTCCCCCGTCTTATGATCTATTTTATGTTATGTTATGTTAACAGAATTTGTAGTGCACACGTTCAGTCGGAGGCATCTTGGTGCAAGGACATTCACAGCACAACCACAGCTATGCGTGGACTAACAGAAAAGTGCAGTTTTGGGCAGGCAATGGAAAAGCAAATGATTCTCGGTCACCCTCAGTTGTAGTGGGAGACTGTTCCATTGTTTACTAGCGGCCACCGAGAAGGCCGAGCCACCAATTCACTGAAAGCAAAACTTTGGACCTGAACCAGACGATCATTACTGGATAGCAAAGTTCAACAGGGAATATACGATGGGATCTTATCCTGAAGAAAGTCAGTACCCACCTGGTAGTAGGCCCGGTGGACAATGCATAGAAATTTAAAAGATATTCTTTGTTCCACCGGGAGCCAGTGCAGACGACAAATCACTGAACTGATATGAGAGTCATATGGTGTAGCAGTGGCTGCCCGGGCAGCCAGGTTCTGTAGCAACTGTAGACAGTGAATTATGCTAGAGGGCCATGCCAAATACAAAGCATTGCAATAGTCAAGCCTACTAGAAATAAGAGAGGCAACAACCAGAGGGCGAAAAGAGGGGGAAAAAATGCCCAGGCTGGCAGACTGCGCTAACCTGCAGGCTTACAGACAGAGATATAGGTTCTTCACAACTGTCCCTGGAGTAGGGAACACATTCAGTGAAGAAGGCCAAAAAGAAGAACAGGAGCCAAAATCAGAAGGGGTGCCTACCACCAGAACCTCTTTATTGACTTTGTTAAGTTTAAGCCAGTTGGCACTCATCCAAACAGGCAGTCACACAGACTATAAAACATCTCCCCCGGGTCTAGGTCTAATCAGACCAGGATCTGAGTGTCATCAGCATATGAGTAACACCTGAAGCCGTAGGAGCGGATGAGGCCAACCAGAGGCTGGATGTAGATGTTCAATAAGATCGGGGACAAGGCAGAGCCCTGGAGGACGCTACAGGAAAGAGAATATAAGGAAGAAGAAAAGGAGGCAAAGATACTGATTGACCCCAGTCAGTGAAAAAAGGGGTGAACCATGCCAGGACAGGGCCCGAGATGCCAATGGAGGCCAGGTGGGCCAGAAGCAGAGAATGGTCAACAGTGTTGAAGGCCGCTGACAGATGAAACAGGGCCCCCAATCCACTAACATCAAGTGTCCTGGCCATAACATCCTTTACCGAAACTAGGACACTCTTGGTGCCTCTCCCGGGGCGGAAGCCCGACTGAAAGGGGTCAAGCACAAAAGAATCATCCAAGAAAGCAGAAAGAAGTGGAGAGATTAATGACTCAAGAAGTTTCATGAAAAAAGGAAGTAATGAAATAGGATGAAAATTAGACAGAACAGAAGCATCCAGTGACGGTTTATTTAAGAGAGAGATCACAATAGCCTGCTTAAGTTCTTTAGGAATAAATCCAGAACAGCAAGAGATATTAACAGCCCGAGTTACTAAAGGAATAATCACAGGCAGACGATCCTTTAAAACAAATAATTGGACGGGGCCAGATGGCGCTGCAGATTTTAGATTAAAGATGGCCGCCAAAATGACATCATCTGTAAACACCGGAAAGTATCAGCCAGGAGTTGCAGGCTGAAAAGTGTCGTTATCTGGCATGTCAGCGCCAGACTGGAGGAGTTGTCTATGGCCACGCATACTTTCAGTATTGGAATGAAAGAAATCAGCTAAAGCATCACACTGCAACTGAGATGCAGGAGCAGCAGGCAAAAGCCAGCAGTAGATGAAAAGGATTTAACAACAGAGAACAACTCCTTAGCTTGATGAAGAACAGTTTCAACTTTAAAGGTGAAAAAACGCTGCTTGGCAGCTTTGAAAGCCAAATGGTAGCTTTTGGAAAGAGAAACAAAATTAAGTTTATCATAAAGGCTGTAGGAAGAGCGCCATTTGCGTTCAGTTTAGCACCACCCCAGTTTAGCCAGTTTACGTTTAGCTGAAAACCATGGTTGAGAGGGACGTCCACATACATGTGTCAATTTGAAAGGTGCCAGTTGTACAGCAGCCATTAAGAGTGACTGTGACAAAATGGCAAAGCACATAGGCGTGTCACTAGGACACTTAGCCTTAACAACAGATGACAATAAGGACCTATCCATGTCATGCCAATTCCTGCATAGCACAGACGGGTGGGTGGCACAGGCAAGGAAGCCTTCAGAGGCACCAAGACAGGGATCCAAAATGTATCTGACCAAGAGATCGGAATCAAAGGTAAAAACTGCCCAGCCAGAAATGGCTGAGAAAACCAGATCTAAAATTCCCCCACCGCAGGTGGTTGGGTTCAGCAACGTGTTGATTTCAGGCTAAATTATGAAAGTTTTCAAAGAATTGACCCAAAATAGGAGTGAGGGGGGATTATACCTAATGTTAAAATCACCCAAAACAACAAGATTAACATATTTCAAATGCAATGAGGCTACACGCTCCAAAAGGGCTGTAGAAAATGCGTATAGGAGCCAGGAGGGCGATGCACTAACAAGAAATGAGCAGACTCTGAGGCAGATATTGCCAAACACACTAGCAGAGCTTGCATCCCCAAATCATAGACTATGGGCATAGTAGACATCCGAAGTGCAGTTTTAAAAATAACAGCAATCCCCCTATCTGGTTGGGCAGCAGTTCTGTCCAGACGAATGATGTTGTAACCCTCCGGTAAAAACTGAGGAACCATGGGAGCTGATGTAGCGGTCAACCATGTTTCCGTTACACAGAGCAGGTCCAGGACAGAACAGCTATCTAGAGTGCTGTATCTTCCTATCTTGCATATTCTGTGTTCTTTCTACAGGGGTGGGTTTTTACATGGCTTTCTAATTAGTTATTATTGTACATGGTGTGTTTATTTGAAGTATATATATATTTTTTAGAAAAAAAACCTTGATTAAACATTCGTTTATTTTGCAGATATTTGTCAAAGGGAGGGAGGAATAAACGCTTTAGACAGTGAACTAACACTTAATTTAAGCCCCCAAGTGACATGATCTAACCCGCCCAGTGACTCCATTCAGGGAGAGAGTACACCTTGGAGTGGGTGTCATCGTAATTACCCTGTGCAAGTGCACATCGTAGATCAGACCCATTCCACTCTCAAAAGCTTGCATATGGGATAGTGCAAGAAACTGGCTTTTATGGCCATAGATTGACAACATGTAATCCATTACTTATCAATCTAAGATGAATATGTTATCTTTATTGGTAATCAGTTACCCTCAACCTAAATATGATCCCATTTGATAAATGAAATGACTGTTGGCAGTGTTAAGTAGTTGCACACTTTAATTTATGTTTAATTTATGTTTAATCTATGTTGAAAAATGATTATGTTCATTTCATTCTTTTTTGTCACACAAATATTGTAAAAGTTAATTAATTAACTAAATACAATGATATATATTTTTTTTTTAAGTAGTTGCACCCTTCAAATGCACCGTGCAAGACTGAACAGCACTACTGCAATGGGCATTTGTTACAATAAAAGTCTCTATTTAATCCATACATTATTCTACCATTGAAAACATTTTTAAGCGTATGTCATTCAATAACGATGCAGGTGTAGCCCTTTTTCAGCTCTGTCACTCCGAAACAAAACATGTAGTTATGTAATTGAGCTAAAAGAAGCTACAATTACCAATACTGTTTTTTCTCGCATCAAACATGTAAAAACCTCACACTCCATCAGCATGCATAATACATATATGAAAACCAAAAGCACTTCTGAGCATTAGGTTTCACTTGATTAAATGGCAAATCACCCAGACACTTCCCCTAGCAGCAAAACACAGGCATTCCTACCTGTAGGTAGTCTCAGACCTTTGAGTCATGTGTGATTCATATCCTGGCAACCCTATGTGAGTACTCCCAACCAGGCAACACCTCTACCTACGCTGCAAGTACCATAATGGCACAATTCGGGAGACGATGTTAAACAGCCACTTTTTTTCCAAAATGAAAGTTGATATCCAATCTTTTACAAAAAATTATTTCTGTTTCATGTCTCATTAATTCCCTCAGGATGCAGAGAATACTAAAAGAGTGTACACCGTACATGTCCCTTTGTTGTTATCGTTTACTACATTCACAACCCTCTGGGGTGTTTCTCTACGTTTAAGGACCTAACATCTTAGTTGCGCTATCGAATGTTGAGGGCCTGTGCAATGTTGACAACATTATGTAAACAAATGCTTGATTTTTGCTATTCAAATCGCTGTTTAATTGGACAATTCCTTTCCCTAGTGTAGACGTTCTCACACGTACATTGTATACAGTAAAGAACATACGCCTTCATAAATGTAACATATTATTCACGGTAATGACCATACCACTACATGGGTGCGTGATTGCCCCTTCACAACATTATTACAATTAACTCAATTCAAACTGGGAACAGTCCATTTCATGAAAGTTTTCAAGACATTTTACTAATCGTAAACCCAACCATATTCGCATTCAAAACCCAATAGCAAATGTGTTTTGTCTATTAAAGGCTGTCAACGGTGGGATTAGGGAAACATTTTATTCAAAATAGGATCTCCGGATAAAGCCCATGACATTGCTAATAACTTCACATGACGCCGGACGAAATATAATCGAAACTGCCGACGAGCTTGCAGATCTGGAGAATGATATGATATGATATGGCATTTATAACACGCCTATACACAAGTGTTTCAAGGCGCGACGAGGCAAGGGAGGGGGAAAAGGGGGGAGACAGACAACGATCCTACTAGGCCAGGTGTCATTCCGATCACGCAAGTGCATGGGAAGGGGGAAGGGGAAGTGCGAGTGGGGAAGGAGGTGGACAGTGCAGTACATGGGATAATAGAATAAATAACTAATTAAAAGTACGGCCAGCAGGTGGCAAGTGCAAGGGTAAGTGCAGACAAGAGGTGTCAAGTGCTGGTATTGGGACTGTAGGGATACAGAAACGGCCCATAAGTGCGGAGGTTGCCAGGAAAGAAGTGACGAGAAGTGCCGGTGTGTGTGACTGGTGGGGGAGGGACCAGGGCCTGAGTCCAGAGGGTGGCCAGGTAACCAGTGCAGTTTTGGTTTCAGCCACAAGGTCAGCAGGGGAGAGGGGGTGAAAAAGCAGAGGCAAAGAGAAAGGTTTTGAGGTGCTTCCGGAACCGGAGATGATTCTCCTCAAGTTCCAGGGAGACAGGAAGGCTGTTCCAGAGGTAGGCCCCAGCCGAAGAAAGATATCTACCACCAACTCGTTGCTTGGAGAAGTGACTGACCCTGAGGGAGTTGGAGGTGGATGAGCGAAGAGCTTGAGAAGGAAGATATTTAGGAAGAGAGAGCTGGAGGTATTGAGGCCCCAGGACCCAGAAGGCCTTCTGGACAATGCAGAGGGTTTTGAACTTAATCCTTGCAGTCACTGGGAGCTAGTGCAGAGATTTCAGTCCTGGAGAGATACGATCCCTGGGCTTGAGGCCACGGACAAGTATCGCAGTCTTGTTCTGGATGAGTTGCAGAGGGCGGAGAGTGGAAGCAGGCAGATTTTGAAATAGGCTGTTGCAGTAGTCCAGCCTAGAAACAGAGCTCTGGAGACAGTGAGTTTCTGGGGGAAGGAGAGGAAAGGAAGAATACCTCTGAGGAGGTGCAGCTGGTAGTGTGACTTCTTAGAGACGTCAGAGATGTGAGGATAGAAGGAGAGCGTAGAGCCGAAGGTGACCCCAAGGTTTTTAGCCTCACAGGTGGGAGTAAGGGGAGGGTCAACAGAGGCCGGCCAGAGAGTGACAGGAAAGGAGGGAGTAGGTGTGCTGATGAGGAGAATGTCATGACCCACAGAACGCGTCCCTTCTGGACTTCCTGGTCCTTGTCACGGCGGGGCATGCATTCATTGTTTCTCCCAACATGGCTGTATCACGTGACACGCCTCGCACCAGCCTTCATGGCGGACGTAGTACGTTCCATACATATGCCACGCCCCCGTGGCCCCGCACATCTCAATGCTATTGCGAAGTAGCGACCAGACGTGTGCTTCGTAGCTCCCGGTATTGTTTCCCTTGCTTTTTCCACTCTAACTCAATTCTAGTCCCTTTCCTTCCTTTCTTGATTCCTGGACTCGTGTGCTAGTTGCGCATCCTCTTATTTCCTGGATTCCTGGACCCCTGCATCCCGGTACTTGAACGCACGCTGTAGTCAGAAGAGACTTGTGCAGCCTTATTCAAGACTCAAGCAGTACGCAAGAAGGCATCGATCATGAAATCCAGCAAAGATCGAACTCAGGTTTGAAGGGGGGAACTCCTTGACAGTTTGAGACACCAACCGACCGAACTCGATATGGACATGGAAGCTGCCGCCCAGGACCTGATGCGTGGCATGCAAGAGCTATCAATCGAGGTGCAGAATCTAAAGGCGGAAAACGCCGCTCTCAAACAACTAGTTCTATCCCGCGATTCTGCTACAAAAGAAAGTGTATTGCTGGGCGGTATAGTGGACAAATATTATGGCTCACCAAAAACCCTTCGAGGATTCCTGGATTCATGTTTGGTTCACTTTATTTTTAAGCCCTACTACTTTTCAACTCCCAGGGCTAAAGTCGGCTTCATAATTTCCCACCTTTCAGGAAACGCCTTAACCTGGGCCACGCCCCTCGTTAGTTCCGTCGACGTTCTTCTAGATGACTATGATGGCTTCATACAAGCCCTTAAGACCATGTTTGACCGTCCAGAACAGGTCTATAGTGCCCAGGAACGCCTGTTAGACTTTCAGCAAGGATCCCAGGATATGCTCACCTGTGTTACCCGATTCAAGCAGTTAGTCAAGGAAGCTGATTGGTCCCCGGAGGCGAGTTTTACCCTTTTCAGGAGAGGACTGAATGAGGAGATTAAGGATGAGTTGGCCAGAGTGGCTCGCCCAAACTCATCCCAGGCACTAATGGAACTTGCCATGCAAATAGATTTTCGTATCCAGGAAAGAAAAGCAGAGAAGAAGAAATCCAAAGCTAATCCTCTGAAGCCGTCCTTTGAGAGCACCACCAAGGCGGACACAAACCCAGGCTTAATCTCTGAAACAGAACCCATGCAGATAGTAGCCTTCCGTGGACCTATATCCCCGCAAGAAAGAATGAGAAAGATTTATACGGGGTTGTGCATGTATTGTGCCTCAGACAAACACCTAGTTAGGGAGTGTCCTCTGGCCCCTCCTCGGCGTTCGGGAAACGCCAGCTCCCGATCATAGATGGAGCAGAGCTTCGGGAGAGAGATGTTTGCTCCACATCAATTCCATCCTTGAATTCTCCTAGACAAAACAATTTGGTGATACTACAAGCCTGCCTGTCGCCCTCCAAGAATAAGACCTATCCCATTCTGGCCTTGGTGGACTGTGGAGCTTTGGGAATTTTCATTGATCAAGACTGGGTTGTTAGTCATCATATTCCGTACGAGACACGAAGCACCATGCAGCCGGTGGAAGCAATCGACGGAAGACCCCTCTCTTCAGGACCCATAAGCCTGCAGACAAAAGAGATCCAACTTTCCATAAACCATCACCAAGAGAGGATTACATTCAACATCATTAAGTCAGCCCATTACCCCATGATATTGGGTATGCCCTGGTTACATAAGCACAATCCGTATATCAATTGGACAGCAGGATCACTATTCCTAGGCTCAGAGTTTTGCATGTCCCACTGTCTAATCCTGGATCCCTCCTCGACACCCCTTAAAGAACCACCAAGAGACCTGAAAACACCACTCATGGTTTCTAATATCATACAAGTCCCAGAGGCCTATCAGGGATATGCTGATGTATTTTCAACTGCCATAGTCCAGGCCTTACCCACTCACAGACCTGAAGACTGTGCCATAGATACAGATCCCTCAGCAGTGATTCTTTTTGGCAGAATGTTCATTCTTTCCGAACCTGAGAAAAAGGCCCTCAGAGAATTCCTGGATACCAACCATGAAAACGGCACCATAAGACCCTCAAAATATCCAGCGGGTGCTTCATTGTTCTTTGTTCCCAAGAAGGACACCAAGGAACTCAGACCTTGCCTCGACTATCGTGGCTTAAATCAATGCACCCTCAAATATCGGTACCCACTACCCCTGATCTCGGATATCCTGGAAGCTGTGAGAGGCACCGTAGTATTCACGAAGTTGGATCTCCGGGGTGCCTATCATTTGACCCGTGTCCGGGAATGAGACGAATGGAAAACAGCCTGTAGAACACCCTTTGGTCACTATGAATATCTAGTCATGCCCTTTGGACTAGCTAATGCCACAGCGGTTTTTCAACGTTTTATGGACAGGGTGTTTTCTGACATGTTATTCCTTTTTGTCATTGTCTATCTGGATGACATGTTGATCTTTTCCAAGGATCCTCTAAAGCATGAAGAGCATGTAAAGGCAGTACTGCAATGACTCCGTGAACACAAACTTTTAGACAAACCCGAAAAATGCTTGTTTCCCGTTACTTCTGTTCACTACCTGGGATTCATCCTTAGCCCAGAAGGAATTGGTTTGGACCCTTCAAAGGTTAAGGCCATACTGGCATGGCCTGCTCCCACCTCCGTGAAACAAGTTCAATCCTTCCTGGGGCTTGCCAACTTCTACCAGAAGTTCATTTCTACCTTTTCTGAGATTGTCCAGCCGATTGTTGCTCTCTTGAAGAAAGACACTCCCTTTATCTGGTCTACACCGCAAGACAAAGCATTCCAACGATTGAAGACAGAGCTCACGCAAGCCCCCATCCTGGCCCAACCAGACATAAATTGCACATTCCTGGTGGAAACGGGTGCCTCTAACTACGCCATAGGAGCGGTCTTGAAACAGGAACTTGAGGATAAACTGGAACACCCCATTGCTTACCTCTCACGAACCCTGACTCCCAGTGAAACAAACTATTCTGTCCTGGAAAAGGAACTGTTAGCCATCCGCCAGGCCTTCACTAAATGGCGACATCTACTTCTGGGTGCTAGATATCCAGTTCAAGTCCGCACAGACCATCGGAATCTTCAAATTCTACATTCATTGGAGTGCAGGAACAGTCGTCAGGCGCTTTGGGCCTACTTCTTTGCCCAATACCAAAACCAAATCACTCATGTTCCCGGATCACAGAACATGATTGCTGATGCCTTATCTCGACGTCCTGACTATGCAACTACTGAAGACAAGGCCTATCCTAAGATGTTTCCCCACACGATCTTTGTAGCTCAAGCAGTCAACCTCCTGGAAGAAATTCGAGTACAAACCCAATCCTCTGATCTCTGGAAGGATATTTCAAGGAAGAATCCATGGAACCTAAGACTTAAGGAAGGATACTTATTCAAGGACAATTCACTGGTCATTCCTACACAGAAATTACAACAAAGAATGATAAACATCTGTCATGATACCCTTCACTCCGGACATTGTGGCATAACCAACACCCTCCGTCTTATACAAAGACAGTTTTGGTGGCCTGGAATGAAGACCGACGTACAGCAGTACATCAAAGCTTGTGCTGTCTGCAGTCAAAACAAACATGATAACAAGGGACTGGCGGGTCTTGTAATGCAACCATCGCTGCTAACAAGGTAATGGGAATTCGTTGCTACAGACTTCATTGTGGAATTACCACCTTCCCGAGGGTACACGACCATCATGGTTACCATAGATTTGTTCACTCATATGGCTCATTTTACACCCCAGTGTAAGTTACCATCCTCGTCCGAACTTGCTGGAATCTTCCTGGAACACATATTTTGTTTATAAGGACTGCCTTCCAAGATCATATCTGATCGAGGACCTCAGTACGTCTCTCAATTCTGGAAACATCCCTGTCGCATTCTGGGAATCCAACGCGCCCTCTCATCTGGTTATCATCCCCAGACCAACGGGGCCACAGAACGTGCTAATCAGACCCTGGAACAGTATCTTCGATGTCTCGCCACCAAAGTTCAGGATGACTGGTTGCTCCTAATACCCGTGGCTGAATTCGCCTACAACAATTCTGACCATTCAGCAATTAAGACCAGCCCCTTTTATTGTAGCCAAGGTTTCCATCCATCAGTTCTACCCACTGTTCTCCCTCATCCTACACCAGTACCTACTGTCGACTCCTGGATTGAAACCCTCATCAATGTACACCAAGAGGCCAAAGAAAATTTAGAGAAGGCGAGAACACAGACTAAAAGGTATGCAGATTTAAAAAGGAGACCAGGTCCTTCTTATACAATCAGTGATCAAGTCTGGTTGTCCTCGGAATTACTACCCCGGCATCTACGGCCAAACAAGTTGGCCCCTCGGTACTATGGTCCATTTCCCATCAAGGAAATTATCAACCCAGTTTCATACCGGATTAGTCTACCAGACTCTTGGAAGAAATTTCACCCAGTATTTCACACATCCTTATTAAAACCCTACCACCAATCGCCCCTGAAATCCCACCAACCTCCTCCTCTACTGGTTGACAACCAATTGTAATATGAAGTATCTCGAATATGTGACTCCAGGTATAAACGGGGTCAGCTTCAATACCTGGTTGAATGGAAAGGATATCCTCCTAGTGAAAGAACCTGGGAACCACTTTCTAATCTCAAGACCCCTCGACTACTCAGAAATTTTACCTTATACACCTGGGCAAACCTGGTGGAACAGATTTTCGGAGGAGACTTGCTGTTATGACCCACAGAACGCGCCCCTTCTGGACTTCCTGGTCCTTTTCATGGCGGGGCTTGCATTAATTGTTTCTCCCAACATGGCCGTATCACGTGACACGCCTTGCACCAGCCTTCACGGCGGACGTAGTATGTTCCATAAATATGCCACGCCCCCGCAGCCCCGTGCTTCTCAATGCTATTGCGAAGTAGCAACCAGACGTGTGCTCCGTAGCTCCCGGTATTGTTTCCCTTGCTTCTTCCACTCTAACCCAATTCTAGTCCCTTTCCTTCCTTTCTTGATTCCTGGACTTGTGTGCTAGTTGCGCACCCTGTTATTTCCTGGATTCCTGGACCCCTGCATCCCGGTACTTGAACGCACGCTGGAGTCGGAAGAGACTCGTGCAGCCTTATTCAAGACTCGAGCAGTACGCAAGAAGGCATCGATCACGAAATCCAAGATCGAACTCAGGTGAGAAGGGGTGAACTCCTTGACAGAGAATCTCAGTCTTACTGGCATTAAGGCAGAGATAATTGGTGGCACACCACTCCTGGATAGCAGACAGACTGTCAGAGATGAGAGAGGGAGAAGAGGTGGCTAAGGGGAGCCTGAAAATGAGCTTGTGTCAACAGCATAGCACTGGAAGTTGTGGCAGATCACGGCAATACGGTGGGCAAGAATTGCCAGGTATTGGTTGAACAGCCAGGGAGAGAGGTTAGACCCCTGGGGAACACCACAGGTGGAGATAGAGATAGAGGAGAGGAAGGACCCAAGTTGAACCTGGGAGGGTCGGGCAGAAAGAAAAGAGGTCAATCACGCCAGGGCCTGACCCATGATCCCCAGGTTATCACGTAGACAGTTGAGCAGGATGGTATGGTTGACCGTGTCAAAGGCAGAGGAGAGATCAAGTAAGATGAGGACACAGGGGGTGTTGGGATCAAGGTTGTAGAGCAGGTTTTCACGGATTTTCAGCAGAGCAGTTTATGTGCTTCTGGCAGCTCTGAATCCAGACTGATGATCATGGAGACAATCAACAGATTCAGTTTGAAGACTGAGCTGAGAGATGGACTGCTTTTCCAAGCGTTTGCCCAGGAAAGGAGTGATGGAGATTGGGCGATAGTTTGCCGGGCAGGATGAGACGGCAGAGGATTCTTTAAGAAGAGTGTGCACAAGAGAGTGCTTCAAGGGTGAAGGGAAGACTCTAGTGGTGAAGGAATGGTTGCAGAAGTCAGCCAGGGCATTAGCCAGGGAGTCGATGTGGTCCTTGATCGTTTTGGAGGAACAGGGGTGAACCTGTTTTGACGAGACTTGTCTAGAAACCTTGTCTGGGGAGAACAGGGGAAAGGCAGAGAAGGAGGGAGGAAATGTGCCCACAGAAGGGCCAGAGGAAGAGTAGGGAGTAGAGGGAGGAGGGGAAGGGGAAGAGACAAAGGACAATGTATGTTGTTATAGCTGCCATCTGTCTGTGATTCCTGGCTGTCTCCACAGTATGCAGCCTTCTGTGCACAATTCGTCTCTGAGATTATCAGCCTCATTGTCATAATAATGTTTAGAGCAACACATGTTTTTGATCGAAGTAATTGAGCAAAAGGCAGATTTTGAATGAGCTTCGTGTCGTGATAGGAATCGGTGTGCAGTAATGCATTGCAATCAGTGGGTTTAGGAAACATATTAGTACAAACAATTCTCACTTTCAACTCAACGACAGCATCCAAAAAATGCACCAATTTTACAGCAGGAATTTCGACATTTAAAGTAAATTGAATGTGTTCTTCAATACTGTACATTAATCTGAAAGCATTGTGTAATGTGTAGTTATTGCTACACCAAAGTTCAAACACGTTATCAATATATTTCCATGGTGCAACAGTCATTCAGCCAATATTGGGGAGCTTTAAATATGTGCGTGCTCATAGCTTTTCCTAAATAGGTATGCCCAATTCAGTCCGAAATCAGCACCCACACTTTTACCGCCAGTCAGTTGGAGATCCTTTGAAATCTCAATTACGCTGAACATACTTTACTGTGAGGTTTTGCCACCTGTCAAGGGTTTAGAAGCCCTAGCTTTTCGACTTTTAGTAATAATAACATTATTTGGGTACTCCTTCTCTAGACCGTTGTAAGTCTTCTATATAACACTCAGTAAATGCAAATGGAACACCTGAAGGTCAGTCTTCAACTCCCTGATACTGCACAGGAAATGATGTGAGCTGACACTCTCTCACATTCTAAACACTCCCCAGGGATAATCAGGTGTGTCAGACTAGAGGGTTGCAACTGTCAAGAGTTGGGCAGAATCGTCTCCTTTCTTAGAGCATGCATCTGCCATTGTGTAGAGAATTAGAGTGTCAGTGGAAGCTGCATAGTGGAGACCTGTGGGACTGAGGAAAGAGACAAGGAGGACCCAGCAACAGTTTTCCCAGACCCCCGTCCTCTTTCCTATCTCATTAGATTCAGGCTTATCTGGCTGGATGGTCTGGTGAGGAAGGATTAATCCTTACCAAGAAAAGGACAGAAACGGAGCAATGGAAGCTTGCTGGAAGTCCTAGTAGAAATGCATTCGGAAGGGAGAAGCATTGGCAGGCAGTGAGATGAAGTCTCTTCAGGATCAGGACAGGTTGTCAAAATAATGACTGACAACTGATATTGCAACGCGAGGGGCATGTGTCAAAGCAGATTTTTGTAGTAGTCCATCCAACGAGTATGCATCAAGATAACTTGTTATACACAGAGAGACTTAGCAGTAAGTCTTGTGGATCCACCAGGGAAACCACAAACCTGGTAGAAGTGAATCTATGAGTGAATAGGAGGCCATTCCAGAGTCTAGAGTATTTCTGGTGGAAATATAATAGCACCTTCTATGCAAACCAACAGCTTTCCCATATCCCACTCACGGATGAGCCTGGGTGAATGTATCCTGCCATAGCCCAAAACTTCCAAAGTCAAGACAGATAGTTCAGTGCCTGTAAGAAGGTGTCATCTTTTTGTGGCCAGAAAAAATTCTAGTTGTAGAGAAATAGTTATGTTATTTTTTGAAAGGAGGAAGAGATCATGTTCACTTGTTTGTGGCTGATAAAATACCTGCTGCTAGTTGTAAATAGTGAAGGCAAGACAGTGCAAACTGAATGCATAATACATTTCATCCTATTTTGTTTTTTCCAACATGTCCACAGCATCTAAAATTGCCATCGGGAAAAGGAAGTATGTAGGCAAGGCTCATCGACATCTTCCTGTTCTGGGTATTGGGACAACATACCCGCATTCCTGTTGTCTATTCCCAGATCGTAGGTCACAACAGAGTCAAAATTGCCAAAGTACATAGCCCACCGCAGATGCCTAGGGCTCCAGGTTCTGGATGGCTTGAAGAATTGTATGTTTCCATGATCAGATAGCAAGGTCAATGTATGACAAGCCCCCATTTGATAGTGGTGCCATTCGTCAAACGCTGCCTCAATGGCCAGCAACTCTATATCGATGATCACATTATTTTGTTCTGCAGGAGTCAATCTCCTGGAATAGTATGCCACAGGATGTAGTTGACACAACCAGTCCCGCTGTCAAAGAATCGCCCCAATGGCATAGCTCGAGGTATCGGTTTTGACAAGGAATGGATTTGTCCGATCTGGGTGCAACAGGATTCGTGCTCTGGTGAACGCTTGTTTTAATGCTGCTGGGACGCACTTACATTGTCCCAGACAGGCAAAAAGGTTCAGGCTGAGAAAAAACATGTTAGTATATTCTACAGTGTAAGCAGGTTGTGTTTTGTGTGGCCAAAAGCGAACGTATCACTTGTAGTTAGTTTAGACACATAATAGATACATCATCTAGCAACACAGGATGAGCAGCAAATGTATTAATGTTGCGGTTGAAGATGCTATAGATAAGGCAGTGCTTTATTTGCTCTGCGCTTAGAAATAATACACAAAGCTACTTTTTAAGTGAGGTGAATGGAGGGAGCTGAAGTAGGTGGAAGATGGAGTCACAAAGGTATTGTGGTAAGAGCAAGGTCAGCGGTTTGACATGGCAAGAATGCTGCCATATTGGTTTTAAGACCTAGTATACAATAAACAGAATGAAGGAAGTGGGTGGAGCTGTGGCTCTGTTTTGCTCAGTCCCAAGACAAATCCCTTTTCCATTCCCCAAGGGAGAAGCCGAAGTCAAATGCACCTGCATGGTGCAGATAAACGCTAACTTTATCCAGTTGCAGAGCCATTGCAGAGCCAGAAGGTGATGGGAATGGAATATCAGCTGTGGGGAGGAAAGGTATGGATGCGCCCTTTGAAGAACAAATTCACAAGAACAGGGCACAAGGGTTTGTGATGCCAATAGAGCAGGAAAACATTTGGAGCACTACTGCTTCTCATAGGAGAAGCAAAGGTGATGCCAGTAAATTTAGACTAAGTCCCGGGGGTGCAGCATGTGTGTGCCGCAGCATCTGGTTTAATGAGAAGGACTATTATTTCATCAAAGCAGCGCTGGAAGTGTGGTTTTATGGTCCAGGAGCTCTTCCTCACTGCACGTTGCGCGTCGCAGGGGGGCCATTCCAAATCAATTAATGGACCCGTTGCTTTGGAGAAATTGCTGTTGCTCGTCCCAACAGAAAGGATTCAGCTTTACAATACCATGCTGAAGTGGCACACAGGTACCACAGACCACTTCTCACCCACAAAATGTTAATACAAATAATATAACAAATTGTCTGGTACCCCAGAAATTCCATGTCCATGGCCCCTGTCAGACAAATGTATTAAAGAGTTTAAAATGATGTACAAGTTCCAGCTGTGCAGCAGTGTTGTATGAACTGTTGCATAGTACACACCACAACCTGAATTTCCTCTTGATGCTAAAATGTTAAGTATTGTGTTCACATAAGAATGCTATCACAGACTGTTGCTAAGGGGTACTTAACATGGGCATAACCTCATACTGACCTCTTAACATCTGTTTCGACCTGCTTTATCTCACCTACGTTTCTAATGCACGTGTGCATGTTTTTCCAGGCAATGAGTTTTGGGAGACGGTGAAGAGCACTGCAAGCGCCACCCAGCGAAACATTGTGTGCTTATATTACACCCAGATGTGTGACATTTCAAACACTCTAGTGTTGACTTTAATTTGCTATCGATGCTGCAGAGGCACGGGATAATGCAACAGAATGTGGCGACTCTGTAAAAAGGCATCATTAATGTGCATTTACACTTCATTATAGCAATCCTTTCATTGCTGTAATGGGCGTCTGGGCGCCTTGTGATTCCGACAATGGAGGCATCAAGTCGGCAGCATCCATTTTATGTTCTCATCTCAGCATGTCTGAAGATGATATAAGGGAACGCGTGCTCAAAGAAAAATGAGATGAAGCAGTAGTTAAAATTAAAAGTCCAAATGCAAATACAAGCTTTGGAAATAACAATATGCCTGTCTTTGTACATTTCTAACATTCTGTTTGTTAATCCCACAGCGTTACACACCATACGTCTTTACCTTCCTCAAAACATGAGGTATTCTTTCCCCACCTAGAAATTGTTCTTGGACTCAAGTAACCCCCAACCCGAATACCTTCACCTATACCCCTGGGACAAAAAAGGAGCTGCGTGCTCACCACAGCTCCTGCCATCACCCAGACACTGGCGCTTGTGGAAGCGCCTGGGAGGAGATGCGAGATGCACATTGATGAGGAATCGTGGCTGACATCATGGGGAATTCGCAAAAGTAAGGCTTAGTCATTATGCCCATCTCTCCTCCCTAGTCACCTTCCTCGGCACATGATAACATACCACACTTTCTAATTAGGCAGGCACTAAGATTAAAACAGATCCACAATATCATGTAAAAGTTAAGTTTATTGGGTGAGTCAAAAGCACGACCCGTGGCAATTACAAATCCCAGGACAGAGTCAACCTCATCCCCAATGATGCCCCCGGCCCTGTATAACTGTACTATATAATGTTTGATCAAGTGAAGGTGATTGTGTGAATCCATTCCAAAGCCAGACCCTATTCAAATGCAGATCACCCGGCAAAGGCACCGACATTGATGTCCCCACCTCATGCAGCTGTGCATTATAATGTTTAATGAAAGTAGAGGGGCAGGGCCACATCAGAGCCTGACATATATCACTCAAGGGGACACCCGTTGCCTCAGCTCAATAAGAGTCAGTACCCGTGGCGAATCTATCCTGCACCATAGATGGAAGGAGTGACCTCCTACCGTGTAGGTTTTTACAGTAACTACTCTTATCCACCCACTTATAGTGGACACCGGTGGGGTACAAACTTGTTTGGTACCGCCAAAAGTCTGAAATAGATAGTTCCAAACTCTAAATTCCTCAGTGGGCTCAATGTAAAATAGAACTGCCTCCTCACAATCGCCTCCTACCTCTGCTGAAGCCTCCATAGAGCATATGGATGGGAGGACCACATCCTGTTCCAACTGACAGGAGGAACATATCTTAGGCTGGAATTGTGGCCGCGCCATAGGACGAATGCCTCAGTGAGGATAAGCCAATAATAAGCCCAGCGCCCAAGTGCCCTTATATCCTCAAGTGACCTAACAGGTGCAATTGCCATCAAAAACAGTGCTCTATAGAATACCTATTTCAATGTAGCAGATTTTAGTGGTTCAAAGGGGAATCTAGGTGATCCCATTGTGAAACAACCTTCCTCTTAGGCTTATTGAGCAATAGAAATGCTGCTGATGACCCCTACTCCTTACACCCTGGGGATTCTAAATCTCTTTGTGGTGGACCAGTGTACCTTTAATGTTGTCACAGCTGACCCCTTCTGGAAACCCTCTAACAGGAAATTAAGATTGTTTGACGAGGCACAAGGAAGAGAATTTCAGCATTCCATGGCCAACCTTCACTCCCGGACTGCAAGATGCAGAGAATAGGCCCAGCCGTGGAAGGGCATATGTGTCAGGAATCATGACTGGAAGTTATGGGACTATTGGAGACACTAACATGTCCTCCGCTCTAGTCCTCACCCAAGATGGCCGACGTTCCTATAAAGGTCGGCTCCGCCCCCTTGCCGGTGCGTTGTATCTGTGTTCTTCGTTTACTACGCTCCGACCATTCTATTGATCCTCGTATCCTTCTTGTTCCTCATTTATTCTATTCAGATCCTGTTTCCCTTCCTGTTTGAATGCTTCTGCTGATCGGACGTTAGTTACCGCAAGGTTCATCCTTCCTTCTGACTTTCTGCCGGTATCTTCCGCCATTTCTGTTTTGTTTTGTTTAGCTACCTTTCTTTGGCGTGCTTCCGCCATTCTATAATCCTGCAAGCTACCTTTGGGGTTTGTTTATTTTCCGCAACGCTAGCGACTCCTCCCACTATTTCTTTCCTTGAGCTTCGGCATCTAGCTGTCACTTGCAACCTTTTCCTTACTGCTACTTATTGCTTGTTTCACTTCTCCACAGATTATCCTTTGTTTGTTTTTTCTATATTCAGTTGCCTTGTTCTATTCTATCTTTCTCTCAAAGGCTTCTTGTGGGTTGTAGTAAGCACATAAGTGATGGGTGGAACGTTTTGAATTAATCTGAACTACTGGCGTTGCTCTGGGCAACCTTCCACACCACCGTTTTTTAGCCCGTCTGCACCATTGCAAAAGGGGTCCAGCCATATGCAAATCAGTTACGTACTGCCACCAATGGTAGAAGCCCAGCCCAAACTTCTAGGCCAGGTCCCCTTTGCATGGAAATACAAGCAACCCCAGACATGTTTCGGCCTTGTTGGGCCTCCTCAGTGAGGTGCAGCTTGGTTCCCTTTGTCGCAGCGAGCAAGGGACCCACGTTTGGGCATACCCTCTCTCACATAGTGAGACAAACAGTGAGCAGTGGTTTGTAGCCTGTATGTTCTGAACTCGGGTTATTCCGGTGTTTCCCTTCCATCTGCATTATCCGGACTGTGTCTGGTGGTTCTACTTTTCTCTTCAATTGGTATTGCTTTACTGCCCTTCCACTTGTTTTCCTCCTATTACTTTTTGACCTTCGTCATATTCCTTCTGAAGTTACGGACTTCAGTAATACTTACCTTGTCAGGATTTGGAGTTTTCCCCGACAAACCTCAGCTGGATACTGCTCACTTAGTACCTGTACTAAATCTACAGGGTTTTTTCTGGCTTCCGGCTTTTTCCCTGGAATTGGAGGCTGGCACCCTGGGGTTCCCCGAGGACAGATCCCCATCTCTGTCAAGGTGGCCTCCGAGGGGGGCAGACCTTACTTACACGAGCGGAAGATCAAGAAGTCAAAGGACAAGACCCCGAACAAGAAGAAGAGCCACCTGAAAGCAAAGATTGCTTCCAAGGACACTACTTCTGAAGGCTCAGGTGAGGAGAAAGGGGAGGTTGAGCCGAGTCTTGACAATATGGACTGCTGGACCTTGTGTGTTGCCTCCCGTGACAGATAGCCTCTTGAGCAGTTGCTTCAAAATTTCTGTCAGCCTCAGATAAGCTGGCCTGAGTTGTGATAGCATGAGAAACTTTATAAGGGATGGGACAAGGGTGTGAGTCAGTCCCTGACTCACGTCCAGCTTCAATGAGAGAGAAACCAAGTCCTCCTGGACCAATATGGGAATAGTAAGACCAGATTGGTCTTTCCCACCAAACCCTTCCTTAGAACACTTGAAATCAGTGGAAAATGCAGAAATTCATACAACCGACTGCACTATCAGGCATACTCAATCCATTCATACCCTAGGCCAAGGGGACAAAGTACAAGCTGCAGAAGAGCTTTACTGAAGCATTCTTCCAGTCCACAGAACACCAGAACATTCTGCCAACACTCCGCCACGCTCCACAATATGGCAGGTATTTATATATATATATTTTTTTTCTCCAAACTGCTCAAACAATAAACACTAGAAAGACTTTCCTCCCAGGAAAGCAAACGCAGCAGGATGCAGCACAGCACGCATCACCAGCAACACCAGGACACTCTGGCAACATCCCAATGTGTTATTTGCATTGCATATCTGCTCAGTCTATTGCGGGGTTCTGGTGAGCTCTAGGTGTACAGGCTTTGCCCTGTTCCACATTTCATCTGTGTGTACCTAGGTCAATGTCCCATTGTTTATCTTGAAACGCTTGCTCTGGGATGGACTATTTTGGCTGTTTTCTCTGAATGACATTACGCTGGCTATAACTAGTCCGAAAATGGTGACCATATATCATGTGGCTGAGCTACAGGCAGATTATTTGTTGATTTTATCTGTCACCTCGCCCCGCTGTCCCTCATTTCTGTTCCTGTTAATATATTCTGCCACCAACTCTAAGGTTTTCTTACTTAATTTCAAATTAACAATGTGATTCTAATGGTGCTTAAAAATGCAATAACACAAGCCTCAGTAATGCATGATCCTACGCTGATTTAAGATTTTACTCTGACTGAATGAGTATGATTGAAGCATGATTGAAGCAACAGAGCTTCTGTGTGCGATATGTGTGTAGTCCCCCTCGTGGTTGTGAGGGTACGGATGAGCTAACCATATAGATGGAAAGTGGTAAGCTTAAGGTGTGTTCTAATAATGACAGCATCGCTTAGACCCGGAAAGAACCCGAGTGGTTCACATTGTATCACACTAACTGCTCCTGTTCGGCCTCTTAAACTGGGCAGCTCCCTTCTTTCCCATCCACTTCTCTTCTGGGCACCCCCAAGGATCGGTCCTTGGCCCCCTCTTTTCTTTCTATACACCGCTCCTCTTTCTGTGCCCATCAGCTCCTTTAACTTTTCATGTCACTTTTGTGCTGATAAACACACATGTTCTTCTCCTTCTCTTCTTCCCTTCACAAAACATTTTTCCTCGAGTCTATCTGCTGTCAAGCCTTGGATGGGCTCTCGTTTCCTCCACCTCAATCTAATTCGATTCTAATCCAATCACTACCTAGGTCAATGTTTCTTACCAGACTAGGATTGATGGATTAATTAATTAATAATCTTGATTATTGTCCTGCTGAATTTATTACTGTTGTTGATAAAATAATTATGTACACTGTATTGTCCAAGTAATAATTATCGAGCAAAATCATTTCTCTAAAGAAAGAACTAATAACTTAACTCACTACTTAGTCGTAAATATTGACTGGATTACAATCGAATTAGGTGTGCTGGGAATGGGAGTGTTCTCCAAGTCTGTGAACACCGGTTTTTGTTGTTAGTCTAAGTGAAAACACAACCTAGTGTCAGGGTTGTTTTACTTCCCTGCACCCTATTACCTGTCGTAAGAAAAACACTATTTCTAAATCAACATTAAGGTGTGCTCCTGGACAACAGGAATTAACTCCACCTCAATCGAACCAGGACCGATGTCCTCTATTTTCTTTCTACCTCCCTTTCTCCTTCTCGCCAGCCCTCTGGGATCTATTTCCCCCTACTTTGCTTCCCCTCTTCTCCTCTGCTCACAATCGTGGGGTCATATTTCACCCCTCACTCTTTTTTTCTCTTCACATCTCAACCCCTGCCCGTTCAGCTCATTATCATGTATTTAACCTTCGGCAGCTTAGCCATTCGTCACTTTTACGGATACAAATATCTAGGTTTACTCTGTAACGCTCACCTGATTCCCGCAGAGGCACCGGTCTTGACTGGGTGAATGCCGTATCTTCAAAGGTGATGTGTAACACACGGTTGGCTCTTTGTGCTGGACCTCTGTGCACTGTATGTCTGACTCGAAGAGTAAGATGTCTGCAGATAGAAAATAGGGGATTAATGAACTGGGGTTATTGGGTGCCTCTCTCCTCTTCCCTTTCTCTTCTCCTGTAGAACCCCAAAGGTTAACGCCCTCACCTTAGGTAAGTGAACGCCGAGCTCTCCATCTGCCTCGGGGCAGGGTGCCGTAACCAGTTTCTTCACTGGATAAGGGTGCAGGCCTCTTGACCTCAGAGAACTGCTGTCCGTCGTTAACTGCACGAACGGTAAGTTCTGGGCACTTCAAATGTCTTAAAAGTCTTTTGTAATGATATCTCTTGTTTTGCAGGGTTCCGGCAATGGCGGATGGCGGGCTGATGAGAGTTGAGGATCGAACCCGCGTGAGGAATAGAAGCGCCTGGAAGCACGTAAGTAAGCGCTTGTAGCCTGCTTCCGATGCGCACTAACTGTCCCTTTTATCTTGCAGGTACAAGTTCGGAGCTTTAGAGAAGCTGAAGGGTGCTGGAATACCCACTGGATTCGGCGTGGGAAGGAGTAATTGCACGTGAGTAATAAAGTTGCCCAATGTCTTTAAACGCACCTTCTTTTGTCTTTCAGATGCGGGATGCAGCGCCGAAGTCCTCCGGAGCATGCAAAGAGCTGGTAAGCTTTTGTCTTTCAGATGCCGGAATGCAGTGCGAAGACCTCCGGAGCATGCGAAGAGTATGTAAGCCTTTGTCTTTCAGATGCCGGAATGCAGCGCGAGGCGTTGGAGACAGCCGATGGACCAGGTAAGAGATGTGCTGCCACTGAAGACCGTAGTGCTAACCTGTTCTTTCTTTGTCTTTACAGGTGCTGCTGAAGACTGGATTCGAGGATAGTAAGCCTTTGTTCCCTTAGGCCCAGGATCAGAAGCAGAAGACACGATGAGCGTTCTGCTGCAGAGAATGCAGAATAACGCAAATCAAGATTCATCCATCGGGTGTGGTTTAAATAGCCCTCGGGATGCAACTGATTGGTTACTGGGTCCTTTTGTGATAGAACTGCCCCCATGGCAAGGCTCGAAGCATCAGTTTCAACGATGTAGGGAAGTTCTGGGCGAGGATGTTTTAAGATCGGTGCAGAGATAAATCTAGTCTTCAAATTCTGGAAAGCTTGTTCCGCCTCGGTAGACCATTCAAAACATTTGTTTTTCTTTAACAAGGCGGTGATGGGCTGGACTATTCGAGAGAATTCGGGGATAAACTTGCGGTTAAAGTTAGCGAAGCCTAACATGCTTTGAACACCTTTTACGGAGGATGGCGATGGCCATTTGAGAATTGCATCGACCTTCTTTGAATCCATACGCACTCCGCTAGGTGATAATATGAATCCCAAGAATTCAACTTCAGTCACGTTGAAAACACATTTTTCCAACTTAGCGAAAAGTTTGTGTTGACGCAATCTCTCGAGGACCATTTTCACGTGTTTCCGATGTTCAGTTTCCGATGAAGAATAAACGAGGATGTCGTCAATGTAAACAACAACACACACATCTATGAGCTCTCTGAGGACATCGTTCATAAAATATTGAAAGGCGGTCGGGGCATTGCAAAGTCCGAAGGGCATGACCTGATATTCAAATAGCCCATACTTGGTGCGGAAGGCCGTCTTCCATTCATCGCCCTCTTTTACTCGTACCAAGAGGTAGGCTCCTCTAAAATCCAGCTTTGTATATATGAATGCTTTTCTGACTTGGTCCAGGAGTTCAGGGATCAAAGATAACGGATATCTATTCTTAACAGTGATCTGGTTCAGGGCACGATAATCTATACAAGTTCTAAGGTCCCCTTCTTTTTTTGGAACGAAGAACAAAGCTGAGGAAGCAGGGGACTTGGAAGGACGAATAAACCCATTCGCTAGGTATTGATCCAGGTATTGTCGGAGGTGAAGATTCTCAGGCTCGGTGAGGGCATAAATTCTACTACAAGGAGGAGTAGATCCAGGTATCAGGTCTATCTGGCAGTCATAAGACCTATGAGGAGGTAGAGAGTTAGCCTGATCCTTCCGGAAAACATCTTGGAATTCTAGGTATTCAGGAGGTAACTGGGGAGCCTCTGAGGAAATTGCTGCCAGTGCAACACCAGGTCGAGGGTGACAAGTAGACACACATTCTGTAAACTGAACCGTTCTTGCTCGCCAATCGATCTGAGGATTGTGCTTCCCTAACCAAGGAATTCCTAGAATAATCTGGAACTGAGGGGCCTTGATCACATCGAACACAATCTTCTCATGGTGTCCATCTTGACTTACTAGCGTCACTTCTTGGGTGGTATGCGTTACTGGTCCGGAGGCTATCTCTGTACCATCCACCGTAGTAATGACGTCCTTTACAGCCTTTGGACAAAGAGTCAGATTCATCCTCAAAACCATTTCATGATCCACATAATTGCCGATGGCACCGCTGTCGACGTAAGCTTCAATCGCATGTAATCGATCCGGATGTTCAGGGCTAATGAGGACCATAGGTATCACGAAATGCGAGGTCACGGAACTGGTTTTAACGCTCGGCAAGAGGACCTCTATGCTTGTCGGGCAAGGTCGTTTCCCTGCTCAGAGTTTGTGACCCTGGTAACTGCAGCTCCTACTGCCTTCTTGGCTGGTTTCACCGGACAGTCTTGAAGAAAGTGCCCTGAGTTTTCGCAATAGAGGCATAATTGCAGCTGTTTTCTCCTTTCCCGCTCCTTTTGTGTTAGTGGTCCTTTCAGGCCCCCTATTTGCATGGGTTCCCCGGAGTCTACTCCTTTGGTAGGAGTTGGTGGTTTGGAAAATACTCGAGCATCAAACTTGGAACGATCGGCCTTCCTGTTCTGCAGTCTGTGGTCAATTTGAACGACTAAGTCAATATAGTCCAAACAGTCTTGCGGGGGATTCACTACTTGGGCTAACACATCTTTGAGCTCTCCACATAGACCTCTATAAAACAGCGTAATCCTTTTGTCCTCAGGCCATCGAGTTTCCACTATCAGTCTGTTGAAAGACGCAATATAAGCCAAAAGGTCTTGATTACCCTGTCGCAATGAAAGGAGCTCATTGTCCAAGGCCTGCCCCTGTGAATGTCTTGCAAACAGTTTTTCCATACTGAGCTGAAAAGCTTGAAAATCATGGAGAACCGGATCATCTTGATTAACTAGAGGGATCGACCAGTCTGCCTCATTGCCACTAAGGTACGAAAGCACGAAAGCTACCTTAGCTTGATCAGTTGGAAAGGCTGCTGGCCGGCATAAGAAGTGCAACCGGCACTGATTAATAAATACTGCAAACCTCTATGGATCACCAGAAAATCATTCAGGCGGAGCCAGAGGTACATTCCCAGGTAGGTTGATCTGCACTGGGTTCGTAGAGGATGTTGAAGGAAGATTTGCCCCTGATGCGGGTAACGGAGTTTGTCCTGCTTGTGACTGTAGCAATTGTCTAGCGAGATCGTCTGTTCGCTCCTTGGAAATAATCAGTTCCCTTCTTAGAGCATTCGTTTCCTGACGGGCTGCATGCACTTCTGCTCTTAGTTCCCCAAGTAACTGGGCTAGCTGGTCGGTATCCGAGGTTTCCATAGCGCCTGGGTGGGAGTTTTGCGGTAGGCTTTGCGTTCTGTAACGCTCACCTGATTCCCGCAAAGGCGCCGGTCTTGACTGGATGAATGCCGTATCTTCAAAGGTGATGTGTAACACACGGTTGGCTCTTTGGGCTGGACCTCTGTGCACTGTATGTCTGACTCGAAGAGTAAGATGTCTGCAGATAGAAAATATGGGATTAATGAACTGGGGTTATTGGGTGCCTCTCTCCTCTTCCCTTTCTCTTCTCCTGTAGAACCCCAAAGGTTAACGCCCTCACCTTAGGTAAGTGAACGCCGAGCTCTCCATCTGCCTCGGGGCAGGGTGCCGTAACCAGTTTCTTCACTGGATAAGGGTGCAGGCCTCTTGACCTCAGAGAACTGCTGTCCGTCGTTAACTGCACGAACGGTAAGTTCTGGGCACTTCAAATGTCTTAAAAGTCTTTTGTAATGATATCTCTTGTTTTGCAGGGTTCCGGCGATGGCGGATGGCGGGCTGATGAGAGTTGAGGATCAAACCCGCGTGAGGAATAGAAGCGCCTGGAAGCACGTAAGTAAGCGCTTGTAGCCTGCTTCACGATGCGCACTAACTGTCCCTTTTATCTTGCAGGTACAAGTTCGGAGCTTTAGAGAAGCTGAAGGGTGCTGGAATACCCACTGGATTCTGCGTGGGAAGGAGTAATGGCACGTGAGTAATAAAGTTGCCCAATGTCTTTAAACGCACCTTCTTTTGTCTTTCAGATGTGGGATGCAGCGCCGAAGGCCTCCGGAGCGTGCGAAGAGCTGGTAAGCTTTTGTCTTTCAGATGCCGGAATGCAGTGCGAAGACCTCCGGAGCATGCGAAGAGTAGGTAAGCCTTTGTCTTTCAGATGCCGGAATGCAGCGCGAGGCGTTGGAGACAGCCGATGGACCAGGTAAGAGATGCGCTGCCACTGAAGACCGTAGTGCTAACCTGTTCTTTGTTTGTCTTTACAGGTGCTGCTGAAGACTGGATTCCAGGATGTTAAGCCTTTGTTCCCTTAGGCCCAGGATCAGAAGCAGAAGACACGATGAGCGTTCTGCTGCAGAGAATGCAGAATAACGCAAAGCAAGATTCATCCATCGGGTGTGGTTTAAATAGCCTCCTGTAGTGCTTAGGTGTCTCCTTCCACAGCCACGCCTATGTAAGAAAAGAGTTCCTGCTTTCCAGAAGAGTTCCAGTGTTCTGAACCTAGGGAGTGGCTCCTGCCCCACCCAACAGGAAAAGTAGTCCCAAACAGAAGAGGATCAGGGGTTCAACTGGCAGGTAAGTAAGCAGCATGGTCTGCTGCAGGTAAGTCCACCCAAGCATTATGAGCCCGGCGCTTCCAGCGCTGGGACTAGGCATCTTTATGAGCCTGGTGCCACTGGCGCCAGGACAGGGTCCAAAAGGTCCCAATTGGGACTGGCTGGCACTCGGAACCGGGGTTATGGGTCTGCTTCCAAGGGAGTCGGGCAAGTCCTGATCTTTTGGAAGCAGAGATCATGACATACTCTCAAGTTTTATGCCATTTTAACTACTGTTCTGCACTTCTTCTTGGTCTTTCCTCTGCTCATCATGCCTCCTTGCAGTCTGTTTTTAACTCTGCTATCCGTGAATTGCTTCAGTTCCAGCCCTGCTCCCATGTAACCCCTTCTCTTACGCGGCCTCCCTTCTTTCATTTGATCTCTATGTTCTCTTCTGTTTACATAACCGAATGATGTATCAGCGAAAACAATAACAGTGAAAAAATATCGAACCCCACTGAACCCCCATTTCTCTATGTGCTAAAACCAACTACAACCCCATTCCAACCCGTTTTACGATTACCCCACCACCATATCTATTTTTAAAAATGTTCGGTGTTTTTTTCTCTGTTTTTGCTTCTCTGTTATAGCATTCTCTCTAATTGTATTCTCTATTATCATTGGACACCGTTTTCTCTGCTTTGTCTTCAAAACTCTCAATGGTCTTGCCCCCCTACCCCTATACGTTCTCTGGTCTCGTTATATGTTCCTTCACAGTCTCTCCGATATCAGTCTTTCTTTCTTCCTTCTTTCCCCAAACCACCCTGTGCCTCCTCTCGCTTCTGTTCTTTCACACTCCTTGCTCCCAATGATTGTAACTCCCTTGCATCCCTAGCCATTCCTCCTTCACCCTCCATGCCTTTCGGACCCATCTCAAACCCCATCTGCTTCGGCCATTATTCGTAAAATGATTCTGTTTTCCTGTTTTTGTCACTTTCTTTGCTGCTATATGAACTGCTGTTACTTTTTCTGATTGTTAAAGTTCTTTGGCCAAAGCACTCTATAAATGAAATACCAATATAAATGCTAACTAAACCATCAAACTACCCCATTCTGAGCAGTTCCTCATTTAATTGGAAATCACAAACCTCCTCTTCCCTGCCCCGTCCTAACTCCCTTATCCTTAGACACAAATCCAAACCTAAATCCTTGGGCTACTTTTGAAAAGATACCCAATTCTACCGCTCCAACTCATCCCGCAGAGTCATAACTCACATCTGGATATCTTGGCAGTAACATTCAGGACCACATCGGTGCCTGTGACGATAAAACGGACTCCTTCCTATTCAAGGGGCTTTATATTTGTTTGCCATTCCGTAGTGATGTCTTTGGAAAACAGTGGCATGTTCCCCGTTCCTTCTGTTATCGAGAGAAGCGTCTCCTTGGAAAAATATCGAAAACATGCCATCCAATGTGAATGAACATCTCTATTATGGGACTGACAAGGCATCCTTTGAAACCAGCCAGCCTTGTTTTCTGAGAACAAGGCTTTTCAGAGAGCAGGATGGATTTTATTCGAAGCCCTCATTCGTGCATGTTTTGCAATCTTGATGCACGAAAGCCAGCATAATAAAACCGGAGCATGGACAATATCTGTTGACAGAGTGTAATTGCCAACCACATCAGACATGGATCCTATGTGAAGGATGTACCGGTGAGAGCTTTCTCCTTTTTTCCATATGACATATATTCAGTGCTGGGCCGAATGCATGATTAACAAGCTCTCACTTCTGTATGATGGTCTTGCCTTCGTTATCGCAGAGATGGCAATGCTACCTCGCAAATGGAGAGGAGGAAATGGAAAAGACGTCGGAACCGTCCACTCCCTGCCTTTCTTTTATGACAGCAATCCCCTACATTGGTCTGTATGACCCCAATATACCTAACATCCATTTCAGTCTGTCCACAAGTGAATGGACCACTAGACTCTCTAAAAATACCAAATAATTCAGTAATATGGAGTAAAAACTAACTCAAATGCAGTGCAGTGGAGCAACCGCTTTCACAGGGTAAATGTAAGCTTGGGGTGTTTAAAAAAGTGATTTGTGGGTTGTTGTCTATGTTTGCACCTCTGCATGTGGCCTGCTTTTGCTTATCACTTTGGGAGCGTTTCTAATTGATTTGGCAAAAAAGACCCTCTGCTTACTGCAACAAATATTTTTAAAAAAACAGTTCTGTTTTGTAAGTGTTCCCCTATCATTGTCATTGGACTTCTGTTCTGTTCTGGTTTTTAACATAAGAGGGTTTTGTAGAATGCATGCAGTTGGCACCAAAGTGGCATCTTCATGCTGGAGGCAGGAGAACAGTGAGCTCAAAGAGGAGTGTTTCCATTTTAGGTAGGTACATGATCAGCTACATTCCTGAGGTTCCCGGTGGTGTGATCCCTGGTTTTGGCTTCAAGTTAGAAAAAGAGCGTTTTCCCTCTCTGCTGCATCTGAATCTGAAGACAGAGCCAGAGGTTTACAGGGTATGTGGGTTTTTTCCATGAAAGAGGCTGGACAGACTTTGTGAAGTGCTCAATGCACCGTACAGCAGGCTTTGCAATTCACTGCCAGCAACCAATCAATAAGCGCAGGCCAGGGGAGAGATGCCCGAACCACCATAGAAGTGGCAGAGCCCGTGCAGTAGCATTCTCCACTCTCTGTAACTGTTGCACAAAGGAGCTCATTTTGGCAGATCGATGCATCACACAATGTAGGGTAGTTTGATTAACTGATTGAACGCCTAGAATTGAAAGAAATCACCCATATTACGTCTGCAGATCTGATGTGGGATCCATGGATCGGGTGCAGTGCACTGTGGGTGGGGTTAGAGGTGCATAGCTAGCGAACTGCTCTGGTTTTAGATTTTGTGCTACAGCCATAATACCACTTTAAAAAAGTGTTCACTGAATCTTAAACACATATATATCAAAATGTTAGACACTCAGATTAAAATTCACCAAACTCTGAAAATAAATAATATTGGTGCTTGTGGTAAGGGAGCCTCCAGAGTCTGACTCTAAAGTACTGCAAAAAATAATGGCCACATACATGTGTGAGAGTAACACCTGACTCAGAAAGGGAATATCAATCCAAAAGATGGCTTGTTTTATAATTATTCCACTTTTTCTTTATTAATCTGTAAGTATAATATAATGGTAGAAATAATGTATTAAGTGGCTTATAGTTTGCAATAAAAACATTTTCAAGAAATGAATGTCAATCATTTCAGACAATAATTTAGCAAATGATTGTGAATGAAGACTTTTACTTATAGTTCTTGACAATTAAGAACTGTCAATCAGCATCAATGCCCTTTAATTGCAAAAACAACTGTTGTTTTAATATACTGTCTATGTATATACACTAAAACATCTAGGAGATCAATGGAAGGTGTAAAAGCCTTGCGTAATGCGTTTGCATCTTCAATTAAAGTCATGACCCTTTTTCGTCCATGTGTATGGTGGAGAGGAAAGCAACTTTTCTTTCCTCCCCTTTCCTTCCTTTTCACAATACAAATGGCCCAGCATTTGTGCCGGCATGAATTTTCATGCCGCCGCAAATACTGGGGATCCCTATGGAGCCCGCTGGCTTATGTGCCATCATAAAGCAGGCAGACTCCATATAGATCCATTGTGCACGCCTGCTCTCATGGCAGGCAGCGTTTACAATAAAGTGCAGTCTACCATGCACGCATGGCAGGTAACGTCAAATTGTAATTGTATATGCTATAATTGTTTGAAGAGTTCAGACTCCGCTGTGGAAATGATGAAGTGGGAACCTGTGCACGCCAATCTGCATAGGTACAAGGCCTCGTCGCTGAACTCTGCCGGGGACTGAAAATGATCCCCTTGGAATGGTTCACAGCCAAGGTAAAACAAATCAAACATGAGCAAATATTCTTTGAAACATTAGGGAAGTGTCTGATTGTAACATCATCGATACGTTTTGAGACTTCAATTAAAACACTTTAAGGACCTCATTTCAAGTATTGCATAGCATTAGAAAATGGGCAGTAACATAATTACCACCACTTTTACTGCACTGCCATACTCAGAGTTTGGCATTGGAGTGTAGGAATTTGCAACAACATCATGCTGGAGGTAAATTCTCCAACTTTCCACTAAAATTTTGTCAAAATTGACGAAATTCTGCCAGAATCCACAGAGTCCCATTAACTCCCAAAAATGGGACTTAACTCCACTCACCACCCCTTGTAATCTGGCGGTAAATCCACTGGACCAAGTGGCAAGAACAGCAATTCTGTTTGGCAGTATTCTGGCAGATTTACCATATATACCTCATTGTCTTTAGCCTTGCTCTTCTCACTTGAGACTCGCAGTAGCTGCTTTGCTAGAATTTATTTCCGCTCTGCCCTCCACAAGTGTAACCTCTTGTGACCCTACACTGATTTTTCTTACCAAACTGTCTTACTTTGTGCAAGACTTTTACTATCTAAGAAGTGCCTCATCCCCATAGACTGTGCTCCAATTGACGTTGGCTGTCCTGGTTCCCTGCAGACTCTTCTGGTCCATTTGACTTTGATACTTACGGTCCCTCATAGGTGATACACTGGTTTATAACAATATTTCTGGGAATGTTTTTATCTAGACTTCATTGGAAGATTTAAAGTGTTCACATGCTCTGAGAAACTGTTGAACCTTTTTCATCCTCTTAACCATTTGTTTCTACAAACCTCAGTATCTACAAAGAGTACAAAAGATATATACATGACAATACTGTCCTAGTTAGTGAATTCCCCTCACGCTGTAGGAAGTGTGTATAAAGCATCTCTAAACAGTATCTACTTGCTTTGTGTTGATTCTGGAAGGGTATTTTAAAGTATATTTAATTGTTACATATATTGTCCTGCTTATTTAAAAACTATTGTTAAAAATCAATAATTATTCATAACAAAAACCTTGAGTACAAGTGTTACTTGGCTCCTTGTATTTGTGGATTTCATTGCTACAGCTCTAAGGCTCACATTTACCCTTCTTGAGAAAAGCCTGGCTGCTCAGTCACACCACCAGCATGTGTAGTACAGGCTTATATAGGTGGGTTAATTAATACCAAGAGGACAAGGGTTGTGTAGTCTCCCACAGGCTTACTACATCAATTGTTGCCTAACAATGACAATAGTAGATTAGTAAATGAATGAATTACCAAACAAAGTGACAAATATGTACTCAATGTGTGAGTTTAGTATGTGCAAGTGCTGTCAATAAATCAAGAGAATCGTTTTCGCCAGCAACAGATCATCAAAATACTACACCAATGCTGACTCTCCTTTGAACTTAAGCAAAATCTCTTGTCAGAATTTGAGAAACTAGGCAAGCGGCTCTCTAGACACTCCATTGGAAGTCTTGTAAACACACATTGAGTATGTTTATATTTAAAGGAAAAAAATCTTTGGCTCTAGCAGGCATACATGACAATATTGTGGTGGGGTTGGGAATAACATGAAAAGCATTAAGTGCTGCTCCATTGATGCAAGTCTTGAATAAAACGATAAACATTTTTACCAGGCTTCTTTATCAGATCAGAGTATTGCATCGACTTGGGGTCGGTACAATGATCCCTTTTCAAGCAATAGATCAATAATTTGGCGAATGCCCTCTTCAGCTTGCTTAGAAATGGGGTGCTGAGGGACACACTGTCAGTGTTTGGCAGGGGTTTGTGTTTTTCACAGGCTCCACATTCAACATGCAACCCACATCATTTGTATGTGTGGGCCCTTACTATGAATGAACCCAGTCCAGCGGTCCCTGCTGCAACTAGGGAGTGTCATCCTGAGGTTACAATGTCAAATCAGCATTTTCTCGTAACACAGCTAAAAGGTCCAACTCCTGATGTGTAGGAACATCAATATATACTATCTGGAGAGCAGTAAATATTAGTTACATTTTGCATAATAAATCCAAACCCAGTAAGTACAAGGATGCTATAGGATGCTATAGGAAAGCATCATTTTCAGAAATGGGAATGGGACCCAAACTAACAATTATAGGATGAGTAACCAGATGGAGTATTGGTGTATGATATATGATATGATATGATAGTTTATTTATGTAGCGCCTATACACAATGGCCCCAATTCATAGAATCTGGCACATAAAAGGTGTAAGCGGTGCACGCACTGAAGGAGTGTGTGCCAGCTGTGGCGCAGAGAAATGATTGTGCGGCACGCATTTTCAGGGATTTACTGAGGCATCAGTAGCCATGGCGCAAGCAACAGCAAGCTGCGCTAGTAACGCCCCCAACATGGTCCCACGCGCAGTTGAAAGCAAGTGAAATGCCTAACAAGGCGCAAGCCTCCATGCCATCCCGGGGCCAGCATACATCCCCCCTTGCGAAATCGGGTGAAAACTCTGCGCAATCCCCAGCTGCTCTCCAGTGTAATCAAGCAAAAACACCTTGCAATCCCCATCTGCACCCCAGCCAAATGGCATGAAAACTCTGCGCAATACCGCAACCCAACATAATCGCGTGAAAACACCTCGCAATCCCAGGCTGCACCCCAGCCAAATAGCGTGAAAACTCTGCACGATCCCTGCCAGCACCCCAGTGTAATTGCGTGAAAACACCCTAAGATCCCTGGCTGCACCCAAGCCAAATTATGCGTCTGCACCTCGCAATCTGCGGCAAGCACACCCCTCCTGATGGGACACCCCAGCCCCCATCACCTGTGACCCCACCCTGGAGGCAGCCCTCTCCGCATGGGACAACCCCCACCCAGCACCCATCACCTGTGACCCCATGCTGCAGGCAGCCCCCACCCCAGCCCCCATCACCTGTGACAACACCCTGCAGGCAGCCCCCTCCACATGGGACACCCTCCAGCCCCAATCACCCAACCCTGCATGTAGCCCCCTCCACATGGGACCCCCCAGTGCCCATTACCCGTGACCCTACCCTACAGGCAGCCCTCTCCACATAGGACACCCCAGGCCTCATCACCCATGACCCCACCCTGCAGGCAGCCCTCTCCACATGGGACACTCCAGCCCCCATCACCCGTGACCCCACCCGGTAGGCAGCCCTCTCCACATGGGACACCCTAGCCCCATCACGCGTGACCCCACCCTCCAGGCAGCCCTCTCCACATGGGACACCCCAGCACCCATCACCCATGACCCCACCCTGCAGACAGCCCCCTCCACATGGGACACCCCCACCCCAGCACCTGTGACCCCACCCTGCAGGCATCCCCCTCCACATGGGACACCCCCACCCCAGCCCCATCACCTGTGACCCCACCCTGCAGGCAGCCCTCTCCAGACCAGACATCACCTGCCTGGTGGACGCTGATATAGTGACACATCATCACTCCATCGATGGTGTGTCGTGCAAGTTGACTGCCGTCTTGTGACACCACCCCGAATATCCACTGGGAAATGTATCCTGCAAACACTAATAAATGCATAGACCTGGCCCACATCCATGAGTGTGGCAGCTGCTGAAACACAATTGCTTTCCGCAAACATCTACCAACATACACATATAACAAGTTAATGGTAAAGTGAGGCCCTGCTATTCATGTGACAATGTCATGTCACAAATCTCCATGGAGTATTAGTCAGACAATGACAGAATAACCGCATGAACAGACACTGCCCAGGCATGTCACAGCCTGAGACTCAATGAGCTGCTGTTACCAGAACAGATTTCCTAATAAACACATCACTGTTTCTCCCATATGAGAAGGATATCATATGAAATCATATAAAATGATATGGCATTCATAATGCACCTATACACAAGTGTCTGAAGGTGCAACGAATCAGGGGAGGGGGAACAGAGTGAAGATAGAGACAGCGATCTTGCTAGGCCAGGTGACATTGAGATGGTGCAAGTGCATGGGAAGTGGGGAAGGTGAAAGTGCAGGGGGAAGGGGAAGGGGGCAGTGCATTACATGGGAAGGACATCATAACAAATACAATAACAATGACAATCGTCAAAGTGCGGCCAGCCGGTGGCAAGTACAATGCTAAGTGCAGTGATCAGTTGTCAAGTGAAGGTAGGGTGCTGTAGGAATACAGCAAAACAGTCCAAGTGCGGGGGATGGCAGGGAGGTAGTGTGGGTGTGCAAGTGGCTGGTGAGGGGACCTTGGCAGATACAGAAAGGAGTTCAGCAGGGGAGAGAAGGATAGGAAGCAAAAGCAAAGAGGAATGACTTGAGTTTTGATTGAGTACAGGGCAATCAGACAGTGCGCCACACACTGAGACAGCTGCATTGGTCTGCCGATGTGTAAATCCAAAGTAATGCCAATATTGCGTGGCAGTGCACGAGGTATACCAACATTAGAAACAATGATAACTGTACAAACACATGTTGGTGAAGGTGAAAGCATGACATGTGTATTACACAGCATCAAGCAAATCATGTGCAAATATCCTGAACAGGTAACACTTCCACAGTCACCCCACCCACCACCCTCACAAACACAGTGAGGGCCAATACACAGTGATGCTGCACATGTGAAAGCAAATGCCATTTTACTGTGAACCCCCAACTCCACCTTCACACTCCTCCACGTTCAGCCACATGTGTATATTCACCATGCAAATGGATACCAAACATGACACCTGCATGCAAGTAACCACACACATGACCAACGATGGTCAGAACCAGGGACACTAAACGGACTAACAAACGGGCACACTGCCAAAAAAACTGTGAGAAACAATGACTGTGAGTTAAGAACATAATTTCTATTGAACAGTTGTATTGTGCTCATACACACTGCACATTAAAGTTCAAAATATGTACATGAAAAAGTAAAAGAATGCAAAAATGTACATGTCCAAAATTATTTTTACAATAAATCAAAAATAAGAAAATAACCATTACTGCATGGTGGTCACAGGGCCGAGGGCAGGAGCACTGGCAGTGGCTTGACAGCAGGCACTCAAAATTCAGGGCGGTGGGCAGCAGGCACACACAGTGGGCAGGCAGCAGCAGATGGCTCGTAGGGGGCAGCTCAGGGCAGTAGGAGGCAGGTAAAATGGCTCCTAGGCAGGAGCACGTGGGTCTTCCGTGTAACTCGTGTGGGCAGCCGGAAACAGAGTGAGGTTGCTTCGCGCATGCAAAATTAGCGCGTACACGTGAAATCAGAGGAAAGGGCCTAATCGCGTAAGTTACATGACACGCCATGTCCGTTGGGCGTTGGTGTTCATATTTGGGATAAAGGAGTGCGTAGGAGAATATCACATGGCTTGTGTGAGTTGGAGCGGACGGACGTGTGGACTTCAGAGGAATTTGGGGTGCCACACAGTTTGCTCACTACTGTGACAGTGCAAACTTCTTATTTTGGTGGGGATTTGCCTCCATGCACACACGTGTGTATTTTTTTTTTAGGTTAACGATGAGTCGCGCTTGCATTAATCATACTCTGGCTGCCGCTGTGTATCGCGTACCCCCACTGTTGACATCAGAGTGGCTTTCGTGTGTTAAACGAATCACCTGCAGTACCCTTTGGGAACACTACAGGTATTTAGGACTACAAGTGTAAGCACAATTTCACCTTTGGTACAAGCCGGTACTACACAGTAAAGCGGTAGCGATGGCTGAGCAGCCAGACTTGTCTCAAGAGTTTAAGTGAGCAGTAGAACATGTTAACCAAATGACCAACCAATACAGTGATTCAAGTAAACACTTACTCACGGTTTCTCAGTAAAAGAATATACATGTATTTTACTCAATCATTTATAAAACATTACACTAGCACAAGCAGCTCAATATCACACACTAATCCACCACAAAAATCCAACCGGTAAGTAACTAAACAAGTTTAGCTCAAAAATTAAGTGTGAGTAAAATGGCACTTTAGATACTTAGAAAAGGAAGGAAAAGACAAGGTTATAAGAATAGACAGCCCAAATACAATCATAGGCAGGGCTAAGGGTTCAAGTTAAATACAACAAGCAATTCTTCTCAATAAGCCTGGGCCAAAGTCAATGGTTCAGAGTCTTTTGTATAGGATAGCACAGTTCTGGTGTAAGTAACAGTTAAGTCTTTGCTATAGATTTTTAAAGGATTTGGCTAGCTGAAAAGTTTGACTAATGTTTAGGGAAGGACAAGCCTTCGCAGTTGAGGAAAGTTTCACACACTTTCTCGTTGGCCGAAAAGATTTCAGGACTGCGTTCGCACAGCACCTTTTAAATGAAGAAAGCTGTAGCTGAGGCAGTTGTTCCTGGCAGTTTGAGCAGATCTCGCTGCTCCTGTGCTTCATTCGTGGGGACAAGAATTAGGAAGTCCGGAGGATCCTGCACTGCCCAGGGAAGAAGCCAAAAGCTGTAGCAAGACGTTGGTTTAAAGTGTGAGTGCCTTAAAGTCCCTCAGGTTTCCTTCCCTCTGGCTATCCAATTTTCAACTGCACTCTGAAGAAAAATCGACCAGAATAGGACGGTATCCAGGTGGCTTGCGAGTTGGTTGTTCCCACCAAAGTCAAGAGAAGAAGTTAACCTTGAAGAGCTTCTCTTTCGTGGAGTTTCAGGCAATTCAAACCTGCATCAGGGCTTCACCGGTGTTCCAGGAGTTGCAGCAGTCCTCTCCCTTCCTCTCCTCTTCAGTACTTTTATTCCAGTGGTCGACTCTGCTTTCCAAGTCCCAGAGGCCTGCTTTTAAACAGTTTTCCCCCATTCATTCAGCCTGGCTGTCACTCACCCAGCAGGGTGGCTGTCCTTGCCGGACAGTCAGCCAGCCAATCACACCAGAGTGCATTCAGGTCTCCTAGGAGACTAAGCAAAGGGAGTTTCGGGCACCTCCCTCACATTCTGTCCACCCCAGACACTCTGGCACCAGAGGAGGGTTTCAGCACAGAAGCCCACCAAAGGGCATGAACAATGGGACCAAACCAGGTTTGGCGCACAGAGACAAACACAAGAAGGACTTTTCCTAAAAGAAATGGCGTAAAAAGTTGACCAGAGTCTTTTTTTTATAGATAGGTCAGGGTGCCATATTGAAAAACATGGCTACCCCTGATTTTGAGCTACCGTTGTTAGCGGTCGCGAAAAATCACGTTAGTTGATCTAAACCACTGCCACCCACCATTTAAAATAGGAAAAGGTAACATTCTACTGTTACTGAAGGTGCTGTGTGACAAACAGAAAAAGATGATGCCACTGGAGTTGTTTAAAAACTCCATGACCAAAGAACACAAAAGTAAAACACACACAAAATACATGGAAGAGTGGGAAATAAAGGCTCACACTCTTCACAGGTAAAACATTAAATCCTAGAAATCCAGTAAAGTTGCTGGGGGTCTCAAAAGGTAAGGGAAATTAGCACATTTGGAGAATTGTCCCACACATTGTGGGCTTCACACATGCACTTTTTGTGTTGTGGTGTGCCACAGTGTACTGCGTAATGCTTCTTTTCATGTGAGCTCCCGAAGGGTCACGTACATGCTTTTTTGATATTTGGGGTGCCTGTGCGTTACGCGTCCCGTTTATTTTTTCACCAGGGGTAATATTGAGCCTTGCTGGACCATACTAGTATGTTTTACATTACGTAACCTGCCCCCTCACTGCAATTGCCCAGGACAATTGCTTGTTGTGCCTCCTATTGTACTAATCCATCTATACCATGGTTGGGAAGGCCCCAAGAGGGAAAGGTGGCAGAGGTGTCCGAGGAGGCCAGGATCGGGGATGTGCAGGGAGAGCTGTGCACAAACCCCAACAGGGCCAGGGAGCTGCTGTCCCCTGCATCCTGGGTAAGGGAGCTGCAGGGTCCTCTTCTCTCCCCTGCTCCCAGGTTGAGGCACCTGCAGGGGCAGCTCCTGTCCCCAACAACCATGGTCAGGGCGCAACTGCAGTATCTGTTGCCCTTCCCCAGGGACACAGACATGCAGGGGCAGCTGATACCCATGTGTCCAAGGGGAAGGGACTACAACACAAAACACCCGACCCCAGCACCCTGGGTCAGGGAGGTGCAGGGTCATCTGTTCTCCCCTGCTCCCCGGTTGAGGCACCTGCAGGAGCAGCTCCTGTACCCAACAACCAGGGTCAGGGAGCAACTTCAGTATCTCTTGCCCCCCCCAGGGACACGGACATGCAGAGGCAGCTGATGCCCGGGCATCCAAGAGGAAGGGGTGGCAACGCAAAAAAACACATGGACCCAGCTCCCCAGTTGAGGGACCTGCAGGGCCAGTAACTGACCCAACATCAGTGGGTGATGCCATGGCCCAGGCCACTAGTGGTCCAGCCCCTACTGCCATGAGTGGTCCCAGCCACACAGGGTCTGCACCACCTTCCAAGAGGCAGAAGCGTGCAGAACAGGGAAATGCTCAATCCCAAAGCACAGCAAAGGAGACCGCCACGTTGAGGAAGAGGAGCTTCAATGATCATGAACTCAAGATCCTTGTGGACTTTGTGTGTGACCACCACTGGGACATGTGCACGGGGCCAGAGAGCAACCATATGCATGCTCAACATATGGTCCACTGGCAGTAGTCATGGCATCAATGCCTTGGGGAATGAGAGGCGCACTGCTCGTGAGGTCATGAAGCAGTGGAATGACCTCCACCATCGAACCAAAAAAAGATGGGTGCCAAACTTGCTTCTGCTATGGTGACTGGAAATGGGTCAATGCAGGAGGAGGAGGAGCTCACTCCACATGACTGGAAATGGGTCAATGCAGGAGGAGGAGGAGGTCACTCCACATGAAAAGGCCATTAGTGAGTTGATTCATGTGGATCACGTCCAAGGCGTGGGAGGCCTGCCAGATTACGAGGAAACATCCAGTGAGTGAAGACGTGTGTGCATCCAGAATATGTGTATGTAGATTGAATGAATTGGTATGATTTTGTGGCACTTGTGTGCCTGCATTTGTATGACTGCCATAGGTAAACCATGTAGTGGTCTACTGACTCGTGCTTAGCATACTGCAGAGTGCATACTACACATGTGCTGCACATTGGTTGAGCATGGCTTTGTGACAGTAGTCATCCATAACCGTCAGATACTAATATGCATTTCTAGCATGCCAACACAACGTGGCATCTGGCTAAGCACATCAGTGATGTTACTGACTCAACTATTCCAGTCAAGTGCTTGTGTCTGAAGCATGTGATATTCATCATGCACTGCATGTAGTAGAGGTTCCAACCACACATGTCCATAGGTGGGTTCATGCTACACATACCTTCCATGCACACTGTCAGCGTGCAGGACATTGTGCCATGAGTGTACTAGCATTTTACTACACAGTGCAAATCCCTGCCACAGCTATGGCACTGAGCCCCTTGTAAGTAATCAGTCTAGAGTCATTCATGTTGACCTGCCACACTGGACCATCCCCCATAGGTACATGACCCAGTCCCTCTTGTGTGTCACTGTCCCCTCTTCCTATCTCCAAGCACATGCCTTCACTCTCTCCACATCACACACCTGGGACACCACACATGTCTGTTGGGAATGTCTGCAGTTCTTTCATGGTCAGGGACATGGGATGTGGTGGCAAGTGTGCAGACGCCAGGATTTCAGGGATTTTTGTGCATAGTGTATGAATGCAAATTATGGCATGTTAACATGCATGTAAATGTGTTGCAGGACAGCATTGCGATGACAATGCATGTAGTAGAAGAAATTAACATGATTCTTCATGTCTTTATGTGTCCATGTGCAGGTGATGAGACACCAGATTCAGGGGAGGAGTTAGAGGAGTAATGGGAGCCTGAGCCGTGAGAGAGCACCTGTCCATCTGGGCACAACTCAGTATTAGTCCACCTCCAGTGATACCAGTGGCTCTGGTGGTGAGCTGGATGTCCATTCCCCTATGTTGTCGGAGGAGAGTACATAAAGTGACAGTGGTGATGTAGCCCGTGCGTCTGCAGAGGGCAACATTCCCTCACAGGGCCAGTCGGTCTGTGGTGGTTATGGCTGCGAGGCCACGCTCCACTCTATTGGCTTCTGGTCCTGGGATGGATGAACAAGGGAGGGATGCAGTCCTGCAACCACAGGCAGTTGCTTCACATCAAGGGCCATGCTCCCTTGGGTCCAGCAGCCGTGGGGCATGCACATGTAGTGGACGTGTCATGGCGTGTGAGAATGTGTGGAAGCTCAATGTTGCGTGTTGCACAGCTTCACAGTGCTTCCTATGTGATGTTGGCTCAGGGCATGGATAGGGTGGCCAATACCATGTTCCCATGAGAAACCCAGGTAGCACACCAGCTGCAGGCATTGCGGTCCACATGCTGCTCACACAGGCTGCACATGGAGGCCAGCAACAGGAGCCGATGGGCCGAAATGAGGGCTCTGCAGGCATCCCTGCTTGCAGAGGGTCGGGCCCACAGGGCAGCCCTAAGGTCACAGTTACTGGCCCTCAGAGCTTCAATGGAAGTGCGAGAGGCAGCCCACAGTACACAATGCTAACAGCAGATCGAACTGTTGAGTCATACCATCTCGGAGGCACTCCGTGCATCCCGTGAGGTGTTGCATGTGGACCTCTGAGGCGTCATGTACCAGATGCATTAATCTGGCTGCCGCCTGGCTGCTGCTATGGAGGACCAGGCCAGGGACTTATGTGGTCAACCTCCCTTACCACCAACCACCACCTTTGCATTCTACATAGGAAGGTGGCGACAGCAGCAACAGCCCTCCCAATTCATGATAGCCGTGCGGTTCATGTATCCATGGAGGGATTTGTTTTTTCAACTTCCACACATGTGGGTGTTGACATGTACCCTGCCCCTCCCCCCTCCTGGGTGGACCCCCCCTGACCAGATGTTGGCATGTCATATTTTGTTTTGCCCTTTCCTGGTTGTGGTCTTTGTTATATTTTTGCAGTCATTGCCCTTGAGAAGTGCCATTAATTCCTCAGGGATTATACATGTGCAGTGGTGTACGTGCAGACATGCCTGGTGAACTAATCTAGCATGTTTGCATGGGGGTGCACCGGGTAGCATGTGCAGGTAATCATAGCTTTGTTTTTCCATGGCATGTGTGTGCTGTGTCAATTATCCTGCACAATGTCTGTTTTGATATGTTAGCCCATGGTCTTCCAGTAATCTTTGATGTGGCAGTGACTGCTGCCCTGTGTGAGATATCCTGCACCATTCAAAGTCCACACGCCTCATGCCCTCCATCAGACAATGTCGTTCCTTTATCAAATTAAGAAACACACTTAGAGGTGAAGGTCATGTGGGATTTACAGCATTCAGATGCCGTTCTTTGGTAAGCATTTACACTGTCTTGCATGTTGTGCATGCTTCATTGTTGATCATCTTTGATGCATGTGTCAGTTCCCTTATGTGTACTTTGCATGCTCACATGGCATTGTGGTAATTTCATTGGAGCTCATATCACTGTGTTAGCTACCTATCTGGATACCTGAATGGGCACACTGACTGTGCTGTGCAACATGTCATTGCACATTGGTAAACCGGGCCATGGACTCCTTGATCTGTCATTTTCTTGTTATTCATTCTCTGTGCCACTCTATCCCTCTCCCTCTCTCTCTCTTTGGTGTGGTAAATTGTAATCCTGTACATATCAATGTCAATGGACATTCACCCTGTGTTGCTCCTGCACTCTGTGTTGTATGCATATTTTATTTCTGGTGTCAACTGTGATATTATATGCATTTCATTCCATGTAGGCAGAACGTCTCACAATGGTGTGCATCGTATGTTAAGCAGGTGAGTTCCACGGACAGGTCAGTGCATGGCATTTACTGACACTTTGATGGTGTTTGTATGGGAACGTGGCACTCTGTGTATGCCCCCCAAACCCACATGTCAGCTGTGATGTTGTGTATGCCCCATTGCCTGTGATGTTGTGTATGCCCCCCACCCCTGGTCACCTGTGATGTTGTGTTTGCCCCTCCCCCTGGTCACCTGTGATGTTGTGTATGCACCGCCGATGGTCACCTGTGATGTTGTGTATGCCCCACATTGGTCTCCTGTGATGTTGTGTATGCCCCCATGGTCGCTTGTGATGTTGTGTATGGCCCCCCATCATCGCCTGTGATGTTGTGTATACCCCCCATGGTGCCTGTGATGTTTGTATGCCCCCACCATGGTCACCTGTGATGTTGTGTATGCCCCCCCATGGTTGCCTGTGATCATGTGTATGCCTCCCACCTCTGGTTGCCTTTGATGTTGTGTATGCACCCCCCATGGTCGCCTGTGATGCTTTGAATTCTCCCCAACCCTGGTCACATGTGATGTTGTGTATGCCCTCCCATGGTCCCCTGTGATGTTGTGTATGCCCCCCATGGTCACCTGTGATGTTGTGTATACCCCCCATGGTCGATTGTGATGTTGTATATGCCCCCCACGCATGGTCGTCTGTGATGTGCATACCCCCCAGTTGCCTGTGATGTTGTTTATGCCCCCCAAGGACACCTGTGATGTTGTGTATATCCCCCATGGTTGCCTGTGATGTTGTGTATGCCCCCCCCATGGTCGCCTGTGATGTTGTATATGCCCCCATCCCACGGTTGCCTGTGATGTTGTGTATGCCCCCTCACACATGGTCGCCTGTGATGTGTATGCACCCCCGGTCGCCTGTGATGTTGTGTATGCCCCTGATGGACACCTGTGATGTTGTGTATATCCCCCCATGGTCACCTGTGTTGTTGTGTATGCCCCCCCATGGTCGCCTGTAATGCTGTGCATGCCCCCCATACCTAGTCGCCTGTGAGGTGTATCCCCCTCCGGTCGCCTGTGATATTGTGTATACACCCCGCCCTCATGGTTGCCTGTGATGTTGTGTATATCCCCCAAGGTCGTCTGTGATGGTGTGTATTCCCCCCACCCCTGGTCATCTGTGATGTTGTGTATGCCCCCCCATGGTCTCCTGTGATGTTGTGTATGCCCCCAACCCCTGGTTGCCCGTGATGTTGTGTATGCCCCCCGCCCTGGTCGCTTGTGATGTTTATGCCCACCCGGTCACCTGTGATGTTGTATATACCCCCACTCCCCCGCATGGTCACCTGTGTTGTTGTGTATGCCCTTCCCCAAGGACACCTGTGATGTTGTGTATATCCCCCCATGGTCATCTTTGATGTTGTGTATGCCCCCCCATGGTCACCTGTGATGTTGTGTTTGCCCCCCACCCCAGGTCACCTGTGATGTGGATGCCCCGCCAAGGTCACCTGTGATGTTGTGTATGCCCCCCCATGGTTGCCCTTGATGTTGTGTATGCCCCCCCATGGTCGCCTGTGATGTTGTGTATGCCCCCCCATGGTCACCTGTGATGTTGTGTTTGCCCCCACTCCTGGTCACCTGTGGTTGTTGTGTATGCCCCCCCACATGCGCCCCCAAGGTCACCTGTGATGTTGTGTATGCCCCCCCATGGTTGCCCGTGATGTTGTGTATGCCCCCCCATGGTCGCCTGTGATGTTGTGTATGCCCCCCCATGGTCACCTGTGATGTTGTGTTTGCCCCCCACTCCTGGTCACCTGTGGTTGTTGTGTATGCCCCCCACATGGTTGTCTGTGATGTTGTGTATGCCCCCACCCATGGTCGCCTGTGATGTTGTGTATGCCGCCCCAATGGTCACCTGTGATGCTGTGTATGCCCCCACACCTAGTCGCCTGTGAGGTGTATCCCCCTCCGGTCGCCTGTGATATTGTGTATACCCCCACCCTCATGGTTGCCTGTGATGTTGTGTATATCCCCCAAGGTCGTCTGTGATGGTGTGTATTCCCCCCCCCTGGTCATCTGTGATGTTGTGTATGCCCCCCCATGGTCTCCTGTGATGTTGTGTATGCCCCCAACCCCTGGGTGCCCGTGATGTTGTATATGCCCTCCCCTGGTCGCCTGTGATGTTTATGCCCACCCGGTCACCTGTGATGTTGCATATACCCCCACTCCCCCGCATGGTCACCTGTGATGTTGTGTATGCCCTTCCCCATGGACTCCTGTGATGTTGTGTATATCCCCCCATGGTCGTCCTTGATGTTGTGTATGCCCCCCCATGGTCGCCTGTGATGTTGTGTTTGCCCCCCACCCCAGGTCACCTGTGATGTGGATGCCCCCCCAAGGTCACCTGTGATGTTGTGTATGCCCCCCACATGGTTGTCTGTGATGTTGTGTATGCCCCACCCATGGTCGCCTGTGATGTTGTGTATGCCGCCCAAATGGTCACCTGTGATGCTGTGTATGCCCCCCACGCGTAGTCGCCTGTGAGGTGTATCCCCCTCCGGTCGCCTGTGATATTGTGTATACCCCCCACCCTCATGGTTGCCTGTGATGTTGTGTATATCCCCCAAGGTCGTCTGTGATGGTGTGTATTCCCCCCACCCCTGGTCATCTGTGATGTTGTGTATGCCCCCCCATGGTCTCCTGTGATGTTGTGTATGCCCCCAACCCCTGGTTGCCCGTGATGTTGTGTATGCCCCCCCCTGGTTGCCTGTGATGTTTATGCACACCCGGTCACCTGTGATGTTGTATATACCCCCACCCCCCTCATGGTCACCTGTGATGTTGTGTTGTATGCCCTTCCCCATGGACACCTGTGATGTTGTGTATATCCCCCCATGGTCGTCTTTGATGTTGTGTATGCCCCCCCATGGTCGCCTGTGATGTTGTGTTTGCCCCCACCCCAGGTCACCTGTGATGTGGATGCCCCCCCAAGGTCACCTGTGATGTTTTGTATGCCCCCCCATGGTTGCCCGTGATGTTGTGTATGCCCCCCCATGGTCGCCTGTGATGTTGTGTATGCCCCCCATGGTCGCCTGCGATGTTGTGTTTGCCCCCCACTCCTGGTCACCTGTCGTTGTTGTGTATGCCCCCCCACATGGTTGTCTGTGATGTTGTGTATGCCCCACCCATGGTCGCCTGTGATGTTGTGAATGCCTCCCCCCATGGTTGCCTGTGATGCTGTGTATGCCCTCCACCCCTGGTCGCTTGCGATGTGTATGCCCCCCCCCGGTTGCCTGTGATGTTGTGTATACCCACGCCCCCATGGTTGCCTGTGATGTTGTGTATACCCCCCATGGTCGCCTGTGATGGTGTGTATGCCCCCACCCCTGGTTGCCTGTGATGTTGTGTATGCCCCCCCAGTCGCCTGTGATGTTGTGTATTACCCCCCCCAGTTCCCTGTGATGTTGTGTATGCCCCCCCATAGCGGCCTGTGATGTCTATGCCCCCCTCTCATTGTCATCCCCCTAACCTCTTGCTTCTCATCCTAGCCACGGCTACCTAAATTGACTTTCTGCATTTGTATGATGCTGCCACCCTGCAACTTGGGGCTAGGCAACATGTATGTTTTGACAAGCACTTATGTAACTGAGTAAGCCTTCTGTAACAGCACTGCGATGGACAAGGCCTCTTGTGCACTTCATATATGCAAATGATTTTGGAAATAATTATGGGACGGTTTATGTGACACACAGGACATTGGATGTCTAGTTTGGCATGGTGGTAGTGGCATAGTCCCTCATCTATGTGTTTCTTTTGGAAATCCAAAAAAAAATTGTTTTAGTTCTAAGGGATGCACACAATGTAGCACTTCCAAGGACACATTCTCAGGATGGTTTGGTGGGCACAGTTGATTGCACCTTTGTCATCATTGAATGGCACCTAGAATCTGCCAGGCCTGTGTGCACTCCACAGGGGTTGGTTTTTTAGGTGAGAAATTGTGCCACAAGCTGAGTACGGGCAGCCTCACCACCTGCTCTTTGCCCTACCATGCGCAAGCAACGAGCATGTGGTTGGGGATGTGGTGGCACCACCATGTCCACCAGTACACCGCGCTGTGTTGCAACATTGTGCAGGATACATGCTTCTACAATGATCCGACACACTAGTGGTGGTGCATATAGCAACTCACCACCAGAGTGGTCAAGGGAGCAGAAACGTGACTTGAGCACTCTGAATGTGCACTCCACTATGCCTGAGTTGTAATGTGGGCTGTGTTGTATCTTACCTGGGGTGGTGTGGCAGGGTTCCGTATTGGCTTCATCATGTAGGTGCTCAGAGGGTAGGCACTGTCCCCTCTAGAGGTTAAAATGTTTGTCTTTGCTGTGTATTTGTCTGTGTGTGACATGCCTGCATGTTCACGGGCATTTATACTCACCAAGGAGCCATGTGTTGCAATGCCTCCCAGCTTCCAGGGCCCGGTGTAGGGGTGACATTCTGAATATGAAGCTATCATGGGTGGACCCTGGATAGTTTGCATATATACAGAATTAATGGGACCCTTGGCATCACATACAACCTGCACGTTGATGTAATGCCAGTGCTTGCGATTACGAAAGAAATGCTCTGTGGCCCTAGGTGGACGTAGAGCTAACATGGGTGCAATCAATCGCACCAAGCAGTTTAGGGAAGTGCGCCACCTCATAAAAATCCTGGACCACGTCCTGTCTTTCTGCAGGTGTTCTGGACATGTAGATGTTCCTGCGGACTGACGGGCGTGCAGTCATCATTGCCAAACACCTGGTGTAGGCAGCTTGACTGTGTGGGCTGTGAAATGCCCCCAACTATGGCAGTTGTCCGCTAAAATGACCCAGTGGGCAAAAAATGCAGCACATTGAACACCTTTTCCAAGGGGCTCAGTGCTTGGGAGCACAAGGTGGGTGATGTAAGGTCCTCTTCCCACCCTGTGACCAGGTCTAATATGATATGAGGTGGAAACCTATACCTGCCATAGACCTGGTCATCAGGCATCTCAAAAAGGCTGGTCCTAGGTAGAAACATCTGTGCACTGGCCATCCTCCTCCTTCTGTGGTGTCCCACGATCACTGCTGCGAAAAATGGTACATTCATCGTAGCTGTATTGTTTGTGTGCCGTTTTTATGCATTTGTTTGAGTGCGGGGTGACACTTATGCCAGCTTTCGCTTGGAGTACGTGTTTACGGATTTGCACCTCTTTTTCCGTGCGATGGAGAGCCCTGTTCAATTCCATGAAAACAGGTTTTTAGTGCAGGTATGGGCACTGCAAGGATTTTACTTTGGTACATCCCTCGTCACGCCCATATTTTCGTTTGTTTTTCCCCATTCCATGTGTTCGCCCCCTTTGTAGGTGACTGCACAGAACCCAATGCCTCTTCGCTACGAGTCTCGCACATGGCGTTCGTGGTGTTGCAGTGACATGTTGGACCGGCGCAGATTCCTCTCAAGTCCCTGGTAAGCCCCGCGCATTGTGTTCCATGAATACACAAGCTGGCGCTTGTGTGCGATTTCACGTGCATTCACCCTATTTTCGGCACAAATCATTCCATGAATTAGGTCCAATGTGTTTCAAAGAGCTTCAAGGCAAGGAAGAGAACAAGGGAAAATACAATGACATTCTTAAAAGCCTTGAACAGTAAGGATGTGAAATTAACTATCGTACTCTGCCTGACGACATTTCAGATAGAGCAAGAAGATATAAATAAGGAAGCAAGGGAGGGAATGGGAAGGAAATGGAAACAACAGGGGACTACCATACCAGGCCTTAAAACATTTCTGGTAGAGCCGCAGAAACAAAAGGTGAGGGAGAGGGATGGAGAAAGGGCGGGGAGAAACAAAACATGCGACTATCGTACTAGGCCTAATGGCATTTCAGATAGTGCTGGAGGAGGGGGAGGAGATAGAAGAGGGGGGAGGAGACAGACAAGGCTGCTATCATACTAGGTCCAGGGACAATTCTGACAGAGGAAGTGCATAGAAGAAAGTAAGGGGAGGAGGGGAGTAGATTGGAAAAGGGAGAAAGGGCGAGGAGGAGAGAACAGAGAGTAAGCAGTCAAAAAGAGTGGAGAAGCAAGAGGGGAGAGCATAAACAATTGCAGAAGTCCGTAGTAACACATAATGTTGCAAGCCTAGATACAAGATGATGATAAGAACAACATGATTCAGGGCCTCCATGAGAAAGGGTGATGCACCGTGAATCAATGAAGTCCATAAAAGTCAAATCCAGCATTGGCCACAAGACGGTAATGATGAAACCAGAATGTATCAGGACAGACTCCTGCAGAAGTAGACTGGAGTGGGGCAGGGGAGCAGTGTAGAAGAATCAAGCAAAACAGGCAACACCTGTGTGCGATAAGGGGGTTCTCAAGGGAACATCACAAGGGGACAGAGGGAGTAAACACATGTTGGTGCATTTCAAAAAAGGTAGCGGGCGCTCCTCTCAAGAAAGAACATGGCATGATAACCTGTTTTGAGATGAGAGTTTGCAGCACACGCTTTTTTCTCACTGTACCGTTCACAGATGGGAAATATCCATTTGCATATCAGTCTTTGTCCCGCCCACATGGGCAGTCCAGGACTGAAATGCTATGGCAATTCCTCTCTGAACAAGAGTACCAAAAGCAACCCCATACACGTGTTTCAGCCTTGTTGAGCCTCATCAGTGAGGTGAAGCTTTGTCTCTCTGAGAATAGTGAGCAGGAAGTCCACGTCTGGTTGCCCCCAGGTAACTCAGGGTGACCAACCCCAAGTTCCTTTCAAATATTTAAAAAAAGGTAGCAGGTGCTCCTCTCCAGAAAGAACATGGCATGATAACCTGTTCTGAGATGAGAGTTTGCAGCACACGCACAACTTTGGGTTGGTCACCCTGAGTTACCTGGGGGCAACCAGACGTGGACTCCCTGCTCACTGTGCTCAGAGAGGCACAGCTTCACCTCACTGATGAGGCCCAACAAGGCTGAAACACGTGTATGGGGTTGCTGGTGGTACTCTTGTTCAGACGGGAATTGCCATAGCATTTTGGTGCTCGACTGCCCATGTGGGCGGGACAAAAACTGATAAGCAAATGGATACTTCCCGTCTGTGAAAGGTAGAGTGAGAAAAAAGTGTGTACCACAAACTCTCATCTCAGAACAGGTTATCATGCCATGTTCTTTCTGGAGAGGAGTGCCTGCTACCTTTTTTAAAATATTTGCAAGGAACTTGGGGTTGGTCACCTTGAGTTACCTGGGGGCAACCAGACGTGGACTCTCTGCTCACTGTGCTTAGAGAGGCACAGCTTCACCTCACTGATGAGGCCCAACAAGTCTGAAACACGTGTATGGGGTTGCTGGTGGTACTCTTGTTCAGAAGGGAATTGCCATAGCATTTCGGTGCTCGACTGCCCATGTGGGCGGGACAAAAACTGATAAGCAAATGGATACTTCCCGTCTGTGAAAGGTAGAGTGAGAAAAAAGTGTGTACCACAAACTCTCATCTCAGAACAGGTTATCATGCCATTTTCTTTCTGGAGAGGAGTGCCTCCTACCTTTTTTAAAATATTTGCAAGGAACTTGGGGTTGGTCACCTTGAGTTACCTGGGGGCAACCAGACGTGGACTCTCTGCTCACTGTGCTTAGAGAGGCACAGCTTCACCTCACTGATGAGGCCCAACAAGTCTGAAACACGTGTATGGGGTTGCTGGTGGTACTCTTGTTCAGAAGGGAATTGCCATAGCATTTCGGTGCTGGACTGCCCATGTGGGCTGGACAAAGACTGATATGGAAATGGATATTTCCCGTCTGTGAAAGGTACAGTGAGCAAAAAGTGTGTGCTGCAAACTCTCATCTCAGAACAGGTTATCATGCCATGTTCTTTCTGGAGAGGAGCGCCTGCTACCTTTTTTAACATGTTGTTGCATGCTTACCTGCTGTCTGATCAGGGGTTCAGGCCCTGGGCCCTCCTAGTCTGAACAGGTCCAAACAGGAATAGCCATTTTCTTTGTCTGCCCTTCCCTTCGGACACCCGGGCGAGAAACGCCCTTCATCTAAGAGTTAAGAGCAGGAAGGAAGAGGCAGGGCTAAGAAGATGGGTGGTGCTTAGGCCAGATGACCTAGATCCACTTGCACCTGCTCCCCATCTGCAAAGGAAAAGAGGCTGAAGGGATCCTTAGGTAGGGAAAAAGAGCTGCAACCAGGAAGGGACCAGGTGGGCGGGGTTTAGGCCAGGTGACCAAGATCCACTTGCACCTGCTCCCTATCTGAAATGGAAAAGAGGCTGCAGGGCTCCTTAAGTAGGGAAAAATAGTGGCAGCCAGGAAGGGACCAGGTGGGTGGGGCTTAGGCCAGGTAACCAAGATCCACTTGCACCTGCTCCCCATCTGCAAAGGAAAAGAGGCTGGAAGGCTCCTTAAGTAGGGAAAAAGAGCGGCAACCAGGAGGGGACCAGGTGGGCAGGGCTTAGGCCAGGTGACCAAGATCCACTTGCACCTGCTCCCCATCTGCAGAGAAAGAGAGGCTGGAGGGCTCCTTAAATAGGGAAAAAGAGCGGCAACCAAGAAGGCACCAGGTGGGTGGGGCTTGCTAAGTGGGGAAAAAGAGCGGCAACCAGGGAGGCACCATGTGGGCGAGGCTTAGGTAAGGTGACCAAGAGCCACATGCATCTGCTCCCCATCTGCAAAGGAAGAGAGACTGGGGGCTTCTTAAGTAGGGAAAAAGAGTGGCAACCAGGAAGGCACCAGGTGGGCGGGGCTTACTAAGTGGGGAAAAAGAGCGGCAACCAGGGAGGCACCATGTAGGCGGGGCTTAGGTCAGGTGTCCAAGATCCACGTGCATCTGTTCCCCATCTGCAAAGGAAGAGAGTCTGGAGGGCTCCTAAAGTAGGGAAAAAGAGTAGCAACCAGGAAGGTACCAGGTGGACAGGGCTTGCTAAGTGGGGAAAAAGAGTGGCAACCAGGGAGGCACCAGGTGGGTGGGGATTAGGCCAGGTGACCAAGATCCACATGCACCTGCTCCCCATCTGCTACCCCCAATCCCTACAATATCTAAAACCCCATTAGAACAAAGAACATGCATACATTCAGAAGCTTTCAACACAGCATGTGATATTTCTACCATGGGTCATCAGGGTATTATCATTCTCTCTGGTAAAATTATAATTCAACACAAGAAGAGAGAAACATTATTAAAAGAAACAGTGTGCTAGAATCACAGTCACTATCTCACCCTGACAAAGAATTCAATTGTCCCTTCTTCATGCCAACTTCCCTTAGTTTGCGGTGATGGGCCACCTATCTAAGGAAACGAAAGTGAAACAAAACTGTCCCTGATCCACTTTCTGGAACTAATGTACAGACAGGGCATGTCTAGACTGTTACTTGAATTATCTTAAAAGGGGTACCAGAATGGATTAATTAAATGAATGGTTGAAGCTACCGGCATATGCTGGAACTACAAGAGAAAACACACATATTTTGGGAGAATAATGTGTGAACATGAAATGTGCTGGACGACCTTTAGGAGGAATTGGCACTTATCTAGAACTAATCATACCCATTCTGGAGAACACAAAGAATGGATTCTTTTGGACAGTCTGTTCCAGTCTGCATTAACGCTGATGCACTCAGGAGTTGGTGGTGTCGATCTGGTTTATTGTAACCACTCTCATTGGCTATTTGGTACTCTGTGTAAGCTGCAGAGTGTCGTTCCTCCTCCATTAGTCATTTAAGTTTTCTATTACTGCAGGATCCCACTAACAGGCTTCATTCAAAGAGCATTTTGTCATATGTCATGTTACCCCATTACTTTGACCCAATTCAAATATTGTTTCTTCTTCAGGGACATGATATGGGAAAGCCACAAAGTACAGAAACAGGAGGAGAAATAAAAGTCTATCTGTTTTCACTTCAAGATAGAATTCTATTGCAAAGTCTCTAGGAACTCACATGTAATGTCTGGGACGGAAAGGATCGCTGTACAAGACAACAAATCTTTCATCCAATATTTTTTCATCTCGTTCATTCAAGTCTCATTCACGGAACAACTCTTGCTCATATCCCTACTCTAATGTCCATTATAATCATTTTCTAAGTGTGGTGCATCGTTGCAAATGCTTGTTACATTTCAGTCCATTTATTTTGGATATGGGGGCAGATGTTCTGTCCTGTTATTTATCCAGACGGTTCTCAGACAGAAAGCGGGTACCTTCCCTCCTAATTCCACTTCACCAGAACATTTACCAGATACAGACAATTAAACACAACACTACATAGCAACCAATTAAATGCACTTACCAGCTCTAACCTTATCAGTTCTTTTCTTAGCTGCTCTGCTTCCAGCAATTCCTTTTATTTAGACTGTAGTCTTCTCTTACCCAAGGTCTTTGGGAATGTTGAGATTTGTAGCGATTGACCTCCAGGTTTTGCCACATGGCAGTAAGATCCGAGTCACGGCACCAAATTAAAAGGGAAATCTTCTCCAAATTAATCTACTCAGGATCATTGGTAAATGTCTTTAATGGCAAACATATGACACAGTGAAGCAGACACTACAGGCCAGTTCCCCAGGACATACCCACAATGCACAATCACCCCTCTCCACATCACTGATTCTTATAGCTTTCTTTCCCCATTAGCTTCTATTAAGATCACAGTCTAACCTTATCCCTTTGAGGGGGTGGTGGGGCTTTCACTGTTTAATGACTGCATTCATAAAAATTGTCAAATCTCCAACTCCTGGGTGAGGTGTATTCACCAAGGCTCACGTTTACAATAAGCTATAATTGAAGAAGGTCAGCCGTATCTAGTTTTAATTACATTTGAGAACCCTCCAAGTTGCAAAAACACTGATGTAACGTTATAAATCCAAACAGCCTGCCTTGGAACGGCCAATCGTTAATAATATAAAAAAAGAATCCTTGCCTACTAAACCTGAATGGAAATATGTATGAAGCAAGGATCAGTGCACAATACATTATAATGCTTTCTCCAGACGGACATGTCTTTTAATATATAATCTTGGTCTGTTTCACTCATAGCAGCAATATATTAGTTTGCAGTTACACTTTCTCTACCTACATATCATACGGATTAGTACACACTCTAGAGTGGATTATACATTGTCCTATTCATTTTAGTCTACATTATACTGGCATATAATGTTCTACAACATGGGACAGCGGCGCCTAATTCTCTTGCAATCCCATTGAATCAGGTTCTCCCTCACGATACCCAAATTGATTTCAGTCATTTTATCACCAAAGGCAGACACCAATCACAAACACTTCTGATTACATTTTTCAATTCAGGGTGAGTAAGGCCAATGCAGATTCCAAATTACAAGAGAAAACCACTTATATGGTGGGGCTACAAATGGTTTCTCAGGCCAAATTTTAAAATTGATAAAAAACAGATAAGCATTGCATTGTATTCCCCTTTTCAGTGATATAGCTGAATAATCATGTTAATTACTTTGCAGGATTTAATTATTTCTTGTGACAGCTTTCAAATTAATTTGAATCATGTTAGTAGCTTTTAGTTAGTCTATAAAAGTCTGAGGACAGGTAGGGACAGTGAGTGGACTCCCACAGCCCGCCAGGAAAGCTGGAAGCTGCTCCCAAAGTCTCTCTCTGGTAATCTGGTCCTGCTTTGGGTAAAGGCACCTGCATTCAATCCTATATGGAAAAGAATCCCTTGGGAAGATTTCCCCATCAGCAACTTTCAGTTGGAGTGAACATCGGCTACTTTCCCGCTGGACAGCTATTTTTCTTTTCTGTTTTCCCAAAACTTTCTCCTTATTATGTGTTTGAGCCTAACCACCCAGGCAAATTTTGACAGCATTTTGGGATTTAACAGAGCCTGTGATAGGTTACCTTCACCTTTTCACTCCCGCCTTGGCCATCATTCTTTATTTCACTGACACATTGAATTATAAGTGTTATAAGGGGATGGATTAGTCTGCCCCTCAGGACTGAGGAATCACAATTGATTCAATTGATTCATTTTTCTTATAATTCTGAAAATCACATGCACACATGTTGAAAATTTCATATTCATAGTTGTAAGAATATTCTGAATCTGGGCATGTCTTTGTTTTCCTATCATTTCATGCATAATGTCATTATTAAATATGCAAATTATGAATACATTGCACAATTTAATATATCATGTTATATGTATATAATGTGCCTGTATCTACTTTGCTTAGATATATAGTCAGTTTCCTAATCAGGCAAAGGTTTATGAAAATAGAGTGGTTGTGGTCATTTTGTCTTGCACATTTTAAAGTGACTTGTGCATTATTCATTCTGTCTGAATTGCATTTGTGCAGGATTGATCCTTTTTATCAGCAGATGCCATCTGCTGAGAAATATATTCTGCTAATCAAAAGAATCATTTTAGTGAGTAGCTTAATGGAACAGACAAATACTTCATGAGACCTAAAGCTCTGCCAAGATTAACGGTAGATGACCTGGCCAACACATCCACTTATATTAAGTCACAAGTAATGATCAACTAGACACTGCAATCATTGACTTTAAATTAACTTACAAATACAAGGCCATGTGCATGGGCCTTTTTAAGACAACACTGCCATTTTAATGCATTTCATGGTATTTGGTAAATGCACATATGGACCCATTAACTCTTATAAGCTTTTGCCAAAGTGATAGATAATGTTACTGGACATTCTTGTTTCAAAATAAATGCTGGCTTCTGCACAAACATCTTTTGTACAACTTAAGCTGACACGTTCTTAGTCCGTCAGTCAGTCTGTTTCAGAACATCGTAAAAAGTTAAACATATAAATAAACAACAAACTATAAAATATTCCTGTGGTCCAGTGTCATTTCCTACTCGGGAACACCCACCAACAATCCAATAACAATACAGCACTCTTTGTCTTTGTACAGGACCGAAGGAATTTTCTTCAGACAAATCCGTTATGAATCACAAAATATGTTATTTACTATAACTCATTGAGGATCAATTTAATTGCAGCAGTATTACAATTAAACATATTTCTTACTTCATTGTGTGGATATTCTAAACAATAGCACAAATAAACATCTTTTTATAAATAAAACACCTTATAAAAATTATTTCTCATAACCATATACATATGATCTCTACACATCCATATGATTCATTCAACATGATCTGGCATACTCTATCGCCGAAGAATCAAGTGCATCAATCCATTTACTTTTCCTTTTTCATTTGGATATCTGAAATAAAAATTAATTACGCACACAAACACACATTATACACAAAATTCCATAGAGCTCAGCGAGGACATCTCTTCAAGACCATTTCAAAATAGCATAAATTAAACACGCTAATACAGCACAGCACCACAGCACAGCACTGATCAGGCAACTGTTTCAAATCCTGACCAATCTTAACACAACATCTAATGCAAAGAATGCAAATGAACTAAGCCTTTACCTATTTACTATACCATTTTCTCTTAGTTACATATTTATATTTTTGTTCACTCATTTGATTTGCCTTTCCCCTTTTATTCCTTCAAACCCCATCTTGATATCTTCAAACTCTTTACACATATTCACCTTCAATGGTAAATCTATTTAATATGTAAGCTCTTTACTTTCATACCATCACATGTTTCACTCCCTGCTAGTCTCAGTTCACTCTTGCCTTTTCACCTCATGTTTGGGTGGAAGGGCTTAATTTGATTAACATGGGCAAACTGTTCCACTGTTAATTCTCCCTTCTTTCTAGCAATTCTGTAGACCACAGGTGAAACCTTATCTACAATTCTATATGGCCCGTGCCATGCCTTTTCCAAGTTTCACTGCACAAATGCAAAATCATATTGCAAGTGCTTTCTCAGTTCTTCCACATATTCATGGATTGTGGATGCATTTACATTTTCGAACCTATCAACAATTTGTGGGGGCAGATTGTTAGGGAGAATTCTCTGTTAAGGCTAATTTCCCAAACCTAGTGAGTCCCCCAGCAGCTTTGCTGGATTTTTGGGGTTTATTTTGTTATCCTGCTAAGAGTGAGACTCTTTTTCTCCCACTCTTAGGCATGATTTGAGAATGTCCTTTGACTATGTAATGTGTTTTATGGGCTATGGGGTCTTTTACTCCATAGGGCTTCATGTGTTTTTGGTATATGTGTTACACAGCACCCTCAGTGCAGTAACACAGGGGTGTCATAGTGACCCCCAAACATAGACTCCATACCCTGGGACTGACTACTGTCTCCCAGGGCATGTAAAGTCACCATTGGCTTTACTAGTCTTAAATTGTGAACAGAACCAGTACAAACCATAATATTGTGGAAGTACTGGTAGGAGTAATTCGATTGCCCCTGGGTCTATTTTTCAAGGGGGCACTGTCCAGTCCCCCCTTGTCGAGTTTTTGGGTGGTGGCAGTGGATACCATGCAAAGTATTCCACCGGAATATTTCCTATGGGATTTTCCCATTCATTTTAAACGCACCACTTTTTTGGTGCAATGTTAAAGATACTGCCGGGTTATTTATTTAATATTTATTCCCCAGTTGGGTCTTTTTGCCAGGACTCGGTTTTAAAATGGCGATTGTCTTCGTCTCTGTAAATCCAACCAAAGTAGAGCGCTTTGTTCCGATTTTGGAGGGCTTCTGCACATAAGCCTCCAAAAGTGGTGCCACTCTGTCTGGGTCTACAGGATGTGTGGGAGGGGGGATTAGGCACCCTGGATTGAGTTGCCTTGGTAACTCAAGTCGCACTCTTGTATGATTGGCCCAGTGGTGAGCCGCCCGGCTCACCACTTAGCATGTTTGATTGACAGCTAGGCTGATGAATGGGGGTTTTGCTGCATAAAAGCAGGGTTTTGGGGACTGGAACTTCAGAAGTCACCACAGGACCTAAAGAATCCGAAGAGGGGAGAAGCTGAGTCATCTACAACGACGACACCACCGGTGGAGCCCTGCTGTATGAAACTCACCACTTTCCCGACGACAGAGAAGATCTTCTTCCAGGAGAGTATTCTTCCCTTTGAGCTGGTGGGACCAACCAGATTGCCTTTTTCGCCTTCCTGGATCGTCTTGTGGTCGAATCGCCCGTGCCAAGCACCCAGCGGCCAGATAGCCACGCTTCACCACTATCGCGAATAAAAGGGTAGTACCTTCTAACCGGGAAACTCTGCGGCTGGTTTCTTCCCTGGCAGTGCAACGACCTCCAGCTTTCCTCCACATTGAGATCTTCTCTTCCCCTGGACGAAGCACCGACTTGCACCCTGCTGCCACGAACAACTGCCCCCTCTGGAGCTGTCTCACCATTGCAGGTACTGTGTCCCGCCTGGTCTCCCTTGCAACAGATCGTCCAAGGTGTCCCGTAAATCCTTGACTCTCTATCCTGGGTTGACTTTGGACCTGTTAACATTACCTTTCTAACTTGATCCAACCTCTTTTTGACTTTCCTGCAAAGACTTTTAGTGCTTTTCCACTGTGTGATCTTGGGCACATTCCTCCTTGATCTCTCCAAGAGTGGGCCTGGCCTATGAACTTTTTGGCTCTACAGTAGACCCTGCCTTTCTTGACTTGCTGTGGTTCTTTAAAAGTGTTGGTAGTGTGTGCTTTCCCTATTTCTGCCTTTTCTCTCCCTTGTTAAATAAGTGCCATCTATGGTTACGCGCTCACCTCTGTTTTGCTAAATAAGTGGTGTACTAACCTAGACTTGTCAAATAATTAATTAGGGAGGTGTATATATTTCTAGTGACTGTGTTTGGACTTGCTTGATATATTAGTGCCAGTGTATTTTTACAAGTGTGTTTTTAAATAAATAATTATATACTTTTATACCAAAGCTCTGGTCAGCGTTTGCTTGTACTACTGTATTTGTAGCCCTATTGTGTATACTATATATACTGCCTAACTCTTCTTGAGAGAAGTCTGACTGCTCAGCCACAGCTACCAGGTAAATCCGGGTGGTGCAGACTGCTACCAATTGGGTTTACTGCTAACACATGCAGTATTAAACTTTTTGCAGTGGTCCCTAAGGGAACTGCACGGGTTTCTGCCTAACACCGATATTGGTTGATTTAGAGGACATCAACCTGAGTACCATTAATACCAGAGAAAGTCGTAGATCCCAACTAGATCCAGCTTCAGCTACAAACTTTTTCAACATGTCAACTATCGATCACTCGGTTACACTGTTCCACTGCCCTGAAGAGGAGGGCGGGTAAGAAATGTGTAGCTTCCTCTTCACACCTAAGATTTGCCACATGTTTGTCATTACTGCACTAGGGAAATGACTTCCACGGTCTGATTCTATTCTTTAAGGTAAACAAAATCTTAAAAAAATATGATTCACAAGTAAAGTGGTCACTGTTTGCACACTGCAATCAGGAGCTGGAATGCACTGCACCCATTTAGACAGTAAACAACCAACCATTGTTATGTACCTGTTTCCCCTTGCTGACCACCTTAGAGGCCCTACAAAATATACTTGTAAATCAAACCCCTTTTCATTAATGGTGCTCTGTGAGCTGGTGAGGCAGGCTGAAACTGTGCACACACTAAACACCCTCTGGTATAGAGCGCAACATCTTGAGACATGTGTGGCCAATAGGCATAATCTTTTTAAAATGTCCAACATTTTATGTAAACCTCTGTGGCTTGCAATTATGGCATCATGGGCATGATGTAACATCAATCCTCGAATTGACAAAGGCACTACTCATTGATTTTGGCCTGTCTCAGATTCCCTAATCATCAGTCCATCTTGCTACCTAATTCTCTTTTTGTTTTTTAATAACACCCTCAATTCCTCTTTCCATTTGTAGTCTTCTTCATTCAGAGGATTTTGTTCTGAATCTACCAAATGGTTGTAAAATGGGCATAGGTACGCTCCTCCTTTTGTGCCTTAATCAAATTTTGATCTGGAGTATAAAACTTCATTGTGCCACAGGTTGTTGAACTGTTTTTGGAATTTTGGAATGTGTTAATGCATCTACCTGTATTTCACCAAGCAGGTGTTCAATAGAAAAAAAACTCCTGCATAACAGTTCCAATTTTGGCTAATTGATCTGCCTTATAATTTCCTTCCTAACCCCCACCTGGTGTTTTCAAATGACCAAGTGTTTTCCTCAAATGGATTATCAGGTAATTTTCTGACACTTGTCTATAGGTTGAATCATCATGCCATGTGTAAGGGGCTTCTTGTTATATGTGAGCATACCTTTCACCTTCCAGCCAGGTAAATACTCCACAAAACTATTTTGCGCATAATCTGAAGCAGTGACTATTTCTTTAAGTCTATTTTCAACTGCTGTTGAAATTGCCTTACACATGGCGGCCAATTCTGCAACTTGACTGCTTTTGGGGGTTATTCTCATGCTTACTCTTGGAATGCTGTTGCATTTAAACCACACATTTCCTATTACTGCCACTCGTTCTTTTTCAGCATCATTTTCTACATGGTATGCAAATCAAACACGGTTGGTAAATCCTTACATGTTTCTTCATTGAAAGCCTTTCGTGGGCATTGCTTGAATTCATTTAAACTTGTCTCTAGCTCTGTGTCATCAGGCTCACAGACAGCATCACAATAATTCAACTTCACTAGCCCTTGAGCAACTGGACTGTTTTTAGTGTATCCACATCTCACTTCTACTGGAAATACCTGAAGTCCTTCTGTCCATGAAGTGATTCTTGATTGGGCCAAATTGCCTGATCAGATCCTCTTACTTTGCAAACGTTGCAGAGGCTGGTGATCTGTTTCAACCATCACCTGATCCCACATTCACTATGTTTGATCTCTACATGTGACAATCCCTTGTTAGCACATGCAATGGTTTTGTTATTTGCATCATGTTTTTGATATAACTCTGTGGACATACATTGATTTGTGTATCCTATTTCTACAAAGAACTCCTGCATTTTTATTGGATATGCCAAACATTGTGCTTTCATTAGCCGCCCTTTCAGCATGGCCACTGCATCACTTTGTTTATTTTCCCATTTCCAGGGTCCAGCCTGCTTCAGTAATCTTCTTGTGTAATCTCTGCATCATTTTCAATAAACGTTCTGTTGTAGTTTGTAATTCCTAATAAACTCTTTAAACTGTTCAAGTTAGTGGGATCTTTTAGTTTCTGAATTGCTTCCACCTTTTTCTTTTGTGGATTTAATCCATGCTCTGCCACTTCATGGCCTCGGAAGATTACCCTTTTTCTGCATTACTTTTCTTTCTGTAAAGATACATTTGTCTCTGACTTCTCTAGCTGACTGAGTACTTGTCTAATCTCATTGAAATGGCTTTTGCAAATCTTAATTTTTGATTTTCACATCATCCATATAGACTATTGTTCCTCTCTCAGCTGCATCTGGGAGTGCCTTGCTCAGGAATATCCTAAACTCACTCCCACTATTGACATATCAAAAAGCGGTCCGGGACCATGCATATTGTAATTTGTCAAATGGAAATACAAATACATTTTGAATGTCTTCAGCTAGTGGCTCACACCAGTATCCAGCTGTAAGATCTAAGGTGGTAAATACCTTTGACCCATGAACCTGTGCAGGGCCCTGATAAAAAAATGAAAGTGGCCACCTTGAAATAGGTACCCTTGTGTTTAATTCATGGAGATCTTCACAAAAGCACCATTGACCATTTGATTTGTACTATGAGTATTCCTTAGGATTCCTCTAGACTCTAAATGTGCGATTTTTTCAGCCAGTGACAACCTATATTGTTGCACAAATAGCGGCTCCCTACCATGTCCTTCTGGTAATGTGGCAACATGCAAATCGGCTAGCCCACAGTCATGGGCATCTTTGGCAAAAACCTGTTTGAACTCCATAAATATTTTCCTCAATTGGTCTTTTTCTACTTCATTTGTACACACATCTGCAACTTGAATCTGCTCCTAAATCATTTTAGAAAACTCTGGGAATTCTCCAAAGGAGGAACATCTGTACTTTCTGGTAACCGTCTGGCAGTGTCGATTTGGAGAGTCGTTACCATCAAATGTTTTGGAATATTGACCTCCACTTCAATATGCTGTTTTTCTCTTTTAAGTTCACCTAATTTGACTAGGATACAATCATCCTAATGATAGCATACAATTTCACTTGGCTCATAAGGGTACACAGACTGAACTTTAAAGATTCCTTTAGGCTTAGACTCCAATGATTCTGATAATTCACCCTGTATAGTCACATAGCTTTCAGGGATATTCCCGATCACGGGGTAATTGAAATCAGCAGTGTAGTATTATTTTGATACCGCCATTCTTAATGTTGTATTCTCTTCCAAATGAATCTCTTGAAAACCTTTATTGTCCACCAGGATTACAATGGGTCCATCTCCAATATCCATCAATGGTATATATTTTCATTCTTATCCTTGCTGCTTTATGGATTCATTTAGGCATACAAATGCATCAGAATATGTTATCTGTTGTTCCTTCATGTATTTTAATGCAACTGTAAATTGTCTGTTAAATGCGAGAATGGTAACATCCTTTTTCACTTGAAGCTACATTTTATATGGTGTCATTTGGGCACAATGATGAGTTTGCCTCTTGTCTTCAAATTCAGGTGCAGCTCCACCCAATCTGGACCAGACCCTTTGATTTAGAAAGTCTAATACCATACACATTCTGTGCATGATGTCATTTCCCAAATATAATTTTGTTTTGTGTTCTGCTTACGAACCACACCTTGTGATGAATGCTTTTAAAGCCAATTGTTATTTTTAGCATGCCTCTTCCTGCAATTCTTTGTCCCAACTCGGGGTCATCTAGGCCAAAGATGTGTTGGTTTTTAATTTTAAACTTTTGGTTCTCCTCGCTGTCATGTATTTGCCAGATTACCTTTTCATTAATGAAACTCTTTTCATGCTCAAGCACCAAAGTGGCATCAATCATTTCAGAATGCCCATTCACATGGATAGGGATCCATGGCCGCCTTCCCCTATGTGCATTTATGCAGGTGTTGAAATGCGTTTTTCCTGATTGGTGGATTTAACTCTGGAGTGATTTGATTTGATGCCACTGTGATGCCGAGACTGATCTGAGAGAGGACCTGGCTAGGCGACCTCTCCTCGAGCTACGAGGACCATCAAGCACCGCTAACCTTTGACGAAGTTCCCTGGAAGTCAGACTCTCGACAGGCTGCCAACCAGAGACGGGGACTGCCGAGGAGAACGAAGAGAAGTGCCGGACATTCCGTACACCGTCGACCAGGGTTCACAGGTTTGCTATAACCGCTGGATGCCCATCGAAGCTGTGTTGCCCAGAAGTGGGAACCGCTTGATGCCAAACTGCCGAAGACAGGAGCCGCAATTCTCCCTTCATTAAAACTTTTGAATTCAAGGATGCTTTCCCCGTACCGCCGACCACTTTGTCCTGCCAGAGTGAGTCAAGGCTGCTGATGCACCGAGGAGTATCCGCTGGTGGATTTCCCGCCACCCGAGGACTGCAGAGATGCCAGACTACTCAACGCCCCTGCTGGGCCAAAGTTCTTCATAGACTCTTTGCGGTAACAAACTCTCAACGCTGAGGCACCCCGCATGTCTCACCTTTGCAGGACGTCCACGAGCGATCGTCAACGAGCACCGCCAGGACTGAAGCTGCTGCCTCGATGCCGTTGTTAACCATTTCTTCAAGGGATCTTGACAATCTGTGGCTTCTGCCTAAAAGGGAGCCACTCAAGAAGGATCCATCAATGACCCGACATCGAACTCTGCTATTCCAGGTACATTGGTGTTTAGAAGGAAATAAGACTCTTATGAACAATATATGGACTGGGCTTGCACGATAAATCTTCATTTACAGGTTGCCCAGGTGGGGGATCCTCATACAGAACTGTGCCTGGTGGTAGGGGCCCAGTATTCTGCCTATTGTTTTAACCAACTGCTTTCCTCCTATGTCTATTGTTGGCTGCCTTTATTAATTGATTTATGTGATATTTGACCAAAGTACAGTTGATGTATTTTAATGAAATCTGATAATAAATGTGGTACCACGTAAAACTGTGTATATATTTGCCATTGTAGATTAACTGAGCACAAAGTGAGTTAATGTGATTCTGTATATAACCTTGAACCTTAAGTATATAAAGACTGTGTTTTCATTCATACATTGTGTGGACATTCCTTTGTGGGTGCTTGGAGACTAAACTGTACTTAAGAACCAGCCTGCATCACCTCCTGAGAAGCTAGGCCTTGATTGCTTGACAATAGCTACCGAATAGAGAATCTTGGCTGGGGTCCTCTGTGTCTCTCCTCTGCAATATAAAGAGCGGGAGTACAGATACTCCCCTCCAGTCTTTAGATCTATCCACATATTGTGGTCTTTCTTGGTGTCCATATAACATTGTATTAATGTCAAACCTACTCTTGGCCCCTACTTCCTGGTATGGGCCATTGTACATTTGATTTTGATTGTATTTTGGCCTGGCATATCATGGTGAAATCCCACTCTGTGAGAACTACCAAGGTATCTAGGACTAATGTAAGAACCTCTGTCACTGGGAACAATGGATTGGAACATAGGAGTCTGGGTTGATGTCCTCTGTAGAACCACGTCCTCTTGATTAGGTGTCATGTCGTTCTTAGCCTAAGTTTGGGCTCATTCTAGCAGCATCTTTACTGACTTTACCTCCAAAATCGCTGGTGTGGATTCCTTATCAGTCTCTACAGGAAGCCAAGAAAGCAGCTTTCTTGGCTTCCTGTAGAGACTGATAAGGTGAGAACTGGTGTCTAATCTACGCAAAGTCTGCCCATGACCAATGTTCCTTAAATCTTCCAATATTGTTGGACTTAAGAACCAGCCTGCATCACCTCCTGAGAAGCTAGGCCTTGATTGCTTGACAATAGCTACCGAATAGAGAATCTTGGCTGGGGTCCTCTGTGTCTCTCCTCTGCAATATAAAGAGCGGGAGTACAGATACTCCCCTCCAGTCTTTAGATCTATCCACATATTGTGGTCTTTCTTGGTGTCCATATAACATTGTATTAATGTCAAACCTACTATTGGCCCCTACTGCCTGGTATGGGCCATTGTACATTTGATTTTGATTGTATTTTGGCCTGGCATATCATGGTGAAATCCCACTCTGTGAGAACTACCAAGGTATCTAGGACTAATGTAAGAACCTCTGTCACTGGGATCAATGGATTGGAACATAGGAGTCTGGGTTGATGTCCTCTGTAGAACCACGTCCTCTTGATTAGGTGTCATGTCGTTCTTAGCCTAAGTTTGGGCTCATTCTAGCAGCATCTTTACTGACTTTACCTCCAAAATCGCTGGTGTGGATTCCTTATCAGTCTCTACAGGAAGCCAAGAAAGCAGCTTTCTTGGCTTCCTGTAGAGACTGATAAGGTGAGAACTGGTGTCTAATCTACGCAAAGTCTGCCCATGACCAATGTTCCTTAAATCTTCCAATATTGTTTTTAAATGGATTCATTCTTGCTCACTCTCATTAAATTCTTTTTCTCTCTGAGCCAAGCAGCAAGGTCACTACATTTGGCTTGCAGTTCTATGTCTAGCTCTCTGTGCTTTAATTTTGCTTTCAATAGCTGCACCTGACCGCATTCATTATCTGAATTACACAGTAATTTGCTAATGACCTCACTATCTTTCCCTTGCATCTTTATGGATCTGTGTAGCAGAAACCAATGCTTTGCACACAGTCTGATGATGCAGTTGTTCTTCTTTGTGTGTCTCTGGCACCCAGAACAGTCTAAGGAGACACGCCTGCAAAATACTTCCTTCATCCAAAACACCTTCACGCCTCTTTTTCCACTACTGTGCTAATCCTACTTTTCCATGTTGTCAAATTTTCAGAGGACTAGTTTGTGTGAGCATAAAGCTTTGCCTCAAGGTAATCTGATAATTCAGAAAATTCAGCCTCAATCTGGGACATGGCGGTACTATTGCCAATGACACAATAACAAGAGTCAAGTTAGCACAGAGTACTGCACTACCTCACAGCTCTCATTCAGAGAATGAGTGCACAATATGGTTATGCTTTATGATGAAAGGCCATGCCCAGTAATTATTTTACTGCTTCCTGGCAAACGCACCAAGATGTTAGCGATCTTTTTGGATATATTTTTTATATCTCATGGTATTTTTGTGGTATAGTCAGGTCTCCAGATAAGGTGTGTACTAGGCCTTTTTTACGCATGACAATCTTGTAAATATGAAGGCTTTATTATTTTCCTGTGTAGATTTACACAAAAGTTTAGAGCAGAGGGCAGTGCATAGGTCAGGTTAAGTGACAGCAACCAGAAGGCGTCTTTTGATTTTTATCTACATGGATGTACTGGCAAGCCATGGATAAAAGCCTCGGAAACAGACTATATCTCTCTGAAGCCTTTCAAAAAAAAAAAAAATTCACACTGTGATGAAAGGAATTGTTTATTTCCATTCAGCTTCTGCTGTGTTGCTGCTCATGGGTAGTTTAGGATTGTAAAATAAATAAGATGGACAACGTAAGTTACAATTGAAAATTATATTTTGTAGCAAATTATGCTTTTTATTCTTGTGAAAGCTAACCAGTAGTGCACAATTTTATCTGTCATAGTCCCTGTGATGTGTGCATAATCATGGAGAGGCAGATTGTTTTTACACTTATAATTTAATTATAATTATGAAAACAGTGTGTAAAATGACAATGCATGGTCTAGTTTACATCCATTCAAACTTGCTGTCAATGGGGTGCATTACTATAAATGCTCAGTAACAGCAGAGTCTTTGTTCAAGGGTGAGTGATTGTCATTATACCAATCACAGGTGTTCTAGCCTCTCAAACCCTCACAACTACAATTAAAACATCCAAAACCTTACTCTCCAGGAAGTGAAAGTGCTGTTAAAAAACAAGCCCTTCATGCATGGTTCGTCCAACATCTAGGCACTGTGATTTTTATACCTCAGTCGATACTCAGTTAACTGACCTCTGAAGGATGTTAGCCAATAAGGTAGCTCAGCCGGTTGAGCACTCATTGCTGTGATCTGTGCGTGATCTGTATGTTGCAGGTTCGAATCCTGGGAAGGCCAACTCAGCTTATCATCATTTCAAGGTCGATGAATGAGTACCAACTTTGGTTTGGTGATAATTGTGATAAATATGTTCTATGTACAGCGCTTTGCCAAAAGCGCATTATAAATAACCATTTGAACATGCAATTAGATATATAATTTAGCATGGAGTCATTGCCTCTCTGCACAGTAGCATCATAACATTAGCATAATATTAGGTAGGAATGGCTCCAGGAAATGGGGACTTTCATTAACCATCAAAAGACAATTCTGCAATCGAACTTCAAAACACACAATACAATTTCATCAAAAGACAATTCTGCTATCGAACTTAAAACACACAATACAATTTGTGCTTGCTTTACTATGTAAATTGCTGCATAGTAATGATTTCCATAAAGTTTTTGCACACGTCGGTTGGATGTCACATACATTTTACTCTCTTGCAAAGAAGAAAAGTCATTTTTACTCTCTTAAAATCACATTTACTCTCAAAGTTTAAAAAGGGAGAGTAAAATACTCCCACCACAAAATCATATCTGGAGCATTGGGTATAGTGGTATTTGTGGTACAGTGGTGAGCCTAACTTTAGAACACTGCCTAATAATTATTTTACCAGGGTCACTAACAGTAAGCAAGTACTGGACCTTGTACAGTCCTATCTGCTCATGATATTTTATGTACATTAGCACAATATGCCCTTTTGGCTGTGTTTTAAAATACATTTATCATTTCAAATCACAAAATATTTATATTCACAATCGCACATAGTAATTCTGAAAAACTCAATTCACAAAAATGAATTCACCTTATATTTTTCCACATGTGGTAATGTGAACGACCACCAGCAGAAATATGAGTTTACACCTGTTGCACCTCAGTCTATGTGCTAACACAATAATTCAGACACATAATGAGAACTCTGAAGCTAATTTTTTCTTTCCTTGTGTGGCTTTATGAAAGGTTGAAATTCAGAAAAATGAACAAACAGATGCATTATACTGTGCTACTTATTACAGTTATTTATATTTGAATGTGGATAACATGCATTTTGTTCGAGAGCTCACAACCGGTAAATAGCTTTTCTAGTAATAAGCTTCAACTACAGATCTGGTGCTGGCTGGCTACCGCAAAGTTATCTGTAACCTTGAATGTGAATGTTTCTTTTCACTATCTTGGCAGCTATAATCCTCTTGTTGTATTCAAAGCTCACTTCATAAAGGGGGAATCCAAGTAAAATATAGATTGTGAATTACTTTAATAAAACAAACATATTTCTATCTCAAAACAGCAAGTAAAAGATGTCTTTCATACATTACACACTCCTCAATTACTACATAATTACCTTGATCTATTGGGGTCAGTGGATTCTCTGACCACAAGGTCAGGATAGCCATTCACCGCTCCAGATGGTGATGTTCCCCTTTTCCGTCTACTGGACAGGACAGAGCAGGTGAATTTTTATCACATCCACTCCTTTTTCAACTGGAATGAACAACCCCAACGTTCCGCTCTTGAGCCAGTGAGTGAGTGAATGACCCAGCCCTTTCTGCAGGAAGCCTTTTTCTAAGACCTCATGTGTCATTCAAACCACCTCCCTTTTTGTCAGTCAGCCAATCCAAGAATGTTCTAGCCGTGCTCATCCTCACCAACAAAGATGTCAGAGGTGCTAACAAACTTACAGGAAGAGCATACACAAGAGCATTTCCCCACCCTCTTTAGATAAAATGAGTACTTCTACAACTGACTGCAGGCGAGTCTTTGAAGCAAAATGTGTCTTTGTCTTAACTGGTAAAATGAAGGCAAATGTTAATGTCAATTGGATACATAACAGTGTCATTTTAAAAAAGAAGAAGAAGAAGAAGAAGAAGAAGAAGAAGAAGAAGAAGAAGAAGAAGAAGAAGAAGAAGAAGAAGAAGAAGAAGAAGAAGAAGAAGAAGAAGAAGAAGAAGAAGAAGAATTTGATTATAGAGGGATTTAATTTGAGAAAGTGCTGGACAACATCCCTCAAGCAGTGGATGCTTGTAACTGTATGACATCTCTGTAATAGTGTATGGCAATGTTCCCATTGGCTTCATGTAATTGTTAAATAACCCGGAAGACTGTATTGACCACAGAAGTACCCCACAAGCAGTAGGAATGCATGTGTAACATTTCTTATTGATAGCCATGTTATATGGTTGTAGTTTTTGATCCAAATGGAACTAAGGATGGGTATATGGAAGCACCATTCTCAAGATGGCAATTCAAATTGCACATTAATTTCTAACTGGCCTGTGTCCTAAATATATCAAGTGACCCTAACTCATATTTAACATACCACATATTTTACCATTCAGACCATACTGCTAATGATGCCCTAACAAGGCATATAAATAGGTTGGTATAGGACCGGCCTACTCAACCTCTTCTGCCTATGACAACATAACATTAATAGCAAAAAGGGAAGCTCATGTACTGGCCAAAGCAAAATAACTGTTGTATTCCCTCTGCAGCAATGTTGTGACTCACTCCTTTTTCAGGAATTGTCTGTATAGAATTGAACCATCAATCTCTTGCTAACATTAATATTGACATTGTTTGAAGGAAATGTAATACTACTATACGTTGTAGTCATATGCTTATGCTATAAAATGAATCATGTGTCTTCTGTCAGTATTGAAATAACAAATGATATCTAATTTGTTATTACCCCTGGAAAGCCTTTGAAAGAAAAGAGGTTTCTAGAAATACAGTGAATTAATTAACTTCCACAGGTTTTAATGTAATCCCACATAGTATGTAAGGGTTTGTGAAAGATGTACATACCTAGCTACTGCCTAATTCTCAATATTGCTGCTAGTGAAGTACCCAGGTCTGGGAGTCTACTTTGGAGGAAATCTCAATGTAATCCCAATGGCTTGCAGTCATGGATATAGAAAAAAAGAAGGGAGAACCGTAATTTGTATACTCCTGTTATTGTCTTGTACACTTTCTGTCTGCTTTGATGGGGGTGAAAACTTCTATATAGACATACTACTGATGGACTTCCACTTTCTTCCGTTCGTGTTTTTTGTTTGAATTCTTCTAAAGTTTGATTTTGTTACCAAAGCTAGGCTCACATTCCGTTTTATCTACGTGTATATTTACTTGTCATCCTCTGTCCCCTTCAATTTCTGGACATAATGGCCGTTTTGTTATACAAGTACATTATGGTACATTGAGTTATGTCAAGGAATATTATTTTCGGCTTTCTTATGTCATATTTGCAATATCATGGCTTGTTAGACAAAGCCGACAAGTCCTATGAAGCATCAGGAAGGTGACATGTAGCACTCCTCAAACCGGCAGCCATTTATGATACACATTAACAGCACTGTAACACAGCAACACCACTAATTGTAGACGTGCAAAAGTAGACTCTGCAACCCTTCTAAACCTTAGATTACTCTGCTGCCCTCCATTAACAGGGCAAGGTAACTGCAGCCCAGGTTGATAGGGGTGCGCAAGGATTTAATATGCAGATTTACTTCCAGAAAAGCCAAGCTTCAGGCTAAAAACAGTCCAACCTCTCACACCACCATTCTCATCCCCATAATGCACTTAGCAAGCTTCAAGAACTTTCAGGAGGCCCAGTCAGGGCCTTTCTCCTAGTTAAGCCACATACCAAAAGCCAATTAATTTCAAAGTGCCTGTTGCAATGCTCAACGGGCCCTTCCCTGGCTATAACACCTGTCCATTTGTCAGTTCGAGGACTAGGAAAAAGGTGGACGAGAGTGTGATCCCCTGCTCCTTTAGGAATTGTGCGACTACACCTAGGCAACGCATAAAGACAAAAAACTGTTATTTGGGTGAAAAATAGCCTCTGCGTACAAGCATTATAATGAACCTTTGTCCACCTACAATGTTGTTCTTACTGTTACTTTGACCTTTGAACTTACTAGCCTGCCATAGGGCATTTTACAACCATACCTCTAAATTAGTTCTCTTATACTGCATTCCATTGGCTTATTTACCAACTGACTACAAAACATGTTCTCTCTTCTCCACTGAAATCCAACCAGGTATGGCTCAGGGTGGTGTAGATCCTTTTGACAAATTCTCCAGCACACATTCGGCATTGGTGCAATTTCTGGTTCTGCCAGCTTCATCAATGGGCTTGGCTTTACTAGAACCACCTCTAGTTATCAGCTGGAGTGAATCCAACATGATGATTTCTTACATAGCTCCCACATCTCCTAGGGGCTCATAAACACACTCAAAACCGTAACACAACGACATTACGACTTAACATAATCCAACCACTACCAGTAGTCGAGTTGTGGTGCAAATTTCAGCTAGGCCAGGCATTTCATTGACAACTCAGACTCCTGTATTAAGTAGATACCAGTGCACAATTAGTGCTGGTGGGTACTTCAGCATGGGCATATAGCTCAGCAATGATGTGAGAAAATGAGGAGAATTCATACAAACAAAAGGATAGCTTGTATTGGTTTTATGTGTTACATAGCATAGTATGGGCATAGTATAGATTTAATATAGGGACTAACACATTAATACTAACCCCTGACATAATTATCATTAACCTCTAAACAGCTAATATAATTAGTGATTAGAAAGGGTGCAAACTTAGGGTGCAAACTGGTTGTGTAGATGTTGACCACAGGCACAGACCCTGAAAAGCTCTTTAGAAATAAAATGCAGGGAGTGAAACTGCTTTTGCAATCGGGACATGGGGCAAGGAATTTGAAGAATCAATCTATCCAAGGCAGACATTTTTAAAGCTGCTAGTGCGGAAAGCCAGAATTAATATGTTAAATGTTGATTGCGGCCCCATTTAACCAAACTCTGTACAAGGGTGACAGTGATAAGGAATAGGAACTTCTGGAAGTTTCCAGAAGGCTTGGCCATGGCGGAGGAGGTGTATGATTGATGGGATGATGTCACACCCAGGGGCTGGAAGATCATATACATTCTTTAGAAAGATTTAGGAGAAATGGGCTGGCAGAGAGAGGGTTTAAACAGGTAGAGCTAGAGAAAGGAGAGGATTTTGACTGCGAGGAGAAAGTGGAGAAAAAAAGACCAGAGAGAGAAAAGAGAAAATGTGCTGGGATCCAAGGCCTCCAAGAGTGACTGCAGGTGTACTAAAAGACTGCCGTGTCGAGAAGGGGGTCTGGCATTTCTCGGCTGGGTCCTGACTTCTTTGGGGAGAGAGAGGCTCTGCGCTCTGCCATGCTGACAAAATTATTACATTGATCAGTCAGGAAGCATAAAGTGACAAATGACACACCTTAGATAAACTTTTACTGATTAGCAAAATGTCAAATTAGGCATCAATTAAACCCGTTTGTTCTTCATTCATTGAAGTACAAATGCGTCTTCCTATGCAAAGCTAGCTGATTGCAAAAAGAAGATAGTTACTGCACTCCCAAGGCTGTAACAAATCAAGGTTGATATTTGAAAAAACTTTTTTTTCAAAACATGTGGTTTCTGCCAAGTTAGAAAATTAGACACCTGCTTGGATGGTTGTGGAGAAGAGTCTTTCGTTTGGGGAGAAAGAAGCAAGGAAAACTTTCTTAAATGTCTATGGGCATAGATGCATTGCATCATTTCTAACCGATTGTCAAACCAGCAAGTGCAGCTAAGCAGGAATATGTATCTTTCTCTTCAGATTGCTTTCAATGTTACAATGATCATACATTGTGATCAATTCTGTGTGCTGTCATTCTGATCTGCAGATAATCTATATAAAATAACAAAGACATGCATTTATGGATATTTTTTGGTGAGTGGCATATTTATTTTGAACGGTGTAAAGGGCATTATTTGGTACAATTGCAGCTGCAAAAACAGGATAGAATTAGAGTCCCCTATATAATACGAAGCCCAGTGATGTCCTTAGTCAGTGCACTGAATAAAAAGGATACATTTTGCAGTGAGCTGGTCTTGATGCTAGGAATCAGAGAAACACATAAGAAAACGCATGAGATTGTAGAGGGCTGGAGATAAAATATCTGACATATTCCATTAAAGTTCCGCCAGCTATTAATGGAAGATCTCCTCCCTTTATTTGATTATATTTTCTTATGGTGAAAACAATGAAACCTAAACTATACATTCATCCAAATGACAACTGTCATTCACCCTTATGTTTTAATTTCAGTACATCTTGTGAGTTGAGTCTGTAAATGTTTCTCTTCCTGACATTTAATACTCTTTCACTTTCCCTTGGCTTTGCTTCCTTTGCACCACCCATACCAGTGTCTGGCTGCCATCACAGGCATTGTCACAATTCTTCTCTACACAGACATGGCTTGGTGCTTTAAGACCTCTATGGTGGTGATCCATGCAGTGTAAAGGACACATAACCTAACATAATGTCATTGCATGGGATTACATGTAGATGAGTATTGACTAGGCTCACATGCATTGAACATGCATTTCCAGGAGAAAATGGTGCTTTGTAGATACATGTGTTTGCACTTCAGGGCATATTTTGGAGAAACATATCAACTGTCAGGATAGGTTCCCTCATTTAGAATAACATACCAGGGCCTAGAGTTTTAGGAGTATTGCGTACGGCCTACGGCCTGCAGCCATGCACCCAAAACTCTACATCCTGCCCACAACCATCTGAGCGATATGCGGACCATCTAATCGATAATCAATACTACAGGTTTATCCATTGCTGTGAATTTCTGCGGTGGTTGTGGCCAGGGCCTACAATCTTTGAAGTATGGCCTTTGGCCTACGGCCTACGGCCATGCATCCAAGACTCTAGGCCCTGGCCAAAACCACCGCAGCATGTCACACCCATGGCGGCGTACTAATCAATAGCACACTCACAGGAAAAAATAATGTAATAACGGCATGTACTCAATTTCAATGGTCGCTAACACCACATGTGTCCTTAGAACAGTTTCAAGGTGCCTGTACATAGCACGGACTGAAATACTACCCTTATTAGACCCCTCATTTTCTGCACGTACAGACATCCCGAACAAGGTGGGCATAGACAGTACATCATTAACACTTGCCGGCCAAACAAGTACAGTATTTCACCCATCTTGTACTCTCTGAACCTCCCCAAGAACTGTAGGAGATCAAAAAGTTTCCTAAACAGCATTTCACATGGAGAATACATCATTAACACCTACCGCCCAAACAAGTACATTATTTAACCCATCCCTTACTCTGTGAACCTTTCCACGCACTGTAGGAGAGCAAAACAGTTTCCGAAACAACATTTCGCCTCTGGTGGCGACCGCGCTGTCTTCGGATCCAAGATGTCGGGCGCATCCACACATTCTCACGCACATCACGGCTCGCTGCTACCAATTGGCGAAGACGTCGCGTGTCTGCGGTCATGACGCCACCCCCTAGCCAATCGGTATCTTGTCCGCGGAGCGAACAGGGAAGTGTGACCGCGGAGCGGACATAGATATCACTCATTTTTTTAGACGCTTTCGGGATGAAGCCCCTGCCCCTGCCACAAATTTGGTGAAAATCCGTCCAACGGTTTGACTTGTAGGCGTGCGCAGTTTTCCCCCCATTCAGTCTATGGGAAAAAAAGACATTTTGGGACCCCCCCATATCTTTTGCCCCCCTGCACCAAACATCACCAAACTTTGCAAAAAAATTCAGAGTGCCCCATATACTTTCTTTTACAAAGTTTGCTGAGGATTCGTCCAGGGGGAGCGAGTTATAGTGTGAAAGAAAAATCAAAATATTGAGCCTGAGTACCCCAAAAGGAAATATACCGAACACGGGTTACAAAGGAACATACAAAGTACTTTATTTTATACTGAATCCAGTTACAAAAACAGAGCAGAATCAGATAGCTATCGACCCTCAGTGCAACACAACGAACTCCATCGTGGTTCAGTGTGTTCAGTGAGAGACGCTGTATGTTAGAATGCATTGGCTTTTTATACACTTTGTGGGCACGATGTCCAGCCCCACTTCGGGTTAATATTCCACTTAATACATCACCAATCTAGGGTTCATGCCAAGTCTCGAACAACCGCATATAACTGGTTTGCCTTTAATACATGTATCAACAAGCCTATACAGAAACTGTGTGATCTGGGATTTTCCATGTTAGTCTTCTTAAACATTAATACAATGTGTTTAAACAAGTGTTCTATGTTCAGTATTTGAATACATTGTTTTTATAATATACTCGTGGATTAGTTTCTTTACACGAGTAATCCCTTACACACAAGTCAACGAAGGACAAGGTCTCAGTTCACGACCTTAACAAGTGACATGCAGGCAAGTTACATATTAGCTATGTACAGAGGTCAAGACGGCCATGTTGTATTTTGGAATGACATCGTCCACCATTTTAACTCACAGGGTGACTTTTACAAAGCGAATCCTAAAATGGCGGATGAACCTAAAATGGCGGTTTACATTGATTTTAAGGTCAGGGCCTTGCAACACGGATTCTTTCGCAAGCGACTTTCAAGCAGCTTGGCGTAGGCCAATATACATATATTTATTGCAATAGGAGGCATGATATAATTTCTCTTTTGACAATAGGTCAGCCAAATAATGCTCATCCTATGGAAACAGCAACTTAACCATAACTATACAGCCACTAACGTGGCTGTGTAATATATATATTCAATGAAAAAACTTTGTTAAGGGGATGTTATGGTTAAGTTGCACTAATAAAAACCTTTGAAATTCACTGAAAATACTTTGTTAAAGGGACGTTTTAGTTATGTTGGTCTAATAAAAACCTATACAATTCAAAGAAAAAATTGTTGGCGTTAGTCTTAGCAGTGCATGGTGGTGGCACAAGTTATGGTTGTTTAGCTTACCATAACTTGCGAATTTCTGTTTTTTTTTTATTTTACTTGAAACCATAACGTCCCTTTAACAAAGTTTTTTCTTTGAATTTCATAGGTTTTTATTAGTCCAACGTATCCATAACGTCCCTTTAACAAAGTTTTTTCAGTGAATTTCAAAGGTTTTTATTAGTGCAACTTAACCATTTAGATTTAGTTTAAGTAAATTAAACTTTACACATATCAAAAAATAGAGATATACAATGAATAAAGCAAAAAAAATAGAGTACACAATACCAATATATATACATCTTAACATAATGCACAATTAGCAATATAAAATAGCTTCCTGATTCTCAACTCAAGTTAACTTCAGTCACAGTTAGTGTGGTTATTTTGATCACAGTTTATAGCAGAGGGCCCAATTTGGATTCAATCCTTGTCCATGTGTTGTATAAAGCCACTAATAGGCTCATATTCAAAGAGTTTATGCAAAATTGCCAAAAACATTGATCGCCAATGGTTCCTAAATTATGTACATATTTGGCTAACATTGCCTGGATGGAATTGGTCATGGCATGGCATTTAGTTAATTAATGTCTTGCAGTCTCATGGGTTTCTGCTTGTTTGCAAAGTCGACAAATTCGATCTCTATCTGTATTTTTGGACTACTTCCTAAATTCATCCTAGTGGGGAGTTGTTCCAGTCTTAGTAAGATGATGAATTGCCTGAGTCTAATTGCTGGGCAGAGATTTAGGTATGCCTGGGGCTTCATGAAGTCATAGGGCCTCATTACACAGAAGGCGGTAATGGTTAACGGCCACCGTTAATGGTAACGGTGACCGTTAACCATTACCGCCTTACTACGAGGTCCCTTAGCGGGTTGGTGCTTTAACGCCTGCTTTTTGCAGGCGTTAAAAAACAACCTGCTAAGGGACCTCGGAGCTAATTACGGCACCGCAAAATTGCGGTGCCGTAATTAGCGCCTTCCCCATTCCCATAGAGCCCTATGGGGCAGAAATGGGAATGGGGAAGGGCAATGGCGGAAGGGGAATTTACCGCCCCACCAACCTTGGAATGGGGCGGTAAATCCCCTTTCCGCCAAGGCGGTGCCGGTATTTTACCGGCATGTGCCATGGCGCTAATAGCGCCATGGCTCACCGCCTTCCGTGTAATGAGGCCCATAGTATCTGTGATGGACAAACTGATATCTATTTAGCTTGCTCAAATGGGCATAGTTTTCAAGCCATTCCCATAGGGCTACCCGCTTATGAAGCACATTTTGCACTGCTTTCGAATGCTAGTTCCTCTATGGGTCCATCCTATCTCTGTTAGGAATTTAATCATGGGCTCAGACATTGAGCTAGTGGTACAGCTTTTACCAAGTTCCTGTCAGATAGTTATCAATAGTGGGTTGGTGGAGCCGCCAATCATCCTCAGGAAAAAGTCTGCTCTCTTTTTTAAGACTGTAGCTTTTAAATAGAGGAGACCGAGTTTGAGCCGTATGAGGGCCATTGGGATTCCAGGTGGTAACCCCAAGATCCGACGCCAACATTTTCCTTCGATAACCTGGAGCCAAGCCAGATCCGAAGTCCATAGTGCCTCTAAGCCATAGGTGATCATTGGAGAGAACCCTTGAATATATAAGTGCCGTACAGCCCACATTGTAAATCCCCCCTGTTTGTAGGAAAAACTAGCCATAAGGGCAGAGACTTGGGCGGCTTTGGTAATGCGCATTTGTCTACATGCGTTGAAGTTACCATATGGTTCGATTCAATCCCCAAGTAACGATAGCATGGTGTATATGCTATGCTCGTGTTGCCCACCATGAGGTTGACCCGACTGACTCTTTTGTATGTGTATCTAATGACCTTGGTTTTGTCAAGGTTAATCGTCAGCCCATTGTTATTGGCATATTCCCATTGTGCTATAGCAGATCTTCTGATGCCACTTATGTTGTTGTCCAGCAGTACTAGGTCATCTGCATAGGCTAACACAGCACAATGAGAATCTCCAATTTTAGGGGGCAGTTGTTAGCTGCCTCAATTACTACTGGTATGTCATGCACATATAGGTTATAGACCAATGAAGCAGTGACACACCCTTGTTTGAGGTAGTATAGTAATCCCTTTGGGCACCCAATGGTTTCTAATTTGAGCCACAGCCTATCTCTGCGGATGGAATCAAATGCCTCCTTAAAATTTATATGCAATGGGTAAAGTGGAGGCTGCTCCTTAGTGAACGCTCTAGTGCATAAAATGTCCATCACAGCGAGACTGTGTGTCGTGGAATATTCTCGCCTAAATCCACACTGAAATTTACACAGAGTATTTGCGGACTCTACCCATTTCTGCATTTCACTCAATAGTAAGAATGCACATATTTTACCAGTAACATCTAACATAGATAATATCCTATAGTTATTAGGATCTGAACTCTTTCCCTTTTTAAAAATAGGGACGAGTATTGCAGATTGCCAAGAATGGGGTATTATTCCATGTTCCAAGATTTTTTCGAACAGGATGGCTAATAGATAGGAGCAAAATTCAGGGTAGTTCTTAATGACGGCATTGGCCAGTCCGTTAGGGCCAGGTGCTCTTGAGGATTTTAGGTCTTTGATTTTGGCCAGTATGGCTCCCGGTGAAACATCAAAAGGGCGATGAGTCGGTACTTCGTTGGTGGAATTAATCTCATCTGGTTCTAATGCAGAGTTGCGATCATCCAAATATTTTTCCCATTCAACTCTGCTTATTGGATTATCTAGCAGGCTTTTACTTTCACCTCTGGACTCACTTAGAAGTGACCAGATACTTTGCGAATTTTTTGAGCAGATGGTTTGGACTAATTGCTGATGAGCACGATTTCTTACTGCCCTTTTGATGTTCTTGATGATGGTCCTATATCTATTTTTGTTTTCCTTAAAATACAAACAGCTGTAACTGTGGGTAAAATCAGCGGGTTCTTAGCCATGACTAACAAAGCCTGCCATAAAGTTTGACGTCCAATTGGAGCCCAGGTAGCTCTGGTTCTGGTCAACCGTTTGTAGTGTGGCTACCCGTAACTTTTTCAAAGATTCAAAAAGGCTTATTAACAAGGTGTGAACAGTTGAACAACACAAAGGTACACATGAGGGCATAGAATCAACAACACTTGCAGGATTGTGTACTGTAAAATCCATTAAATATCATGATCAATGCACACAAATTGGTACTGTTGTACCCGCGGTTAAGGCAATAGTTACAGCCGGGGCTGCAACCACCAAAAGTACATGATTTTCCATTGGCCTATTGGTATGCGCGGCTATTAACCCCCTGACAAGACATGACGTATCATTGGCTGCAGTCATAGCGGCGGCTACTTAAATAAAAAGGTATCAAAGGCATTTTCCTTTTCCAATAAACTTAAAAATGTCTCTGAGTGTCTCTTAAAAGAGCCTTTGGGTTGTTCTTTTACCAATATACGACAAAAAAACATATTTTCAATCGATCAAATACTCTTCACCCCTATTACAATTCAAAATATCTTGGAAAATGTCTCTGTGCTCTTTCTTTAGATGCTTAATTCATTTTGTTTTCACAAAAAGAAAGAATTCTGAAAGAATTCTGTGCTCCCCGTCAAAATGATTTCCACAATTGCAGCATAAACCTCTAATTTCAAAAATGAAGTCTAAAATGATATTATAGCACCAAAACAAATTTGTAAGCCAATGCTTTGACAACACATCACCTATGTCCTCAACATCACTACGTGCCCCATTCTCAAAATTCTTAAATTGCACTAAACAATGTCATCAATGTCAGTTTTGACGTAATCTTTTATGTCCTGGGTGTTAGTCTTAGCAGTGCACGGTGATGGCGTGAGTTATGGTTGTTTAGCTTAACATAACTTGTGAATTTCATTTTTTTTATTTTGACTTGTAAACATAACATCCCTTTAACACAGTTGTTTCATTGAATTTCATAGGTTTTTATTAGTGCAACTTAACCATAACGTCCCTTTAACAATGTTTCTTCAGTGAATTACACGGCCCAGGTTAAATTGCTAAACCCCATAGGAAGAGCACTTTTTGGGCGGCTTATAACTTTGCTCCCCCTGGACAAATCACACCAAACTATGCAAAAAAAGTATATGGCCCACTCTGATTTTCTTTGCAAAGTTTGGTGAGGTTTGGTCAGGGGGGGAAAAAGTTATAGGAGGGGTGCCAAATTTGTTTTTTTCCCATAGACTGAATGGGGAAAAAACTTTGCTCACACCTACAGCCCAAACCGCTGGATGGATTTTCACCAAGTTTGACGCAGGTGCAGCAGCAGGGTCCCGAAAGCGTACTTTTGTAAATTTGGTGAAAATCCGTCCAGTAGTTTTTTTTTTTAAAACAACCAAAAAGTAGGTCACAAGAAATTAGTGATATCTATGTCCGCTCCGCAGACACACTTCACTGTTCGCTCTGCGGACAGGACACCAATGGGTTAATCGGCTTGTGTCATGTCCACGGACATGCAACGTGTTCGCTGATTGGGTAGTGTAGAGCATGAAGTGCATCAGATTTTTGGAGACGCCCGCCATCTTGGATTTGCGGACTTCGCCGCTGTCTGCGGACATCGCGGTAAAAACATTTTAAAAAACACAACATTGCACTTGTCAAACTTATCAAATAATCTCTGGGGAGGTAAGGGGTGATGAGGATGGGATGGGATATGGCTGCAAGAAGCAAAAACACGGGTGGTTTTTGCCGCAAAAGTCAGAGAAGAGTTCAGATATTCGCGAACAGTCCTGAAAAGACACCTCAGCTTTACAGGGTTGGTGAAATGGAGTTCTTGGATAGCTTATAACTTTAGCGCCACTTAATGGAACTGCATGACATTTTGCATGTATATTTCTGAGCTGATTCTGATTGTGAGTGGACAGTTTGGTGGGATTCTGTCATGAGGGGGTAAAATTAGAGGGGGTCCAATATAATGTAAATGCTTATAAATGAGGTGCCATTTGACGAATCTGCACTTAATTTGGGAAACTGATAATAGATCTAGATATACATCTTTTTGCGAAGTTTGGTGTGATTCTGTCAAGAGGGAGCAAAATTAGAGGGGGGTCCCAAAATATTGTAAAGGCTTATAAATGTGGTTTGACAAATCTACACAAAGGTTTTCAAAAAGATTATAGATCTAGATATAGATGTTTTCGTAAAGTCTGAATGGATTTTGTGAAGTGGGGGCTAGGTTACATGACGATTGTATGTGCATACATTTGACACTTTTGAAAGAATAAAACATGGGTGGATTTCCAGCAAACTTGCGTAAGGAGCATTGGCAAGGACCTACAAGCATGGATTTGCAAATGTGCCAGTGTTCTATTATTTGACAAGTGTCATAATGTAGCTACAAAAAATAGCGGTGTATGTTTAGTGACTGAGGAGTAACCGTGGCCATGGGTAGTGGCCAGATTGTCCGGGTCATGGAATAAGGTCATGATCCGGACAATCTGGCTACTGGCCATGACCACAAGGGACAAAGCATAGGATTAAAGTGGCCATGTCCACCTGGGACTGGCTTTGTGGTAAGGTTATTCAAAATTAGGATAGATCTGAAAAGGAAGAAAAATGTGCTTGTGGTAATATGGTCATAGGGTTCTCGTTTTGCCTTCTGCAGGCTGCCATGGAAAGCGAAGATGGGCCCTGTATGGAAAATGTTGTGCGTGTTTTATTTCTAAGGTAGGGGGCAGTGTTTCTCATGCTCCTTGATTACAGCAGTGGTGGTGGCTCTTGGGGAGGAGGGATGGCAATAGCTGATGCCATTTTAAGATAAATAGCAGTTTTGCTAAAAGTATGTACTGTGTACTAGATTGTTAATGGATAATGAGTAGGAATATGTGTTGGAGCTGTGCAAGAGAAATTTTGAAGTTGAAAGTTCCTAGATCAGTAGAAAATGCAGTTCTGAACTGTCCGCAAAGCAGAGATCTTATCGTGAAGTGCGGACGGGTTCTCGACACGTTAACATGCCGCGTGACAGCATATGGTCATGTGGCACTGCCCGGAAGGTCCGCTATGAAGTCAGATGTTCATAGATGGCTATGGATGCAAAACTAGTTGAGGATGAGGTAGTGTGGGTGGCTTCAGCTTTACCGCCACAAAAGAAGCAATGTGCACAGAAAAACCTAGGTGACAGTTGGCAACATCTCTGTGTAAAGGATCAACAAAGCAAAAGGAGATCGCGGAGGTCATGTGTAATTTCTGCAGTAAGGTTTTTGTGTAGGGAACCTTAATATTAGCTATCACAAAGCTTGGGGAAATCGATGTTAATTCAACATCTAGTCCCTGTGCATTGGAATTAAATCATTGAATAGTATAGGAATGCTCATGTGAAACATGAGGTCAAAGTACATGGAGCAACATCAGCATATCAGTATTTGTCATCTGTGCCACAGACCTCCAACACGATTACTAACTATTTTCCACCATCTAACACCCAACCTCAGTCCATCGTGGCTGCACCTGATCTTTCTAAGTTTATTGTGATGTGCAAAACCTGTTACAATTGGATTGAGGTGGGAGGTGACGCTTTGGACAAGGCTCATTCAGAACATACAGCCAATTGCCAATGCTGTGTATATTTTTAAGTGTTAATTGTTTTTTAACCATATTTGTTGTTATATGTATGAATCCTAGCGTTTTTCCTTTCCCAGTTCTTAACTCTTTTTTCCTTATTCCCCAAACAGTTCTTTTCACGGCCAACTTTTCAGTTATAAATATCTTTATATATAAAGCTGAATATATGTATGTATGTGTGTGTGTATGTTTGTCCGGCTATACAAACCCACACAGTTGAACCCACTGCTACCAAATGTTGCATGGATTCCTCATTTGTCTGGGGCAAGATTGCAGTCTATTTTACTCCTTAGACTCCTCATTTACTGATGCTCACCCAGATTCACTACAGTAGGTACTAGAAGGAGGCAACATTTGGAAAAGCGTCTGAAGTAAAATGTTTGATATGTTGGTTATTCCTTTAAAATGTATTACTACTGTATACAGTCTTAAAGTGTTTATTAAAGCATGTTTAAAGGGAATAACATTTTTTTATCCCGCCATTCGAAATATGGGAAATGGCAAGGTTACAGTTCACTTAAGTTCATTCACAAGAAGAGAGCAAAATCAATCATTCTTGTACATTTTCTCAAATGTGCTGAAGCCATTAAGTGACTGAATCATGTCGCACAAAAATGAACATCTCTTGGAATAGCTCCATCTGATGCAAAGCGAAAATCAATATCAAGAGCTTCTGAAACACAACAACAAACAGCAGCATGACTTGCCGACCAGAGGACAAGATCCACTTTCTCCAGGGCAAGTGAGATGTCAGAGCAAACTGAAGCAAGACTTGTGGACAAGAGGACAAGAGCAGCATCTTCCAGGGCACATGAGAAACCACTTGATCAGGACACGGGCATCGCCGGGTACCCAAGCTAGTAGACAATGAAAACACATACTGTATGTATGGATCAAAGACCTTTAATGGATCCTTTCAATGCAATGTGTGTAAATATGTTACATACTCGTATGTATTTTATTATAGCAGGGGTTATCCCCTATTGAAAATGCAGGTAATGCCCCCAAGACATTGCTGCACTTAGCCATGCCTATATCTTGGTACCCGTGGCTAGAAAACCATTAAAAAACAATATGTACATATATATGTGGGCAGTACTCTTGTAAATATTTACTACAGAATACATTGAGTGTAGTCTTTGTACACATTTTCTGTAATATTGTAATCACTTTCTATTCATCAACAGTTCATATAAAAGAAAACACTTTAACAAGTTAAGTACATTTGCAAATAACATTTTTTAAGAACAGGTTTATTTGGGGGAATGTGGTTGTACATGTTTTATTATTTTGCTTTCTACACATTTATGGTACATCATTTTCTTTAGCGCAATTATCTGTAGTACTAATGTCAATTGTGTATAGAATCACAAAACCATTCAAGGAAAAAACTTTAGTTGTAGGGACGTTAAGGTGAGCAATATATTGTAAATAAAACCTGAAATTCAAGGAAAAAACATTAGTTGCAGGGACGTTAAGGTGAGCAATTCATTGTAAAAAAATCCTTGAACATCAAAGAAAAACCTTCAGTTGCATGGACGTTCACCTTAATGCAACAAAACCCCTGAAATTCAGCTAATGCCACCTTAACTTCATGCCCCCTGTTGCGCAGTCTATGACCACAATGATGACATCACAGATCGCATCACTGATGACATCACTAATTACATTACAACAGTAACCACCATTAAGGATGGCCTTCAGGCATGGTCTGTGTGCATGGCCAAATATATTTTAACACATGAATGGGTACTAGTCATGGCCTTCAGTTATGGACAGTGGTCACAACCTTCACTCATGTGCACAGAATATTTTAAAACACTAACAGGCTACCAACCATAGATGTTGGCCTTTACCAGTGGATACAGCTTTCAACCATATCCACTGTATATTATGTACACTGATCAGGCACTAGCCATGGACTGTACCACACTACCGGCCAGAGGCTACACACTTTGGCTTTGCCCACTATATCTTCTAACATATAAATGGGCCAATGGCCATGGCCTTTGACTCTGAGCAGTTTGTACATCTTTTTGCCATGTCCACTGTATATTTTAAAATAATAAAATGCAATAATTGAGGGCCTCTCGGTCATGCACACTGTGTATTATACAACACTAACTAGACACTAGCTATGGCCTTCGGCTGTGACCACCGTATATACTATATACATGAACCAGCCACTAGCCATGTTCTTCAACACAATACTAGCCAGTGGCCACAGCCTTTGGTTGTGCCAACTGTATATTCTAACATATTAATGGGCCCTAGCTATGGCCTTTAGCCATGGTTACTGGCTACAGTTTTCAATGTTGCCCACTGTATATTTTAAAACAATGATGGGCTAATAGGCATGGTTTTCAACCATGCACATTGGTCTTTTTTAACACTAACTGACCACTAGCTGTGACGTTTGGAGCTGGCCAGTGACCCCAACCTTTGTCATGGGCAGCTCCATGGCCTAAATTGTTATTAAGGTGATCAATTGTTTCATGAGCTAAGTTATAAATGCTGTTATGTCTAATTCCATTATTGATGTAATCAGTTATTTACAATGTAATAAGTGCTGTTACCAGTGATGGCATCAGTGATGTGATTTGTGATGTCATCAGTGTTCTCATACAACATGTAATTAGTGATGTTGTCAGTGTTGTGATCTGTGACATCATCATTGTGGTTATAGGTTGTGCAACAGGTGGTGCTAAATTAGGATGGCTTTAGCTGAATTTTAGGGGTTCTGTGTTGAGTTCTCACCTTAACGTCTTTTTTCTTGAATATGTATATAGGTGAAACCTTTCTACATAGACATTTCCACAATTTCCACAAATTATATTGTTAATAACTTTTGATTCGCTGGACGGATTGGAGGACATTTTCCCCAAAAAAGGTGTTGACTTAATTTCCTTGACTGGTTTGGGTTAAATTCATCCAGTAGTTTAAATTATTTGATGGAAAAGGGGTAACCCATCCTTCCAAAAACATCTCTACATCCTGCAGCAGAAAGACTTTTCCCAAAGGAAAAGTCACAATTTATTTTGCTTGATTTCAGCTGAAAATGAAATGTTATTTGGAGGATAGAAAATATTGCAATCACACCAGGCTAGAGGTGAGGAGGTGAAAAAAGGCACCATGTGAAGTTGTGGATTTTGGGTTTCGGAGTGGTCTGGGGAGCCGGTTATGAGAGAACTTGTTGGGCTTATCGGGGTAAAACAAGGGGAATCTTGCTAGATTACACAGGCAACACCAGAAGAGGTGTCTGGAAAAGAAACTGCTTCACACAAACTGAAGAGTGAATCGGAGTTCATTTAATAGGGCTGGGGAATGAAAAGAGGAGAGCGCCTGGTGAATGCCTGTGAGGACAGGGAAGAATTTTTAATGTTCAATTGTTTTTCAGCTATTGGGGTAATACCAGGGGTTTACTGCAGCAAAAATAGGGAGTGAAGAAAAAATATACACCTGCAAATATCACAATTATTAGACAGGGAGCAATGCGTCTTTTGGAAAAAAACATTTGTGTAACATGTACAGTGGCCATGGCTGAAGGGCATGGCTAGTGGGCACCACAGAAACCTATTGCTGCAAATATACATTGGCCACAGGCCATGGCTAGTGAACCTAAAGAAACCTATTGGTGCAACATATACAGTGGCCACTGGCCATGACTAGTGGATCCCTAAGAAACCTATTGATGGAACATTTACAATGGCCTTGGCGGAAGGCCATTGGCTAGTGGGCCCCAAAGCAATATGTTATTACACCATGTCATGTACAGTGTCCATGGCGGAAGGGCATGTCAAGTGTGCGCCAAAAACGTATTAGTGCAACATGTAGAGTGGCCATGGCCGAAGACCATAGCTAGTGGGCCCTGAACTATAGTATAATAAAACCCTTGAAAATCAGTAAAGAAAGACATTAGTTAAGAGAGAGTTAAATTGATCAGATCCAATGCAACAAACACCCCCAAATTCAGCACTCCCATTTCAAGCAACTCCACCTTAACTATGCGGCTCCTGTTGCGCAGAATATGAACACAACGATGATATCACTGATGGCATTGCTTATGACATCACATTACGTCATACATGACAACACTGATGGTGTCTTTAATGACATCATAGATGATATCACTGATATCACAGGTTTGATTAATTACATTTTTGAATTTGAGAACTCTGTTTTGTTCCATACATATATGCTCATATTTCAAATTTGCACAGCACATTGTACTCAGCCCTTGTTTCTTTGAATGTAGTGTACGTAAATATAGCCATTATTACATTGAAGAATAGTACATAAGCATGTATGGACTTTGGAAGGAAATCTGTTAAATTCTAATACAAATTCATAATTTATTTTCAAAAGAAATGAATAAAAATATTAACAATGCATTTGCCATGTCTATAATTAAACATTTACTTTCTAATTTTATTTTTTATAAATGTAAATATGTAGCATAAGTAAAGTAAAATTGAAGGTTAAGGTAATGAATATGTGCAATAACGGGTTTGCACAGGCCAAGTACATCGGGCCATTACAAGATTTTAGTAACTAGGTATAGCAGCATTGTAATGCCAGAAGGTCAAAATGTATCACAGCGATGGCCATGTTAGTAATTTGCACCGAATAATGCCACTGCTGAAGTTGGGAGGGCAGGGATAAAACTCAATCAAGGGAGTGTTGGAAAGGTGCTGTGTAGGAACAATGTGGACGTAGCCAGATGGGGAGAAGGTTCAGAAGGACGTAGCATTAGCATTTAGCCGGGATATTTAAAGGGGCATGGTTGGTAGGAAATTGAAGTGAGGGGCAGTGGAAAGAAGGAGGAAGCTAACAGGACACTTAAGAGGAAGAAAGCATAGGCTGGCCTATGGATGAAACTATCTTGATAACCTTCACTGTAATCAGCCTTCTAGTAGCTAACAACGAAAGGATATCTGTTGATGGGCTCAGAACCAAGGTAACACTTTTAGAGCCTAGGTAATGGCACTGCACAGTGGTAGCTGAGAGGGCAGGTGGATGGTGGTGATAGTTTGGCTATCCCATTGATAACAGTAATCCTTTAGTCTGCCAAGTAAGGGTTGGTAGAATGTAGCTACAGAGCAGTAACATGCAGGTGAAAAAGAGATTGGAAGATGTAGGACGATTGTGGGACAAAGGAAGACACAACTTAAGGATTGAGCACTTTATCACGATGCAATTGCCTCAAGGGGACGCGAGGAGTAATGCAGCATTAATGCAGTAGTGTTAGGGACTATTTGATGAGGTGGAGGAAAAGCAGAAAAGGAAAATGGAAAGATCAGGTAATGAGTAAAATAAAGGAAAGGGGTATAAGGAATGGTGGTCAGTCAAAATCTCGAAAACAAAATATCGAAAAAAAAAATCTCGAATACAAAAGGCCGAAAAAAAAAATATCGAATTTTTTATTTATTTATTTATATATGTTTTTGGGGTCAGGTAAGTAAAAAAAAGGGGTAAAATAAAAAAAAAATGAAAAAAAGGGGCTTTGGGGGCGAACCCCCCATTTTGGAAAAAAACACATTGAAAAAAAAATTCGATATTTATTTTTTCAGCCTTTTGTATTCGAGATTTTTGTTTTCGAGATTTTGTTTTCGAGATTTTGACTATAAACCATAAGGAATAGTGCATGAATGGCATATCAACATCTTCCTTGTACGATGTGAGTTAGGCGGCAGAGTAAAATAGGTCACAAGGTTTGAATGTTTTGGACACCTAAGGGGCACAGGAGTGGGGCTTACTAAGGAGAACGCCCTTTGGCAGTACAACCCCAGAGTCATATGATGGAAATTTAAGGTGGCAGTAGCCACCAGAGAGGCATGGTGGGATCACAGGGTGCATCCATTTTGAAAAGTGTTATTTGGGACCACAAGAGTACTGTGCAGACACAAGATAAAGTAGCGACTCTCTGGGGTACAAGACTGCAGAGAGGCCATGAGACATAGAAGAATGTTAAGTAATGTGATCTTGGAATCACTCAAATCTGTATGAGGAAATGAGACCTGGTGACCAGTCAAGAGTAGCAAGTAAATAGTAAGAAGTCCTGAGACTTGGGAAAAAGAAAAGTTGTATGAGGTCAGGAGGCCTGGTTACTTACCAGTACATGGTAGAAGGTGAAACAACCAAGTACCAGTCATATGTCATAGGTCATGAGACTGGAGAATAACTAAATGTGTAAGGGGTCAAGAGACCTGGGCAACAGTAAATTGTAAGAGTTTGGTTGGCCTGGGTACAGAGGAATAGTGGGTACGCCCAGAAGGAATACATCATTTCAGAAGAAGGGGCACAGCTGGGACACCAACTCAGCATACAAACCTGAGACTGAGATGTCAAAACAGATCACCTGTAAGATACCTCCTGCTAAATAAAGCAACTTCAGCCTTTTCCTAGTATTACAGGAGGAGAGGGGGTGAGTGTGCGCTTTACACTAGTACAATAAAAAACAGCTTGATAAGTAGTTTGATATTTAATTCACAACATCCGACACGTGTTTCGACACACAGGTCGTCTTCAAGGCTGGTAAATGTGTAGTGATACAGGATTGAAAATACACACAGTAGCAAGGCATATAAATAAACGCAAGCAGACAATAAATGATAAAAGAAATACCCAACACATTATATCACATAGATGTTAAGGTAAACACAAGACGCAGTGTATCAGTTGCGTTGCATAATTAAACAGTAAGAAATAAATAAGAGATATGCCAATAAACGTAAACAGCCCAGAAAAATTGTGAGCAAATACAAAGAATATACATAATAAATAATATAACACATACCACATGTCCAGTTGGGAGGGAGGTACAGGACGCAGCGTGGGAAATATTGGGAGACAAATACGGTTTGTAAAAATGAAATAAAGTTACGCATAAGCATCATATTGAAGTATATAGGTCTGAAATAGTAGATCAATTCACCTGAATGGTAGTATCAGTGATGGTGGGTTAAGCATCCAGTGAATGGTAAACAAAAGTATCGCCCAATGATGTCAAGGCAACCGTTAACCTCCAAACCGACTGTCAAAGCACCAGACACCAGTAAAGTGATGTTCAGGGAAGCCAGAGTACATAGTAAAAGGTAACTTAAGTGCCAAATTGGCTCAGAGCAAATTAAACAAAGGCATATAAATGCCAATGACGTGCAGATATCAGGAAGGATATGAAGAAAATAACGTGCAAGGGTGCTATTCAAAGTGGTGGTGTGCACGTGAAAATAAGAAAAATGTAAAAGCAATAAAGATCCTTACCGCACTTGTAATTCAAATAAAGAGCTCCTGAATCAATAGAGATAAATAACCTAAGATGGTACTAGTAGTATGAATAAAGTGGGTAAACTGCCAGGTGAAAAATGCAAAAGTACAGCACATACCTTATAGCAGGCCATATATTAGGACGGCTCAGTGGATAAGAACAATCAAGGATGTTCTGCCGGCAAGGTGAGTATCATGCCACAATGGCGAATAATATATAACCTGAAGAATTGGAGACCACAAACCAATTAAAATACTATTATCCATGAAACAAGGAAAAATGGCACACAATAGACATGGCCCTAGGAACAGGATCATGAATTGATTCAAAAGCACAGAATAAACGGAGATGTACTTACTCGTCAAATCGAGCTGCAACAATCAAACGGGAAGTCCCAGTAACAACCACCGGTGGGCCGAGTCAAAGTATAAGAACGCTGTGTACGTCACGGAAGTGACATCTACAGAGTCGCGGGTCGATGACGTAACTGGCATGACGTTGAATGTAAACAAAGCTAATTTGCACGGGGGAGAGCCAGAACGATGAATGTGCCAATAAGACACAAAACAGGGTGGGCGGGCTATGATGAAAGAAGAAAGGGTGAAAAACGAAAGTGGGTACAATAGATAAACATGGAGCAACCATGCCGGGTGAAAAGCTGACAAAAAGTTATGAAGGAGAAAAGGTGGAAAAACAGAATATCAGAATGCATCAATTTAGGAAATCCGGGAAACAACGAGGAAGGTTCCTGATAGAATGTAAAGGAAATAAGACTCAAATAAATGAAAAGGGGTGATATAGTGCTGAATGAATAAGGATGATTCATATGATGGTAAAACACGATAAGAACATCGAAATTGAGCCGTAAAGGAACGGTTGAGAATATCAGTTCACTATATTGAAGATTAAACAACGGTGCCATAGATGTTGGTGCTAGGACAGAGGCGGAACAATCAACGGTGCCCGACAACTGGTAGATCATGAAAGGAACAAATGGGAGTGATGGGCTACAGATTCATGGGGAAAATTATTAAAGCTGGCTGATCCAAATTTATATAAATGCAAAATGTCATAAAAATACATGCATTTCATGATCAGAATTAAGACCTCGAAAGGTACAGCGAAGAAGGCAAATGAGTTTGGCCTCCATTTGCCGTAATTTAAGTTGTAATTTGCCTCCTCTTTTACCCGATTGCACTTTCATCAAACCGATGTACCCTAGATCAGCAATATGATCTAACTGATGTTCTTTTTGCCAATGAATGGCTAAAGGCGATTTAGCTTCACATATCCTGAGACTGCTCAAGTGTTCCCTGATGCGAACTCTAAGCTGGCGGATAGTGCTGCCCACGTAGAGTTTGCCCCAAATACAGATGATGGCATACACCTATGGGTGGTCTTGCAATTGATAAATTCACGAATGTCAACTCTTGATCCGAATTGATCATGAAAGATTTTGCATGGAGGGTGGGCCCAAGGACATTGATTGCAATTACCACATTTGTGGAATCCAGCAGATTGGTGTAGCCAAGTGGGAGTCTTGAGATTATTATCAAAGAAAGAAGGACTCACCATGGATTTAATGGTGGGAGCTCTGGTGAAAGTACATTTAGGTTTTGTTGTCAAATAAGGTTCGATATCACAGTCAAGTCTCAGGATGTGCCAATGTCTAGCAACCATTTTGTACAATATTGGAGAATCATTACTGAATCGAGTTACAATCGAAATATATTCTGGAGATTCCTTAGGCTTAGAAACTTGTTCCAAAAGGTCAGATTGAGCTACATTTACAACACATCACATCAGCCTTTTCCTACACATCAAAATGTTGTTATAATCTTTCTTTTGGGATATTGGGGGTGTTGCCTTGCGTGGCTGTGGACGGACCCAAGGAAGAATGTAGAGGAGCATTGTAAGGACCAAGTGTCTGATGTCACTGCTAAGATCCCTAAGAGCTAAGAGTCCTGGATGCATTTTCCTTCTAAATTTAGAACCAAGCCTGGTCGAGGCACATAGACATGGTCGTGACTCTGCAGCCTGCGCCTTAATGACCTCAGAAATGTTTTTGTTTTGTTATCAGCGCCATAGCCTTTCTTGTGTGTGATAGAACCTTCTCAGCTGAGAAATCAGTAAAAAGCAGCAGTTATCATGCAAATCTGTGCACACTCTAAAACCTGTCACATTTATTAGCAGAATAACGTCTTTTAATGATTTTTTTATACTCATGGAGTCTTCCAGCTTGAGATGCAAAAAAAAAGACTTGCTTTATGTCCATGGCAATTATTCTTAACATCAAATGAGCTGTGACAAAGAATGTCCATAACTAACTTAGTTTATTAGCCAGCTACTTTCAGTGTGTGACTGAACCTCGTAAAAGTACACTGGCATTAAATATATGATGTGAAAGACTTTCATTATTTGGCCTAACACATTTCTTCAAGGATTTACATGTCGTCAGGTTACTGTAATTAGTGTATTTTGCAAGGAAACTCTATTACGAAGTATTCTCAATCAATCATAGAATAAAGGCAGGTGTACATCATGGTTATATTGAAGCTAACCTTTTTTTTAAATTTAGGGTTTTTGAATCATGTATTGCTCATAAGGGGTTTACTCTACTGCAGTGCTAATTAAACTCTATAAAAGCTGCATCGTTCCAAGTATACTATATGGTATATAGACGGCGAAGCAATGCTTTGTTCGATCTGGTCAAAAAATTCGGCTGAAATATGGCGTCTCCTTAATTCTGATTCCAATTCATTACAGGCCCATGTTCAAACCGGTGCGGTAATAGAAGATGTCTGGAATTTACATTTTTCAGACTTATATCGAGACCCACTTTTTAACCCTAATGATTATAAGATCCAAACCAATACCTCTTGGAACATCCATTGCTCCCCCTCCTTACTTGAAGAGCTGATCGAAAAACTAAGCTCATCTCGAGCTGCTGGCCCTGATGGTCTTCACAATGCCATTTTGAAAGAAAATCCAAGGCTCTGGGCCAAAAAATGTTATACTATCTTCTCAGAAGTGATGACACATCGTAAGCTGCCAGCCTCATGGCTATGCTCTATCATAGTCCTGATCTACAAGAAGGGTGACCTTGCTAACCCTCGTAATTATCGTCCAATCGCCCTGTTGGATGCTCCAGTACTAGTACTAACCGAATTCAACCATTGGACGGAAGCCAGTGGCAAACGAGATCAACATCAAACAGGATTTGTCGCAGGTTTAGGTACCTGTGTAAATCTTCTAACCCTAATGCAATAAAAGCCCTAAATCAGTCCCATAAACAGTCAATTTATTTTGCGTTTATTGATTTACATGCTGCATTTGATTCTGTCTCCTGTGCTTTGCTAATGATGAAATTAACAAGAGACAACTGCCCGCCAGACCTCCACGATATCATTCATGTGTTCCACGCTGCAACATCGATTCGTGTAGGGCTTACTCTGGAGGGTTTGCTGTCCGCCCCAATTAAGACAGCTCGGGGCTTAAAGCAAGGCTGTTTATTAGCTGCAGCAATCTTTAATTACTTTATACACGACTTAAGTTCAATTTTCTCACAGGTTTCCTCTGATGTTCCGGTTCTTAAAGGACATAAAATTACTAACTTAAATTACGCGGACGATATGGTCCTTATTTCAAAAACGTCGAAGGGCCTACAGAATCTTATTGATGCATTCCATTTGTACTTATCAGAGAATCAATTGGTAATTAACACTAAAAAAACTCAGATCGTAGTCTACCATGCAAATCGTCTCCATAAGTACAAACTCAAGTGGTTAATCAATAATACTCCACTGGAAATTGTGCAAACATATACTTATTTGGGGATTGAATTTGGAGGTTCTATCAAACCATGCAGCCAGATCGAGCGCATGGAGGCAAAGTTGACTACAGCTATTTCACAGACCAAAATTATATTACACAAATTCGGGAAATTCACAATAAAACCTGTTATAATTTACTGGACCATGAAAGCAATACCTTCAATTTTGTATGTGGCGGAAACACTCCTGAATTGTAACAATCTAAACTTTGACAGAGTTGAAGCAAAGTTTTGGCGGGCAGTGTTCAATCTGCCTCAGTGTGTGGCAGGCCCCTGGCTGCGTTATGAATTAGGGCTCATCTCCATGCATGCAGTCTACACTTGGCGTTGTTGTATGCTTTTTCGTAAATGCCTAATGGCAAACCAAAAAACGAATATGCTATCAATAATTGATGATTATATGTTAACAACTGACAAGAATTTTGTAAAACTATGGATTGATTTTTGTTTGGAATCTTTAGCGTCTGCAAACATTTCAATCCATAAGTTAATAACCAATCCTGAGAAGTAAAAAAAAATATCATACCAAATAGACTGGATCAATACCATCGATAAATGCCAAAAGTATCGTCAACCATGTAAGCTTCGGTTCTGGCCTAAAACAGTGAAATGTCCCGAGGCTTATCTTTTAAAATTTCCTTCGGCTAAACTAAGAACAGGCTTTTTGCGGGCACGTTTTGACTTATGGCCCACCTATCAAGTCCAAGCAAGACGACATTTGAGATCACAAGCACTTATATCATGTGGATTCTGTATAGATCCGAATGCTATTGAATCTCTGGAACATTTAATTGGCTATTGTACACAATTAATCGCTCAAAGAACAATGCACTTCTCAAAAGTGCTGTCTATTTTGGAAACTGTTGACCAAGATATGCGTTGGTCCTTTTTATTGTGTTCTAATAATTACCTCACGCAGATTGCATTAAACAATTTTTTATTGTCCTTGAATTTGGATAACGCTATTTGAGAAGAAGTTCAAGTCTCAGGCAGCGCTAAAACAGTGAACTGTGATAACTATTTGATTGGTTTTATGAAATTAATTAGTTGTAGGTAATGTTAGTGAACTATCTGTGGTTTGTATCTGTTTTACATTTGCTTATCTTAATAATTTGTATTTATTATGTAGTGTATTAGTTATATGTTGGATTATCCTTTTGTTGAGCGGAAACAATATCTATGCTGCTTGAGTCTGTATATTGAGTCTGCATATTGTAAGATGAATTTTTCCTTTTCTTATGTTTTTCGTGTTTATATGTAAAATTCTCTGAGTTTGTATATTGAAAAGTTGTTTATAACAGCTAAATCAATAAAAAAAAATACTATATGGTATGGAGGTGTTTGAGGACAAGGAAATGCAATGACTGAGTCACCTGGAAGGTAAAATATAGACATATTTTTGGGGTTTGCCCAACTGTGTACCTATCGAAGCAATCTGCTATGAGAATGGTCTCGGGTCTCACATCCTGGTTGATTATGCAGGGGACGTTTTATTTAAAATTGCTTTATATGGGCCAAGAGGCATATTAACACGTTTTTTCTAATATGGCTAAGGACCTGTTGGGCAAAACTGTAACCTCTATGAAATGGGAAGAGGAGATTTTTGTTTTTTTATACAATTTGGTGTTGTTATCGAGTGACCATATATCTTGCCAGTGGCTATTAAAACAGTGAAACTTAAAGAAGATCTGTGGGATAGGAGTCCGTTTTTATTGAGACTGCCAAATAAAAGAAAATTCTCGGCATATGTGACACAAGGATTTGGATTTCCCAAACCTTCTGACTATTTGATACATTGCCAAAACAGAAGGGTTAGAGATGTTATAATGCGCATGAGAAATGAGCAACTTGGAACAAATGCGAAAATGGGGACTGGCATGGTATACACTATAAACAAAGGTTATGTAGACTCTGTAAGAGGGAAGTAGAGATGGTGTGCCACATTTTAACGAAATGCCCTAATTTGTTATCAAATTATGTCAAGGTATATAGTAGATTTGTACATAGATTGGATAACATTGTCTCTGACCAGTTTGAAAGTATGATTAATTCAGGAGATTGTCTTATCATAACCACGGCTACATTTTACGTCTGGAAGAGTTTTTTAAGGGGTACTGAGTGAATCTGTTAAAGGTATATTTGGGTTAAGATGTTGTTGCATGAAATTATGAGATGAATTTTAGGAATTTGAATAATTTGCATTTTAAGATTAGAAAAGGGAAATATTGTGTCTTATTTACATTGTGTTCGAATTTTGATGATGTCTATGTAGAGTGTATGTTAGAGGGTGGAAGGATTTTTATGTTTTTAAGAGTGGTATGTAGATATGATTATATTTTGCACTTTGTATTTTGCACTATGTTCAAGGTTTGTTATTAACAAAGTACACAATTAACAAAACAAAACAAAAAAATATATATTTGCCTCTGAACTCCAAAAGTTAACTATATGTGCCAAGTTACGCTTGAAGGAGGTGTGGTCAAGTTTTTAAATTGCAGAGCCGGTTACAATCCCTGCTTCACAGTTTAACCAAAGGATGTGATCCTGGCGCCATATTTAATCTCACTCTAACTTAATTGCACACATTAGAGGCTTTAGAAGTGATGATATTCACACAATATGAGAAATAATAGCTTAATAGGACGGCAGATTTCTGGATTTTAGGGACTTCAGGCTTCTCTGTTAGTGACCCTCAATGCCATCATCTGTAATTGCATTATTCGTCCATTGGCCTTTCCACTTGGTTTGACTGGGATATATAAAGGGCCTTATTCATGGAATCTTTTCCTATGGGTTTGCACCATTATAAAACACTTCCATGAATCAGGCCCTGTCTCAGCATCCTTTCAGTGCACCAGAGATTCCTGTGCAGTGGAAGCACTGCAGCAGAACTTTCTCTCTCGCTGTACTGTCACTCTCTCACTCTCTTTGCTGTAACTCTCTTTCTGTGCGTTTAGTCTCTCTCTCTCGGCTGTCACTCTTTCTCTCCTTGTGCTGTCACTCTCTCAACTTGTAATGTCGCTATCTATGTCTTTCCTTGCACTGCCACACTCTCTCACCTTGCACTCTCTCTCTTCTCATTCTGCTGCCTTACACACTTAGTTAAGCCGTCACCCTGGCACGCTTGAAGATATTCCCTCTTGCACTCTAATACCATCTACTTCAACTCCCACATTGGTTTGAAGCTCTTACTTTTTCTGTCATCCTTCCTTTCAGAACCTTGACTTTTCTCTTACCCTTCACTCACACCCATTCTCGCGCATATTTCCTCTTACTCATCCTTCGTCTCAGAACCCTGCCTCTTCTCTTACACTTCACTCTCACCCTTTCTCACGCATTGATCCTCCTACACATCATCAATGGCACCATCTCTCAATGGCTTCCTCCCTTCCCCTCTCGCAGCTCTTACTTTTTCTCTCTATCCGTCCTCTCAGAACCTTGCCTTTTTGCTTATCCTTCACTCTACACCCTTTCTCGCAAATATGTCCTCTTATTCATAATTAAGGGCACCCTCTTTCAATAGCGTCCTCCCTTCCTCTATCGCAGCTCTTACCTTTTCCCCCGTTCCTTCCTCTCAGAACCTTGCCTTTTCGCTTACCCTCTCACTCTCACGCTTTCTCGCTCATATTTCCTCTTACTCATCATCAAAGGCACCATTTCTCAGAGGCTTCTTCCCTTCCACTCTCGCAGCTCTTACTTTTTCTCTCCTTCCTCTCAGAACCTTGCCTTTTCGCGTACCCTTCACTCTACACTCTTTCTCGCTCATATGTCGTTTTAGTCATAATTAGGGCACCCTCTTTCAATAGTGTCCTCCCTTCCTCTATCGCAGCTCTTACCTTTTCTCTCTATCCTTCCTCTCAGAACCTTACCTTTTCGCTTACCCTCTCACTCTCATCCTTTCTCGCTCATATTTCCTCTTACTCATAATTAAGGGCACCCTCTTTCAATAGCGTCATCCCTTCCTCTATCGCAGATCTTTCCTTTTTGCTCTATCCTTCCTCTCAGAACCATGCCGTTTTTCTTACCCTTTCTCGCTCCTAGTTCCTCTTACTCCTCATAAAAGGCACGATCTCTCAATGGTTTCCTCCCTTCCCCTCTCGCAGCTTTTACTTTTTCTCTCCTTCCTTCCTCTCAGAACCTTGCCTTTTTGCTTACCCTTCACTCTACACCCTTTCTCGCTCATATGTCCTCTTACTCATAATTAAGCGCACCCTCTTTCAATAGCGTCATCCCTTCCTCTATCGCAGCTCTTACCTTTTCACTCTATCCTTCCTCTCAGAACCTTGCCTTTTCGCTTAACCTCTCACTCTCACACTTTCTTGCTCATATTTCCTCTTACTCATCATCAATAGCACCATCTCTCAATGGCTTCCTCCTCTCCCCTCTCGCAGCTCTTACCTTTTCGCTCTATCTTTCCTCTCAGAACCTTGCCTTTTCGCTTATCCTCTCAATCTCACCATTTCTCGCTCATATTTCCTCTTACTCATCATCAAAAGCATCATCTCTCAATATTTTCTTCCCTTCCCCTCTCACGGCTCTTACTTTTTCTCTCCTTCCTCTCAGAACCTTGCCTTTTCGCGTTCCCTTCACTCTACACCCTTTCTCGCTCATATGTCATCTTACATATAATTAAGGGCACCCTCTTTCAATAGTGTCATCCCTCCCTCTAACGCAGCTCTTACCATTTCGCTCTATCCTTCCTCTCAGAACCTTGCCTTATCACTTACCCTCTCACTCTCACCCTTTCTCGCTCATATTTACTCTTACTCATCATCAAAAGCACCATCTCTCAATGGCTTCCTCCCTTCCCCTCTTGCAGCTCTTATTTATTCTCTATCCTTCCTCTTAGAACCTTGCCTTTTCGCTTACCCTCTCACTCTACACCCTTCCTCATTCATATGTCCTCTTAATCATAATTAAGGGCTCCTCTTTCAATAGCGTCCTCCCTTCTTCTATCGCAGCTCTTACCCTTTCGCTCTATCCTTCCTCTCAGAACCTTGCCTTTTCTCATACCCTTCACTCTCACCCTTTCTCGCTCACATGTCCTCTCACTCATCATCAATGGCACCCTCTCTCTATGGCTTCCTCCCTTCCTCTATCACAGCTCTTACTCTTTCTCTCTATCCTTCCTCTCAGAACCTTGCCTTTTCTCTTACCCTTCGCTCTCTCACCGTTTCTCGCTCATATTTCCTCTTACTCATCATCAAAAGCACCATCTCTCAATAGCTTCTTCCCTTCCCCTCTCGCAGCTCTTACTTTTTCTCTCCTCCCTTCCTCTCAGAGCCTTGCCTTTTCGCTTACCGTTCAATCTACACCCTTTCTCGTTCATATGTCCTCTTACTCATAATTAAGGGCACTCTCTTTCAATAACGTCCTCCCTTCCTCTATCGCAGCTCTTACCTTTTTGCTCTATCCTTCCTCTCAGATCCCTGCCTTTTCGCTTACCCTCTCACTCTCACCCTTTCTTGCTCTTATTTACTCTTACTCATCATCAAAAGCACCATCTCTCAATGGCTTCCTCTCTTCCCCTCTCGCAGTTCTTATTTTTTCCCTCTATCCTTCCTCTCAGAACCTTGTCTTTTCTCATACCCTTCACTCTCACAATTTCTCGCTCACATGTCCTCTTGCTCATCATCAATGCTCCCGCTGTCAATGGCTTCCTCCCTTCCTCTAATGCAGCTCTTACTCTTTCTCTCTATTCTTCCTCTCAGAACCTTGCCTTTTCCCATACCCTTCACTCTCACCCTGTCTCTCTCATAGGTCCTCTCTCTAATATTCAATGGCACCCTCTCTCAATGGCTTCCTCCCTTCCTCTAACGCAGCTCTTACTCTTTCTCTCTATCTTTCCTCTCAGAACCTTGCCTTTTCCCATACCCTTCACTCTCACCCTGTCTCACTCATTGGTCCTCTCACTAATATTCAATGGCACCCTCTGTTAATGGCTTCCTCGCTTCCTCTATCGCAGCTCTTACTCTTTCACTCTATCCTTCCTGTCAGAACCTTGCCTTTTCTCTTACCCTTCACTCTCACCCTTTCTCGCTCACATGTCCTCTTACTCATCATCAATAGCACCCTCTCTCAATGGCTTCCTCCCTTCCTCTTTCGCAGCTCTTAATTTTTTCTCTCTATCCTTCCTCTCAGAACCTTCCCTTTTCTCTTTCCCTTCACTCTCACCCTTTCTCGCTCACATGTCCTCTTACTCATCACCAATGGCACCCTCTCTCAATGGCTTCCTCCCTTCCTCTACGCAAAGATCAGCCCAAAACTGTTAGCTTTGAAAATGATTGTTTTTGATTGGTATGTTCTGCAAAGCGCCTTCTTCACTTTGGTGAACGGGCATACATGCGTCCTTGTAAAGTCATTGAAGGGAGACAGAATACATCACAGTTAATTAAAATATTTCTGAATCATTCGTTTAAAGCATCCGAGAAGGCCGACTCAGCTTTTAAGAACTCATTCAGTAATCCAGCGTCTCGCCTATCTTGCAAAATGCACCTCAATCCTGCTAGGAGCAGAAGACACTAAGTGCCTGGAAAGTGCAACATTATGGTTATTATTATTGTTATTAAGATTTAAAAAGCATGGGCCGCAAATGAAGGAGCGAATTGAAGTTGATGGAGCGCCAGATTAGAGGGTTGAGCAAGGAAGCTTTTAGCGCGCTGAAGCAAGCCTAACTGACCAGTTCAAGATCTAGATTGAAAGGCCACAATGCATGCAAGCCTCCCTTTGCTTAACATCCGCCAATTAATGATAAACTAGATTGGAAGCCTGTCAGACCATGAATGACCAGCCTGCCCCAGCATTAATTAGTCTCACTTTGACAACACAGCTACTGCATTGAGGGCTCGATTCCAAATAGAAGGCTTGCAACGTTTTCCAATGTATATCACATGATTTGATGCAGCTTTTATGCCAAATGATGTAACTCGGTTTTACATTTCTGTTCGTAATGAAAACCTCTAATGTTGCAACCGAGACCGCTGAGAAGTCCTTGTATTTATTTACTTCGACCTGTTCACTTGCTAGCTCTGATGGGGGTCAAGGTGAAACCTATTTCGGGACGCAAATGTCACTCTATATTATCCTCCCCGGCTTCACACAGCGTTATTTGTACATCAAGGCGACATGCCGTCGAATTCCCCGTTGTGTGACTGTGACAGGCATTGCTTTGAGTCCATTTATTCAGTACATTATCATAGTATGTCAACATGTTCGCAGTCAGAGACTTACATGCTTTCCTATAGAATCTCGTGACACTATTGTCCTACATGGAATGGTAAAAAGGTTTTTTTTGTTGTTTCTGGTACTTGAGCAACTTGTTGTTATGAATTGGCTGCACATTAAGAAATCTAAATAACCCTCTTGTCATTCCGCCTAACACACAGCCACAAAGGCCTCTTTCAGAAATGAACCCCACGCCACATGTTGGAAGCTTTATAATGTTCAACTGTGTTGCCCCTTTCCCCGCCATTACACATGAAAGTATCCTTAATGGTAAATTCAAACTGTACTTGTTATGTGTTTTTTTAAATGTATACATTATGTGCTGTAGCATCGACATTTATCACTGCCGAATATGTGGCAGACTTTCAGGGGCTGCACGGGCCCCTTAAAGGGCAACAGAAGTGAAGCCCACTTGGGCACCATCAAGCTCCACTCGTCCAGGAGTGGAAGCAGGGAGGGGGAAGTTAGGGCTCCAGAAAGGGCATGCTGCAAAGCGGCTTGATGGCTGAGCGAGTGTAGTGAATGTCCCTGCCGCCATGAATAAAGCCTCTTTTATTGGGCTTGGCAGCAGGGACGTTTGACAGAAGCTGGACAGGCAGAGCACTACACGAGATTCATGTGAGACGAGTATTTGGGGCATGGGTCCTTGGGCATCCCCTTAGATTGGGAACAGGGACCTTGGACTCCCTTGCTGGCACCATCCCTATTCAACACCCCCCTCGTGCGCTCTCCCCCTGCACCCGTTCACATGAAAGAAAACTAGAAAGATTACTGTTTATGGGATCTCTGCTGCCAAATTCTAGGAGCAAGTAACATTGCAAGCGGCTGAGGTTAAAACACACCTCTGGCTTGGTATAACTGGGGATAACAAGCCACAGATTGGAAACTGCTCTGTGTCCAGCTCCCCATCCGTCCGAGGCCCCAAGTGGAGGTTACAACAGAGCAATGTCTTGTAATGCTATGCACATACTGGAAATGGACAGCTAGCTTTACAACATGGGCGCAGTGGAACACATGCGATTTTAATGTGTTTTGAGGCAGGGCCTCAGATGTATCCTTAGTAAGCATGTACCCAGCTACAGAAGAGAATATATCTAGTTTCAGTAAGTTAGGAAGGCTGATTTTGTGGTTTTTAAGAATAATAAGAACATCATTAGTGTAAGCCGCTATTTTGGCGTGAAGCTTAACACACTTGACACCAGGAATATGTACATTATTTCTAATAAGTTCTAATAGGGGTTTGGGAACAAAACATACATAATTGGGAATACTGGTCAGCCCTGTCTCCTTCCCCTTTTAAGAGAGAAAAATTATGAAGACTCTCCATTAATAAAAAAATTGAGGTTCTGGGGGTCCGAGTAGAGGAGCTTGACCAGGGAGATAAAGCCTTCACCACAGCCGTGCCATTTGAGAGAAAGGAAAAGATCATTCCAATCTAAAAGGCTTTCTCAGGATCCAATGCGATAGCAACACAGCATCTCTATCTTTTTATTGTGTTTAACAAGATGCATAACATTACATAATAGTCTAACATCGGATGCAATCTTTCTCCCATTGATACAGCCAACCTGATATCAGTTAACTAATTTGACGAGGAAGATTTCAATTCTGTTTGCTAGAATTTTGGCAAAAATCTTACATTCCACCTTGAAATGGGAAATGGGTCTGTCATTTTTAGGGTGGTCTGCATCTTTCTGTGATTTTGGAAAAATAATTAATAATGCCTCAGCAAAAGAGCCAGAGGAAGAGCCCTTGTTAGAAAATTGAGCAAAACGTGATTTAAGTCTATAAGTTAGTTCCCCTGAAAAATGATGAAAGAATTCAATGGACAGACCATCTGGACCTGGAGCCTTCCCATTATATAAGTCTTTGATAGCTCGGGTAATCTCGTATAGTGATTTCATTTTTTAAGACATGAAGGTCAGCATTCGGGTGAGAATTACTGACAATATTATCAAAGAAAGACTACATTTTAGATGAGGGACATTCCCATTCCGGTGAGAGAGATTTCCTTAAACATTTCTGTGGAGGTCCAGAATTGCACCATTATCTGTGGCTATATTACCATTTTCGTAATAATGCGGGAATGGAATCTCTATCTTTCTAAGCTTTGAGATAAGAAACAAGTGCTCGGCTAGCTTCGTTGGACATTTGGTAGATTTTAGACTAATAATTTGAAATGAAACCTGCGGTGTGTTCTGTTAACTTTTTGTCAATTTGGTATTGCAAAGATAAAACTTGATGATGGGCAAGATCAATGGGATATTGATAGTATTGATTTGCAAGAATGGTAAGCTGCCTGAAAAGATCACTTTTTTTGTTCCTTACACTTTTGGCTAACATACACAATGACATGTCACTTAAGAAAACACATGTTAACAGTGCATATGGAATCAGTTATGATAGAAGAAAAATATGCAGCATAACAAGTGATGGGATATATAGATATGTAGCATACCAAACCCAATTAAACTCAGCAAAACATTCTTACTTACTCTTGAAATTCAGTTAACAAAACTCTAGTTAAAGCGACATTAAGGTGCTGGTTTAATGCAACAAATGATCAGTAATTTGTAAGTGATGAAAGCTGTGCCACCTTAACTTTGAGCATCACATTGCACAGCCAAAAAGTACATGGATGAAATCATATATGTCATTGTAAGGATATGCGTACACGGTGAGTAAACTAATAACTTTAGGTTTATTAAGGCGAGCCCGCCGGAAGAAATCACTCCCTCTGCCACCTTCCTCCAACTGTCGCTGCCGTCATGCGAACCTCGCAGTATAAAACAATAACAAAGAGAAAAGGTTTGCGTGACGGCGCTTTCACGAGCAACCATAATCTCTACATATCTTCCCCCCTTAGGAGAACTAACACAACAACAGAAAACTGATACATTAACTAAATATGAAACAGTGACAAAATTGAGTAAATGAGAAATAACAGAATATGAAAATAACTACTGATACAACATAAAATGGCACTACTGCATAGAACATATAATTTTTTGAAATCATCACACATTGTCCATTCCACATTTGTGCTTTTGAATACTTAGTACATGTAGTCCCTCATCCATACAGGCTTGGACCTAATCCTTTGGAGACAACCGAGTCTATCACCATCATTCATATTCTTACTCCCACCTCTGCTTTTATCAGCTGCCCTGCCTTCTCCACTCCTTCCCGCACTCCACTCGCCTTTGCAATTCTCCCCTTTGACCACACTTCACCTACTTCCAAATCACCACCATCCTGCTGATGTCCTCTTTGGCTCCATAAACTTACTTTCCAAACACTTATTCACCAATCTGGGATTTTTAATATATACCATCTCTCCAGCTTTCCACTCACGTTCTTTCACTTTTTCCCGGGCATTGAACCAGTCCTTATTTTTTCTTAGCTCTGACTGATAAGTTTCATGATCTGTTCCCTATCCGCTTGAACTACCTTGGCCATCCCTAACCATCCCAAACACAATCTGGTCCCTGGTTCCCTATTCTTCAGGGACACGAAAGGTGAGACCCCGTCACAGAATGTGGGGTAGTCACATAATTCCAAGTCAACAAGTTCAATACTTCTCTCCACGGTTGCCCCACTCTCATAGCCAATTGCAGTCCCTCTTTCAAACATCGGTTGACCCTCTCCACCTGGCCATTAGCCCTGGGGTTTTACAATGCAGTCTTGATGTGTTTTATACCATAACTGCTAAGAAATGTCTTCATTGCCTCTGAAACAAATTGAACTCCGTTATCGGAAACAAGCTCAGTGGGCTCGACCTCTTTTAGGAATATCTTCTCCAAAAATATAATCAGCTCTCTAGCCGTGACTTCTTTGACTGCTTCCGATTCAATCCATTTCGAAAGAAAATCAACTAGCACAAATATAAATCTCAGACCTCCTCCCAAACCCCCAATGGGACCCATGATGTCCACTGCTACTTTGGACCATGGTTGAATAGAAACTACATTTGGAACTAACGGAGTCTCCCGCACAATTTTTGTCTTATCACTTGTTTGACAAGCCATGCAGTCCTTCACCCATCTCTCAGCCATCTTATCAATGCGTGGCCGCCAATAGTTCTGACAAAGCTTTCTCTTCATAGCCCCTTCCCCTGGGTGTCCCTCATGGGCAAGTTTTACCAGACATGGCCTGATTGACTCTGGAGGAATGATGCACCTCCCCCTCCTTAGTCTGCCTTTATATATATTCAATTCTTCTTTGAGCTCCCACCATATATCAAATATTCTATCCAAACTTTTCTTTTGGGGCCACCCTTTCACTGTCCACTGTTTAATCAATTTAATTTCTTCATCAGAATCTTCTTCCTGTGACCATTTCTCCTGACTAACCGTGTCCACTACCTCTGCTACAACTGATTCCTCTGTTTCTATTTGCTCAAAATCATCTTCAGTTTCTCCAATAGGCAGCCTTGATAGGCAATCCGCCACCATATTTTTTTTTTCAGGCAGAAAACTCACATCAAAATTGCATACTTGGAGGCCTAAACCCCACCGATTTATCCTAGGTGATCCCAACGCCCACCTTCCACTTTCAAACAGCTGCACTAGTGGTTTATGATCTGATCTAACAACAAAACGTCTGCCCCACAAAAAATATTTAAAGTGTGTAATGGCCCAAAACATTGCCAACGTCTCTCTTTCAATAACAGAGTACTTGGACTCCGCCCCTCTCAAAGCCCTTGATGCAAACGCAATAACTCTCTCTTTGTTCTCCTTGTCATATTGTACTAAAGCCGCTCCCAGTCCCAACATGCTTGCATCCACTACCAACACAGTTTTATCCATTGGATCAAACCTTCCAATAGAGGGCACTTTACTTATCGCTTCCTTAATATTTTCAAAAGCCACACCACATTCTGGAGTCCAATCGAACCTTGACCCCTTCTTGAGTATCATTCTTATAGGAGTGGAGACCATTGCAAAATCTTTAACAAATGTATGCTAGTATTCAGGAAGACCTAAAAAGGATCTCACTTGATCCTTGTCTGTCGGTACTGGTGCACTCTTTACCGCTTCCACCAAGCATTTCTTCGGTCTCACCCCCAACTCATCAATTCCATGTACCAGGTACTCCACAGGTTCCACAGCAATTTTACACTTGTCTCTTCTCACTGTCAAGCCAGCCTCAGACAGTCTACTTAACACTTTGGCCAAAATCACATTGTGTTCCGCCATACCACTTGCATAGATAACCATATCATCTTGGAACACTACAATGTTCTCTGCCCCCTCCATTACTGTATCCATCACCCTCTGGAATACAGATGCTGTCGAGGCAAGGCCGAATGCCATTCTACAGTACTTGAAAGTACCAAAAGGCCTTATGAAGGCTGTTAAATGTTGGCAGTCTTCTTTCAAAGCAATTTGGTGATATGCTTGATAGAGGTCAATCACCGAAAATACCTTGGCACCCTGTAGAGTTGATAATTTATCACCAATCACCGGCAAAGGATGTCTGTGTATGAGAATGTTCCTATTGATGTCGCTCATGTCTACGCAAAGTCTTATTTGTCCATTCAGTTTTGCCGCCACCACGATAGGTGATAACCATTCAGAACTCTCACTTTCCTCTATGATCCCTCTCTGCAGTAAGGTTTCAATCTCTGTTTTCAGCTTATCTCTCAAATCATGAGGTATTGGCCTGAATGTATGTACTTTTAGCACAGCTCCTGTTTTGAAATGAATCTCGTGTTCAAATCCTTTAAGCATCCCTAAGTCTTCCTGGAACACCATCGGAAATTCTTTGTCCCACTTGTCTTTAATTTCCGCAACTGTTACAGATTCTTCCGCACTTGCTTGTATCCTAATACCTAGTTTAAGTTGCTCACCCCACTCCAAAAGAGACAAGCCCTCTTGTGTCACATACACTTCCGAATCACAACTTCTGCCTTTATATTTGATAGCTGCTTGGAACTTCCCCAGTACTTCTATTTTTACATTTCCGTAGGCATATGTCTCTATAGTATGCTCCTTCAGTTCATAGAGTTTTCCTTGTAAACAGCTTTCATATGTTCTTTTTGACATCAGTGTCCAGTGGGAACAACTATCTACCTTCAAAGTCACAACCCTTCCATTTATCAAAAAAACATCGGTAGGCGCACTTCCTTTGTTGGAAATTTCTGATATTTCCAGCACATGCTTGGCCTGAGGTCCCTGGGCGATGCTAGAACTCTCTTCCTGCTCTGGGACTCTTGCTCCAGACTCAATACTTTGCACTTGGCCTGATTCCCTACAGACCCTTGCAAAATGTCCCTTCTTCTTACATTTTAAACAAAAAATGTTCCTCACAGGACAGAATACACTCGTGGAAATGTGGCGATTGCTACCACATTTATAGCATTTAACCTCCTTGTTTGTAATCAATTTTTTTAAACCTCTCACTGCCGCCACTTCTCCTTCTTGTCTGTCTCCCTTCATGGTCGACATGTACTTGTGAGTCTGCTCCATGCTTCTGGCTGTCTCTACTGCCACTTCTAGAGACACATCTTTAGTTAGCAGTCTTTCCTGTATCTTCATGTTATTAGTTATTATTACAGCGTACTAATTGATCCCGTATAAGAGAATCCGTTAACTGGCCAAACTCACATGTATGGCTCAGAGTCCTTAAGGCTGCAATGAAATTCTCTACAGGCTCATTAGAGTCTTGTATCCTCTGAGAAAACTTGTGCCTTTCAAACATTATGTTTTTCTTTGCTTCAAAATGGATTTCCAGTTTCTTTTCAGCCAGAGTGTACTGGTCTACCTCTCCTTGACCTGCTTGTGTGGGCTGCGGCAATCCGTCATATACACTTCGACCCTCAGTACCTAGATTATGCAAAAGTATTGCTTCTTTTCTTGCAGCGGCAAATTTATCCCCACCAATTGCCACAAGGTACGTATCAAAAAGTCTTTTCCACCTGTGCCATCTTATTGGTAGGGTACCTGGTTCTGATAAGAAGGGAGGGGGCGGGGACATGCTTGCTGCAGCCATTTTTGAATTGTCTTAGGCACTAATGTTAATGAAGTGTTTAAAACGCGTCTAAAATATCCTCCCTCTATAACTTGGGGAATTAGGCACAATCTGTTTGTCTTTTCCTGCTCACAGCATGTGCGCGTGCATGTTTCACTTTTCACTTCTTTTTCACTTGCTGCAGATCTCATTTGACAGACCCTCAGTGCCATAGAGATGTATATTTACTCCTTAGGCCGAGTGGCGGTTGGGCTTGTTTTTCCCAGTGGCTAAGGCTGTGCTAAGAAATATGCAAGTTGTCAGCCTGCTCCAAGCGATGCGGTTGGAGACTGAGTGAACCGCCCCCTTTTGGTTTTGACTTGCTTCCTCCCCCGCTCTCCCTCTGCCCCTCCTCACCTGGAAGGCATCGTTATTGACGGGAAGCGGGGTGGACGGGCCCCGAGCTGTGCTCCGTGGCTGAGTCATGGGTTCTCGCTGGGAACAGTTGCCCGTTGTGGCGCCTGAGAGTGCTTCCCACTGCGCTTCCTCCCGCTCCCTCCGCTGCTTCTTTGGGGAGGACAGGAGGCTCTGTAGCACACCGGTGGCCCTTCTCGCGTCTTGCAGGCCCGTGTATGCTTTGCCGCAGAGCTCCTCCGTGCCGCGGGCTCGCTTTACTCTTCGTCGCCAATGTAAGGATATGCGGACATAGTGAGTAAACTAATAACCTTAGGTTTATTACGGCGAGCCCGCCGGAAGAAATCACTTCCTCTGCCACCTTCCTCCAACTGTCGCTGCCGTCACGCGAACCTCGCTGCATAGAACAATAACAAAGAGAAAAGGTTTGCGTGAGACGGCGCTTTCACGAGCAACCATAATCTCTACAGTCATCAAGTGTGATATCACATATGAAAGTATCAACGACTTCCCTCGAAACTAGAGGGCAATTATGACACACAGATGAAATCACAGATACTCTCACATGACATCACTTTTGGCATCATTGATGGCAACATCACTGGTGCAATAGATCCCACCTAAAATTAGGAGAGATCTGAATTTAAAAAGGGTGTTGCTGCATCTAACATAGAGTTATTTTACAAACATTCACTGCCATGTCTGACAGTATTGGAGGAGTATTTAAAATAAAAAAGATGTTCAAGTGTCAATACAATTCTGTCTTTAAATGATTTCCCTTTGCATGACTTCAAGTTTGATAGGTTGGATTCTAAAAGTGCAAATGTCAGACATATTATGTGTATGGATGCCATCACCAGTAAAAAGATATTATAGTCTTTCACAAAGCAGACAATGTAAATTGTTTAACTATGACACGGTAGCAGTCCGGAATAGGTTAGCAACATAAATGAGAAGGAACCGTCTATGAAAGCCCTTACCTTTTCAAAACACATGAAGTGTCAGGATAACAAAGGACAATCTAGGACCCAAGCATGTCAAAAGATACTGTGTGTGGCTTGTAAAGGTCAGTCAGGAGGAAGCACAGTTACATGCTTCGAGGACACAAGGTTAACGGCACAGATTAGATAACATGCTGTACTGCCCAAAGTGATAATCCTTAGTGTGCATGAAATAGTATATTTTCATGAGCATAAGCTTTGTTCTAAAATGATTCAATCATTCAATCATGTTTTACAATAATGGGAACATAGTTTTGGACACTCAATTAAGTATGCATTCAAAACTTGCAGGGTCATTCCATCTCTGTTAGTATGCCTAATGTGTCTTAAAATAGAGCATGATAATATACTTTCTAATGATGACTGTTAAATTACCGATGATGTTATTGATTATTCCATAAGCAATGTCATATGTGCAGGAACGTCATTTGGGGTCGCAGCTACGACCCCTAAGGTCTCTCTTGCTACCCCTGTGGTCTCCCTTGCTACGCCTAAAAAAGAAGATATATATTTTGTTTAATTGTAGGCTCCAGATGTGTGGCCAGCTACATGTGGGTCTTTGTTTCTGGAGTGACTGGATTTCTTGTTCTGGCCTCTTAAAAACAATAGGTGGTTCTACAAGTTTAAAAGTTTGAGCAGTGACCCTAAATAAGAAAGAATTGGAATAACACATAATTTGTCTTCTGGAATTCTATACAATAATTACTAGACTCATTAAAGGTTTATTTCCGGCACAATTCAGGGGGTATAGTCTGTTCTTAAACACCTCAAATTCACAATGCAGACAAAAACTTCCAAAAAGCATTACGAGTAGAATACGCATCCATTTCGATCTCTGTTTTTTGATTTTGGCAAGTTGTAGTTAAAGTATGTTTTTTTTTTCTGCCGATGTCTCGGTTACGTTCATCACAAGACATTCCTTATCGGTGTCCTCGGTTACTTGACAACATCCTTGTGCCTAAAAGCTTGTGTACAGTGTAGAAATGTTTGACCATAGCACATTAAGTGGTCCTTGATTTTATTGTGCCACAATGAATGCTTTGTTGTAATGTGTCTATCTTTCATATCTCCCTGGCATGCTGTTCAGTATGTTTTTTTGCATGTATGAGGTAACGAGTGCCCAAAGTACGGGATGCCATGTGAGTGCACTGCTTTCTTTGCACTACTCTAACTTCTTTAATTCACAGTTATGAACCCTCCCAATGGTTTGTATGTTTCCAACCTCTGAAACATGAAAAGTAAATCCATGCATGCTTGACATGTGGCCAACTTTGCAACTGACCTGCGGATGAACTGGCCTGCTGTTAAATCTGTTACCAGTTTAATGGTATCCACTACAGAATATAATTTGCTTTCTTACTTTGAGAACATTTTGAAGTGTCATTTCAAATTTTACTATAGCCAGCAAGATAGCTATAACTGGTAAAATAGCTCAGTGGGTTGAGCACTCGCTGCTGCAATGTGTGTGTGATTTACAGGTTGTAGGTTCCAATCCTGGCAAAGCCAACTCAGCCTTTCATCCTTCTGAGGTTGATAAATGAGTACCAACAAAGGTTGGGTGATATTGTATGTATATATGTTCAATATAAAGCGCTTATGTGTAAGTGCTATATAATAACACATCATCATCATTTGGCCTTGGACGTCTGCTTGTATTCACAGTAATGTTTTTATATGGGCCTATACACACTGATATTATCATTACATATGGTGATCCATTCTTGTATGAAATGTATATCACACTACAATGACATCTTAACCATATTTTTCATAGTGTACTTTCTTGTATGTAATGGATATCACATTACAGTGATATCTTAAACCATATTTTTCGTAGTGTACTTAGGAACAATGCTATGTGATGCCACTTCCTACTATGTGAAGGGGTGAAATGTCATGTTACATCGCTTCCTGTGATGTTGTCACTTCTGTGTGGGGTCAAATGGCATTTATGTTATCTATTTATTTTTTGCCCATTTGTAAGGTGCTTATGCATCAAGTAAATGGTGTTTCAAAGCACCCACAGGGCAACAGAGAGGGAACATGGGAATGAAAGGCAAATATATAACAATGAAAGAGAGAGGCCGTCCTACTAGGCCTTGTAAGTATTCAGAGTTCCATCACTGTTAAGTGACTGGCAGAGATCAATTGGTGAGAGTGGTCGACAGCCAATAAATGAGTGCAGGCCTGTGAAAGCACAGGCTGGTGGGTGCCTAAGGCAAGTGTTAGGAGTGGACGGAGGCTGAAAGCGATTGTAGGTAGGAGGCCAGGATCCAGGTGGACACATAAGGGCCCTGGTCACCAATCGCAGCACTGTGGGGTTTAGCAAAGGAGGGATGGCTGGAGGAGGAGGTGAAATGGGCACGCTGAAAGTTGGACCTGTGATATTATCAGAGGTCATTGATCATGTGATGTCACTTCTGCTACCCCTGGCATTTTGGTGAAATGACGTCCCTGCATATGTGATGCCGTATGTGATGCCATCGGTGTGCTATCGTTTCCAGTGGTGTTATAAGTCATGTAATCATTAATGTCATTATAGAACCAGGGGTACACAACCAGGGGCTCACAAATAAGGTGGCATAGATTCCAAAAACTGCAGAATTTCTGAGGTTTGATTGCATTAATCCTGCACTTCAACAAGACATTTTAAAAGATTCGATTAGTGAGCAAAGTTCACTGCTATTGGAAGTGATTGAGTGCAACCATAAACACTAAATGAGTGGCTCATGTCTAAATGTGCTCTGAATACTAGCAGGATAAGGTAAATAAATGGATAACCATTAACTAATGTAACCATGACACCCTTTGCTCTCAATGCTTAAATAAGAATAAGCGTCTGTTGTTATGAGAGAAATGGACGATTATAAAAGATGCAGCTCAACAGCAGCAGAGGAAAGATTGGTGGGGTAGAAAATTAACAGGTTCTGCATTCCCATTGATTGACAGGAAGACATTAAGAGGGGAAGTTCATCGACCATAGTGTGCTCTGGGTCAAGATCACATGCAAGAAATTAAGTTGATTAGTGTAAATGACATGACATGTTGTTAGATCAAACAAGACATACTCCCTTGCAATCCTCACCTTGTACTTTCATCCCTACTTTTGCACGTGTCTTCTTTCTGTAAGAAAATAAATGGTGGTGCTGCTATTTCTGTGCTCTTTCGGATCATCTTTAATTGAGGAGAGTATTGTCATCTTAGCTCTTCCAAAACTAGGCTGGCAGCCATTGATAATATTCTTCTATTTCCCATGTATTAACACGCTAGGGTTATTCCTACTCCCTAAATCTGTAGCATATACAAATGCCAACTGAAGTGTATGTGTCAAGTGGTTGGCCAGAGCCACAGCTGAAGTCACTGAGAAGCACCACTACACCAGAGCCAGCATTAGTGCTGAACTCAAGTTGGACCTTCACTTGCGGGGATCATTTGTGACTGAATACAAAGGTTATAGGATTTAGAGGACAGCATGGACATACAGCCCTATGCTACAGGTGTACACAGACACATCTGCGTGGTAATGCTTTGGGGTTATCCTATGAAAAGAGTGGGTACCAAGTGTTGGTCCAGAGCTTGGCAGAGGGAAAGCGGAACAAAAGCGCTTAGGGCACGATTCACAAAAATGTGCGCAAATGGAAAAAGTGCAGAGAGTGCCCTTTTCTAATTTGCATTCATTGCTGAAATGGGCCGGTCACCTTATTCTCAAAGATGACCTGCCATTTCAGTAGGAGATGAACTGTGGTACAAAGATGTGCCATCCAGCCCCCTTGCGTGCACTAGTGTAATGGACCCTTACAGAGCCAATCTCTCGGAAATGATCGGAAAAAAAATCCATCCCTGTTCAAGAAATAAATGACCCTGCCATGATTTCTGCCTCCCCTTGACCCTCATTTATGGACATTTAAAAGCACATCCTGCTGTGAATTTTGAATGCACCTTTAAATGAGCAGAAATGTCCACTTATTTGCACAAATACACTAAGGGTGAAAAAGGCATCTGAACAAGTGTTTCTGAAATGCGCTCATTCAGATGCTCTTTGTGAATTGGGCTTCTGCTTTGTATGTGGCACAAGTGAGGATCCTCAATTGCCCCTAGTCCTGTTCAAAATTGTTTGGGCTCCTTTGGGATTTGGTTAGAGAATTTGAGAAATAGAACGATTTGTTTCTGTTCAGACAACATGGCAGAGCTGCAAGCAATTAATTGAAAATTTGCCTCATCTCCTGTTGTGTTTGGGCTGCTGAGGGAAGTTGGAAAAGTGTGTTTATTGCATAACATTGATTTAAGAGCAAGGCATGCGCAAGGCTGTTAATCTCACCACTGATATCTTTTCTCCTTGACAGTGGGGGAAATTTCATAGAAAATGCTTGGAGGCGCAGAGGGAAGGGAGGTCCTTTTTGACAGATTGGTGGGAGATGGTGTTATGGACCTGACACTCTGGGAAGTGGCAGAGTGATCGCTCATGGCAGGAGTAAGGAATGTAAAACAATAGAACAAAGATACATTCAAAAGGATGTGGGGGTTAGAAAATGTGCAACAAGCTTGTTTGTGGCACCAGCAGTTTACAGCAGATTGGAGAGAAGGTTGGATCAGATGAGGAGCAGTGCATGAAGCCTTGAAAGGGTGGGCCAGGTTAGAAGGACCGAAACACGATAAACACCACCCATCAACCTTGGTAAGTTAAAGGAATTGGGAACACAGCTGGATATATGTTATGAAAGGTCTGAGCTTTCCCTTGTGAGTGTGGTTTTCATCATTGCCTTCTGTGGAGTAATGTGAATCAGTTAACAGGTGGATAAAAGCAAACATGATGCTCCATGTACGTCCCCCCCATAAACAAAAGCAGTGAAGTACCGCTGGGTAAAGCTATGCAATTTGATGTCAATGCATTGCCAATAAAGAAGAGCATAAGGTCTACCAACAAGTGTAGATTGATGTGATTTTACTGTTTGAAAAGATGGTCAATAAAATAATGATGCTTAGTGAAACAGTTATGATGCTTACCTCTCCTTTCGGTTGCCATTCATCAGATGCAAGAGTGTGGCTCGTTGGACTCTCATTTAATGCCTGGGATGAAAGTTGGGAATACCCGAGACTCTCAAAGCATCAAAGCATGACACCTTGGTCTTTTCAAAACAAGATCATCTGTTGGAATTCCGAGGCATGAGATGGGCTGCCTTGTTGTCATCTCCTTTGTTGCAGGATTATTTTTTGATGGTGTATTATTGGGGTATTTATTGAGCCGGTGTCTACATTCTGGAGGCAACAGAACATTGAACAATCATAGGGGGAAGAACATGGTGAGGGAAGTAGAGAAACATTGGAGCGGGGATCTAACGGGTGGGAAAGGTTAGCCAGTTTGATAGCGAGTTATCTACAAGCAATCAGGGGGAGGAAACAGTGGGGGGCAGATCACCCAGTATCAGGTAGGGTGGGGAGTGGAGGGTGTGTGGCACTAGATGTTAGGGAGGAGCCATTCATTTAAGAGGAGGGTCTTTAACTCAATCTGGAACTGTTGAAGTGAGAGGGTGAGTCTGATGTTGTTGGGGAAGTGGTTCCAGAGTCTTGGGGATGTACAGAAAAGGTCTGTCTTCAGTTTCTTCCTCACCCGGCAGAGTTACTTCTGCTGGATTGTAGGCTTTGGGAGATGCTAGGTTTCACAGTTAGGTTGCTTGGTTACTTCAGGGTGACGGCCTTGTAGATAATGCAGCAGGATTTGAAGATGATACAATATTGCATTGGAAATTGGTACAGTTAAATGAGGGTCGGGGTAATGTGCTCAAATTAGCCGAATACTTTGATGAGACATGCTGCAGGGGTGCCAGGGTAGTTGCCAAAAGGCATTGCCACCAACCAGGTGGAAGAGGACCAAGACATGGACAGCAGATCTGAAGTTGTTTTCTGGTATTAAAGTTTTGATTTTCCACAGGATAGACAGTCAAATTGAGGTCAGGGAGTGGCTGTCAGGGCTAAAGCAGGGGCACGCTGAGAAGAGGGCTTCCGGTTGAAAGGGCCATTGAGGCCCTCCATGAGCAAAAACACTTTTTTGGTTTGGCAGCAAGAAAGGTTCACTCACCTGCCCACACCTGCCCACACCAGAATTAAGGGTCAGAGGGGATGGGGTGGCTTAGAGATAGCTAATAGATTAGAAAACATAGCTTGTTACTAACTACCTATTTCTGCTTTGCAGAAGGCATAGACACAGTATTCCTAGTTGAGGCATTGGCAGCCAGAAGAATTAGTCACCAGCCATGGAGGCCAGGGTGGTTACACAGGTGCTTTTACCCACATGGACAGTGGGACTCTTCAACAAGTGCAAAGTGGTGTGCTCTAGATTTAATACAGATATGGGAGAGAACAGATTGTTATGAGTAGAAATCACTCCCAAATGTCAATTTTAACTGAGAAGATCCTTCGTCCAGAAGTGATGTAAAAACCCACAGAAGCTAATTAAGAACATCATTCAGATGCTTTTCTGGTGGGGAATGGCTGGGAATGGTAAAAGGCCACCCCCCAGGCAGGTTTGGTTACCTTAGTGTGGGCTATCCTTGCTAGGCTAAATAAGGACAATCCATATATACATTCACACAGAAAACTTTGTAAACAGGATGTTATGGTTAAGGTGCACTAACAAAAACCCATGAAATTCACTCAAACATCTTTGTTTATGGGACAGTATGGTTAAGTTGCCTTTACAAAAACCCATGAAATTTACTGAAAAAACTTTGTTAAAGGGATGCTATGGTTAAGTTGCACTAACAAAAACCTCAGAAATCCACCAGTTGTGGTAAGCTAAGCAACCATAACTCACGCCACCACCATGCACTGCTAAGAATAGCACCCAGGACCTCAAAAATAACATCACAAAGGTCATTGATACACCATCATTTTCTTGAATAAACATATTGTTTGTACTACAAATGTTTTGTTTATTGGTGTGTGGTATTCTCTTGTTTTTTTTAAACTCCCACTATGAGTCTGCGGCTATGCAACTGCCACACACTCCATACCAAAACACTCCCAATTCAGGGAATCCAAGATTTTTGGCTATTCCACAATGCTCAGCATACACCTTTACTCAGTGGACCCAAGAGTTCCCCACAATCCAAACATTCTGCCTGCTGAAAGACATTGCCATGGCCATTGTCAATCCTCTCAAAACTCCTAATAACAAAACTCCTGCTACCCTCTCTTCCTGTACTCTACACCCAGGAAACCTTATTGGCTGAGCCCTCAATCTCCGCAGACACCTCAACTGTCTGCTGCCTCCACAGTCCCATTTCCATGCCAGGCAATCTCAAAAGACCCAGATGTGGTACGTGCAGCAAACAATACAACCACACAACTGTCTAGTGCAATGTCAACTTCACATCCATCAAAAAAGGAAGACACAAATTTCTCTTTTCCATAAAGATCTGCAGGCCCATCTAACAATCCACAAACAGAACTCTCTGGTGCTTTTAAATTCAGTATCCCAACTGGAGTAAATTGTTATGCTAAAGTGACAATATATCATCTCTTTCAATGTCCACCAATTGTTCACAACATTTACTGAAACGGCTCAGACCATATGTGTTTGCAAATGCTCGCCCTTCACAGAAATGCCACAAATAATCTTGACAACACTTACAGTGTTTTAGGTATAAGGTAAGAATTAGACTACTGCACAGGAATGGTCAAATTTACCATAAACACACAAGAAGATCCAAAATAATTCCTAATGTACTTACTACGAGTACTGAACCAAAAACATCCCTATGAATGAAATATTAGAGATTTCATACATGTGGAAGACCACATCCCTAATGAATGCTTCCTATATGTGTCCATACCAAATTGTGAATCTATTCCATTTCACCAGCTTCTGCAGAATGCAAATCATGGCATATTATGCCCTTTTTGGAATTTTGGAATTCAGACAATCGTTCCACCATACTAATGCTTCTAAGTTTCAATGCAAATAGTACCAAAAATAACTGTAAGCACACGGCCACGTATCTCATGGAAAGAAAACCTTCACTACAGCAGGTATAATATACACCGCTGGTGCTGCAACTACTTCGGGCACTACACTGCATATGTGAAAAAGTCAATGGTTTGAATGCAACAATACATCTGTTACCCCAAAACATAGGTCACCAGCAAATTTAACAAATGCTTACTTAATATTCCTTCAAACCAAATTTTGTCACTAAAATATAGCACAATTAACAGTTAGAATATGCCAGCAGGTGTCTAACTACATCTGTAATACTGCAAGAACACTTTTGAAAGTTAATCTAGTTAGAATACGCCAACTAACTACTGCAAAAACACCATCTCAATTCTTATATGACAAAGCATTTTCTACCTCTAATGTAGTTAGAATACGCCAACAGGTATCCAACTATTCCAAGCATTCCCTTAATTACAACATACTTCAAACAAACATACTATCACCGTTAAACTCGCTTAACCTCTTTTTTTAATCCAGTACACATGTGTGTCAGACACTAATGTTGTACCAAACATAGTACTTAAAAAGTACTGTTTATGAGGGTCTAAAAAGAAAATGTATTTTGAAAACTGTAGAGCACTACAGCTTTTGAACTCACATGCTTAACCAATTGTACTGTTTTGTGTTCCAGAGAAAAGAAACCAAAGATTGCAGCTCCACGAAACTACAACACTTAGTAGCCAAAGCAATCGTAATCAACTACATATTTTGTGAGCACTATCCTCAATTTTACTACAATCATAAGTAGCATATACAATTCAATTACATAATTCCTCCATATTACAAACACTTTGTATTCCCACTGCATTATGTGTAATTACTTTACACACATTCCTACTATGGTGATTCTGGCCATACTACTACTACATTACCTAGAATTACAATACATATATTACTACGGTGGTCATTGTGCCCACTGCACATATGCTGAGGGCATGGCTGCATGCCATGCCTGCCAGAATGTGGCCACTGACCACAGCACAATTAACTGTATAACAAGTACGTATCATACACAGTCAACTAATAAAACTCCTCCCCCCCTGCAATTGAAATGATGTCCACGGACACCGAAAGTGACCGCGGGCCCGGTGGCGTTTCCAAACACTTTTTTCACCTATAAAAACATTTCTACACCCTCTTTCAGCCATCAAATATCCCCAAATATCTTTTCCAGGCCATCCGGTCACGGCGCTATCCGCAAACTAATGCAGTGTCTGCGGACAACTGCGGCACCTGCCTGGCCTTTTTCAACCTACAAAAACAGCCCCATATCATCTATTTTCCACTCCCCCACCCTTCCCAGAACCTCTTTCAACCTCCAAATGACCCTAAACATGTTGTACAGACTTTTTCCCCACTGCAATGTCTGCGGTCAGCTGTGGCCATCTGCGGATACAACATGGCCGGCATTTCCATAAATATGATATGCCTCACATTTTATATTGACCAATCAGTGAGCGTGGCTGATGTCCGCAGATCTCACATCGCCCTGTGGACCAATCAGGTGCCCAAACAGGAAAATGAGTCTGCGAACCGAACCCAGACATTTCTAATTTATTTTGGCCTTTTTTTTGGTAATTTTTTAAAAAAACAAATGTAGAGAGTTACACCAGATTTACACAAAAACGATTTCGAGATCAAGCTGCTGCTCCTGCCACACATTTGGTGAAAATCTATCCAGCAGTTTGGGCTGTAGTCATGAGCAAAATATTTTTTCCATTGCCTCTATTTTGGGATGCCCCTTATAGCTTTGCCCTGCCTTGACGAAGGAAGGCATTCTCCCCACATCACTATTTCCAAATTGTGGCCAATTGGTCTATAACAGGCTCACTCAAAACTTTGAATCTAATGATCTCTTTGACCCTCTCCAATCTGGAATCCACATTTTTCAGTCCAAAATAACAATACTGATCTACAGGTCAGACCCTCTGTCATCTGTTCACCCATTTAAGATGCTCTTTGTTCTCATCCTTCCATATCTGCCCACTACTTTTGACACTATTGCCTATCCTTCTGCCTGTTAACCCTCTCTGACCTTGAAACTGAAGACACCATCCTTACTTGGATTGCTTCCTATCATGCTTGTTGTTCCTTCCCAATTGTGGTCCCACTGCTCTTCAGGCTGCATTCATCCTCATATGGAATTAGCATCACCTGTCAGCTTGTTGCTGCTAATATCCAAATCTTATTGTCCTTCCCCTCATTCAAACATGACCTCTTGTCTTCAAATCAATTCAAGGATACACCCACCCACCTAGTTGTCCCCATATCCTTCTGCTCACCTCTCCCATACTTGGATCTAGCATCCTACTTAAACCACCTGTTCCTCTCTTACCTTATTCATCCTCTTGTTTTTCTTCTCTTTCTCCCTCATTGCCTCCCTTCACAGAACTATGTATCTAAGATAAAAAATAGTACAAAATCATTCCAATTCAGTATTAAAGTTGAATCGGCTATAACTTGAAAAAGCACACCCCCTCTCTAAAAACATTATCCACTGAAGCCACACTCACTGACACCACTGCACTTACAGTCATCCACCTGTAAATACCCTCCCCCATCTGCTTTTGAGTATTTCATATTTGTTTCTCCTGGTAGCTGTTCTATGTAACCCAATCACCAACTTATCAAGTGCTAACTGTTGACAGTGTGAAAACAATCACCTACTTAGGGGACTAAACAGTTAATGGAATGCTACTCTGTGCTTCTGATAGAAATACACTGTTCTCAGTTAGTACAAATACAACGTACCAATGTTATTAACTTGATTTTCCTATTAGAAAGGCCTGTATGGGAGATTAAACAGGGTATATCGCACTAAAAGCAAAACGTATTAAATCCTCCTCAAATTACATGTCTCCCTATGTCCAGACAACATTCAGAGTATTTATTACATAATTACATGTATGTTGTTACAAATCTCCACATTTCTTTATTTCATTACATTTGTGACATCCATCCTCAAGAGGATCAAAAGACAAATCTAGAACAACCACATTGTCCTATATTTATATATTTAAAAAGTACATAAACAGTGTAGTTGTGTAATCCGTTCACCACACTATGTGTCTAAAGACTTTTTTCTTTTAAAAAGGCATTTATATTTTGTTTAAGTTCTATATATTTCTGCCTAGTAACACATGTGCCCCAACATGTTTCGGTTTGTTAACCATTTGGAACCTTCTTCAGGAGGTAATTGGTCATGAGGAAAGAAGTGGATGCCGGCTACGAAACTAGTGTTCGATTCCAATCTGGAGTTTGCCTGGTCTTGTTCTACCTGCAATGGCTCATTATATTATTAATATATAAAAGACAGGTTTGTTCTATGAATAATTTCTACTCAGTAGAAATATAAAATACTGTATGTATAGATAGTTTCTGGCATGTCCATTGGCTGCATACAACATACGGCTTTGACTTTTGTTGCAACCAGCCTAACAAGCAGAATTAAATCTCTTTAGACTAGTACTCCTCAACAAATGTGCTCAACATACTGTTGTTCTGATAGCAAAAAATATGTTTTTATTATATTATTGTGTGATGCAGTTTACACTAAGCACCACCTCCTAGATACTTGTTGTGTGTAGCTCGATGTGATGTCTGCCTTATGTTGTGGACACTGTCAAAGTGAATAATGAACAATACGTCAGTATGGAATATAAAATGCACTCTAGCATGTATTGTTATCATTGAAATATCACTATGTAAAGGAACATTTTAATTATTTACCTATGATTGCCTTCTAAAGGATTTTATTGGCGCAGAATCTGCCTTTACCATGCATGCCTATGCCTCAATTGTGTATTCTGCTTCGCATCGAGATGTGGGCTGCAAACACACAATATAAACTTTCTCTTTAAAAAACATGCTATGAAGCACATATGTATTAACTTTTAGTTAGTCCTTTCAACAAATGTGCTCGGTGGCAGACTGCACGGCAACATACCTTGTGCTGGTCAAAACGCTTGGTCTGGTTTGTACAAATGTCTAGGAACAAGACGTGTGTGAAAAGCACAAGAAAATATCAAAGGTGACTTTTGAAAGCTATTGCGTACATGTGTAGTAGTCACATGGACATGGCTCAATTCTTTCTTTTGAAAGGTGTCTATGGCTGAAATGTTGGCTAGTAAAGTTGTATCCATGTAATGTATTACCATAGTGTGATAACTGTTTTTTTTTTTACTTAATCACAGGGCTCATTTGACCATGCTAATGTCTGGAGTTTGTCTGGGATGTGTATTAGCCACAACTCTGCCCATTCAAATTCATTCCTTATTAGAATGTTGTTTTTTCATAGAAGGGGATGAATGCAGTACGGTTGTCGCTTCTGCAATTCCCATTTTATAGTTCCAGATTACATTTTCCAGGCCAGAACTAAAAATTCCAATCGAAGTTGGAGTTATTGAAAATGTAAACAGAACTGCTTATAAATACTGAGAAGAAGGCTGTACCCTACAAAGGACCCAAGAGTATGTAAAGTGTGCCAGTGGTTGAAGATGGCTCTTTGCAAATTATGTATTCATTTCGAGTCTCGTGTGGGAATGGGGTCCTAATTGTAAAATGTACACTTGGGAATCTTGTGGTAAAAATCTTTTTCTACTGAGACTGTTGAGGCAGAACCGCAGTGGTCCACATTGAATTTAGGGGATCCAGAAACTTTCTGAGTGATAACTTTAGGTGTATGTGGGCTGCTCCAAATGTTCTATGATGCATTATGCTTTCCTAGAAATCCAACTTTCACCTGGGTAGGCATACTCTGTTCATGAAATCAGAATTAGCTTGGAGTCTAATTCAGATGGTAACTGGCCCAAGCATGTTTTGTATTGGATATGTTTATGGATGCATTGAATTCCTGCCTTTTACAGGAAAGGAAGAGAGTTATGTTGGAAGGTGCTTCTCTCCTTCACTTCACCCTTCACTGGTTTAGCTATTAAACAAGGATATATAAGGTTCTGGACCTTTCCCATTTGTAGCAGTGCACTGCCGTCATGCCTTTAGAGATATCAATGATCATGTTTATTTGGCTCCACTTCAATAGATGCATTTTATCATGGACAAATTATACTTACAACACAAATCTGGATGTCAAAACAAGACGCTTGTGCACAGTTAGGTCATTGCATCTAAAGTGTAGGCTTGTGTAGAGGTGACAGTTTGTACGAGCCTGTGATCTGGTTCTCTATCCTCAGTACTTGTGGGAGTAGGCATATTTTTTGTTTTTTGTGTGCTTCATAAACCCTCCTTCACAGATTGGCTAAACAAAATATGGATCATTAGTACTGCATTATGTCAGAAACCTAGGGGTATTCTCTGATTAAGACCCCAAGAGTCCTCTATTCAGGTGGCCAGGGTAGGGCCATCGCTCTTGGATCCCAACCCTGGGGGTGGACACGCGAGGGAGGATCACCTGGGTAGGGGAATCCAGGGTTGCCTTTCTGGGAATACCCTAGGCAAGATGCAGGATTCGGATGGGACGATAGAAGAGGAGGTGGAGGAAGTCCCAGAAGCCTTCATGGGATACATTGATTCCTGTCAGCCCAATCCAGGTATCATTTTCCCTAATTCCAATCCCATCATCCATGACCCAAGGGGGAGGAAGGAAAGAGTCAATTGCCCAAGGAGGAGAAGGAAGAAAAACCAACTAAAACAAAGACAGAACTCTGATATTAACATCCATTCATCCTATACCAGTCTGGATCACAGGGAATTCCATCAAAACCCATGTTTGTATAATCAATCATCAGGAATATTGAATGGGATAATCATCCCCTTGAGGGAAAACCAGGCTAGAGGATTTCCTTATGTCCGCTCTTGATTCCATGTTAGAGTAGCAGGAAATAGATCTTCCCTCCAAAACTCTTCTATCACCCCCTCTGCATTTCCAACTACTACTGGGACGAGGAAAAGACAACCAGGAGCAGTGAAGATTACTGATAGAAACAACATGGGGAAAGTAAGGGAAACCTACTATAGAAAGAACTCTAGTTGGCCCACTAATATAGTCAGGCAGGGTCAGGCATTCAATTATGACCACTCATACCTGGCGCCTCTTGACTGTTTTTTCAACTATAAAAGGTGGGGCTTTTCACAAGAAGGAGAGCAATCTGCAGTTGCTGTCCTACCCAGAGAAGCCCAGGAGCAGAGAGCAGCAGGAGTTGAAGACTGGAGGAGAACAGCATGGCAAGATTCTGGGCCGGTGGGTGTGAGGGGCTACAACGTTGCTAGGGAGCCGTGCCTCCAAGGATCCAGAGTAAGGCAGCTTGTATCCTGCTGGTGGCGTTCAGTAAAATGCTTGATCCCTTGGTAGTGTGTTGGTCCCAAGGGTATCTGAGGGGCAGGTGGTGAGATCCTGACTTCAATCCCATGTATCTAGAGAGTCTGCTAATCAATGGGAAGCTGCCCTTTGAGTGATAGAGAAAAACTTGGGAGCTTGCATTTGACTGAAGCAGAGCTTGGGAAAGACACAGTTTTAAAGTGGCACGGAGCAGAAAGTGAGACAAAGTGTAGGAAGAACAGAGTGTAAGAATTAATCAGAATAGGAGAAATAGAAAGAAGGAAGTTGCGCTAGTGTCACGTAAGAGAAAGAAGGAATTTGTGCTAGTGGCGCCGAGAAAAGTAAAGTGAAAGAAAGACATTTAAGAATGCAAAGAGGGAAAAGTGGAATAAAGACTTTTAAAGAGTGCAAAGCATGCATGGTACAGAAAGGACAGTGTGTCGAGGGTGCAGGAAGCATGAGAAAGAAATGGACAGGTGCAAGGGTGAATGTTGAGGGAACAAAAAGTATGTAAGGTGTGCAAGAGTCACAATAAGAAAGCAAAGGAATGTGCAAAAGTGCACGGTGGGAAACAGAAACAGAAAAGGGAAGGTGCAAGGGTGCATGAGGAAGAAGCAAAGGAGAACAAGAAGGGGTGCAGGAAGCACAAGAAGGAGAAAGGTTCAAAAGGAAGAGCAACGAATAAAAAGAGACTGGTTAAAGATCAAGGAGGAGCAAACAATCAGGTGGTTTTCAAAGTCTCTGATTGTTCTTCACAAGTGGAGTGTGTGTGAAAAAACTGCATATAAAAGCTGACAAGCTGAAATTGTGTTTGGAACCAAAAACGGGTCATAAATTTGGGGAAGGGAACCCTAAGAGGTCGAACAAAGTGAAATACCTATTATTTCATGATATTGAAGGTAAACCAAAGTACATCCTGACAAAACTGAATTTTGTGTTGGAAACTGAACGCAGTCTGAACTTGGGGAAGGGAACCCTGAGATGCCTAGCCAAGTTGGCGACATGGGCCTCATTACAAATATGGCGGGAAGGCAACAACAGTGCTGGTAGCGCTAGTGCACTGTTGCATCCATACCGCCATAGTACAAGTTTTGCTTACGGGTGCCTTTGCAGCCACCAAGTCTGACCTGGTGGCCATACCGACACCCGCAAACATCGAGGACTGTAGCACTGGTACTGTTATTGATGGTACCGGTGCTACCACCTTCAGAATTCCCATTAAGCCCAGAAAAGGTCGTAATGACCCGGTAATTGCCCTTTTCTTGGCGTCGGAAAAAAATGAATACTGGCGACACCAGCCTTGTAATGAGGCCCATTGTTTTGTGGTGTTGACAGAATTGATGCTTGGGGAAGGGAATCCTGAGAAACTTCAAAAGGAACTGTATTATATTTCTTTTGTGGTATTTCAAACCTGGACAAGTTGAAGGGGGCCTGAGCTTGGGGAAGGGAACCCTGAGATGCCTAACCAAGTTGGAGACTTAGGGCCTAATTCACAGAAGCAGTTCATAATGGGGCAATCCCATAAGAAAACTGTTGGGGAGAATTCTCCTAAATGGCCAATTTCCCTTACCTAATGAGTCCTTCAGCAGCTCTGCTGGATTTCTAGGATTTATTTTTTCACCTGGTAAGAGTGTGAGCCTTTTTCCCGCTCTTACATGTGTTTTGCTGTGTGTGTTTTACCATTTGTGTGATCTTGGGCTCTGGAGCCTCACCTACTCCATGAGCATCATTTTTTTGTGTGGTACACAGCACCCTCAGTGCAGTGACACAGGGTTGTCTTTTAGACTTCCCACTGACTCCATTTTTCTGATACTGACTACTGTCTCCCAGAAACTTGTAAATTTGCCATTAACTTTATGTAGTCTCTTTAAACTACAGACTCAGTACACCCCATCTTACATGGAGTATTGGAAAGGGTTAATTCCTATCCCTTGTTGTCTGTTTCTCTTGGAGCACTGTTCCGCTCCCTTTACATCAAGACTTGGCTGGTGGCAGTGGTAACTACCCTAACTTTAATACCGCGATTATCTTATATAACCACGGTATTGTTTTTGGCTATCATATTAGCCTTGTCATAAACCCGCTTGACCAAATACATTTTATTTTGGTTCTGGCTGGGTTTATTCGCCGTTTCTTTTTGTTAAAGTTTTTCTCGTGTTCTTCTGTGCACACCAACCCAGGGTTGTTCCTTTGTTTGCGGTCTTTTCGCGGGCTTCTGCACAGAAGCCCTCCTTAAGGTGCCTGAAAGTCTGGGTAGGCAGGATGTGAGGGAGGGGTTTTAGGACCCCTGCCATGGGGTCCCTTGGTAATCCAAGTCACACTCCTGTTTGATTGGCTGGGTGACTGTCCTTGCCAGGACAGCCACCCTGCTGTGTGATTGACAGCCAGGCTGAATGAATGTGGGGAAACTGCATAAAAAGCAGGTCTCTGGGACTGGAAAGGCAGAGTCGCCACTGGACCGAAAGAGCCAATGAGGAGCTGATGAAAGAGGACTCAATGACTGAACCGCCCGCTGAAGCCTTGCTGCAGTCCGAGTCTTCAGAATCCACCAACAGAGAAGATCCTCCAGGAAACTTCTTCCCTTGAGATGGTGGGACCAACCAGTTCACCCAAACTGCAAGCCAGGACCCCTCCTCTGGTCGAATTCGCTGCACAGAGCTACAGTGAGCCAGATAGCCAGGAACGCCAGACCATGCTTGAGTTTGAAGGACCTCGCCTTTTATTCGTTGCATTGCTCTGCTGCTGGTTTTTTCCGCTGGTAGTGATTTTTAAACTGCTTATAATAGTGTAATGTTATACAACTGAAGAGTGAAATAAACGTCTATTATTTTAATTGAAAACTTTGAGTCAGTGTTTTCCTTTATCATAGTAATTGCTGTCCTTTGTGTAACTATTTAATGCTGCACACTTACTCTTGAGATAAGTCTAGCTGCTCAGCCATTGCTACCTTTTTACTGTGTAGTACAGGCTTGTACCAAAGGTGAATTTGTACTGTCACTTGTAGTCTTGTGTGTGGTGGTCCCAAAGGGTACTGCATATAATTCTGCCTAACAAAAACGCTGTGTGCATCAGACACCCTTAGTGTTTTGACAGTATTGACGCTCGGGGGAGTGGACCCTAAGATGTTTCAAAAGGAGTGTTATATTTCTTTTGTGGTGTTTGGAACTTGCGCAAGTTGAAACCTGGGGAAGGGAACCCCAAGGAACCAAAGACACTGAAAGTATTTGAAACTATTGCAAGGGCTCTGTGGAGAAGGTCTTACCAACAGCCCTTTTTGATTGAACTCATTTTTGTGACATTGACCACACTACAACAGGTGGGAAAACCACTTGAAACCACCCTTGGTTTCCTATTTTCTGTTGAACCACTATGTTTTCTTTTTAAAGACTTCCTATCACATTTTTGTAAAGAGTGAGGGCAAGCATAGGTTTAGACAGAGACAGACTTTTATTTTGGACTATCATACATCAAAGGCCTTTAGATACATCAGTTAAGGGAACCATCCCTTTAGAGTTAAGGCATTTGAACAACCCAGGAACCTTACTAAATACATGTTTTAAAACTAACATTTTTGAGTCTTTTTCTCTCTTGATACCATGCCTGTCTCACAATTGTTAGCAGTGAATGTAACATACATGGTGTATCATCCCACTGTTCCTTCTCCTTGACGTATATCTAATCCTGTATAAATGTATGAAGCATCTGCCAGTCAAATCACCTCCCCTTGACAAAGCAGCCCATTAGAAAGCACATGATTTCCTGTCTGCCTTTGACCGTGATTCAATCTGCAGCACTGAAGGAAAATGTTACATTCATCCAACGCTATTTCCTCCTTCTCCACAAATGAACAATGGAGCCAGTTTTAATAAACTAACTTGCATCTAAACCCTGTCACGTATTCACCACAAAACAAATCTAATTCCACATTTTATCTGTATAAATGTTAATGTTGCACAGCTCAAATGCCTTTAAATTTATGAAATGGGCCACTTTATCTCAATGCACCAATGTTTTGCACTCATAAGCAATGGACTGCATTGCATTGAATATGAGTAGGGGAATAGTTATTGGGACCTGGTATTTTAGTAGGATTGATATGTTAATTTTATTTTTCATTGCATTTAATCCAAAACTGTGGTGTGGTGCGAATGATACAAACCTGTTTTGCAGGGTCAAATTCAAATGAACTGACATGCACTTTATGCGTTATAATACTGACATCTACTAGCCACAGCTTGAGCCTCACACTAGAGTCTCACACCTTGGCCCTATTTAAAATTCAAACCTTTTCTAAAACATGGATGATGAAATGTGGAGGTACCCTTGTTGAAAGTCCGAATAGGGAATAGTATTTCCTTATTACATTTCCCTACAAGTTCTATGGGAGTATGATCAAGGAAGACCGTATCATCTGCATAGGACAACCATGCAATTTGCTGCCGACACACCCGTAGAGGAATATTATGAGCTTTTTGTAACTTCTCATCTAAATCAGCCACATACAGATTATGGAGGGTAGGGGCAAGTCTACAACCTTGCTTTGCCCATGATTTGTAATTATATGAATTCTAAGTAAACACGCTTGATTCACTCTTAATTGGTGTGTCCAAGTAAAGGGTTTTAATGAATTGTAAGATCAATGGGTGCAATCCGCAGTGCTCAAGGTTTCCCCAAAGCAAATCATGATTGACAGTGTTGAATTCACCCATGTAGTCTACAAAACAAATGTATATGCCTTTGTCCTGGATAATACCCACAAATTCGAAAGAGCATTAAAACCCTTCCTAAAACCTGATTGTTGATTCTTGAATATATTACAGTAGGCTATCCATTTATTCTGTTTTTCCAAAAGCAATTGTGAATGGTGAATGGAGCATAGCACAGTAGTTGCGCCCCGCAATGGACCCAATGGGAATGTGGATTTACCAACCATCTGCAACTCAGGATCAGGACCAAACTGTGCCGGACTGAGTTTTGGAAGTGCTAATTGCTTTGGGGGGTGTCCCAACTCATGATAGAGCCTTAAGACAAAATCATTCCAGGAATATTGAGAGCTTTTTGTAACTTCTCATCTAAATCAGCCACATACAGATTATGGAGGGTAGGGGCAAGTCTACAACCTTGCTTTGCCCATGATTTGTAATTATATGAATTCTAAGTAAACACGCTTGATTCACTCTTAATTGGTGTGTCCAAGTAAAGGGTTTTAATGAATTGGAAGATCAATGGGTGCAATCCGCAGTGCTCAAGGTTTCCCCAAAGCAAATCATGATTGACAGTGTTGAATTCACCCATGTAGTCTACAAAACAAATGTATATGCCTTTGTCCTGGATAATACCCACAAATTCGAAAGAGCATTAAAACCCTTCCTAAAACCTGATTGTTGATTCTTGAATATATTACAGTAGGCTATCCATTTATTCTGTTTTTCCAAAAGCAATTGTGAATGGTGAATGGAGCATAGCACAGTAGTTGCGCCCCGCAATGGACCCAATGGGAATGTGGATTTACCAACCATCTGCAACTCAGGATCAGGACCAAACTGTGCCGGACTGAGTTTTGGAAGTGCTAATTGCTTTGGGGGGTGTCCCAACTCATGATAGAGCCTTAAGACAAAATCATTCCAGGAATATTGAGTGTGATTAGTCCAGGTATAACCAGGATACCTGATACAATCATTTTGTTTATACACCTGTTCGAGTCTCAAGGACGAAATTAATATGTAGCACACATCTAACATGTCTGTCAAGTCATTACATCATTATATTCATATTCAAATGCTAAGAGACAATGACATTCTTTGTTGGACAACAGCATTGTTGCATAGTCTGCTTCTTTACAATTCAGATCTCCTACAATAATAAAGTAACCACCTGAGTTTTAAGCAACCATTCTCTCAATAAATATTCAATAGCTGCAATGTTAGCACCAGTCTCTGCGTTCCCAATGGGAGTATACACATTTACAATCACAAGATGCTGGTTGGTGATCTTAAGGTTAGTCGTCAACAGCAAGCATGTTCTGATTACAATAAGAGGGCATACATTCTCTTCGAGTCAATTGATTTTTAGCACCAACTGTCAAACCTCCAATCGGTCTGCCTATCGATTACATTGCACTTTCCTCTGTATTATCTGATAGCCATCTAAAGGGAATGCATGTGACAACCATGTTTCCTGATGCAGAAATAAATCCAAGCTCAATAAGTGGGCTTGATCAATGGGATGCTGAAGAAATTAACTGAAACTTTTTGTGTTCCAGGAAATGAAAACCATGTTTTCCATACAAGTGGGCAGAGGTCACGATATCTCGTTTAAACCCCCCCCCATCCCTTCCTGTTGCTCTTTGCCATTTTAAGTGGCAACATTGTAATTAGAATGTATTACCAGAAATATCTTTTCAGCTAGCAGATCTATGGGCCTCATTCCAGGTTTGCAGGTACAGTAACAATGGTACCGGTAAGCTTGCTGGTACCATTGTTATTGGACAGGCAAACTACGAGTTCTGCTCACGGGTGCCTTCCTGCCCGCCAGGTCTGACCTGGTGGGCATACCGGCACCCGTGAGCAATGGGACTTAAATGGGAATGGGGAGTAATAATTACTGGCACCCAACAATGGGGATTTACCGGGTCCACTGGGGCTGGAATGCCCCGGTAGATCCCCGTTGCTGGGTGCCGGTAATTTCATGACTCCTGCGGCAGCCGTGCTGGTAATTACCAGCATGGCTACCACCGGAATCATAATGAGGCCCTTTGTCAACCGATCAAATTGCATTAGAAGATTCTGTAGCTTTAACATACTTCTCATGTTTTTTTACTAGAAGGAGAAACAGTACATCGAACAAATTCATATCCCAATTCCAGGAACTCCTGGGGATGGGACATAATCATATCAGCAATAAACAGGGACGCAAAATCATTGACAGTCCAATGAACCTCTGTCAACTTATTTGGTATTTCATTTAAAGAAATATCACAGGAAGAAATAATGTGAGGCAGTGGCATGTGATGTATCAGTTCCAGCACATTGCTACGATTTAAATACAGACTACTATTGTTGGGATATAGGTCCAGAAACTTGATTTTCTTTGTAGCAGTTGACTTAACTCTCTGTTCTTAGAATTGATGATCTAATGTCTGTCAAACAAAAGGGGCAAAGCACTCGGTAAAGTTATTAAATGAAAAATAATGTGACCATAGGATTGCTCATTCCATATTAAATGCACTGTTTGTGTTGCTGTCCTTCAGTAGAACTAGTCACGGGTAAGAAAGAGGCATGGGAAGCAACTGATCCTTTTTATGGTGCATGTATCTAAAAAAACTTGATCGCTCATCATTCAGCAAGGTCTGCCGACTTGGTTTTAACTGTGCAACAGATACCAAGTCTAAACGGTTTGCGGATTCGCTTTTTTGTTGGAATTGTTTTGATTTATTTTCGTGGATGGAAGCTAGAGCGTTATTTTTAAAGGATGTGGGCACTCACCACTCCTCAAAACAGATACTGGTTCTAGACGAATATTCAAAGGAGAACAGGCAGAATCTTGCACCACGATAATGAAGGGGTTATCCCTCATTCTGATTGGCATGCTCCCTCCTGAGGAGGTTAAGTGCCCTGGTCAATCATAGGCAGGGCTTTAAGTGGGCCGGGGCCTGCCGGGGCCAGGCCCCGGCAGTCTCCAAAAAGTGAGACTGAGCCGGGGCCCTGCCGGGGCCCCCCGATGCCACCAAGCCACGGCGGGTGCATCTCCCGCCACAGACGCGACTGGCGGTCGGCCGCCCATGAAGAGGTCAGGCCGCAGGCGCCGGCGCCGCACAGAGTCAGGCAACACAGGCAAAGCTCTGACTGACAGACTTGCCAGCCAGTCACAGCTTGAGCGACGCTGTGACTGGCTGACACTTCTGCCAGTCACAGCTGAGCTGCCTGCTGCCGAGGGCATCACAGCGTTGGAAATGGTGACGTGACTTCCTCTGGCAACCCCTCGCGAGGGGTTGCCAGAGGAAGTCACGTCACCGAGGCTCGCAAGGAGTTAAAGTGGCCATAGGTTTGGGACGGTCGGTTTCCTTACCTGCGACGACCGGCGACGACCCCCATCTGACGAGAGAAGGAGAAAATCATGAGGTAAGTGAAAGTCTGCTCTGCTGTTCCTTGTTGCAGTTTCAGCTAGTCAAGGCGAACTTCGCACTTCAATGTGTATGTGTGTTCGCCTTGGAAAGCTGAAACTGCAACAGACAATTCTGTTGCTTTTTTTTAACGTTAATTTTCCTTTAATTGTCCCCTTTACTTTTCTGCTCTCTTCGGTGATGCTCCACCGCCTTCTACCCCATTCGCCTCTGCATTTCTCTCTCCGCCTTTATTTGAGTTTTTGGCGTGTTTGCCGCCCATCTCGGTGTTCCCCTATGTTGGTCGTTCTCTCTCGTTCCACCTCTTCCCCCTCACTCCTGCTCTCGTTATCTCTGACCTTTTCTCTTTTTTCACTTCCCATACCCCACTGTAAATTGCTATAAATCATAAGCAACGTGGGGGTCTGGGGTATAATTTAAGCTTTATTTGTCCCATACTATGAGAGTCTACTATCACCAGTGTGCAAGTTAATGAAATTCTTAACAAATCTGCTCTGGGTTTTGCAGCTTTTTTATGGAGACTCAAATGGCAGTCAAGGAAAATTAATGATAAGGTTGCCTGTGTGTAGGCATTGTTTTCCACAGCATGGGGCTTACGATGCATTCTTTCAATGTAATTGTAATTGGTTATTTATAACGTGCTTAATACCCAGAGGTACCTGTGTTGTTCCCCGTCATTTTGCATACAAGGTGAGCGCGTTTCCCCTGAACTATCCTCCAACAGCTATAATTACCCAATATTTGCACTTATTTAGGGACTGCCCTGTCCCTCCCAATTACCTACCCTCTGGTGTCTCTTTTGTGATCTACCACTGATCACTTAGTTTTTAATGCTCTGTTGAGGAGAAAAATATGTATCAACTGCCCCATTTCCTTATTGTATCTGAATGCAAAGTGGGGGAAAAAGCGGGAACAGAGCTGGTACATCAATCTCAGAGGGCTGGGTAGGAGAGCTAATCCAGCACCCTCTAAGATACTTCACCCAGGCTGCCATCTTATTTGCCAGTCCCAAGAAACTGCCTTGGCTGGTGTTCTACGTTGTCAGGCCACCACCTCATAGAGCTTCCTTCCTTTTGCCACAGCAATTGGCATGAGAATGTGTACAACAAACAGTTTTGTACATCACGTCACTAACCAGGACTAAGGTACACTCGTACAGCCATCAGTATGTGACTCGACCCCATGAGAATAAAGGCTGCTGGTGCTGGACTATAATATTTAAGATTAGCTGGCAGCGCTTTGGGAGACCGGGATTGGAAATGTAAGGGTTTCTTTCAAAGGGGGACTTCGCTGGTTTGGTGAACCCAAAAAGGGACAGTTCCTGTGTCATGTTTGGACGAGTCCGTTTATTTATGGGATAAGTTGATTTCTCATACATTTGGCCCCTTGGACAAGAGGTTGTATTAACAAATTCTACACCCCTCCTATACAATAGTATTTGCGTTGATCTGATGTGATGGTTTTTAACACCAATAATTTTTGCCTTGCACTTGAACACCGATTTGTAAATGAATGTTTCACGTGGGAGGATGGTAACTCCCCCTTTTGTTAATCTTTTGGGATTGGCAACTTTTTATCTATATCGCTCTCAAAATATCTCACATAGATCACACTGGTGAGGCCCAAATCGGGTGAAACATGTCACTGATTGTGGACATCTCTAACCTGTCTCTTCTGTTTTTTGGTGACTATTCTATTTAAAGTAACACTGTCTATTTAAAGTAAACTGGACTAGTAGGCTGACCTATGCACCTGTTAATGTACCTCAACACCTATCCTTTTGTCAACGGCCCAGTTAAGGGTCCAATAAATAATCACCTTGAGCTTTGATTTGTTATACTTTAAGCCATGTAGCAAGCAGTCTGCTACAAAATATGTACTTAGTAATGTAGGCCCGACTAGTTTTACCATGTCACATTTAGGCCCCGCCCACCAATTGGGCCACGCCCATCATGTCTTAGGCCACGCCCCCAAATGAGGGCCCCCCCCTCAGTTTCTTACCCCACTTAAAGCACTGATCATAGGAACTAAGTTAGCAAGAACCAACTTTACCAAACTGAAAAGGCCACTCTTCATTATCTGCTGTTCTTTAAATAGTTTAGAATAATCAACGATTCAGGATCTGGTTGCTCTTCCTCTTCCAAGTTCTCAGAAAATATAAATGAGTCATCCTTAGCAGGTGATGATGTATAAACTCGTGCCACAATTACTGTCAGATCTGGGGATTTTGAGAGATTGGAAGCAGTAGGAGGAAACCACTCGTTGTCATCTGTTCAGGCAGCGTTTGGTGCAAAGTATGGACCTCATTCTGAAGACTTAAGCACAAGTTTAATAATGAGTTATTGTCAATTGGATTAAGGGTCAAAGAGTCAACCAAAGATTGCATATTGTGTGAGCAAGAGGCCAACGGCTCCACCAATTGATTATCATCTGTGTTGTTAAGAGGTGGAGGTTTTAAGAACGCAGTAATCTTCCCAGGCGTATTTATGCCAATGCCCCTTTTCTCACAGATTATTGCAGTTGTGACTGACTTTGGTTGTAATTAGCTCTTTATACTTTTCATAATGTTCTGGCTAGCAACATGGGCACGACTACACAGAGCATGTTCAGTGCTATGCAACTGATATTCCTTGATAACGGCAGGCATGGTGCTGGGGTGATATAAAAGCATTCTTCACATTTCTGAGGCACAAACCCATGAAAAGTGAAAAGCTGAAATTAAGCTCACCACTGGCACACAGTGTCACCCAGTTCAAAGATTCTACATGGAAGGGACAATGCCTCTCAAACATTAAAGGACGTTACAGTCTAATCACTTCTCTTGTCACTTCGTCCCACTGTGGACAACAGCAGACCACTTCCAAACACCACTTCACCACCATATCCCAGCATCATCAGCAGCCCGCCAAACAGACAGAGAAGGAGAGCCAGGGAGCAGAGCTCAGCAGCCTCCCTAATTACATTTGCCGTCTAGCCTGCAACAACTGCCCTCCTGAGCCACTGTACAGTGTCAGGCAGGTGGCCGTTCTCGATTTTGGTCACACCCTCTACTGTTAGCCCAACCGCTGATAACGGAGAGGCGGTGCCCCTCTCCTGATGTGGCGGATCATGCTGCTCAGCTCTGCTCCAAAAACCGCAAGAGGCTCAAGCCACACAACAGAGTATAGTATTTCCTGCAACAATAACAGATATGCACTTTGATTACTGAAGCAAAGTATGTAATCTTAGACCTGAAGCTGGCCACAGGTCATTCACACACTGCAACTAATTAACAAACCAACCCTCTCCCCCAGTCACAGGCTCTGAGCACCTCACAAACAATATCCATATCCCATGTCCTTTAGCAGGATGTGACTTTCAGTCCCTGCTTGTCACGGCTTGGAGTCTAGGAGTCTGGGGGAAGGTGGACAGAGGCAGGTGGGGGACTGAGAATGAGAAAAACAAGAATAACCACATTGGCATAAAATGCCCGGCCTGTACTCTCGTATGCTGGCTCTGGCACTTTTCTCATCAGCACACCACTCGGCTCTGTCTCCTTCTCTGCTTCACAATCACAATAGTTAGAGGAAAGCACCTTGCACCATCAAGCTGCACCGCAATATCAGCCGCTTCCAACAGCTTCTAAGAACTGTGGTATATTCAATTTTTCTAGTGGTGCTGAGCTCTGAATTGTTAATCATTGATTATGTTTGGGTGAAGTTGTTTTGTTACTACTTTCTCCAGTATTTTAGCAATATATGACAGGTTTTCAGGGATAATTGGTGTTTCAAAAGATGCATTAGCATGGTCTGCTAATTCAGAAGAAGTTCTCTGAATATTATCATAAACACTTACAGATAGGCAAAGCTGGCATAATGAGGATGCTGTCCTCATAACTTGTTTAACTGAAATGTATTCAAATTCATGTTTGAAAGCTTTCTTACAAATCCTTTTTTCCTAACATAATCCTGTCCCATTTAAGTTCATCCTGACTCAAAATTGTTCTTAGTTGAATACATTCATTTCAAATAAGTGTCCAGTGCCAACCACCCAACTGGAAATTAAACATTTTAGCTTTTTAATCTTCTCTGAAAAAAGGCACTTCCTGTTACCCAAATGTCTCAGGTTTTCTCCATACTGATAGCAAGATGCAGCTGCCTGGCCATTTATATCCTCACACACCGCAGCACAAATGTCTTGGAATTCAAGAAACCACAAATCCCACAATCTGCATGCTCGTGGTTGGATTGAATAGCCGTCTTCTGGACTTATCTGCGTTCCTATCATGTCTCTCCTCCATTTATTCTAGGCTTGTTTTCTTGAGCATTAGTTCAAAGGAATTATAGAAATCCTTAACGTATGAGTCTTCTCTCCTTATTGACATCCAACCCTACAGCCCTCTCACATCAAGTACAACTCCTCACAAACTCTCCCCCACCACATTCTAACCGCATCCCACATCACAATTACCATGGTCCCCACCAAAACCGAACACAAACACCAAAAACACTATTTACAGACAAAGAATGTCCTCCTAGCTGGTGGCTTGGAAGTCCTGGTGCTCCGTCTGGAACTAATTCGGTCCACAAAGATATACTGGTCTAATCTCCTGGGCCACTTAGCAAGCCCCGACCACCTGGTGCCTTCCTGCTTCCCACTCTTTTTCACCACTTAGCAAGCCATGCCCACCTGGTGCCTTCCTGCTTGCCGCTCTATTTCCCTACTTAAGGAGCCCTCCAGCTTATTTTCCTCCCATCTCTGTTCCTCGTGGTCTCTATCATAATTTTGCCTTTTCAAGCCTTGCGCGACACATAGTGCATGCATTATCTTTTGCCTATCATTGTGCACTCTAGTGGATACCCTTGCCCAGGTGGGGCACAGGCCAGTGCCTGGCACTCACCCCTTGTGGGACACAAAAGATGAAAACTGACCGAGTTCAGTATGCCCAAACCACCTGTCTCAATATATATCTCCATGGAAATCTGGCCCTTATAGGCAACTAAATACAACCATTAAACAAATGATGCACCCTTTCCCTATAGTTGTTTTTTTAAGAAAATCAAACCTTGCCTTCTAGGTGAACTGCACTCCATTGACTTTTACAATCTCCCTGGGAAACCCCTCCTTGTAGAAAATGCCTTCCAAGAATGTGATCATCTCAGAGGTGTTCGCCTCAGCCATCATTTTCCACTCAATCCACTTTGGGTGGGAAACCACTAGGACAAAGAAAAGACCTGTTCCCCACCCTACGCCTTACATCCACAGTCAACCTTGACCCATGGCCCAAATGATACAGTTACCATCCGGAGGGGAGGCTCTCTGTTGACTGTTTCCTTTTCACTGACCTCACATTGATGGCACACTCTCTCATCAAACTGTCAGTGGCAGTTTCCATTGCCAGCCATCGGAATGGCTGAAAAGAGTCTTATTCTAGTAAGGTTAAAACCCAAATGCCCACTATGATCGACGTGAATACTATCCCTCCTCAATTTGCCATCAATAACAAACAAGAAACGTCCTTTGCCTCATGTCATGGCCACCAATCTCTGTCCAGAGTGGACTTGATCAGCCACCCACAGACTGACCATTCTTTGTACATTTGATAAGACCATTCTCTGCCTCATCCCAAACTCAAGCAGTTTCCGATGTAGCCGGTAATCCTATGCTAGCAGGAGTCAGCTAACTCTCAACCCGATCCTTATTTACATGTTGGGTACCTGCTGCCAAGCAACTACCTGGAATTCTGGGGTGAGGCAGTGTGCCAAACCATGCTGGAAAGAAACGTGTGCTAGGGGCTTATGGTCTGAACTTATCTTGAATGAGTTCCCCCACATATACAGATGGCCAACCCCCTATGCATTCCCCCACCACATTCCAACTGAATGCCACTTCACAATTCCACCTCCCAGAATGCCCCAATCACAGCATTGGACATTAATCAAGCCTGCTATTGTGATGGGTTACTGATCACTTGTATTCTGTACACTAAGGAAATCGAAATGTTTGCCTCATATATGCACATATTTAGATTCCATTTTTCCCACCGCGCGTGCTTTGGAAAAACCAGGAAAAAAGGGCTGTTTACAAGGCTCCCTTTTTCACAAATGGATTTGCATGAAAATGTGTGCAGGAGGAAAACATTAATGTGTGCACGCATGGAATAGGATCAGTATCAACCGCAGCTGTCCCAAATGTATGTCTATACCATTCACATGTTTTTAATTTTTGTGTTACACTTAACATTGACAGGCTCTCCAATCATCATCATGTTGAAATGCAAACCCAGTGCCTCAGCACCCATATGGTATCTGGGTGTCTGCGATGTGCTAGTGCACTGTTAGGCAGAATTGCAGGCAGTACCCTCTGGGACCACCACACACAATTAGGACTACGGGTGTAAGCCAAACCAACCTTTAGTATAAGCCTGTACTACACAGTTTTTGGTAGCGAGCTGAGCAGCCAGGCTTATCTCAAGAGTGAATGTGAGCAGTACAAGAAGTTACACAGAGGACTTTCAATCACAGTTGTTGAGGTAGATACCTATACTCAAGGTTTCTTGATAAAAAACTTTGAATGTATTACACAATAATTTAGTAAAACATTTCAATTAAAGGAGGCAACTTAATATTATAAACCAATACAGAGGCATAGAAAAACAGTACATATTAAAAGACTAACTGAATACACCCATTTTTACATTTTGCAGGACCTTTGCCAGTCAAACATCCACTAGATAGAAACATGTTCTTGCATTAAACTGTGCAATAATATTTCTGAATATGAGTTTCCATTACATGATAATGAAATTATTCTTTAATTTTCTTCAAAATATTTGTTATCGAGATCAAATCGTTAGAAATGTGAACCCTAGTGAATCCTGTCTGAAATTGCAGATTACATTTCCACTGACGCATGCAAAAGCAAGGGGCCGCTCTACAGTTTCTAAAGACAGTGTGTTCTTTATTACAGTGTGTAATTATTTCTAAAATCGGTTAGGTTATTTGAGTCTTTGAAAAATACACACTGTATTAAAGGGACAATCTTCATTTTCGCCAAATGATCTGCCTGCATGTCAATAAGAGAGACTAATAGTACACCTCTATGTTGGACTCAAACCAACCCTGACATTATCTCTGGGTTTTTGGCTCAAGGGACTTCTGAACGTTCCATAAGCTCGGCAGCAGCAGACAGTGAGCAACACACCCCTTTAAAGATGTGGAGCGACAATAAAGGGGCAACAACCCTTGAAAGGAGAAAGAGAAGCCATACTCAGAGGCGAGTCTCCAACGTCCGGGCCTCAGTGAAGGGCAGAGCCGTACTGAACAGCAGAGCTGGCTGTGGTGTGGAGAGAAGCAAATGTGAAAAGGGAGATGCCACTGGCACGATACAGAAACATGGGGGACCTGAGAAGCAAAGGCTGCACAAATCAAGGCTTACCTGAAGGTACAACCACACAGAGGACGTGGTGGGCCCAGTGCCCACAAACAGGCATCAAACCAGGGACCAAGAGAGGAGTCAATACTTTGCTCTGAGTTAGAAAGTGAAAGAACGAGAGATCACTGAGAGGAGCAGAAACCAAAAACTACTTGTATCTAGTCAGGAAGTGCAGCTAGCCATGGAGAAGACCACTGCTCCTGATTAGGCACATCCTTCCTGGAGCAAACCCTGCAGCACTGAAGGTGTGCATTGCCCAGGCATAGTACTCTTTCCTGCTCTTCTATCACTCTGACCTTATCACACTCCTCCATTCTCTCTCTCTCTCTCTCTCTCTCTCTCTGAAACACTTGTGTACGAGCGCAATATAAATAAAAATCATTTCATCTCATTTCCCTTCAGCCAATGACTCCCTCCTGTCTTCAAACCCCCTACTATCACTACACTTTTTACTTTCTTCGTCACTCACTCCTATTTTCCACACACTTCTCCTCTCACAATTGCAGTGTTATGCTACCACTTGGTACTACTCACACCTTCCGTGCACACGCGTTTACCACCACAATAGACTCCTCAGCACTTTTCTCCAACTTTCATCATCTGCCTTGTCTCATAGTCATCTTCCATGCATACAAACCTCACCCAAGCACCTTCCACTGTGAATCTCAATTACAGGCCTTTTATACTTGTGATTTCGAGTTTGTTCCCCTTTCCTCCTCCCTCCATTGGCTCCTGGTCCCACCTGACACTATGGTCCCATCTACTCTTTTATTCTTTCCCCTGAGCTGGACCATTGATCTGCACAGTTTGAAAAACCCCTGTTAACCGCTTCCCTTCCTCTTGTTTCTGGCAGTCTCAGCACTTAGATAAGAGCAATGTTTGTTTGGTCACATTTCATTTCCTTTCTAATGTGTGTCATAGTTGCCATAGTCCTTTCTGTCACATCTTCAGTGGTGGTCTCTATCTGTGGTTTGTAGCGGTTCTCAGGCTTCTGCATTCATTGCTGTCTGGTTCTTCTAGTCCTAAAATAATACAAAGCGGGCTCCAGCCAGAAGTACAACAGACATATATTGAGTGATTCACAGTGGCACCAAGGTTCATATGCATGACACACTCAGGGTGTCCAGGTACTGGGGATATCCCCACTACACGCCCTCACCTCAACTCTGGGGTAGGTTTGGCTCTGGCATACACCCTGGTGGGCTGCCTAGCCAAGTCAGAAGCGGTCGCACATTAATATGTTGGACCTCACTGGTTTCACTTATCTTTTTTTTATTGTGCCTTTAGTTCCATATTAATCAAAACGTTAAGCACATTTATACAACATAATCATTGCCAAAGTAAATATGTCAATATGTTACAGAAATAAAGAAATCCATTAAAGGTAAACACTTTAAAAAGAACACTCTTATAATAACAACAAGAAAACCATAAATACATTCCCTTCACCCTTCTTAAATATTATTTTATATTAAAAACAAAAAAACAATAAAAAGACATAGTTTTATATACGTTCAAGTACTTTTCATCCGTCATTTATAGGTTCTGCCTGATTGCAATTGATATATTTCAAAACCTCCCTCCATTTGTCTAATGCCGCTGAACAAACAACCACTGATGATCCTCCATATACACTCGATCAAAATGGATCTCCTGAACAGCTCTCGATGTTAATAACAATTTTACCATACCCCTTTACATACTGTTGTCCCATTGTCATCCATCTTGTTAATACATGTCGGCATGATTCAATCTTTTCATGACATATCCTACATAATCTTTCTGGGTAAGGGATTTTGGACCAAGAACCAATAGATTCCATCGTAGGAAGTACATTCAAGCTCATTCACAAGACAAAGCGCTTAAGGTCTATTCCACTTAACTTTGTCAAATAGGGAACCAATGTATGGCTGTTCCATCCCTGCCTAGCAAACTTGTCATAACGAGGTTTCCCAAGTAGGTTATCCACGTTTTTGCATAAGTCCCAAGCTCTAGCTTTCGTCTTAATTTTAACCTCATAGTTAGGATCTTTCTCTAATACATCTATATCTAGGTTTAGCAGTTCAATGAAGGAAAGGGCAGACTTTTTCAATTCAGCCAAAAACTTTTTTGTATGTGAATTTCCCGTATTATTTCCCATTAACAAGTGAAAATAGTTATATTCCTGATTGCTACTTAAGACTTTAGCACAGAATATGGTTCTGTGGACGCACCACAGCATACGTAATAATAATAATAATAATAATAATAATAATAATAATAATTAGGCTTTTATATAGCGCTACAAACCCTCAGGTATCTGAGCGCTGCTTATTATTACCCACGGTGTGCGGTAATGATGTCACAACATACTCCAGGAGTAATGCCTCTACTGGTAGTTTTTGGTACGTTGATAATTAATCGTAATATTTTTCCTTCAAGTTGATCAAACCAAGTAATGTGTTCTAAATTCAGTACGACCATCCCATACAATATTGTGGGTATTAAGCTTGCCCTGTATATCTCAATCAACCCTTCTATGTTGTAGCATCCTCGGTAAACAATATAATATTTTATTGCTGCCCACTTTCTCTATACATTTTCCAACACATTATTGTGATGCAATTTTCCTCTTGGATTGGCAGTAATGTAAAAACCTAATAGTGACTCTAGCCAACGGTACTTCATTTATGTGCAGATTACATTTTCTGTAGCAATTTTTTTTTTTTGCTAAGACGCATGGTTTTGGCTATATTAATGGTCATTGCATTATTTTCTGCATATTTTACCAAATAATGTATTGATCTTTGTAAGCCTATTTGCGTCCAGTCAAAAATAATTGTATGGTCTGCTTAGGCTAGCCACGCAATATGTACACCATTTATCTTAGATGGGAAGATTTTAGCTTGCTGAAGCACTACGTTTATGTCTGCCATAAACAAATTATAACGTATTGGCTCAACACACAGGCCTGGCGGAATTCGCGGTGCTAAATGCACCGCGGAGCACGGCGGAAAGCCGCCGATAGCGCCATGGGGGTTGGCGGATTTACCACCCCATGCCGACCTTGGCGGAGCGGTAAATCCCCAATCCCCATTTTGCCCTTCCCCATTCCCATTCTTGCCCCATAGGGTATAATGGGAGTGGGGAAGGCGTTAATTACGCCACCGTAAAGTACGGTGGCGTAATTAACAACGAGGTCCCTTAGCGCCATGGATTTCTCCGCCCGGTAAAACCAGGCGGAGAAAGGCTCCATGGCGCTACGGGAACTCGTAGTAGGGCGGACGGGTCCGCCGCGAATAACGCTGGCGGAAACCCACTCCGCCAGGGTCCTAATGAGGGCCACAGCCTTCTTGCAGGCCACTGTTGGTAGCTTGATAATCTGTCCAGTGACCGGCAAGGTTCGCCCTTATGGCGATGGATGTATTTTTGTGTAGTGTATGTAGTACAATATGCTTTTCTCAATGTCCCATTCTGAATGTTTTTCCAGAGAAGAGCCTGAGGAATGATATCAAAAGCTTTCAAAATGTCAACACAACAACAACACAGGAATGAACTATTTGCATTGCCTGTTTCTGCCACCAGAAATTGTGTGACACTTATGTTGGTCAGGGTATTGTAATTTTTCCTGAACCCTGTTTGGTATGGGCTGAATATTTGTTTTTCTTCCGCCCATTTCGTAGGTTTCCTTAATAGGATACTTGCAAAGATTTTTTGACTTGTGTCCATCAGGGATATCAGTCTGTGATTTCGTGGGTCAGTACTGTCTTTTTTCTTATTAATGGGAACTAAAATGGCTTAACGCACGCTATGTCGGTTGCCATCGTTCTTCTGCATAGGTATTTATGATGTCTATATCTTTGTCTTTCTGAAGTGCGAGTAGGGAGCCTCACTATGAATTGCAATCCCGCAAGATCTTTATTTCTTTCTTTTTTTTCGATTACTCCCATGTTGGTTTGCACTATTTTCTTCTTTTTGTAACAAGGAATCAAGAACAAACCCACAGGTGTCAACAACTGGGCATGAGTCTTCAATAGTGCAATAAAGACAATGGAGGAAAATTTGATCAAAGACCAATTCGTCAGGCTTCCAACCCTTGGCAGTTCCACTCTTTTCATGTCCGCTGATCCAATCATACTTAGTTCAGGGATTTCCTAAAAAATTGCCAACATCTCTGTTCTATTTAAGAAAGGACTATGGGCAGCTGGATTTATTTCCTTAAACAATGGCCATAAACCCATATCCTTATCGGAATCTGTTGTCCTTTCCCACTGTAAAGTTGTTGATGTTTCCACTTTATCTTTGTTCTCTTTAGCCAGAGATGCAACATCTATAGTGTATTTTTCCATTAGACCGTAATTATGTTTACTGACATTGTGGCCCCTTTAGTATCGTTCTTCGTATTGTTGCATCTTGCAGGGCATTTATTACCTCAATCACTCCAGGTTGTACGGTAACCATTTTAATATGGGGCACAACTCTTTGCTTGCTGGTGGCCCTTACTTTTCCTGCATTGTCAAAGTCTAACTTTTGCCTGCAGGCTTGCAGTTTATTTTTAGACTCTTGGACTATAGATGTATCCATTTCGAGGGCACTTAAGGGGGAAACGAATATCTCCTCGTGGTCCCAAGTCGGCCCATCAATTGTTGTCTCCTGAGGGTGGATGAATGGGCGGGGGGCTAGATTCGTTGAGACTTCACCATCTATAATCACGAATGAAGATGACCTAATAGGTTTTGACATTTTCTCTGCCAGTTTATCAACCTTTCTGTTCTCTAATGCCATTTTATCCGTACTTTTCACCGATTTACCAAGTACTTTCTTAAAGTCTGACTGCTCTTTCACTTAGGTAAATTCCAGTGAAGATAATACTTCCACCTATCATAATGCTGTCTAACTCATTAAGTAACATCTCCTCGAAGCTCGTTTTTGAGTTTTCTCTGTGTTTGTTAGTTAGTGTTTTTTCATACCTGCTTGTCTCAGCAAGGCTTTCCTCTGAATCTGAAGACAGCAACTCCTTTAGATCCGGAAAGTTTGAAAGATGTATATCAATGAGGTGTTCTTCTCATGTCGCTACATATGCACTCTGTTTTCCACCTAAAGAGGCCTGTCTTAAACCTACAACCAGCTTAAGTAATGAGTTGTTGTTATCTATTGATACAAAATTAGCTGACTCTGCAAAAGTATTTGCAGACGGAGGTTGCACTGTAGTATGCGTCGTAGTTCTTTTTTTACCAGCTGAAAAAAAGTCAGAAATTGCGGGTTGTGTGTTTACAAGAGGACTTTTATGAGGTAGAATTTGCTTTTGTTTGTTAGACATTTTTGAGCAATGTTCCCTCAATCCACATTTGGTGTCAACTATTGCACTACGTAATTTAGCCCTTCGATTTTGTTGTGTTTTCATTTTTCTTAGGGCTCTAGCACGTGTTCCCATTTTGGAAATTGAAGTACAAGTAAATTGCAAACTCAAAGGCCCATAGCCAGCAGTCGCCTGCAACCTTCAAACTGCGAAAATAATTTCAGATTTTCCCACAGTCGAAATTATGAAAAAGTGTGGAGGAATCGGAATTCAGGTGGTTGCAGGCTCACAGACCGAGGGCCTGCAGTCGCCTACATTCACCAGTCCAAAGGCAAACTCTCTGGTCTGTCAGTGGTTAAAGTAATTTGTACCACAGCAACTACAGAATTAAGTGAAGGTGATGTGTCTGCAAGCTCTCAAGGCAGTCCAGAGACGCGACCAGAAGTATCGCTGGAAAAATCCCAGAGCACCGCTAATACTGTTAATTTCACGTTCCGTATTTTTTTTAAAGGCGGGAACGTCCAAAAACAACCACCGCCTCATCCTATCTCCGTCACAATTACTTTTTTGTGTACTTACTCCTCAGGGGCAAAGATAGAAGACAGCCCGCAGCCCTGCACGGACTGCACAGACCTCTTCTACTCGCACGACTCTCTGCTGCACTCCTACTGGTTTATAGATTGGGCATAGAAACAAGAATGTATGGCTACATTGTCTGCAAACTTGGCTTAAGAGTAAGAGCTTTTGTTTTAGAAAACAATATACCCTGATTAATTTAAAGGTTGACACAAGTATAAACTTGAAATCGAAAAGGAATACACATTTCATTTTAATTGGTAGGACTCCTGTTTCTACGCAATCTTATTTGAAAAAATGTCTTTGGTTATTTAAATTGACATTTCTTAGGAATACAAGGGAGATACTAACCTCCTTCCTGTTCCACTTTGTAGGGTAGAAAACCCTTTTCAGAATGTTTATTTGTATTTAAACTCTGGTTTTCAGGCTGAATGCACTGCAATGTCAGATTGAATGTTCTTTAACAGCAAATGACACAATTAATCTTTAATGGCAAAGCGTATGTTATGATATGATATGATATGCAATTTATAACGCGCCTATACACAAGTATTTCAAGGTGCGAAGAGGCAAGGAAGGGGGAACAGAGCGAAGACAGACAGCGATCCTACTAGGACAGGTGACATTGAGATTGCCCAAATGTAGGGGAGGGGGGAAGGGGAAAAGTGCGGGGGAGGGTCAAGTGCAATGCATAGGATAAACAGTAAGATAAATAAGACAATAAATAAAAGTGCGGCCAGCTGGTGGCAAGTGCAAGGGTAAGTGCAAACAGCAGGTGTCAAGTGCAGGTATGGGGCTGTAGGGATACAGAACAGTCCCCAAGTACAAGGGTGCCAGGGGGGGCAGTGCAGGTGGGCAACTGGTGGGGAGGGGACCTGGGCCTAAGATCAGAGGGTAGCCATGTAACCAGTGCAGTTTCAGTTTCAGCCAGGAGATCAACCGGGGAGAGGGGGAAAGAGAGCAGAAGCAAAGAGGAAGGTCTTGAGGTGCTTCTGGAACCAGAGATGGTTCTCCTCAAGTTTCAGAGAGGCAGTGAGGCTATTCCAGAGGGAAGCCTGGAGGCGCCTGGTCCCAACATGATACAAAACAAAACCAAATAAAGGACGCATCCCAGTAGGGAATGAGACCAGGAGATAGATTGCAAGTTGAACACATTTTATATCAATAAAGTTGTGAACGCCGAGAACTCTGCTGCCCTGAGAGTGCTGTGCCAACAGATACACGGACAGCACATTATGAACGAGAGAATCCTTATGAGTGATGCAATAACATATAGTGCAGTACAATCATTTCAGTTGGTCAGCCTGCACGGTCCCATAAAGGGTGTAGGCACTGTTAGCCTCCAATTGGTTGCTGTAGCTGGGGTGGGTCAGTTGGCATGTGGGTCAGCCGGGCTCATCTTCACAGGGTGAAGGTCAGACCTTGTTCACAATATGCCACACTTTTAACTAATCTAAAATACACAATGACAATTGGCATGCAAAGAATTATGTTAAACACGAAATCATGATTTAGATGGAGGAGGCTGTAAAAGGTAGACCGATGCATGTAGATTCTAACCCATGCTTTTATGGGGACAACAGTACCTTTGGCCGTTCTCCCAGGTGCCTTATCTTTAAGGCCTTATCAGTGATTTGTTCTCCCCGGTGCCTCATGATTCAAACAAGTGGATGGATGGATGTTAGTTTTGGTGGAGGATATATGGTCACACAGGATTAGGTATATGGTGGGCAATTGAGGGCAGTCCAGGCGAATGGTCATCCAGCAGTTACTTCAGAGAGAGAGAGAGTGTGGGGAATGCCGGCAAAGGATCTGTAAGTTGTAACCTCTGAAGGTGGGGGTCGTGGAGGCACAGGCAGGTTTGGGGAGACAGATGGGCATGCAGGCCAGAGCTTGCTCTGGCCACACGCAGGTCAATGAGCTCAGAGGAAGAAAGAAGGATACTGAGTATTTTCAACAATACACGGCCAAGGACTTCTGTGAGAAAGGGTTGTGTGAGGAGCTTTAAGGAGGAGGAGGAGGGGGTTGGCTGGGCTTGCTGTGCTCGGTGCTGGACGGAGGGAGAGATGGCTTTTGAATCATGACAGGGCCTAGAAGAAGATGGTGTTTTAGGGTGGCACAAAATGGAGTCTGTACGTCTAACCTAATTATTTTGTTTACCGTCTTTTGTGTAATTACATTAAGGCCAAATCATTCAAATCGACAAACAAATGTGGGGACGTCTCCCTCCATTTGGGTAAACACGGTATCCGTTTCACGTGGAAATGCAAGGGGGGGTCTGTGATGACCTTTTGTTCCTTATATTTCCCCCTTTCATTACTACTAAAGTAATGAATACCTTTGACCAGTGTTTCTGCTTTCTTCTGCCTTCATTACCGCTACATCCAATGCTGGAGTCCCTTTTATTGGCATCCATGCACGGCATACATGTCTCAAGCTTTCACCCCTCCTGGCATATTCTTCAGGAGTGCACGTCATATAAATACAACCCCCATCCCCAGCCATGTCCACCCATACCTCCTGATGGTTCTATAAGTCTTGGGGCTCATCTATGGTTGTATGCCACAGATTATCCACTCTATCTCCCGTGTCATACACTGCGGTTATGCAGTATTTGGGCTCATTATTTTCACCTGTTTGTACTTGTGCTTCCCTAGTATTGTGAGGAACCTTAGTTGGGTTACCCACTGTCACCATCATTATAGCACTACTACGAATTGCTTTAGCACAGCATCGAACCCCTACCTGGCACACACAGAAAATCAGCAGCAGGAAAACGATGATGGGGAAAAGCATCTTCATTGCAGTACCGAACCTTGATGGTACCCAGTGGAATACTGTGTCGAACCAGTCACTAGGCTGAACCCCTCCTTGCTTTTTCATTCTCACCCCGTGGTCATGTACAGCAGCAATCACATGTGATAATGTCCCGTTGTCCGCATCTGAAGAAGGTATGAAAGTGCAACATGCGCTCCCAATTTTTTGAAAACACTGCCTTCCATTGCTACGAGGACGTCCAGGACAGAGCGGTTCTGCATCGTCATCAACCGCAAAGCTCTTAGTTCCACCTTGATGACGTTGAAACCCTCTTCAGTGTTGTTGGCCAGTTGGATCAGCTCCCATGTAACTATCTGCAACCAGTTGGATGCTTGGTATCAGTGATATAAAAAATGTCTCTGCTGAATTGAACAATTTATAAAAGTCAGGTATCTGCGCCAGGAGGTCTCGAGAGAGGTAGTTGGATAGTCTCTTTTTGCGCAATACCTTTTCTTGCAGCTGGTTTTCTGTCAGTACATTATGGAACGGGGGTTCTTCCTTCGTTGACTGGAGTGCCGGCGACAGTCTGGTGGGTACCCTCTCCCCCTAGACATGGCTTTCCGGGATCACCATCAAGGCAGAATGTAGCAATGCCAGAGCACACGCGCCTCTCCATGATTGCGGGAGATGAAAATATGCCTGGTTGGCAAGAATTCTCCAGAATGGCTAATTTCCATTAGCTACTGAGTCCCTCAGCAGCTTTGCTAGATTTCTAGGATTTATTTTTTTCACCTGATAAGAGTGTCAGCCTTTTTTCCCACTCTTACATGTGTTTTGCTGTATGTGTTTAACATTTTTGTGCTCATAGACTGTGGAACTTCACCTACTGCATAGGCATCATCTTTTTACTGTGTGTTACAGAGCACCCTTAGGGCAGTGACACAGCGTTGTCTTTTTCGGACTTCCCACTTTAAACTCCATATTCTGGGACTGACTACTGTCTCTCAAAACATGTAAAATTGCCATTGACTTTATTAGTCTTTTTCAATTCACAGACCGAGTGCAAACTATCTTATGTAGAGTACTGGAAAGGATTAATAGTTATCCCTTTTTGTCTGTCTCTCATGCACATTATTTTGTCCCCCTTTCTTTAAGATTTGGCTGGTGGCAGTGGTATCTACCATATTTTTCCTACCGCGGTCCATGTAAATAGCCTTTGTACTGTTTTAGGGTATCTTAGTAGCATCGAACTAAAATCCGCTGGACCCCATTTACTTTTATTTGGTTCCAACTGGGTTTATTCGCCATTTCTTTTTGAAAAGGTCTTTCTCGTGTTTTACTCTGTGCGCCAAACCAGGTTTGGTTCCTTTGTTCGCAGTGCTTTGGGAGGCTTCTGCACAGAAGCCCTCCTTGAGTGCCTGAGATTCTGGGGGGACAGGATGTGAGGGAGGGGTTTTAGGCCCCCTGTACAGGGTTCCCTTGGAAACGCAAGTCACACGTTGGATTTATTGGCTAGGTGACTGTCCTGCCAGGATAGCCACCCTGCTGTGTGATTGACAGCCAGGCTGTGTGAATGGGGGAAAACTGTATAAAAAGCAGGTCTCTGGGACTAGGAAGGCAGAGTCACCACTGGATCGAGAGAACTGAAGCAAAGCTGAAAGAAGAGGACCACTACCACGACTGAACCTCCCGGTGAAGCCCAGCTGCGGGTCTGAAACCCCAAACTTCAACAACAGAGAAGATCTGCAAGGAATCTTCTTCCCTTGAGCTGGTGGGACCAACCAGTTCGCCAAACACCAAGCACAGCCTCCCTTCCCTGGTTGAATTTGCTGTGCACAGCTGCAGTGAACCAGATAGCCAGGAGGACTGGACCCTGTTTGGGTTTTAAGGAGCGGACGTTTTATTCTTTGCTGTGCTCTGCTTCTGGTTTCATCCCTGGGCAGTGCAGGACCCTCCAGTCTTCCTACTTCGTGTCTATCTGACAGTCGCTTCAGGAACCGTGAGCCTGCAGGTCCTGCCAGGAACTTCTGCCTCAGCAACAGCCTTCTTCTTCATTTAAGGTACCGTTCTAACACAGGTGTTTGTTCCGTCCGACCGCTGTGAAAGTGTTTGAAATATTTCGGCAATCTGAGGGCTTGTCCTTCTCTACTCTTTAAAATAACTTTTCCTTTGACCAACTTCGTTTTGAACTCTTGGCAAAGACTTTACCGCAAACTACTCTGAACTGTGTGATCCTCTGCAAATACTCTGAACCATTATCTTTGGCTCAGGTCTCTTGATTTGAATCCTCATTGTAGCAAGCCTTTTCTAGATTGCCCTGCCTACTTACTTGTTGGTGCTGCTTAATTTTGTATAACCTTGTCTTGCTCAACCATCGCTACCACTTTACTGTGTAGTACAGGCTTGTGCCAAAGGTGAATTTGTACTTGCACTTGTAGTCTTAATTGTGTGTGGTGTTCCCAAAGGGTACTGCATATGATTCTGCCTAATAGCCACATCAAAGCAGCACTTTTCGCGTATCAGGAATGATAACTGTTCTATTCCAATGTTTGTTTGATCCCAGGGTCACCTTTACTTCTCCACAAAAGCAAAGTTCTAATTTGGCTTCATGCTGTATTTTGATTCGTTTCTCAAGAGCTGTGACCCAAGTAAGCTTTGTGATTAGTTTGACCACGTTCCTGCACATGTGTCTTCCATCCACTTCAGTCTGTCATCTGTCTGCTTGCATAGTGCTTCAGACTTGCACATTACTGTCGCATCATGCCATTTACGTTCAGTAAATCTAGGCCCCTTCATTTAAAAAAAATGGTTCCTTAAAACATGTAGCACCTTCTTGTCTCTTCTTGCAGAACTTTTCGTCAGGAGGTTGTAATTGAAATTTCACTGTGTGTGCCTGGAGGGTACTTTGAATTCTACACAATGCAAGATGTAGGAGACACTGAGCTTCCACTATGGGTTTTCTTGCGGCACGAAAACTTTAGGTGTTCCTGATGCATGGGGAATCAGCAAACATACATAACAACTTTCATTAGTGGCCTGCTTGCCGGTGGTGCTCATATCTGTGTACCATTTGTTAGATTGTTCTGCATGACGCAGGTCTTCAATTTCATCTAATCCCAAGCCATGATAGGCATCATATTTATGTTGTTGTATTCCCTGTTTCTTCCCACCTTTCCCCCCTAGCCTACCATGTACATATATATCATTCTGAAAATAAATATGAAAAATACCCTTGTTCAACAGTTCCTCATAATTACTACTATATTTCCAATACTGCGCATTTGGAGCACTAGCTAGTGTGTTAGCTTAGGGCATATCGTGCATGAATTTCACATTTGAGGTAGGATGTAAAGGAGTGTTGCAAATGCTTCTGCGGTAGGATGGTCATCATTGTATACACATATTACATCATCACTAACGTTCATCATTGGTAACTCATGCTGGAAAGGGGTAATTGTACAGTTCTTATATAACGTGGTGAGATTTGCAGAAATAATGAGGTCACATATAAATTTTACTCCATCCCATATTAGCTTAGTGCCTTCTTGCATTCATTTACCCCTTTACCCCCTTTATTTTACATTACCAATGATAAAAGGCACACTCCAGTAGAAACCCAAACACAACAATATAATGGAAAACACTATTGCTACAAAATAAAGTCAGCACTCGTAAGAGTAAGCCCTAGTTGCACTAACATTGCCCCTACTGCTATCTAACTCAGAGGGCTCGTCTCAGCCATTATTGCTCCTATAGAGTGGAATAAAAGTGGGTTAAGTACACATTCATTTATTACACTACTGTCATATTCATTGAGATGCTTATATTCAAAGAGAGAGAGAGAGGGAGAGAGACTATTCATTTATACTTTATACATTTTCAGTATTTATTTTGTTTAGTTTCTTTTCATAATCACAGAAGTAAAAGTAGTGTGGAGTACTTACTTCCTTGTCAAATTTCTCTCATTAGGGCACTGACATTTCATGTTCCCCTGGCACTACCGTCTGTGGTGCTACACTGTCAAGCACTTTCCTAACGTCAGACAGATGGATCCAATATTTCAGGCCCATTACCTTCACCGCCGAAGCAGTATAATATATCACTTCATAAGGGCTGTGAAATCTTAGAGAATTCCATCTCCTGACAAAACCTTGGATGTATACTAACTCCTCTGGCATTAGTTATGTTGTAGGATTTTCTGTTGCTGCTGTTATTGTGTCTGTTCCATTATTCTGTGTGAAGGGTGGCACTATTTGCTTAGCAATGCTTCTTATTGCTCGCGTTAACTGTGTTAAGTACTCTTTGAACCCTTCCCCCAGTGTCATTGCTGTTTTATGGGCGTCTGACATGCTCCTTACTGGGGAAAATGGTGTTTGCATGTGCCTTCCCATTACTATTTCATGCAGTGACAAGTGGTGGTCTTTGTTAGGCTGTGTGTGGAGATGGGACACTGCTAAAGGTAGGAAAAACACCCAAGTTTTCTTGAGGATGGGACACAATTTTGATAACCTGCTCTTAGGGAGTCTGTTGATCTTCTCGACAACTCCATTTGCTGGCAGGTGATAAATTGACCACATTTTGTGTTTTATACCCAATAGTGCAGTTACTTCCTTGAATAGGCCATTAAGGAAATGTGTTCCGTTGTCGGAGCGAATTATGTCACATATCCCCCAACGTAGGGACTCTTCTCTCACCAAGAATTTTGCCGCGCATTTCACGTCCGGGTGTGCACAAGGTCCTACTTCCACCCAATATGAAAAGGGGCAGACCACCACTATCAAGTATCGTGCTCCATTGAAACTTTCTCCCATGTCTGCATAATCAATATGCAGCTCACAGAAAGGTCAAATGGGATGAGGTAATGTTCCGTGCAATGTGTGAAGGGTCCTTCCTGAGTTTTATGTTTGACACGTTATACATTCAATAGACAGTTTAGTAAGATATTCTTGGAGGTTTGGAACAAACCAATCCTCCTGAATATTTGCAGCTATGTGCTGTTTTGTTGTGTGGGCAGGGAAATGCAATGGGTATCACTGGTCAGGCTCTGGCGTGGCTGACTTCTTTCCTCTCTGACCGACCCACCCAGGTCCAACTTGGGTCCTTCCTCTCTACTATCTTCTTCTCTACCTGTGGTGTCCCCCAGTGGTCTAACCTCTCTCCCTGGCTGTTCACCTGTACCTGGCACTCCTTGCCCACCGCTTTGCTGCTCTCTGTTCCAACTTTCAGTGCTATGCGGATGACACCCAGCTCATTTTCAGGCTACCCTTGGCCTCCTCCTCTCCTTCCCTCATCTCTGACTGTCTGTCTGCTATCCAGGATTGGTGTGCCGCCAATGACCTCCAATTTAATGCCAGTAAGACTGAGATTCTCCTCATCGGCACACCCACTCTCTCTTTTCCTGTAGCTCTATGGTCGGCCTCTCTTGGCCCTCTTCCTGCTCCCAGCGGCAAGGCTAAAAACCTTGGGGTCATCTGCGACTTCACACTCTCCTTCTTTCCTCACATCTTGGACATCTCTAAGAAGTCACACTACCAGCTGCACTTCATCAGATGTATTCTTCCTTTCCTCTCCTTCCCCCAGAAGCTCACTGTCTCCAGAGCTCTGGTTCTCTCCAGGCTGGACTATGGCAACAGCCTCTTTCTAAATCTGCCTGCTTCTACTCTCCGCCCTCTGCAACTCATCCAGAACAGGACTGCGAGACTTGTCATTGTCTTCAAGACCAGGGATCGTATCTCTCCAGGACTGAAATCTCTGCACTGGCTCCCAGTGGCTGCAAGGATTAAGTTCAAAACCCTCTTCATCGTCCACAAGGCCTTCTAGGGCCTGTGGCCTCATTACATTCAACTCTCTTCCTAAATATCTTCCATCTCGAGCCCTTCGCTCATCCGCCTCCAACTCCCTCAGGGTCAGTCGCTTCTCCAAGAAACGAGTTGGGGGTAGATCTCTTTCCTCGGCTGGTGCCTCCCTCTGGAAAAGCCTCCCTGCCTCCCTTAAACTTGAGGAGAACAATCTGCGGTTCCGGAAGCACTTCAAAACCTTTCTCTTTGCATCTGCTTTTTCTCCTCCTTTCCTCTGCTGACCTCCTGGCTGTAACCGGAACTGCACTGGCTACCAGGACACCCTCTGATTGTGGGCCCAGGTCCCTCCCCCGCCAGCATCAAAGACATGCACTGCCCGCCATAGCAACTCCACACTTGGGGACTGTTTCTGTATCCCTATAGTCCCCGTACCAGCCCTTGGCACCTGATGTCTGCACTCACCCTGCACTTGCCACATGCTGGCCGTTACTTACTTATAGTTATTATCTTTTCCCATGTACCACACTGTCCCTGCCCCCTCCCCATGCACTTGCGTGATCTAAATGACACCTGGCTTAGTAGGATCGCTGTCTGTCCTCCCTCTGTTCCCCTCCCTTGCCTCGTTGTGCCTTGAAATACTTGTGTATAGGTGGGTTATAAATGATAACAATGTTGGAACGCTATTTGCAATAATTCTACAGCCATTAACACCTTTGCTGTTGCATTCTGTATCTAAAGGAGGTCCATTGGTGATTGTGTGCAACCCCTTTTTAGCCATAAATTCTGTTCTACTGGTGAGGCTCTCTTTTGTAACTCTATCACCTGTGCTATTGGCAATGCATTGTACCATCTTCTTTTGCTTTTCTGCACTCATTTTGTAGGTAATGTTTTTAAAAAGTATGCTGTCTTTTTAGCTACGGCATCTGCTGCCGCGTTTCCTAGTGAGATTTCGTCACTGTTGTTCGTATGGGCCTGGCATTTTACCAGTGCTACTGTTGATGGTTCTGCCAGTGCATTTATTAGTTCATTTAAAAGTTCAGCTTGTTGTACTGGGGACCCATCTGCTCTCCTGAGCCCCCTTCTCCTCCACCTAGACAACCCAGCATGTACTGTCATGGTTACATATGCTGAGTCTGAATAAATCATCACTGCAAACCGTTAAGCTGCATGGAGTGCTTCTATTAGTGCTACCAATTTGGCAGCTTGTGCTGAATAGTACATGGGCAAGCGCTTTTGTACCAGTATTTCATATTCTCCCTCTTCCAACCTCACCAATGCCGCTGCCACGTGTTTTTCACCTGTCTCCGGACATATTGAAGCTGATCCGTCTACAAAATACACTTCCCCTTCGCTCAATGCATTTTTTCTTGCTTTGGGAATGTCGTCTGCTTCCCTGTCATATATGGCACTCATTCTCAGTGAGAAAAGTGGCCGGATTGAGTTTTTTACAACAAACAACATGAATGTTTGGGCTCAATATTATTATTTCATATGCTGTTGCTCTCTGGGTCATTAGGGTGGATTTGGATCATTCAAGTATTGCGAACAGGGAGTGCTCCACAAACAAGGTGACATAACATCCCATCATGATGACGATGGTGGAACTTTTTTCAATTGCAAAGGCAGCTGTGGCAAGAGTCTGTTCGCAAGCGAAGTGGCCTTGCATTACAGAGTCAAGAGTACCGATTTAGTATGTGAGGGGCTTGTGCCCTAATGATGTTTTCTGTGTCAGTACTGCAGTCATTAGTGTCCCATCTGAGTGGGAGAATAAGAAAAATTCCCGTTCATAATCTGGTGTGGCAAGAACAGGTGCTGTGCAAATCAAGTCCTTTAGTGTAGTGAACGCTGTGTGCATCTCAGGTGTCAATGTTATTGTTTTGTTTCGTTTCTGTGCTTCCTTCAGCCTTTGTAGTAATGGGCTTGTGTAGGCGGCGTAATTTAATATCCATGCTCACCAATAATTGCATATGCCAAGGAATTTGAGCATGGCTTTCACTGTGTGGGGTCTTGCTGTTGCTCTTACTATTGCAGCCCTATCAGGAATGATACTTTTTCCATCTTTTGAGATCAGATGTCCCAGATACAATACCTCTGTGAGACAATATTGGAGTTTACTTTTGTCTACCTTGTACCCCTTGTGGGCCAGCAGGGTGAGTAATTGGACACAATCCTTCCTGCACATGTCTTCTCCCTCACTACATGTTAGTAGATCGTCCACATACTGAATTATTTTGCATTGAACGGCAATGTTGCCAAGGTCTTCGTGCAGTATTCTGTTGAAAATACTGGGACTCTCAAAGTACTCCTGGGGCAATCTACAATGTTGGTACCTTCTCCCCCATAGTGTAAGGCTGTCAGGTATTGTGAGCCTGGGTCACAGGGCACGGAGAAGGCATTTTTAAAGTCCACTACAGTAAAATGTGTTGCCTTCTTTGAGATACTGTACAAGATGGATGCCGGGTTTGGAACAAGAGGGAATTCTTTCTGGACAATGTCATTAAGAGGTCAAAGGTCCTGCACAATCCTCCACGACCCCCCCTAGCTGTTTTGATCAAATCAATCACAGTATTACATGCAGAGTTGGAGGGGACAATAATACCTTTTTGGAGTAATGTGTGTATTGTTTCTTGTATTCATTCCTCTGCTTCTCTTGATAAAGGGTACTGTTTTACCCTAGGCAACACTGCTCATGACTTTATTTTTATCCTTATGGGGATCACTTCTTGCAATAACCCTGCATCATGGGGATTGATGGTCCATAAATGTGATGGTACCTGCTGTAAATCTGTATTTCAAAATGACAGTGGTGCACTGATGACGGCCATGAGAGGGTTGGTAACTCGCTTGTTTTGTACCATTATGTCACAAGGCATGCATATTTCCATGATTATTTCTCCATCATGGTCATCGTCAGTGAACAACTCCTCATCAGTCAACTCGCTCAAAGCCTTATTTGGGTCTATGCATAACACTTTTTGCCATTCACAGTCCAATCGCCATAAAACGTTCTGCCAACATCTGCACTCCCCGCAAGTCTAGTGAGAGCACTGTACCAGGTAGTATGTCAGGTGTTGCTACAGGGCGGAAAACAAAATCAGATGGTACACTCTCCTCTCTTTCCATGTTATTTCTGGCAGTAATCTTGCCAATACCTGTGTGCAATATATGTGCATATCTGCATTGGTGGGAATTCCTCACACTGCTGTTTCATTTGCCATTGTTTGTATTATTAACATCGCCTGTAGGGGACACATGCCGGGTGTAGAACATACCACGTCCCTCTATGTGAATGCGAAGGTCATGTTGAGTTTACTGAGGAGATCCCGTCCCAATAAATGTACAGGTGAGTCTTCATGGTACAGTAGAGGTGCTCTCACTGTTTTGTCCCCTATCTTTACATTCAAATCTTTAGTGTAAGTAACCATGATCAAAGCCACAGAGAAACCCTGCATCTCGAGATTTTTTGCCAGATAGTGGAAATTTGCCTTCACATAGACATCATTTCTCCGCCCGAGTCCACCATAAAGATGAACTGTTTGTTTCTTATCCCTGCCCCCAACAGTGGTTCCTCGTCTGAGCATAAGGTAGTTGATAGGACTGGACACACAAGGGCTCTCTGTGGGCTGTCCTACTCTGGGTAAGTGTCTGTTCCGGGGCACGAAAAAGCATTGTCCCTGAGCACACATGCGCCCCGGAACGGGGCCGATGCACCATTTGCAGTTGTAACAAAAGGGTTGGCATGAGTGTGTCTCATTTGGTTTTGACGTGTAAAACGTGTGTTCATATTTTGCGGTGGTTGTCTGGGTACATTGGGTGATGCCGTGTATCTGCGATCGTTTTGTTCATCCTGTGCATATCCCACCATCGGCTATCCATAGGGGCTCCCTCGGTGCGGGTGCCCATACTGGTATCTCTGATCATTTTCATAGTTGGCCATAGGATGGGTACAACATTCCATAGCAAAGTGACCCCACCTCCCGCATGACCAACATGCATGCTGTTCTCCTCCCTTATGTCCTTGCACTCCATACCCTCGTTTACGCTGCCCTCTGTACCCACCTCTTCCTCTTGTAGGCCTTCCCTGCCACTGGGGTCCGGTGTATTGCTCCTCTCCTCACCACTGCTCCTGGCCATTATCCGCCCATGTAGATGCCATTCTGGCCTGTAATGCTACCATTCCCTCACCCTCTTCTCCATGCCTTTCTTGGGGCAATCATGCAGTTAACGCCACAACCTTCACTAACTTGCTCTGTACCAGCTTTGCTTTGTCTGCTAATATTCTTTGTGCTATTCTTTTTCTCTTTCTTTGATCCTCCTACAGTGGTGTACTATGAGGCTCTCAATTTCTGGCCATCCTTTCGCTTCTATCCCAGCAATTATATCAAGGGCCTTCTGTACTTCTTTTGGGAAACTTTTTTTGATAATGAAATGAAACAGAGAGGTGAATTGGTCCCATACTGTACCCGTCTCTGCCCGCCACATAAGCAGCATCCGAAGAATGAACTGGGGAGACTCTTCCTTGTCCCCCATAGAGCATTGTATAACAGAGTGTAGATCTGGGGTATCAGGGAAGGTCCTCTGCAGTGCATCCCACACTTCTGCTCTTATGTTTTTAAAGGACGCCCTTTCATGTCGATCATTTCCCTTTGTCACAGCCGGAACCCTGCCTTCACCCACACCCCGTCTGCATGGTCACTCACTGCCAATACCAAGAGACATTTAATATCCCCACTTGCTAGGCGGACCCCCGCTGTGTTTTTCGCAAAGGCATATATCCATGTTCCCACCCCCCTGAAAGTGGAGGGAGTGCTTTTAGTAAATTAGTCTTGTCCATCAGTGCCCAATGGAACGTAATGGGGACGCCCTGCACCTTTGTGGATGAGCGGCATTTGCAGTTTTGACCTTGCTTTTTCTTTACTTACCATTGTTCCTTTCTTCTTTGCTATTGCCATTCGTCTCAGCCTATTGCAAAGCCTTCCTTCCCACATTCCTCTTCCCCGTCTATGCGACTGTGTCACACCCCACACTCATTGTCTCTACCTCTCGTTCTACCCAGACTGTCCTGATTGGTATACCGTCTATTGGGAACTGGAAATCTCGAGATTTCCACTCATCTTCTGGCAGTGCAGTGGAGCTTTGTAATGCGGGCGGCAGCTGTGCCTGCCTTCCCTCTGAAGTTAGCAATGCTGTTTCGCAAAATGTACGCAATCGCGCTCACTCGGCCTGTATGTTTGTCATTAATGCTTCTAAATCTGGTGCACCTGTGGGGTTGTCTGGGACATATCGGGGAGGTGGTGCAGCTGCAAGGGTGGTCAGAGCACTTGGTTGTGGTAAATAGAGAGGGTCACAATACCCTTTAGCGGGTCTAGTGAGTATTGGGTACAATTTCTTCGGTTCTGCCCCTCCTTAAATACGTTTCTACATGGTCTAGTACTACTTTATCAAAAGTCCCTTCCTCTGCCCAGACCCGTGGTAGCCCCTCCCCTTTTACTTCCGTTAACCATTGCCCATGATATTTCTTTATTTTGTCGCTATAGAGAGGGAGGTGCTTACAAATATGCGAGAGTAGCGTGTCTATGCCCATGGCGTTGCTATTTTTCTTCTCCTCTTAGAGTGTGTGCATCTACGTGCTTACTGCACCAGCTTTCAACCTTTGATATTACACTTGTGATTTCAATTTTCATGAATAGATCAATTACTTATGCTTTGCAATAATACACCAACAGAGGCACAAAAACATTTACCCAATTAACATTTAGACATAACGGACAGACACATTTTACTAACAACTTTGAACAAAAAACATGTAACCTTAAAATCTGTCTCCTATACCCCAGCCCTTTGTTATTTACACATCTGTTTCCCTGCACACATCCAATATTCACATCACTTCCGCCCCTCCTAGGCCTTCCTCCGAGAGATTATAGATAACTAAAAAGAAGAACTACTTTCCCAAGCCCACTAAATAAATGAGACTCCTACTTTATCCTTATGTCCACTTATATTCCTGCACTGGTCGGACAGTGCTATGCGGCGCCACCTTCCACCCCCTTTCAGAGCTAGGTTCCTGTATCTCCTCTTATTTCATCACCTGATTCATATAAAATCCTAATGGCCATAGAGGAAAGAACAATCTCTTTAAATTCAACAATCACTCTATTCACTCGTATGCAACCCAAACCATAATGCTGTTCCCTTAATTAAATCTGTACCATACCCTTCATACTTACCACCTTTATTTCTTCTTGCAATCAATACTCACATGTCTGTGGTATTCCAGGAGCCTCCATTCGTGTTCTATCCAGAAGTGGGGCCTCCCGGCGGCAGGTCCTGCGTGGCTCCAGCAAGCAGTTGGGTATTCGCAAAGCCGGCACCCACAGAACCTGCTCAGGAGCGTGCGCTGTTTGTATACGTCTGCAAGCCATAGGTGGCGTTTGGCCCTTCTGGGGATGCCCCGGATATCGCCCCAGTACGGGGGCATCAAGAAATATCACGTCGGACAGGTCACCACTTTGAAGACGCCTGGTCCCAACATGATACAAAACAAAACCAAATAAAGGATGCACCCCTGTAGGTAATGAGACCAGGAGATAGATTGCAAGTTTAACAAAGTTTATATCAATAAAGTTGTACACGCAGAGAACTCTGCTGCCCTGAGAGTGCTCTGCCAAAAGATACACGGGCAGCACATTATGAACAAGAGAATCATCACGTAATGACATATAGTGCAGTACAATCATTTCAGTTGGTTAGCCTGCACTGCCCCATATAGGATGTAGATGATGTTGGCCTCCAATTGGTTGCTGTGGCAGTTCACTTGGCACGTGGGTCAGCCAGGCTCATCTTTACAGGGTGAAAGTCAGACATTGTTCACAAGATGCAACACTTCTAACTAATCTAAACTACACAATGACCATTGGCATGCAAAGAATGATGTTAAACACGAAATCATGATTTAGATGGAAGAGGCCGTAAAAGGTAGACCAATATATGTACATTATAACCTGTGCTTTTACGGGGCAAGGGTACCTTCGGCCCTTCTCCCAGGTGCCTTATCTTCAAAGGCTTATGCGTGATTTGTTCTCCCTGGTGCCTCATAAGTCAAACAAGTGGATGGATGGATGTTGGTTTTGGTGGAGGATATATTGTCACACGGGATTAGGTATATGGTGGGTAATTGAGGGAGGTCCGGGGGAAGGATCATCCAGCAGTTACATCAAAGGGAGAGAGAGAGTGTAGGGAATGAAGGCAAAAGGTCTGTAAGCTGTAACTTCTGAAGGTGGGGCTTGAGGTGACACAGGCAGGTTTGTGGAGACAGATGGGCATGCAGGAATGAGCTTACTCCGGGCACACGCAGGGCAATGAGCTCAGAGGAAGAAAGAAGGATACTGAGTATTTGCAACAATACACGGCCTAGCAGTTCTGTGAAAAAAAGGGGTGGTGTGGAACTGCCAGGAGGTGGAGGAGGGGGTTGGCTGGGATTGCTGTGCACATCCCTGGATGGAGGGAGAGATGGCTTGTGAATCATGGCAGGGCCTAGAAAAAGATGGTGTTTTAGGGTTGCACAAAATGGAGTCTGTATGTTTCCCCAAATGGCTTTGTTTACCGTCTTTTGTGTAATTGCATTACGGGCAAATCATTAGAATCGACAAACAAACGAGGGGACGTCTCCCTCCATTTGGGTAAACACGAGATCCATTTCCCGTGGCAATGTCAGGGGGTCTGAAACGACATTTCTTTCCTTACAAGCCCCAGCAGAGGAAAGAGATCTACCACCGACTCGTTGCTTGGAGAAGTGACAGACCCAGAGGGAGTTGGAAGCAGATGAGCAAAGAGCTCGAGGAGGAAGATATTTAGGAAGACAGATTTGAAAGTATTGAGGACCCAGGCCGCAGAAGTCCTTGTGGACAATGCAGAGGGTTTTGAACTTAATCCTCGCCACCACTGGGAACCAGTGCAGAGATTTCAGTCCTGAGAGATACGATCCCTGGGCTTGAGGCCAAGGACAAGTCTCACAGTCCTGTTTCAGATGAGTTGCAGAGGGCGGAGAGTAGAGGCAGGCAGATTTAGAAAAAGGCTGTTGCAGTAGTCCAGCCTAGAGAGAACTAGAGCTCTAGAGACAGTGCACTTCTGGGGGTAGGAGAGGAAAGGAAGAATACCTCTGAGGAGGTGCAGCTGGTAGTGTGACTTCTTAGAGACATCAGAGATGTGAGGAGAGAAGGAGAGTGTGGAGTCGAAGATGACCCCGATGTTTTTAGCCTCACAAGTGGGAGCAGCAGGAGGGCCAAGAGAGGTCGACCAGAGACTGACGGGAAAGGAGGGAGCAGGTGTTCCAATTAAGAGAATCTTGGTCTTACTGGCATTAAGGCAGAGATCATTGATAGCACACCACTCCTGGATAGCAGACAGGCAGTCAGAGATGAGAGAAGGAGAAGAGGTGGCACGAGGGAGCCTGAAAATTAGTTGAGTCTTATTCACATAGCACTGAAAGAGAGCGGTAGAGCGGTGGGAAAGATGTGACAGGTATAATTGAACAGCCAGGGAGAGAGGTTAGAGCCCTGGGTAACGCCACAGGTAGAGATAGAGATAGAGGAGAGGAAGGACCCAAGTTGGACCTGGGAGGGTTGTTACTAGTCAATTCTGTAGTAATTTCAGACATTAACACCAAAGATGAATTAACTGTTGAACTAGGTAAAAACATACTTCAGCATGCACAAATGACCAAAAAAGACATTGTAACAGTTGTGTGATATACAGGAGTGTCCATATCACAATGTCTTTGTCTATCTTAGTTATCTAAGTTGTACACAAGAAGCAACATACGCAAAGATAGTTCAGATAATTGCTCATGCCATGAATGCCAAAGAAAGAGGAGACACACACAAGACATGGATGTTTTACTTCTTGCTATGAGATGTTATCAAAAACTCTCCCATGAGACTTAACTTTGTGCCTACTTCAAAGCACATTAATTTACTTGCACAGACATTCCTGTAATTAGGCTCCTTGAAGGCTTCTTCTACATTGCCTGTTTTTTCCATCTTGCCTGGATCTGACTACACATGTACTTTTCAGGAACAGGTAAGATTGCATACTTTAAATAATTTTCTACAGCGACTTAAAACTCCCTTTTGGCACTTAATCCACTAGGGGCACAAAAAACATTCCAGAACAGGTACTCGATAAACAGTTATTTGCCAATCTATCAGATCAGCCTGGAGCCAGTACAACTAAACTTGGAGAGTTGCTCTGAACTATGTTTTCTAAGAAACAGACTAGCTGGGAAAGGTTCCCGCTATGAGAAGTATTTTTGTACTTGCATTGAAGATAGTTAACTATAAAGTAATGATCAGGCACCAAGATATCAATCACAGCCAAGAATTTGATCTCTCATTGGGCATTGAAAGAACATCGAGGATGGACTACTAGCTCCCATTCTCTTTGAAATGCTGTAGGCCCCAGACTCTTTTCTGCCGTTGATAAGATGCTCATGAGGGAAGAACAAATACAGTGCACTGTGTAAATGCTTAGCAATCAGCCCACGTTGTACAGACATGTGTGAGTGTGGAGGAAAGGATAAACTATGTGGTAATGATTCTCAGACTGTACCGAATTGTGCACAATTAGTGTCTTAGTAAAGTACGCTATATAATTATGTTATCTCAATACTTATAATTTCAACAGTTTATTCAGAGAATATAATCATATTTCACACATTAACATATGATAGCTTGTAAGTCAAATCAGGTTTCATAATATGAATAAGGAGATGTTTATGACACCACTTACTTCAGACAAAATATTTTTAGGTCCACCTTTTTTAGGCCTGAAAATGTTCTTCAAATGCAACCTTAGAAATTAAAATGCATCCATATATAACGGAAATATCAAATATTTTATTAACTTAACTGGCGGCTATCTCAATGTCATTAATCCTACACACCACCTACCATTGAGTGACACCATAGAAAAACTATTCATCTATTGGTACGATGACACAAGACCAGGCCCACATTTTCCTCAGTAAAACTGCCACAAGCTTAGAAAATGCACCTTACTATGCAGTTTCAAAACAGTAAAACGATAAACTCTGAGTACAATCTCACAGGATACTGCGCAGTGGTCTTTTCCCCTGTTCATAAACAGAGATTCAACATCAAAAGCAACACACTGCAAATGTTGCTAACACCTTTAATCGTTGCATAGAAGGTCACAAGATTGTTTCTGGCTATATTGGGTGGCAATAGAGGTAAAACCCAACTGTGCAGTAACTACATTGTACGGTGGTTCCTCTGGAAAGTCCTAAGAGAGTTTTCCATAACCCACCATCCAACTACTCAAGAAAATTAAGGTCACCTGTTTACCATACCCCTGCAACATACACAATTGTAGACTAGCATTTTCATGTATACGCAGTAATGAGTAGACAAAGCCCACATGCTTTAAAACAAAGGCGCTCTGTACAGCCATTTGATGGTGTGATCTGTTAATAACTGATTCTTGATGTTTGTACCATTTTAATTTATCTTTAAAGGTCGTACCTATATAATGAAGGACTCTCAGGAGCTCTAGTTAGATGCCAAATAACAATGATTATTACTAGCTAATTTCTTTAAGGAAGAACACCTGACCTTTCTGTCGTTTGAGATGATTATAAGCTTGTCAATTCTTACAGCATTGCAGAGTACCTTACCTCACCATGCCTTTCGATATATTTCTTTTTATTTAATGTATAGACCACCCACCTCTGTACTGGTCAGTCTTATCAAATTAATAAAAGTTTCATGCACTATTATTAATCTTTTAAATTTAAAATGTACTGCATTTTACAATAGGTTCCCTGCATTTTATGGATATCAGGAATTTGCAGATTAACTACAAATATTCAATTCATGGGCGATACACTCTTAATTACCTCTTAAATGCACATGCATATATATTTGATTTTGAATGACATTTGTTAAAAAAACAGATTATTATAGCTGTCGGTGCATATGTTTAAAATGATAGTGTACAATTGTACACACAAGGTGTGACACTTCACCTGGGCCTATTCACCACATTTTTTCCAGGGTCTATTTTTATTTCATATAAACAGCATGGATAATAGATAAGATTGTACCTCGGAAGGGCAATTGAGGACCGATATTGCCACAGAATGAAGAGTATGGTTGCTACACTCAGTCAGAATTCAGATGTCGTTTCTCTGCTCGTCTTTCAGTTCCCTGTTTTTTTTTGCACTGCTAAGTCAACGCAAATATCAATGCAAGCGTGCCCCTAGACGGGCAAAATTGCTTGTTAAGTGGGCTAAATTGCCCATCATTGTTCAACTTTGTGTGATCCGGGCGTAGACGCGCTCACTCAGACATGAAAGTAATACATACACACTTTCAACATTTTTGTCATGTCATCTTTGATATCCTGGGTGTTAGTCTTAGCAGTGCACGGTGGTGGCGCGAGTTATGGTTGCTTAGCTGACATAAAAGAAACGAGTTAAAGATGTGATGGCGTGTGTGGTGGCATCTTTTATGTTCTGGGTGGTAGTGGTAGCAGTGGAGAGTGCTGATGGGAAAAATGGGTGATTAGCCTACCATAACTCCCGAATTTCAGGGGTATTTAGATCTTACTTGTAATCATAATGTCCTTTTTACAAAGTTTTTGTACAGAATGGCATAGGTTTTTAATAGGGCAACTTAACCATAATGTCCCTTTAACAAATTTTTTTTTGTAGTGAATTTTGGATGTTTTTAGTAGGGCAACGTACCCATAATCTCCCTTTGAGAAACGTTTTTTGAATGATTTGCATAGGTTGGAAGTACTGTAAGTGATTCATAACATAAATTGAGCAAAATATTTATTGAGCATTTAGAAGGATTCCAATGGTAACACATAAGCATACTGTAAAGCAACATTTGACTTCACTGCCCATCTTTCTACGAATTGCACAGTAGCATATGCTGTTGCACAGCATGGCCACATGGTGCAGAACTCATACACACCTCACTATAATACGAGTGAGTCGTTGATAGTGCGGAAGGACATTATATATTTTTGTACGAACTTGTAACTGCAACACTTCCTGTTCACAACTCAACAGGCAAGTTTGCACCACAATAGAAGCAAGAGTGCATACCGAGGTCTTTGAATCAGTAAACCCCATTCCACCCTAAAAAAATGGGGGCTGAATGCCAATACCAATACAGATTTTACGTCACTAACCCATTGCACCAAAAAAAAAGATTTTTTATCTTCAACCGGAACACCTCCGGCATTCCCGTTTGAAGAAAACAAATCCTTTTCCAAGATGGCCATCATGGAAAGGGAAGGCGACCGTTGCATAGAAAGTATTTTTCCGCTTTCCATTACAGCTGCCAGAAAGTAAAAAAGGAAAACGTGTGACCGTAGTGGGCAAAGAAGATTTGTATTTGTGCTAAAATGTGTGGTTACCAGCAAATCCTTTAACAGAAAGGCAGTGCCTGGTGGACATGGTGACTGCAATGCAATGTTTTGTCCCAACCAGTAAATGGCAGTATTTACCTCCCCGAAATTGTGGTCAGTAAGCATACCTACAGCGTACCCTTCAGAGACGAAAGGCGTACCGTTGATTTCTTATGTACATGACGACACTTGTGAAGTATGAAAACACTACCACATGTAAAACGCAAAGGTGTTTGTTTATGCGCAATGACCTTTACATAAATGTGTGGAACATACAGGGAATATGTTTGGCAAAAATGTGCGTAAAGAAGGCAAAGAAGTAGTCTTCTAATGTGTGGACAAAATCACAACAAACCCTGTGAAGTAAAGTGCACTAATGGCAGAAACTTTGCAAGCAACACCATTACCACTGACCTGTGCACACATATTTTTGTAAGTGCCACAAGGTGAAAAGGGTGAAGAAATGTGTAGTGAGAAGGTAAACGGAAGCATTGCTTTTGAAAAGTTTCTGTACAGCAAAGACTTTCACTGCACCTGATCTCATACTTCCACTTTTAGAAAGATACCAAATCTGACAACATAGTGTCTTCATGCAGAGCTAATCTTGGTAATTGGGGCATCTGGGTAACAGAAACACCCTAACGGCACGAAACCATAATAGATGGGCCTGAGCCTTACGTTGCCAAAGCAAGTGGTGTGCAATAGTGTTCTGTATAACGTACCTTGGCAGCGTAAACAAATGATTCCATAAAGACTTACGTACCGTGATACGGCACCTATTAAAGAACATACTACAACCTGCAACGTAGCATGGCAATTTTGTGAAGGGGAACATGAAATGGTTAAAAAACTAACATGTAAAAAGTAGTAAGGTACTTTTATTTCATAATGCACAGCGCTAAATCATCACCCTTTTCTCAGTTGTAAAGAAATTGGAAGTTTGTGTCTCTGCTGCACAATGACAATGTTAATTTTGACGGTCACGTTGATGTTTTCCCACACAGTCACCATGCGGTGGCGCCACAGTTTTTATCACGCACACAGTATGCAGTGGCGACACAGTAGTTGGTTTCCTCTCACATTCATTGCCAAGACAGTGTCAATCGCTGTGATGTAGTCCATCAGAAAGTATGGTAATATTAGTGGCAATGGTGACGATGTTGTTTAACCACACAGAAATTATGCGTTGTTGACACAGTAGGCGTATTGCTGTCACAGTGATTTACAAGGCGGCGTGAATGGCTGCAAACTATGACACCAGAAAGGATGGTATGTTGCTTCTTACTGCTACACTGCGTACGGACATAGAGGTCTGATGCGGTTATCCCATTCAATGATGACGCACATACAACCGGTGACGAATAGCTCCACTTGACGATTAAAGAAACCGTCACTCGGATGCTGCAATCCATGACATTCGCAATACGGAAGGAAGTAGCTGAGGGGAAAATGACAAAAAAGATTTATCAATACGAAGCCTTTGCGGAAATGTAAGGTGTAACACATAACATTTCTATAAACAATGAATGTTATATGGGGAAATGTACTGACTCCCTACAAACGGCGACAATGTACAGTCTGCATAATAGGTAAAAAAATATCAATGCCACATACATTTCGTAGGTAACAGTGGAAATTATAGTGACATTGTACAGACGGCGGTAATGTGCAATCTTAAATTTCAACGGCACACAAACTTCCAAATGCATTACTAGTAATCATTTTTTTTCTTTTTTTTGCAGACTAAGTAAATAAGGGCAGTTTGGTGTACAGGCCTGAAAAATAAGCTTACATGATATGCACCGCCTCCATTTCGGCCTCCGCAGTCACACAGTTGTTGTTTGCAAGAAGACGTCCTCGGGAACTGATATTTCATGTGCTTCACAAACCTTTTTGAAACATAACTTATCAAAGGGAATTTTTCACAAACTGTGACTCCCTACATTCTTTCTGTCTCTGTTCCCTGTACGTCAAGGTCGAAAAACAATTGACCCTTGTGAGGTTTGGTACATGTGCGACCATACTGAGCGCCTACTGAAAAAATGAAATGAAATGAACTGACCTTCACTCCGAACGCAAATACATTCTCATTTTGCAACAACACATCAGCAGACAATCATGAGAACCGTTACTCCTGACCACGTGCAGATGCACTGTGTTTACGAAACCGTGCAGGTGGCTGCCTCAGATTCCAAAATATAGGACGCCAGTCTAACCGCCGTACTTTTGGTGGTGGCTTCTTACATAGCCGCAGTAAGGACTTGTCATTGCCTACCAAGTTTCACTGTACGGTATGATAGTGGTAACAAGAATAAAGCACTGTTTCACTTTCTACTGCCACATATAAGTCATGCTTACCTTTCGACACAGTGTTCCATAAGGGATGTTTGCGGGGATTTCGGCGTACAACACAAAAACTAAATGACCATGGTGGCCGTATCAAAAGAATGCTACGCACTTGACGCTGCAGCAGAACCAATCGGTGAAAGCGCAACTTCTTGACGTACAGCATGCCATAGATTAGCCAATAGAAATCTTCTCCACTGAGCGAAAAGGGAAGTGGGACCGCGCAGCGGACTTAGATATCACTAATTCTTAGAGTGCTACTTTTTGATTGTTTTAAAGGAAACTACAGTACGATTTCTCACAAAATTTACAAAAGCACGCTTTGGGGAACAAGCCCCTGGCCTTGCCACAAAATTGATGACAATCCGTCCAGTGGTTTGACCAGTAGCCGTGCACAAAGTTTTTGCCCCATTCAGTCTATGGGAAAAAAAGACGTTTTAGGACCCCCCCTATAACTTTGCCACCCCTGGACGAATCCTTACCAAACAATTCAGAGTGGCCCATATACTTGTTCTGCAAACTTTGATAAGGATTCATCCAGGGGGAGCCGAGTTATAAGCCACCCAAAAAGTGCTCTTCCTATGGAAACAGCAACTTAACCATAACTACATGGCCACTACCGTGGCCATGTAATATACATATATATATATATATATATATATATATATATATATATATATATATATATATATATATATATATATATATATATAATATATATATATATATATATATATATATATATATATATATATATATATATATATATATATATATATATATTTCACACCTGTAGAATAGTCTGTTGTTGTTCTGTGCCTCAATACAGCTTTTTGTACAGAGCATGTGTGCAGGGCACCAGTCTCGTCTTCGCACACTCTGATACATCATGCGCTACCATTTCCAGTTTGATGTTCCACTGGGACTAATACCCAGTGCAACTGTGTTAAATTGGACAACAGAGCTGCGAAACCTTTCCATACAAACACACCTGCATCAATTAAGTTGAAAGATACTGCACTGAAAGTCTTGACACATCCATGTTGTTTGCGTGTAATGAGCATTTTATTGTGAAATGTTGAAGAACATTTTGCTGACTCCAGTAGTTCAGACCTGACACCTCTCTTTGAGATGAATGCATGTGTAGCTCTTGAAGTGATAGTGTGGCTGTGATTGTGTGCCAATTAAAAACACTATATATGGTGGTATGATGTAATTTAGTGTTGTGACAGTGAGGACTCTGACACTCCACTCTTTCGTATTATAGCTGGCTACTCTCATTAAAAAAAAACAATGGCTAAGTGTATTTTGCATTACAAATGTCTCACTGGTGTGCCTCAAAGGAATGCCTCGGTCTAACACTATTGTGTTACCTCACGCTTTCTGTAATGGAGTTGGGCCATTATTTTCTTAGATGCTTAAAAAAAAGTAGCTCTTGAACTCTGTGTAAGCGCTGGAACGCGGAAGAGCAAGGTCTCGGAATGATCGATTAGGGCCTGGCAGCATTCACGTGTTCAGAGATACAATTCATCAGGGAGCTAACACAAGGGGAGGGCGAGGGCCTGCAAGTAGGCAGTAAAGAATATACACGCAAGCAGGGAAAGATACGGAGGGGGAAGATCAGGCACTCTCAGATTAGGAGTTGAGCGGAGGGTGTGGGGGCCTAGTGTTAGGAAGGAGCAATTACTTGAAGATGAGGGTCTTTACCTCGTTCTTCAAATGTAGAATTAATGGTACAAGTCTGGTGTAGATGAGGAAAAGGTTCCTGAGGCTTTATCCACAGAAGGCTCGCCATTCAAAAAGAAAACAAAATCCTTTGCAATCTCTTTACACTCATTAACAACTTCAAAAATCAATCATTTTTGAATTGTTGTTACTGTGTTCTGAATAGCAACCCCTTTCATTCCAGAAAGATAAACTGTAACCACGTGCATTTCATGTTTAGGCTCACAGTGCAATATATACATGTGCTACTATAATTTCTCTTGCACAGCCCCAATACAAATATCCCTGTAATGTTGTGCAACTGGTTATTTCAAAGTGTATTTGACAATTTCTCATCACGATGATTGCATTGTAAAAGTAAAAATATGAGCACATAAAACAGAATACCCATTCAAATGTCCGTATATCTGAGTGGCTGCTTGTGTGCATAAGCAATGCATAATTGGTGTACAATGTTTAGACACACATATTAATGAGACAGAGGGAGACAGGCTGCAGCGGTAAGATGTTTTTTATGGTAATATGAATCCAGTTGTAGTGTTTTGATTTTGCATAGAACTGTAATTTGGGGGATCACCTATATTTGACCCTTTTATTATTTCTAAAATAACAAAACAAGTGTCCGATTAAAACAGCCTGTTTCATATCCCAGATGATGGGGTGGGATTCCTGTAGTAGGGGGCATTACATTAGTGTCAATACTCCATAATAAAAGAGCCACTACAAAATAAATGAAATATTAATAAAGCACATCCTTACAGATTCCACAGACAAGGTGTGTGGGTATGAGTCCTATGCAGGCACAGTTGACGTTGGAGTCTCATAAGGATCATCTTTATTACCTTTATTGCTAGTCATCTATGTCAACCATTTGCATGATCCTCTATTCAGAGGCATGTTATTTCTGCAAATTATCTGATCAGACTCAGATCACCTTCAGAGACATGCTCTTTTCTGCAATTTAGCTGGTCAGACTCAGATCACCTTCAGAGACATGTTCTTTTCTGCAACTTGCCTGATCAGACTCAGCTCATCTTCAGAGGCATGTTCCTTTCTGCAACTTACCTGATCAGACTCAGATCATCTTCAGATTGGCCAAGGACTCTGAGAAGAAGCAACATGAGTAGCCATTTCACATCATAGATTAATGGATGCAGACCAGTATGACACCTATATTGAACGGATTGTCCAAAGTGTGTAAACCATTTCATAACCTTGCATTTGCAATAGGTTTCACTGTGCTTGTAATCCTTTTGCAAACAGAATGTTAACTTGGAGTTTACACAATATTTAGAATAGTGTGCATACAGTTTGCAAACATTTTACAAAGATTAACGCATATGAAAATCCTTATGTTTCAAATGTAAACGTTTTGCATGTCTGCAAGTACAAAATGGCTATTGCCCAGCAATTTTTTAAAAATTTTTTATTTGGTTAGTTGAATTTAATCAACCTTTCAAATATAAAACAATGAAATTTACAAAGTTTCGAATATCACACATTAACAACAAGATATAGCATAAAACTGCATTTAAAAAAAAAGAAGAAGAGATAAAAAGCAGGAGAAGAAAGAAATTACCAAGAAATACGAAAAAGGAAAAGGAACTAGGAAAACCAACAAAATAAAATAATAGAAATCAGATACAACATTCTGAAATCCACAAAATAAAGTAAGGGCAGTTTAGGTTAGCAAACAGCCGGTTCAAGCATCAAAGAATTCAAGAAATTAACAGTGGCTATTTGTATAGCTGAACAGGATGAATTTAAGATTGCTGCCCAACAGTCTTGAGGGTCTAAAAGACCTAAATATCTACACAATTTTGAGAAATGAATTTCTTGTTTACCCCGGAGACGTACACATTCAGTAATCAGGTGGACAAGAGTTTCATGAGTGTCAGGTGACAAACAGAAGCAACACTTATTCTCCTATGCAGGTAGGAGCTTACACCTGACTTGAATGTCCTTAGTAGTCCAAAGGTTAAACCTCAAACGAAGAATACCCAGACGATATTGCGGGGTGGGTGAAAGAATCAAGTATGCGGCCACAGTGCAGATTCTTTTGTGAGGAAATCTCAACCCATCTCCATCTTTGTATTGTAAGCAGAGGTCTCTGGTCAGAAGCCAATCAGTCTGATAAATTTTAGGTTTCGCTCTCTGTCTGGGTTCATGATTAGAATATCGATTGAGACTTCTGCAATTGTCAAAATATTGTATACCCTTGTCAACCAAGTGTTTATGAAAACATGTTTAACCGAAAACATGTATTTGGAAAACAGTTGTAAGATAGAAATGTGAGTAGTTGAGATAAGGCACTTACGAAAGAGGGCACAAACTCGCCAATTATGCAGGGCTTGTAATGAGACTAAACCTAATTCAAACCGGATCCATGCGCAAGGTGTGCATTGTGGTAGATGTAACACCTGTTTCCAGAATGTAGCTTCCCATAAGGTAAGAAGCAGTGACAAATCTTCATTGGCAGTTTCAAGGCCATAAAGAAGGAAAGAAGTGATTTTTAAATTCCAGAATTGTAGTGCAGGCAACACTGAGAATTTGCCATACTTAGACATGATGATAGAAGCCTGAGAAATGGCATTTTTCAATTTGGGTGGCAAGTGTAAAATATTACCAGAAGCATGAGCCTTGCCCTCGAAAATCATTCCAAGATAGGTGTATTGTGAAACCACAGTCAAGGGAATCTGATTAATGTGCCACAAGTGGGTTAGTGGTTTATATGGTCTTGGACAAAATGTTACAATTTGGGTTTTTGTCGTGTATACTCTCAATTCATTGCAAAAGATGTAGTTATGAAATGCATTTAGAAGCGTCTGTAGACCAGAATGAGTTTTTAGAAATGAGGACCAATTCATCAGCATATAGTAATGCTTTAATTGGCTGGTTATTGAATTTAGGAGAATCTGAAATGATATTCTTAAAGGCAAGTCTCATGTCTTGAATAAAGTAATTGAAAATGGCCGAGGCCAGCAGACAACCTTGCTTGAGGCCACGGGCTGTAGCGATATTTGGAGATAAGCGCCTATCTAAGGAAAGACGAATTTGTATGGAAGTGTCAGTGTGTAATGCAGAAATTATATCAAATAAAGTGGATGGGCACTGATCACAAGAGAGTTTAGTAAGAAGTAGTGGTCGGCTAACAGAATCAAACGCCACGTGCAGATCTACAAAAGCAAAAAAAGAATTGTTGTTTAGTGGCGTGACATTGTGCTTTGAGTGCATTGAGACAAATAAAATTGATGGTGGTGTCTAAACCTGAAACAAATCCTGATGTCTGAGGGTCACGGAGATGAACATTTGTAGTCCATGTGTTGAAGTCACGGAGAATAAATTTACAGAAAAGTTTACTCGGCGCATCAAGAAGTGCAATAGGACAGTAGTTGGATGGTAGACTACGATCGCCCTTTTTGAAGATTGGAATGATTAAAGAGGTCTTCCATGAAAGTGGAATTAACTGATGCTTCAAAATATTGTAAGATATAATATGTAAGATAATATGTAAGATGTGGGTCCATTCATAGGATGCACCTAAAAAATCATGTTAGAGAGGCCATCAGGGCCAGCAGCTCGTGACAAGCTGGCTTTCATGATTCGATCTTGAATGTCAGGTATTGAAAAATCAACTTTCCAAGGGATGGAAGAATTTGGATAAAACTTATAATTAGAAACTTTTGCATCAGCATATAACGATGAGAAATGGGTTAGCCAAGTCAAGTCAGAGACTCCATTAATCTGTAAAGCGCCCTGCGAATGGGATGTCTGAGCATGAAGTAGTTGCCAAAAGGAGCTGGAATTTTTGTTCTTCATTGCTCTTAACATGACTTCACTGTCATGTTGGAAAAGAGAAGCCCTTTTGCTTCTAATCCAATTCTTGTATCTGGATTTGAGGTTGGAAAGATCACGACCACATGAGGGAGAATTCTGTCGTATGATGGTTTTCCACGCTCTTCGATAGTCGGCCGTTGTTGATTGAATGGACGAGTCGAAAGAGTGTTGATGTCTGGCATTCAACTTTCTCAGAGTAGTGAGAGTATTGGCAAAAGGGCTCAACAATTCAGAAGAGTGGGTATGATGAGATGATTGGGCATGATATTCAATACTGTGCTTGAGAGATGACAAAGAAGACAGATTCCAGCGCACTCGAGATCTTGCAGGGTTAGTAAGAAGTTCAGGCAAGAAGTAATGGTTTTTCTCGTGGGAATGGGACCACTGAATGCTCATGGAAAGTAGTTTGTGGTCACTATAAGTTAGATCCATAATGGTAAGACTGTCTATGTGTTGGAACAAGGTAGTATCAACATAGATGTAGTCGATGATGCTCGAACTAACTCCTCGATGCCAAGTGCAACGAGGGGGGACGTCACCTGGGACCACCCCATTGACCATATAAAAGTTGCGTCGCATCATAAAAGAGGACCACATAGAAGTTGATTGATTTGAACGAGCTTGGTTCCAGCAGTCAAGATTTATGTCACCCAAGACAATAGTGTGTGAGATGTGGGGAGTTATCAAGATTGTGTCAAGAATGGAAGCCAGGCCATCAAAGAATGTCTCATCAGTTTGTCTGAGAGGGTTGCGGTAGATGTTGGCCAACGCAATTGTGAAAGTGTGATGGCTTATCTATCTTCACCAATTGGATATGGGCCTGCACTGAAGCCCAGGGTGAGACTGAGAGGCCCATCTGAGAGTTAACCGTGACTAATAGACCCGCAGAGGGTCTGCCCTTACTAGGAAGAGCTGGGAGTAAAGTCAGATTGAAACCATCCCATACTGGTGGAGTTAGTAGCCAGGTTTCTTGAAGGGCTACAATATGATAAGACTGAGACAGATGAGACATAGAAATGTGTAGGTGTGCGTTGCCTCGGGTACTCCAACTAGGAAGTTTCAAAGATGATGAAATTGAAACATTTGGTGGTTAAGAAGGGCAATAAGAGGGTGGTGTGGAACAGTTAATAGATGTGTTAGACATGCCTTGGTAGATGTTAACTTTAGTCTTAGAAGGTTGTGAAAGATGCGAGGTGGATTCCGGATCTAAAGCTAGGAGAAAGCCTAGTTTGAAGAGTTGTATTTTACAGCGCCAGATTGAATTCCAGACTATGCCAGATGGAATGCGAAGTCTGACCACAGAAAAACAAGTTTCTGATACAAATTCAATCTGGTCTATGTCATGATTCGTGATATTGTGTAAATCCTCAATGTCTCCAAATATGTTTAGGACACTTGCATGATTTATATCGTATTTGGGGAAATTTCACTCTCGACACTTAAGAATAAAAGAGTGGGAGGGGATGCGAGTGGACACTGATACTTTGGACAAAGGTTTGGCAAATGAGCTTACAGTGGCCTTTTTTGAAGAAGTCAATCTGAGGCACGAGCGCAAGGCAGTCTCTTCATCATGTATTGCTTGAGCTGAAGCAAAGTGCGATGGGCGCTTAGGGTCAGCAATGTGCCTTGGGAGGGTCCAATCGCGAAGCTAGATAAGCATCAACACTAGCTTTTAGATCTGACAAAGCAGAACCAGAAGAGGTTTGTATTTGAGATGCAGATGGTGCGGGAAGTTGTGAAAAGGTAACATATTTTGTAGGATGAGGAATCATTTGTGCAATTTGAGCATCAGCTTGAGAGACAGTAGCTAGTTCGAGCGGCCGAGAGGCCATAAAGTTTGTAGGGCCTGCCGGCATTTGTAGATTAGACAAACGCGCGGCTAGGTAAGCATCAATATTAGCTTTATAATCAAATTGAACATCTGAAATGGTAGGATTGGTGAGAGAGTTGAATGGATAGAAGAAATTTGAGAAGTTGTGGATGTAATTGAGAATGAACTGAATGAGTAATGGATAAATGAGGAGACACCTAATGATCAAGGGATTGAACTAATTGACTTAAAGGAGAAAGAGACGTTAGGTGAGTGGCATCAGAAGGCAAAGGATGAGACTTTGAGGATGAGGCCGGGTGTGTCATGCTGTTGGACCTGGGCAGGATTTGGGATTGAGGCAGTGTCATAGAGGCCTTGGAGGATTTGGCAGATTGGTCTAAAGCTTTAAAAAAGGCCATAAGGGTATGTTTAGAGTGTTTTACACCTGTCCATTTTTTTGTTTTCTTGATGACAGGGCAACATCTACGGTTTGGTGGTTTAGTGATGGGTATGGATTTGTCAGCCGGAGCCGACAGGGCCTCAGGAAACAAAGTTGGGGGAGGGTGACTTGAGGAAGGGGGCAGGCGCGGAAGATGTGAAAGAGCATCTGGAATTGGGACAGGGGGAGAGATGGAGGCTGGCTCAACAGGTGGTAGGGGAACAGTCATGGGCTCAAGAGGGGACTGTTCAGGAGCAAGTGACTGAGGTGTGTTGGCGGGAGGCTCGGGGATATTGTTGGGGCAAGAGGGAGTTAGAATAGCAGAAACAGCGGGTGCACTCTGTGAGGCAGGAAGCAGAGTGAGTGGGGGGGTCACTATGGGTCTAATGACACCTGGGATGGTAGGTAAATGAGTGGTCGGCGGGACAATGAAGCAATCTGAAGAAGGATCTTTGGATTGTCGCACGTTGTTGACCGCGGCCTCTGGGCAGTTTGGTGGCAAGATCTGTGAGTGAGCCACAGAAAAGTTAGTAGACGGTATGGAGGTTGGAGGAGAACCGTGTGCGTGCAACCTTTTGGCAAGTTCTTCGAAAAGAGAGGACTGATTTGCAAGCTTATGGTCAATGGTGTCCTACAATTTGCTCATAGTAGAAATTGCAAGATTAATAGAGGTAAGAGCAGCTTGAATGAACGCAAGTTGTTGAGATAATGCAGTTGGAGCCATCATGTGTGGCGCTCTTGGAGTGGGCATGGCGAATGAGTGAATAAATGACGAAGACCGAATGGCTGAGGAGTGGATGGAGACTCCTGTGAGGGCTTTGTCAGAATTCACAGAGATTGGTATGGCACTTGAAGACGCATGGATGGAGATATCAGATGCGTCAGGGTGCAAGGAAGGGAACTGAATTGGAGAAGGAATTAACGGTTTACTTGGCACCAAGGAGTGAGGACGGACCGAGTTAAGCATAGTGACATCAGACACTGGATGTGTGTTCGTGAAGGCCTGCAGTGTTTTGCAGCCAGGGAATGGTTGATTGATGGTGGAAGAGAGAACATTGGGTCCAAGGAACTGTGGCCTTGAGGGATAATTCAGATGTGGCAGTTGGCAGGCTTCAGTCGGCACAAGTGGAAAGGGAAATTTAGATGGTAGGGTTGAGCCACCGGGACGAGGCGCTATAAGGGGAGTTAGCGCAATAGCAGAGAACAATCTGGGAGATTGAGCCGCCACCTGACCACAAGCAGCCAGATTTAGGAGAGCACAAGCAGTATCAGGCATATTCGAAGTAAGCTTGTAAGTATGAAATACCATCAATCAGGAGTTGATCAAAACGTCAAAAGATAGTGATCTGGATTCTCCAGAAAGCTAAAATTTGTTCAAAAAAGAAAAAAAGAAAAATTGAAAAGGAAACAATAGTAAAATAAATGCAGGTCAGTCAAACAAGGTAAAACCATATACTAGCATATGTAACAATCATAAAGCAAACTTAAAATAGACATATAATCAATAAAAAAGTAAAAGATAAAAATAATGGCCACAGACCGCGTAACGCGGGGAAGCGGGAAAGCGGTACTTATACCGGTACTTGCCCGTGTGCGCGCACGCTGTGCGCCTGCAATATGTAACTAAGCGGATAGCGATAGACTGAGATAGGAGCCAATCCATGTAGGACTAGGGCAGGTAAATGTCAATCACTACAGTCACACAGTTGCGCTGACGAGAAACGCTGAAAAACGCTGAACACGCTTTGTATAATTGAGCAGGAACACGGTCCACGGGTCCACAGGGCTCCAGGAGTCACAGGAGCAGCGTTGCCCAGCAATAGTACATTAACAAGTGGTATACTGAAACTAATGATACACCACCTTTGCCTCTTCAGGTACCAAGGGCAGAGGACAGGCACTACTCAGGTGTGTTTGAACCAGTATGGAACCATCTAAATATAAATAGGAGTGTGTTACCTAAATATGAGTACACACAGGTCTTATACAATATACATTCTTTACTCAAACACAGAACCGTGATTAAAATGCGAAACAATCCCACTCTCACAAAGCAAATACTCAGATAGATATGTGCTGATGACTCAGGGTACAACTGACAGGAAGGAGGGAGAGGCAGGCATTCAAAATTATTACTTGCAAAAAATCTTTTAAGATAGTGAATAATGTTCCAGGTATCCCTAGGAGCCAAGGTATACAGTCCTGGTGGGGGAGAACCTGCACATTCTGTTTTAGTGCCCACTAGTGCATTCACATATATCTGCCTCGGTCTTTTGTATCAACATGACAATATCGAGAGGGTTTCTTACCACTTTTTCAACAGGGCGAGTCATCGTTTGATAACGAAAATGCAGGTGATTCGGTCTTGATAGTTTGAAGCAGTGGGTCAGTCTCGAACATACAGGATCAGCAGAGAGTGCTGCACACTTCATGGCCCAACTGGATTCGCCATGGGGTTCGACATGGCAAAAAGTAGCTCATCGCACAGTTGATGGGGAAGTTGGTTTGCATCAGCAGATGGAGGGTAATTAAATGTTGGTTTGATTGACTCATGGTGTCTCAAGTCAGGAAATGCTGGGCTCTGCAACAAGCATTGCTGTAGGAAGCACCTTTGAGCTTGCAACTAGCTGTGGGTGCTTTCAAGTAGAAGTGCTGCTGTCCATGTTGACCGCTTGTAGTACCAATACAGTGAAGGGCCATTATCTCTTCCTATTGGTAAAGTGTACAGTAACGGGCATCACGCTTCTGTGCAGTAGCTGTTTGTTCCTGATGACAAAATGTCTGAGTCAGTGAGAAGGGTGACCCACAGGCTCTCATCCACGTAACGGGGTGTTGCCACACTGCGCTCAAATCTTTCAACTGGTGTAGGTGATGTAATGCCCATTGATGCCACCATTATTCATGAGTTTAGCATGCCGAGTTAACTTGAGAACATTTGATCTGTTTGGTTATCTCATTCCTGCTTACATTCTGGCCACAATGGTTGTTGGAAGTGCTGCAGCAAAGCATCATTGCCCATTTGCACATTGGCCTCGTAGTGCTGTTTGCAGTGAGACCTGATGCCCCAAGATATGTGGTTAGTAAGGGACTAGTTTTGCTTTGAAATGTGGGTCCACAATGGAAGTCAGCAGGTCCTCAGTGTTTTCTTTAAACTCAACTACCATAGATCACCACACATGGCAGAAAGGCGGCCCCTTTCTGGCTATGCCAAATCAGCTTCACTTGACTAGGTATGGCCCCCTTGCCATGTTGCTTAGTTGAGCTCAAGCAGGTAGACAAGAAGGAGAACATCACTTAGGGATGTGTTGTGATGGCAAACGCTCTTGGTGACTTCTTTAAAAGGTAATAATGCAGAGCAGACCTTAGTCAGAAGTTGCCAATGACATGGTGTTGTAAATGCTGTGTACAGAGGTCTACAATGAGTGTTGCTGCAATCAGTGATGATGTTACACTGCTCGTTAATTCTGTCAAACATGTGAAAAGTATTAAGATAGCTAGCCATGACATATTCGGATTGTGAAGTGGCAACTTGTATCACACTTGAAGCTGGTATAGATGAGTTTTGGTATGGTAAGTCTAGCGGAAATTGGAGATCATCTTCTGAGTCACCGCAACCATTTCTTTGTTAAGCTGAATAATTGTAATGGGGGATAATGGCTATGTGCTTGCGGGTGACATGGAGTAGAACTTTGTGTTCTACTCCAAGTGGCAATGACTGGTGAAGATGAAATATTTTAGGGGTCCAACTACAGGCTGGTAGTGGCATGCTACTAGTACAAAGTGTTATTTACCTCAGACCATTTGACTTTTTCCAATGCACATGCATGGTGCCACTGCACATGGGACCCCATACATGTGTCACACAAGTTTGCTCCTGCCTTCTGACTTCCCGCAGAACTCTGGTTTCTGGCAAAGTGTGCATGTGGCCAGGTTTGTTTGCTTTTCCCACTTTTAAGTACTGCCACGTGTTTGACATGTTTATAGTGGGCTAGCAACTAAGAGTCTGAATTCATGTGAGTGTGATGGTGAGATGGTGCTGGTGGAGTTCTAGATGGCATGATGCGATGCGCTTTCTTGCATGCAACAGGGGTACCATTTTTCAAAAAGGCTCTAAACAAGTTTGGGGCAAACTGCGACTAATGATTCAGCCTCTACATCTGTGGTGGTGCCATTCTCCTCTTCCATCTCAGCATCACTGATGTCCAACAGCAATACTGGTTCCTGCTTGGGATCTGTTGGAATGTAATATTTATTTTCAAGATCACCATCATCGTTACTGCCTCACCATATGCCTCATACAGCTTCCAAGATGATGCATATTTAAAGTGGGGTAACAGCTAAATGGAGAAAATAAAGCCAATCTACTGTTCGTCCAACACTGAATGGGTAACAGTAATAATCAAACAACCTAATTTTAAAATCTATGGAGAAAGAGCCAATAAGATGACCTGAGACAGGTTAATCTGGGAAAAGACCAATAATGGGCTAGTTTATGAACACACCCACCATCCCAAATGTATAATGCCATTAAGTGGTAGATGCTGGGAGCAAGTAGACAAGCTACATACATGTTGCTCTCACGATACATGGAGAGAACACTACCTGGATGAAATTAGTAACCCTGCTGATATATTGACAGCAGAAACTTTGTCAAATAGAGGATAGAGGCCACATGACCAAGACCAGTGGTGGGCAAGGTGCAGAGCCGAGAGCAAGGTGTCACCACAGACATATGATGGGTGATAGAAGGCATGAGGACTTGGCAGTTGCTGAGATCCTGGAGTAAAGGTATCTGTAGAAGAAGAGACTATTGGCAGGAGGGTTTCAATATTCTCTCCCTGAAAAGGATCCAGACTGTGGGCGGGGGGGTGTGGGGGGGTTCACAGATACAAGGAAAGAGTTGTGTTTGCAAAAAGAGACTGAGAGATCCTGGAGAGTTCAGAGAGAAATCTGAGAGAAATCTGTAATAAAAAGAAAGTATAAGACCATGGAGTGGTCTAGTGATAAGTATAGAAAACATTTAAAGAAGTCTTGAGGATCCAAGACACCATGCAGCAGTCTAAGAGAACTCTGTGCTATGAGATAACGAGACACCAGGGAGAGATCTAATGATTCGGAAGAGGTAGGATCCCTTGGCAGGAGGGTTATAATATCCTCTGTCTGAAAAGGACCCAGAGTGCGGGGGAATACTCGTAAGAGATACAACACACATTGTGATAAGAGGTGACACTGTGGGGATGTCTAAGAGAATGTTGTATCACGAGACACAGAGAGACCATGGAGAGCTCTAGTGATATGAAGAAAAAACTGTAAAGAAGCTTGGAGAAGAAAGAATGCATTATCTACCTTTCTTCTTCTCATTTCATTTAAGGATAATGGAGAGGTCTGACAGAAATGTGCACCATGAGAAGCCAAGAGATTGTGGAGAGGTCTAATGATTGTGAAGAAGGTGAGTCCTTTGTCTAAAGGGTAACTGTATCAATTGCCAACATAGGACCCAGGCGGAGAGTGGCACAACTTTTTACAGACACAAGGAACATTGTGTTAAGAGATGAGATTGTGGAAAGGTCTAAGAGAACTTTGTTTTCAGAGAAGAGTCACTGGAGAGATCTGAGAGAAGCCTGTATTGAGAAAAACATCGACAACCATGCGGAGGTCTGAGAGAATCTTGTGCTGAGAAGACAAAGAGGCAGTATTAACCAAAATGTGAATATGTCCTGGTGGGGATTGAACAGGAAATGTTCTTGTGTGTTTTTGTTGATGGCTAAGGAGTGGGCACTGTTAAAAGAGGTTTATGCACACTTTTTTTGGCAAAGTTTGAGAACATTGCTTCGGAACATACTGTTAGTCAGGAGGCTAAAGGAATTGTCAAGAGCATGTTTGAATTTGGGTGTTTACCATCACATTTGCTTTTTTGCTTCATAGTGTTCATAAAGTGTTCCTGCAGGGACAGTGACATGTAAAATTATGCTTGAGACTTTTTATGTTGAAGGAAATGAACACCCTGTGCTGTTTTGAGAGCCCCTGGAAAACCCCGCTGTGTGTCAATCCATCCTTAATACTGTTTTACAGATATCTTATCATAATTTCTAGCTTTTATTCTTATTATTGTTGATGTTATTCTTATTATTATTATTATTATTATTATTATTATTATTATTATTAGTATTAGTATTAGTATTATTAGTATTATTAGTATTATTATCATTATTTTATTATTAGGGTTGAACACAGACCTAGCTTCGAGAAGCAACCGAGCCCTGTAAAATCACAGGGGGGAGAACATGCAAAGGGAGTAGAGAATCATGGCAGTAGGAAGCAACAACAGGGGAGGGGAGAGGTGGCCAATTTATCAGCAAGGCTTTTGCAAGCAACCGGGGGAGGAAAAAGTGAGGATCAGATCACCCAGTCTACGGTAGGGTGGGGAGTGGAGAGTATGTGAAACTACACAGTAGGGAGGAGCCATTACCTGAATAGGAGGTTCTTACGCTCCTTCCTGAATGATAGAACAGAGGAGGCAAGTTTGATGTTGATGGGGAATAGGTTATAGAGTCTTGGGACAGAGAAGGCCTGTCTTCTGGTTCTTTCCTTCCTGCACCAACGGAGATCACATCTGCACATGTCCTTACTTAGCTCATTCCTAAACATCCTATAGTTTTCCAACCACAACCTCAACCCAACACATATCATACAATAACAGGGTGGGATGACAAACCTGGGATAATGGAAGGCGCTGGGGGGATTCAATAGCCCAGGTAGGGAGTCCCGACCCAGACAACTCCAACCAACTGTAAATCATACAATAACAGCCCTCACCTCACAGACAACGTTGGGACTTGGTCAACATGTGGGTGCTGTACACTAGACCTCGGCATACTGCACTGTTTCTAGATGGTCTACAGAAATAAATCAGGGTTTGCACATATAGCTGTTGAGATAGAGACACTGTTTTATTTTCACCACAGATTTTTATATCTGAACACAGGCTTTATTTGGTGGCACTAGAAATATAGTTAGTCTGTTTTTCTATTGCCAAGAATTAGGGCTGAATGTTTGTATGTGGGTGTGTTATGAGGAATTATAGTTGTATAATGTTTTCATAAAAAGTGTGCAGTTTAGTAGGTGAACATCCTGAGAAACGAACAAGGACCTAAACATGCGCTGATTTGTGTTTATGAAACAACACACCATTTTGACTGGCTGTGTACAGCACCTCACTTCCCTCTTGTTTACATATTTGTCACTGCAACATTCAGTGGGGTGCATGATGGGGTTGCACTAGGAGGACTCTCCCTTCTCGCATGATACCTTTCTGGTAGTGCAGGATCTTTGGCAGGAGTTCACCTTTTCTTAAAGTCTAGGTTATCTATCAATGGCTTGTGAGGGGACCGGAAAGAAGCTATCATTTGTGAAATGGTGTTATTGCTTGAATAGCTGATGCTCATTGATGTTAGAGTGACCTTCCTATAGCACACATTCATGTATCTTTACAAGGCAGCATTCCTTTAGTGGTTTGCTACGAATATATTCATTGTATATTAATTTCACAATATTTACAGCCTTACACATTTGCTGCACTGCAAGCAGAACTCATCTATGTACCATTTAAAAAAAAATCTTTGAACTTCTTTGCTAATGAATTAGAGGTTTTTTCTCAAAGTGAGAGTCATCATCTTCGGTGTTGTTTATGCCTGTTTTATCTACCGTCGTTCTTCTCATTTAATGTAAGGATAATTCTATATGGTTTGTTATTTCTTAATTTTCCAAAACCTCAATTGCCTATACAACAGACACTTCATCAAACCGTTCAAGATTGTCAATTATTTTGGAGTGGTATTCTGGATAGAAAATCATCAGCAAATATTTATATTTCCAATGCCCAGGGATTGGTACCGAGACAAATGAAATTATACATTAGTTAATCAATTGATAGTGCATATTAAGGTTCTGTGAACCACCCCCAAGCCTTGCTTTTCAGCGCTTACTGTATGAGCACCAAAGTATTTTTAGATCGCAAAAGTGCAGGCAGGGGAGTTGCTAGGTCTTTGAAAAGACCCGGGGCTATGCTGATGTCGGAACTGTTGGGACTGGGGACTAGCTAGTCTTTTGGCTGTAGCTCCTGATATTTTATCTGGGGCTACAACCAAAAGATCAGGGGCTATAGCACCCTTACCCCCCTAGCAACGCCCCTGAGAGCAGGTAAAACTCACTAGCATCCAATAATGTGGCATTAAGCCACTGTTACAAGGCCTGGACCATTAACTCAGGCTGCCGGGCCATTACCCCCCTTGCCAGCACTTAGAATGGTGGCTTAAGGTCATTAGCACCTGGGATACCAAAGTGGTAACCTGGGGTGCTAAAAAAAAGTGAAAAAAGTGGTGTCCTTCGTTGTACGTGCAGCATTCCGTTGACCAAAGGTAAATATTTTTCCAAGATGGCCATCATAGAAAGGGAAGCAGGGTTCCGCACTGTGGAATATTGTCTAGTTCCCTAGTCCTGCTCCATGATTCACTGTCCTAGATGAAACATGAACTAGACATTTTTTGTTGTTTTAGTCAGATTTCTCTGTGAAAGTATTTTATTTTCTGAGTTGGCCACTGCATTTGCAATTGTAGGTTTTTACTAGTGAAGAAGAACTGAATTGCATGAAGAAAAGAGACAGGAATTTGGCAAGTGATAGATTGAGGAGGAAGAGGATATTTAGCGGATGCCTTCTCATTGTGGGACTTGTGTGTTGAAGCTAGTTGGAGTTCTTGGAGGAGAATAGCATAAGCTTCTTCATCTTGATCCCAAAATGTCACTTATCTTTGATATTTTCTTGATGCCTTACATGGTTGCCTATATCCTCTCATCTCTGCATCTCTTCTATGCACATCAGTCTTGCTTCGTGTGACATCATCATTCATCTTCGCCATTCATTTGTCCTGTTTCTTCCACATTTGTATTCGAACAGCCATCGTATTGTCACGTATGCAGGTATGGTTTTCTCAATGGGGACCTTGCTTCCAGGATTCTCATTGATATCTATAGTTTCAATGGCTCTGTATGTGTATCATACTCTGGCTCCCAACATATAGGCAATATGGGCGAGGTTATTGTGGTGGGGGTACTTGGCTCCTTCTCTACACCCCCTTCTTTAGATTTAGGATTAAATACGCATGTTCCAAACCCAATTGAAGTTCAATAAACACCCTTAAACTGTGGTCACTTGTGTCTGTTTTACTGTAGGATACTGTCAAAATGGCCTAGACCAATTGTACTGAAAAAGTGCTTGGTTACTCCTCCATTTCACCACAGGATGGGGATGCCTTTGAAGAGCCTAACAAAGATGTGGATTGTGCCTGGCTTTCTTGCCAGGATAATCATTTTAGATGCTGTTAGCCCTTTGGTTAAGGTCTTAGGTATGGCAGAAAGAGCAAAATAGGAGGGTACTTTCATTGACCCAGAAACCTTAAGTCTTTTTTTATTAAATGTCAATGTTTCTTTAGCAGCTAAGTAATAGAAAGGCCTCCTATTAAAACTCATTCCAAATTTACAGGATTTATCTAACACCCTATCCCTAAATACAGACGGCTTACATGTTTACAGAGCAGTATGACAAAGAATTGGCTAAATATGCCATTAATTGTTCCTTTCTGGACCGGACTCAACAAACGTTGAAAATTATTTCTCACCCAGCAAGAGATTTGTGCTAGGTTGGTAGTGGCCGGAACCTCTCGTCCAGTGTGTTATTCAGATCTCAAGCTTCCTCAAACTATACTAGAGGTAGAGAATGTTCCGCATTGTCAATGAACCAACAGATGTTATTTTAGCAAATTATTTTATTCTATAGAGGGGATCTCTAGGAGATGGCAGGCTGCAAGATATTACAATGTTGAGCATTACCCTCCCTTTTTTGCAACAAAAGTTCAGGGGGCACATTCAATATTTTCTTCTGAATTAAGCTTGTAGATCAAACTATCCATGAATTTAACAAAAGGAAAAAGGATTCCACTTAGATTTTGTCTCCCCTCCATTCCAATCCAAGTTCCCAACAAATATTCAGTTTACTAACCTAGGACTACAGGTTATCTCACAAGAAATGTGGGAATTGTTGCAAAATGTAGCCATAATGTTGTCATGTCCCACTCCTGAGGACTTCCTCAGCAATGTTTTTGTGGTTGAAAGGTTTAGACCGTTTATCAACATGCGGATCCCAACAATGTTCTAGTGTAGCAACGCTTCAAAATGTAAACGATCCAACTATGATAAGTGGTAGCCAAACATGCGACTGCATAATCCAATGGATAAGTGCATGCATGACATTTGCCATTGTTCCCCATTACCATCCCTCCAGTTTGATGGGCAGAACAATCTTTAAGTTCACTATTCTTCCATCTGGCCTATGCTCTATCTCTGATGCAGTCAGACAATTAGATTGTTTTTCTCCTGGGAGGACATTTTTATTATTGATCCCAACAGCGTATTAGAATTGATCCGTCTGTGGAGAATCTTCTTCTGGGACTCGGGTATGTCATGAATCAGAACAAAGCCAGACATTTTGCTGTACAAACAGATCCATTTTCTGAGGTTTTGCCAAAATAAATAAGGACCACAAAAAGAGAGTTATGTTTTGTCCATACCAACTCACTGATTTCTACCCATCACCTAGCCAGAATTATAGACTGCCTTTCCTCCTCAAGTTATCCACATTGTCCAGGTCTTTACATAACAGGATACTTCAGAGGCTAAACATAAGCAATCTTTGGAAGAGCAGGAAATATGAGTCCATTGCACTGTGATGCCAAAAAAGGACATTCTTTGCTGACTTGATTACATAGAGTCATGGGGCCTCATTACAACCCAGGCGTTAAGGGTTTAACGGCGCCGTCGGCGCCGTTAACCCTTAATGCCTGATTACCATTTTAACGCCTGCTTTTAGCAGGCGTTACAATGGTAGGCGCTAACCCGCCTTGGTGCTAATTACGGCACCGTAATTTACGGTGCCGTAATTAGCGCCTTCCCCACTCCCATTATGCCCTATGGGATAAAAATGGGGAAGGGTAAATGGGGAATGGGGATTTACCGCCACACTCACCTTGGAATGGGGCGGTAAATCCGCCATCCACCATGGTGTAAACGGAGTTTACACCATGGTGGTAAAGTAGAGAACTTACCGCCTGGGTTGTAATGAGGCCCATGGAATGGAAGAGCAATCTAAAATTCCTCCAACAGTTTATGGTTAAAATCAGATGCCATCGTTGTGGGCTAGGGACCCAAACGTCTCTGCAGGATTTGACAGCACAGATAAATAGTTCAGACTTACTTGCCAGCTCCTTTGTAATCAGGTGCTTCACAAAGAACACTGAACACTGCTCTCTTGTAGTAAGGGTGGACAATGTGCATGCAGAGCGATATGTAAACAGGTTCCGGTAACCAAATCGAAAAACTCTTGCAGATTGTGCACAACCCTTTCGGGAGTTATACCTTCCCCAGAATATTATGTTTCATGCAGTGTTTCTCCCAAGGACTGACAATTCTGGGGCAGACTTTTGCTTGAGGCAGTACAACGATTTTAGTGACTGGTGCCTGTTTTGTCCAGTTTTTCACACGTAGTCTCGCCATTGGGGTATGATGTTGGTGGAATATTTGTATCTTCACACAATTGCCCATATTTTTCATCTGAAGTTCAGACCCAGACACTGACACATTGGATACTTTCAAGATTGGTTTTGTGACTCGCTGCAAACCTTCCCTTCATTTTCTATGATCACAAGTGTTTTTCTGCAGGTCTGTACCCAGACGGCCACTTGGATCCTGATAACACCAATGTGGCCATCACAACCGTGTTACCCACTGGCTGTGGAGTATGCATGGATGTACCAGTCTCCCTCCCACATCCACCTTAATTGTTGACCAAACCAGACGGACATTCATACCCGCTGATCAGAGATGGATCCCTGGTGCATGGCCTGGAATGTCTCAGGCCACTCAGGTTTGCCCAAAGTCTGTCATCAGTGGTTTCTGTCTTCCCTCGAGAACCCTGGGCTCCAGGCACCAGAAATCTCGATCGCTCTGCCTGGGAATTGGGTTTACTGGAGGATCTTTTTTTACATGCATTATCAGCCAAATTGTTTATCTTGTTTTGTTTAATTTATTTCAAAAGAGTGTCAAATGAGAGTAAGGTTCAATATTTTTCAAAGAACTAAAATAGCTTGCAGATTTGTCAAATACCTTGCTTATCCAGAAATTCTGACATTATCTTTAAAATGCTACGAGTCAGCTGAGAGCTTCCTCTTCAAAACTTTTAATCTCCTTCGGGAAGCCTCAACTTCATGTTTACTCTCCTACTTTGGCAAGAGTGGTCATGTGAATCATTGTGCAAGCTGACTTTGATTTGCCTTCCTGTGTGGTCCAATTGAGTAGTGGTACAGTGACTTCTAAGGCCTCCTGTAAGGGCACAGATATTGAGTACAGCCTGAGAGCTGCTGACTGGTCCAATGAAACTGTTTAGCACTTTCTACTGCAAACCTATTGGGCATGTTTCTACTGTTGTTATTTGTAAGGTTAAACTTCCATAAAAGGAAGCCTGTGCCCTGTTCTTAAACGGTACCTTTATTTATTTATTTATTTATTTATGTATTTATTTATTGCATGTATTGACAGAACCCAAACCCGTAAGCATCGCAGCACTGGTACAAATTAGTGAAGGGAATCATATGAAGTACAGAATTATTTAAACAGAATTCAAGCAAGGAGAGGAGAGATCAGGATACTTTGCAGGTATACAATGGAAAGCCAAGATTGTATTAAGTTCAGAGAGGTTTGTACTATCCCACCTGTGATGATTATATTTACTTCCTACATTGCCCACCTTTACTGTCCTTCTGATCTTTTTTCAGCATCAGGCTAAATTATTATTATTATTATTATTATTATTATTATTATTATTATTATTATTATTATTATTATTATTATTATTATTATTATTTTTATTATTGTTGTTGTATTTATTGAGCGTGGACCTAGATTTGGGAAGCAACAGAGCACTTTTCAAATCATAGGTGGAAGGGCACAGTGAGGGAAGTAAAGATCCAAGGGAGCCAGGAGCCAACCATGGGGCTGGAGGACGGGGAGCAATTGAGCAGCAAGAAATGATCTACAAGCTACCATGGGAGGAAACATGGGGTAGCAGAATAACCATATACAAACAAGAAATCCAAGAGCTGTAATCCAATACATTCTTCAACTATCATCTTATTTTCCTGCTTAATAGTCTTGGTATCAAAGATATCCTAATTTAAGTTGCCCTTGAAAACCGAATAGTAGTCTAAAAAGTGGAAGAAAAATAAAACTAATGTTGAAAGTGATTACTCATATTTATTAGAAAAAGGAGACTTAAGTTAGTCAAAATCATATTAATTTACAATTTAAAGCACAAAAGGTTGATTGGAAAACACATGAAAAATGCAAATTAATGAACAGAAACATAGATTTTTCAAGCAATTCATAAAACACAAACAAGATGTGAAATAATAGATCAATACATATGTTACACTAAATGTAAATTAACAGGTCTGCCAAACAATTAATGAAACACAAACAAGATATAAAGTAATAAATCAATACGTATATACAATAAAATATGAATGAACAGGTCTGCCTACGTAAACTCTTCACATTTACTGATGTCAAAAGAAACGGTCTTGAAATGTTGTAATGTCAAGTTCCATCAAAGAAAGACCTTATTACGTTATGCGGGCCACCTGTGGGGCCGTTGATGTCAAAAAGATTCGACTTCCTCGGGGCAAAATTAGAAATAATGATCCCCAAATCAATGTGGGGGGGGAGGTATTTTCTGGACAAAGTTTTCTGATGTACACCCACTCATTGTTGATCGGGCTCATAAAAGTCCGGCGAGCGATCAGGGCCAGTACTCATCTGCCTGGCAATGCTGCCATAGTCCACATTGAATGGTGAGGTCCTAGGGTGGTTGACTCGCCCTCAATACAATCTGGTTATAGTTCGTTGATTGCACGATTTGTCCGGAGTAAGTGAAAACAATCTCAATTGATGTCTGCCTGGTATTTTGTGCAGTGTTAATGGAATTTGGCAGGTTCCAGATAAAGCTTGGAAACCCGCGGCATTGAATGAAAATGCCACGCGGCGGAACGCAGTAACCGGAAAGGACTGGTCGGCCGAATACAGTATAGCAGAATACCCATTCTCGAATGAGGTGGAGAGTGGAGGGTGGGTGGACATAGATGTTAGGGCGGAAGCATTCTTTGAAGAGGAGGGTCTTGAAGCCCTTCCCTGAAATGTCGAATCGATGGGGCAGGTCTGTTGTTGATGGGGAGGAGGTTCCACAGTATGGGGGTTATGAGGAATTCAATTATCCACACAGTGGGTGTGCGCTCACCTGGGCTTTTCTAAAATTTTAAATGCAATTGAATGATGGTAGATCAACCTCTGGAAAATGTGTGGGGCTAGTCCGCACACATTTTCCTATGCTCACCGCACAACATATACATAGATCGGTGTACTCTTGGTGGACACAGCCTACAGGCACAGTATCCCCTTTATTATTTAGTTGTGATTCAGATGGAGAAACCGAAACCAGAGAACCCTCAGAAGCTCCAGACCTGGTACCCAGCCAGCATGCAGCATGCCCTGCTAGGTTCTGCAGCAAGCTCCTTAGATGGGAAGTGCCAGAGAGTCTCTGAACACAAAACCAAGGACAAGGCAGCAGCCTGCAACACACTGATCATCTTTGGGCCGTCCCCCTTAAAGGGCGACACAAGCCCAGTAAAGAAGCTAGGAGAGGTGCATCAATGAGCATCTACTGATGTCCGCCTTAAAGTACTTTTTCGAGCCAGTCGAGTCCCTTGAGCTGAAACCGGCTGCAACACTGACCACTGTTACGTAGCAGTCACATAAAGCCACCTGGGATGTCTCCACCAGTGCTTCAGAACCGCCAACCAGCACTGAGACAATGATTCCTGAACTCGAGCTACCATGTAAGCCGGCATGCAGCTGTCCATCGATCTTCGCTTGTCGAACTGTTTTCCACCTGATACCCGCAGCTGTCTCCTATCTTGAATTCTGTCATAGAAGCTGCAAAGTACCATGAAAATGACTCGAACCTGTTGAGTACCAAGAACACCTACAAGCCCATGGTATATTGTGGTTCTTTGCCACTGGTCCTACTCTGAAGACCCCTAGAGACATTTCAAGACCCATTGCTCCCTTTATGCTAAAGCCAAGTATACTTGAACTATTGTGATTATTTATTATACCAACTACCCTCCTGTCAATAGGCAGAATGCATCCCTTTTCCTTTGATGAAAATGTCTGTCCTCTGCATTCCTTGATAGGGTGGGTTGTATTTAGTAGTGTTGTTAGAACTGTCTGTTGTGATAATAATAAAGTAGATATTTTTATGCAAACTTGACTGCACAGTCCCTTTTATCATTGGGTTATAATTGTATGTTTGCTGTTTTGCAACTAACCAATGATTCACAACCTTTCAGAGATATGCCTGCTGTTCCATCCATTTTACAAAAAATTGGACAAGGAGGTTTATCATTTGCGTGTGTTTCCAATCTGTTTGGATCCCTTTTGGTGTACTAGATTTGTGGGGCTGAGTGATGGTTTAGAAACTGATATTCATCCCGAGACCACTGGTGCCCCAGAAGTTGATTCATCACATTGGTGGCATACAGTTGGATGCAGTTGGAGCCTTTCATACAGCATAGTCACCCAACAATAGAATTACTGTTGCAGGGAACGTTAAGAACACTGTTAGGTATTGGTAATAATCATGGATCTTAACATAGAGACTGTGAAAGACATGAGAAGAATGTCCTGCACATCCTATGTCAAGAGAGGGGCTTTCCCCAAAGCACCAAGGTTCATAAATCTGAGTTGCTGAACAGCCTCCAACCTTGGGTAAAAGCGATGCTGGCTGGGGAGAAGTCCCAAGGGGACATGCTTGGCCCTGTGTCCCGGAATGAAGAACACCTTCCAGGAGGGGTAGTGGAAGATGAGGAGGAAGACAGCATGAGCAGTGTTTCTCACCAACCATCCCTCCGGAGGGCAAGTGTGATTTCTCAAAACTCGAGAGTGTCCCTGAGGTCAGGGACTAGTGCCGCATTCCCGCATGTCCCAGACCCCTGCACAGCCTCTAAGTAGCAGAGTAATTGTTCCGGCTGTTAACGAGGTAGCAGCTAGGAAGCTCCTGCTAGAGGAGAGGAGACTAGCGCTAGAGGAGCAGAAACAGCGAGGCAAAGTCACAATAGAACAAACAAAGATGACACTCAAAGAGAGGAAGGAGGCCAACAGATAGACCTCTAGCGAAAGCAGGAGTAGTAGCTCAAACCAGAGTGCCCGCAATAAGCACTGGTGGCACATCCCCGAAGACTTAGTGCAGGCTTATGAAGTGAGAAGGATATTTTTGACTGGTTTGAAGTGATCAAGCTGCCTTTTCAGCTACAGGAGGTACTGTGGGGTGCAGCACAGATGAGTCGCTTACAGACACCAGGGACTGATTCAATTCTTCATTTAACTCCCAAAGAAAGGCCTGTTTATGAGAGCATGAAGGTGGCCCTCTTCAGCAAGTTATGTAAAACCCCTGAATAGTACAGTATCTCAAGCGCCTCAGAGCGTTTGGAAAGAAATGTTGGCAGACATCTGAAGCGTTCACACACTTGTCATTGACATATCTGAGCGGGTGGGTTGCTGGTAACAAAGGTTACACATTTAAAGGGATGTACAATTTGATTGTGTGCCAGCTTCTATTGAAGAATTGTGAGGTTGACCTACACCAGCATCTTGTGGACAAGACTATTACAGACCATAGGGAGCTTGCAAAGGCTGCCGACAGGTTTGCAAGTACTCGAGTCCAGAAAAAGGTTAAGGCGAGCACACCCAAAACGGAAGAGAAATCTTCTCCAGACAAAAAAATTAACAAGGATGGGAAGGAAAAATGTCAAACCCACTACTCTTCGAAGTCAGGTCCCCAAACGAATGAAGGGAAAAAACAAAACTTCAGTTCAGTTTTACGTACTGAAAAAGAAGAGTGCAGGCACTCCTAACACTGGGACAAAGGTTGTTTTGTGTGTAAGGAGCTGGGCCATAGGAAAGGGGATCCTGCTTGCAAGGGCTTAGCCAAGCAAGCCATAGTGAATGCTGGGCTCATAGAGGAGGCCATTATTGGTGTGGGTTTCCTAGAGGAGGACTTCCCACTAGATTAAGGATGACCGAATGTGGATTGGTTACACTGAGTGGTAACAGTTCTGGGTCTCCAGAAGAGATCCAGTTCCCAATAATATTCAACTCTGTTTAGAACATGTATACATCAATAGACACAAAACTTCTGCGGTCAGAGACAACATGGCTAGCCTCACTGCTGTCACCCAGCAGTGGGTACAGCTAGGAGAGTATATAGATTGGTCTAATTGTAGCATCAGCGGGTATGACGGAATGAGTAATGCCCCTTGGCGATAGTAGAGTTCAGCTAATGAGGTGAAATGACCCAGCACCTTGCAGCGGTGGAAGACTCCATCCCTGTCCCATGTCTGTTGGGTAATGTTCTTCCTCACACCAAGATAGCCGCCGCGGGTACCCAATTGAGGGCCAAATAGATAGTCAGATTGAGCACACTCAGAGACTTAGAGCCTGGAGTACTTCTGAAGGGTTTGTTGGAGGGACTGGCATGGCCGGTAGCCCCTGGTCTAGTTCAACACACTGCTGAGTCACCTACTCCTGTGGGAGAGGGGCCACTGAGGACCCTACTTTGGTAACAGGGAACTCAGTGACTTCAGAGTTGCTGGCGCAGCACAGGAACTTGAGGTGGAGGATCAGGGATCAGATGAGCTCAAATCTAAGGGCCCAAGCTTGTTGATTTTGCATCAGCTCAGGGCCCAGATCAGAGTGGCTTCATTACAGCCCAGAAAGAATATCCTACTCTGGCATGCCAGCAGAAGCAGGCAGAGGAGCAGGCTAAAGGCGAGGATGGTCTGCTGTTTAGTGAGCCAAAATACTCTGAGAGTGAGAGCACCATAAGATTGGTGATTCCCTAATGACTCAGAATGTTGCTCTTGGATTTGGCTCACCAAATTCCTTTAGGAAGTGGGAGTGACTGAGACACTGGAATGGTTATCTGCACACTTTTACTGGCCATAGTTCGGTGTAAAAGTTAAGGAATGTGTCTGGTCCTGTCTGACTTGTCAGGTTTCTGGCAAGTCAGGTGGTAACTCAAAGGCCCCCTTAATTCCACTACCCATTGTTGGGTGGCTTTTCAAGAAAATAGGTATGGATATTGTTGGTCCTTTGGATCCTCAAACCAGCTAAGGAAACAGATACATCTTCGTGGTGCTAGACCACGCCAAAGGATACCCTGAGGATTTCCCTCTCAGGAGTTTCAAAGCCGCTGTGGTTGAAAAGGCTCTGACTGGGTTATGCTCCCATGTTGGATTCTCCAAGGAAGTCATTTCTAACAGGGGATCAAACTTCATATCAGTCTATGTGGTCTATGTGGGAAGAGTGTAGAGTCACCTACCTGTACTCTACATCCTTCCATCCCAAACAAACTGGATTCTTGAGTGGTTCAACAATACCCTGAGATGCAGGAAAGGTGGTTAGCAAGAGAACCTGAAGAAAAAAATTGATATTCTCCTGCCATAACTTCTGTACATCTACAGGGAGGTGCCACAGAGCAAGGTAGGGGTTAGCACCTTTAAGCTAGTCTTTCGACACCCTGTACAAGGTCCCCTTAGACTAGTGAAAGAGGGATGGGAGGGCACACCTCATCCCCTATGCGAGATGTGGTGGACTATGTACTTGGCCTCTGGCCTAAAATGGCAAAGTACATGGAACAGTTTCGCCTTTGCCTGAGGCCTCCCTCTGCTCTCAGCTGCTCTGACATGCCCACACCCTGCATGGAACAGATTAGACCAAGACCCTGTAAAAACAGAAAGGGACACATCAGACCTCCTCTTCCGTTTGCTTTCTACAAGTGTAGCATCAGCACCATACATGGTAAATAACAGTAGGGTTTCTGTGAATGCCGCTTATCCATATTGCAACACAATGTACCAGCAAGGTTTTGTGAAACCGAGATATGGTGGACTATGTACTTGGCCTCTGGCCTAAAATGGCAAAGTACATGGAACAGTTTCGCCTTTGCCTGAGGCCTCCCTCTGCTCTCAGCTGCTCTGACATGCCCACACCCTGCATGGAACAGATTAGACCAAGACCCTGTAAAAACAGAAAGGGACACATCAGACCTCCTCTTCCGTTTGCTTTCTACAAGTGTAGCATCAGCACCATACATGGTAAATAACAGTAGGGTTTCTGTGAATGCCGCTTATCCATATTGCAACACAATGTACCAGCAAGGTTTTGTGAAAAGGTCACAAGTGAGATGATGGAAGCTATTGTCAAAAGTACCTCCCACCATTGTGAAAATGCTATCATTTCTCTGTATGCTGTTTATTTTCTATCTAAGACACTACTTTTTACCCATCAGTCCGGTGTCTTGTCTCCTTATTGCTGCACGCTGAGGCTGAGGCTGATGCCGAGGTGACCCTTGGGAAGGGGCCAACCTTGGCTACCACAGGATGATGCTGTGTCTCTGACCTGAACTGAACAGGAGTTTTCTGTTTTCTGTGGTCTTCCCTCGACCATGACAGCATGGCTGAGTAATACGAGGTCCTCACAATATGAGAGATTGCTTTTATACGAGTGGCACACTTGTGGACTGCAACGTTGACATATCTGTGGTGTTGTTCGAACCAGCGCAGATCACAGCAGTGAACCTATTCCCCTCTGGCTGATCGGTAAATACATCCTTCCTTCTACTTTTTTTCTGTCACTTTGTGTTTCTCCTCATTGCACTATATGTTGATTAAACATTGGTTTGCCATGTCATGTATGCACTGTCTCTCTATCTACACCCCTAGTATATTTTTCCTTTGTCTGTATTTAAGAATATAGCTGCAGTTACTACTATTTTCTTTTTTTGTTATGCTCTCGGTGTCGCATTCATTGTGTTTACCATATCTGTCAAGCTTCTAGTGGTTATTATCATGGGCACTGCTTTGCTGGCTCCAGTGTAGAGCTCAAATTGAATTCCCCCAAATGAAATTAGTGCCACAGGCTTTTTTGTGCATAGGTATTTTCTTCTGCTAATCTCTGAGAGACCACTAGGGCTACAAGTTTTTGTACAGTGATATTGGCAGAAAAGTTCAAAAGAGACATTTAGATTCCCCATATTTTATCAGAGCAGAGACCATGACTCCCCCGCTTCCCTTTATCAGAGCAGCTCCCTGCAGATGCAAAAAGCACTGGCAGGGTGCCTACCACAGCCCACGTCAAAGCCAATGTTTTCGCCAAACATAAAACAAAGATAAAGACAAGCACTGAACTACAGATCACAGTGCCAATATAGTTCTATTCAGCAGTTTTAATCTCGGTATCGTAGTTCACTGACTCCCGTTCTTCCCTCAATGAAGATCTGCACATTTTAGACGGCCTTTCTTGCAAACAGCTTGCATGTGTTTTTACTATTTGTCATGTTATGTTAAAACGGCTTCAGCTGCTTCTGATATTTAATTTTTTCTTCACATATTTACTGGTGATGTTTTGGTTTATATTTTTGGTTTGTCATGTTAGTTTTAATGGTTTGTGTTGCTGTTCGGTTTGCTGTTCACACTGTTTAAAGATGATGTTTTGATCCTCGTGTTTTCTTGTGATTAAGGCTTACAGCACCCATGTGATGTCACAGTCTATATCGGGTTTGCAAACTATTGGGACATGCTACTGTCTCCAGATTGAGTGAGTTTCAGAGTCACTGCCCCCGTGGTTAATGTGTGCCACCACATAGCCATGATTTGTGACTTGTGTGGGTGTACAGATTAGGGTTGCCGTTATGTTGTGGCATGGCTCCCAGGATTTTCCTGAGGTTACGATGCATTTGATCCTGGTTGTCTATTAAGAGTTATTTCTCAGCGTGCCATTGCTGTAAGATTATTGTACATTCCTGGGGCTACCGTTTCTATGGTCGCAGCTGATTGTGTTGCCTTGTGTTTGTGGTCTGCCGCTGTGTTACTTTTTTTTACTTTCTCTATGCTCTGATTTGCCTTTGCCACTCAATCAGAGGCTCACTGTGGTATTCCATTACCACACATATCCTTGGCGTATGCCAGACATCTTTAATTTGCGGTCAGTAGGCCTGCCTTGTTTTGGGGAATTCCATATTCCCTTGGGTTAATTGTCAGTGTGCTTTTGGGTTGCTGAATTGATGCCATGTTTTATTTCTTGATTCATTGTGGGTATTGTCAAGATTGTTTTGGGTACTATTCACCCGTGATCTATGCATGCTGCAGACAACTTAGTGCAAAGACCTACCTACATGGTTTACTACTATGCTCTGGGGAGGCCTTGATTGGCAAAAACAAAACATGTGATCATAACAAAATGTTTGTGATTGGCCCCTTCATTACTGTATCTACTACAACACTCAGACCCTTGTGGTCTATATCTGTGTTCTTGTTTCAACTAAAGAGGCAATGCTGATGGTGTTTGGCCATTTGGTAGTTAAGTACCAAATGTTATTGCTGAGCTAAACCTGAGGTGGTTCCTCTAGTACATCTTGTGTCTTACTTTATCTTCATTTTCTGCAACCTGTATCAAACCTTGCTCGCTCGTGCCTCACCTTCTGTGCTGCCTCACTTGTTTGTGTTTCTGATGTCACCAACAGTAAATACCAATTATCGTTAGGTTGTTTGCACCACCCCTCTTGACCTGCACGAGTTGCAGGCCCAATTTCCCTTTGTGTCTCCCTGCTATTTTAAATTCCTAGACTTTGCCATGGGCTCTGAGATTTCCACAACACCACTTACACCTGCAGTAAGGACCAATGCCTTTTTTTATGTTTTCAGCGTATGGGGCATTCACCTGCACATTTTTGAAAGATTGGAATTTTTTCACTCAGGTTCAAAGGGAGTTTCAGTGGCCACTTGAGGGTTCATTCATGTGCATCATCTTGTAGTGTTGCACAGGACTTTGGAACAAAAAAAGTGTAAGGTGTCTGATGGGCATTGATCAGCCTATTTTGCCTGGTAAAATGCATTAATGATCAGATTATGTTACAGTTCAATAGATCACTTAGGCTAGGCTTGAGAAAGAATTAGAACCCCACAAGCATCCCTTCGAGGCCAGCCGGCCAGCCATACAGTAAACACACTCACATAACAGGCCTCAACTCAAGTGTTTCTGCAGACACTGTTAAAGACACCCCTTCAGAAGCACCTACAGCAACACCTGTTCACGTGTTAGATGAACTACCTCCCTTTTCACCTCTCCTGAGTGCCCTGCCCACCAACTACTCTGCACCAGAGGGGCCCACCACCCCCTACACCACAGTGAGCTGAAATGCCAGCCCAGTCACCCACTACATGCTCCACCACCACCCTCCCCTGCCTCTCACCCCCATCTGCATCCCCAGCCACCCCATCTTCCTCTCCCCCCACAACCTCTCTGTCCACTCCTCAAGGAGACTTAACAACATCTCATCCCCCTGCCCTGCCTACACTTCCACCGCCAACAGCCTTTACCTACACACCACCCTGGACACGCTCACGACCAAGTTGGTTCCCATGTCAATCTACATGAACTGCCTTGCCTACCCTCCAGTCCAACAGGAGCATGTCTGCCTCAATCTGACAAAAATACATCAATGGGCCTCATAACGAGTCCGGCAGTAACCGTGCCTGAAATTCCGGCAGGTTACCGCCGGACTCATATTACCATTCCGCCACTGTGAATCCCAGAATTACCGGGGCATTATCACCTCGGTAACCCCGGAATTCCAGAAGCGGAATTCGGTAAGTCCCATTCCCATGGAGTCCCATAGGACTCCATGGGAATGGGGAAGTGGAAACACAGGCACCATGCTGTAATGGTGCCGGTGTTTCCATGTCCACTTGCAGGTGGGAAGTGTTAAACCCACCAGGTCAGAATGGACGGGAATGACACTACCCGCCTGCAGGACTCGAGATCAGTCGGTCTGGAAACAACGGTGGTGGCGGGTTTACCGCCACCGTTATTTCCAGACCGACTGACTTGTAATGAGGCCCAATCACTTACAGGCATAGTCCAACTCTTGTGCTTTTAACTCTAGGCCAGGAAAACTTACCAGGCAAGATATTCAATCACATTCATCCCACTCTCACTACTTATTTATTTAATATTTATTGTGCTATAGTTTAAACTATAAACTTTACACAAATTTAACATAAATAGCATAATAAAAAATACTGACATAATTCAAATACAATTTTTAAATACACATGAATTTGCAATACAAAATACTATTTTAAAACAAATGATTCACATTATTCACAAATATATATAAATTTCATACCTTCTGTATAAGAATTACTTTCATAAAACCTATTCCTCTACAGAGTTATACCCAATCTTATTTCAATTTGCAACCAAATAGTATACAGAGCTATTAAGAGACGTAGACTGTTGGAGTTGAGGCAATGGTGCCAAAACTACACACTATTGATGCCTCACCATCCTCCACTGCTGCCACCACCCTTACGCCTATGCACACCTACCCTCAGGCCAATACCGATTTTGTAGCTATAATAATTCACTCTCCCTGAAGCTCCACTGACTTATACCATATGGTGCAACAATTCCCCACATAGCCTGGCAACCGCATTGCTTTCATGGAACATTTGAACACAGTGATTGCCTGTTATGATCCCACTATTGGGGGCCTTAAACAACTCCCTTGGGCTGTGCTCAAAGACACTCTATATAAACAAATGATGGGCAAACTGCAATTGCCTGATACACTGGCAGAAGGTGAGACTACTACTGCTAATATTACTGCACTTACCGACCTCATCAAAGAAAAATACTGGTCAAATCCGACTGGTCAAAAATAGCAACCTACAAGCAGAACCAGTCTGAATCTCCCTCTGACTACCTATCTAGATTGACTGACTGTTTCACTAAATACTCCAGTATTGCAAACGCTGGGGAATAAGCTAAACCTGCATTATTTTCTCATTTTGTGAATGGTCTCCTTCCTGAAATTTCACACAACATTCAGAATGTTCAGATTGGGTGGCAAGCTGAATCTATTAAAAAAGCACTACAAACCGCAAAACATTTCTTTGACAAACTCAAACAGCAGGTGCAAGAGCGGGCTCCTTGCCTCATGGTTTTGCAGATACAGCATGCTCAACAAAAGACTGCCTCTGGGGGCCAAGGATGACCGGGTACCCCATGCCAAGCATATGCCCAACCAGCCCCTCCCACTTTTCACTGGGGCCATCAGCCAAAACAGACCTTTGCACACCCATGTTTGCCTGCCCAGCAACCCCTGCCAGGGGAACCGTTCTGCAGATATTGTAAACAGATGGGGAATCTCATGCAACAATGCCCTACCAAACTTTCCAGACCACAGCAATATGGTCCCACTACTCCTCGTAACAATTTAATTGCTCCTGATAATTTCTACCCTCCACCCCCACCACCACCCCTATGCCTCCTCCTTCTCCAAACAGGAGCTACCAGGATATGCATATCTCCTATGGTCCACAATGCATTGCCAAAGTGATCCTGCCATGCTGTCTGCTGCATTGCACCCGCTTGACCAGTCTGGTCCCTATCTCAAATGTGACAACCCAGGAAAAAGGGAGAATTGTTTATTTGACACCTGCAAATCTGCTGGGCATTGTACCATTTATTGTTCTCCTGATAGTATTTATCTAGAGGATCCACAATCTAGGCAAGCTGAATGTTTGTTTCTCCTCCAACAACCCACTCACCCGGAGTCTCCTACAGAGCCTCATTCACTCCTCACACCTGCACAAGCTACACAGGTACAACACCTTATTGACTCATTGCCAGTTGCCCTCTGGGCAGCACATGCTAATGAGGTTAGCCACATTTTCTCTGTGTTAAACCTGTTCAAATCACTCTCAATCTGGAGGCCCCTCCCCCACGTGTGCTCCAGTACAAACTATCCCCTCAATCAAGCCTGTCATATCCTCCCTCTTTGATTGGGGGGCATCATCTACTACACTACTAGCCCCTGCAATACTCTGATACTCCCAGTGCCCAAGAAAGGTACAGGCAAATTCTGTTTTACGAACGATTTGTGTGACCTTAATAAGACGGTAATACCCTCACATCTGGTGGTCCCGGACCCCATGGTCATTCTCTCCTGTATCCCACCCAATACCCAATTTTTCACTTGCATTGATCTTACCACTGCCTTTTTTCTGTCCCTACCCACCCTGACTCTCAATACCTCTTTGCATTCACATACAAGGGACGTCAGCTCACCTACACGTCCCTTTAAATAGGCTTTATTGACTCCCTGTGCTCTTCCCCCAGATTCCTGAGAAAGACCTCCAGGATGTCACCTTCCTGAATGGCTCTACTATGATCCAATATGTGGATGACCTACTGTTAGCATAACCTTTCAGGAAGTGAACATGGCAAAATCGCAGCTCTGCCTAACCACTGTCCGTTACCTAAGACACAACATTTCCCATGGTGCTAGGTGCCTTGCCCCTTCTTGTGTGTCCTATATTTTACAATATCCCATGCCCGCTACTAAGAGACAGTTATATTCCATTTTGGGAATGAGCAATGTCTGCCACACCTGTATCCTTGATTATGCCTCTACTGTAGCACCTATGCAAAAGATGCTATATGACTCCCAGACTGTCAAAATCACATTGTCTCCTGATGCTTGCACAGCCATCTCCAAGATCATGATTGCACTTTCCATTGCCCCTGCCCTCGCCCTTCCTGACTACTTTAAATCATTCACCCTGTTCTGTGATCCCTTTGGTTTCTCACATGACTATGGGACCCTCTGGAAACAGAGAAGTTACCTAACTGCCCAAGGTACTCCCATTCTTAATGCACCTTATGTTGAAGCACTGCTTAATGCCATTCTGATATCCACTGAGTTGCAAATGTGAAATGCAATGCCCACACTTGATTTTCTGACAATACCATGCAGGGTAACGCATTGGCTGGCTGCCATGCAAAAATGCGGCCTTCCATGGCCCTCAGGCTCCTGATTATGTGCCGCTGTTCTTCCTCTTATGTGAGGATCCCCTAGCATCTCTTTCCACCCTGGTGGACCCCCAGGCTGAGAGACAAGGCTAGAAAATTAAGTATGTGTTTGTTGCTGTAATCACCTATGGCATGACAACTCATGCCAGTTATTGGACCCACTCTCGCTATTCTCGTATATAGCATGTGTTGCTCACTCTGTGTCCCATTCAAGCAAAGGAAACATAACCTCAGAGGTGCAGAGATATTAGTTTGCCCCTAAGTTCCCCTCCATTGCTCAGAAATACTGTGCTTACTGTCCAACATGTCTCATGTTCAACCCAGGAAAGCCTGTGAAAACCACTCCAGGGACACATGAAGACCTTTATGGCCCCTTTGTAAATCTCCAAATCGACTTCATTACCATGATCAAGTACGCCTCCTTTGGCTATGTCCTGGTGGTCATAGAAACATTTTCTGGATGGACTGAGGCGTACCCCTGTAATATGCTGATTCCATTACAGTGGCCAAGAAACTGCTGAAAGAATTCATCCCACGATTAGGCTTTCCAGTCTCCATACACTCTGACATAGGACCCATTTCACTTAACAGATTGTACAGAACATGTGCAGTGCCTTATGAATTCTTCAGAACTTTCAATGTATTTTTCACCCACAATGGGCAGTGGCGGTGGAACGTTGAAACTTCAATGTGAAGCTCCGCCTTGTCAAGGTCTGCCAGGAAACAGGCCTAAAGTGGCCTGATGCCCTCCGTCTTTTAAACATGTGTTAGGCAGAATCATATGCAGTACCCTTTGGGAACACCATTCACAATTAAGACTACAAGTGCAAGTAGAAATTCACCTTTGGTACAAGCCTGTACTACACAGTAAAGTGGTAGTGATGACTGAGCAGCCAGACATATCTGAAGACTAAAGTGAGCAGTATCAGAAGTTAGACAAAGGACAGTAATTACTATGGTTAAAACAAACACTGACTCAAGGTTTCTGAGTAAAAGAACATACATTTATTTACACCATCATTTGTAAAACAATTCAGTAATATAAAGCAGCAGAACATCACAATCTTAATATACTACACAACCCCCAATCAATTCTGGACAAGTTAAGCTCAAATAATTGAAGTGTGAGCAAAATGGCACTCCAGCAATTTAAAACAGGGAGGGAAAGACAAGGTTATACAAAATCAAACAGCACCAACAAGTAAGAAGGCAGGGCAATCTAGAAAAGGCTCACTACAATGAAGATTCAAATCAATAGGCATGGTCCAATGTTAATGGTTAAGAGTCTATGCAGAGAATCACACAGTTCAGAGTAGTTCGGAGTTAAGTCTTTGCCAAGAGTTTGAAATAAAGATGGTCGAAGGAAAATGTATTTAAAAGAGTAAAGAAGGACAAGCCTCGGATTGGTGAAAGATTTAAAACACTTTCACCGTGGTTGCACTTAACGAACAAACAGGTTTGAACAGTACCTTAGAAGAAGAAAAATGCTCTAGCTGATGCAGAAATTCCTGGCAGATCCTGCAGGCTCATGGTTCCTGAAGCAACTGTCGGACTGATATGAAGGACGAAGACTGGAGTGTCCTGCACTGCCCAGGGAAGAAACTAGCAGCAGAGCAAAGCAACAAATAAAAGGTGCGCTCTTTAAAACCCATACAGGGTCCACTCCTCCAGGCTATCTGGTTCACTACAGCGGTGCACAGCAAATTTGACCAGAGGAGGGAGGCCTTGCTTGGTGTGTGGTGAACTGGTTGGTCCCACCAGCTCAAGTGAAGAAGATTCCTTGCAGATCTTCTCTATTGTCGAGTTTAGGAGGTTTGGACCTGCAGCAGGGCTTCACCGTGAGGTTCAGTAGTTGCAGCAGTCCTCTTCCTTCAGCTTCTCTTCGGTTCTCTCGAATCCAGTGGCGACTCTGCCTTCCAAGTCCCAGAGAACTGCTTTTCATGCAGTTTTCTCCATTCACACAGCCTGGTGGTAATCACTCAGCAGGGTGTCTTTCCTGGCCGGACAGTCACCTAGCCAATCAAACAAGAGTCCTACTTGGGTCTCCAAGGTGACCCTGTGCAGGGGGCCTAAACCCCTCCCTCACATCCTGTCTACCTAGATTCTCAGGCGCCTGAGGAGGGCTTCTGTGCAGAATCCCGCCAAAGGACGGCGAACAAAGGAACCAAACCTAGTTTGGCACACAGTTTAAAACATGAAAAAGACCTTTACAAGAAGAAATGGTGAATAAACCCAGCCAGAACCAAATAAAAGTAAATGGGGTCCAGCGGATTTAAGTTTGAGGCTACTAACATAGCCTAAAACAGTACCAAGGCTATTTTCATAGACCGCGATAGGAAACATAAGGTAGATACCACTGCCAGCAGCCAAATCTTAAAGAAAGGGGAACGAAATAATGTTCCATGAGGGAAAGACAAAAAGGGACAACTATTAACCCTTTTCAGTACTCTATGTAAGATAGTTTGTACTGGGTATGTGAATTAAAAAAGACTAATACATTCAATGGCAACTTTACATGTTTTGGGAGTCAGTAGTCAGTCCCAGAAAATGGAGTTTAAAGTGGGAAATCTGAAAAAAACAACCATGTGTCACTGCACTAAAGGTGCTGTGTGACACACAGTAAAAGATGATGCCTATGGAGTAGGTGAGGATCCACAATCTTTGAACACAAAAATGTAAAACACACAGCAAGACACATGTAAGAGTGGGAAAAAAGGCTCCCACTCTTACCAGGTGAAAACAATAAATCCTAGAAATCGAGCAAAGCTGCTGAGGGACTCAGTAGGTAAGGGAAATTAGCCATTCTGGAGAATTCCCCCTAACAAGACGGGCATAAGAAACACTGTAAATAGAGTACACAGTCTCTCACCACACAGGACAGTCAAGGGAAGCCCATGAGAATCACAGTTACTCAGCCACCTTCCCCTGAACACTGTGATTTACAACTGAATAATGTTCTTCTTGTTTCCTATTGCAAAAGACTAATGCGTGCTGTCAGTTCTCACTTCCAGCACAAATTCAAGATAAACTGCCTCAATTGCCTGAAATGCTGTGCCACACCCTCCTGCAGGGAGAGTGGGTAGCGCTGAAAGTGCATCAGTAAAAATCCTCACTGCATACTCGCTGTAAGGTTCAGTTCCAGCTCCTGCTGACAACCCACACTGTAGTACGTCGTAGAGGCCATGACTCCTGGGTCCACGCCAGCCAGTGTGTGAAAACAGTGCCTCCAATCAATGATGAAGAACAGCAAGAGGTGCAGGACAAAGACGTCCCACCGTGTGCCAGCACCTAAGTCACCACTCTTCAGCTGCCCACCGGGGTCCCAGCAGCTAAAATCCCTGGTGCTCCTGCATCCAGCACCCCTTGACGACAAAAGTCTGCTACCAGTCCTGAGGTACAACTTGCGCAGCGTGGCCACCATCTCACCTGACATCAGCAGGTGAACCACACCTACCAGAACTTGCCACTGCTGCACCGGTCTCCTACGGGTGGCCCGACACACTCAATACTTTGCTACACCTGTCTCCTATGGGTGGCCCATCGCTCTCAAAGGTTTTTGTCCCAAACAGCTACAATAACGCTGTGCACCTGGAGTGTAGGTGCATAGGTTCTTCGACTCAAGGGGTTTGGGAGGCCAGCTGAATATGCTGTGTGCCTCAGCTGATTTCTTCCATCTCTACTCATCTGAACTTTTGCATCATCCTCTCTCCTGTCTACTGGATCCTGTAATAACAAACACTCTTTGGAACTTTTGGTCACAAGGCTCCAATCTCTGTAGGGTTGGATTGCTAAAACTAGGAATAACGCTGCTATTGCATTGTTGATGCTTAACAATTTACTTTCAGCATTGTTTCAAACATGTTGCGATTCCTTATCATGGTATTGGCTCCGCCGCTCCCTATCTCTGCCATCCTACACCCAGATATCAACACTTCCTCAACTTCTCTTGGGCCTACGCTGACCTAATGAATGCCTCTGATTGCTAGGTATATTCCCACACTCATATGTATGCCAGTGGGGGGATTCCCTCCATCCCAGTCCCGTTCAATCTTTTGAATGGTGTTATAACCTACTGATCAATAACTTTTCTTGTCCCAATTCGACCCATCCCTTCCCCTGGACATTCTTCTACCCCAGCTGCGTCAATACTTTACCTTCTAGGATACCGACCGCATATGTACCACATGCTCTGATCTCTTTCACCACGATAGGCACCCTGCCTTCAATGGGGATTACACCAGCCGCCTATGTCCATAACAGAAGTGCTACCACCACCACCTATACCCACACAGCTGTCAGTAGGATAGGACAATTTCATAGTAATGGCACACCTAACACAGCAGTAGCACTCTACACTCACAGAGGGTTGTATTTCCTTTATGGTGCTAGCGCCTACTAATGGCTACCAGCTAACTGGACTGGTCAGTGCACCATTGGGTTAATTTGCCTGCCGATCCTCCACGTTTGCAAAAGCTCACTACGCACCCCGACATTCTGAACGTGATGCCTGGACATGGTTCGAAAGCCTTCTAGTGATCCTGGTCCCGAAAATTGGCACTGTGATCAACAGGGCCGATCTTCATTCCCTATCACTCCTCCTCAAACATGTAGCAAACAACACTGCATAAGGAATACAGATACTTAAAAGTGAACTATGCTCCTCCAGAATAGAAGGGCGCTTGATTATTTACTAGTTGCCCAAGGGGGTACCTGAAAATTATAGGACAACAATGGTGCACCTGGGTACCTGATAACTCCTCCCATGTTCAGGATGTCATAAAACACATCCAAGGAGTTGGTACCACCTTACACAATATAAAAAAAGGTTATGCCAGGTCACTGTTAACTTGGATTCAAAACACTTTGGTTTACTGGGCTCTTCCATTCTATGTGGTATTTTAATCATTGTTGTTGTAATTGTCACCTTTGCACTGCCAGTTTTTCTTATTCGCTGCCTTCTGTCATGCTGTGATAAACATGTGTCTCACTTGACCGCCAAGGCCAAACTGGTGCAGCTTGGAATAGAGACATCTCTAATTAAGGAGGACCCCTTAAGGTGAAATGTCTGACACATAATTGTATGATTTTTTTAATTGGGATCTTAGAGGCTGACAATCTGTGTCTCTAAAGCAACCTCCTTTCTGTGACAATCCCTGTGCCTATCCACCCTATCCCTATGTCACCCGTGTACCTGGACATCTTTGATTGATGCTATGCCCCTATCCTGCTCCCTGTGGTCTTCACCCTGTCTCAGGGATGACCAAATGGGGGGTTGATGTGGCAGGATTGTTTTGCTATGCTAGGTTATGCAATGCTCTGTTATGCTATGGTGTGCTACATGGTGCTCTCTCATACATTTAGGCCTTAGATCCTCCATATTGCCTTTGCCTGAGGCCTCCCTCTGCACTCAGCTGCTCGGACATGCCCACACCCCACCTGGAACAGATTAGACCAAGACCCTGTAACAAGGCAGAGGGACACATCAGAACTTCTCTTCCATTTGCTCTCTACAAGTATTGCATTAGCACCATAGATGGTAGTTAACATTAGGGTGTCTGTGTAGGCCCCTTATCCATATTACAACACAATGTGCCCGCAAGGCTTCGTCACAAGGTCACAAGTGAGATGATGACAGCTATTGCCAAATGTCTGCAATTTCATGCCAAGTACCTCCCACTATTGTATTGTGAAAATGCTGTCATATATTAGTGATTGCTTATGATATGCTATATAACCTGCCCTCTTAGGGCTGTCCTTTCAGAGCTCTGAGTGCCGACTGCCCGCCAGCTGTCAATCTATATTTTTCTGCTTCTCCACTGATAATTTCTCTGTATGCTGTTTATTTTCTATCTAATACAAGACACTTAGTCTGGTGTCTTGTCTCCTTATTGCTGCACGCTGAGGCTGATGCTGAGGTGCCCCTTGGGAAGTGGCCAACCTTGACTACCACAACATCAACCGGCTAAACCCCATTATAGCCAGGATGACATGGTCATGGCATTAATAACGGATGGAGAGATCGAGGAGGAGACAGATCCCCTCCCCGACCTCTAGCACAATGAAGCCACAGATGGGTCAGTTGAAGGTCGCGCCTTGAAACACTTGTGTATAGGTGCGTTATAAATGCCATATCATATCATATAATATCATATCAAGGTGTCAACCTTGAAACAGACCTATCAGAACAGCAACTGACAGACTGTCACCATTTACTTGGAGAGTTTGCTGGTCTGTTTTTGCTAACTCCAGGTTGCGCAGGTTGATGCACCCAGATTTGGATACTGGAAAGCACAAGCTGTTTAAGAGTAGGATTCACTGGATGTCCGATAAGATCAAGGACACCATCAAGGTGTTGTCCCTAGGAGTGATAGAGCCATCCCACAGTCCCTGGGCTAGCCCAGTAGTACTGGTTCCTAAAAAGACCAGTGGTGGAAAGACTGAAATCCCCTTTTGTGTGGACTACAGGGGCTCAATTCTGTCATGAATACAGATGTTCACCCTATTACTCAGGCAGATGAGCTCATTGACAAGCTCAGCGCTTCCATGTACATGAGGACCTTTGACCTCATGGCAAGGTACTGGCAGGTCAAGTTGACAGATGGAGAGTGAGAGAGAGAGGTCAGCATTCTCCACCCCAGAAGGACATTAGCAATTCCCGGTGATGCCCTTTGGATTAAAGAATGCACCTGCCACTTTTCAGCGGATGGTTAACTAGTTTTGTCTGGTCTGGAAAACTTCACTGTCGCCTATTTAGACAACATTGCTGTGTTGCAGCCACAACTGGGAGGATCACTTATGCCACCTGTGCAACAGGTACTGCAGAACACAGTTCTGACTAGCAAGGCTCACCTGGTACTACCGCTTGTTCATCAAGGGGTATGGGACCATTGCCATTCCCCTGAATGATGTAACTTCCAAGAAAATGCCAAATAAGGTAACTTGGACCCAACATGTCAAACCTCCTTTCAGGAGTTAAAGAAGAGATTGTGTAGTGCCCCAGTTCTGAAGATGCCAGACTATGGTCAGGTGTTTATTATCCAGACAGAACCCTGTGATTTTTGGGACTGGAGCAGTGTTAGTGCAGATGAGCTCTCAAGTGGTAGCGCAACCTGTCGCTTTCATTAGAAAGCGATTGGAAAAAAAGGGTCAGGAACTGGGCTGTCATTGAAAAATAGGGTGATGCTGTTGTGTGGGCGTTAAAGAAGGTGAACACTACATATTTGTGTCGCACTTTACTATCCAAACAGACCACTGGCCTCTTCGATGGCTAATGGCCATGCAAGGGGAGAACCCTAAACATTTGTGTTGGACCATATTCCTACAGTGAGCAGATATGGACATCAAGCACAAGCCAGGCTCTCAGCCTGGAAATGCAGATGGCCTCAGGTGGTACCTTCACCTTGACCCTCAGTAGGATGGTGGTTCACATGTTGAGGCTGGGGGGCATGTGAGGAATTTGACCTTCTGCACAGTGGATGTGCACTCACCTGGGATTTTCTGACATTTTAAATGAAATTGAATTATGGTAGATAAACCTCCGGAAAATGTGTGGGGCTAATGCGCACACATGTTCCTATGCTCACTGCATGGCATAAACATACACCTGTGTACTCTGGGTGGACACAGCCTACAGGTGTAGTCCCCCCAGAGAGACCCTTTGTTCCATAGCAGAAAGAAAGATGGGTGGGACTTAATATTACATATTTTTACCCTTTACCTTTTATTTTGCATAGCACTCTGGTTATGACCTCACGCATACACAAGATTCTTGTTGGGGACCCAGGATTGGTTTATTAAGGTAGGCTTAACCTACACCAACACCTTTGATCCATTTGGCTTTAATAGAGGGCTGGGTCCCTCTTTTGGGAAATCATCTGAAGGTTTCACCAGAAGCAGAAAGAATAACTCATCAATGGACCCTGGCTGAAGGTACAGTCTGCCTTACATCTTCCGCCAGTGAAGGAAAGCTAGCACCTCCAAAAAGGGAAGCAAGATCCTTCCCTAAACATCTCCCAGGAGAACAGAAGGCAATACAGAGTCCAGAGGATGCTCCAGCAGCTCCACAACCGGTACCCAGCCAGCACAAAGCCTGCCATTCTAGGCTTTGAAACAAGCTTCCTAGGTGGGAAGTGCCAGAGAGTCTCTGAACACAAGACCAAGGACAAGGCAGCTGCCTGCAACACACTCCTCATCTTTGCGAGGTCCGCCTTAAAGGATGTCACAAGGCCAGTCAAGAAGCTAGGAGAGGTGCATCAACGAGCAACTACCAACGTCCACCTTAAAAGACATTTTTGAGCCAGTCAAGTCCCAAGAGCTGCAACCGACTGCAATGCTGACTGTTGTTATGCCGCAGCCGCACGTCTCGATGCGTGCTTCAAATTCACTAACCACTACTGAGACAAAGATTCCAGATCCAGAGCCGCTGTGTATGCCAGCCTGCAACCGTCCATCCAGCTTTGCTCACCAAACTGTTTGCCGCCTGATACCATGGCTATCTCCCATCTTAAACTCTGTCACAGAAGATGCAAAGTGCCCTGAAACCGACTTGACCCTGTCCAGCTCCAAGAACACCAACAAGCCCAAGGTACATTGTGGTTCTGGTTCTTCTCCGAAGGCCCCTAGAGACATGTTAAGACCCATTTATCCCTTTGTGCTGAAGCCAAGCATCTTTGAACTAATGTGATTATGTACTATACCAACTACCCTCCTGTCAGCATCCAACAGAGTGCATCCCTGTTCTCCTTTTAAACTTCCTGTCCTCTGTATTCCTTTACAGGGTGGGTTGTATTTTGTAGTGTTGCTAGAACTGTCTGTTGTGATAATAATAAAGAAAATATTTGTGTACAACCTTGACTGGCCAGTTCATTTTAATCATTGACTAATAATTGTATTTCTGCTTTGTTGCAACTAACCAACAATCCACAACCTTTTGAAGATAAGTCAGCCATTCCGTCCATGTTATCAAAAATTGAACAAGGTGGTTTATAATTTGCTTGTGTTTTCAATCTGTTTGGATACCTTCTGGTGAAACAGCAGTGTGGGGCTGATTGATGGTTTAGAAACCGATATTCATTCCTGGATCCTTGTTGCCCCGAAAGTTGATTCATCAGAGGGAGATAGACAGAAATGGCCTGTCTTCTGGTTCATTCCTTCATGCACTAACAGCGTTCAAGTCTGCACATGGCCTTAATTGTGATAGCTCAAACAGCTCGGTAGATGCTGACTTTCTAAGTGAGGTAGATTGGACACTCCTTTGTGACAGCCTTGTAAGTGATGCAGCAGGATTTGAAGATGATATATGCTTGCAGTGGGCCCAGTGCAGTTTGATGAAGGTTGGGGTGATGTTGTCAAATTTTGCAGTCCTTTGATGAGTCATGGATGTAGAGCAAATATTAGGGGTGCCAGAGAAATCATCTGAAGGCCTTCCAAAAGAGCACTGAAACCATACAGATTGGAGAGAACCAAGACTCTGACAGCAGATCGGAAGTTGCTTTCTGGGATGAAGGGCTTGTTTGTCATCAGGAGAGAAAGTTGACCCGTAGCCGTTGTGTCTTCCTTCATTTCCGCTGTTTGAAGAAGTGTCTGTTGATGTTGAACCCAAGATACTTTTGTGCAGGTAGCAAGATGGGGTGTGACATCTTTGAGGTTCACAACAAAGAGCCAGGTCTGGATGTCAGGGTGTTTGGATTTGTTGATCAGCAGTAGGAATTAGTTCTTGGAGAGGTTGAGATTTAGGTAAACACTGGACATCCAGCACTGGATCAATGTGAGGGAGGCCTTAAGACAGTTGATGTCTTCGTTGAAGGGTATCTTGCGGTAGAGCTGTGTGTCATCTATGTATTGGTGAATATGGATGTTGTTTGGAGCCATATGGGTTCTGAGTGGGGGAATCCATTTGGATGAACTAAGGCAGTTAACAAGGTATGATTTAAACAAGCTGAGAACAATCACATTGAACCCCATGCAGAAATGTAGAATGTTGGTGAGTGTTTGGTGGTCTACTGTGTAGAATTCTCCTGAGAGGTCAAGCAGAACCAGGAGGCAAGAATGGCCATCATCATGGACTATAAGGGCATTGTTGATCACCTAATTAGTAGCCATGTCAGTGCTGCATCTAGGGACAAAGCCAGATTGGCAGGACTGAATGAGGTTGTTGGCTTTGATGTGTTGGAGATGTTTCATGGTTACTGCATTTTCAGGATTCTTACCTAGCAAGGGAAGATGTTTGATGGGGGCTAGATGGACCATCTTCATTTTGCGGATGATACCTGATATTCATGGTGGGTAGCATTACAGTACGAGGGTGGAGTATATCACAAGAAAAGAGGACATTTTGTGGGATGTACTTTTATATAGGACAGGTTTTATGACAATAGGACTCTGTGGTCACAGGGATAATGGGATTTGTAGTAACTGTTATAAACAGAATATAAACATATTATATTTGTACTTGCTGCTTTCAGAGAAATATGAATTTAGTACATAATACCTCTGTGCCCTTAATACAATCTCAACTTTCCATCCTAATAAAGCAGAATCGCCATTAATGATATGATATGATTGGTCATTTATAACGCGCCTAATACCCAGAGGTTTCTAAGCGTGGACCTGGGGATCGAACCTGTGTTGCTTCATGTCGTCTTGCTTCCAAGGCGAGCATATTGCCCCTGAGCTATCCTCCCGAGACGATGGTGTCTTTTGACCTGGAGGATGCATTCCTGCCTGTCTCATTTTTCATGGCTCTCTAATTTTCTTTACACTTGCAGTAGCGAGCATTACTTTTCTACTCCCAGGTTCTCACTTTTGCAGATGGATAAGGTCAATTATTTCCCCAGTCTGCTCTCTGAGGCAGAAGGACCCACCGTCTTAGATTCAGGGGCAATGGTGGCTTTATTGGGTCGTGACTTCGAAAGTGTCCATGAGTGACGTATGTAAAGCGTATGCATCTCCATCTAACTGGGCATCTCTATTTACTATTGCCTCACTTTGCAGGTTAGCAGTGGAAGAACCAGAAGTTGATTTTTTGCACCCAAAGCGTTGTCATGAGTTGATCCTCTAATTAATGAATTGCATACATTAATTGATACTACAACTTGGCTATTCAGTGTGTTATTAAAACAATGGCATACTACTTTAGCATATGCTCAGTTTGTGTAAGGTCTTGGCCGATGTAATATCTCTATCTCTCATTGGTAATTTGACTTACTCTAAGTAAACCTTCTTCATCCCAGTACTTAAACCCGTCTCTCACAGGAAGGGGTGGCTTTCAGTTAATAAATGCTTTCCATGAGGTATGAAGCATCATGGGGCTACCATAGACAAGGAGAAATGTTTGCTAAACATTTCGAAAGCAGGACCTTTACATAATGATTTGCAAGCAGCGTTAAGTATTTATGCTTAGGGAATAAATAGACTTGGTGTGGAAGATACAAACTTCTGTAAACCGCTTTGAAAATATTCACTGGCTGTTTCTTTAGCTAATTCACATTGCTTATGGCCTACCTATGCCTTAGTTGGGCTGAGTAAATGCTCAAAAAACGCACATTGGAAGCAATTTGTTTCCATGATCAATGCATAAGAAATGCCTTTGATTCATAGCTTCTGGAATGGGAAAAGTAGTCAGAGAGTTGTATTTATTTTGTATCAAACATTTATTTATGTGTTTAATTTTAATTTATTTTCGAGTTGCCTGGGAAAAGTGGTTCATCACAGATGGTACAGGGACGAGGAAGATTCAATCAGATTTAGAAGGATTAAACATAGCATTCAAAGGTTTGTGTACACGTGCATGCATTTGGAGTGAATACTGGGCATACGTTCATTGTTTTTAACATTGAAGGTTACATGCAAATAAGCATAGAGTAAATTAGCATTAACTTATTCAAAACAGTGATTGTAGAAACAACTTGCAAAGTCATTTAATGGAAAATATTTAGAATTATGAATGAAAATGTCGAAACGGTCTGACATACAAAACATGAAGAGGAATAGACAAGAACGGTCTTCAGAAGCCGTGCTTTAAACCTTAACCACACCATATTTAAAACTTTGCAAAGAAGAAAGCAAAGTAGCTCAATTAGTGGTAAATAACCTGCAGCCTTTGGATTACGTCAAGTGAGCCATAATTAGCAGGTGGAGCAGTCAAGCGCAGTACAGCAAAGACCCTTCAAATGGGAGGACATGTGTTGGCGCATGAGGTTCTTGACAACTTCGCCAGAAACAACACATTAAATTGAATGCCTTGATGTAAGAAAGAATTTGTGATGAGCATACCACGCTACGCATTGGTAGTTCACTGCAACATACGGTCACTCTTTTTATAAATTGACACCACATGTGCCCGTGACATTTGAAATGTTATGTCATATCAGTTAGCCGCATCACATTTTTAATTGTCGGTTGCATATAAAAGAGTCATTTGAATTTGACCTTTGGATGAGAATTACATAAGATGTTATCTCTACTTTTATAAACTCGAAATGAGATAAGCCAATCAGGACTTCCAAATCGCACGCATGAAGGCGCTTTATGAAACATGTTAATATTCCACTCTGCTATTGTGTCTTACACGTTTGTATTGCTTTCCACTTCGATCACATGTACCACAGAAGCAAAGAAGATAATCAGGCTATTTTTTTTTTTAATTCGATTTAGGGTGATTTGATGGAAAACATTTGGTCGAAGGAGAATTCAAAACATTTCTTTTTTTTTGACAGGTTGATTTTGCTGCATATATATATATATATATATATATATATATATATATATATATATATATATATATATATATATATATATATATGCGATGGGAGACCCCCACAGCCGCCCTTAACCACCCTACATTAATTATTTCCCTAAACCCACCCCCACATACATATGCAGCAAAATTCGGCCAAAAAACAGTGACAAATTCTCCTTCGACCAAATATGTTGCGCAGTAATCTCCCGATCCCATTGATTCGTGCATGGTGGGGGATAATCCCAGAAATCCAAGGCTACTTCAGAAACCTCTGAGGACTGACACGGTTCTCAGCCCGAAAAGAAACACTGAAGACTGGAAATTCTATGGCAAGACAGGACGCTCATATTATGCATTCACAATCTTTACTCTTAACCACAGCAGCAAAGAATAAAAAACTTTGTAAAACGAAATTTTTTTGCAAAATAAAACAACGTTATGCACAAAGCAACATGGTGGGCAGGTCATGCCCTGGAGGTAGCCAATGGGCTGCGAGCCAGTCCCATATATGTCCATTCCTTTAGCAACTCCCCCTTTTTCTTTGCTGCTGACCCACGGGTAAGTCACACCTCTCGTTTTTTCTTAGCCTGTGTTTTGGAAGTGTTACTTTGTAACAGTGGTTGCTATTATTGCAGGACACAGCGTTATACTGCTGATCATTATTCCTCAGGCAGGCGAGTGGAGCGTTTGTTTATTTTAGCCCGCGTTCGCCTCCTGAGGTGTTTGTACTTTCTGAAGTGTTTCCTCAAGAGCGTGGCGTTCGCTCATTAGGCCCGCTCTCTTGTTCTAGTGGTCGCGTGCAGCCTGAGGGCGTCGCGCTTCTTTCTTTATTGAATTGGTTTCATTGTTGCTAGCGCGAACGCCTGTGCGTTCATTTGACGCACGTCTTTGGAAGGAGGCTCTCTAGCACACGCAGTAATCGTGCTGCTTCATATATACAAGGTTGGCGGTTTGAGCCTGCTCTCCGCCTGAATTTTTATGTTATACATTTTTCCATTTATTTTGTCCGCATTTAAATACATTTAAGAGTGTTTATTTATAAAATTACTGTGCTGTTTCATTGCCCTCACACGCTGCTCACGTGATTTGTCTGGTGGACTACAGGCATTGCCTGTTTACTGCCTGGGAGGCCCTTCCCTAAAGGTTATTTGTACTCTCGTGAATTGAGAGGTTCTGCCTGCTCGGCTACAGTTGTTACAGTATTGAACCTGCTGTTGTTGATACAAGTATTCATATATATATTTTCAAGACAAATTGTGACGTGCTGTCATGGATAAGGGGGTGCTTCCCTCATCTGCTGATGCCAGCACTCAAGTGCGCACTGCCAAAAAAAAGTGACAAGTTGGGAGAAAATATGGGGGATCAAGCCAGTCATGCCCAGCCTTCAGTGGTGCAAGCTATTCAGTCCTCTCTGGACTCAGCTTTAACTGGTTTGAATAAGACCTTGGCATCAGCCTTTGACAGGTTAATTACCCGCATTGCGGATTTCCATCCCTCCCAAGATGCTACCCCATCTGTTGCAACCCAGGCCCCTAAAAAGTATACAGCCAAAACTAAGCATATCCTGGGACAACTCAGTCCCCCCATAACCATATCACCCATATCTTCCCCTAAGAGAAACTTAAAGCGCGGGTGGGAAGAGTTTTGTCAACCTATCTCTTCCACCCCCTGGCCAGCCCTCGCGCCTTTCGCGCCGTGGAGCCCCCTATTGCTGTCTCATCCTCAGAGAGTTCAGATGATTCGGATTCGCCCCCTAATAGGCGGAAAAGAAAGGTGACCTCAGTGGCCCTTCAGGAAGCGCCCCTGCTTGATGTTAGCGGAGTACCTTTCTTTGATCCTGCCCTGATAAAACACCCCAGGTCAGCCGAGTGGCAGCCCTCTGAAGAGGTTTCCTCTTTCCTCACATTCTGGATCAGGCGCCCTATGCCCAAAGAGGAACGTAATAAGTTACGGTCGGAATGTCCCAGACCTACGCTCGCCGACAAGGTGGCTCTGGTGCCAGAAATAGACCAATCTATGGGGGCTTTTATATCCCAGAAGGGGAAAGACCCCAAGAAGGGGGTCAATAAAGCGCGGCGTAGTTGTCAAGACAGACTGTTGGACATCCTGTCACGCAGATTTTTGAAATGGCAGAAGAGGCGGCGTCCTCTAATACCCCGGTAGATGTTAACGCATTAAGAAGATGGATCCAATGAACTGTGTGCCTGCTCGGCAACGCTAATGCCTCCATATGTAGGGAGAGGAGAAAATCATTATTAATGAGGTTGGATTCCAAACTGGCGGACATGTCAGAGAGGGAAGCGGGCCCTTCGGCTCAAGGTAATTTGTTTGGGGATTCTTTCCTGAAAGATTTGTCAGTATATGTTCACACATTTATGGTGCTGGACAAGGCGCAGGTTAATATAAAAAACGTTTTTGCCCAAAGGTTTTTAACAAGGCTGGACGAGGTAGGGCCCGCTCCTCCGGCCGCTTTACCCAGGGCTCCTACCGTCCCCGCCAGTTTGCCCCCCGTGGCACATACAATCCCTCCTTTGCTCGAGGAGCACATAACCAGTTTTACCCTCAACAAAACTCGAGTTGGAGAGGACGTGCCGGCAGAGGCGCCGGAAGATCAAGAGGGCCATCAGGTACTTTCTCAGGTGTTAAAAGTTTTTTCCCTCAAAAGTCTAGGAGGCAGAATTGCCAGGTTTCTTCCACAGTGGGAGTCCCGCACTTCGAATTCTTGGGTGTTGCAAACTGTTCAGGGTTATCAGATAGAATTTTATGCCCCTCCTTGCCAGTTGGCTTTTCTCCTTCCTTTGGTGTTCGACGAGGTCAAACAATCCTTCATAGATGTGGAAGTAAGGGATCTCATCTCCAAGGGGGCGGTAGTCCCGGCCTCTTACAGGGCCTCTCAGTTTCTGAATTCCATTTTCCTAGTACCGAAACCGGACCAGGGCTTTCGCCCGGTAATCAATCTGAAAGCCCTCAACTCTTTTGTGGTATATCACCACTTCAAGATGGAAGGAATTAATTTGCTCAGGGACACCCTTCTCCCGGAAGACTGGATGGTCAAATTAGACCTCAAGGACGCTTACCTAGTGGTTCCCGTCTTTCCCCCACATCAGGAGTTTCTTCAGTTTCAATGGGGGGGTCGGGTGTGGCAGTTTGCATCCCTTCCGTTTGGTCTGTCCTCGGCCCCATGGTGTTTCACCAAGCTCATGCGGCCTGTGATGGCTCTCCTCAGATCCAGGGGGATTCGGATCATAATTTATCTGGACGAAATGCTTCTGCTGGCCCAGAATTATCACTCTGTGTTCTCATCTGAAGTTCACTGTGACCCTCTTACAGGATCTAGGTTTTGTGATAAATGTCAAAAAAATCCATATTGAAGCCTATGCAATGTATCCAATTTCTGGGCTTCAATATAGATTCAAGGCTTTGCATCCTTCTTCTCCCAGACAACAGACTTTCCAAGATATAGAAGGAGATTTTTCTCCTCCTCAGGAGAGGGAGGATCTCGCTCAGGCAGTAAGCCAGGGTGGTGGAGATGCTGTCAGCATCTATTCAGGCTATCTTTCCTGCTCCCCTACATTACAGAGCGCTACAGCGCCTAAAAGCCAAGCATTTGCGCAAGTGTCTCTCTTACTCCCAGATGTTGGAATTGGCCAGGTTGGAACTCCTGTGGTGGCTCAGGCACATGGAGGCCTGGAATGGCAAGGCAATATTTGGCCCATCTCCGGATGTTATTCTGGAATCAGATGCAAGCAGAGCGGGATGGGGAGCCAGATTGGGTCAAATTTCCACAGGAGGGAAATGGTCAGAGTCAGAGAAACAACTACATATCAATTGTCTAGAGTTGTTAGCGGGGTCTTTTGCTGTTCGAAGTCTCCTCAAGGATCAGGGGAATTGTTGTGTTCTCCTCTGCATGGACAATATCTCTGCGGTGAGGTACATCAATCACCTGGGGGGTACCAGGTCCAAAGCCCTGGCAGATCTGGCAAGAGACTTTTGGCATTTTTGCCTCGACAGGGATATTCTATTGAAAGCAGAATACCTCCTAGGAGTCAGCAAAGCGGTTGCAGATTGGAACTCAAGACACCTGCAAGACAGGAGCGATTGGATGTTGAACAGGTCTCTTTTTGCCCACATAGCATCCCTCTGGGGTCCCCTGACGATAGACTTGTTTGCCTCGAGACTAAATTGTCAAGTTCCCAGATTTTACAGTTGGAGAAAAGATCCGTTAGCTCTGGCCACAGACGCTTTCCTACAGGATTGGTCGGGTCAGTTGGGTTATGCCTTTCCTCCCTTTGCCATGATAGCTCGGGTTCTGGTCCAAGTTCACAGACAAGTGGTGTCTTTGGTTCTGGTTACCCCATTTTGGCCCTCTCAGGTTTGGTTCCCGGCCCTTCTGGAATTGGCAATAGATATTCCCCGTCTTCTCCCTCGCGATCCCCAGTTGCTGGTGGATCCGGGTGGTCTCCCTCACGAGTTGGTCCTGCAGGGACACCTTGCCCTTATGGCTTGGAAGATTTCAGCTCTTCCTGGTGCTTCAGAGGACTTTCGCAAGACTCTATGTCAGTCATCAGGGACTCCTGGGCGCCCTCTAGTAAATCGGGTATTCCTCAGCATGGAACCGCTGGGTTAGCTGGTGTGTGGCTAGGCACCTCAATCCCGTTTCTGCCTCTCCTGTAGAAGTGGTTAATTTTCGAGTAGAGTTGTACAAGGAAGGGAAAGCCTACAGGACAGTTGATGGATTTCGTTCGGCTATTTAAGCCGGTCACCTTTTGGTTAAGGGAGAACCAGTGGGTAGGCACTTTTTGGATGCGTAGGGCCCTGAAATCTATTCATATTAAGGGTCCACCAAAACCGAAGTATTCGGTCCTTTGGGACGTTAATATTGTACTGCAGCTCTTCAGGTCCTGGCCTCCTAATGAAGATTTGTCCCTGCAGCAGTTATTTGCCAAACTTGCTATGTTACTATGTCTGGTGTCTATTAAAAGGGTCTCTGATATCAGAGCTCTGGATGTGGATAATAAGATGCTCACCCCTCAAGGGGTTACTTTCTTTATCTCACGAAGGACTACATGCATGACTTCTTCAATATCCTATCCAGCTTTTCCTGAAGATTGTAAATTATGTGTGGTCAACTGTTTGAAATATTTTGAGTTTAAAACTGAAGTGCTTAGACCTCTGAATACCTCTCAGCTGCAGATTTCCTACAGGAAGCCCCATAAGCCAGTCTCCACTTCTACTTTGGCCAGATAGATCAAATGGGTTATGCGGGAGGCGGAGGTTGACACATCCTCTTTTGGTCCCCACTCAGTACGGGGCGCTATGGCCTCTAAAGCAGCCTTGCTGCGGGGTAGTTTGGAACAGATTTTAAAAGCAGCTGACTGGTCAAGGGAGTCAACTTTTAAGACGTTTTACCATAAACGTATTGCTCATGTAGATGTGAATGTGATGCAAGAGCTTTGAACTTGCATAATATGAGCCTCCTGTCTTGCCATAGAATACCTAATCCCCCACACTAGCGTGAGAAGGGGGTTTAGATTCTATAAAAGACAAGGAGGTGAGTATTATCCCACCCACCAACCCTTACTGGTGTTTGGTTGTTGTTTCAGCTTTCAGTTGATAGCTTCGACACAGGAAGAAGCAGGAGATTCAGCTCCAAGTTGCAGAAGGTTACAGTTACGACGTTTCCATGGGAGTTTGTTCTTCGTTCTACCTGGAGGAAAATGTTCGGTGGCCGTGTGATAAGGATCAGCGACAGAAAGAGGGGGAGTTGCTAAAGGAATGGACCTATATGGGACTGGCTCGCAGCCCATTGGCTACCTCCAGGGCATGACCTGCCCGCCATGTTCGACTGGGATGTTTCCCATTGCTTTGTGCATAATGTTGTTTTATTTGCAAAGAAATTTCGTTTTACAAAGTTTTTTATTCTTTGCTGCTGTGGTTCAGAGTAAAGATTGTAAATGCATAATACTCGCCTCCTTGTCTTTTATAGAATCTAAACCCCCTTCTCACGCTAGTGTGGGGGATTTGGTATTGCAACCCCCAAAATCCCAAAAAAAGTTCAGCGCTACTCATAGTGCATTATTTTGAATTATTTGGAGTTTCTTGATGTTGCTGGATGAGTTCCTGAAAAGAGGATATTGCTCTAGTCCAATTTGGAGAGGACCATAGCTCAGGCAACAGTTAAGCAACTGTTTTTTGATAGGAAGGGTCTGGCAGCATTTAGGACTTTGGTTGCATGGGCTGCTGGTGAGGCTATGGCGTTAACTTGATGGGACATGATGAGGGAGGCATCGAGGTACACACCAAGGGTTTTGACAGAAGCTGATACAGGAATGGAGATGTTGTCGATATGGAATGCAGAGTATTGTTTGGAGATATTTTTTAGGGCTTTGGGAAGCCGATGGCACATGCCTAGGATGTGGTTAGTTTCAAGGAAATTCTGTACTTGCAGATAGGCTGTGCGGTCCAGGGTTTTAAGCAAGAAGGGGACAGTTGTGATCGGTCTGTATTTAGGGGAAATAGCAGGGTCTAAGGATGTTTTTTTTCAGGGGGGGGCCACGCTTCTTTGAGGTTGACTTGCACTCTACTTAGGAGAAGGAGGCATTTATGAAGGCAGTGATAACAGGGGTTAGTATTTCTGCACAGTCTTTGATGAAGGTGGCTGGCCAGATATCTCTGTTATATTTTGTGGGTTTAAAACTTTTGATCATTCTTAAGGCTTCGGTTTCAGTTAGGTCTTTGAAGCAGAACTGGGCGGAGGAAGGGTTGGGTGAGCTGTGCGGTATGCGGGTGGTAGGGCCAAGGGGGACCTTGTGGTGTTGCGCTGGGTGACTGAGAATTTTCCTGTTCAGTTCAGTGTCGATTTTGTTTAGCATTGCCCTTTGTATGTCAGAGCAACAGGTTGCATCCTTGGTGAGGTTGGGGGGGAGGTGAGGCAGGCTTTTCCAATTCCCTAAAGATTTAGAAGATCTCTGTTGTGTCAGATTTGGTATTGCAGGTTCTGGAGTTGAAGGAATTGGCGTTGGCAGTTATTATGTCTGATTTGTAACATGTGGCGAGTTTGGCAAAGTCCTCTTTCAATGTGTCGGTGGGATTCTTTTGCTATAAAAGTTCTTCTTGTCGTTTAAGGTTGCAGAGTTCTAGGAGGTCGGGGGTAATGGAGTTCACTGCTTTGGAAAGGGGTGAGGTGTAGATGTCCACTAGTGACTTCAGGTCTGAAATGAAAGAGGCGTTGAGGCCTGGAGTGTCTTAGCAGGGCATGATATTTTCTTTGGTGAGCTACTGAGAGCAGCGTGTCACTGCTGGGGGTAGCAAATTGGAGGCTTTTTTTGGGTTTCACTGATTGCAGAATGGTGAAATGGAGGATGTGGTGGTCCAACCAGGGACAAGGGGTGTTATCGCTAATTGAGACTTGTGAAGCCTAAGGTTTCAAGTGCTTTGGCAAGGCAGGTGGCCTAGGGTCATTAAGGTCATGTATGCCCAAGTTAAGGTCCTCCAAAAGAATAATTTTTGTGGAGGCTTTCATATTGTCCCCGAGGATGAGGAGGAGGTTCTCCTCGAAGTTAGGAGTGATGCCGGGAGGGCGATAGATGAGGTGGGTGGTGATGGTGCATGTTGATGAGGGTGAGAACTTGAGGATAGTAGGTTTATGTTTTCACTGAAGGACGTCTTCAGCTGTCTGATAGGGAGGGAATCTCTGGTTACCAGGGCGACAGCGCCACCTCTGGATAAGAGCCTGTCATTGCGATAGATTGTGTAACCAGGAGGAGTGGTTAGATATAAGGCAGGGCCCGATGCTTCGTGAAGCCATGTTTCCGATATGGCTAAGGCATCAAGGTTGTGGTTGGTGGTGAGATTGTTTATCTCTAGAGCATGTGCTCTTAAGCAGCGTGTGTTAATGAGGGCGCATGTCATGAGGGGTTGAGTGTTGGTAGGTGTGATGAGAGGTTCTGTCAGTGTGACCTGTTTGGGTGAGGGGTGGTAACATTGTAAGTGTTTGTGCTTGAAGTGGTGTGGGCGGTGAGCATTTCTCTGTACTAGTGTTTTCGAGAGCATATAGCTATGGGTGGAGGCATGAGGAGTTATGGTGTTAGTGTAGTCATGGTGCACATGGAGTCCACTGGAGCCAGATAGACAGTATGGCATGCAATTGCTCTAATCTATGGTAGATGTAGAGACAATGTTTGCAGGCATAGAGTTAACAGTGATACATGAGGCAGTAGGGCTATAATTAGAGCAATTAGGAGAGGTACTAGAATGATGGGTATTATGCATTTCAATATTGCGAGGCAGTGCAAAAAGAGGGTTACATGCAAAGTGACTACTGGAGTGGGCTAGCATCAGCACACTTGCATTAATTGAGCTCAAGGCTGCAGGTGGTGGAACACCCTGTGGCCTGTCACTTAGTTCATACATGCTTTTAGGTCCATAATTCCTCTTGATTGCGCCTAGATCAGTGCAAATTAGCAGGCAGTGATTATGAGCTGCTGTTGGTTGTGGTTGTGAGGGGGGCAGTATTATCCCTGTGCACGGCCTGAGTCTGAGGTTGCGGGCTAAGAGCGCTTTCCTTGGCTGTAACGTAACTGTAAGTGGCAGTCTGCTGCGAGGCAAGTGACTGAAGAGGGACTGCAGCTTAAACGTTGCTGCGAGGCAGTAGATGGTCACAAGCCTGCATAAGTGAATCTTTAACCATGGCTGCATGAGTTTTGAAATCCAAATGTACGTTCTTGCCTTGCAGGATGTGGTGCCATTGGAGTGGGCTGAGTGCTATCATTGGACTTGTGTGGGCGAACTAAGTGACAGGCAACAGAGTACAATTTCACCTTAGAACATACTATGACTAAACTGTGAGGTTCAATTAACCACTTTAAAACAGATTAAAAAAACGTGTTCTTTTGCTGACTAGCTGTGATTTCTATAACACTCATACCACCTTACAGTGGTGACAAACATAATGACAGAGACAAGTGATTCAGGGATTAAGTTTAAGAAAACTTTATTTTCAACCTTAATATGGTTGACAGGATTTGCTCTCACCAATGTTTTTGGGGCGTCACAGTTCTGTCATACTCCTCATCAATCCCTAACCTTAAGCAGTTGCTGGTGACTGCAGGAGAAGCTGCTTGAAGTGCAGCTGATTCACAAAGGCCTGGGGATGTGGCATTTAAAACACAGTGAACATGAGTTCCATCAGCGCTAGGACCTCCACTACTCCCCTCGCTAATTGAGGACATGGGGAGGGGAATGAGGCCAGGTGTGATGGAAGCTGTGACAGGAGTCATCCCTAATTATTTCCTAGCTAGACCTGGATGTTGGCTGCTGCAGGAGCTGCGTCCGAAGCTGTAGCTGATGCATGGTGAATGACGGAAACAGTGTTTCAAGGAAGTCCCATTAGTCCTGAAACCGCAAGTTCTTTCTGCTTACTGAGTACAGAGTATCGGACATAGAGGCTCTAGGCCACCTATGAAGGGGGTTCCTCCTTTAAACCTTGCCACATCTGAGACAATCACAAAGGAGTCCAAGATAAGCCCATTTCAACCTGTGAGGGATTTCCACCTGTTAGGAAAAACCTCCCGGTTTGTGTAAAATGTAAGAATCTCAGGTAAGTGGCTTCTGCATGAAAGTCCCGGCACTGTGCTAATACCTCCCCGAAGGGAAAAGCTGTAATGCAGACCAGCCAGTACTCCAGGACAGTTGGAGGTAATGTCCCTGGCCTTGGACATCCATTTATCATGTGGGTGTACTGTCCCCAAGCACAGCAGCAGCTCCAAGGAACCCCCAGCAGGGTCCCCTTCCCTCCCAATACGAACATTCTGTAACACATCCGAGCCAGATCTCTAGGATTTGTCAGGGGTAATGTCCCTGGCCTTGGGCGGCCATCTCCCATGTGGGTCTAGGATTCCCCAATTTCACTGGTAGTTCCAGGGAGCCCCGGCAGGGTCCCCATCTTTTCCAGGAGGGAGAAGATGTACCACAGGCCTGTCAGATCTCCAGGATAGTCGGAGGGTTATGTCCCCAGACTTGGGTGGCTGTCTCTCATGTGACCATCCCCAAGTCCAGTGGCAGCTCCGGGGAGCCCCGGCAGGATCCCCATTCCTCCCGGATGTGACATCTGTAAGGCAACACAGTCAGAGGTGCATCCTGGGCTTGCGCATGGTCAACCCACATGGAAGACAGTCGCTCCCAGGGAAACACCAATGTTATGCTGGCATGTGTGGCCATTTGTGGCCTGACCGTGCAATTGTGTCCCAGCCCACCAAAATATCTCCCCAGACAGCCCACTCCCGCCAACACAACCAACAATGCAGCCCCTGTCCCACCCAGCCCACTAACAATGGGCCCTAACCATAGAATAATAAAAAAAACAGAACTCACATAACGTTGCAGCTGCTTGCGTAGAAAGAGCTGTAAACGAAACAAAAACATTCATCACCTATGGTCAACCCAGCAAAAACAAATCATAACTACTACTCTTCAATCATGGCCCCCTTTCAAACCATCCCTGGTGGACTACTGACCCTCACACCACAGTAAAAACACATTTGCCCCGTCCTATGGGCAGATTGTATGATTGCACTAGCAATCTGCCCCAGGGAGGCTTACATGAGAGCCCCCCCATACATTAGGGGTGGGGGAGGGCCACCCTCATTTTCATTATATAAGTTGCTGATGGTTTAGGGTGCCCTCCACCCCCCAACAACGTAGATTATTTTATTTGTTTTCCCCTACCCTAGGGGCAGATGGCCACATTATTGTGCCCATCTTCCCCCAGGATGGACAAAGCGTACTGCCCCATGCTTGGGGGGGCCTATGCCAAGATTTTTGGTGGCCCTCTCCCCACCATCCCACATGGATGGGGGATTTCATATAGCCTTCCCTGGGGGCAGATAGGGCAGAAATCTGCCCCCAGTGAGGGCTACATGAGGTGCCCCCCATCCACTGGGGGTGGAGGAGAGAGGTCCACTCCCCTTTTCATTCCATATATTCACTGGTGGTTTAGCGTCCCCCTCCCAAAACACCCTTTTTTGCCCCTTTCCTATGGGCAGATGGGCACATTAGCATCTGCCCCCAGTTGGGCAAACTGTACTGCCCCATGCTTGGGGGTGCCTGTACTAAGATTTCTGGTGGCACTCTCTCACCACCCCAAATGGTTGGGGGGGCATCTCATGTACCCCTTCCTAGGGTTAGAAATCTGCCCTCAGGGGCATCTTTTAATTACTATCAAGCAGATATGTGGAAAGCACTTAGAATATAATTCCCAGACACATCAGATATGAGTGCCAAATTGATGTGATAAATGCGATCAGATCACCCATAGGCAGAGGGTTTAGATTTCAAGCCCCACAAGGAGGGGGGGGGGGGGTTAATGGGGGCCAGCCACAGTTTAGAGGGCTTCCAGCAAAATGTTGGACATATGGGAAGATCAGACACATTGGGCCTCATTGTGACAGTGGCAGTAGTTGCTGGAGTCATGAATTTTCCAGCAACCAGGAATGGGCAATTTTACCGGGGCATTACAGCAGCAGCGGACCCGATAATTGCCCATTCCCGGGTGCCAGAAAATGTTAGTCCCCATTCCCATTTGAATCCCATTGGACTCAATTGGAATGGGGAGGTGCATCCATCGAGGTCTGCTCGCGGGTGCCGGTAGGACTGGGTGGGCGGTAAGGCACCCGCAAGCAGAACTCATAATTTGCCAGTCCGGTAAGAACGTTACCGGCAAGCTTACTGGTACCGTTGTTGACTGGCAACCTTATAATGAGGCACGTTGCATATGTATGCCGAGGTGCAGGAACAAAACAAAATTGGCAATTATTTGGCCTAAAAGGGGACAAGCACCCCCACCATATAGTGTGGAACCACTAGAATGTTATGCCCAAGATCACAGGCAGTATCAGACACAAGCCCCACAATTACAACAGACACAACAGTAGATACCGCCTCAGACACAGCAAGCACCAATACAGGCACTGGCACTAGTTCAACAGAATGCAGTGACACCATGGAACTTGAACATATTGCTGCAGGCTTCTATGGCTAAAATATGTGGTGTGACAGTAGTGGGAAGGAACCCATTCACAGGTACAGAACTGAATTTGTACCCATAAGAGGACAGCCCACAGAAGAACCTGATGTGCTCCATCCTATCAATTACACCAGACCCACAAGAGGAACCAAGGGTTGTGGTGGCCATAGGCAACAAAACATTTTCCTTTTTGTCAGATACGGGGGTGACTCAATCCTGTGTTAAAGAGTGAAAATTCACACTGTATTATACAATTCCGAGAAATATTGCCATCTTCATTTTTAACACTTGCACTACTTTCCTGGCTTATTCAAGCTTTATTGTAAAACTATCATGCCTCTCTCAAACTTGAACAGAACCACCTCAGGTTCCGGAAGCAACTCAGGACCTTCCTTTGTGCTTCTGTGTTCTCTCTTCCTCTCCCCTGCTGATGTACCTAACTGCTCTATGCACTGGTCATCTGTATACCCTCTGATCTCAGGCCCAGGCTCCTGCATGTCCAGTTGCCCTCGCACGGCGTCCGGGGTCCCCCAGCACTTAAGGGTCTGTTCATGCAACCATGCAGTCCCTTCTCACTGCACTTATAATCCACCTGCTGGCTGCACCTATTTATCTACCTGCACTTCCTCCCGCCCCCTCCACTGGCATTTTACCCTTTCCCTCTTCCCTGAACTTGCACAATCTGATTGAAACAATGCCTATTAAGAGCATTGTTTTGTCTTCCCTTTGTTTCCCCCTCCTTTTCTTGGCGCGCCTAGAGACACTTGTGTACAGGCACTTTATAAATGCAATATCATATCATATCACACCAATGAAAGTGTGTCTCAAATACCTAGCATGGAAGGGATTAGAATTGTTTGGGGATGATGTTCATGATAATTGTCATTCATATAATGAAGAAAGTAATACAATTAACATATTCCTGCTTCATTTGTGTTGTTTCATGAGATGATACGTCATATACCATACTGTCTTGTGAAATTAAAGGAAAATAATATAACCCTTAAAAAGCCATAGCAAGTTAGGTGCTAATTGTAAATCTGGCAGCATGCCCAATTTAAGGAAGTGTGGTATGCATATTTACCTCCAGCAGTATTCTGTAAATCATGTGGATTTTAATTCCAAAAATCTGCCTATTTCTACCTGATTTCAGAGTGGGATCCAGACATTTCAAAGTTGCTCCAAATCAAATCTGCTTTTTTTTACTGTACAGAATGAAAACACGGTGTAGTAATATATAGTACACACATTTGTTCAATGTGATGCGTTTAAGGGGTGAAAAGATGGGCATCTCTGATGCCCGAAATCACCACTTAATCATGTAATACATACGATCAGTATTTTTGCTTTTAAGCATTTAAAAACGTAGATATTTACATGACAAGCACTTCAAAGGTGACCAATGTGGGCAGTGGGATTTCTGAAATACCACATTGCAGAAATGTCATCTCCACCAGTGGTAAACTGTGAATAGGGCACACTGGAAGAAATACACCGGGGGAGGTGATATTCTCCACAAGAAGAATTTCTGCTAAAAGGCCCATCCAACTCGTAATGAGGCTCAAGATATATTTTGGAACTTTGGTGAGATATTGCAGCCACTGTTACCATTGTTGTCCCAAGGACAACAATGGATTATGCAATAATTAATGGATATCATGCATTCAAATATGAAAAAGTACATCATTCAAAATACAATAAATATCAATGATCAGTAAATATGTAGTATGGAACAGCTATATCATCTAAATAGCGTCTCCAATGAATGCACATTTATGATGCAAATATACGTTGTCATAAATAATTTAGTTATTTTCGTCTGGATTTGGCTTCCTAGAAAAATGCACCACTATAGCTATAAAATCAACTTCTTGCACTGCCTCAATTAAGTGCCATTAAAAAGCAGCTGTCTGCAAACAGTCCGTTGTTTAGACTATGGTTAATATATATTCTGAAGTTAAGCAGTATTAGATCACGTACAGTCTCTTATTTAAACAGCAGAAAAATATAAAACAAAACAGTGTAATTGTCGTTCATTTTTCTGAAGTACTTCTCGTCATAGAAAAGAAACTTTGAAATGATAAAACATGGGAATTATACACATTTGTCCAATGTAATACTCATACCTCGGGGGTATTTTGTACTTGTTTTTATGTAATTATTAATTGGATAACCTAATAGTATCTTGTAATACCAGTTCATTAAATGTTGCAGTGAATTCGAACAAGAAGAAAATCATGAGCTGAAATGAAATTGGTATAATATTCTTTACTTAGGTGTATAAGGTTTATAGATATACCATTGGATAATGTGCTGTTTCTTTTACATCATTTTCTCTTTAATTATACGGTGTCGAGTTTCAAAGTGTGAAAATTGTAAATTAATTGTACATTTTAATATTGCGTAGAGTTGTTTGTGCTTATTATATGTGCATGTTTTTCTATGTGACAAACTAATAATATTATATGTGGTTGGTTTTATTTTATCTGTAAGCATTTGAGAGGTGGTGTTCAAAATCTCTCTCTATATATAACGCTTAGTTATGTTTCTGTACTCAGCTGAAGCATCACTGTCAGACACGTCCCCTTCCTGTAAGCAATCTGTGGTGATTCTGATATTTAAGAAGGGGGACAAAAGTGACCCTGTGCATTACTGACCGATATTGACCTTTAGGATATGATAGAATAGCGTATGCTATGCAGGGAACAGCTAGTAAGTAACCTATGAGTTAACTTGAAAAACCTTTTTGAGCAACATTCATGCAAATGCCAGACTTGTGCAGAAAAAAAGCAGAATTTTGTTTCTGGAACTCCAATTGCTCTGTAGCTCTTCATTTAAATAGCATAGTCTTTCTAGTCAACATTAATGGAACCATTGAAATTGAAAGTGTAGCAACAATTGTTGAGTTGAAAGTTGCAAACTCAAAGATTATTGGACTTATTGCGAGTTCGGTGTCGTCATAAAAATGTGGTGGTAATTGGATTAGTACCACTTTTATTGCAGCGCCACATTACAAGTTTGGAGGAATTACAATGGGTTGAATTGCCATCTATGATAATTCCTCTAAAATCCATGGAATCTGTAAATGGGACCAACACTGCCATACCGTTACATATAAATCTGATTAATTCACCACCAGATCAAGTGGCAGTAATGGTAATTGACCTTGGCGATAATTACAGAATAATGAGACCCTATGGGCCTCATTATGAAGCAGGCATTAAGGGGTTAACAGCGCCGACCCTTAACGCCTGATTCCGAGGTCCCTTTGCGGCATGGTGAGTTTAACGCCTTCTTTTTGCAGGTGTTAAAATCCATGGCGCTAAGGGACCATGGTGCTAATTACGCCACCGTAATTTACGGTGGCATAATTAGCGCCTTCCCCACTCCCATTATGCCCTATGGGGCTAAAATTGGAATTGGGAAGGGTAAAATGGGAATTGGGGATTTACCGCCCCACTCACCTTGGAATGGGGCGGTAAATCCGCCATCCACCATGGTGTAAACGTAGTTTACACCATGGTGGTAAGGGTACGACCCAGGCGGTAACTTACCGCCTGGGTCGTAATGAGGCCCTATATCTTTCAAATGAACAGGTTGCATGTAATTGCATACGGTTAGTGCTTTATATTGGCACACAGCATTTTTCTGCAGAGATAACAGCCCACTTTGTACACATGAAATCCACATTTCTTCAATTTAGCATGATTTCAAGGCTACTGACAACTTTCATTTAATGTTGTGGTTGTTCTTTATAGCTGATTGAAAATAAGTAAAGCTACTGTACCAAATAATTAATTGAAAATACATCCAACTCACCACAATATATACTTCACAGAATGTTAGCATGTAGCTGGTTCATTGCCCAAACCTAAAGGCATTGCACTATACTCCAAAACAACCCACCCTCATTTTAAGGCTGTTTTGGATGAGCTTCTTATTTTCATACCAAATTGTAGTTGTAATGCAGGTCTAAGTCACAACATATTGCTGGCATTTGCTCTTCACCCATCAACACCAACCCAAGGATAGCACCTAGTGATCTTGCATTGCTTTAATATTCATCAACCTATTCTTTAGTACACAGCTTAATATACAATTTAAAGAACCACACACATGCACGTTTTACCTTAAGGTGTAATTTTTAAGGCAACACCTCTATGACACATTCATATCGATAATGAAAGGGTAGCTTCTCAGAAATCTTTGGAATATACACATCAGCATAACCTACAGTAGTGTAGACTACAAAGTGATAGATAAAACCGTGAGTAAAGTATTATCTTAAACTGGTGTTTTCTTTTTTTAAACATTTGTTGCCACATATACTATTTCTTTTTAAAGATTTCCCCACTAGACTTTACAGCTCCTTAAAGAAATCAATGAATTGCACACGGGGAAGTTCATCCCAGACCAACATAATGCATGAGGCATAGATAATATCGAATTGACTTCTTACTTTGTGGCAATCAATTAATATTTCTAGAATGTGTGTATATTGAGTAACTCATCTGGAAGTTAACAGTTACAAATCCACTGTATCCACCACCATATGTCTATGTTTCCCGTCCCAAGGAATATCTAGTTATTTTAGGAACCTGGGATGTACTCATTTCCCAGATAATCCAGAATCTGCTAGAACCAAACTGTTATTGGTCTTAACGGAATTGCAGATCTTCAGTTGAACTTTTTAAAATAATTGGACCCGGGGGTCCTTAAATCAGTAACACGTCATTCATGGATGGGATGCAGAATAACTCTTAAATCAAATAATAAGACTGACTCCGGAAGATGGCAAAACTCAGTTTGACTGTTTTATTATCAACTGTCTAAAACAGGGAGTTACAACAGACATCAATGGATGTTGGCTCGTTTTCTCTCAAAGCATTTAAAAAATCATTTATATAGCAAGAATCATCATACAAAATGTGATACTATGTGGCAAATAATAGACACCTTTGGGGAGTTGTGGTTGGACTAAGGGGAATATCTAAGTATAATTTCTATAAGGGATGGGTTGTGATTGGGTCTCTTGGCTGGCCTCTCTTGGCCCGCCTGTTGGGAAGAAGTTGGATCTCCACCCGGGCTACCGGGGGTCCGAGCCATGGGAGACCCCAACACATCCCATTTTGCCCAAAGAAATGCAGCAGAGTCCCAAGCAGGCAGCAACATGTTCCAAACTGCGTTTATTTCTGGGCAGCAAAAAAAAGAAAAAACACACAGAGAGCTTTGTGCACAGCGAAAGTCCCAGCACCGTCTCCCCCGGGGCTGGCTTGCAAGCCAGCTTTTAACACACTGCAGGCTGACCTCACAGAATTGGACCAGCTCCCAGAAAACTATCTCATCCTGCTATTGGCTTCTAAGTGATAGGTTACCTATGTAGCCCTTATAGGAAGCCTGATAATTGGACATTGGACTTTTGCGTCAGTCGGTTGGTTATGCTGTGCCACCCCCATTAACTAACTCTGAAATTGTTGCGGTATGAATCTGTTCCCATCACTTTTAGCTGAAACAGGCTTTTTCGTATTTGGCCTCTCAGTGTTCATTGGCCAGAGCTGAGCCATTCTTGTTACAATTATGTTTCAAATGGTGTTTGAGTATTGCAAAAATGTCTGGGCTCTGGATGTTCTGCCGTGGTTACTCATATTTGTGAAGAATTAAACATGTTTGTCTGCCAGGGTTCACTGTCTTTTAATGAAAGTAATCTTATCTTACTGTGTGACCTTGGCTTCTCCTGGGTTTGCGAGGAGAATTTCTGAATGAATGAATCCCCACTGCGGCTGGTGTTCAGTGAGACACATGCACTTGGCTGTAATTTTCCTGAAACATGGCTTTACACTGTGCAATTGGATCAGGTTAGTTCATATATAGGCATCTGCAGCCTTTAAACAGGGATCCTTGTGTTTTGTAGATTATGGTATTGCTGCATTGATTCTAATGTAGCAAGGAAGTTGCAATGTTGGCGAAGTGGGTGTCTTTCAGCATATTTGTCACCCATGGCTGCGCTGGGGCCTGGTTCAAATGATAAGTGCGCTGCTTATTCTTCCTGCTGTTCTTCTGTATATGCGCCTGGGGTGAGGGAGGAGGGGTTTGATCTCAATTTTTCCTCTTCAGTCCCCTCTCTGGTCGACTTTGTCGACCACACCACCAACCAACATTCACCTCCTTCCATTCTTCATATCTTTGTCAATTCTTTGAAGTGTCCATCATTGTTAACAATGTTGTCGATGAACAATACATGTAGGAGTGTTCTCCTTCTGCGTTCCACCATGCTCACTTCCCTTCGTACTTCTTCGGATCACAGGGAGTGCCCACCTTTATTACTGCTGGAACCATGTCGCACACCGCTATCTTCTCCCTTAGTCCGGCTCTTCCTTTCACCATGTCTCTTATTTGCATTCCGATCTCTTCTTCTGCTGTTCTCTCACAACTTGCAATGTATCTTGATCTTGCACAATGATGCTGCGCTCGGTACTAGTACTTCCATTATCACCTTCAATCGACCAGCCAGTCATGATGGCATCCATTACTATGGAAACGCTAGCCAGTTCTTGTCTTTCTCTGTTCACATGTTTATTCTGCTGAACAGTCCTTAGTATGTTGGTACTTCATCCAATGTTGCTTCTGTCTCGCTCGAGAAGTAATTCCCCCCTCTTTTCACTCTATCTGTTTCTCCTCTTCTGTTGTTTCCCATCTTGGGGAATGTGTCATTCTTCACATCTTCCTTGGGCATCACCAACACGGGCATTCTGATGTGCACCAATGAACAGTCGCCTCCCCAATTCGCTGGTAGTTTCTCTTGAGCTTTAAATCCGTATGATCAATAGTTGTCCATAAGCAGTGATGTTCCTGCTCTCCCTACTTGTCTCAACCTTCTTGCATCCAGCATAATTTTCCACTTCTTTTCACTGTTGTGCTGGTAACATAAGGCTGGTGCCTTCACAGTATACGTCCTTCTAAATTCTCCACCCAAGTCACCATCTTTGCACTTTTGTCTCACTCCATTAGGCACTTATCATATTTTTCTCTTTTTATTTTTTCTTCTCTCTTTTTTTTTTTCTTTCTCCTTTTATTGTTTCTTTTTTTTCTTGTTTTTTCTTGCAGCTTGCTCACTGGTGCATTTACTCATTTTATTTTTTTTCTCTTCTCTCTCTGGCCATTTTCTACATACAGTTGTTCTTCAATGAGCTGCCAGTAGTTGTTCATCATTGGTAGTGTCTTTATGTAATCTCCCTTCATTGGGATTGCCCATTTTTTTCATCAATCTCAATGTGGCTGTCTTCCCTTGCAATCTTCTTCACGTTTGTAACACTTGCAGTTAGGACAGCTCTCCCCAGTGGTGTCCCTACCAATGTTGTACATATGTGCATGTTATTGGTTACTTCTGCTATGTGTGTGATGTGTATGTTTTACTTCCTTTGTGTGTGCGCTCACCTCTCCTTACTTTTGCAGCAGCTTTTTCCTCACCCACTGACACCGTAAATCTTCCTGCTTGGGTTAGGGAATGTTAGTAGGGGATACGGCGGTAATGCTCACTATTACATATAATTTTTAAATGACCACCCCCCATTATTCCGTACATCATTAACAGTTCCATCGTGAAGATAAAAGTCCTTATTTCCTTGCCCATAACCACTTACGCTGCTGGGTCCTTGCAGCTGAAGAGATGATAAAGTCGCCCGCCTGAAAATCGCAAGAAAGGCGTTAATACGTTAGTACTTGTTAATAATCTCAAGCTCCGCGAACTGAACAATCACTAAGGGCAAAAATTAAAACTCCACCCGGACACTTCTTGTTGAGGTTTTACAATGTTGGTCGGACAGTATATGCACTGTATTCAAGTTGGGGTTAAGTTTGGGCTTTGTATTCAATGTAAGCGAGGAAATACACTTCAGGGAAACGTGCTCTAAGGGTCTGAGTTTTCTGACATAGTGGGCAAATTGAGTGGGAAACTCTTCAGAATGGTTCAATGAGTAGGCCTCGGGGTGACTAATGGGAGATAACATTAAGGAAATTTTCTACACAATTCTAACAGCATACATACGCAACAACATGCATGTGGGAGACAAAAAGAAAAGAGAACATGCACGTGTCTACACAGTGTGGTGTAATTTTTCACATATTTTTACAACGTTCTTTAATCAGGTAGTGCGGGGCTTGGTGGGGTGGGGCTTGTTGGGGCAGTGTTTGTTTTAGTCTGTGATCTTGTGACCACAGGGTGGGCAATGGGTAATTGTTCAGTTTTGTCTTTAAGGGGCTTGGTGACTGGGTGTTTCTGCTGTCGTTGGTTACCGGTGCTGCTGCGTTGGCCCTGTCGATCGTTGCCCCCTCATTGCCAGGGTGGCCACCGCTTTGTAGGGCTTGACACCTTACACATTTAACAAAGTCTGTCAGGAGGGCAAAATGTCCCACTCTAGTCCATAGCCATTGGGTTTTAGTCATCCGTTGTCTTCAGGCCTGCCCTGGGTCCTTTGTATCTGGCGAGAAATGAAAAAGAAGCTCTTGAGACCTGAGAATTTACATATTCTTCAATTCCTTGACTTAACCTCTATACACTACTCTTGCACTATTCAGTGTCCTAGTGGGAGGAGCCAAGGGTAAATTTATGCACCATCCTGTCACCACCTGGTGGCGTTCAATGGCGGTCTGACCGTAAATTGTAACACAATTCGAAATTTACCTGGAAAATGGGTAGGCACTTAATTTAGTTGAAGATACTCATGACACACTTTGATCATATACACGTAATTTAGATGGTGGTGTGCAATTGGGCCTTTGAGTCTTGTATTTACTGTACTTAACTTTAAGCTATTTATATTGAGCGCCTTTGTCCCGGGGCATTAGGCGCTGATAAGATAAACAGGGCAGCATCGGGGTGGTAAATCTGTCATATAGGGTGGCTGTGTGTCTAGGTTAAGGGGATCATGTTACTTAGTTAAGATAATTGCAGGGTTTTTTAATCTTTCTTCTATGGCTCCTCTCACAACTCCTCAGGGCGTGCCCCGCGTGAACTGCAGGCACTTTAAGCTGGTACTAATGAAATTTGCTACCAATTATTCGCTACCTGTACTCCCCTTCTTTCATTTATGTATTTATTTATTTATTTATTTCCTCTTTTCTTTCATTCCCAACCGTCACAATTTACTCCCATGTCCTGTATCCCAATACATTTCCACTTGTTAAACCCTAGTCTATTAACTACTCATTTATTTAATCCTAGCATTGTATTACTCCACTACTTTCACTACTGTTACATTTAAACAATATATTTCTACTCCCAAATGTTAATACAACCATTATTCTCCAATTCGTGCAGCAATGACCTCTTTCCCTATGTGTGTTAGCCAATGCATTTGTGCCAGTGCTGTGTTCAAAAAGCACTATTGGCATTACCACTTGCACTGTGTTATTTTGTCGCCAAAGGGTGTCTGTTGGGAACATGGATCATCCACCCTTTGCCCGCACTTCTCTCCTCCCGTAGTGAACTGTCAATAAGATGCACTCCTCCCCCCTCAAGGGCACTTTTCTCTACCTTGTGTGTCACATTCAAGTGCTCTGTGTTATTTTTGTATGTATGGGCCCAGTCTTCTCGGCTGAAACATGTGTGCTCAGAATGTAGCTGAATTTACTCTCTTGTAATACACTATCTTTATGCACCCCCCTCTGTACCGTGCACCCCCAACATACCTAAACAATCTTCCTTACTTCCAACATGTGTATGCCTGGTGTTTAACAAGGTATGTCTTTCTCTGTTATTAAGGTGGTCATATCCACTCTGCTCATGATGTCACAAATGTCTCTTCCCTAATGCAGGGCCTAGTCGCCCCACTGTCACCCAGAAAAGAAAATGTTTTGTTACCTATCACCACCCCTATGCAATTGTCCTCTACATTATTGAGTGTACGTGAGTGTGTCTGTCGGACTGCGTCTCGCCCGCTCTGTCTGCATGAGCGTGTGTGGCAGAGTGAGACAAATCAAGTTTGTCTTGGGCTGTCCTATTAAGGGTATAATGTCAATCTTTGTCCTTTGAAAGGTTTGTTCCCCATCAAGAAGACCCCTCCCAGTCCTAAAACGGTACTGTTGCTATTGTGTCAATGTTCTGTATGGGTGCTGGCTGCTGTGCAGTGCCCCTGGGTTGTGATGCTTGTGAGTCCTGGGGTAGTGGTGCTGTCATTTGTTGTGTCTGTGTCTGTACATGTAGTGGTGACAGTGCCTGCGTTGGTGCTTGTGGTGTCTGCTGAAATGATCCCGTCCTGCCCCATGTATCCTCCCCACATGGGCGGTGCATATTGTGGTGGTTGTTGATACTGCTATTGCGATGCTTGTGCGTGTGAATCGGGGCTGATTTTAAGTGCCCCTTCAATTGCATACTTTAATAATTTATTTTGTGCTGACTTGGCCTCATCTGCCTTTCTCTGCCTCTGCCGTTTGTTTAACCGTCTTCTCTTGCCACAATCTACAATGCGCACAGTCAATTTCTAGCGCGCTATACTTCCTGCCTCCCTTCCATAACCCCATGCATGCTGCACCACCCCCTACCGAGCCTCTGTCATATTTTGCTATTATGTCTTATTCATTCCTTCTCTCCTCCCGTCTCTTCCTTTCCCATTCCAGTGCAACCCACTCACTTACCACTTTTATTGCTCGTTCATCCTCCTGCTTTTGTACCCATTCCCTTGCCATCTATCCCTTCACCACGCTCTTTTCCCATAAGCTCTCTCTCATCCATCCTCATCCATTCCCTTTCTTCTTTTTCCAGTTCCGACCGCTCTCTTCCTGTCTCTCTCTCCTCGCACTGCACTTTCTTCTCGCGGTTCCTCTCCCGTCTCTCTTCACTCTCCATTTGCACTGCCCAGTCAAGCTTTTTGGGGTCCTTTTCCCCATTCTCTGTTGCTATTGTTACTCCTTGCACCTCCCCCGTTATCTTCCCTTTAAATTTAATTCCTCTGTACCTGTGCCTTCGAATCTGCGTTCATGCACTGCAGCCCTCCCTTGCTCGCTCCTGTGCTGCTAGTGGGTTATTCTGCACCTTCCTGATTGTTCTCTTTAGTGTATTGTGATTGTTTGTGTGTGGTGTTTAAATGTCCTTCTGCTGCTTTAAATTCTCTTATAGAATTCATTCCTTTCTTACCATCTGTGTCCTCAAATATTACACTCCCAGAGGTACAGAAAGGTGAGACCCGCTTCCCTCTGCTCGTGCTAGTTCAGCATCTGCTGACGCCTCGCATCTTTCCTTCGCTTCATGCGCACAGTTCATCTGTAGTCAGGTGCTTTTAAGCCTCTTCCCATGTAAGTGCTGTGTATGTGTGTCAGTAGCAATTGCTGCACGCCTCTGGAGAAGCCGCCTATGCCAGTCATGGTCTTTTTTTATTTTCCTTCAGTACTTTTGAATATTTGCACACTATGTTTTACTAACTTATTTGGCATGGAAGCTGTGTGCTACATAACAGGTGAAGGGGCGTCAGTTCTCTATTGTGCGATACCTTTTACCTCACCTCAATTTGAAAATATCGATAGTCCGCTGTTCAGGGAGCAAAAGTTAGAAAATAGTGTAACATTTCTCTTCTCTTCTTTTTTTTTTCTTAAATTTCTATCAGCCTTCTTGGCTCTGCACCTTAGCCAGTGTACTCCACGTGCAGCCCATCTTCACCAAACCATTGCCTTCTCCTGCACACCCCCACAATCTTGCGCATGTGTCTTCCACACACCGCTTCTGGATCACCTCTTCTTCCTCTCCAAATCCGCACCACTATCTCCTTACCATCAAAACTCTGTGTCCTATGCATCAATCTGAGGGTGACATCACCAACTAAAAACACAGAACAAATGAACAGACAAATGTGCATACACAGAACAATAACCCATTTCTTCCAACCCCACAAAAATCCCAAAATAAAACCCCACAATCCCCACAGCTGTCTTCCTGCTTCAACTGGAACAAGGTAAACCACAATAAAACTCTTATAATCGGACTGCGCACGCTGTGTCGCCTCGTGTGTGATACGCCCCTAACCTGGGGAGCTTAACCTGCCAACTATCTTCCGCACTCGGGAACAATCTAGCTACCTCCTGCGGGGAAACATCATCCACTCACCGAACTAAAACGCTCAATTAGCGGGGAACCTCATCTACTCATTGATCTACAACGTCAATTCATAGGAAAGCCAAACCCCCATACATGTAATCGCCATCCAGACCAACCAGCACGGCACTCCGTCCTATACGTGGGGAGTCACTACCCCACTCAATATCCTCATAAACACAAGAAGGGACCACTGCAACCGCTCCAGTCCCAACTACAATTCACGTGCCGATCACCACTAATACGCCAAATTTTTGCGACAATGTACAATCTCCCACCACCCAATTTACAATACCTCCCCCCAGTTTCTACCCAAACAAAACAACTTAAAATTTCTGCAACATACTGATCAACAATACATCATAATACTTGAAACATTTGCCCATTGTTACCCCACACAATCAAACCCCTCTCTCAAAGCCCATGTTGCTGGTTGCTTGAACCTGTACTTACATTTCCTATGCTGCACTGGCACTTGCTCTGCTACCGGACCCCCCATCAAGGCGCTTCACCGGACCCCTTCTCCTGCAGGGCTCTCACCTGCCCTCAAGCGGGGTATTTCCAAGTGGCCCCCGATGCCTTTAGCCGGTTACGCGTTTTCTGGTGGTCTTCAGGTGCAGGCGAGGGTCCCATAGCTTCCTTGAGTCGGCGGCAGGAGTGCAGTTCAATGCAAGGCTTGTGCAGGCAGTGCCCATTCACCCATGTCTTACAATGAGCAATGAGCCTCACAGAGGGCACCAACTTGTTGGGGAGAAGTTGGACCCCCACCCGGGCTACTGGGGGTCCGAGCCATGGGAGACCCCAACACCTCCCATTTTGCCCAAAGAAATGCAGCTGAGTACCAAGCAGGCAGCAACATGTTCCAAACTACATTTATTTCTGGGCAGCAAAAAAAAAGAAAAAACACACAGAGAGCTTCGTGCACAGCGAGAGTCCCAGCAACGTCTCCCCAGGGGCTGGCTTGCAAGCCAGCTTTTAACACACTGCAGGCTGATCTCACAGAATTGGACCAGCTCCCAGAAACCTATATCATCCTGCTAGTGGCTGCTAAGTGATAGGTTACCTATGTAGCCCTAATAGCGAGCCTGATAATTGGACATTGGACTTTTGCATCAGTGGGTTGGTTTAGCTGCGCCACCCCCATTACCTAGCTCTGAAATTGTTGCAGTATGAATCTGTTCCCATCACTTTTAGCTGAAACAGGCTTTTTCGCCCCTGGGCTCTGTGTTCATTGGCCAGAGATGAGCCAATGGTGTGTGAGTATTGTGAAAATGTCTTTCGTTCCCAGGAAAAAACACTGAGCTCTCGATGTTCTGCCGTGGCTTACTCATATTTGTGAAGAATTAAAAATGTTTGTCTGCCAGGGTTCACTGTCGTTCAAAGAAAGTAATCTTTTCTTACTGTGCAACCTTTCACCCTCTTCCTGCTCCCACCTGCAAGGCTAAAAACCTCAGGGTCATCTTTGACTCCACACTCTCCTTCTCTCCTCACATGTCTGATGTCTCTAAGAAGTCACACTACCAACTGCACTTCCTCAGAGGTATTCTTCCTTTTCTCTCCTTCCTCCAGAAGCTCACTGTCTCCAGAACCCTGGTTCTCTCAAGGCTGGATTACTGTAACAGCCTCTTTCTAAATCTGCCTACCTCTACTCTTCGCCCTTTGCAACTCATCCAGAACAGGACTGCGAGACTTGTCCTTGGCCTCAAGCCCAGGGATCGTATCTCTCCAGGACTGAAATCTCTGCACTAGCTCCCAGTGGCTGCGAGGATTAAGTTCAAAACCCTCTGCATCGTCCACAAGGCCTTCTGGGGCCTAGGGCCTCAATACCTCCAACTCTCTTCCTAAATATCTTCCTTGTCGAGCTCTTTGCTCATCCATCTCCAACTCCCTCAGGGTCAGTCGCTTCTCCAAGCAACGAGTTGGTGGTAGATCTCTTTCCTCAGCTGGTGCCTCCCTCTGGAACAGCCTCCCTGCCTCACTTAAACTTGACGAGAACCATCCCCGGTTCCGGAAGCACCTCCAAACCTTTCTCTTTGCTTCTGCTTTTTCTCCTCCTCTCCTCTGCTGAACTCCTGACTGTAACCTGAACTGCACTGGCTACCTGGACACCCTCTGATCTCGGGACCAGGTACCTCCCCCACCAGCGTCACACACCTGCACTGCCTGCCTGGCAACCCCCACACTTGGGGACTGTTTCTGTATCCCCACATTCCCCTTACCAGCCCTTGACACCTGCTGTCTGCACTTACCCATGCACTTGCCACATGCTGGCTGTTACTTTACTATTTGTTATTATCTATTCCCATGCACTGCACTTTTCCTGCCCCCTGCCCACACACTTGCATGATCTGAATGACACCTGGCCTAGTCGGATCATTGTTTGTCATCCCTTTGTTCCCCTCCTTTGCCTTGTGTATAGGCGCGTTTTAAATGCCATATCATATAATATCATATCATAAAATGGAGTCAGGTGGACAACTTATGTCCACCCCTAGTGCAAGTCATCCTCATCAGTTATTAGATGCACGGTATACTATTGACTCTCAAAATATAAGGCCCTTTATTATATGGTCCTCTATAATTTGTTATCATGCTTGTACCCTTCTGGAAAATTCGTCTCACTAGCAGCACGTAAGCTGGTACCCCAGGTGTCAGTGGGTGGACTATGACCATGTCTCTCCAACCAATGAGCACAACATCTCTCATCACAGATTTCCTTTGAACTTGGCCTTCCAAAGTATCCTTGCTCCTGGGAATAAAAGGGCGTGCAGACACACACCATCTCAATTCCAGAGCAGCATGCCGACCTTCTATTTCCATCCTTAGCTCACGTTACAGGAGACCGTATTTCGGCCTGTTTTGCAGCATTTAATTGTCTTTATTAACAAACTTGGCACTCATGGTGTTCTTTCTTTGTACCTTAACATGAGACGATTCAGCGTCTCACGGTTACTGTTCTTTTCAGATAGATAACCAGTTCTTGGCTATTTCATCCTTTCACACCAAGCCAGACCGCTCTTCCAGAACCTTCCATGCTTTTAAGTTCATGTTGCTGCAACATAGCTTTTCCGATCCTTCCATCTTCATGGGTCCGAGCTTACTAAACATATGACACCGGTGTCTAGCTTCTATATAATGGCAGCACTGCTTGCAGTCTATTCACTTTGTATAGCCAGCCTTTATTATTACTTAGTCTACTTGTGTTGCTGCATCTGTACAGTTATTAAACTGCTTGCATTTTCTGCAGTGCTCCTCACACGTGCAATCTTCATTCTGCACATGAAAGCTACTCAATTCTTTATTTTGTCACCAGATTCCATTAAGTCTATACTTCCTCTTCTTTAGCCACTCTTCTTAGTGCATCACGCTTGTGACGTCACCAGCTTCTTTTTCATTTTACTATTCCTTCGGGGATCCCTTCCAAGAGATTGGGCCTCATTACGAGTATGGAGGCAGCCATGGTGCTATTAGCACCATGGCTGCCTCCATACCGAGCTCCAATACCGGGTTCCTTCAATGGGAATTACTGGGTCATTCCACCATTGGAGGACCCGGTAATTCCTCCTTGAAGGAACCATTCCCCATTACCATTTGAGCCCCCATAGGGCTCAATGGGAATGGGGAGGGAGGTAATAACGGGCACATTACAAATGGCATCCCATCCCTCCAGCTCTTTTGCTATATTTTGGGACTTTGAACTTTTCATTTTCAACATGTTTTCTGTGTTTGTTTCTTTGGTTATGGAGTTTTAGATAACCCCACAGGCATCATCTTGTTATTGTTTTGTCACACAGCACCTTTAGTGCAGTGGTGTGATGCTGGAAATGCATCAGAGGGACAGGGCCTCTGTATCCTTGTCCTTTAATGATTTTATCGTGTGTTCTGTTATGTTCTCCGCGAAGGAGTTCATGTGGGACTCCTGGCGGTGCAGCTCTCTATTTTGTTTTTGATGAACAGACCCATGGGATACCCTTATTGCACGCATGGGTGGGGGTACAACCCTGTGCCCCTAATGTAGGTTTTTGAGCACCTGTGTGTGGCCCACAGAGCAGGGTATGGGCTGGTGGCCGCTCCATGCTGAATTTGACAGGTGCTCTGAGTATCCTCCATTTTGGGATACCCAGGCCCTGCCATTGGAATCAGTTAATTCTTGATAGGAAACAAGATGGCCCCTGTGGCCTCTTGCTTTCTATTGCCTGTTACCTTGTTTTCCCAAACTCCTGGGAAGCCCTGACTCTGTCCCTTCCCCCTGACTGACTGTTGGGTGGAAGTTCCATATATAGTGTTGTTGTTAAGTCCAGGCAAGACTGGCTGGAGCCTTCCCAGTGACTGCATTTTGTGGGTACTCCCTGTGGGTGGGAGCTGGGTGAATGGAGTGTGTGATTAATATGCACTTCTTGTTGTGGATGTCTGGTTTCTGGTGTTTGACACAATGAGTGAGACAGCCCTGCCCGAAACTGGTATGAATGCACTGTGGAGTGTTGAATGGCTGGGTACTTGTCCCAATACACATAACTTGTTGTGAGTGTCTGGAGAGAAGTGAATGACCTGAATGCACTATGCACTTGATTGGCTGCCTGCATGAATGCCCTTCTGACCGATTGGTTGCCTGAGTGTGACCCAGCAGAATGAATGGGAGATCATCTAGTATATCTGGGTGCCTCTCACTACTAGAATTCGTGTTCAGAAACTGAAGAGAAACTGGAGTTGAGACTGAAGCTTAACCTTGAAGCCCTGCTAGAAGAGAAGAATTGCTGTTGCCCTTCTTCATCAATCTGAAAGCTGGTGTGTCTCCAAGGACTGACTGAAAGAGGACCTGGTAAAGCGCCGTCTTCCCGAGCTACGATGGACCATCGTGCACCAGTTGATCTTTGCCAAAGCTCCCTGGTAGACAGACCTACGACAGGCTGCTGACCGGAGATGGGGACTACCACGGAATCACAAGGAGAAGCGCCCGGACACGGTTGTCCACCACCGTCAATGACCGCCGTCGGTGACGGGAGCCGCCGTGCTCAGGTTGCCTAAGAACTTTTGATTCACAGACACGCTCGTCTGCACTGCCGCCCGCCTTATCCCACCAGAGAAGGCCAGGCCGTCGATGCGCCGAGGAGCATCCACCGGTGGGTTTCCCACCACCCAAAGGCCAAAGAGACACCGACAACTCGACGCCCTTGCTGGGCCACAGTTCTTCAAACTCTTTGCGGTCCTGAACTATCGACATCGAGGTGCCGCGCACACCTCATCCTTGCAGGACGTCTAAGCTCCATCGCCCATCAGCACTGCTAGGAACGAAGCTGCCACTTCACCGCCGTAGTTCACCATGTTCATCGGCGGATGTTTGATGACCCGTGGGTCCTGCCTTAAAGGGAGTGCACTGAAGAAGGGCCATTGAGTTCCCGACGAGGAACTCTACAACACCAGGTACTTTGGGGCTGCTGAACTATTGGAAAGATTCTTGTGAACAATATATGGAGGGTGCTTGAAATATATCTTTATGTCACAGGTTGCCCAGGTGGGGGGATCTACACACAGAACTGTGTCTAGGTAAAAAGGGGCCAGTATTCTGCTTATTGGTCTAATCGACTGCTTTCCTCTTATATCTATTGTTGGTTTAATTTACAAACTGATTTGCATGACATTTAACCGTACAGTTGATGCACTTTAATCAGATCTAATAGTAATAGTGGTACCGCATAGAACTGTATATTTGCCATTATTGATAACTCAGTACAAAGCGATTTATCGTGATATTGTACATAACCTTGAATATTAATTATATAAATACTGTGTTTTAACTAATACAGTGTGCGGACATTCCTTTCGTGGGTGCTTGGGGACAACACTGTACTTAAGAACCAGCCTGCATCACCTCCTGAGAAGCTAGGCCTTGATTGCTCAACCACATACCAATGATAGAGAATCTTGGCTGGGGTCCTCTGTGCCTCTCCTCTGCCATATAGAGAACAGAAGTACAGACCCCCCTCCGGTCTTTACTAGTGGTAGAGGGTTGTCCTTGGACTCCCCAAGATTTAAACACCTTCTCTGGGATGAACTACTGTTCACCAGAGAATGTAAAGTTAAATTGACTTTACTAGTCTTTTTAAATTCATAGACCCAGCACACACTATCTTCCTATAGAGTGCTGGAGGGGTTGCCTAGCATCCCCTATGTCGAAACACTCTTGTAACAGTCAAATGTTAACCTTTCCTATTGAAATGGCTGGTGGCAGTGGTTTTATAATGAACTACGATGATTTTTCCCGACCGCGAACACCGGTAGCTAAAAATTGGGTCAGCCATGTTTTTCAATGTGGCGCCCAAGACCCCTTTGTAAAAACAGACTCCGGTCATCTTTTTTTGCCATTTCTTTGTGTAAATGTCCTTCTGGTGTTTAACTCTGCGCGCCAAACCAGGTTTGGTCCCTTTGTTTCTGAGCCTTTGGCGGACTTCAGGACTGAAGTCTGCCCATGGCGTCTGAGTGTCTGGGGTGGGCAGGAAGTGAGGGAGGGAGGTGCCCGAAACTACCTCTGCTTGGTCTCCAAGGAGACCCAATTACACTCTGGTGTGATTGGCTGGCTGATTGTCGGGCAAGGCTGGAATGAATGGGAGTCTTCAGGTCTGGAAGGCAGAGTCGACCACTAGAACGAAAGAACCTGATGACGAGCTGAAGGAAGATGACTGCTGCAACTCCGGGACCGTTGGTTTGCCCGGTGAAGCCCTGCTGCAGGTCCGAATTGCTTGAAACTCCCTCGACAGAGAAGCTCCTTAAGGACGGCTTCTTCCTTTGAGTTGGTGGGACAAATCAACTCAGCAAATGCCTGGACACCATTCTCTGAGCTGTTTCAGGTTAACCAGGGAGAAGGACACCAGTTTGTGTTTGGAAACCACAGCTACATGAGTTGAAGTAACACCATTTTGTTTGCTCTGATGACGATCCCTTGCAGTGCAGGAGTCCCCCGACGTCCTCCCTCTTGTCCCCACGACTGAGGCTCAGGAACAGCGGGACCTACAGGACCTGCCAGGAACCAATGTCTTCAACTGCATCTTTTTGCTGCACTTTAAGGTAATGTGCTATTTGGTTGAGCGATGCGATCCTAACTCTCGCGGTGGAAGTTCGTGAAACTTTCCCATCTTGCAGGCCTAATCCGCTTGTGACCCAGCATATTTTTCTTTATCGTCAAACCTACTTCCAAAAACTTTTACAAAGACTTCTCTATTTGTACCAGAACTGTGCTGTCCTATCCAAGAACACTGGACTATTGACTTTGTCTGGCCTTTGAATCGAACGGACCCTCCCGGTACACTGAACCTTTGCATTATCTAAAAGAAGTGTCATCCTAACCCTTTGTACAAACCTATGCTTTTTATTCCTATTTAATAGTACTGAAGTGCCATTTGGCTCCTTTTTCAGGGGAGCGCAAACTGTCTTTATAACTTGGGGCCTCATTACGAGTTTGGAGGTAGCCATGCCGCTATTTGCGGCATGTCTGCCTCCAAACTCGGGTCCGGGTCTGGGTTCCTTGAATGAGGAATTACCGGGCCATTCCAACCTTGGAGGACCCGGTAATTCCTCATTCAATTTACCCATCCCCATTCCCATTGAGCCCTCATGGGGAGGGAGCTAACAACAGTCAACAGGCCTGTTGTTAGCTCCCTGGTCCCCTCGTGAGACCCGCAAAGGACGTCTGGTCTGACCAGACGTCCAGAGCACGTCCCGTGACAGAACCTCGTAATAGGAGGGAACGTGTTTAACGGCACCGGCACCATTAACAGTGCCGTTAAACCCATTCCGCCAGGGTCATAATAAGGCCCTTATAGTTTGATACTGTAGTATATTGGTGTTTAATATTGAATTGATTTCTACTAATGAAAGTTTTCTAAATAAATATTTAAGTAATGTTACCAGGAAACCTTGAGTGTGTCTATTTGAACCACTGTGATTGTGCTACTTCTATGTAACTTCTGCTACTGCTTACATTCCCTCTTGAGATATGCCTGGCTGCTCAGCTCGCTACCAAAAGTGTGTGGTACTGATTTATACCAAAGGTTGTTATTTGCTTACACCTGCAGTCCTAATTGTGTGTGGTGTTTCCAGAGGCTACTGCCTGCAATTCTGCCTAACAGAGGGTGATGATGGTAGTGACGTTTGACAGTGCCACTCACGGACAATTGCTTTGGGTCTAGCTGACAATTGTTCAGTACCCTGATGCTTGTGTTCAATCTATCTCTATCTACAGTGGTGATTGAGGAAGAGAGTGGACACAGTGCTGTGGAGCAAAGCAGCGGGGATGCCTCCACCAGGCGGAGATGCAAGGCCCAGTCACCCTCCCAGGTTATATCATCTTCCGGGAGCGAGGGGAATGGTGTCGTGTCCACGGCCGCAGCTGCCGAGGAGAGGCCCAAGAGGGCGAGGTTGGTAGCAGGCTCCTCGGCAGCAAAAGGTGCAGGTGAGCCCCTGCAGGGGAAGAACAGTGCGTAAGACAGTGCAGAGGCATCCAGTTCGGTGGTGCTTGAGGAGCAAGAGGAGGCTGCATCAAACCCGCACATGGGGCCCGGAGGGGCTGTTGCCAACGGTGCAAGTGTGCAGGGCAGGGGCAGGAGGCAGGTCACCATGGAGGGGCCTGTGCCTGATCCTGTCCCTGAAACTGATACTGTATCACTGCACACCAGCACAGATTCCTCAGTCCAGGCCCGTCCGCAGGTAGGAGAGGAGTCCACGGCAATTGACATTCCTCTACCTGTGAACGAGGCAATCTATGACAGGGTTGAGCCATCCTAGTCGGTGTCGTGATGCGCACACGTATCATTCGTGATGATGTGCGTGCTTCCGGGCAGGACCACGCACGTTATCACAATCAGGTGCATGTTATCCTAAACTGGCTAGGATGGCTCCTGCTAGGATAACATCCCTTTAAGCGCGTTTTTTCAATTAATTTAATAGTTTTCTATGGAATTGTATAGGTTTTATTTAGTGCAACTTAACCATAACGTCCCTTTATCAATGTCTTCTCATTAAACTTCATATAGTTGTACCAGTGCAGCCTAATTTATCGGCAACTTCATATATTCTCATCACAAACTTTGCTCTTAAAATCATTCTCCCCAGTCACATTATAGCTATAATTTCCACGGACCGTATCACATGGGGAGTGGTGTTATCATAATTACCCAAACTCACAGTGGGACACATTATTCTTTTTTTGTTTTAGTAGAGATATTATGCGTAACGCAACAATGCAAACAATGTTTACAACCATGTTTTAAATCCCTTATAACTTTGTCAAATTAAATACTGTTTTTAAAATGATAACACAATATTATGGATTGTACCAAATATTGAAAACAACTGTTTACCCTGTATAAACAATTAACCTCAACACCTGACTGAAGCACAACATTTCCTGCAGTGAGGAAGATAATTACAAAACTTTTGTAAGGAAACAGTACCTTTTAATTTAATTTATAAACATGCATTATGTAATTATAATAAGTGTGGACATATGTTATATAACTAAAAATAAATATTGTATACTGTAATAGTAATGGTGAGCACTATGGAATAGCTAGAGCTATATTTCCCAAAAGAAGATATAACTGAAGAAGAACATACTAATGGTAACATATTTTATGTTTTATAAATTAATACAATTCTATTAGAAATACATAAAGTATTAACATCTGTATTACACATTTCTTGTAGCTCACAATCTAGAACAACAAGAAAGAAAAAAACAATCATGAAGAAAACAAAACTTTGACAATATATTAAATAATATTGAAACTCAGATGAACACATTATGTGCACACATGAATCAAGATTCAAGTCAATTGTTTGTGGCATCACCCATGCCCCGAACAATCTGGCCACTGGCCATGGTCTCAACAATAGATCATGTTATTACTACTACTACTATCCACACTCCATGTGCCTATGGCCTGAACAATATCCCCTTTTTACAATTTTCAACTAAGCACACTATTGGACCCATGGCAAGTAGCCATATTATTGTAGGCATTCAACCCAAAGTAAACATACTATTGTGGCCATGGCCAGTGGACAGATTGCTTGGAGCATTGCCCATGTCCCAAACAATCTAACCACTGTCCATCGCCACAACAATATATACGTATATATTGTTATTATTACAACTACTATGTCCACACTCCAGATGGCCATGCCCCAAATAATATTCCCTTGTTACGATGTTCAACTAAGTGTACTATTGGAGCCATGGGCAGCAGCCGCATTGCTGCAGGCATTCAACCCCATGTCAAACTTTTTTCACTCTATATGAGGAAAACATTTTTCCTCGTATAGAGTGCTGCTATTCTTTCTTACCACCCTCTCTCATAATAGATGCCTTGAAAGTGCACTGCTGCTGCAAATGAACACTGAACCTTGTTCCTCATCACCCACCTCTGCATAGCTGTCTGCCTAAACAAGGGTTTGCAGACCTTCACCTAGCATTGTTCCTTCATAAGTATGAAACTACTCTTAGTTTATTTTACCTTACTTACCTATATTCACATGATTACACCCTCTGTCTCTCCGCCAGCTACCAACCGTATACATGAGGACTCAAAATGACCTTTCTCCCCATCTTCTATTTACTAGAACCAGATATTTGGACACCATCTGTGACTCTCGCACCTGTGTGTCTATAAGAGAATGATTAAGCATGAAGATAACTAACGCTACTGTACAGAATTGCTTACCTACACTACCAGTCACTAGGTATGTGACATTCCCCGGTGGTGAACTCCTGCCATTTGGCAGGGGACGGCAGTCGCTACCTGATCCTGACCCTGGGTGCGGTTTTATGAGGGAGGATCACATTGAAGGAGACGACTACAGGGGAGATAATTTGGCTCCATTGGCCAAGATGAATTACTCACCACTTTCCCATGAAGAAGACCATGTGATACTCACGTTTTTAAAGGCATATTGTCATTCTAGTCAGGCTTCCAACTTCAACATAAATACCCACAACTCACACATATCACATTCATTTTCTAATATGCTTTATTTGAAAAGTTCAGAGAAAAACCATGTGAGAGTTAAGAGCCCAATGACATTCATAGACTCCAACTCCTGAAATCACTCAAGTACTGAGATGTGTTGAAAGAGTTGGATGAATGTGAATGTGGATGAAAGAGTTCATGCTGAGTAACAGTTGCTCGAAATTCCAAATTAATGCTAGATGTTTTTCAAAGCCTACCGGCAGGTTTGCTTATCTGCCATGGGTCCCCCTTCACCACGGATCTAGAAGTATGCTGTGCCCTGACCAGATGTGGGTGTGCCTCTAGCTGGGATTGGGTGTGACTTGAGCTAATTGCTGGAGGGTGATTAGCGGATTCACATTTCTTCCTCAAATAGGCATTGCACCGACATATCAGTAAGAGGCAAACCACCCACTTTAATGTGATACCTGCAAGATCCTCCTTGTGTAGCAGAGAACACCGATCCTGTCTGGCACCTTGTTTGCCCTTGGACATCCGTGCTGTTTCTTCTTTAGCTGATTCATTCTCGTACTAATGGTGGGACCCTATTCTATTGCCTAGGTGCATTGCCAGGTGGCGCAGCCCTGACACACCATGTATTTGCAGGGTCCATTGAATGGGCTCTGTGGAAGGATCCTATTATATGGAAGGTGCCATCCTTGATCAGCCCTACATTGCTGGTGGCTGGTCGATCTGGCTCTTGGTCATCATGCCAGAGACCAAGGATAAAGGGAACCAAAAGAAGACCATCATGGATGCCTTTGGAACCAGAGGAGTGCAGAAGGATCCCTCCATGAGACCCGAGTGTGACTTGCAGGCTAGGGGCCCCTGACTGCAGGATCAGGAGGACAAGGTGCTAGCAGCCATTGCAGCTCTACGCACCTCTGTAGAATATAAAATGTGTGCAATCAAGATCGATGTAAACCTCCAACAGGATGTGAGATTGCTGGCCGCACCCACCAGTGACGGATAATGAGATGCAGCTCTTCACCACTAAGACTGTCAGTGAATCATTGAAAATAGTAGTAAATGACCTGGTACACAAGACCAAGGTCCAGGAACAGTTTGCTGAGGATGCAGAGGGTAGGTCCCGCTGCAACAATGTTGACATAATGGCACTTCAAGAAGGATTGGATGGAGCTGACCCAACTTGTTTATTGAGAACCTGCTCTTGCAGGAAATTGGTCCTTGAACGCTCTCTCAGGGCTTTACTGTGGAGAGAGCACATAGATCACAGGCTCGTTGCCCACCTCTGGGCACCCCACCTCGCCCCATTATTGCGTGGATCCTTAACTTTCTGGATCGAGAGACATTACTTAAATTCTCGAGAGACAGAGGTACGATCCAACGTGGTTCATCGATGATGACTATTGATCTGGATTACACCCCCCTGTACAAAATAAGAGAAATACATTTGTTCCTACGAAAGAGAGGATCCCAAACCTGGGCCTCAAACACATGTTCATATATCCTGCTAGGCTTAAGATACTGCAGACGGGCAAGTGGCTGTTTTAAGACTATCCTAGTGAAGCTAACAAATGAATGGATGAATGTTGACTCACACCTGGACCGGAATGATGATCAGAGGATGCTGGAAATGGTCCTCCAAGTCGAGCCCTGCTATATTCCAGCCGAAGGTGCGCAGCTCGGCTAGCTATGGAATTCTGCCTACATCCTCTGAGTATATGGTATTGTACCATTGATGGCTGTGACGTATTGGGAGCTGGACACATGACATTTTGGACAGGAATCAGTTCTCTCTGACGTGGCACTAGCAGCCCACGTCCACAGGGTAAGGGTGCCATTGGGGGGCTCCATTGTAACGGATTCCTCCATGACTGTGGATCCTTGAAGCAAAAGTGTTCTCCGGGCATGGGATGACATGAGTGGTGTTATACTGCTGAGCCATTTGTTATTATTCATTGTTGTGATATTTCTCTAGTTTTACTGGTTAGAGTTGGGCACAGTTATGGTGGAGTTGGAAGGCTGTGGGTCTCTGAATTGGATGAGTCTGGTGTGTGTGGCTGCGCGGGTGCAGGGTGCGAAGATGCTGGGATGTGTTGCAATGGGCGTTGGTTGCATGAACATCTAAAAGAATGCCCACATTTAGATGTCCCAGAACATCCGGGGCATGTCCTCATCTTTGATATAGCTCAGGATTGCCTCCTATTTGCATATAAAGCAGTTCTTTACAGCCTTGTTGAATACATCACACCTAATTGGGGGGGAGCTCTCCAGAATAATTGCTAAATGGGGTGGTGTTGGGTATGGTTCTTGTTAGGCGGAAACCTGTGCAGTTCCCTCTGGGACCACTGCAAAAGATTTAGGACTACATGTGTTTGGCAGTAAACCCACTTGGTAGCAGTCTGCACCACAAAGATTTACTTGGTAGCTGTGGCTGAGCAGTCAGACTTCCCTCAAGAAGAGTTAGGCAGTATGTGGAGTATACAAAATAGGGCAATTTACACAGTAGAACAAGCAAACACGGAACAAGGCTTCGGTGTAAAGATATATAGCTATTTATTTATAAAAACACATCTATGGAAAACACACTGGCACTAATACGGTAAACAACTTCAATCACATTTACTATCAGAAAATCAATCCCCCTAACAATAGTTCGACAAGTCTAGGTTCAACGGCACCACTTATTTGCAGACAGAGGTGAATGCTTTAACCTAGATGGCACTCTAGTATTCGTTAGGACGGGAGAGAAAAAGGCAGGGTATGAAATCAACTCGGCACCAACACTTTTACGAACAAATGCAAGACAAGTAAGGCAGGGTCTACTGTAGATCACAAAGTTCAGAGGCCAGGCCCACTCGGAGAGAGGCAAGGCGATAGGTCCCAAAAGTATCACAGTGGAAATGCACTTTGAGTCTTTGTCGCAAATTGTTATGGAAAGATTGGACCAGTTCAGAACAGAAGGTTAAGACGGCTTGGAGGCGACCCAATGGATAGGCGAGGATTAAGACACCTCACGCTAACTGACACAAGGGAAGCCAGGGGGACACGGTACCTTGTTTGTGGAGAGACAGCTCCGGCGGGGGCAGTTGTTCCTGGTGGTGGATGCAGGTCGGGGCTTTGCCAAGAGAAGAGATGATCTCGTCGTCCAAGGAAAGTTGAAGATCGTTGCACCACCACGGAAGAGACCAGCCGCGGAGTGCTCCGTCACAAGGCACCATCTTTTGGTCGCGGTACAGGGGTTAGTGCCTATCCGGTTGCCGGGGTGCTCTGCACGGGCAATTCGACCACTACGTCCTGGAACGAAGAAAAAGCAAAGGGGACTGGTTGTTCCCACCAGTCAGGGGAAGAAGACTCTCCGGCGGGGAGATCTCCTCTGTCGTCGGGAAGTGGTGAGTCGGTTCAGCAGGGCTCCACCGGAGGTGTCGTCGTTGCAGGTCGGCTCAGCATTACTCTCGTCAGATTCTTATGTCCTGTGGCGACTTCTGAAGATCCAGTCCCAAAAGCCCTGCTTTTATGCAGAAAACCCCCATTCATTCAGCCTAGCTGTCAATCAAAACACGCTAAGTGGTGAGTGGGGTGGCTCACCACTTGGGCCAATCACACCAGAGTGTGACTTGAGTTGGCAAGGCAACTCAGTCCACGGTGCATAAACCCCCTCCCACACCCCTGTGGTAACCCAGACAGAATGGCACCACTTTGGAGGGCCTCTGTGCAGAAGCCGCCAAAAGTGGAACAAAGGGCTCAACCTTTGGTTTAGGAGTCACAGAGACGAACACAGACGCCATTTTAAAAACCGAGTTCTGGCAGAAAATACCAACCGATAGATTTGTTTAAGACAATTAAACCGGTGGTATGTTAGAGACTAACAAGAAAAAGTATTAATCTCCAACAATGGGAAGAATCCCATAGGGTTATATTCGGGGTTGAATATAACATGTAGTTTCCACTGCCACCAGCCAAAACTCGACGAGGGGGGACGGGACAGTGCCCCCTCGAATAACAGACCCAGGAGTAATCGAATTACCCCTACTAGTACGTCCACAATAGGATGGTTTGTACTAGTTCTGTTAGTAAATTTAGGTCTAGTAAAGCCAATGGTGACTTTACATGCCCGGGGAGACAGTAGTCAGTCCCCGGGTATGGAGTCTATGGTGGGGATCCTCTAGGATGCCCCAGTGTTACGGCATGGAGGGTGCGGTGTAACACACATAGCAAAACATATGAGACCCTATGGAGTAAAAGACCCCATAGCCCATAGAACACATTGACATTCAAAGGAATTACACACATTCATGTCCAAGAGTGGGAGAAAAAGAGTCTCACTCTTGGCAGGATGGAAAAAACAAACTCCAGAAATCCAGCAAAGCTGCTGGGGGACTCACTAGGTTAGGAAATTCAGCCTAAACAGAGAATTCTCCCTAACAGTTCTACATATTCGGCGTATGCCAGTGGAGTGGATTGCGCAATCAGTAACGTTCAAATTGATTAAAGCTGAGATGGACGATATGGGTAGGCTGGTGATTGTATATGGCTGCATTGAGTAAAGGGAGTTTTGGATTCTGAACTCCTATGCCGCAAACCATAATGCATCTGCTTTCTTTCGTTCCTTATATGGGATGCTGACATATCTCCGGGGACTCCTGTGGATCTGGGATGGGAGGGCAATTTCAATTGCACACTAAATCCCGAGATGTGCAGGTCTGACCACAGATTTGCATGGCCTTCCCCAGCAGCCAAGAGCCTGGGTGACATGCTACATGACCTTTCTCTGGTTGACATCTGGCAGGCTCTTATTGGGGACAGCGGGTCCCCTTCTTGCTATTCTGCACCACACAGGGTGCTACTAGGATAACTATCAATTCACAGGGAAGGAATGCCTGATTGAATTGGTGGAGGCCGTATATGGTGACAGCACCATCTTGAATAACTCCCCATTCATTGTGTTCTGCGTCCGACGTGTCCTATGCCTCTGCACACCCTTTCTGATTATGTTTTCCAGGACCACTTGGAGACGGTGATCACAGTGTTCCTAGAGGTCAATGTTGATATGTGGATAGTTGGAGCACGATCTGGGAGGTTTTTAAGGTAGTGATGCATGTAGAAACGATAGTTAAGGAAGGTGGTATTAGGACAAACTTGCTCCCTGAGTTGAACAGGATGGAGGATATCATGCACAAATTGCAAGGGGTTGATTAAGGGATGGGTCCAGACGAGGAGGGATTGATGTCCTTGTGCATAGCTTATACAGAAACTTGGGAACACCTTAGGCGGTTCGATTATGGTATTTTTACATCCAATTGGCAATTAAGTGGTAATTAACAATGTCTTCAGTGAGTATTATCCATCGCTGTATGGTGTTCCGGCGCCTGTATGTATGGACGAGCTAACAAACACGCGGACACATATTAAGCTACCCAAGGTGATGACTAAACAGCCAGCCATTCTTGGAGCCCCTATTACCGCGTAGGAGCTATGGGGTGTCATTTTGTCCTTAAAGACGGGCAAGACCCTGGGTGGGGATGGGCTACCGTTGGAGTTCTATAAGACATAAAGTGACGCGCTGGTGCCTGTACTGCTCAGGGTATTTGAGGAGGCTTATGAGATTGGTCACTTATACAACAGTATGCATAATCCATAATAGTCCTAGTCCTTAATCAGGGGAAACACCAGACCACGCGTGATTCATATAGGCCCCTTTCGATGCTTAACCAGGACATCAAGATATTGATCACATTGCTGGCAGCTCGACTAAAGTGTGTTAGTTCCTTATTGATATAGAGTTATCAGACTGGTTTTGTCCAAATAGAAACACATCAATGAACCTGCCCAGACTCCAGTTCATCATTGACAGGTCCCGTACACATGAAGATCCCTATGTGGTGGTATCACTTGATGCCATCAAAGCTTTTGATTCTGTCTATTGCCATTGGATGTAAGCTGCTTTGGAGTACTTTGGGTCTGGCAATGGGTTCTCTAAATGGGTTAAATTAATATATTCCACACCTGCAGCTAGAGTCCGTACAGGTAGGCCCATTTCTGCCTCCTGGGAGATTCATAGGGACCCCAGACTGGGCTGCCCCCTTTCATTAATTCTATAAATATTGGTGCTAGAGCCGATGGTGGTGTACTTGTGGTCCAAATTTGAGGAGGACGGGATCTTGGTTGATGGGACACTCCACTTGATCTTGCTGTTTGCAGACGATTGCCTATTGCCAGAGTATAACCTCCCTTTAATAATAGAAGTGCTAGATAATTGTGCAAAACTCATTTGGTATCTCCTTTTTCCCCATTTATTTATATATGTATAAAGCGCCAAAGCCTGCAGGCATCATGGCACTACATATACACATAGGATTTACCGGACGGGACATATCATATATTTCAGGAAGGTAAAATCTGTTCAACTTCAGCCAATGAGCCAATCATTTAAATACTATACTATAAAACATCAATTAATAGATTATTCAATTAATCAAATATATAATGTTCCGGAATCAAAAATTCTTTATCTTGAATATAAGCAATTTGTGCTTGCCTATTAGCGAAGTGGACCAGTGATCGTCTTTGGACATCAGTGGCGCTTCTGTTTGCAATATATTCTAGATATTCTACATAATAGATAATAGATATTGCTGTCGTTTCAGCCAGCGCATCACAGTCCATAAGAATATGTTGTATGGTTTCTGCTTGGTCAAAGTTAAGACAGAAACAACAGTAATTCAGATCTGCTTTTATTTATTTTCGGTGTGTTAATACTTCTCTTGTCGGAGGGAGATTCAGCCTCAGGCGCAAGACCAAGTCTCTAAATTTTGGGCACGGAAATTTGAGTAGGTATTGAGGCAGCTGCTTTATTGCACAACAGTCATTAGCACAGTTTAAGGAGAGTTTGTATTTTGCCTTGCTTTCTTACATCTCCATCCAGTCCATCCATTGAATTTTATTTTGATCATCCAAGGATTTGTTTTTAAGACTTCTTCTGATGGGTCTCATGCACTTTGTCATCTAGAGCAACTGGCTTTCTATTGGTTCAGTAATTCGGTTTGCTGTGTAGTTTCACTTGATCTCAAGATCTCGATAGGGAGAATGGCATCATCGACCAGGGATTTTTTATACAGATCAAGTGACTTCCAGAGCACTATCAAATGAATCGATTGTGTCACAATTTCAAACCTTATCCGTACAATCTGAAAGGACTTTGGGTGGGACAGAACCTTTCTCCAGAAAGTACCTTCTAGCTGGTCCCAAATTTCCCATGATAAATGGAGAGCAGCTTCTGCGCCGAAGGATAGAATTTGAATCACCTTTTGTTAGTAGAATGTTATTACAGGACTCACAGAGAATTTCCCATATTTTCGATTTAGTACATAGGCTTCACGCATCAAAGAGCACACTTTAGTGCTCATGGCATTGCCCCAATCATGTTCGTCTAAGGCAGAATTGATCCATACCCCTAAATATTGGATCTTTTGTACTTGTGTCAACTTGGTTAGTCCCAAGTAAAGGGAAAAATTATCTTTACGCTGCCCTTGCCGGTTAGAGAAAGACATAGTTTGGGTTTTTGTGGAGTTGATGCATAGCCCATTGATGCCCAAGTAGTGGACAAGTGCATTTAAACTACATTGGAGGCCAATCAGTGTTTTGTCCAACAACACATCATCATCTGCATATATCATCCAGGGTACAGCAGTAGCATTGAAGATCGGTGGAAATGTTTCTACTTCTTGTTGGGATGTATTCAGATGGGAGATATACAAGTTGAATAGTAATGCAGCAAGTGGGCAATCCTGTTTTAGTCCTTTCCAGGTGGCGATTTTCTTGGACAGTGTGGTTAGATAGCCTGACCTGAATTGACGTGGCAGAGTACAGCTCTTGAATGACAGATATCAGGTCCGGTGAGCAATTCCACATCCGTAGCTTCAGTCATAATCTCGGTCGGGCGACACTGTTGAATGCTCTTTTTAAATCTATATTTTCGTTTTCCCTCTCATTGCTTCCAATTTTAGGAGATTCATTAGCAGGAGATTGATGTTGGTTCCTGTGCCTTTAACAAATCTGGTCCCAATAAGGATCTGTTCTATTGGCTTGTAGAAGTACTGAAGCAAAGAGTTTTCCCAATGAATCTAACATTGCATGCAGACAGTAGTTATTTGGAGAAACTCTTTCTCCTTGTTTGAATACAGGAATCAATGTCGCAGTTTTCCATGAAGATGGAATCTGGTTTGTGTCCATTATCGTGGAAAACAAGAAAGTGCAGAAATCAACCCATGCTTCCGGGTTTAGCTTAAAGGTATTGTTTGACAGCCCATCTGTCCCAGGTGCTCATCAGGTATTGAAACGCCGATTCATGGAACAAATGTGCGCTGAAAATCTTAGCTGGCGGAAGGTGGCGTAAGCGTAAAAAAGCAAGCACACGCGCATGCGTGCGATTCAAGGAAGTGCCTGCACGTGTTTTCCACTGGTTGTGCGCCAAATCCGTGCATGGCGCACACGGGCGCACACGTCATTGCAACAACCCGAATGGCATTGCGACGCACACAGGGAAAGCGCACAATGTTGGCGCACACACCAAAAAGGGGGCGGGACATGGGGCGTAACATGCGGAATGGGGAACAACGCATGAAAAAGAAGGCTAACTGGGGAAGTACTGCAGGGAAATACACGGAACGCCCACACGCACGCAAACAACTCGTATTCATGGAATCGAACATGGGAAACAAGCGCACGCAAAAAGACGCGCACACGGGGCAACACGTCCGCCACAGGAAGGCAGGCGTAAGCATCCCCGCGCAAACTACAAACACTTATATCCAGCTACGATGAATGCCCCATTTGTCGCAGCACTGATCGTGGGACACCGCAGGAGGAGGAGAATAGCCAGGGTTCGCATTTTTTCCTCCCGGTCTAGCCTTTTTGGGATGCATGACAACCAGGTCTATGGCAGGTATAGGTTTCCACCTCGTATCATCCTAGACCTGGTCAGGTAGTTTGAAGATGACCTTACACCCCCACCCTCTGCTCACAAGCATTGAGCCCCTTGGAGAAGGTGCTCAATGTCCTGCATTTTTTGGCCAATGGGTCATTTCAGCGGACTACTGCCAAAGTGGGGGGGGGTCTCACAGGCCACACAGTCACGCTGCCTACACCAGGTGTTGGCAATCATGACTGCGTGCCCCTCAGTCCGCAGGCACATATACATGCCCAGAACACCCGCAGAAAGGCAGGCCGTAGTCCAGGACTTTTACAGGGTGGCACACTTCCCCAAAGTGCTTGGCTCCATAGATTGCACCCATGTGGCCCTACGTCCACCTAGGGCCACTGAGCACATCTATCGAAACCGCAAGCACTGGCTTTCCATCAATGTGCAGGTGGTATGCAATGCAAAGGGAATCATCACCTCTGTCTATGCAAACTACCCAGGCTCCACCCATGACAGTTTCATATACAGAATGTCCGCCCTGAGCCGGGCCCTGGAAGCTGGGCAGCATGGCGACACATGGCTCCTAGGTGAGTACAAATGCCTGTGCACATGCATGCATGTCACACACAGACAAATACACAAACCCCAATGATCACAACCATTATCACCTCTCCAGGGGACAGTGCCTACCCTCTGAGCAACCACATGATGACGTCACTCCGGAACCCCACCACACCACCCCAGGTAAGATACAATGCTGCCCATATTGCAACCAGGGGCCTAGTGGAGCACACATTCAGAGTGCTAAAGTCACGCTTCCGCTCCCTTGACCGCTCTGGTGGGCAGCTACTCTATACACCCCCAGTAGTGTGCAGGCTCATTGTGGCAGCATGTGTCCTGCACAATGTTGCTACACAGCAGGGTGTACCAGTGGACATGGTGGTGCCCCCACATCCCCAAGCACAGGCACAGGTGCTGCCCATGGGAGGGGATAGGGCACATGGCGAGGCAGCCCGGACCCAGCTTGTGGCTACATTTTTCACCTAAATTCCCACCCCTCCGGAGTGCAAACAGGCCTGGCACATACCAGGTGACAATCAATGATGATAAAGAGAGTCAATTGTCACAACCTTACCACCCTGAGAATGTTGCCATGGAAGTGCTACATTGTGTGCATCCCCAGCTACTTAAACATAAATAATCATGTGTGACCAAAAGGAACACATGCAAGGTGTGTATCACACACCCCTGCAAAACAGGCCATCACAATCCCTGGTATGTCATCCAAACCCTCCTAAACCACATCACCCTTGTCTGACACACCATGACATGGCAAGCAATAGCAAAAGCCAAACACACTACCAATAATATACGAAGTGACATGTGATAAATGAAAAGTGGCTTCAGACAATGACGCCTGTCATGGAATCAGATGAAATGACTGACCAACAACCTCCCACACAAAATAAGTTATACCCAAATGCATTACAACAGTTGTAGCATGAACATAACAATCAATGCCTGTTCACATGCACATTGGGCAAGGCAAAATGCCTACCCCTGAATCTGTGTGCTGTGTGCGTCTCCTGCAACACACTGCTCAGAACACAGCATAGTGACCAGCCATTGTGTCAGAGACGCACCTTGACCATCACATGAAAAGGACAAAATAAACAAATAAATAAACAATTGACGCATGTACAGGATCCACAAATGGTCATAGATCATGTGCTGCAGGGACACAGTGGTCCCCAGAAGGCAAACTGTCTGCACACGTGGACATGGAAGGGAGGATGTACATGTGGTGGATCATAGTACAACTGTGTGTGTCAGTAGGGACATGCACTCAATACATTCATGTCCAATCAAGTGACCATCAATGTCCTCTAAACATCATATGTGAACATTGCCCATGTGCACACCCCAGCATGTCAAACCACACCAATCCCCTCACACCTGAAAGGTAAACACAACACAGGAACAGGCATTGACCAGCAGAACACATCATGTACATAGGACATCACAATAACAATATCAGGGTGCCCATCACACTGTAGGCCAAGACAACTGTCCAACAACCAAACACCCTCCCTCATTCACATATCACCATGACCTACTGAATAACTGTGTCTGGGGTATGTAGCCTTCTTCCTTGAAGTCCACCTGGCCACAGGATCACCCTACCACTGTGTCTCCATCTTCCACCTTGTGTGTAAATAGTGTCCAGCACCCTCACGGGCCACCTTGACTGGCAAAAATACCAATTCGAAGAGAACTCAAAGGAGCCAAACACACAAGCCATGCAAAAAGCCTGTAGGCAGCAAAAAACACTTGAAGAGTCTCCAGTAGATGACTTGAAGTAGCACATGTACAAGCACAATGATGGAACAACCAGGTTAGCACACTTAAACAATGCTACAACAGGATGTGTACCATGTTTGGTACATAATAAACAATGATGCAGCACCAACTGATGCGTAGTGTCACTGCTCCGGTGTCCAGGTGCAGGAGTGGCACAAACCAACCACCCCCTCCGTGGTCTGGGCGCCTGCAAGGTCAAACTTACACAGGTCTCTGAAACCAGGAGGAGGGTCAGGGATATGTTGTCTGGACAGGCATTGTTATTCAGGATAACCGGAAAGAGGGGCAGGAGAGGGCAGTCGGATTGACAAGGGAAAAGACAAAAATCTACTATTCACAATAACACATACTCAATCAGAGAAACCATGTACATCATGCACATTGTACCAAATGACTCAAATGGAAGTCAAAGAGAGACTTATCTCTGGGGTGAGTGTTGGCCTCCTGCCTGCACACTCTCAGGTATGGTAACAGGAGCAGTTCAATGCTGCAAAGATAGTAAGAGTTACTAATCTGTGTGTGCCTATAACACACACACAACACCATACATGCCCCAAAGCAAGTAACTCCTCCACAAACAAACACTCTTGTCTGCTGCTTTGTACCCATACCTAAGATTCCCCCCTGATGGTTCATACACTGTCAATGCAGTAAGTCAGGCGCATGTGGGCACGTGGCAAATGGAAGACCAATGTGTCAAGATTCACACATCATGCAATGGTCCCTGGGTAAGCAGCTAGGTGCATATAGCGAGTTACGACTTCAGTACAAGTAGTGTTCTGGCATCCCCAAATAAAAGAGGTAATGCATGTGTCAATTTGAACATGCAAATGATATGCACTGCACACAAGTCTGTCCCACGCTGGGTGTCCCTGTGTGCAGCTTCTTTTTCTGGCTTTGAACGCTACTGGGCTTATACATCTGCTTCTATGGAGCATGGTGGACTGGAGGTTATGTTTGACAGCCCCTGCATGTGCCCGTGACAACTTGGAAAGCAACTTGCCATGTGTCCGACAACTCATCTTAGCTGCACTGTGCACTTCAACACCAATAACTGTCCAAGCTCACCGTCAGTGGCGCTACTTAGCATGCATGTGCAACAGGCCTGGTGGAAGGTTGGCTGTGGTGTGTGCCCCATTGTGCTGCTCACCTTGCCTGGAGTTCCTGTAAACATGTCTGCTTCTGTTGGATGTATGAGCACAAGCCCTATGGCACTGCTTGTGAACGTGGCCTGCTGCCAGACATACACTGGCCCATGTCTGCCGGCAAAGGTGGTCTGGAGGCTCATTCTCCTGCAGAAAGGGCACAAAACACAGCATTAATGTTTGAAAGTCCCCTGTGTGTGTCTCTTCATGCTGGTTGTGACTGGCCCATGTCAGAGACGTACATCAGATGTCATCCCACCATCAGTGTGACTTTGACATGCAAAGGGTGAAGGACACTCTCTACAGCATGAAGTGCATCAAGCACATGTACAGTAAAGAAAATAAACATACAACACAATGTATAGCAATTACTGGACACCTGATTCATGAAACCACCCATTTCTAATGCTGAAATGCGGTCGATAAGACCCCTACAATCCCCACTTGGGGTGTTAACACAAGGTAGTACAGCAGCAGACAGGCCACAGATATGACAGTCCAAAGCCCTTGTGAAACTGACTGTAACAAAGAACCATCCTTGCGAGCCCATGGATAAGGGAAGCAGGAGTGCCCTATGTGAGTCAGGACCCCAAGCTGCAAACACATTTAGAGACAAGCTTGAAAGGCCCAGCTGGAACAGACAGTGGATGCTTTCAAAAGCCACAAAGCACCACATCGTCACATGAAAGCACAATAGACAAGTAATTTTAAACTATAGTAACTAATTAAACTAACTATAAAAAACCTACATTACCTAATTAAACTAACTATCAAATCGAATGTTAACTAAGCTAAAATGAAAAATCAAAAATGGCCACATACGACCCGAGGGGGGAGGGACCCAGGAGGGTGGAGGTACAGCGTGCAGCTCAACACCCACATGCGATGATGTTGAGTAAAAAAAATCCTCCATGGGCTCAACGCCTGCACAGCCTTACCTGTGTGGGAGATACCTCGTCGTCTGAGTCTGGCTCATCCTGAAAAGGAGGACGTGGCACAGGAGCCTGACCACACCTAGCCGCATCTTGCCCCTCGTCGGCAGCAAGTCTGCCAGACGGGTGAGCCTGTTTCTGTGCGGCGATGACACGTAGGTCTGCATGCAGAACCTCCCATGATACACGTGCTTCCTCTTGCAAGGTAACACGTGTAACACAGAGTTCTTCCTGCAAGGCCTGGCTGGACAACTGATGCACCTCCCGGCAAGCACGTAGCTCAGCTGAGATGGTACACTCAAACTGCTCAAACCTCTCCTCTGACCGCGCCCTCTGCGACATCAAGAGGACACCCAAAGTGGATCTGAGGGACTCATACTCACCCCTCAGGGCCTCCATGTGTGCCTCTGCATGAGCAGCAATTGCTTGACGCAAAGACAACATTTCAGCCTGGCGTGTCCTGTCTGAGGCCGCCATGCCCAGCCTGAGCGAGCGGGCCGTGGACTGTGCCACCCGCTTCTGGTGAAGCACCTGCCTAGCAGGGGGGAACACAGATTGGGCCACACGCTCCATGCTCACAGCAATGTCTTCCATTGCTGCCCCCTGGCGTTCTGAATTGGCAGTCATGTCTTGCTCCCACTCAGTATACCTCGGTGGCGCGCGGCAACCGCGTTGATGGGCTTGACACCTGTGGTACCCAAGGGCCGGCCGTCCTTGTTGGGTTGGCACCGCCCACGGCTACACGACTACATGCTCCCGTCAATGTGATGGCCCAGGCCCATCAGCGACTGGTGTGGAGGGTGACCCTGCGTCCCAATCCACCACAGGTGGAGTTCCCACCACTGTCTGACCCCTCAGTGCAGGTGACATGGACAGAGGAGTGTCCACATCAGAATCACTCACCCCTGGCGTATGGACCTGATGCACATCCAACTCGACATGGACGTCAGAGTGGTCATCTGGGCTAGACTCATTGCCAGCCAAAGACAAGATGGTCAGTAGGACATGTGTGTTCTTATGGTCTACCACCCCATGACCCCTACTTGTGCTGGGTTGCTGTAGTGATAACAACACTGTGCCTGGCATGACAACACCATCCTCTGGCTCCATTGCGTCATCATCTGAAAAATAGAGAGAACAAAAATTACTACACATGTTAGAAGCACACAACACACACACATAGACATCACACGGACAGCCAACACATGAAGCAGACATGTCACACACAAAAGAGAACCTGCCATGCATGCCGGGTCAACTTGACATTGCTTCAGTGATTAGGCATGTAGAAGGGTGTTATACGGCTCAGAAGTGGGTCGATGCAGTGCAGAACATGTGTATGTTACTCACTATCTACATGTACAAGTACTTCATGATGTGTATCAGAAAACGTGAAGGCAGTGCAAGGTAAGTTCAGGCATCACGTGCAATGTGCATGCAATGGGTTGCATGGCTACAAGCAAACCACCCTTCCCCCTAAGTGGCAATGCAGGGATGCCTTGCATCGTATCAAAAGGGTGACCAGAGACCTGTGTATTGGCAGACAGCATTGACTAGCATCAATTGCATCATCTGAGTCAACTGACAACACAACAGATGATGATGGGACAATAAGCAGGACAAATGATGAACCCTCAGTAGTACACCCATGTGTGCAGAAGACACTACACCAGTTGGACAGAGCAGCGGGCCAGAAACAGGGTGAAGCCTGTGAGCCACACAGAATGCCACACACTAAACATGTGCGGGACGCAGGTCTGAGCCACAGTGGGCATGAGAAGGCTGATGAAATGCCATGAAATGTAGGTCACCCTGGACACGTACTACAATGATCATCCACTCAAGGACACATAGGGGCATTCATGGAATGCACATGGAGCATGAATGGGCACTCATGTCCCTGCGGAGCATCTGCCATCTTCACAGTCCAAGTGAGACACCCTGCATCAAGGACAAAGGATGGACCCCACTGCATGTGCCTGGCAGGTTGGCTGGTGGAAGTTAGCATGTACACAGGAGGCATGAACAGGTCATTGCAGTACGGCAAAATTATGCACACCAGTGCAAAGGTGAAATTGGGGTGCGGGGGGGTGGAGGGGCAAGGGAGCATGCCTACGTGGAGTACCCACATGCAGGCAGAGGACACATGCACCTCAGTCATACCATGACATAGTCCCAGTGCAGAGACAAAGGACACCCCAGGCTACATACAGAAGTGCCAGTGAGCTGGTACATGGACTGGAGGAGCATCAAGGTGACCAGCATGTCAGTATGGTGCAAGTGTGGTGATGAGGACAGTCCCTGTCTGCTCCACATGTTCACCATCTTGCAGAGCAGCCATGCATCAGTGAAGCATTGCATTACTTGCACACCTGAACCATGTACACATGACATGTAGTGGCAGTCATGCACAGCACGTCACACAAGTAAAACACACATGGCCTCCACAAACACGCAGCAACACTCACTGGACTGAGCATCAAAGTCCTGCATCTCTCCCACTCCTTCGACCAATTCGGGTGGTATGAATTCCGCAACGAGTGACTCGTGCAGAGTGAGGTCTTCCTCCTCAGGTGCCGGCCCACTGCCAGTCACCAGAGTCATGTTGTAATTTGAGGCACACTTTGCCTTAGCGCTGCGTTTGAGGTCATTCCAATGCTTTTTGCACTCTTGTGCCGTGCGCACCTCATGGCCGAATGCACTCACATGTTCCGCAACTTGCTTCCAGTGGGTATTACGATGGGCAGCCGTAGTTTGACAATTAGGCCCCACTAGCATGTCACGGTTGTGGTCCCGCACATAGTCCATGAGGAAGTCCAGTTCCTGCGCACAGAAAGGCTTCTTCCTCGACGTGCAGGAGGTCGTGGCTGTGTGTGGGGTCCCAGCCTGTGCTGCAGGTGCAACCTTCCTCCTCTTGGATAGTGGCGCGAACCCTGGCTGGCAAATGCCACCCTGATCAGTATGGCCAGTGGCACCGGTGTATTGAACCAAGGGAGTGGCAGGTGGAAGGATGACCGAAGGCCTGACTTGCATCAGTGGCTGCTGGGTGCCCTGGAATTGACCATGCGCAGCAACATCCGCTATGGCAGGGTTATTGACTGTGACTGTCCTAGTTGGTAGACTCACAACCGGGGTGTTGTTGGCTGCATCTGCCCCTGCACTTGCCAACACCCAGCTGGTCAGGGCAGCAGATGACATTACTTCCCCAGGGACACGTGTCTCGGTCAGGGCAGCCCTGCGTGCACCTATGGTGTTCCTCCTGACCTGCTGGAAATCTTCCAAGACTTTTCAAGTGCCAACGCAGCCTGTGCTGGCAGACCCTGAGCCTGGGCGGTGGTGTCCACAGCTGTACCTGCAGCTACCACTACCCTTGGGCCTGTGGCAGTCGATGAAATGGCCTGCCGGGTCACATGGGCGCCAGTGCCAGATGCAGAAGCTGCATCTCCCGAAACCACAGGGGTTGGTGGCATGACTGCACCAACACATGGCACAACATCGTGCCAAAGTGGCGCACCCCTGCCTCTTCCCCACCTGCGGCCACCCTGGACACCCTGGAGTCCCCCTACTCCCTGGTCACCCCGGCAATGTCCCTGACCATGGCCACCACGAGGAGCATGCCCAGCTGAGGCGCCCCTCACCTTTGGTGGCCACCCACCCATGGCACAGATGGAGAAGTGAAAATGGGAGGTGTACACAACAATTATTTATTTATTTTTTTATTGGTTAAGTATAGTTAAACCTTAAACATTACATCCTTGTTCCTTTAATAAAAAACATTGTTCCTTTGTTAAAACTTCCTTAGTTCCAATTCTCTTCAGACAGTAATTACCAAATCATTGTCATAGTGTCTCTGTTACCTTATGATCCACTGTTCCATTAATTCAAGGTTTGGGCAATCAAGGTAACTCGATCATTAATTACCTAGGACTACTCTTAACTTTCTCTTGCAGATCAGATCCTTGCTCCTCCTGATTCAAGTTCAACATTTCAACAAATTTTAATGCATCAAGAGTTTTGCCAATTCTTTCAACAGTGAGGATTCTGTCCCAATAGTTTTCTTCCGTCTCCTCAGTGATATTCATTATGTAGCTTCCCATATAGATCTCTCTTTTGCATTTTAAAGCTGGGCAAATTAACATAACATGTCTTATCGTTTCCAGTTGGTCCTTCCGTTTACAGAATCGACAATATGCAGCTGTTCTTTCAATTTGCCTTCTTTTCCATTTCACTTCTCTGCTATTCCAGATGTTGAGTCTGCAGCGCAGCAGCAGGTCCCGGTAATGCTCAGTTGGAAATTTCAACAGATATGGAGGTAAGATGTTCAAGCCTTTTTTTCCCAGATGATGTTATTTTCAATCTTTGTTCCTGGGTTTCTTCCCAATCTTTTTCCCGAATCACTCTTTTTGCTTTATCCGGGATATTCTTTAGGGTATCCTCTGCAAGATTTACTTGCTCCAACTGAGCCTTACATCTGCTTTTCCAGTCATTAAGCATTTTGTCTTCATTCAGGATGTTTGTCTGGGCTAGAATTTCAAATGGTTTTGATGGTGTATCCAGAATGCACTTTCTATACAATGATAGAGTTTTCCAAATTACAACATAGTTTACTAATTGGAGTCTGAGCTCAGTTCTTATGAGCTCCACTGGTAATGAGGTTGGTAGGCGCAAGATTTTACGCCAAAAATATGCTTCACAGAGATTCCAAACCTCCCATCTAAGGGCTAAGAGTGCTTCAGTGCCATAAGTGATGACCGCCACCACTTTTTGCTTGTAGAAGGTTACAATTGGAGTTAAAGAAAACTTCCCATATCTGCGATGTAAGCAAATCCCTTGGTTTGTCAGAGCCACTAGTTTTTCCCGGATCAGAGAATAATGCGCCTGTTCATTGCAGTTTTTGTTTATCATTATCCCCAGGTAGAGTGTCATTTCTACTTCCTCCAAATTCTGGTTTTCTAATGACCACCTTATAGTTTTTCCGGACTGTTTCCTGCCCCGACTAGATTTCATAGTTAAGATCATGGATTTTTTGATATTCCTCTTCATGCTATTTTCCTTTAGTTAGTTGTTAAAAGTCTCAATCCGTCTTTGTAGGCCTATTGGTGTTTGATCTATGAATACCGCATCATCAGCGTACAGCATCCAAGGTATTTCTTTTCCCTTTATTTTCGGCGGAAATGCACGGATCTTCTCCTGAGCTGTGTTCATATCGTCCATATATAGGACGAAGAGGAATGGGGCTACTGCACAGCCCTGCTTGATTCCTCTAGAGGTTCTAATCCTCCTCGAGAGTCCCCCATTACATGTGATTTGGACTTTAATTGAGGTATCAGTGTATAATATTTTAATAGCTTCAAGTAGATCCTTGGGGCACCCCCAACTTCTCATCTTTGACCACAAGAGCTCTCTATTGATTCCATCGAAGGCTTGTTCGAGGTCAATAAATGCTAGGTAAAGCTTTTTTTTTCCCGGCTAGTGTCTTTGCCTTCAACAAGTTGATCAAGAATAGATTCAAGGCAGTGCCAACTCCACTTACAAAGGCTGTCTGTCTTTCGTCTAGGATTTTCGCCTCAAAGGCCCATTTTTTTAGGTCTCTCAATAGCAGTGATGCAAATAGCTTGCCAATTGAGTCTAGGAGCGCTATGGGCCTATAGTTCCTAGGGTTTTCACAGTCTCCTTTCTTATATATCGGTACTATATAAGCCTCCGTCCATGTAGCTGGTATTTGTTTGGTTTTCATGATTTGTTGAAATAGTATATATATTAGATCCGTCCAGGTCTCACAGTTTTCTTTTAGTAATTTGTTGGAAAGGCCATCTGGGCCAGCTGCTCTTTAGGTACTAAGTTTTTTTTATTAGGATTCGGATATCATCCTTATCAAAGTTCAAGGCCCAGGGAATTGTGTCCGAGATCTCTTTTATGGTTTTTCCCCCACTTTCGCCTTCATAAAGAGCAGTGTAGTGTTTGAACCATTTGTCTTCTGAGACTTGATTGATACCTACGGCAGATTAATTGTGCTCTCTGTCGTTAAGTAAGTCCCAAGTGCTTCTAGCGTTATTTGTTGATATGGCTGCTATCATTTTTTCAGCATCTCTCTGCAGTCTTAAATATCGAGTTTGTCTCAGCCAGTTTTTATATGTTTGTTGACATTTTCTCTGGAGTTCGTATCTTTTTGGGCCGTTTTTCTTTTTTATGAGTCTCAATTCTGACCTATATTGTTTCCTTCTCAACACAAGTTGTTCATCATACGCATGTTTTTTTAATGTTCTTTTTTTTAGTTGGATCATACTTAATCTCATGGGCTTCCAACAGACATTTGTAGTCAACCAGCTCCTCATTGTTGTTTATCGCTTTTTTATATCCTAGTACTAGATTCGGGATTGCCTGCTTTTTAATTCTCAAACGGTTTCTTCCCCCTGTAGCCTCAGTTTCCATTGTTCTTTCGGTCCCTCTATTAGTTCTTATTTCCCAGACGAGTTCAATTGCTAACAGGCAGTGATCACTACTCGTTTGTTTTGCTATTGTAAAGGAAAGTATCCGCTCCAATGTGTTTCCTCCCACAAAGCAATGATCTAAGCAAGCACCTGATTTCCCACTGTGCCAGGTATTGGCCCCCTGGAGATCTCCCTTAGTCTGGCCATTTAACATCTTCATCTCACGAATTCTCATTTCTTGCATCCATACTTTTTCCTTTCCTAGCAGATGTTCAGTTGCTTTGATCTTACCATCTTTATCCAGCAGTTTGATATTTAGATCGCCATTTAATAATATCAGCTGGTCATTCCCCTCCATCATGGACTGATCAATTACCTCCATGATTGACATTATAAAGTTCATCTGACCATGCATATTCTCACTCCAGTAGGCATTAATCAGGACCATTTGTTTCGGGCTTTTTGTGCATCCCTGTTCAGATGTTACTTTCAGGATTTGCACATGTGGGTTTGGTGTCAGATGTTCCATTACTTTTACTGGACATTTCAGTTTCTTAAGTATCATGAGGCCTCCAAACGGTCTTCCCTGGGGCCCCTTCCTAGCCGGGTTTGTGTAGACCTCATAGCCCTCGCATATAGGGGGTTTAGGTAGCCATGATTCTTGTATTGAAATAAAATCATATTGGGTCAGGAAGCCGCTTTTACTTGAGAGCAGATGTTTGAATCCTCTTGTGTGCCACGATGCACAAAGGATCCGGTTCTGCTCTCTCTCCGTACTCTATTGTTTCTTCTTGGAATTCAAAGCATTTGCCATCCAGGCCCATTCCTTTCCCTGACTATCTGCTTTAGTGGGTTTGTTCTTATCCCTCCTTAAGTTTTCGGAGTTATCCACTGTGAACCTCAGGGTTTTCAATATCTCCTTACTTTTTTTAGTTGTTAAAGACTCTTCCTCCTGAGACTATTTCTCTTCTTTGCTTTTTCCATTGTTTTTCTTCATATTTTCCCTCAGAATTATTGATCTAGTTTTTACTGAGATCTCCTTCTTTGTCTCCTTTCTTTGTTCTGTTTGGGCTTTTTCTTTTAATTGCCTAGATTCCTCGTCCAGGTCCACCAGCAGGAACCCTCTTTTTCTTAAAGTGTCTGACACTTCCAAGAGTTTCCGCTTTGCATTTTTAGATGACAAGTGTAAGATAACTTGGTCTAGCCTCTGTTCCTTTGGGAATTCCACTATTTTTATATCTTCCGTTGATATCGTCCTTGGTGACAGGACTTGCTTGCAGAGCTCCACCACATTTCTATTTAAGATCACCCTCCTTGGTCCATTTGCAGCTGTTTCTAATTTTAGATAACATCCTTTGAATAAAATGGATTTCTTCGGGGGTGATCTTAGTGGTAGCTCTTTCCTTTTCTCGACTTCAATATCTTTTTTTTCCCCTTATCAATTAATTGTTTAAGACAAGGGTTGTCCTGGAGCTTTTTTTCTTTCCTCCCTTTGTTCACCATATCTTTTGTTTTTTGTTCCAATGTCTTAAATCTACTAAACTCCTGGTCTGAATCCAATTCAATTTCATTTTTGCCTGGTCTTCTTTCTTTTTCCCTGATGTTTTCTTGGGCATTTTTCTTGTGGGAGTTTGGCTTCTGATCTTCCTTAGATTTTTGGGTTAGGTCTACTGTTTCCCAATTGTCTAAAGTTTGCCATTCCGAGATACTTATGCTATCCCAGTCTTCCTTCTCACTATCGGATTCCATCAACTCAATAAGATCACTCAAATTTGCTAGCTGTTCTGGATCCTCCCTGCTTTCTTCCCTTGACACCTTTTCTTGATCTTTTAGTCCCTCGATCTCTATATGTCCACTCATATTCATCTCTCTTCTAGATTTCTTAGCACACTGTGTGTTATCTCTTCTTGGTGCAGTTCTTAGATTTCTCAAAAAAGGCTCTTGAACCATTTACTTTACGTTTGAGGGATTCATTTTTGTTTTTTTTCCCTTTTTCATTCAATGCACTTGTAATCTCCTTCCCATTTCGATGGGTCGGATCCTTCGGCGTCGCCCCTGCAAATATTGCAAAAGAAGATCGTTCTAAATTTGCAGAGGTCAGCTTGTTAGTTTCCTTTATCCCAGACGGGATCAAGATCACCTCCTCTTGATGTTGCTCCTTTTGATTTGGGAGGTCAGTTGCATCCTTTTTCAATTTCATTGGTCCCTTACCTTCTTTAAGTTTTGTATCAGTACAGTCCTCCTTATTCCTCTGGCTGTTGTGTTTGTGGGTGCTTCTCATCCATTTACAGTCCTCTAGGACCACTTCCATTAGACCAGATTTGTCAGTCGCATCTCGCATAGCTAGGTCACTAAGGCGAGATGGCCAAATTTGAGTTAATTCGGCTTCTTTGTTTGTTCTTTCATTTAAGCTCTGCAGGGCCGAGGTCATATTAACATGATTCTCTTTTATTTGAGTGTTGCTGATGGTTACCTCTTGAACAGAATATTTAATTGCCTCATAGAGCTTAAGAAAAGGGGCCATTGTTATAGTTAGCGAGGCCATAACCACTTTTTCAATATGGTCCAAGTCTTTTTCGCTTTCAGTTTTACAGGCCTCAGTTATTATACTTAGAATTTGCTTATTCCATGTGTCTCCTGTAGGCCTGTTTTCCTCTTCCAAGGTTAAGAGGCTGGCTAGATTGCTTACCGTTTGGTCCTTCCTCACTTCTGCATTTTCCATACCTTCATCCATCCTAACCACTGGCAAGATATTATTTCTCCCATCCCAAAGTGGCAAATGAGTCCCTTTCAGGGCTATCCTATTTTCCCGATGGCCAAAAGGAGGTGTAGCGGTATTCTCAATCTGTTATTTATCCAAGGCAGCCATTTTTTCATTGATCAAGCAGAAACTCCTTCTTTTTTCTCTTCCTATTTTATCAGTCAATACAGTGATGTCTTGCATGATTTTATCTGCAAGGCATAAATTGCTCAAGCTTGCCAGTACAGTGTCTGCCGCACTGTTGGTATTCAAGCTTTCTAATGGCCTCCGCCCTCCCAGGCGGAACTTAATAGATTCTGCGTTATAGTCGTCTGTATGAGCTCCTTTATTTACTTCATTTGGGGGATTTGCAGATCGATTCCCTTCCCCTTTGTGGGGTTTGCTGCTATGGGGCATTTCTTCAATGTGGGGCTTATCTTCTCTTCCCTATATGGTTGAAAAATGTCTAAAGGGTCTTGCACTATCATTGATGGCCGTCTGTGATCAATATTTTCATTCTGATTGATCGAGTCCTGTAGAGCGTCTTCAATATGTCCCAATTCCAACACGTCCCATTGGTCACCTTGATCCCATGATGTTTCTACTGTTTGCTGGCTATTTACAATGCTAGTCATGCCAGAGCTAAGCTCTACCGCTGGTGGCCTTAGAGAGTTTTCTAGACTCATGTCCAGTCTTTCTTCAGTTATTGATTCACTGAGGTCCACCCCTATCCCATCATTAGGTACTGTTCCGATGACCTCATCCATTGTTTGTAGAGTCTGCTGATTACCTACAATGTCTTCAAATGGATTAGGTGACAATAAGTTTGACTTTCTTGTCTCCTTTTCCTGTATGGAGATAGAGTCCTCACCTGCTGGCACTTCATCGGGTGGAGCTACTTTCTCCTTGCAAGTATCCTCACTTGTTGTTTCAACTACTTCATTGGATTCTAGAAAGCTTTGTCCAGCTACTTTCCCCTCGCAAGTAGCCTCAAATACCGCCTCTACCTGGCCTGCAAATGTTGATGGGGAAAGTATTTTTATAATTTCTCTTTCCATGGGGATAGTACATGCCATGGGTAGTTCTGGGGAATTAGGTGCCAACCACAGCTTATCACCTTTTTCCGCCAGCTGTGAAAGAGATTTTTCCATATTTGATTGATTGTCTCCCACTGATAAACTTTTCCTTTTATCAGTACAAAATGGTAATCGGCTTTGTTTTAGCATCATAGTTCTCAAGGTTTGCTCCAGGCTCCCATTTACTTCTGGGAGTGAAGCAAATCTCTCTCTTACCTGTAGGCGTGTTCTTAATCCTGTTCCTTGCGTAGCCTTTGAGACCGGGATTGACTTCATTTTCTCAAAGGGGTCTTCGTTATCTCTCGCCTCAGTAGCTTCCCGCAGCTGGTAGTCAGGTAGTACCTGTATCGCCACCGCAAGCAGCCAAACAGCCTAACAGCACCTTCAATCCACAACAAACGATGCCCTTTGCGCGCCGGGCTTAGCGCCGCAAGGGTGTCCGGGGACAGGTCTTATTGCACTTCCTGATGTCGTCACAGAGGGCGGGCAGGGGGCGGAGCCAACTAGCGCAACGGCGCTCGATCCTGCATGGCCCTCTCCTCGCAGGCAGGCACCTCAAATCCTCAAACAGCTGTCAGAGGGCAGGTGAGGGGGCAAAGGGGGTCGCAGCCACAGCCTAACAGCTCCTTCAATCCACAACAAACAATGCCCTTTGCAACACAACAATTGTCCTGGGCAATTGGGGTGAATGGGGTGGGATACAAGATGTTAAAAGCACCCCTGCACCTGCAAGGCTGTATGTAAGTGGTGGGTCACGCAATGCTCAAGCACCCCAAAACTGCAGTAAAACCGTGCACGCAACCCCGGTAACCCACGTGTGTGGAATTAACCTCCCGCAGTACACGGTGGCACTCAGGGACACAAAAACCCGTACGCGTGGGACACGCAGGCCGCTATGACCTCAAAAATGGGTACGCGATACACAAGGGCACCCGCAGTGGGAAAAATAGCGTGCGTGACTCACCGTCAGACTAGCGTGATAATGAAAAACATGCGTAGCCAAAACCCCCGCAAAAAGAAGAGATACGTCCTTGATCCGCTGTGAAGTTGATGGTGCGCGAAACAACACGAAGTAGCAACACAAACGTCGGTTTCCATGAAAGGCATGTACAGCGAACTGCTGGCCCTGCTCACCTATAACCCGTGCTGAGGGAAACGCCCGCCCACGTCACATCACTTACGCGCTTAGGCACTTTCCTCGGATTACATGCATTGACACGCAGACGTGCTGTTTTTTCACGTGCTGAATCACTATGCACCCGTCACGAGGGAAACGCCCGTGCGCATAACATCACAGACACGCATATGAGCTAAGGGTCTTTCCTCGAATTACACGCTGACGTGCACTTTTTTCACGTGGCAAATCACTCTGTATCAAGCTGGCCACGCGACAACACACGGAAGTCCACGCTCCTGCCCAAAAGCCATTTTCCTGCCCCCCCAGAGCCCCGAGCACGCTCCCACCAGCCATCTGCTGCTGCCTGCCTGGCTGCTGGCCACGTGCCCTGCTATTTGGTGCCTGCACGTCAGCCATCTGCAGGGATCCAGTTGCTGTGACCACCCCTGCTGGAACTGAAGACTCCCGACTGGAGTACCATCGCTCCATAGCCCAGCCCCAGGACCCAGTTGCCCACCCACACCTGCCTCGGAGGTTGCCATGTCGGGGGACACATCATCCGACACCACTGGCAACCCCCAGCCAGAGAGGCAGAGGGCTACCAGCTTCAGTGCCAAAGAGGTTGGTATCCTGGTGGAGCAAGTCCTGGGGCAGTATGATGCCCTCTTTGGAAGTTCACGTGCCGACAATGAAGGACGGAAGAGGATCTGGATGGACATTGTGGCTGCCATCAACGTGGAGGAGGTGGCAGCCCGCGACATTCAACACGTCCGGAAGCACTGGGAGGACTTCAGGTCCAAGAGCCTCAGCAAGGCCCGGCGCATCTTGAAGGCAGTGGATGCTAAAGGGTGCTGGGTCTGCCTAACCGACATCCAGATGAGGGTCCTGGAACGTATACGCCCAGCGCTCCACATCCAGGTCCTTGAGAGGCAGTCCCGTCCGGAGTCAAGCGGTAAGTCTACATGCGTACTGATTGGACACTGTGCATGTAGAGGTGTGCCAGGAGTGTGCATGTTGGACAAATGTGTTTGCAGGGCCATGTGTGAATGTTTATGTACAGGGAAATGAGCCTGCCGCATGTGAGTCATGTCATGTGTGAGACACATCAATGGTGTATGTGTTGAAATGCATGCTGGCCAAATGCATGGGTGGGTGCACACATGTTTGAATTTCAGTATATGTACTGTGCCATGGTCTTGGTGTCACACAAGGATGCTGGTTACACCTGCATGTTTCTGCACCATGCACATGCGCATGTGTGTGTATTTGCGCAATGTGCAACTGTGATACACCATGGATGTATGTGACACACACATGTAGGGGAGTAATTTGCAGATGTGACATGGGTGGCGATGATTTCACTGTGACAGGTGGTGGAGTTGTACAGATGCATTTATGTATGGTGACGTGTGTGCATGTGTTTGGCAGTCCCCATGTTGCATGTGACATGAGGCTGACCTGCTGATGTACATGCTGCTGTATGTTTATGGAGGCTGCTGCCTGCTGCACTATTCCTGTTAAATTCCGCATGTGTGTGTATTCAAATGATATGTGTGTTGGGGAGTGTGATTGCATGTGTGCCTTTTGGAACTGCCACTCATGTGTAACTGTCATGTGTGTATCATACCATTGTACAGAGCCCTGATGCCTGTGTTCTGTCTCTCCCTGTCTGCAGCGTCAACTGATGAAGAGGGCGGAGACAGTGCTGTGGAGCACAGAGGCAGGGATCCCACCACCAGCCGGAGAGGCAAGGCCCAGTTCCCCTCCCAGTTTGTCATCTCGTCAGGGAGTGAGGAGTCTGGTACTGCATCCGCGGCCGCAGCTGCCGGGGGTAGGTCCAAGAGGCAGAGATCGGAGGTGGACTCCTCGACAGCAGAAGAGGCAGCTGAGACCCCACTGGGGCTTATGGAGAAAGATGGCACGGAGTCATCGAGTTTGCTGAGGGGTTTGGTTGAGGAGGAGGCCGTGGAAGTCACACACACAGGGCCTGGAGGGGGGCATTCCACTGGTGCTAGTGGTGCAGTCCAGGGCCAGGGACAGGAGGCAGCACAGGCCGCCGCGGAGGTGCCTGTGTGTAATCCGGTCCCCGATCCTGTGACTGCATCATCCCGCACCAGCAGGGATGCCTTTGTCCAGATCCGTTTCAGGGAGGGGTTAGCCGCACAACAACTGGCCTTCATCTCCCTGCGGACGTGGCAATCCGGGTCCGGCTTGAGCCTGTTCTAGGTGGGGTGGCGTTGCGTGTTCGTGACATTCGGGATGACGTGCAGGGTTCTCGTGAGGACAGTGCACGTCATTTCTAATGTCTTGAAGACTGCGTCAACCTACTAGGCGGGGTCACCAGTGCTGGGTTCTTCCGTGTGCTGGCACTTCTAGCAACCCCCTCCTCAACTGAACCCCCTATGCGCCAGTCGTCCTCCGTGCCATCTACCTGCCCAAGTGTCACTTGGGTGCCCTGTGGAGCTGCCCCTGACCCAGCGGCCAGGCTGGTCGAGGACACATCCCTGCCACCGTCGGGAGTCAGAGGTCCAGCAGGGGTGGCCACCCCAACAAATGGACCCCAGAGAGAGGATGACGTGCAGGCAACAACAGGCAGGGCACATGCACGGCAGCAGCAGGCTCAAGGTGGGAGCGATGATGGCTCAGGGCCAACAACATCAGAGGGGCAGGCATTGGCCGGAGGGCAGGAGGACCCTGGATTGGGAGTGTCTTCCGTGTGGCAGCGGTTGGGCCAGCGGATAGATGCGGAGCGGCGGCAGGCGGAAGAGGCATGGCTCACAGTGGTCAGGGCGGAGAACTCCATGCACAGGGCGCTGAGGCGGACCGAGTGCCTTGAGGCAATTTGCAGGGAGTTGGAGGTGAACATGGCATTGTCCCTGCGAAACCTCGGGGCCATGGAACAGGCCCGCCTCCAGGACATAGACCAGGAGTTCGATGATGCCCTGGCCCGGGAAATCGAAAAGTGAGCCTTAGGACTTGCCCGCCGCCATTTTATATAGTTTGTAGTTTTAGGTTCAATTTTTGTTTTACATTGATTTGGGGCGCTTGGACTATGCCCCACCTTTTTGTATGTAGTTATTTATTAGGTATTCTTTTTTTTATAGGTTTCATTTCATTCGTTGGGCTCATGGACCCTGGATTTCTTCGTTGTACATAGTTGAACAGTGGATTGATCTTATTTTTTATTTTTTTCTCACCATGAGCAATGGATTTTACTATTTTTGTTTCCTTTGGATTTGCTTGGTGGCAATCACTGGCACCCATTGTGTGTGTGTGAGACGGACATGTGTTAATGTACATACTTGACATTTGGGTTGTGTCATGTAATTGGCATTTCTATGTGGGTTGTATGGAATACTTGATTGGGTCTTTAGAGTGGGGTGGCGTGCAGTGGGATTTTGGTGGACATGAGGCCCATGATTATGGATCTTGATGACGTGTTGGGGGGACATGAGTCGGGGCCTGCTGGCAGGTGCCCGTCAATTCTGGGTGGGTGGAGGTACAGGGGGACATGAGTCGTCGGGGCCTGTTGGCAGGTGCTTGTCAATGCTGGATGGGTGGGGATGCAGGTGGACATGAGTCAGGGCCTGCTGGCAGGTGCCCATCAATGCTGGGTGGGTGGGGGTGCACAGGGACATGAGTCGGGGCCTGCTGGCAGTTGCCCGTCAATGCTGGTTGGGTGGAATAGCAGGGGGACATGAGTCGGGGCCTGCTGGCAGGTGCCCGTCAATGCTGGGTGGGTGGGGGTGCAGGGGGACATGTGCCAGTGCTCACTAGTGCATGGTGACATGTGGGCTGGCTGGGGGGCATTCCCAGGGGTACAGGGTAGTCCCCTGTGGTGTGGCCTGCCTGCAGGTCCTGGGGAGGGGGTAGAGGGCACACCTGGGAGGACCCACACTGCCAATTTGCATGTGGTACTCCCTGCGCACCCCTCAGAATACACGTACCCTGCTCTCCAAGCAAAATCACGTGTAATACTCCCTACGCACCCCTCGGAGTACAAGTACCCCGCTCAGCCAGCAAATGTGCGTGTGTAAACTCCCCGTGCACCCCTCAGAATACACGTACTCCACTCTCCAAGCAAATTTGTGTGTGAAACTCCCTGCGCACCCCTCAGAATACACATACCCCACTCTCCAAGCGAAATTGCATGTGAGAATCCCTGTGCACCCCTCAAAATACACGTACCCCGATCTCCAAGCGAAATCACATGTGAAACTCCCCCCAAACCCCTCAGAATACACGTACCCCGCTCAGCCATCGAAATCGCATGTGGGACTCCCCGCACACCCTCAGAGAGCGAAATCACGTGTGTAACTCTGCGCGCACCCCAGGATTACACGCATGCACCCCATCCACCCTCAACATTCCCCACAGGCAGCCCATCACCCCAGTGCATGCCCCACTGGCTGCCCACACCACAGGGAGGAGTTTTACATGCAATTTCGCTAGCGCAAGGGGGGTATGTGTATTCTGAGGGGTGCGCGGGGTGTTTTACACGCATTTTCGTGGTTGGGGCGCTGTATGCTGGTCCACTGGCCTTTGCACCATGTACTGGATTTGTGCGCTGTTTATGGAACACCGGGTGAGTTTGGGGCGTAACTCGCGCTGCTGCAGGGTCGCTGCAGCACTCTGCGCCACTGCTTGTTTTGAGTGTTAGAATCCTTGAATATGCTGTGCGCTGACATGGGGCCATCAGTGCCAGGGCAATATTTTGCTGGTCATTCAGTAATGTCCAAATCTCACAAGTGTTCTGTTTAATCAGTGATATGAGCATTTGTTTCTGTGTCTAATAGGAGGCGTTGAGCTCTTGACATCAAGATCCCGTAATTATAATTCTGTTTTCACCTTCGTATTAGTGTCTCATGATCTGATGATGGTATGGACTTGAGCTTTTTAAAGTCATCTTAGTGTATTTTTCTCTGCTCAACCAACTCAAGGTAAAATTCATGGGTTCTAGAGGAGGTAGCAGCTTTATTTTTAGTATCAATGGTTTGGTAAGGTATCAGCATCCAATCATAATTCACCATGTCATGTCCAATTAATGCTGAGTTTAGGTACCTTATTGTCATCTCTAAAACATTACTACTGCGTATTCGCAGTCTGGTTGGGCACTGTCAAAGGCCAATAGTTGGTAAGCATTCGTCCCGCTTGTTTTTCTTTCCAAGTCAAAATCAGCAGCCGGTGATCACTTTTAGGAGTAGGCACCACTTTTTTAGTTCCAAAAACATTTCTGCCGAGGCAAAGATATAATCTAGGTAAGCCAGAGAATTCCCCTTATGCCACATCGGAATCGGAGGCAGGTCTTCTGTCAGTTGTCCATTTAGCAGCAAGATGGATCCTGCTTCAAGCTCCTTAGCCCAGATTTGGGCTTTTGCAGGTAAGATCTGTGTACTTTTCAATACATACTCCTTCCTTGTTGGTAGGGAGAATTCTCATCTATGGCTAATTTCCTTCACCTAGTGAGTCCCCCAGCAGCTTTCCTGGACTTCTGGAGTTTATTTTTTTTCCACTTAGTAAGAGTGAGTGCTTTCTCCCCACGCCTACCTGTGTTTTGCTATGTGTTTCTACCTGTTTTTGTGATTGTGGACTCTGAAGTACACCACTTCAGTAGCCCCCTTCTTTTTGTGTGTCACACAGCACCTTCAGTGCTGTGTCACAGGGTTGTCTTTGAGACTTCCCTCGACTCAATTTCTGAGGTGACTACCGTCCCCCAGAAAAGGGTAAAGTTACCATTAACTTTACTTAGTCAATCTACCACAGATCCAGTACACCCCATCTTCCATGGAGTACTGGAAAGGGTTAATTCGTATCCATTTTTATCTGTACCTCCTAGAGCATTGTTTCACTCTTTTAACATTTAGACTTGGCTGGTGGCAGTGGTATCTACCCTAACTTTTCTACCACGATTATATTAGATAAACGTGGTACTATTCTTGGCTATTATATTAGCCTCGAACATAAACCCGCTTCACCAAATCGTCTTTCTTTTGGCTCCGGTTGGGTTTCTTCACCATTTATTTTTGTTAAAGTCCTTCTTGTGTCTTACTTTGTGCGGCAAACTAGGTTTGCCTTCTTTGTTCACTGTCTATTGGCGTGCTTCTGCTCAGAAGCCCTCCTCAAGGCACCTCGGTGTCTAGGTGGGCTGAATGTGAGGGAGGGGTGTAGTCACCTCCTGCACAGGGTATCCTAGGAAACCCAAGTCGCACTTTGTCATGATTGGCCAGGGTAGTTGTCCGGACTGGACACCCCCCTGCTGGGTGATTGACAGCCAGGCTGTGTGAATGGGGGTTTTCCACATGAAAGGCAGGTCTCTTGGGCTAGAAGTCAGAGAGTCGCCACTGGAACTACAAGGAACCGAAGAGAAGCGGAGAGAACACAGCTGCTGCAACTACCCTGTCCCGGTGAAGCCGTGCTGCAGTACTTAGCTATCTTCCCTGCAACGACTCAGAGAAGATCCAGTCCGGAGTCTTCTTCCCTTGAGCTTGGTGGGGATAACCAGCTCATATTCCACAGCCAGAGGATCCTCTTCCTTGGTCGAAATCGCTGCATGCTGCTGTAGTGGTCCGGATAGCCACCTGAAGAGCCTCACCTGTTTTTAAGGAGCGCACATTTTATTCCTCGATTCTGCTGCCGGCTTCATCCCTGTGTGGTGCAGACCCCCTTCAGACGTTCTCCTTCACAAGGAAGCTCCAGGAATTGTGGGTCTGCGGGAAACCAACAGGAACAACTGCCAGGGCACTAGCTGCACCATTGGAACAAGGTACTGTGTTCTACTTGAGGACACTGGGTGAATCCCTTTTCTTCATTTCCAAGGCTTGCCCTTGTCTTCCCTCCTTCTTATAACTTTTGCTTCCGAACATTGACAATATCGAAGTACTTTTGGCTACTTTGAATCGTGAACTGTCTGACTGTGTGATCTTCGTCAACAGGCTCCGGTGTCTTTCGACCCTGGCTCCGGGCCTTTGACTTTTGAACTCCTGTCTCTGAGTGGTTCTTGATTCTGCCTGCCTAACCAAAATATTGCCTGTGATTTTTGCCTCCAACTCCCTCTGGGTATCTCAGGTGCTAAGTGTGTTTTTGCCCCGGTAGCATTTCATGTCATGGATACGCGTTTATTTAGTAGACCGAACTGTCAAAAAGTGATCACATTTGTATTCGCGGTAATGTGTTTTGTTCGTAACACCGGTTCATTCAAACACAGGGAATTTACCTTGAGACTTACTGTACAAAGTGAATTGGTTAGTTGTAGTATATTTCACATGTGTTTTTTTATTTGAGTTTAATAGAAGTGTTCTATTTATAACAAATGGTTCAAAAATAAATGTACTTATATTTTCTTAACCTGAAACCTTGAGTCAGTGGTTGCTTGAGTCACCGTAATTGTGGTCCCTTTGTGTAATCTATGCTACTGCTCATATACTCTTGAGATAAGCCTGGCTGCTCCACCACTGCTACCACTCTGACATAGTAGTGCAGGCTTGTACCAATGGTAAAACTTGTATTGCAAACCTGTAGTCTTAATTGTGTGTAGTGGTCCCTAAGGGCACTGCACAGGATTCTGCCTAACACTTGTGGCAGGGGTGGGATTCGAACCCACGCCTCCGAAGAGACTGGAGCCAGCATAACTGTGGTTGATGATTTTTTTTTCAAAGTGGAGGATGTTGCTAAGGCACGCAATCACTTAACCAAGTTAGCTGGAGGCCCTGTGCAAATGGTTCCACAGTTACCAGCTCTCATCCAGTGTAATGACATGACTGTCAGGATACCCGTAAGTGTGCAGAATAACGTACATGGGAGGGTCCTGTTGGGTAATGACCTTAAAACTCTTGGAGTTGTGTCCAGCACCTCCATGCCCCCAGGCAGAGGAAGCAGGAGCACACAAGGTCTGCAAGGGAGAACCTTAAGAGGCTCTCCTGTGGACATGATAGAGGAAGCTATCACCCCAAGTCCACATGACTTACTTACTTACTGCCATTGCAGGGTAAGAAAAGACAAAGGGGAAACGTAAGTCTGCCAGCAAGAAAACAGCAAGCACTCCTGTGCCCAGAAGGACATCTCCGAGACTGTCCAAAGTCACACCTGTGACTTTTACACCAGCTGAGGCTGAGTGTGAGTTTCAACCCTGTATGGTCAAACTAGATACTGAGGAATCCGATCTAGAAGAGGATTTTACCTTGGTAGGAGATCTGGACCCTGTTGACCATCCTGAGCTGCAGTCTTTACTGGCAGAATGTGGACCCAACAGAGAAGCTTTCAGTAAGGGACAAAGAGAATGTCCTACCTTGGAAGGTCTTCGCCAACAGGCAGGTTCTCAGCTCAATGGTACTGAGCCTGGGAAGTATAGGCTGCAGTGGGAAGATGGCCTCTCCTACAGTGAATCAACTGAGTCAACCCCTGGAGACTACAAAAGACTTGTAGTGCCTCTAGTGAACCGACTCCAGTTTCTGCAGTTGGCCCATGAGGTACCTTTGGCTGGTCACTTAAGTTTTAAGAAGACCAAAGAAAGGCTATCTCTGCACTTCTACTGGCCTAAGATGGGTACAGAAGTAGACAAATTTTGCAGAAGCTGCCACACTTGCCAAACCTCTGGCAAGAGTGGATCCAAGAATGTGGCACCCTTAGTGCCTCTCCCAGTGGTGTGAATTCCTTTTGAGAGGGTTGTGATTGACATTGTTGATCCTCTTGACCCTCCCACAACTTCAGGCAACAGGTTTATCCTGGTTGTAGTGGACTGTGCCACTAGATTTCCTGAAGCCACACCTATGAGGACTGTTACGTCTCCGGTTGTGTCTAAGGCGCAACTTGGTATTTTTACCAGAGTAGGTTTTCCTAAGGAGGTGATATCTGACAGGGGATCACATTTTATGTTCCACTACATGCAAACCATGTGGAAAACCTGTGGAGTCATCTACAAGTTCTCAACTGCCTACCACCCCAAACCAATGGACTGGTAGAGAGGTTTAACAGAACTATGAAGAGCATGATAGGTGCTTTAGAAGAACCCCTTAACAGAAAGTGAGACCTTCTACTGCCATGCCTTCTCTTTGCATATAGAGAAGTCCCTCAGGAGGGAGTAGGATTCAGTCCCTTCGAACTTCTCTATGGCCATCCAGTCAGAGGTCCATTGGCCCTGATTAAGGAGGGGTTGGAGAGTGCTCCTTCCCCAGCCAGTCAGAGTGACTGACTGTGGGATAGGTCTCCGGAGGAGAATGTCACACATGATGGCAGAGGCAAGTGATAACTTGAAGGCTGGTCAAGCTCTGGTCAAACATTGGAATGACCAGAAGGCTAACATGGTTGAGTTTACTCAAGACCAGCTTGTTCTTGTTATGGTCCCCACAAGGCAGAGGGCCTTGCAGGACAAATGGATAGGACCCTTCAAGGTTGAGGGTAAACTTGGAGAGGTGAACTATCTGGTGGACTTAGGCAATCCTAAGGAGGCTCCCAGAGTCTTTCACACCAACCGTTTAAAGGCTTATGTATCTAGACCTGACATAGGAGCTTTGGTTCTACCTTCAGCTCAGGAGAGGGAACATCTGCCTGACCTCCTCAGAGGCTTACCTTTAGATGAGCAAGTGGAAGGAGTTAATCTCTCTTCCAGTCTCACATCTGACAAGCAGGATGAGTGCAAGTTACTGTTCAATCAGTTTGCCTCAATGTTCTCACTTTCACCAGGCTTAATCCCTTGGAGCCAGCATGACATACACACTAGTGACTGTTTGCCTGTCAAAAGCAGTGGGTACAGAATGTCGGACAATGTCAGATCCCACATAAGGAATGAGGTCCACAAGATGCTTGAACTCGGGGTAATAGAACCCTCTGCTAGCCCATGGTCTAGCCCAGTTGTGCTTGTACCAAATGCAGTATCCAAGGAGTTGAGATTCTGTGTGGACTATAGAGTTCTAAATGCAGTCACCATGACTGATGCCCATCCTTTTCCTAGGACAGATGATCTGATGGACAAACTTGGTGCAGCCAAGTACCTCAGCACATTTGACCTAACGTCAGGCTATTGGCAAATAGCCCTGACAGACCATGCCAAGGAGAAAACTCCATTCTCCACCCCAGATGGCCTCTACCAATTCAAGGTAATGCCTTTTGGATTAAGGAATGCACCTGCTACATTTCAGAGGATGGTCAATCAAGTTCTGAATGGGATGGAGGACTTCTGCATGGCATACTTGGATGACATTGCAGTTTTCAGCCCTACATCGAAAGAGCATGTTGAACACCTAGGTTATTTATTGCAGGCTCTTGAACAGGCCCATCTGACCATAAAGGCAAGCAAATGTCAAATTGGTCAGAGTTCAGTGGTCTACCTTGGACATGAGTTTGGAGGAAGTGAAATAAGGCCAGTGGCTAGCAAAGTACAAGCGGTACAAAACTGTGCCACCCCTACTACTCAAACCAAAGTGAGAGCCTTCCTAGGTCTCACTGGGTATTACAGGAACTTCAATATTGTGATTCCCTATATTGTGGTCCCTTTGTGTAATCTCTGCTACTGCTCATATACTTTTGAGATAAGCCTGGCTGCTCCGCCACTGCTACCACTCTGACATAGTAGTGCAGGCTTGTACCAAAGGTAAAACTTGTATTGGCACCTGTAGTCTTAATTGTGTGTAGAGGTCCCTAAGGGCACTGCACAGGATTCTGCCTAACACTTGTCGAATAGATGGCTATTCAGATCACTGCAGATGACGGTTTGGATTATTTGGAAGCAAAGTTGATACCCGTCGATTGCATATAGTTTTGTGTCAATCATCTGCGCCTCTGTGATACCTGTGGGGTTCCAATATATTTTACAGATCAGTAGAAGAGTAGTCTGATTTCCAATTTGGCCCATTCTCTTGATTAGCAAGATTTGGATTCGGCTTCTCAAGAACTTCCAGGTAAAGGGCAGATTTTATCAGAGTGAGAAGTCCTGAGAACGGACAACCTGTTTTGCCTGTAAGGGCTGGATTTAGGTATGCAATATATCTGTCACAAGCTGATCGAGTCTGCAGCCAGTTTTCTTGACGGCAAATGATGTTGCACTACTGCACTTCTAATTTTGATTTTGAGAATAGGTGAAAGAATCCCTGAGTGTTCAGCAGCAGAGTTATAAAGGGTGCAGCGACTAGGTTTCTGGTTGCTAAGCTGCATGATATGACAATGATATTTATTTAGTATATCTCTTATAATTTTTATCATTTCTAATAGCTGGATTTAAACCTTTGGAACCCCTGGTCAGTTAACTCCAGGTCTACTTGCTTAGTCTTGCATCACTTCGTAAACTAGGAGTCTCTTCCTGAGAGGCCAGTTTTCTTGAGCCTTTTCTCTTTTCTTGAATTTTTTCTTCTTCTCCTTCCAGTTTCAGTTTGAGCTGTTTTTGGCTGATATTGAATCCCAAAGGTAAAAATGAATCCTTCTGAGCAAGGATTGTAGATTTCATCTGAGATGAATAAAGATGATCCATGACGCAGTCATGTTAGGATTCTTCTACGAAATGGACTATTTTAATATCCAGACACTCTAGGTGATTAAGTTCCGGAATGAACTGTAGCAACTTAATCACATTAGCGTGATTAAGGATCAGTCCGTCAGATGTTCTGAGAATCCATTAAATTGTGACTGTGTTAGATTGCCTCACAGCATTAGGGAGGTCAAAATGCAGCCCTTTATTGATTGTTTCAGGTGAACTGTTGTTAGTTCATTTCTCTCCCAATTGGGCATCTTTGTCCGTTATTTTGGCACATTTTTGATCAATATTGAGGAAAATATTTCCTCTTGATACTAATAGGGGATAAAAACTCAGGGATTCTTGAGCATACGAGGAGCTGCATCGACTGTAAGCATCAAGGTCCTCATCAGAAATGTCTTCTACTGAGAAATGATAGATTGTTATAAGTGGCCTCTCCTCCTCCTGCTCATCCTCAGAGGGGTATACAGATAAGTACATGATGATCTCATGTTGTTCTAATTCTTCTTTGGAGAGTTTGTTCGCTTTAGATCTGTATTCTTGTGGAGGCAGTATAAGCGTCTCTCTCTGTTTCTGGGCACATGGTTTGGGGCGCTGCTGGATTAACTACTGGTACTCTTAAATTGCATAGAAACGCTCTCGAACCATTTGACTTTAGCTTAATGCCTCTCAATAGTTTTTTCATTTTCTTAGCAAACAAATCACATCTTGGTGCCTTTTTCAGTGTTTTAAGGCAAGGTTTGGTACCTAAGGATTTGTGAGCTTGAGATCCGAAAATAGCAAAAGGCTGCTTTATCGCCACACATGGAGTCTCTCCTTCTTGTGATGTTGGTTGATTTAAGAAGGTTATCTCAGTGATACCTCCCAAAGAAGTCTACATTGTTCTCAACGGCATAAGTTACAGTTGGATTCTTCACTTGTGAATCACACCCTTCTAAGGTATGACATCTGGTGTTTTTAGAGCTGTGTAGCGATTCTCGCTGAGCTAGTGGACTAGGCAGAACATTTGGATTTTTATCTGTTTGTGGCATTATAATCTCATCGTGTTCATCAATGGAAGAGGGCACTGACTGGCTAACCTTTATAGCTAAAGGTAGCTCTGCAGGTTGTATGATTTTCATTGAGCTTTTCAGGCCTTGGTCGAAGAGCTTAAGAAATTTGCGCACAATCTTTATCATATCCAAGATTGCAGTCCTCATCCTTGTTTTATCTATTTGGTCGCCTCTCACAGGATCAAAGAGCCTTGCTTGCCATTGTGCCGTCAACTCAGCTTTTCTGTCTAAGCGGGCTTGGATTTTTGTTGTAAAAGCTTTCATGTAGATCTGTTTCAAATGTGTCATAGCTAAAAGGGTGGCCTGGTCCTTCATAGTATTGCCGATGGTCTCATAACACTTCAGAAACGGGGATAAGATAATGGACAGAGCTGCAGTTACAATATTCTGCAGATCCATTCTCTCTGCAGCAGGTAAACAAGAGGCAGCTTCATTATTCTCAGTGTGTGCTCGTTGTTTGGATACATTTTTAGATGGCCAATTCCCTTCCTCTGAGATTTCTCCAGGCAGCTAGCACTCTCTAGAACGTTGGTTTGGCAACAAATCCATAGAAGTACTACTCAGTAAAAATTCTTCTGTTCTGTTAAAGTCTGCGGATATCGAGCCCATGTCCACAGTAGGGGACATTTCCAGTTCTCTTGTTGTTCTCTGCAAGGAATTAGTCAGTATGATTTGGTTCACAGGACAAGTTGTAGGAATTGCATTCTGTTTGTTAAATGGTGTAGATGTGTCATCCATCAAGTGTTGCTCCTTTTGGAGCGGCGTACCAGAAACAGAATTTCTCTTTTGATGATTCTGCATAGATTCTTCTTTTTGTTGAGGTCTAGAGGTCTTGAGCCCATCTCCACGGTCAATGACATTTCAAGTTCTCTTATTATTCTCTGCTTGGAGTTAATTGGAATGATTTGTTTCACAAGACCATTTGTGAAAATCACATTCTGTTTATTAAGTAAAGTAGATGTGTCATCCATCATATGTGACTCCTTTTGGAGCGGCGCACCAAAAATAGCATTTCTCTTTTGTTGATTCTGAATTAAAGCTTTGATTTCAACAATGTCTAAAGAAAGACGCAACACTCTCACCACCACGTTTTTCTCTGCAGGTCTTATTGTATTCTGTGATAACTGTGTAGACGTAAATCAATTTGGAATGTCAGCGTTAGTAAGGGAGGCTGTCGCAATAGGGGTCTTCCGACTGTCTCTCCGGAGTGTCACTGTTTCAGCTAACTGTTCTTTCAGAGTTATAATGAAATCATTCAGTACTTTATTTCTCTGTGGAGACCTTGCAGCTTCTGGTTCTGTTGTCGCCTTAGTCTCATTAGTGAACTGTTCTTTACATGTTGATAGTGTAAAAGCAGGTGAAGGTGGGCACCCAAACACGCGTCCACACAAATTATAAAAGTAAAGATAACACGTCCCGTTAGGGAATGAGACCAAGAGATAAGTTGCAAGGATAACAAACTTTATATAAAATAAAGTATGCAAGCAAAGAACTCTGCTGCCCGAGAGCGCACTGCCAAAAAGTACATGGGCAGCACATTATAAGAATCATTTTCATCATAAATGACATCATAGTATATGGTACAAAATCACAGTGCGGATTGGAGGGGCCGTATGGCTCATCTTGCTCTATAGGAGATGCCTGGCTGCAATTGACTGTTGGCACGTGGGTCAGCTGGGCTCATCTCCGCAGTGAAGGTCAGGACAAATGTCACAAACTACTAACTGTCTAAGCTACACAACAGTAAATGATAATAAGAGAATAATGGTAAACATACAAATCCTTGCATGAAAGCGGGTACTTAGAGAAAATGGGTTAATATATTGGCATTCCAACCTTTACATTCAGGGCTTCATTGAAACCGCTACTATTTAGGTTCCCTGATGCCTCATGATACGAACAGACATGTGTTGATTTGAAGAAAATATACTGCTGCACAGGATTACGTTTTTGGTGGGTGTTCTGGAATGGTCAGTATGAGGGGGTCAGATGTGTATGAAAATGAAAGAGAGTGTGGGGTCAGGGACTGATGGGCTCTGGTCTGGCAAAGTGGGCGTTGAGAGGGCATGGGTAGTTTAGTGAAGATGGATGGGCACTTGTGCCAGGGCCTGCTTTGCTCTCATGCTCTGCAGAGAGCATATTCTGGGGAAGTGATACTAAACAATTGCAAGAATAAATGGCTGGACTTCCATAAGAACAAGGCTTGCATGGAGCTGGCAGGGGGTGGCAGTGTCTTGGGCTCATGGTGCTAGGTTCTGGGGAAGGGAGAGCTGAGTTTACAGAGGGATGATTTTTGGGCCTAGTAAAAAAGATGGTGTCTGCGCCAATGCAAAATACTGTCTGTTCTCGGGCCTGTGAGCAATGTTATTCATATAAATCTCTATGTTCTATCATAAGGGGATGTGCCATGGAGTGGGTGCCTCTCCCCCTTGGCCTACATGTGATCTACTTACCGCAGGAAAGGCTAGGGGGGTGGCATAGGATAATCTCCTTCCCAACATTGCCCCTTTCGTTACTCCTAAAGTAATGAATACCCTCTCCCAGTATTTCTATGTTCCTTAGCCCTTTTCACAACTTCTTCCCATGCAGGGGTACCTTTAATGGGCATCCATGCTCTACACACACTTCTTAAACTCTCCCCCCGTTGTGCACATTCTTTAGGAGTACATGTCATGTAAATACATCCCACATCCCCATCCAGGTCAACCCGCACCTCCCTATAATTCTCAAGATCTTGAGGCTGTTTGATAGTAGTATGATGGTAATTGTCTACATCATCCCCTGTGTGGTATATTGCCACCATGCGGTATGTGGGCTCATCATTTTCGCCAGTTTGCACTTGAGCTTCCCTCGTATCATGAGGCACCATGTTATTAACATTCTTATTGCTGATTGTCACCATCATCATCGCACTATTCAGCACCGCTTTTGTGCAGCACCTGAGACCTAACGGGCACACACCTAAGATCAGAGGAAGAACACAATAATGGGTACCAGAATCTTCATGATTGTTCCAAGCCATGAGGGTGCCCAGCTGAATGCCATATTGAACCAGTCATTTTCTTGGATTCTTCCTTCTTTTCTAATGTTCACACCAAGTTCATGCACTGCTGCAATCACATGTGTGTTAGGTGTGTTTTCTTCAGTAGTTAAAATTGCAATGTGAAAGTATTTAAAATTGCATTGTGAGACCTAGGCATTTTTCCCCACTATACAGGAGTTTCATACTTAGATGTGTTTTCTCCAGTATTTAAAATTGCATTGTGAAAGTATTTAAAATTGCATTTTGAAACCTAGGCCTTTTCTCCACTATACATGATTCTCAGAAGTAGGTGTGTTTTCTCCGGTATTTAAAATTTGCATTGTGAAAGTTGGACCATTATGTGGTTTTGCCTCTTAGCATACCATTCATCTAGCACATTTTTTCTTCCATTATCTAAGGCCCTGTCGTCGTGTTCAATTGTCCACTTGTCTCGTCTCCCTCTGTCTCATCTGCTTGCACCCCCTCCTACGCCTTTCCTATTCTCTCTTCTCCCCAACTACTCTATGGTGCTGTCTGTCTCTAATATATTTCCTAACTGCTTCTCTATCGACTATCCTGCTCTCCTCACTAAAGCTGGTAGGAAAACGTTTAAAAAGGACATCCTGATCTCCAACTCAGGCCTCCCTATCGCTGACACCTATACCAGTGCCTCCTCCAGGAAAACTCTCACCGACATCCTCTTTGTCGTTCCCTCGCCAGACCTATGGAATCTACATATGGAGGGTAATTCATAGAATTCAGCGCACAAGTGGCGCATGCGGCTGGTGCACAGTGTGCGCATGTGAATTTCTGCACCAGCCACGTGCGCTAAAATCCATTTCCGCGCACAGCGTATTCATGGATTTTAGTTTCCAAAACCAGCCGTGGCGCAGAGTGGCGCAGCGACCCTGCAGCAGCGCCAGTTCCGTCCCCAACCCCTCCCCGTGCGCCATGCACAGCACACACATCCCGTACATGGCGCACAGGGTATGTGTATAATAGGGGATCGCGGGAAGTTTCACACGCGAAATGCCCTGTGCGAGTGGGGTACGTGTATTCCTGGGGGACACGGGAAGTTTCACACGTGATTGGAGAGGGGAACGTGTATTTCGGGGGTGCGCGGGAAGTTTCACACGCGATAGGCCCTGTGCGAGTGGGGTACGTGTATTCCGTGTATTCCTGGGGTGCGCGGGAAGTTTCACATGCGATAGACCCTGTGCGAGTGGGGTACATGTATTCCTTGGGTGCGCGGGAAGTATCGCACGTGAAATGCACTGTGCGAGTGGGGTACGTGTATTCCTGGAGTGCGCGGGAAGTTTCACACGCGATAGGCCCTGTGCGAGTGGGGTACGTGTATTCCTGAGGTGCGCGGGAAGTTTCACACGTGATAGGCCCTGTGCGAGTGGGGTACGTGTATTCCTGGGGTGCGCGGGAAATGTCACACGCAAAATGCCCTGTGTGAGCGGGGTACGTGTATTCCTGGGGTGCGCAGGAAGTTTCACACGCGATAGGCCCTCTGCGAGTGGGGTACGTGTATTCCTGGGGTGCGCGGGAAGTTTCACACGCGATAGGCCCTGTGCGAGTGGGGTACGTGTATTCCTGGGGTGCGCGGGAAGTTTCAGACGCAATGGGAGAGGGGAACGTGTATTTCGGGGTTGCGCGGGAAGTTTCACACGTGAAATGCCCTGTGCGAGTGGGGTAAGTGTATTCCTGGGGTGCGCGGGAAGTTTCACACGCGATTGGAGTGGGGTACGTGTATTTCGGGGGTGCGCGGGAAGTTTCACACGCGATAGGCCCTGTGCGAGTGGGGTATGTGTATTCCTGGGGTGCGCGGGAAGTTTCACACGCGATTGGAGAGGGGAACGTTTATTTCGGGGGTGCGCGGGAAGTTTCACATGCGATAGGCCCTGTGCGAGTGGGGTACGTGTATTCCTGGGGTGCGTGGGAAGTTTCACACGCGATTGGAGAGGGCAACGTGTATTTCGGGGGTGCGCGGGAAGTTTCACACGCGATAGGCCCTGCGCGAGTGGGGTACGTGTATTCCTGGAGTGCGCAGGAAGTATCACACGCGAAATGCCCTATGCAAGTGGGGTACGTGTATTCCTGGGGTGAGTGGTAAGTTTTAAATGCGATAGGCCCTGTGCGAATGGGGTACGAGTATTCCTGGGGTCTGCGGGAAGTTTCACAAGCGATAGGCCCTGTGCGAGTGGGGTACGTGTATTCCTGGGGTGCGCTGGAAGTTTCACACGTGATTGGAGAGGGGAACGTGTATTTCGGGGGTGCGCTGGAAGTTTCACACGTGATTAGCCCTGTGCGAGTGGGGTACGTGTATTCCTGGAGTGCGCGGGAAGTATCACACGCAAAATGCTCTGTGCGAGTGGGTTACGTGTATTCCTGGGGTGCGCGGGAAGTTTCACCTGCGATAGGCCCTGTGCGAGTGGGGTACGGTATTCCTGAAGTGCACAGGAAGTTTCACACGCGATAGGCCCTGTACGAGTGGGGTACGTGTATTCCTGGGGTGCGCGGGAAGTATCACATGCGAAATGCCCTGTGCGAGTGGGGTACGTGTATTCCTGGGGTGCGCGGGAAGTTTCACACGTGATAGGCCCTGTGCGAGTGGGGTATGTGTATTCCTGGGGTACATGGGAAGTTTTACACGCGCTAGGCCCTGTGAGAGTGGGGTACATGTATTCCTAGGGTGTGCGGGAAGTTTCACACGCGATTGGAGAGGGGAACATGTATTTCGGGGGTGCGCGGGAAGTTTCACATGCGAAATGCCCTGTGCGAGTGGGGTAAGTGTATTCCTGGGGTGCGTGAGAAGTTTCACACACGATTGGAGCAGGGTACGTGTATTTCGGGGGTGCGCGGGAAGTTTTACACGCGATAGGCCCTGTGCGAGTGGGGTACGTGTTTTTCTGGGGTGCGCGGGAAGTTTCACACGCGATTGGAGAGGGGAACGTGTATTTTGGGGGTGCGCGGGAATTTTCACACGCGATAGGCCCTGTGCGAGTGGGGTACATGTATTCTTGGGGTGCACGGGAAGTTTCACACGCGATTGGAGAGGGGAACGTGTATTTTGGGGGTGCGCGGGAAGTTTCACACGCGATAGGCCCTGTGCGAGTGGGGTATGTGTATTCCTGGGGTGCGCGGGAAGTATCACACGCAAAATGCCCTGTGTGAGTGGGGTACATGTATTCCTGGGGTGCGCGGGAAGTTTCACACGTGATTTTGCTGTCAGAGCGGGGTACATGATTTTCGGTGGTGTGCAGGGAGTCCTACATGTGAATTGGCAGTGTGGGCCCTCCCAGGTGTTCCCTCTACACCCTCCACGGCCTCTGCAGGCAGCCCACACCACAGGGGACTACCCTGCACCCCTGGTCATGTCCCGCAGGCAGCCCATCTACCATGGGCATGCCCCCCAGCCAAGCTACATGTCACCTTGCACTATTGATCACCAACTCATGTCCCCCAGCACCCCCACCCCCCAGCAGTCAGGGGCACCTGCCAGCAGGCCCTCACTCATGTCCCCCAGCACCCCCATCCGCCAGACCTATGGAATCTACATATGGAGGGTAATTCATAGAATTCAGCGCACAAGTGGCGCATGCGGCTGGTGCACAGTGTGCGCATGTGAATTTCTGCGCCAGCCACGTGCGCTAAAATCCATTTCCGCGCACAGCGTATTCATGGATTTTAGTTTCCAAAACCAGCAGTGGCGCAGAGTGGCGCAGCGACCCTGCAGCAGCGGCAGTTCCGTCCCCAACCCCTCCCCGTGCGCCATGCACAGCACACACATCCCGTACATGGCGCACAGGGTACGTGTATAATAGGGGATCGCGGGAAGTTTCACACGCGAAATGCCCTGTGCGAGTGGGGTACGTGTATTCCTGGGGGACACAGGAAGTTTCACACGTGATTGGAGCATCCGCCAGCAGTCAGGGGCACCTGCCAGCAGGCCCGCACTCATGTCCCACACATGTCCCCCAGCATCCCCACCCCCCAGCAATCAGGGGCACCTGCCAGCAGGCCCCCACTCATGTCCCCCAGCTCCAACACCCGCCAGCAGTCAGGGGCACCTGCCAGCAGGCCCCCACTCATGTCCCACACATGTCCCCCAGCACCCCCACCCCCCAGCAGTCAGGGGCACCTGCCAGCAGGCCCCCTCTCATGTCCCACACATATACCCCAGAAACCTCACCCCCCCAGCAGTCAGGGGCACCTGCCAGCAGGCCCCCACACATGTCCCCCTGTCCCCACGTCATGACGATCCTCAATCAGGGGCCTAATGGCCAGCCACATCACACCCCACGCCACCCCAGCCCAAAGACCCAACCAAGTATTGCATCCACCCACATAGAAATGCCCATTACATGATACAACCCGAATGGCAAGTATGTAAATGAACACATGTCCGTCACACACACACAATGGGTGCAAGTGAATGTGAAAACCCACATCATGACATGCATGAAATCAATGAGAGAATAGCACACATCGAAGTATGAAACAAAAATGTATTGAACCCAAAATGAATGTAATGAAAAGAAAACACACAATAATGTGAAGAAGAAATAAAATGCAGCATGTCCAGAAAATAATCAAAAATATGAAATCAAAATCCAAAGAAATCCAAATGAAAATGTGTCCAAAGTCTCAGTCCAACAAAGCAAATCCAAGGGAAAAAAATAAGTGAAATCCATTGCTCCATGGTGAAATAAAAAAAAAAAAAGAATCCACTGTTCAACTATATACAAATCACCAATCCAGGGTCCATGAGCCCAACAAATGAAATGAAACCTACAAAAAAGACTACCTAATAAAGAACTATATACAAAAACGTGGTGCATTGTCCAATCGCCCCAAAATAAACAAAAACAGAAAGGAAACTTAACACTATCTAACTATATACAATGGCGGCGGGCAAGCCTGCGGCTCACTCTGTGCTGTCCCGGGCCAGGACATCATCGAACTCCATGTCGATGTCCCGGAGGCGGGCCTCTTCTCTGACCCCGAGGTCTCGCAGGGAGGCACTCATGGCCTGTTCCACTCCCTGCGAGTTGCCTCGAGGCACTCTGCCCGCCTCAACGCCCGACGCATGGAGAACTCAGCCCTGACCATGGTGAGCCGCGCCTCTTCCGCCCGCCGCCGCTCCGCAACTATCCGCTGGCCCAACCGCTGCCACATGGAAGACACTCCCATTCCTGGGTCCTCCTGCCCTCTGGCTGATGCTTGCCCCTCCGATGTTGATGGCCCCGAGCCATCATTGCTCCCACCTACAGCCTGCTCCTGCTGCTGCTGCTGTCCATGTGCCCTGTCCGATGGTGCCTGCACATCCTCCATCAGCTGGTCTCCAGTTGTGGTGTCCACCCCTGCTGGACCGCTGACTCCTGACTATGGCAGGGATGTGAGCTCCACCAAGCTGGCTGTGTTGGTCGGTGCCAGGTCCACAGGGCCCCTGGTGGAATCTGGGCCTGAAGACGGCAGGGAGAACGACTGGCGCATAGTCTCCACAGAGGAGGAGAGGTCCACAAGAGTGCGCGACACATGTAGGAACCCACTGACCAGGGCCCCTCCCAACAGTGCCACGTCGCGACGCTGCTGTTCGTGTTGGCGTGCGTTCTTCGCCCAGGACGAACACACGTTATCACGAATGTCACGTGTGCGCAACGTGAAACCAATCAGGACGGAGGCCCATACGGTCATGGGACCCCTCGTCCGCAGGTAGTGGAGCGGCAGATGACATGGCACTCTCCCCTACCTGCGGACGGGCCTGGGAGGGGGCATTACTGCTGGTGCATTCACAGGGTCAAGGACAGGGACATGCACAGGCCCCTCCGTGGTGACCTGTGCTGCCTCCTGGCCCTGGACTGCACCGCTTGCACCAGTGGAACTACCCCCACCAGGCCCCATGTGCGGCTCAGTATTGGGCTCCTCCTCCTCTGTGGAGACCACCAACCTGGATGTCTCTGTACCGTCTTCTGCCATTGCAAGCCCTTGTGGGGGCTCACCCGGCCCTTCTGCCACAGCCGTAGTGGCAGATGCGGCACCAGCCCTCTTGCTCCCGGATGATGGCAAGTCCTGGGAGGGTGGCTGGGCCTTGCGTTGCTGCCCGATGGAGGCATCCCTGCCGCTTGGCTCCACAGCGCCGTCTCCGCCCTCTTCTTCACTTGACGCTGCGTAGAGGGAGACATAGAACACAAGCATCAGGCTACAGTACAACATTCCCCTAGACAGGAAGAATAACACATGAGTTGCAGTGTCTAACGTCACTTCCATCCTGTTCTTCCACAACACATGGGTGAATGCACGCAACACACATGCATGAACAGGCACAGCGCCTGCAATCAACACCAGCATCCATGTACAAGGGCCTCTATTAACCAAAATCTTGCCTTCAAACTCACATGCATCATGGCTCACACTGATCCCATGCACACACATCACCGGAGGGTCATGCGTCATGCCTTGCACACCACAGACACAGTGGATAGACACAGTGCATACAACGGTGACCGCACTGCATGATTGAATGTACACATCATCACAGCCATGTGTCATGAATACATGGCATACGTAAGTCACACACACACTACTCAGACACACACACAGGTGAACCATACATGTACATGATAGCAGCACCCATCCCTCACACCCCCACCATGTGCAAGAACAGACAATGGCATGCTTTCATGTGTGCATTTGCCATACAGCTACCCTTGTTACATTGTAACTCATGCACCAACCATGTGGTTCACACAATACCTGTCTCACATGCATGACCATGATGTCCCTGCACACACACATCCATGCATGGCCTATGTCACACATACAGGCAAGTATCAGACTACCAGCACACTGCAACATGCCCTGTCTCATACACCAATGCTTGGCCACTTACCACTCAACTCCAGACGGGTCTTCCTCTGCAGGATCTGGGCGTGGAGTGCTGGGCCTACGCGTTCCAGGACCCTCATCTGGATGTCACTCATGCTGACTCGGCCCCACTCCGCGAGGCGCCGGGCCTTGTAGAGGGTCCTGCACCTCAAGTCCTCCCAGCGCTTCTTGATGTGCTTGATGTCGCAGGTTGCCACCCCCTCCGCGTTGATGGCAACCACTACGTCGTCCCAGATCCTCTCCCGATCTTCCCTGTTGGCGCGTGATGTTCCGAAGAAGGCATCAAAATGCCCCAGGACATGCTCCACCAGGACACCAACTTCCTTCACACTGAAGCTGGTGGCCCTCTGCCTCTCTGGCTGGGGGTCGCCAGTGGTCTCAGATGGTGTTTGCCCTGACATGGCAACCCCCGAGGCAGGCGTGGGTGGGCAACTGGGTCCTGGGGCTGGGCTGTGGAGCAATGGTATCCCAGTTGGGAGTCTTCTGTTCCAGCAGGGGTGGACACAGCAACTGGAACCCTAGCTGACGTGCAGGCACCAAATAGCAGGGCACGTAGGCAGCAGGCAGGCAGGCAGCAGCAGATCGCAGGTGGGAGCATGCTCGGGGCTCTGGGGGCCAGTAATTCGGCCTTCTGGGAAGGAGCGTGGTTTTCCGTGTGTTGTTGTGTGGCCAGCTTGATACGGAGTGATTTGGCACGTGAAAATCTTGCACGTCAGCGTGTAATTCGAGGAAAGGCCCTTCGCGCGTAAGCGCATCAGCACACGTACACGGTTTCATTGGACCAAAGGCCCTCAGCGCATAAGCGCTTCTGTGATGTGACTCGCGCGGGCGTTTCCCTCGTGATGTGGGCATAGTGGTTCAGCTCGCGTGAAAAAACTGCACGTCCGCGTGTGGATGCGTGTAATCTGAGGAAAGGGCCTACGCGCGTAAGTGACGTGATGCGCGTGGGCGTTTCCATCAACACGAGTGCATGTTCATCGTACATGTCCAAAAACTGCACGTCCAAGTGTCAGCTCGTGTAATTGGAGGAAAGGGCCTTAGCGCGTACACGCGTAAGTGACGCTGTATGTGTGGGCCTCTTTAAAAGGTACGTGTAGGACCCCATTCCCTTTTACGTGCTTTTCGTGGAGAGCGAGAGGGTGAATTCTGTACTTCTTGTCAGTTCACACGCAATTACTTCACAGAGTTTCAAGTTCGTACTCCCTGTTACCTCTGACAGCGTTCTTTACTTTTTTTTGGGCCTGTTTCCTCAAACAGCATTCACTTCTTCTTTTGTCCTGTCTCCTCAGACAGCGTACAGTTCTTCTTTTGGCAGGGGTGTTGCCTACGCGCACAAGCACATTTTTTTCATGTTCTTTTTCCAGGCAGACGGTGAGTCGTGCACGCATTTACCAACTGTGCTTGCCCCGTGTGTCGCGTACCCCTTCAGAGTTCATTGTAGGCTGTGTGTAACACGCGTACGCTTGTCTTTGTGTTTCTGGGTGCCACAGTGTAGTGCGGGTTTATTTTTCCACACATGTGGTCTATGAGGGGTTGCGTGCACGTTACTTTTTGTTTTTGGGGTGCCTTTGCTTTGCGTGTCCCGTCATCTTCACCCAGGGGCCACAGACAGCCTTGCTAGAGCACTAGGGTACGAATTCCATCTATACCCTACCCTTTTCACCCCCAATTGCCCAGGACAATTGTTTACTGCAACTCCCACATGCACAACAACATCAGTGCCATGGTTGGGAGGCGACCTAGCGGTAAGGGAGGCAAAGGTGGCCGACCTCCAAAAGGTGGGCATGTTGGGCACGGTAGGGGACGTGGCCAGGATTTGCAGGGTGTGGAGGACCAATCAGGGACACCCATGCCCCCCCTGGTTGAGGGAAACGTGGCTGACACCATCCCAGCTCAGCCCTTGTTGGACCAGCCCATTGTGGCACCTGATCCGGCACAGGATAACTCCCAGGCTGACTTCCAGGTCAGCAAGTCTAAGCCACGTGTGTCGGTGCAAGTTGGTGGCCACGTGGATCTGGGGCAGCGATGTTATCTGCTGCCCCAAGTAGGCAGGGTGGGGAGGCTGCAGGGGCAGCTGCAGCTCTATCCACCCCAGCTCTGAGTCTCCCAGCCGGGACAGTGTCCGTCCTGGTCCATCAAAATGACGTTGCTCCTGCCAACATCACACTTCAGTCAATGCCTGCACCAAGACCTGTGGTCATTGTGCCTTCGCACACTCCCAGTACCCAGTCCACCTGCGCTTCTGCCCCTACTGACCAGAGTGGCGCAAGCCACTCAGGCTCAGCTCCACCTTTGAAGAAGAGGAAGAAGGGTGCTCTGGCACTACAGGCTGAGACCCCAGACACGGCTACACAGTCCGGCACGTCAAGGAAGCCTAGCTTTAATGACCCCGAACTTTATACACTTGTGAGCTATGTGTCCGCACATAGCCGTGAAATGTTGGTGACTGCAGGGTGCAAGACCACATCTGGTCAACGTAGGGCACATTGGCAGACCATTGCAGACCGCATAAGTGCCCTTGGATTTGTGAGGCGTACAGCTGATAATTGCTAAAAGCGGTGGAATGACCTGAAACACAGAGCAAAGAACAAGCTGGCCTCAAATCATGCTGCTACTCTGGTGACTGGTGGTGGGTCTCCACAAGAGGACAACAAACTCACTGAACATGAGTCTGTTGCTGGGACCTTCGTCACAGAGGAACAGATCCAAGGTGTGGGAGAACTACCTGATTACGACGCATTGTCCGGTGAGTTCCCATGCGTGTGTGTGTAATCCATGTGTATGTTGTTTGGGTGACGGGTTCTGATTGAGTGCCAGGTGAGGGTGTGTACTCCTGAGTGTTATGGGTTACCCATTTGCTTCCTCCCATACATTCACGTGCCTTGGATTTGGGTATGACTGTATCCGTTCTGCCCACAGTTGCCAATTAGGCCCACATTAGTGCACTTTACCTTGAACTGTCATCTTGCAACTACATTATTCAGATTTTGTAAGTGTTCATTCAGGCTGATTGTTTCCACTCTCCCATTTTTGCTACGCATTATTCTGCCCTATTGCAACAAATGTGATATGCATCCATCATTGTTTACAGCCCACACTGGGCCACTATTTTTACCTGCTTATGTTAATGTTTACACCATTCAGGCCGATGGAGTATTGGGCTGCAGAAAGTTTTTATTAGGGCCTGTTTGCATGTGGAAGATGACAGATGTTTCCTGTAATGTTTGTTGGGTGTCCTGACCCACGTTTAAGCTATCATGCTACAACATTTGGTGCTGTGGGCTTAGAAAATTCAAGATGGCGGAAAACCCACATGTGCGCCGAAATCCAGGAAAGCTGCACAGTTTGTGCGCACACCAAAATGGTTGCCTCACTTGCCACCCACCAGTGCGAGAATGATAGGCCGGGTTGCCATGAGGGAAATGGGTTGCCAAAGGAAAAACAGTAGCGCCGGTTAGCTTCAAAGCGCTTTAAAACCACCCTGTGTTTCTCTGAAGGCAGGCTCAAAATGCCTATTTTCAAACATTGCAACATGTGCAAAATATTCACTGGACACCAGCAGACATTTGGCAGATTGGAGTGTTGTGTGCCTACAAAATCCGGGAAATGAAGAGCCCAAAACAATGCTTATAACAAAACTGCTATGGAGTCAGCAGTTTAAGTTGCACTGGATTTAAAGACACTAAAATCGAAAATGTTTAGATTAAATGAGTGACCTATGTTTGGTGTCACATGCCTTTGTAACTGTTGAAATGTCATAGTTTTGCACTTAGAATCAGCATTCTAGCTGCATGTGTAAAATTGCAAGTTAATTTAAAAAGCAACAAAAAAAACATGACAGTTAGCTGAAAGTCTGGCTTAAGGAACTTGATTTGCTTGACAGCTACCCCCATCAGGAGTGAAACTTGAGTCACAACTGTGTTCCCAGGCCTATCTGCCTTTTGCTGGCCACACTAAGGATATACCATCTCTCTGATAATTGAATTAAGGGGAGCCCCCTACAGAATACAGGAGCTCTGAACAATGTAACCCCCTTCACCCAGGCAGATGGTTTATGGCAGGAGTCGTAAATGTTCGTAAAAAGTGGCTTCCTCCTGAAGGAAAGGGGAGGAGCACTGCCTGTGAGAGCAAGCTGGCTTGGCAGAACTGGAAAAACCAGAAATTCAACCTTGTGCTGAGGGTAAACCACACCCCTTTGGAGCCAGAACATAACTTTAAAAAGATGGATCATTCATCGAGCGGACATGTGAAAATTTTATAAATGATACCATAATTCTTGTGATTTTTCTGCTCACGTTTTAAGACATGGAAGGACCCGGTGGTATGTTCAGGGGGGTTTTAGCGGAAAAGAAGATATTACTCTAAATGTGTGCATGTTAAAAATCTGAAACTTCATCAGTTAATGTCCATACTCCCTGCGCACATGTATGTCAATTTGGGTCAATGTCAGAAATTGCAAAATCCGTTAAAAAGTGAAATATGTGCCATTTCTCAATGCAAGCTCTTAGAAACAGCAGATTTGGGACAGAGTATACCTCATGTGATCTGTGACATGGGTATGTAATTTCAAACTACTGTGTAACTGTGAAATATGTGTTTTGATCATATATAGATTTGGGTGCACAGATGACAGGGGAGTTTTTTCAAGAGATCATAAATGGCTGACATCACTCTGACACAACTTAGCTCCCCCAATCAGGGGAGAAATGAAAGCTGGACCAATGGCAAGTGGAGAGGGGTAGGGTCTAGTGATGCTGCATACACACCCACTCTCAAAATACATAAAAGCAGACAGACAGGACAGATAGAGACATTCATTTCCATTTGCAGCTGGAAGCTCTGCCGGGAAAATCCATACCTTGCCTCCATCAAACCTCCAGAGAGCCAAACTAGAGACTTCAATCTTCAGAATCCAGAGAGAGAGCAGACCCAGATCACTGTGAAGTGCAGAGACCAGAGTCCCGTCTAAAACCTGACCAGATCCATGGCGAGGCCCATTTCACTCAAGAATATAGTGTGAGTACCTAGAAAACTGTGCAGAACCAATCTCCTAGTTAAATAATATAATTCAATCTAGTTTAATCTAAGTAGAACTGTCTCCTAACTGTCACCTGTCATTTGCAAAGCTGTTACCTGTCATTTTCTAGTTGCAAGCTGCACTTGTCTTTTTGAACTTTAAAATTTCAAATCTGAAAAACGACATTTATTTAATCGCTCATATCTCCGCGACCGTTTGTCTTAGAGACTTGCAGTAACTTTCATCTGGAAGCTGAGATCCTAGGCTTTCTTAGGACCCCAGAACGATAGTGATAGTCCTTGTAGTTCCTCAGTAATAGCGCTCGGCGCATTCGCGAATTTTACCACGATTTGCAAATTTCTTCACGTGTAAAAATCAGCTGCTGCTTGCCTTCCATTTGCCAGAAAATCGTTTGCCTCATAAAAACTATCCCTGAATCATTGCAAGAGTGAGCCTGAGCTAATATTAACTAGATATCACTCACCCTGAACCTCTGAAAGGGAATTAAAAGCATTTCCAGCATATTTCTCATCCATTGCTAGCACATATAAAAGTATTTGGGCCTGTGTTTTCAAAACTCCTATCTGTTTTCTTTAAGCGTGCTTGGGGGGAATTGAACTGAATCACATTTGATTGCATTTCTGAGAACTGTGTTTTCCTTCCATTTCCTTGCATCCCATAAAGGGGGGGGAGTGAATAGCCAGAGAAAAGTGATTACATTGTTTGGTTGAAATCATATTGAGTATTTTCTGTACTGCATTCATTGAATATTGCATCCACCAGAGCTTACATAAAGCATTCTTTACCACCTTCTTCTTTTGTTCCTATTTACCAGTGTGCTATCTTATCCATTTCATGTCAACTCCTTAGTGATTATAAAGAAGTGTGCTAGTGCCAGATTCTCCGTTGTTAATCTTTATCATATCAGATTAAGTGTGATATTCAATTATTAATTTATTATAAAGTGTGATATATATATATTGTTTAAATTATCAAATAAAACTTTTAACTTGCAAAACAGAACTACTTCTTGGCTCAGTGGGGTCAGGAGGATTCCAAGAGAGGGGTGTTATATAGGGGTAGTCATCCAGAACGCATGAACTGGACATAAAGATATATCAATAAGGGTTTTCATTCAGTATTATAGACTAGGCGTTGACTTAGCTGTAGTGTTGAATTGAATCCTCTTACAAATTGGGGGCTCGGGCCGGACGTTTGGGTTAGATCTATCGCTTGTGCAGATTAATACAGTGTGCCAGCTGACCAGATACACATATCCAGTCGGATCACCACGCTGCATTACGCTGTGAAGCATTCCTCAAAAGGGACACTCCAAGAAAAGTTCTGTTCTGCAAAAATAAAATACTAACTTCTGTAAGTCAGGACAGAGACCAATCTCTAGAATGACGACCTTAGTAGACATGAAAATAGCCAGAGAGCACCTCTTGCATAAGCTATTTGTGAGAGGTGAATGGACCGAACAGGGCCAGGAAGCGTGGTTGCAGGCCATCACACAACAGGTCACTGAAACAGGGTCAGATATATATAGAGATCAGGGTCCCTTACATGTGGCCCTGAGTGAACTATATATGGCTCCTAAAGCCAAAGAGGAACACAATAAGATTGCCAGGATAGCAGCATACCTGTACCTATACATGGGAGACATGCAGGATAGATGTGCTGAAAGCCAAAATCTGGCAAATAGGCAACAGATGGCATTACAGAAGGCCCAATCTGATCTGGACTCTTCTGAGCAGAGGCTGCAGAGGAGCCAGGAGTCAGAAAATGACAGCAGACGGTACATCACTAAAATAAAGGAGGATATGGATATACTGCAACAGGAAAAGGCTGACCAGGATACTAGATTTCTGGCCCTGCAGAAGGAGCACCAAGACAGTTTGGACTCCTTACTGCAGAGCCAGAAAAATCTGGAGCAACAATTAGACTTTAACAGGGCATGCACGGAGCAGGTAGCCACCCTGCAAAGTCATCTAGATAGAGTGAAGGTAGAGAGCAACAAGCTGATTTTGAAAGACCTGGATACCCAGGCAGAGTTTGATGAAGAACGGCAGAAAGCTGGTGCCTTTCAAAGGCAGAGGGACGACCTGGCGGCACAAATGCAGGCTCTTAGTCAGGAAAGAGACGCTTTAGGCCAGGAAGTCTGCCATTTAAAAAGGAAAATGGAAGAAAATCACCTGGCCCACCAGGGACTGGGTGACCTCCAAAAAGAACACCAGAACTTGTTAGAGCACACCAGGAGGGTGGAGGATGCTCTAGCAAGAAAGGAGCAGGCCAATAGGGACACAGCTCAGGAGGTAACCCTCCTGCAGCAAAGACTGGCCCAGTGCTCCAGGACCAATCAGGAAACACAGAGAGAGAATGAGGCTCTCTGCCAGCACAATGATAGACTCCAACAACAGGTAGCGATGCAGGAGAGACTGATAGAGTCTAGTAAGGCCTTAACTGAGGAACTGAAGGCACAAATGCAGGCTCTTGCATTGCAACAGGGAGCAGGGGCGGATAGAGATGAGGTTCGCTGGGAAATGGAAACTCCGGAGCATAACCTCAGGAGCCCTAGTACCAGAGGCCCTCATACCTCTCAGTCCCTGGACTCTGCCACCCCCATGTCCCCTGACGCACATGAGCACAGGGCCACAGGGATGGCAGATTACTATCCAACCAGAAGCATGGGGCTCATAGGCCAGTACCACTCAGGAATGGAGGGGTGGGCATCCGGGTATGGGCACCCAAGTACAGTACACTTCAAGGGGGAACCCCAGGAGAGTAGGCCCATTAAGGGCATCCTGAAAACCTCTGCCCAGTTAGGTCAGTGGAGGGGGTACCCATCAAATCCTGGCAGCAAGGAGGAATCTGAAGACTCCTCTGAACTGCGCAGGACACAGGAGACCAGGTCCCCACATTCTGCCAGCCATTCCCAGGCTCGCAGAATCCGGGAAAACCTGGAAGAACAGACGGGAACCTCTGGGAGCAGTGCCTCTGAGTCCGAGGACGAATGGACAAGGGTTACCCGAACCAAAAAGGCCAATAAGGCAAAAAGGGCCTTGCTTAAGGACCCCTTAAAGCAGATTAAGGCGATCAGGAGCGTTATCACGCCTTACCATAAGAACGCTAAGTATTCTGTTTGGGAGCACTTAGAGTTGTTTGAACAAATGATGGAGACTTTCCATTTGAAGGACAGCCAAAGCTGTATTCAATATGTAAAGTGGACCTTCTCCCCGGAATACTCCAGTTTCTTTGCGGGGCTGGAGGACCAAAATCATTTAAGATGGTCCACCTATAAGGCGGCCATCTTGCAACATTTTTCTGTTCACAGAAATCCTCAAGAGGCTCGCAAGGCAGCCTACAATTTGCAATGTGGGGAGGATCAGGCCCCACAAGAATTTGTGCAAGAACTGAAACGTGCTTTTGCGCAAACCACCAGAAGGGTGCGCACGGATAGCAGAGAATTTATTAATACGTTTTTCCATGCCTTGCCCAAATATATCATGACCCAGCTCGTGAGGGATTTTCACGAGAAAAGATCTTTAGACTGGGTCATTGAACAGGCTACCCGGATCTATGAGGTGCAGAAACCGATAGATAGCAAAAGTAATGCCCAGAAAAACCCCAAAGCCAACAGCACCCCTGCTGCTGCCAAGGTGGCAGAGGTAAAGGTCACCCCCGTTTTGGATTTGGAGATGGGGGGCCTAAAAACCTACCTGCACCTAATAATGCTAGGCCCAGGAGGTCCTCGGGTCAGTCACAGACAGGGAGCCAAGGAGGCAGCCCCACAAATGGGGTCCCTCGCTCTCCTGATTATGTAAGTCCCCGTTACAAGGGAAATCGACCCATCCTGGGTTATGTGTGGACTCCTCCAGCCCAAGGGGGGGGATCCAGCCAAGCACCTAACCCAGGGAACTTCCCTCCAAACTTCCCACAGGAGGGCAGAAATTTACCAAACCCTGGGCAGAACTTTTTCCCCAGATATCCACCCGACTTTCAGCCCCAAAACCATCCATCCTTCTTTCCCCAATTCCCTGAGCCCAGACCACTGAATCCGGGAGAGGGGAGGCCAAGGGTGGAGGGGTACCCAAATCTTCCCAACCCGGGGTATTACCAGAGGAGGGACAGCTACCCTTCCCGGGATCAGCCCAGGGGAGAAAACAGGGCCCCGTATCAGCCTGAGCGGGTTTCCCAGTTAGAGCGCCAGGTTCAAAACATGGCGCGGGATCTGGGTCACATACTGAGGGCTCAGCAGAACCCTCAGATGGGCGTGTCGGTGCAGAACGCACCCAACTCTGGACCTGGTGCTCCAGAACAATGACGGGGGCAGCACCCCGACAACTCACCGGTTCCCAGGGAGGAGGCACAAAGGGAAGGGGGGTGTAAAGCCTTGGAGGAAGCTTCCTTCCTCACTTGTAAACAGCCCCTGGAAACCCAGGAACCGGAAACAAAATCTCTTGCCCCGGAAAGTCTGCCTCCTAAGGAGCAGAGGGGGGGTAGGAGAAACAAAAGACCCAAACAGACTCAGTTTGAGGAGGAGGTACAGATCTTCCAATTTGAGGGAGAGGGATCCTCAGAGGATCCTGGGAAAAGGATCTTCTCCTTCAGAGAGGGGGGAACTCCTCCCAAAGAAAAATGGGTCCCTAGGGATGCAAATCCAGACTGGGGAGATGTGGAGACTGAGCTACCGCCGCCCACCATCTCATCCCAGAACCAACAGCAAGAAAATCCCCTGGTTCAAACCCACCCTGGGGACTGCCTCCAAAAAGGGGGGGGCGGCCCAGAACCGGAACCAGGGGAACCCACAATGGCTCTGATCTCCAGTTGCCAAATTTTTCTTTCAGATTCCCAAGGCTCTCCACAGAATTCTGCCCAAATCTCTTCGCTAGCGATGTCCAAAACCAGAAAGTTAGCCAACCAGTTGTCCAAAAATGTGCATTATCTGTGCCCCCTTGAGGAGAAGGAGGGAAGATATTATGCCCCGGTACAAGTACAGGGGCAGGGTACAATTTTGGCACTGGTGGACACCGGATCTCAAGCTACCCTTCTGTCCAGAAGGGCCTTTGACGAACTGAATGCAGGAAGGGGAGAGAATTATCGTATTCCTCTCACCTCTCTTCCTGGACAACTCCAGAACTTCGACGGGAAGGAAATTCCCGTTGAGGGGACTGCAGATTTGGACATTAAAATTGGGTGACACAAGTTGAAACACCCAGTCATAGTTGTGACTCCAGAGGGCACCCCTTGTTTACTAGGGAATGACCTCCTGAGAAGGTTGTCACCCCTAATAGATTGCGTAAACAAGGTCCTCTGGACCCAGACTAGCCGACCAATAAAATTAAAACGGAGTGTCAACCATGTTAGTTTAAACGGCATCTGCCACATGGTTGAACAAAAATCTGACCAAGTAGAATTTCACTTCCAGAATAGCCAAATTCCAGACGTGACAGTAATAGCAGTAGGACAACAGACTGGTGATGGGGGGTCCTCTCTATTTCTGAAAATCAACCTTCCTTCCAGTCTAAAGTGGTATTCCACGCTGGAAGGAAACACTCTGAAATTCTATACTAATCCACAATCAGAAACTCCCACTCCTATAGTCCAGAAAGATGTGAAATCAGCTCAGAGCCTGGCTGATATTCAGCAAATTGGAGAGCAGTTGTTCATCCCTGTTCAGTTAAATGATGGGAAGGACTCTGTTCTCGCTCGAGTGTGTGTGAACAACGGTAAGAGCTTCATCAGCGAAGCCATGTTTCGCCAACTCCCAAAAGATCCAGCCATTCCCACCTTCAAACTGATAGACAAATGGGAAATGGACCTGGAAGCACCTAATTCCAAACATCTCCTGCCAAGCAGGTGTATGCTCAAAATCTCCATTGGCAACAAGAGCATAGTCCATAATTGTTTGGTCGTGCGAGACGTCACTGCCGCCTTTTACTTAGGCAGTGACATTCTCAATCGCTTTGCCATTAGTTTGGACCTAATAAACTTCAAAGCTTGGTCCCGATTAGCGGATAATCCCATGGGCTTTGATGATCCAGAAAAAGCATTTAGGTCAGCTCAATTGCTACCTTATGCGGTTGAAATTCAGGTTAAAGAGGAAGTCACCATCCCAGAAAGGACCCGACAATTCTCCCTGGAAGAGAAAGCTAAAAGAGGACAATATTTGCAAAACCCTGATGCTTACATACATCTAAATGCTTCTCTCCAACAGCAAGGGTTGGGGGTAAACCCAACTCCATTAGTCAACATAGAACATGACACCATTCCAATAGAGGTGGATAACAGCGACTTAAAGAGTATTACTCTAGCCGCAGGCACCATTGTTGGAATGGCGGTTGATGACCGACATTTTTCCATTGATTTAGGTAATGAACTGTTAGGACCAATCCCCAAGGACTGTTTTGACAGTGACAGTGAGGACCATACAACACCAGACAGGATTTTTACCCGGCATGGGGGGAACTTCCTGGTGTACACTTCTTGCCCCTATGGTAAGGAAGATGTGACTTGTGACTTCAGGAGGGATGAGGTGATTTTCCAGGTCCATGAGGGCTGCCTTTCCCACCTGAAGCCTCCGGTCCAAATCAGCACTCTGACCAGGGACTTCTCCACCCAGCTGGAGGAGGCAGCAGAGATAGCCAAACCAGAAGTCTTTCCAGGCTTCAGGCAGATGGTGGAAGAGAGAGTCAACCTAGCTGATGCCTGTGTGACTCTGGAACAAAAGCAAAAGTTGAAACAAGTTTTCTTGGATTTCCAAGATCTCTTTGCGGTAGACTCATATGACTGTGGTCGCACTGACATCCACACAACAACAATCCCCACGGACCCTGGCATGACCCCAGTGTTTGTGAAGCAATATCGCTTGCCTCTCGCATCCATGGAGTCCCTTACTGAAATAATTAAGAACCTTGAGTCCCGGGGAATAGTCCGTCCAGTCCACAGCACCTTCAATAATCCGGTGCTGGGAATATTGAAGCCGAACGGCCAGTGGAGACTCTGTGCTGACCTCAGGGAGCTCAACAAACGGGTCCATACTTCCCGATGGCCTCTGCCCTACATTGACCAAGGGCTGGCCCAGATCCAGGGGTCACAGGTATTCACAGCAATAGACCTGACCAATGGATACTGGACTGTGCCTGTCAGTAGGGAGGACCAATACAAGCTGGCTTTTACCTTTGGGGGCCAGCAGTACACATGGACCCGGACTCCCTTCGGATACCTCAACTCCGGTAATGAGTTCAATATTTTCCTACATAAGGCCATGCCCGACCTGGGTGCGAGGGGTAACCTGGCTTATGTAGATGATGTCCTCATCAAAAGCTCAACTGTTGAGGAACACATAGCGGAGATCCGTTATGTTCTAACACAGTTGAGGGCCGCCGGAGCAAAACTTTCCTTTCAGAAAGCACAGTGGTGTAGAACCCGTGTTAATTTCTTGGGGCATGAGATTACTCCTCAGGGTCTCTGTCCCCAGGAAAAGAAAGTGGAAGCACTTCAGAAACTGAAAGACCCCACAACTCTGCGGGAACTAAGGAGCCTCCTTGGACTGACTAATTACAGCAGAAAGTTCATTGAGGGCTACGCAGAGATCACCAGACCCCTGATTCATCTCCTGAAGGGGGGGGTCAAGTGGGAATGGGGTCCAGAACAAGCAGAGGCGGTAAGACAACTCAAGAGAAGCCTCTCACAAGCGCCTTGCCTAGCTTACCCTGTCAGAAACAAGGAGTTCTTCCTGGAGACAGGGTTCTCTAATACGTGCTTGACGGCAGTATTATACCAAAAGCATTACAAGGTCAATAAAGTAATCTCCTATGCGAGCAAAACTTTATCCTCTGTGGAGGAAAAATTCAACGATTGTGAGAAGGCACTCCTGGCAACGGTGTGGGCATTGAAGAATTACCGCCCGTTTATCCAGGGGGAACACATCATAGTGGAGACTCCACACCAGCCTCTGCAATATCTCCAAAGTGATAGAATCCGGGCCGGAAATGTGAATAATTCCAGAATTACTTCCTGGATTCTGTCAATGCAAGGCTTTCCTGTGGAGGTCAGATATGGCCAAAACAAGAAGAGTCCCCTCGCGCAAGGTCTGGCTGACTTGCATGATTGTGCCAGAGAAAACTGTCTCGAGGACGAAAGTCTGAAAATCAAGGACAACATGGAGGCATACCTTAATTCCCCCCACAAAGTCTTTGAAGAAGACAAGTGTGAGGGAATGCCCACTGTGTATGTGGATGGATGCTCGTACCATGTTGACAACAACGGGGAGAAAGAACTGGTGGCCGGCGTAGGGAATGCATGGGTGAATGAGTCCCCAGAACACTCCGCTGGATACAAAATTGGTCCCCGAAGTAGTCAGGTAGCAGAATTGATGGCTGTGCATCAGGCCATCCTCACTGCTGTCCAGCATCAACTCCGCGAACTGGTCATAATCACAGATTCGGATTATGTACGGAACGGGTTCGTGGAGCACCTGATTAATTGGAAAACCAGAGGCATGTTATGTGCTAACAACAAACCCTTGAAACATGGGAAGTTGATCCAAAACATTGATGATCTGGTCGCCTCGAATGAGATGACCATCTATTGGAAAAAGATCAAGGGTCATTCCAAAGTAGAGGGACCAGACAAAACTGGAAATGACTTAGCTGATCAGCTGGCCAAAACCGGGGCCATCCAAGGGGATCTGATTGAGATGGAGTCCCTGTTGGGGGAAATCCAGGTCACTGCTATCACTAGGTCCCAGACAAATGCTCACAACGACCTTTCAATTGCACAATGGAGTAAGGAGACCGCTGATGCTGATTTGATTACTGCTCAGAAGGGGGATCCAATAATTGGTAAGTTTTACCAACACCTTGAGGACCCTGAGAACTTTCCCCTGACGGATACCGATTACGTTGGGAAAGAGGACCTAAGAGTGTTGATGAAATGTCCAAAAATGTTCCGAATTCAAGACGGTTTGCTGGTAAGGAAATCCAAAGCTGGCCACGATCAGTGGGTGGTTCCTACCTCATTCCGAAGCCTGATGTTAAGTCACGCCCATGATGCGGCCACTGCCGGTCACAGGGGGTTTCACACAACATTGGAAATCTTAAGAGAGGTTGCATACTGGCCACACATGGGGCAGGACCTCGACCAATACTTGAAGGGGTGTCTTGTGTGTGCACAATTTCAGCCATCATCCCTCACGCACCGGGCACCTTTACAAAAGAGGGGAATGACACTCCCATGGTCAGATTTACAAATCGACTTTGTAGGCCCTGTGATTCGCTCGGCTAGGGGGAATAAGTACATGTTGACTGTGACATGCTTGTTTACCAAGTGGGTGGAATGTCTCCCAGCCCCAAATTGCAAGGCAGAAACTGCAGCTGCCTTGATGATTAACCACATCTTTTCCCGTTTTGGTCTACCCCAAAGGATTGAGTCAGACAGAGGTAGCCACTTCACCAGTGAAGTAATGACAAAGATGTGGGAGATACTGGGGGTCAAGAGAAAGCTGCATATTGCTTATAGACCAGCTTCTTCTGGGGCAGTAGAGAGATATAACCGGACAATTGTGAGCATATTAAAGAAGTTTGTGGCAGATTCTGGGCCAAGTTGGGATATCCGATTACCTCTGGTCCTAATGGCTATCAGATCTACCCCTTCATCTGCAACCAAAATGTCATCATTTGAGTTGATGACTGGGCGCAAGATGGTGCTTCCTCAGCATTTGCTCTACAGGACCCAAGAGCAGACACTGATAAATGCCTCCACTACTCATGAGTATGTGGAGAATTTAAGGAAACACCTCCAACATGCTTTTGCTTATGCTCAGCGGAATCTAGAAAGATCAGCTGATAGCATGAAGACCCACTATGACCTGAAAACTTCCAGGAAGGAATATCAGGTGGGGGACCGGGTCTATCTATACAACTTCCAAAGGAACCAGGCCAAGCAGCGAAAATTTTTGCCTACATGGAAAGGACCCTTTGAGATCATCGACAAGATCTCCCCTGTGGCCTACAAGATCCGCATCCCCAAAGGCGGTTCGGCAGAGGGGGAAGACAAGTGGGTCCACATAAACCAGTTGAAATGTTGCCATCCCAGGCACGCTCTGCAACAACTGGAGGAATCCTCCGGAATCCTAGCGGGTACTGTCTCAGACTAATTCCGTTCCAATCATAAAACATACCACATCTAGTCTCTAAAATATTGTGATTTGCATGAAACTGTCTCTTAGTTATACTGTTTTTTTTTTTCAAAATAAGAATGTAATGTTTCGTGATGATGAAATGCATATGCTGCCCCACTATCTCAACAGTGGTGGAAAAACGTCTATGAGTAGGTATTGCCGCTCTTCCTTTGTCGTCCTAGGAGAAAGAAAACCTGGAGACGGGCCAAGGAGGACGATCCGGAGACCGGGAGCAGAGACGCGATGGGCCCTGTGTACCGCCCAATACTCCCATCAGGACCGGCGAGGAGGACCGATCGATCAGTACCGGATGGAGAAGAAGATGCTGAGCTGTGCCATTTGCAGAATTGGAAGAAGATTATGCGGACAGACCGGTGCGTGGGTCAAAACCCTTGTGCACCCGACTCCCCATCGACTCAAATTCAAAGTGCAGTCGCGTGGGGGGGGCTTGTTGGGTGTCCTGACCCACGTTTAAGCTATCATGCTACAACATTTGGTGCTGTGGGCTTAGAAAATTCAAGATGGCGGAAAACCCACATGTGCGCCGAAATCCAGGAAAGCTGCGCAGTTTGTGCGCACACCAAAATGGTTGCCTCACTTGCCACCCACCAGTGCGAGAATGATAGGCCGGGTTGCCATGAGGGAAATGGGTTGCCAAAGGAAAAACAGTAGCGCCGGTTAGCTTCAAAGCGCTTTAAAACCACCCTGTGTTTCTCTGAAGGCAGCCTCAAAATGCCTATTTTCAAACATTGCAACATGTGCAAAATATTCACTGGACACCAGCAGACATTTGGCAGATTGGAGTGTTGTGTGCCTACAAAATCTGGGAAATGAAGAGCCCAAAACAATGCTTATAACAAAACTGCTATGGAGTCAGCAGTTTAAGTTGCACTGGATTTAAAGACACTAAAATCGAAAATGTTTAGATTAAATGAGTGACCTATGTTTGGTGTCACATGCCTTTGTAACTGTTGAAATGTCATAGTTTTGCACTTAGAATCAGCATTCTAGCTGCATGTGTAAAATTGCAAGTTAATTTAAAAAGCAACAAAAAAAACATGACAGTTAGCTGAAAGTCTGGCTTAAGGAACTTGATTTGCTTGACAGCTACCCCCATCAGGAGTGAAACTTGAGTCACAACTGTGTTCCCAGGCCTATCTGCCTTTTGCTGGCCACACTAAGGATAATTGAATTAAGGGGAGCCCCCTACAGAATACAGGAGCTCTGAACAATGTAACCCCCTTCACCCAGGCAGATGGTTTATGGCAGGAGTCGTAAATGGTCGTAAAAAGTGGCTTCCTCCTGAAGGAAAGGGGAGGAGCACTGCCTGTGAGAGCAAGCTGGCTTGGCAGAACTGGAAAAACCAGAAATTCAACCTTGTGCTGAGGGTAAACCACACCCCTTTGGAGCCAGAACATAACTTTAAAAAGATGGATCATTCATAGAGCGGACATGTGAAAATTTTATAAATGATACCATAATTCTTGTGATTTTTCTGCTCACGTTTTAAGACATGGTAGGACCCGGTGGTATGTTCAGGGGGGTTTTAGCGGAAAAGAAGATATTACTCTAAATGTGTGCATGTTAAAATTCTGAAACTTCATCAGTTAATGTCCATACTCCCTGCGCACATGTATGTCAATTTGGGTCAAAGTCAGAAATTGCAAAATCCGTTAAAAAGTGAAATATGTGCCATTTCTCAATGCAAGCTCTTAGAAACAGCAGATTTGGGACAGAGTATACCTCATGTGATCTGTGACATGGGTATGTAATTTCAAACTACTGTGTAACTGTGAAATATGTGTTTTGATCATATATAGATTTGGGTGCACAGATGACAGGGGAGTTTTTTCAAGAGATCATAAATGGCTGACATCACTCTGACACAATTTAGCTCCCCCAATCAGGGGAGAAATGAAAGCTGGACCAATGGCAAGTGGAGAGGGGTAGGGTCTAGTGATGCTGCATACACACCCACTCTCAAAATACATAAAAGCAGACAGACAGCACAGATAGAGACATTCATTTCCATTTGCAGCTGGAAGCTCTGCCGGGAAAATCCATACCTTGCCTCCATCAAACCTCCAGAGAGCCAAACTAGAGACTTCAATCTTCAGAATCCAGAGTGAGAGCAGACCCAGATCACTGTGAAGTGCAGAGACCAGAGTCCCGTCTAAAACCTGACCAGATCCATGGCGAGGCCCATTTCACTCAAGAATATAGTGTGAGTACCTAGTAAACTGTGCAGAACCAATCTCCTAGTTAAATAATATAATTCAATCTAGTTTAATCTAAGTAGAACTGTCTCCTAACTGTCACCTGTCATTTGCAAAGCTGTTACCTGTCATTTTCTAGTTGCAAGCTGCACTTGTCTTTTTGAACTTTAAAATTTCAAATCTGAAAAACAACCTTTATTTAATCGCTCATATCTCCGCGACCGTTTGTCTTAGAGACTTGCAGTAACTTTCATCTGGAAGCTGAGATCCTAGGCTTTCTTAGGACCCCAACACGATAGTGATAGTCCTTGTAGTTCCTCTGTCATAGCGCTCGGCGCATTCGCGAATTTTACCGCGATTTGCAAATTTCTTCACGTGTAAAAATCAGCTGCTGCTGCCTTCCATTTGCCAGAAAATCGTTTGCCTCATAAAAACTATCCCTGAATCATTGCAAGAGTGAGCCTGAGCTAATATTAACTAGATATCACTCACCCTGAACCTCTGAAAGGGAATTAAAAGCATTTCCAGCATATTTCTCATCCATTGCTAGCACATATAAAAGTATTTGGGCCTGTGTTTTCAAAACTCCTATCTGTTTTCTTTAAGCGTGCTTGGGGGGAATTGAACTGAATCACATTTGATTGCATTTCTGAGAACTGTGTTTTCCTTCCATTTCCTTGCATCCCATAAAGGGGGGGGAGTGAATAGCCAGAGAAAAGTGATTACATTGTTTGGTTGAAATCATATTGAGTATTTTATGTACTGCATTCATTGAATATTGCATGCACCAGAGCTTACATAAAGCATTCTTTACCACCTTCTTCTTTTGTTCCTATTTACCAGTGTGCTATCTTATCCATTTCATGTCAACTCCTTAGTGATTATAAAGAAGTGTGCTAGTGCCAGATTCTCCGTTGTTAATCTTTATCATATCAGATTAAGTGTGATATTCAATTATTAATTTATTATAAAGTGTGATATATATATATTGTTTAAATTATCAAATAAAACTTTTAACTTGCAAAACAGAACTACTTCTTGGCTCAGTGGGGTCAGGAGGATTCCAAGAGAGGGGTGCTATATAGGGGTAGTCATCCGGAACGCATGAACTGGACATAAAGATATATCAATAAGGGTTTTCATTCAGTATTATAGACTAGGCGTTGACTTAGCTGTAGTGTTGAATTGAATCCTCTTACATGTTAAAGTGACCAACCATTGATCAGCCCACAATGACTGTGTTATTGGACACTGGATGTGTTTCAGTGTGTGGCACATGCATATTTTGCAACACTATTCAGCATCAATCTTCGCATCATTTCGATGTGACATGGATGTGTGACAGTACTCATTCACTGACATATTGCTGTAGTTTGGTCATTTACCGTGGCTATGCTACATGACATCAGTGTGGTGGCATGTGTCATGTTGTGTATTGGACATGCCACTCATAGCCTGATGTGTGATGCCAGTGCTACCCAACATGCTGCAAATGTGTTGCATTTCCATCTTGCTCTCCCCAGTGTTTGCCTTTTTGACTCCACTTCCAACAGTGCATGCATCGCAGGGTTATAGTCATGTGGGACATGTGTAAATCATGTACTGGATCTCTGGCTTGTCACGGCCTATGTATGTGCTATGGTGCTCATGCATGTTTCCATTTGTTGTCTTTCATGTTTTTGCAGGTAATGACGCACTTGGTGCTGTTGAGGTTGAGGAGATGGTGCAGATCCAGAAGGAATTCAAGGCACGACCGGGCACCAGTTTACATGTTACTGCAGACCATACTGTCCAGGGGTGTCTCTGGGTGTACCTCCCCAGTCCTCTATCCAGGTGCTGAATCGGATGATGAGACTTATGTGCAGTCGCAGGTAAGTGTTTCTGGCAGGGATTCTGTTCTGTCCAACCCACCTGCCCCAGGGGTAGAACCCTCTATGGGGATGTCAGTGTTGGTAGGTCCGCCTTTGGCGGTTACGGATGCAGGGTCACAGTCCACAGCATCTGATCCTGTTCCTGGGCCAGCAGAAGAGAGGGGGAATGCAATCCTGCAGCCTCAGGCATTGCCAGCACAGCAAGGCGCAAATCGCCTTTCCCCAAACAGGTGTGGTGCCCGTTGACGCGGTGGCCGTGCACCACCAGGCAATACTGTATGGGAAATCTCCATGTACGGTATGGCAACCCAGCAGGCAGCATCAGTAGAAATGATGGCTCAGGCAATGGCGAGGGTGGCCACTTCCATTATCCCCCCTGAAAGGCAGATGGAGCAACAACAGCAGGCAACAGTCTCCATTTGTCAATCACAGGGAAGACATGTTGGCGTCCAACAGGGACCGACGGGCGGCACTGGAGACTCTGTGCAAATCCTTATCAATAGAGTCCCAGGGCCACAGGGAATCCCTGAGGGTAGAACTACATATCCTCAGGCAGACTATGGTTGCACTCGAGGCTTCCAGTAATTTAAGGGCAGAACAGCAGCTGGAGCAGCTCACACGTTCGCTCTCAGCTGAGCTGCTTGCACCACGTGAGGAGATCCGGGCATCACGTGAGGCCATGCGTGCAGAAATGCAGGCAACCCGTGATGTGCTGCTTGGGGATCTCTGCACTTTAATCCTCCAGAATCAGACCTTCCAGACCCGCATGCTTGCTGCCATGGAGGACCATACCAGGGCTTTGCATGGGCTGCCTCCCATAGGGCCACCGCCTCCTGATGTAGCAGCAGCAGAGGATGAGCAGAGCGACAGCAGTTCTCCCACAATGGCATAGCCATGCAGGCCATGAGCCCAAGGAGGTTTTTTTTTTTTTGCAACATCCATGCAGGTGGGTGTTGGTGTGTACCCTGTCCTCGAACCTCCTGGGTGGCCTCCCCCACCCCCCCTGGCCCCACATGGCCATTTTTGATTTTGGATTTTTTTTTTACAGTGTGTTGCCTTTTGTGGCTCCCGTGGGCATCCACTGTATTCCGGCTGGGCACATGCAGGCTTGTCCTGAGTTTGGGTTAGATGCTTGGGTTCGTGAGACACACAACCCTCCTGCTTCCCGTTCCGATGGGCTTACAAAGGGTGTGACCAAGTGACGTGAATTACACAGTGATGTTGGGCTCCCATGAGCTGTGTGGGCAGTCTGTAGTCAATATTGTGTAGACATCCCTAGTGGATATTGTTGTTGTATTGTACACTGCATGGTGTATTGATATGTGCTTGTGCATCCATGTCTTCCTCCTAATCTGCAGGTTCCTTCCTCATGTCTTCACAAGGCCATCTACTTTGCAGATGCAGTTCATGTTGTATGCAGTACATTGAGACATTTGCATGGCAGCAACACTCTACAGTTGTAATGGGTCGATATGATGGCGTATTCAGGTTGTAAGACTACCACTACTTAAACTTAGTACTGTCATGTTTTTCCATTTTTCCATGGTGTGTTGGTGGTAAGTATTTGGTAATGTGTGCTGTTAGTTATACATTACTGGGAGCATATTGTGTGTGGCAGTTTCCATTAGGGACAGTGTACTTTGTGACACTTGTGTCAGGTCTTGTGCATTGCTTTTTTGCTTTCACATTGCATGACATGCCATGGTGTGTTTGGTGGTGGAGCTGGGGAGGGGTTGGGTGACATGGCGCTGTTCTCATGTTGTATTTAGCAAGGGGGTAATGAATGTAGCAGCATAGATGTATGTCTTTTGATGACACAGCATTGGTTGCGTTTGGGTAGGTAGGGATTCACACAATGTAACACTTCCAGGTGACCAATCTTAGGATAGTATGGTTGTGACAGTTGAGTGTCCCTTATGTCATCATCATTGATTGTCAGCTGGTATGTGCTAGGGCTGTGTGCACTCCAGAGGGGTGTGATTTTATGTGAAGTAATTAGCCACCAGCTGCGTACGGGCTACCTCACCACGTGCCCTTTCCCCTCCCATGCGCAGCAGGCGTGCATGTGGTTGGGGATGTGGGGGCACCACCATGTCCACCGGCAGGCCCCGGCGTGTTGCAACTTTGTGCAGGACACCTGCTGCCACTATGATCCTGCACACTACTGGGGGAGCATATAACAGCTGCCCACCAGAGCGATCAAGGGAGCGAAAGCGTGACATGAGCACTCCGAATGTGCTCTCCACTATTCCCCCTGTTGCAATATGGGTTGTGTTGCATCTTACCTTGGGTGGTGTGGTGGGGTTCCGAATTGGCGTCATCATGTGGGTGCTCAGATGGTAGGCACTGTCCCCTGGGCAGGTGGTGATTGGTATCATTAGTGGGGTTGTGACATTACTCAGTATCTGACATGCATGCATGTGCAGTGGCATTTATACTCACCAAGCAGCCATGTATCGCCATGCCGCCCAGCTTTTAGGTCCCGGTTTAGGGTTCACATTCTGTAAATGAAACTGTCGTGGGTGGACCGTGGATAGTTGGCATATACTGAGGTGATGATTCCCTTGGCATCACATACTACCTGCACATTGATGGAATGCCAGTGCTTGTGGTTTCTATAGATGTGCTCAGATGCCCTGGGAGGACGTAGCGCCACATGGGTGCAATCAATGGCACCAAGCACTTTGGAGAATTGTGCCACCCCATAGAAATCCTGGACGGCAGCCTGCCTTTCTGCAGGTGTTCAGGGCAGGTATATGTGCCTGCGGACTGATGAGCGTGCAGTCATGATGGCCAACACTTGGTGTATGCAGCGTGACTGTGTGGCCTGTGACACCCCCCCACCATAGCACTTGTCTGCTGAAATGATCCAGTGGCCAAGAAGTGCAGTACATTGAGGACCTTCTCCAGGGGGTTGAATGCTTGGGAGCACAGGGTGGGTGATGTGAGGTCATCCTCCCACTCACTCACCAGGTCGAGTATTATGTGAGGTGGAAACCTGTACCTCCCATACACCTGGTCATCAGGCATCCCAAAAAGGCTGGTTCTGGGTGTAAAAATTCTGGGCCTGACTATCCTCCTCCTTCTCCTGCAGTATCCCACGACCACTGCTGCTAGGAACGGTATATTCATCTTGGCGTCTGAGCTTGTTTGTTGTTTGCACGTACTTTTATGCTGCACGGGTCCACGTACGCCTGCTTCCTACTGGCGTACGTGTTTCCGGATTAGCGCGTCTTTTTTGGCGCACGCATTAGCCCCGTTCGATTCCATGAATACGTGTTGTAGTCGCGCGTGTGGGCATTCCGCGCATTTGCCTCCTGTACTTCCCCGTGACGCCCACATTTTCACACGTTGTTCCCCATTCCGTGTTTTACGCCCCCTGTTCCGCCTACCTTTGTTGTGTGCGCTGCGCTATGTGTGCTTTCGCTGTGTGCTTAGCGCACGCAGTTTGAAGACGTGTGTGCCAGTGTGCACCACGCAGAATTTTAGCGCACATCCAGGAATTTACATGCGCACTGACTTCCATGAATCGCTGTGCATGGGTTTCGCTGCGATTTTCGCACTTGCACTGCGATTCGCACGCTTTCACACTCTTGCGCTGAAAATTTCAGCGCACATTAATTCCATGAATTGGCCTCATGGTCTCTGTGCTCTCTCCTTTCTCTTCTTCTCCCAATAATGGTGGCACCCGGTGGGAGGCCCTCCTGACCTCTATCCACTCTCTAAGGTCATTATTAATGTTTACCTGAATGGCACCGTCTTGGTCTAAGGCCCTCAGGCCAACCTTCTCCTCTTTGATAGATGTTTCCCATGCCTCATCAATTTCCTGTCTTCTCCTGCTGTCCCTTCTCACCTTTCCTCAGCTTCCTTGCCTCCCCCTGCTGTCTCCTCCTTGGCTACCTTCCCTCTCCTCCTTCCTCTTCTGCCCCCCCTCAAGTTCCTTCTACACATCTGCAGGGCATACCTCTAATTTGTACCACCCCCAGAAGTCTTTCAAGGACACAGCCTTCTCCATATTGCCACTCTAAACTGGCTCAGCTGTCAAACACTCCTCCGACATCTGCCGCCTCCTGGAGGTACTTGACCTTGATGTGCTTGGTCTCACTGAGACATGGTTCACAGCCAGCTCTGTCAAAAGCTTTGACACTCTCCTCCCTGATGGCTACAAGATCCTCTCTTTCTCCCAGCTCCAACCATTCTGGAAAGGGTGTAGCCCTGATCTTCCATTAGTGGATTCCTGCCTCTGTCATTCCTACGCAGGCCTACTCATCTTTTGAATGCTCCATCTACAGGCTCTCTCTCTCTCCTGGCAATTCCCTTACTATGGCTACCATATAGCGGCCACCTGGTCAGATCTCCCCCTTCCTCTCAGATTGGCAGACCTCTCTTTTTCGCTCCTGCCCTCAACCACTTAACACCTCCTTCTTGGAGACTTTAACATCAACCTGGATGCTTCTTGTCCTTCCTCTGGACTCTTTTGCAACCTTTGCGATTCTCTCACACTCTCTTCTCCCTTGTGGCCCGACTCACAATGCAGGGCACACCCTGGATGTTCTGATCTCTTCAAGCCTTTCCCTTTCGATCCCTCTCACCACTTCTCTCTCCTGGAGTGATCACTTTCTCCTTTCCTCCCAGCAACAACAGCAGTGCCAAATACCTTCGCAGTTATCCAACCCATGAAGCATGTGTCAGTTGAGGCTTTTGCCACCACTTACTCCCCCACTTCCTTCCCTCTTGGCAGACTCACACCCTGACTCAGCCCTCTCCATGCTTCTCTCTGCTGTATCTGATATTCTTGATGTTCTCGCCCCTGTCATGAGGATCAAAAGCCAAGTGCAACTCTTGGTACGACTGTTACCTCGTCAACCTTAAACGCAAGTGCAGGGTGGCTGAGAGGAAATGGAAGACTTCCGGTACGTCCTCTGACAAACTGGCCTACCACCTGCTCCAAAGGCAATACCAGCTCTCTGTCTGCACCAAAATGAGAGCCCACATCCAAATCCATGTCTCTGCAGCATCTAACAACTCAGCCAAACTCAATAAAATATGCAAGGAGCTGGCCAATCCTGCTGTAGTCTCTACCTCTCATGTACCGTCACAGGCCCTCTGCATGGCCCTGGCTTCTCATTTCATCTCTAAAACCCAGGTCATCCTATCCTCTCTCTCTCTCTTCCTCTCCCCTCCTCCCTCTAGTCCATCTACCTCTGGCCCTTCTTCGGTCACCTTTCGTCCCTCCTTCTCTGCATTTCCCGTGTTCTCCCCAAAAGAGGTTTCCAGACAAGTCCGATCTATGAAGTCTTGTCAAAACAGGTTCACCCCTGTTCCTACAAAACCATCAAGGACCACATTGACACCTTGGCTCCTGCTCTGGCTTACTTCTGAAATCACTCCTCCACCACTGGAGTCTTCCGTTCCTCCTGAAGAACTCCCTTGTGCACCTTTTCTTAAGAAACCCTCTGATGAGCCTCCTGCCTGGCTAACTATCACCCAATCTCCATCATGCCTTTCCTGGGCAAACTCCTGGAAAACCTGGCCATCTCCTAGCTTAATCTTCACATTTAATCTGTTGGTTGTCTCCTAACCATCAGCCTGGCTTCAGAGCTGCCAGAAGCATGGAAACTGCTCTCCTGAACATCCGTGAAGACCTGCTCTCCAACCCTGATTCCAGCACCCCCTCTGTCCTGATCTTACTTGTTTCTGCCTTTGACACGGTCAACCACACCATCCTGTTCAACTGTCTCTGTGATAACCTGGGTATCACTGATCAGGCCCTGGCATGGCTGCCTTCTTTCCTCTCTCATCGACCCTCCCAGGTCCAACTTGGGTCCTTCCTCTCCTCTATCTGTACCTTTGGTGTTCCCCAGGGGTCTAACCTCTCTCTCTGGCTGTTCAACCAATACCTGGCACTTCTTTCCCACCACATTGCCGCTATCAGCACCAAGTTTCAGTGCCATGCGGATGACACTCAACTCATTTTCAGGCTCCCTTCTGGCACCTCTTCTCCTTCTCTCATCTCTGACTGTCTGTCTGCTATCCAGGAGTGGTGTGCCACCAATGATCTCTGCCTTTATGCCAGTAAGACCGAGATTCTCCTAATCGGCACACCTGCTCCCTCCTTTCCTGTTACTCTCTGGCTGGCCTCTCTTGGCCCTCTAACTACTCCCACCTGTGAGGCTAAAAACCTCAGGGTCATCTGCTTCTCTGAAACTTGAGGAGAACCATCACTGGTTCTGGAAGCACCTCAAGACCTTCCTCTTTGCTTCTGCCTTCTCTCCCCTGCTCCCTTGTTGATCTCCTGGTTGAAACTGAAACTTCTCTGGTTTACCTGGCTACCCTCTGATCTCGGTCCCATGTCCCCTTACTGCCAATTGCACACCTGCACTGCACGCTGGCAATCCTTGCACTTGGGGACTGTTTCTGTATCCTTACAGCCCCCTACCAGCACCTAACACCTTATGTTTGCCATTGCCCTTGCACTTGCCACCAGCTGGCCGCACTTGCCACCAGCTGGCTGCACTTTTTATTTATTATCTTTGTGTTTATTTTATTTATCTTTATTTATTTCTTATGGTTATCTTATTTACTGCACTGCCCCTCACTTTCCCCCACGCACTTCTCCCCTTCCATCATCCCCAGCACTTGCACGAGCTCAATGTCACCTTGCCTAGTAAGATCGCTGTCTCTGACTTCCCTTTGTTCCTGCTCCCTTGCCTCATCACGCCTTGAAACACTTGTTTATAGGCGCGATATAAATACCATATTATATCATATCATATCATGTGACAGTGTCCCATTTTCAGCATCTGAAGAAGGTACAAATGTGCAACATGAACTTCCATTTTTCTTGCAAACACTGCCTTCCATTGCCATGAGAAGGTCTAAGCCATAACGATTTTGCATCGCCATGAGTCGAAGGGCTCGTAGTTCCACCTTGATGATGTTAAATCCTTCTTCAGTGCTATTTGCCAGCTGGATGAGCTCCCATCCTACTATTTGGAGCCAGTTTGTGTTGCTCTCATTTGGAGACTGAGTGCAAACTGTCCCTGGTGAGTTGAAGAGTTTGTATTCATCAGGGATCTGAGCAAAGAGGTCAGAGGACTCTTGAGACAAGTTGTTAGAGGCGCGCTTCTTTCAGAACAGGTGATCACGCTGCTGTTCCTCTGGGAATATTCAAAAGATGGGGGTTGCGCTACGGTCGGTGGGGTTCTTTTGGTCGTTCTCGAGGCATCGCTCCCGCTTTATATGATCTTCCGGTATCATCAGCAGTGCAGAGTGCTGTGTTACAAGCGTACAATAGCCCCTCCATGATGGTGGGAGGTGCAAGTATGCCTGATTGCCGCACACCCAATAATAATCCATTAAGGCAGCAGTGACTTTTCGAAGATCAGGAATGATGAGGGTTTTGTTGCAGCGTTTGTTGGAACTCATAGCCAGCTTGCCTTCCCCATGGGAACAAAGTTCGTATGTTTCGTCCTTTTGGAGCTTGATTGGTTTTTCGAGGGCTGTGACCCATGTCAGTTTGGCGATATGCTCTGTCCATATTTGTGCACATGTCTTGTCTGTCTATTGCAGCCTTTGATCTGACAAGTCACACAGTCCCTCAGCTTTTCACATGTATGGTGACTCTTGCCATTTGTTTTCCACAAAGCTTTTTCCCTCGATTGCCAGGATTGGTTCTTTGAAACACTTTGGACCTTGTGATCCCTCTTTGCAAACCTTTTCATTTTACTGTGTGTGCCTGAAAGGAGCTATTTAATCTGCATAGTGTGATGTGGATGAGACATTGAGCTTCTACTAAGGGGGCTTCTTGAGGCGCTAACACCTTGAGTGTCCCAGAAGCATGCGGTTTTAAGGAACATACGTAGCAACTACCGTTGGTCATTCATTTTCCTGTTGCACTAATATCAGAATACCAACTGTTAGACTGCCCAGGCTGATGAAGGTCCTCAACTGTGTCTAATCCCAACCTGTGGTAGACATCATATCTGTGATGACGTGCCTGTCTTTTCTTTCTTCTATTATGTAAGCGAGATTGTTGTTTCCTGGTTAACCTTCCACACAGTGATCCTTGTACGTTTGTGGGTTGCTGGCTATACATTGGGAAAATACCAATATCTACATTCATATTAGTATCTGTGTAAATTTCATATTGGAAACAGGGGTGTGGAACACATTGTCCACTAAACAATGAGGTAGATACTATGGTAGGTTGTGAGGTAGCTTGTGAAACTGTAAACATGGTGAGAGGTGTCAGCCTGAGGTGTAATACCTTTGAGGTGCTTTCGGTTTCATTGTCTAAGAATAATACAATTGGTGAGGTTACTTTAGCAACATTCTTTCACACACTTGTTAGATTCAGGGATATATTGCTGCCACCTTTCCATATTGCCCCTACCCCCCTTCTTTTATATGGGCCCCCCAGATAAAAGATGCCACCCAATATGTCCCCAAAACCACTATAGTTATTGTGAAAATGATTGCAACAAAATTAAGACCACACTCATAACTGTACGCTTGTGTGGTGCTTATCCTATTCCTACTGCTATCTGACTATACATTGTTAAGTGGCGTTGACTCCATCATCATGGCACCTAAAGAAATTCTAAAAATGGGGTGGGAATTAATAGAGTTGTAGATGGGACGAGATGTAGAGGTGAATTAGAATTAAAGCATTGCAATAGAGAGGGGAGGGAAAGAGAGGGAGAGAGAGAAAGAGTGTGTGAGAGAGAGAGAGAGAGAGCACTTCATTATAATTTGTTTTTGATAGTTTTCCAATGTTTCAGGTGCTGTGCTGTTGTGTGTTTTCCTGACTTCTGAGAGGTGGATCCAATACCGTAACCCCTTTAGCTTTACAGCCAGGGAAGTACAGTAGATCACCTCATAATGTCCATGGAATCTTGGGAAGTTCCATTTTCTTACAAAACACCGAACATACACTAATACCCAGAGCATTAGGGGTTGTGTCGGGCTATCTGTTGCTGTGGTTGTTGTGTCCATTTCATTTTCACTCATAAATGGTGGTGCAATTTGTTTGGCAATACATCTTACTGCCCGCGTAAGCTGGGTGAGATATTCTTTACACTCTTCCCCTAAGACAGTTGCTGTTCTGTGTGCATCAGACATTCTTTTCAATGGTGACAAAGGCGTCTGCATGCATCGATCAGTTACTATTTTGTGGGGAGACAGGTGGTTGTGTGCACAGCTGGAAGAGTGCTAAAGGCAGACAGTACAACCAATTCATTTTTAGGGAGCGACACAATTTTAATAACATACTCTTAAGGAGGCCGTTGATTTTCTTGCCCATTCTGCTTGCTTGTGTGTGGTAAATCGAGCACATTTGTGTTTTATTACTAACAGTGAGGTCACTTCCTTGAACAAATCATTTACAAAGTATGTTCCGTTGTTGCAACGTATGACATCACATATCACCCATTGGGGGAATACCTCTCTAATGAGGAATTTGGTCGCACACTTCGCGTTCTGATGGGCACAGGGCCCTGCTTCCACCCAATGTGAAAAGGGACACACCACCCCAATTACGTATCTGGCTCCATTACATCTCTCTCTATGTCTGCGTAATCAATATGCAGCTCACGAAAGGGGCCTATAGGGCGGGGTAATGTCCCCCTGAGTTTTATGCGAGTCATCCCTGAATTGAATACTTGATATGTTGTACATTCTATTACCATTTTTTAGGTACTCCTGGAGGTTTGGGATAAACCAATCTTCCTAGAGATCGGCAGCAATGTGTTGTTTTGTAGTATGTGCCAGAAAGTGCAATTGGTCAAATGCCACATACAACAGTTCAACAGGCATAACCATCTTCCCTGTTGTGTCCTGTCTCCACAGAAAATCAGTCGACGACTGTTTGCACCCTCGTTTGGTCCATATCTCTTGCTCTGTGGGTGGGGCTCTCTTCTGTAACTTTATTATTTTGGGCAATGTATAATGAATTATACCCTTCTTCTTTGGATTCTTCTGGTTTGCTTACAAATATGCACTCAGGGCTCATTGGTATGGGCAGATAGGCTGCTTCTTTGGCAGTCGCGTCCGCTGATGCATTTCCCAGAGATATTTCATCATCATTATGTGTATGGTCTTGACATTTCACTAGGGCCACCACAGAGGGTTCTGCAAGTGCCTCAAATAATTTATTTAGTAATTCTGCATATTGACTGGGGCCCATCAGCTCTCCTGAACTCCCCCCTTCTCCATCTTGATAGTTCAGCAGTACCCTAGTGGTCACATGTGCTGAACCTGAATATATAGTTACTGCACTCCCCCTTTGCTGCATGGAGTGCTTCAATCAATGCCACTAGTTCTGTGGCCTGGGCAGAATAATGCATGGGAAAGCATTTCTTAATCAGTACTTCATATTTTCCATCCTCCAGTCTCACTACCACTGCTCCGACATGTTTTTCAGCTGTTTCTTGGCAAATGGACACTGATCCTTCTATGAAGAACACTTGTCCTTCTTCTAGTGAATTGTCCCTAGCTTTAGGAATGTCATCTTCTCCCTCATAGGTGGCATAATCATGCTCTTGAATATCTTTCACAATGCATGGTTCTGTGAGGAACGTGCAGGGTTTACCGTTTTATGGCCTAGCACATGAATATTGGGGTTTGAGAGTATTATCTCATAAGTTGATAACCTTTGTGTGCTGAGGGTTGATTTTGACCTTTCAAGAATGGCAAACAGGGAGTGTTCAACGTACAGAGTGACAGAGCACCCCATGACAATTGTTGAGCTTTTTTCAATAGCAAAGGCGGTAACTGCAAGAGCCTATTCACAAGCGAAGTGACCTGACATTACAGAATCGAGTGTACCACTGTAGTATGCCACAGGTTTGTGGCCCATGGAAATCTTTTGTATCAACACAGCTGTCATTATAGTCCAATTGGAGAGTGAGAACAGGTAGAATTCCTGCTCGTAATCAGGTGTGGCTAGACCTTGGGCCGTGCTGATCAATTCTTTTAGGCTCTCAAATGCTGTCTGCATTTCTGCTGTCCATTTTACATGTGTCGTGTCTTTCTCTACTTCTTTTAGTCCTTGCAAGAGGGGTCTCGTGTAAGCGGCATAATCTAATATCCATGCCCTAAAGTAGTTGCAGATTCTGAAGAACTTCTGCATATCTTTTACTCTGTGGGGTCTGCTGAGGTGCGCACTGTAGCCACCAGGTCAGGTATTATCATTTTACCATTTTTTTTAAATCAATTGGCCCAAGTACAGGACCTCAGTCAGACAGTAATGTAGTTTTTTTGTGTCTACTTTGTACCCCTTGTGGGCAAACAGTTGGAGAATGGCAATAGAATCTCTTCTGCAACTTTCTTCACTCTCGCTGCAAACTAGAAGTTCATCTACGTATTGACTGATGGTGCTCGGGAGTTGAATATTGGCGATATTTTAATGCAATATCCGGTTAAATGTGCTGGGGCTCTCGCAGTACCCCAGGGTCTTTCCACAGTATTCATACCTCCTCCCACCCAGTGTAAATGCTGTGAGGTATTGGGAGCCTGGATCAAGGGGCACTTTAAAAAGGCATTTTTCAAATAGTCCACTGTGATTCAATGTAGTGGATAGGATAGTGGATAGGACTGGACACACAAGTTCTCTCTGTAAAATATCCTAGTTGGGGTGGGTGTCTGTCCCAGGGCAAGAGAACATATTTTCACTGAGCACACACACCCATTGGTAGGGTGCCGGTGTGCCATTCGGGGTGATGGCAAAAGGATTGTTGTGCTGGTGGCTCATCTGGTTGGGGCGGTTTTGCTGCAATTGAATTGAATGTCGGCGTAGACAGAGTTTATTGTAGCCAGGTGGTGGAGGGGACTTCTGTGCATATTGTGGGGGTTGCTCTGAGGGCAGAGCTGCTGTGACTGTCACAACCTTCACCAATTTTGTCTGCACTAGTTTCACCTCTTCGATTAATGTTCTTTGAATTGCTTCCTTTCCCTCTCTTTGATCCTCCTACAGTGATGTACAATAATGCTCTGAATCTCAGGTCAGCCTTTGGCTTCTATCTCATATTTTATCAAGGGCCTCCTGTACTTCCTTTGGGATACCTTGCTTTGTTATGAAGAAAAATAGGGAGGCAGACTGGTCCAATGGAGTGCCTTTCTCTGCATGCCACATCTCCTATACTTGAAGAATAAATTGTGCGGCATCTTCCTCGTCCCCCATAGTGCACTGCAATATGGAATCTAAATTGGGGATATCAGGGAAGGTCCTCCGCAGGGCATCACATACTTTTGCCCAAACATTATTGAATGATGCCCCATCATGAGTATAGTTACTTATTGTCACCCCCGGGAAACCTGCTTTCACCCAAACTGTGTGAGCTTGATCTCCTATTGCTGATACCAGGAGGCTCTTAACATATCTGATAGCTAGTGGGATACCTGCTGTGTTTTTCTCAAAGACATAGATCCACTTTCCCATGCCCACCGTGATTTGGGGGAGGGACTTGAGGAGATTGTTTTTGTCCATCTGTGCCCAGGGTACATAATGTGGCCGTCCCACTCCCTTATGGATGAGAGGCATCTGAAGTTTTGATTTTACCTTCCCGCTGTTCACCTTGGCACCTTTCTTTTTTGCCAGGGCCATCCTTCCCATTCTGTTTCAGAGCCCCTCCTCCCATGTCTCTCCCCTTCTAGGAGAAGCCCATTGCACCTGCGGTTTCCCTCCCATGGCATCTTCTTCTGATTCATCAAAATTGCTCTAATACTCTTTGTCCCTCACCGAGGCCAGGGTATCATACCCCAAACTGTCAGCCTCCCCTTCTTTCTCTACTTGTACCGCCCATATGGGTGCACTGTCAATTCTGAAGAGGAAGTCTCCAGATTTCCATTCATCTTTGGGTATGGGAGATTTGCCTCTCGAGGGGGTTGGGACCCTCCCTCAGATACTCGCGCTGTTTTACACACAGCTCATAATCGAGCCAACTCGGTGCGGGTCAAGGTTAATGCCACCTCAAGATCTTGGGTACTTACTCCAGTGTGTGGGTTTGATGTGTCATACGGTGGGAGTGGGGCTGTGCCTGGGGTAATGGGGGTGCTGTCCCCCGATATATACATTGGATCTGCATACCCTTCTGCCGGCCTTGTGAGCAATGGATATATTTTCTTAGGTTCCTCCCCCTTTCTCCTTTTCTCCTGTAGTTCCCCTCATTACTGCTGGCACTTCTGATCCTTTTTCCCTCCTATTTGTGCTAGGGGTTTCTTCGAACATCATCCACAAATCTAACACCTCCTTTGTGTTTTGGAGCTGCTTCCCCATGTACTTCACTGTCAGATATGGGGACATGTGCTCTAATGTTCCCTTATCAAAAGACCCTTCTTCCGTCCAAGCGTCTGATAGTCCTCCCACTTTCGTTTCAGTCACCCATTGGCTATTGTCTATCCCCATGAAAAAATATCATTTAGCTTTTTCTGTATGGCTCCCCAATACTTGTAGGGCCTTGTCTTCCCCTCGGCCTCTCTGCTATAGTCGAGGGCTTCTTTCAGGCACAGTCAATAATATCTTAGAACCTCTATCTTGGCCATCACAATACACTGATAAAAGAGAGAAAAAAGTATACATTAAGTTATATGGGGAGCTGTGAGTGGGTATAGGGGAGTATGGAAATCAACAGGAATAAGAGAGTGTCTACCTACTTCTCTTCTCACCCATGCTATTAAGTTTACATTGCATGAATAATAGGCGTTTAAATCACCATTTCTATGAGAACCTAGCCAGCTGATAGCAAACTAATGTTATAGTGCAAGGAGATGGATATATTTGGTGTGTAATGTCATGCCTGCCCCCCCCCCCGCCACCTGCCGAACCCCAATTCATAAACACAGACACGTGCTGGGTGCTGATGCCAGAAATTAACATGAGATTATACACAAACACACACACACACCACCCCCCAACTTCACTGTCCTTGGGAGCAATAGAAGCAGTATTACTTAACCCTTTCTTGGGACATCACTGTGAAGATGCCAGGGAGGAGGGGCAAATTCTATGCTGGATTGCACACAATCACCCACTATCTAGGGTCCATTTAAGGTCCAATATCAAGTATATTTCACTGGTGAGGCTTAAAGTCATTTATGAATGTACCTCCCTGAACAGCTACAGGTCACCTACCCACCACAGGTTCCCCGTTTGTGTTTTCGTCCTCCCTGAACAGCAACAAGTCTACTCCACAGTGCATTGTTTGTTCCTTGTAAATCAGCATAGAAAATAATAAATCCAAACTTAATAAATCCCTCAAATGGAATATGTACAATTAAATGAATGCCTTTTGTCCCTTGGACCTTTATTATCATGACCCTGCTTTTAAGGCCCCTATTTTATTACGCAAATTCAATGCCAATAGCAGAGTGTTGGTCATCCAGGCTAGTTACAAATATTCATCCTTGTACTTATTCTTGAAAACGGTGACCGTGACACCCCGGGCTCCTATCATCACATGTCCCTGGTGGACGCGGATGCCAAACTGTTTGGGAAACTAATTCTTTTCAAAATGTTGACTTGGTCCAAATTATTTTACTCAATATCTCCTATCCAGTTTGGTTTTTGCTAAGAACTAACAGCCTGATTCAAGGAACATTTTCTATGGGATTGCGGCATTATGAAATGCTTGAGTGAATCAGGCTCTAAGTATCACAGAACAAGTCTTGAATGTGTTACTGAGAGTGAGCACATGTATAGCCAGCTACAAGACTCCAATTTGTCTGTCTTTTATGGACTTCACTAGTGCCTTCGACTGCGTCATGGGGAAAAATTATCAGAGAAGGTAAATCAGCCTACTTAAAGTGTTGCACATGAACAAAATTGTATCTGGGAGGTTTGGTAATAGAAGCAAATCATTCTCGGCCCTTTGAATCTAAGAAAGGGATGCATCGGGTGTGGGTCTTGGCACCCCTCTTATTTAATCTGTATATTAATGATCTGGAGAGCACATTGAGAAGGGTATCTGACGTGCCCACTCTCTCAGGATGTTGTTATTCCACTTTATAGTATTCAGATGATGCGGTTCTTCTCGCTTGTACCCCCAAAGTGTAGCAATCCCTAGTTGATATTTTTTCCTCATGTATGAATGCGAGAGATTCTTCGATCAATATTTCAAAATGTAAGAGGATGGCATTGGAGATTAACAAAAAAATAACATGAAGTATAGCATTATCTGCAAACAAAAGAAAATGGACTGGGTCTCCAGTTACTGCAATGTAGGAAGTTCTTTTACAAGCTACCTTAGGCAGGTGAGCTATGTGCAAGGCCAAATAGTACTGATGAACCAATCCAATGGAGCATTCTTTAGCTCTGCCCGAAACACTGGAAGTTTACCATTTGAGACCATATCGATGGCTTATGTTGGTACACTAATCTACAACCCCTAGTGTGTGAACAAAATGCTTTCTTGTGCAAAGTCTTGACATTGCCCCAGTGGACTCAGTGTTATATTCTGCATTCTGAATTAGGAGTCTGCTACCTGCTGGATTACATCAGAAGCAAGGCTTTGATTCTGTGGTGTTCCATGTGGACCAAACCCAAGCTGTCATAACCCAGGGTTGCTTACTGATTTCTTACACAGCGGTGTTGGGCGAAACTAGACGGTCTACTATAAGTAACTTCTGTGTTAATTAATATTGGTCTCCTAGTTTTCTGAGCCCTCCTACATAGGCAAATCTGGAAGTCCTTTTTAAAGGAAAGTCAATTTAGTCATCAAAACTCAATAAGAGAAGATTGAGCATTAATGATGCCCACAATCCACACTTATATGCCTATTGAATTACCTTATTCTGTGGAATCATATTTAACTTCCTGCTCATTATTACAAAAGTTAGGTTAGGTTAGTTTATTTGATTTGATTGGATTTTAATCCCTTTTTACATTTGTCTTGGTGCTTTTGTTTTGACAAATGCTGTTGATTTTACAGTTATCTCCCAGCTTGTAATGAGACCCAAAATGCACCCCTGTTACCAGTATGAGCAATGGTGGCTCTCAAGAAACCATTGCACCCACCTGTGTGATTTTTTAAAGAGTCCCAAGCAAAGGCTTATCAAAGACCATGTCAGTCCTATTTCTAACTGAAGGTAAATAAACACAATCCCACAATCCCAATCTTTATCAACACTTGGTGGTCAGTAGCATATGACTGAGCCATGCAAGAGCGAAATTCAATGATGGTCTGGGGCCACTAGAAGGAGATCTAGTACGACATACTAAAATATATCACTCCAACATACTGTGCGTTGAGAAATGTGAATCAGTTGTCAGCCTTCAACAAAATCTCATGCTAAGTATTAAAATAGTATTGAAAACATATATTTAAACAACATAGGTGCCAATAGATAACTGGTTTCATACTCAAATTAACTGGACAGTGTTTCACCACTGTTATTCAGGTACGCATGATAGATGCTTGCACTGAAAAAATAAAGTTTAGAACAATTGGGTCCAAGTTGCTGCTTGACTGTTATACTTCCTGGGCAAGCAAAAAAAAAGCAAGCCAAAGGCCATGAGATTGATTCACTTTATAGAATCTGTAGGAGGTCGGCTGGACTAAAGAACTGAAAGTAATTGAGTTCAAAAGGTGCCTCTGTCTGAAAAGGAAATGGTCAGGCCATGCCATACTTCTGATGAAAATACGTCTTTGAGCAGATAATCTTCAAAGTTTGATTTCTTCTTTTGTTTACGTGAAATGTTTGCTCAATCCAGAAAGTGTAAATGCAGTTGTTTCTCTGTTCATGGATTTTTATGACAGCAGGTAAACAGGGGTGCTTTGCAAACTTGCTTTTTCCAACCTGATTTCTAAAAGAGAGCGCTGGTTATATCCTTACCCCAGTATATGTGACGGTAACCAGATGTGACATTGTTTTTCAGCAAACAGATTGTGCTCTGAAATATTCAATCAATCCCGCTGCATCTAGCTCGTTTAATCGCAAAATGAGACGGCCATGTTGTGTTCCAGGACCTGCCTGACATTCAATTGCAATGCATCTTGTTAAATGAGTCAGCTTCGCAGATGTCACTTGTTAGCAGTATAAATCATTGACAATTACTTTTAAAATAGCAAGTGAACCAAATAGGCTTGATTCACAAGTCAACGATGAAAACGTTCTGGCACGCTGTTGCGGTTAAGTGTTTCTACAGGCGTACTATTTGAGTATGCTGCTCTTAAATTCAATTTGTAAAGCATAAACGGTTTTGACATGTATTATACAAGAGGAACTGGATCAGCAATACTGTGAACAAGGAAGAGCATGTAAGCAAGAATCTAAAAATCGAATCAAGTAACAAAGTAGGCAAAATCCCATTCCTCTTCCTAGGCTTGCAGACGGTTATCTATCCTGCTAGCTTTCTAGCCTGGACTGGGATAATGCCACATACATTAGATTGTACAAGGACGGATCAAGGAAGTGTAACCTAGGCTGTTCAATGGTTCACTGCATTCGGCAAACAGTGACTTCTTTATCTTTGGAATATGTGTACTTTTTTGGTGGGACTAGGGATCTGGATGCTAGCCGCTGGTGGGGTGCTGATCGAAGTAGTGATATTACATGGCCATGTAGTTATGGTTCAGTTGGTGTTTCCATAGGAAGAGCACTTTTTGGGCGGCTTATAACTTCGCTCCCCCTGGACGAATCCTCACCAAACTTTGCAAAAAAAGTACATGGCCCACTCTGACATTTTCTGCAAAGTTTGGCGAGGATTCATCCAGGGAGGGCACAGTTATAGGGGGGGTCCCAAAACTTTTTTTTTCCCATAGACTGAATTGGAAAAATGTTTTGCTCGCGCCTACAACCCAAACCGTTGGACGGATTTTCACTAAATTTGGACCAGGAGCAGCGGCTTGGTCCCGAAAGTGTGCTTTTGCAAATTTGGTGAAAATCCGTCCAGTAGTTTTTTTTTTTAAATGACCAAAAATTAGGTCAGAAAAAATTAGTGATATCTGTGTTCGATTCGCGGACACACTTCCCTGTTCGCTCCGTGGACAGGACGGTGATTGGGCAAGCAGCTTGCGTGATGTCTGTGGACATCTAACATGCTTTTCTATTGGCTACTGTGAAGCGTGCAGTGCGTCTATTTTCAGAGACGCCCGCCGTCTTTGTTTATTGGCGCGGGATCTGCTGCCTGCACAGTGTAGATGTGGGATGCAGCCACGAAAAGGCGGTGAGGCACAGGCCCTCGTGTCTCTCTCTTGTTCCGCCCTCCCCCGCTCATGGCCCGTGTCTCCCATGTTCCCCCCCCTTGCTGATTCTCCGTGTGTTCCTCCCACCCCCAGCTCTGTTTTTCTTTCCCGTTCCCCCCGCTCATGTCCCGTGTCTCCCTCCTCCCCCCCACCCCTCACTCATGCCCTGTGTGTCTCCCTCCTTTCCCCCCACCCCCCGCTCATGCCTCGTGTGTCTCCCCCCTTCCCCCACCACCCGCTCATGCCCCGTGTGTCTCCCTCCTTTCCCCCCACCCCCGCTCATGCACCATGTGTCTCTCCCCTTCCCCCCCACCCCCTGCTCATGTCCCGTGTCTCTCTCCCCTTCCCCCCACCCCCCGCTCATGCCCTGTGTGTCTCCCTCCTTTCCCCCACCCCCGCTCATGCCCTGTGTCTATCTCCCCTTCCCCCCCACCCCCTGCTCATGTCCCGTGTCTCTCTCCCCTTCCCCCCACCCCCCGCTCATGCCCTGTGTGTCTCTCCCCTTCTCCCCCACCCCCCGCTCACGCCCCGTGTGTCTCCCTCCTTTCCTCCCACCCCCCGCTCATGCCCCATGTCTCGCCCCTCCCCCCACTAATGCCCCTTTTCTCTCCCCTCCCCCCACTAATACCCCGTGTCTCTCCCCTTCCCCCTGCTCATGCCTGGTGTCTCCCTCCCCTTCCCCCCAACCCCCGCTCATGCCCCGTGTGTCTCTCCCCTTCCCCCCACCCCCCGCTCATGCCCCGTGTGTTTCTCCTCTTCCCCCTACCCCCCGCTCATGCCCCGTGTCTCTCCCCTCCCCCCACTAATGCCCCATGTCTCTCCCCCCCCCCCCGCTCATGCCCTGTGTCTCTCTCCCCCTCGCCCCCACCCCCCGCTCATGACCCGTGTATCTCACCTCCACCCCCCCACCCCCCACTCATGCCCCGTGTGTCTCTCCCCTTCCCCCCACCCCCGCTCATGACCTGTGTCTCCCTACTGTTCCCCCACCCCCCGCTCATGCCCTGTGTGTCTCTCCCCTTCCCCCACCTCCCACTCATGCCCCATGTGTCTCTCCACTTCCCCCCCACCCCCTGCTCATGCCCCGTGCGTCTCTCCCCTTCCCCCACCCCCTCTTATGCCCCGTGTCTCCCTACTGTTCCCCCATCCCCCGCTCATGCCCCTTGTGTCTCTCCCCTTCCCCCACCCCCTGCTCATGCCCCGTGTGTCTCTCCCCTTCCCCCAAAACCCCACTCATGCCCCTGTCTCTCTCCCCTTCCCCCCACCCCCGCTCATGCCCCATGTGTCTCTTCCCTTCCCCCCCACCCTCCGCTCATGCCCCGTGTCTCTCTCCCCTTCCCTCCCACCCCCTGCTCATGCCCCATGTCTCTCTCCCCTCCCCCCACCCCCGCTCATGCCCCGTGTCTCCCCACTGTTCCCCCCACCCCCCGCTCATGCCCTGTGTCTCTCTCCACTTCCCCCCCACCCCCCGCTCATGCCCCGTGTCTCCCCCGTTTCCCCCCCCACCCCCCGCTCATGACCTGTCTCCCCTGTTACCCCCACCCCCGCTCATGCCCCGTGTCTCCCCTGTTACCCCCCACCCCTCGCTCATGCCCTGTGTCTCCCCTGTTACCCCCCACCCCCGCTCATGCCCCGTGTCTCCCCTGTTACCCCCCACCCCCCGCTCATGCCCCGTGTCTCCCTTGTGTTACCCCCCACCCCCGCTCATGCCCTGTGTCTCCCTCGTGTTACCCCCAACGCCCGCTCATGGCCCGTGTCTCCCTCGTGTTACCCCCCCAACCCCCCTGCTCATGCCCCATGTCTCCCTCGTGTTACCCCCCACCCCCGCTCATGCCCCATGTCTCCCTCGTGTTACCCCCCACCCATGCCCCGTGTCTCTCCCCTTCCCCCCCGCCCCCCGCTAATGCCCCGTGTCTTTCCCCTTCCCCCAACCCCTGCTCATGCCCAGTGTCTCCCTCCTTTCCCCCCACCCCCCGCTCATGCCCCATGTGTCTCTCCCCTTCCTCCCACCCCATGCCCCGTGCGTCTCTCCCCTTCCCACCCACCCCCCGCTCATGCCCGTGTCTCTCTCCCTTTCCCCCCACCCCCGCTCATGCCCCGTGCCTCCCTCCCTTCCCCCCACCCCCCGCTCATGCCCCGTGTCTCCCTACTGTTCCCTTCACCCCCCGCTCTTCCCCCATGTCTCTCTCCCCTTCCCCCCCACCCCCGCTCATGCCCCATGTCTCTCTTCCCTTCCCCCCACCCCCTGCTCAAGCCCTGTGTTTCTCTCCCCTTCCCCCCACCCCCCGCTCATGTCCCGTGTCTCCCTCCTTTCCCCCCACCCCCCACTCATGGCCCTTGTCTCTCCCCTTCCCCCCACCCCCCGCACATGCCCCGTGTGTCTCTCCCTTTCCCTCCCACCCCCCGCTCATGCCCCGTGTCTCTCTCCCCTTCCCCCACCCACCACTCATGCCCTGTGTCTCTCATTCCTTCCCCCCACCCTGCCGCTCATGCCCCGTGTCTCTCTCCCCTTCCCCCTACCCCCCGCTCATGCCCCGTGTCTCTTTCCCCTTCCCCCACCCCCCGCTCATGCCCCGTGTGTCTCTCCCCTTTTGTTTTGTCTATAGTAATGCAATTACGTAATACATGTGTTTTCTTAGCTACTTATTACATATTTCACAGTACACAAAAATCTATTAAGACAACAATTATCATTTAATTATTCAACATATTAACATTACGAATATTATACCTTCATTAGTAGCGCAACTTAACCATAACGTCCTTTTAACACAGTTTTTTCATTGAATTTCATAGGTTTTTATTAGCGCAACTTAACCATAACGTCCCTTTAACAAAGTTTTTTCACTGAATTTCATAGGTTTTTAGTAGCGCAACTTAACAATAATAACTTTGACTTTATGTACATGTAATATGGAACATACTGAACCTCTTCTACTGAACTTGATGTCCGCAAACTCTTTTAATGTCCGCAGACATTTTCGGAGAACAGTACCACTACCTAAAAACTATGGGGGGGTATGTTTGATTGTTATATCATGTCATAGGAACATTTAACAGATTCAAAAAGCAGCACGCATACACATTATATGTAGTGATACATAAGAAATGTAACCCATATATGTAACACACTAACCATTCATTTAAATACAATTTGTTCTAAAATGGAATATACCAAAAGAAGATAAATTGGCTTCCAATATAATTACCTCACAGACACTACAGAACTAAGACAAGACCAGACCTACACAGTACTTAGAACATATCTTACATGAAATAGTAAGTGTACTCCATTTTACTCATATATTTATAAACTTTCTGTATTAGATTAAAAAAAAAATATATTATCTTTTTTTTCTTACAGAAATATCTAGTACTCGGAATGGCTAGAGGAGCATTTCCCGCATGAGGAAATGTCACAAGATAGTGAAACTAATGGCAAACACTTTACAATATAAACCATTTAATTATTATTATTTTATATACATTTAACATATATATATTTTTTTGTACAGAGCATACCAAAATAGAAAATACCTCTGAAGAAACTATTATGGATAACAAGCTTGACAGCATAAAAGAGAAAATGGATTTATTGTTGACCAATTTTAATAATTTGAAAACTTTTGTTGAAGATCATTTTAAAACAAAAACCTCATAACATTGTCCCACATTTACTTGTCCCTCCTCACCATATCCCAGTCAATTATCCCCAAATCCTCTCCATAACCCAAAACGTTTTGATGAGACTTCCATCCCTTCTTCACCTGATACCAATCATGTTGAAACCCCTAATTCTCCTATTTTTGTTTACGTTTCTGCCTCACCTTCTTTGTCATAAATGATTAATATATGTTACATAAAGTTATAATTAGCTTCCGTTTAAAAAAAAAACAATGTAGGTGTCCGCAGACTGCGCGGGTGTTCTGAAATGTTCTGTGTGCAATTCCCGTGAGGAGAGGACACTTTCTTTCTTGCTGCTGCTGTCCTTTTTCAACGTGCGCTGGGAGTTCTAAGAACTCGCGCATTTCGTATTTCCAACTCGCCTGCTCGCTCGCTTCCAGGAGGAGGCGGAGCGCTGTGCCGTCACGTGACTGATCACCTGACCTACCCAGGCACAGAAAACAGAGCCCAGCACAGCCGAGCGGCGTGTGCAATTCCCGTGAGGAGAGGACACTTTCTTTCTTGCTGCTGCTGCTGTCCTTTTTCAACGTGCGCTGGGAGTTCTAAGAACTCGCGCATTTCGTATTTCCAACTCGCCTGCTCGCTCGCTTCCAGGAGGAGGCGGAGCGCTGTGCCGTCACGTGACTGATCACCTGACCTACCCAGGCACAGAAAACAGAGCCCAGCACAGCCGAGCGGCGTGTGCAATTCCCGTGAGGAGAGGACACTTTCTTTCTTGCTGCTGCTGCTGCTGTCCTTTTTCAACGTGCGCTGGGAGTTCTAAGAACTTGCGCATTTCGTATTTCCAACTCGCCTGCTCGCTCGCTTCCAGGAGGAGGCGGAGCGCTGTGCCGTCACGTGACTGATCACCTGACCTACCCAGGCACAGAAAACAGAGCCCAGCACAGCCGAGCGGCGTGTGCAATTCCCGTGAGGAGAGGACACTTTCTTTCTTGCTGCTGCTGCTGCTGTCCTTTTTCAACGTGCGCTGGGAGTTCTAAGAACTCGCGCATTTCGTATTTCCAACTCGTCTGCTCGCTCGCTTCCAGGAGGAGGCGGAGCGCTGTGCCGTCACGTGACTGATCACCTGACCTACCCAGGCACAGAAAACAGAGCCCAGCACACCCTTGCGGCGTTAAGCCCGAAGGAGAAAAGGCCGCTGGCTGTTGTGCGGCTGTTTGGCGCTGGAGGTGCACAGGTCAAACGCTAGATTGACGGATAAACAACATCTGGGTAACTGTATCCAGAGTTGAACTCAGAGATCGGCTGTACACCGTACATCGGACAAACCAGGTGAGCAAACCCCACACCCTTAGCAAACACTCTACTCTATTTAGTAACGAACGCCAAGCAATAGCGTACAACGTTGGACTTAAATATTTCACCACCTGGGTGGGGTTTTGCCGAGAGTTGCAGGAGGCCAGACACCTTAGATCCCTAATCCCCCATAGCTCAGAGAACACTTCCAAACTGAGCTGACCTAACTATACATCTGCAAAGTCTAGAGTACTCTTACCAAAAGAGATTGGCTGATACACAAGGCCATATTGGAAAACTTAACGTGGACTCAGCAGCATCATCCAAAATGTCGTCTGCTGGTCGCCCACATGTGGAAAACCTGACACACCCACACACAAGATCACAGTTACGAAGATGGAACTCGCTGGCCACCTCAAGTAAATCCCCACGGCCGCAGCCGATCTATCGTAAACCTGAACGCAAGTCAGACTGCAACGGTGATTACACGGGGGAGACAAGCCGTCTATCATCAGCATCTGAGCCTGAAAATAGACAAGATCTAGATAAAGACCTAGATCACACACAAACAGGAGAAGAACTACCAAAAACTCCTAATGTTAGGATCAATAAACAGCGACACACCACAAGTTTGCAGAACGCGGGCCACAATCGGATAGCAAATTGCCCAGCTGTGATAGGTCTTGCTCCCTCTAACACAAAAGGAGTCCCAGAAAATGACCTCTCAAGCGTCCCATCGAACAACGATATCTGTGACGCCGAGCCAGGCACGAATGGTTCTCCTTGCAATTCAACTCTACAAAGCGACAGGAGCCAGGGCACGACCCACGATGAATGTAGCATTCTATCACAGGCTACTGAGATGGGAACGTCAAAGGAAAGCTCATATATCAATAGACATGATTCCTCCACACCCACCCCGAGGAGCTCACTAACAAACGGAGAAGAACATCTGTACCCAACACAAAAAACGGGACACACGGACGACTGGGTCGGTGCCTCAAAAGACGATGAGGTCTTCCACCAAGCACATCATGATATAATCGAGACCCTTCGCATCAATGATCCAATCGCTACGGGATCCAACAGGAGGAACTCATTGGAGGTCGTTAACAAGATACTAAACGACATCACTCTAATAAATAAAGCACGAAGCGCCATAGCAAAAGACAAACTGGTCACTTTGAACAAAGAGCCCAGCGTCTCCGAGGCCATTGAAGACATTGTAGATGTAATGAAGGAGACCTTGGGAGCCCCGCCCGTAACACAATGGAAAAACGCCTATGGGAAACGCAGGCGTATTGATCACAGCCTATCTCCGACCCTTCCATGTTCACAGAGAAAAGGTACCAAGATCACTACACAAAACTTAATGAGACCATCAACTCCACCATCTAGACACGGAGGCCTCTCAGAAATGGCACAATCACCTACCCCTCTCCTGTCATCTTCGTCTGACTCTTCTTACTCAGAGTCTCAGCTCAACAAACCAAGTTGCCATAGTCCTCGAATACCTCAACTCCCACTAAAAAAACATGTGGAGTCTTCTTCTGATATAGTCAGCTGCATTATGAAAGAAATACAACCGCTTGTAATGTCCTCTCTTGCAATATCTATAGCTCTGTTTTTAAAACTGTATGAGCAAGTAGATGGGAACCTCAGAGACCTGTCCACACTAGTTGCAATGATCAACTCAAAACTGGTAGGTCTGGACATGGAAACCACATTAATAAATGAAGCGCAACGAGACTCCAACAAAAGAATTGAGGCTCAATTGAATACTCTCCTGGACCAAAGGAAATCCAACGGATCGGAAAAAAAGGTACTGGCAGAAATCGCTAAAGAAGCACTCAACCTCTTAAAAACAAGGAAAACTCCAACGCAGTCTGCCAACGATGAACACTTTAGCATCCGTCTGGATTCTCAAGAGCTGACATGTACGAACAACAAAACAGGTCTACAGGCGTGCACCAACCTGGAGCCCAACTTGAATAAACAAACTTCTCCACTGCAACAATTCGAGAGCACAATAATCGAAAACCAAGGGGCGATTAGCCCCCTGCCTCCACCAATAGATCTAACCAAAGATGACACCACACAGCAGACTTGTTTACACAACGATACTAGATCGGTGGAGACAAGTAACCCTGAAGTATACGATAACGCATCAAAAGCTATTCCATCTAACACGCATCCACAGGCTCAACTAAACAAGCCTTGCTTTCAAACAATCCTAGATAAAACAAGATCGATACTAAATCCAGCCTCCCTCGATCCACAAACACCGACTACCTCAACTAACATCGAGAAATGTGCCAGACTACAAGATTGCCCCTCGGGGCACCTCGACACTGAAACTGAAAGAAATAAAGGAATCTTCGCGATCTTTAAGCAAAATACTAATCAGACCACGAGGACACATCCAAACCAAACCAGAAAGGAACCTCAAATTAAAAAAACAAAAAATCAACGCACCAAGAACACACGACGCGGAAACAATTCCAGAAAGTTCTTACGCAACATAAAAACAGTAAATGTAATTGTAAACCAGAACACAAAATCAGTGGATCTAACCCCGAATAAAAAGATCACAGAAAAGGAGGCAATAAGCGAGCACGCAAATCAAAAAAGCGAGGATTCTGACAAGGAAGCTGACCTACTGAACGAGTTGATAAATATGTCAATGTATGATGACACAGACGAATTGGAGCCAATCGATCCTAAGACTTCAATTGGGTCACCTTCCGGTTTAAACAACCTTTTACGAGACACAGTAAATAGGATCACTGTACAAAAATCAACACCTACATTGTTGCCCTCACAAGTTTCTACGTTACAAGGAACCTGTACAATGATCCCCAAGAATGTAAACATTAAAAAAGCCTCACCGGTGAAGGCCAGTCCTATCTTCCTCACTCTGACAGAAAGACGGGAAAGGCTGCTCAAGAAAAACGAGGATAGAGACTGTCAAAAGACAAAAAATCTCAAAAGCCTGATAGAATCAGACCGCAAGAACGAAAATCGGGAGCTTTATGACGACGTTCGAAAATTTGCACCAAACAAGTGCTATGGAAAAGGACCTTCGGCAACCAAAGCTCCCGCAACAAAACAAGTGCCTGGCGATTATAAAAGAATTATACCCCACCAAATTGAACAATTAGGCATTAAAGCACCCATACCCACCTACAAAATAAAGATTGAAAGACTAGAAAGTCAAGACGACGTGATCATGAATCGCAACAATGTTCTACGACTACTCCACTGTGTCCCGCATCTGAGAACTATACAATCGTATGACATCAAAACAGTGGAATTTCCACGAGAAGGTCAAAATGACCTCGTTATACTACATCTGAAATCAAAAATTATAACCAACAGTATCTTGGATGCTACACCTGAGCTGTTGTCGCTCGGATTTGACACTCTGGAACTAATCGACGAAGACACCCACAAAAGTCATTTCAATAAAATTATAGAACTACAGCCAGTCTCATCCTTCTGGAAGAAAAGTAACGAAGTGAAGATTCCTGAGAAAATGCAAGAGGCTGGCCAACATAACAGAAATCAGTGCTCCAATAATGTCTGCGGCCTGTTCGGTGGAACAAATCCAAATCACAGTCACTGGCACCAAAGCTCTCAACAAGAAAAATGGCACAGGGGAACTAGAAAACAACGAACATGACTCAACGGACAATTGGGGGTGGCTCGCAAAGGCCCTGAATAAAACAACTCAAAGCTAACGCCAACTAGAAAACTCGCCCCTAACAACTAAGTTTGGATCCTGGAACACCAGAGGTTTTGTGCACCTATTCCAAGAGAGTTGCTTCCCAGAGCTGGATGTCGTGTGCCTCCAAGAAACGTGGCTGGATAACCGCCCCATTGCTGGAGAATATGAGATCGCCTTTAATCCAGCCATCAAACAACTGATGGGTAGGCCCATGGCAGGCCTCATCACTCTGATCAAAAAGAGATCTGGATATCAAATCCTCAACACTGAAAACGTGACTCCATATATTCAGGCAACGACAATTGCTCATAATTACGAAGAAAATAAGAAAATCCACATCCTGAACCTATACTGGAACCACAAGACTAAAAGTGGTAATGGATATATAGACCAAGTTACAACTATAATAGATGATTGGCTCGAAACAGACGTTGGTGCTGATATTGTGATCTGTGGAGACTTGAATATGAACTGCCTAACAGCTAACAACGAATCGATTCCAAAAAATCCCAACAAAACACAACTCGCCAGTCAATGGGCGACAGAGATGGAGTTAAGAAATCTCATGCTGATGAACGGAAACTTAGCAGGAGACATACCAGCCCAACCTACCTGGTCCAGAGGCACCCAACGATCGACGCTTGACTACTTCTACGTCAGCGAGAAAATACATCAACATGCAACATCCCTCACGGTGCTCCCTATGACCAATAGTGATCATGACTTAGTCATCCTGACATGTACCACAGACTACGGACTCAAACCCACAACTTGGACATTCCCGGTAATGATCGAATCCAACAGGGTGAGACTGAAACTAAAGAAAACAGAGGTCAAAAACATACTAACCACATACGTAGACGATCAAAAGGAGACTGAATACATCCATCTCTTAGACGACTACAAAGAAAAACATCAAGGATCCAAAGCCCGTGGCTTTGTTGCTAGACACAAATTTGATCTAGAGTTGAGAAAAAGAAAGAGAGAACTAAGAGCGCAAATAAGAAATCTATCGAAAACGAACTTCAAAAGCTACTTAACTGCAAAAAGAAACTGTAAACAAAAGTACAAAAATTGGTTACGATCACACAAAGCAGTTATGATGCAGAACGATTCAGAACTAATAATGCAAAAACTGCAAAACAAAAACTCCTCTGCTTTCTGGAAAATAATAAACAACGCAGGAGCCCCACAAATGGCATTACTTACAAACGCAATTCCTGAAGCTGAATGGATACAACACTTCTCGAAGCTATATAGCAAAAGAACAACTGTAGCAGAGACACCACCACCTACTTTAGAAAAATGGAAGCTGGAATTTGACAAAAATGACATTGAGGAGATAATAAAAAGAGCTAGCTCCTCCAGAGCCCCAGGCCCGGATGGTCTAACAAACCACACAATCAAAGAAAATCCAGAGCTGTGGGCAGAGCTATGTCACATGATGTTCAAAAGAATAGCAGCTAACTGCAAGAGTCCGGAATCATGGAAATGCGCAATAATCATTCCTATCTTCAAGAAAGGGAATCGATCTGATCCAACAAATTATCGACCCATTGCGCTGCTAGATGTGTTAGGCAAAGTGTACGCGACTCTCTTACAACAACAACTTGTAAAATGGGCAGCTGACTCAAAACATCTGGACCCACGTCAGACCGGCTTTGTCAAGGGTGTAGGCTGCTCCCTGAATCTTCTCTTAATCAACCTCCTTAAAATAGAAGCAATAAGAACAAGAACCCAAGTGCATCTCGCACTGATAGACTTCTCACATGCCTTCGACAGTATAGATAGAGAACTACTATGGGAGAAAATGAAGAAGTGGGAATGTCCAAAAGACCTGATAGCGGCCATCAAAGAGCTACACACTGGCACAAGCATCAAAATCCGTCTGGACCAAAAGGACACCCTGTCCAAAGCGATAAACACCTATAGCGGGGTCAAACAGGGTTGCCCACTGGCTGCTATAATATTCAACCTATTCTTATCAGACATTGGAGATGCAATTGACAGCGTGCGCTCCTTCTCTCCAAAAATACACGGAGCCCCGTTAAGCTGGATGCTTTACGCCGACGACCTAATATTGCTAGACGTAACACCCATAGGCCTACAGCGAAAGATTGACGCAGTAGACCTCTACGTGAGAGCTAATGGCTTACAAATCAATAAAAAAAAGTGTGAGGTGTTAACATTGCAAAACTTGAAAACAACAAAGCACAAAAAACCTAAATGGCATTTGGGAAAAGAGTGGCTAAACAACACAACAAACACAAGATACCTAGGCATGCAAATTAACTCGAGCCTGAACGACAGTCAATGGGAACAGATAGCCAAATCCAAATGTCGGCAATTTGCATGCCAAGCTAGCGTCTTACATAAGAAATATGGTAAATTTTCAATAAAACCGGTAAGGAACTTTTACTCACAAAAGGTAGTGCCGGCCCTGATTTTTGGTGCTGAAAATGCCCTCGGATGCTCCGCGGATGTCTGGCCTACCTTAGAAAACATCTTCTGGATAAGAATTCTGCAACTACCAAAGGGTACATCAACTGCTTGCATCAGATACGAGCTAAACCTAACATCAATTAATGCACGAGTCAGTTGGAATCTGCTGAGCCTCTTTAGAAAGATAACCATGAAGAAAGTGGCCCTACAATTCGAAATACTACAAAATCCCAGCAAAGGAAAACCCAACTGTCTGCTATCAATGTGGTATAAACGCTGCGAGGAAATTATGGCTTTTTATGACATCAACCTAAAAATCCTACACGACAATCCGAATGCTGCAAAAACTAAGGTCTGGCGATTAGATTGGATCATGACTGGGAACTTAAGATCAGCCAACAACTTAATGAAGGAGGTGCCGAGCGAAGCAAGAATTCTAAACACCCTACAGCCTTATATCGAACTGTCCCCAGGCAACGGCAGCAGAGCTTTGTTTCTACACTTCAGATTAAATGCATTTAAAACAAGAGAGTGGACTAGAGAGCAACGCAAAATAGAAGAACCCAATGCAGCCTGCAGGTTCTGCAACAAGAAGGAAGAAACTCTAAAACATTTAACACTCGAATGCAAAAGCCTACACCGGGAGAGATCATTGACATTAGGGCCCCAATTAATGAAATTTCAAACGCCAAGTGCGGACGATTGGTGGCAAGCTCTGTTCGACAGCCGGGAAAAACACCTGCATTATGCGTTAATTCGCTTTTTGAGCCTGTTGAAAAAACTACTGATATAACACCTAAAACAAGGACAAAATTGTGAGAGTGAAGCAAAGGCGAAGGATCGAAAGCGACTTACAAACTCATGATGCTAAGGTGCCATCAGACGAGAGATATCCGAACACTCAAGGAGAGAAGAATGAACTAATTGTAGTGAAACATTCATCTCCTCTCTCTTTTTAAAGGCATTTTATGCCACTAAAAATAAAAAAAAGAAAAAAAAAAAAAAGAAATGTTCTTAAATAAACGAAAATGGAGCTGTCCTGAAGAACACTATACCTGTCCGTACTGTTTTCTAGCAAGTTGAAACTGTTCTGAGAACACAATTGGTGTCCTGAAATGTTCGTAATTAAACGAAAATGGAGGTGTCCTGAAGAACACTATACCTGTCCGTAGTGTTCGCTAGCAAGTTGAAACTGTTCTAAGAACACAATTGGTGTCCTGAAATGTTCGTAAATAAATGAAAATGGAGCTATCCTGAAGAATACTATACCTGTCCATACTGTTCGCTAGCAAGTTGAAACTGTTCTAAGAAAACACGCGGTGTCCTGAAATGTTAGTAAATAAACGAAAATGGAGGTGTCCTGAAGAACACTATACCTGTCCGTACTGTTCGCTAGCAAGTTGAAACTGTTCTAAGAACACAATTGGTGTTCTGAAATGTTCATAAATAAACGAAAATGGAGGTTTCCTGAAGAACACTATACCTGTCCGTACTGTTCGTTAGCAAGTTGAAACTGTTCTAAGAACTCACGCAGTGTCCTGAAATGTTCGTAAATAAACAAAAATGGAGATGTTCTGAGGACACTATGTCTGTCCGTATTGTTCGCAAACACGGTTTGTTTGACGTGTGACGCACTTTTAATTACTTCAGGACCCAAACAGTGTCCATAGAACATCAACGCGCATGCGCAAACCAATGCCCGTGCATTTGGTGTCCTGCGGATAGCCGCTTCCTTCGCGAACATGTTCGCGAAGCAACCATGTGACCGCGCCCACGCTGATCGCATGTTCTGAATACGGACACTGTTCGTGTCCCCGAACAATTTAAAAGTACATTTTCAAGTAATCCACAATATTTTTCAATAAAAACTCACCATAGCACAAGTCCCACATACTAATTATAAGTTTATACATACTTTTTGAAACCTTTTGAACCTTTTTGGTGTTCGATCTGTCCGCGGACAGCACGCATGTCCACGGGCCGCGCACAAGCACCCCTATAAAAGACCACGCCCTAGAGCTTATTCTCATTGTGTTTCTGGCTATTCTACAGAGCACAGAGATTTTTGCTGCAACCTGCAGATTTCCATCTTCAACCTGATGGCTTCTGTGGCTCCACTGCTGCCACCTGGTGCTGTGTCTGCCACAGCGCCACTCCCACCACCTCCACCACCACCACCTTCCCAAGGGCCTGAAAAGGAAAACAGGAGTGAGGATGCAGAGTAGGAAGAAGAGGATGACGAGAATGAGGTAGAGGAAATCCCTACTACCCGCACTAGGCGTGAGTCTTGGGTGTGGCGGTTGTTTACCATTCATGGGAATGGTCCTAAGGCTCGTGCGAACCGTGTCACCTGCAATGAGTGCAAAACGATACTCAGTCACGGGAGGCATGGTTTGTACAGCTTTGGGACCACTACCATGAAGCGACAGCTGAGGTCATTTCACTCTGGGGCTATTCACAAGGTTGTACCTTGCGAAGAACGTAGTAGGTTGATTTCCTCTACTTCATCCTCCGTTTCTGATCCTGTCACCATAAGGACCACCTCTGTGGGACAGTGGGCCTCATTACGACCCTGGCGGTAAGTTACCGCCAGGGCCGTGACTTTACCGCCATGGCGCAAACTACGTTTACGCCATGGCGGTAAGGGGATTTACCGCCCCATTCCGACCTTGGTGGGGTGGTAAATCCCCAATCCCCATTTACCCTTACCCATTCCCATTTTTGCCCCATAGGGCATAATGGGAGTGGGGAAGGCGTTAATTACGCCACCGTAAATTACGGTGGCGTAATTAACACCAAGTTCCCTTACCGCCATGGTTTTTTACACCTGCTAAAAGCAGGTGTAAAAACCGCCATGGCGGAAAGGGAACTCGTAATTGGCGGAAAGGGGTTGGCGCAGCTAACGCTGCCGCAAACCCCTTTCCGCCAGGGTCGTAATGAGGCCCAGTGTCTTCCTCAAGCTGCCTACTACGCCATACAGAATTCTGATGACCCTTACCTTTCGAGGGTCACAGTTGTATGTATGTACTGTGACACAGTACTCTGCAGGGGGGAGCGACTTCGCAGTGCTTTTGAGACTATCATCTCAGAGCAAGAGAAGACCTGCTCACTACCCAAATAAAACCCACTGTACATCTTCCTCTCTCAGCTCGCCCTTTCTTATCCCTGTGGTTGTTGCCCCCCTTTACCCTCCTTTCCTCTCCTCTCCTAGTGTGTCGTGTATAAAAAAACAAAAAAAATACAAAATTACGAAAATCAAAAAAATAAGGCTCTTTTCAGAGCCGCCTTTCACAGTTAAAAAATAGAAGTGAAAATAAATGAAGCAGGGCACTTTGTATTTTTTAGAAGTCCGCGGACAGTCCGCGGACATCTAAAAAATTGGGTTGCTACCTTATCATAACCATTGCAATTTTCTGTGGTAAGAAGTGGTGGCTCTGAAAAGAGCATTTGGGAGGTGTTTGTATGTCAAAAATTATAAATACTTAACACCTACTTCAAAATGGATGCTGTCATTCTAAAAAAGGTCGTAATGCATTTTGTATATTTCTCAAACAAATCTGATTGCCAGCATAAATAAGATGGACTCCATCTCTGCGAAAAATGTATGTACTACGAAACATAATATTTTCATTGTGAAAAGAGGACATGCCAAAATCTCGTAGAAAGGCACAAACAGCCTTATTAACATTGCGCCTTGCTTTTTCTATTTGTGGACCAAATGAAGAAGAATGAAGCCACATTTGTCTCTGTGAAATCCGTGAAAATATTACTTGAGAATTAGAGAACATGTCCATGACCTTCCCAAGTCCTTCTTTCATAGAAAATTGCAAAGAAATTCCAGACACATGTCCTAAACTGTTCCCTCCACAATGAATTACAATTATGTCTGGATGTTGCTCTGTCTCCAAACTAGCACAAAGAGGTAGCAAGTCCAACCACTTCATTCCACGTACTCCATGCCAGTGCATGTGGAAATCCAAGATCTACAGCTACTCCACAGCTTTCTGCATGCACCTTCAACCAATGTATCCATGAATCTCCCAAAATCCAAACAATCTGTTTTCTGAAACACACAGCCATAGCTATCTTTTGTTCTCTCAGCAAAAAGAGTATCTGAGAAATTCTCTCCTGGCACAACACACCCACTAAACGTTCCTGACCAATCCCTTTCAGTGCTCATTCTCATTTGCATGACTTCTGAACCCAAAAATCCCCGGATGTAACACCCGATGTCCGCAAACTACTGCCATGTCCGCGGACATATCGTAACATGAACAGCCCTTCTACCATTTCCACTTCACTTTCTGTGCCATTCCCTCATTGGATGTAGCTAAGAAGTCACATGACCATCCACCAATCACATTCAAGACCTCTACATCTAACTGCATCATCATAGATCAGCACTGAAAATGTTCTGTGAATCTCTCTGAGTACAAGTGTCATATCATTGGCAAGTACCATCTACAAGAAATACTGTACAAGTCTCCAATATTTCTACTTGCAGCTCCATGCATATCCATATGCATGAACACAAACTACAGGTATGCATATTTTCTGTACAGTACATGAACACATTTTCAGACTGACTTAATATTTTTGTTTTATTTCGTTATTCAATTACTTTCATTTAAGCATCACATTGAGGCACTATTACCTGGAAGAGCTTAGTTACAGAAATAGTGGTATTCAGTGGTACATTATGAATTTCACAAACATAGTAAAGATATTTTGTTTGCTACAGTTAGTCATAACAATACAATTTGTTCATTAAGAACATATCATATGTATTGAACTTGTGCAACGTATCTTATGTAAAAGATAGTTTTAATGGTTTTGAGGAAGGCGCTGGGGATTTCAATTAAAAAAATCAATGTCTAAATTAAAAACAGTGCTATATACAAATAAAATTACTAATTTGTTTCTTTTACAATTGCAGTGAAGACCATTCTCCTGAAAAGAAGCAACCGGATTTGAAGAACAAAGAAATAAGAAGTAACCTGTTCATTTCAGAAAAAAAGTAAGTAGAATATCACCATAATATTTGTATTATTACTGAAACACACTGTAAAGTTAATTCATGCTATTTCTGTGCCTAAAAATAGAGATTGTGCACCATTCTGTCCAAAAATCCCCATGTCTTAAACAGCGATTTACAGCCGCAATGGCCCACAAATTCCTATTTTTGGACATACAAATTACCGAACTCAACCGCTACAATTTTGATATTATAGAACAAACAACGGTTTTAATTGTATACATTAGATTTACTATTTGTATTTCTCCACACCACTAGCTTACCTTTTTCTGTCATCTGAACCCCAGTTTTGTAGCACATAAATTCAAGAATACCCATCCCTACTAGTTGTAGTTCCCAATGCACAATCACACACCATTACATACATCTTTATCATCTTACTCAAACACTCATCCACACAGCACACATACATTGCAGAACACCCCAACCCATACCTTCTTTATTTTTTTCAACAGACCCTAAAGAATGCCTACCAAAAGTCAAGTCCGTAGAAAGCAATGCAGAAGTAGAACAAATGAAAATAAAAGCATCCAACATAAGCATCCATCTCTAGCAGAATTTGTAAAAAAAAGTTGAAGCAAAACAGCTAATACAGTCATTTAGTGAAACAAAAGAAGTTTCAAGTGCAAAAACCTTGCCTTCTCTATCAAAATGTAAAACAAACCAGAAAACAATTAACAAAAAATCAGCTATCACTACAGATAAAACTGCTTCTATAAATCTTGATAACGTTCAAAGTAAGCATGGCAAGAAAAGTATTTTAGCCAAAATGTTCCGTCACAGAGTCCTTCAAAATCTTATAAAAACAGGAGAGAAACCAGGTTCAACCCTTAAAACCTATCGTAGGAAATTAATCTTAGAAGCGTTGATAGATAGTGGAATTCTTCTCAAAAGAAAGTTATTTATTTTAGTGTTAAACAAAATGAAACCACTAACAAAACTAATAACTAAATTACAAAAAAGACTTCTCAATAAACAAAGGGGGTAATTCATAGAATTCAGCACACAAGTGGCGCACCGGGCTGGCGCACAGTGTGCACGTGCGAATCCCTGCACCAGCCGCATGCGCCAAAACCTATTTCCGCGCACAGCGTATTCATGGATTCCAGCTACCAAAACCAGCCGTGGCGCACAGTGGCGCAGCGACCCTGCAGCAGCGCCAGTTACGCCCCCAAGAACGCCTCTCGCGCAGGGAAAAGCCATCAAAATCCCCAATCCAGCTCAAAGGGCTGCGCTAACCCTGTACCAGCACGGCAAGCGGGCTACGTGTATCACTGGGGTGCGCGGGAAGTACCTCACGTCATTTCAGCTGGGTATGTGCATTTCAGGGTTGCGCGGGAAGTTTCACACGCGATTCCATCAGGGTACGTGTATTTCAGGGGTGCGCAGGAAGTTCCAAACACGATTTCAGCAGGGTACGTGTATTTCAGGGGTGCGCTGGAAGTTCCACACGCAATTCCATCAGGGTACGTGTATTTCAGGGTTGCGCAGGAATTTTCACACGCAATATCAGCAGGGTACGTGTATTCCAGGGGTGCGCGGGAAGTTCTACACGCGTTCTATCAGGGTACGTGTATTTCAGGGGTGCGCGGGAATTTACACACGCGATATCAGCAGGGTACGTGTATTCCAGGGGTGCGCGGGAAGTTCCACACGCAAATGTCCAGGCTATGTGTATTTCAGGGTGCGGGGGAAGTTTCACACGCAATATCAGCAGGGTACGTGTATTCCAGGGGTGCGCGGGAAGGTCCACACGCGAATGTCCTGGCTACGTGTATTTCGGGGTGCGCAGGAAGTTTCACACGCGAATCTCCTGGCTATGTGTATTTCGGGGTGCGCGGGACATTACACACGTGAATCTCCTGGCTACGTGTATCTATGGGTGCGTGGGAAGTTTCACACGCAAAGTCAGCAGGGTACATGTATATCAGGGGTGCACAGGAAGTTACACACGCAAATCTCCTGGCTACGTGTATCTTGGGGTGCGTGGGAAGTTTCACACGCGAAGTCAGCAGGGTACATGTATATCAGGGGTGCGCGGGAAGTCACACACGCGAATGTCCTGGCTACGTGTATTTCGGGGTGACCGGGAAGTTTCACACGCGATATCATCAGGGTACGTGCATATCAGGGGTGCGCGGAAAGTATCACACGCGATTCCATCAGGGTACGTGTATTACAGGGGTGCGCGGGGAGCATCACACATGAATTGCACGTGTGGGTCCTCCCAGGTGTTCCCTCTACACCCTCCACGGCCCCTGCAGGTGGCTCACACCACAGGGGCCTACCCTGCACATGTCCTGCAGGCACCCCATCCACCATGGCCATGCCCCCAGCCAACCCACATGTCAACTTGCACTACTGCCCACCAACGCATGTCCCCCTGCACCCCCAGCCACCAGGGGCACCCTCCACCAGGCCCCCACCCATGTCTCCCACCACCCCACCCCCCAGCAGTGCAGGGGCACCCTCCACCAGGCCCCCACCCATGTCCAACTCATGTCCCCACCAACCCCACCCCCCAGCACTGTGGGGCACCTGCCAGCAGGCCCCCAGCCATGTCCAACTCATGACCCCACCACCCCCACCCCCCAGCACTGTGGGGCACCCTCCACCAGGCCACCACCCATGTCTCCCACCACCCCCACCCCCCAGCAGTGCAGGGGCACCCTCCACCAGGCCCCCACCCATGTCCAACTCATGTCAACACCACCCCCACCCACAGCACTGTGGGGCACCTGCCAGCAGGCCCCCACCCATGTCCAACTCATGTCCCCACCACCCCCAACCCCCAGCAGTGCAGGGGCAGCCTCCACCAGGCCCCCACCCATGTCCAACTCATGTCCCCACCACCCCCACCCCCCCAGCACTGTGGGGCACCTGCCAGCAGGCCCCCACCCATGTCCAACTCATGTCCCCACCACCCCCACCCCCCAGCAATGTGGGGCACCCTCCACCAGGCCCCCACCCATGTCTCCCACCACCCCCAACCCCCAGCAGTGCAGGGGCACCCTCCACCAGGCCCCCACCCATGTCCAACTCATGTCCCCACCACCCCCACCCCCCAGCACTGTGGGGCACCTGCCAGCAGGGCCCCACCCATGTTCAACTCATGTCCCCACCACCCCCACCCCCGAGCAGTGCAGGGGCACCCTCCACCAGTCCCCCACCCATGTCCAACTCATGTCCCCACCACTCCCACCCCCCACCAGTGCAGGGGCAGCCTCCACCAGGCCCCCACCCATGTCTCCCACCACCCCCACCCCCCAGCACTGTGGGGCACCCTCCACCAGGCCCCCAACCATGTCCAACTCATGTCCCCACCACCACCACCCCGCAGCAGTGCAGTGGCAGCCTCCACCAGGCCCCCACCCATGTCTCCCACCACCCCCACCCCCCAGCAGTGCAGGGGCACCCTCCACCAGGCTCCCACCCATGTCCAACTCATGTCTCCACCACCCCCACCCCCCAGCAGTGCAGGAGCACCCTCCACCAGGCCCCCACCCATGTCCAACTCATGTCCCCACCACCCCACCCCCCAGCACTGTGGGGCACCTGCCATCAGGCCCCCACCCATGTCCAACTCATGTCCCCACCACCCCCACCCCCCAGCACTGTGGGGCACCTGCCAGCAGGCCCCCACCCATGTCCAACTCATGTCCCCATCACCCCCACCCCCCAGCACTGTGGGGCACTCTCCACCAGGCACCCACCCATGTCTCCCACCACTCCCAATCCCCAGCAGTGCAGGGGCACCCTCAACCAGGCCCCCACCCATGTCCAACTCATATCCCCACCACCCCCACCCCCCAGCACTGTGGGGCACCTGCCAGCAGGCCCCCACCCATGTCCAACTCATGTCCCCACCACCCCCACCCCCCAGCAGTGCAGGGGCACCCTCCACCAGGCCCCCACCCACGTCCAACTCATGTCCCCACCACCCCCACCCCCCAGCAGTGCAGGGGCAGCCTCCACCAGGCCCCCCCATGTCTCCCACCACCCCCACCCCCTCGCACTGTGGGGCACCCTCCACCAGGCCCCCACCCATGTCCAACTCATGTCCCCACCACCCCCACCCCCCAGCAGTGCAGGGGCAGCCTCCCCCAGGCCCCCACCCATGTCCAACTCATGTCCCCACGACCCCCACCCCCCAGCAGTGCAGGGGCACCCTCCACCAGGCCCCCACCCATGTCCAACTCATGTCTCCACCACCCCCACCCCCCAGCAGTGCAGGGGCACCCTCCACCAGGCACCACCCATGTCCAACTCATGTCCCCACCACCCCCACCCCCCAGCACTGTGGGGCACCTGCCAGCAGGCCCCCACCCATGTCCAACTCATGTCCCCACTACCCCCACCCCCCAGCACTGTGGGGCACCCTCCACCAGGCACCCACCACCCCCACCCCCCAGCAGTGCAGGGGCACCCTCCACCAGGCCCCCACCCATGTCCAACTTATGTCCCCACCACCCCCACCCCCCAGCACTGTGGGGAACCTGCCAGCAGGCACCCCACCGATGTCCAACTCATGTCCCCACCACCCCCACCCCCCAGCAGTGCAGGGGCACCCTCCACCAGGCCCCCACCCATGTCCAACTCATGTCCCCACTACCCCCACCCCCCAGCACTGTGGGGCACCTGCCAGCAGGCCCCCACCCATGTCCAACTCATGTCCCCACCACCCCCACCCCCCAGCAGTGCTGGGGCAGCCTCCACCAGGCCCCCACCCATGTCTCCCACCACCCCCACCCCCCAGCACTGTGGGGCACCCTCCACCAGGCCCCCACCCATGTCCAACTCATGTCCCCACCACCCCCACCCCCCAGCAGTGCAGGGGCAGCCTCCACCAGGCCCCCACCCATGTCTCCCACCACCCCCACCCCTCAGCAGTGCAGGGGCACCCTCCACCAGGCCCCCACTCATGTCCAACTCATGTCCCCACCACCCCCACCCCCCAGCAGTGCAGGGGCACCCTCCACCAGGCCCCCACCCATGTCTCCCACCACCCCCACCCCCCAGCACTGTGGGGCACCTGCCAGCAGGCCCCCACCCATGTCCAACTCATGTTCCCCACCACCCCCACCCCACGGCACTGTGGGGCACCTGCCAGCAGGCCCCTACCCATGTCCAACTCATGTCCCCACCACCCCCACCCCCCAGCAGTGCAGGGGCACCCTCCACCAGGCCCCCACCCATGTCTCCCACCACCCCCACCCCCCAGCAGTGCAGGGGCACCCTCCACCAGGCCCCCACCCATGTCCAACTCATGTCCCCACCAGCCCCACCCCACATCAGTGCAGGGGCACCCTCCACCAGGCCCCCACCCATGTCTCCCACCACCCCCACCCCCCAGCACTGTGGGGCACCTGCCAGCAGGCCCCCACCCATGTCCAACTCATGTTCCCCAGCACCCCCACCCCCCAGCACTGTGGGGCACCCTCCACCAGGCCCCCACCCATGCCTACCACCACCCCTACCCCCCAGCAGTGCAGGGGCACCCTCCACCAGGCCCCCACCCATGTCCAACTCATGTTCCCCACCACCCCCACCCCCCAGCACTGTGGGGCACCTGCCAGCAGGCCCACACCCATGTCTCCCACCAACCCTACCCCCCAGAAGTGCAGGGGCACCCTCCACCAGGCCCCCACCCATGTCTCCCACCACCCCCACCCCCCAGCACTGTGCGGCACCTGCCAGCAGTCCCCAACTCATGTTCCCCAGCCAACATGTCATCACAATCTAGATCCCTGGTCCATATGGTCAGCCTCCAAATGCAAAACACCCACCCGAGTATTGCATCCACCCACTCAGAAATGGCAATTACATGACAGAACACCAATTGCAAGTTTCGAAACAAACACATGTCCCTCACATACACCCAATGGGTGTCAGTGAATCTCAAAACCCATATCATGATATGCATGAAACCAATGAGATGATACTACATATTGAAGTTCGATAAAAAAATATGTGTTAAAGGAAACATAAATAGATCCAAAAATAAAGAAACAGAAATGGGAATGTACAAAAATGAAAAGAAGCATGTCCGTGAAAAAAAGCAAAACCAAAAATCATAATCCAAGGTAATGGTGTCCAAAGTCACTGACCACAAAAGAAAATCCAATGGGAAATAATAATTGAAAGCCATTGCTCCGTGGGTAAATTGTGAAAGAAAATTAAAATCCAACAGTGAACTATGTACAGACGAACAAGCCAGGGTCCATTATCCCAACAAAAGAAATGAAACCTATCTAACAACACTAACTAACAAAATAAACTATATACAAAAAAGTGGCCAATGTCCAAAAGGTCCAAAATAAATCAAAAAACAAAGGAAACCTAACACTACCTACATAACTATGTACAAGGGCAGCGGGCTAGTCTGACGGCTCACTTTTGGATGTCCCGGGCCAGGCCATCATCGAACTCCTGCTCAATGTCCCGGAGGTGGTCCTCCTCCATGGCCCCGAGGGTCCACAGGGCTGTCGACGTGTCCACCTCCAACCCCCTGCGGATTGCCTCGAGGCACTCGGCCCGCCTCAGGGCCCTCCGCATGGAGTTCTCCGCCCTGACCATTGTGAGCCGTGCCTCTTCCGCCCGCTGCCGCTCCGCATCTATGGCGTGGCCCAACCGCTGCCACACGGAAGACACTCCCTGTCCTGGGTCCTCCTGCCCTCTGGCCAATGCCTGCCCCTCCGATGTTGAAGGCCCCGAGCCTTCATGGCTCCCACCACGTTGCTGCTGCTGCTGTGCCTCTGCCCGTGCACCGTCTCCTGCTGCCTGCACATCCTCCGCCGGCTGGGGTGCAGTCGTTGATGTGGCCACCCCTGCTGGACGTCCGACTCCCGACTGTGGCAGGGATGCCTCCTCCACCAGCCTGGCCGCACCGTCAGAGGCAGCTCCACAGGGCACCCAGGTGACTGATTGGTGGGAAGAAAGCACGGAGGACGACTGGCACGTAGGGGGTTCAGTTGAGGAGGGGGTCGTAGCAAGCCCCATCAAATGGAGGAATCCGGCCTGGGTGACCTGTCCCAGCAGGCTGACGTAGTCAACGAGCCATTCGAGATGACGTGCAGTCTCCTCATGAAAAGACTGCAGGTCACCTCGCATGGCCCGTTGACGCAACGCCACACCAGTCAGGACAGGCTCAACCCGGACCCGGATAGCCACGTCCGCAGGCAGAGGAAGGCCAGTTGTCGTTTGCTCATCCCCTGCCTGAAAACGGGTCTGGACGTAGGCATCCCTGCTGGTGCAAGATGATGCAGGGACAGGATCAGGGACAGGATTGCACACAGGCACCTCCGCGGTGGCACTGAAGCTGGTGCCCCTCTGCCTCTCTTGCCGGAGACGCAAGGCCCGGCTCCCCTCCCATGTTGTCATCTCGTCGGGGAGTGAGGAGTCCGGAGCCGCGTCCCAGGCCGCAGCTGCCGGGGGGAGGTCCAAGAGGCGGAGGTTGGAGTTGGACTCCTCGGCAGCAGAAGGGGCAGCTGGGACCCCACAGGGCCCAACGGGGGAAGATGGCACGGAGTCATCCAGGTTGGTGGGGGGTTTGGTGGAGGAGGAGGCCGTGCAAGCAACAGAGACGGGGTCTGGAGGTGGGGATCCCACTGGTGCTAGTGGTGCAGTGCAGGACCAGGGACAGGAGGCAGCACAGGCCACCGCGGAGGTGCCTGTGTGCAATCCTGTCCCTGATCCTGTCCCTGCATCATCTTGCACCAGCAGGGATGCCTACGTCCAGACCCGTATTCAGGCAGGGGATGAGCAAACGACAACTGGCCTTCCTCTGCCTGCGGACGTGGCTATCCGGGTCCGGGTTGAGCCTGTCCTGACTGGTGTGGCGTTGCGTCAACGGGCCATGCGAGGTGACCTGCAGTCTTTTCATGAGGAGACTGCACGTCATCTCGAATGGCTCGTTGGCCACGTCAGCCTGCTGGGACAGGTCACCCAGGCCGGATTCCTCGGTTTGATGGGGCTTGCTACGACCCCCTCCTCAACTGAACCCCCTACACGCCAGCTGTCCTCCGTACCATCTTCCCACCAATCAGTCACCTGGGTGCCCTGTGGAGCTGCCTCTGACGGTGCAGCCAGGCTGGTGGAGGAGGCATCCCTGCTACAGTTGGGAGTCGGACGTCCATCAGGGGTGGCCACATCAACAACTGCACCCCAGCCGGCAGTGGATGTGCAGGCAGCAGGAGACAGTGTACGGGCAGAGGCGCAGCAGCAGCAACGTGGTGGGAGCCATGAAGGCTCGGGGCCTTCAACATCGGAGGGGCAGGCATTGGCCAGAGGGCAGGAGGACCCAGGACAGGGAGTGTCTTCCGTGTGGCAGCGGTTGGGCCACGCCATAGATGCGGAGCGGCAGCGGGCGGAAGAGGCACGGCTCACAATGGTCAGGGCGGAGAACTCCATGCGGAGGGCCCTGAGGCGGGCCGAGTGCCTCGAGGCAATCCGCAGGGGGTTGGAGGTGGACACGTCGACGGCCCTGTGGACCCTCGGGGCCATGGAGGAGGACCGCCTCCGGGACATTGAGCAGGAGTTCGATGATGGCCTGGCCCGGGACATCCAAAAGTGAGCCGTCAGACTAGCCCGCTGCCCTTGTACATAGTTATGTAGGTAGTGTTAGGTTTCCTTTGTTTTTTGATTTATTTTGGACCTTTTGGACATTGGCCACTTTTTTGTATATAGTTTATTGTATTAGTTAGTGTTGTTAGATAGGTTTCATTTCTTTTGTTGGGATAATGGACACTGGCTTGTTCGTCTGTACATAGTTCACTGTTGGATTTTATTTTTCTTTCACAATTTACCCATGGAGCAATGGCTTTCAATTATTATTTCCCATTGGATTTTCTTTTGTGGACAGTGACTTTGGACACCATTACTTTGGATTATGATTGTTGGTTTTGCTTTTTTTCACGGACATGCTTCTTTTCATTTTTGTACATTCCCATTTCTGTTAGGTTATTTTTGGATCTATTTATGTTTCCTTTAATACATATTTTTTTATCGAACTTCAATGTGTAGTATCATCTCATTGGTTTCATGCATATCATGATTGGGTTTTGAGATTCACTGACACCCATTGGGTGTATGTGAGGGACATGTGTTTGTTTCGAAACTTGCAATTGGTGTTCTGTCATGTAATTGCCATTTCTGAGTGGGTGGATGCAATACTCGGGTGGGTGTTTTGCATTTGGAGGCTGACCATAGGGACCAGGGATCTAGATTGTGATGACATGTTGGCTGGGGAATATGAGTTGGGGCCTGCTGGCAGGTGCCCCACAGTGCTGGGGGATGGGGGTGGTGGGGACATGAGTTGGACATGGGTGGGGGCCTGGTGGAGGGTGCCCCTGCACTGCCGGGGGGTGGGGGTGGTGGGAGACATGGGTGGGGGCCTGCTGGCAGGTGCCCCACAGTGCTGGGGGGTGGGGGTGGTGGGGAACATGAGTTGGACATGGGTGGGGGCCTGGTGGAGGGTGCCCCTGCATTGCTGGGGGGTGGGGGTGGTGGGGAACATAAGTTGGACATGGGTGGGGGCCTGGTGGAGGGTGCCCCTGCACTGCTGGGGGGTGGGGGTGGTGGGAGACATGGGTAGGGGCCTGCTGGCAGGTGCCCCACAGTGCTGGGGGGTGGGGGTGGTGGGGAACATGAGTTGGACATGGGTGGGGGCCTGGTGGAGGGTGCGCCTGCACTGCTGGGGGGTGGGGGTGGTGGGAGACATGGGTGGGGGCCTACTGGCAGGTGCCCCACAGTGCTGGGGGGTGGGGGTGGTGGGGAACATGAGTTGTACATGGGTGGGGGCCTGGTGGAGGGTGCCCCTGCACTGCTGGGTGGTGGGGGTGGTAGGAGGCATGGGTGGGGGCCTGGTGGAGGGTGCCCCTGCACTGCTGGGGGGTGGGGGTGTTGGGGACATGAGTTGGACATGGATGGGGGCCTGGTGGAGGCTGCCCCTGCACTGCTGGGGGGTGGGGGTGATGGGGACATGAGTTGGACATGGATGGGGGCCTGGTGGAGGCTGCCCCTGCACTGCTGGGGGGTGGGGGTGATGGGGACATGAGTTGGACATGGGTGGGGGCCTGGTGGAGGGTGCCCCTGCACTGCTGGGGGGTGGGGGTGGTGGGAGACATGGGTGGGGGACTGCTGGCAGGTGCCCCACAGTGCGGGGGTGGGGGTGGTGGGGAACATGAGTTGGACATGGGTGGGGGCCTGGTGGAGGGTGCCCCTGCACTGCTGGGGGGTGGGGGTGGTGGGAGACATGGGTGGGGGACTGCTGGCAGGTGCCCCACAGTGCTGGGGGGTGGGGGTGGTGGGGAACATGAGTTGGACATGGGTGGTGGCCTGGTGGAGGGTGCCCCTGCACTGCTGGGGGGTGGGGGTGGTGGGAGACATGGGTGGGGGACTGCTGGCAGGTGCCCCACAGTGCTGGGGGGTGGGGGTGGTGGGGAACATGAGTTGGACATGGGTGGGGGCCTGGTGGAGGGTGCCCCTGCACTGATGGGGGGTGGGGGTGGTGGGAGACATGGGTGGGGGCCTGGTGGAGGGTGCCCCTGCACTGCTGCGGGGTGGGGGTGGTGGGGACATGAGTTGGACATGGGTGGGGGCCTGGTGGAGGCTGCCCCTGCACTGCTGGGGGGTGGGGTTGGTGGGGACATGAGTTGGACATGGGTGGGGGCCTGGTGGAGGGTGCCCCTGCACTGCTGGGGGGAGGGGGTGGTGGAAAACATGGGTGGGGGCCTGGTGGAGGGTGCCCCTGGTGGCTGGGGGTGCAGGGGGACATGTGTTGGTGGGCAGTAGTGCAAGTTGACATGTGGGTTGGCTGGGGGGCATGGCCATGGTGGATGGGGTGCCTGCAGGACATGTGCAGGGTAGGCCCCTGTGGTGTGAGCCACCTGCAGGGGCTGTGGAGGGTGTAGAGGGAACACCTGGGAGGACCCACACGTGCAATTCACGTGTGGTGCTTCCCGCGCACCCCTGTAATACACGTACCCTGATGGAATCGCATGTGAAACTTCCCGCGCACCCCGAAATACACGTAGCCTGGACATTCGCGTGTGGAACTTCCCGCGCACCCCTGTAATACACGTACCCTGATGGAATCGCATGTGATACTTTCTGCGCACCCCTGATATGCACGTACCCCGCTCAATCGCGTGTGTAACTTCCCACGCAACCCGAAATACACATACCCCGCTCAATCGCGTGTGTAACTTCCCGTGCACCCCCGGAACACACGTACCCCGCTCAATCGCATGTGTAACTTCCCGTGCACCCCGAAATCCACGTACCTCGCTCAATCGCGTGTGTAACTTCCCGCGCAACCCCGAAATCCACGTACCCCGCTCAATCGCGTGTGTAACTTCCCGCGCACCCCCAAAATACACGTACTCCGCTCAATCGCGTGTGTAACTTCCCGCGCACCCCCGAAATACATGTACCCCGCTCATTCGCGTGTGTAACTTCCCGCGCACCCCCAAAATACATGTACCCCGCTCAATCGCATGTGTAACTTCCCGCGCAACCCCGAAATACACGTACCCCGCTCAATCGCGTGTGTAACTTCCCGCGCACCCCCGAAAAACACGTACCCCGCTCAATCGCATGTGTAACTTCCCGCGCACCCCCAAAAAACACGTGCCCCGCTCGCACAGGCCCAATTGCTGTATATTGCCACTTTTGTAATGCGCAGGGACGCTACCGCCTGCCTTCGTGTGGTGGACGTGTTTCGGCTTGTGCGTGTCTTTGGCTGTGCGTGGCTTTGCCCTATTCGATTCCATGAATACGTGTGGTTCGAGTGCATGTGGGCGTTCCGTCTGCTTCCCTGCAGTACATCCCCAGTTACGCCCTTATTTTCGCGCGTTGTTCCCCATTCCGCGCTTTACGCCCCGTGTTCCGCCCACTTTCTGGTGTATGCGCCGAGGTTGTGCGCTTTCACTGTGTGCGTCGCGCACGCCTTGCGGGATGTTGCAGTGACTTGTGCGCCATGCACGGGTTTGGCGCACATCCCGAGGAAAACACGTGCAGGGACTTCCATGAATCGCACGCGTGCGCGTGTGCCTGTATTTTTGCGCTTGTGCCTGCTTGCGCAAAGATTTTCAGCGCACGTTTGTTCCATGAATCGGCCCCAAAATGTCAACAGAAAGAACTTCTTAAGTATCTGCGGAGGTGAATGGAATCACACTACGAGCACAGAACCATACTTTAATGAAGAAGCGTACAAACAAAAGCAAACAAATACAATTGCCATACATAGCAGTGGTCGAGGTTATGAAAAAGTGAATAATACCATAATGGAACAAGAAGTACTCCTTACAAAAATATGCCCTGAAAACGTAGAATTACCCGTCCATTCAACTGAATCAGAACATCTAGTGTACAAATGGCCATGCACGTCAATGTGTAACATTCCCAAACAATTTTTCAAGTCTTTATGCCAATTCCTCAATCAATATGTAAAAAGCAAAGACAAAATCAAAATGAAACTACTGCAAAATATGGATACCTGTCCAGTGCACAAGTACACAGGACTACAAGGACATTCATTGGCCTGCATTACAGGACCTACTTGTAAAACCACCTTCCATGATATCAAAAGGATATCAACACATCATTCAACTATAAGAAATCTAGTTTATAAACTGTACTATGCTAAAAGTCCTGCTTTAGCACTAGCAAATTTTTAAAACACATTCTTCTACATGGTACAGCAAAGGACCTACTTGAAGAAATTGACTATATCCAGAAAAAATATTTTGGAAGTGAAAGCAATTTACAGAATGAAATAGCTTTAAACTAAATTAGCAACAATTCTACACATGGCAACCTTTTACTAAACACATACAAAAAAGAAATACTAAAATGTAAAAGTACATCCGCCGAAGTACCAAACCATGTGTGTGTGTGTGTTGCGGCAGAACTTGTTTATAAAAGTAAAACAAAAACTGTAGATGTAACATACAAAATAAAAGACAATGGGCCTCATTACACGGAAGGCGGTAATCCAGGGTGCTATTAGCACCCTGGACCATGCCGGTAAATTACCGGCACCGCCTTGGCGGAAAGGGGATTTACCGCCCCATTCCAAGGTTGGAGGGGCGGTAAATCCCCTTTCCGCCATTGCCCTTCGCCATTCCCATTTCAGCCCCATAGGGCTCTATGGGAATGGGGAAGGCGCTAATTACGGCACCGCAATTTTGCGGTGCCGTAATTAGCTCCGAGGTCCCTTAGCGGGTTGGTACTTAACGCCTGCAAGAAGCAGGCGTTAGTTCCTCCAACCCGCAAAGGGACCTCGTAGTACGGCGGTAAGGGTTAACGGTCACCGTTGCCATTAACGGTGACCGTTAACCCTTACCGCCGTCCGTGTAATGAGGCCCAATGATGATTCCAAATGGTTTGAATTAGCTTTCTACCTTATAGCAGAAAACAAATATGAAATAACTGACCCCATAATACTTTGAACGTACAGCACTACAAAACTTGACAACAACCAAACTCCTTCACGTGCTATCACAAATAAACTGGAATTATTCCTACTACTAAAACCCCTGCAACAACTCAATTTATATGAGAGCATCATAATTCAAACAGTGCACCCATTTCAAGCAATAAAACGCCTTAAACCAAAAACAGCAAAATTACCTCCCTCTGAATTAGTGAAAGGCATTTGTGGCAAAGTAGTTTATTTACCCTTAAATCTTAAGGAAAATGTGCACACTCTGGGAGTGCAACGTCCAATAGAGCAGTCTTTAATTGTCTCAGTAAAATGGTGTACCTACAAAAGACAAAAACATTTGGCAACAACTCGTAGACTTACAGACAGTAAGACAAGCCTTGCAATATCTAAAAGACAATAATGAATACTACAAACAAATGAATATTGAAGAAAGCTTGAGGGAAACTACTGAAATAATTCAAGAGTCACCAGAAACTGGTCAATTTGAACTTCTAGATCCGGCTACAGTATCCAATATTTTAGACCATTATACAATTCATCCATTGCACTATAAAGAAACCATAGATGATGCACTAGAAACCTACCAAATGCGACAAACCAAAGGATCACCAATCAGCATATGGGAAAAAAGTATAGAAGCACGTGCTTTTTCTTTACTCTTTCCTACTGGGAAAGGAGGAAGGTACGATGATAGACCCATTCAGATACAGCTTCAGAATACCGCTCATTACGGATGTATTCTGAAGATCCCAGATTTAGACAAAATGTGGAATACATATTACACCTACTCTTTGAAAGTGAACTAGCAACTCTATGCTACGGAGTTGCACACACATTGAAATCAGGTACCCACTTTCAAAATATGTCAGGTACGCAATTACTACAAAAAGTTCAAAAAAAGATGAGGTTTTACAATCAAGCATTACAAATCTGTTAGCAGACATGCATGGTACTAAAGAGCACTAGTTCCAACGTCATGTAGATGTACATTGTATGATAAGAAACCTTGGCCTGCCCACTTGGTTTCTTACATTAAGTTGTGCAGAATATGCATGGGAAGATTTACATGATTTCCTACGCATATCAAACAAAAACAAAACAAACATAGATATGCTAACACCTGGAGAACCTTGCTCTCTAGATCCTGTTAATGTTTCAATATATTTTCACCATCACGTCATTGCTATGCTACATTTTATGTGTAATACAACTGTTCCCGCCCTCAGAGAAGTGAAACACTTCTTTTGGAGAAAAGAATACCAAGCCAGAGGAGCACCACATATCCACCTGCTTTTATGGAATAAAGATGCTCCTAAATTTGGTCAAGACAGTGATGCTACTGTTTTACAGTTTATAGAAAAATATGTCACTTGTGAAATTCCATCAGAAGCAACAAACGGTGATCTTCATGCACACACTGTACAATTTCAAAGACACAAATGTGGGAAATATTGTCGTGGCAAATACAAAAACAAAGGGAAATAGTACACCAAATGCTGCTTTGGTTTCCCTAGACCAGTTACAGAAACAGGCGAAGTGAACAACTTCATGTCTTCAGTTAGACATAGTGTTAAAGTTAAGTCACCTAAGAACACATATTACATTAAAAGAAAAGAAGAAGAAAAATATATCAATGATTACAATGCAATCATTGCCCACTTATGGAATGCAAACATAGATGTGCAGTACATTGCGGACAATTCCACTGCAGTTGCACGATATGTTACAGCCTACTTAACCAAACAGAAAAATCAGAGCTTTAAAACGTCTGGGATTACCTATCATCGGACCAAACACTGTCTCAGCAATTGTACAGCTTAGGCATAAAAATGCCCTCTCATAGAGAATGTGGCTGCTATGAAGCTACAGATCATTTAACCAGTACTGCTTTATATGGAAAAGCTGAAAATATAGTATGGCTAAGTCTTGGTCCTGCTAAATCTAGAAAAAGAGTTCTCAAATCTTACAACGACATAGAAACAATAGCCAAAAATGATCCGAACAGCCAAGAAATTTTGAAAAACAATTTACTAGACACATACTACCCAAACAGGAGTACCACTTTGGAAACCATGTGACTATACCACATAACTTAAAACTTCACATACACAAATAATATAAAACCTGATGAAAATAAAGGTAGATATAAAGTGAAAAATTGTGAAGGCAGCTTAGTGAAACTTAACAAACAAAGCTTAATTAATCATATCAAACTGTCATTAAGAACTCCTCAACATAAAGAACTATATTAAATGTCCCTGCTACAACTTTTTAAACCATGGGGAAAAGAAGAAGAGTTACTAGATATCTATGACTCCTATGAAGACGCTTTCAAAGCAAATGAAAGCACTATAACCAATGTAAACTTTACACAGTACAAAACAATGTTGCACAATGAACAGCAACACAAAGAAGAACTCCAGGCCCAAATAGATAAGGACACTCCCGACAGTAGTCAACCTTCTGTAACAGGAAGGCAAGAACCACTGGGACAGCCACTAATAGCAAATGAGGAAGAATTAGCTATGACAGAAGTAGAAAACACCATGTCTCACTATGAAGAAGATACAGAGACTTAACTGTACTGCAATCAAAACTGAACAATGAGCAGCGTAGCATTTTTCAAGAAGTAACAAAAAGAATTTGCACATGGTTTACCACATGAAAATAAAAAATGTACCTGCCAAAATTACAAACCTATACGACTATACATCAGTGGTTAAGCTGGTTCAGACAAAACATGCTTAATCAAAATAGTCAGCAAGTTCCTTCAACAATTGACAAACAACAAACTGTCAGCTGTTGTAACTGCCTCCACAGGTTTAGCTGCCTACAACATAGGCAGTGTTACTTTACACTTATTACAATTCCTTCCAGTAGAACACCAAAACACATATGAATATTCCAAACTTTCTACAGAAGCTGCAATGGAACTACGCAGAGTGTTAAAACAAATGAAAATGCTACTAATAGATGAAGTGAGCATGGTCTCCAACCTAATGTTGGCTTTGATTCACCTCAGATTACAAGAAGTACTCAAAACAAACAACGAAGAGCTCTTTGGAGGAAAACACATTATTGTTATCGGAGATCTTCTTCAATTGACACCAGTGAAAGGTGAATCTATTTTTAAAACCTTAGGACACAAACTCTGCCATAAAACTGTTGGCAGCATAGGAAATGTTAACCTTTGGCAACATTTCCAATACAGAGAATTAACAGAAAACATGTGCCAGTCTGCAGACCTCATCTACGCCAACATTTTAAAAAGTATTTGAGTTGGTGTACTATTTCAAGAAGCACAAGCAATATTAAAAATCCAGCATATCCATGCACTCTATGGTCATAACTCATGTGCTACTGATTTCATGGAACAATTAGCACACAAAAATGTCAATTGTATGTCCTCGATGTCAACTCTTGCAAGCTGTTCCAAATTCAATGAAACGATGTTGAAAAAAGAAATGCAACCCCTAATTGAAATTTGCTCCACAGACAAACTGGACGTGCATGGTCTGACACTACCCATGTGTCAACAATCCACAACAAGACTGAATACCTTATAAAACTTTATCTCCAACACAGCTGGTTTGCAGAAAATATTAAAATGATCTTTAAACTGTAGAGTAATGCTTAAACGTAACCTTGACGTGGATCAAGGACTAATGAATGGAGCACTTGTTACAGTTGTTGGCTTTCAAACATAGCCACATGACAACATTCAGTTTGTCAATGTTCTCTTTGACAAACTATCAGAAGTAAAAATGAGAGGACGCTCAACAGCTCGATTCCTTCTTTTCAAAGACATGGTAGGGTAATTCATGGAATAAATGTGCACCGAAAAGGAGAGCGCAAGCGTGAAAAAATTGCAGTGCACGCGTGTTAAAGCCGCGCACGCAGCCGTTCATCAATTCATGGAATGTGCTGCGCATGTAAACCCTGGGATGTGCGCCAAATCCATGGGAGGCGCACACTGGCGCACACATCATTAAACGCTGTGCGTGACGTGCACAGCGAAAGTGCACAATGTGTAATGCACACAAGAAAAGGGGGCGGAATACAGGGAGTAACACGGGGAATGGGGAACAATGCGTGAAAATGTGGACGTTATGGGGGAAGTACCGCAGTTAAATGCTTGCAATGCACACACTAACAACACGTATTCATGGAATTGAACAGGGGAAACCCGTGCACCAAAAAAGATGTGCTAATCTGGAAACACGTACGCCAGCAGGAAGCAGGCGTAAGCGGCCCCGCGCAGCATAAAAGTGCGTGCAAACAACAAACAAGCTCATACACTATGATGAATATACCGTTCCTCGCAGCAGTGGTCGTGGGATACCGCAGGAGGAGGCGGATAGCCAGGCCATGCATGTTTTTACCCAGGACCAGCCTTTTTGGGATGCCTGATGACCAGGTGTTGGCGATCATGATTGCTCGCCCCTCAGTCCGCAGGCACATATACATGCCCAGAACACCTGCAGAAAGGCAGGCCGTCATCCAGGACTTTTATGGGGTGGCACACTTCTCCAAAGTGCTAGGTGCCATTTATTGCACCCATGTGGCTCTACGTCCTCCCAGGGCCACTGATCACATCTACCGAAACCGCAAGCACTGGCATTCCATCAACGTGCAGGTTGTATGTGATGTCAAGGGAATCATCACCTCAGTATATGCCAACTATCCGGGGTCGAGCCATGATAGTTTCATATTTCGAATGTCACCCCTAAACTGGGACCTGGAAGCTGGGAGGCATGGCGACACATGGCTCATTGGTGAGTACAAATGCCTCTGCACTTGCATGCATGTCAGACACTGTGAAATGGGAAAACCCAGCTAATGACAACCATTATTACCTCCCCAGGGGACAGTGTCTACCCTCAGAGCACCTGCATGATGACACCAATACGGAACCCCACCACACCACCTGAGGTAAGCTACAACACAGCCCATATTTCAACCTGGGGCATAGTGGAGTGTACATTCGGAGTGCTGAAGTCACGCTTTTGCTCCCTTGACCGGTCTGGTGGGCAGCTGCTAAATACTACAAAGTTACAACCTGGCAGGGCATGCCAGTGGACATGGTGGTGCCCCCACATCCCCAACCACATGCACAGCTGCTGCACATGGGAGGTGAAAGGGCACATGGTGAGACAGCCCGTACCCAGGGCAAATTTCTTCACCTAAAATTCCACTCCTGCGGAATGCACACAAGCCTGGCACATACCAGCTGACAATTTATGATGATGACAAAAGGGACAGTCAACTGTCACAACCATACCACCCTGAGATTGTTTCCCTGGAAGTGCTACATTGTGTGCATCCCTAGCTACTTAAACACACCCAATGCTGTGTCAGTAAAAGGCACACATTCATGCAGAATTAAGGACTACCCCCTTGCAAAATAGTACAACCAAATAGTGGCATGTCACCCAACCCCTCCCTGACCCCATCTCAGCTACCCAACACACCATGGCGTGGCATGCTATGTGAAATCAACCAAATGAATGCACAACACATGACACAAGTGTCACAAAGTGCACTGTCCCAAATGGAAACAGGCCAGAGACAATTTCCTCTCACTAATGAAAAAGAAACAGCACACATGAACAAATATTTACCAGCAAGACAAAACATTAGTACAGGATGCAACAGTGGCAACGTATGACAGTAAAAAATGAAAGTAGTGCAAGTGTCACAACCTGACAAAGGCAGCACATCGACCCCTTCCAACTGCAGTTTTTTGCTGGTAGGCAAATGTGGCAGTGTACAGCATACAAAATGAACTAAATCTGCAATGGAGACGGGCTCGTTAAGACATGAAGAAGCTACATGTATATATGCAAAAGGTCCTGTATGTAATACTATATACAAATCAACCATGCAGTGGAAAAATCAACACCAATCCCCACTACGGATGTATACACAGTTTGGACTACAGACTGCCCACACAATTTATTGGAGCCCAATGCCTCTGTATAAGTTACTGTCTCTTGGTCACACCATTTGCGAGCCCATGGAAAGGGGAAGCAGGAGGGACGTGTGTGTCAGGAACCCAAGTTTCTAACCCAATGACAGGACAAGCCTGCATGTGCCCAGCTGGAATACACAGTGGATGCCTACGGGAGCCACACAAAGCAACACACTGTGACATGAATTTTCAATCTGAAACAAAAAAGTAAATGCAAATTACATAAAGAAAAAGAAAAAGTAAATTAAAAGTAAGCCAGATAAATTAAAGAATAAAGTAAAAATCCAAATACAATTTAAATAAATTAATTGAATTAAAATTAAAAAATGAAATATGAAATGAAAATGAAAATAATAAATAGAAAAAAGAAGAAGAAAAAAGATAATAAGAAAAATTACATTCTAATTCTAATTAGAAATTTGGCATGAAATATGAAAAAACCAAAAGAAAATAAAATCAAAAAGGAAAATCAAAAATGGCCATGTGTCGACCAGTGGGGGAACCCAGGATGGAGGAGGTACATGGTGCACTACAACACTCATATGCGTGGATGTTGAGAAAAAAAAAATAAACCCTACTGGGGCTCATGGCCTGCACGGCTACCCTACAGTGGGAGAACTGCCGTCGCTGTCATCACCTTCTGGTGGTACATTAGAAGGTGCATGTGATATGGGAGGCAGACCACGCAAAGCCCTGGCATGCTCCTCCATGGCAGCAAGCATGCAGGTCTGAAAGGTTTGGTTCTGCAGGATGATGTTACGGAGATCCACATGCAGCACCTCATGGGTAGTACACATACAGAGCATCTTTAGTGCAGTGACACAGGGTTGTCTTTTTCAGACTTCCCACTTTAAACTCAATTTTCTGGGACTGACTACTGTCTACCAGAACATGTAAAGTTGCCATTGATTGTATTAGTCTTTTTAAATTCAAAGACCCAATACAAACTATCTTAAATAGAGTTCTGGAAAGGGTTAATAGTTGTCCCTTTTTGTCTGTCTCTCATGCAACATTATTGTGTTCCCCTTTCTTTAAGATTTGGCTGGTAGCAGTGGTATCTAACCTATTTTTCCTACCAAGGTATATTTAAATAGCCTTGGTACTGTTTTAGGCTAAGTTAGTAGCTTCAAACTAAAACCCGCTGGACCCCATTTACTTTTATCGGTTCCAGCTGGGTTCATTCACCATTTCTTTTTGCAAAGGTCTTTCTCGTGTTTTACTCTGCGCACCAAACCAGGTTTGGTTCCTTTGTTCGCCATCCTTTAGCAGGCTTCTGCACATAAGCCCTCCTTAGGCACATGAATGTCTGAGGAGGACAGAATGTGAGGGAGGGGTTTGAGACTCCCTGCACAGGGTCTCCTTGGAGACCCATGTCACACTCTGTATGATTGGCTGCGGTGACTGTCCCGCCGGGACAGCCACCCTGCTGTGTGATTGACAGCCAGACTGTGTGAATGGGGGAACACTGCATAAAAAGACTTTGGTCCCATTGACTTTGGCCCAGGCCTCTTGATTTGATTTCCTCACTGTAGTTACTTTTTCTGGATTGCCCTGCTTGCTTACTTGTTGGTGCTGCTCAACATTTGTCTAACCTTGTCTTTCCATCCCTTTTAAATTGCTGGAGTGCCATTTTGCTCACCCTTCATTTTGAGCTTAACGTGTCCAGAATCTATTGGGTGTGGTGTAGTGTATTAAGAGTGTGATTTTTCTACTGGTGTACTTTGGTGAATTGTTTTACAACTGATGTGTAAATAAATGTATATTCTTTTACTCAGAAACCTCGAGTTGGTGTTTGTTTGAAACATAGTAATTGCTGTCCTTTGTGTAACTATTGGTACTGCTCACTTCTTGCGATAAGTCTGGCTGCTCAGCCATTGCAACCATTTTACTGTGTAGTACAGGCTTGTACCAAAGGTGAATTTGTACTGTCACTTGTAATTTTAATTGTGTGTGGTGTTCCCAAAGGGTACTGCATATGATTCTGCCTAACATCCTCACTAAGGTACATACCTCTCATTGTCTATTAATAGGCATGGCCCTTTCCTTTATTGTTCGGTAACAGACATGCTCATTTCCAGCTGTGCTCATTAAAGATTATGGCCATTCTCTATGTGTCATGTAACCAGTATGGCTATTCCCCAAAATGCACAGTAAACGGCGCACTCTAGCCATCTGACAAAATGATCATGCTAAACAAAATGGCTACTAAAAAGGGTGAACATGTACCTATGTATATAATTAAATATGATAACGTGACATGTCTGTGGGATAATCCAAGGCACTATTCAAATCTTGACCCAGACAAGCCTAACCAACATACGAGTCTCATCTCTGCCACAACCCAGTACGCCTTGCAGAAGGAATGCTTAAGTGATAAAGAGGGTGCCTATCATTGGACACATGTTCCAGTCATCCCAATATTCTACATCCTTCCGCAGCTGTGTAAAAACAGAACCTGACAGAGATACCGATTGTGATTAATGCTTGACCCTACTGCCCATTTAGTCCGAAGGTATTGCAGTAATTTTAAAACATGCAGTATTTCCGAATATGGCATGTTTTACTGGCATGTACTGTTATGGTTGAAAATTCCATATCCCTTGACATGTGCAGTAATACCTAATTTTCTCAATGGAGTCAAATGGGACGCCACAATGGTGAATAACTGAGGGGGTCCACATAACCTATTTTTGTCTGCCCATACTGTAAAGGGAATATTTAAGTGTTACTATATGAGAACACATAAAAGTGTACATGAACATAAAACTAGATGTGTCTTCGTGTTTTTAGATTAATTTTTAAACACCATGGAAACATAACTACTAAACAGATGTAAAATAATTATGGAAAATGTTTTCGGAAAATAAATATGAAAAATAAACATCAATTCTGGAGCCCGTAAACAACAATGATAAATATATTTTCTACCACTATAGGGCATAATCTTATTGTAAGATGCATGTGTGCTATGTTTTGCTTGGGCTAAAGTAAGATAATAGTTTATTTAAAGAAAAGTAAGTTCTGAAGCAAACATCGTTTATAATTTTTAAATTTAGATCAAACATTGCCTTCAACAGAGTTTCGTTTGCTTTGTGTATTTTACTTGAGAGCACTTCCTAGCATTATTGACGGGTCTCATGTTAAGTCCTCAGGAACTATAGGCATAGTTTACACAATGTCTTTTGAAAAATAGGCATGCTCGACTTGTATGAAAGAAACTTAGAAAATATCAGACGAGTATGCACTTGAGATTTTCAAACAGTGGCAGGTGCTTCAGCATTGCAATATAGTGTACAAATATGAACATTGCACACAAAATGTAATATTCACTTGGGAAGGAAGAAAAAGCATTTTAAATGTCAGTATGTTTTCCAAGTCTCCTCTGTGATATTTCAAATTGATGCATATAGTTCAAAAACACTTTGAAAATATGCGTGATGATGCAATATACCAAATTAAAATATACCTTGGTAGGCCTGAGTACAGAGCGCATTACATTCCAATTATATTGATTTGAATGAGTTTGAAAGTGTGAACTATGTTCCTAAGGTACCAATTTAGAAGTTTTAGGTGTGGTTTGTGTAACCGATAAGCTTCTGACAGAGTTCCTCTGACTGCTTAACGATATGCAATAATTCAGAGATTGTGCATCATGTGGAACCTGGCAGTAGCTTTCTCACAAATATGTGCAAGTGGTGTTTGGGTGGTGTGATGAATTGTATTCTACACCACGGGAGTACAAGGATGAGTAGGGGTAAAGATGACCACTCAGCCCTCACACTTCTACAAACCAAAGTAAAAGCAATCATACATGTAAAATCATTCCTCCCTCCATTGTAGTGATGTTCAGTCTATGCTCTACTTCTCCTGAGACCAATCCCGAAACCTTGCATACTGCGATTTCAACCTGGATGGATGGAGTGGAGTCTTCCCATGGGTCATCATCCCACGCATTAGTGTGGCTTGTTTCAGTACGTGATTTGCTTTTTCGTAGAGGAAAGAAGCCAGAGATTTTGGATTTATCTTGTAGTGATGGCTTTCCTATTAGCAGAGATCCCTTGGGAGTTCTTGCACATACCAGGGAGAAAGTTTGCTCACTCCTAAGATTGTACCGCTCCTTCGCCCCGTTCATTGTTGTAAACTTAATAGGGTTCTGCTGATATGGGGACACCTTGGTCGGTAGACAAGTGGGGGGGCACAAGCAAAGTGCAGTGACCCGGGAACAGGGAGGTTTTTTCTTTTTGGTTGTTTTGAGTGGACGATGCACCTAGCAACAGCACTTTGCATGCGCACTTTGCGGGACTGCTTTGCAGAAAAAATCGCATTTTAGTCTGTAACAGGGTAGCGGGACGAGCCAGGGCAATCCACTGGCAGCAAGAACAGACTGCAAAAACACTTTGCAGACATGCTTCACAGGAAAAAAGGCATTTTAGGCTGTAAATGAGTAGCGGGAGCAGCCAAGGCAATACACTGGTATCAAGAACAGACTGCACCAACACTTTGCAGTCACACTTCGCGATAAATGCAAACACTTCATGCCAAGAATATCACACAGAAGAGCATGAGAAACCCAGTTGAATACACTGGAAAGGTCTGTGAAAACCGAGAAACAGAGGTCTAGAAAAATGTCACCTAAAAAAACCATCAATAATGGTTACACAATGTCATGTTCCTTAAAAAAAGAAGAAAAGGTGTTGCACGTTGTGCTCCCCCACTGTAAGAACTTTCCCAGAGTCTCTTCAGGAAGAAATCTGGATTTAAGGTGCACAACCTAATTTTGGAAGCCTCCAAGGCATTGGGAGAAGCACCGTCCACATTGGCTACTATTGCTCTAGGACTTTTGGGAAGTTCCTTGCCCTGAAACAAGAACTTTTTTTATCTCCTGTCCTGAAAGATGAACTACACCAAAGCCATTTTCATGTTTCATTTTACTGTGCGCCTTCATTGATGACATGCAAAAAACTATGCTTCTGGGTGGCCATGGTTTAAAACAGCCTTGCACTTGTTACAAACAACATTCTGGGCCTTACCCTTTTGTAACCAAAATGTTTCACAACCAAGACTCTTCATGTCTTGGCATAGGGGATGGCACACGTTCCTACTCTACTTCAACAACCACTTCCCCTGCCTCTACACTAGAGTCTTTCTCCATATTGAAGAAATAACTTCAGTTACAAAAATGCAACTACCTTCTGAGTAGAGAGGAAGCCAATGTATTAAAAATACAGAAACAACAAACAATCTTAAAGTGTTACAAATCAACCAATCTCATCACTTTTTTACCTCTTGTCCATATCCGGGATCCTCTGAGCGAGACAATGGGCCTCATTACGAGTCAGCCGGTCCGGAAAAGAACGGTGGTGGTAAATCCGTCACCACCGTTCTTTTCGGACCAGCTGATCTCAAGTTCTGCAGGCGGAAGGTGTAATTCCGCCAGGTCTGACCTGGCGGGTTTAACACCACTCACCTGCAAGCGGACATGGAAACACTGGCACCATTACAATATGGTGCCGGTGTTTCCACTTCCCCATTCCCATGGAGTCCTACGGGACTCCATGGGAATAGGGATTTACCAAATTCCTCCTCCGGAATTACCAGGTTACCAGGGTTGTAATGCCCCGGTGATTCTGGCAATCACGGAGGCGGAATGGTAATACGAGTCCGGCGGTAACCTGCCAGAATTTCCGGCACGTTTACCACCGGACTCATAATGAGGCCCAATGTTTTTTATTTGTTTTTTTGATAAATAACTGTTCACGTAATCAAATTTTGCAAAGTGCACATGAGCCCTGACACACATTTTGAAATGTTATAGTTGATTATATCCAATACCACCTTTGTAATATCATCAGACCCATTTTCATTGTCTGATCGATGGATCTGGCTCTCTTACATAAAACATTCAGTTTGGTTCTATGTATAGTGTAATCTACAGATGTATTACAACATGAACCAAAAAGTCCTTGCTTATTTCATCTATTTTCCAGCAATAGTTTAGATCGAGTGTGGCTGCTTTTCTTTATTTTGTTGATATTGCCTTTAACAAAAATAGACAATTTGGATGAAAATATTTGAAGGTGCTGGAAGTAGCGGTAGTCACTTAAGAAAGACATGTGAAAAAAACAGAAGCTTCCAAAAGTGACCACGAGATATCTGAAAAACAACCAGAATCCTTTAGAAATGTTTATGAAACACAAAGGACTGCCAAAATCACAAGCATACAGTGTTATATTCAAGTGATGTAATCAACATTGAAGCCAACGAAAACTGGGTTCAGATTGCTATAGAGAACCTTCAACACTAAAGCATTGGGATTATCAACACAATAAAATAGCGCCTTGGCCTTCAAACTCCAGCCTGTAAGGTTCAATGAAGAGCACATAGAAGACAATTCACAGCTCACAGTAGGGGGTCAAGGGCCTGCTTATATCAAATAAGAATTTTACTATGATAACCTTTGTTAAGGCAGCCCAAAAAAGTCCCTAATAATTCAGAGATGGACTTAAAGACGAAGTAGACCAAGTGTGAGGCAAAATCCATCTTTATTACCAGTCAAATAAAGTACAGACCACATACAAGCATTACAATCTTGCCACTCTCAGGACATCCATTACAAACAACAATTTAAGTATTACAACTTCATCATAAATGACATCATCACATGTTATCAGTTTACAAAAACCTACAGCAAATAGGGATTGGTTAGTGCTGATGGCTACATGTGCACTCTATAGTGTTCAGACATCTAATTGGGTTATACTTATCTGTTGGCTCCTCCTGAGACCGCCCCTACATTGATAAAGGTTAAACTATGTCATTTCTATGACAAGGGGTTTGTTGGCACATAACTTGATGGGTCGGCATAACACCAGGGACTCTAATAGGTTGTCTTCATGCTAACTGACCTTGCACAATTGGCAGATCATCAAGACATGAGCCAAACAGGGAATAAGGGGAGAGAGGTAACAGATTGCTGTTCTTCCAATTAAAAAGTGACGATCCCGTCTTCCTGGGTCACGAGCCAGTGTGATCCCTTTGTACTTGGCCTGTGCAATGTCTTGTGTCTGTGAGTATGTGCAGGGATTATGGCAGGTGTCCTATCTGTTTTCACTTCCAATGAATAGACTGTGTTCTCCAATTATGGGTCACATGTGATGGGACTGTGTTGGGAATAGATTGTTCCTGTATTTATTGAGAATTTAGCTAATATTAATGTAAGTGTTGTGTTTTCTGTTGCCACTGGAGACACTTGAGCAGTTCTTCATGGAGACCTTTGACTTTTAGTTTTACTGCACCTGGCTAACAAAGGTCAGTTATGATTTTTATAAACTGTAATTAATCTGGGAGTATACTGCTTGCTTCCTGGGAATTGCTGTCTCGTACCTTCTCTCTGCCGTTCCTATCTTCCCTTATTTCAATGTAACATTGGCTCGAATTGTTAGCTACTGTCTGAGCTCTGAACAGATCTGCATTTCTCTAAATTTAGCATGTTGAATTCTCTAGAAGTGTTGCATCCTTTGTTTATATACATGCAAGCCACAGCTTCTAATTTGGAGAACATGGCTGGAACATGTATTTGATTTTCTATATTAATCATGCAGTATTCATGTGTATTTCATGTTGCATTCAGCTTATGCATCAGGTATTTTAGTGTTCTTCATGTTTAGTGGATGCTACATTAGGATTCTTCACGTATAAATGCATATATGATCTATTGTACGTGTCTTCATGTTGACTGCACATTTGCTTTGTGTCTAAATGCATGCACATGTACTGTTACAACATTAGTGTGAGTACCTTTGCCATCTTCAGTTTAGGTTGTCCCTATGTCCTGCTGCACCTGCCTGGGATAAGGGCGGTACGGTTGTCTTAGTGAGTATCATTTCTCACCTGTGCGTTATTGGGCTGGGGGAGGGGCCAGAAGCTATGGATGATGTGTTCATCTGCCACTGAACATTCCCCTCTCTGGTCGAGTCCTTTACCACACTCTCCCTTCTGCTCTCCCCCACATATGGCTCCTTGGGTATCCATATTTTAGTAACCACCCTGAAGCTGCCTGCACATCTCACCTGGTTGTCCAAACTCTAGGTCATATAGCAGCATTCCCCATTGGAATCACAATATACCCAGGGTTCAGTAGAATTGTGAGGGTCCTGAGGACATATACATTTTGATCCTGTAGGGCAGATAGGGCTTTTCACTGCTTGGGTACATGGGAAGTCATTCATTTGGGTAAACTTGTGCATGTGAGTATCCAAATGCATGGCTATTTTCATTCCTGCTGTCTTCTTTGCATCTTTTTGCATTGGCTTATTGCTATTCATTGAACACAGAAAGCTAGAAGTACCAGTACCAATATGAATACAATAATTTAGAAGGTGTTAGCCAACCAGGTGGAATCCATGATAACAGATAGTTAAACCAGTCATCATCTGCAATGTCTTCCACCTCCACCACCATTCTTGTGTGGATATCTGCTAAAGCAGCAATTGCCTCTGTGAGAGTGCCAATTTCCTCATCATGGACTGGTGTATGTACAGTAAGAAGGCCCAATTTTTGTGCACATGCTCTCTCCACACCCATTATCAGATCAAGAACATACCTGTTTTGGAGGGCCATGCGTCATATTGGTCTCAGCTCGTCCCTTATTGCATTAAAGCCTTGTATAGTCATATTTATGGTCTGCGAGTGCTCCCATAAGGTCATTTGCAACCTTTTGGAATTTGTATTGGCTTGCAACTCAGGAGTAAAGAAGTATTTAAAGCACATCTCTGTCCTACTGAACAATGTATGCACATCTGGTATGTTGTCATACACCTTTGCCATCTTTGCTGAGTTACAGTTAGCCCTCCGTGTGCGCTTTGGGTTAAGGGATCTCTTGTTTCTTATGTATCCATTCATCTTGGGGAAATCACTCATCTGCACTTCGCTATGGAGTACAACTAAAGCTGGTGTACTTATTAACACCAGGGAGCACAGGCCTCCCCAATTTGGGGGAAGTTGCATATAGGCCACAGAACCACAAGCCCAATAGTTGTCAATTAATAGAGCTGTGCCTATTTTCATGCAAGACACATCAAAATGTTTTTGCACCCATCATTTCCCCCTACCTTTACTGTGCCCACATGTATGATGAATAAAGTGGCATTCTTCATGAGTATTATGGGTAGTGGCCTGCTTCATCCTCGACCCATGTAAGCAATTTGGATTATTCAGTCCATTCTTGGAAGCATAAATCATTTGCATTCTGCACAACCTTTACATTTGGAAAGATAGAAGTGCGTATAGATGTACATTGTTTGAAATGTTTATTTGTGTATATTGTTTCTGTTGAAAGGAAACATGAAAATTGTGTTGTCCCCTGTGTATTTGGGGTCAGTTCATGCCACCTGTTCCCAGGTACGTCTGTGGATGGACGCTACTGTCAGCAGACGTTGGAACTGCTGCATAGTGGGTGGAATAATTTTTTGATGTAAAGTTTAAACAAAATGTAATACGTTGGTAAAGATTAGAGTGCACTGGTAAAAACCTATGAAAGTCACTAAAAAAACGTTGTTAAAGGGATGTTATAGTTAAGTTGCACTAATAAAAACTGATACAATTCACTGAAAAAACATTGTTAAAGGGACATTATGGTTGCAAAAAAATTTGCCGGTTATGATAAGCTATACAACCATAATTACTTGCACCACCACCATGCACTGCTATGACTAACACCCAGGACATCAAAGATGACATCACAAATAGTTTCTTTGACCATTGCAATTCTCCACCTGATCTGTAATCAAAGAAAACACCATTACTCAAATAGCTTGTGCAATTTCTGGGGAGTCCCCTGTTAGGGAGAATTCTCCAGAATGGCTAATTTCCCTTCCCTACTGAGTGCCTCAGCAGCTTTGCTGGATTTATAGGATTTTTTTTTCACCTGGTAAGAGTGGGAGCCTTTTTCCCACTCTTACATGTGGTTTGCTGTGCGTGTTTAACATTTTTGTGTTCATAGACTGTGGAGCTTCACCTACTCCACAGGCATCAGCTTTTTACTGTGTGTTACAGAGCATCTTTAGTGCAGTGACACAGGGTTGTCTTTTTCAGACTTCCCACTTTAAACTCAATTTTCTGGGACTGACTACTGTCTCCCAGAACATGTAAAGTTGCCATTGACTCTATTAGTCTTTTTAAATTCACAGACCCAGTACAAACTATTTTAAATAGAGTTTTGGAAAGGGTTAATAGTTATCCCTTTTTGTCTGTCTCTCATGCAACATTATTTTGTTCCCCTTTCTTTAAGATTTGGCTGGTAGCAGTGGTATCTAACCTATTTTTCCTACCGCGGTCTATTTAAATAGCCTTGGTACTGTTTTAGGCTAAGTTAGTAGCTTCAAACTTAAACCCGCTGGACCCCATTTACTTTTATTCGGTTCCAGCTGGGTTCATTCACCATTTCTTTTTGCAAAGGTCTTTCTCGTGTTTTACTCTGCGCACCAAACCAGGTTTGATTCCTTTGTTCGCCATCCTTTGGCAGGCTTCTGCACAGAAGCCCTCCTTAGGCACCTGAATGTCTGATGAGGAGGACAGGATGTGAGGGAGGGGTTTGAGACTCCCTGCACAGGGTCTCCTTGGAGACCCATGTCACACTCTGTATGATTGGCTGTGGAGACTGTCCCGCCGGGACAGCCACCCTGCTTTGTGATTGACAGCCAGACTGTGTGAATGGGGGAACACTGCATAAAAAGCAGGTCTCTGGGACTGAGAAGGCAGAGCCGCCACTGGATTGAGAGAACCAAAGAGAAGCTGAGAGCAGAGGACCTCTACCACGACTGAACCTCCCAGTGAAGCCCTACTGCGAGTCCGAATCTGCAAACTTCGACGACTGGGAAGATCTGCAAGGAATCTTCTCCCCTTGAGCCGACCAGTTCGTCAAACTGCAAGCCAGGCCTTCCTCCTCTGATCGAATTTGCTGTGCACAGCTACAGTTAACCAAATAGCCAGGAGGACCGGACCCTGCTTGGGTTTTAAGGAGCACACCTTTTATCTGTTGCTCTGCATTGCTGCTGGTTTCTTCCCTGGCCAGTGCATGACCCTACAGTCTTCCAACTTCGTGTCAGTCCAACAGTCGCTTCAGGAACCGTGAGCCTTCCCTGCCTCAGCTACAGCCGCCTTCTTCATTTAAGGTACTGTTAAAATCTGGTTGTTCGTTTCATCCAACCGCAGTGAAAGTGTTTCAAACCTTTCGACAATCCGAGGGCTTGTCCTTCTCTATTATTTAAAGTAACTTTTCATCCGACCAACTTCATTCTGAACTCTTGGCAAAGACTTAACCGCGAACTACCCTGAACTGTGTGATCCTCTGAAAAGACTTTGGTCCCATTGACTTTGGCCCAGGCCTCTTGATTTGATTTCCTCACTGTAGTTACTTTTTCTGGATTGCCCTGCTTGCTTACTTGTTGGTGCTGCTCAACATTTGTCTAACCTTGTCTTTCCATCCCTTTTAAATTGCTGGAGTGCCATTTTGCTCACCCTTCATTTTGAGCTTAACGTGTCCAGAATCTATTGGGTGTGGTGTAGTGTATTAAGAGTGTGATTTTTCTACTGGTGTACTTTGGTGAATTGTTTTACAACTGATGTGTAAATAAATGTATATTCTTTTACTCAGAAACCTCGAGTTGGTGTTTGTTTGAAACATAGTCATTGCTGTCCTTTGTGTAACTATTGGTACTGCTCACTTCTTGCGATAAGTCTGGCTGCTCAGCCATTGCAACCATTTTACTGTGTAGTACAGGCTTGTACCAAAGGTGAATTTGTACTGTCACTTGTAATTTTAATTGTGTGTGGTGTTCCCAAAGGGTACTGCATATGATTCTGCCTAACATCCTCACTAAGGTACATACCTCTCATTGTCTATTAATAGTCATGGCCCTTTCCTTTATTGTTCGGTAACAGACATGCTCATTTCCAGCTGTGCTCATTAAAGATTATGGCCATTCTCTATGTGTCATGTAACCAGTATGGCTATTCCCCAAAATGCACAGTAAACGGTGCAATCTAGCCATCTGACAAAATGATTATGCTATACAAAATGGCTACTAAAAAGGGTGAACATGTACCTATGTATACAATTAAATATGATAACGTGACATGTCTGTGGGATAATCCAATGCACTATTCAAATCTTGACCGAGACAAGCCTAACCAACATACGAGTCTCATCTCTGCCACAACCCAGTACGCCTTGCAGAAGGAATGCTTAAGTGATAAAGAGGGTGCCTATCATTGGACACATGTTCCAGTCATCCCAATATTCTACATCCTTCCGCAGCTGTGTAAAAACAGAACCTGACAGAGATACCGATTGTGATTAATGCTTGACCCTACTGCCCATTTAGTCCGAAGGTATTGCAGTAATTTTAAAACATGCAGTATTTCCGAATATGGCATGTTTTACTGGCAGGTACTGTTATTTTTGAAAAATCCATATCCCTTGACATGTGCAGTAATACCTAATGTTCTCAATGGAGTCAAATGGGACTCCAACATGGTGAATAACTGAGGGGGTCCACATAACCTATTTTTGTCTGTTCATACTGTAAGGGGAATATTTAAGTGTTACTATGTGAGAACACATAAAAGTGTACATGAACATAAAATTAGTTGTGTCTTCGTGTTTTTAGATTAATTTTTAAAAACCATGGAAACATAACTAAACAGATGTAAAATAATTATGGAAAATGTTTTCGGAAAATAAATATGAAAAATAAACATCAATTCTGGAGCCCGTAATCAACAATGATAAACATATTTTCTACCTCTATAGGGCATAATCTTATTTTAAGATGCATGTATGCTATGTTTTGTTTGGGCTAAAGTAAGATAATTGTTAAAGTAAGTTCTGAAGCAAACATCGTTTGTAATTTTTAAATTTAGATCAAACATTGCCTTCAACAGAGTTTCGTTTGCTTTGTGTATTTTACTTGAGAGCACTTCCTAGCATTATTGACGGGTCTCATGTTAAGTCCTCAGGAACTGTAGGCATAGTTTACACAATGTCTTTTGAAAAATAGGCATGCTCGACTTGTATGAAAGAAACTTAGAAAATATCAGACGAGTGTGCACTTGAGATTTTAAAACAGTGGCAGGTGCTTCAGCATTGCAATATAGTGTACAAATATGAACATTGCACACAACATGTAATATTCACTTGGGAAGGAAGAAAAAACATTTTAAATGTCAGTATGTTTTCCAAGTCTCCTCTGTGATATTTCAAATTGATGCATATAGTTCAAAAACACTTTGAAAATATGAGTGATGATGCAATATACCAAATTAAAATATACCTTGGTAGGCCTGAGTACAGAGCGCATTACATTCCAATTATATTGATTTGAATGAGTGTGAAAGTGTGAACTATGTTCCTACGGTACCAATTTAGAAGTTTTAGGTGTGGTTTGTATAACCGATAAGCTTCTGACAGAGTTCCTCTGACTGCTTAACGATATGCAATAATTCAGAGATTGTGCATCATGTGGAACCTGGCAGTAGCTTTCTCACAAATATGTGCGATTGGTGTTTGGGTGGTGTGATGAATTGTATTCTGCACCACGGGAGTACAAGGATGAGTAGGGGTAAAGGTGCCCACTCAGCCCTCACACTTCTACAAACCAAAGTAAAAGCAATCATAAATGTAAAATCAGGACAGTTAAGAGTTATATGTCCTTCGCCTTTTGTTGTAACGTGGGCAGAGGGATGGTTATACTCTTGACATGGGTTTGAATCTGATTCAGCAGTGACCCAAACAACACATTAACCTAGTCCAAAATAAAGGGAATGTCCAATCAAGGTTCAAGGTTCTATATAACTAGACATACTTTCATTTAACACCTGTAATAGAACTATTAGAAAAGAAAATTGCAAAAATGCCCCTCTGTGGAAGAACAGAGAAGATGCAACAGACTGCAGAAAATAGTACTCTGGACATGAAATCAGGGGTGATAGGCAAATAACAACCATAGAAAGGATATATCTTAGGTGAAATAAGGTGGTGAGGTGACCTAACCAGTCTCTAGGCTGCCAGTGGACAGAGGGGGGGCAGTATGTATACAACAGTACCTAGTTTCGGTTCTTTGGTGGGTTGATGAAGTCAAACCTGGTGGTGAACGTTTATGCTTCTGCATTAAGCTCAGTTAGGGTGCGTTGGATCATGAGGGCCCAAGCATGGGCAAATCAGGTCACTCTGTGCATTCAAAAGGAGGCTTTCAGTGATGCAGGAGGGGGCATTCCCCGGCATCTCATTGAGGTTGTTTCAGGCCGAGCCCGGATTTAGCGCAGCTGGGAGGGATTGTTGCGTGACTTGCTGCAGCCATCCATTCCCCTGTCATAAACACAGGAAGCAGGAATTCATTTTGGGATTACCTTTTTAATTTTCTAGTGTGTGTAAAGCACATGCTTTCCCTCATGCCCTCATCCCTTCCCTCCTCACCTCCCATCCCTGCCCTCACTGCTCCTCACAGTGGGTTGGCCTCCTCAGCCACACGTGACCCAGAAGCCAGGCCCAAGTTCTGAGCTCCAGACCAGGAACCCTCAATTTCTCACATGAAACCGAACAGAAGATGCTGCACGGCAGGCATCCATTCCCCCTTTCACGAACACGGGAAGCAGGAATTCGTTTGGGCTTCCATTTTTCGTTTTCTGGTGTGTGCAAAGCACAATACACGCTTTCGCTCATCCGCTCACCCCCTCCATGCTCGCCTCCTATCCCCTCCCCTCTCACCACCTCCTCGCAGTCGATTGGCATCATCAGGTCGCATGTGACACGGAAGCCAGGTTATCCTCCAGACCCTAGGGCAGCCTTGCCCGGCAGCTCTCCAAGGCATCAGGCAAAAGGCACCTTCCCTTGCACACCTTCCATACCTGTTTGCCTGTTTGCCCTGGACGACCCATCCCTGCCATGTCTCAACCCTTATCTGCAGTGCAATCAGGTACAAAACATACATCTTTTTTGTATTTTAGTACTGTTATAGGCTTGCACTTTGAATCTCGCTGATGTTATGTGGCAGTACTCTGCATATTTTACACAGAAATACTGTAATAGGCTTGCACGTTGAATCTCACTGATGTTTTGTGCCACTACTCTGCATCCTTCTCCACAGGGATAGTGTTTTAGTCTTGCTCTTTGAATCTCGCTGATGTTTTGTGCTGCTATTTTTGCATTTTCTCCACAACAATAGTGTTGTAGGTTTATATTTTGAATCTGACTGTTTTGTACCACTTCTCTGCATCTTTTTGCACAGGGATAGTATTGTAAGCTTGAATTTTGAATCTCGCTGAAGTTTTGTGCCAGTACTCTGCATCTTTTTACACAGGGATACTGTTGTAGGTTTGCACTTTGAATCTCGCTGATGCTTTTTGCCACTACTTTGCATTTCTTTACGCAGGGATCGTGTTGTTGGTTTGCATTTTGTTTCTACAGGGATTTAGATGCTGGTCTCACAACCCACATTCCTGCCCTATTCCACCTCACTGCACCAACATACACAGCACTTCCTATAAGATATCCACCTGCACTCCCAAACTACTAGTGTGGATCTCACACTTGATTGCAATTACTGCTCTGCTCTGTTCCTTCACTCTTATACCTCTCTCCCTCAGGGCTAAGGATGCAGGTTCCCCGTCATGCCTAGCAGCTCCAAAGTTAAAGGCACACTTTGGCACACCCGAAACTCCTCCACACCATCATCCAGGCCCCACCAAGATAACACATCCTCCAGGGCCTTTCCAAGCCTGCTGTCCCACCTCTACCACTCAGCCCTTCCCACCTAACTTTCCCAGGCCACTAACACATCGCCCTACCCTCAACCTGACCCCTCCTTCTACAGACCTCCCTACCTCCAGTCCCTCACAGACTCCCTCCTCACCCATGCTGCCATGACTCACTCTTGGCATCCCTAAACTTTATCTGTGTAATCCTAGCCAAAATCTCCCCTCAGCCGCCCCTCCAACCGACACACTAACACATGTGCCCCTGAGAATCTCCTAAAAAACAGACACTGCACTACCCAGGCACATTCTACTCTACACAACTGACCTTATCCCTCTTCTAGACCCATGACATCCCCCCTCACAAACATCCTTATGGCCTGCCCCAAGCCACCCAACTCAGTGAAATCTCTTTTCAACCAGCCAAGCAACACACCACACACCAGACACCACTCCCTTTGCTCCTCTTTAAGTCAGTCTCCTGACTCTGTCACCGACCATAGAAGACTGTCACCTGACCTCTCCATTGCAACAATAAACAAGTATGATTTCCCCAGTCGCAGCTCTGCACACCCTCCCTTTCCACTGCCCACCTCAGTACCCACAACTCCTTTCTCACCTCAGAACAGGGTCTCCACACTCCCACCACTATTAACCATTACACTTCCCAATATCCAAAAGACTCTGACCTCGCAAGCTCTCTTCGCACACACACACACCAACAACACAACACACTCAGCATCTATCTCCACTCCCCGGAATGAAGACCTTAGGCTCCTATCTAGAAGTCTCTCTGCTTCCACTGACCCTATCACACAAGACACCCATGTCACCCAGGGGACAGCCCACATGGACCCACTCCACGGCAACTATCACAGCTCCAGCCCTTTTCTGCCATTACTTCCATGCCTCAGTTTCATCCCTGACTTGGTGGCAGCCTTCCAATTCCCCCTAGAATCTTCCTCTCATTGCATCAAATATTCAACCTTTCAATGGACTAACATGCATCCTGATCAACGCCAGATCAATTGCAAAAAAAAATACAACATTTATGACGTAACTGCTTCTGAAATCCCAGACATCCTCTTCATTACCAAAACCTGGGTCTCCCAAGACTTCCGGCCCATCGCAAATGAGGCCTTTCCTCCAGGCTACACTTTTATTGTGCATAACAAAACCAACAAGGCAGGTGGCATTTCTAACCTATAGAAATCCCACCTCACTATTTCACACTCCGAGGAACAAGCCTGAATCTCTCCTAGTAACATTTCTCCTCACCTCACACACACTCACAGATTCCTACTCATATACAGACCCCCAGGCTACAACAGAAACTTTGAAGAAAATCTGAATGAATCTGTAGCTGGCATACTGGTTTCTCCCGCATCCCTCACTATGCTTGGGGTTTCAATATTTGGTTTGACATTGCACTTAACCCTATGACATGACCCACTCTGGACAACCTGGAATCCCTCCATCTGACACAACTATTATCTGGACCCACACACCACTCTGCAGGCCACTCCCTAGATGCAATATTCAGCTCTCCTAAACAGATCACCACGCTCCCGCATCGGCCACTAGTCTGGAACGTTGACAGCCCCATGACCTCCCACCCACTAACCCCTGTGGAATAAGGTCAAAGTAACTCTAGACCTGGCAGATTACCTGCTTGCTTCCCTACCCTCCCTTTCACTCCAGTCAGGTCAGCTCTCCATCAGCTACTTTGACCAATGACTGTCAGTAGCTTTCAGCCTACCCACCCAAATCAGACCCATCTTCAACAGACAGGTCCTCTCCCCCAGATGGTACATTTCAGCTCTCATATATCTCAAAACCCAGAACCATATCGTTGAACGCAGATGAGCGGCACACCCATTGCCTCAGACCAGTTCAGACCGAGCAGTTCAAAGCCTAGAAGGTATAAATATGCAAGGCAAAACATTTATTTTGCTGGAAGAGAATCATCAATGCCCCAAACATCTATAGGGAACTCCACAAGACTATCTCTGAACTCAAGGCCCCTTTCTGCACCTTCTCTTCCCTCTTTCACAGCCAAACACTCTGTGACTCTCTCTCTAACCACTTCCACAACATAGCCCTGGTAAGAAACATTACCATTGGCACTAAAATAGAGGTGCTCACGCCCCACCCCTCAGCATCCATGTCCGGGCTCTAAGACCCGCTATCAACCGCTTGCTCAAACTTTTGCACTAGATGTCTAGTGGATGAATAGACTTTCCAATGGAAATATTTAGCCCAGATTTAACCAAGTCTAAATCGAAAGTTCAATTTTTGTTCAAGCTTTTTAACTGACAGATCTTTATCTCCTCCACGCGGGTGTAATTTACTGGTTTCAATGATAAACCAAAAAATATCTTTGTGGCTATGCTTTGCCTCCTTAAAGTGTGCAACCAACGGCTTATCAGCCACCTGATTTTTTACTCTTGATCGATGTTCACAGATTCTCTGTCAAATTGGTCTCTTGGTTTTCCCGACATACAATAGTCCACATGGGCATTTGATCCTGTATATTGCCAATTTTGCCAGGCAATTCATCCACTAGACATCTAGTGCAAAAGTTCGAGGTCACATTTTAATTTCGATATATGAGACATCCCCATTTTTCGTGTTCATCTCTTATCATTATACAGAAAAAGTACAGGGATTAACAAACATGTTTCGAAATGCAAGTGTGCGAATGCACTTATCCCTTAATTGATGCGAAAATTAGGTCTGCTTTATAAAAAATCAGGTACCTCCACTTGAGGTTAGAAAAGAGGTGTCAATAAGCTAACATTCTAATTATTGGAATTATCCTACAATGTTTGGCATCCCTTTAAAGTGTGCCACGATGAAATCCCATCTCAAATACAATGCACATTAGCATTTGAACAACGGCTTTACATACCTATAAATGTGTTTCTGAATAAACAATATGATGTGAATAAAGTCTTAAATTAAATATACATGGTATAAGAAGAATGTTAAGCTTGCTTACTATCTACATGCAATACAATGCCACCAACTAAATCATATCCCAAGGTTCCAGGCTGTAACAATGGATGTCCAAGATGGCGCCCGCAAATGCCGACCAAAATATAGTAGGCATAGTGCGACATGCAAGTCATGTGATGGCCTTGAAAATGCATTGGGAGGAGTATAATGCCCGTGGTGATAGCAGTTTGCAAGTGATTACGGCGACAGACGAACACAAAAAGTAAGTTTCAGCCTTTGATGTGCTAACTATGTGTGCATGTTCTCCTGATAACATTCCATAAAGCACTAAATGCACAGCGAGTGAGGCACGCATTATTTCGTCTTTTTATAGCAACTCACGCCCACAAAAGTGAGAACGCACTACATTATTTGAAGCAACGGCGCAAATCCAAACGCTGAAAAAACTGTCCATGCACAGCATTTTCTTCTGACTAATATATTGAAAGGTACCCTTGATATTTTTGTAATCTTTTGATCCCCATGAAACAATTAAAATAAGAGATATTAACGCTTACATTTGGAAATGCAAATTGATTAAATTGAAATCCTGGGAAGCATGATATTGGTTACAATGAATACCGCTAAATTTAGAATTTAGTGGCAACTCAGGATAAAATCTCTTTTTCAGAACATAGTTACAAGGATACGATCCACTTTAAGATGGGAGCCATCACGTTAACATAAATGCAGGAGTGAACATCTATAGATTCTGTACACCAAGATTCCACAAAGAGAGGAAAACCCCACTTACAAGTAATCATAAAAAGCAAGATATTAGCAGCAATATGTTCTTGCTTGGAATAACAGGCATCGTTATGTCAGTTGATAGACAACATATGACACTATATTTACTGCAAGGTACAATTTGAATGCATAAAAAATGTTCTATACAGAGCAGGTCTCGCTTTGTGTATAAACGGAATACAATATTAATTAATAAGCAGATCATTTAGATGCTTGAACAACAAGAAGTAAATTGGGTCCTTTGTGGCCCCTGTATTGTTGTGAATGATACAAATTTTCCGGATAAAGCCGGATAAAGTTACAAAGCGGAAATCAACGAGAATTACTTTACACACAACGAAAAGATGAAAGGTCAGCCCAACTGAAATAGATCCCACTGTTACACTTTATAACTTGTCTAAAAAAGGTTTTTAGGGTACTTGTTTCTTGGTTATTTTGTATCATAATATCTCCTGCAAAAGGCCATGTACATGAAGAAATTTGTTATTCAGCCCATGTTCCATCTATAACAAGCGTCCTGAAGATGGGTTTGAAGAGACACACAAAGCAGATCAGTTTATGATGGTGTTTCTTTCATACCCAGAAACACTAATAAGTGTAGACATTCAACAGAGAAGACCACTATGTAGAGATATATGCTAAACGCTCTTCTCACTTTTGTTACTAACCTCACAAAAGTATTTGAAGCTATATTAATACGAGTTTACTACTCTGCTTGTGTTGTTTAACCTCCATCCAACACATTTTGTTCAGATACAATCATTTTTTTGTATGTGTTTCTGTTTTTTACAGTTTTAACTCAATGTCATATGTGCATATGAATTAAAATGTGTGTTAATCAACCTGACCTGGTATACTACTGCGTAAACAATATGTTGCAGTTTAATAATATATACAATGGTGGGCATCGATGACCTATGTGTGTAAAAGCAGGGTAGCTTTTGTGTGGAATTCCCTTTGGTTTAGTTCTAGCATTTGTACATGTTATTTAAGATCTAATGGCAAATATACTACTTTGCCACAAATGCCTTTTTGTAACTCAGAAGCAGGCAATTTGGCTGCTTTGGGTTGAAGGCATATTATAGTTTGAAATGGGTGTACTGTTTGCATTATTATGCTTTGTACAAGTTGGAGATCCATTGGAAGTGGGAATATTAGTGACAGCACGTGATGGCATTTGGTTATTGTCAAGCTTTTTATTGCAGTATGTGCACACTAGTTAAGGGGTCAGTTAGTTTGTATTTATTTTCTGTTGTTAGATAAAGCTAATTGGAACCATTCGGATTCCTCACTGGCTTCTATTTTGTAGGCCATATCAACTATTGTTGCGCTCTTTCTATAGAAAGTTCTCCGACAACAGACACATACTTGGCCTGGTGTTTAGCAGATGTATTTTGAAACTTTGCTATTTCTTTTTTGTATGTGTTTGTTAGAAGGTTGGTGTTTGTGAGGTTTTCACTAATGTTTTCTGAAGATACTGAATTTTGTAGGTGAACTTCAGTTCCAAAATATTTACTTTGGATGTGCTTTATTTCTTGAAGCAGTTGTTTGTCTATTCCATGTAGGACAATGTTATTTAAATTTTGAAATTGTAGAGCAAGACTTTTTGCATAGTACAGTCTTTGCACAATATTCCCTATAGAGGAATGGTATGTTGCTAACATTTTGATGTAGTGGAAGGTGCTTTTGCAAGCAGTTCTGAAATGCAGGCTAAAGCATGTCCTTGAAGTGCACGGTGGCTGCGCACAGGACAGGACTTGATGGTTTGGAAAGTGTTCATTCGACTTTTGTCTTTTAGTTTCATGTAGTGATTGAGGAATTGTCGTAAAGATTTGAAGGATTGTTAGAGTACATTACATATTGAGCTGTGTATCCATGTGTACACTGGTCGGGTGAAAGGAACAGATGGTTGAAAGTTTTTTTTTTTTTTTTTTCTATAAGGGTTTCTTTTGCCATAATGGTGTCTCCTACCATTTCATGCCCTCGGCCATTACTGTCTATGGCAATCATTTTTTTGTCGTTCTTGTTTATAAGCCTCTTCATTGAAATATGTTTCTGTGCTGCTTGTGTGCATCCATTCACCTTCACAGAAGTTTGAAAAGGTATCTATATAGACATTGTGTATGTTCAGAAGTACTTTTTGTAATTTACTGATTAATTTAGTTAGCGGTTTTGTTCTGTTTAAAATTATTATAAACAACTTCCTTTAGTAGAAATGCACTGTTAATTAGAGCTTTGTGGATTAGTCTTCTGCAGTAGTTTTCAAGGGTAGATTGCACCTTTTCAGCTATCTCTGTAAGAATGTGAAGTGCTCTACGGTGGAACATGTTTTGTAAATTACATTTTTTGGAATGCTTTCATGTGGTTATGTTAAGATTGGTATATATATATAGTGTTAGGTTCATTAGTAGGTTTGCTTTTTTTAAACATTTGTTTTTTACTTTTAGTTTTTGGAAGAGAGGCTTTTATTTTTTTAGTGGTCACTGGTTTAGTTTTCTTGAGTGACGATACTAGCGGTTTTGTTTTAATTGTTTCTATACATTGTTTTAGAGGTGGATGACTAAATGGCTTGCATTTATCTGTATCTACTTTATTGTTTCCTTGTTTTCTATTGAGGTGCTTTTTAGTAGGCATTCTGTTGTGTCTGTTGGAAAAAAGAAAGTTTTGAGGAGAACAGGGTGTTATAATGATGGTGTTTATATAAGAATAGAAAGAGTGTCCATGTTGAAATATAATGAATAAGAGTGAAATACATGTTGATGATTTGAAAGGAATACTTTGGGCTATTGTAAAGTGAAGCTATATTGTTGCAATATTAGAGAAATTCATACTATAGTAGTGTATTTACTGTGTAGGATGTGAATAGTAGTCTTCTTCTGGTTGGTGTCTTAGGGAATTTTCTTCTTTCCTATGATTATAAAAGAAAGTTAGTGGGTATATATGGTAATGGTGAAGTACTTTTAGTAAAAGAGGTTGTTATTTATGAATGTAGGAAGAGTTGTTGGGAAAAACAGTTAATACAGTTATGTTATCGATAGTCTACTGAAGTATGTTAACTATGTTATTAGAACAATTGCAGTATGAGTAGAGCTGTTTGCGAATTAAAAGGAACAGGGCAAAAATGTGTGTAAGAAAAAGGCGCATTTGTAGGTTACTTTAGTGCAGCTGATTGTAATGAAAGAAGTGTTGTGTTTCTGATGTGAATTATTTGTAATGTGTTGCACTGTTTTTAAGCAATAGGGAAACTGTGGCCTAGTAGTAATGCAATGGATGATTGTTGTTACAGCAGTGCTTGGTGTCATACAGTAAAGGTTTGGAAAGAAGAGTCCTGTATATGTAAGGGTAAGTGTTGAACATAGATACTTTGATAGTATACATGTATGTGTGAGCAGGTGGAGAATGGTGGCAGTGTAAAGGATGCAATGGGTAAGGTTGGAAAGTGTAATCTTCATATGGAATGAAAAATGGAAAATGGAGAGCTTAAAAAAGGTTTCTTTTAGGAGTATTTCCATGAAAGTTAAAACACGGAAATGTGAATTTATAGCAGCACTGTGTGTAACTTTGTTGTAAAAGAAAATAAAAGCAGATGAAAACATTTGTATAATACCTTTAAGTGGCACATGTTGTGTGGAAGTTCAATATGTAGTCAGTACATTTATACTTGCCAATATGATGCATACTAATGTGTAGGTGCTAATTAAGTGTTGTTTTTTGTCTTTGTATTGTGGGAGTTCTAATTGCATTTTTCAATTGCAAGTCCCAGAATGCAGAGAAAAAATGAGGCGTGGATAAGCACCCACAGATACACACAGTGCTGTTGTAAATGTATACATGTATTTGTTAGCTTTAATGAATTTACATGTATTTGTTAGCTTTAATGAAAATACTGCTAAAAAGACATATTTTTTAAATTCACAGCATTTTTCATTCAATGTACATGTCATACTTTTCAAGCTTCCATGCAGTCCTGGTTTTGACATTACATTCTGGGAGTCTGAGTTTTATCATGGGAAAAGTGGTATTAGAAGTGACAGAATGCAAAGAAAAAAAGAAGACTTGATACGCACGTATAGATTGGGATGGGTCATGTTGGAAACTATGCATGCACTGCCAATATATGAAACTTGCACACACTGATTGCCATTTAAACATGTTGTACACATCTTTTCAACTGGCTTTTCTTTTTTTTTGGAGAAAAAAAGTTACACAGTGCTGCTATAAATGCATATATGCATTGCTTTTAACTATCATGAAAATGCTCCTAAAAAGATACATTTTTAAATGACATTACAAGCATTTACTACTTGATGTGAGCAGGTGCTATATGGTGCAATGCATGGATTTAGCTGGAGTGGTTAAAAAGAGAGTATGCATATAGAGAAGCTTATTATTGTGTAAGTAGTAGAAGCCCTCTCTATATACTTGTAAACGAATTGCAGAAAACACTGTGTGGCTATTGCTAAGAAAAACTCACTGTGGATGTTGGGAGATTGCTGGATGAATAATTTGAGAAGGTACACTGAGTTGTGTGGCATCTCTAGTATTATTGGTTTGGAGGGAGTGGAGGTTTTGTGGTATGCAGTGTCTGGGCTAAGCTGGGTGAGTTTATTATCATTTTGTAAGACTATGGCTCTCTTTCAATGCCCAGATATTATTTCTGTTAATTGTGGAGGAAATCATTTGGGCTACATTACTTCACTATATTTGCAGATTGCATTAAAAGATATGTTCCAAGGTTTAATGGAACTATTTCCCAGTGGAAAGATTTATTTTTCAGAAATACATCCAAGGGAAGTATGGAGATGTCCACATGTGTTTTGTGCACAACTAGAAGAAGGTAGGCACCTTGTAAATAAAGGTCTAGGTACCTTTTCTGTAAATGGTATAGGCATGGCTTCTTTTGAAAATGAAAACATCAAGTTGGATGGTGCAAACAATTTTCGGATTGATGGAATTAATTTTACTGATTTTGGCAATCTGATGTTTCTTGTATGTATTCACAATACACTGAGAAAGTTTATGTGAAAAAGAGGTACGGTGCATATGAAAACATGTGTAAGTAGTTCTAGGAAATACAAATCAGCAAAGCAAAAACAAAAATTCAAAACTGAAAAAGGGCTCTTTGAAGAGCCACCATTGCACAATAAATAGTTGAAATTAAGTGCAAACCTCCCCACCCCTTCAATTGGACGATGTGTCCGTAGACACTGTCGTAGTCTGCAGATGGCATGTGCCACATCCAAGTGTTTTGAGGGTGCCTCAAATGGAAAGGGGACTGTGCAGACTGCAAACAGTTGTCGATGTCAGTGGACATCGGAGGATCAGCCAATGAGGTTTCTTGGCTGTGATGTACAGGAAGAGAAGGTAGGAGTTGTGTTTGCAGATGTTTTGAGAGCACTGAAAATGGCTATGGCTATGTCTTCAAGGAGGCAGAGTGTATGGATTGGCTGAAAATCTTGGATTCCATGAATTTGAAGTGTCATGGTATGGAGTGCGAGTGATGAAGTTGGTGTATGTGCTCCCGTTTTGTGAGTATATGGTTCATGTAACACATCCAGACATCATTGTTCTTCATTATGGAGGGAACCGTTTGGCGTGCGTTACTGGCATTTCATTGCAGTTTGCAATTAAGGAGATATTTGGAAAGTTGATGGAAATGTTTCCAAATTCCAAAATATTTTTTTCTCAGATTGCTAAGAGAAAAATATGGATGTGTTCCAATTTATTTTGTCCACAAATGGAAAAAGCAAGACACAATGGAAATAACGCAGCGTGTGCTTTTTTGTGAGCTGTTGGCATTAAATCTTTTCATAATGATAACATTAAATTTGATATTGTCAACATTTTTCAGAGAGATGGAATGCATTTTACTGATGTGGGCAACCAGATTTTTCTGGAAAACGTTCAAAATGCATTGAAGCAGTTTTTGTGAACATATAATAATTACGATGTGTAGAATCTTTGGTAGTTTACTATATAAAAAAATGTCAGCCAAAAAGACAAAAACAGCCTCTTTTATGAGCCTCTATTTTTGCATGAAAAACAATTTAAATGATTTTCACGCCCCCACGCCTGGAATTTTTCTGATGTCCAATGTCCAGTGTCTATGCAGGCTGCAAAGGGGACTGTGACTTTTTTCTCACTTCTATTTTTTTTACTATAAAATGTGTCTCCTAAAAGAACCATTTTTGTGTTTTTTGGTTTTGTATTATCTTGGCGTTTGTGTGTATTTTTTCCAAGAGAGGCAAGTGAGCAGACGAAGATGTTGGGCGGGCCTTAATCAATGTAGGTGGCAGTGTTTCTCATGCTCTTTGACCGTGGCCTCCACAGTATTCTGTATGGCCTGTGAAGCCACCGCTCGGCTCCTCTGCTCCAAGGAGTATCCTTTGTGGTAACAAGAGCAGTTGAAGATGATGGGGTTGAGGATGTCAATCTAGTCTTACCTGAGAAAGGTTTCACCTTCCTCAGTGCATTTGGGTGGTTAGATTCGGTCATGGAAGTTGTGCCATAGGAATACAAGCCAGGTTTCCCAAGACTAAGTACAACTTTGCACTCACTGTATTTCACCTTGCTTGCACAAGCCTTCAGGAAATTTCCAATGGTCATTAAAAAATTGCCACACCGAGGACTCTGAGTAATAGAGATAGGGACATCCTCCACCCCATCCTCTTCTTCCTCTTGATCCTTATTTTCTGTATCTCTGCGCCTGTTCCCCTGCCCAGGCCCTCCAGGTTGTTGAGCTGGTGCTTGCAGTGGTTGTGGTGGTTGGGAAGCATAGATGAGTATAGCAGATGCAATCGCAGCAGGATTTCAAAAATCTTTAGAGCAGGTGTTTCCCTAATGTTCTCTGTTGGACAATCAGATAGAGAATGAGGAAAGCTAATGGGTGGGTCCCTGCAGAGGAGCTGTCCGCGGATTGCTCGACTGTCTGCAGACTACCAAGTGAAAAATAGGGCTTGGAAAGTTGTAAACTAAGAATGTGTCTATGTTGAACCTTTTATACAATAGGTGACTTTCTGCTGAAAATCTGTTCATCATCCTCACCACATATTGATCTCTTGTAATTTCCTTAACTTTGGGTTTTAATAGATCTCTCCTTTGGGCTGTTAATCCCCTCTGTTTCGCTCAATTCATATCTTGTTCCTCATATCCCCTTTTTAAAAATCTTTTTTTGCAGTACTTCGATTTCTTTCTGATATTCCATAACACTGGAACAGTTTCACCTGGCCCTAAAGGATTCCCTGTAGGGATATTCTTGATAGTACTTTTGTTATTGTAGCTTGTTGCTATAGGATTGAGTTTACTTTAGTCGGTTTCCAGAAGGTTGTTGTCAAGATGCTTAAGTCCTTTACAAACAGATGAATATCCAAGAAGTCAATCTCTCCCCGGTTGTTGCAAGTAAAGGATATGCCAAATGAATGCATGTTCAAATAGTGTACAAAGTAAAGCAGATTCTTTTCATGTCCATGCCATATCATTAATTGGTGCAACATGTGCAGTGTTCACTGGCTATGACAGAAGTCCATGGATAGTGGGTACCAAAGAACCTATCATTGCTACATGTACAATGGCCACAGGCAAAGTCCATGGACAATGACCATGGCTGATGGCCATGGCTAGTGAGCCGCAAAGAAAAACAATTGGTGCAACAGATACAGGGGTCACAGATGAAAGCAGAGAACACTGACCATGGCAGAAGGTCATGACTAGTGTGCCCCAAAGAAACCTATTGGTGAACCATGTGCAGTGTCTGCAGCCGAATGCTGTGGAAAATGGCCCTGGCTGAAGGTCATGGTTAGTGGGCCCCAAAGAAACCTATTAGCGCAACATATACAGTGGTCGTGGCTGAAGGCTAGTGGTCCTCAAAGAAACTATGATATAACAACACCCTTGAAATTAATTGAAAGAACTTTAGTTAGGGGAGAGTTAAGGTGATCGGATTTAATGTGAAAAATACATAGCAACAAAACCTTGGTTAAGAGAGCGTTAGGGTTATTGGAATTAATGCAACAAATCACCTGGATTTCAGCAATTGCATTTCAAGCAAGTCCACCTTAACTATGCACCTCGTGTTGAGCAGTTAATGACCACAATGATGGAATCACTGTCTTTCAAAAATAGTCATGTATAATTTGTTGGGGGTGAGTGTCAGATCCCTGCGTACCCTCCCAATCCTCCTCACCTGATTCCACTGAAGTAATGTCCTCGGATACAGTACCAGATGACTTGCTCCTCTTTTTCTTATCGGAATAGAGCTTTTCTTTAGGCTTGTGGTCCTTCCGTTCGTGTAAGTAGGGTCTGGCTCCCCCGGAGGCCACCTTGGCAGAGCTGGAACCTGCCCTTGGGGGACCCCGGGGAGCCAGCCCCAAAGCAGGGAAAAAGCCAAGTGGCGGAAAAAACCCTGATGTCCAAGAGTCTTGAATGGAGTTTAAACGTTCCGGAGTGCAAAGCAGGAACAAAATGGACGAGGCAAACGGGAGTAGAAGCTGCTACTCCCTGGGAATGAAGGCATTAGCCTCCAAAATAGAAGCAGAATAACTCGGAGAGTTTAAAGCAGGTGAGTAGTAAGAAAAGGAATAACAAATACAAAAAATAAACAATGCGGAAGGCCGCGGAAGGATCACAGGCAAAGCAAGCGAGCCCCGCTAAAGAAGGAGGCGCATAGCAGGGACGCAAAGGTAAGACATGAGGGGCGATAGATGCCGAAATAATAATAGAATTGAACCGCTAGACAGCGGAAGGTACCCGGTTCCAAAACGGGACGCGGAAAGTAGGAATACCGGCAAGACGGCCAAAGGAAAGTAACGCCGGAAAGGTACACAAAGAGAGAAAGAAACAAACTTTAGCTGGAAGGCAGGAATAAGGGATATGGACGGAAAAAACAAGGAAGAAAGTCAGAGCGAAACTGACAGGGAAAAGTACTGTAGTTTAAGTCGCACAGAGCGTTGTGCTAAGAACAACAGATACAACGCAATGAGCGCGGGGGCGGGGTCTGGTAATATACTAGACGCCGCCATGTTGGATGAGGACTAGAGCGGTAGGAGAGCTAAAGTCAATGCCTCCAGCGCTCCCACAGCTTCCACCCGCAGTTCCTGACAGTATACCCCCTTCTCCTCGGAACCCCCCCTGGCTTTCCGGGATGTAGTTGATGAAACCTTCTTAGCAATCGGGGGGCATGGATATGGGAGCTTGGTTCCCAGGACCTCTCTTCTACAGGATAGCCCTTCCAATGCACCAGGTATTGTACCCTGCCCTTACGATATCGTGAATCAACCAGGTAGGAAACCTCATACTCATCGGGAACTGGAGCTACAGGAGTTTGCACTTTAAGAAACTGTCTCTGAAAAGGGTCTTCCTGGTGAAGTTTTAGGAGGGAGGTGTGGAAAACCGGATGAACCCTCTGAAGATATTTAGGTAACTTAAGCTTATAGGCCACCGGATTGACTTTGTACAGGATGGGAAAGGGACCCAAATATCTAGAAGAGAATTTACCAGTGTGAACCCATTTTGGCTGGAATTTGGTAGACAGCCAGACTAACTGACCTGCCTTCCAGTCTGGGTTGTTACGCCTGCCTTTGTCAGCCCACTTCTTTTGTGATTGTTGACTGGTTTCGTGTGCCCTTTTGGCTAAGGCATGTACTTCATGTAGGTCCTTCAATATACTGTCTAGAGCAGGTACATTGGTGGAAGAACTGTTAAGCCAGGGTAAGTGCTGAGGATGATAGCCATAGGTACAGTAGAAAGGACTCATCTGGATGGTAGTATGGAAGGAATTGTTATAGGCGAATTCTGCCTGTGGAAGGAATCGAGACCATTCGTCCTGCTGGGGGCTACAAAAGCATCTTAGGTACTGTTCTAGGCCTGCATTAGGCCTCTCCGTCTGTCCGTTACTCTGGGGATGGTATCCTGAAGAAAGAGCCCTGTGAATACCTAATGTTTGACAGAGTGCTGACCAGAACCTGGAGGTGAACTGAGAACCTCGATCTGATACAATGGTCCTGGGTAAACCATGAAGGCGAACCACATCACAGAGGAAAGTGGCTGCGGTTTCTGGTGCTGTCAGTATATGGGAGAAGGCAGAGAAATGAGCTAATTTACTGTATGAATCTACCGTAACCATGATTACGGTCTTACCATATGATCTGGGGAGGTCAACAATGAAGTCCGTGGAAACGTGCTCCCACGGACGTTCTGGTAACTGTGGCTGTTGCAATAATCCTACCGGTTTCCCCGTTTGGGACTTGCTAGATGCGCAAACCGGGCAAGAGGATACGTATTCCTGTACATCCTTCCTAATGGTGGGCCACCAGAAACCCCTGTGAAGTAGCTCGTATGTCTTTCTGATTCCAGGGTGGCCTACCAGGGGGGTATCGTGACACCAGGAAAGTACCTGTCTCTGTAACGGCTTAGTAGGAATAAAGAGAGCAGAATCATGGTAAAAGAGACCATCACTAGCTTGAGTAACAGTAGAAGGTAGTCCGGCTTGCATATTGTACTGTGGGATCAGATCCTGAAGAAAAAGGGAGGCTGCTACAACTATTTTAAGGTCCGGAAACACTAGTTCGTGATTCTTATCGTTCCCTGAGTCGTCCCCATATCTGCGGGACAAAGCATCAGCCTTCTGGTTCTCTGATCCTGGAATGTGAGTGATTATGAAGTCGAATTGTAAGAAAAAGTAAGCCCATCTGGCATGACGGGCATTTGTGCATTCCATCTGTTGAAGGACTTGTAGGTTGCGGTGGTCGGTGCGGATTAGGAAGCTATGGGCCGCACCTTGCAGAAGATGGCGCCATTCTTGGCAGGCTAACTTGATAGCCAACAGTTCTCTTTCAAGGACAGAGTAGTTCCGTTCACTGCTGGTCAAGGTTTTAGAATAGTAGGCAACCGGGTGTTCTTCCCCCTCATCAGCCTTCTGGAGTAATATGGCCCCCACCGCCCCAATGGAAGCGTCTGTTTCCAAGATGAACTGTTTAGTTTGATCTGGTTGGACGAGAATGGGAGCTGAAATAAACAATTCCTTTAGTAGTTGAAAGGCTTCTCTGGGTCTTATGTCAAAAATGAATTTGACACCCTTCTTTAGGAGAGAAGAAATGGGTAACACTATGTTGGAAAAATTTGGTATAAAACGTCTGTAAAAATTTGCCAACCCAAGAAACCTTTGTACCTCTTTGACGTTCGAGGGTTCCTTCCATTCCACTATGGCCTTTATCTTCCTTGGGTCCATCTCAATGCCGTCTTTCGATAGGATAAAACCCAAATAGGATATTGTGGTTACCTCGAACTCACACTTCTCTGGTTTGACCAGCAGTTGATGGAATTGTAGACGATGTAGTACCTCTTTGACAAGTTGGCGGTGGTCTTGTAAAGTACGAGAAAATATCAATATATCGTCTAGGTAGACAACTACAGACAGAAACAGCATGTCCGAAAATATCTTATCCATGAACCGTTGGAATTTCGCTGGGGCATTTACCAGCCCAAAGGGCATCACCCTATATTCAAAGAGCCCCAAAGGGGTACGAAAGGCAGTCTTCCATTCGTCGCCTTTTCGTATCCTCAAAAGATGGTATGCACCTCTTAAATCAAGCTTGGTAAAATAGACCGCCCCCTGGACTGCCTCTAGAACTTCTCGTATCAATGGCATGGGGTATCTGTCGCGAATGGTGACTTGATTTAGGCCCCTGTAGTCTATACATGGTCTTAGTTCAGAGGTGTCTTTCTTAGGGATAAAGAACAAGGAAGCCCCACAAGAAGAATTGGATTCTTGGATAAGTCCGTTTTGTAGATTAGCGACCAGGTATTCTTTGAGAGCACTTTTTTCTGGCATGGATAACGGATACATGCGACCAAAAGGCACCACTGCTTCCGGCGTAAGGTCTATGGCACAATCTTCATTCCTATGAGGAGGTAAGATTCTTGGCAGTGTATCCTTGAAAACCTCAATATATTCCTAGTAATGGAGCGGAACAGAAGATACGGTCACTGTTCGGATGGTGTTGGTTTCTTCTTCATAGGGTCTTTTGACAGGAAGTTTCATACAGTTTGATCCGCAGTATGCTGAGTTGAAACTCACTCTGTTGGACGTCCAGTCGATGGTGGGGTTATGCCGTCTCAACCAAGGTATCCCGATAACCAGGGGGAAGTGAGCTGCCCTGATAAGATCGAAAACCATATACTCTTGATGGTCTCCCAGTTTCATCTTTAACGGAATAGTCTCGTGGATTATGGGACCTGAAGATAACGGTGAACCGTCCACTCCTTCGACTGGTATGGGTCGTGGCTTAGGTCTTGAAGGAACCATCTTCTTCTTGGCCCAATTTATGTCAAGAAAGTTACCCGCTGCACCGCAGTCCAGCATAGCCAAAACTTCTATGGGTCCTGACTCAGATAGCCAAAGGTGTACCTTGAATACCATGAGTTGATTGTCGTCTGCATCCTCTATTGGTTTGGAAGAGTTGCAAGGGTGACAGGTGGCTCCCCCGATACTTCCCTTGCGTAAGATCGGGGGCTGGAGTTTTCCTTCCTCCTGGGTGGTACTTCTGGACAGTTCCTTAAGAGATGTTTGGAAGAACCACAATACATACATAGTCCAGCTTCACGACGTCGTCTTCTCTCTTCCTGGGTTAACGGTCCTCGCATGGATCCAATCTGCATTGGTTCTTCTGCTGAATGCGTGTTCCTAGGTGACGGTGATTGGGAAGGCGGTGTGAATGTCTGAGGAACGCTGCGCCCTCTCCTTCTTTCCTGTCGACGTTCTAGTATACGATACTCAATCTGTAAAGATAATGTTACCAAATCCTGGAAGGAGGTTGGCCTGGCCACTCTGGCTAGTTCATCCTTAATCTCGTCTTGGAGACCCTGGCGGAAAATGGTCTGCTTGGCGGAATCTGGCCAGTCGGACTTAGCTGCTAGTCTCATAAAACGGGATATGTACGTCTGTAGGTCTGTGGTTCCCTGCTGCACATCGAGTATTGCCTCAAGAGAGGTGTACAGCACTTCTGGTCGGTCGAATTGTGCTTTAAGCGATCCCACAAAGTGATCAAAGTTGTTTAAGGAGGGATCATTCCTGGTGACCAAGGGAGTGGCCCAGGATAAAGCATTTCCCATAAGGTTGGCGATAATGAATCCTACTCTGGATCGAGCGGTGTCATAAGCATAAGGTCTAAAAGTGAAATAGACCTGGCAGGCGTCAAGGAAGTCCTTCAGACCCCCAGGATGTCCGTCGTATTTACAGAAGGACAAAGCCATGGGCGGTAAGTCCCCCTGGTCCTCGCGGCGCAGCACCACCTGCTGCCTCAAGCCGATATTCTCATTACGTAAGGCCTGTACTTCAACCGTAAGGTTCTGCATGGCAGCTGCCAGTTCCTGATACTGTTCCAGGGACGCCATGGGTATCCTTGGGCGTTGTATGCTGTCAGATCCCTGCGTACCCTCCCAATCCTCCTCACCTGATTCCACTGAAGTAATGTCCTCGGATACAGTACCAGATGACTTGCTCCTCTTTTTCTTATCGGAATAGAGCTTTTCTTTAGGCTTGTGGTCCTTCCGTTCATGTAAGTAGGGTCTGGCTCCCCCGGAGGCCACCTTGGCAGAGCTGGAACCTGCCCTTGGGGGACCCCGGGGAGCCAGCCCCAAAGCAGGGAAAAAGCCAAGTGGCGGAAAAAACCCTGATGTCCAAGAGTCTTGAATGGAGTTTAAACGTTCCGGAGTGCAAAGCAGGAACAAAATGGACGAGGCAAACGGGAGTAGAAGCTGCTACTCCCTGGGAATGAAGGCATTAGCCTCCAAAATAGAAGCAGAATAACTCGGAGAGTTTAAAGCAGGTGAGTAGTAAGAAAAGGAATAACAAATACAAAAAATAAACAATGCGGAAGGCCGCGGAAGGATCACAGGCAAAGCAAGCGAGCCCCGCTAAAGAAGGAGGCGCATAGCAGGGACGCGAAGGTAAGACATGAGCGGCGATAGATGCCGAAATAATAATAGAATTGAACCGCTAGACAGCGGAAGGTACCCGGTTCCAAAACGGGACGCGGAAAGTAGGAATACCGGCAAGACGGCCAAAGGAAAGTAACGCCGGAAAGGTACACAAAGAGAGAAAGAAACAAACTTTAGCTGGAAGGCAGGAATAAGGGATATGGACGGAAAAAACAAGGAAGAAAGTCAGAGCGAAACTGACAGGGAAAAGTACTGTAGTTTAAGTCGCACAGAGCGTTGTGCTAAGAACAACAGATACAACGCAATGAGCGCGGGGGCGGGGTCTGGTAATATACTAGACGCCGCCATGTTGGATGAGGACTAGAGCGGTAGGAGAGCTAAAGTCAATGCCTCCAGCGCTCCCACAGCTTCCACCCGCAGTTCCTGACAGTGAGTGTGGTGTGGTACTCTATCCAGACAATGTTCTGATATGGGGGTCGAATGAAAGTGAGCATGACGTAAGAATGAGAAGACTTCTAGAGATTTTGAAAGAAGCAAGGTTTATCATAGCCTTAGAGAAATGTAATTTCACAAGTGACAGGGTGATCTACTTGGGTCATGAGAGTAGCAGATATGAGATCAAGCCAAAGCATGGCACAGTTGTGGTGATCAAAGAGATGCCTGAATCAAAAAATAAGATTGAAGTGGTGTCTTTTCTTGATCTGGAGGAGTTTTAGAGCAAGTTTGTGAGAGGTTTAGCAGATAATTCCAAGAACATGAGAGGGCTTACATTGAAGGGATTCTTATTTCACTGTTCTGATGCCTATGTAGATGAATTTGGAGATGTGAAATGTGTACTGCAAGCCCCATTATTGTCAGGATTTAGGGAGGATCAGAGGATGGTGGTTTATACGGATGCATGTGATTCAGAATAAGGAGCTGTGGTGATGCAAGAGAAGGGTGAGATGTATATGATTGTGTTTGCCTCCAGAACGCTGAGGGATGCAGAAATCAGATACTCAGTGATTGAGTGTGAGACACTTGCATGTGTTTGGGCCATCACAACGTTTAAAACGTATCTGTGGGGAAGAGGCTTTCTGATAAGAACTGATCATAAACGTTTAGCAAGCATTTTCAAAAAGGGAGGTTTGAAAGGTTTTTCCAGCAGAATTATGAAGTGGGTGAGCAGCATACAAGGACTGCAATTTACAGTAAAACATGTACTAGGGAAGGACAATATGATTGCAGATGCTTTTTCCAGAGTCACAGTGGCGATGCTTGTGGAAGCAGATAAGGAAGATGTTAAAGATCATGAAGTAGAACGTATTTTCCAAGTCCAAGATAGTGTGAAGCATGTAGAATGAGATGAAGTTTGTGCCAATGATGGCCTTTATCAAGAGTTATTGGGACAGATGCGATTCTAATGGATTGCAGAATTAGAGAATGAGAAAATAAGAGCATTTAGGAGATTGCAAAATGAGTTGTGTGTGAGTGAAGGATATTTGTGCAGAGGACACTGGTTGGTAGTCCCAGAGGGCATGAAGAACAAGGTCCTGTTTTGGGGCACAAAGGGCAATTGGAAATTGGTAGAACTAAAGCATTGATTAGGGCAGATTCTTGATGGCAAGGCCTTGATAGGGAGGCAGAGAGCAAGATCATGGTGTGCAAAGAGTGTGTATAGAGTGACAAAACAATATAGACATGCACGCCACTGATGAAGGCCCATCATGTACCCAAAGTGCCTTGGGAAGAGATATATTTGGATTTACTGAGTACATTCAACATGCCTATGCGGTGGTGGTGATGGATATGTTTGGAAAATGGCTGGAGGTTTCTCTGTTGAGGGATGTGTGCTCTGGCAGCATCATCAAGTTCCTCATACTGTTATTTTGGAGAGAAGGTTTCCCACGGAGATGTCTATCAGACATTGGTCCGCAGTTGGCCTCCAGAGAGTTTAGAGAATTTTTGGAGGGATATGGCATAGAACAAATACACACAGCATTATACCGTAATGAAGTCCTTTCAGATTCAGTGTTGCACAGTGGCTCTTTAACTTCCTTACCTTGTAACATTAGACTGTCCTTGTAATGGCCTCCTGTGAAGATCAGATCAGTGTGTCCTGATCGTTCCTGACCCTAAGATTGCCACTAGTGAGCTCTGTGCATCTAATCGGCACTTCAAAATGTGCCTGTTTCAAAGATGGTAGCCACCATCAATGGCTGCTGCTTACGCTCTGACAGAGAAATGCTGCATATCTACAGTGCAGCTTGGTGCCAAAAGAGTGCTTTTGTACATTTGGTGTAAATCCATAGAGTTGTTTTTTTTTTTTTTTAAATGATGGAAAATTAGGTTAAACAAAATTAGTGTTTTCTGGGTTTGGTCCATGGACTCACTTCCTTGTTCAGTCTGCGGACAGGCATCCGATTGGTGCCAGAGGACGTGCCTACTGATTGGGTGGCAAAAACGGTGAGGTGCGTCTTATTTTTGGAAATGCCGGCCATGTTGGATCCGCGGACAGCGGCTGATGTCCACGGACACTGCTATCGGGGAAACGTCTGGAAATCACATGTGGGTTATTTGGTGGTGGAAAGAGATGCTGGGAAGGATGGGGTAGTAGAAAAAAGATAATATTGGGCTATTTTTGTTGGTTGAAAAAGGTGGGGCAGGTGTCGTAGCTGTCCGCAGACATCACAGTAATTGACGGAATGCACCATGAATGGACAAATTGGAATAGACATTTGGGGTTATTTGATGGCTGAAAGATGGTGTAGAAATCGTAGGGAAGTGGAATTAAGGTAATGTGGATCTGTTTTCACAGGACAAAAAAGGGTTTGGAAATGCTGCTGAGTAAGTGGTCAATTTCAGTGTCCGCAGCAGTCATTTCGATTGCAGGGGCATCACAGTGAGTTGTATTAGTTGATGATGTATGGTACATACTTATTATATAATTAAATATATTATGGTGGGTGTGGCCAGTGGTCACAATCTGGGGGCATGGCATGGGCAATTACACATAAAAACATTTTTAGACCCTCATAAACAGTACATTCTAAGTACTATGGGGATCAATCTGAGTTGAGTGGTCTTGTAAAAAAAGTGCTGGTATTCAAGGACTACATGAGTGCCGGTGGGGCACCTGCGTTACCTCCAGCTAAATGCTGGAGGTAAGCTAGGTGCCCTACTGGCCAAGAAAGCCCTTGTTACTGCCACTGGCATCGCTGGTGGCGGTAATGACATCAAATCCCCTAATGGAGCCCCGTTACGGCACCCATAATCAGGACCAGGTGCTGGAAATGGTATCTACATTTGCTGGTAACGTGGCCTCTCTACCACCAGGATATCAGCAGGGTTGGAATGTAGGCCCTATGTTTGGTACAACATTAGTGTATGACACACTGCAGTTGTTTTAACATTAAATAATCATTGGGAAATTGGAAAAAGAAATTGTCACTGGATTAAAAAAACAATTACAGTTATGTGAGTGTAACAGTGATATTATGTTTGTTTGAAGTACATTATGATTAAGGGAATGCTTGAAGAGGTTAAATACCTGTTGGCGTATTTGAATTACATTTGAGGTTAGAAGGTATTTGTCGTATAAGAATTGAGATGGTGTATTTGTAGTGTTTTGGAATGAAGGGTATTTTTCAAGTCGTTAGATACCTGTTGGCGTATTCTAACTAGATTGACTTTGAAAAGTACTATTGCAGTATTATGGGTGTAGTTAGATACCTGTTCGCATATTGTAACTGTTAATTGTGCTATAGTTTAGTGACTACATTTGGGTTGAAGGAATATTATGTTTCTTTATTTTTTTACATATGCAGTGTAGTGCCCTGGAGTGGTTGTGGCACCAATGTGGTATACTATACCTACTGTTGTAAAGGTTTTCTTTCCAAGAGATACTTGGCTATGTGTGAATCCTGTAAGCTTTCAGTTATTTTTGGTACCATCTGCATTGCACCTTAGATGCATTAGTATAACATATTGGCTATGTAAGTTTATTTGTATGGTGGAATGATTGTCTGAATTGCAAAAAAGTGCATATTATGCCATGATTTGCATTCTGCAGGAGCTGGTTAAATGGAATGGATTCAGAATTTGGTATGGATACATGTACACATTGTTCATTAGGAATGTGGTATTGTGAAACAAGTTTGCATAGAGTGCATTTGTGTTTCCATGTATATGAAATCTGGAAGATTTCATTTCTAGGGATGTTTTGGTTTCTAGTACTTATAGTAAGTATGTTAGGAATTCTTGTGGATCTTCCTGTGTGTTTATGGAAAATTTTACCATTCCTGCACAGTAGTCCAATTATTGTGTTTTACCTGAGACACTGTAAGTGTTGTCAGGATTGTTTGTGGTATTTCTGTAAAGGACGAGCATTTGCCAACACAACTGGTTTGAGCCGTTTAAGTAATTGTTGTGAACCATTGGTGGCAATTGAAGGAAAAGATTAATTGTCGTATTAGCATTACAATTTACTCCAGTTGTGTTGCTGAATTATTTAAATAGACCAGAGCGTTTTGTTTGTGGATCATTTGATGCCTTCAGATCCTTCTGGAGAAGAGACATGTGTTTCTTTCTTTTCTGATGGACATGCAGTTGACTTTGCACTCAACAGTTCTGTCGTTGTATTGTTTGATGCAGAAGGAGTTGGTTGTTTTTTTTTTTTAGCTGCATTTAGCTGCATTGTTGGGAGATCTGCTATAGCTTCTGTTTGTATTACTTGTCTTTTTAAAGGTTTCTTTTTTTGCGGTACGTGGTTCATATATAGATGGGTAGTGTATAGTGCCCGTTGCCTGTTGTATTTTAGGATGCAAGGAATATCAGTGTTGACTTTTTTTGCATCAAAGTTAACTAGGAATAGGCCATTGAGTGTATGCAGACATGAAAGTGATAAATAAATCATACCTGCTTTAAAAACTGTGATGCCAATGTCAATCTCAGCTTGATCTAGGGTTGACCTTGTGGCTTGTGAATAGTGACAGCATATGCACGAAAATTTCTCTCTATGTACATAGATGTCTTTGAAATGAAGGAAACCTACTATTGTCGGGCCAATTTCTTCATAGCTTCCGCAAGTTTGTCAATGTGGATGTTTGGAAGCCAACAACTGTATCGATTGCTCCATTGACTAAACCTTGTTCTATGTCAGGGTTATGTTTTAGAATTACTATGCAGTTTAGACACAAAGTTAATATTTTCTCCAATCCACCTGTGTTGGAGATACATTTTTCTAAGCAATTTAGTCATTCTGTTGCTTGTTGACACACAGGGAGTGTCATCCCGTGCACTTCTATTTTGTCTGTGGAGGTGATATGCAGTAGGGATGCATTCATTTTTTCAACATGCTCTTATTGAATTGACTGCAGCTTGCAAGGGTTGGCATTAATGACATTGGGCCTCATTACGAGTCCGGCGGTATCAAGGCGGTAAAACCGCATGGTTACCGCCAGACTCGTATTACCATTCTGCCTCCGTGATTCCCAGAATTACCGGGGCATTGCAACCCCGGTGACCCAGGAATTCCGGAGGCGGAATGGTGTAAATCCCCATTCCCATTGAGTCCCATGGGATTCTATGGGAATGGGGATCATGGAAACACCGGCACCATCTTATGATGGTGCCGGTGTTTCCTCGTCCGCCTGCAGGCAGGCGGTGTTAAACCCGCCAGGTCAGACCTGGCGGGATTGACGCTTCCGCCTGCAGGAGTCGTGACCACCCGGTATGGAAACAACCGCGGCGGCGGGTTTGCCGCCACCGTTGTTTCCATACCGGGTGAGTTGTAATGAGACCCATACTATTTTGTTGAGTTAAGTGTTCCATGACCTCAGGAGCAGATGTGTTTTGTCCATATAGCTCATGGATTAGTTGACTATTTAATATGGATTTTGCATCTTTAATAAATAGACCAGTTCTGATGCTCTTTAAAATGTTAGCATAGGTGTGGTCTGCAGACCTGTGCATGCTTTGAGTTAGTTCTCTGTAGTGAAGAGATTTACATTTCCAATGCTGCCAAGGGTATTGCTGCATTTTTTGTGTCCTAATGTTTTCAAAATAGGTTGATCATTTACTGGTGTTAACTGTAGGAGGTCTCCAAAAACAATAAAATGTTTTCCTCCAAAAAGTTCTTCGTAATTGGTTTTTAGGACTTCTTGCATTCTGAGATGAATTGAAGCCAACATGAGGTTGGAAACCATGCTTACTTGCATTTGTTTTAGAATTCTGCGTACTTCAGTAGCAGCTTCTGCTGATAATTAGTATTATTCTAATTTGTTTTGGTGTTCTACTGGGAGGAGTAGTAGTTGTTGTAAAGTTACACCTCCTATGTTGGAGGCAGCTAATCCTGTGGTGGCTGTTAGCCGAAAGGTTGTTGCTTGTTAAGTTTTGTAGACATTTTCTGGTTATTTAAATTAAGAATCTTTTACCAGAACCAGCTTCACGGCTTACATACAGGAGCAGAGGTTTATAATTATTACAGCTACAGGTTTAGTTTCATGTTTAAAATCATGTAGAATTTCTTGAGTGACTTCTATATGAAAGGTGAATTGTTCATCATTTAGCTGTGATTTGAGCACTGACAAGTCTTCTTCAGATTGTTTATATCGATAACTTGTATTTTCTACCTCAGTCATGGCTATTTCTGCTTCATTTAGAAAGAGTGGTTCTCCAAGGGGTTCTTGGCTTCATGTAAGGGAAGGTTGTCTGCACTCAGGTTTGTTTTTGTCTAGTTGAGCTTTATTTTGTTCCTCCTTTTGCTGTTCATTGTCCAACATTTGTCTGTATTATTTGAAATTGTAATTTATTAGACTGCTTGCATTTGTTTTGAATGCAGCTTCAAATGAGTCATTGTCACAGAATAATTATTTTTCTTTTCTCTAAGGTTTAAAAAGTTGGAGTAGGGCCATGTAATACAGCTCTCTATGTTGTGGAGATTTGAACGATAACTTTACATGATCAATTAGGCTGGGTTAGGTGAGTTTCACTAGGCTTCCTTCACAAGTTGAGACTGAATATTTGACAGTTGTTTCATTTGGTGTGACATTGTTTTTGTGGATGAAGATGTGGGAAATGTTGTACAGACACATATTTTCCAAAGCAGTACTTCTGTTTGGGTATTATGCGTCAATTAAATTATTTTTAAAAATGTCCTGTCTGTTGGGATCATTTGTGGCTATGTTCTATCTCTTGGTAGGATTTTAGTACTCTTTTTCGTCATAAAGCTGGTCCAAGGTTCAGCCAGGCAATGTGTTCAGATTTGCCATGCAAGGCTTTACCTTTTAAACAGTTTACAACTTCGTAGCACCCACATTCTCTATATGAGAGCATTTTTATACAGTAGCTGTACAATTTGTGTGATTATGTTTTGTCAGATGCTATGTCATCTCAGAGGTCTTTTAGCTCTGTTTTTGCAGCTTTGGTGTGATAGGCTGTGACATATCTTGCAACCACAGTGGTATTGTCTGCAATGTATTGTATTTCTACAATTCCATTCCACAAGAGGGCAATGTTTGCATTGTAATCATTGATGTTCATCCCTTTTAATACTGTATGTATTTTTAATGGGTTTGTCTTTTACGCTGTGTCTAAATGAAGACATCAAGCCTTTTTTGCAAACTGGTCTAGAGAAGCCAAAGTGACATTTGGTATAGTATTTGTCTTTATTTGTATATCTATGTCAGCAGTATTTGCCACACTAATGTTTTTGGAAGCTAAGAGTTGAGTATCTAGGTCACTATCTAGGTCACTATCTGTGGTTTCTGAACGGATGTCACAGGTAATGTATTTTTTCAATAAACTGTAAAACAGTAGCATCATTATCGAGGCCAAATTTATTTGCATCTTTTATCCACAAAAGCATGTGGATGTGTGGTGCTCCTCTGGATTGATATTATTTTCTCCAAAATGAGTGTTGCACTTCTCTGAGTGGAGGGGTAGATTTACTGCAAATAAAGTGCAGCTTGGCAATGGAAGGATGGCGAAAGTACCTTGATACATTGACAGGATGACGAGAACAGAGATCTCCTGGTGTTTTTATATCTATTCCATCTTTATTTTGGTTTGCAGTGCTAGGAAGTCATGAAAGTCATCCCATGTGTACTCTGCACAACTTAAAGTAACAAACCATGTGGGTGGGCCTAAGTTCCTTAGAATACAACACATATGAGCGTGACATTGCAAACCAATATTCTTTTGTACCACACATGTTTGCGAGGATATGTGTGATATTTGACTGCAAAACGTAATCTTTGTCTTATATTTTTTGAGCCAGTTGGGTAGTGGATATGTTTAAAAAGGTAGAGCCTGTTTTTAATATGAGTGCAACTCCATAACAAAGAGTTGCTAGTTCACTTTTAAAGAGGAGGTGGAAAATGTATTCAACATTTTGTCTGAATCTAGGGTCTTCAGAATACATGATTATGACATGCAGTTAATCAGATAGTACATCTTACAAAGTATTATATGATCTCTAAAAGCAAATTCACATACCAACATTTCCAATATAAATCAGTATTAATTACACCCATCTAAATCCTTGTATAAATAGGTCCTGAAATCACACCAGATGTTTTTGGGTCTAGACGCGTGGGGCAGTCTGAGTATGTATTGTTCCTCGTTGTCATCCACCCACATTAATTCCTAGACCCATTTACTAAAAGTAGGTGGGTTAATAGCTTTCAATTATTTGCCACAATACAACCAATGTTAAGGAAGGCTGTTGTCCGCTATGTCTTGGCCCCATCCAAACATAGCAGACAGCATAGGTATGAGTATCTGTCTGCCTGTGATACTTGTTAGTGCATCATAACTAGATTCCCAGCTATGCATCAGCTCTGGATAACTCCATAGCGTAGGTAACATGCCTGCTGTACCCCACCCACACCTCGGACAATATTGATATATGTTTTGAACTAGGGTATAATGTAGCATGTGCAATATTTTGCATTGAATCAGTTTCAGGCACATATTCATAGACACTTCAGTGGTGAGTGTACACATTGCAGCCCATTGCTTATCTGATACTGTTAAATTAAGCTCAGTGTTCCATTTAACTCGTGAACAGTCCAGTCCCCTGGAGTAGATCTGAATATTTCTCTGCATGGGGGCAGCCTGCAGAGTTAGCAATATATGACAGTAGTTTAGTTTCCGGGGGTTCATTTGGGTAATATGGCCATGTAGCATACAGTGCAGCTCGTATTCTATAATAGTGTAGGGCATCAATTGCTGTTATCACATGTTTACTTTTGCAACTGTCCAATGGCATGAACTTGCTCTCCACAAATAAGTCACTAATTGTATGTTAGCCCTGGGGTTTCCATCTTTGTTTAATCGGCAAGTCACTAGTAGGGGGCAGCAGCTGGTAGTTCCATAATGGGAGCCAGCGGTAGTACGGAATCTCTATCTTCAGCCTAATGAATATACGCTTCCAAGGCTGTTCCATACATAACACTGGCTCGAACTAACACTCACGTTCTGTCAAGTATTATTGACATTGACTCCTTAGGCCACCAGCCAGCACGCTTCTAGGTTGGGCCCATTGAATCCACCTAATGAATATGGGAGTGCATATACGTCCACTTCTTTGGAACTGTACCAGCATGCCACAAAAATTAGGACACATTTCTATGCAAATTGGAAAGAAATTGTTTCTCCGGCCCGACAGGAACATTCAAAAATGTATATACCATCTTGGGTACCAAGATCATTTTTACTAAAGCCATTTTGCCCGCTAAAGACATAGGTATACAAGACCAGGCAGATATTTTAGTGTCTGTATATGTTTGCAGTTTAGTATAGTTACTTGCCAAGAGGGAATCTTCGGTTCTAGTCACTGTCAACCCTAGATATTTAGTTTACAGTAATTCCAGAGGATGCACCAATCCGGGCTATGTCCTGCATTATTGGGCCAGATTGTGTTGTGGATCTCTGACGTATAGTAATACACAATCTACATAAAGTGATATGAGTTCCAGGGTGCCTGAAATATAGATACCTTTATTTTGGTGCAGAGAGCGAATCAGGTCAGCCATGGTTTTATGGCCAAAGCTAACAGCAGTGGTGACAGGGTGAATCCCTGTCGAGTTCCTCTACAAAGTTCAAATGAAACGGATTGGGTGCCATTTGTGTGAACAGTTGCCATGGGTTTGGTGTATAACAATTGTATATACCTTAAAAAAGTGCCCCAGGACACATTTCTCAAAGACTGCAAACAGAAAAGACCATGAGATCATGTTGAATGCTTTTTCAGCATCTATGGCTACTGCGTTTGCATCTGTGGATATGCATGCTATGACATTAAATACATGCCTCAGGTTAAGGGACATTGCTCTACCAGGTATAAAACCGGATTGGTCTTGATGAATCAGAGCAGGCATTAGGGGGAGCAGTATATTAGCTAGGGCTTTAGCATACATGTGGTGTCTACATTAATCAATGACAGTGGTCTATAGAACCAACATTTGTTGTTAATTTTCCCAGGTTTAAGTAGAACTATCACCATGACTTCACATAAAGATAGTGGTAGCTGGACACTACAAACCAATTCCTCCCAGAGTTTCAATATCGGGGGACTAGCAAAGCATCATATACAATGTTGAATTCAGCGGTGAGCCCATCTGGTGCTGACGCTTTGTTTTTAGGTAGGTAATTGATCACCTCTCTGCTCCTGTTAGTGGGGCATTCAGATGAATCCCCACCTCAGAGGACAACAGGGACAGAGAAATGTCCTTAGTTTGTATTCATCTAGTTCTCTGTGATTGCCGTATAGAGTAGTGTAAAATCTTGTGAACACCTCATTGATGCCCTGCTCAGTATAAACCATTGAGTGGCTCTCATGTTTTATCCTGATTATGTGGTTCTGCCTTCCTTCAATCCTCACTACATTGGCCAACGTTTTCCCCAGGTTTGTCTCCTTCCCCATATCTCCTGGCCGAGGCCTGCCTAGCAAAGTATTGTTTTTCTGTATCTGCCAACTCTCTGATTGTGTTTGAATGTTCAATAGGATGCTATAGTTAGGTGCCCCCGTATACTGTCTTTCTAATGTCTGGTGTGCAAATGTTCACATTTTGTCGGGTCCCCACGTATGGTACGTAATAGTCTCAGTTCATGTGACATTGCCATCCCTCTTATATAAACTTTAAATGCTTGCCCTAAGGTAGCTTACAAGACTGTTCCATTGTCATTTGTTTGGAAAAATGTTTGGATATCCTCGTCAATATCTACTCTGAAAACTAGGTCCTGTAAAAGCAAGCAATTTGAAACTCCACATGCTGCGGTCTAAAGGGGTATCGCCCCACCATAAAGATAACATGATTGGGGAGTGGTCTGAGTAAGTTTGTGAAGATATGTCAGTTTCCATCACTTGATTCACTAGGTGATCTGACACCATAAACATGTCTATTCTAGATGCCATGTTGTGTACCGCTGAGTAATATGTATAGCTCCTCTCCTCTGGGTGCAGTGTACGCCATACGTCCTGCAAGCATAGTCTCCCAAGTAGTGTAAGAATACAGCTAGCAGCCTTGGATAGAGGTCTAGCCGGTGCCATGAAGAGTTAAATCTAAAATGGTATTCATGCCCCGTCCCCCAGATTACTGCAACAGGCATATAAAATACTGTCAAATCCGCTATAGATGAGTTTAAGCCAGGGTCATCAACGTTAGGCCCATAAGTATTCACCAGAAGGACCTATTTGTTAAGTAGTTTACCGTGCACGATAATGTATCAACCGCTCCAGGTCTATATGTGAATGAAGTTGTGTGAAAGCTATTTTTTATGGACCAAGGTTAATACTCCTCTGGATTGTGTAGAATACTCAGTATAGTACCCATTCAGGCCCCAGGTTGCAGAAAAATGTGTATTTCCTGCCCCCACCGAGTGTATCTCCTGTATAAACAGGACCTGCACCTTATGCCAATTCACATAGGCCACAACTCTCCTTGACTTGGTATAGTTACCTAGCCCTCTGACTTTCCAATTAAGAATTATAATAGTCTCCATGGTTATCTAAATGTGTGTATACCATGCAACGATGTAAATGCCATTTCATCACTGCTGTGTCTTGCAAGTTTCTTTGAATATTTGAACATATATTGCTGAACCTGTTTTTCCCTTTTTTTCCCCAACTTGCTTGCCCTTTCCACCTCCCACATTGCCCTCCCAATCAGGGCCATGTATATCCCCCCTACCTCCAATCTCATGTCCCCAAACAATTGAGCACAACCCAAACTTATGTAGTCATACACTAACAAACCAGTAACCCACAACCTTGCATGGGGGCAGTCGTTTTAGCTCACGGGCCAACCAGGAGCCACCAGCGATCATCTGGGTGGGTACTCAATCCCTAGGGTAATAGTTCAAATCTAGGGTATCCCACTTATAATTACTTTGTGACCACGTTACCAGGATCAAGTGATTTACATCATAGACAAAATACTTAAACTAAAACAAATAAAGAGTACATTCCCACCACTTTCAACAAGCCGACAGTGTTCCAGCAGTCTATTCAGGATGGCGAACAGGGCGTCCCTCCTGTATCTTCCTCCACCAATTTGGAAGTGATCAGAATGCTAGCTTCAATATAATTCACTGCCTCCTTCGGGAGGGTGAAGAACATTGCCTTTCCCCGATGCAGGACCTGTAGATGTGCAGGGTAAAACTTAGCATATGAGATATCTCTTTCTTGGAACATACGTTTCACAGCCACAAAGGATCTTCATTCTTGTTAGACAGCCAAGGAAAAATCCAGGTATAGGTGAAGTATAGACTTGTCATAATGTAACAGTCCTTTTCCCCTGGCTAGGTGAAGAGTTGTGTCATGGTCTCTATAATTGAGTCATTTTGCAATAATTCCCTTTGGAGGAGCTCCGGGTTGAGGGCATGCTGGCGGTGTTCTATGGGCTCTTTACACCATAAACATTGAGGAGAAACTTTGCCTGTTGAACAGATCTTTCAGGAGTTTGTTTTTATTTATTTTAATGTTATTTATTACATTTGTTAATTCGCCCAAACCTGGAGGCATCAGAGCGCAAGTTACAGGAAGGTTCTGTTACTTGCTGGTTACAATAAAGAGAAATACATATTTAATACAATGATGACTACAGTCAGAGACGGGAGTGGGGTCATCTTTATTGGGAACATGGTAAACACAATGTGAGAGGGACAAACCTATATACATCGCAAAAGTGGGGATAAAGCAGGTCTTAAGGTACAATGGTATGGAAACAAATATATACAGCAGAGGATCCTAACAGTCCTAGGAATGTGTTGAGGTTCACACAATGGTCTTAGAACTTATTAAATAGCCAGGTTTTTAAGGGTTTCTTGAATTGGCAATGTGAAGTTTTGTTATTAATGTTTGTTTGGAGAGAGTTCCAGGCCCTGGGGGCTGCATCAACAAAATTGTTAAAGTGAGGGATAAGCAACTGGGTTTTTGAGTTGGATCTCAGGAGTCTGGTGTGGGATTTTAGCATGAGGCATTAATTTAGACAGATCGGAGCATTTTGGGAGATACATTTATGTGTAGTGGTGAGAGTTTAAACAATATTCTAGCTTGTATGGGTAGCCAGTGCGCTTCTCTCCTAAGTTGTGAGATACGGTCTCTTTTTTTATACCTAGAGCTGCTCTTAGGGCTTTGTTTGGTCAAGTTTTTCTTGGTAGTGCCTAGCAAAAGTATGTTGCAGTAATCTAGTTTATACATGATAAGTGCCCTGGCGAGTGTGATACAATTCTGAGTTGAGAGAAATGGGCGGGTTAGGGAGGTTTGACTGTGTAAGCTGTGGAGGAGGCAAGAGAGTTGATGTGTTTACACATAGTAAGACTAGATTCAAGATAAACCCCTAATGTTTTGACTTGATTGGAGATGGGGATGGGGGTGCCATCGATGTCGATAGAGGTGTGATCGTCTGGCAGTTTTCTTAATTGAGCTGGCGGTCCGACAATGAGGATCTCAGTCTTTTCACGGTTCAGGCGCAGACTGTTAGTTGCGATCCAGATTTGAATGTGGGAGAAGTTTTTTTTATTATGATGGTGTCTTCTTCTTTGTTTCCTGTGATTGGGATGAGTATCTGCGTATCATCCGCAAAGTTGGTGTATATAACTCACATCGTGCTAGAGCTGAGAAAAGTAGCTTTGTGTACGTGCTGTATAATGTAGGTGAAAGGCAGGAACCTTGTGGTCCACCAATGGGAACTGGAATAGGATCAGCTGCTTCATCACCTATGGCTACCCTGGAAGTTCGTTCTGATAAAAATGATTTGATCCAGGCGGTTGCATTTTGTGAAAAGTTAACGTTTTTGGATAGCGCTAGGCATGATTTATCATGATCCACTAAATCAAACACTGCAGACAAGTCTAGTAGTAATAGTATGCATAGTTTACCTGAGTCTCTAAGAGCATCCATCTGTTTCTTTTTTTAAGTCAAGAAGTGCCATCTCAATACTATATTTAGGCTGGAAGACAGACTGTCTGTCACCTAATAGATGGTTGTTTTGAAGGTGGGCGTGTACTTGGGTGTAGGCTATCTTGTCAATTATTTTAAGAAGAAATGGTACTGTAGTGATGGGTCTGTAGTTGGTGGGGGTGGAAGGGTCTAAGGAAGCTTTTTTTTAGAAGTTGCGTTACCCAGGCTTCTTTAATATCTGATGGGACAGAGTTGGTGGTGAAAGACGCATTGATGAAACTGGTGATAATGGGGGCTAGTGTTAGGGAACATTTTTTGACTAGTTTGGCAAGAAATCTGTCACCTTTGCAGTAGGAGGGTTTGAGTGAGGCAATGGTGTTGATTACTTGATCCTGTCTGACTGTAGAGAAGTTGAATTGGGCTTTGGGGGTTGCAGTTTCAGAGTTGGTATTATTATTTTGGGTCAGTAGTTTTCATTTTAGTAGGATTTTATCTTGGATAGAGTTAATTTTGGTGGCTAGGGTGCTCTGTATGGTGATACACTAGGCTTTACTAGCAAAGGTTACACTCGGTGGGGGGTTGGCTGTTTCCAATTCTCTTAGGATAATAAATAATTATTTGCTGTTTGAAGCTGCATTGGAGATACGTAGATTTAGAGCACACGATTAGTGTGAAATAACTGCACATTTGTACTTCTGTGCGTATAGTTGGAGTTCTTCTTTGGCTTCCTTGGTGTGGTTTTTTCTAGTAAGTGTCTCAAGTTCATCATTAAACCAGGAATTGCTACGTTTGGGTTTGGGTATTTTTGATTTAAGAGGGGCTACTTTATCAATGTCTATTTTCAGACATGAATGGTAGAAAAGTGATATGTTACCTGGGTTAGGGGGTAACATTTGGTTGGTTTGTTAATAGTTGGGTGAGGATGGGGGTTAGTTTATCTTGGGTGAACTCGCATGAATTTCTCACTAGTACCGGAGAAGGTGGTGCACAGGGTGCTTTTTGGGGTTTGATGGTTGGGATATTACGAATTAGAAAATGGTCTGTCCAGAAGACTTGAGTAATATCGACAAGAGATATTTTGGAGTTCAGAGTTAGTATCCAATCCAGGATTGCACCCTTTGTATGTGTTGGAGCATTAACAATTTGGGAGAATTGCATTTCTTGTAATGCAGTCTGGAAGGCTGTAGCTTTGTGATCATAAGGGTCACTAAAACCTAGATTTATGTCACCTAATAATATATATTTAGTATTAGGTTTGAGTAAGGGAGTAATATATAATGGGATGTCAATTTCTGGATGATTAATGGAACTTGGTGATCTGTAGAATAATAGGTGGTTAATGGTAGTTTGCTGGTGAGTGGTGGTGGTGGTGAGTTTAAGGGTGAGGAGCTCAAAGCCCTCTATTCTGTCTGTGCTACAGCCTCTGAGCTGTAATGAGGATTTGGCTATTACGGCTACTCCTCCTCCCACATTATCTTGATGGTCAGAGCTGAGTATGGTATAGTCTGGTGGGATGGCAAGCGTCAATCGGGGGCTTGATGCTGGGTGTAACGAAGTTTTAGTCAGTGCTATGAGGTCTAGCTGGTGTTCAAGAATGAGGTTGTGTATTTCAGTAGCATGTGCTCATTCAGTAGGGCACCTTTCAAAAGTGTGTTGGCATTGGTATTCTGTGGGCAGGGTGTTTGAGGTGGGTTTGTTAGTGGTTTGTGGGTGGGACCCTGCACTTTTGGCAGGAGTCCTTGTGAGTTGGAAGATCAAGTCGGCATGGTGGATTTCAGTTTGCTGAGGGAATGCTGTAGAGAGTTAGAGTAAATGTCCTGTTTTAAAGGGATATGGCGATAATTCTGTGAACATGACGCTAGTCTTAGTGCCTGTTGATTCCTATTATGGGAGTAATGGTGGATAGGACGAGGGCTTGTGTTCTTGCTCTGAGTCGTTTCTTATGCCAGAATCATTGGCAGGGGATAGTGGTGACTTGAGTGACTTGAGTGTAAAGGGGATGGGAGGGTCTGACTAGACTAAAGGGTCATGTCACAAGGGTAATACTAGGTCTGTAGTGGCTAAGAGATTTGCATGTTTTGTATTAAGGGTGTAGTTAGGTATACTGGTGGCTGAGAGGGCTTCCTTAGGGAATGCTGCCATCTTAGGTAAGAAAGGCGTGGTACAGGGTAGTGGGTAGTGCCTAGGACAGTAAACATGGGCCAGGCCTGATTCAAAGTAGGTACAAGAAACTTTAGTATAGGGCCAGGAGTATGTTGCAGTAATGGCTTGATTATAAATCATGCAAGATAGATGTAATGCAGAAGGATTAGACCACAAGCTAATGGTAATGTCTATGAAGTGGGAGAGGCAGAATAATGTGATCAGATTAGTCATTTAATCTGTGAATACAACATCTCCTATGGAGTAAGAGGTACGTGGAGGTCAGTGGCAATTATAGAATAAAGATATAGGGTCTGATTCATGGAACGTTTTCCTATGGGTTTGAGTCATTATAAAACACTTCCATGAATCAGGCCCATAATGTGGCAATATATGGTGCAGGGGAACAAAGTACAGAGCTGTATTTTACGCATACAATTATACATCCAATCAATATCTGGAGGTAAGTGTGTTACAAAAATGCAGAGTATATTACAATATTCAGAACTGAAATTGTATAGCAATCAATAGGGATAACATAATCTAAGATTTCCAAGGCATGGTATTATTGCTCAAATCAACATGGTGCCTATCTAATGGTAGTTCGCCAAAGGGACAATTGGACGCTCTAATACTAAACAGTGTAGTGCATGGTAAAGCGCAATCCCGTTGGACTAATTGAATATCAGAGGCAAACAAGTATGCAAATGTATTACGGGCGAGATTATAACATGAGATTATAAATGTGGATTCAATTGATAATAGTAAACAAGTTAAAACTGATTTCTCTGGGAATAGCGGCGGCAATGAAGACTGATTTGCATTAGTACTTGGAGGTAATACATAATTAGTAGCTGCATAAACAGGGTGGCACGCTTACCAAGTTATAAAAACAGTGAAATGGTTGTAGCAATTAGTGGTCCTTGGCAACATTTTTCCAACAGTGCCGAACATATGGGAAAGGGCACGGTAATCACAATGTGGATGTGCAGTGCGGTGAAAACGGACAGATTCGGCTTGTGCCTTAGTGGATGCCTTTGTGGGCAGGCCAGCTGACGCCTCCCAGTGCTAGCAAGAACAGGAAATAGTGCTGAAGGCAAGGCTGCTGTTGCTAGGCGATCTTGACAACAAAAGCTACGGTCGCCATTTTAGAAAGGCTGTTCCTTGTGTCTCCGGCACGATAGCGGGAGTAAGATGTCGTAAAAATGCCCTCTTCCATGGGGCCCCTGCTAAAGTTTTCCAGCAAGCCGATTATGAAGATGTTACTTCTCCATGAGCGCATTTCCAGATCATCACATTTTGATAAGGCTCTTTTCAGGTCAGTAGTAACATTTGACATTTGGGATTTCAAGGTGGTTACATCATCTTCCGTTGTTCAAATACACGTTGCTGCTTCCGTCATTCGGTTGCATACTTTCTCCATTTTGCTATTCAAGGTGGTTATGTTAGTCTGATGCTGTCTAGTTTATCATTCATAGAAGCAAAGCCAGCTTGCATACTGTTCATTACTTGACTGCGGATTAGTGGCCCATCAGAAGAGTCACGGGTGGACATCCCAGTCTGCAAGTCAGTAGTCTTGTCCAAGGGAGGTGAGTAGGATTGTATAGTAAAGGCATCCAAAGTGTTTTGCTTTTTCTGCTTGGCTCCCCCTCTGGGCATTGTTTAGTTTTGTATTAAAAGCCATCCTTCCATTTTTGAATGCCAGCAGTATTGTTGGGTGTTAGTTTCAGCACTGCAAGTTGCATTGTATGTTGTTTTATATGCTGAGCATGGGTGGTTAATGGTGATTGACAGCTTTAGATTACTAGCGATAACTGCTTACAGCAACATCCAATATCAAACATACAGCAGCCCTTTGACTCTCCAGTAGCAGCGTAGCTGTGAAATGCATGGGTAGGAGGTCGGCAGCTATAAGTACAGTGATCAAATTAAGGTATTACAGCATTATTCGCCAGTGTCTACTTTACAATACTTGTGTCTTGTTACTGATGTCAGTCGTCTATTCTCACTTCCTTATTGTAGGGGAAATGTCTTAATATTATGGGTCAGGAGAGCAAGGGATGAGTGAGCGGATCCAACACTATAAATTGGTCTGACACAATGCAGCTTTCCACCCACAGCAGCTTCACCTTGTGTGTGAGGGGCAGTTTATGCACACATGTATACGCGCTGAGTGATCCATATTAGAGCCAATTACTCAGGGGAGGCACGCAGGGTCTTCAGCCTGTACTTACCCCCCTCGTTGTGCTCACTTCATACCTAGATGTTGCCTTGAGCACTGGAGCATGTAGCGACGGATCGGCACAAACGCCCCCGCTGCTGCTTCCTATGGCTCTCGCATGTTTGTGCCTTTCTGCATCTATCGGATGCTGTCAAAATTACACTGGGTTGCCTTCAAGTTATTGGGTGGCTACATACCGCCTTTCTGATGATGCAATTGGAATGTTCTTATCCCGCTCCAGCCTCGCCCCTGGACTGTTGGTGTCAGCGATGCTGTAGATGGACATGCACACCACCTGACCGAAGCTTCCCCTGCAGTTGCTGGGTCTCATGGAGTGTGCGCACTCCGATTTTCCTGCTTGCGTAGACTGTTGTAGTTTGTAATGTGTGGCACTCCAGTGTTCTGAGGTATTATAACACTAAACTCTGACAAGTTGTGGCGGGGTGTCCACAGTCTCTGAAAATAGCCTCAGATCATGCCGATGACTCCAAAAAGCGAGATTAGGCATTGATTAGCTGGCGGCTCCCACAGAGGCTTTGATACAGTTGATCACCCCACCCTGCTGACCCGCCTGTCCCAGATTGGGATTGTGGGCCAGGTCCTATCATGTGTTTCGTCATTCCTGACTGATTGAGCTCAGGTGCTCTCTCTTCCTACTTTTCACTCCCGCTCCTTCAACTTCGCTTGTGGTGTGCCACAAGGTTTTGCCATTCTCTTCAACATATACATCTGGCCCTTTATCTGTCTCATCCGCTCCCTTGGAGTCAGGTGCTATTCTTATGCCGACAACACCAGTGTCTGATGCATCTTGATTTAGCTCCTATTGAGGAGTCTTTGTGCTTCCATCAGTGCCTGACTGCTGTAGGTGAGTGGATGGGCTGAAACTGGTTGAAGTTGAATGGGGACAAGACAGAGGTGATGGTGGTGGGTCTCCCCCCACCCCAATCCTTCACTTTGGGTGTCCTCCTTCTGGTCCTCCTCTTTAAGCCCTCTTCCTGTCCCTGTGACAAAGGTTAAGAATCTCGGTGTAACCCTCACCGCTTCTCTATCAATGCATGACCAAGTCTCTGACGTGTGCAAAACAGGTCATTTCCATCTTAAGTTATTGAAGCTTCTACGGCTCCTCTTCATCCTCCAGTTGTCGCAGCAATGGTGCTTAACCGATTGGATTAATGTAACTCGCTGTATCTTGCGCAGCCCAAAGGCTTAATTCAACGGCTTCAGTGCCTTCAGAATCTGGCTGCACATGTCGCTACTGGATCCCCCTACAGCGCTCATATTACCCCAGTGCTGCTTACTCTTCATTGGCTCCCTGTCAGTCGGAAAATTGAGTTTAAGTCACTTTGGGCCTCATTACGACCCAGGCGGTAAGGGGTTTACGGCAGCGTTAACAGCGCCGACCCTTACCGCCTGAGTACGAGGTCCCTTAGCGCCATGGCGCTTTTAACACCTGCTTTTAGCAGGTGTTAAAATCCATGGCGCTAAGGGACCATGGAGTTAATTACGCCACCGTAATTAACTCCATAGGGCATAATGGGAGTGGGGAAGGGTAAATGGGGATTGGGGACTTACCGCCCCGCCAAGGTCGGAATGGGGCGGTAAGTCCGCCAACCACCATGGCATAAACATAGTTTACGCCATGGCGGTAAAGTCACGGCCCAGGCGGTAACTTACCGCCTGGGTCGTAATGAGGCCCTTTGTATTGTTCATTGAGCATTCCATGGACTGGGGGCAGAATACCTCCAGAGTAAGTTTGCTCATTACTACCGCTCTCGCCCGCTGTGTTCTGTCTCTGCTGATCTGTTGGTAGTTCCCTCCTATCGCCGTGAATGCATTGGAGGTTGGGTTTTCTTGATTGCTGCGGCTCAAATGTGGAATAATCTTCCACCTATGATTAAGACTATACCTAACCATCTAGCCTTCAGAAAATCCTTGAAGACCCTGCTATTCTAATCCTGCAGTGGCATATATTTGGTGGTCCTCCTCTCTTCCTCAGCGCCAAGATGCCTCCAGTGACCGTGCGCTCTAAAAGTTCAAATAAAATAACGAAACATAACATTCTATGCCGAAATGTCTAAGGACACTGCACACAGGATGCAACACCATCCTTCTAGTTCAAGCGCATAATTCCCTGGCGTAGACTTAAGATTTGGTCACTTTTTTGTCCGCCACTTGACCCTCAGGAGGGCAAGACAGAGGATACATACCGCCTACAAACTAAAATAGCTAATCCAAAAACAAACCTATCTTTCCTATAAAGACTTATAACAAGAATAGGAAGAATTACAGAGAGTTGTGGTGAGATTTACTTTATTTATTCAGTTTATTTGTCAGAATGTGATTTGTAACATGCGATTTTGACCATCATTTACCATCATCGTAAGGGAGATGACGGCTATTTATTTTGAACTTTTATACTTTGCACACTCATTGATTTCAACAAGAGACCGACACAGAAACTATGTATATTGTCTAGATGTGTTTCTGTAGTAAAGCAATGTCCATACTAGAGTTAGGTTGCTTATAAGTAAGTTTACTTCCAGTTCTTCAGTTACATGTCACAGGACATAAAGACATAAGACAGATACTAAGATAGATCACTGGCACCCATCACCCAGGGAGGGAGGGACCAACTGACCCAGAAACAGAACACTTAGCACAGCCTTCTCTCACTCAAACATCAACATTACACTTGGTACTTGCATGACATCACAGTACCAAGTGGCTAGCTCAGCTGGCTCAAGCAGTGCCTGAAGAGTGTGACATAACACATCTCCCTCCTTACCGAAACGTCTACACAAACAATAAGCACTTTACATATAGGCAAGTCACATCACCATGCACCATACAGCTTCACAAGAAATCCCACAGCTATGCAATTCCAAACTTCACCTACATATCCAGGTCACCCTCAATACCAACACAAATCACCTTCTGTCTATCCCTGCCACGGATAAACTCTAGACTCTCACCCTAGACACCTGCCAGCCTATACACCAGGCTAGAGCTACCCTACAAACCAAACACACGCTAACATAACATATATCCTTCCGCCCGCCCCTGCCACAGGCGAGCCTCCAGGCTGCCACCCTAAGCATGGCTTGTGATCTTGGCGCAATACTAGACATCCAGGAAAACAACAGAATCACCATACCTATTGAGAGAATTCATAAAACCGCTAACCACTGCTGAAATATCACCACTATGCCTACATCACGAATATACAAACAAATACATCAAAAGGACTAGGCCAGAAGAGCCCAACTCAACCACACCAAGATAAACAGATCCTGCAACAACTTGAAGATACTGGCCAGGCATCTCCAAGACCACCAACAAAACAGTGGGTTGGACTAAACGCTCAACTCAATGGTAGCACTGACGAGTCCCATAATCCTGACCTTGGGGTACCTTGGCCTGGATTTACATATAACACAAAAAGAAAACAACTACAAGGCAACTCTTCATCTTGGACAACATATTTCCGTTTAGCCAATGTTACCACCAGAGGGCGTCCCCAACCAGTACAACAGCTAATTCTAAGATAACCACTACCACATCTTCATCCAACAAAACCACCTGTCCATTTCAGATAAGAGTTGACTTCTTCTAACAGTGCACTACTACCATTCCTAAGATCTTCCTAAAATCACCCGACCAGAACTCCCACTCACCTTAGTGCACTTCTCCACTTACCACTCACTCCTGCACCCGGAAGGCGCTACCCCCAGGATTTACCTCACGCGTCCCCATAACCAAAAGAGGAACTAACTCACCATGCTTAACTCGTACAAAGGCACTACCTCCATAGACAAAATACCAAAATCCACAACTACTACGGATCCTACCTCCCAGTAACACTCAGACATCTTAAAGAAAGTGTCCATTGCCAACCTATTGACACCTTATTGAGGCGCTACCTCAATACATAAATAAAATCGCTACCTCCATCTCAATACTACACCTAAATGAGGCGATACCTCAATACAGTGCATTTAAACAAAAGCGCTACCCCCATCTAAATACTCATAGACGGCAATACTAACCGTCCTGCCTCCTAACCTACCCATCGGAATAATGCACCCAAAGTGATTTGAATAAGAACTAAGCTCACATCACTCATAACCAGATACATATCCATTAAGTTTCAGATTCACAGACAACCTTGTGTACAGTGTATATACCACAATTGACTTTTCTTTAGGCTTCACAGATGACAAAAACATTTCCTACATAGTTCCTTTGCTTGTCCATGTCCTGCATTAATCCTAAATGCGTAAACGTCCAAAAGTCTATAAAACACTTTGAACCTAAAAATCCTCAATAGGTTATGCTAGCTCATTCACACACAAAGAGCTCCACACCGTATCACATTGCATTTAATTACGCACCTCTCGGTGAAATGTGTAAAAAGTCCATAAACCTGCAAATGTTAAAGAAATGGTTACATTCTAACAGCAGTAACTTAACCCTTTCCATACACACTCTCATCAGACCAGCACTTTTCACCAAAGCCCACACTAATGCTCAGTCATATTACCAATACAACATCAACCAACATTGCATTAATTAAGTTCTTAACTTAACTCGCCCAAAAACCAGTGTTTCACATACAGCGGTTTCCACTAAAGCTCACGATAATGCTCACAGTTGTAACACCAATGAAGCATTAACCAGCAATACATTAGTTAAGTTCTTGTCCTAAATGCAAAACGAAAGGAACTCTATCTCAACATGCATTGAAGCATTATGCAGTCTCATACAAGTAGCATTGTACAACCATTTTACCAACATGTTGGCCGCTGCATAGCGCCTCAGTAGTGAGGCGGAGCGGCGTTACCTGCACCCGACCTCATGAGCGAAGGATGCCTTCCACAGTACTTCGCCACGTCGCCTGCTACATCGTACCCCTCACGGGCGAAGGATGTTTGCTGCATACCGAGCAGTACAGCGTTCCTCCCCACACAGTATAATTAGAGCGCGTTCCTGAAACGCGGGATCGCTTCTCCCTTCCTAGTCTCCGTTCCATCCAAATCCAATTTAAACTCCTGTGCTCCTCCTGTGCTGTCTAGTAGACCAACGGTCCGTTGAGCTCCTGTGCTTTCTACTCTACGCGCTGTTTCTTCACGCACCACTGAAAAGAGATCCGCTCAAACTCCCCAAGCACTGATCATCCGTGCACTGAACAGTCTCAGAAAACATACTTGGCACATATATATTACGTCCATTGTCCTTCCGTTATGAAGCACATAAAGAAGCAATTATCCTTTCTTTACTTCATTTCTGTTTATGGGACCCTTCACTGCGTGCACACAAAGGAAAGGCTTCACTTCAAATTAAAAGGGACCCTTCCATCTTATTGGTGAGCCTTTCATCACTTCTGCAGTCCCTTTAAGTTCCTTATGGCTCCAGACATATCACTCCCTTAGATAGTAGGCTGCTGGTCCGTCCAAATTAGTCCAGGAGCACTTTTACTAAAGCGGATCAACGAATCTTCTTATTCTAACTCCCCAAGCACTGATCATGCGTGCACTAAACAATCCCAGGAACCATACTTCATGCATATATATCACGTCCATTTAAGTGCAATATGAATGGTATAAAGAAACGTTTATCCTTTCTTTACTTCAATAATTTAAAGAAACCCTTTCATCATATTGAGAAGCCTTTCACCACTCCTGCAGTCCCATTATGTTCCTTATGGCTACAGACACTTCACTCCTGTAGAAAACAGGCTGCTGGTCTGTTCATATAAGTCCAGAGGCACTTTTCTTAAATGGACCACCATTTCTTTTGTCCCACAATCGACCATTCTAGGGCCACTCTTGTTGCAAGGACCCCTTAGACTTCTCATGCCCCGGGACCCTTCACTCCCAAGGCAATGGGCTGAAGGACCAGAACTCCCAATGCAACGGGCTGCTGATCCAATCTGCTATGGTCCTCGCTATGGTCCTCCTCCTCCTCCCTCTCCTCCCTTGTCCGCCCTGGGTGATGGGTATGCTTACTTGGGGGGCGGTGATGTCTTCTTCTTTCCTTGGTCCTATTGGTTCCTGCACCCTCCGCAGCAGGTCTCTGCAGTCACCTTTCCAGCTTTCCTTTCTCCAGGGTTCCTCTTCCAGAGATCCTCATCGCCATTGTAGTAAAGCAATGTCCATACTTGGGTTAGGTTGCTTATAAGTAAGTTTACTTCCAGTTCTTCAGTTACATGTCACAGGACATAAAGACATAAGATAGATCACCGGCACCCATTACCCAGGGAGGGAGGGACCAACTGACCCAGAAACAGAACACTCAGCACAGCCTTCTCTCACTCATACATCAACATTCCACGTGGTACTTGCATGACATCACAGTACCAAGTGGCTAGCTCAGCTGGCTCAGGCAATGCCTGAAGAGTGTGACATAACAGTTTCTTTATGTATTTATATTTACACTAACTGTAAAATGAAAAATTGGTGTTGCAAAAATGAAAAATGAAAATAATTGATACCAGCAAATTAAAATAATGCTGACAAAATGCTTTTTTGGATAACTGCACTTGCATTTGCATGCTTTATTCAGCAAAGGCAGTGAGACCTCTGACAATAAAGGGCAGACAATTGATAGCCCGGAAAACATCAGAACTGGTTTAGAAATCAGAGAAGACTTACAGGAACTGGAGTAAGTCCCTATGAATGTATGTGGCGGGACGCACCAAACGTATCATCACTCTTTCTCTTGAGGCTTGCTTCGAACTGTGGTTCCTCTGATGGCAAATCCCTTTAGCAGACAGCCAGAGAAATCTTTTGGCTTGCTAGGAGATGTATGTAGATGCAAGGATGACGTTGGGTTCTTGAGGGTTGAGGGTTCTTGAGGGAGTTAATCAGCATATCTAAGCCTTGTCTACCTTTCCAACATGGACCACAGCTGTCTTTTGAAAAGGTGGTAACTCCAATATAAAAAAAGTTGATGTATTTACAAATGAGAGATTACTTAATTAAAATAAAAGTCAATCCTACAAACATGGATGAAGCACATCGTTTTTTTGTACATCACATCTTCAAAGACGAATCTGGCTCATAAGGCCTGTTCTTTGATTAATTTATAGAGGTTTTTATTTGTGAGCATTTGTAATTAATGGCACTCAATTCCTGACACATCAGAGATCATTGTACAGAAACCCATACAGATGGAGCGATTAGGCATGACAACACTCTCAATTCTTGAAATTCACTGATCCTGTAGGTCGCTGTTCCGAGTCGCTTATCACTTGAACTCTGAAGTAATGTGCACTGAGAATAGGTACACGTGGCTGGCTGACATACCCCAGAGCAGACGTGGAGGGTAGGCGAGAGTTGTCATTCTGGAGCACAGTGAGTGCGCTCTCACCACCTGTCGCCATACCCTGACATGGTGCAGTGCAGTGCATTGCATTGCAAATATCTCAGAAACAGTGCACCCTAGGGCCTTGAAATGTGGTTTTTAAGATACCTTTGAGTTTTGTTCCTCGCATTGAGATGCTTAAAATGAGCATTGTCCGGTCGTTCTACTGCAACATTCGGCAATTTCAGGCAACAGTCTCATCTGTGAAGGGACTGAAATCCATGTAAATCAGTGGGGTGTACACATGTTATGTAGTCAGTAATGTAAGGAGGGTCCTACCGTGTAACTATGCATAATTTGGTGGAGATTGGTGGAGCAGTGTGTAATTGTATAAGGAAAAAACTAACAGATCTTTGGCTTTATATATATATATCACTAACAAAAAATTTTGTTAAAGGAACGTTATGGTTAAGTTGCACTAGCAAAAATCTATGAAATTCAAAGGAAAAACGTTCTTACAGGGATGTTGTGGTTACAGGTAAAACCGAGAAAAAAACATGAAATTCGACAGTTATGGTAAGCTAAGCAACCATAACTCGTGCCACCAGTGTGCACTGCAAAGACTAACACCCATGATATCAAAGATGCCATCACAAATGTCATTCTTGACATAACTGTTGTCCAAATTCAAATTGCCATTAAGGCCTCTTTCCACGGCATGCTGGAGCAGATCTCCCACAAAGCGATCACCCACTGTGAAAATTGTGCATCTTGCCATCTCTGCCAGCCTCACTACACAGAATAATGTAAGCAAATATGGCCTCCCTTTCCTCTGACGCTCACTCTAACCACCCGATTGGACAATTGCAACAATCGCATTTCCACTGGTCAGCATGTTCAAAAGCGCAGAATGTAACAAGTGCACCTCACAATGTATCATAAGGATTGTGCTACAGTAAATCATGATTAATCCTCCTTACCTTCCCACTATCCTCTTCCCACCACACCTTTATTAGGTATTGCTAAGTACGGCCCACCAATGCCCTGCGAGACTTCACCAACTTATAATTGTTATTGTTATTTTGCATTTATATAGCGCCTTATATACCATTGGTATGGTCTGAAGGCGCTGGTAGGTTGAACGCCCTTGGGAACCTGAAGTACAGATGAGTAGAGGGAGTAGTGAGAGTCCAGGTGCGTGTGGGCACCAGGTATGTGTGCAGCTTGTGCGGTATTCGTGTAATAGGTGCTTCTTAGCGGTAGGTGTGGTGGTTGAGTGGTAAGGAGTATGTGTTTGTTCTGGCAGGATTTATCCAAACCGGATGTGGCTGCGTTAGGCCTGAGGAGAACGCCTGGCCGGGGGTGTGTAACCAGCAGTGTTTACATAGTGATGTGGAGTATGTGGCGGATGTTGGTATGAGAACAGTTATACCGAATGGTGTCATAGTATCTCTGTGTTCTAGTTGAGTGGTGGTGTAAAGGAGAGAGTAAGCGTATGGTGGGTTATATGGTCATTCAAACGTTTTCTAAAATGTTCTAAAGAGGCTATTGGGGACACTTCTAAATTCTACTTTCACAGGGGTTATTGGCATACTTCTAAATTCAACTTTAACAAAGAGGCTATTGGGAACACTTCTAAATTCAACTTTCACAACAAGGCTATTGGGCACACTTCTAAATTCGACTTTCACAGAGGCTATTGGGCACACTTCCAAATTCTGCTTTGCACAGAGGCTATTGAGGACACTTTTAAATCAACTTTTCACAGAGGCTATTGGGCACACTTCTAAATTCAACTTCCTCAGAGAGGCTATTGGGCACACTTCTAAATTCTACTTTTCACAGAGGCTATTGGGCACACTTCTAAATTCAGCTTTCACAAAGAGGCTATTGGGCACATTTCTAAAGTCAGTTTTCACAAAAGGCTATTGGGGACATTTCTAGGTTCAACTTTCCACAGAGGCTATTGGGCACACTTCATAATCCTGTCTAGATGTGACGCAAGTTAAAATCAAGAATTGCATCTAAGTGTGGCGCATGTTAACATTCACATTTCTATCTAGATGCGACGCAGGCTAAAGTCATGAGTTCTGTCTACATGTGGTACATGCTAACATTCATAATCCCGTCTAGATGCGAAGCAAGCTAAAATTGAGAAATCCATCTACATGGGATACTTGCTAACATTGGCAAGTAGTTAGGTTAGTATGTAGTGCAGGCAACATTTACAGTCCAGTCAGCCTTGAGTAGATTTAGGCTGGTGGTCTCCAATCTCTCTAAGTGTGCATGGTGTGAGGCTATGGCAATCTACAAAATCGAAAGGTAAGGTAGAGTGGCAAGGGGTTTTGGAGTAGAGTAATTGCTCTACACCCCACCCGTGCCACACTTACAGTTTTTGTTGGTGTCTGTTGACTTCCTCTGCTGACACTGGCAGTCACATCTTGGAGCCACCAATGCAGGAGCCGCCTTTTGCCTTGGGTACTTAGCCGCAGGGGCTGCCAGGCAGGGTGCTGCCTGCCCTACTGAGCTCCATGCAGAGGGCGGATTCCACGCCGTAGGCCCGGTGTTGTGTGTGGTTCCAGGCCAACCAATCAGGGGCACAGACCGTCCGGGAGGCGGGTCAAGCCCAGAGCCTGAATACGGCTGTGGCGCGCTGCAAGGCCGCGCTCCACGTGTTCTGTGAACACGATGTTGGCCTGAAATGGGGTGCGGGGTGTCGAGGGCCTGCAGAGGGACTCACCTATGCCAGTGAAAAGTGGGAATCACTGTCCGTTCTCCACAAGACTTCACATGTACTGTTACAAAATCAGCATGCACATGCACTGATATTGGAAAGCACGTCCAGTGGAAAGTTCAGTTAAACATTGCAGGAGTTATACATGCATATTCATCCAGATAAACACCTATCACCACAAAAGAAAGGTATGAACATGTTTTGCAGTATGTTCACAACTCTGTTATAATTGCCTCTGCGCACCATATCTGCCTCAAAGCGTCCACTACGAGTTTAAAAACCATACTGATGTTCCTCCCATCCCCTCCCATTAACTGGAAATTTGGTGGTATGAGCTTGAAAACTTTTCATGTACCCATATCATACACTATATTAGCGAAACAGGAACTTTTCCTTCCGACAATGCCACAAAAAATGTTCCCCACTAATCCACCTACTACATAACTCATAAAAAGAAGGCACTAAAGCCACCACTAAATCTATTTTAGCAACCTGCAGTCACTTTCCAAAAGGTCTGTGTCTGCTCGGCTGTCGTGCTTTGTACACTGCACTGTTGCCTTTACTTTACTTTACTTTACTTTATAGCATTTGTATGGTGCACCATAAACCCATAGGTGTGAGGGTGCAGACAAAAACATAGAAGAAAAGGGAGATAGAGAGGCTGAATGATCTAATGGAAAAAGTAACTGAAAACCAGGGGCAACTATTTGAAGAGGAAGGTTTTAAGGCCCTTCTTGAATGTATTCAGGGATGATGAATTTCTCAGTTGGTCGGGCAGAGTGTTCCAAAGTGCCACAGGCTCTTTTTAAATTTGCGAGCTTCCACTCTGCGCCCTCAGCAAGATCATCCATAAGACAAGTGCGCAACTTGTTCTTGGCCTAAACATATCCTTGCTGGATTAAAATGTCTGCAATAGCTCACAGTGGCTGTGAACAATAACATATACGCCCTGTGCATTATGCAGAAGGCCTTCTAGTGCATGGGACCTCAATACCTTGCACTCTCACTTCCTAAATATCTGCTTCCTCCTGCTCTTCATTCATCCACCTCATACTCTCTCAGGGTCAGTTGCTTCTACACGCAACCAGATGGTGGTAGATGTGTTTCTTCTGCTGGGGCCTCCCTGTACAACATGCCTTCTGTCTCCCTTGACCTTGAGGAGAAGTATTGTTGGGTCTGGAAGCACCTGAAAACCTTTCCATGTACTTCTTCTTTTTCCCCTCCTGTCCCCTACTCACTTCCTGGCTAAAACATATTGTGCACTGGTTCCCTACCTACCCTATAATGTGTGCCCCAGGCCAGCTCCCTCCATATAGTTCCACCCCTGCACTGGCTTTCTAGCAACCCCGCACTTGGGGATTGTTTTCTATAACCCTAACAGTCCAGCCCCCACTTAATTTCTACACTTATCCTTGCACTTGCCAGTATCAGCCTTTGTTGAATTGTATTCTATTTTTTATTGTTCCCATGTACTGCACTTTGCCCTCCCCCTTCCCATTCATGTGCACACTCTCAATGTCAGCTGGCCTGGAGGAATGAATGTCTCTGTGTGGCCTCCGTTCCACCTCCCTTTCCTCGGCGCGCCTTCACACACTTGTATGTAGTCGCGATACAAATGGCAGAAAATACCATTGCACATCATATCATATGAGGCACACACTGCATTCATAACAACATGATGCCTGCCACGTACCTTGTACACTTCACAATATGGTCTTCCCACTGTAATGCATATACTACAAATGTAATGTCAGAAAGTGATCCCAAAAAAGGAGCAGGTAATGTATATTAGCAACATTAAGCAAGTGTGTGCAGTGCATGCATACAAACAGGATGCATACCCATTACCTTGCAAACTTTCACTATAGCCTCCTACACACCAAAACCAACAACCACATTCCCCAATGGCTTAGCATCCACAGAGTCAATGCCATAGCTGCCATCCTAAAAAGACCCAGATGTACCATGTCTAATCCTCAAAGTCCCACGGAAGCTGCGTCATTACCATGCTAGAAACTGGAGGGGGAGAGGTTTGAGGGGGTGTTTGGGGGGAGGGGAATGTGAAACAGGTGTGGGGATTGTGTCTTTAGAATTGTCTCTAAAAAAAGTATATATTTTTTTCTTTTTGTTGTGTTTTTGTTATGTATGTACGTGCAGTCATACATTGTTTTTTTCTCATTTTCTCTCTTTTGCTCACTGTCTGTTTGCTTCTCCTCCTAACATTTTTCTCATCTGAAGATGAACACTTATCTTACATTTCTACAGAATTCTCTGCAACACTTCGTGCAGTGTGGCAAACACAACAGCATTAATAATAATAATAATAATAATAATAATAATTGCCAATGGAGGTAAAAAAAATGCCATTTCCTTGAAACCACTGGAAATCTTGCTGGTTATTAATGCTTTCCTAGTCGTTGCAAAACATCCCAGCACTGCATATAAAGTCGCACATGCTTCTGTTTATCCAAACCTCTGGCTGTCGACAAATTACACTGGCATGCTATCATTGTCCTCTTGGTGTCATTGATGAGAAAATCACCTTGCAGTAGGAAATATCTGCATCACAGCTGTCATCAACTTCTTTAAGTAAGCAAGCAAACAGGAGCACAACATGTGCCCCAAATGTAGTCCTCCAAAATGCATGACCACCACATAAACAGTACCAACAGAGGCCACACATTTGCAAAGGAGATCCATGCATCTGAAACTCCACTCATGACCTGTGCCCCAAAAAGCCTGCACTCCTTCCAACAGAAAGTCCGTATTAAACCCTCTTTCCACGGCATACCTGTGCAGATCGTGCAGAAAGATATCACCGACTATAAGAACTCGCCGTCTGTCCATCTCTGCCAACCTCACTGAATCGAACTTTGAGTATATATGTCACCGCCCCTTCCGGTGAACCACACCATTAAATCCTTATTGGAGAATCCCCGCAGTTCCATTTGCGAAGGCTCCATATGTAGAAGGCCAAGATGTGGCATGCGTGCTTACCCAGCTACAGCTAGGGCCACGCCCCAGTAAAGCAGACACAACACTTCTTCCCTTTGCACTAAAATGTTCCATCACTCCCTTAGTGACGCCTATTGGCAAGAATAACATTTCAAAAATGCCTGCACCCACCACATACTAAACCTCGGTATTGCACACTATCATTTCAGTACACAACTCCATATTTCCTGTTAAACACTCTGAGAGCACAGTCCCTTTGCTTCTAAAGCCCTTCTACCACAACATTCTCCTACAGGATGCCCTATTTCAACATCCACAATAATCCTGTGGCGCACCCAGAACACCTTTCGCCATGCACACAACAGTCCACCCTTGCCTACACCCAGCACAATACTATAAATCCATGCATGCAACCATGTAGGCAGCTAACATTGTGCACATATGTAACTCACTTAGCGACACTTCAGCCCAACTCCCTCACACCATAAAACACCCATTCACGAAAACAGGTTGCAATTAGCAGCATCCACAAACATACCACAGCCTCCATCACCCCTACCCACTGCCATTCACAAAGTATTGTGTCACTACCAAACTAACCACAACATTTTCACAACATTGGCCCTACTTCAACAAATCTGCACACAGCATATTAAAGAACCCATACAAGCTACACCTCAACCATACCCTCTGTCATACTGCCAATATGCACACACAGCACCCATTGCCCAGACTGCATGACTTTTTATTGCACCATCTCCAATCACACATCCAAAGCTTTAACATATTCTACCAGCGACCTCACCTGTGAAACCAAGCATACACCCCTGCCAGCTCACTTCTGCTGCTCTATGGCATCTGAACTGTACTCTACAACCCTTATTCCAGGTCACCACCCTCTACCAGATACACAGTCAAAATTTCATTAGTCCCGTTTTCTCAAGTCCTACGTTCGGCCATGCACCCAATAGGCTAGGCCTTGAACACAGGCACTGCAATGTAATGACTCCTACCCAACCTGTACACGCATCCACCAATCACGTACTGAACCTTTGCATTGCACCCATTCACAAAAACAGGTCGCTATTAGGAAAATTATAAACATACCAGAGCCTCCACCACCCCTACCCGCACCCATTCACAAATTATTGTGTCACTACCAACCTACCCACAATCTTTTCACAACATTGGCCCTACTTCAACAAATCAGCACACAGCATAGTAACCAAGCAGATTTAAGGTGCACTTCTACCATATCCTCTTCCATTCTTACAGTTTGTAAACCCAGTGCCCACACTGCATAACTTTTCACCTCAACATCCCCAAGCACACATCAAAAATGTTATCATCTTGTAACAGTGTCCTCACCTGCGAAACAAAACCGCACACATGGCAGCTCACTTCTGCTCTTTTGTGTCTGTAATGTGCTCCACACCCATTCTTTACAGGTCACCACTCTCTAACGGCTGGAGAATCCAAAATGCATTACTGCTGTGTGTGTTGTTTGGCCATGCACCCAACAGTCTAGGCCTTCAACACTCTCACTGCTACATAATGACACCATCCATTTCACCATGTCACCAACTCTGACTATCCACATACACAGCACTACCACCAGCACTCCTACCCAACCTACGCACTGCCATGGAACTAAGGAGCAACACATTGCACCAGTTACAATAATGTAGAAAGAAAGCACTCTCTTCTGCACCTCTGTGCACTTTCATGCACATACTACGGCCATCCCCACTTCCATTCCCAAAGTATTCTGTCACTGCCAAACTACCCACATTTGGGTATCAACACTGGCCTACTGCAACCAATGTGCACACACCGCACTAAGCAAGCACCACCCTGTACCGGGTGCACACCCACACTTTACTGCAGTGGGAATGCTAAAGCCCTATGCTCTTCAGTGCATGCCCTACAATGTATGGCCTTCGCCCATGCACCCAATAGCCTAGTCCTTCCACTGACCCAACTCAACTTCCTACACCCATGCATGCCACCGTGTGCCCAACTACTGCATTCCATCTGCATAGAATAGCCACCCATGCTCCCATCCAATGTTTGTCATATGCAATTCATTCCCCTGCTAAAATTGATCTACCAAGGCTCACCACGGAAAAACGCAGCTGCAAACAGGTTGCGGTAGAAGCTATCAGACTGTTACTACACCTGCCTCCAATCATCACACAAAGTACTCGCCTGTCTAGCTACCAGCGACTTGACGCAGTACGCGAAAACTATAGGCACTTCTCTGTCTTCTTCCACCTACCTACATATGTCACATGAACCACATCTCACTCCCCCACCTATTCCCCTTCCTTGTTGCCACCAACGCATGGCGTTCGGTACATTTTTCAAGACCCTTCCACCACCGCACTGTCCTCCGATACACCATGGCGGCATTTCCCAAACACTTTGATGTACAGCATGCTTCCCTCCAGCCAACCACTGGCCGTGTCCAACGTTTGCCAACATATCGGCGTACCACAGGCCAATGACACTTCGGTCCACGGAGCAAACAGGGAAATGGGTCACTGAGTCAGTGGAGCGGACCCAGATATAACACATTTTTGGGGACGTACATTTCACTAATTTCCACCAAACACACAAAAAATCACTTTCTGACCCAAGCCCCTGCTCCTGGCGCAAATTTGCTGAAAATCCATCCGTACCATGTGTATTGTACAATGTAACTTCTGACTCCATCTGTAACTTGTGTACCTTTCAAGAAATGCACCCAGATGCCTCTAGGCCAGGTGCGCAATACAAATAAACTAAATACAAATATAAATACAAATAACACGGCCTGCAGTAGCGGGCGTGTAGTTATGGTTAAGTTGCTCATCATTTAGCATCTTAACCATAACTACACGACTGCTACCGCAGGCAATGTATTATATATATATATATATATATATATATATTACATGGACGCGGTAGCGTCCATGTAGTTATGGTTAAGTTGGTGTTTCCATAGGAAGAGCATTTTTTGGGTGGCTTATAACTTCGCTCCCTCTGGACGAATCCTCACCAAACTTTGCAAAAGTATATGGCACACTCTGATTTGTTTTTCAAAGTTTGGAGAGGTTTGGTCCGGGGGGGGGAAAGTCATAAGGGGGGGTCCCAAAACTTTTGTTTTTTCCCATAGACATAATGGGAAAAAACTTTGTGCACGCCTACAGCCCAAACCGCTGGACGGATGTACACCAAATTTGCGGCAGGAGTGGGGGCATGGTCCCGAAAGCGTGCTTTTGCAAATTTGGTGTAAATCCGTCCAGTAGTTTTTTTCTTAAAATGACCAAAATGTAAGGCAAAAAAATTAGTGATATCTCTGTTCGCTTTGCGGACGAACTTCCCTGTTCGCTCCGCGGATAGTGCCCTGATTGGCCGAGCGGCTTGCGCGATGTCCATGGACACCCGACGTGTTCGCTGATTGGACGGCGTGGTGTATGAAGCACGTCAGATTTTCTGTGGTGCCCGCCATTTTGCATCCGCGGTGAAACTTGGATTAAAAATTGTATTTAGTGGAGTGTGTTGGTGTGTAAGAGTAATTGGGGAGGGTGGGGGAGTATGAGATAGGTTCAATGTTGTATTTTTTTTATGTGCTAGACGCTTTTGTTGTGTTCGATTTGTCTGCGGACAACATGGCTGTTCTGAAATGTTCGTAAATACACAGAATGGAATCGGTGTCAAGTTGAAAGTGTTCTAAGAAGACGCGTGGGGTCCTGGAATGTTCGTAGGGGGTGTCCTGAAGACGTCTGTATCGTTTGTTGTCAAGCTGAAAGTGTTCTAAGAACACTTGCGGTGTCCTGAAATGTTCGTACATAAAGAAAATTGGGGGTGTCCTGATGACGCTGTCCGTATCATCCTCTGGCAAGTTGAATGTGTTCTAGGAACTTCCTTGTGTCCGCGGACATTAAAATGGTTCAAATGCTTGAATCTATGGGTGTGATATGCTGCGGTGGTTGTGGCCAGGGTATAGAATGTTGGATGCATGGCCATTTGGCCATGCACCCAAGACTCTATGCCCTGGCCACAACCACCGCAGCATATCACACTCATATGCCATGCACCAAAGAGTCTATGCCGTGGCCACAAGCACCGCAGCATATCACACTCATAGTGGCTTATAACTTTGGGTCAAAAACAAATTTAGAAGGAACAATGTCATAAGCCAGTATGGGTGTGATATGCTGCGATGGTTGTATTTATCATGTTATACTTACTATTTGGTTTAGTAACGGGAGTCCATGTTTTTCTTGTTCATTTCTGTGATAAAAGAAAATAGCATGTTAGTATTAGTATTTTATAAAGACTTATTACATTGTACAATCACAATTTATTATTTTTTTTTACCCTCATATTTAGTAGATGACAAACCAGAGTACTGTGCAATTTGCTCAGTTTGTGTTTGTTGCTAAAATCATTGGGTCTGTGGGAGAAAAAATATCCATGTTGGATTAAAAAAAAAACTTTTTCTGTTATGCTACAGTTTATTTGTTTGTTTGCTTTCAGTGTTTACTTGTTGTTTTGGCTAATGCTTTATACATTGGATTGTTCCAGTTTTTGGGAGCAGTAAGATATTAGGTATTTGTTTGGATATTGTAAAATTTTGGAGCAGTTAGATACCAGTAGGCGTATTCTAACTGTTTATTTTTTTATATAATTTTGTGGTATTGCTTTATCTATTTAGATATTTCTAAATTTTGGGACAGTTAGATACCAATTGGCGTATTTTAACTGTCTATTTTTTGCTCTTATTTGGATATTTCTAAAGTTCTAAAGTTTTAGACAGTTAGATGCCAATTAGTGTATTCTAACTGTCTATTTTCTGCTCTATTTGAGTGGTATTATATTATCTGATTAGTTGTTGTAGCATCTTTGGGCAGTTCATTAGCTTTTGGAATATTGTGACAGTTTATATTTTTTTATTACAAATGCTCTTAAGGTTTAAGTACAGTTTAGTTATCAAATTTTGGTTTTAAGCACATTAAATAAGTGTTTCTAAGATTTGCTGGTAATCTCTGCTTTAGAGTAACGGTACTATCATTACATTCAAACCATCCGCATTTCTTTTTTATATATGCAGTGTAGTGCTCTGAGTTGGTTGTGGCTCCTGCGTGGTAGATTATACCTATTGTTGTGAAGGTTTTCCTACCAAGAGATATTTAACCATGTGTGAATCCAGTTAGCTTGCAGTTCTTTTTGGTACCATCTGCATTGTAACGTAGAAGCATTAGTATTACGTATTTACTATGTGTTTGTATTACAAAAGTGAAGCGATTATCTGAATTGCAGGTCGAACATAATCTACCGTGGTTTGCATTTTGTACAAGTTGCTGAAATGGAACGGATCCACCAGTAGGCATTGATAAATACACAAAGCGCTCATTGGGGATTTGTTCTTGTGTCACATTGTTGCAGAGAGTGCATGTATGTTTCCACATGTATGACATCTGGAAGATTTCATTTATCGGTATGTTTTTTGTTTTCCAGTACTAATAGTAAGTACATTAGAAATTCTTGTAGATCTTCCTGTGAGTTTATAGTGAATTTCACCATTCCAGCACAGTAGTCCAATTGTTGTCTTATTACATAAACACTATACGTGTTGTCAGGATTGTTTGCTGCATTTCTGTGAAGTACTAACATTTGCAAACACAATGGGTCTGTACTGTGTAAGTAAATGTTCTCAACAATTGGTGGTAATTGAAATAGAATATTCATTGCTACATTTGCGTAGCAACTTACACCAACTATATTTGAGAGTTTAAATGGACCAGGTAGTTCTGTATCTGATGGCTTTTTTTGGAGTGTGTCTTCCTTCTTTGAAGAAGTACCTGGTTTACTTTCCCTAATTGATTCTTTTTTGCTGTGGCACTTGATGAAGTATTACTTTCTTTTACTCTCTTTGGAGGATTTGCAGTGACATCCTGTTGCTTTTCTGTTTGATTTATTTTTCTTTTATAATGTTTTACTTTTTGTGGAACAGAATATGTGTTTAGATGGGGAGTGTATAGTGAACAAAGTCTATTGTATTCTAAAATGCAAGGAATATCAGTGTTTATTTTACTTGCATCAAAGTTGATTAGAAATAGACCCTCAAGTGTACGTAAGCGTGATAGTGCTACGTAGCTCATGCCTTCCTTAAAGACGGTGTTACCAATGTCTATCATTGCTTTGTCTAGGGTAAGGCCTTGTGATTTATGAATGGTGACTGCGTATGCAAGAGTTAGAGAAAATTGTTCTCTGCGTACATACATGTCTTTGAAGAGAAGGAATCGAGCTGTTGAGCGTCCTATTCTTTTTACTTCTGAAAGTTTGTCAAAGAGAATATGGACAAACTGAATTTTGTTGTCACGTGGGTATGTTTTAAAGCCAACAACTGTACCCAGTGCTCCATTAACTAGCCCTTGGTCCACGTCAAGGTTACGTTTCAGCATTACTCTGCAATTTAAGGATAATTTTAATATCTTTTCCAAGCCTGCTGTGTTTGAGATTTATTTTTCTAAACTATTTAGTCTTCTTGTGGCTTGGTCACACATGGGTAGTGTCATTCCATGTACATCTAGTTTGTCTGTGGTGCTAATTTCCATTATTGGTTGCATTTCTTTACTTAACATTATTTCATTGAATTTGAAACAGCTTGCAAGAGTTGGCATTGAGGCCATACAATTGACATTTTTGTGGGCTAATTGTTCCATAACATCTGTAGCACATGCATTATCACCATAAAGTGCATGAATGTGCCGGGATTTCAATATTGCTTCTGCTTCTTTAGAAAGTATACCAACTCTGATACTTTTTAAGATGTTGGCATAAGTGGGATCTGCAGATTGGTACATGTTTTCTGTTTATTCTCTGTATTGGAAATGTTACCAAAGGTTGACATTTCCAATGCTGCCAACATTTTTACGGCAGAGTTTGTGTCCTAATGTTTTAAAAATAGGCTCACCTTTTACTGGTGTCAATTGAAGATCTCTGAAAACAATAATGTGTTTTCCTGCAAAGAGCTCTTCATAGTTTGTTTTGAGTAGTCCTTGTAATCTGTGGTGAATCAAGGCCAACATTAGGTTGGACACCATGCTCACTTCATCTATTACTAGCATTTTCATTTGTTTCAATACTCTGCGTAGTTCCATTGCAGCTTCTGCAGAAAGTTTGTAATAATCTAATTTGTTTTTGTGTTCTACTGGCAGGAGTAGTAATCGGTGTAAAGTGACACCACCTATGTTGTAGGCAGCTAAACCTGTGGGGGCAGTGACAACAGCTGACAGTTTGTTGTTTGTCAATTGTTGAAGGAACTTACTGATGATTTTGATTAGGAATGTTTTGCCAGAACCAGCTTCACCACTGATATACAATAGTATAGGTTTGTAATTTTGACAGGTGCATTCTTTGTTTTCATGTTGTACACTATGTGCAATTTCTTTTGTTACTTCTTGAAAAATGCTACATTGCTCATTGTTTAGCTTTGATTGTAGTATAGTTAAGTCTTCTTTTTCTTCATACTGACACATGGTGTTTTCTAATTCTATCATAGCTATTTCTGCCTCATTTGTTGTTAGTGGGTCTCCCAGTGGTTCTTGGCTTCCTGTGATAGAAAGTTGACTACTGTCAGGAGTGTCCTTATCTAGTTGGACCTGGAGTTCTTCTTCGTGTTGCTGTTCATTGTGCAACATTGTTTTGTACTGTGCAAAGTTTACATCAGTTATACTGCTTTCATTTGCTTTGAAAGTGTCTTCATATGAGTCATAGTTATCTAGTATTTCTTCTTCTTTTCTCCATGGTTTAAAGAGTTGTAGCAGGGACATGTAATATACTTCTTTATGTTAAGGAGTCTTTAATGACAATTTGATATGAGTAACTAAATTTGGTTTGGTGAGTTTTACTAAGCTGCCTTCACAGTTTGTCACTTTGTATTTACGGTTTTGTTCATCAGGTTTTATATTATTTTTGTATGTGTAGTTTTGGGCTATGTGGTATAGGCTCATGGTTTCCAAAGTGGTACTCCTGTTTGGGTACTATGTGTCCATTAAATTGTTTTTTAAAATGTCTTGGCTGTTTGGATCTTGTTTGGCTATTGTTTCTATATCTTCGTATGATTTTAGAACTTCTAGATTTAGCTGGACCAAGACTTAGCCATACTATAGTTGCAGATTTACTATGCATTGCAGTAACAGTTAATCGATCAGCTGCTTCATAGGATCCACATTCTCTATGGGACAGCATTTTTATGCCCAAGCTGTATATTTTCTGAGACTCTGATGACCGGTCATTCCAGAGGTCTTGGAGCTCTGTCTTTTCTGATTTGGTTAAGTATGCTGTGACATATCGTGCAACTGCAGGAGAATTGTCTGAAATGTACTGCACATCTATGTTTGCATTCCCCAAGTGGGCTATATTTTTCTTCTTCTTTTCTTTTTAAACAATATGTATTTTTAGGTGACTTTCCTTTAACAGTATGTCTAACTGAAGACATGAGGTTGTTCACTTGACCTGTATTTGTAACTGGTCTAGGGAAACCAAATCGGCATTTGGTGTAGTATTTCCCTTTGTTTTTGTATTTGCGACGACAATATTTGCCACATTTGTGTCTGTGGAATTGTAACATTTTTGCATGAAGATCACTATTTGCGGATTCTGATGGAATTTCACAAGTGACATATTTTTCAATAAACTGTAAAACAGTGGCATCACTGTCTTGACCAAATTTAGGAGCATCTTTAATCCATAAAAGCATGTGGACATGTGGTGCTCCTCTGGCTTGGCATTCTTTTCTCCAAAAGAAGTGTTGCACTTCTCCAAGGGGAGGAACAGTTTTGTTACAAATAAAATGTAGCATAGCAATGAAGCGATGGTGAAAATATCTTGAAACATTAACAGGATCCTGTGAACAAAGTTCTCCAGGTGTTAGTATATCTATGTTTGTTTTGTTTTCGTTTGATATGCGTAGGAAATCATGTAAATCTTCCCATGCATATTCTGCACAACTTAATGTAACAAACCAAGTGGGTGGGCCAAGGTTTCTGATCATACAACATACATCTCCATGACGTCGAAACCAGTACTCTTTAGTACCACGCATATTTGCTAATAGATTTGTTAGATTTGCTTGTAAAACCTCATCTTTTTGTTGAACTTTTTGTAATAATTGTGTAGCTGTCATATTTTGAACGTGTGATCCTGATTTTAATATGTGTGCAACTCCGTAACATAAAGTTGCTAGTTCACTTTCAAAGAATAGGTGAAATATGTATTCCACATTTTGTCGAAATCTGGGATCTTCAGAATACATTCGTAATGAGTGATATTCTGATGCTGATATTTGAATAGGTCTATCATCGTATCTTCCTCCTTTGCCAGTAGGAAAGAGTAGAGGAAAAGCATGTGCTTCTATACTTTTTTCCCATATGCTGATTGGTGATCCTTTTGTTTGACGCATTTGGTACGTTTCCAGTGCATCTTCTATGGTGTCATTAGAGTGCAATAGATGAATTCTATAATGGTCTAAAGTGTTTGATATTGTTGCAGGATCTAGGAGCTCAAATTGACCAGCTTCTTGTGTCTCTTGAATTATTTCAGTTGTATCTTTCAAGTTTTCTTCAATTTTAATTTATTTGTAATATTCATTATTCTCTTTAAGATATTGCAGGGCTTCTCTAACTTTATGTAAATCTACCAGTTGTTGCCAAATTTTTTTGTCTTTTGTAGGTACTCTATTTTCCAAGATAATTAAAGATTGCTGCATTGGACATTGCACTCCTAGAGTGTGCACATTTTCTTTTAGATCTAATGGTAAATACACTACTTTTCCACGAATACCTTTTACTAATTCAGAGGGAGGTAATTTTGCAGTTTTTGGTTGAAGGCGTATTATTGCTTGAAACGGGTGCACTGTTTGAATTATGATGCTCTCATATAAATTAAGTTGTTGAAGGGATTTTGGTACTGGGTATAATTCCAAATTATTTTTGATAGCACGTGAAGGAGTTTGGTTGTTGTCAAGTTTTGTAGTGCAGCAACTGCAAAGTATTATGGGGTCAGTTATTTTGTATTTGTTTTCTGCTATAAGGTAGAGAGCTAATTCAAACCATTTAGAATCTTCATTGTCTTCTATTTTGTATGATAGGTCTACAGTTTTTGTGTTACTTTTATAAAAGGTTCTGCGGCAACATACACACACGTGGTTTGGTACTTCAGCTGAAGTACTTTCAAATTTTAGTATTTCTTTTTTGTATGTGTGTAGTGAAAGGTTGCCATGTGCACATTTGTTTCGAAGTTGGTTTACAGCTAATTCATCTTGTAAGTGGGTTTCACTTCCAAAATAATTTGTCTGGATATAGTCGATTTCTTCTAGTAGGTCTTTTGCTATGCCATGTAGAAGAATGTTATTTAAATTGGCTAGTGCTAAAGCAGGACTTTTAGCATAGTACAGTTTATAAACTAGATTTCGTATACTGCCATGATGTGTTGATATCCTTTTGATATCATGGAAGGGTGTTTTGCAAGTAGGTCCTGTAATGCAGGCCAATGAATGTCCTTGTAGTCCTGTGTACTTGCATACTGGATAAGCATCCATATTTTGCAGTAGTTTAATTTTGTTTTGTCTTTGCTTTTCATATATTGATTGAGGAATTGGCATAAAGACTTGAACATTTTTTTGGGAATGTTACACATTGACGTGCATGGCCATTTGTACACTAGATGTTCTAATTCAGTTGAATGGAGGGGTAAATCTATGTTTTCAGGGCATATTTTTGTAAGGAGTACTTCTTGTTCCATTATCGTATTATTAACTTTTTCATAACCTCGACCATTGCTATGTATGGCAATTGTATTTGTTTGCTTTTGTTTGTAGGATTCTTCATTAAAGTATGGTTCTGTGCTTGTAGTGTCACTCCATTCACCTCCACAGATATTTAAGAAGTTATTTCTGTTGACATTTCGTTTATTGAGAAGTCTTTTTTGTAATTTAGTTATTAGTTTTGTTAGTGGTTTCATTCTCTTTAACACTAAACTAAATAACTTTCTTTTGAGAAGAAGTGCACTGTCTATCAACGCTTCTAAGATTACTTTCCTACGATAGGTTTGAAGTGTTGAACCTGGTTTCTCTCCTGTTTTTATAAGATTTTGAAGGACTTGGTGACGGAACATTTTGGCTAAAATACTGTTCTTGGTATGCTTACTTTGTACTATATCAAGATTTATAGAAGAAGTTTTATTTGTAGTGATAGTTGATTTTCTGTTAATTGTTTTTTGGGTTGTTTTACTTTTTGATAGAGGAGGCAATGTTTTTGTACTAGAAACTTCTTTTCTTTCACTACATGACTGTATGAGCTGTTGTGTTTCAACTTTTTTTACAAATTCTGCTGCAGATGGATGTTTATGTTGCAGAATTTTCATTTTCTCTACTTCTGCGTTCCTTTCTATGGAGTTGCTTTTTGGTAGGCATGCTTTACGGTCTGTTGAAAAAAATACAGAAGGTATGGGTTGGGGTATTCTGCAATGCATGTGTTGTGTGCATGAGTGTTTGAGTGAGATGATAAAGATGTATGTAATGGTTTGTGATTGTGCATTGGGAAGCACAACTACTAGGAATGGGTATTCTTGATTTAATATGTTAATAAACTGGGGGTCAGATGACAGAAAAAAGTAAGCCAGTGGTGTGCAGAAGTTTAAATAGTATATCTAAAGCTATACAATTAAAACAGTTGTTTCTTCTAAAACATCTAAATTCTAGTGGCTGAGTTGGGTAATTTGTGTGGCGAAAAATAAGAATTTGTGGGCAATTCTGCCAGTAAATCACTGTTTAAGACGGGAGGATTTTTGGTCAGAATGGTGAAGAATCTCTATTTTTAGGCACAGAAGTAGCATGAATTAACATTAGAGTGTGTTTGTGTAATAATTCAAATATTATGGTAACAATCTACTTACTTTTTTTCTAAAATGAGCAGTTTGCTTCTTAGTCGTTCTTTGTAATTCAAATTTGGCTGCTTATTTTCAGGAGAATGGTCTTCACTGCAATTGTAAAAGAAAGAAATGAGTAATTCGGTTTGTATATAGCACTGTTTTTAATTTAGACATAGATTTTTTAAATTTAAATGCTCAGCGCCTTCCTCAAAACCATTAAAACTATCTTATGACTAACTGTAGGAAAGAAAATATCTTTACTATGGCTTGTCAAAATCATAATGTACCACTGTATACCAATATTCCTGTAACTAAGCTTTTCCACGTAAGAGGGAGTCAATGTCATAGCCGGCTTGTCCTATACAAATGTAAGTAATTATATAAACTAAAAAAATTAAAACCAAGTATGTGTTTGTACAAATATTATTCTTTGAGAGTTCATGATAGAGTGTGCATGTAATTTTGTTTGATCATATGTAGTCTATGGCCCTCATTAGGACCCAGGCGGTAAGGGGTTTACGGCAGCGTAAACAGCGCCGACCCTTACCGCCTGATTCCGAGGTCCCTTAGCGCCATGGCGGATTTAACACCTGCTTTTAGCAGGTGTTAAAATCCATGGCGCTAAGGGACCATGTTGTTAATTACGCCACCGTAATTTACGGTGGCGTAATTAATGCCTTCCCCACTCCCATTATGCCCTATGGGGCAGAAATGGGAATGGGGAAGGGTAAATGGGGATTGGGGACTTACCGCCCCGCCAACCTCGGAATGGGGGCCCATATATTTACATCCAATGAGGGAATGGCACAGAGAGTGAAGTGGAAATGGTAGAAGGGCTGTCCATGTTACGATATGTTTGCGGAAATGGTGGTAGTTCTAGGACACCGCGTATTAACTCTGGGGAATTTGGGGTGGGGAGGCATGCAATTGAGATTGAATGTAGCAAGGGATTGGTCAGTAAAGTTTAGTGAGTGTGTTGTGCTAGGAGAGGTTTTCACAGATATTCTTTTTGCTGAGAGAAGAACAGATAGCTATGGCTGAGTGTTTTAAAAAAACAGATTGTGTGGATTTTGGGAGACTCGTGGATACATTGGTTGAAGGTGCATGCAGAAAGCTGTGGAGTATCTATAAATCTTGGATTTCCACATGTGGAAGTGCACTGGCATGGAGTCCGTGGAATGAAGTGGCTGGACTTGCTACCTCTCTGTGCAACTTTGAAGATAGAGGAACATCTAGACATAATTGTAATTAATTGTGGAGGGAACAGTTTAGGACATGTGTCTGGAATTTCTTTGCAATTTGCAATGAAAGAAGGACTTCAGAAGATCATGGACATGTTTCCAAACTCCAAAGTAATTTTTTCACGGATTGCGCAGAGACAAATGTGGCTTCGTTCTTTCTCATGTGGTCCACAAATGGAAAAAGCAAGGCGTAATGTCAATAAGGCTGTTTGTGCCTTCCTAAGAGATTTTGGCATGTCTTCTTTTCACAATGAAAATACTATGTTTCGTAGTACATACATTTTTCGCAGAGATGGTGTCCATCTTACCTATGCTGGCAATCAGACTTTTCTGAGAAATGTACAAAATGCATTGCGACCTTTTTTAGAAATGCAACATGCATTTCAAAGTAGGTGTTAAGTATTTATCATTTTTGACATACAAACACCTCCCAAAGGCTCTTTTCAGAGCCACCACTTCCTCCCAGAGAAAAATTCAATGGTTACAATAGGGTAGCATCCCAATTTGTTTTATGTTCGCGAACTGTCCGCGGACTTTCAAGAAATAGAAAGGGCCATGCGTTATTTATCTTCAATTCTGTTTTTTAACTGTGAAAGGCGGCTCTGAAAAGAGCCTTATTTTTTTTTTATTTTTGTTATTTTGTATTTTTATTATCACACTAGGAGAGGAGTGGAAAGGAGGGTAAAGGGGGGACACCAACCACAGGGATAAGAAAGGGCGAACTGAGAGAGGAAGATGTAGAGTGGGTTTTATTTGGGTAGTGAGCAGGTCTTATCGTGGTCTGAGACGATAGTCTCAAAAGCACTGCGAAGTCGCTCCCCCTTGCAGAGTACTGTGTCACAGTACATACATACAACTGTGACCATCGAAAGGTAAGGGTCATCAGAATTATGTATGGCCTGTGAGGCAGCTTGAGGAAGACGCTGTCCCACAGAGGTGTTCCTTGTGGTGACAGGATCAGAAACAGAGGATGAAGTAGAGGCAATCAACCTACTACGCTCTTCGCAAGGTACAACCTTTCGAATGGCCCCAGTGTGGAATGAGTTCAGGTTTCGCTTCATGGTTGTAGTCCCAAAGCTATACGAACGATGCCTCCCGCGACTGCGTACCATTTTGCACTCATTGCAGCTGACACGGTTAGCACGAGCCCTAGGACCATTCCCATGGACGGTAAACAACCGCCACACCCAAGAATCACGCCGAGGGCGGATAGTAGGGTTTTCCTCTACCTCATTCTCGTCATCTTCTGCCTCCTCTGTATCCTCACTCCTGTTCCCCTCTTCAGGCCTTTGGGAAGGTGGTGGTGGTGGAGGGGGTGGGGGTGGTGCTGAGGCAGATACAGCACCAGGTGGCAGCAGTGGAGCCACATAAGCCATCAGGTTGAAGATGGAAATCTGCAGGTTGCAGCAAAAATCTCTGTGCTCTGTAGAATAGCCATAAACACAATGTGAATGAGCTCTAGGGCGTGGTCTTTTATAGGGGTGCTTGTGCGCGGTTCGCCGACTATGCGTGCCGTCCGCAAGACAGATCGAACACCAAAAAAGGTTCAAAAAGTCACAAAAACTATGTGGAAACTTAGGATTAGTATGTGGGATTTGTGGTATGTTGAGTTTCTAATGAGAAATATTGTGGATTACTTGGAAATGTACTTCTAAAGTGTTCGGGGACACGAACAGTGTCCGCATTCAGAACACGCAATCAGTGTCACATGATTGTTTCATGAGCATGTTCGCTAAGGTAGCAGCCGTCCGCAGGACACCCAATGTACGGACATTGTTTTGCGCATGCGTGTTGATGTTCCACAGACAGTGTGCAGGTCCTGAACTAATTAAAAGTGTGTCACACGTAAAACGAACAGTTACGGACAGCTGTTTGTTCTTAGCACAGTTTAATTTACTTGTGCACAATACGGACAGACATAGCGTCTCAAGCACACCTCCATTTTTGTTTATTTACGAACCACGAGTGTTCTTAGAACAGTTTCAACTTGCTAGCGAACACTACGAACAGGCATAGTGTTCTTAAGGACACCTCCATTTTCGTTTATTTACGAACATTTCAGGACACTACGAGTGTTCTTAGAACATTTTCAACTTGCATGAGAACATTACGGACAGATTTAGTGTCCTCAGGACACTTACATTTTCGTTTATTTACGAACATTTCCAAACAACCGCGCTGTCCGTGGACACCTAAATTGGTTTTACCACGAAGAACTGAAAGTAATTACAACACAATATAAAAAAAGTAACTTTATTTAACATATATAAACAATTTATGACTGAGAAGGTGGGGCAGAAACAGAAACAAAAACAGGAGAATTAGGGTTTTCAATATAAGTGGGATCAGGTGAAGAAGGGATGGAAATCTCATCAAAACGTTGTGGTCCATGGAGAGAGTTTGGGGTTAAATGAATGGGATATGGTGAGGGGGGACACGTAAAGGTGGGACAATGGTATGTTGTTGGTGGTTTTAAGTGTTCTTCAACAAAGTTCTTTAAATCCGTAAAATTTGCCATAAGTTGGTCCATTTTGTGGGTAATGTGTTCAAGAGTGTTATCCACTGCTTCTTTTTCTTTGGAAGTTGCAATTTTTGTAGGGTCTGTAAAAAAAATATTTTACATGTTGAATACAAAATAATATTTATTAATTGGTTTATATAGTAAAGTGTGTACCATTAGGTGGACTATCTTCTAACATTTCGTCTCGTGGGAAATGGTCCTCTAGCCAGTCCAGAGTACTACACATTTCTGTGAGAAAACAAAGAAGTAATATGTTTTTTTTTCTCATATAGAAAGTTTATAAATATATGAGTAAAATGAAGTGCACTTACTATTTCTGGTAAAATATGTACTCAGTAGTCTATACGTCTGGTCTTGCAGTTAGTTGTGGAGTGTCTGTGAGGTAATTATGTTGGAAGCTACTTTATCTTCTTTTGGTATATTCCATTTTAGAACATATTGTATTTAAATGAATGGTTAGTGTGTTACGTATATGGATTACATTTCTTAAGTATTACTACATATACTTTGCATGTGTGCTGCTTTGTTAATTTGTTAAATGTTCCTATGTTATGATATAACAATTACACATCCCCCCCAGAGTTTTTAGGTGCTGGTACTGTTGTTCGAACATGTCCGCGGACAGTCAAATTCAGTAGAAAGGGTTCAGTATGTTCCATATTACATGTACATAAAGTGAAAGTTATTATTGTTAAGTTGTGCTTACCGTGCACTGCTAACACTAACACCCTGGACATCAAAGATGACATCACAAATGTCATTGATGACATCACTGATGACGTCACATGGCTGGCTCTCCCTTTTTTTCCTTTACTGACATATCTAAGCCACATAGTTTTCTTCAGTAACAGTCAGGAAGTAAAAATTGAAAAGGTACTATATTTGTAGACTTAGGGTCAAGTCATATCATATGAAACATATATATAGCAGAAGACACAGGCTTGAAAGAGAGCAATCCTTTCTGTGCATGAAGATAATCATTAGAGTTATCAGCACTTTCTCATAGTTTTATTTTTATTACTAGACCTTCCCTGTATATGCTCATATTTGTATACATTGTACTCACACTCCTTTCCTTAGGGTTCACTGACACCATTTGATACACATACATACAGAAAGTAGCACCTTTGAAACAGAGCAATAATTTCTCTGCATAAAGATAATCAGTTAGGTTATGAAGTCTTTCTGCTACTACTTCTGCTTTTTTGCTTACTTCCCTGTCCCTGTATATACTCATATGTGAATGTGTTGTTGTCTCTTTGTGTTTTGTCTGTATTAAGTGTAATTATGTATTAAGTGGGTCTTATTAGCTACTTATTACATGTTAGATTATGAATATTGCACCTTCATCATGTATACTGCACACACTGCCTAAGTTTCTGCATGAGTTGCTTAGTATACTGGATAGAACTTCATAATAGAATGCTATGTATATCAATGCATTGCTTAATGCATTAATTAGCTCATGATATTTATTCAAATGATTCTTCACACTTTTTGGTCAACATTATAAGAATCCCTCCTGCAGAGTTTTCATGAAAAATAAATGCACATGTGATGTCATCAGTGATGTCATCAATGACATTTGTGATGTCATCTTTGATGTCCTGGGTGTTAGTGTTAGCAGTGCACGGTGGCACGAGTTATGGTTGCTTATCTTACCATAACTGCCAAATTTCAGGGGTTTTTCGGTTTTACTTTGAACCATAACGTCCCTTAAACAACGTTCTTTTACTGAATTTGATAGGTTTTTAGTAGCGCAACTTAACCATAACATCCCTTTTACAACGTTTTTTCACTGAATATATATATATATATATATATGTATATATATATATTTTCAGTAAAAAAAATGTGTTAAAGGGACAGAAGAAAGGATTACTCTGCTTCAAACCTACTACTTCCCTATGTACAAATACCACATGATGTGACTGCACCCTAAAGAAGTAATGCAAATATACATATGAGCACATCCAGAGAACTAATAAAAAAAGCAGAACAATAAGAGTGTTGATAACCTTACTGATTGTCTTCATACACAGAAAGCATTGATTGATATGTTTTAAGTGTGTATTTTTCCTATGTATATGTTTCCTATGCTGTGAGTGGACCCTAAGTGAATTATTGTAAGAAGATATTTGAAGTATAAGTCTACAAATATAGTACTTTTTGATTTCTTTGTTCCTAACTAATATTGGTCAAGATATATCACTAAAGGAAAAAAGAGCGAGTCAGACATGTGATGTCATCAGTGTCCTGGGTGTTAGTCTTAGCAATGCAGGGTGGTGGCGCAAGTTATGGTTGCTTAGCTTACAGTAACTGGCGAATTTCAGGGGTTTTTTGGTTTTACTTGGAACCATAACGTCCCTTTAACAAAGTTTTTTTTTCCGAATTTCATAGGTTTTTAGTAGCGCAACTTAACCATAATGTCCCTTTAACAACGTTTTGTTACTGAATTTCATAGGTTTTTAGTAGCGCAACGTAACCATAACGTCCCTTTAACAAAGTTTTTTTACTGAATTTCATAGGTTTTCACTAGCGCAACTGGACCATAACCTTCCTTTATACATTTTTATTTTATTGAATATACATATTCATATTGTGAATTTGATATATGTTTACTAGGATTCACTGACTTTATATACATGTAACATAGAACATACTGAACCCCTAGCTAGTGATTTTGATGTCCGCGGACTGTGCGTATGTCCGCGGATGGATGCGGAAAGCATCAACACTACTCAAAAACTCAGGGGGTATCTTAAAGTGTTCTATCAAGTCATATAAACACTTCACGAGTTCAAAAAGCAGCATATAAACACATATATGTAATAATAAATAAGAAGTGGAACCTATATATGTAACACATCAACCCTCAATTTAAATACCATATGTACTAAAATGGAATATAACAAAACAAAAAAGATATGCCTCCAACATAATTACCTCACAGAAACTGCACAGCTAGGAGCAGCAGCAGACCTACACAACAGTAAGAACACAATTTACCAGAAGCTAGTAAGTAAACTTCATTTTTCTTATATATTTGTAAACTTTCTGTATTATGTACACTAAAAGTAATATATATATTTTTTTACACAGAAATGAGCAGTACTTTGGACTGGCTTGAGGAAAATTTTCCATGTGAGGAAATGACTGAAGATAGTGGTACTAAAGTGAGACACTTCTCTATATAACCAAATTAATAATCATAACATATGTGTACTTAACATTTTTATTTTTTTTTAACAGACCATACAAGCATTGAGAAAAATAAACCTAAAGACACATACTCTGCAGCGCATGGAAGAAAAAATGGACATGAAAATGGAAAATTTCAATCTTTTAAAACATTTTGTGGAGGACCACATAAAAGAAAAAATTAAATATCATTGACCCACATGTACCTGTTCCCCCTCTCTATGTCCCAGTCAACTATCCTCAAACCTTCTCCACCAAGAAAAACGTTACGATGAATCTTCCATCCCTTCATCTCCTCCCATCCATCCTCTCCAAACCCCCAATTCCCCTGTGTTTGTGTCAGTTGTGGCTTCCCCCTCTCTTGCATACATTTTATATCTGTATATAATAAAACAAAATATTAGATGTGTTTTAATTCAGTCCTTTGTGTCTTATTTTTTTTAAAAAGGCGGTTAAGATGTCCGCGGACAGCGCGGGTGTCCGGAATGTCCGTAATTAACCAAAATGGGGGTGTCCTAAGGACACTATGCCTGTCCGTAATGTCCGCAGGCATGTTGAAACTGTTCTAAGAACATGTGCAGTGTCCGGGTTGTCCCTAATTAACCAAAATGGGGGTGTTCTAAGGACACTATGCCTGTATGTGATGTCCGCAGGCAGGTTGAAACTGTTCTAAGAATATGCGCAGTGTCCTGGTTGTCCCTAATTAACCAAAATGGGGGTGTTCTAAGGACACTAAGCCTGTCCGTACTGCTCCTAGAACATCTACGCACATGCGCACCACACCCATAAGTCCTACGAACATTGCGCCTGTCTGTAACCTTCCGTCTCACTTGTGTCACACTTTTAATTAGTTTCAGGACCCGAACACTGTCCGTAGAACACCCGTGTGCATGCGCACAGCCGTTCCTGTACATTTGGCGTCCTTCGGACACCCGTTCCCTTCGCGGACATGTTCACGATGTCATCAAGTGACCACAGCCACACTGAGCGTGTGTCCTGAATTGCGGACACTGTCCGGGTCCCTGAACATTTTAAAAGTACTTTTTCGGGCTATCCAAAGTATTTTATAGTAAAAATTCACCAAAGCACATGTACCAGACAATGACTCTGACTTTCTACATACATTTTGGAACTTTTTGTGCCTGTCCGGGTTGTCCGTAATTAACCAAAATTGAGGTGTCCTAAGGACACTGTGCCTGTCCGTAATGTCCGCAGGCAAGTTAAAACTGTTCTAAGAACATGCGCAGTGTCCGGGATGTCCGTAATTAACCAAAATGGAGGTGTCCTAAGGACACTATACCTGTCCATAGTGTTCGCAAGCAAGATTGAACTGTTCTCAGAACACACTCCTTCTTCTGAATGTCCGCAATTAACCAAAATGGATATGTCCTAAGGACACTATGCCTGTCCATAATGTCCGCAGGCAAGTTGAAACTGTTCTAAGAACATGCATGGTGCCTGGGTTGTCTGTAATTAGCCAAAATGGGGGTGTTCTAAGGACATTATCCCTGTTCGTATGCACATGCGCACAACATTGTTAAGTCTTACGAACATCACGCCTGTCTGTAACTGTCTGTCTCACTTGTGTCGCACATTTAATTAGTTTCAGGACCTGAACACTGTCCGTAGAACACCCGCGCGCAGGGCACAGCCATTGCTGTACATTTGGTGCCCTCCGGACACCCATTCCCTTTGTGGACGTTTTCGCAACATCATCATGTGACAGCACCCACGCTGAGCATGTGTCCTGAATTGCGGACACTGTCTGGCTCCCCGAACATTTAAAAGTACTTTTTCAGGCAATCCAAAGTATTTTATAGTACAAATTCACCATAGCACATGTCCCAGATAATGACCCTGACTTTCTACATACTTTCTGGAACTTTTTGAGCCCTTTTGGGGTGTTCGATCTGTCCGCGGACAGCACGGGTTACCGCGAAGCGCGCACCCACACCTCTAAAAAAGGCCACACCCCAGAGCTCATCCTCATTGTGCTTCTGGCTATCTGACAGACAATTTTCTACTTTGGCTCGTAATTTTCCAGATTTTGTTGCTTTCCATCAGACCTGATGGCATCAATCCTTGCAGGTCCAGCTTTTGCTACATCTGTCTCAGCACCACCCGCACCCCCTCCACCACCACCACCTCCCCAAGGGCCGGAAGAGGGGAACATGATATGATGATATGATATGATATGGCATTTGTAATGCGCCTATACACAAGTGTTTAAAGGCGCGACGAGGCAGGGAGGGGGGAACAAGGGGAAGACAGACAACGATCCTACTAGGCCAGGTGTCATTCAGACCGCGCAAGTGCAGGGGGAGGGGGAAGGGAAAAGTGCAAGGGGAAGGGGAGGGGGGAAGTGCAGTACAAGTAAGTAGAATAAAGTAAATAAATAGGGCCAGCTGGTGGCAAGTGCAAGGTAAGTGCAGACAAGTGCTGGGAAAGGGGGGGGGGCTGTAGGGATACAGAAACAGTACCTCAGTGCAGGGGTTTCCAGGGAGGCAGTGCAAGAGGAGAGGTGGCTGGGCCCAGGACCGAGGTCGGTGAGAGTGGCCCAGTTGCAGATTAGGTGCAGATTCAGTCAAGAATTTAGCAGGGGAGAGGGAGAGAGAAATCAGAAGCAAAGAGGAAGGTTTTGAGGTGCTTCCTGAACCGGAGATGGTTCTCCTCAAGTTTCAGGGAGGCAGGAAGGCTGTTCCAGAGGGAGGCCCCTGCCACGGCGAGAGATCTACCCCCAGCTCATTGCTTCGAGAAGCGGCTGACCCTGAGGGAGTTGGAGATGGATGAGCGAAGGGCTCGGGAAGGAAGATATTTAGGAAGAGAGAGTTGAAGGTATTTAGGCCCCAGGCCCCAGAAGGCCTTGTGGACAATGTAGAGGGTTTTGAACTTAATACTCGCAGCCACTGGGAGCGAGTGTAGAGATTTCAGTCCTGGAGAGATACAGTCCCTGGGCTTGAGGCCAAGGACAAGTCTCGCAGTTCTGTTCTGGATGAGTTGCAGGGGGCGGAGAGTGGAGGCAGGCAGATTAAGATAGAGGCTGTTACAGTAGTCCAGCTTCGAGGGAACCAGGGCTCGGGAGACAGTGAGCTTCTGGGGGAAGGAGAGGAAGGGAAGAATACCTCTGATGAGGTGCAGCTGGTAGTGTGACTTCTTAGAGACGTCAGATATATGAGGAGAGAAGGAGAGTGTGGAGTCGAAGATGACCCCGAGTTTTTTTGCCTTGCAGGTAGGAGCAGGAGGAGGGCCAAGCAAGGCTGGCCAGAGAGGTACAGGGAAGGAGGGAGTGGGTGTGCCGATGAGTAGAATCTCAGTCTTACTAGCATTAAGGCAGAGGCCATTGGCGGCACACCCTTCCTGGATGGCAGACAGACAGTCAGAGATGAGCAAAGGAGAGGAGGAGGCCGAGGGTAGCCTGAAAATGAGTTGGGTGTCGTCCGCATAGCACTGAAAGTAGGAGCAGAGAGCGGCGATGCGGTGGGCAAGGAGTGCCAGGTACTGGTTGAACAGCCAGGGAGAGAGATTAGATCCCTGAGGAACACCACAGGTGGAGAAAAAGATGTCAGAGAGGAAGGACCCAAGTTGGACCTGGGAGGGTCGATTGGAAAGGAAAGAGATCAGCCACGCCAGAGCCTGACCAGTGATACCCAGGTTATCACGGAGACGGTTGAGCAGGATGGCATAGTTGACAGAGTCAAAGGCAGAAGAGAGATCGAGCAGAATCAGAACACACGGAGTGTTGGAGTCGAGGTTCAAGAGCAGGTCCTCACGGATGTTCAGAAGAGCAGTTTCTGTGCTTCTGGCCGCTCTGAAGCCAGATTGATGGTCATGGAGACTACCAACAGTTTCAGCATGGAGGTTAAGCTGGGAGATGGCCAGTTTCTCCAGGAGCTTGCCCAGGAAGGGAGTGATGGAGATTGGGCGATAGTTAGCTGGGCAGGAGGGGTCAGAAGAGGGTTTCTTGAGAAGAGGGTGCACAAGGGAGTGCTTGAGGGAGGATGGGAAGACTCCAGAGGCGAAGGAGTGGTTGCAAAACAGGGGTGAACCTGTTTAGACGAGACTTTCATAGATCAGACTTGTCTGGAAACCTCACCAGCAGAAAAAAGTGGAAAGGCAAAGAAGGAGGGAGGAGGGGTGGCTGCAGAAGGGCCAGAGGAAGAGCCGGGAAGAGAGGGAGGGAGGTGATAGGAGGAGAGTGAGGACAGGATGTCCTGAGTTTTTGAGATGAAGTGAGAGGCCAGTGCAGTGCAGAGCGCCTGGGAGGGGACAGGAGAGGTAGAGACTGCAGCAGGGTTGGCAAGCTCCTTGCAGATTTTAAAGAGTTCAGCCGAGTTGTTGGATGCCGCAGAGATGCGGGCTTGGATAAGGGCTCTCTTTTTGGTGAGAAAAGAGAGACGGTATTGCCTTTGGAGCAGGCGGCAGGCCAGTTTATCAGAGGATGAACATGAAGCACGCCATTTCCTCTCAGCCACCCTGCACTTGCGTTTTAGGGTGACGAGATCCGAGTCATACCAGGAGTTACATTTGGCTTTGGGCTTCAGGCGGATTCTGATGACAGGGGCAAGGATATCAAGAGTATCAGATATAGCAGAGTGGAGCATGGAGAGGGCTGTGTCAGGGTGGGAGTCAGCCGAAGGGGGAGGGAGGGCGAGAAGGTGGCAGCGAAAGCCTCAACTGACACACGCTTCATGGGTCGGATGACCGAGAAGGTGGGTGGCAATGATGAGGGTGGCTTTGCCTGTGGGGTAGGGAGGGTGAGGTGGGAGGTTAAGAGAAAGTGATCACTCCAGGAGAAAGGAGTGGAGAGAGGACAGAGAGGGGAAGGTCAGAAGAGATCAGAGCATCAAGAGTGTGCCCTGCAGAATGAGTATGATATGATATGATATGATATGGTATTTGTAACGCGCCTATACACAGGTGTTTCAAGGCGCGACGAGGCAGGGAGGGGAGGAACAAGGGGAGACAAAACAAACAATCCTACTAGGCCAGGTGTCATTCAGATCGCGCAAGTGCAGGGGTGGGGGAGGGGGGAAAAGTGCAAGGGGAAGGGGAGGGGGGGAAGTGCAGTAAAGGTAAGTGGCGTAAGGAATAAATAAAAAAGGGCCAGCTAGTGGCAAGTGCAAGGTAAGTGCAGAACAAGTGCAGGGGAAGGGGGGGCTGTAGGGATACAGAGACAGTCCCGTAGTGCAGAGGGGTTCCAGGGGATCAGTGACTGGGACCAGGACCGAAGGCAGTTTAGAGTGGTCCAGTTGCAGGATCAGTGCAGTTTAGTGAAGAATTAATTAGCTGTTCAGCAGGGGAGAGGGAGAGAGAAAGCAGAAGCAAAGAGGAAGGTTTTGAGGTGCTTCCGGAACCGGAGGTGGTTCTCCTCAAGTTTCAGGGAGGCAGGAAGGCTGTTCCAGAGGGAGGCCCCTGCCGCGGAGAGAGATCTACACCCAGCTCGTTGCTTCGAGAAGCGGCTGACCATGAGGGAGTTGGAGGCGGATGAGCGAAGGGCTCGGGGAGGAAGATATTTGGGAAGAGAGAGTTGAAGGTATTTAGGACTCAGTCCCCAGAAGGCCTTGTGGACAATGCAGAGGGTTTTGAACTTTATCCTCGCAGCCACTGGGAGCCAGTGTAGAGATTTCAGTCCTGGAGAGATACGGTCCCTGGGCTTGAGGCCAAGGACAAGTCTCGCAGTTCTGTTCTGGATGAGTTGCAGAGGGCGGAGAGTGGAGGCAGGCAGATTAAGATAGAGGCTGTTACAGTAATCCAGCTTCGAGAGAACCAGGGCTCGGGAGACAGTGAGCTTCTGGGGGAAGGCGAGGAAGGGAAGAATACCTCTGAGGAGGTGAAGCTGGTAGTGTGACCTCTTGGCGATGTCAGAAATATGAGGAGAGAAGGAGAGTGTGGAGTCGAAGATGACCCCAAGGTTTTTTGCCTTGCAGGTAGGAGCAGGGAGGGGGCCAAGGGAGGCAGGCCAGAGAGCTGCAGGGAAGGAGGGAGTGGGAGTACCGATGAGTAGAATCTCAGTCTTACTGGCATTAAGGCAGAGGTCATTGGCGCCACACCATTCTTGGATAGCAGACAGACAGTCAGAGATGAGGGAAGGAGAGGGGGAGGCTGAGGGTAGCCTGAAAATGAGCTGGGTATCGTCCGCATAGCAAGGGAAATTAGGGCAGAGAGCGGCGATGCAGTGGGCAAGGAGAGCCAGATACTGGTTGAACAGCCAGGGAGAGAGATTAGATCCCTGGGGGACACCACAGGTGGAGAAAAAGATGTCGGAGAGGAAGGACCCCAGTTGGACCTTGGAGGGTCGATTTGAAAGGAAAGAGGTCAGCCACGCCAGAGCCTGACCAGTGATACACAGGTTTTCCCGGAGACGGTTGAGCAGGATGGCATGGTTGACAGTGTCAAAGGCAGAGGAGAGATCGAGCAGAATGAGAACACACGGAGTGTTGGAATCGAGGTTCAGGAGCAGGTCTTCACGGATGTTCAGAAGAGCAGTTTCCGTGCTTCTGGCAGCTCTGAAGCCAGATTGATGGTCATGAAGACTACCAACAGATTCAGCATGGAGGTTAAGCTGGGAGATGGCCAGTTTCTCCAGGAGATTGCCCAGGAAGGGAGTGATGGAGATAGGGCGATAGTTAGCCGGGCAGGAGGGGTCGGAAGAGGGTTTCTTGAGAAGAGGGTGCACAAGGGAGTGCTTGAGGGGGGAAGGGAAGACTCCAGAAGTGAAGGAGTGGTTGCAAAAGTCAGCCAGGGCAGGAGCCAGGGAGTCGATGTGGTCCTTGATAGTTTTGGAGGAACAGGGGTGAACCTGTTTAGACGAGACTTTCATTGATCGGACTTGTCTGGAAACCTCGTCAGCAGAGAAGGGTGGAAAGGCAGAGAAAGAGGGAGGAGGGTTGACCGCAGAAGGGCCAGAGGAAGAGCCGGGTAGGGAGGGAGGGAGGGAGGTGAGAGGAGGAGAGCGAGGACAGTATGTCCTGAGTTTTAGAGATGAAGTGAGAGGCCAGTGCAGTGCAGAGGGCCTGGGAGGGGACAGGAGAGGTAGAGACTGCAACAGGGTTGGCCAGCTCCTTGCAGATTTTAAAGAGTTCGGCGGAGTTGTTTGATGCCGCAGAGATGCGGGCTTGGATAAGGGCTCTCTTCTTGGTGAGAACGGAGAGCCGGTACTGCCTTTGAAGCAGGCGGCAGGCCAGTTTGTCAGAGGATGAACATGAAGCACGCCATTTCCTCTCAGCAACCCTGCACTTGCGTTTTAGGGTGACGAGATCCGAGTCATACCACGAGTTACATTTGGCTTTGGGCTTCAGGCGGATTCTCATGACGGGGGCAAGGATATCAAGAGTAGCAGATATAGCAGAGTGGAGCATGGAGAGGGCTGTGTCAGGGTGGGAGTCAGCCGAAGGGGCAGGGGGGGGGAGAGAAGGTACCAGCAAAAGCCTCAACTGACACACGCTTCATGGGTCGGATGACCGCGAAGGTGGGTGGCAGTGAAGAGGGTGGCTTTGCCTGAGGGGTAGGGAGGGTGAGGTGGGAGGATAGGAGAAAGTGATCGCTCCAGGAGAGAGGAGTGGAGAGAGGGACGGAGAGGGGAAGGTCAGAAGAGATCAGAGCATCAAGAGTGTGCCCAGCAGAGTGAGTAGGCCCAGACGGGAGAATAGAGAGTGAGAGAGAGTCGCAGAGGTCACGAAAGAGACAAGTGGGGGGACTGGAGGCATCAAGGTGGATGTTGAAGTCGCCAAGAAGGAGGAGTTGAGGGATTGAGGACAGGAGTGAGGAGGAGAGGTCAGCCCACTCAGAGAGGAAGGAGGAAATTTGACCAGGTGGCCGATAGATAGTAGCCACGGTAAGGGAATGGCTAGGAGAGAGAGAGAGTCGGCAGACAAGACATTCAAAAGAGGAGTAGGTCTGAGTGGGAGTGACAGTGGCAGGAATCCACTCAGGGAAGATAAGGACAACACCACCCCCTGCACGGTTAGGCCTGGGCATGGAGAGGATCTTGTAACCGTCAGGTAGGAGTGTGTCAAAGCTGGTGGCAGAGCAGGCTGTGAACCAAGTCTCAGTGAGACAGAGGACGTCGAGGTCCAGTTCCTCAAGAAGGTGACAGATATCGGAGGAGTGCTTGATGGCAGAGCGAGTGTTTAGAGTGGCAATGTGGAGAAGGCTGCCATCCTTGAAGAACTTCCAGGGAGGGGTACAGATCAGAGGTACGCCCTGCGGAGGTATTGAGGAAGGAGGTGAAGGAGCACGAGAGGGGGCAGGGAGGGAGGGTAGAGGCAAGGTAGCCAAGGATAGAGGAGGGGGGACAGCAGGAGAGGGGAGGAAGTTGATGAGGTGTGGGAAGCGTCTATCGAAGAGGTGAAGGTTGGCCTGGGGGCCTTGGACCAAGATGGTCCCATTAGCGTAGACATTAATGATGGCCTTAGAGGAGCGGAAGGGGGCCAATAGGACATCCCAACGGGTGCCACCATTAATGGGAGAGGAGGAGAAAGGAGAGAGCACAGAGACCATATGAAGGGTCCATAGGTTGGGCGAAGGCACGAAAAAGAGGATGTCAGTGAGAGTTTCCTTAGAGCAGGCATTAGTGTAGGTGTCAGCGATAGGGAGGCCTGGGTTGGAGACCAGGATGCCCTTTTTAAACTTTTTCCTACCAGATTTAGTGAGGAGAGCAGGATAGTCGATGGAGAAGCAGTTAGAGAAGATAGGTGAGACAGAGAGCACCATGGAGTAGGAGGGAGAGAGGGGGAGACAGACGAAACGAGAGCACGCAGACAGGAAGTGAGCGGCAAGCACACGTTACCACAATTAGAGCAAACAAACAGTAAAGCGTATTAGGTACCGGGCCACCTAAATTTGAGAATCCTGCGAGGGGAGAAAAAGCACCCTAGTATTCCACAGTTCAGAGCAAACAGCAAAGCGTATTAGGTACCGGGCCACCTAAATTTGAGAATCCTGCGAGGGGAGAAAAAGCACTCTAGTATGCCACAGTTCAGAGCAAACAGTAAAGCGTATTAGGTACCGGGCCACCTAAATTTGAGAATCCTGCGAGGGGAGAAAAAGCACCCTAGTATGCCACAGTTCAGAGCAAACAGTAAAGCGTATTAGGTAAGCGAGTAGGCCCAGACGGGAGAATAGAGAGTGAGAGAGAGTCGCAGAGGTCACGAAAGAGTCCAGTGGGGGGACAGGAGGCATCAAGGTGGATGTTGAAGTCACCAAGAAAGAGGAGTTGAGTGGTTGAGGACAGGAGTGAGGAGGAGAGGTCGGCCCACTCACAGAGGAAGGAGGAAATTTGCCCAGGTGGCAGATAGATAGTAGCCACGGTAAGGGAATGGCTAGGAGAGAGAGAGAGAGTCGGCAGACAAGACATTCAAAAGAGGAGTAGGTCTGCGTAGGAGTGACAGTGGCAGGAATCCACTCAGGGAAGATACGGGCAACACCCCCACCTGCACGGTTGGGCCTGGGCACGGAGAAGATCTTGTAACCGTCAGGTAGGAGTGTGTCAAAGCTGGTGATAGAGCTGGCTGTGAACCATGTCTCAGTGAGACCGAGGACGTCAAGGTCCAGTTCCTCAAGAAGGCGACAGATATCAGAGGAATGCTTGATGGCAGAGAGAGAGTTAAGAGTGGCAATGTGGAGAAGGTTGCCAGCCTTGAAGGACTTCCGGGGAGGGGTACAGATCAGAGGTACGCCCTGCAGAGGTGTAGAAGAAAGAGGTGAAGAAGGAGCACGAGAGGGGGCAGGGAAGGAGGTTAGAGGCAAGGTAGCCGAGGACAGCGGAGGGGGGACAGCGGGAGAGGAAAGGAAGTTGATGCAGCGAGGGAAGCATCTATCAAAGAGGTGAAGGTTGGCCTGAGGACCTTGGACCAAGACGGTCCCATTAGCGTAGACATTAATGATGGCCTTAGAGGAGCTGAAGGGGGCCAAGAGGACATCCCAACGGGTGCCACCATTAATGGGAGCAGAGGAAAAAGGAGAGAGCACAGAGACCATATGAAGGGTCCATAGGTCAGGTGAAGGCACGAAAAAGAGGATGTCAGTGAGAGTTTCCTTAGAGCAGGCACTAGTGTAGGTATCAGCGATCGGGAGGCCTGGGTTGGAGACCAGGATGTCCTTTTTAAACTTTTTCCTACTAGATTTAGTGAGGAGAGCATGATAGTCAATGGAGAAGCAGTTAGAGAAGATAGGCGAGATAGAGAGCACCATGGAGTAGGAGGGAGTGGGGGGGAAGACAGATGATGCGAGAGCCCGCAGACAGGAATAGAGCGGCAAGCACAGGTTTACCACAATTCAGAGCAACAACAGTAATGCGTATTAGGTACACAGAGGAGAGCCCACCTAAGTTTGAGAATCCTGCGAGGGGAGAAAAACCCTAGTTTACCACATTTCAGAAAAAAACAGTAATGCGTATTAGGTACACAGAGGAGAGCCCACCTAAGTTTGAGAATCCTGCGAGGGGAGAAAAGCCCTAGTTTACCACATTTCAGAACAACAACAGTAATGCGTATTCGGTTTACAGTGGAGAGCCCAACCTAAGTTTGAGAATCCTGCGAGGGGAGAAAAACCCTAGTTTACCACATTTCAGAACAACCACAGTAATGCGTATTAGGTATACAGTGGAGAGCCCACCTAAGTTTGAGAATCCTGTGAGGGGAGAAAAACCCTAGTTTACCACATTTCAGAACAATCACAGTAATGCGTATTAGGTACACAGTGGAGAGCCCACCTAAGTTTGAGAATCCTGCGAGGGGAGAAAAACCCTAGTTTACCACATTTCAGAACAACCACAGTAATGCGTCTTAGGTATACAGTGGAGAGCCCACCTAAGTTTGAGAATCCTGTGAGGGGAGAAAAACCCTAGTTTACCACATTTCAGAACAATCACAGTAATGCGTATTAGGTACACAGTGGAGAGCCCAACCTAAGTTTGAGAATCCTGCGAGGGGAGAAAAACCCTAGTTTACCACATTTCAGAACAACCACAGTAATGCATATTAGGTATACAGTGGAGAGCCCACCTAAGTTTGAGAATCCTGTGAGGGGAGAAAAACCCTAGTTTACCACATTTCAGAACAATCACAGTAATGCGTATTAGGTACACAGTGGAGAGCCCACCTAAGTTTGAGAATCCTGCGAGGGGAGAAAAACCCTAGTTTACCACATTTCAGAACAACCACAGTAATGCGTATTAGGTACACAGTGGAGAGCCCACCTAAGTTTGAGAATCCTGCGAGGGGAGAAAAAAATCCTAGTTAACCACAACTGTTGAACACAGTGAGGTGAAGACACCAATGTGAATGTAGTGACCCGGTGTAGGTGGGGTGGGCAGGGAGAAGGTGGAGATAGCAAGTAATGCTGGCGCCTGGCATCCCCTGCGGACACCTACAGACACACAGGGAGCCGCAACTGTGGAAGTCGCCCTTGGCCTAGGGGCCCTTAGCCGCAGGGGGCTGCCGGGCAGAGGGCTGCCCAGGAGGGAATGGTTATAGGAAGAGGAAGGGGAGGAGGGGTGTGGGCGGGCAGGCAGGCCGGAGGGAGAGGAGGACCAGGAAGTGGGAGGGGAGGGGAGAGCACGCACAACAACGCGCTCAGAGCGTGGATGCAAAAAGCATCGAAGGAAAAAAAAAACCTTGTTCAAACTCACCGAGGCCTGCAGGGCTTCCAAGGCCTGTACTTCCAGCAGGGCTACCGGCGACCGGCGACCGCTCTCCCACGCTCAGCTCAACAAAGAGGATTTGGAGGAGGATGAAACATGCATGAGGATGTGGAGGAGGATGAAAAGGATGAAGAGGATAAGGTAGTAGAAGTTCCTACTACAAGCACTCGCCGTGAGTCTTGGGTGTGGCGGTTATTTACCATTCAAGGTGACGTATCAAAAGCATGTGCAAACAAGGTCACCTGCAACCAGTGTAAAATAGTGCTGAGTTGTGGGAGGCCTGGTTCGTACAGCTTTGGTACGACCTCTATGAAGCGACACCTTAGGTCGATCCACAGTGGGACCATTCGTAAGGTTGTACCTCTGTTAACCAAAATGGGGGTGTTCTAAGGACACTAAGCCTGTCCGTACTGCTCGTAGAACATCTACGCACATGCACACCACACCCATAAGTCCTACGACCATTGCGCCTGTCCGTCGCCACAAAAGACACTCCATGATGCTGATGACCCTTACCTTTCGAGGGTCGGTCACAGTTTAGTGTATGTACTACGACGCAGTACTCTGCAGGGGGGAGAGACTTTGAAGTGCTTCCGAGACTGTGGTCTCGGAGCATGAGAAGACCTGCCCACTACCTAAGTAAGGCCCACCCTACATCTTCCTCTCGCCACCTGCCCTTTCTTATCCCTGTGGTTGGTGCCCCCCCTTACCCTCCTTTCCCCTCCTCTCCTAGTGTGTTGTGTGTAAAAAACCCCAAAAAAATAAAACTAAAATCCCCAAAAAAGGCTCTTTTCAGAGCCGCCTTTCACAGTCTAAAAATAGAAGTAAAAAATAAATGGAGCAGGGCCCAGTGCGGACAGTTCGTGGACATTTAAAATTTTGGGGTGCTGCCCTATCAAAACCATTGCGCTTTTCTGTGGGAGGAAGTGGTGGCTCTGAACAGAGCCTTTTGGTGGTGTTTTATTGTGTTTGAAAAACTTAAATAGTCAACACCTACTGCAAAATGGATGGCTGTAATTCCACAAAATCTGATTACCAGGATAAGTAAGATCAACTCCATCTCTGCGAAAAATGTATTTGCTACGAAACATAATATTTTCATTGTGGAAAGAGGACATGCCAAAATCTCTTAGAAAGCCACAAACAGCTTTATTAACATTGCGCCTTGCTTTTTCCATTTGTGGACCAAATGAAGAAGAACGAAGCCACATTTGTCTCTGCGCAATCCGTGCAAATATCACTTGAGAATTAGGAAACATGTCCATAACCTTCCTCAGTCCTTTTTTCATAGCAAATTGCAAAAAAATTCCAGTCACATGCCCTAAACTGTTCCCTCCACAATGAATTACAATTATGTCTGGATGTTGCTCTGTCTCCAAAGTAGCACAGAGAGGTAGCAAGTCCAACCACTTCATTCCACGTACTCCATGCCAGTGTACTTCCACATGTGGCAATCCAAGATCTACAGCTACTCCACAGCTTTCTGCATGCACCTTCAACCAATGTATCCACGAATCTCCTAAAATCCAAACAATCTGTTTTCTGAAACACAAAGCCATAGCTATCTTTTGTTCTCTCAGCAAAAAGAGTATCTCAGAAAATCTCTCCTGGTACAACACACCCACCAAACTTTCCTGACCAATCCCGTTCAGTGCTTATTCTCATTTGCATGACTTCTGAACCCAAAAATCCCCGGATGTAACTCCCGATGTCCAGGAACTACCGCCATGTCCGCGGACATATCGTAACATGAACAGCCCTTCTACCATTTCCACTACACTCTCTCTGCCATTCCCTCATTGGATGTACCTCAAAAATCACATGACCATGCACCAATCACATTCAAGACCTCTACATCTAACTGCATCATCATAGGTCAGCACTGCAAATGTACTCTGAATCTCTCTGAGTACAAGTGTCATATCATTGGCAAGCAGCATCTACTACAAATACTGTACAAGTCTTCAAGATTTCTACTTGCAGCTTCATGCATATCCATATGCATGAACACAAACTTCAGGTATGCATATTTTCTGTATAGTAGATGACATAGCTCTCAACCATTTTTGTTTTACAGGCGGGTGAAATCACCCGATTTTGTTTTTGGCGGGTGAGACGCCCATTGGAATGAATGGGCGTGCAGGAGGCTTGGCGGGTGAGTCTGCCCTTTACAAGGCGTGTGACACCCGCCAAAAGCGTGTGAGTTGAGAGCTGTGGATGAACACATTTTCAAACAGACTTTTACCTTGTAAAATCTGTAAAATGAATTTACTGTACTTTTTTCAATTTCCTAAAATCAACTATCACTTACACACCTTTATACTTTTTACTTTCTTTATACACACACACTCAAATCATGTTAAACTACCATTTTTTAAATGAAATATATAGACTACATATATTCAAACAAAATTACATGCAAACACAATCTATGTTTAAACCTTTATAAAAATACTTATACAATTTCATATTTTTTGTTTTTATTTATTTATTTACTTAATTACTTTATATTAGACATGACATTGAGGCGCTATTACCTAGAACAGTTTACTTACAGAAATAGTAGTATTCACTAATATATTATAAATTTCACAAGACATAGTAAAGATATTTTATTTTTGCTACAGTTAGTCATTCAATACAATTTGTTCATTAAGAACATATCACATGTACTGAACTGATGCAATGTATCTTATGTAAATAAATTAGTTTAATGGTTTTACAGAAGGCACTGAGGATTTCAATTAAAAAAATCATTATTTAAATTAAAAACAGTGCTATATACAAACAAAGTTACTAATTTGAAGGTTTTACAGTTGCAGTGAAGACCAGTTTCCTGAAAAGAAGCAGCCGAATTCGAAGAAGAAAGAAAAACTAAGAAGTTACCTGTTAATTAAAAAAATAAAGTAAGTAAAATATCACCATAATATTTATATTATTAATCAAATATACTATAACATTAATATCAGCTATTTTGGTTTCTTAAAATAGAGATTTTGTACCATTTTGTCCAAAAATTTCCATGTCGTAAACAGCGATTTACAACCAGAATGGCCCACAAATTTCTATTTTTGGACACACAAATTAGCCAACTGAACCACTACAATTTTCATATTATAGAACAAACAACTGTTTTAATTGTATACATTAGATTTACTATTTGTACTTTTCCACACGACTAGCTTACTTTTTTTTGTCATCTGAACCCCAGTTTAGTGACACATAAATTCAAGAATACCTATCCCTACTAGTTTTAGTTCCCAATGCACAATCACACACCATTACACACATCTTTATCATCTTACTCAAACACTCATGCACACAGCACACATACATTCCAGAACACCCCAACCCATATCTTCTTTATTTTTTTCAACAGACCCTAAAGAATGCCTACCAAAAGACAACTCTATAGAAATCAACGCAAAATTAGAGCAAATGAAAATAAAGGAGTCCAACATAAGCATCCATCTCTAGCAGAATTTGTAAAAAAAAAAGTTGAAACAAAACAGCTAATACAATCGTTTAGTGAAACACAAGTTTCAAGTACAACAACTTCGCTTCCTCTATCAAAATGTAAAACAAACCAAAAAACAATTAACAGAAAATCAGCTATCAGTACAGATAAAACTACTTCTTAAAATTTGAATATAGTGCAAAGTAAGCATACCAAGAAAAGTATTTTAGTCAAAATATACTAAGTCCTTCAAAATCTTATAAAAACAGGAGAGAAATCAGGTTCAAAGCTTAAAACCTATCATAGGAAATTAATCTTAGAAGCATTTATGGACAGTGCAATTCTTCTCAAAAGAAATTTGTTTATTTTACTGTTAAACAAAATGAAACCACTAACAAAACTAATAACTATATTACAAAAAAGACTTCTCAATAAGTGAAATGTCAACAGAAAGAACTTCTTAAGTATCTGCGGAGGTGAATGGAATCACACTACGAGCACAGAACCATATTTTAATGAAGAAGCGTACAAACAAAAGCAAACGAATACAATTGCCATAAATAGCAGTGGTCGAGGTTATAAAAAAGTAAATAATACCATAATGGAACAGGAAGTACTCCTTACAAAAATATGCCCTGAAAACGTAGAATTACCCCTCCATTCAACTGAATCAGAACGTCTAGTGTACAAATGGCCATGCACGTCAATGTGTAACATTCACAAACAATGTTTCAAATCTTTACACCAATTCCTCAATAAATATGTAAAAAGCAAAGAGAAAATCAAAATTAAATTACTGCAAAATATAGATACCTGTCCAGTGCGCAAGTACACAGGACTACAAGGACATTCATTGGCCTGCATTACAGGACCTACTTGTAAAACCACTTTCCATGATATCAAAAGGATATCAACACATCATTCAACTATAAGAAATCTAGTCTATAAACTGTACTATGCTAAAAGTTTTGCTTTAGCACTAGCAAAGTTAAATAACATCCTTCTACATGGTACAGCAAAAGACCTACTTGAAGAAATTCACTATATCCAGAAAAAATATTTTGGAAGTGAAAGCCATTTACAGAATGAAATAGCTTTAAACCAATTAAGCAACAATTCTACACATGGCAACCTTTTGCTAAACACATACAAAAAAGAAATACTAAAATTTAAAAGTACATCAGCTGAAGTACCAAACCATGTATGTGTATGTTGCCGTAGAATTGTTTATGATAGTAACACAAAAACTGTGGACCTATCATACAAAATAGAAGACAATGAAGGTTCTAAATGGTTTGAATTAGCTCTCTACCTTCTAGCAGAAAACAAATATGAAATAACTGAGCCCTTAATACTTTGCAGTTATTGCACTACAAAACTTGACAACAACCAAACTCCTTCACGTTCTATCACAAATAATTTGGAATTATACCCAGTACCAAAACCTCTACAACAACTTAATTTATATGAGAGCATCATAATTCAAACAGTACACCCATTTCAAGCAATAATACGCCTTCAACCAAAAACAGCAAAATTACCTCCCTCTGAATTGGTAAAAGGCATTTGTGGAAAAGTAGTTTATTTACCATTAAATCTAAAAGAAAATGTGCATACTCTAGGAGTGCAACGTCCAATGCAGCAATCTTTAATTATATTAGTAAATGGAATACCTACAAAAGACAAAAAAATATGGCAAGAGCTGGTAGATTTATATAAAGTTAGACAAGCCTTCCAATATCTTAAAGAGAATAATGAATATTACAAAGAAATTAATATTGAAGAAAACTTGAAAGATACAACTGAAATAATTCAAGAAACACAAGAAGCTGGTCAATTTGAGCTACTAGATCCTGCTACAATATCAAATACTTTAGACCATTATACAATTCATCCTTTCCACTGTAATGACACCGTACAAGATGTACTAGAAACTTACCAAATGCGTCAAACAAAAGGATCACCAATCAGTATATGGGAAAAAAGTATAGAAGCACGTGCTTTTCCTCTACTCTTTCCTACTGGCAAAGGAGGAAGGTATGATGATAGACCTATTCAAATATCAGCTTCAGAATACCGCTCATTACGGATGTATTCTGAAGATCCCAGATTTAGACAAAATGTGGAATACATATTCCACCTACTCTTTGAAAGTGAACTAGCAACTTTATGTTACGGAGTTGCACACATATTAAAATCAGGATCACACTTTCAAAATATGACAGCTACACAATTATTAGAGAAAGTGCAACAAAAGGATGAGGTTTTACAATCAAATATTACTAATCTATTAGCAAATATGCGTGGTACTAAAGAGTACTGGTTTCGACGTCATGGAGATGTACGTTGTATGATCAGAAACCTTGGCCCACCCACTTGGTTTGTTACATTAAGTTGTGCAGAATATGCATGGGAAGATTTACATGATTTCCTACGCATATCAAAGAAAAACAAAACAAACATAGATATTCTAACACCTGGAGAACTTTGTTCTTTGGATCCTGTTAATGTTTCAAGATATTTTCACCATCGCTTCATTGCTATGCTACATTTTATTTGTAATAAAACTGTTCCTCCCCTTGGAGAAGTGCAACACTTCTTTTGGAGAAAAGAATACCAAGCCAGAGGAGCACCACATATCCACATGCTTTTATGGATTAAAGATGCTCCTAAATTTGGTCAAGACAGTGATGCCACTGTTTTACAGTTTATTGAAAAATATGTCACTTGTGAAATTCCATCAGAAGCCACAAATAGTGATCTTCGTGCACACATTTTACAATTTCAAAGACACAAATGTGGAAAATATTGTCGTCGCAAATACAAAAACAAAGGCAAATACTACACCAAATGCCGATTAAAAAGGTCAAGTAAACAACCTCATGTCTTCAGTTAGACATACTGTTAAAGGAAAGTCACCTAAAAATACATATTACATAAAAAGAAAAGAAGAGGGAAACATATATCAATGATTATAATGCAATCATTGCCCACTTATGGAATGCAAACATAGATGTGCAGTACATTGCAGACAATTCTACTTCAGTTGCAAGATGTGTCACAGCATACTTAACTAAAGCAGAAAAAACAGAGCTCCAAGACCTCTGGAATTACCTGTCATCAGATAAAACAGTATCTCAGAAATTATACAGTTTGGGCATATAAATGCTCACCCATAGAGAATGTGGATCTTATGAAGCAGCTGATCGTTTAACTGGTACTTCATTGTATGGTAAATCTGAAAATATAGTATGGCTAACTCTTGGTCCAGCTAAATCTAGAAAAAGAGTTCTAAAATCATATGAAGATATAGAAACAATAGCCAAACCTGATCCCAACAGCCAAGACATTTTAAAAAAACAATTTATTGGACACATACTACCCAAACAGAAGTAATACTTTGGAAAACATGTGTCTATACCAAATAGCCCAAAACTACACATACAAAAATAATATGAAACCCGATGAAAAAAAAAGGTAAATATAGAGTGACAGACTGTGAAGGCAGCTTAGTTAAACTCACTAAACCAAATTTAATTAATCATATCAATTTGTCATTGACGACTCCTCAACATAAATAAGTATATTACATGTCCCTGCTACAACTCTTCAAACCATGGAGAAAAGAAGAACAATTACTAGATAACTATGACTCATATGAGGATGCTTTCAAAGCAAATGAAAGCACTATAACTGATGTAAACTTTACACAGTACAAAACAATGTTGCACAATGAACAGCAACATGAAGAAGAACTCCAAGCCCAACTAGATAAGGATACTCCTGACAGTAGTCAACCTTCTGTAACAGGAAGCCAAGAACCACTGGGAGAACCACTAATAACAAATGAGGCAGAATTAGCTATGATAGAAGTAGAAAACACCATGTGTCAGTATGAAGATAAGGAAGACTTAACTATACTACAATCAAAACTAAACAATGAGCAAAGTAGCATTTTTCAAGAAGTAACAAAACAAATTGCACATGGTGTAAAACATGAAAATAAAGAATGTTCCTGCCATAATTATAAACCTATACTACTGTACGTCAGTGGTGAAGCTGGTTCTGGCAAAACATTCCTAATCAAAATCATTAGTAAGTTCCTTCAACAATTGACAAACAACAAACTGTCAGCTGTTGTCACTGCCCCCACAGGTTTAGCTGCCTACAACATAGGTGGTGTTACATTACACCAATTACTACTATTACCAGTAGAACACCAGAACAAATTAGACTATTACAAACTTTCTGCAGAAGCTGCAATGGAATTACGCAGAGTATTGAAACAAATGAAAATGCTACTAATAGATGAAGTGAGCATGGTCTCCAACCTGAAGTTAGCTTTGATTCACCTCAGATTACAAGAAGTACTCAAAACAGACTATGAAGAGCTCTTTGCAGGAAAACACATTATTGTTTTTGGAGATCTGCTTCAATTAACACCAGTAAAAGGTGAACCTATTTTTAAAACATTAGGGCACAAACTCTGCTGTAAAACTGTTGGCAGCATTGGAAATGTCAACCTTTGGCAACATTTCCAATACAGAGAATTAACAGAAAACATGCGCCAATCTGCAGATCTAACTTATGCCAACATTTTAACAAGTTTGAGAGTTGGTATACTTTCTAAAGAAGCAGAAGCAACATTGAAAACCCGGCACATTAATGCACTTTATGGCGATAATGCATGTGCTACAGATGTTATGGAACAATTAGCCCACAAAAATGTCAATTGTATGGCCTTAATGCCAACTCTTGCAAGCTGTTTCAAATTCAATGAAATCATGCTAAGTAAAGAAATGCAACCAATAATGGAAATTAGTGCCACAGACAAACTAGATGTACATGGTATGACACTACCCATGTGTGACCAAGCCGCAACAAGACTAAATAATTTAGAAAAATCAATCTCAAACACAGCAGGCTTAGAAAAGATGTTAAAATTATCCTTAAATTGGAGAGTAATGCTTAAACGTAACCTTGACGTGGACCAAGGACTAGTAAATGGAGCACTGGGTACAGTTGTTGGCTTTCAAACATACCCACGTGACAACAAAATTCAGTTTGTCAATATACTCTTTGACAAACTTTCAGAAGTAAAACGGATAGGACGCTCAACAGCTAGATTCCTTCTCTTCAAAGATATGTATGTACGCAGAGAACAATTTTCTCTAACTCTTGCATACGCAGTCACAATTCATAAATCACAAGGTCTTACCCTAGACAAAGCAATGATAGATATTGGTAACAGTCTTTAAAGAAGGCATGAGCTACGTAGCACTATCACGCTTACGTACACTTGACGGTCTATTTCTAATCAACTTTGATGCAAGTAAAGTAAACGCTGATATTCCTTGCATTTTAGAATATAATAGACTTCGCTCACTATACACTCCCCATCTAAACACATATTCTGTTCCATAAAAACTAAAACGCTGTAAAAGAAAACTAAATCAAACAGAAATGCAACAGGACGTCACTGCAAATCCTCCAAAGAGAGTAAAAGAAACTAATACTTCATCAAGTACCACAAACAAAAAAGAATCAATTGGAGAAAGTAAACCAGGTACTTCTTTAAAGAAGGAAGACAAACTCCAAAAAAAGCAGTTAGATACAGAACTACCTGGAGCATTTAAATTCTCAAATATAGTTGGTGTAAGTTGCTATGCAAATGTAGCAATGAATATTCTATTTCAATTACCACCAATTGTTGACAACATTTACTCACACAGTACAGACCCATTGTGTTTGCAAATGTTAGTACTTCACAGAAATGCAACAAACAATCCTGACAACACATATAGGCCCTCATACAACTGAGGTGCTAAGTGCACCAACTTTACCACCATGGTGTAAACTATGTTTACACCATGGTGGATGGCGGATTTACCGCCCCATTACAAGGTGAGTGGGGCGGTAAATCCCCATTTCCCATTTTCCCTTCCCCATTCCCATTTTTGCCCCATAGGGCATAATGGGAGTGGGGAAGGCGCTAATTACGGCACCGTAAATTACGGTGCCGTAATTAGCACCAAGGTGCCTTAGCACCATGGAACTTAACGCCTGCAAAAAGCAGGCGTTAAGGTGGGAATCAGGCGTTAAGGGTTAACGGTGGCGTTAACCCTTAACGCCTGAGTTGTAATGAGGGCCATAGTGTTTTTGGAATAAGACGACAATTGAACTACTCTGCTGGAATGGTGAAATTCACTATAAACTCACAGGAAGATCCACAAGAATTTCTAATGTACTTACTACAAGTACTGGAAAACAAAAACATACCTATAAATGAAATCCTTCAGATTTAATACATGTGGAAACATACATGCACTCTCTGCAACAATGTGACACAAGAAGAAATCCCCAATGAACGCTTCATATATATATCAATACCAAATTGTGAATCCATTCCATTTCAGCGACTTGTACAAAATGCAAACCATGGTAGATTATGCTCTACCTGCAATTCAGATAATCGCTCCACGTTAGTAATACAAACACATAGTAAATACGTAATACTAATGCTTCTACGTTACAATGCAGATGGTACCAAAAACAACTGCAAGCTGACTGGATTCACACATGGTCAAATATCACTTGGTAAGAAAGCCTTCACAACAATAGGTATAATCTACCACGCAGGAGCCACAACCAATTCAGGGCACTACACTGCATACATAAAAAAGAAATGTGGATGGTTTGAATGTAATGATAGTACCATTACTCTAAAGCAGAGATTACCAGCAAATCTTACAAACACTTATTTGTTCTTAAAACCAAAATTTGATAAATAAACTGTATTTAAACCTTTAAGTAAATTTGTGTTACAAAAATATAAACTGTTAGAATACTCCAAAAGCTATCTAACTGCTCAAAGATTCTACAACAACTAATCAGATAAATGAATACCACTAAATTAGACCAAAAAATACACAGTTAGAATACGCCAATTGGTATCTAACTGTCCCAAAATTTAACAATATCCAAATAAGTAAATCAAAACCACTAAAATATATTAAAAAAATAGACAGTTAGAATACGCCAATTGGTATCTAACTGCTCCAAAATTTTATAATATCAAAGCAAATGAAGAATCTGTTACTGCTCCAAAAAAAATACAACAAAGCAAAGTATAAAGCATTAACCAGAAACAACAAGTGAACACTGAAAACAAACAAACTGTAGCATAACAGAAAGAGGGTTTTTTTTAAATCCAACATGGATTTTTTTTTCTCCCACAGACCCAATGATTTTAGCAACAAATACAGAAACTGAGCAAATTGCACAGTACTCTGATTTGTACTCTACTAAATATGAGGGTCGAAAAAAAATAATTGTATATTGCTTATACAATGTAATAAATCATTACAAAATACTAATACTAACATGCTATTTTCTTTTATCACAGAAATGAAGAAGAAAAACATGGACTCCCATTATTAGACCAAACAGTAAGTATGCAATAATAAGGACAACCATAGCAGCATATCACATCCATAGTATCTAATACCTTTGTTCCTTATACATTTGTTTTTCACCCAAAGTTATAAGCAAATATGAATGTGATATGCTGCAGTGGTTGTTGCCAGGGCATAGAGTCTTGGGTGCATGGCCAAATGGCCATGCACCCAAGACTCTATGCCCTGGCAACAACCACCGCAGCATATCACATCCATAGAGTCAAACATTTCAACTATGATCTATGGGAAACTTTTAATGTCCGCAAACAATGTGAATGTTCTTAGAACACTTTGAACTTGCCAGCGAACAATACGGACACCGTTTTCAGGACACCCACTACGAACATTTCAGAACAACGCGATAGTTCTTACAACACTTTCAACTTAACAACGAACAATACAGACAGCGTCCTAAAGACACCCCCTACGAACATTCCAGGACACCGGGAGTGTTCTTAGAAGCGGCTTCAGAACACCACCATCTTGTTTATTTGCAAACATTTCAGGACACCGCAAGTGTTCTTAGGACACATTCAACTTGACAAAGAACAATGTGGACAGCGTCCTCAGGACACCCCCTACGAACACTCCCCAGACACCGGGAGTGTTCTTAGAAGCATCTTCAGAACACCACCATCTTGTTTATTTGCGAACATTTCAGGACACCGCGAGTGTTCTTAGGACACATTCAACTTCACAAAGAACAATACGGACAGCGTCCTCAGGACACCTCCTACGAACACTCCCCGGACACCGCGAGTGTTCTTAGAAGCATCTTCAGAACACCACCATTTTGTTTATTTGCGAACATTTCAGTACACCGCGCGTGTTCTTAGGACACATTCAACTTGACAGAGAATAATACGGACAGCATCCTCAGGACACCCCCTACGAACACTCCCCGGACACCGCAAGGGTTCTTAGAAGCGTCTTCAGAACACCCCCATTTTGTTTATTTGTGAACATTTCAGGACACCGCAAGTGTTCTTAGGACACATTCAACTTGACAGAGAACAATACGGACAGCGTCCTCAGGACACCCCCTACGAACACTCCCCGGACACCGCGAGTGTTCTCAGAAGCGTCTTCAGAACACCCCCATTTTGTTAATTTGCGAACATTTCAGGACACCGCGAGTGTTCTTAGAACACATTCAACTTGACAGAGAACAATACGGACAGCGTCCTCAGAACAACCCCTACAAACATTTCAGGACACCTGGAGTGTTCTCAAAAACGTCTTCAGAACACCCCCATTTTGTTTATTTGCAAACATTTCAGGACACCGCGCGTGTTCTTAGAACACATTCAACTTGACAGAGAACAATACGGACAGCGTCCTCAGGATACCAGCTACGAACACTCCCCGGACACTGCGAGTGTTCTTAGAACAGTTTCACTTTGCTTGCGAACAAAATGGACACATATTGACTCCTTAGAACACCCCCTAGTCAGTTTATTTAGAACATTTCAGAACACCCGTGATGCCCGCAAACAAATCGAACACGAAAAGAACGTCTAACACATAAAAAACACAACTTTCATCCTATCTCATACACTCCCACGCTCCCCAAACACTCCTACACACCAACACACACTACAAAATACACATTTTGAAGAAAGTTTCACCGCGCTGTCCGGGGACGTCCGCGAATCCAATATGGCGGGCGCTACCGAAAAATCTGACGCGCTTCACGCTCCACGCCGTCCAATCAGCGAACACGTCGCATGTCCGCGGACATGACGCAAGCCCATGGGCCAATCGGGTTGCTGTCCGCGGAGCGGACAGGGAAGTCCGTCTGCGAAGCGAATGCAGATATCACTAATTTTTTTGCCTTACATTTTGGTCATTTTTAAAAAAACTTCTGGACAGATTTACACCAAATTTACAAAAGCACGCTTTTGGGACCAGGCCGCCGCTCCTGCCGCAAATTTGGTGTAAATCCGTCCAGCGGTTCGGGCTGTAGCCGTGCGCAAAGTTTTTTCCCATTCAGTCTATGGGAAAAAAAAAAGTTTTGGGACCCCCCTATAACTTTTCCCCCCCTGGACGAATCCTCACCAAACTTTGCAAAAAAATTCAGAGTGACCCAACTACTTTTTTTGCGTGAGGATCCGTCCAGGAAGAGCAAAGTTATAAGCCACCCAAAAAGTGTTCTTCCTATGGAAACAGCAACTTAACCATAACTACATGGCCACTACTGTGGCCATGTAATATATATATATATATTCAGTAAAAGAAATTTGTTAAAGGGACGTTATGGTTAAGTTGCGCTATTAAAAACCTATGAAATTCTGTGAAAAAACTTTGTTAAAGGAACGTTAAGGTTCAAAGTAAAACCGAAAAAACCCTGAAATTCGCCAGTTATGGTAAGCTAAGCAAATATAACTCGCGCCACCACCGTGCATTGCTAAGACTAACACCCAGGACATCAAAGATGACATCACAAATGCCATTGATTACATCACTGATGACATCACATGCCTGGCTCACTCTTTTCTCCTTTACTGATATATCTGGGCCAGTAACAGTGAGGAACTACAAATTCACTATACTATAGTACAAAGTACTATATTTGTAGACTCATACTTCAAATATGTTCTTAATGTAATTCACTTAGGGTCCACTCAAAGCATATGAAACATATACAAAGGGGAAAATACAGACTTGGAAGAAAGCAATGCTATCTATGTATGAAGATGATTAGTATGGTTATCAGCACTGTCTTATAGTTCTGTTGTTTTTTTATTACTGTACTTTCCCTGGATATGCTCATTTTTGTTCACATTGTACTTACACTACTTTCCTTAGGGTTTAGTCACAATGGGCCTCATTACAAGGTGGGAGGTAAGGGATTACCGGCACCAGTAAGGGCACCAGTGCCGGTAATCCCTTACCTCCCTATTACGAGTTCCCTTTGATGGTCCTTACTTAATGCCTGGTTTTTGCAGGCATTAAGGACGGGACCTGCAAAGGGACTCTAGAGCTAATAACGGTACCACAATTTGCGGTACCGTTATTAGTGCCTTCCCCATTCCCATTGAGCCCTATGGGGGCTCAAATGGGAATTGGGAATGGGGAATGGCCCTGGTGAATGGGGAATTACCTGTCCCTCTGACCTCGGAATGGACCGGTAATTGCTCCATTCACCAGGGCGGAGTCGGAAGGGTTTTGGAGGTAGCCATGGAGCTAATAGCTCCATGGCTACCTCCAACCTCGTAATGAGGCCCAATATGTGATAGTTGTACATAAGGAAGTAGTAGCTTTGAAGCAGAGCAATCATTTCTGTGCATGAAGATAATCAATTAGGTTTACAATAATGTAGTAAGTGGGTTTGATTCAGTACTTATTAAATGTTTCACAGTATGCAAGACTCTAATAAGAAAGCATTTATAATTGTATTATTTAACATGGCAAGATTATTAATATTGCATCTTCATCATGTCTGCTGCACACTATGCCCATGTTACTATATGCGTACCTTAGTATATTGGAAAAAAATTCATTATACAATGCTATTTGGATTAATGCATTACTTAATGCACTACGTATCTCATGATATTTATTCCATTGATCCTTGACACTTTTTTTATGAACATTACAATAAAAATCCCTTGTACGGACTTTTCAGGAAAGGTAAATGAACATGTGATGTCATCAGTGATGTCATCAAGGACATTTGTGATGTCATCTTTGATGTCCTGGGTGTTAGTCTTAGCAATGCACGGTGGTGGCGTGAGTTATGGTTGCTTAGCTTACCATAACTAGCGAATTTCAGGGGGTTTTCGGTTTTACTTTGAACCATAACGTCCCTTTAACAACATTCTTTTACTGAATTTCATAGGTTTTTAGTAGCGCAACTTAACCATAACATCCCTTTAATCTCTACAAACATCTGACTTCATTGCACACCTTCCGAAGAATGCCACATGACCATATGCTGGCGCACAGCATGATGACGTGTCCGAGAACCCGTATGCACTTCACAATAAGATCTGTGCTTCGTGGACAGTTTGGAACTACATTTTCTACTGATGAAGGAACTTTCAACTTCAACATTTCCCTTGTACAGCTCCAACACCTATTCCTACTCATCCATTAACAACCTAGTACATATTATATACTTTTACCAAAACTGCTATTTATCTTAAAATGATATCAGCTAAGGCCATCCCTCCTCCCCAAGAGACACCACCACTACTGTAATCAAGCAGCATGAGAAACACTGCCCCCTAGGCTGGCCATCTCTTTGATAGTCTGTTGTGGGACACTTCGCCACAAGGCAGTAATGATGTCACTTCATTCACATTTGGCCCGCCTGTTTTTGATTTTTTTTTTTTTAATGGCTCTTAATTTCTGGCTTTGTCCTGGGGAGGTGATGGTCACGTTTTTTAACTGCAAACATGACCATCACGACCCCAGGAACAAAGCATTACAATTTGAATTAAGGCAGGTGTCCGAGCGTTACAACTCGACCTGTAGGCTCAAAAGGAGCCAGGCCTGCAGAGGTGCCCAGAGAAAGAAAGCAGCAGGCGGCAGCGCTGTGCTGAACAGATGGCCACTTCAGTTTGCAGAGTGGCTGTGCTGGAGGTAGGTTGTCCAACGCAAGTCGGGACAACCTACGTCCCGCACAGCAACTTTGCTAACCGCGGGAGGGAGTACCTAATTGCGGGACAATCCCACAAAATTGGGGACACAGGGCCACCCTACTACCACCTACCTTAGAAATAACACACGCACAACATTTCCCCCTTTTCCATCTGCCCCTCCATATTAGTGCTTGGTGCCTCTTCCCTCATTTCCATCCATCCAGAAACAAAATAAATGTTCCTTTAGGAACCACCTTTCACAGTTAAAAAATAGAAGTAAAAAAAAAAACGCATAGACTCCCATCTACTTTGTATTTCTCAGTAAAATACTTATAGGCCGATTCATGGAATAATTAGCGCGGCGCAAGTGGGCAAAAACGTGCGAATCGCAGTGGAATAGCGAAAATCGCAGTGCAAGTGCGAAAATCGCACGAAAAGCAGCGCACGTCGATTCATGGAAGTCTGTGCGCAAGAAAACCAGCCGATGTGCGATAAAAAGTGCGCCGCGCACGTTGGCGCACAGGCCATCTAACAGCGTGCGCCAGGTCACAGCGAAAATCGCACAGGCCACAGCGAAAATCGCACATAGCGCGGCGCACGCAACAAAAGTAGGCGGAACACGGGCGTAACACTCGGAATGGGGAACAACTTGCAAAAACGTGGGCGTCACGGGGGAAGTACAGGGCACAAGTGCAAGGAACGCCCACACGCTCGCCTACAACACGTATTCATGGAATAGAATAGGGCAAAAAGGCACAGGCACAAACACGACCGCCACAAGAAAGCAGGCGGTAGCGTCTCTGCGGCTGTAAGAAATGTGCGCCAAAAGGTGCACCAACAAATAGCACCCATATACTGCCATGATGAATGTCCTATACTGTGGCCCTCCAGGACAAATGACGTGCAAAGGGGTACCCACAAACACGGACACGCTGACAAAAAATATGTGTGCGTGTATACCGGGGTGCACGGGAAGTCTCACACGCAATTTGGCCGGGTATGTGGATTTCAGGGGTGCGCCGGAAGTTCCACACGCGATTCCATCAGGGTAGGTGTATTTCATGAGTGCGCGGGAAGTTCCACACGCGATTCCATCAGGGTACGTGTATTTCAGTGGTGCGCGGGAAGTCCCACACGCGATTACAGCAGGGTACATGTATTTCAGGGGTGCGCGGGAAGTTCCACACGCGAATAGGCTGGGCGCATGTATTTCAGGGGTGCGCGGGAAGTTCCACACGCGAATAGCCTGGGCGCGTGTATTTCAGGGGTGCGCGGGAAGTTCCACACGCGATTCCATCAGGGTAGGTGTATTTCAGGGGTGCGCGGGAAGTTCCACACGCGATTCCATCGGGGTACGTGTATTTCAGGGGTGCGCGGGAAGTCCCACACGCGATTACAGCAGGGTACGTGTATTTCAGGGGTGCGCGGGAAGTTCCACACGCTAATAGCCTGTGCGCGAGTATTTCAGGGGTGCGCTGGAAGTTCCACACGCGATTACAGCAGGGTACGTGTATTTCAGGGGTGCGCGGGAAGTTCCACACGCGAATAGCCTGGGCGCGTGTATTTCAGGGGTGTGCGGGAAGTTCCACACGCGAATAGCCTGGGCGCGTGTATTTCAGGGGTGCACGGGAAGTTCCACACGCGATTACAGCAGGGTACGTGTATTTCAGGGGTGCGCGGGAAGTTCCACACGCGAATAGCCTGGGCGCGTGTATTTCAGGGGTGCGCGAGAAGTCCCACACGCAATTACAGCAGGGTATGTGTATTTCAGGGGTGCGCAGGAAGTTCCACACACGAATAGCCTGGGCGCGTGTATTTCAGGGGCGCGCGGTAAGTTCCACACGCGAATAGCCTGGGCGCGTGTATTTCAGGGGTGCGCAGGAATTTCCACACGCGAATAGCCTGGGCGCGTGTATTTCAGGGGTGCGCGGGAAGTTGAACACGCGATTTGGCTTGGTACGTGTATTACAGGGGTGCGTGGGAAGTTACACACGCAATTAGGCTGGGTGGGTCCTCACAGGTGTTCCCTGTACACCCTCGACGGCCCCTGCAGGCAGCCCACAAAACAGGGGACTACCCTGCACACCTGCTCATGTCTCCCACCACCCCACCCCCCACCATCCAGGGGCACCCTCCACCAGGCCCCCACTCATGTCTCCCACCACCCCCACCCCCCAGCAGTGCAGGGGCAGCCTCCACCAGGCCCCCACTCATGTCTTCCACCACCCCCCCCAGTCACCAGGGGCACCCTCCACCAGGCCCCCACTCATGTCTCCCACCACCCCCACTCCCCACCATCCAGGGGCAGCCTCCACCAGGCCCCCACTCATGTCTCCCACCACCCCCACCCCCCTGCCACCATGGGGACTCTCCACCAGGCCCCCACTCATGTCTCCCACCACCACCACCCCCAGCAGTGCAGGGGCAGCCCCCACCAGGCCCCCACTCATGTCCCCTATCACCCCCACCCCCCTGCCACCAGGGGCACCCTCCACCAGGCCCCCACCCATGTCTCCCACCACCCCCACCCCCCAGCAGTGCAGGGGCATCCTCCACCAGGCACCCACACATGTCCCCCTGCCCCCAGGTCCTGACGATACTCAATCATGGCAGTAATGGGCAGCATACCCACCACAAACACCCAGGCAAGGATTGCATCCACCCACATAGTGAATGCAATTACATGATACAACCCCAATGGCAAGTATGTAAATGAACACATGTCCGTCACACACACATACACAACGGGTGCAAGTGAATGTCAAAACCCATATCATGACATGTATGAAACCAATGAGAAAATACCACAAGTGAAAGTTAAAAAAACATGTATTGAAGATGAAAAATAAGTAAACAAATCAAACATACAACAATGGGGATAACAAAATAAATGGTCCATGTCCGAGAACAAATGTAAAAATAAAAAAAACAAAGTAATCCAAAAACAAATGTTGTCCAAAGCAATGTCATGTGGAAGGAAAATAATGAAAAACCATTTCCTCATGGTGAACACAATAATCAATAAAAAAAATGTTTCTTCAAAAAGCAAACTATATACACGAATATTCCAGGGTCCATGAGCCCAACACCATAAATGAAACCTACTACTACCTAATGAAAAACATATCTACAAAAAAGTGGCCATTGTCCAAGCAGTCCAAAAAAATAAAAATGAATAAAGGAAACATAACACTAACTAACTAAATAACTATATACAAAGGCAGCGGGCAAGTCCTGCGGCTCACTCGGTGATGTTGCTGGCCAGGGCATCATCGAACTCCATGTCGATGTCCTGGAGGCGGGACTCTGTCCTGGCCCCGAGGTCTTGCAGGGATAACCCCATGTCCAGCTCAAACTCCCAGCGAGCTTCCTCGAGGCACTCAGCCCGCCTCAACGCCCGACGCATGGAGAACTCCGCCCTGACCATGGTGAGCCGCTCCTCTTCCGCCCGCTGCCGCTCCGCACCTATCCGCTGGACCAACTGGTCCCACACGGAAGACACCACCATCCCAGGGTTGCCCTGCCCTCCGGCCGATGCCTGCCCCTCCGATCTTGATGGCCCCGAGCCATGATGCCTCCCACGTCGAGCCTGCTGCTGCCTCCGACGCCACTGCCTCTGCCAGCACGACGGCATCCAGGCTGATGGAAACCACCGACGCCGTCGTGCACGTGCCCTGCCCGATGATGCTGTCACATCTTCCATCTGCTGGGGTCCAGTTGCTGTGTTGTCCACCCCTGCTGGACCTCCGACTCCCAACTGTGACAGGGATGGGATCCCCACTGAGCTGGCTGCATTGGTCGGGGCAGGTCCACAGGGGGCCCTGGTGTCATCTGGGCCGGAAGACGGCAAGGAGAACGACTGGTGTATAGCCTGCACACAGGAGGAGAGGGCCGCCAGATTGGCCAACACATGCAGCAAGCCCCCGAACATGGCCGATCCCAATTGGGCCACGTCGGCACGGTGCACTTCGTGATGACGTGCGTGCTCCTCCCGGGAAGCATGCACGGTATCACGAATCACAGCCGTGCGCATCGCGACCCCAATCAGGACCTTCTCCACACGGCCAGGGGTTCCCACGTCCGCAGGTGGAGGGGAGTCAGGTGACATGGACATCCCCTCTACCTGCGGACGGGCCTGGGACGGGGCATCCCTGCTGGTGCATGGTGGTGCACTCACAGGGTCAGGGACAGCGACAGGCACAGGCCCCTCCACGGTGACCTGCGCTGCCTCCTGCCCCTGGCTCTGGACTGCACCACTTGCACCAGTAGGGATGCCCCCACCAGGCCCCATGTGTGCCCCAGTGGCGGCCTCCTCCTCCTCTGTGCAAACCACCAACCTGGATGGCTCCTCACCGTCTCCCACCGTAGCAGGCCCCTGTGGGGGCTCACCCACCCCTTCCGCTGCAGCCGTGGGGGGCATCCCCGCCGCCTTGCTCCACAGCGCCGTCTCCGCCCTCTTCTTCACTAGCCGCTGCGTAGAGGGAGACAAAGAACACAAGCATCAGGGTACTGTACAATGGTCCCCTAGACAGGAAGCAATAGCTGATGAGCACCACTGTCAAAGTACACTTCCATCATGTCCCTCCACAACACATGGGTCAGTCCAGGCAAAACACACACAGTAACAGGCATGGTGCATGCCATGGACATTTCCATGCATGTCCAGTGGACTCTTGAAACATTCAATGATATGTAACTCTCATGCATCATGGCTCATGCCTATCACATGCACACACTTCACCTCAGTCACATCCATCTTGCCCAAAACACACCAAACACAGCGGATACAAGGGTAATTTGGCTGCTTCACTGAATCTGTGCATTGTCACACACATGTGTCATGCATCCATGGCATGCACAAGTCACAGACACGCAGGTTAGGCACACAGACATGGCTACCATATATGTACCTGGCATCAGCACTCATCCCTCACCCCCACCCATGTCCAGGTACAGAGACTGGCATGCTCTCATGTTCAAAATCTGCATAGGGCTCCCCATGCGGCATTTGAACACATGCAACAACCATGTGGGTCACACATCACTGGTCGCACATGCATTACTATGATGTCCCTGCACACATACATGCATACATGGCCTATGGCACACATACAGGCAAGTATCATAGAACCAGCACACCGCAACATGCCCTGTCTCACACAGTAATGCTTGGACACTTACCGCTCAACTCCAGATGGGCCTCCCTCTCAAGGATCTGGGCGTGGAGCGCTGGGCGTACGCGTTCCAGGACCCTCATCTGGATGGAACTCATGCGCCCCCGGCCCCCCTCCACGAGGTGCCGGGCCTTCACAAGGGTCCTGGACCTCAAGTCCTCCCAGCGCTTCTTGATCTTCAGGACGTTGCGGGTTGCCACCCCCTCCGCGTTGATGGCAACCACACAGTCGGCCCAGATCCTCTCCCGTCCTTCCTTGCTGGCGCGGGACGATCCAAAGAGGGCATCATACTGCCCCAGGACATGCTCCACCAGGACACCAACTTCGGTGGCAGTGAAGCTGGTGCCCCTCTGCCCCTCTGGCATGGGGTTGCCACTGGTGCCAGATATGGAAGTGCCCGACATGGCAACCCCAGAGGCAGGTGTGGGTGGGCAACTGGGTCCTGGGGCTGGGCTGTGGAGCGATGTAATCCCAGTCGGGAGTCTGCAGTTCCAGCAGGGGTGGACACAGCAACTGGACCCCTGCAGATGGCTGATGTGCAGGCACCAAATGGCAGGGCACGGTGGCAGCAGGCAGGCAGGCAGGCAGGCAGCAGCAGATGGCACGTGGGAGGCTGCTCGGGGCACTGGGGGGCAGTAACTCGGCCGTCTGGGCATGAGCGTGGTCTTCCGTGTGTTTTCGCGTGGCCAGCTTGATACGGAATGATTTGGCACGTGAAAACCCTGCACGTCAGCGTGACATCCGAGGAAAGGCCCTTAGCGCGTAAGCGCGTCAGCACGCATACGCGTTTCTATTGGACCAGAGTCCCTCAGCGCGTAAGCGCGTCTGTGACGTGACCCGCACGGGTGTTCCCCACTCAGCACGTGATGACGGAGCACACGTGGAAATACTGCACGTCAGCGTGTAATTGGACAAAAGTGCGCGTACACGCGATTGGCCTATGTACGTGTATTTCATGGGTGCGCGGGCACTTACACACGCAAGTAAGTCAGCGCACCTGTATCCCGTGGTGCGTGGGCATTTCCACACGCTATTGGACTGGGAACTGGATTCCAGGGGTGCGCGGGTCACACGCTCGCCTAGAACACGCGCAAAGCATAAATTTGCGCACTTTAATAATAACAAGCTCAGACGCCAGGATGAACATACCGTTCCTAGCAGCAGTGGCAGTGGGCTACCAAAGGAGGAGGAGGAGGATAGTCAGGGCCAGAATATTCACACCCAGAACTAGCCTTTTCGGGATGCCTGATGACCAGGTGTATGGGAGGTACAGGTTTCCACCACACATAATACTGGACCTGGTGAGTGAGTGGGAGGATGACCTCACATCACTCACCCTGTGCTCCCAAGCACTCAGCCCCCTGGAGAAGGTCCTCAATGTACTGCACTTCTTAGCCACTGGATCATTTCAGCGGACAAGTGCCATACTGGGTGGGGTGTCACAGGCCACCCAGTCACGCTGCCTACACCAGGTCTTGAACATCATCACTGCACGCCCATCAGTCCGCAGACACATATACCTGCCCAGAACACCTGCAGAAAGGCATGTTGCCGCCCTGGATTTTTACGGTGTGGCACGATTCCCCAAAGTGCTAGGTGCCATCGACTGCACCCATGTGGCTCTACGTCCCCCCAGGGCATCTGAGCACATCTATAGGAACCGCAAGCACTGGCATTCCATCAACGTGCAGGTAGCATGTAATGCCAAGGGAATCATCACCTCAGTATATGCCAACTATCCCGGGTCCACCCACGACAGCTTCATTTACCGAATGTCCACCCTAAGCCGGGACCTAGAAGCTGGGCGGCTTGGCGATACATGGCTGCTTGGTGAGTATGTATGCCACTGCACATGCATGCATGTTGGATACTGAGCAAGGTCACAACCCCACCAATGATACCAATCACCACCTCCACAGGGGACAGTGCCTACCCTCTCAGCCCCCACATGATGACGCCAATTCGGAACCCCACCACGCCACCCGAGGTAAGATATAACACAGCCCACATTACGACCCGGGGCATAGTGGAGCGCGCATTCGGAGTGCTAAAGTCACGCTTTCGCTCCCTTGACCGTTCTGGCGGCCAGCTGTTATACGCTCCCCCAGTAGTGTGCAGGATCATAGTGGCAGCATGTGTCCTGCACAACGTTGCAACACGCCGGGGCCTGGCCGTGGACATGGTGGTGGCCCCACATCCCCAACCACATGCACAGCCGCTGCGCATGGGAGGGGAAAGGGCACGGGGGGAGGCAGCCCGTACACAGCTAGTGGCTAATTACTTCACATAGAAATCACACCCCTGTGGAGTGCACACTGCCCTGGCACATTCCATCCGACAATCAATGATGACTCAACCTGACACTGATCCTGAATGTCTGGAGAATGAACCGTGAATACCATATCAGCCTGAGATTGTTCACCTGGAAGTGTCACAATGTGTGCATCCCTACCCACACAGACACCACCAATGCAGTTTTGTGGAGTTACACATTCAAGCAGCTAAAAAGAATACCCACTTGCAAAATGCAACAAGAGGACAGTGCCATGTCAGCCAACCCAACCCCAGCACCGCCACACGACACACCGTGCCATGTCATGCCATTTGCAGCTAAACAAAGTAATCCCCACAACATGACACTAGTGTCACTATGTACAGTGTCCCTATTTGAAACCTGCAACACCTGAAATGCTCACAGCAATGCCGGACCAACAACATACTTGAGCACGTACTACCATTAACATGACATCACAAATGTTACATATTAGTAGTCTCACCACCTGGAAATGCCTGCACTCCCACCACTACCAACTGTGCAGTGTTGGCGCCATGTAGAGTTGTAGGTGCACTGCTGCCAACATGGACCCCATCTCCAGACTAGAGGTCCTTGTGTAGACATGAGGAAGGGACCTGCAAATTGGGAGGTAGACACAGAAGATGAGTTACACATCAATGCAACATGCAGTGTACAACACAACAGCAATATGCACTAGGAATGTATACACAGTATTGACTACAGACTGCCCACACAGCTCATGGGAGTCCAACGTCACTGTGTAATTCACTGTCACTTGGGCACACCCTTTGCAAGCCCATGGAAACGGGAAGCAGGAGGGGTGTGTGTGACTCAAACCCAAGCATCTGAACCAAATACATTACAAGCCTGCATGTGCCCAGCCACAATGCAGCGTATGCCCACAGGAACCACGGAAGCCAACAAATCGTCCCAAAAAAATAGGGAATAAAATAAATAAAAATAAAAATAAAAATAAACAATCAAAAATGGCCATTGATGGGCCCGAGGACAGGATGTACACCAGAACCCACCTGCGTGGATCCTGGGAAAATAAAACACCTCCATGGGCTCATGGCCCACACGGCTACCCTGTTGTGGGAGTATCACTGCTGTCGCTATTATCACCCTGTGCAGCTGCATCCGGAGGTGGTTGCACTATGGGAGGCAGCCCACGCAAGGCCCTAGTCTGCTCCTCCATGGCTGCAAGCATGCGGGTGTGGTAGGTCTGGTTCTGGAGGATGAGTGTGCGGAGGTCCCCATGCAACAACTCACGGGATGCCCGGACCTCCGCCCTCGTTGCCTGCATCTCAGCTGAGAGCGTACGGGTGAGACGCTCCAGCTGCTGTTCTGTCCTTTGGTGTGTTGAAGCCTCAAGCTCAACAAGAGTCGTCCTGAGGTGAAGGAGCTCCTGCCTCAGGGCTTCCCTGTGGCGCTGGGACTCAATGGAGATGGCCTCCTGCAGAGTCGCCAGTGCCGCCCGCCTGTCCCTGTTGGACCCCAACATGTCCTCCCTGTGTGACTGGCAGATGGAGTCGGTTGCCTGCTCTAGTCGCTCCATCAGCCTTTCTGGGGGGACAATGGAAGTGGCCACCCTATCCATGGCCTGAGCCATCATCTCGGATGATGCAGCCTGTTGGGTTGCCATACCGTAAATGGATTGCTCCCATGCGGTATTGCCAGGTGGCGTACGGCCACCACGTCGGCGAGCACCACACCTGTCTGGGGCAAGGCGAACTGCGCCTTGCTGTGCCGGCACTGCCTGAGGCTGCAGGACTGCATTCCCCCTCTGATCTGCTGGCCCAGGAACAGGATCAGATGTCGCGGAGTGTGACCCTGCATCCGTAACCACCAAAGGCGTAGCTGCCAACACTGACATCCCCATGGAGGGTTCTGACCCTGGTGCAGGTGGGTGAGACAGAACAGAATCCCTCCCTGGAACACTCACCTGCGACGGCACGTAGGTCTCATCCGAATCAACACCTGAGTACAGCTCGGGGGAGGTGCAGCCAGAGACACCCCTTGAGAGCACGACCTGCAGCACTTGTGGGTTCTCCCCCACCACCACACCACATCCCTCACTGGTGGTTGGTCGGCCCTCGGACACCTCCTGGGTCTGCACCATCTCCACAACCCCAGCAGTATCAGGTGCGTCTTCCCCTGCAAAGACATGAAAACAAAGAAATGGAAACAGGCATTAGCACCATGGCACACAATGAGGGCTGAGAAGCAAGAGAACCAGTACTTGATTGACACATGTCCCACATGACTATAACCCTCCCATGCATGCACCCTCACTGCGTATGAAGTGCAGGCAAATGGCACACACTGATGACCCCAAGATGGAAGATGAACACATTTTCTGCATGCTGCCTGGCAGTGGCATCACACATTGGCCTGTGATTGCCAGGTGAAACACACATGCCATCACACAGATGGCATGTACCATTGCTATTGAGTGAAGATGGAGAGGAGGGCAGCACCTATTCATTCAGTCCAGTTCCCGCATGTAATTGCTTTTCTAATTCTAACAGGTCAGATTTTTCACCTGGAGCTGCCAGTCTGAAATGGTCCAATTGCACAGGGATATGTGTGTACAAATGATATCCAGGTAACAAAGTCACTCCACTTTACCATAGCCATGTCAGACATGTGACTAGTGGACAGCGACATGGCTTGTAAAAGTGGGGGAATGCAAACAATCTGACTGAATGAACAGTGAAAAATAAGCAACTATGTTGTGGCAAGGTGACACTTCAAGGGCATCTAGCGTGCAGTTGGGCTAGATGTCTACTGTTGGCAGAAGAATTATAACGCTGTGAAGTAAATCGCGTGTGAAACGACAAGAAGTACAGAATTCACCCACTCGCTCTCCACGAAAAGCAGTACAAGGAATTGGTGTTCTACATGTACCTTATATGCAGGCCCACACGTACAGCGTCACTTACGCGGCGTGTACGTGCTAGGCCCATTCCCACCAATTACACACTTTGTCATTTCTGCGTGTAGGTCCATTTGCACCAATTACACGCTTTGACACTTCTGCGTGTAGAGCTATTTCCACCAATAACACGCTTTGACACTTCTGCGTGTAGGTCCATTTGCACCTATTACACGCTTTGACACTTCTGCGTGTAGGGCTATTTCCACCAATAACACGCTTTGACACTCGGACGTGTCACGCAACTTTTTCCTACGTATGCATGTGACTTCATAGACGCGCATACGCGTTTACGCGCTAAGGGCCTTTCATCAACGTGTGGGATTTTCACGTCAAAATCACTCACTATGTATCAAGCTGTCCACGCGTTCACACACGAAAGACCACGCTCCTGCCCAGGAAGCCAAATTACTGCCCCCCAGAGCCCTGAGCACGCTCCCACCTGCCATCTGCTGCTGCCTGACTGCCTGCTGCCCACGTGCCCTGCCATTTGCTGCCTGCACATCAGCCAGGGGTGCTGTTGCTGTGACCACCCCTGCTGGAACCAAAGGCTCCCGACTGCTTTTCCGTCGCCCCACAGCCCAGCCCCAGGACCCAGTTGCCCACCCACTCCTGCCTCTGGGGTTGCCATGTCGGGCACTACAACATCTGGCACCAGTGGCAACCCCCGGCCAAGGAGGCAGAGGGGCACCAGCTTCAGTGCCAGGGAAGTTGGTGTCCTGGTGAAGGATGCCCCTGGTGGCTGGGGGGTGGGGGTGGTGGGAGACATGGGTTGGACATGGGTGGGGGCCTGCTGGCAGGTGCCCCACAGCGCTGGCGAGTGGGGATGGTGGGAGACATGGATGAGGGCCTTGTGAAGGGTGCCCCTGGTGGCGGGGGGTGGGGGTGATAGGGGACATGAGTGGAGGCCTGGTGGAGGCTGCCCCTGCACTGCTGGGGGGTGGGGGTGGTGGGAGACATGGATGGGGGCCTTGTGAAGGGTGCCCCTGGTGGCGGGGGGGTGGGGGTGATAGGGGACATGAGTGGGGGCCTGGTGGAGGCTGCCCCTGCACTGCTGGGGGGTGGGGGTGGTGGGAGACATGAGTGGGGGCCTGGTGGAGGGTGCCCCTGGTGGCTGGGGGTGGTGGGAGACATGGCTGGGGGCCTGGTGGAGGGTGCCCCTGCACTGGTGGGGGTGGTGGGAGACATGAGTGGGGGCCTGGTGGAGGGTGCCCCTGGTGGCTGGGGGGTGGGGGTGGTGGGAGACATGGGTGGGGGCCTGGTGGAGGCTGCCCCTGCACTGCTGGGGGGTGGGGGTGGTGGGAGACATGGATGGGGGCCTTGTGAAGGGTGCCCCTGGTGGCGAGGGGGTGGGGGTGATAGGGGACATGAGTGGGGGCCTGGTGGAGGCTGCCCCTGCACTGCTGGGGGGTGGGGGTGGTGGGAGACATGAGTGGGGGCCTGGTGGAGGGTGCCCCTGGTGGCTGGGGGGTGGGGGTGGTGGGAGACATGGGTGGAGGCCTGGTGGAGGGTGCCCCTGCACTGCTGGGGGGTGGGGGTGGTGGGAGACATGAGTGGGGGCCTGGTGGAGGGTGCCCCTGGTGGCGGGGGGGTGGGGGTGATAGGGGACATGAGTGGGGGCCTGGTGGAGGGTGCCCCTGGTGGCTGGGGGGTGGGGGTGGTGGGTGGTGGGAGACATGAGTGGGGGCCTGGTGGAGGGTGCCCCTGGTGGCTGGGGGGTGGGGGTGGTGGGAGACATGGATGGGGGCCTTGTGAAGGGTGCCCCTGGTGGCGGGGGGGTGGGGGTGATAGGGGACATGATTGGGGGCCTGGTGGAGGGTGCCCCTGCACTGCTGGGGGGTGGGGGTGGTGGGAGACATGAGTGGGGGCCTGGTGGAGGCTGCCCCTGCACTGCTGGGGGTGGGGGTGATGGGAGACATGAGTGGGGGCCTGGTGGAGGGTGCCCCTGGTGGCTGGGGGGTGGGGGTGGTGGGAGACATGGGTGGGGGCCTGGTGGAGGGTGCCCCTGCACTGCTGGGGAGTGGGGGTGGTGGGAGACATGAGTGGGGGCCTGGTGGAGGGTGCCCCTGGTGGCTGGGGGGTGGGGGTGGTGGGAGACATGGGTGGGGGCCTGGTGGAGGCTGCCCCTGCACTGCTGGGGAGTGGGGGTGGTGGGAGACATGAGTGGGGGCCTGGTGGAGGGTGCCCCTGGTGGCTGGGGGGTGGGGGTGGTGGGAGACATGAGTGGGGGCCTGGTGGAGGGTGCCCCTGGTGGCTGGGGGGTGGGGGTGGTGGGAGACATGGGTGGGGGCCTGGTGGAGGGTGCCCCTGCACTGCTGGGGGGTGGGGGTGTTGGGAGACATGGGTGGGGGCCTGGTGGAGGCTGCCCCTGCACTGCTGGGGGGTGGGGGTGCAGGGGGACATGAGCAGGTGTGCAGGGTAGTCCCCTGTTTTGTGGGCTGCCTGCAGGGGCCGTGGAGGGTGTACAGGGAACACCTGTGAGGACCCACCCAGCCTAATTGCGTGTGATAATTCCCGCACACCCCTGTAATACACGTACCTGCCCAAATCGCATGTGAGAATTCCCGCGCACCCCTGTAATACACGTACCCAGCCGAATCGCGTGTAGAACTTCCCGTGTACCCCTGTAATACACGTACCCAGCCAAATCGCATGTGATAATTCCCACGTACCCCTGTAATACACGTACCCTGGCCAATCGCGTGTAGAACTTCCCACGCACCCGTGTAATACACGTACCTGCCCAAATCGCATGTGAGAATTCCCGCGCACCCCTGTAATACACGTACCCAGCCGAATCGCGTGTAGAACTTCCCGTGTACCCATGTAATACACGTACCCAGCCAAATCGCGTGTGATAATTCCCGCGCACCCCTGTAATACACGTACCTGGCCAAATCGCATGTGAGAATTCCCTCGCACCCCTGTAATACACGTACCCAGCCGAATCGCGTGTAGAACTTCCCGTGTACCCCTGTAATACACATACCGAGCCAAATCGCGTGTGATAATTCCTGCGTACCCCTGTGATACACGTGCCCTGGCTAATCGCGTGTAGAACTTCACGCGTACCCCTGTAATACACGTACCCTGGCTAATCGCGTGTATAACTTCACGCGTACCCCTGATATGCACGTTACCCGCTTTGCGTCCTTGTTTGGCAGCCCTGTAGACTGGTCCAGGGTTAGCGCAGCCCTTTGCGATGATTTAGCGATTTTGATGGCTTTTCCTTGCGCGAGGGCGTTCTTGGGGGCGCTGCTGCAGGGTCGCTGCGATACTCTGCGCCACGGCTGGTTTGGGAGCCTAAAATCCATGAATACGCTGTGCGCGGAAATCGGTTTTAGCGCACGTGCCTGGCGCAGACAATCGCACGCGGACACTCTGCGCCAGCCGCTTGCGACACTTTTCTGCGAAATTCTATGAATTACCCTCTTTGTCGCAATAAGATCTTCCTACATTTCCATTTTTTGTTATAGTAATGTGAATATTATAGCGTTCATGTGCCGTTCCAGGGACTGGAATGGTGGATAACGGCCCAGTAGCCCTAGTAATCAGCCCAAGCAAAGTGAGGGTGGATAACAAGGTCTCTGGACCATTACCCCCCATTTCAGCCCCTAAAATGGGGGATGAACGCCATTACCAGCCTAGGTTTCCAAAGCGGTAGCCCGTGCTAACAAAAAATAGGATTTCTCGTCCTATATTGGGACGTGGCGTCCTGGTTTAGGAATAAAATCCTTTTCCAAGATGGCCACCATGGAAAGGGAAAGTGCCAGTTCCATACAGGGCCCATCTTCCCTTTCTATGGTAGCCTCCAAAAGGCAAAAAGAATTCCTCTAGCCATATTAACATAAGCACATTTTTCTTCCCTTTTAAATCTATCCTAATTGCGAATAACTTTACGACAAAGCCAATACCAGGTGGACATGACCACATTAATACTATGTTTTGCCCCTTCTGGTCATGGCCAGTAGACACATTGTCTGGATCTTGACCTTATACCATGACCCCGACATTCGGGCCACTGCCCATGACTACAGCCTACCCCTAAGGCACTAAAAAAACATGTTTCTCGATCCTTGCCAATGACCCATATGCAAATTTGCTGTAAATCAAAAATGTCAAAATAATACACAAATCAATCGTCATATAAGCTGTGTACAAAATTCCAACAAACTTTGTAAACTCATTTGAAATTACGTCTCAAATATTCCAACCATGATCATCACCCCTCACCTCCCCAAACACTATTACGTAAGTTTCACAAGTGCAATGCTCACAAAATATTATTGTCCCAAGGGTTTGACATGTATTTTTGTACATACGTTGATTTATCGCAAACATTTCGACATCAGCTTACCGCATTTGTCCTCTTTGAGAAACGTACAAAATCTGGCAATAGGGCGCGTCCATCTTGTGCTATTGTTAACCATTGTTGCATCAGCCTAAGGTAAACTAGCCGGGCGTCACTAAATCATATGCCCCGCCCCTGAACCTCACGTAACCAACCCTTGTAATAATGAACACCTTTCTCAGTGGCGTTCCTCGTCAGCATAGCCAAATGCGCCCAGAACCACCTGTGATGTGACGCAGAACCCAGAAATAAACACACAGCGACTAACAACATACCACGTCACAATTCAAATTATTAAACCGCTCTTTAAAAGAAAACAGTATACAATTTGTAAAGTACTTTTATTTCACAATAAACTCTCCGAGAACATCCGACTGTTCCCATATTCAATCAAATTGCAAATTTGTTTCTTCGTTCGTGATCGTAAATGTTAATTGTGAGACACTTGTTCTTCTTTTTCCATACACAAAGTGTTTGTTTTTGATGAAGGAACCGCTTGGATCCCACAGTGAATTCCAGGGCATCTGCATCAACTTACGCCTAGACCACCATAAAAGATGTTATGTTACTCCTAATCGCTAGTGCAGCATACGGACACATGGGCGCTGGCCGATCGTCCCACAAAACAGTCACAGTAATCCACCCTTTCATGACTACGTGCACCTGACGAATGAAGAACCCATCAGTTGGCATCTGGAATCCATGGCAATCACAGTAAGGCAGCATGTAGCCATTTGGAAAACATAACAGAAAATATGTATCAATACTCGGCCTTTATTACACTTTATTGCAATATATGTATTATTTTCTTAATTCGGCATAGAGTTAAACAAAGGATTAGCACACACATCAAACAATTTCAAAAAATACAAAAAGAACATGACATTTTGAAGAAATATTAGCGTTGAACCTAGGTGAATCTAGTTATAGTCGACAGACACCTACATTCTGCACTTACCATAACCACATAAAAAAGACACCCACACAAAAAATAGTACTTACATTGCCAAATATAATTTTCAGAGAATAATAGATTAAAGCTTGTTCCGGTATACAATCGTCAAAAGCAAACTTACATAATATTCACCGGCTCCATTGTATTTGCGAAAATCAGTCCGTAATGCTCAATCCGCTTGCATCAAATAATCTTCATGAACTGAATTCACATGTTCCGTACACACTTTTGGAATGCAAAACTTATCAAATGTTCTTAATTACAAACCTCCACTCACTGACTCCTTACAACAAAATCCCTTTCTCTCAAGGTCAAAAAACAATTGACCCTTCTACTTTCAGTCCCATGCGTGGGCTGCCTTAGCGCGCAACCAAAAAATCAAATGTGCTGACCTTCACTCAGAATTGAAATACATTCTCACTTTGCAACAACACGGCTCAACGCACCCATGAGAACTCGTATTGTCATACAAGTGCACGGCCGCTGTTTCCATCAAACACTGCAGGTGGCTGCCTCAGATGCCAAACTCTAGGGGGCACCAATCTGACTCCAATATTATTTTACATACATTGTAACACAGACACATTATTCCTTCACCGGTAGTTTACGCACAATATATTGAGGAATACCTCCAAATAGGGTGGCCAACTTTCTCACATCCCTTTGCGGGACAAAGGGTGGTGATGAAGTCACGGCGTCATTCACCTGGCAGAATAAATGCATTGCAACCGAAGCTACTGACATGACCGGCCTGCAAGCCTGTCACGTCAGTAGCTGCAGTTGCAATGCAATACTATAGGACTCTTATTTACAGATTAGCTGCCACTTGCCAGCCACTGTTATTCCCATTCGCGGGAAATGTATGTATATGGCCCCCTCCCCGCTCGGCCCCAACCCCCAGCATGACTAATTGTGACTCCTAACTTACTCTGTTAGATCACAAATTGTGCTCGAACATAGCAAGTCGGGACAACCTGCGTCCTGCAGAGCCACTCGGCAAACTGCAACACAGGCGCCAATTGCGGGATCATCCCGCAAATTACAGGACAGTTGCTCACCCTACATCCAAATATACCGTATGACTTTTGTGACATAAAAACAGCACTTTTTTTGCTTCATGCTGCCACATCCCGTCCCATCCTCATCAACCCTCACCACCCCAGATAGTAATTGATAAGTTTAACAAGTACAATGTTGTGGTTTTTTATATGTTTTTGCAGTGATGTCCGTGGACACCAAAACACGGATCAAAGATGGCAGGCACATTGGAACAATCTGACGCACTTGATGTCCTTCACCATCCAATGAGCGAACGCGTCTCATGTCCGCAGACATGACGCGTCCGATTACCTAATCGGTGTCCTGCCCGCGAAGCGAACAGGGAAGTGTGTCTGCAGAGCAGACATAGATATCACTAACTTTTTGAGACCTACTTTTTGATTGTTTTTAAAAAAACTACTGGATGGATTTTCACCAAATTTACAAAAGCACACTTTCGGGACAAAATCGCTGCTCCTACTGCAAATTTGGTGAAAATCCATCCAGCGGTTTGATCTGTAGCCATGCGCAAAGTTTTTCCCCCATTCACTCTATGGGAAAAAAAGAAGTTTTGGGACCCCCCCTATAACTTTACCCCTCTTGACCAAACCTCACCAAACTTTGCAAAATAATTCAGAGTGAGCCATATACTTTCTTTACAAAGTTTGGCGAGGATTTGTCCAGGCGGAGTTAAAAGCCGCCCAAAAAGTGCTCTTCCTATGGAAACAGCAACTTGACCATAACTAGCAGTAGCAGGTGTGTAGTGATGGTTAAGTTGCTCATCTCATAGGAAGAGCAGTTTTTAGGAGGTTTATAATGTTTTCGGCAAGTCTGGTGAGGTTTCATCAAGGGGTGGGCAACGTGATAGAGTGATTATTTTTCTATAGACTGAATTAATTTTCACCAAATTTGTGGCATGAGTGGTGGCTTGGTCTCGAAAGCGTGCTTTTCTAAATTTGGTGAAAATCCATCCAGTCGTTTTTTGAAAAACAGTCAGAAGAAGAAGTATGACACCAATAATTGTATACTCACTGTATGTATTGTTGAGGCCCTGTGTACTTTTTTATGCATGCACTTCAGAATACTGTTGAGGCAGCAATAGCAGATTTCGCTAATGCGGTATGTGGAAATGCAGGAAAAATGCTGTTTCATTGTCTGTGACAAAAGAAAACATAACATGTTAAAGTAGGTACTTCCTGATGTTGTATTGCATTGCACTGTAGACATTTGTGTACTTTGTGGACCCTCAAAATTAGTACTTCACAAGTAGTATTCTTGAAACAACTGTTCTGTGCCCAGTTCCTGTGCTTGTTCGCATAATCATTGGGTCTGTGGGAAAAAGAATCCATGCAAGATTAAATAATAAAAAAGTTCTGTGTTAATTTGTTGTTATGTGGAACACTCGGTTTCAGTGACGTGTGCACTGCTTACAGTAATGTTTAAGGTGCATATCTATGTGGTATTCTGGTTATAGGCACTGTTGCAGTAGGAGGAATTGAAATGGTGTATGATTTTCCTTTCTCATATATGATGGTGGGTAGTGGGCAGTAGCTCAGTGGGCACATTTTGGTTTCAAAAATATTAAGTAGGGATTTGCAAGATTTGCTGGTAATCTCTGCTTCAGAGTAGTGGAAGTATCATTGCATTCAAACCATCCACATTTCTTTTTAAAGTACGCAGTATTGTGAGCTGCACTGGTTGTGGCGCCCGTATGGTAGGTTATGCCTACTGTTTTGAAGGTTTTATTGCCAAGTGATACTTGTCCGTGTGAGAAGCTAGTAAGATTGCAGTTGTTTTTGGTATCATCTGCATTGTATCACAAAAGCATTACTATTACGTATTGGCTATGTGATTGTATCTGTAAGTTGAAACAATTTGCAAGTAGTACATAACATTTCATGGTTTGCATTTTGTACCATTTGCTGAAATGGTTAGATATAGATACATACACAAAGCGCTCGTTAGGGACTTGTTTGTGCACCAGGTGGCTGCAGAGAGTGCATGGATGTTTCCACATGTATGAAATCTGGAAAATTTCATTTATAGGTATGTTTTTTTCAATACTTGCAGTAAGTACATTAGAAATTCCTGTAGATCTTCTTGTGTGTTTTTAGTGAATCTCACCATTCCTGAACAGTAGTCCAATTCCTGCCTTATTCCTGAGTCACTGTAAGTGTTCTCAGGATTGTTTGTTGCATTTGTGTGAAGGAATAGCATTTGCAAACACAACTATTCCGCGCTGTTTAAGTAAATGTTTTCAGCAATTGGTGGCAATTGGAATAAAACATGTGATTGCTACATTTGCATAGCAATTTACACCAGTTGTATTGGAAAATTTGAATGGACCGGACAGTTCTGTGTCTGACTCATTTGATGGAAGTCGACGTGGTTTCTTGGAAGAGGTAGGTCTCTTTGTTTGTGCAGTTGGGCATGCATTTGCCTTTTCGGTACATCCTTCTGTGGTTGTGATAATTGATGGAGTATTTCAATTTATTTGGTGATGCTGGATGGCGGAATTACCGCCCTACTCCAAGATGAGCGGGGGCGGTAATTCCCCATTCACCAAGGCACTTCCCCAATCCCATTTTGGCCCCATAGGGCTCAATGGGAATGGGGAAGGAGCTAATTACGGTACCGCAAATTGTGGTACCGTAATTAGCACCAAGGTCCCTATGCGGGCCCATTCCTTACTGGCTGGAAAAACTAGCTGTTAAGGTCGGGTCCCGCAAAGGGACCTCGTAGTAAGGCGGTAAGGGTTTACCGGTACCGGTGCCCTTACCGGTACCCTTACCGGTACCAGTAAAGCCTTACCGCCTAACATGTAATGAGGCCCTATGTATGCTAGAGACAGAGAAAACTGTTCTCTGCGTACATACATGTCTATGAAAAGAAGGAATCGGGCTGTTGAGCGACCTATCCTTTTAACTTCTGAAAGTTTGTCAAAGTGAATATTGACAAACTGAATGCTGTTGTCACATGGGTTTGTCTGGAAGTCAACAACAGTACCAAATGCTCCATTAACTAAACCGTGTTCCACATCAAGTTTATGCCTTAGCATTACTCTACAGTTTAAATACAATGTTAAAATGTTTTCCAAACCAGCTGTGTTAAGGATAGAGTTCTCCTAAGGTATTTAGTCGTGCTGTTGCTTGTTGACACATAGGTACTGTCATACAGTGCACGTCCATTTTGTCTGTGGAGCACATTTGCAAGTTTGCGGGACAAAGGGTGGTGATGAAGTCACGGCGTCATTCACCTGGCAGAATAAATGCATTGCAACCGAAGCTACTGACATGACCGGCCTGCAAGCCTGTCACGTCAGTAGCTGCAGTTGCAATGCAATACTATAGGACTCTTATTTACAGATTAGCTGCCACTTGCCAGCCACTGTTATTCCCATTCGCGGGAAATGTATGTATATGGCCCCCTCCCCGCTCGGCCCCAACCCCCAGCATGACTAATTGTGACTCCTAACTTACTCTGTTAGATCACAAATTGTGCTCGAACATAGCAAGTCGGGACAACCTGCGTCCTGCAGAGCCACTCGGCAAACTGCAACACAGGCGCCAATTGCGGGATCATCCCGCAAATTACAGGACAGTTGCTCACCCTACATCCAAATATACCGTATGACTTTTGTGACATAAAAACAGCACTTTTTTTGCTTCATGCTGCCACATCCCGTCCCATCCTCATCAACCCTCACCACCCCAGATAGTAATTGATAAGTTTAACAAGTACAATGTTGTGGTTTTTTATATGTTTTTGCAGTGATGTCCGTGGACACCAAAACACGGATCAAAGATGGCAGGCACATTGGAACAATCTGACGCACTTGATGTCCTTCACCATCCAATGAGCGAACGCGTCTCATGTCCGCAGACATGACGCGTCCGATTACCTAATCGGTGTCCTGCCCGCGAAGCGAACAGGGAAGTGTGTCTGCAGAGCAGACATAGATATCACTAACTTTTTGAGACCTACTTTTTGATTGTTTTTAAAAAAACTACTGGATGGATTTTCACCAAATTTACAAAAGCACACTTTCGGGACAAAATCGCTGCTCCTACTGCAAATTTGGTGAAAATCCATCCAGCGGTTTGATCTGTAGCCATGCGCAAAGTTTTTCCCCCATTCACTCTATGGGAAAAAAAGAAGTTTTGGGACCCCCCCTATAACTTTACCCCTCTTGACCAAACCTCACCAAACTTTGCAAAATAATTCAGAGTGAGCCATATACTTTCTTTACAAAGTTTGGCGAGGATTTGTCCAGGCGGAGTTAAAAGCCGCCCAAAAAGTGCTCTTCCTATGGAAACAGCAACTTGACCATAACTAGCAGTAGCAGGTGTGTAGTGATGGTTAAGTTGCTCATCTCATAGGAAGAGCAGTTTTTAGGAGGTTTATAATGTTTTCGGCAAGTCTGGTGAGGTTTCATCAAGGGGTGGGCAACGTGATAGAGTGATTATTTTTCTATAGACTGAATTAATTTTCACCAAATTTGTGGCATGAGTGGTGGCTTGGTCTCGAAAGCGTGCTTTTCTAAATTTGGTGAAAATCCATCCAGTCGTTTTTTGAAAAACAGTCAGAAGAAGAAGTATGACACCAATAATTGTATACTCACTGTATGTATTGTTGAGGCCCTGTGTACTTTTTTATGCATGCACTTCAGAATACTGTTGAGGCAGCAATAGCAGATTTCGCTAATGCGGTATGTGGAAATGCAGGAAAAATGCTGTTTCATTGTCTGTGACAAAAGAAAACATAACATGTTAAAGTAGGTACTTCCTGATGTTGTATTGCATTGCACTGTAGACATTTGTGTACTTTGTGGACCCTCAAAATTAGTACTTCACAAGTAGTATTCTTGAAACAACTGTTCTGTGCCCAGTTCCTGTGCTTGTTCGCATAATCATTGGGTCTGTGGGAAAAAGAATCCATGCAAGATTAAATAATAAAAAAGTTCTGTGTTAATTTGTTGTTATGTGGAACACTCGGTTTCAGTGACGTGTGCACTGCTTACAGTAATGTTTAAGGTGCATATCTATGTGGTATTCTGGTTATAGGCACTGTTGCAGTAGGAGGAATAGAAATGGTGTATGATTTTCCTTTCTCATATATGATGGTGGGTAGTGGGCAGTAGCTCAGTGGGCACATTTTGGTTTCAAAAATATTAAGTAGGGATTTGCAAGATTTGCTGGTAATCTCTGCTTCAGAGTAGTGGAAGTATCATTGCATTCAAACCATCCACATTTCTTTTTAAAGTACGCAGTATTGTGAGCTGCACTGGTTGTGGCGCCCGTATGGTAGGTTATGCCTACTGTTTTGAAGGTTTTATTGCCAAGTGATACTTGTCCGTGTGAGAAGCTAGTAAGATTGCAGTTGTTTTTGGTATCATCTGCATTGTATCACAAAAGCATTACTATTACGTATTGGCTATGTGATTGTATCTGTAAGTTGAAACAATTTGCAAGTAGTACATAACATTTCATGGTTTGCATTTTGTACCATTTGCTGAAATGGTTAGATATAGATACATACACAAAGCGCTCGTTAGGGACTTGTTTGTGCACCAGGTGGCTGCAGAGAGTGCATGGATGTTTCCACATGTATGAAATCTGGAAAATTTCATTTATAGGTATGTTTTTTTCAATACTTGCAGTAAGTACATTAGAAATTCCTGTAGATCTTCTTGTGTGTTTTTAGTGAATCTCACCATTCCTGAACAGTAGTCCAATTCCTGCCTTATTCCTGAGTCACTGTAAGTGTTCTCAGGATTGTTTGTTGCATTTGTGTGAAGGAATAGCATTTGCAAACACAACTATTCCGCGCTGTTTAAGTAAATGTTTTCAGCAATTGGTGGCAATTGGAATAAAACATGTGATTGCTACATTTGCATAGCAATTTACACCAGTTGTATTGGAAAATTTGAATGGACCGGACAGTTCTGTGTCTGACTCATTTGATGGAAGTCGACGTGGTTTCTTGGAAGAGGTAGGTCTCTTTGTTTGTGCAGTTGGGCATGCATTTGCCTTTTCGGTACATCCTTCTGTGGTTGTGATAATTGATGGAGTATTTCAATTTATTTGGTGATGCTGGATGGCGGAATTACCGCCCTACTCCAAGATGAGCGGGGGCGGTAATTCCCCATTCACCAAGGCACTTCCCCAATCCCATTTTGGCCCCATAGGGCTCAATGGGAATGGGGAAGGAGCTAATTACGGTACCGCAAATTGTGGTACCGTAATTAGCACCAAGGTCCCTATGCGGGCCCATTCCTTACTGGCTGGAAAAACTAGCTGTTAAGGTCGGGTCCCGCAAAGGGACCTCGTAGTAAGGCGGTAAGGGTTTACCGGTACCGGTGCCCTTACCGGTACCCTTACCGGTACCAGTAAAGCCTTACCGCCTAACATGTAATGAGGCCCTATGTATGCTAGAGACAGAGAAAACTGTTCTCTGCGTACATACATGTCTATGAAAAGAAGGAATCGGGCTGTTGAGCGACCTATCCTTTTAACTTCTGAAAGTTTGTCAAAGTGAATATTGACAAACTGAATGCTGTTGTCACATGGGTTTGTCTGGAAGTCAACAACAGTACCAAATGCTCCATTAACTAAACCGTGTTCCACATCAAGTTTATGCCTTAGCATTACTCTACAGTTTAAATACAATGTTAAAATGTTTTCCAAACCAGCTGTGTTAAGGATAGAGTTCTCCTAAGGTATTTAGTCGTGCTGTTGCTTGTTGACACATAGGTACTGTCATACAGTGCACGTCCATTTTGTCTGTGGAGCACATTTGCATTTCTTTTCTCAAAATTGTTTCTTTGAATTGTGCGTAGCTTGCTAGGGTTGGCATTAAGGACAGACAGTTTACATTGTTGTTTTCTAAAGCACACCAATGGAAATGCTTTTCAAAATGTTGGCATAGGTGAGATATGCAGACTGACACATGTTTTCAGTTAGTTCTCTGTATTGGAAATGTTGCCAGACATTTACATTTCCTATGCTGCCAAGTGCCTTACGGCATGGTTTGTGTCCTAAGGTTTTAAAAATCAGTTCACCTTTCACTGGTGTTAATTGAAGAAGATCTCCAAAAACAATAATGTGTTTTCCTCCAAAGAATTCTTTGTAGTCTGTTTTAAGGACCTCTTGCAATCTGACTTGAATCAAAGCCAACATTACGTTGGAGACCATGCTCACCTCATCTATTAGGAGTATTTTCATTTGTTTCAAAACTCTGTGTAGCTCCATAGCAGCTTCTGTTGAAAGTGTGTAGTAGTCTAATTTGTTTTGGTGTTCTACTGGAAGGAGTAGCAATCGGTGTAAAGTAACACCACCTATATTGTAGGAAGCTAAACCTTTGGGGCAGTCACAACAGCTGAAAGCTTTTTGTTTGTCAATTGTTGGAGGATCTTGCTGATCATTTTTATCAAGAATGGTTTGGCTGAACCAGCTTGACCGCTTACATAAAGGAGTATAGGTTTATAGTTTTGACAGGTACAAGTTTTAGTTGTGTGCTGCACACCATGTTCAATTTCTTTAGTTACTTCTAGGAAAATGCTACGCTGCTCATTGTTTAGTTGTGATTTCAGTAGAGCAAAGTTTTCTGCAGATTGCTCATCCTGACACATGGTGTTTTCTACTTCAGTCATGGCTAATTCTGCCTCATTCGCTATCAGTAGTTGTCCAAGTAGTTCTTGGCTTCCTGTAAGAGAAGGTTGACTGCTCTCAGGAGTGTATACATTTAGTTGTGCTCATGAAATTTTGGGCTATGTGGTATAGGCATATGGTTTCCAAAGCAGTACTCCTGTTTGGGTAGTATGTGTCCAATAAATTGTTTTTTTCAAAATGTCCTGGCTGTTGGCATCGTTTTTGGGTATTGTTTCTATGGGCCTCATTACACGGATGGTGCTAAGGGATTACCGGCACGGTAAGGGCACCGGTGCCGGTAATCCCTTAGCACCATACTACGAGGTCCCTCAGCGGGTCCCATCCTTAACGTGTGGCCAGACCACACGCTAAGGAAGGGACCCGCTGAGGGACTTCAGGGCAAATACCGGTACCACTAAATAGCGGTACCGTTATTTGCTCCTTCTCCATTCCCATTGAGCCCTATGGGGGCTCAAATGAGAATGGGGAAGGGCCTTGGTGAATGGGGAATTACTACCCCGCCAACCTTGGAATGGGGCGGTAATTCCCCCATTCACCAAGGCGGATTCGGTAAAATACCGGCGGCAACCATGGTGCTAATAGCGCCATGGTTACCGCCGTTCATGTAATGAGGCCCTATGTCTTGGTACGATTTGAGAACTCTTTTTCTGGATGCAGCAGGACCAAGGCTTAGCCAGACTATCTTTTCAGATTCCCCATACAAGGCAGTGCCTGTTAACAGTCTGTGGGTACGTAGCAGTCACATTCTCTTTTGGAGAGCAATTTTATGCCAAAGAAGTACCATTTTTGTGACAGTGTTTTGTCAGATGATATGTCATCCCAGAGGTCTTTCAGCTCTGTTTTCTCTACTTTGGTTAAGTAGGCTGTGACATACAATGCAACTGCAGTGGAATTGGCTGCAATGTACTACACATCTATGGCCCTCATTACGACCCTGGCGGAATTCGGAAAACGATGGCGGAAATGCAATACCGCCATCGAATAGCGCTCGGTGCGACTATGACCCGTCACCGCAAAGTACGAAGCCATTAGCGACACCGTAGTGAACGCCAACGCTAACTGCACCAAGCACGCGCGCGCGCGCCATGCCAAACCGCAAACACCACCATGGCGCAAGGGTACGCCAATTCCGACCCTAGCGGACATGTACCTAACGCCATCAAGCATGGCGGAATGTACCATTCCGCCATGGTGAGAAGTACGGCATCGCGAATCAACCGCAAACGGCCCCACTGAGTGCCTGTACACCGCTCCCTGCCCACAAAGTACAACTCCCCGTAGGTGCAATGAAGTCACAATGCAACCATTGAAATGTACAAGTCACCCATGCATGCCAACGAACAAAAGAAACACAACAGGGGCCAATGGGAGCTGCAGGGCACAGATGGCACGAATACAGAAGCCATCCCAATGGACATGACCACAGTCCCCCACCAAGAAACGCACGCAAACACAGGCACCTGTGACCAGCAATATTCCGAGAATCACATCATTCCACCAGTCCACCTGGCTGACCGGCATCTGTCACACAAAACCCAATCCCCCGCCCCTGAGCATGACAACATTCAAACTGTCATATTGGCAGCCCCCATCCCTGACCTCACGGGCTTCGTAGGCAAACGCGCCCAGCACAGTACCACGCAACTAAACTCCGAAGCTGGAACCCAATGCAGATCTCCCCACAATACATCGCCCCCCAAATAGGCATATGCCACATCACTTGCAAAGAAAAACGCTACACGGGCCAAATCAGAATAGAAATTTAATGCACATCAAAATCACCAAGCCCATACAGCCATCAGGCCATGAACTCCAAAACACTTTTCACCATTGTGGGCTGCATCCGCAAGAAATGACCAGCCACTACTTGTGTGACGCCCTGTTCCCTCATGGTACACAGAGCCACATTCACGTACGAAAAGGCAACATGGAAGCGCACAGAACCGCAGGGCCGCCCCAATGGGGAGGCACTAGTCCAGCTGAAAGGCCGAAATGTTGCTCCGAGCCACCAGTACTGCGTAAGGGCATGTGGGCCATTGGCGATCGTCCCATAAAATCGTAATGCTGCTCCACTGATTAACACGAAGCAGCAGGTGTCGGGAGTAAAAGCCATCTGCAGGAGTGGCATACAGATGGCAGTGGCAAAAGGGGAGGAGATACCTGTCAACCAAAAGAAAAGAAAAAGAACAGAATGGCCATCAGAACTACATTCCAACAACTCACTTCAATGATCACACTAAATCCACAGCCATATGCATGCTAGCCCACTCCAAAGGATCAGCACCACCCCAAAACCACTTGCGACTCATAACCATCTATATCGAGGTGCAAACACCATCACAAACGAGTGTACCTGTGCATGCGTCTGTCAAAACAGAATCCATCAGATGGGAATGTTAACGTGCATGGACACAAGTGTCTGAGGGCGCGTCGAGACAGGGAGGGCTCAACAAGGCCAGATAGACGATGGTCCCACTATGGCAGCCCTGCATCACATAGCGTAGGGGAGGCGGATAGATCCCAAGAAGCCCTGTACATGGCAAACTCTGTATCAAATCACCTGCCCATGCATCCATCCATCATTCCCTCATCCCGGGATCAAAACGCCTGAATAATTACTCACATGACATTAGAAACATCCATTGAGTCTGTGCGTTATGCAGCCTGCAAAATCCACAGTGCCCCAGCCCGTAATTCCAGTGTCGTGAAGTAACATGTATTTGGGAACGGCCGGCCTCATCGGCCACGTAGCTATTGCGCATCCCAAACTATTCATATCAATCATTGCTTCCTCGCCATGGCCCCTGTCTCAAGGACATTGAGCAATAGAACGTTATATTTGCAGTCAGACCTGTGGGCATCTCCTCGCCGCTAGCTGGAAACCGAAAGCGCCGCCCTTCGAATTCCTCATTTGCAACATCACGTCGAAAAGGCATCTGTGGCCGTTTGAAATCACTAATTATTCCATCGAGTGCGGCTGTGTGTGAAAATGGCAACTGCCTTCACCCACAAATGGGACGCCCCGCCCGTCGTTGCAACTCGGTACAGTGATGCATGAGGGCCCACCGTTACTCGAGTACTACGTTCCACTGACCCTTCACAAGTCTGTTCGCGACTGCACAGATAGTATGGGAAACAATGGGACCACAGCAGAATGAACATATCAACCAATCTTACACGGCCATCGGGTACAAATACATGATTGCAATAGCAAGATGCCATTCCCCGAATTGCAGCGTTGTGCGCGGGACGTGCCCGGCCAAAGGGGAGAGCAGTTTGCACAGGTGGAATTAATCACCACAGGTGGAGGCCATACAGCCTGAAAACACATAAATTGCACACCCAGTCTCCTCCCACAACCACACCGAAATGCTACCGGCAGGACTCGCGATGTTGGCCCTGGGGGACCTGATAGCACTGCAAGTACTCCAACTCCAAGAAGAAGACGAACACCAACTACAACCGGCCGCACGGAGGAGACGCAGGAGGAGGAGGAGGCCAAGGCAGGGCCAGCAAGGGCCGCCAGCACAGCCACAACCACCACGCAGGCAGCCCGCAATCCCGCGCCTCCGAGCACATCCGTTCAACCTCACTGATGAGCAGATCCACACCCTCTACCGTCTGGACCGGGACACCATAGCCGCCATTGTGGACATGACACAGGCTGACCTTGTCAGCATGATAGATAGCCCAACCGCCATCCCACCCCTACTGAAGGTGGTGTCTGTACTCCACTTCCTGGCCACAGGCACCTACCAGCACACAGTCGGACAGTTGCATGGCATTTCTCAGCCACTGTTCTCACGGACACTATTGCAAGTGCTCGATGCCCTCCTGCAGCACGCAGACGACTACATCTCTCTACCACGCTCGGAGCAGGAAATTACCAACACAAAAGTGGGATTCCATGCACTTGCCGGCATACCGGGTTGCATTGGTGCCATCGACTGCACCCATGTTGAATTGGTCGTCCCACATGCCATGGAGGCCCAGTACCGCAACCGAAAACAATTTCATTCCCTGAATGTACAAATGGTGTGTGACTCCAACAGGATCATTACACATTGTTGTGCCCGATTCCCTGGATCAACCCATGATTCTATGGTCTTGAGGAACTCTACAATACCACGCTACATGGAGCGACACGCAGGGAACAGATCCTGGCTACTCGGTGAGTCTCATTACATGCATGATTATGTGGGGTATGTGATTTGGCAATGACCTGGCAGGAAGGGGGGGGGGGTGTGCGTACGTAGCAATGGCATTCCACATCATGCGTTTCTCGTCCACATACAGGTGATGCTGGATATCCACTGAAGAGATGGCTCCTCACACCAGTCCGGAACCCACGGGACCAGCATGAGGAGGACTACAACCATGCCCACTCACGTACCCGTGTAGTCATTGAACAGGCATTCGGCCTACTGAAGACTCGTTTCCGCTGCCTCAGCAGGTCTGGCGGGGCACTCCTGTACCGCCATGAGAAGGTTGCAAAGATGGTCATGGCATGTGTCATGCTCTACAACATGTGCGTACGTAGAAATGTGCCCATGCCCCCTGACGCAGAACTGCAAGCACCTGATGAGGGTGGGGATGTGGCAGCACCTCATGGAGTCTGCGAGGCACCGGAGGCCCGTGACATTCGTCAGCATCTCATTGATGCATGCTTCTAGCACTCACGCCTGGTGGCTGATACATGGACACGGGACTCGTGGCACTGTGTGTGTCTGGGACATGCACAATATGGACTGTACGCCTATGATGGCCTAGTACACAAAGATCAATGTCCACACATCTCATTGGTTGATCGTGCACTGTTTATGGCATATGTGATATCATGTTGAACACCCTATCGACCCGCCACCCAAGTGAGCCCAACACACCCCATCCACCCTCCTACCTCCCCCCCGAACACCAGTGTCCAAAGATGCTCATTGTCAGTGGGCAGTCGCTATTGCAAGCCCCCTCTGCGGGTATCAGGGGCACCCCTGCCTGTGGAGCGCAGGTTCCTCCCAGATCTACGTTGGGGGCTGCCCTGGACGGAACTTGCAACGGATGATGTGTCTGCCTGCTCACGTCCATGCATGTCCCTAAGGGTTTGCGAGAGCTCAGTGAGCACACGGCGCACTGCGGCAAGTTCGGCACATACGTCTTTGGACGTCGCATGCAGTTCCCCCCTCAGGCTCTCGGTGCTTCTCTCCATTTGGACTCTCAGGCTCTCGGTGCTACTCTCCATTTGTGCCCTTAGTGTCTCAGTTGATGTTTCTATGTCTGCCTTAGTGCCCCCACATTCATCGGCATGGTCCTTGAGGAGCGTGGCCATTTGCTGCTGTTGCACGATTAACTGGTCGAGGGACTGTTGCCTCTGCTGGGCCATGGCCATTTGCGGGGGTGTCACAGAGGGGCTGTTGTCCTCATGTTGCCTTGCCACAGGGCTTGTGGGGGATGGCCAGTCGTCGTCTTGTGGGTGCCCCTGCGTGGTATCCTCATGTTGTACGGGATGGGACAGACAGGGGGATTGGGACAGGTCATGGATGGATCTGACTTCCACATCCCCGTCTTCGGTGTCCGAGCATGCTACCATCAATGGGGTGTCACCTATGGTGCTGCTGCCACCAGAGGCAGTGCCTTCTGTGGCATCCATTGGGGGGACCTGTGGTGGTGGTGTTGTGGGCATGCTGGCTGCTGGGGTGCCTGTTGATGTTCCCTCCTCTGTGCTGCCACCTGATTTGTGCTGCTGCTGTGTCTTGATGCGTGCAGCTGAGGTGGAGGGTCTCTGGCCGTTGGTCTTGGCCCTCTTTGCAGGTGTGCTGGTAGGGGTGTCCTGGAGCTCGTCGTTTGGATCGGACCCTCTGGTGGAGTAAAGGAGGGCGAGGGTTATTGATGGGTCTGTGGGAATTGGAATGGCATTGTATCACATGCATTGGAGTGGTACCTGAGGGTGATTTGGGTCGGGGCCTTGGAGGTGCTTTCATTTGTGTGTGGAGTGAGGGTGCAGTTGTTTGGCAGCCTGCAGTTAGGGTGTGCCTGCTGCACGTGTAGTGCGTGTTTTAGGGGTTTTTAATTATTTATGTATTTATTGTGGGTTTTAACGTGCGCTATCAGGCCGATGTGTGTGGACGTTTTCCTGGACATGTGTTTCTGTTGCACTATGTGGACGCATGGTACTTCACATGGATGGACTGTGTGGATTTGGCATTGTTTTATTTGGCCCACCTACCTGAATCTTCGGATGTCTGCACTCCTTTCTCCATCCCTCCGACTCCCTCTATGCTCTCCATTCCGATGGTGGACGCACAGATTTCTTCCCAGGGGGTCAACTTGATGGGTGATTCAGGACCTCCCCCGGTGGCTGTGGCAATGTTGCGGTTGGCAGAGAGTATGCTGCGGACGCGTATCCGCAGGTCGTCCCATCGCTTGCGGCATTGCTGTGGGGTGCGGGGTGCGGTCCCCACCGCACTTACCCGCTGTGCCACCAGAGCCCATATGGCCTTCTTGTTTGCAAGTGCCGTTCTGGTCATTTGCGTGGAGAAGACGACGGCAGCATTCTCCTGGAGGGTCTCTGTTAGCACGGTGAGTTCCTCACGGGAGAAGTGGACCTGCCGCTTGCGGTCGCACGCTTTCTTCGCTACTTTTCCCATTTTTCTTGGTTTCGCTAGGGTGGATGACGGGTTGGGGTGTGTTTCAGGGTAGTGATTTTAGTGGTTGTGTGGTTTTAGTGGTTTTATAGGTGTACGGCGGGATGTTTCCCGTTCCGGGGCCATGTTTTAACTTCCGTTTCCGTATATTTCCGGTCACCGTACTTTGCGGTAGGCGCACACTGCGGTGACCGCTAAGAGGGGTGGCGGTATTGCACCTAGGGCGCCGTACGGCGGCGGTGTGGGCCGTTTTGGGGTCATTTCCGCCATGGCGGACTTTGCACTTCCGCCATGGCGTGGTGCTCGTGCCCGATGGGTCGGAATGGGCCGCACTTTGCTCCTTCGTGCAATGGCGGAAACGCTATTTACGCTGTGGCGGTCCGGTCAGTCACTTTCCGCCAGGGTCGTAATGAGGGCCTATATCTGCATTGCATAGGAGGGCAGTGATTAAATTATAATCATTGATGTACTTTGATGCTTCAGTTCTTTGTATGAAGTATGTGTTCTTAGGCGATTTGCCTTCCACACTGTGTCTAACAGAAGACATTAAGCTGTTTACATTTCCACAGATCTAGGCAAACCAAAGAGGCATTTGGTGTAGTATTTGCCTTTGTTTTCATAATTGTGCCGAAAATACTTGCTACACTTGTGTCTTTGAAACGGCAACATTTTTGCACGTAGGTCACTATGTGTACTTTCTGAAAGGATTTCACAAGTGACATATTTATGAATGAACTGCAAAACTATGGCATCACTGTCCTGACCAAATTTAGTAGCATCTTTTATTCACAAAAGCATGTGGATGTGTGGTGTTCCTTTGGCTTGATATTCTTTTCTACAGAAGAAGTGTTCCTCACTTCTCTGAGGGGAGGTATTGTTTTATTAGAAATGAAGTGCAGCATGGCAATACAGAGATGTCAGAAGTACCTTGACACATTTACAGGGTCAAGAGAGCAGAGTTTGTGTGGTGTTTTCATGTCCATATCTGCTTTGTTTTCATTTGCTATGCGTAGGAAATCATGCAAGTCTTTCCATGCATACTCTGCACAACTTACAGTGACAAACCATTTGGGTGGGCCAAGGTTGCATACACTGTACATCTGTGTGATGTCGGTACTAGTATTATTTGGTACCACGCATGTTTGCCAAGAGATTTGTAAAACTTGACTGTAAAATGTCTTCTTTCTCTTGCACGTTTTGTCTGAATGTGACATCTTCAGAATACATTCGTAAAGAGTGGTATTCTGATGCTGTTATTTGTGTGTATCTTTCATCGGATCGTCCACCTTTTCCAGTAGGAAACAGTAGAGGAAAGGCACATGCTTCTACACTGTTTTCCCATATGCTGATTGGAGATCCTTTGATTTGCTGCATTTGATATGTTTCTAGTGCATCGTCTATGGTGTCCTTGGAGTGTAATGGTTGACTTGTATACTGGTCTAAAATATTGGAGGCTGTAGTAGGATTTAGAAGTTCAAATTGACCAGTTGATGAGGAATCCTGGATTATCTTGGGGGTTTCTCTTAGGTTTTCTTCAATATTTAATTCTTTGTAGTATTCATTGTTGTCTTTAAGATAATGCAGGGCTTCTCTAACTTTGTTTAGGTATACTAGTTGCTGCCACATTTCTTTGTCTTTTGTAGGTACACCATTCACTAAGATAATCAAAGATTTATCTCTTGGCAGTTGCACTCCTAGAGTGTCTACATTTTCTTTGAGATCTAATGGCAAATAAACTACCTTGTCACAAATGTCTTTCAGTAATTCAGAGTGAGGCAATTTTGCTGTTTTCGGTTGAAGGCGTATTATCGCTTGAAATGGGTGCACTGTTTGTATTATGATGCACTCATACAAATTAAGCTTTTGGAGTGTTTTTGGCAGTGGAAATATTTCCAAGTTGTTAGTGATAACCTGTGAAGGCATTATTGTCAAGTTTTGCAGGGCAGTATGTGCAAAGTATTGAGGGGTTAGTAATTTCGTATTTGTTTTCTGGTATAAGATAGAGAGCCAATTGGAACCATTGGGATTGCTCATTGTCTTCTATTTTGTATGTTATATCTACAGTTTTGGTGCGCTTTGTATAAAAAGTTCTGCTGCAACACACACATACTTGGTTTGGTACTTCAACAGATGTGCTTTTAAACTTGGCTATTTCTTTTTTGTACGTGTTTAATAGAAGGTTGACATCTGCAGGGTTGTCAGTACTCTTTTGTAGAGTTACTGGACTTTGTACGTGCTCTTCAGTTCCAAAATATTTCTTTTGGATGTGGTCTATTTCTTTGAGTAGTTCCTTGGCTGTACCATGTAGGGGCATGCCATTTAAATGCTACATTGCTAAAGCAGGACTTTTTGCATAGTAAAGTCTTTGAATGAGTTTTCGTACAGTTGAAGGTGTGTTGCTAACTTTTTGATGTGGTGGAAGGTATTCCTGTAAGCAGGTCAAGAAATGCATGCTAATGAATGTCCTCGTAGTCCTGTGTATTAGCGCACTGGACAGTAGTCCATAGTTTGTAATATTTTAATGTTTAATTTGTCTTTGGCTTTCACATACTGATTGAGGAACTGCTATAAAGATTTGAAAGACAGGACATATTTGTTTGGTGGAATGGAGAGTTGATTGTAAGTTTGTTGGGGATATTCTTGCAAGCAGCGTTTCTTCTTCCATAACGTTATTGTCTACCTTTTCATACCCTCGCCCACTGTTATATATAGTAATTGGGTTTGTTTGCTCCTATTTGTAAGCCTCCTCATTGAAATATGACTCTGTGCTGGTGGTATGAATCCACTCACCTGCACAGATGTTTGCAAAGATATCTATACTGATATTGCATCTGTTACAAAGGACTGGTTGTAGTTTACTAATTCATTTTGTTAGTGGTTTCCTTCTGTTTAAAACTAATATAAATAATTTCCTTTTGAGGACAATTGCACTTTCTATAAGAGCTTCCAGGATCAGTTTTCTGCAGTAAGTTTTAAGGGTGGATTCCTCCCCTGTTTTTACAAGGTTCTGAAGGATCCCATAGTGGGACATTTTTTGTAAAATTCATATTTTGGAATGCTTACTTGTGGCTATGTTACCATTGGTAGATGCAGGGCTAGCACTACTGGTAGTTGCATTCTTCTTAATCCATTTAGTTTTAGTTTTACATTTTGAAACAGAAATCACACCTTTTCTCCTGGTACCTGGATCTGTTTTGCTTTGTGACTGCTTTAGCTGTTCTGTTTGAACTTTTTTGTACAAAGTCTGCTAGAGGTGGATGCCTATTTTGCATGGCTTGAGTTTTATCCCTTCTGTTTCTGCATTGTTTTCTATGGAGTTGCTTTTTGGTAGGCATTGTCTTGTGTCTATTGGAGAAAAAAGGAAAGTGTGGATTTGGAAGTTGTGTAATGTATTTGTGTGTTCTGTGCACGGTAGGTATACATAGAGGAGTTTCATTGTGCAAAGGGCTGTTAATTTTTGTTGAGAAGGTTGTACTGTTTTGTGTATGTGTGTTCCTGTGGGAAAGGTGCATAATGTTGTAATGTGCTTGAATAAGTAAGGACATTGCAATGCTTTTATGAAACTAATGGGTGGTAACATACTGGTCTTCTGATGACATTAGAAACAGTGGACCTCGCAAGGTGGAATGAGTAAGGGTGAAGCAAATGCTATGGGTTTGGATAACATTGTCTAGGCTACAATAGAAGAACACTCCACTGTCTGAGGAACAAGCAGACCACTACACCAGTACTGCACTTACTTTTTTGGATGTGAAGAGTAAGTTTCTTCTGGGTTCTATTCCAGCAGAGACATCACTGGCTTTTAGCAGGCGGTTCTTCACTGCAATTGCAAAAGAAGGAAGTTAGTGGGTATGTGTGTTAATGGTACAGAAATAGCAGTAGGAGGATTTGTTGGCAGGAAGAGTTAGTGTGTGTGTGCAATTGTACTGCACTGCATATGTATGGGGACTTGGGAGTATTAGAATTGTTAGTATGTCAGGGCAGTGCTGCAGTGATAACCGTGCACTATGTGGTTGTAATTTTGAAATGTGTGAAATGTTATTGTAGAGTGAGAAAAAGGGCAGAAAGATGTAGAGATTGGAAAGGATAATATCACTGTCTATGGAAGTTTGTTAAGTTTCTCACATATAAATGATTGCTACATGAGTGCAGAAATTATTTTCAGTTGTTGAAGTGATGTATTCAAATGTACAGAAAGAACTGTTTCCAATGTATACATATATTTTTCTGCTTTCTTCCCAGTGGTGCATTTGTGAATTGTGCAATGCATGTGTTTAGAATGCTTTCCGAATATACATGCAGTTTCCCTTTTTGTGTCCATTGTGGGCATTTCAGATAGGATATGGAACTTGCATGTGCTGTGGAAATGTTCCCAGTGTGTTTTGTAATAAAAACAAATCACAGGCAGTGGTGCTGAAATTGAAATATGTGGTATGCAGCTGTTATGCCAGTGGACAGTACAAGAAAACTGTGAAAGCAAACAGCATTGTAAGTAACTGTCAGTTGATGTGAGGGGATGGTAAAAATGACAGTAAGATTATTTGGTAGGTTATACAGGGCAAGTGGCAGGCACCTTGTTCATATGCATGAGATATATGTACTTGCTATGCTTTGGTAACATACATGCAGTTTTAATGTTCTATGCACATTATAAAACATATGTATACCTGTAGTTTCTGTTGCTGGATGTAGATGTGAATGGATCTGGAAGTAGAAATATTGGAGAGTTTTACAGTACTTTTGAATGTAGTTGCTTGGGAATCATAGGAGATCTGTTCTCTGAGTGTTCAACAGTACATCTGCAGTGTTGTACTGAGTTGCTAGAGTTATAGCTAGATATCTTAGATGTGATCGGTAGATGGTTATGGCACTGCTTGCCAGTAGCCAATGAGAGAGTGCTGTAAAGTGTGAAGTGGAAAGGGAAGAAGGGCTTACAGTGTGTTACGAGATCCGCGGACACCGCGGTAGTCTGCACATCACACGTGGGGCATCCGGGGCTTGTCAGCATGCTTGGCATGAACATGGGAGTGTACTATGGGGATTATCCAATCAGGTGCTAAGGGTGTGCTTTACAGGAAGGGAGGGTAATACTTTTTTCATTGCTGTGATGGTTGTATGTTGTATGGTGAAAGATGGCAGGAGTTTGTGTCTGGGTAGTAGAAGATAGTTTTGTTTCTGATCTGGAGAAATATGCTAAGTCAAGAGGTGTTTCTACATATTATGGATTTCCAGGCATGGATGTTTTGTGGTGGATTGAGCCTGGAAACAATTTGGAGGCACTGGTTTCTCTTTGTATAAACATGTCTACTTTTGGTAGTCCAGATATCTTTCTGGTGCACTGTGGAGGAGAGTATTTGTGCCTCAAGTTTGATTTCTGTGTTGAAGTCCTTCATGGAGAGACTAGTGGTAATGTTCCCATGCACAAAGGTGTTTTTTTTTTTTCTCAAATGGCCAAGAGCACAATGGAACCATACAAATGTGTTCAATCTCCAGCAAAATGGTGGAAGGTGCTTTGTGAATAAAGGCATGGGTGTAGTTCTGCTGTGTGCTAATATGTTTTTTTATCCATTGACAATATTGACTCACTCAGTGTGCAGTATTTTAGTGCCAATGGAGTTTCTTTGTCCATTCTGGGGAATGCTTTCTTTTTCCAGAATATAAGAGGGATGCTGTTAAAAGGCTGATATAAGGAGGAAAGGAAAATAAAAAAAATAAAAAACTGCAAAATAAAAGTTTTTTTAATACACCTTTTAAAAAAGGCTCTTTTCTGAGCCACAACTAACGAGGAAATCTCCTAACCACATTGACATTTTTTCCCCAGCCTGTGCATTGCACTATATTTCCGCGGACACCGCAGTAGCTCACTAATCACACGTGCCACATCCGGGGCTTTTGAGGATGGTAGGCATGTAATTGGAACTGTGTAGACCAGGGGATTGGTCAATAAGGCTTCTTGGGAGTGGTGTGCAAGGAGAGACTGTGGCAGAAGGTCTGTTTGCTGGGAGGAGTGCAGATTTCTATGGATATGGCTGTGTCTTTCAGGAGGCAGAGTGTATGGATTTTGAGGGACTTGTGGATACATTGGTTGCAGATGTATGCAGAGCACTGTGGAGTGGCTGCATATCTTGGATTCCATCATGTTGATGTGCACTGCTATGGAGTGCGTGACATGAAGTGGCTGGATTTGTTTCCTGTCTGTGCCACTTTGGTGACACACTATCATCCAGCCATTATTATTGTTCATTGTGGAGAGAACAGTTCAGGCCACGTTACTGGAATCTCTCTACAGTTTGCGATAAGGAGGCACTTGGGAAAGTCATGGGCATTTTTCCAAAGTCTCGCCTCATTTTTTCGCGCATTGCCCAGAGACAGATGTGGCTGTGCTCTTTGTCATTTGGTCTGTAAATGGAGAAAGCCAGCGCAATGTCAACAAGGCTGTTTGCACATGTTTGCGAGATGTTGGTACGTCTTCCTTTCACAATGAAAACATCACACTTTGTAGCACCAACATTTTCCGCAGAGATGGTGTCCATCTCACGGATGCTGGCAATCTCCTGTTTTTGCGCAATATCCAAAATGCATAGCAGCCCTTTTGGGAAGTATAGCAACCATTTTTGCAATAGGTGTTGCCCCTTCAAACCTTCCAAAAACACGCAAACACCACAAAGAGGCTTTTTTCAGAGCCACCACTTTCTCCTGGAAAAGAGAGCAATGTTTTTGATGATGCCACCACCCATATTTTTTTTTGGAGTCTGCGGACTACTGCGCTGTCTGCGGACTTTGCAGACTGCGCAGTGTCCTGCACCATTTCATTGGCACTTCTATTTTTAAACTGTGAAAGATTGCTCTGAAAAGAGCATTTCTTTCAGTTTTGTGTATTTCTTGGGATTTTTTAAACATGACACACAAGAGAGAGAAGGGTAGGGAGGTAAGGTAGGGAAGGGGCACCAACCACAGGGATATGAAAGGGCAGATGGATAGAGGAAGATGTTGGGTGTGCCTCATGGAGGTAGGGAGACATTTCCTTCATGGTCCCAGACCACGGCCTCAAAACTACTCAGGAACTGCTCACCCCTGCAGAGTACTGTGTCGCAGTACATATACAAAACAGTGAACTTTGAAAGGTAAGGATCCACTGTGGTGTGTATGGCCTACGAGGCTGCTTGAGGAATGCTCTGTCCCACAGGAGTGTCCCTTGTGGTGGCAGGAGCAGATGTTGAGGATGCTGCACAGGAACACAACCAGCTTCTCCGTTTGATGGGGATGACCCTCTGAACTGCTGCTTTGTGGTTGGATCACAGGGATCGCCGCATGGAGGTAGTCCCATAACTGTACAGCCCAGGTTTGCCGCGACTGAATCCCATACTGCACACTTTGCAGCAAACCTTGGCCGCACTAGCATTGGGCTTACCATCAACGTTGGTAAAAAGCCTCCACACCCATGACTCACGTGGACAGCTGGTAGTGGGGACTTCAACGACCTCATTCTCTTCTTCCTCTTGTTCCTCCTCTGTATCGTCATGCTGTTTCCCCTCCCCTGGCTCTTGGGGAGGTGGTGCTGGTGGGGGTGGAGGTGGGGGTGTTGCTGAGGCAGCAGGAGAGGTAGAGATGGATGTCATTATCCAAGTAGTAATCTGCCAAATAACCAGGCAGTAACCTGCAGCAGTGCTCAGTAGTCCTGGTCACCAGAAAGGAGCCAAAAGCAATTCTTGTAAGTTGCCAAAAGCAATTAAGCAAGGAGCCAAAAGCAATTCCAGCAAGGAGCCAAAAGCAAATCAGCAAAGAACCAAAAGCACAAATCTAGAGCTGTACTCTGTCCTAGTCAGCCAAAACAGAATGAGAAGCAGCACTAGGGTGTGGCTTTTTATAGGGATGCTGGGGAGCACTTTGCAGACAGTTGCATGCTCAGCTGACAGTTCAAACCCCAAGCTGGGCTCAAAAAGTTCCAAAACGTGTCCAGATGGTCAGGGACATGGTCTGGGACCTCTGCAAGGGTGAAGTTCCACAGTAAAACACCTAGGATTGCTAATAAAAGCACTTTTTTGGTATCCAGGGTCCTAGACCCTATCCGCGAATAAGGATCGATGCTCAGCGTGAGTGAGGTCACATGGTGACGTCGCGGAAGTTCAAGAATGGGACGGCTGTCCGTTGGAAACCTATTGCATGGGATCCATTGTGTGCATGCACATAAGTGTCCTACGGACAGCTTTGGGCTCCCGAAGTAATTCAAAATGTGACACATGCGGTGGACAGTTCCAAAAAGGCGTGGTGTTTGTAGGACCCAGGGGGTGCGATGTGCATGCGCCAGGTGTCTGCCGGACAGTGTTGTGGTCTCCAAACTAATTAAAAGTACATCACAACTAACTTTGCAGTCATGCCGGACAGGCTCATTGTCCGTAAGACACAGGGAATGAGATGTGCATGCTCCCAGGTGTTCGCCGGACATGGGTGAGATCCCCAGACTAATTAAAGTATGTCACTGTTTTGCAAACATGCCGGACAGCCCATAGGTCATAGGACTCAGGGGGAGAGATGCGCATGCCTCCCACTGTCTGCCGGACATGGTTGGGGCCCCTGAACTAATTAAAGGTACGTAACAACTTTGTGGACACCTCCATTTTGAATGCGGACCTTACGGACCGGCGCGGTGTCCGGAGGACACCTCCATTTTGATTAATTGCAGACATCCTGGACAGATGCACGCTTTGCAAACTCATAAAGGTTTTTCTTTTTTTTTTAACACACACACTGCAACATTATACACATAGCACTTTACTATACACTTAAATACTCACAATTAAGAAAGAGAAGGGTAGCAGAAATGTTAACATATACAGGGGAATTAGGGTTTTCCGCAGGTGGGGATTTAGGGGAGGAAGGGAGTAAGGTCTCATCGTAATGTATTTGTTTACAGGGAATTTGTGGGGATGGTTGACTGGGATAGGTTGAAGGGGTACAGGTGGGGCAGTTGTATTTATTTTTTCCATGATATGTTCCTGTACAGAATATTTTAACTCAGCAAAAGTGTTCGTCAATTGCTCCATTTTTGCATCCAGGCTGTCTAGTTTATTTTCTACAGTGTTTGTTTCATTTTCTATGTGTCCATGCACTTGTGGAGGAGTTGTTGCTTCTGGGGCATTTCCTTCCTTTCCTGTATGTACTGTTAAAGAAAAAAATATCTGTCAGGTATATGTGAAGTGAGTACCAACTGTCTTACTTTTAACACTGTGTTGTGTACCAATTGAGTTACTGGGCCTCATTATGACTATTGCGGAATGGGTTAACGGACGCCGCTAATGGTGGTGGCGGCGCCGTTAAACCCATTCCACAATATTACGAGTCCCCCTCGCGGCATTTCTGGTTTCACCAGATGTCCAGAGCGGGTCCCGCGAGGGGACCAGGGAGCTAACAACGGGCCGGTCGTAATCAGCCCCTTGTTAGCTTCCGCACCCATTCCCATTGAGCCCTATGGGGGCTCAAATGGGAATGGGGAAGGTCCAGGCCCGGGTTCTCTGTAGGAGGAATTACTAGGCCCTCCGAACTCGGAATGGCCCGGTAATTCCCCAATCAGGGAACCCGGACCCGATTTTGGAGGCAGCCATGCCCTTATTAGGGGCATGGCTGCCTCCAAAGTCGTAATGAGGCCCACTTTCTTCACTCATTTCATCCAGAGTGAAATTCTCTTCAAGCCATTCCAGGGGGCTCGCCATTTCTGATTAAAAAAGAAAAATAATATTTCCTAGTATTGTACACTGAACAAACTGAGCAGTTGTAAGATCATCATGTAGTGTACTTACGACTTATTAGTACAATTCTGCTGTCAGCATTTTGCAGTTGTCCCGTTAACAGTTGCTTCTCATTTTGTATGTAAAGCAGCACTGAGGTAATATTGTTGGAAGCAAAGGTTATTTTCCTTGTTGGGGCATTCCATTATGTTGCATACCTATGCAATTGCTTTGCTGCTTTCATAAGCACAGCGTTTGTAGACCTACATCATTTTTCATTCTAATTCACTTATGTGTTGCTCTTTCTACATGTTCAGTGTCTTTGCTGCATGGTACAACAATGTAAGAGATCCCATGACATTCTGGGCAGTGTGGATGCTACCTGGGGTCTGCGAACAGTCGCACAGTCCGCTGATCCTTTGGCTATCAGCATGGGGCCAGGAGGTTCTTTATGTTGTATGGTACATCTATACAAATTAAGGGTATCCTGGTAAAAACCTACTAAATTCAGTGAAAAAAACTTTGTTAAGGGGACATTATGGTTAAGTTGCGCTACTAAAAATCTATCAATTTCAGTGAAAAAACGTTGTTAAAGAGATGTTATGGTTCAGCTGCCCTAAGTAAAACCTATCAAATTCAGTGTAAAAACTTTTTTAAAAGGGCGTTATAGTTACTTTGCACTAATAACAACCTATCCATATTATGGTTATTACAAGTAAAACCAGAAATGGTAAGCTAAGCAACCATAACTCACGTCACCACCGTGCACTGCTGGCTCATTAGAATATCAAACCTCCTTGATTACATGTTTGTATACTGTAGCCTGTTCTTTTTTTTTCTTGACTCTTAATGAAAGTATGTAGTCTTGTTGTTCTTTTTTTCTTGACTCTTAATGAAAGTATGTAGTCTTGTTTGTGCTTTCAAACCAAAAAACAGTCATGAATGGTTTTGCCAACCTTCTTTTCCAGTTACATGGCTAGTAGTGTATTATCATCAGCGATCTGCATGCCAACATGTTACCCATCGAGCAGTGCATAAGACCGGCCCATCGTACCTACAAGAGAAGATTAAACCCTACCTCCCATCTCGCACCCTGAGAAAACCCTAAAATCAAGCACAGCCCTAGTGATTGCAACCTCTAATTCTGTCAGGATCGGAGGATCCCCCTTCTCAACCTTGGCCCCAACCCTGTGGAACTCCCCCCACATATTCGAAACACCCAAGACTACATGGCCTTCTGCAAAGCTCTAAAAACCTGGCTCTTTCCATAATGCCGACTAAGACCATCTAAGGCTGTTCATACCTTGCAACCTGATGAAAAATGTCAAAAGAGATCCTGAGTAGTGATACCACTGAATGCACCTATTAAGTCACTAATGTGTTTGTTCTGAACACAGTTATCACACATGTGCACCTGAAATCTGGAACAGCAAGCTTGTTAGATCAAAACCTCCACCCAGACGCTCACCTCTCCTACCACTAAGCTCACTCTCTACTCTACACCAACACACAATCATAGCGCAACTACACCCCTCGATCAATTCGGCCTAGCTGCTCTCATACGAACATTACTCCATGAACACCTCAACGTTCTGATTAAACGCAGCTATACCCCACGAAAACCGGCCTAGCTGCACACATAAGCATCTTACACAGGCCAAACGCAGCCAGAACCCACTCTTGGTCACCATCTGCACACATTCAACTGATATCAAACACCACCACACCTAATGCTAGGATGCAGCTACCATCAGTCAATCACATCAGCTGGGCACATAATCGGTGCACCCAAGCATCATATGACACCTTTCTCTCTTGACTGACCAGGACTATGGTCCCCCAGCGCTTCGAGGTCATACCAATGATATATAGAGAACTATATAAATGCCAAATAGCATAACATAACATAACATAACATAACATGGGGCTTCTAAATCATTCTAGACAGCACTTGCACATACATACAGAATAGAACTGTGAGTGGCAGAGCCCTCTGGCAGTCTGGAACCAAGTGTTCCACTGTGGAGAAGCAGGACCTTATCTTGACCATCTCTCTTCTGCCTATCACAAATTATTGACATCACTTTAATTGCACCGACCATCACTGGGGTTTAGCAAGCACCCAGATCTTTCAAACTACTCCCCCATCCTCCTTCTCCCACATTTATTGCTTAAAGACCCTTAATTTATTGTGTCAGATAGTTAAAAAAGCACAATGTACCTCATGGAGCTGGTTGAGTGAATATTTGTTCACAGAGGAGGGACCTTATCAAATAGATATTGTTCATGACCAATGAAGCATTACACAGTTATTCACTTCTTTCAAAGGAATATACATTCACTCATGTAGTTGGGATGGCACATCCCTCGTAAAGGACACAAACACACTTCTTCCATGAACACTCTTTACACAATTTTACCAAACCTTCGCCAATAGACATCGGTCCAGATTTACAGAGATTTGCACTGGAGCAAATAAACAGATGCCCTGAGTATTTTAGATGTGCTCCCTATACCTGATAACATATTCACAAAGCCCTACACTGGGTCAAACCCAAAGCATCTTTCAAATGTTCATGTGCAAACGTGCCTCACAATGATTCGGTCAAGGCTACTCAGAGATGTTCCAGACAGCTCTGGATTTGCTCTAGTTTTAGGCTGGAGTGAGTAAGGTATTAAGTTGTAGGGTCTGATCTAAGCTGTTGAGGGCATTACCTGATTTGCTCCAGCGCAAATCATTGCAAATTGGGCCCCCAGTTCCCCTCAAGGCCATATTTAGCTGGTTAGTATCTGTTGCATTCCCCACCTTGTGGTTATATTGAAGCCCTGGTGGTCAGAGGTAATCAAAGCACGAGGGTCACCATAATGTTGCCCCATGAAATTATCCAGACAGCTTTGAATATATGCGGGGACATCATTTCACCAAAACACCAGGGGTAGTGGAAGTGACATCACACAACCCTTCACCTCTGATGACATCACAGAAAGTGATGTAATTTGACCCACCCCTGAAGTGAAATCACGGGAAGCGAAGGAACACAACATTTTGCCCCTTGATAAAACAGGAAGGGGCCTCACATAGCATTGTTCCGATGTACACAACAGAAAATATGGTTACGATATTACTATAAAGTGATATACATATCATACACAAATGGATCACTGTATGTATCGTTATTATCATTGTGTATAGGCCCATATTACCAAATTACTGTGAATGCAAGCAGACATCCAAGGCCAAATGATAATGACGTGTTATTATAAAGCACTTACGCTTAAGTGCTTTGTAGAGAACAAATATATATACAATATCAACCAACCAGTGTTGCTACTCATTTATTGACCTCAGAAGGATGAAAGGCCGAGTTGAGGTGTTTAAGAACATACTAAATCAGGGACTTACCCCCTGAAGTGTGCCTGAAATAAACCTTTAATGAGTCTAGCAATTATTGTATTGAATTCCAGAAAGACAAATTATTTGTTATTCCTATTCTTTCTTATTTAGGGTCAATACTCAGTGTTAAATTAGTGCAACGCCGTTTTTTAAGAGGCCTGAGCAAGAAAGACAGCCACACCAGAAACAAAGAGCCACATGGCACTGGCCACAGCCAACCCTAGGAGCTTACATTTGCAAAAACGAAAATTACTTTTTTTTAGGGGTAGCAAGGGAGACCACTGGGGTAGCAAGGGAGACCTCAGTGGTCGCAGTTGCGACCCCTGGCGATCCCCAAGCGAAGTCCCTGAGTATATGGTGCAGGAATCATAATCTGTAGAACGTCTAAAGAAAGATGTAACCTTCAAAATTTAATCATTATTAAAGAGTACACCAAAACATTTAAACATATATATATATATATATGTTCCAAAACCAAACTTATGCTGAGAAAATTATAACATTTTACACTATGAAAAACATACGTAGGTGCTTACCAAGCTTACATTGGTTCACCAGTACAGGGATAAAAAAGTTGCATTTCGAAATAGTAAAGACATTGAAAAAAGAAAAGAAAAACACCCAAGCAGCTAAAGTTTCAAAACAGGCCTAAGGTAATGTATGTGAAATATTAAACCGTATTACTGTAAATGCTATGTAGAATGTCCGATGTTTAAATATTAAAATATGTAAAGTTAAGCTTAATCTCATCTTGCTTTAAACAGGTACTTAAGATGCCCGAGGTGGGAATTTTAAATTATCCGTAGATGTGAATTTCTCAGATTTGCACAGTAAATTTTCCAAAATGGAAGGCACTCTGTCAGAGACATGTCCTTGTTATTCTTCTTTTAAAGTCGATTTACGTTGCACAAGATATAGATGCTGGGAATACATCTATTGTTTGGAACCTGCGAGTGCAGTTTTATCCCTCTTGTAATGATTTAGATTTTTGATTTTCAAAAATCTCTTGCAACTGTTAGTTCAAATGTTCCTGTGTCATTTAGCCATTTCATCTCTGAAGAGGATCGAACATATCTTCATAAGTGGCTAAATGTAGGTTTCTATTACAAAATGACACATTGATAAGCGCATATTACATGAGCAGCAGAGCATCAGTGCAAGGTATGAATTAATTTTCAAAAAGGGATTAGCAGAGTTTGCTAATTAACGTTTTCTTGATTAGCAAACAAACCTATTTGATTAGCAATGTTGTACTAATATTGTTAATCTCACTAGAAGTTATTTGTACCCAAGATATAAAATGAGCAACAATAGCGCATTGTTATGTATCGCTGAAGCAAGTCATTATTGAGATGAGCGTCTGTTAAAGGTAAGCTTCATGAATGGACAAAATTAATTAGATGTGATAAAAATGCTTTGAAAACGTTTTTGGTGCAAAACTGGGTGCAGTTGGTGTTGCACAGGGCAGTATCCCATTTATTGCATCCTTGAAAAATCATTTGCTCTATAAGAAGTTCAAACGTTTCATGAATCATAAACAAAAATGTCAAAGGAAAGTCATAGGGCCATTTTTACTGCACCAGCACACTCTGAGTTTACCGGTAGGGGCTCCGACCCACCGGCAAGATTGACTTGCTGGTAGTTCAGGCCCCTAGTGGCAAATAATTTCTGCAATCACCAACACTGGTACTACCGATTGCAGCAAACCCATTCCATGCAGTCCTATGGAGTCCCCTGACTCCATGGAATGAGAACCTTCTGCTGTTGCTGGCACCCATAATATCCTGGTAACACTGGGATATCGGGAGCTGGTATTACAGGCGGGTTACTGGCATACCCATAATTAGACCCTATAGCTGTTATGTTCCGTCCTGCGTCCCGCTACGTGGTGACGCAGGGCGTGCTAAATAAAAGCCCCGCCCCTTCACTCGGGAGGCAGTTCCGGGGCAGACCCTCCACCCTTGTCCGTGCGAGTTATTGGAGCTCCCGCTGGTGCTGCGCCACAGGCCGTGCGGCCTTGCCTAACCCCTCCAGCCCTCGTGCGCGCGCTCCGAGGGTTGGACATAACAATGGCGACGAGGTGGAACGAGGACAAACACACGCTCGGCGTTCACGGCGACTAGATGGCCTGCAGCCATCGCGGCCAAATTTTTGGACACCCGGTAGGGGGGGGATCGCACACGTAACCCACCCCACCCCAAAAAAAAAACAAGTGATGGCTGGGCAGTGTGGAGCCATTTGACATCTGGCCTCGTACACCAGGGGCCCTATCACGACGTGGCATCGGAACCACATGGGAAAACCAGCACCTGAACTCTCCGCTACAGCGTTTGGACACCACGGCAACTCCAGGGAAGGCCCAACTTCACCGCGCTAGTGGTTGCCTGAAGAGATCACGACAGCACTGAACAGGTACACGTCGACATGGCGGCCGGCACGTCCACCCCTGGGCCCACCACGCCGTCCAGAATTGCGGCAAACCTATTGCTGACGTCCCCACAGCCTCGCACACAAGGAGGCTCATCGACACTGGTCCAGCCTTTTGACCCCTTTACCGACCCATCTTCGAGTGGACCCAGATAGCAGCTGTGGATCCAGAAATTCGAGATGGCGATGGAGTGCAAAGATGTGACGTCGGCCAGGAAGATGAAGGCGCACCTACTACTCAGTGTGGGTGACGAGGTACTGCGCATTTTAAACTCCTTGGATGTGGCCGATGGCCAAGATGCGTACCAAAGCGCAAAAGATGCCCTCACAGCTCATTTTCTCCTCCAACTGAACCCGGACTATGAGACTTTCATCTTCTGCACCACCATACAGGCAGCAGACGAAACCCTGGATGCCTACCACACTCGGTTAAGAAAATTGGCCATGTCCTGCGAGTTCACTAATGTTGAGAGGGAGATCAGGAGGCAGATCATTAACGGCGTACACTCAGAAAAACTAAGGCGCCTAATACTCAGCGAGAGAGACATCCCCCTGCAACGAATCCTTGAATTAGGACGACAAAGGGAACTAGCCCACACCAGAGCGGCCAACATGGAGGCCACTCTGCACAGACTGCAACCTGTCCTCAACACAGCCATGGTGGTCCAGATCACCAACAAACAATCCTCGAGGGATGAATACAGTGGGGGCTATGGCCAGAACAGGTGGCAATCGCGCATTCTCCAGCATGGGGTCTGGCATGGATTCACATGCTCATGAATATTCCCCGTCGTCAGGCTGGGAATCCTCGGTAAAGAAAAAACCAGTATCAGTTTCGTTTCTGATCTGTCTTTCGTAGTAATAACCAATCACTGGTCTCTGCGTCATACTGACCACAGCCAATGACTGCCCTCTACCTAAGCACCGCCTCTGGCAGCCATCTTCAGATTTTTACCGCACGTTCATGTGTTGGGATCCTCGTGCTATTGCTCTCGAGCGTTAGTGCTATTTTTTCGCGCTTTTCACAAAAAACTTCGATTCTTTCGGTCAAAAGAGCCTCAAGCTCCACCGATCCTACATCCGATCAACGGGGACCTGTGTCGGATTCATCTGTGCCCCTCAAGGGTGAAGATTTCGTCGAGCTACACTTCGGAGGACTCCAGAAGCTTCTCAGGCCCGGTCTCGGAGATGGCCCAGGAGAAGGGAAGCTCGACGCCCGGAAAGCTGTTCAGGGTCTGCCCTGGATGCCAGCTGCAGAACGTCTTCAAGGAGGACGAACACTCTTTCTGCCTTTACTGCCTTCATGAGGACAAGACGCACGTGGAGAAGGACTGTGCGTTTTGCGGCAACATGTCGGAACGGACCATGAAGGACCGCCATCAACGTCTCGCCAACTGGCTGGAGGGTAAGAGCCCGTCTGGCGAGAAGAAGAAGAAATCCGAGCGGTCTTCTAAGACCTTTGAGGGCGCCCCGGCGACGGGGGCCCAACATAAGGCCAAGCACCGCGAGTCCGCTGGCACCGGGAGCGCCGAACGGTCGGGCTCTACGGGCGCCAGGCAGGGCGCACCCTCCCCGGCACCATCAACCACGAGCCAACGCTCTGGGTCGGGTAAGAGGAAGGCCGAGCACCCGGTGAAGCTCCTGGAGAGGCCCCGGTCGAGCTCTAAGGCAGAGGAGGAGCGTGGCAGTGCCCCCTCCATCAAGGATAAGGCGGTGAGCGCACCTAAGGTGGTGAAGGCCTTGATCCATCCGACCAAGCCCTCTATCGAAACGGTCGCGGCTGCCCTGGCTCAGCCTGTGGTGGCTGCACCAGTGGTGGCGACCTCAGGGCCCAGAATCTCCCTGCCTCCTCGGAGGGAGTCTTCCTTTGTGCCCATCGATAGGACCCCCGTGAAACCCTCCGTGGGGAAGAAGAAGGGGGGGCAGGGCGTCGTCGTAGAGTCGGCCTCAACCTCAGAAGAGGAGCTGATCGAGGTCTTAAGCCACGGCCTAGGCGTGGAAGAAGGCCAGCCTGTCGGAATGGACCCCGACGCAGGTGACGACGACGACATCGTCGAGGATACCGACGGGGCCCCTGCTCGCCCGTCGGATTCCCCTCTGCCAGCGCCGCAAGACAACTCGGCGGCCATGTTGTTGGCCATACAGTCCTTATGCTCCGAGATAAGGACGAGGCTACCGTTACCGACGGAGGAACCTCTCCCGTCGGGGGATCCAGAACCGGGACCTTCTGGTGTTCCCCCTACCAAGAAAAGAAGGATCCATCCACCACCTCCTCTTCAACCGTCGCGCCCCTTCCAGCCCTCCTCCCCGTCCACCCGAGGGGATGATACGGGGACTGACACGGCAGCGACGGGTACGGACGACGAGGCATACGACGAGGATTTTCCGTCGTCGCCTCCCACCAGGGCCTCTCCGCCCGACGAGATCGGATCTTTCCACTCCATGATCTCCAGGGCCTCCGAGCTTTTCCAACTCTGCCCTGAGGAGAAGAAAAAGGAAGGCTTCCTTTATCAGCGGCGCGAGGCCAAGAGGAAGACGGTCCTCGCAGTGCCTCTGTTGGACGACATTTGGGATGAGGGCCTTTCCCTCCTCAAGAACCCTTCCACGTCGCCAGCTAGAAGAGACCGGTACGAGAAAAAGTACCGGGTCCCGGACACGGCCCCCCTATGCCTCCGGGCGCAGCCTACCCCGGACTCCGTCGTCTCCGCGGCAGCCAGGAAGAAAGCGGGGGGGGGGTGCGGCCTCCACATCGACTTCCCCGCCGGACGGCGAGGGAAAGAAATTGGATACTATGGGACGTAGAGTCATCTCGTCGGCAGCGACGACGATTAAAGCGGCCAACACCTTGGCTATCGTGGCCCGCTACGACAGGGAGCTCTGGTACAAGATAGCTCCCCTGCTGGATTTTCTGCCGGACGACAAGAGGGCGGAGGCCCTTGAGATCATGCAGGAAGGTGAGGTGGCCTCGGACCACGCCATCACCGTGGCGACGGACATCGCCGACACTGGGTTCCGCCAGCTGGGCAACGGCGTTTGCCTTCGACGTCGTGGATGGCTCAAAGCTACGGACTTCCGGCAGGACGTCCAGACCAGAGTCCTGGACATGCCCTTCGACGGGAACAACCTGTTTGGGAAGACAGTGGACGATTCCCTTCAGGCCATCAAGGCGGATACTGAGACGGCCCGGGCCCTTGGAGTCCTGCAACGACGGACGCCCTTTCGGAGCGGCGGAGGCAAGGGCGCCTCCAAAGGTTCCGGCGGCGGTTTCGCTTCCTACCGTCAAGCGGCCCGCTCGTCGTCGCAAGAGGCCTACAGAGGACGAGGCAAGTCTAGCGGACCCCGCCGTCGTCGCCAAGGAGGTCAAGGCGGCAAGGCCGCGTCCAAGCAGGATTGAACCGGCCGTGGGGTCGGGCCCCCACCGAAGCACCCCGGTGGGAGGCCGGCTGGCGGGCTTCGTCAGCGTGTGGGAGTCCATCTCCACCGACCGTTGGGTGCTGGACGCCCTGGCCCGGGGCCACGCGCTCGAGTTTCAAAGAAGGTGCCCGCGCGTCCCCCCCGTGGCCAGGAAAGAACTTCACGTCCCTCAACTTCTCCTGGAGGTAAAGGCGATGCTCAGAAAGGGCGCCATCGAACTCGTCCCAAAGAGGCTTCGGGGCTCCGGAGTCTACTCGAGATACTTCCTCGTGAAGAAGAAGACGGGAGGATGGCGCCCCATCCTAGACCTGCGACGTCTGAACAAGTTCATCAAGGCGCAGAAGTTCCGGATGGTCACCCTCCAGCACGTCCTGGGTCAGCTGGAGGAAGGAGACTTCCTATCGTCGTTGGATTTGGAGGATGCCTACTTCCACATTCCCATCCTAAAGGGGCACCGCAAATTCCTCAGATTCGTGGTCCAAGGGCGTCATTACCAGTTCAAAGCCCTTCCCTTCGGACTACGGTCGGCACCCAGGGTATTCACCAAGTGCCTCGCACCGGTGGCGGCGCGGCTGCGCCGCGAGGGGATTCACGTCTACCCCTACCTGGACGACTGGCTCATCCGCGCCAAGACGAGGGAGCTCGCCGTGGTCCACACGGCAAGGACCGTCCAACTCCTCACGGACCTGGGATTCTCCGTGAACTACGCCAAATCCCACCTGGTGCCCGCGCAAGTCGCACTGTTTCTGGGAGCGAGGCTCGACACAGTGTCCCTTCTGGCCTCCCCGTCGGAGGAGAGGACCAGGACCATCTTGGGCAAGGTGCAACGGATGTTGGTGGCCGACGCGGCCAAAGTGAGGTCCATCAAGTCCCTCCTCGGGATGATGTCTTCCTGCATCTACCTCATTCCCATGTGCAGGCTCCGGATGCGCCCGTTGCAAGAATTCCTGGATGCGCGCTGGATCCAGACGACGGGCAGCTTCGAGGAAAGGATCAAGCTCGACGAGAGTTTCCGACGAGCGATACGGTGGTGGGGCACCCGCGCGCATCTGACGGCGGGCATGGACTTCCAGACCCCAGCCCACCAGGAGACTGTGACCACGGATGCCTCCCTGGAAGGGTGGGGAGCGCACACCGAAAATCTGCACGCAAGGGGTCTCTGGCTCCCGACGGAGAAGTCCCTGCATATCAACGTCCTGGAGCTCCGTGCAGTGTTTTGGGCCCTCAGGTCCTTCCTTCCGTCCCTCAAGGGCAAGGTGGTGAGGATCTTCACCGACAACACCACCACCATGTTTTACATCAGGAAACAGGGCGGAACCAGGTCCCCAGTGCTGTCCAAGGAGGCGCAGGACCTGTGGCATTGGGCCGTCGCCCAAGGGATTTTTCTGGTGCCGTTTCATCTGGCAGGGATAAAAAACACCATTGCCGACTCACTCAGGAGGGAGCTGCGCTTGTGCCACGAGTGGGAACTACGGCAGGATCTGGTGGATCGCCTCTTCCGACGGTGGGGCACACCCCAGATCGACCTGTTCGCGACGGCGACGAACACCAAGTGCCGGAGGTTCGCCAGCAGTTTTCCCCAGACGAGGAGCATGGGCGATGCTTTCTCGTTCCCCTGGGAGGGCCTGTTCCTCTACGCGTTCCCTCCCTTGCCTCTGCTAATCCGGCTCGTCAACCAGCTCAAGAGGTCACGGTGCAGGATGATCCTCGTCGCACCTGCGTGGCCGAGGCAGATATGGTTCCCGGACCTTCTGGACTTGTCAGCGTCCCCGCCGATCAAGCTGCCGGCGGACGCGGATCTACTCTCCAGGGAAGGAGGCGCCATCCTCCACCACGACCCGAAGTCGCTGAACTTGCAGGCCTGGCTCCTGCAGCGCTAGAGTTTGGAGGATACGACATACCGGCCGATTGCAGAGAGGTTCTTGCAAAGGCCAGGGCGTCCTCGACTCTTAAATGCTACGGACACAAATGGAAGAGGTTCTCTGTCTGGTGCCACGCACAGAAGATTAACCCTCTACGGATTACGGCTCCCCAAGTACTGCCGTACCTGCTGACGCTGGCCAAAGCTGGTCTGGCACACGCGTCCATCAAGATTCATCTTGCTGCGATCTCCCGATACACCAGAACCACGGGGCGGACGTCCTTGTGGTCTCATCGTCTGGTGAAAGAGTTCATGAAGGGACTGTTCAGATCGTTCCCGCCGGTGAAGGCTCCGGCCCCGGCGTGGGAGCTCAACGTGGTGCTGACCAAGCTCATGGGACCTCCGTTCGAGCCTCTGCACTCGGCCCCGTTGAAGTTTCTATCGTGGAAAACAGCTTTTCTTGTGGCCATCACCTCCGCACGACGAGTGGGAGAGATCCAGGCCCTTTCCTGCAAGGCCCCGTACTTGACTTTCCATGATATGAGGGTAGTGCTCAGGACGCACCCCTCCTTCATGCCCAAGGTACCGTCGGACTTCCATCTCAACGAACCCTTGGTGTTACCTGTGTTCTTCCCGTCGCCTTCGTCGCCGGCTGAGAGGACTTTGCACTCGCTGGATGTAGCTAGAGCGCTGAAGTTCTACGTGGACCGCACGAAGGGTTTTCGGAAGACGTCACAACTCTTTGTGAACTTTGGACCTGTCAATCAGGGGAAGGCTCTCTCGAAGGCTTCCATCTCCAGATGGCTCTCCGGCTGTGTTATGTGCTGTCACCGGTTGGCAAACCGACCGCTGCCTGGCCGTCCGAGAGCCCATTCCACCAGAGCGATCGCAGCTACCATGGCGTTCCTATCTGGTGTGCCCCTGCTGGACATATGCAGGGCTGCTACGTGGAGGTCGACGCACACCTTCAAGAAATTCTACTGCGTCGACCGGGATTCCAGGGAGGAGTCCAGGGTCGGCCAAGCAGTGCTGCGCAACCTGTTCGCCTGAGGTGAGCCTGGTGAGGAGGTAAGATGCTTAATGTTGAGTTGATGTGATGCTTAATGTTGAGCCTTTGCCACCTCCCGTGGTTGTGCATGTGTGTACTGCTATGTATTCTTTATTCATGAGCATGTGAATCCATGCCAGACCCCATGCTGGAGAAGGAACAAGTTACTTACCTGTAACTGTTGTTCTCCAGCATGGGTCTGGCATGGATTCACATGCGAACCCTCCCGCCTACCCCTCTGCGGCTCTTCACTTGGTCATACTGCCACTTCACGTGCTTCCAAATCTGAAGATGGCTGCCAGAGGCGGTGCTTAGGTAGAGGGCAGTCATTGACTGTGGTCAGTATGACGCAGAGACCAGTGATTGGTTATTACTACGAAAGACAGATCAGAAACGAAACTGATACTGGTTTTTTCTTTACCGAGGATTCCCAGCCTGACGACGGGGAATATTCATGAGCATGTGAATCCATGCCAGACCCATGCTGGAGAACAACAGTTACAGGTAAGTAACTTGTTCCTTCCTGGGCCCACAGAGTGTGGCTGGTGTGGTGGCCCACCACATGGCCGCCGCAACTGCCCTGCGCAAGGCACCACCTGCGGCACCTGCGGCAGAAAGGATCATTATGCAAAGGTGTGCAGATCATCGGGCGCCTCCACGCAGCCCCCACAGAACATTTCAGACAAAAACGCGACAAAGAAAAAGAAGCAAGCCAGTGCAAGGAGGGTCGCAGTGGCCAACTCTTCCACGGAGGAAGAAGGGGATGATATCTCGACAGGGCAGCAAGATCCCGGCAAGGACAACGAGAGGAAAGGAAGAAAGATATATCTGGTGTCCGCATTAAACCAAGGTCAAGAAACACAAGAAAATCTGTCCGAAGGCGCAAGTGCATGGTCACTGTCCAAGACCAGCGCATTCTCATGACCATTGACACCGGCGCTTCGGTGATCGTGATGCCCACAAGCATATTCCAGACTCTAAAGCCTCAACCAGTCCTGAAAAGCACGGACACTGTTGTATGCCTACGGCAGCCGGAAGCCCCTACCAGTCATGGGCAGGTTCCGCACCACGCTGGAGCACGGCGAAAACAGACTGTGGTCGAAAGTCTATGTCGTGAAGGCAGGAATCGAAAGCCTCCTGAGTGGGGACGCGGCAGAAGATCTTGGAGTGGTCAAATTCATCTGCCACATTGATGAGGCCAAAGAGGTGGAGAAAATGCTAAGTCGCTACCCTAAGCTGCAAGATGGAATAGGCTGCTTGAAGGGCAAAACCATCCGGCTGCACATTGACGAAACAGTACAGCCGAAGGCCGTACGGCATCGGAGGACACCTTTCCACATGAGAGAACAAGTGGAGCAGGAACTCAAGGCTCTGGAGGAAGCTGGCATCATAGAGGCAGTGTCGGGGCCCACACCACGGGTCTCCCCGATGGTCGTCACGCGAAAGCCTAAACAGCCCCCGAAGGTCCGGATTTGCATCGATATGCGTCTACCTAACACTGCCATCAAACGAGAACGCCACATCACCCCAACGATCGAGGAAATCGTGGTGGACCTCACAGGGTCTTATGTGTTCTCGAAAGTTGACTTGAAAGCGGGGTATCATCAACTCAAACTCCACAGATTCGAGCTACATCACAACATTCTTGACGCATTTGGGGTTAAGGAGATACAAACGCCTGAGCTTCGGGATCTCGTCTGCTGCAGAAGTGTTCCAGCAAGCTATCCAGGAGGTCATCAGGGGCATCCTTGGGGTCCTCAACGTGAGCGATGACATTCTGATTCACGCCCCCGACAAGAAGGAGCACCTCAAGAGGCTGCACACCCTACTGGGCAGACTACAAGAGGCTGGACTGACCATACACAGGGAGTAGTGCGAGTTCCTCAGATCGGAAATCACTTTTTTTGGTTACAAGTTTGGCAGCACGGGCATCTCCCCTGATCCCCAGAAGGTCGCAGACATCCAGGCGGCAAGCCCACCGATGACCCCCACAGAAGTACGCAGTTTCCTAGGGATGGCAACCTACTGCGGGAGGTTCATTCGAAACTTGGCCACCCTATCTGAGCCACTACGGGAACTGACGAAAGCAAACGTAAAGTGGGACTGGGGGCAGAAGTGCCAAGACTCGTTTGAAAGCATTAAGGAATCCTTTTCCGTCGACACCAAGATGGCGTACTATAACACCGAACTGCCCACAGAACTGTTCGTGGATGCAAGCCCCGTTGGGCTCGGTGCTATCCTAATGCAGGTGACGAGGGAAGGGGAGAAAAGACTGATAGCATATACCTCGAGAGCCCTCGCGGAAACTGAACAGAGGTACTCCCACATTGAGAAAGAGGCCATCGCAGTGCTGTGGGGGTGCAGGCACTTTCACCTGTACCTATATGGGCGGCGATTCACAGCAGTCACCGACCACAAACCCCTACTACCCATCTTCATGGGAACGTCATCACACCCTCCGGCACGGATCACCAAATGGCTACTACATCTCCAGCAATACGACTTTGATCTCATCTACCAACCAGGAAGTGGAAAACCCGCGGACTTCCTCTCGAGGCCCCCGCGAGCGGCAACCCAACAAGAGATCCAAGTGGCCGAAGAGACAGAAGAACATATATGCCAAGTGGTTCGTGCAATGAGACCAAAGGCGGTGAGCATCGAAGACATCGAGCCAGAAACCAACAAGGATCCCTGCTGCAATCTCGTGAAAGATGCTATAATCTCAGGGGACTGGAAAACCTTCATGAGACACACACACAACAGAACAGCGGAGGCAAAAGGATTTCTGTCCGGCATGTTCACCGTCCGGCAAGATTTGTCAATCACAGAAGGCGGAGTGATACTAAGGGGTAACCGCATCGTAATCCCTCTCAGAATACAAGACAGGATAGTGGCCCTAGCGCATGAAGGACACCAAGGGCTGGCAAGGACAAAAGCCTGCATACGGCACAGGGTATGGTTTCCCCAGATCGAGGAACGGGTCGAGACACTCATCAGTACGTGCCTAGCCTGTCAGATAACAGGAGCCCCGCCATAACCAGAACCAATTCTATTGACGGCACGCGGCCGCTCTCAGTGGGAGGCCATCAGTATTGACTTCTACAAGCTACGGGAAGGCCTCCACCTCTTGGTAGCCGTCGATGACCACTCCCGATATCCGGAAGTTGAAATAGTCGAATCCACAGCAGCGGAAGTGGTCATTCCAGCCATAGAAAAAATGTTCACGGACTACCAACCTCCATCAAAAGTGACAATGGGCCACCGTTCACCGGGGAGGAATTCAAAAACTATCTGCAGGACCTTAATATAAAGTATCACCACATCATGCCGAGGTGGCCCCAGGCCAACGGGGACGCCGAACGCTTCATGAGAACCATTAACAAGGTGCTAAAGGTATCCAAGGCGAACGCCAGCCCATGGAAGGTCGACCTCTACCGATTCCTCAGGAACTATTGAGTGAACCCCCACAGCACAACCGGCATACCGCCGGCGGATCTCATGTTCGGCACCGTCATCCGATCCTCGATTCCGCATCATCCAAGCAGGACCCCGGACGAGGTCAATGAAGGACGCACGGAAATGAGGAGAAGGAGTGCCAATGCCCACATGAGTGGCAAGAGGAGAGCGAGGCAGTCCGATCACCAGGTGGGGGACCAGGTCGTCATGCTACGAAACCCCACCTAATCAAAACTCGACACCAGATACGAGGAACTGCCATGGACCGTCAGCGATCGTCACAGAACCATGGTGACTGTGACCCGAGGACACCGTCAAGTGACGAGGAACTCGTGGTTCAAGGCGGTGCCTCGCAACCTGTGGACTGACAGTGAGTGCCATCTGGAAGAGGAGGACGCTCAGCCCAGCGAAGACGAGCCTAGGTCCATCCTGGATGAGACAGGAGCGGCGGATGGAACCTGGGAACTGCTGGAGGCCCCCGGCCTCGAGGACCTGCCCAGTGAAGGTGAGCCAGATCAGGAGCCGGGGGGGTGCAGGCCCCGAGAAGGGCGGTACGGTCTGCGAGCGGCCACGAGACCGCTGGCCAAGTTAAATGACTATGTGCGGTAGGGTGAGGTACCTGGACCACAGACACTATGGCCGAGCACTTATTGGTTAAGAGCGTGAGCAGATGTTTGCACTCACAGTTGATACAAGTTAGTGTTATGTTTGTTTGTTTTATAATAAAGGAGGAATGTTATGTTCTGCCCTGCGTCCCGCTACGCGGTGATGCGGGGCGTGCTAAATAAAAGCCCCGCGCTCGGGAGGCAGTTCCGGGGCAGACCATCCACCCGTGTGCGTGCAAGTTATTGGAGCTCCCGCTGGCGCTGTGCCACAGGCCGTGCGGCCTTGCCTAACCCCTCCAGCCCTTGTGCGCGCACGCCGAGGGCTGGACATAACAATAGCCTGAGACTAAATGCATAGTATGGTGTTGCAGCAGGATTTACTGTCATTAATATCCATTTTTTTCATTATAGTGTTAAATACCATTTTCCATGGAGGCAGGTTTCAAAATCATGGGGATTTGGTAGCTATTTAGCTCCTGCTTATAGTCGTAAAAGAGCCTGGTTAGCTCGACAGCAGCAGCTACCAGGAGCCACTTTTGTCTCCACAGGCCGACTCATGCTGAAGAAACACACCTATGTGAATTTAACTGTGTCCATTTGGGACAACCTTTAAAAAAACATTAGGACACATTTATATGACATGTAAAGCACAAGGAGGCATTAAATAATGGATGAAATGAGAAGTTTGCATCTTATGTGGAAGTTATACTTGCAGAATGCAATGCATTAGCCCCTTGTTCCCCCCTGGTGTTAGCTACTGGACACTGGTTAATGCTGGATACCCACACACTGCTTTTAGCTCCTGCATATCCAATCTTAATTTCGATCCATGTCGACGGCAGGGCTGCTAACGGCCCTCAGGTCTGAGCCAGTTTGGCCCAAGAGCAGCATTCCAGTTCTGCATGGCCATGACAATAGTATTTATTGCTATTAACTATCTGACGCTCTCTGTGGTGCAGATGCTTATTTTTTTTATTTTATTTTTTTCATGCTTCCCATAAAAAGAAATGACTGATATATCTACGTTTGGAAATAACTATTTCCAGGAACTGAAGGTGATTCAGGAGGCGCACAGGTGAGTGGCTGGGGGTAGGTGTCGAGGTCTGGCACTCGAGTGGAGATTTGGCCTGGGGCACCACCTCCAGGGACAGAATAAAGGTTAGGCAGAGGTGCAGCGGGTGGGCTTCAAATGCAGGAGGCCACTTGCAGATTCCAGATTGGCCAGCTCTCTCCTGCAGGTGCACATATAACACAATCAATACTAGAGCTCTGACGGCTAACTACAGTGTATGGCACTGCAGTGGCTATGTAGATATACAGACTAGATAGAAGTGTTGATCCCTACTTTACATAACACCTAGTCAACTTTGTGTATTAATTATGTAAGAGGAAAGAACGCAAGAGACTAAGCAGAGTGGATGGTGTTGCAGGCAGAGAACTTGGCAAACTAGATGGAATATTGTAGTTTGTGGCCATCTCACTTTCAGGGTGGCTTGTTTAAAGCAAAAGGGTGATACGATAGAATGTCAAGGAGTATGGGATCAGCTCATTGGCTGAGAACCGGTTGCACAGATGAATGCAACCAGCAGGTCACATAACTAGGTTTGCCATCAAAAGCATTTGGGGGTATGATCACGTACATTTTCAATTGTTCACTCGTCAATCTGATGCATCTTCCCTAAACAAAATGAAATATAGATGACACTGTTAGATTTAGATACACTAACCTAAACGTTACCGAAAAACATGAAGACGATGCAGTATTTTGCAGATGCACTATTATAAGTATGCATTATGTAACAACTTACATTGTTAAGAATGGAATTGCAGGAATATTGTTTTAAAAAAAAATAAGCTAACACAGGATATAGTTAGCCTAATAAAAGTCTGATTCTGATTACTTATGGTTTGCAATAATTTAGAAAAGAAAGCACCTGTCTAGCAGTCTCACACAAGCCTTGGGCACTTTTTAGGATTGCAGGAGATGATTACTGCTGCACTCACTCTCCATTAACCTCTTTGAACTTCCAGTGACCAGAGAAAAGAGGGTGGAGAGAGCAGAGGACAAGAGAAGAATGCACAGTGGGCTTTGCTTTCAGTGAACAGGGTAATTTAAATAGCAAGCTGTGATACACAAGTGTCAATTTAAGTAGCAAACCTACAGAATGTCATAGTAAATTGCTATGTAACACTGGTTATGTTATGCCTTGCTGTGTAATTAATGTGATTTGTTGCATCTATTTTTGTATTAGTGTACTTTGGAGCTTAACAACAAAAAAGTATCAACCTAATACATTGTATCTCTAACTCACACAATCCTCTTCATTTCAGGTCAAGTGGTTTTACATGTTGCCACAGTTATTTTTAGTGCACAGTATTTAAACAACCACTCACTAAAAACTAAACACAGGAATGCAATTTCGTATTGACTTCCATAGTGTGAACGAAGACTGAGGTAAAGGCATGGGGCATAGGAGGCTCATGGCACGAGAGGGGGAGGAGCAATGGGAGAGAGACACCATTTTAGAAAAAATAAATAAAAACAATGAAAATGGAAGCAGTTCATCAAAAAAACTGTTGACACAAATGCTCATTTTGGACAATTCATCCGAGTGTGCCAAGTGTTTGGTGCATTCCCTTTAACCACGGACACGCTGCTACATTGTGTCTTCGTCTTGTGGCTCTACCTACCTACGTGCTGCAGGAAGTCTTTGTATCATTTCCATATCCACACGCTCAAATGCCAGTGGAACGAGCGGAGCAATGCGGAGTGCATCGCGTGTTTGGTTTTCGATGGGAATGGGCTTCTGATTAGCCTTCCAAAGTAATAGTCGACTCTGTTAGGACAGGACCCGGAGTGACCCTCCAGCATATTGTAATTCAGGTGAAGCATGTGACAATACCATCTGGCCGGTTTCCCCATTGTGAACCTATGGCTGGAAACATGTCCCTGAAGCAACGTGTCTCCTGTCGTACATATATGGGATAATTTAATCTTCAAGGTAAGGTATGAGGTAAGGCACTGCCGCACAGGCGTGTTTAGTCTCACGCATCCTCCTCGACAGTTCTGTCCTGAACTTGCAATTTTTTTCAGTCGTTTGATACTTGCCCATCTTGCCTGAGCCCGGATTTCTACTTCCTGTGATTGCATCGCGCGGATGATTGCTTTTAATTACTTCATGAAGTAATGCATTTGCATCTTCATTGCTGTAACGCACACATAGGTACGTGTTCTCTGCTGCTTGCACAATTTGCTTTGTGAATTGTCTGGCTATGAACAAGCCCAAACTCGCTCTATTAATGTTGGGGGACTTTTATTTTTTTGCCAAGTGAAATGAAACCTAGATCCGCTTTGAGGCGGGGCTGCGCAGTGAGATGGCTGTTAAGGGAAAATGCCCCAGGAGCCCCGCTCAATGAAGGAAATCCATAAGAAATGGCCCAAAGCCAAAACAGGGGGAAAAAGACTGCAGGCTCTGTGGAAACGTGGGCCATGGTGCACAAACCAGAATTACAGGCTATTTTGTAGGGAATGGTAATCCCATTGAAAACCCTTTATTATCCAGGGGTATTTATAGCAAGAAACTTGGTTTAGCAACTGCAGCAAGTCCTCCTCATATGGTTTTTGCTCCCACCAAGACTGTTCAAAACCCTCCCCTTTCTTGGGCACAGCAGTCATTGGATAATAACTGATCACTTTTGAATCTGCAAAAGTATAAGGCGCAAATCCTTGGGGACACGTCAAACGGATAGGAATGTCACCACATCCACTAACTTGTCAGCAAGTCCAAATTTAGAGGCATTGGCTTCCCTTATGGACAAGTTAGGAGCAGAATGTAGCCCCTGCCATGCACAGTCTTCATCCCTTAGGGAGCCTATACATGAAGGCCCTCAGACTGGCCTATTAACTGAACTACTTGCGAAGGTCGAAGCAGTGTTTGCCCTGTGTTCGGTAGTGGCCTCTCACCAACGAATATTGCACACGATGATGCGTCGATTGCTGGAGCCCAACGGCCAGGTACAAACTCTTGCAAAATTATCCTCACCCACTTTGTCTTTTCCTGTGACCACTTTGAACCCAGAGAGTCTTGATCAATGAAGAAATAGTGTGGCAGGAAAGGCAGAGGGGTGCACTAAAAACTCTGCAGAAGAAAAGACTGCAGTGGAACTAGATAACTTAAAAGAAGCGATTGAGGTTCCTGATGGGTCAGATATTTCATGGAGGTCCCAAGACTCTGTAAATGTTCCTGCATTCACTGAGGATGATGCCTTAGAAGCACTTTGTGTGGAAATTTCAATGACGAAAGCACTTACTCCTGAGCCTAAGTCTGATGACCAGGGCAGGGACCTTCAATATTTTGAAGGGACATGCCCAAGTCCATCTACTCAACCAGATCCTGAGTCCAGTGGGCTGCCACCAAGAAGTGGTTTGCTGAAACACTTTAAAATGCCAACCTTGATCACGAGAAAGCAAGGTGATGTCACAAGACGCACAGTGGCACTTCATGGCCCGATTGATAAGTGGGCTCGATCTGGGACTAATATGCCCAACACCTTCTTACCGGCTGTGATCCCCTCCCACCCTTAGAGAAGATGAAAGGGCGGAGAGCCCATGGGGAAAGCTCCTTCAGACAGCCCAAGATCAATATCTTTGAGGCTGATCTTAGGAGTGAGCCGTGCAAAGAGAAGAAGATAAGACACATCACTTTGGATACTCCAACAAAATCATGGGGGCACGTTGGCGCTGTAGCCACTTTTATTCTCCCAACCCCCAACTGGGTGGTCTTGGTGGGTCTCCTGTCCTCTAACCGTGGTGGCCATAGGAGTGGACATGACTTGGCTAGCTTCAATGCTATCACTGGCAGTGGAGCAGTGACTCAACTCAGATTGGACGAAATCAATACCACTGAAATACGCCTATTTATAAACAAATCCATTTTGATGAGACTTTGGGGAGCTGTGCCCCAGCTGTCTACTGTTACATCTGAAGACATGCTGAAGTTAAAACTCCCGAAAAGGGGGAGTTTGACGAAATGGGTCTTGATCGAATTTTCCTCCTCCTCAATTGTGTTGTTATTATGTGCCAAGGCTATAGCATTGCTTGGGATGGGCTTGAAACGTCGTGTGCTATCAGATGAGGGCCTAATTTCCCCATGTTGGAAAATATCAACCCATAGTATGGTCCACTTACGTAAAGATGGGGCCCTGTGGAATGACCGAGCTAGAAAAGTGCAAACAACCAACAGGGCCATGTGCCCTGAATACTAAGCTATAACATGGGGCGGGCCCACGGTGGAGGTGCCTTGTGTGGTGAGGCTTATTAACCGATCAATATTGTCAGCTAGAATTCATGTGGCTTCAGCTACTGCCTATGAAAGAATGGCTTACTGACTACCTTGACACAATATGACATATTTATGTTACAGGATACCTGGCTGGACAGTGGCCTCCATGGCTAAAAAGGGCCTAAAGGGCAGGCCTTTCGGAGGTCTTATAGTTGGACTCAATCACTGCTTCCGCTCACAGCAGTTGGTGGGCACCTCGGCTGAGGAGAATGTGTTGGCAGTCGAGGTGTGGTAAGAAGGCAGTGAGAATGATTGAAAAATGTAGTTAATTAACATATATACACACCCTAAAATTAGTGTGCTGGACGATGTTCAAGCTGCACTTGAGGAGCTTCTGTTGATTGGTGAATGAGAAAATGCTGACTATATGAATATTTTTGGCGCGGACCTGAACGCAAAGTGTACTGATGAAAATGCCTGTGCAGCTTATAGTAAAGTTTAAAAAAAGTGTATAATGACGCATGGGATAGGCAACCGCAAGAGCAAAGAGTGGGCGGTTTTTTGCAATAATGGGATCTGTTTATGTTAAATGGCAGAACTCATGGCGATATCCCAGGGAGTTCTACTTGGAAGGGAAACAAGTGTGCGGACACTTTAGATTACTGCTTTGGAAACAATGCTTGTTTACTTGTGGACAATGAATTAAGGGTCCTTCCTATCGATTCCGGTGACCATAATATTGTATTGTTGTGTATCAACCTTCAACATACCAGATTTACTGAAAGTAGCTGCACCAATGTCCACATTAATCACCCTGTTAATAGTATCCGTTGGACAGCAAAGCATCTACGGAAAATGAAACAATTGGTTATCTGAATTGAGGGATCAAGACTTTATTGCATTGGGAGTAATGTGTATTGAGGAAATTGAAAAGTGGATCAGTGCACTGGCATTTGAAACCGCCGTTGGTAGTAGCCACAGCCCTATATGTGATGAGGCATTGCACACTTATGACTTTGCCATCAGAGATGCAAAGAGAGCCATGCAAAATGAAATACATCTGGCACATATCTCTGAGCTGCCTGCCCAACTGTTGACCAGGCGCATTTATGTCGCCAAGAACCACTACCAAGGATGGCTTAAGAGATGCAAGCCTTCTGCCCTCAACGCCTGCTGGCAGGAAGTGTTTGTCGCACTTAGCAGTGCTGACCATAGGAAAATATGGGATATGCTAGCATAGGCCAAGGGCGATGAAAAGAAACGCTTATTAAATCCCATACGAGAAGCTGATTGGCTGGCTCATGTTAAACAGCAAAGTGGGCATACCTCACAGGCCTCCCATCCCGTACACATGCCTGGGGGGATGGCCTTTGTTACTTAATGAGGATGATATATATTTGCTTATCATGAAACTTAAGAACTCCAGGGTCCCTGGCCCAAATGGACTTGCCAATATAGTTTTAAAACAGAATCCTGGCATATGGGCTTATATATTAAGAATATTATTTGACAAGATGTGTCTAACACAAAATATTCTGGTGTCGTGGCAGCAGTCCATCTTATTGCTGGTGTATAAGAAAGGTGACCGGCTTACGCCAGAAAACTATAGGCTCCTTTCCTGATTAGATGCTACTGGGAAGATCTTTTCAACCTTGGTTTTAAGGGAGCTTCAGTCAGGGGCAGATGAGGGTAACATACTCCACTTTACACAGACCGGGTTTCAGCCTGGCTGCAGTACTACCCATAATTTAAGAATACTGGACACACTGATTAAAGGGACCTTCGGAGGTTGTATGCTATATATCATGTTTGTGGACTTTCAAGCAGCATTTGACAGAGTGAACCGTACAATGCTGTGGGATAAGCTGATTGACTATGGCTGTCCGGAATGGATTATTAATGTGTTGAGAGGATTGCGTCTTAATACTCAAACCTGTGCACGTATGAATGAAGAAGGAGGCCTATCTAGGCCAGTCCCTATTGGGAAAGGGGTGAAGCAGGGTTGCACTATTGCACCACTGCTCTACAACCTATTTACAGCTGATCTTCCGACTTGGCTTACAGCAAACAGGGGCTGTTGTCCTAAGGTTGGTGGCAGCTCCATCCCCTACATGTTGTATGATAACGACTTGGCAATGCTGAATTATACATACATGGGAGCAAAAGCTATGTTTGACTCCTTCATTAGCTATGCGACTATAAATGAGATGTGTATAAAAATAGGGAGAACCATGATACTGGTTGTCTCATCAAAAAAAAAGTGAAACTACTTGATTTTTTCACTCTTGGTAAGGTTGACTATTTTCCATCCTATCCCTATTTGGGACTAGACATGAGTGGTAGCAGCGTTTATGCACATATAGTGGCCAGTATGAAGGCTAAAGCTGTGTGTATGACCCAGATAATCTGTGATTTTGCAGGAAACAATGTGGGATTCTCCATGGAGAGAATTCTTACCTCTACAAACATTGTTTGTGCCCTATGGTTTTTTATCGGCTAAATGAGTTGACTATGAGACACCTACCGTGGCTGAGCCAAATAGAGGGAGTTTTCTGGCAATGTATATTGAATTTGAGTATATCTAGCCCTATGGAATATATTCGGTTAGAGTTGGGGATGGTGTCGCTCAAGAGTGAGTTGCTCATTAGAAGAGGTATACTTCACATTAAAATGTATACGCACACTATATGTCAGCTGCTCTCACTGTTGGGGACAGGTGGCAACTCTTTACACGGGGGCGGAGCAAGCCAGTTTGATGCACTGGCCACCAGCATATATGAGGATATTGGTTGGTGCCCTGATTTCTGTAGAGGGACAAGCTTTCAATATTTACAGCGTATTTTCGAGCACAAAACTAAACAGTGGGACTGGGTTAATAATTAGATCATAATTTAGATCATATTAAATCAAAAGATTTCTGGTATATGTGTATCAATACCTTGAATGTAAGCCTTCATCTGGCCCTTTACAGAGTATGGAATACGGTCAAAGTAAAACTTAAAGAATAATCCACCTCTGAAATAGCAAGGAAATAAATCATCAGATTAGTCTTAGCGGTGTATATGATTCTGATTTGATTGGGAGAAAGTTGCAATTTTGAAATTGAATAAGAATGTAATTTTATGTGTATATTATGTTTTATGTGTAAATTATGTTAAATTGTGTAACTAGTTTTTTATGTTGAATTATGTGTAAAGTTTTTGTTTATAAAACTATATCACATTAAAATAAAATAAATAAATAAAATTAATAATTATGCCCACTTGGCCACTATTAGAAGCCATTGTTATGTATCCATGGTGGTGCAAAATTACCTAAAACCTCAGAGGTATTTGAGACAATGCCCAAATGTATCGGTGCAGTGCTTTCGATTACGTCTATGAACCAATCAGCTTCCAACTTACGCTGCGGTGGGACCTTGCTCGGGAATCCCCCTCAAAGATAGATCTTGCCTCCTATTTAAAATTCTGGGGAATCTTGATACGGCAAAACACCTATTTACGGAATGTCTCACAATGTGTACCAGATATATGAACATCCTAGGACACATGGTTTCTCGTTATGACTCCATGAAGGACGATGCTTTTTGGACTTACTGCCTTAACACAGAATCTGAAAGTACGCATATTGCACTTTACCCATTATGGTGCACTATTACAGAGCAGATGCCACCCGATAAATAATGCCTGGAAAACCATGGAAGACCATTTGATTTTATCAATTCTGTTCCATTAAGTGAATTTAGAGATTTTATATGTGATTTTAATACGTACCTTATTTATTGTTTTATGAAAAGCTGTAATAGGCCACTCGTGATAGGACCTAAACCCAAATTTAGTATTAATTTCTCCTGACAGGACTTTCAGCATTTAGCGTTTGATAATTGATTTGATCCATTATGCCAGTCACGATTCAGCTCTACTATTTGTCTAACATAAGTGGTGATTTTCTTATGCATGGCCCTTTTGGGATGATTTAGAAGAATATGATGACTGTGTGTTAAAAGTTAAAGTTAAAACTGAAATTGAAAGCGATGATGTAATTGTTAATTGTATTTGCAAACATTTTAGAACTATATACAAATAAACATCATCAGAAGGGGAAAATAGTCCTTCTGACATGTGCATTGTTACAGCGTATGCTCATATGCCTGTGCCTGCTCTTCCACAGCCAGCACAATCAACATCGCTCCTCTTGTGATTGTGTTCTATGAGCTCTAAAACTCAAGTAAACAAACCTCTTGTATAACAGTCAGACATTAGAATAAGCCATCCGTACTTCATGAATGTAGCCGGAAAAAAGACAATTATACATAATGTATTTATTATTTGTTGATTTTTGTAATGCTCCAAGTTGTAATGAAGGTACTTCACAGGTTCAGGGAGGCAAAGTGGGGAGGGATTAACAACACCAAGAAAGTTATGGTGGGTTTAAAAATGTATGAAAAAAAAATCCTTTCACCTGAAATGTGAAATGTGCAGAGGTGGCTACTACGTGGTGTTTTAGAATGCGTGATTTGGCCCCAATGGACTTTCCTACTTTCACATTTCAGATGAAATGCTTTTATTTTTTATACTAACCCACCATAACTTTCTTGGTGTTGTGAAAATATAACAGGGCCTGCGGTATCGGCACTGAAGTTATGATTAAGTTGCTGAACTCATAGAAAGAGCACTTTTCAGTTGGCTTAACTTTTTAAATGGACACCATGTTAGATTCGCAAAGAGCGCCCATAGTCTGCGGACATCGCAGCAAAAACATATTAAAAACACATAATTGCACTTGTGAAACAAATGAAACTATATCTGGGAATGCAAGGGGTGATGAGGATGGGCTGGGATATGGCCATAAAAAGCCAAAAATCAGCATTTTTTTCTTCTCCGATGTCTGTGAACATCTCAGCTATTCGGGACATCCATGCATATTTCTGCATTACAGGGTTGGTGAAAAGCAGTTTGTGGATGGTTTATAATTTTAGCTCCACTCAATGATTCTACATGAAATATTGCATTATGATTCTAGACCAAACCTTGAATGTTTGTGCAAAGTCTGAATGGATTTTCTCAAGTGGGGGCAAAGTTATATGACATTTTTTGTATGTACATTTTGAAACTTTTCAAAAAAGAAAACGTGGATGGGTTTGCAGCAAACCTGTGCACAGAGATGCATGGTTTTTCAAATGTGTCTGTGTTTTACTTTTAAAAAATGTCATAATGTAGGTATAACAAATTGTGGTATACCTGTGGTGACTGAGGTATAGTCTGTGGCCATGGTCAGTGGCCAGATTGTCCGGGTCAAGAACAAGGGCCATGACCCTGACAATCTGGCTACTGGACATGACCACGAGGGAGCGGCAATGGGGTGAAGTTTTTCTAAATATACATAGGTTTGAATGGGTAAATAAATTCTGCTTGTAGATACAGCCAGAAGTGGTGGACTGGATTATAGCAACCATTCACGAGGATCATAAGCAAGGACCTCAAAGTATGGTGTTTCAAATCGGTCCTGTGTTTAATTTTTTCTAAAGTGTCAAAATGCAAGTACAAAAAATGCTTATATAACTTTGGTGCCTGGGTAATGGACCTGGCCCTGAGCAAGAACAAATGTGTACTCTGATTTGCTTATTGGGGTGTGTGGAGCCCTAGGTTTGAATGGGAAAAAAAATATTCTGCTAGCCGCTACAGCCTGGAGTGCTGGACTGGATCACAACAAACCTGCACGAGGAACGTTGGCAAGGACCTGAAAGCATGCTTTTGCAAATCTGTCTTGTGTTTTATTTTTGCAAAATGTAATAACAAACCCCATCCCCGCCCCCGTGCGAAAAAGGTAAGGTCGACGTAGACCATTGGAGCAGACTTAACCTGTCCTGGATGGCCCGATTTAACTGTATTAAAATGGTGATCCTCCCTACATTTTTATTTCTGTTTCAGATGCTCCCAGTGATATTTCCCTCGACCTACCTAGAGATGGTAAAACATATGCTTCTGAACTTTGTCGAATGGGAAGAGGCCCAGAATAGCATACAGAGCTCTCTCACTCTCAAGTGATGAAGGGTGGTCTAGGGCTCCGAGATCTAGAGACTTACTATAAGGCGGCCCAGCTATGTGTGTTAATAGATCACTTAGAACTGCAGTCTGAGAAAAAATGGGTGGCGATGAACAACTCGATCCTACACCCGGTCCCTCTAGGTGAATGGCAATGGCTGTCACAGAAGGAGATCCACGCAGGCTTTTGCAACACAACCACCGCTAGAAGTGCTATGGAGGACCTGGAGAGAAGGGGGTATCATGTGGTGGATAAAGACCTGCCCCCCCCCCCGAGCTGTATCTGGGCCCCCCACCTTTGGTGAACCTAATCGCAGAACCTCTTCGGTTCAGGAATCGTATGAGGTGGGCCTGAGTAGAGCTGGGCAAATGAGGGACAAGGGGGAATTCCTACACATTGATGCTCTGGAGGAATGCCTCCAGATTGGTCACCTCTCGACGTGCCGGTATCTGCAGCTGAAGGGAGCTCTCAACAATGTGCGATGGGGGAATAATCTAGAGAGCTAACCTTACACCCTTTGAGTCATTGCTCCTGCAGTGTAGGGAGACGAATGGCTGAATAGCAAGTCTATATAATGCACTCTTGAGGTCAGAGGCCCCCCAGGGCCCAAAGGCCAGGGAGCTATGGGCTAAGGACCTGCAGTGGAAAATATCAGATGACTTATGGTTCACAATGTGTAAAAGAGTCACACAATCCACAGCCTCCCTCCAATATAGAATGCAGGCAATCAAGATTGTACATTGCTGGCATCACCTCCCGCCGTTTTAGCCAAAAAGTACCCATGGGTAGACTCACGATGCTGCAGGTGCTGGCGACCCGGCACAGATTACTAAGACATGTGGTGGGGATGTACCCATATACAGATTGTTTGTGGAGAGGTCCTTTAGTGGATTAAGGGGCACAATTTCACATAGTCAATCTCCCTGGGGGTTGTTGTTCAGGGTATGGGGGGAGGATGAGGGGGAGGAGCAGGGAAATCACATGACCCGCACCCTGTTGGCCATGGAGAAAGAATGGTTACAGAAAGTCGGGGGGAACTATGAAATGGAATATATGACACACATTCTTAATGAGTCCAGGATTAGGCTTGGGGAGATGTGGGTACCTCTTTTTGCCAAATATGGCACTTAATTGAGGTTTTGGGAGGAGCCAGAAGGGGAGGAGAAGGGATGTGTAGCTACCTCTAATTGTTACCTATAAAAGCTGTGTGCTAGAGAGAGTGGGAAGGGGTGGGGGAGGCATATTGTGGTTAGGGCAACTGTCCTGTTGTGAGAGGTGCTTATTCTTGATGATGCTCTTCTCAGTGTTATATATAAAATGCTAATAAAATGTCATTTTCCCCAAAAAATGTAAGAACATATAATAGGGATATAACTTTGGTCCATGGCCAGTGGGCTTGACCTTTGGCAAGGACAAATCCCTACTTTGATTTACTTAGTGGGGCATGTGGCATGGCAGAAGCCTTAGTTTTAAATGGGGAAAATAATTCATGCTTGCGGCTGCAGGCGAAGTCGTGGACGGGATTGCAGCAAACTTGTGCAAGGAGCATCAGCAAGGTCCTGAATGCAGGCTTTTGCAAATCTGTCCTGTGTTTAACTTTTTTCAAAGTGTCAAAAAGTAAGTACAAAAAATGGTGATATAACTTTGTTGCCTGGGCTGTGGGCCAGGCCCACGGCAAAGGCCAAATGTCTAATTTGATTTGCCTATTGGAGAATGCGACATGGCCAAAGCCCATGCCCCATGGATTGTGGAAACTGGCCATGGCTGCAAGCCATGAGCATTTGCCATTGGTCACATTATGAGGGTATAGCGGACAGTGGGGTTCATTACGAGGTTGGAGGTAATGGAAAAGCGATGCTGGTAAGGGATTACCGGCACTGCATACCGCTACAGACTATACCGACTCAACAAGCCGGTATTAGCGCCACCGCTGATAGCGTGCTCCCCCGTACCGGCATGCGCCCGGGCATGCGGATCTTGGGCCCAGCAATGGTGGGATGGCGCTAACAGGAGGACATCACAAGTCAGGCAGACATGCAAATCCCAGCATCATGAAGGCGGTAATGAGGCGTACCGGGATGGAGGCAATACCGGCATCGCGAACCACCCGCAAACAGAAATGTGCAGTGTTCCCAACTGCCACAGGTGCACACAATCAGCACAGGTGGTGGCAATGGAGTCTGGCCAAGCACAAAAGGAGCACACCCTCACACCACACTCCTCACCACACCAAAATGATTCCACTTGTAGTAGCAATACTGGGGCTAGAGGACATGCTTGCATTGCTACACCAGCAACAACAACAGGCACCACAGAGGAGACGCAGGAGGAGAAGGAGGGTGAGACAGGCCCAGCAAGCCCTACCAGTGCAGCCAGTGGTACCACGCAGGCAGCCCCCAATCCCTTACATGAGAGCCAGTCCATTCAACCTAACTCTTGAGCAGATCCACACCCTGTATCGTCTGGACCGGGACACCAACACCACCATTGTGGACATAATACATGATGACATGTTCAGCCTGATTGAAATACGCACCGCCATACCACCTCTACTGAAGGTGGGGCACATGCATGGCATATCACAACCCTTATTTTCTTGCATGCTGAACCAAGTGCTGGATGCCCTCCTGAAGCACACAAGGGACTACATATCCCTACCACTGACTGCCCAGGAGATCTTTGACACTAAAGTTGGCTTCCATGCACTGGCAGGCATGCCAAATTGTATTCGTGCACTTGACTGCACCCATGTGGAATTGGTGGTCCAGCATGCAACAGAGGTGGTGTACCGCAATCGTAAGTTATGTCACTCAATCAATGTACAGATGGTATGTGACTCCAGCAAGATCATCACACATTGTTGTGCCCGATTTCCCGGTTCAACTCATGACTCAATGGTCCTGGGGACCTCCAAGCTACCATGCTACATGGAGCGACATGCAGGACGACGTGCCTTGCTGCTTGGTAAGTTGCATGACAGGGACATGGCAGTGAAATGGGGGATGGAGAGATGCACACACCACCATGGTGTCATTGTTGTGGTGACAGCACAATGTCCACATCCCAAAACAATGTGCCCCAAAGCATACCAAACTGAACATGACCACTAATTCCCATAGCAATGAAGTAGGCTGCACACCTATCACAACATGGCAAACTTTACACCACCCCACATCCCACAACACGTGCACCACCCATCATCGACTTCACCCTCCGTAACACAATCCAGCAAGATGCTGTGAGTATTCACAATGAAAATTTCTGCAGCAAATCACCACACAGGACAAGCATCCATGAGAGTGCACAAACAAAACCACCAAGGCAATCCACTGCTTGTCACAGGGCCACCACCACAGTAGTGCAGCATGTCACCATGGGAATAATCAGCGCTGAATGCCAAATTATGCATAGACTACTGCCAACGCTGCCAGTAAGAAAATCATACAGAACACTACACATTACATATATATCACAAACACAGCGGTATGCGACCACAATGCATGAGCAACATCAAGGCAGTGTACACCGTGTATCATCTTGAAGATGCAATCCACACCATAAGACCATGGGACACCACATATTGAGGCAAGGAAAAATGTGTGCATACAACGAGGGACATGTGCATGTGACCAACAAATATCTGCAGGCATGTGTGATAAGTACAGCTGTCCATCATGAATTGACTAACACATACCTTATTTTGCTCCCATGCAGGTGATAGTTGCTATCCCTTGAAGCCGCGGCTCCTCACCCCTGTCTGAAACCCGCAGAACAGGCACGGGGAGGACTAAAATGGTTCCCATACCCGTACCCTTGTGGTCATCGAGCAGACCTTGAAGGCATGTTTATGCTGCCTTAGCCGGTCGGGCGGGGCACTCCTCTACAGCCATGAGAAGGTGGCCAAGATCATCATGGCATGTGTCATGCTGCACATGTGCATCCGACGGAATGTGCCCCTGCCCCCTGACATTGAACTGCAACCACCAGGTGATAAAGAAGGCGATTAAGAAGATGTGGGCGCACATTTTCGCACTGCCGATGCACAGATGGGATGTGCTGTGCGCCACTCTGTGATTGAACAATATTTCTAATACACATGGGTGCAGAGGGTGCCATGAAAGTGGGAGAGAGGGCACTAGGTGTGGGAGTACATGTACACTATGCACTGTAGAACGATAAATGACACATATGCAATGAGGAATGTCCACTCAAGTATTATTTTCTGCTACACACAGGGTGTATTAAACTGTTAAATAGTACAAAGTGCTCAAACACACCCTCTCCCCCTCCCCCCACAACTCCCCCACACTCCCGCTCTCCCCTCCACCTCCCCCCGCAACTTCCCCACACTCCGTCTCCCCCCACAACTATCCCACACTCCCTCTGCCCCCGCCCCCACAACTAACCCACACATGGTGTCCAAGCAAATGCTGCAGGTTACTGCGTCAATTGCTTTTATCAGGCTGCCCCATCTACTTCTGTCCACTTCCCGAATCTGGTGGCGGCATGTCCGATCGCTGCAAGGTGCGCGCAGACCTGCGAAGGGGGCTGGTCTGAGTTGAGCTAGATCATGATGCCGTGCCCGCTTGTTCCTGTCTCAGAGCAGGACGCTCTGCCTCCATGGCATCCGCTATGCGGCAAAGGACCTTCCTCAGAGCAGACACCTCCTCGCAGATACGCGTGGTACTGGTCTCAATTGCCTGTCTCAGGGACGCAGTGTTGTCCCGCCCCTCCTGCCTTGTCTGGGCACCGTCGGAAACAAACTGCCTGACTAGGGCTGTCGGCTCCTCCTGGCGCTGCACCGTAAGCACCATTTGCTGCACCCCATCCCGGACACCAGTGGAGGTGGATGCTGCATGTGTCAAATTTGCAAATTCGTGTGGCTCCTCTGTGGGCTCATGCTCCCTTGACCTGGCTCCCCTCCAGACTGCTCCTGTGTGCTGTCATTGGTGGAGTACAATGGTGTGACCTGGGGTGATGGTGGGGGACTGGGTGTGGCAGGTATGTCTGAAGAGTCATCCTCCACAGGGACACACACCTGGCCTTGGCTCTGCACATCCTCGTCTGTCTGGGGTGCCGTGGCTGCCACCTGCCCAACAGAGCTGTTCGCAGCTGAGAGGGCCCCATCGGCCACTGTCTCCTGTGCAGGTGACACAGATGTTGTGGGGACTGTAGCTGTAGTTGTGACCCTTAGCCTCATCAGTGACGTGGCACCTTCTGGTGCCTTCCCCTTCTGTGCCAGTCGTGGCTTGCCCGGCCCTTTTGATGTTGAAGGCTGTTTGCCTTCATCCCTGCCCCTGGCCCTCTTCCGGGGAGTTGTTGCCTGTGACGCTGAGTCCCGGGCCTCGCTGTCAGGAACTGAGCCTGTGCGGGACCGAGAGAGGGACGGCATCAGTGATGGTTCTACAAGCATCATGCATACATTGGTATCATTGCTGTTCTACACATTAGAGGGGAATAGGTATTGGAGTTTTCACAATACGGTTGCTTGCTATATGGGTGGAGCATGTATGCATCTGTCAGGGTCACACATGTTTGAGGTGGTATATGCTGTGTGACATGCATTTCTGTTGTGGACTGCGTGCAGTGTCACTAATGCCGTTTCCATGTTTGTGGGGTGTGTGTCAGGTATGGCATTGGCATGCTGCATGCATGTGGATGTGTCAGTGCTGAGGACGGCATCTAGGCAGGGATCTGTCCATGTGTCTGTAATGGCCCATGATTGCCTCATGGCAGGGTCAAATTGGTGGACTATCATCATTCTTTGCATTACAGTGTATTCTTAGGGCACTCACCTCCATCTGCTGATGAGGTGGCCCCACGTTCCATCTCCCCCACACCTTCAATCGCCTCAATGCCAATGTTGCAGGCGCAGATTTCGTCCCACCGGCTTAGTTTGATAGGGGAGCTAGGGCCACCACCAGTAGCCAGGCCCTGGATCCGGTTGGCCGACATTATGTTTCGGTCTCTGAAGCGCAGGTTGTCCTATCTTTTGTGCATGTCCTTCAGTGTGAGGGGGGTTTTCCCGACTGCACTCGATTTTTGGGCAACAATTTGCCAGATTTCTTTTTTTTGGATCTGAGCTTCTCTCTTGAGGTTGTTGGCAAAGACAACCTCAGCATTTTCTGCCAGTGTCTCTGCAAGCATTGTGAGCTAGTCCTCCGTGAAGCGCTCTTTACGCTGCCGGGCTTTACCTTTTTTAACTGCCTTTGGCATGATGCTGGTGGTTTATGATGTATTACTGCTGTCGCAATGAGGCTCCCGGTCCTGTGTAGTGAGGATGACAATGGATTGTGTTTTTCAAGATGGTCGCCGTGCCCCCATTCTGGCGTGATGACGCTACTTCCGGGTCCGGTTATTAGCGGGCACCGCTATTAGTGGCCACCTCTAATAGTGGTGCCGTATCCATTGATGCCAGCAACGTTATTTAGGGGTGGACGGCGGCGGTAGTGCTGTCTGCGCTTTCCATGATGCCGCTAAGGGGCATTTTTTGAACTTTTGCGGCATGCTGGTACTGTCGATACCGGCATGCCGCTACACTCGTGCATTTGTACTCGTAGTAGCCCACTGTTAGCGGCCTCTTTCCAACACGGACACAGTATTTGCTCCATGCCGGTAAAAACTGTTTTTTACCTCCAACCTCGTAATTACCCCCACTGAATTAGGATGCATGGTAAGTGCAGTGGATAACGGGGGTGCTTTGGTGGGGCATGGTCGAAGCATGACTTGCATCCCCAACTTGCACGGCAGATAACAATGCCCATCACTATGCGTTGCAAAAAATATGTTTGTTAAAGCTTTACAGTTGTTTCATATATGTTAAAAGAGGAATTATTAATAACGTATATGCAGTGATGTAAATCATTAAACATTTTCACTCACAAAAACCTTTGAAATTCACAGAAAAAACTTTGTTAAAAGGATGTTAACAGTTGCACTAATGGAAACCTCTGAACTTCATTGAAAACACTTTGTTAAAGGGGTGTTATCCTTCAGTTGCACTAATAAAAACCTATGAAATTTAGTGAAAAAACGTTGTTAAAGGGACGTTATGGTTACAAATAAAACTGAAAATGCCCAGATATTTGCCAGTCACGGTAAGCTAAGTAACCATAACTCACGCCACCATTGTGCACTGCTGAGACTAACACACAGGACCAAAAAGATCACATCACAAAGCCACCACCACCAGCTGGAGGACCTATACAACGAAAGAAGTGCAATACTTCAAAAGACAATGAAGAGGACCAGGAAGATAAGGTAGAAGAAGTGCCTACCTCTAGCACCCAGAGAGAATCATAGGTGTGGCACTTCTTTACCACTGTTGGGAATGTACCAAAGGCTAAAGCTACCAAAGTGAAATGCATTGATTGCAATGTTGTGGTCAGTTCTCCAACAGGACCACCTCTATGCACTGCCACACCAAATCCAACCACTGCAATGCTCTCAGAAAGGCTGTTCCTTTCTTAGAAAGTAGTAGGCTGTCTTACTCTTTCTCATCTTACTTAACCAATACTTTAACTACACAGCCTACATTTGTGGGACACAAAATCCCCTCAGCTACCTTTCAAGTGATAAAATAGGCTGTTGTTCCATATCTTCCAAAGGCAATGGTACTCTGTACATACTGCAACACACTACTCAGCAGGGGGGAGCAATTTCAAAGTTCTTTTGAAGCTGTAATCAAGGAGCACAAGAAACACTGCCCCTACATTAGATGTAAGACACACGCAAAATCTTCCCCTATCCACCTGCCCCTCCAATTAGTGGTTGGTGCCCCACCCTCATTTCCCTCCCCACTTTACTTTCTGGCCTCACCTGCAAAAAAAATATATATTTTTTTTAAAATCATTAAAAAGGTTATTTTAGCAACCACCTTTCACAGTTAAAAAATAGAACTAAAAAAAAGGCTTATAGACTCCATCTACTTTACATTTTTCAGTGAAATATTTAGATTCAATAAGATTCTTCAACATCCCCATTAGCATGTTTTTCTCTAGTATACAATAAACACCATAATTCATTGCCCTTTATGACTATCCACAGTCTCCGCATTCCCCTATCTAACCCATGCCTTATTAGAAAACCTGGATTGCACATGCACAAGACAGTCCTTCTACTCTTTTTACTGTTAAGTTTGTAACACTCCCTCATTGCCTCCTTTAAAACATTCACACATATATCCACCAATCACTTACACAAACTCTACATATAGCCTATTAACAAATAAAACCTCCACCCACCAACTGCCACTTAACATTGTTCTACAAATCTTTTGCATCTGCATTTCCCATACTTATACCAACACAATATATAGTGTTCCTATAAATGGACATATGCATTGTGCAGTACGAGAACGGGAAGTGCAGATGGACAAGTGCTCATGGGAGCCCGGGAGGAAAGTGCCAAGGGATGCCAAGGTGGGAGGCTTGAAACACCCTAGATTGGCTGAAAATCAGAGTAGGCATTTGTCCATGCACCAAACGTATATCACTATACGATAAACAGATTTGAAAAAGTATGGTTTCAGGTCCTTACTGATGGTTCTCGCTCAGGTTTGTTGTAATTCAGTACAGCACTTCAGGCTGTAGCCACAAGCAAAATATTTTTTCACATTCAAACCTAAGGCTTCAGCCATGCTTTATGCCCCGATAATAAGAATACACAATTATCAAGTAATTGCAGGGCGGTAAAATGGATAGATCACTGTGTTTCATCTAGTAATTTATCCTGCTGCAAAACTACACCAATTTTGAAAAACTTTACCTCATAGCCATTCCCTGGTAGCCACGCCCACTTTAACGCCACTGCCCATTGACACAATCCATTACTCATAAAATCTGCCCACTGCCCATGGCCACAGGCTATACCTCCGTCACCATAAGTATATCACTATTTTTTTTACCCATATTGTGATACGTTCCAAAAAATAAAACATGGACACATTTGCAAAACCATGCTTTCAGACTTTGCACAAACAGGTATCCAGTCATTGCATCAAATACAAAGGGCCTCATTACGACTCAGGCGGTAAGGGTTTTACGGCGGCGTAAACAGCGCCGACCCTTACCGCCTGAGTACGAGGTCCCTTAGCGCCATGGCGGACTTAACACCTGCTTTTAGCAGGTGTTAAAATCCATGGCGCTAAGGGACCATGGAGTTAATTACGCCACCGTAATTTACGGTGGCGTAATTAACGCCTTCCCCACTCCCATTATGCCCTATGGGGCAAAATGGGAATGGGGAAGGGAAAATGGGAAAATGGGGATTTACCGCCCCGCCAAGGTTGGAATGGGGCGGTAAGTCCGCCTACCACCATGGCGTAAACATAGTTTACGCCATGGTGGTAAAGTCACGGCCCAGGCGGTAACTTACCGCCTGGGTCGTAATAAGGCCCAAAGCATTGAATGCCAAAAGCTTCGAAAAATGCATCGAAATAAATGTATCAAATGCATTTTTTATAAAGGTAAAGGTTTTATTTTAAGTATACTGGGTTTTAAGGGGTAAAAAAATGGGTGTTTGGGGGACCCCCCAAGAAAAAAAATGCATTTGATGCTTTTTTTTCGTTGCTTTTCTTTAGATACTAAGGCATTCGAAAAAAAAATCAAACCCCCCCCCTCTAAATTTGCACCCTCTTCACAAATTCCCACCAAACTTTGCAAACACATTCAATCCTGGCTCTTAAATCGGTTTGACATTTTTTGTGCACATTTGTGAAACAGCACCAAATGTATAAGCCTTACAAATATTTTGGGACCCGCCCTCTCATTTTGTTCCCTTTTGACAAACCAGCACCAGAACCATTCAAGGTGTAGAATAATATCACAGCAATTTATGCAGTTTTATTCAGTGATGCCAAAGTTATAAGCCATCCAAAAACTGCTTTTGGCCAACCCTGTAATGCAATAATATGTATCAATGTCCCCGAACATCTGAGATGGTTGCAGACATTACAGAGCTCTACAGAACTGTTTGCGATTTTTGATGGTGGAAAACCACCCATTTTTTCTTTGTATGGCCATATCCCATCCCATCCTCATCACCCCTCACCTCCCCGGAGATTGTTTCATTTGTTTGCCAAGTGCAATGTTATGTTTTTTTTAAATGTTTTTACTGCGATATCCGCGGAAGGCGGCGGCAGCAGTTCACGGATCCAATATGGCAGCCGTTTCAAAATATCTGACGCAGTTCACATTTTTCATTATCCAATCAGCGGTCGCGTCCGATGTCCATGGACATCATGCCGGGCCCTGATTTGTCCAGGAGGGTGTACGCGGACCGAATAGGAAAAAGTGAGTCTGCAGAGTGAACCCAGGTATAACACATGTTTTTACCTACTTCTTGGCAATTTTAAAAAAACACATTGACTTATTTACAACAAATTTACAAAACCACACTTTTGGGACCAAGTCGACGCTCCTGCTGAAAATGTTGTGAAAATCTGTCCAGCGATTTGGGTTGTAGGCCCATTGCATATATCAGGAAAAACACACATTTTGGGACCCCTCTATAAATTTGCTCCGCCCTGGACGATACCCTACCAAACTTTGCAAATCAATCCAAGAGCGCCATATCATTTGTTTTGCAGTTTGGTGAGAATTCGTCCAGGGGGGTTGAAGTTGTAAGCCGCCCAAAAAGTGCTCTTCCTATGGGTTGAGTGCTACTGCAGGCCGTGTAATATACTCTTCTACCTGTAGGTGGTTTTCTCTACCAAATTATAACCCTTAGCGGTTTGTGGATGTGGCGTTTTAGTGATGATATCCTTTTAGCTATGTTAGGTTTTCTTTTGCAGGGTTGATGTCAGCTCCGATTTTCCTTAGGTTTCTGAACTTGTACAAAATCTTATGCTGAGCCTTCTGTAGGTCTACTGCAAATTCAATACTATTATTAAGGTTTGTCCTTATGGCCACTTTAATCACAGTCACACAGATGTTCACCTAATTGAATTGTCTGGCCTCCATCATGGAGACTGGTGCCATGGTTCATTTTCTGAGCTTTTGAGCAGTGCTTTCCTATGATCCCTGAAAGGGTTAGAGAAATCACAAATTCAGGATGGAAATGTTGTTTGATGCTTTTCTTTACCTTCTTGCCGCTGTGGAACACCCTTCAGCCCAAGGGATGGTGCACGCTGCTTTCCTGGGACACCAGTACTCCACCTTTTATCCTTACTGTCCCTCATTGCATCAACCTAATACAAACTGCCTGCCTGCTAATGCAAACTGCCTGCAGGTACCTAGATTTAAACTGACGAAAGTTGGAGACAGCAGTTTTCCAGTCAAAGCTGCTCAGTTCTGGAACTCCCTACCCCCGTTCCTGAGTGCAGATCAATCTTGCTCCCTCTTCAGACATGATGGGGCTGGTTCATGTAATTATTTGCACCGAAAAACAGATTTGTGTGCCATTCTGCCTGCAAATCCCTGTTTAACAAATGGGGATCTGCAGGAAGAATGGCGCACAAATCTCAGTTTTTTGGTGCAAAAATTCCATGAATCAGCACCAAAACCATCAACTGGTTCAGATAAAATGACCACTAAATCTACGCAAGCCACTTTCCTACTACCCCTTCTGATTTGCACTGTAAATGGACAATAGAGTTTAGATTGTAAATAGGCCACTCTTTTTCTGGACCACTCTGTCTATGCACCCTCCACCTACCTGCTTACTGTATGTGTATATTGTGTTGTAAATCAAATTTGAACTGTATTATATCTGTGTATTGCTGTAACCAGGTAACCTAAGCTTAAAACATTCATGTATAATGCGCCCTGATACCCTCGGGTCTGGCGCAAATTACAAATAAAGAAAGAAACAAACAAACAAACCTCTTTGTGAAGAGCACCTTGCATGGTTTCACCAATATTTCCAAAACAACATTTTTGAGCTGACTTAACAACAGTTGAGGGCATTACCCAGGGGTGAAGAAGAGATTCATTTATGACATGTGAATGTGTGTGTTGTTTGAGAGGGGTTTTACAGTCTTGTGGAAACACTGGGGTAGGTTCCGGCAGAACCGATTAGGGATTGCCGTCCCAGCCATTTCGCCTGACGAACACTATTCTTTGGCAGTCAGGCTTTGTCCCAATAAAAAATGTTCCAAAAGGTCCCACTGAAAACAGAACATGAGAATGTTAGAGTGAGGTTTGAGGTGATGCTAGGCCTGTGAACCCAAATACTAGGCAGTGTTAAATGTGTGCATGGGGTTTTCATCTTTCTGACAGCTCTTTCTCTGAAGCAAAGAGTTCATGCCTCCAATAACCCTGATCACTTCAGTTAGGGTAATGAATATAGTCCCAATTCAGTCTACACCCGTCATCTGTCTATTTCCCAATCTTTTTTGCACAGAGAGAGAAAAAGAGAGAGGGAGAGAGAGACAGAGAGAGAGAGAGAGAGAGAGAGAGAGAGAGAGAGAGAGAGAGAGAGAGAGAGCTTGACCATGCCAAGTTAAGAAATACAAATGGCAGCTTTCTACAAAGGCCAATGGTAGGAGTGCCCTCTTGGGCTTTTGCAACCTTTAATATGACAGGCCACTCTGTGCCATGCTCTGCCTTGCTTGACATAGCTTCTGCTTCTTTGTACCGATCACTTGCCTGCTCTCCATTCTACTTACTACTTTGTTTGTAGCACCTTTTAATAATTGGGGGGTTATGAATGTGAGGGTATTTCATTCATCGAGGTGTGGGGAGGAAGGGGAACTAGTTGACCCTAAAGAATGTATGATATGGGGAATTCAAGAAATGGTTTCCAAAGTCTTTTCTGCAGTCAGTGGAAAATATTGTACCAATTACTGAGCGATTAACTCACTTAGTTAATGGTTGCACCATTTTGGATAGGCCTGCAAACATACCTTTGCAAGTCACTGAATAGTCCAATCGATTGTTTTGTGACTCGCCACTGCTATTGGTAGAACATGTGTGATCTGAAAGTAATTACTAGAGTGGATAGTGATCATAATCCCCTTCGCCTTACTATTATGTCACCTTAATGTGAAAAAGAGCTTAACCAGGGGCAATGTCCATGTGTGCGGCTTTGAACTGCCGAAGAAATCTTAAAAATGGGGAAACACAAATTGTAAACTTGTTGAGGCAATTTCTTTTAAAGAAGGCCTGACTCAAATTGACCAATGCTTGTTGGCCAATCCCAAAGAGGGAAGCATACTAGATGTGTTTAATATATTGAGTGGACTTATGTACAACTTTCGACCTACAAGTAAACCCCATGGATTGGTCAAGAATAGGTTCACATGGTTTAATGAGAATTGTAGATTGGCAAAACAGTTACTCCTGGAGACTCTGCAGAATTCAATGGCTGGCGCAACGGAAAAGAGAGAAGCCCTGGAAACTATTAGATATGCCATCCATATGGCAAAGTAAACACATGCCCATGGGAATGTGTGTGTGAAGCATGCATTTCACAAGATACTAGGCAATTTTGGAAACTGGTTGTCTCTGATTTTAACAATTAACGTTGTTTGGGTGCTCAGCCTGTGGACTGAAATATTTCCGGAGATGAATGGTATAATCACTATGTATGGCTTTTCTGATATGAGGACCACGGAAAGGGATCTAACCCCTCTCAATCCATTATGCTCGTTAGCACATGGTATTTGTGTGCTAGAAATACAGATGGAAATTCAAGGACTGTGCCAGTTCCTGTTGGAGTACCGGGTGGTTTGCATAAACTGTTATCAGAAATCTGGGCTCTATTATGGTTTAAATTGTTTAAAGTAATATTTTTTTATAGGAAAATGCTGTCCTCCTGACCTATGTCAAATATTGTACCTTTGTTCAAAAAAGGTAATCGTAATGATCCATCCTTCTACAGGCCAATTGCACTAAGTGATGTTTCATTTAAAATGTTGGGAAAGGTTTTGGCAGAAAGATTATAAGCTTGGATGCAAGAGAAGATGATAATGTCCAATACCCAGCTGGGGTTTCGTAGATCCTTGGGCACAACGGAGCAGTGTTTAAATCTGTCACTTCTTATAAACACATACTATGAGATGAAGGGGGTAGCACTGTACCTAGCCTGTATGGACCTATCAATGGCCTTTGATCTAGCGAATAGATTCCATCTCTGGTCAATTAGCTGTGATTTGGGGATAGATAGTGATCTCTTGTACATTATAATTCAACTATATGAAAAAACGGAAGCCTTTGCAACTTTTGGGAAGAATGGACAACTACTTTTTCTATAACGAGCAGGCTGCGCCAGGGTGAGGTCTTAACTATGTTATTATTTGATTTATATGTTAACGGGCTTGAGAAGAGTATGTTTTTTATGTACCACCTTTTGTGGGCTGCAAAACTCCTCTGTGCTTGGAATATGGAGGATGATTTGGTGCCAATGGTCAGGGTGCCCAAAGCACGGCAAACATTAGTAGACTGTAATTCATGAGTCGAAGGGATATGAAAGTGAATAGGGCTAAATCTGTGTTCATGGTTTTTAACAGGAATAAAGAAGGTTAACCCTAGAGTTTTTTTGGGGGAGTCAACCATGAAAAGGGTAGATGAGCTTAACTAAGTGTGAGATTTTTCTCGACAAATTTACCGGTTTGGTTTATGATAGGAAGGTAACAACTTTGTTGTGGCAGGCAAATGTGGGGCTTTTTAGCTTCTCATCTCTTAAAGGAGGTGTAACAGTTTTTCCTAGATAAAGGGCATATAATGCAAAGTATGGGGGTATTGCTCAGCATGGTCGTGGTGTATGGGGTGTTTAAGATCTGTCAACATTTGTAGTAACAGAACAGAAGTGTCTGCACTTATTATTGGGTGTTTGTGCTGGAACAGCAACACAACTTTTATTTTATGAAAGTGACATATCCCCAATACTTGAACCTTTATTACTATTATTTAAGAATTGTGGTGCCCGCCCAGACCTCACCTTTTTATTTCCCAGATAATTGACCAGTTAAGAATATGATCCCTGCCTCTTTGGCTTTCAATCTGCATAAAAGGCAGGACCATTCTGAACAAGATCATATTGAGATGTATTTAATCTGGAGAAAATATTGAGATCAAGATGGATTAAAAATCTCTTTAACATTTTGAATGACTTTTAGGGACTCCCCATCCCCATTCGGTCCAATAGGGATGAATGGGTATGGCGAGCTTGGATGCACCAGCACCATTCATAACAGTACTGGTGCATCCACAAGTTGTGCTCGCGGGTACCGCACTGCCTGCCAGGTCGGACCTGGCGGGAAGAGCAAGACCCGCAAGCACAACTCGTAGTATGGCGGTACGGTAGCAAGGGTACCGGTAGCCATACCAGCGCCGTTGTTGCCTTACTGCCATACATATAATGAGGCCCAATGACAAGGAAGGAAAAAGAAAGGCCTGTTTAGTGTTATGCTGTCTCATCAGTGGATCATGATTTCGGTTTTCCACAGGATGTCACAGGATCGCATTAAGGCATCGAAAAAAATATCAATGTGTTCTACTTGCTTCCAGTGGAAGTCAAATACAACTGTCTCCCTGAATGGAGAGACACATGGAATGTTAACGTATTACAATTATATTGGCATGAAAACATTTTAAAACCTTTTTCAAATAAACAATGTTTGAGAATAAAATATATGTTCAACATATTGCTTCACAACATTCTTTTTTCATTTTTTAAAGCACTTGGCGAGTGTTGGCAAAACAGGATTATATAAGAACCTCAGGCTGCAGCATTCATCTGCAGTCACTAGTTCTTTTTTCGGAATCAAAAAGAAAAACAACTGTATACCTGTATGAAAACTGAAAGCTCATTATGTACAACACCACTGGATTCACAATCCATGGCTTTTAACGTGTAAAGCAATGGATGCAGGGCAAACTTCCTGTGTGCATTCAGGCAGACACATCAGTATGCATGAGGCATAGTGGCATTTGGGACTCACTGCTCATAGCAACAAATGCAGATGACGATGCATGCCTTTATTTAACACGAAGGTTTATATATTTAGAATTACAAACATATTTTTTCACAATCTATTTCCCGCTTTTGTGGGAAGATGTCAGTGGATGAAATAATAATTCAAGCTGACATATTTCCCTTTTAAGTGTTGATTATATATGGGATAATGCACCCTCTGTTGTAGTGTATTGTATTGTGTTTGGTTATTTATATTGCACTCTTTCCCCATTTGTATGGCCTCAATGTGCTTTGTGACTGGAACGCCCTCTGTGACCACAGTCAATGTGTTGGAGGTCCTAAGAGTTTAGATTAACAGATGATTGTGTGCATTTTCACATGCTTAGGACTTAGGTGGCTTGCTAGGCTCCAGTAAGCAGCCCAAAGGACAAGCAGGTAGGTGGACACTGTTGGTGGTTTGCAATAGAGTGCTATTGTTGAAGATTCGATGTGTGCCCAGCTATACTGAATTTTCAATTAATTGGTAGACGCTGTATGGTAGTGGCAGAAGTGTGCAGGTATGTCAGGAGTTTCACTGTGGACGGCTATGTGTGGTGGTAGACCGGAATGGCATAGCCATAGCTGCATTCTATGGTGCATGGATGTTTGGCAGTGGCTACGGCCTGTGTCCACAGAGGTGGTGTAAGGTATACTTACTGTATGCTTTAATGTAGTTCGGATGCAGCATTCTTTTTTCTTTGTCCAATGTGGACGGCATTGGTCTCATTGTTCGTGGTCTCTCTGGTGCGAAAGTCTGAGCAGTTTGGGCGAGTGAGGTTTATTGCGGTGTGCCTCAGTGAATGCTGCAGGCTTCCCTAGTGCATTTATTGGGTAGGAGTGTTTTTGCGCATGGGGGCAATAGTTTGTCAAGGGGAGCCGATGAGAATGCTGCCGTTATCCGTGCTCTATTAGAATGAGGAGTAAGGTTTATTGGGGTGTGCCGCCGCAAATGCTGCTGGCTTCCCTGTGGTACTTATCGGGTAAGAGTGTTGTTGTGCATAGGGGCGATAGTTTGTCAAGGTGAGCCACTGCGAACGCTGCCAGCACCTGTGCTGTAATTGGTGTATAGGAATGTTGGGTTCAGCAATGTACCTTAGAGAGGGGGAGGGGTTCAAGAGGATTTTGGGGAAAGCCAGGTTTTTAGGGCCTTTCTGAATTTCAGGTAATTTTCAACATTGCGAATGTGTAGGGGTAGGAAGTTGAAGATAATCTGTGCTTGGACGGAGAACGAGGATCCGCCCTGCCTGGAGGAGTTGTGAAGTAGGACGACTAGGTGATGTGCTGTGCGAGGTATGAGACTCCTTGAGGGCTGGTAGTGCTTGATTTTGTCCTAAAGAAATTCCAGAGCGATGTTGTGGATGGCACGGTGGGTGATGCACATGGCTTTAAAGGTAGTGTGTCGACCAATTGGGAGCCAATTGAGGACTTTTAGTGTAGGACTGATGTGTTCTCTGGGAGGTAGGTCAATGAGCAGGCATATGACCACGTTTCTGGATTCTTTGGAGTTTCCTTAGTTGAGATGCTGGAGCACCTAGGTAGAAGCAGTTTGCGTAGTCTAGGCAGGACAAGGTGATGGAGTAGATGGCCGAGAAGCGGTGAGGATAGGTGGTGTGTTGGGTGAGGAATAAGTCTGTGTCCAATGTACATACAAGGTTTTTTACCATGTTTGAAGTTGCTGGTGCCTAGGGATAGAGGCAACGGAATTGGTCGGGGAAGGAGGGCTGTTTTCCCACAAACTAGGATTTCAGTTTTCCCAGGTTTGAGGATGAGTTGGTTGGTCATCATCCAGTGCCCAGAGATTTTTGAATTTTAAGGATGATCTGGGAGTTGTCTGTGTAGTTGTAGCAAGTAAGATTGTGTGAGCAAATGATTGCAGGCAGGGGTTTTAGGTAGAAGTTGAAGATTAGGGGAGATTTGTGATGAAATGGAGGAAAATGGCTGAAGGGTGAGATCCTTTAGAAGGCCAAAGAAATCTATTGCCTATTGGCATATCTTTTTTTCATATTGTAGGAGTATGTCATCCTTTTTAATACATGACTGCACCAATATTACTTTAAAACTTGGAATCATGCTTGGTCTAATGAAAGAGATCTTCCAGTGTTTGATGCATATAATGCATGTAACATATGGTCAGAAAAGTACAAAAACGAATCTGCAGCTCAGCATGTGTTACAACATATTTGTTGCACAATATTTTAAGATTTGTATTACAATGCATTTGAAAGGTGTTGTATGGTTTAAAATATATGATAAAATGCAAAAATCTTGCTCTCCAATATTATTCTACAGCAGACAATAAACCTATTGCCATAAATAGTAGCTCATGAATTATTCTCTGTGAGGTGTCATTGAAAGCTATTTTAGACGAAAGGACTCTATATAAATCCTTCAAAGGCAGTGTGCTGACTCTGGCGGCAAGAATTCTGAAGTCACAGTTGTATAACATTATTAAAGTTGCAATAGTGACATAATTTTCTGACTACAATGTGGACACAACACTCCCATCTCTCATCTTCTTTTCTACTGATCGCCTCACTCCCTCACCCAAGGCTCATAAACCTGGGGAGTTATTTAAACATGAACTAAGACTCTAGCAATTCATTACAGCAAATACAACTCGTGCCAGAGCTAACCATCTCAATTTAAGGAACATGCACCCCACCTCACCATCCACTGAGTCAAAATTCTAATCTCAACCCTTGTACTCTGTACACCTGAGCACCGTTTGAGTGTAGGGATTGGTCCTGGTCTTCCTCTTTAGTTCTTCTCTCATCAGACCAATTATCTCAACTACACTCATAAACCTAGATTCTCACCTGCTTCTACATATTGACACCATTCAGGATGGCTGACCATACAAAATAGTGTTCTCTTTAAAATCCTGCTTCTCATCAACACAATTATTCCTGGTCTTCTCACCCTCTATGTTGCCAAATGCATCTCTCTCTACCTTCCCTCTTGAACGCCACAGTTCCTCTCTCTTCAACTTTTCTGTCTCTTGACACCCATGCTTCCCTTCTGTCTACTTTTACAACTGCTTTGAAATTCCATCCGGTGGATAGCAAGTCCATCAGTGTAACTGTCTAGGAGAAGAGTTAAGCTGTACGTCTTAGCCAGATAAGGGGCACAACCCACCCCCTCATTACCTTCGATCAAATAACCCACCCTAACACACCTGAATATGACATTGGAACACAATGTAGTTATGAATATTGATGAATGTTATGGCAGTAGGCACCTTCTGGCCATCTTTTTGTGTCTGTCCCTTAGTCTCTGTAGCTGGTCTGTGTCTCATTATACTTTCCCTTCATCAACCTATTTACTTTCATGCTGCCAACTTCTGTGCCTTCTATGGTAAAGACACCCTCTACAGGAACTCCATCTGTTTTCTGCATGACTTTCAATGCACATCTTTTCTGTTCGAAATTACACCATTAATGTTCAATGAATACAAGTCCAAATAAAGCACATATTTACAGGTTTTTGTACAGATGCCACAGGCTGCCATAAACTAACTATAGTAATGAAAATCATTTTTGTTTTTATGTAGCCCTTCATGCACAATTCCTCCCTCTTCTAAGCACTCTAATAACGTGTTATATTATCCAATTTAATACAGTGCAAGTATTCATCAAAATAAAAGAACACATAGATGTGAATTGGAGTTAGATTGCCCAGTGTGTTTGCTTACTTTTCATATTACATGTGAATATGTGTTTCCTATTTCCCGGTAGAGTTGGGGAGAAAAATGCCCTAAAAACCGTGAGTCAGGACAGAGGGATCTAGATACAAAAATGATAAATATGAAACCCCACCCTAATCAATTATTTTCAGCTAAATTAAAACAGCAGTTTGTAAATATCGTAATATTTTGTTCGATTGTTCAATATTTATTGTTTCATTTGCGTAACATTTTATGTTATAAATGGTTTATATTCAATGTATCCTCATTCAAATAATGTTACCAATTATGTACCAAAAGGTGAGAATAAATACTAACTTTTAAAAAATCATTATGCACAGAAGGGTGCCTGTTCTCCTGAACCGTGCCCTTCACTGAAATCTCTTTGTGGAATCCAGATTGCACATTGTATTATTCCTTCACCTTGCCTTATGTACATCCTCGTGAAGACCCCCTGCAGGGCTTCAGCATAATTTTGAAATCATGGAGTAACCTCAACACCAAGTGATTGGTCGGATGGGAGAGGGTGAGAGGGAATTCATTATTGGCTGTTGGATTTGTGCGTTGGGTGAGAGGCATTTAGGTTTTTTGCGGTCACTGGGATATACCTTGTTGAAACACAACAAGGGATTCTGGCCACTGAGCCGATCATCTGACAAACGGCCCAGCATACCCGCTGAGCACAGCTCATGAGCAAGCTACGGCTCGGTATCAGACGGCTGTAAGCCGCCACCTGACATACTAAAGAAGCTGAAATGAGCTGGCAGCCTTTTCTCTAAATCAAATTTGAATACCTCCTATACCCCTTAGTATCTCACTTCTGGCAATGAGAAGAGTCTCCAGACTGGGCCCAGCCCTCATCTGCCAGCTCCCAGATCCTTAATGCACACTGTGTAAAAGGTGCAAACTGTAGCTATTTCAGAGAGAGTGATGAGTGTGTGATGGTGGCAAAGTGAAGAAGCGAAATGGAAGCTGTCTCCAAAGTGCAGTGCTAGAAGTGCCACATGTGCTTGGTATAGCACCCATATATCAAGTACAGAAATATGATTATTCTGAATCACATAAATGATGATTGGTGCCTGAGTGTTTCGTGTTTGGATTCGAATGTGCACTGCAAATTGCAAAACGGACTGCTGACACTGCTGATAGGAGTTAGTAGTCTGTCCTCTGTGTTTACCAAGCCAAGGCAGGGATTAACCATAAAAACACACTGGCCTCTCGCGGAGCATGCAGAATGCCTTATTGCTTCGTGTTTGGTGTCGAGAGCAAGTTTCAGTGAACATCCCCTACAACCTGATGACATCTCTTCAGCTGATCCGATGCCTGGAAAGCAGACCAGATACCACGGACGCTCAGATTCAGAAAGGGAAAGCCCTATACAAAAACGGTCACACGTGCAGACACGAGAATGAGAAATGTGATGGGCCATATGGAGGCCTCAACAGAAGCAATTCAGGAGGCACATATGTCTGTTACTAGAGGGGGGAGAATCACAGACCATTACCAGACTGATAAGGATATGCCTGGCCCAGACCCACTGAAAACGAACGAGTCAAGAAATACTTCTTGGACAGGTACTTGTACAGATTTCAGGGACATTGACAATAATTTGCTGCTCGAATTATGCTACTCCTTGCAGGCAGCATCTGCGGTAAATGGGGCAGTCCAAACAGACTCTGGAGACCGGGCTCAAAACCAATAGCCGTCTTTGGCCAAGGAACTCATGTCATCACCCACCCCACCCCCTCCATCTCTGCCTCTCCAAGCGGAGAACCTTCAACTTTCTGGAACACCAGACCTTTTTCATGCCTCAACAAGGGAAGAAGTACTTAGCAACCTACCTGGCAGTAGCGAAGACTTGGAGCAAACAAACGGGTCTGCTACAGGGGTTGTCCGATTTGCAGTAAAAATGTTGCTTAAGTTGTGTGGCTTGATAAGACCAGAGATTCTTTGGATGTAAAAATAACAGCAAATGATTAAAAAAAATTGGAAGAACGAAACGTGCCTCTTAGAGAAGGCGGACCAGAACTCACCAGTTGGATTAAAGGATATAAGAAAAAACCCTCCCTCCACAGAAATCTCAATTGATATGGGTATCAGTTTGCATATCATTTTGCCAAATTTAACTAGAAGAGAAAGGAGGATTGCGAGGCATGCGAAAGCACAACTTTTAACTAGTCAAAATCAAGAGCACCCAGTGACTTGCAAAACCTGCTCAGAGAAGCCCCTTAACTCTACTATCATTCCTTCTGCCCCATGAAATAACAAATTAGCAATGAAGAAACTCACTCGCAAACAAAAATGTTTACAGAGGCCAGTAGGAACCCTAACAAGTTGATTGGTGAGGGAGGAGGATCCTCCAGGAAATCAGGGGGGAAATGTGGAAGCAAGCATTCCTCAGGGTGAACTAAGCAATGGTTTGCCAACTGTATTACACTTAGGGTCAAATTCTGGCACCAGTGTCCACAGAGCGGGATACAGGTAGAAGCTGCTAATCAAGCAACAGTTCAAAAGAAGAAGTCCTGGTGCCACTGAAAGATACGATATTCACAATGGGACGTGGTCCACAGACTTTTGCAGAAAGCAAAACAAATAGGTCGGACGTTTTGATGTTGTGCAATAAGGTACTGGCCCTTCGTGTGTTGACAATAGCTGACTTTAGTTTTGTGGAATCAGTATTATCAGAGGGGGGAAATTACATTTTGTGTACACTGTGTTGCACCTAAAGTGTCCGCCTTATTTAGAGCACACCAAGAAAGTATTCAAAAGGTGGACTACCTGACTGACAGTGCAACCCAGGTCCCAGTTAAGAAAATTGTTGTGCAGGCACAATCTTTCGCACACAGTCTTAAAGGGGGGTGTCATTAAAAGAAGAATCGAACAACAGGGCCCAACCCTCAACTGCAATTACAGAGGATGCATCAGGATGGGAGTGGTTTAAAAAGTTTATCATGAAAAATGGAACCGACAATACATGATCACAGAAAGCTGTATCATAGAACAACAGAGGCCAAAGTGGCTAGCAAGACGTAAATTCGGTAAGAAAAAAAAAAGCTGTGGCAGAAGATGTTAGTAGCATTGTGTAATAAAAACACCAGAGCTATCTGGCAAATATTGTCTGAGACAAAGTGAGATGGCCAAAGGAAGCTAGTCAACCCTTTCCCGGCATGAAATGGACAACCTTCCATGAGAACAAATATGTCCAAACCACCCCTTTGACGGGAGCATCTAAGACAAATGCCCATTGGCCCCTGAGTGTAACTACAGAAGAGATGTACACGCCAATAGTAAAACTCCAGAGCTCACGAGCCCCAGGACCTAATGGGCTTTCAAATGCCATTTTGAAGGCAAATCCAACATAATGGGCAGTAATTCTTAAAATACTATTTGATAAGATTTGCAAGCTAAAGGAAGTTCCGCTGACTTGTCTAAGTGCCATCATGCTGCCTATCCACAAGAAAGGGGACAGACTTGAGCCTGAAAATTACCTGTTGCTTTCGCTTTTAGATGTTAAAGGGAAGCTATTTGCATTATTAATCCTGACAGAAATGCAGAGATGGTTAGCCAACCATAATATTCTGCATACAAAGCAAACTGGCTTTTGCCAGGGATCAAGTAACACACATAACATCAGGTTGCTTGATCAACTGATAGCTGAATCTTCTAGAAGGGGCTCGCCTGCACTGTATTTGATATTTGTTCACTTCAAAAATGCCTTTGATTCAATAATTCAGGGTAAGTTATGGGGGAAATTACGAAAATCCTGCTGCCCGGAATGGATGGTAGAATATTGCCATAATTTTACATACCAACACGACGGCGAGAGTCTGCCTTGATGACAAGTGGCTATAGACAGGAGGTAAAATAGGGCTGCATGTTGGCCCCCCTGTTATATAACCTATATGTGGCAGATCTCCCTGCTGAGATTAGTCCAAGTTCTGCATGTTCAGTAAAAGTGGGCTCAACCTTGGCCGCTGGTGCCCTCTACGCGGACGATCTGGTATTAATTGATAGAACAGTAAGTGAAGTGAGAAAGAAATTCAGGGCCCTACTAGAATATGCCAGGACAAATGACCTAACGGTTAACATGAATAAGAAAATCATTATGGTCATAGCAGGGCGTAAAATAAACTGGGTCAAACTGGGTTTTGAAGTAGGTAGCCTAGAATATGTATGCAGCTACCCATACTTGGGAATTGAACTATGAGCCACTTGCTCCTATGATCTGATCATAGAGATCAGGAAATGAAAGTCGAGCCAATTAACGCACAACATCAATAAATTTGCCAGTGAATCGGCAGGATATACTTTGGAGGGGATCCTGAATTTTTACAAGCAGTGCTTCATACCAGCAATCTTCTATGGACTTGAAGCCTTAACAATGGTTGACTTGTCATGGTTGGGGGGTTTGGAGCGCCTATTTTTAGGTGGATTTTGAGGCTCTCGCCAGCGAGTCCCATGGCTTTCTTGCAACTGGGACTGGTTTCACTCAAGGTAAAGGTGCAAATTCGCTGAGGCCTTTTATATATAGAATCTAAGAGTAAGCCAACATGTCCCCTGTTGGACCTGCTGGGGAAAGGTTATGATGGTTTCACAAAGGGTTCCTAGAAATACAAATTATCGTAGATTAAACGAGGAATGTTTTTTTCAAATAGGCTGGTGCTCTGAATTCTAAAGGGGTACACAGCATGAAACGGTTATAATGCACAGCCCAGAGAGCTTTATGTCGCTTCTTAGTAAGTTTACTTCAGTTTCTTCAATTATATATTCAGGACTTGGACAACAGGAATAAGACATAAGCACCCATCACCCAGGAAGGGAGGGCCCAACTGATTCAACATAGAACACTCACCACAGCATTTTCCCACTCATACATCAACATTCCACAGGCATTCAGGTGACATCATAAATCACATGACAAACCACATCAGAATAACCAAGCACTTCACAACACATCTCCCTCCTTACCAAACACACTCACAAACAAGTACTTCACAACACATCTCCCTCCTTACCGAACACACTCACGAACAAGTACTTCACAAGGCATGAGATCACCTAAACAACAACACACATCACACCCAGTCCAAAGTACAGTGGATATTCTACATGAAAATCCCACAGCTACGCAATTCCAGAACTCTGCCTACCATTCTACAAGCACCATCATTATAAACACTAATCACCTTCTGTCTGCCCCTGCCACGGGCAAACTCTAGACTCCCACTCTAGACACCAACCATCTCAGATCCAAGGCTATACCTACCCATCAATACAATAACCTGCACAAAAAAAACTTTGGTCCTTCTGCCCGCCCCCGCCACAGGCGAGCCATCAGGCTGCCACCCTGAAGCACCCCCTGCCATCCTGACGCAATACTAGTCATCCAGGATGACAATAGAATTACCATAACCAGACAGAAAATTCAGTAAAATACTACAACCACCACAAGCAAATATCCAACAACATGCATGCCTCAGAAACACAAATACACATATGGACCAAGCCAATCGAGCAAACATAACCACGCCATGGTATACAGATCCTCAAACACTTGAAAATGCTGGCCAGTCCTCTCCAAGACCACCTACAAACATATAGTTGACCCAAAAACTAATCTCAATGGCAGTACTATCCAGTCCCATGATAAAACCCTGACCAGAGGAACGATGGTCAGGATTAACACATAACACATAAAGATAAACAAATCACCATGCGACTCTTCATCTTGAACAGCATTTTCAACTTTCGCCATTGTGTTTACTACAGGGCGTCCCCTACCAGCAACGCACTTCAACTAACTTAACCAGCTGTGCCATAAGAGTCGACTTCTTCTAACATTGCACTACTGACATGCCTAAAGTCACTAGACTTACACACCCATTCTCCATAGTACAACTCTCACTTAATACTCACAAACATTCCTGACAATACCACTATCCCAGGACTTACCTTACCTACAAATTTTGCTTCTAGATCCGCTACCTTACAATAGTCACTTAAGCAAAGCACTACCTCCATAACTTCATAGTGCAAACCGCACTCAAATCTAAACTAAAATAAATTAACCACAATAGGAGGCGCTCCCACCTATTGACTCTCATAATACAACATGGAAACGCTACCACCTGTCAAACACTATAGGGGCCCTACCACCTGTGGAAACTCATAATACAACACGGAGGCGCTTCCACTTCAACGGAGGCGCTATCTCTCTAAACTTCACAAAATTACTTGCATACAGATTTCCCATACTTGTCACAACCTTTCTTTTCTCATTCACTAACCACTTTTTCCATAAGTGATTATACATGTGATACTTGTTCCTTATCATTATTTACCTTATTTAAACTGAAAACTTGTCTGGCACAAACCAGATCTATAATAAGGTAGCCAATGTGTCTGTTTTAGACAATGAATGGTATTGGCCTGAATGCCTAAAAAAAAAAACATGTTTTTGATAAAACGTTTTTGCGTAAAAGTCCATGTTGTATTATAACAACCTAACTGTTAGAAATCCTCAAAATGTTATACTAGCTCATTCACACACAAATGCGCTCCACACCATACTTCTTTGCATTAAATATGGAATTTTTTTCTTAAACAAGCAACAGTCCAAAAGGCCTGCAAATCCTCAAAACTTGTTAGCTCTATACTTCATATCACACCTTAACAATTACAAAAATGCAATCGTACAAATAATATTCAAATGAACACAACACACTGGGCCTCATTACACGGTAGGCGATGAGCCATGGCGCTATTAGCGCCATGGCTCATGCCGGTAAAATACCTGCACCGCCTTGGCGGAAAGGGGATTTACCGCCCCATTCCAAGGTTGGAGGGGCGGTAAATCCCCTTTCCGCCTTTGCCCTTCCCCATTCCCATTTCTGCCCCATAGGGGTATATGGGAATGGGGAAGGCGCTAATTACGGCATCGCAATTTTGCGGTGCCGTAATTAGCTCCGAGGTCCCTTAGCGGGTTGGATTTTAACGCCTGCTAAAAGCAGGCGTTAAATCCCCCAACCCGCAAAGGGACCTCGTAGTAAGGCGGTAGGGATTTACCGGTACCGGTATTTTACCGGTACCGGTAAATCCCTACCGCCATCCGTGTAATGAGGCCCACTGTGTTCAATTCATGCTAGCTCACTCATACTAGAATTGACTTCCGACAGCGTTGTGCTAGCAAACCTCAACTTGACTACCATAGCAGTTCATACATTGGCATAAGACTTACTTCCCCACGCATTTCCGAAATTCATATCTACTCTCAAAATAAAATACAGCAATAGAGTCACCTTAACATGCATTACAGCATGATCGTTTTCCAATGCCGGAATAGTCTGTATGCATTGCTTGAACCTTACAACCCATTACTTTTATTGCCTAGCAGGTTGCTCATCATAAATACACAACCTACGACAGTCACCTTGTCGAAACTGATATAATATTGTTTCGTCTTCATTGTATATGTTGGCCTATGCCCAGTCGCTTTGCGAGGAAATCCGTATTGCAAGGTTGTGACCTTAAGTTAATCAAGCCTCCATTTTAGGTTACACTGCCATTTTGGTTTATCGTGCAAAGTCACCCTGTGGCCTAAAATGGCCGACCTGTGTCCTCTTGTTTTCACTTTAACCTCTTCAACCTCTGTAGGCGATTTAATGTCCACCCTGCCTGCAGGCTATATGTTAGGGTCATGTAGACCTTGTCCTTTCTTGACCTAGGGATCAGGGGATTACTTGAATCAGCGATGTTAACCTACACGTATACAAGAACAATAATGCTATTTAAACATGATATGTGAAACATCTGTTTGACCTGCATTGAAGCAAATGTGTAAAGAGCGTAAAGTCACATCCAGAGAATAGTAGTATTTGTTAGTAAATGTATTAAGAAGTAAACCGCATGCATGAGATATGTAAATTAGGAATGGACCTGGCGCGAACCCTAGCCCAGTACATGATTAACTTGTAAGAGGCTGGACATCGTTACGAAGAAACTGTATAAATATGCTGATATCCAGCCAGCAATCCCTGTTCACTGCTCACATTGAACCTGCTGGTGGTCTCTGTGAAGTACTGATGGCCAAATAGCTATTTGTGTACTTTGTTTTGTAAACTGTTCAGTGTTGCAATAAAGATTCTGGGAATCTTTACAAGCCCGTGTTGGTGTATTTCTCTTTGCATGGTGTAAAAGCATTGATATTGTATTTTCTGATTCCACAGATGGCGCTCGAATAGGGACCCTCAAGATTGACTTCGTCTCGTTGAAGGTTGGCTCAGCTATCTGACCGGGATCGGACGGTGTCAACAAAAAGGCCCCTCTGGACGAGAAGCAAATTCCTCGATAGAACAGCACGATCCGATCCCTATCGGTGAGCTGTAGCCCGAGACGACGTCTTGACGAGGGTCCATATATCGAGGTGGGTAAATTTGCCGAAATCACCAGACACGTGGGTCCTTAGATTGTCCTTAGTAACCCGATCGGGCCTCCCAGTCCTTTGGTCAGATGAATCGTGACCCGATTCTTAATTTAACCCTGACAATTTTAATTTGGGGCATTGTACTCGCAAGCACAATTATTTGACCAGGTAACACCAGAATTCTGATATGCCTGGGAAATTGTCTGCCTGCTTCAGGGCATTATTCCGCAGTGACAGACAATCTTTCGAAGTTAGCCGTCCCGCACCACAGGAGGGGTCGCCGGCATGTACTATGTACTGTAAGAAAGGCTTTGTTAGTATAGCATTTAATGATATTTGGCACAGACAGACCAGACATAACCCTAATCTTCGGTGGCCAACCAATGGTAGTTTTGAAATCCCTCGGTTAGAATATTTAGAGCCTGTATTGATAAAGAAACAGGCTAGACCTGCAGCATTTGACGCATTGCACAGTTGGAAAACAGAAGCTTTGCAGCAACAAGAGTAGAGAGAAACACATGCGTCAACATATGACGAATGCTGAAAAAGCACTGTTATATGATCAAAATAAACAATTGGAATCAGTTAGGAACACGGACAGAGCGTTTCAATTAGGCATTCAGAAAATATACCCTTCGAAAGATTTTCATACGTCTGATGAATTGATTAACAAACTTTTGCATGAACGAAGGCCTGATGCCTCTGCGCCACCTCCGTACGTTCCTCCTCCTGGTGCTTTGCCCCTTCCTGTCGCTATTCCTCCTCCTATAGTTACCCCGGTCCTTCCTATTGTTCTTCCTGTTGTTCCTCCAGCCGTCGCTCCTTTGCCTGCTCCCTTGCCTCCACTTATTAATATTCAGAATGTGCCTACTCTCCCTCTTCCAAGTGATTCCGCATCGCTTGTAGTAGACCAGGGAATGGGATCAAGGGTTGTGACTCGTAATACTGTGTCCCCAGATAAAAAGAATTAGTTAATTGCTTGGGCTAAACATTGTATGGAGAGGGGTGAACAAGCTCATGTTCTTTCCACACTCGAAAATCTAAAAAGTATCCCTGAGAAGAATGTTTTTATTGAAGGACTAGGAATTTATTTGAGCGTAATGTGGAATAGATTAAACGATGTAGATCTCCCACAAGGGTTACGGGATTTAAACACCTTAGTGTTGTCTAGAGATACTGCGGAAAAAGTATATGACCATGTCAAGAGGATTTTTCTGTATAGGAAGGAGTTGGAAGAGTTACAGAATGAAGAAGCAGATGGTGATAGTTTAGGCTGTAAGTGACTCCAATCAAGCAATCCCACTAAGTCAGTGCCTTGTCTGGGATGCCCAAGGGAAGCCCTTATTTATATATTTTTATGGCAAGTTATAATCTGGATGATGAACCCTTGTATAACACCCCTCTCTTAGAATCCCCCTGACCCACTGAGCCAAGAAGTAGATTTGTTTGCAAATTTAAAAGGTTTATTTGAAAAATTAAACTATATATATATATATATATATATATATATATATATATCACACTTCTATAAATAAATTGATAATGGATAGCACACGTGTGAATATGAGCAGTAATCAGCAATAGGTAATCCTACAGTAGCACAGTTCTTGGTTACTTATGAATGGGAAAAGAAGAACAAGGTGGTAGAGAATGCTTTATATGGTTCAAGGAAAGGCAAGGTGAGACAGAATACAACACAGAAATAACCTTGAGATGATTTCAACCAAAAAATAATATGATCACTTTTTCTTGAACAATTCACTCCCCCCTTATGCAATGTAAGGAGATGAAAAGAAGACACACAGTTCTCAGGAATGGAATCAAATATAATTCAGTTCCCCCCTAGCAAGCTTAGAGGAAAACAGGTATGAGTTTTAACACAGGCAAGATACTTTGATGTTGTTGCAATTAAGTGGAAAATATGCTAAAAAAGGCTTTTAATTCCCTCTAGAGGTTCAGGGTGGGTGATATCTAGTTTATATTAGTTCAAGCTCACTTTAGCAATGCTCTATGAGTAACTAGCAGGTTAAAACGAATTTTAGCAAAGGAAAGCAAGGAGCTGCTGATTTTTACACGTGGCTGAAATTGTGCAAAATGTCAAATCACGGCAAATTTAATCGCGTGCGTCAAGCGTAATTACGGAGGCCCTATAAGGAGTAGGAAGTCGGTTCTAGGTTCGTTGGAAAGCCTAGAATCTTAGCTTTAAGATAATTTCGCTCCTAGCACAAACGGTTCCGGAGATACGGACGATTTTGTGAAGGTAGTTTTTCGGATTTGAAATTTAAAAGTTCAAAATGACAGGTGACAGTTTTCAGCTTTAAAAATGACAGAATGACACGATTCTAGGAGGCAGTTCTAATAGGCTAAAATAGTTTGGATTAGATTATTTTAAACTAAGAGATTGGTTTTGCACAGTGAGTACTCACACTATATTTTTGAAATAAGCCGTCAAGGTCTGGTCAGGTTGGATGGGACTTCCGGTGGGTGGTTCTGAAGTCCCGGCTATCTGGGTCAGCTCTGCTCTCTGGGTCTGTCAAGCACCGGTTCAGCTCACAACGGTCTGGTTTGTGGTTCTCTCTGGTTCCGGATACAGCACTGCTTTCTGGATACTGCTACTAGTTCTTGCAAAAATTCTTGGCAAAGAATTCAAACAGCTCGCCCGGCTGTTGAATAGTTTGGTTGGTTTTGAGGCTTGCTGAAGAGGATTCAGCTTGTGGATTCAGGCCTCTCTGCTACAAATTCTGGAGTTAATTTATGGTCTCTGGAGATTGATGGATTTGAAGTCTGGATCTCTGGATGTGAAGTCTGAAGTCTCCCGGCAAAGCGTCCCACAAGAAAATGGAAAGTGAATGTCTCTACCTGGGTTTCAATGTTCCTTTTATGTGTTTTGCAAATGGGTGTGTGCCTGGGCCTAGCTAAGCCTGCCCCTCTCACTTATCATTGGCCAAGCTTTCCTCTCTCCCTTGATTGGGGGAAAGAAATGGAGTGTCAGAGTGATGCTGTAGGTTTTATGGTCAGAGGAACCTCCCCTTGTCAAATTGCACACAAATCTATTTCTGACCCAAATACATATTTATCTATGTACCATTTTACTAATATTATAGGTCCAGTTAACATATTTTCTGTAGCACCAAACCATCCGATCCCTCTCTTTGTATGATGTCGTGTCCACTTATGACAGAATTCTCCCCTTTTCATCCAGATAACGAGCTCCAAACCTTTCCAGATTTTACACAAATGTGCACCAGGGATATGGGTTTCAGATGATAAAGTGTCAGATTTTTACCATGCACACATTTGGAGTAACAACCTTTTTTTCCGCTACTATCCCCAAGAACATCCCACAGGGTCCTAACACCTCTTAAAATGTGCACAGAAAAATCACAAACATGATGATGTTATTTATTTAATTTTGACAAGTCCGCACTGTGAATTATCCATCTTTTTAAATCATGCTCTGGCCCCAAAGGGGTGAGGTTTCCAAAGCACATGGTGGAATTTCTGGTTTATCCACTTCCCCCAAGCTTAGCTTGCTCTCACAGGCACTGCCCCTCCCAGTTTCTCCCAAGAGGAAGCCATTTTTTACGACCCCCCCCCCAATATAACATTTGCCTGAGTCCAGGACAGGGCTTTGTTCAACTTCCTCCAGTCCCAGGTGCTCCTCCCCTAATCCAATCAGAGAGGTGTCATCTCCTTTTGGCAGGGGCAGCAGAATGCAGCCAGGCCTAGGAAGAGTTGTTGAGCCAGTTCAACTCCTGTCGGGGGTAGTTGTCAGGCAGAATTGAGCTAAATTTCACTTTAGTTCCCATTTTCTACATTCAAATCAAACTGACAATTTTTGCACATGCAGCTAGAATGCTGATTCTAAGTTCAAAACTATGACATTTAAACAATTGCAACCTATGTGACACTCACAAGTAGGTCACTCATTTATTCTAAACATTTCGATTTTAGTGGCTTTAAACCCAAATTCACTTAAGCTGCTGAGATCCCCAGCTATTTTTTATATATACATTAAATAATTACTTCCTTCAAGTCATTTCAGAATATAGTTTTTCATTGTATCCACCTCTTAGCAAGTCTTTCCTTGGCCTGGTTTGGGTTAATTTGTTCAGTTTTACACAAAAGTCTGGTGGTTTTAAAACGCCGGCTTTCTGATAGTGGTGAGCACCAGTATTGCATCCATTTTTGACATTAAGAAATGAATTCCCCACAGTTCTGGGTTGCTTATGGCAATCAGCATTGCCATTCCCAATGGTTTCAGGCTACTGTGTGTGTATCCCAATGGTCGTTTTAGGCAGTGCCCTCCTGTGCTCACAACATAGGCAAAAATGGGTGGCAGTATATTCTTTATGTTTTCCCTGTGCACTCTCTGGGGAGTTCTGGCCATCATGATGTTTTCAATGCCAGTAATGCACAGTTTTATGGTAGGGCTTGGATGCATGGGTAAAAACATCCCACAGCCAAGAATCTTGTTTGACTTGTATAATAATATTCTGCTCTTCCAATCCACCCCTGTGTCCTAGAAAATGTCAATACTTGATCCTATATTTAAAAGGGGTGATAGGAGCTGTTAAGATGGAAATTAGAATATCCCACCCCCCTATGTGCTTTCAGGTGATGCTAATCCCCTACGAGAGAGTGTAGTGTATAAGGGGGGAGAAAACCGTACTCTGAAACTAGGTGCGAAAGCAATATTGCACGAACAGTAGGTGCATGACAGTAAGAGACACATAGAAAGAAACGCCATTTTGTAGGTATGGCAAAAACAAAGGCTTGTGTGACTACGCTGCGCCAGCTGAGCTCCATGGAAATATTTCACATTGCCCAACACCCTCACGACAGAGCGAATGGTATTCAGCGCATTATAAATAACCTATCATATCATACCTATCATATCATCAGTTCCCACGGAAGTCCACTTCCACCATGTCCCTTTACTGTTGCAATCATTTAGTATTGTTCAGAGGAATGCGCCCTGGAAGAGCGTGAGAGAACACCAGTCTCCGTGCAGCGTACATTCATCACCACTAATCTGCCAGCAGGCCTCTAACCCCCACCCAGCCAGTCTAGAATCGCCTCTACACCACTGGCCCGAACCCCACACCTCTGCATTCCGTGACAAGCAAGTGACCCTTCTGGCCCAACACAAATCAAGCATCCATAAAAGATCTAAGCATACACGACTGTTATTTTCCAAGCATAAAATACATCCTTTGTAATACGAGGTACGGGGGGTATACATTAAAGATCAAACCTATGGTGAAAACCTTGGGAGAGGGAGGTTAGGTATCGATGAAGCCCTGAATGTGTGGGTCAGCATGACTGTATTTTATCCGGCCTTTCCCATGGCACCAACTCCCCAAGCTGCACAGGTGCATGCCACAGTGATATAGTAAGTAGGATTAGCATGTTTAGTTCCTGCAGTCCCCAGGTGCTCCTCCCCTAACCCAATCAGAGTGGTGTCATCTCCTTTTGGCAGGGGCAGCAGGATGCAGCTAGGCCTGGGAAGAGTGGCTAAGCAGGTTTCTCCTGTCGGGGGTAGTTGTAAGGCAGAATTGAGCTAAATGTCACTTTAGTTCCCAGTTTAAATCAAACTTACAATTTTTACACATGCAGCTAGAATCCTGACTCTAAGTTCAAAACCATGACATTTAACAGTTCCAACTATGTGACACTCAAAAGTAGGTCACTCATTTAATTTAAACATTTCGCTTTTAGTGGTTTTAAATCCAATATCAATTAAGCTGCTGACATCCACAGCTCAGCCAGTTTTGTTATAAACATTGTTTTGGGCTCTTCATCTTCCCAGATTTTGTATGCACACAACACTTCATTCTGCCAGATGTCTGCTGGTGTTCAATATGATTTTTTAATATCCTGCAATGTTCGAAATAGGCACTTTGAGCTTGCATTCAGGAAAACAAAGGTGATTTTAAGGCGCTTTTGGTCTAACAACACTGTTATTTTTCCTTTGACACCACCTTTCACCCCTGGCGCTTCCGGTCCATCATGCTGGCACTGGTGGGTGGCAGTCTAGACAACCATTTTGGTGTGCACACAACCGCGCGGTTTTCCTGGTTCTGGGATAGAATGATGACCGGCGACAGCTCATCCCCACATCTACCCCGTCTAATAATTCAACATGGATCAAAACCCTTCACTAGGCACTGTATTCTTACAGAAACGGTTTTCTCCTCGCCGCAAATTGATAGGTGAGGAAGTGTGAATTTGTACAAAGGATGCGATAAGATGGATTTCGGATATGTCGATAACTCCAGCCGAAGTATATGACACGTATAGTAGTATACATTAGAAATGCAAAAGAAAGTGATACAGGTTATGGTAGAATACCTGCAGGATGAGTGTGTAAAAAGAAAGATTTGTTGTCCCGCAGAATTGTTGGGTGTTTATAAGCGAGCCTTTTCGATTGATACCTCTTCGACTGCCTTAGCGCTTGATTTGGCTCTGTTGCTTAGTAAGCGTTCGGAGCTACCTACTTCTCAGTTGCCTATGAGAGAGGTCCCTCCGACATTTGACCCAAAGGTTGAGATTGCAGCCGATGCTGCACAAGGTATAGTTGCTGTGGACATTCCTGCACATTATGTATCGCAGTTTGTTCACGTCCCGTTCTCGAGACAGGAAGTGAACACCATAAAGCAATCTATTCCTGATATAAGAAAGAATCGGAAGGGGTTCTATAAAGAAATAGAGTCAGTTTTACAATCATCAGTATTCACCTTAAGTGATATTGATTTATTATTTCCCGTACTCCTGCCAGTTAATTTGTAGAAACAGATTAGGAAAGCGGATGATGTACCTGGGTTAGGAGGTACATGGAATAATATGGTTAGGCTCGACAGAGAAAGACCAGCTGGCGAGAGACCGCCTCAAGTGATATTAACTTTGCCTGATAGGATGATTGTAAAATTAAAAACCATAGTTCCTGAAAAAAGAATCATTTGGGACAAGCTTACGGCCTGTGTCGAAAGGAAAGTCTGAAGGTGCTACCGAGTTCTTTAATCGGTTCCAACAAGTGTTTTCGGATTTCAGTGGACAAGACTTAGGCACAGAGTCAGGGAAAAGGCTGTTTGTCGACAAATTTGTATGTGGATTGCTGCCTGACATCCAGTTGCAGATTATGTCCTCCAAAAGCGCTTGGCAGGCGAAGTCTCAATCAGAAGTACTGCACATGCTCAGTACTATGAAAATCGTGTGAATAATGAAAAGGAAATACTTGAGAAAAGAAAAGCTGACCTGAAAACAAAAGTACTATTACAACAGATTGTTGGAATCCCCAGAGGGGGTACTACGCAATTTAGAGGTCAATATGTTCCACAGGGAAGTATGCCCCTGGCTCCGGTAACCATTAACCAGTGTGCCTATTGTCGACAGGAAGGTCACTGGCGCGCACAAAGTCCGACCTTGCAGAAAAGGTCAATTGGGAACATGGGTAGACGATCCAGAGGTCACCCGGGTGTAAGGGACCCTGGTAGAGGTCACTTTATGCCAGAATCACAGCAACCTTTTTCACAGGATAAACAAGTATCGAGTGTGGATAATAGAAACATTTTTGATCATCCTTCTGCTGCATACCTCTCTGAGGAACTTCCTTTTGATGACATTCTGTTTTGTTAGGATTGCCCGAAGCAGGATTTGGAACCAACGCCTATTCCCGTTCATCAGAAAGGTCCCTACGTTGAGATGGTGGTGGGAAATAGGAAGCATCTATTTTTAGTAGATACAGGAGCACAAAAGTGTTCCATTGACCATTCACGGGTTCCAAACATTCCCCTGTCAGGGCAATCCAAAGTTTCCGTAGGGTTTTCAGGCACACCTGTAGTTTGTCCAGTCTCTTTGCCAGTAACGATAACAGTGGGTCCCTTCACGGAGCAGTGTCCATTTCTACTTACTACAAACTGTGGAGAGAATTTGCTGGGGTTAAATTTGTTGAAGGAATTGAATGCAGTGATACATTGCTCTTCGGACGGAGTTCGGTTAACAATTTCACCTCAGCAATCACTCGCCTCTCAGTTTTTTACTCGACCTTTACCGCCAGAATTCAGTAACATTCCGGAATGCTTATGGGCAATTGATGATAATGATGTGGGCATTCTTCAAATTGAACCTGTTAAAATTATTCTGAAACATGGAGTAAAACTGCCTCGCATTCCACAATATAAGATCTCAGTTGAAGGCAAACAGGCTTTGAAATGTATAGTTTCTGATTTTGTACATCGTGGAGTAATTGAGGAAATTACAGGTAGTTTGTGTAACAGCACGATTTTGCCAGTGTACAAAAAAGGTGATAATGCGATTCCTTTTCGGTTTATAATTGATTTGTGTGCTATTAATAAAATTGTGGCTCCTCAGTTTCCCATTGTAACTGATGTAACAACGATACTAACTATGATTACGGCTTCTGCCACTCACTTTAGCGTTGTGGACCTCAAAAATGCATTTTTTAGTATTACTATACACAAGGATAGTAGGTATTTGTTCGCGTTTTCCCTAGGTGGACGCTCGTTCACATTCACTCATGCACCACAAGGGTACACTGAGAGTCCAAGTAGTTATAGTTTAGCATTGAAAGAGCAACTCGATACTCTCGAGTTGCCTACTACTTGCACGTTACTACAGTATGTAGATGATCTCCTCTTGGCTGCTGATTCTGAGAGTTCCTGTAAAGAAGGCACCATGTTGTTGCTTTGTCATCTAGCAAAACATGGCCATAAAGCTTCACTCAAACAATTCCAATATTGTTGCCAGGAGGTCGCCTATTTAGGCTATCTCCTGTCAAAGGAGGGAAGAAGGTTGACATCTGAACGAATAAAAACTATTTCTGGCATGTCTGTCCCAAATACGCATAAGGAAGTTAGAGCCCTGATAGGTATGGCTTCTTACTGTAGATTGTGGATCCCTAACTTTTCGTTAACGATTAAACCAATGCTGGCTTTGACAAAGAAGGGCATTTCTTTGCCATTACCATGGACTTTGGAACACCAGACAGCATTTGATTTACTCAAAACCGTGCTGTGTTCGGCACCGGTTTTAGGAACTCCAAATTATGAAAAGGCCTTTGTGTTGTATGTGCATGAACGTGATGGATGTGCTTTGGCTGTGTTAACGCAGGAACATGGAGGGAAGAATAGGCCGTGCGGCTATTTCTCATCTATCCTTGATCCTGTTGCATGCGCTTTGCCAAGATGTTTGAGAGCTGTCGCTGCTGCTGCGTCTGTAAAACAGAGAAAGGGAATGTTCCTGGGTCATGCGTTAACCCTAATGGCACCTCACTCTGTAGATGTTCTATTAAATAGAACTCAAACGCAACACCTTACTTCTGCACGATTGACAAGATACGAATTGATCTTGTTTGCTGCCCACATTCAAATTCAGAGGTGTTGTGTATTAAATCCAGCTGAAATTTTACCTGTCCCGCAAGATACTGTTGATGGTGATGAAACATCACACAATTGCCTTTACACTACAGAACAAGAGACTAAAGGTAGAATTGATTTGAAAGATATGCCTTTGAATAGCCCACAAGGGGAGCTATTTTGTGATGGCTCTTGTTTCAAACTTCAAGAATGGTACATCCACGGCTGGCTATGCCGTCACTACCTTGAGCACGATTGTGGAAACCCAAAGAATCATGCATAATTCTGCACAGGCCGCAGAAATGATAGCATTAACTCGAGCTTGTGAACTTTCTGAAGGGCTTACAGTAAATATATATACGGACAGCCAGTATGCCTTTGGGGTGGTTCACAACTTCAGTAGACTCTGGAAAGAACGAGGTTTATTGACCTCACGTGGCACAAAAATACAGCACGGCACTTTAATAGTGCGATTACTTTCAGCGCTCACACTCCCTGTTCAGTTAGCCATTGTAAAATGTACAGCACATCAGAAGATTACAGATGATATAGGAAAAGGGAATGCTTTTGCTGATCAGATAGCTAAACAAACTGCCATTGATTTTAGTTCAGAAATGTATGCCGTAAGGGAAACTGTAAATGTTTGCACTTTTGGTGAAAGTATTGATTCTGTAAAAGACATTCAAGCAGATACTACTGTAGAGGAGACCAAGAAATGGGTCGAGGGTGCAGGGAGATTGGATGATGATGGGTGTTGGGTGGACAATGTTGAAGGAAAATGATTACTCACCAACACCTATATTACAATGATGGTCATTATGGCTCATGGTCCGACCCATGTCTGTGCGCGTAAATTGACTAAAATGTTACACAGTGTATGGGCCAATGATAACATTTTCAAAATTGCGGAGCGCTTTGTCCAAGGGTGCATGGTCTGCTTGCAGCACAATGTAGGAAAAGGTACCTCGACTCCTAGAGGAAGTTTCGCTCCACCTTCTGTTCCGTTTGAGGTCATCCACTTTGATTTTATTGAGATGGAACGTTGCAACAATCTTAAATACGTGTTGGTCGTCATTTGTGCATTTAGCAAGTGGGTTGAGGCCTTCCCTGTTAGAGATGCAACGGCCATAACCACGGCAAAGACTCTGTTGAAAGAGTTCTTTCCTAGGTTCGGGCTGCCGAGAGTCATCTGGTCGGATAATGGGCCACACTTTATCGCTGCTGTAATCCTACAAATATGTGAAGGATTGCAGATTGATAAAAGGTTCCATTCGGGCAGACATGCCCAAAATGCCGGATTAGTGGTAAGACATATTGGCATTACAAAAGAACAAGCTCGCTAAGACGTGTGCTGGCACCAAGTTAAAATGGCCGGACGCCTTACCGATCGTGTTGCTGTCGATGAGAACAACCCCTCAAACTAAGACTGGGCTCTCTCCCTTTGAGGTGGTGATGGAGAGGCCTGCTAATATTTGGGGTATGCCAAAGAGTCGCTCATTGCGGGATGTAGAGAATGTGCTTCTTTCAGATTACTGTAACCAGTTGACTAAAAATCTATTTTCAATTTATCACCAGGTGCGAGAGGCATTGCTTGTACGATACGAGGGTCCCGGTCACAGTCTATGACCAGGAGACTGGATCCTCACAAAAGTTTTTGAAAGGTCGTCTTGCCTTGCGCCTCGGTGGAGGGGTCCCTACCAGGTCCTTTAAGTCACCCAGACTGCGGTGCGGGTAGCGGGCGGAAGAATTGGATACATGAAACGCACACCAAACGGATCCCGCGGCCCATGCCATACGATACAGAAGACACAGAATCCCTTTCCAATGCTGTAGCCAACGTGCCCGAAACAGCAACAACCAACAAGAGAGTATCGGAGACCGTTCCAGAATTCGTAAGGCCAGACAAAACGGCCATCTTGTCTCCGCACTCTCCAACAGTGGTACTTCTGGATCAACCATTTTCTGCTCCCATTTCCATTTACTCGCCACATCCAATGGGAAGTGACGACACCTTGCTTTCTGATCCTTTAGCACCGGAAAATGTGAAATATAATTTGCGTCCAAGAAAATAGACGTACGGCACGGTTTGACTGTGCGTTTGGAGAAATCATTTGAGGGCTTTCCTTTTGGCCCGACTATATGAAAGGATTCTGTTGGCTAAGGGTTGTGGGAAAGACATTAAGAAGACGCGCGACTGGAATCGTCAGCAAACGAACAATTGGTGTTTTTTCGATTGAAGACTACGATGCCTGCACCCGCTACCGCTCGTACCGAACTTTTAGATAAATATGTGACTAGCAGAGACAATGAGCAAACGTCTAAGGGGCCCCCGAAAATGTATTGTTGCCTTTTTGTAATAAATGGGTTTTTAGTAACTACTGGTTTTGGGTTGTGGTACCTGGAGGAAGCATATCCGCTAGAGGACTTTTTACCTGTTGAAAATGTATCTGTTCTACCCATTCCTTCCGTGCAATTGCATACCTTGTCGCCTAGAGAGTCTTCGCATAGATGGAACTATCAGAATAATACTCTTTTGTTAATAATGAATGCCACTCATGCAATTTTCAATAAGACCAACTGCTGGATCTGCTCGCATTTGCCGCAACATGGGGATAAGGAGCTAGGTTGGTACATTCATCCTTTACCTTTGACAACTGCTTGTTACGCTTCTCTTAGATCACTATTCTTTGGCCTTTGGAATGACAGCAGCTCAGGGAACTTTGATGGTACAAATTTGAATAGTTTTAAAAAATGTGTTTTGATGCCCCTGGGATGCTCGCTTTTTGCAAATAGGAGTAAGCCAAACGTTGCTTCTGTTAGGCCCTCTGATAGATTGTCTCGTCCCTTTCAGTCCTTGATCTCTTTCAAAATGGCTCCTATAGGCAATAAGGATGCCACGCCTACATCTTATTCTGTTAACCATAGCCCGACTCAGTGTCCTTCTGCATACAGTTTAATGGAACCCGGTCAATTGGGGATTTTAGAAATTGTGCGAACGTTGCGAACTTGACTAGTGAGAACAGACCTCTGTATGTAGGTGAACCTGTCTATTTTGTTTGCGCTAATGTGGCATTTCCATGGTTGCCTAGGGAGTGCCAAGGAACTTGCTATTTAGGGATCCTATTACCTGGGGTATTTATTGCCAGTACAGCAGAAATCTCGAAGACTCGTCCACAGCGAGATGTGAAGGGGGATACTCCAGCACAAACTCTAGGGGACATAATGAAATCCTTTGTGCCATTTTTTGGGCAAATTATGAATTCAGAAGATATCAGGGGACTAGCGAGAGTACTGGAGAGAACCATCAACCGGACCACTGACATACTCTATAATATGACGTTAGAACAGAAAGCAATAAGATTAGTAGCTCTTCAGAACCGGATGGCATTAGATGTCATTTTGGCTGAGCATGGAGGAGTATGTTAATTAGTGGGGTCCGCTTGCTGCGTTTGCGTACCAGACTCCTCTCCAACGATCTTTAGGGCAATCCAAAATCTACATGTTCTTAGTTCGGAAGTGCATGTTCCTGAGGGAAACTGGGAACTTAGTGCATGGTTTTGGGACCTCCTACGGTCGTGGGGATGGAAGTTGTTTTCGGCCCTGCTGATTATCTTGGGTAGTTTACTGTTCCTTTGTTGTTGTATACAGTGTCTCTCTGGTATATGTTCGGTATTAGGGGGATGTTGCGCGCAAGCAACAAGTGTATTAGGACATAAAATATACGCCCCAGATAAGGTTTCCAAGGAGTACGTGTTGAAAGAAACTCTAGTGTCTGATCTAATGGCAATATATATGTCTGATAATGATTCGGGGTGTATAGACGTTGAAATGTGGAGTTAGTCGTAAAGTGATCGAAGGTAGTTTAGCGCTCGGCATAGGCCAAAAGGAGGGTTTGTCAAAACTGATATAATATTGTTTCGTCTTCATTGTATATGAAGTGAGCCATGTGAGAAGGGTGCCCCTCTTATTATCAGACTGGACAGCAGTCCTTATGTACTTGGAAGTGCGTGCTAGGTCATGGGTCCCCAGATTATGGATGGGCGTTGAGTTATGGGATATGCAGCTGCCCTCTTAACATGATTTGACATTGCAAGCAGATGGAACCGGGACTGTAATGGTAAATAAGTACAGCCCGACTACTATTCCCTGAGATGTACGCTCTGGTTGCGGGATTCAACCTCTGATTTGAAAGAATGCATGGTGATTTGCTGATATGAAACTGGTAGTGTCAACAGCACATTATGGTTGACTCAAGTGGCAAGCTCTGAGCTTGTAATAGTATGCTGTATGGCAAGCGACAGCTCACCTGAGTGACAGTTGAAAGGGAGAGATGCGCTATGCTCCGATCCCGAGCAATGAATGGTGATGTCACAGGCAGATGCAGGGTTCTGGTGATTGGTTGGAGCGCCGAAGAGTGAGCCTCGAGTTTGTCGCCGTTGAGATCCATCTGGCCTATGCACAGTCGCTTTGCGAGGAAATCCGTATTGCAAGGTCGTGACCTTAAGTTAATCAAGACTCCATTTTAGGTTAGACCGCCATTTTGGTTTATCGTGCAAAGTCACCCTGTGGCCTAAAATGGCGACCTGTGTCCTCTTGTTTTCACTTTAACCTCTTCAACCTCTGTAGGCGAGTTAATGTCCAACCTGCCTGCAGGCTATATGTTAGGGTCATGTAGACCTTGTCCTTTCTTGACCTAGGGATCAGGGGATTACTTGAATCGGCGATGTTAACCTACAAGTATACAAGAACAATAATGCTATTTAAACATGATATGTGAAACATCTGTTTGACCTGCATTGAAGCAAATGTGTAAAGAGTGTAAAGTCACATCCAGAGAATAGTAGTACTTGTTAGTAAATGTATTAAGAAGTAAACCGCATGCATGAGATATGTAAATTAGGAATGAACCTGGCACGAACCCTAGCCCAGTACATGATTAACTTGTAAGAGGCTGGACATTGTTACGAAGAAACTGTATAAATATGCTGATATCCAGCCAGCAATCCCTGTTCACTGCTCACATTGAACCTGCTGGTGGTCTCTGTGAAGTACTGACGGCCAAATAGGTATTTGTGTACTTTGTTTTGTAAACTGTTCAGTGTTGTAATAAAGATTCTGGGAATCTTTACAAGCCCGTGTTGGTGTATTTCTCTTTGCATGGTGTAAAAGCCTTGATATTGTATTTTCTGATTCCACAACTGTATTCGTTGGCTGCTTCAAACACCTCAATAACTGAGGCGGAGCGGCATCAAATTGGCCCATCCTTAATATTTCATCCTCCTCGTTGGCTGCTCCTATACAGCTCCAATACAGCTCACAGATCAAAACGGAGCGGCATTTAATTGTCTTTTCCGGGCAATGTACCTAACTTCCACTCTGTCGGCCGCTACCTGACGCTCTTCTGCTTTAAAGATCGATGCAGACTTTCACTTCCTAAAGTCAGACTTGAAAGCGAGTCATTGGGTACACTCACAGAGTCCTTTAATCGCAATACTGCAGCACGCAGACTGACTTCACTGCTTTCCGTAATGCAGAGATACATTTGACAATTAGCCTTCCACATTAACCCACGTGACACCTCACGCTGCGTGAATGCATTTCCTTTCTGCATTACGTTGCACGCTGCGAGAGACGAAAAGGTCCATTATCCAAAACTGCACAACGATGTGCTCACATAGCACGCCCAGTTCATTCAGATGGATCTCAACGGCGACAAACTCGAGGCTCACTCTTCGGCGCTCCAACCAATCACCAGAACCCTGCATCTGCCTGTGACATCACCATTCATTGCTCGGGATCGGAGCATAGCGCATCTCTCCCTTTCAACCGTCACTCAGGTGAGCTGTCGCTTGCCATACAGCATACTATTACAAGCTCAGAGCTTGCCACTTGAGTCAACCATAACGTGCTGTTGACACTACCAGTTTCATATCAGCAAATCACCATGCATTTTTTCAAATCAGAGGTTGAATCCCGCAACCAGAGCGTACATCTCAGGGAATAGTAGTCGGGCTGTACTTATTTACCATTACAGTCCCGGTTCCATCTGCTTGCAATGTCGAATCATGTTAAGAGGGCAGCTGCATATCCCATAACTCAACGCCCATCCATAATCTGGGGACCCATGACCTAGCACGCACTTCCAAGTACATAAGGACTGCTGTCCAGTCTGATAATAAGAGGTGCACCCTTCTCACATGGCTCACTTCCAGCTTCTTATATCCACGACACAGCACTCCCAAGCTCTATGGGCTGCTGATTCGAACTGTTATGATCCATAAAACCTCCTCCCTTATCCTCCCTGGGTGATGGGTTTGCTTACTTGGGGGCGGTGTTGGCTTTTTCTTCTCCTGGTCTGGATGTCTACTGCACCCCCCACAGCAGTTCTCCTCAGTCTCAGTCTTCTCCTTCACCTTGCACCATGGATACTTTTCTGTTAGAAATCCTCATCTCCAATGTTATAATGCACAGTCCAGGCAGCTTTAGGTTACTTCTTAGTAAGTTTACTTCAGTTTCTTCAATTACATATTAAGGATTTGGACAACAGGAATAAGACATAAGCAATAAAGACACCGGCACCCATCACCCAGGAAGGGAGGGCCCAACTGATTCAAGATAGAACACTCACCACAGCATTCTCCGACTCATACATCAACATTCCACAGGCACTCAGGTGACATCATAAATCACATGACAAACCACATCAGGCAACCAAGCACTTCACAACACATCTCCCTCCTTACCAAACACACTCACAAACAAGTACTTCACAACAGAAACCCCTAAGCATATTTTCGTAAACAAACCAAAGAAGTATGATTGAGTTTGTAAGTATACTGCATTGAAAAAACTGCAGAGCAATGGACTGGTGGCGGGTATCTCTCCCAAATACCTCCAAACTCAGGCCTATCTCCATAGAAACCCAAGCCTGCTGGTTCGTGACTTTAGGTTGTGGCTCAGGATAAATCAGATGCTGCTACTTTCTGTCCAAGGGTATAGACCAAAATGCCCACAGACCTGCACAATTGTCATATATGTAAAGACAAGATAGACCCAAGAAAGCCAGACATGTCTTGACCCAATGCAGAATGATGAGCACAAGATATATGTGCTTATTGGGCAACTTTGATACCCGATACGACTTCATAAAAACAGAGGCATTTTAGTGCTATTGCTTAAATACGGATACAGAGCCGGTACAGATTGCATTATATCATCTTTGGTGTAAATCAAAATGTAAATTGGGGTATATGAATGGGGCCAAACTATGCCCCAATCTCCTGGTATTAATGATGAGAGTTGCAGCATTGAATGGTGATAGAGACTCGGATAAGTACTACATAGCTACTAAGGGTAGCATTAAAAGGTAACTGAACATTGATACGAGTGTATATATTGAGGGCAACAAATCCATTTGTATGATAATACCTTTTAAGACTCTTTTTTTAAAAATGATTCTTTTTTTAAAAATGTTTTAAAATGTTATAGACCTATGATGAATTGATGTATTAAATGTGTGTAAAATATTTTTGCTTGTAAAAGTTCATTTTGTGAACTAAATACAAATGTATTATTATTATTATTATTATTATTATTATTATTAAATGATGATTGCCACTGTATGAAAGCGCAGCAACAAAACATTACATAAACATCACATACAATTCAATAAGATTACCTTTTAGAGGTCCACATGATCCAACATTATCAGCAAAATATGCTGGTGAGGAAAAGCAAATTAAGTGTGATTTGGAATACGTTGGAATTTGCATAAAAGATGATTAATATAACATAAATAGTGCATTGAACTCTAAGACATTTTAGAAATCCAAATATAGCTTTTAATATACATAACATAATACAAATAGCGCATGTATTTCTGTAAGATGAAATTTTAGAGGTCCAAGTGTAGCCTCTTACTACCAGCAAAGTATGTTGATGAGGAATAACACCTAAAATCTCCACTTCAGGAAATGTAAACTTGTCACGCTTAACAGGTGTCAGATTAAAAACAACATATTAACTTCTTCCGAACAGGTCAAACTATAGTCATATGGAAGATATGAAAAGGCAAAACACATTCAACTCAGATGTCGGGGAGCAGAGATAAACCACATTATGGTATTTATATGACATGCAGGGGGGTGCAAAATGTTATCAGACTGTCAAAATCACAATGTCTTTTTATTTATTTATTTATTTATGCACATTTATGCAGGAACCAAATCAAGCTGAACGCTATGAGACATGATTCACATTTCTACAATATTCCGAGGATTAGTCCCGATTCAAAGCTGTATTAGTGTTATTTGAAAATGACCAGGCGATCAAAGGTGCCCACAAGGCATACACAAATGCAATTTAATTGTTTTTGGAACTAGCATAAAAACAGCAGAAGCACAATTCTGACAATTGTGATGGCTTTGGCCTCTTTGATATGCACCTTTATCTCACAGTAAATATAGCCATTCCATCACAATCAAAAATGGTCCCAGCACATGGTCATGCTGCTATGGCACTCTGCGGGCCGTACCACCCTCCTTTTTCCTCTTCCTCTTTTATCTCCACCAAATTCCCTTTGCACACAGTGCACAGTGCACTCAGACACATCGGCCAGGTGGCTTGGCATTCTCAGACATTTCCGTCTGATGGTCGGTCCAACAGGCTACAGTAACACCTATGAGACAATCAAGCATAGATACTAATCTGTGGATACTAATTAGTTTGGACATATAGGTGGCATTTTAGGTGGCAAAACTGTTGGTGTGGGAGTTTAAATTGAAGCTATTTTGCCACCCACGACAATCTTATTCTTATGTGCAATCCCTCCGACACTCAGTACTGTATTGTCAGATGCCCACAATATGCTTGTTGCTTATGTTCCTTCCAAGGCTGACAGAGAACGTGCTCTACACCTGCAAACATTCAAAACAAGCATAACTATTGCCTTTTGTGTGTTCGTGAGATGAGGGCAGACTTAGCTTTAAATGGATGTGCTTTGCTGCAGTGTTTTAGCACATCAGTGTGCTGAACCTGCCGAAAGTTGTACGTGATGAAATGACCCTCTGCAAAACATAGTAGGTGATAGCGTGCGAAGGACTGTAATTCACTGTCGGCACAAGTAAAACGCGAATGTAAAGAGATCAATGCACGATTCGAAAAACTAAGAGTTAACCTGTTAATGAAACAGATAAAACTAATCATCTTCATGAATTAAGAAATTAATAGAGAATATTCAAGAAAGCAGGTTGGGCCAATAACAACCTCATAATCGGAAACAGAAGATCCGTACAAATGAGACAATAACTGCTCTATTTGAGAAAATTGAAGTTCCAATCTGACTATTTTCCTTCGAGACTACGAAAACCAAATACTTTCTGTCCTGAAGATGGCCAAAAACATCATATAATGATGCCAGAGATGGCATCTAATTCATTCTTTTTGATAAAAGGCCGAAAACATATGCACATATGTAGACACATCTCACTTTCGTCCCCTTTGTTCTCTTTATCAGCAGTTACGCTGGCTTTATGGCGGCGACCTTCACCAATTTGTTCTGCACAAGTTTCGCTCTTTGATCCTCCACCAGTGGTGTACAATTATACTTTGAATTTCTGGCCAATCCTTGGCTTCTATCCCAGCTATTTTATCCAAGGCCTTCTGTACCTTTGGGAGCTCTTTTTTGATAATAAGGTAGAACAGGGAAGTGGATTGATTCCACGCCGTTCCAATTTCGCTTCTCCACAAATCTTGCACTCGCAGTATGAATTGCGTAGGATCCTCATTCTCCTCCATTGTACATTGCATCACTAAATGTAAATTTGGAATATCTGGAAACGTGCGCCGCAATGCGTCCCATACCTGCGCTCGGAAATTGTTGAAGGGCAATCCAGCGATCCATCGTGGCGGTCACAACTCATTGTCACTCCTGGGAACCCTGCTTTTTCCCACACAGCGTCTGCCTGATCACCGACGGCGGACACTAGCAAACTCTTTACATCACCTATCGCTAATGGTACTCCTGCCGTGTTTTTCTCAAATGCATGTATCCATTTCCCTGCCCCTCACGCAAGTGGGGGAAGGAGCTTCAACAGGTTGTTTTTGTCCATTTGGGCCCACGGAATGCAGTGTGGCCTACCTGCTCCCTTATGTATTAGCGGCATCTGCAACTTATGTTTCCTTCCTGTCTTACTTACCGTCCCTTTCTTTATCTTACTCACCAACATGTTCCCTACTAGCTGCCTTAATCTACCCTGCCATCGTGGGGGTGATCGTGGATCCATGTTATCGAAATGATGTGGCAGTGGGGATCCTACAGCTGCCACTCCTTCCTCGTATTCGTGATAGTGCTTTACCCCCAAGAGTGTTGTCACTTCCTTGAAGAGGTCATTGACAAAGTGTGTGCCATTGTCTGACCGTATCACATTACATATTCCCCACCGGGACAACACTTCTCGTACTAGAAACTTTGCCGCACACTTCTCATCTGGGTGGGGACATGGACCCGCCTCCACCCACCTTGAGAAGGGACGCACCACCACAATTAGATATCTCGCTCTGTCACATCTCTCCCACATCTGATATTGGAAAAGAATGTTAGAGTTACTCGGTCTAAGGACTCGATGCGTCTAACTCAGCCTTGATGTAAACGAGGTAGAGGCAATGGACGCTCCTTCATGGTACAGGCTGGATTGATTTGGAATTAAGCTTCCCGTTGAGATGCATATGGAAGAAAACAGTACTATCTTCAGAAAACGTCTTAAGACATTACTGTTTAAATTGTAAGCTGTAGGCCGTGTCCGTTATATGTTGCGCCCTGATGCCTGCGGGCTCCGGCGCATTATAAATGAAAAAACATAAACATAGTCTTCCTTCTGCACACTTTACCACAACAGAGCGAAGAAGGTAGTTCTCTTGGTGTGCCTTTTTTACGTTTAGGATTGGGATCACTGTTGATTTGGAGCATAGTGGGGACTAAGTAGGCAGTTTAGTCACTATTCTCGAATCTATGTCATCACTTTGCTGCCTGTAACTGCGCTGACGAAAATGTTAATGCCAAGTACAGTGCAGCGCAGTGATCAAATCGACACCACCCCCCACAATACTCCAACCCCCACCCCACTTACCTTTACCGTGGCACACTTCTGTGTGCGCCACCGACTCCCTTGTACCTCTGCGGCATCAGTTCCTCCCACTTACATGGGACGGTGCTGACGCTGCAGGGCCCTTTTTTAAAAATAATGATTATTTTTCCTGTCCTCCGCTTACCGTAATGATAAGCAGCTGACACCCCCGCAATCCACGGCTCCCATTACTGCAACCAAGGAGATCAGGGGACACCCCTGCAACCCCTGATCCACTTGGGTGCAGTTATGGGAGTCATCATACTCTAAAATGCCGACAATGCAGTAAAAGCGCAGTCGGCATTTTCGAGCGACAGTTTTAGTATGATTCCCTATTCCCCATTGTACACATGCAGAGCAGAAGTCATTCTGTCACAGGCATCTCCAGGTGTGCTCTTTTAGGCTTTGTGAATCAGGTGTAAGGAACCAGATGCAAATATGAGATGCTCGCCTCTTTGTGAATCATTCCCAAGATAATTGTGGCTGTTACTATTTATTGCAAAATTCCCACCAGATTGTTAGATGGAAACTAGGCTAGAAATGTTTCACATAGGCTTCCCAAGCAATGCTCCAACACCATTGTATGTACCTACGTTGCCTTCATTCTTACTAATGCCCTTAGTTCCATTTCGGGCAGGATATCTGAGAAGGTACACACATCCAGCAATGTTATCCGGATGAGAGAGTTGGGCCCTTCAATGTTTAAGCAATACCTCCTCAACTCCTTACACCCATTACTGGGTGGGCTTAGGGATCTTAATAGCCAGTATTGACCTGGGAGGGGGTAATTAATATTGCCCTTAGCAGCCAGCTGTGGGGCTGGGTGATAGGCATGCCATTAATTTGGTACCGGTGACGATGTTCTGACGTGGACTCCAAGTTGCTGTTGCTCTACGGCCAAGGAGCGAAAGTCCTTCTAGAATGGGACAGAGGTAGCAGAGTACAACACAGAAGACAGAGTTGGTTAGAAGATGGGAGAGAAAGAGCAGAGACTGTCACAGGAGTCGGTGGGGAAGGAGACAGGCACCTGGGGTGGCTGGTACAATCCAGGAATCTGGCAGGGTCCCTGGCTGCGGCAGCCCTTATTGCCTGGAAGCCAGGGAGACTGATTGGCTCCCAAGATTCTCACACTCCACTCCACCTGTAAATTAGACACAGTAAACAAACAAAAAAATAACTAAATCCTTAAATAGCGAACCAAATGTAGGCCTTATAATTGAGGTGTGAGGATATCCCATGTCCCGTCTGCATTTCTCACTGGGCTTAACCCCTTTGAGCACTATGGATCAGCCCACATAAATGAATTCGTGGCACAGCTTTACTGTCTCATTTCCTTTTCTGACAAACACAATCCCAGTTGGTGCAAACTCGTGTGCTCATGCCTTGTGCCCATATTAAACTGAACTGCTTTGTGAAACCTATATTGGCCCTCATTACAACACTGGTGGTAACCCATGGCGCTATTAGCACAATGGTTGCTGCCAGTGTTGTAACGAGTCCGCCAATATTCAATGGGGAATTACCACCCCATTCCAAGGTTGGTGCGGCGGTAATTCCCCATTGAACATTGGCCCTTCCCTATTCCCATTTTTGCCCCATTGGGCTCAATGGGACTGGGGAAGGCGGTAATTACGGTACCGCAAATTGCGGTACCGTAAGTACCTCGAAGGTCCCTTTGTGGGTCCCTACTTTAAAGGCTGATCCAGAACAGCTGTTCAGGTCCATTCCCGCAAAGGGACCTCGTAATTAGGCGCTAAGGGGTTAACGGCGCTGCAGCCTTTTACGGCGCCGTTAACCCCTTAGCGCAGGGTCGTAATGACCCCCTTTGAGGCTGACAATTATGTTTTTTTTTTGTTTTTATTTTATTGTAAAACTTCAACTTGATAAGATATATCATGTTTTTGTTACATTTCGGTAAGTCGAGGAGAAGGATGAGATGCTCATCTCAATCGCACCTTTCATCTTTTCATTAGATGTTACCAAAATTCTGGTAAATGATTCCACTTTATAGTCATACAGTTATACAGTTATCCAATTGCCTAAGCCATCTGATGTGTGGGCACTGAGATTAGAATTTCATCGAAGAAATTGATTAAATTGCAAGACAACTTGATGTTATGTCCTGCCACAGCATAGTCCCACCAATCGTCTTCCTCATTAGTTAGTGGTTTAAAGTCCTTTAGATGTATTTCGCGTAAGTTGGTTAGCGAAGGACATACTGCTGCTAGATGTTTTAAGGACTCGATTGCTGATGTACTACAAAAGCGGCATTTGTTGTCGGTTGCGTCTTTGTTCCTACGCATCCAGAGCATCTCGTTGGTGTTTAGAGCATTTAGGCGTAACTTCAAAAATTGTGCCCTATGATGCCGCGAAGGACAGTGTGTAAGGAATTTCGGTTGGCAATGAAGCTTGACTATGCTTCTCGAAGGAGGTAGCGTGGATTTAAGAGCTGAGCGGTTGTTATAAGTTGTAATCCAATCCCAAGAGGCTAATTTTTTTTTAGCATGTTGGGGACGTTGGATTAGCTCTTCCTCGGATATGCCTGCTTCAATTGTAATCCTATTTAGCTTACTCCTCCATGTGTTGATCAACACATTTGACGTCACATCTTTGCTTGGTTGAAGGATGTGATAAGCAGAAGTAGAAGAGCCAAGTTGTATCTTACGCAGCAGTGATAGAGATTTCTAAACTACTGACATATAGATTGAGTTTAAGGCTAACTCATATCTTAATGCTGATATTGAAATGTAGTTTGGAAGATTCAGAGCCCTTCTCCAGAACTTTCCTTCCAGTCGACTACAGACATCATGGTTGATATTCAGCGCAGCTTCACTCCCGAAAGTGATTGTAGGGACAACTTTTTGTAGATAAAACATTATGACGGGGGTGATGGAGAATTTCCCGTAATCAGAGTTAATTTTAGCCGCTTGAAGGCTTAAGATCTTTGTTTTAGCTGTCAGATCTTTAATCCAAGCAGTTTCTGAAAGTGAGTCATTGATCATGACGCCTAAGTAGCGGATCGACTGGACGACCTCAAGTACTTGTTCGTCTATATGCCATCTAAATGCTTTATCTTTTCTTGACATAGATCGACCGATACACAAGATCTTTGTTTTCTCAGTGTTGATGGTCAGCTCGTTTGCAGATAAAAACTCTTTCAAACGAGAAAGAAGGTGCTGAAGGCCAATTTGTGTTTGATCGACCAGCACTATGTCATCAGCATAGACCAGATGGTTAATGACCCGGCCATTGAGTTTCGGAGGAAAGCAGTGAGTGGATTTCAGCCAATCTGGTAGATCAGCAATAAAGAGTTTGAAGAGGTCTGCTGCAAGCGGACATCCTTGTTTAACGCCTCTGCACGTTCTTATTGGTTCTGTGAGGTCTCCTTGTGAGTTAATTCTGATTTGAATTGAAGTATTCAAATGGAGGGCAATGATTGGTTCTAGCAGATGGTTCGGGCAATCCCACAGATGTAATTTTGCCCACAATTTGGACCGATTGATAACATCGAAGGCTTTACGAAGGTCAATAAAAGCAAAGAAGATTTTTTTCTTCGCCTCCATTGCTGACAGTTTCAGGAACGATAAAAGTGTGAGGTTTGCGTCAGTTCCCACATTCTTCGTGAAACCTGTTTGTCGAGGATCGAATTTACCAGATGAGAAAGCCCAGGTTACCAATTGTTGGCGCAAAAAGGATCCGAAGATCTTGCTAATTGTATCCAGAAGGGCGATTGGGCGATAGTTCACAGGATCGGCCCGACAGCCCTTCTTGTAGATTGGAACCACTATGGCTTTGGACCACGAAGATGGAATCATCTTGCGGAGTGCAATCTGAGAAAAGAGTTTGTGAATGAATACGGCCCAGAATACTCTATTCTTTTTCAGCGTCAAATTTGAAATTTGATCAGGACCAGCAGCTCTGGAGTTGTTGAGTTTAGAAATTGCGAGCTCAATCTCATCGCATGACGGTGTAATGCTCCAACTAGAGCTTGATAAGGTGGAAGGCATAAATACTTCGGACACAGAGTCTCCATATATTGAGGTAAAATGGTCATGCCATTTTTCGCTTGATATTTCATTGAAGATTGATGGATTAGATTTCGAGCGACCTTTGTTTAAGATAGCCCAAATATCACGAATATTTCTATGAGCCAGTAGTTTTAACATAGTTTCTGCTCGTCCTTGATCAATTATTACAAGATGTGATCTTAACCAATTGCGATAGACTTGCCTGCGCCTCTTTATCTCCATAACCTTGGAATTTTGGTCACGATGTGTTCTTTTGATCAACTTGATATCTCTTCTCAATTTTTTTTTTGCTTCTGCAATTTCCAGACTGTATAGATGTTTCGGAGTTGTTCCAACAACTCTTGAGTTAAGATTTATCTGGGTGAAATCTGACAAGAGTGGAGTGTATTCCACGGTCTGAAGTATATGCAGGCTCCGGCTTATGTGGTTGATCTTTGGACCACTTACTCTCAGTCTATTTCCAGCGGCAGTTGATTAGAGTGGAGCTGGATGTTTTGCTGGCGAGTTACCAAGGTCCTCACACCAGACTAGTCGCAACAAGTCATGATCACTCGATGTCGTTGGCAGCACGTTTAGAGAGGTTGCTTTTTCGAGCACATCAGACGAGGCCCAGATATAATCCAACGTGTTTTTCCGATTCATACTGTGCCATGTGGGATTTGCAGGAGAATCGCCTCGAATTGTTCCATTTAACATGTAACAATTGCGATCTAGAAGATCTTTCGCCCAGAGTTGTCCCCTCGAAATAACACCAGAATCTGGGAGCCGAACATTTAATTTAGAAGAGGGCTCAAATTTAAACCAGCTGCAATTTAGATCCCCGCATATTATTACTGAAACATTTTCATGCTTCAGAAAAGTATGATCAATTTCAGTCATGACAGATTGGATGAAAGCTGTAGGTGAGATCATGGTGGGATTCCAATAACCATTTATGATCAAAATATTAGAAACCACGGTTTTTGATGAAGATTTGATTAAGGTGCTTTGCACGAACGGATTAGGGTTCGTGGATTTAACCAATGACCACTGGTTCCCAATTTTTAGAAGAGTTATTAGACCTGCAAATGGTCTTCCTTTAGAGTTCTTTTCAGCTGGATTGATTAGGATGGCAAATCCATCGCAAATAGGTGGGTCGCGTAACCACGTTTCTTGTAAGCATATGATAAAGACTTTTTCCAGGGATTCCTGGAATGTGTTGAATAGATGTTTGAATCCTCTGGTATTCCATGATAATAAGATTAGCTCCTGCTTGGTAGTTTGTTGTCGTTGTTATTTACATAGGCCTTGTGGATATCTTTTGAAGTTGTTGGCTCTTCTTTCAAAAGATTGGTGCATGGCAGCGTCTAAGATGTCAGGAGAGAAGACTAAAGACTGACGTAGGGCTGCACGCACAGCAGCTCCACGGTTTGCCTCAAGGGCCATCTAAGATGCTGATGACAGAGTTGTTCCCAGAGCAGATGGTTCAAGAGTGAGATCGAAGCCGTACACCAAAAGATCTTCATTTGCTTGGAGTAACATGTTTTTTACTGCTGCAGAGGAAATGTGCAGTAGCACATGATCAGAAGCTGATTCGGATACGTATTCCACAATTTTGATATCGTCAGATGATATGGCTCGCAGTGGTGGAATACAAGCGAGCAGTTTCAAGATGTTTCTTCGGTTTAGATTGACTTCATTTCCGTCTGAGTGAACATTTTGGAGACGAAGTTTCCACTTGCAATTTCTGGCTTCAGGATTTCCAAGGTCTGACATTCTTTTAGTAGGAGGTGCATGCGATTTTAATTGATTTGATGTTTGTTTGGGGTTTAACCTTGCACTTAGCGATTTTTGCTGTGCCTTATTTGGAGCAGAGGTAAGCTGATTAACAGCTGAGTTTACTTGTGGTAGCTTTGTGCGTTTGCCTGCCTCTTCAATTCTCCTTAAGAGATCATCAGGTGGTTTGACAGTTTGAGCTTCTACAGAAGTAGGAGTGGAATTTCCAAGGTCGTCCGAATAGGTTGATGAGTTACATAAGTCAATTGCAGAAGCTGAGGAGCCATGAGCAGAGGATGACTGACTCCAATCGATCCGCCTGCGTTTTGCCGCTAACTTAGGCTGGTTCAATACGGTACGCGGTGAAGTTTGTTGTTTTTTGCCATCAGTACTTTTGGCAGATACAGTCAGAGACGGTCTTGAGAATAGGCTTGACTTCTTTGGAGTAGTAAGATTTCTTACAAACTTGTTCGTCATTTGTTGTGATTGTTTCGGTAGAATACTTTTTAATGGATTTGGTGTGTATACTTGTTTTCTACATGGCTTTTTCAGTTTGCTTTTTATCGTGGTAGTAATAGATTTTGCTGAGCCCTTGAAAATGTTAAATGAATTTACTGCCATAGAAGTTGATTTTACTTCTATTTTGCCAATTGAAGATGCTTGGGGTTCGAGATTATTCACATGTAAGCCTGTGTCCTGAGTGATTGGAACTGTTTTTAAAGCATCATGAGTTGAAAATGGCAAGCTCGGAGCAGAGCCAGATTGTACCGGTTCAAGTGAGGCTGTCACTGAAGCTCTCATTGGAATAGAGTCAACAATTTCAGGTAACGTGTCTCGAGTCGAGTGATCAAGAGCTCTGGTGGGTGCATTCTTCCGCATCCACTTCACTGAGTCTAAGAGACCCTCCATTAGAGCATCATTTTGACAGTGATGCCTTGCAGCAAGATCGCTCAGCCTGTCCTGCCATCTCGTGGCGGTCTCGGCATTAATTGTCATTTGGTCTTGAAGAAAACTCGAGAAGTGTTCTAGCTTGTCAATTTTAGACATTAGGTTGCTTATTGCAGTGCCTTGATTGCCGATTGTTCCAATAAGCGATTCAAGAATTTTTGTAAATGGAGCCAAGGCAATCGCCGAAGCAGCCAGTACATTATTATGAATTTGAGTAAGGGCTTCATTTGCGATCCCAGATGCTTGTGGTTCGAATTCATGAAAAGACGAAGAACAGTTTGAGTTGTCTAGATTATATTGTAGTTTAGCTGATCCAAATTTCTTCGCAGGATTTGGAGATTGAGCTTCCTCGCCAGAATGGATGTTTGTGGCATGCGGAGTACTTGCGTTCTGAGTGGAGTGTCCCAATAGAGGAAGTTTGATGTGAATGCTTTTCCTCTTGAGCTCAGCTACTCTTTGTAGGCGGCTAGCACGCGCAGCTGCACTCCGCTCCAAGTGTGTGGACAATGGGTTAAGAGACGGTGCTAGCGGATGGATGGTGTGTTCAATGTTGTTACCATGTTGTTGATCGCTGGTGATTAGCGTGGAGGAGAGTCCTACCTCCGGTGCTTGACATGCTAGACCACTGTTGTTCTCATGGTCTGAAAAATCAGGAATGAATCCTGAGGACTGAGGACAGTTTGAATTGACTTTCAGACTGCTGCGGATATTTTCCTGATGTAAAGGAATTGCGACAGATACTTTCGAAGTTTGTGCCTTCAAGGGTGTTGGTGATGGTTTGGTAGTCACGGCATCGTTAGAAGACAAAATCTTTGTCACTGGATAATCCAAGCCTGAATTGGAAATTTTTAGCAATTCCTCATCGGATACCAGATTTGAGGGGGGTCCTTTATCTTTCCAAGGGTCAGCCTCATTGGTTGATTTGCCTGAGTTGAGAGATGAGAGAGTCGCCGGAATCCTTGTCGTTGGTTGAGAAGGAGGTGTAGAACTTGTATCTGACAAAGAAACTGAGATGACAGATACAATGTGAGCCGATTGTGGCTGATCAACTTTTGTTATTTTAGGTTCAGAAGAAGCGATGGTACTGACATGCTCACAGTCACATGAAGCAACAGTAAAGGGTGGATTGTTGATAGGTGTGAAAGTGCAGGAGCTAGATGACACTAAATTAACTTGTGAGGTTTGGAGGGCACCTGATTGAATATTGGACTGTTCTGAAAGACTCGGTGCGTCTTTCGGTGTGAATGGCTCGTCAGAGCACATAAGTGTCGAAGGTGACAATGGTTGACTGGCCCCAGTCATTATTGGACTTGATAATATTTGTGTTTTGTTTGCAGCCAGTAACACACGTCCTGTTGATTTGCTTACCTTGATTCCAGCCGTACCTTTCATCATCGACCAAGGATTTGTCGAACGACGTTGTTGTGTAGTTTTCTTTCTTGTTTGCGGCCCTTCTGCTCGTAGAGTCATTGTTAATGTCACTCGAACAGGAACAGCAGTAAAGCAGCAAACAGCCAAACAGTAAGATTCTTGCAGTCGCCCTTAACGCAGCCGGGCTTCACGCCGCAAGGGTTGCTGGGATTCTCTTTTGAATCTTTGCTTCCTGGAGTGGGTGGCGCCGAGAAGTGGGCGGGGCTTCAACCCGCGTCGCAGCGGTTCTCTCGCACACTCGCAACCAGCCTCTCACCTCTCACAAGGCGGGGGGTGCGAGGGGGGAACTCACTGAAATGGATTCAAGGCTAAATCAATAGCGCAGCGCAGCACAGCCAAACAGTAAGATTCTTGCAGTCGCCCTTAACGCAGCCGGGCTTCACGCCGCAAGGGTTGCTGGGATTCTCTTTTGAATCTTTGCTTCCTGGAGTGGGTGGCGCCGAGAAGTGGGCGGGGCTTCAACCCGCGTCGCAGCGGTTCTCTCGCACACTCGCAACCAGCCTCTCACCTCTCACAAGGCGGGGGGTGCGAGGGGGGAACTCACTGAAATGGATTCAAGGCTAAATCAATAGCGCAGCGCAGCACAGCCAAACAGTAAGATTCTTGCAGTCGCCCTTAACGCCCTTAACAATTATATGTACCCATTTGGTGCCTTCCAAGGCCTATTTTATTGTGACCTGCTTGGTGTGTTCCATTCTGTATTGATGAAAGTCACGCCTGCACGACATCTAAAATAGCCTTAAGATGAGGACTTCAGGCAATCGTTTCTGTTATTTGCCTAGGGAAAGCGATTCTAGTTTTTCGACAAGCATCAGTTGCAGCACATAAAGCAAACCACTCTATAAGTGACAAATGCAGAATGACAATGCATTTAAAACATATGATCAAATAAGTGATGGTTGCACAGCGAGCTGTTCCTGCCACTTCCCATTCAGGGGGACCATCGCTCCTTCACACGGACTGCGATTCGCTGCCGCCTTTGGGGGACTGTTCAATATGGCGCCACTTGCTGAGAGCCATAATGTGATTATACGCCCTGCACTCGCAGTCAGGTTTCATCAAGGACTGTTCCGAATACGTGCTCTTTTATACAAGGGGAAATAAAGCCATGGCGTGGCATTTTCAGAACGAGTCTGCTTTTGAATGCTCCGTTTGCAGTCCGTGCGAAGCAATCCATCTCCATTACCCCGCAGCAATAATAGGACTGCGATGCGTAATAAAGAGTGCGGCGGGGTGTGATTTAGTGGCTGTGTTGCGGCGCTGGGGAAACACGTCCCACTTCATGCAGAGCTAGCGAGGCCTCAGTTCGGGCGTATTGTGCATTGATCTCATTTCGTTGGATTATCATCGCCGGCATTGTGTTCTAGCTCACTGATTGATTGGACACACGGCGATTCTTTTGATTGATTATCTGGCAGATCTTTTAATTGGTTGACATGCTCTAACACACCCTTATCTACTTGCCTTAGCACGCCGCCTCTGCCCTTGTGGGAACCTTGGGAGAGAGAACACGTGTTGTTCTCCTTTCCAAGGCGTTCAGATGTCTGACTGGAGATAGAACTGGGTGGGGCTACATATGAGAGAGGAATGGAAGCAGTCCTGCCATGCCCTATGATGACACGCAGTATATTAAGCTGCTTGCGATTCCCTTGCTGGAAACCGCAAATAAATAGTCTGCATTTACCTAAAATGTGTTTGAAAATGCTCAAAATGTGTCATCAGTGGGCACCTATTTTTGGCTGTTCTACGTTGTGATGTCATTTCCACAAACAAGGACATGAAAGATACAATGAAATAACAGAGAAAAGATTTTCTTTACTTGGTCTTTGTAAAAATAAGTACACATTATTTTAACAATTATCTCCAGTAATTAATTGACGTTTTAGTTTTGGTTTATAGGTGGCGGTAAATGCGACACAGTGAGAGTCCATACTAGTGTTATGGAGTGTTACAAAAGAAGAAACGCTAGCATTCGACAATATATATAAATCAGTCGTACTTTCCATATGTTCCCAATTTTTGTACTAACGCCTTTGGCTTGTCACTCGATGCAAGCAGTGTGATGAGGTCCTTTCTTCGATTGAAACTTATTAGAAGAAAGGACTTACATAATGGGGCATCCATCAAGTGCAAGTCACCTTGCGAGGCTAGAGGAGTAAGTGATGCTGTGCTCCTTCACCTTGCAACCTGAGCAGACCCAGTACATAAGCGTCACCCAATGGCAGTTTATCGAAGCGCAGTTTCCAGATGTAGAAGTGTAAAAAACAAGTAGTGGAACTGTGATGCTGGTGCATAGATGGCGGGTGAGGTTGTCTGGGAGTATGGAGCAAGACCTTTGTTAATAGTTGCAGGGTCAAATCAGCCTGCCAAGTTGGTGGGATGGGAAAAAAGTCGGTCATCACAAAAATCAGATTTCAAGTTCGAATCAATTGGTAGTAGGAAATTGGAAAATTTTCCACTTGTAGATTTTTAGCAAAAATTGTGGGATAGTTTAACATGTATATTTTTCTTTCAAGAACAACACTGGTATGTTATATTGTTCTGTAATAGGTCCACACTCTTTAAGTGTATAATTAATTGTTCAGGGATTAATTTAGAAATAATAGCGATGTCCGTGGGGTGGCCCGGCCGGTAATAGCCAAGGGCCAAAGTTTAGTGGGGGCCTTCATGCCAGGCCCCTCTAGCCGCAGAATGCGGGATTATTGCTATAAGCACCCTGATGTAGACCCTTGAGTTGCTAATAGCAATAGGAAAACATAAAAACACCTGTGCTGCTTCCTTTGCAGCAGCAGTCGGGGTGAGTCAGGCAGGGTTGCCATGGAAATGGAAGATGGGGCCTAATCTCAGAGTATCTGTTCCATTTGCATAGCATTAAGAGGAAGCCGTGCAGCCCGGGCAGAGGAGCCCTTAAGTGGGAGGTAAGGAGTTTTGATTTGGGGGGCAGGCATTTAGGAGGCAGGGCTTGGGAGATGATGTTGGATGTTGGATGTAGGAGGGAAAACAGCAGCGCCAGATGCAGCGACCACTCGGGTATCTCCGAACCCAGGCTTCGATCGGTAGATTCAGCATGGGTTGGGAGCAACCTGATTGGCTTCTTCACCCGCTCTGGGTGCTTATGGGTGGTACGGTTACCTCTGTTAAATTCTAGAGGGGCGTGACAGTTAACATTCTAGTGTAGCACAGTTTGATCAACTCCTCCCATTTTCTTTTGACCAGGCACTGTAAGATTCTCTTGAAGATGCTGGTAATGGTTCTAAAAAATGGTCTATGTATAATTGTGTTTATGTGAACATATATACATACCTTAACATCGGTAATACATGGAAAGAGGGCAAACAATACCAAAAGCAAACACAAATCAAAGAAATATGCTATTTGTTTTCGACACCAAGGTTCTGCCAAAGAGGGGTTTTAAGAACAAAAAAGTCTATATTTGATGCAGATGCGCTTTTCAACTTGTACAAGAGTGCCTCTAACTGGAGCAAGCTGTCCCTGCTGCCCCCTTCATATTCAAACAAAAGCTAGAAAGCAACACTTAGCATTGGGGGTCATTCCGAGTCTGGCGTTAAGGGAAAAACGAGGCCGGTAAAGGAATAACGACTTCCTTTACCGTTACGGGCCATTCTGACCCGCCACACCATTATTTATGCCACCGTAAACTACGATGGCGTAAATAGCGGACCAGTGTCGCGCCCCCGACACACCATCGCGGAAATAACGGGAAGGCGTAAACCATCTCCGATTCCAAGCAAAGCAAACACGGAAATAACGACCTCCACAAGGGCGCAAAGTACCTTACCGCCATGGCGTTAATACCGGCATCGCGGGGAAGGTGTTAACAGCCATGATCAGTGTTTGGAAGAAGAACAGGTCCACCCAATCAGCACAGGTGGAGGCAATACAGTCTGGCACAGCACAAAAGGAGCACACCCACACACCACACCCCCTCCCACACCAAGATGATACCAATTGTAGCAGCATTCCTGAAGCTGAAGGCCCTGCTTGTAAGGCAGCAACTACGACAACAGCAACAACAGCAACCACAGCAACCACAGCCCCCACCACAGAGGATACACAGGAGGAGAAGGAGGGTGAGACAGGGCCAGCATGCCCTACCGGTGCAGGCACCATTACCACGCCGGCAGCCCCCAATTCCCCGCATCAGAGCCACCCTCTTCAACCTCACACCAGAGCAGATCCACACCCTGTACCGACTTGACTGGGACACCATAACCACCAGAGTGGCCCTGATACATACCGACATAGTGAGCCTCATAGAAATCAGCACTGCCATCCCCCCACTACTAAAGGTAGTGTCCGTGCTCCACTTCCTTGCCACAGGCAACTACCAGCATACAGTTGGGCACATGCATGGCATTTCACAGCCAATATTTTCCCGGATACTCAACCAAGTGCTGGATGCCCTCCTCAAGCACAGAAGGGACTACATATGCCTCCCCCGGACTCCACAGGAGATATATGATACCAAAGCTGCCTTCCATGCACTTGCAGGCATGCCAAATTGCATAGGTGCCCTCGTCCACGTAGAATTGGTGGTTCCTCATGCCATGGAGGTGCCGTATCGCAACCGCAAGCAATACCACTCCATCAACGTCCAGATGGTGTGTAATGCCAGTAAAGCCATCACACAATGCAATGCTCGGTACCCCGGATCAACTCATGACTCCTTGGTCCTGCGGAACTCAACACTACCACGCTACATGGACCGACATGCCGGACAACGTACCTGGCTGCTTGGTGAGTAACCGTAATGGGCCATGGCAGTGCATTGGGGCTCTGAGTAGGTTGTCAGCATACCCCACTGTGAAAGGGGGTGGGGGAGATGCATACTCCACCCGGGAGGGAAAGTGGGGGGGGATGCATACTCCACCCGGGAGGGAAAGTGGGGGGGGAAGCATACTCCACCCGGGAGGGAAAGTGGGGGGGATGCATACTCCACCCGGGAGGGAATGACAATGCCATTGTACTTTGTGCACCTCACAGAACACTGTGCCCCATGACAAGTGGCACGCCACATTACCACCTAAACACACAGTTGTGAATACGAGCCAACACCTAATGGTACCTGACAAACAGTTACCCTGGACAAAGACCACGACACATGCACCACACATCGGTGGACCTTACACACCTTAAGGTCATTGTGCACCATGCAGTGCAATAGCACCATGTCGCTGACTCCTGCATCTCAACACAAAGGACAGTCATCCATGGGAGTGCATAGAGGTTAGTCTAAGAGGGATCCTACTGCGTGTGACTGGTTCCGCACCTTCATAGGATAGCTGCCAATCACCATGATAGGGATCAGTGCTGAATGAAGGGTATGCTACCAACTACTACCAACACACCCTTACAGCAGGTCTTACGCAAGTCATCAATTAATGCAGTCCAACACTGCTGCATGCATAAACGATGCACATGCAACAAGACATGAGTGCGCACCATGACCCATCAGGGATAAGCTACCTCCTCCATCATTCCATTGGCCAGCACACATGGCCGGACCAGTAATGGGTTGACTGTATCCAGGGACATGTGTGCATGGCCAGTCATCACCCGCTGCAATGTAAGACTAGTACAGTTCTCCACCATGAATGTACTAACACTTACCTTCATTCCACTCTCATGCAGGTGATGCTGGCTACCCTTTGAAACCGTGGCTCATGACCCAGGTCCGCAACCCCCAAAACAGGCACGAGGAGGACTATAATAGATCTCATACTCGTACACGGGTGGTCATAGAGCAGGCCTTCGGCCTTCTGAAGGCACGATTCCGTTGCCTCAGCCGGTCAGGTGGGGCCCTCATCTACAGCCACGAGAAGGTGTCCAAGATCACCATGGCATGTGTAATGCTGCACAACATGTGCATCCGTCGGACCGTGCCACTGCCCCCTGACGTGGGACTGCTACCACCAGATGAGGAGGAGGAGGAGGAGGAGGAGGTGGAGGAAGGAATGGCAGAACAGCAACACGGTGCCGATGCACGGCAGGGACGTTCCGTGCGACAAGCATTGATCGAGCAATATTTCTGAATCACAAGTCAGCTGAGGGGGTGAGGATGACAGGGCATTGGGCACTGGGTGTGGGGATACATCTACTACATGCACTGTGAGACATTAAAAGACACAAGCACAATAATGAATGTCCACTCTGTATTATAGGATAGACCAAACTGTGTATTGTATGATGATGTCCAAACGTGTACAACAGATCCTTCACCCTCACCCCCTCCCCCCCAACTCCCACACACACCCTCACCCCCCTCACCCTCCCCCCCCAACTCCCACACACACCCTCACCCCCCTCCTCCTCCCCCCAACTCCCACACAACCCTCAACCCCCTCACCCTCCCCCACAACTCCCACACACACCCTCACCCCCCTCACCCTCCTCCCCAACTCCCACACACACCCTCACCTCCCTCACCCCCCCAACTCCCACACACACCCTCAACCCCCTCACCCTCCCCCCACAACAACCCCACACTGTTCCCATCAGTGCAGCATTGGCCACGTGTGTGTGGCTGCACGGTCAATGGGCACTGCCAGAGCCTGGGGCATCCCTTCCATACCGGCGCATCGTGCGCAGTGACCAATGGACCGGGCTGGTCTGCGTGGAGGAGCTCTGGGAGGGTGGCACCTCCTGCTGGGGCTGTGGTCTGGGGGCTGCTGCCTCCAGGGCATCAGCAATCCTGCCAAGCATCTCACAGATGCGGTATGTGCTGGTACTGATGATCTCGCCCAGAGCCTGAAGGTCATTATGAAGCCCCAACCCTGATTCCCGGTTGTCCCGGAGAAACTCCTCTATCATGCCTGTGAGGTGCTGGCAGCGCACTGTTTCTGCAGCCGATGTGGGCGATGTGGTCGGCAGGCTTTGTGTTGTTGTGCCTGCAGGACTTTCAGGACTTCCTGCCGGGGGAGTGGGCTCATGACAGATAGGTGTATCCCCTTCGCCTGTGAGCCCTGGGCCGTCACTCGACCCAGGGTCGCTATGGGCAACCTGGCTGTACGAGGGAGTGTCTGGGCTCTGTACATAGTCATTGGGCTCCTCCACGTTGTCAATGGTGTTTGGTGATGTGCTGCCTGGCACATCGAGGATGCACATGGCAGCATTCTCCCCTGACGCACTCGATTCCTCATGGTGCAGCGTGGGGCATGTGTCCCGCAGAACTGCAGGCATGTCCAGGGCCGTGGATGGGGGTTGTGTACCCTCCATGGGGGTTGCTGGGGCAGGTGGTGTGGCATGTGCCTTCTTCCTGCTTGCAGGTGTGCGCTGTCCCCTGCCTGTGCCCCGGGAGGTACTTGTCCGGGGGCCTTCCTGGTCCTCACTTTCATGACCGGTGCCTGTGGGGGGCAAGAGAGAGACGGCATGAGCAATGATCTGGGGGTCAGAATTACTTCCAGACAATGGTATTATGATGGGATAGCAGCGTTTTGGTGACATTTGGGTGCTGAGTGGGACTGTGATCTTTGCTTGGATGGGAAAAGCATACTGTCGGCAGGGTCACTCATGTTGGCTGAGTACTGTGGTGACTGACATTGACCAGCTTTTTGTGTGGCATGCCCAATATGGGTGTCAGCCTTGCACCTGACATCATCCTGGGTCCCAGTTGTTACGGCATCATTGGAGGGGGGGGATTTACCCAAACATGATGTGACTGCTTGACCAGCCCTTGGCGATGACTTGCATTAGGGATGCATGTACTGTTTACACTCATGGCACTCGCCTGCGTCAGCTGATGAAGGATCACTGCAATCCATATCTCCGACACCTTCGATGGCTTCTGTGCCCATCATCTCCGCACATGTTTCCTCCCAGGGCATCATTTTTATGGGTGATGCTGGGCCTCCTCCTGTCTCTAGGGCCAGATTGCGGTTTGCTGAGAGGATGGCCCGCACCCTCAGACGGAGGTCATCCCAGCGTTTGCGGCAATGCGTCGTGCTGCGGGGGTGTTTCCGACAGCGCTCACCCTCTGCGAGACCAGCTCCCATATCTCCTTCTTCCTGAGGATGGTGGGCCTGCGCATGTCGCTGCTGAAAACAATCTCAGCATGTTCATGCAGAGTATCGATGAGTACCTGGAGCTCATCCTGGGTGAATTTCTCCTTCCTGATGCGCGCAGCACCCTTTTTTAATGCTTTTGGCATGATGCTGGTCTCCGGAGTCTATTTTGCCTATCACAATATGCTCACGAGTCCTGTATGGAGAGGATTGCAATGGATTGTGATTTTAAAGATGGCCGCCATGATGCTTCCCGTTCCTGTTCGATGACGTAATTTCCGTCTACGGTTTTTACCGGTGCCCGTAATTTACGGTCATCGTTAATTACGGGCACCGCTATTTACGCACTACGTGGAGGGCGATGGTATTAGTTACGTCTCGGTTGTTGTCGGTAAGGGGTTTGACGCGCCCTTTACCGGTATGGCGCTAGGGGGTTTACCGGCATGGCGTAAAGCTCGTGCCCGCGAGGTCGGAATATGGTGCTAATTACGCCCTGCTACCAACGCGGATACAGTATTTCCGCCATGCCGGTAAAGTCAGATATTTAACGCGGACCTCGGAATGAGGCCCATTGTGTTTTCCATTGTCGTATTGCTTGCCAGCTCAGCAGAAACCCAAATCAAGGGATTTTTAGCATTAACGAATCTATCAAATAAAATCAAGAGGAATGCTTAACCTTGAAAAGAACAGTACAGTTCAGGAACTGTGAACATAATTGGTAACATGTAGTTGAACATATTTCCTGATAGCTTCCACTCAGTTTGTGACCGGCACCTCCTCTCAGTTACATACTCCCGCTGTGGGCTTGTGGCATCTTGAAAGTGGAGTTGCTCATGTCCTTTTCTCTAATAAAGATTCATCACTGGTATGACAGATTGCCATTTGGCAAGTGGGTAAATTGTTTTTTATTCAATTAATAAAATTATATGGGTAACTCCATCTCTGAAAGGGTACTCTGCCAATCACATTGCCCTTTAACCAACTCCATCCCAAAGGCATAGTATACACCCGTGCCCTGCTGCATCAGTAGCATGATCTACAGCACCAGCTCTCCATTCACTCAGAGCAGGTTCAGAGGTCGTAAGTGCCCAGAAAGCTGCATTGACAGCCAAGTTTCTGCAAGGCCTTTTATATTATTGAGAAGAGAAGGGACAGAGTTAGGGTAGGCAGATAGAGTTCTTTACAGCTGGAAGAAGGTTCCACCATCTTGTTCCTCCCTGCCTATATTATTCCCTCCTGTTCCCTCCACTTCCTTTAGCCCAAAGCATTTTGGGTTTGATGTCAGGAGGCAAAGTCCTCTTTTTTTCTAAGCACATGAATTGGACCCCCAGAGGCACAGACAGGGTAGAGTCTGAGTGGGCAAAGCCCACACAAAATATGTAAATGTGTGGACCCCATAAGAAAGCTAGCTTTGTTCCAATCGCCTGTGGACTTTTGCCTTTAAGAGAAGGGGCCTCCCCCTCCATTTTTCCTTCACTCTTGATCAAAAACTGGAGAAATCATTCTTTGGAACTCTGCTGGAAGAGTTTATCTCTCCAAAGTCCTCTGCCACTGAGGTGGAGATAGTGTGCAAGGCAGAGGCTCGCCCTATCCCCTGTCAAGGGTTTTGACCCATGTTGAATCAATAGACTGGGTAGATGTGGGGATGAGCTGTCGCCGCCCATTATTCTATCCCAGAACAAACTAAATCAGTAGACTGGGTGGATGTGGGGATGAGCTTTCGCCGCCCACATTCACACCAGAATAGGAGAACTGCGCAGTTGGCACGAGACCACTCCAAAGATACAACCTTCTTGTGGGGGGTTCCACATCACCACTCTACTGTAAGGATGCCATCAAAACAATGTTAAGCAAGGGTCCTATACTATCAAGCAAAAGACCACTCTATTGAAATGCAGTAATTCAAGACAACACAAAAATGGATGCAGTACTGACAAATTCCCCAATGCGGTGCTAGCGGTCTAAAATCTGACAGGGAAACTGTATTTAGGAATTGCAAGAGGGGCAGGGACTTCGAAGCTTGTTGGTTAATTGAAAATCTTAGCCACCTGCTGTTCCTAGAGGCCAAGAGGCTGAGAACTCCTAACACCCCAGAGACTCACCACAGGAGGCAGGACATCACATGGCCCTTCTGAGTGAGAGGGAGGGGGTTTCCCCTTCAGCCTGGAGGAGAGAGACAATAGCCCCTTTCTGTTGAATGGGGTATGTTAATTTTGAGTGTTTCCTGTCAACAGCCCTCTGCCAGCAAGGAGAGACATGTGATCACTGACCCACCCAGAATTCTGGAGGCGGACCCAAACACTTTTGGGAGTTGAATTACAACAAATATATATTTTAAAGAAACAGTGATAACTTATTCTAACCAAATGACAGAAATGTACAACTTTGAGAGTCGTAGTTTGAAAAATGCCCTGACGATTTGAGTCCAAACTCCAATTTGTACCATCTTCTGGGGCAAAACCCTGCTAATTATGAATATTGTAGACAATGTGTTTAAGCTAGAGACATGGAAAGTTACTGGGATATATGTGGAAGGGAAATGTACCTTCGTATAATTTTTGATGAAAATCCCATATTGCACAACCCACTAAAATCGAAAATAAGTTGCCATTTTTGAATGCAAGCTCCTAGAAACGCCAGAGTCGGGACAGGGACTATCTTTAGTAATATATGATGTGTGTACGTGATGTCAAACAACTGTGTACCTGGGAAATATGTATTTGGATCAGGAATAGATTTGTGTGCACATTGACCAGGGGACTGACATTTCTGCAGGTCATAAAAATGACATCACTCTGACACACTATCCCTTCCCAAATCAGGGACCAAAGAATCTATTGACCTATCAAATCAAGAGAGGGGCAGGCTTAGTGATGCTAGCCTCTCCACCCACTTTTTAAAACACATAAAAAGAGACTGCTGGGACAGATAGAGAAATTCAATTCCATTTTCTGCGGGACGCTCTGCCGGGAGACTCCAGACTTCACATCCAGCAATCTCCAAAGACCAGAACTTTTCTTCAGAACTTAAAGCAAGGGCCTAAACCCACAAACTGAGAACTTTTCTCAGCAGGCCTCCGCATCCTTAAAATCATTTGCAAACTATTCAACAGCCGGGCGAGCTGTTTGAATTCCCTGCCAAAAACTTTTGCCGGAACCGCAGACCAGACCCAGACCGCTGTGAGCAGAACCAGAGATCCGGATCGCTGTGAGCAGAACCGGTGCCTGATTGACCCGCTGAGCAGAGAGAACCGCCGCTGGACGTGTTGACCAGATCCGTGACGAGGCCCATTCATTTCAAAATTAGGAGTGAGCATCCGCCAGTACTGTGCAGAACCCAATCTCTTAGTTAAAATAATCTAATCCAAACTATTTTAACCTAATTAGAACAGCCTCCTAGAAATCATGTCATCTGTCATTTGTAAAGCTGCACAACTGTCACCTGTCAATTCTACAGCTGCAAGCTGTCACCTGTCATTTTGAGTTTTACTTTAAATCCGAAAATCTACCTTTATTAAATCGTCTGTATCTCTTGAACCGTTTGGGCTAGAAACGAAATTTAACTTTCATTTTAAAGCTGTGATTCTCGGCTTTCCAACGAAGCGAGAACATGTCAAAATAACAGCTCCATTCTTTCCTTTGTTAAAATCCGTTTGCAACCTGGTAATAACTCATAGAGCATTGCTAAAGTGAGCCTGAACTAATACCAACAAGCATCTCTCGCTCACCCTGAACCTCTAGAGGGAATTCAAAGTAATTTTAGCACCTTTTCACTTCCTTGCAAACCACATTAAAGTAATTTGCCTGTGTTTAAAACTCATCCCTGTTTTCTCTAAGCTTGCTGGGGGAACTGGAACTGTGTATTGCATTATAAAGTGTGATTTGTTGGGATTCTTGAAGACTGTGTGCTCTCCTTCCATTTCTTGTATTGCATAGGGGGGAGTGAATTGTCAAAAGAAAAAGTGATCATATTACCTTTTGCTAAAATCATAACAAGTTATGTCTGTACTGCATTTTATTCCACCTTGCATTTCCTTGAAACCATCAAGCATTTTCAGCTACATCATCCTCTACACTACTCCTAAGTAACCAAATCAGTGTACCCCAGTAACATTATCCATTGTTGATCATGGTCATATTCTGAAGTGTGATATCAGTTATCAATTTATTTATAAAGTGTGATAGATATATATTGTTGAATTGTCCAAATAAACCTTTTAAATTTGCAAAACTAACCTACTTCTTGGCTCAGTGGGGTCAGGGGGATTCTAAGAGGGGGGTGTTATACAAGGGTTGTCATCCAGAGTACTGAACTAGACATAAAAATACATCAATAAGGGTTTTCCTCAGCATCCCAGACTAGGCATTGACTTAGCTGTAGTGTTGATTGAATATCGCTTACACCCCTAACAGTTCCCAGGGAACATTGGGGGTGAACGTCTGCTGGAACAAGGCCTGCCTCCCTGCCAGTCACAATGGTACCCAGAACTTTAATGTGTTGAGGGACATCTGCAGTTATGGGTCAGCCTCCCTATGTGTGGGCACATGGGAAAAATGACTGAAACTTATCCTTGATTCCCTGGAGTAAGACTCCCAGCAACCAAGAATTTAGGCATCCAGGATCCCTGTGTTTTCACCATTACATTAATATGAACTGTGTTTCAAGCCTGTTTGCCTGTATCAAACCATCAGGACACTCCAGAGCTGCCTTTGGCCCTCACACACTCTACAAACTGCTGAATTTTGCATAAAACCACACTAGCTGATCAAGCATTGCCCCATTCAAACTTGAAGCTCATCATTGGACCTATCGCCATAGAACCACCTCTTTGAGCCACCAGCAGTTTTGTTTGATCTTCATCAACAGTTGACCAGACCCTAGGGGATCCTGGGTGATCCACTGAACCAGGACCTTCAAACTCCACACTGGAGCTACTCAGCTAGAACTACAGTCCAGTCACCAGCCAGTTCGCCATTGAACCAACTTTCGAACTGGCGCTGGTGGTCCACATGATGCTCATTTCCCTGAGCATCTCCTTCGAACTGCATGAGCTCCTGTTCAACCTCTGCTTGACATCTGCTCCATGTCTAGAACAACCTGACTGCTGTTCTCGAACTGCTGAAATGCTCATTTGAACCTGTTTGCTGAAACACCACGCTTTGAGTAAGTCATTGCCTCAGCTGAAACTACAAGCTCTTCATTGCATCTGTTGCCTTCGAACATCTGCTCAACATGGCCGCATCTTCACTGCCAATCTTCATTGCAAGTCGAACCGAGCCTGTTCGAGCCCCAACCATTAAACACTGCATGAAACAGTTTGAACCGGACTGCGTCTCCAGCCTCTTCACCACTGAATCAGCCATCAAACTGACCCTAGCGGCACTCACGATCCACAGCCCCTCAAACACTTAATCTAACCAATCCCAGAAGGACTTCAATGCCAGTCACCAACTTCCCACAATATAACCAACTATTAAACCATCGCTGGTGACTCCCTGTGATGAATTGCCATCTGTCATGGGTGTGAAAGCCCTGACTTTTTTTAAATTAAATGATAAAATGATACAGACAATTCCATCTCTAAAAGGGAAATCTGCTAATCAGATTCCACTTTCATAAGCTGGCTGCCAAACGCGTAGTGTGCACTTGCAACCTGCTGAATAGGTATCCCGATTCGCAGCACCTGCTCTACCAGTGGCACAGAGCAAGTTCAGAGGTCACAGGTGCCATCTTCACAGCTGCAGTGACATCCAAGTGTCTTTAGCACAGGGGCTGCATTTAAAATATGCATCCCTGTTCCAAAAACTGCATAACTCTGAAGTTCCTGTCCTAGTGTCACACTATACTGTAAAAACTAGCCAATACATGAGTTAGGGAATGGTCGCTAGCATCTCTCAGAATTACCCCAGCCACATGAAATTAATTTTGCACATATGTCAGCCATGTGGGCCCAGTTCAGCTATGTAAGGGTTATGTGTATTCTCCCAGACAGGCCAGACCCTTTGCCACTGGCAGGAATGTAGCCAGCTGGGAGTGCATCATTGTGTTTCTTTGTAAGGACAGGGACAACCACTTCACAGACTGCTGGCCTTAGAACAGGAATCAAAGGGCACACCCATTCACAAAGAGTCAAGCCTCACACCCGGGGCTGCATTTCTAAAGGACTTTGCTTTTAGAGAGGAGAGAGCGAGGTGGGTTTAGAGTAGTCAAGGTAACTCTGCTAAAGGGAGGCATACTTCCACCATCTTGAATCTCTCTGCCTCTCTTTTTTCTGTCCCTCCACTTCCTCTGGAAAAGGACTTTGGGTGTCACATCAGAAGGGCAAAGGCCACTTATTTCAAGAGCAGAGATTTGACCCCTAAAGCAGGCTAGCTTCAGTCCAATCACGTGGAGACATTTGCCTATAAAAGAAGGGGTCTCACACCATGTCTTTGAAATCATTTTAGAGAACCTTTGGATAATTACTTGAGAAGATCTTGTTGGACCTTTCTGGGAGATGTTGCAATGTATTACCTTGTCTTGCCCTGTCCTGCTGGCCACCTACATATACTGTATGGAATGTTGGGGACTGTAATGATTGGCCACTCAGGAGAAAGTTTGTTGAGTGTTCTATGTGAGTGTTCCATGAGTGTCCGTTGGGGCATGAGATGGGGGGGTGTGAGGATGGCCGGTGGGTGTGCTGCATGCTTTCTGTCCTGTATCATAACAATGAGTAACTGGAACCCTGAACTGTAAATGTGTTCAATAAAGACTACCGGGCTTTATACTAGTGGCTCCACAGCTGGTCTGTGTCTGGACATCTGGCCTTTCTACTTCATTTCAAAATAGGAGAGCTGTCCTTTCCAGAGTCATCCAGGTGTGAGGGGAAAGCAGGTCTTCCAATCAGAAGAGTGTTCTGTCCCCACACATCCCCAGGGACTATTGGGGTTATCTGCTGCTGGAAGAGGACCTGCCTGTCTGCCAGTCCCAGCAGTACACAGGACCTCACCTTGTTGGAGGACCCCTGCAGTTGTGTGCTAGCCTCCCCGTGTATGGGAGCCCAAGAACAAGGACCCATTCTGTCCCTGAATTCCTGGAGTGGAACTCACAGCAACTTAACAAGTGACCACCTGCTGGAGCAAGACTGCCTCTCTGCCAGCCACAGTGCTGTGCAGGACCTCACCATTTTTAAGGACCCCATGCGGTTGTGTGCCAGCCTCCCCTGTATTTGGAAACATGAGAAAAGGACTCATCCTGCCAATGATTCCCTGAATTGGGACTCACAGAACCCTGAGAGCCATGACAGCCAGAATCATAGTGTTTTGTGACATTGAACTGCTTGGAGCATGTTTCAAGAACTGTTCAACACATTTGAACCAGCCTGACCCTCTGTTGCTGCTTGTTGGTCTCTCCTGGTTTGTACACAGCATCAAAAAGTCAGGTTTGGCACTGCTGAACCACCAATAACTGCAAAAAAGGTATTATTGACCGGTAACTGCCCCCTTGGGCCATTTGTGGTCCCTATAAACTGGGTAGATCACTTTTCTGCCTTTTTGCTCACAAGAACATCTCTTTTTTCAAGACCATTGTTGCTTTTGCTTGCCTGTCACCCCTGATTCATTACCCAGAGGGCAGGATCCACTATCTTTGCTTATTCTGTGTCCTTTCCTCAGGGATGGGTTTTGTGTAGTGTTTTTCTAGTTAGGTATCATTGTGCATGGTGTTTTTAATTAACGTGTATATACTTTTATAGAACCTTGATTGGACATTCCTTTATTTTGGACTGTTATACTTTGCTGTGTTGCGTTGCTGCTGAACCACATTCACACCCCTCTTAAGAGTATAGCTTTCCCTTGGTCTATGTTACCACAAAAGGCAAAGGAGATTTATCTCTTGACTGTATCTGTTTTACCTTTATGATTGTGTTGGCTCTTGGTTTGTAGAAGTGTTGGGCTGAGTGGGTGTTTTAGCCTCTACTTTTACTTGTATTCCTGAAGGACATAAGTCAATTCATCACACCCTCACAATCAGCACTTCTTCAACACCGCTCCCTGTTTAGGACAACACTGCTGCTGCACTCAAACCTCGTTGATCCAAACAAACAGCACCAAGAAGCCTGGTTCAACACTGTTGAACCGTCAAGAACTGAAAAAGGTGTTATTGATTGCTAAGTGCCCCCGTGGTCCACCTCTGGGCCCTAGACTCTTGTAGGTCAACTGTAATCCCTTTCTTCACCAAAGCGTATCATTAATAAAATAAAATGTGTTTTTACTTCCCTCACTTTCTCTTTTCTGCCCCTCCACCTCCACTGTCAAAGCACTTGGGTGTGACATCAGAAGGGCAAAGTACACTTATTTTAAGAGCAGAGATTAGACCCCTAAAGCAGGCTAGCTTTAGTATAATCACCTTGAAAAATGTGCATATAAAAGAGGGGTCTCACATCATGTCATTGACATTATCTTGGAGCACCCTTGGATCATCACTTGAGAAGATTGTGTTGGACCCTGCTGGCAGAGCAGGCCTTTCCAGAGTCCCCCAGTTGTGAGGGGAAGGTAGATGTTCCAAATCAGAGGATTGTTCTGTCCCCAACCATCACAAGGGACTATTGAGGGTTATCTGCTGCTGGAACAGTACCTGCCCATGCCAGCACAGTGGTACACAGGGCCTCACCATGTTGGATGAACCCTGCAGTTGTGTGCTTGCCTCCCTGTGTATGGGAGCGTGAGATCTATCGTGTCCCTCAATCCCTGGACTGGGCCTCTCAGCAACCTAAGAAGTGACCAGCTTCTGGTCTCTCTCGCCTCTCTGCCAGCCACAGTGCAGTGAAGACCTCACCCTGTTTAAGGACACCTGCAGTTGTGTGCCAGCCTCCCCTGTATTTGGCAACCTGAGAAAAGGACTCATCTTGTCCACGATCACTTGATTTGGGACGCAAAGCAACCCTGATATGATATATGATGGTTATTTATAACGCGCTTAATACACAGAGGTTTCCAAGCGCGGACCCTGGGATTTAACCTGTGGTGCTCCGTGTCGGCTTGCTTCCAAGGCGAGCATGTTGCCCCTGAGCTATCCTCCCTAGACTGTCTTGGCTCCTGAGAGCCAAGACAGCTGGAATCATAGTGTTTTTCGACATTGAACTGCTTGGAGAATGTTGGAGCATGTTTCAAGAACTGTTCGTCACATTTGAACCAGCAGGACCCTCAGTACTGAGAGACTATGGGTCTCATTACGACAGTGGTGGTAGCCATGCCGCTTTTAGCAGCATGGGTACCCCCATACCGGGTACCGGATACCGGGTCCAGGTTCCCTCAATGGGGAAATACCAGGCCATTCCGACCATGGAGGGCCCGGTATTTCCCCATTCAGGGAACCCGGACCCGGTACATCCCCATCCCCATTCCCATTTGAGCCCCCATATGGCTCAATGGGCATGGGGAGGGTGCTAACAACGGGCCCGTTAATGATGGGCCCGTTGTTAGCATCCTGGTCTGCTGCGGGACCCGCTAAGGAGGACTGGTTTTACCAGGTGTCCTTAGCGGACCCGCAAGCAGACCTCGTAATGAGGCGGTAGGGGGTTAATGGCACCAGCAGCTCTACCGGCGCCATTAACCCCTACCGCCGGGGTCGTAATGAGGCCCTATGTGTCTGAGTGAATTTTATGTATTATTACAATTGCACACAACACCCTAAAGTGCAGTTAGGATACTTTGTGTTCTTATATCTTTTTCTTTAGTGGCTTTTTTGGTTACTTTTACTATGTGCCTGGGATGGGCTGCTGGCATCAGATATCTTTCTACTGTGCTTCATACTTTTTACTTGTGCACATTTTAATTTACCGCAAATGGCTTCTAAAGGTGGTAGCACTCTAAAATGGCTGTTCCACGGGGTTAATGCATGTCAAATGGTCATATTATTCTTTGCCCTTCTTCCTGCTTTCTCAGGTCCATAATTGCCATACATGGGTACCCCTTTCCCCAGGGAAGCTGCTGCCTTCCTGGCAGCGGCAGTTTGTGTGTGAGCCAGATCTAGGTGATGGGACAGTCTTTTCCCAGTCCACATCCTGGTGCCCGAATGTCAGTTTCTGTGAAGATGTTGTGGAAAGTGGCTCTGCATAATTGGATAGCCACTGCCAATTTAAATGAAGCATATCCTTTTCATTGGTGGACTTGGGAGAGGTTCCAGTTCAGATATTGGACAAGATCAGGACTCCTGAAGCCATTCTTCGGATCATCATTTTTTGTGTGCCTTTAGATAATTTTCTAAAACTTTTTTAACCTTTACAAAATGATGATCACTTTTAAAACATGAAAACATATAAACATATATTAAATTAATATTCATGTTCTTTAAAATCCCTTGATTTAATCAATTATTCTAATATAAAAATAATTCCTATACTTAAGACTTCTTCCAATATTATGTATCCAATAATCCATAATAACTACCATTTCAAATGTAAACATGTTACCATAGAACAGATGCCGGTTTAAGGCTTGTCATAAATTCTTCTATAATTCAACATGTATTAAAGCAATCTGTTTGTTTACACAATTCCAGTCCTTAAACGCAGCTAACGATAGTGTTAGAGAGGACACATTTAAAAGAGTTCCAAAATAATAATTCATTCCCCAGAGAGACAATTTGACCCATCACACCAAATATTTTGAAATAACAATCCTCCAAAACCGTACATTTAGTAAGAAGATGCTCTGTTGACTCCAGATCAAGGCTACATAATCTACATAACATTTGCTCTCTTGGTAAATTAATTCAACTCCTATTCTTAATAAGGAAGGTAATACATTAAATCTGATTTTAGAGCAAAATATCTCAAATACCGGTTGTCCCATGTAAAGAGATAAGGGAATGGTTAGAGCCATAAAAGCCTTTGTTCAGAATATTTTTTTTTTACATGCTTTTCTCCTGGAGATGTACAATATTAGATAATCGATCCCATTCGTAAGCCTTCTTTGAATAATCCATTACAAAGAAGTTCAGGGCAGTCAACACATATCAACACATTTTGATGATTATAAAAGCCAAGCTGTGTTTCACCATGATTTATCTTATGCGTTAACATTCTTTTCTTAATTTTTAGCAAAGTACTTAGTAATACCAGGCCTAATTCCAAACGCATTGCTTCTACTATTGTACTCTGTGGCAACCCCAGTCTATGTCGCCAGATGGAACCCTCCAACACTTGGAGCCATTTTAGTTCTTTATTGTTGTACATTTCCAAACTCTATAGAATGCTAGGGAGCTAGTCCCGGATTAGTCCCTCAATAAAACAACCAGCCTCACTAGTGGTAATCTTTCTTACCATCCTGAATTTGTTCAAAGCCCTTGTGGTAACATATTCTCCATTGGCTTCTACTGAATAATTTGGAGTGATAAGGGCACCCAAATATGTATACGTCTTCACTTTTTCAACTGCTTCTCCCTTGATTTTTCAAATAACATTTCTTGAAACTTTCTTATGGCCTACCTCCATGATCTTTGTACATTTCTAAGCCGTTTGCTTTGGAGTATGACTATAGAGCCGCTAGCGCCCTCTGTAAACCGATGGGAGTCTTATCATGTAGAATCGTACTATCGGCATACATAAGCCATCCTATTAGCTTCTTTCCTATTTTTGGAGGAGATACATTGTCCAAATCCAAAGCAGCACCAAGGTCGGCCACATACAAATTGAATAGTGCCGGAGCAAGAACGCATCCCTGCTTCAGTCCATTCCTTGTCTCAACATATTCAGTTATGTTGCCATCCTGATTAGTTTTCAAAGCAGCACATGTCTCGGAGTAGAATTGCCTAACCGTATAGGGCAAATCCTCATCTATACCATGTTTTCTCAGTTTCTCCCATAATCTGAGTCTATCCACACTATCAAACACTTTACCAAAATCCATATAAGCAAAGACTATATATTTTTCTTTCTTAAACAGTGACTGACAAATTAAGTATTATAAGGTCCAGGCTTACCCATCTTTTTGCAGAAACCCAATTAATGTAATTATAGTATTTTATTTGTTGTCTTTTTTTCCCATTGTTTTAATCAATCTAATCGTAGTGTACAATATAATTTTACTGGGGCATCTAACATAGCCAATAGTCTATAATTGGCTGTGATGCCACGGTCACCTTTCTTATGAACGGGAATTAGTAAAGATTTTTTCCAGGTGACTGGGATGATACCTTCTTCTCCAATCCAGTTAATTAATATACCCTATATTCTTGCCCATGTCTCTGGGTGTTCCTTTAGTACCATGTTTGATAACCTGTCTGGGCCAGGTGCTCTCAAAGTTTTCAATTTTGTAATGGCATGATCTATTTCATCGTCCATAAATTGTATTATTTTATCATAATGCATTGGGTTGTTGAAGTGAGCTAGAGGACTATTACTCTTAATACCATATTAATCTTTCACATAAATGTCCAGGTCACCTTTCTTTATTGGGTTCACGAGTGGCTGGTTATTTGGTTGCATAATCTCCTTCACTTTGTGCCACCATTTTCTCAAATTATTGTTTCATAGAAATTTAAGTAAGAAAGTCCATCTAGCAGTCCTACTAGAGGCTTTATGTTATCTTGTCCACACGTTATACTTAGTCTGTAGCTTTCTAATGATCTTATTGCTTTCTAACAAGGAGATACATTAACTTCTTTGTAATTGCTTTACTTTTGAAGGCTCACTCCCCATCTTACACATGCAAAGACAAATGAATATGAAACACCCCAATGGGGAATGAGAGTAAGAGAACAGGTTACAAGAGTTAAGTTTTCTTTATAAAGAATTGGCATCCAGAGAACTCTGCTGCCCTGAGAGTGCTCTGGCAAACAATACAAAGATATTGGCTTATGAAGGGAAAATGCGCCATCACTGACATCACACTATATGGGACTACAAATGCTTGGGATTGGGTGAATAACATTGACACATATATGGCTATGGGTGCTGCTTCATCTGGATTGGTTGCTCCGTTGGTGGGAGGGTGAGCATCACGTGGTCCAGCTGCCAGTATCCAGGAGGGGTGAGGGTCAGTTCTCAGTGACGCAGGGCATACACTAACTAAGCTAGCATAAAAAACTACTACTAGACATATAATAAACAATGACCATTAGTACAAGCTTAAGTAAATCTTCTTTGAACCTATAAATTGCATGCATAAAATCAGAGCATCATTCATTATGACTTATATGGAATCACCAGCCTTAGGGGTCTTGGTCAGTGTGATAACATCAATCATGGGGTGGGTTTGAGCACCCCATGATCGATGGTCAAAGCAACTATGGGGCATGCTGACATTTGTTAGTTCTAAGGTGCAATATACTGAACAGAGGTCTACTTTTTAGTAGGGGGCATACTGGGGAGGGCTTCACAGGGACCACGTGATGCTCACCCTCCCACCAACGGAGCAACCAATCCAGATGAAGCAGCACACATCTCTGGTACATCAAGAGAATACCTTAAGGGGCACAGGGTTATAGTGTCAGTAATTTTCCAACAGCGGGTGGTAGGAGGGCACAGGCAGGTTTGTAGAGATGGACGAGCTACAAGTCATGGTTCGGGCCGGTTCACACACAGGACAGTGATCTCAGAGGAAGAGTGAGATGTTACATTGGTATATTTGTTTTAATTGTCCCGGTGCTTCTGTGAGAAATGGAGCTGTGGAGTTTTCAAACAGAGTGAGAAAAGGTGGGGGCTATGAGCGCGGAGTGCGTGGTGCTGCAAAGGGGAGAGAAGCCTTTTCGTATTATCACAGTGAGGCCTAGTCCAAAGATGGAACCGAGGGCACACAAAATGGACGCCAAGTGTCTCCCACAACAGCCCTACTTAAAACGCAGGCAATGGAGGTGTCCCCTGCTATTGTGCGAGCAAGTGGTCTACATTGTGCTGAACGTGTGAGGGGGCCTAAATGACCCCTCACTCTCACACACTTTCCAAGTCTTTCTTAATATGTCCCTGTTGGCCTTCCTATTTCACAATCATAATACTTTGCCCTATTTGTCATATCATTAGCATAGACTTGTTTTCTTAGTCCATATTTAGTGGCATAGTTGTCTATTATGGTAGCTGTCTCGTGGTTACTTATGTTTACTTCAACTCGGCCTAAGGCCAACTTTGAGTTTAAAGCTGCAACATGTTTGTCACTCCAGCTAATTCTATTTCTGGTGGAATTTACCTTGATTATTCACTCAATTTATGGGACACTATAATCGTGAACACTGGGATAATTTACTAAAAGAATTGTATGATGGCTATAGGGTGACATTTTATGCATAAGTGGGATTTGATCATTATTTGAGTCCACACTCATAAAAACAAAATCAATCCAACTACTACTTGTACCCAACTACTGCTTGTACCATTCGTCCAGGTATAGTGGGCATTTAAGGAGTCAGCACAGAAGGGGGTAAAATATTTAAATTCCAATGTGGTCAAGTTCAACCATTTTTGGTGGGAAATCTTTTTCCCCAAACATATTTCTATATTTACATCTATCAGTAGCAGTTCCATCCCTTGCTGGCCATTATTAGAATTAGCATTGAAGTCTCCAGCTATCATAATCCCACCCTGAGGGTGGTACACCGTGCATTTCATCTGTAATTCAACAATAGCACACATATTTGTCTTTGTTATATCACCCACCCCTCCCCCGAGGGTAATGCAGATTAATCAACAGGGTACTGTGATGGCTCAGAAATGTAAGGCAGACACATTTTTGAGGGTTTTTTCAACAAGGATATTTTTTAAACAAAAGTAAAACATTCAAACCCTATCTTGCCCTACTCTATCATGGTTTCACTGCCTAAACAAACTAAGGAAAAACACTCAAACTTAACATGTCTGGCCCTCACAGTTATACAGTGACATTAACAGAGGTATATGGCAACTTGTATGTAAAAGACTTGTGTGCGCATCACCTTATAAGGTAATGTTCTTAAACTGGGTGAATTCCCCTTCTGTGGGCTTTTAATTCAATGTTAGGTTTAGCACAAAATATTAAGAAAAACCAAAGTTGAAATACAGTTCAAATGCAGTTCCTGGCAATGGTTATTTGGATCAAATGAAATGTCAAGCACTTTCAGTTCAACCCCAGAGAAGACCCTTCTCCTCTGGGAGATAGAGTTCAATAAGTTCATTATAAAAACCATATTGTTTCCATTGCAATTTCAAGTAAAAATATAACTTTGTGACTCAGAAAATATCACAGTTCCTCCTCCTGGGCACCATGAAGCACACCAACATTCTTAGGAAAATATCACAGTGCTCCATCATTGGCTCCATGAAATGTTCCAGCTTCCTCAGAAAAGGTCACTGTGGGTCTCCCTTGGCACCATGAAATGCAAAGTTTGGTTCATAGTACTTTCCTCTTGGCACCATGAATCATTAGGTTTTTGGCTCACATTGTTTTCCTACTAACACCATGAAACATAAAGGTCTTGGCTCTCAGTGCTCTTCTGCTGGCACCATGAAACATGAGACTTCTCTCACAGTGCCTTTGTCCTGGCACTATGGAAGATAACAGCTTCATCTTTTACCAGGGTGTTGGGGAGAATTCTCTGTTCAGGCTGAATTTCCTAACCTAGTGAGTCCCCCAGCAGCTTTGCGGGATTTCTGGAGTTTGTTTTTTCCATCCTGCCAAGAGTGAGACTCTTTTCCTCCCACTCTTGGACATGAATGTGTGTAATTCCTTTGAATGTCAATGTGTTCTATGGGCTATGGGGTCTTTTACTCCATAAGGTCTCATATGTTTTTCTATGTGTGTTACACCGCACCCTACGTGCCGTAACACTGGGGCGTCCTAGCGGACCTCCACCATAGACTCCATACCCGGGGACTGACTACTGTCTCCTCGGACATTTAAAGTCACCATTGGCTTTACTAGACCTAAATTTAATTAACAGAACTAGTACAAACCATCTTATTGTGGATGTGCTAGTAGGGGTAATTCGATTACTCCTGGGTCTGTCACTCAAGGGGGCACTGTCCCGTCCCCCCTCGTCGAGTTTTGGCTGGTGGCAGTGGAAACTACTTGTTATGTTCGACCCCGAACATAACCCTATGGGATTCGTCCCATTGTTGGAGATTGATACTTTTCCTCGTTAATCTCTAACGTACCACCGGTCTACTTATCTTAAATAAGTTTATCGGATGGTATTTTCTGCCAGAACTCGTTTTTTTTAAAATGGCGTCTGTGTTCGTCTCTGTGACTCCTAAACCAAAGGTTGAGCCCTTTGTTCCACTTTTGGCGGGCCTCTGTACAGAGACCCTCCAAAGTGGTGCCATTCTGTCTGGGTTACCACAGGGGTGTGGGAGGGGGTTTAGGCACCCTGGACCGAGTTGCGTTGCCAACTCCGGTCGCACTCTGGATTGATTGGCCCAAGTGGTGAGCCTCCCCGCTCACCACTTAGCGAGTGTTGATTGACAGCTAGGCTGAATGAATGGGGGTTTTCTGCATAAAGGCAGGGCTTTTGGGACTGGATCTTCAGAAGTCGCCACAGGACCTAAGAATCCGACGAGGGTAACGCTGAGCCGACCTGCAACGACGACACCTCCGGTGGAGCCCTGCTGAACCGACTCACCACTTCCCGACGACAGAGGAGATCTCCCTGCCGGAGAGTCTCTTCCCCTGACTGGTGGGAACAACCAGTCCCCTTTGCTTTTTCTTCGCCTCAGGACGTATCAGGACAGGTAGTCGAATTGCCCGTGCAGAGCACCCCGGCAACCGGATAGCCACTACCCCTGTACCGCAACCAAAAGGTGGTGCCTTGTGACGGAGCACTCCGCGGCTGGTCTCTTCCCTGGTGCTGCACCGGACTTCACTTTTCTTCGACGACGAGATCATCTCTACTCTTGGCAAAGACCCGACGTGCATCCACCACCAGGAACAACTGCCCCCGCCGGAGCTGTCTCCCCACAAACAAGGTACCGTGTCTGCCTGGCGTCCCTTTCGATCGGTTCGAGTGAGGTGTCTTAATCCTCGCCTTTCCGTTGGGTCGCCTCCAAGCTTTTTCTAGCGTGTTGTTCTGAACTGGTTCAATCTGCCGATAACAATTTGCTACAAAGACTCAAACGCATTTCCACTAGAGACTTTTTGGGACAAATCGCCTTGCCTCTCTCCGAGTGGGCCTGGCCTCTGAACTTTATGATCTATTGTGGTTCTTGTCTTCGTGTCTTGCATTTTTCCCGTAAAGTATTGAACTGTGTTGACCTCGTAACCTGCCTATTTTTCTCTCCCATCCTAACTGATATTAGAGTGCCATCTAGGTTGAGGTATACACCTATGTCTGAAAATAAGTGATACCGGTAGAACCTAGACTTGTCGAAATATTGTTAGGGGGATTGATCGTTTCTTCTTCGTAGAGTAATTGTAATTGAATTGTTTGCCGTGATAGTGCCATAGTGTTTTCTATAGATGTTCCGTTATAAATAAATACCTTAATATCTTTACACTGAAGCCTTGTTGCGTGTTTGCTTGTCTTACTGTGAAGAATTGTCCTATATTGTATACTCCACATACTGCTTAACTCTTCTTGAGAGAAGTCTGACTGCTCAGCCACAGCTACCAAGTGAATCTGTGTGGTACAGACTGCTACCAAGTGGGTTTACTGCCAAACACCTGTAGTCCTAAATCTTTTGCAGTGGTCCCAGAGGGAACTGTACAGGTTTCCGCCTAACACAGGATGATTCACTCCCAGTCTTCCACCTCTTCTGTCTGGTCCACTCGCCTGCCAGACCTAACTATTTCAAGTGTGTACCCCACATACTTGTCTCTGAAATTAAACTCAACAACTTCTTCCACTTCAAACAGCGTTTGACATTTCTGTACAACGTTAATGTAGACAAGAAATTCACAAATACCCTTTTAGCTCTGCTGGACAAAAGATATCTTTGCCTCCTTTTAAACACCCCTTTCCTTCTTATATTAAGCCACCAACCAATTATCATTCCATTCCACCTCCATTACTTTTAACCATATAAGTCATTGACCAATAACCGTCTCTCTCATACCATAGTTATTCATATACCAGCTTTACCTTTAACAATGTGATGCCAGCCCCCTTTCTTTGGTAGTAATATTTTTTTCTCCAAAATAACAGTTATTGCAGTCTCTTTCGGCTGAGGGCAGAACCTGTTCACCTCTTCGCTTAAGGTAAGGCTTGTTCGGTCTTTCATGGTAACTTAATAGAGGTAAAATGCTTGTATAACAAGATACATGGTCCGGTCTTTACCGAGGCTTGGTAATTGATTTGCAGTCACTTTTATATGCATGCGACCACTCTTAATGTTGTTAAAGCTGCTGCTCGGGTCAGCTTTGTTCATCTTCAATCTGTCACGAGTGAAAAGCAACTGGTACAGTTGCCTGCCTGCATTACCTGCAGGCTTGAGAATGTGCAGCAACACTCACCGGCTCCTCGGCCTCCATCCAAGGCTGCAGTGCTTGAAACTAGGGGTGTCTTCTTGATTGGGCATGATTCTCTCTTCAAGCTGCCTTCGGTTCCACCCCACTGGCATGGAGTTTGTCTCTTCACGACCCCCTGGGGCACACAAGTCTTCATGCACGGTCTCCTGCATGCTTCTCACTGCGAAAACTCTGCAATTGTTCACCTGCATGAACGCTTTTTGACTTTACGCTTTCTGCTGCTAAACCTCTGCAAATCAAACTTTGGGGGGAAAAGGAACAGCTCAAGTTTGGAAACTGGAATAAGTAGATGGTAAATCCTGGTGCCCCTTCTTTCTTCCCACATCTGCGGATTTCACCAGCAAAGTGCCTTTTCATGGCCACCTCTTTCTGCCCCAGCAAATACTTCTGCTGCAACTACTACTACTACTCCTACCACGACTGATCGTACTGGCCTGCACCTGAGGGAGCTTTTTAAGCTTCCCAGTCTTCCTTAGGTGTGGGCTGTTAAGCCTAATTGCCTGACCTTCAGGCCTGTGCTGCTCTTCAGCTCTCTTCTTCATCCCAGTAATCCTGGGATTACAGGACTTGGAGTCCCAATCAACAAAATCAGGTCTAAGTTGAAATTCACAATGTTTAACTTTAGATCTGTTTTGGTTACACATTTTAAAGGGTACTTTATCATGTTTACTTGCAGTAGGAAAAGGCAGTTTACTCAAGCCACCATTTATAGATTTCCTTTCTCCAGGGCTTGATGTTTAATAATTTTAGGTTTAACAGGTTCCGCCTTAAAAGGGAAATTTAAAGATGTGACATCCATTCACCCATATTCCTTAACTTAACGGGAATTATACACATTGTAATGACAATGAGCTATTGAATGATTCAGTATAGATGAAAGGTAATATGGAGTATACCGCGTCTCATTTCAAGGGATCCTTTCACCTTCCTGGGACCTATCACGTCCCAGGTGATTCTTCTACAGTCCACCACCCCCAAGACCAGGATCAGGAACCATCTGCCTTTCCTTGGCCACGTAGGAGGAGACTTTAGGCAGGAGTACATTCAGGGATACATAGGATTCATCACAATACACTTTAGAAAATGTACAACTTTTTCATGGAACTGTATTGCCAATATATTTTCTTTTGCAGTCCTAGTTTCTATCTGCTGCACCACCAACATGATGCGCAATCCAACGACCAATCACCCTTTATGCCTACATAAGGTTCTTGTCTTAGCTAAGCTATTAAAGCACACATACCCATCAAAATAAAAATAATGTAACAACCATGTCTCTTGCAAAACCTAATTGTCATTAACTTTACTTACCTTTTTGAACTTTGTATCAGAACCACTGGCATCATCCAAATCTCTTAGTAAACCTATCTGAAAAGTTAACTTTGCAACTGGTGACTTTACAGCAAAAGGCCCCCAAACTATCTTAGGGCTAGACTCATTAAGTGTTAGGAAAACTGTTCTGCGGTTATTCTAAAGTTTTGTTACTGATTTTCATGTGTCTTACTACTTACCTGTATTACAGTGGGTATTTAATCATATGCTTTCTTCCTTCTCCTAAGGGTGAATGTGGATATGGGTTTTATAGTCAGTGTTTGACAGTATTTGCCTAGAGGTGTATTTTAAAGGCCTAATACATCATTGTGTATTTTACACTTACTCCTCTAACTGGAATTATTGGTGTTGTTCTGTGTGGACTAATTGTAACCATTGTCACAGCCATTTGGAGTCCAAGCCTTGCTGCTCTGCTACTTTACCTTGATTCTGTATGGCTAGACATCAGGGTATCTCCCTTCACCATAATAGCCCTGCCTCCCAAAATCCAACCCTGGGGTTGATTTTGGAAATCCATCTTAACAACAGAGTTTCTGGTGATCATTTTCTTTGTGGTAACCAACTCCTTGGTAAGGTTAGCTAACCTCAGATTACTGTCACTGGTTGGTTGGACCCATAACTTTAATTTGCATATCTTGTAACAAATCAGTGACCACTTTTTACTTCTGCATTATACTGCAGCTCCTTGTTCCTGCCCACAAAACCTTTCACCATATAGCCCATGATTGGACTAGGTCTGGATTAAGCAACCACTTATTTCAAAGCTCCCGTTGTGGACTGTGAAAGATTGCATTACTCACACTCCGGTGCATCTAGTGATGATATTTCTTGGTATCCTCAATAACTAGGGACCAGTCATAGGAAACTGGACACCACATGTCCACAAACTATACTTATTTAATCGTGCAAAGATAATTCAAAACCAAATGGCCAAACCTTAACTTTACTTATCTGATATCTCCAGGTTTATGGTTCTGTTGTGACCTGGCTTTTGTTAGATTTATCTATGTCTGGGTAAGCCACTCATCACCACATTTCACGCCCCGTTTTGTGAGTCATGGTGTAATTCAGAATTCTGTCTTAAGAACTGAAATGTCTTGGTAACATAAATGAATCTTGCTTCATGCATAGTTATATCAAAAGTATAGGGTAGCAGACTATACATTGCTTTACGGAAAACCCAATTTCTATACTAACTGGCGTACTTTGAAACTTCAGTTCTAAAGAGTGAATTCTGAAATACACCTCCCCAATGCCAATAGTTTTTATACTTATAGTTTTTTATTGCATTTTATGTTTAGCATGGAGGAAAGGAATGATGAATGACAGCACAAGGAGGAGGACATTACAGCATGGGAGGGAATGAAGGGCAGTGCTGGGGTGCCGCAGTCACCGTGGGGTAGGAATACAAAATGAATAGCAACACGAGGGAGAATAAAAACATTCAATAGATGAAAGCTAGGTCAGCAACAGTACACGGGAGCATTGTACAATATTTGAAGGAAGAAGTGACTGTGCAAACAGGGACAGGAGTGAGAGGACACTTGAGGGTGGAGCAACAGCACAAACTCATTGACAGTGCAAGGGTCGGTGGAACAACAGCCCTAGAAGGGGAAGCATAGACAACGTAACGAGAAGGATTAACAGCGTAAAGGTTGAAGGGGCAACAGCACAAGGGGGAAGAAGCAACATCATAAGGGGAAAGGAGCGACAGTTAAGGGGGAGGAGTGACAGCACAAGGGGAAAGGAGCTACAGCACAAGGGGAGAAGGAGTGACAGGGCAAGGGGAGGAGCGACAGCACACGGGGGAGGAGCGACAGTGCAAGATGGGAGGAGGGACAGTGCAAGGGGAAGGAGAGAGTGCAAGGAGTAGGAGGGCAAGTGCAAGATGGAAGAGGGAAATCAAAAGGACAGAGGAGGGAAAGCGCAAGGGGAGGAAGAAAAACACAAGGGGGAGGGGGAAGTGCAAGGTGGAGGTGGGAAACTGCAAAGAGGGAGGTGGGAAAGCAGAAGGGTGAGGAGGGAAAGCACACAGAGGAGGAAGGAGAGCACCAGGGGAGAAGGGAAAGTGCCTGTCGTGGTGGGAAAGTACAAGGGGTGACTTGTGTATAGGCGCTTTGTAAATTCCATATAATAGCACAAGGGGGGAAGATCAAGGGGGTGAAGAGGGACAGCACAAAGAGGAAGGAGGGACCGCACAAGGGGGGGAAAGGACAGCGCAAAGGTGAAATGGGACCGTACAAGGGGGAGAAGGGACAGTGCAAGGAGAGGAGGGACAGCACAATGGGAAGGAGGGATAGCGCAACGGGGCAAGAGGGAACATGCAAGGGGGAGGAGAGAAGCCACAAGTGGGAGAGGGAAAGCACAGAGCGGGAGGAGGGAAAGTGCCAGGGGGAGCTGGGAAAGTAGAAGGGGGACAGAAATAGCCCAATCGAGCAACCCTGCATGATGAAAGAAAGATTACTGTACACTGCGTTGAAAGTGACATAGACGCGTGGCATGGTACAATCCCCCTGATTTGGAGAAATGCAATTAAACAAACCGCTATTGAATTACATTGTTTTAATAGAACAAGAAATAACATTTAGTGTGTTGGCCAGTGAATCCACATTATTTCCAGTTGTCAGGCCAACCACAAAGTCAGCTTTCTGGCAACCCCTTATCTCTCTCTTTTTTTCTGTAGCCAAGGTGTTGGTGATATTGTGGGGCCATGCCACCAAAATGCTGCAAAATCAAAAACAAACTCTTCCCTGGGATACGTTCATCCCTGCTGTTGGGGCCGTATTTCAGCTCCTGCTTGGTTGGGAAGCAACTCAACTCCCTGAATTTCTTAGGAGCAGTTACCTGGCCCTTCACTTTATATTTCAGTTTATGGACTCTTAACATCCAAAAGCAATCCCCGCAACACAAATTTGTACCTGTGCCTGCAATATTTGGAGGGCTTGTCCCCTGGCAAACACTGCCCGCTTTCATCAGTAGCATGCCAGGCCAGGGATTAGGAGGGTAGACCTGGGTACATACGAGGCAACACATTCTTATGACTGCAACTATTGCTGACACTCATCTGCAGGCTCCATTGTAAATGCAGAACCATGGATTACTGGTCCTAGCCACACTAGCCACTGGAAGTTCCATTAAGCAAATATGCTTGGACTTCCCATGTGTCCAAATAGTGTTCACATAACACATTCTCATGAGGCTGCTTACTTGCTACGGCCGGCCACTTGATTGGGTGTCGCAGAGATGGAACACACTGAAATAACAAATGATCACTCTTCTGGGTGTGTGCAGATTTTATGGCATATTGGGAGTTTATATTATATACATTCTCTTTTGTTAATAATCCCTGTACCCTGGGTTACTGGGCAGTCATTTGAATAAACAAAGCTGAACATAATATTTTACATATAAATACCACATCATCCTGCCCCTTGTCTTACAGAGCAGTGGAATCTTTGAGCCTGCATTTTGCAGTGAATGAGACATAGGCATGGGCACTACCAAGGCTGGGCACTGGCTGTGGTGATTTGTGCAAGGGATGTGTGTTCAGGAAAAGAACGCCATCTATCTTCAAAAGGAAGACCCATAGTAATTTCCAGGAAACACTGATGTTATGCACAGGTTGCACAAAACCCAGGTCTATTACAAATAATGTATGCGTACAACCAAAACAGCTGAGAACGTGCCACACTGACATCAAACAGTAATATTCAAAGATGAAAACCACAAAATCAGAATAATTTGCTAAACGGTCTAAACATTATTTGTAACTACATTGTGAACATTCTATTGGCTCTTGCATACACAAGCTCTAAGTCAGCAGACATTACGCTAATTGTTTATTACATGTCCCTTCTCTGATTGGGTTAGTGCATTTCCCCATTCTTATTGGTTACTACGTTATCCCATGACATCAGAAGTGCCAACCACAAGGTGTCCAATTAAGAGAACAGTGGAGAGAGTGAGCCTACCCCGTCACCTGTGGCAACATATTACATACATTGAAGACTCTGAACTGTGTGGCGAAAAATCTTGCTTTCTCCCTTTCACTCCGAAGTTCTACAACAGCTCTCCGTCAGGTGGGAGCTCGGCCTTAATGCTATTATATCTTCTCCTGCCCATGCCAAGGACACAAACCTTCAGCTCTGTGCTATTATTCCATGATATGTTTGAGTTACGGTGGAGAGATTGTTCATGGAAAAATACAACCGTGACCTAATTCTTTGGACAATAACTCATTTTTGCTCTGCTCACACCCAGCCATGGCTCTTGGATTTGCTGCAGGAATAAAACCAAATTCAGTCAAGTGCAAGATATGTCCTGAAACCACAACAAAGCAAGGCGGTAATGCAGTTTGCTAATGGCGAAGCCTAACCCTAATGCAATCAAAGATGCCGGAGATGCCCACTTCAATATTGTTCACGTAGTTCATATCGCCTCCTATATTTGTGGCATTGCACCTGCATGTTTACAATGTGAAATGATAATTAACCCGTTGAAGACACATATTATATGACTTAAGTACAAATTCAACATGTCATTAAAGTGAGCATTCCACTCCGTATACGAACATGTGCACATTCTAATATTCAAATTTACGCTTCCCAGAAACCCCACTTGCGTCGATAAACACATTTTGAGAAATTGTGAGGCCAATTCTCGAATTAACAGGCCCACTCAGCCTTTCATCATCACTCAGCCTTTCATCATTCCAAGGTCTATATAATGAGTGCGAGTGAGCTGGTCAATATTGACATCTGTTATTCCCAATACTAATAAATGTCAAAAACTGAGATATCTGATGCCATATGTTATTACTGTAGCAGACGCCTCCTGGGAAAGGCCACCCTTGTAAGCACTCCAGTTCTCTGGTAACAAATGGTTTCTGCCTAATCCAGTCCCAGTGTAAATGTATTTGGGCTGTACTATTTATACCCTGACAAAAAATAGGAAATCTACTGAGTACCTCAAAAACAGTCAATGGTGCACGATTCTTACCTTGCACTGCAGCTTGGTGGCCCAGTGCGCACTCTCCCACCCTTCGGGCTGCAGCAGCAAGTAGATAGCGATGTGAGTGGGCCCCTGGTGGAAGCACAAGCTGGCCGGGGAGCCGTGTGGACAAGGCGGGCTGGAAGGAGACAAGTCCAGACCGCCGCTGATGTTGGTTGGCGGAGATTCGGCAGCCCGGGGCACTTAGCGGCTGGCTCGTCCCTTTCCAGTCTTGTATTGATATTGATATTTTATTTCTATCGCGCTCGTACACAAGTGTTTCAGAGCGCGACTTGTAGTAGGGGGCACGTAGAGAGAGGGAAGCTTCTGGGATCCCAGTCCTCTGCGGCCACTGCCATTGCTGCTGCAAGGTAACATACATGGTGTAGCTGTTCCAAGAGCCAGGTGAGGGAGACGGGGTGTTTCAGAAGAAGTCAATGAAAATTGACAGAAAAATTCACCACGTTCCAGGGTCAAGCTGGCAAGGAAAATGGGTATGTGCACCGACACTAGAGAGGAGAGAAGCAATTTGCCTCTAAACAGAGCTAATATCCAGCTCAGTGGAAGGATGGCCTTCCCTGATAGCGCCTTTAACTTTGGCAACCCTAAACAGTGAAAAAAAACATCACTGCACCCTGCTTTGAAAGTGGCACAGCCAAGTGACATGGTACAGTACTCCTAATTGGGAGAACATTAGTTAAGCCACTATTGGATTACAGCAGCACAATAGAACAAGAAATACCATTTAGTGCGGCAGCTGGTGAATACACAGCATTTCCAGTTAGCAGGCTAACTGCAAAGTCAGTTTTCTGGCAATCCTTAACTCTCTCTCTTCTCTGTAGCAATGGTGTTGGCGATAAAAACCAAAATGCAACATTTTGTTGCAAAACCACATACATACCTGTCTCTCGGCATTGACTAACAAAATCATCAGTAGATAGGCTGGCTCCGCACAGGAGAATGTTTGCCCGAGAGGCAGTTACAGCCTACATTTGATTCATTAGGTTACTTTGATAACTGCAGTCTTTTCTTCCAATGATGATTGCAGAGAGGGTGGACATTCCGTGGCAACTCAAATCTATGGTTTCAATACTTTTACAAAGCATTTTATGAAGTGACTCAAAACTAGATTGCCTCTACTGTTCCTCCTCTGAGAATCCACAGTTTAGGAAAATAGCTTGAATACCAGAACCAATGGCAACATTGCAAATATGGGTTTGCTCCATAGTTTGCAACAATTCTCCAGAACATGCATAACATCAAATCACTTTATTATGCTTTTACTGATTTGAGAAATAATGTCCCTTTTATTAGTTAAACTCTACTTCAGAAGCTTTGCATGCCCTTAAAACAATTGCATGAAGTCAAATATGCTTAATTCCATTGCAAGCAGGATGATTGGCACTTTTAAACTATGCTGAGTTAGATAGTAGAAGAACTGCATGCACCCTCTTGAATAGGACCACGCCTTTCTGCATTTCCACGGGAACAACGCATGTGCACCTATAAATGCAGTATTTAGCAATTCATGCATGGTTTATAGCTGCTAATGAGCACTGCACCCTATCTGCTGATTGGTGTAAAGAGAATAGTAACACAAAACCCATGCAGTAAAAGTAATCCAAGAGACCATATTACCACTGCACTGTTTTGCAAGGTTTATTACATGCAAAAAGGTCTCATACGGTCCTGTCGAACCGAACGGACACAGAGTTTGTCACGCCCCATGAAATTACAGGTTTCACAGCGGAAAACTGCAAATCAGCATACATAAACCAAAATGTTATCACACCACCCTCATTGACTACCACCTATAGAACATGCTAATGTCCCCTATATTCCATGGACCAATTGGCCACACCTTATCTAAACCCATTCCCCTGTTCACGTGGCGACCATTAAAATGAGGTAGGGGATTGGCTAATAAATAAATTGTTACAATAATAAATTGTGACCGTCACGTGATGTGCACCAGTCTGATCCAGACACATTCAAAGTAAAACTGGCAAGGCCAACTCTGCTTTGATGAGACAATGGCCTTCTCATTATCCCAGACGCCACAGCACACACAAGCTGCACAACCGAGCATGTGCTTAATTTATTGGCATCACCTCTGCTCCTCCTATCCCAAATCACGGAAAGTTCCAGACACGGCTCCCCCCTTATCTCCTTCAGATCCCAGGAGCCCAGTAATACTGTTACCAGTGCACCACTGTTGATCCTGAATTCCAGGGATTTATTTGCTTTTGGTTATGCGTCTACTTGTAATTCAAATAAGATGACTGATCCCCGGGTGAGGGCAGTAGTGTTCTTAATGTTTGCCTGGCCTGTTGGCATCATAAAACCTGGCGCCCTACTCTCATGAATTTGTCCTTCAAAGTGTGCATCCCTACCTGCCCTCTCCACAGATAACATTCTGTTCCCACTGCATTCAGAACTCCAGCTGGATACAATTAACATTTATGGGTGCAATGCGTGTTCCTCTGACCTCTGCTTTTCTACAGGGGGACGTAAAAGGGATTTTTCTTGGGACTGAGCTAAACAGAGCCGCAGCTCCACATTAAGGCCTGAGTTCTATTATGTTCATTTTGTACTAGGCCTTAAATTCCAATATGGCAGCACTCCTGCCATGTTAACACACTTACTTTGCTCCTGCCACAATACCTTTCTAACTCCATCTTCCACCTGCTTCAGCTCTTTCCTCATACCTCATTGAAAAACTTTACTCTGTATAAAACTCCTAAATGCAGGGCCTATACCACTGCCCTATCTATAACCTCTGCAACTGCAACATCAATATATTTGTTGCTCCTTCTGTGTTGCTGTATGTGGGTGTCTAATAGTGATATGTGTGCCTTAGGCCACACCAATCTCACTCTGCTCATATTGTGGTACCCACTAATAGGTTAGTCTCAGCCTGAACCTTTTTGCATGGCTGGGACTCTGTAAGTGCATCCCAACATTGGAACAGTAGTATTTTTGGCACTAAGGATTTGGTTAAGAAGTGCATTTTAGTGCTGATGGCTGTATATACATTTTGTTTGTATCATTTTCCATAACAAGAAAACATATTATTATGTAATATAAAGCAAAACATTTTATGATCATGTCACACTGAGCACCATTGCTGGCTAAATACTTGTTCAGGAAATACTGTCCTGCTTCCATCCTCCCATTTCTAATCTATGGTTTTGCACAGAGCCATTACTGTTAGGCACCAAGGGCCCATAACCTCCTCTTTTAATAGAACAATTGTCCATGAGATAAGAAAATAAGGGCAAGCATGCCAGATCAGCTGAGGCTTGAAGGCTGTAGAAACTCTGGCAGACCCCGCAGTATGGTTCACCTTTGTGGCATTGTGCCACAGGGCACTAACGTTACGCAGTTAGTCCTACCCTACCTATTTTGCAGTGGTGTCACTTGCATTGAATTGATTTATGCATATCACTGAAGAAGCAACTGTTCATTTTTATGGGTCAATGACCAGGAAACCAACTCTAGAGTATACGGGATGATGGACAATGAGAAGTAAAGGACAGTGTTAAAGTGACTAAAGTCTTTCAATCTTCTGCATATAATACGGACTTTATATGTAAATGACTCTGTATTTGGCAAACCATGAGTGGCAGTTCAAGCCAGTCACAGCAGACACTCAGTTTATTACTCTGATTACGATGGTGGTGGAAATAATAGAGAGTCAATATTAGAATCAGAATTGATTGCACATGTTCTCCCCAGTACTCCTGCATTGTGATGACACTGTGTTTTCTGGAGGTGTTGAGTTAGAAAGCTCCTACCTTTTGACGGTACATGGTTCCCTTGTGTTATAAGACCAAGGGGGTATTTTTCCATGAAAGGGATTTGTTCTATGCCTTCACAGTGCCCAAGGGAGGTTGAGCGCTTGACAGGCGAATCCCATTCAATGTTGCATAGTGTGTTTAAGATGTGCAATGTATCCCTCAGATTGACCACTCATCAGCTCCATGCATAGTTCACATAATGATCAACCAGCATCTTGAAACCATAATGTGTTTTTGTCTCATGCACCCGACTCTAGAACATTCTTTGTTGGTTTTGCTATGGCCTCCCCTCTCCTGTGATATTGTTGCTTGTCCTCGCTGGATACAAAAAGATCCTGTGGTTCGCTCCTGGCTGATCTTGTGTTGATGGTCATGAAACAACTCTAAGACGACAGCGTTGTGGGCTCAAATGCAGCAGCCACTGAATGCCCCATGTTTCTCTTCTTAGAATGCAGATCACACTTCCTAAGCTACAATCGGAGTATTGGGGTAATTTCACATATCGGGCCACCATGGTCGGTGTGTTGGTGCTAAATAAGATATCTGAAATAGGCACTTGGGAATCTTCCCAATATTACCACAAGACTGCTTGTGGTCTGATCATCATTATCTTGTTTTTGAGCTTTTTTTTTTCTTCTTCTCTCAAGAAAATAGCCATTTTATGAAGCAACCAATTTTCATTAGAAATAATAGGAAGGTCACCACCAAGGCTTTTGCTTCCTTAACTGTTCCATCACTACCTGCCCTGGAAGAGGATATCCCCCTCGCTGATTTCATACACCTTTTTAGGACTACTATCAATCAGGCGTTTGAAACCTTAGCACCCTTGAGAAACTCTTCTCGGAATAAATTAGCACAACATAATCTCTGGTTCTCACCGGGCATCATGTCTGCTTGGACAGCAAAATGCAAAACTGAGCGTAACTGGCAGAAGCATCATTCCGATGCCTCCCTTCATGCCTATAAGGTGGCTGTGAAGGTTTTTAAGAGCACTTTGTTCAAGGCTAAAGAAATTAAATTCAATGCTAGAATTGTTTGTAGTCTTACAGAAACTAAGGGGTATTCCAGTTGAAATGCATTCTGAAGTTGCTAAAAAATGGTGTCAATCGATCCATGATAGCTTTGTCACGAAAATCCAATTACATCAACAATGTATATCTGATCAACTTAAATCACTACACATTTATGAAAACGTAATACCTCACTCTTACATAGCAACCAGCACTGAAACAACCTCTTTTGCCTTTCCAAAAAATTCTGAAAGAGGAGTTACTGATATGGTACTTAGGATAAAACCAACATCATGTACATGGGATACTTTCCGTGCCTCTCTGTTTCAAGAGTTGTTGTGCTCTCTTATGCCTTGGGTGACTAGAATTATCAATTGTTCCTTTTGAAAAGCCTCTGTCAAGGAGGCTTGGATTACACCTTTATTAAAAAAGGAAAATCTTGATCCAAGTGAACCTGGACATTTTTGGGCCATCACAAATGCTCCTTTTGTGTTGAAAATCCTCAACGAAATGGTGTAGGCGCAATAGCAAAGCTTTGTGGAAAAACATAATATTCCTGCACCTGAACAGTCTGGGGATTCATGTGAATCATGGGATCGAGACTGCACTTTTGAATCCAATATCCAATATAGCAGGAATAATTGACAATGGTGGTTTGGCATTATTATTACATTAAGATCTGTCTGCCGCCTTTGATCATGTCAATCACACTCTTTTGGAAGATAGACTGATCAAGGTTGGCAGATGCACTACCTCTGCAGCTTGCTGGTTTAGATTGTTTCTTGGCCCTAGAATTTTGAATGTGACCAAGGAAAATGCGCAATCACAAATGGCTTCTCTCATGTGTGGCGTACCTCAAGGTTCTTGCATTTCGCCATGACTGTTTAATGTTTATTGTAGGCCATTATGTGATTTGTTAGCCTCAATTGGGGTACGGTTCGCAAATCATGCGGACGATACTCAGATTGTGATAGAACTATCATCCACCTATAATAAAGATGTAGACAGGGTCAATTAAGTCTTTAAGGCAATACAGTCTTGGATGGCTATGAATTCCGTGGCTTTAAATAATACAGAAACTGAGTTGCTTATTCTAGGAATTCAACAAATGTTAAAACAACTTGATGCACTTTACAACAGTTTCAGTATCGCAGGTAACAATGTCATGGTCTCTGAATCTGATAAAACATTAGGGGTATTTTATGATTCTCAATTATCTTTTAAAAAACATATCTCTCATAAAATCGTTTTGTTCTTATTTTGTTCATTTGCTATAGTAATAGTCTTCATGTTGGAACTTCTGAATCTAATGTAAAAAGTGTACAGGTAATTCAAAATGTTGCAGTACACACTGTTTGTGGAATTGGTCACCCATCCCAAGTGTCTGTGGCTCGTAGAAAAATGCACTGGCTTTCGGTCAGTCAAAGAACCTAATCAAAAGGCACCATTTGGTGAAGTCCCTCCCTACCTCTCTTCACAGGTCAAGAAGGTTCCCTTTAGGTGGACTCTGCGTTCCAACAAAAATATCTTAATCAACCACAAGTTCTTCTAAGGAGGATTGTTGGCTCAAGCTTTGATGCTTGGGCACCAAATCTTTGGAGCTCTCTTCCTTCTGATCTTAAGGGATGTGTTTTGACTGCTCAATTCAATAAAAAGACATTTCTTTGATATGTGTATAGGTTAAATTACCAGTTATTATTGCTTTGTATCTTCATTTGTCTTTGTTTTGTTGTTGGTCATGTGAGTGCCCTTAGGCTTTTGGGTGAGTATTACTATAAGATAGATAGATAGGTAGATAGATAGATATATAGATAGATAGAGATGGTGTTTCAAAGTTGTTTTAAAATGATGTTTGTTTAGCAATAAGAGAGTTGTTGGGATGTTTCAGAAATCTGCATGTGAAGATCTCATAGTGTCTGGTAGTGAAATTCAAGACGATGGCCCAGCCTTTCTAATATGCTTTAGGTTGGTGTGCCCGGTTTCACCACACCTGACATTTGTTTGTAATTTGCAGTCAACAGAGGTGAGATTAATCTTCCCCATTGATCCTTTTCCACCTTGCTTTTTCTGCCACTTGTTCAAAATTGGTAAAGAAGGCCTGGGGAGAATATGTGCACAGGTGGGCTGGGTCACTACCACCTTGAACTTGGAAGTTACATTCAGCTGGCCATCTACACATTCTTTCAGAAGCCCCTCAAGAGGATTTTGCGGTCTGGATCAAATGCAGGTAAAAAAGTTAGAATTGCTCATAGGTGAACAATTGGAGGGAAGTTCCTACTGGTCAGGTATCCTAGCCTACTTTTTGGGTCTCAAGACCTTACTATGAAGATATGGGAAGGAGGCAGAAGTCCAATCTGGCGGGGATAGATGACATGATTTCTGGAAGTTTTACTGCTTCCCATAGAGGATAGGTCTCAATGAGAGTACCTTATTAAGGTTCTTTGACCTCTTGGTGCTTGTCTTGGTGTTGTTCAGTTCTTCATCTGTCGCACAGTCAAAATCAATCTCCTCTGTATTGGTGGAGACTAGTTTGGCGAGAGTCTGGAGGGGATACAGGAATTCTCAACTGACACTTGACTGTCCAAGTTCCAAGTTTGGGAGTTGTGCACTCAGTTACTATTCTGTCCTTTTCACCCACTGGTAGAAATATAAAGGGAGGTCATTTTACTCACTGGACTAGTGCTCTATTATTATGCATGGATGATGGGGTAGAGTCTCCTATCTCAAGGTCTGTGCTCCCTATTCTGACACCATAGGTAAAGGCCCAGGGATCAACAGATGACTCAAAACCATTTTGAAGTTCATTCTAATTTCATTTATGGGTTTGACTAAAAAAACACTGATAAGAATCCAAATAGATGAACAAACAGTATGCAAGATGGATCGTTAATTTCCTCAGTCCTTCCCTCTCTCCCTTATTCCAAGGCTGTCTCCAAGGTCACCCACAGAATCTGGAGATTTAAAGGGACCCAAGCACTTTTATATTGATTTCCTTGGCTGTTACAGGGTGTCATCCGGTTCTCGCGTTAGTTCTTCGTAATTCTGTTACCAAGCGCTACCACCCAGAAATCCTAAGTTTTCTGAAAAGGATCAGTCTTCAGATGCAGCATCAACAGTTGGGCACCAGGGAACAACAACATGTCCCGTCTGTTAGATCTCAGAAATTATTTGTCTCAAACCAGGGCTGTCTGTTTCAGGGTTACATTGCTTAGTCTCTTGATTCTGCCTTGACTCTTGCCTAATGGCCGCCTCGACCATCAATGCGTTCTTGCTGTTTCTCCTTTTGCCTATCTATTCTCTTCTCAGTTGTTAAAACTTGGGTTTCCCCTTTTCTCCACTATCTCCCTCCTAATGCACTTCTTTCATCTCTTCTCTTTTCTATGTCATGAGTTGTTTGTCTTTCACCTTCTCTCCTTCCTCTACATTTCATGGCTACTCCTCTAATTCCTCTCCTTCAATATTTAGAGTCCTCATCTTGCCATTGGTATCTCAGTCCGACCTCTTGTCTTTGTCCACTTCCTCCTCTCCATTGGCCTCTGCCCCATGTGTGCCCTGCCTATGCTCTGAATAGACACAGGGTTGTCTCAAATATTTTATCAACGTTGTGTCCATCCCCACAGGTATATGACAGGATACCGTGCCTTTGAATCCTAGGGTAAACTTGCCGCAAACTTCCAGTTCAAATCCTGGATTTATTTTATGGTTGCATCCAGCCAAAAAGAGCATATTCAGTATGATTCATTGATCTTATTTGAATCAGATCAGCTCATCAGAGCCCTAGAACATTGTAAAAGAAGTTTACACATCAATGTAAGGTCCTTTGTGGTTTTCTTTTAGGTTCCAAGCGAAGAAGCAGAAAGAGCAGGCTCACACCTGGACCGTATTTTTAAATGGGAAATCATATTGTGCCTCCTTCTAATATATATTGGCCTAAGCCTAGTCACTCTGCGAAGAAAACTGCGTTGCAAAGTTCCAATTTTAGATCGACTTCGCCGCCATTTTAGGATCATCCGCCATTTTGATTTCTGTTCACATATGATTCTGTGTTCTAAAATGATGGACTGTGTTTCCAACTTGTAACAGAGCCTTCCCGACCTTTGCACCAAGTTAATGGTTAGACTGTCCGAGGGCCGAAAGTTTAGACTAGATAATGAGACCTTGTCCCACACATGACTTGTGGTTTTAGGATTGTCTGCACCAATAAGCCTCATCCACGAACACACATCGAAGACAATACTGTGAAAATGTCGAGCCTGGACACGGGCTGTAACACATTGTGAAGGGATATGTGCTAAGGCTTACTGCTAAATCTGGGAATACACTTTGCCATTGTAACTTGTTTGTAATGTAAACCAAATGTAATCCATGTGCATATTATTGCATGAGCCATAAGTGAACTCGGCACGAACACAGATTATTAACTTGCAGAGAAGCTGGACATTATTACTAAATTGTATAAATAAGTGAATGTCCAGATGTCCAGTACCTCTCACTCCTCACACTTAAGGGCTGGTACTCACTGTGATGTACTGAGGGCCAAATAGCTATCTGAATTTGTTTCTTTGTAACTGCGCAGTAGAATAAAGATCTGTGAATCTTTATAGCCAGTGTTTGGTGTTTTTCCTTTTGTGGTACTCAGCCTCGATATTTCCTTTTGCTTTTAAAGTATGTAAAGTATTTCTCTAGGTTGTGTGCCTCTTTATATTGGTGTTTGTTCATTGTGTTTTTAAATTTCCACCAATAAAACAGACAAAAATGTTATTTCTTTTTGTGACTTTTCTCTTTTGCCTTCTAGTAACATTAAAAAATTTGAAAAGGCAGAGCTGAGTTGAGATGCAGTCTGATATTACTGTCTGTTGCAAGACTGCAGCAGTCCACAGAGCGGTGCAGAGTTGTGTTGAGGTTAAAGTCTGACTACTGCCTGTTGTCTGCGTGTCTCTCTACTGTGTTTACAGTTAACCTGTTTGTTTTCATGGGAGAAGAATGAGAAGACTCTTTAAAGACTGCAGCAGTCTTCAGCATGGCTCAGAGCTTCATTGAGGTGCAATCTGAGAGTACTGCCTGTTGCCTGCATGTTTTTTTACTGTGTCTACAGCTAACCTGTTAGTTTCTGTGGGAGAAGAAGCAGCAGTGCAGAGCTGTGTTGAGGTGCAGTCTGAGACGTCTGAGCAGACTGTGGTTACCTGCCAGGATTCCCTGCTTTCAATTTGGGTAAACGTCTCAGCTGCCAATTGTAAAAACCAGCTGGGTTGGGCTAACTATTTCCTTCCATTACCTCTCTCACCTGTGTCTGTGATTAGCCCAGAATTGCCAACCAGGGAAGTGGGGCCAGAGCCAGATACAGTGTTACTTGGAGTGGAGGAAATAAGGCGTGCATCCCCTTTGGGAGTCACCATGAAGCCTCCAGCTAAGACTTCTTCTGAAAAGATCTCCTTGGTTTTTCCTTTAAAAGGAAAACAATCAGTGAAGATTGGTAATGGTCCCGTGTCACCCTCTCTACTGCCACTGGCAGTTTCTGACCTGATGTTACTGATTGCTCAATATTGCCAAAGAGGGCCATTGATGACCAGAGCTTTCTAGATTCTCCTCTGGAGATGGTTCAGATTTTGATTCCTCATTGTCTTTGATTGACTCCTCGCCTCCTTCAGACCTTCCATGAATTCAGCTGTACATTTCACAATGCACCACGGGGGGGCTGCCCTGTGAGCAATCAGTGGTGTAGATAAACCAGGTTTTATGTATTTTAGTATCATTGTATGAGAGTCTTAAAGTTGAAACCAAAGCGAACTCTGTGCTTTCAGAATCCCTTTTCTTCAAATTTGATAACATAAAACTACATGTGTCACCTAAGAATTTGTGTTTAACCAAGCACTATGTAAACTCAAGGACCAAGTATTAACACAATCAGAGAATGCCTCTGAGATGAAGTCCACAGTGGCAGCCTCTGAGTCAAAGATTGGGGACCTTGGCATGGAAATACTGGCCACTAAAGTTGTTATTGCTATGGGCAGGACTGTGCCTTCCCCTCCTCAGGAGGTGGCACTGGTTACTGAGGTCATTTGTGTGGGTGAGCCACGCATATGAATGGGGGGGATCAACCGTGGCCCAGTGATGTTAGGATTATTAAATAGGGCCCTTCCTCCTATTCCCTTGAAAGTGGTAAAATGGAAGGGTCCTCTGAGGAAAAAATAAAAAGAATGTGTCCAGCCTTAAAGTTGAACACACAGGAATCTCTGCAATATTTGAGATCCCTACTCAGTGAAGACAGCACTGTCTAAATCTATTTTGAGATGTTTCTCAAGTGTGGATACATCATTTGCTCTTGCTGATGTCCTCATGGTGGCATCGTCTTTGAACTTTCCTGCCCATGCTCCTTGTGTGGAGGTATTGCTGCTTCAACAATAGTCTTAGTAGCAACATCTAGTCTCCCTAAGGAAACACTGAAGACGATTGATTGTCTCCTTACCTGTAGCTCATAAACAGCCTGTGTTACCCCAGCTGGTGAACATTTGATGCAGAATCATCAAGAAAAGGAGCTGTTGGCAGCAACACTTGGAAAAAACCCAGACCATCTTGGACAGTGGCTCATCTCAGACGAAAGTATGGCTGTCCGCCTGCCTAATACGGCCATTAATAACTATAGAATTAATATGGGTGGCCAATCTGAGTACCCAACATTGGGCCAGGGGCAGTGGGTGGTATCCAAAAACAGGTTAGAGGGATAGACGATGTGATATTTCAGTCTGAACCTTTATACAGAATCTTATTTCTAAGTGTTATCCCAGAAAACAGATAATTGAATCTTAATCAAACAAACATCCTTTGTCTACTCTTGGAAGTGCCATTTTTAGCAGGAATTTAAACACACGATTTAAAGAGAGTACATTTTATTGACAGACATAGGACTAATAGATCTGTTGTGTATTTGAACTCTAAACTTGTTCTTGATATAGTTTAACAAGAACATGAATCCCTAGGGGTATACGGGTTCGACCTATCACAGTATGTAGAGGCAAAACATGATTGATACTGCAACTAAAGGGTTTCGGTATGAGGAACAATTGGATGAGGAAATCCAGGCCCTTAAACATAAGATGACAGCCTCAGAAGAGACTAGTGATTGGTCATGGCTATTAAATGCAACACAATGTTAACAGGAAACAGCCTCAGGCCCCAGTAACAATGCATGAGTGCCCTTTTTCTAAATTTTTTTTGCAACATATGGGGCCACACTCACGTATTCACTAACTCTAGTGCGGGCCGTGAATTTAAGTCCCATATGGTGGTTTGCCTACAGGTGACCTAGCTACAATTTCCACCCCTATTCGCTGGATAATCATTGATATTTCAGGCGTTGAGGCAAATTGAAATGGGTTGCCGGTATGGCAGCCTTTTAACCTTGGTGAGATCAGAGAAAGATATTGTAGTTTTGATGTCTGTGAACTCTTATTTTGTTACTCTTTTGACCCACCTGCAAATAGCTGGAAATGTGATTTTCCATTTTTTGTCATTAATGTACAAGAGGATCTCGGGTCAGGTTGACATCTTAAAATATTTAACAAAACATATGAATGACTGGCGTGACAAAAATATTGATGGACACATAATACTTGTGGGTTACTTAAATTCTGAATGTATTGATCTAATTTACCAAAAGAAGAATAATGGGTGTGATGTAGTACAAGTAAGCAACTCAAGAGTAAACAATGGTTGGGATGTTTGAGGGGGTTGTGCCTGTATCCATTGAGTGAGTCTGTACTGGGAGATATCCCACAACATCCGACTTGTACTAAAGATAAGGTTTGCACAACCATTTATTACATCTTTGCAGGAGGCTGGTTGTATGATAACTGTAGTAAGTTGACCATCACCTCCACCCCATTTAGTGACCACTCTATGTTGATGGATAACATAACTGTGAACAACTTTGAGGATTTTATTAAGGGATTTATATAGTTTAACCAAAGCCGTAGTACTGTAGGATGGGTAAAAAAAAACACCATATGCAACTCCACGTGTATAAAATGGAGGTTGCAATGGAAAAGTGTGCAATGAGGAAGGCTGTTAGGTCTCTAGAGAAACGCTTCGATCTTACCCATGAAATTAGGAGGACCCTGATTAGGTAAACACGTCAGTCATACAGGAATTGGCTCAGTTATGCCTGTGTTGAAAGAAGCCAAGAAGACGCAGAGCTATGTTTGCCACCTTAGGCAATAAAATCGCCCAGGTCTTTTGGTGCCTAATGAATAACTTGCAACTTTCGCAACCACCCAGTTAGGGTCTGAATGACATATTGAACCCATAACTCTTTGATTATGATAACGTCCTTGAGGTAATAAAGAGGATGAGTTCCTCTTGTGCACCTGGCCTCAATAACATTTCGAATTTCATGTTTAACAATGATGCTGAGGCATGGGCTGCAACCTTGATGTGATATGACATGATAGTTTATTTATATAGCGCATATACACAATGTGTTTCAAAGCGCTTCAAGGCAAGGGAGGGAACAAGGGGAAATACAATGACATTCTTACAGGCCATGAACAGTAAGTATATGAAATTAACCAATCATTCTCGGCCTGATGACATTTCAGATAGTGCAAGAGCTTAGACATAGACTAGGAAGGGAGGGGGAGAGTGGGAAGGAAATGGAAACAGACATGTGACTACTGTTCTAGACCTGACAACATTTCTGGTAGAGCCGGAGAAAACAAGAGGTGAGGGAGAGGGGTGCAGAAAGGAAGGGGAGGAACAAAACAAGCGACTATCATACTAGGCCTGACGACATTTCAGATAATGCTGGAGGGGTGTGGGGAGGGAAAAAACAGTAAGGGAAGGGGGGAGGAGACAGACAAGGTGGCTATCATACTAGGTCAAGGGACAATTCTGATAGAGTAAGTGCATAGAAGAAAGTAACAGGCTGTTTTGTTTTAAAGTGTGGCAAGTTTGGGGTCTCTTCCTTGCTTCTTGGTCCATGGCAAGAAGAGAGTTAGAGCTAGCCCCCTAAATTATAGACCGATAGCTATCCAAGATGCAGAAAGCAAGGTTTTTGCATATATCTTGCTGTCCCATCTTGAAGCCTGGGCTTATGAGCAGGTAGATTGGAAATATGGCAAATCAGATTACACAGGAATCTGGGCACATCTTTGAATGGCCAGATCATTAAAAGTATTCAACAGCTTGCATGGGAGGGAAAGTATGACTCAATGTTCATTGCCTCCATTGACCGAACAGCCGCCTTTGATGCTGTGGACCGTAACCATCTTTGCTCCAAAGTACACCAGTGGGGAGTCCCTTTTGGTCTTTAATGGTGGGTTTGTTCTCAGACTCCAAAGTTCAAGTCTGGCTGAATCATTCTGGATCATTATCCCAGCAGATTAACACATTTTGTGGTGTCAGGCAGGGTTGCATATTGCCCCCTGCCTGTTTAATCGTTACATGTCTGACATAGGTGATCATCTAAACTACCTTTATTACCCCAAAGTTCCATCTAAGGCCTTTTTTGTAGTCCTCCATGGACGACTTTCTTATTTTTAATTGTACTCCGGTAGGACTCCAAAAGCTAATTGATGCATTTATTCTCTTTATGGATATTCACGCTCTTCAGACTAATCCAGTAAAGAAAGAAATATTGCAATGTTCTAAGGGCAGGAAAGAGAATGCTTAGAGCCACTTGGGAGAGTGGATTTGTTGATCTATTTAGGATTCATGTTACAATCTGAACTTGATCAAACAAGGCTTCAAGAGTGGCTTAAGAATTGTACCTCAGCATATGCTAACCAATTGGTGAGGGTGGACTCCCGTTTCGGTTGAGACACCTAGAAACTATGTATTAAGAATTACGAAGGTGAAATGGTTCCAAAAATCCTTTATGACATGGATGTTTATCCTCTATCAACCCTGGAAGAGTTGCCAACTCTGGAAAGCTTTCGTCTAGTGAAGATTGTGCATGTACCTAACTCAGTACCGATACATTCAATCAGATACCAGTTGGGTATTGTATCCTTGAGAGCGAGTTTACTTTAGAAAATTATGTCACTGGTGAGAAAGATTTTATGTCCATTGATGAGTTCTCAGTTTGAGGACCTTTAAGTGATGTTGGTGGCAAGAGGCAGTAATTGGTTGAAGGACATTTATGCTCTCTGCAGTGCTCTTCTTTTTCAGATGGCCATTTCCTTGACGAAATTAAGGGATAATCCCTGTAAGGTTAAGAAACATTTATTTGATAATTAATGTATTCAAACAATAGAGAAATTGCATTTGTATCCTTCACTTACCCATCTGCAGGAGGCCCACAAGAAATTAGGACCAGTGGCACCCTCTTTAGCTATTTATACAGACAAGTGTGCAAGACATGCATTTTTGCATTTTAGATGGAACTTGTTTATGACCAAACAGACTATGGTTAGAATTGGTTGTTTTTAGGCGGACCAGACTGAATGTCGGTTGTGTAAGGTTGAGTCTGAATGTGAAACTCTTAAACATCTGTTGGTAGTCTGCCCAGCCTTGCAGGGTATGAGGTGGAACCACTAAAAAACATTCTCTGGACTCTTTGCATTGGGTGACGGAGATCTGGTCTGGTCCGCTTACTTGTCTGGTGATACTACCTCCACCGTTATTGCAGTTACCAATTTTTTTAAAACCTTGAAATTGGAAGAACCCTATGACACATTTATACATTCTTTAGTTTAGGTAGAGTGTGATTCATAGGAGTGAGAGTTTATTTTAAGTTATAGTTATTTTAGGATTTTTTGTATATATTTGATTAAATTGTTTGTATGTTTTTATGACTTTTATGTGTAAGGAATATTGTCTCTGTATCTTAATTGTTTTCTATTCTTGATTGTTAAGGGTTATGTTTTTAACCATATAACAATAAAAAAGGTTTCCTTTTCCTAATTCTTTCCTCAAAAAAATCATAAAAAAGAATGACAAAATACTGTTTTACAATGTCTATGTGTATGGTTGTTGTTGCTGTATCATCTCACAGCTATTCTTATGCGTGTGTTGATTTGTCATGTGGTGCTGTTTGCATTAGTGGTAAAGTGATACATTTTGTGTTAGTATAGTAGGTATTATAGGAATTGTAGTGTAGTTATTGTAGTAATTGGAGGATTTGTAAATTTTTAATCACATGTTGCACATATATCTTCTCAGAATCTTGGGTAGTTTGATTCCCTTCCCTTTTGGAGTCTGAGGATGTACTTCCCATTTTTCTAGGTTCACATGTATAGCACTGGTGCTCTATTCTTGGTATACCAGCAATGGGGAAAGGTGGGAGAAGTGGAGGAGCTGTATTTTTCTTCAGAGGATAGATAGGAGTGTTTCTCTCAGAGGCAGGGGGTGAAGGGCCTTTATAGTGGATGTTGTGGAGACATGGGTGGCAGGGCCACAATTGGATGTTTCAGTAGAACACGTTCCTCAAGTGGGTAGAATGGGCGACAGCAAGAACCCTGGATGAGGAGTGTTGGACTGCTCCTGTCTGGGTATGGGGCAAGGAGATGGAGGACTTCTCAGGGCAGCAGAGCAAAAGTGTTGCTGCAGGTACAGGGAGACTGCCAGGAGGAGGTTTGGGGAGAGTACCCAAACATGGTGGTTCTGCAACAGGTGGTGGACCTTCTGAGAGAGAGAAGAGGTGAAGTAGGTAGTGGATGAAGCTGAGCATATGCTGGAAGAGGAGCCTGCTGCGGCAGAAGGGGCAAAGCAGGCCACAGGGAGCAGTGAACACTTCCTCTGTACACAGTCCACATGTTCCTGTGCATGGGACTATTTTCTCCTGCCACCAGGGAAGACCATGGGTGGGAGAGAGAACTCAGTATTTTTCACAGTGGAGGGATGTGGGAATTGCATTAAGTGGAGGCAGAATGGAAAGGGGAATGGTGACTCGCTGGGGATAGCATACATGGGGAACCACATTCACAGGTGACACAAAGAAGTATGCAAGATGCACAAGTCCACTACCCCTGCTAGTGACCTGGTTGATGCCACCAATCACTCCAGCAGTGGAAAGGAGGCAAAGGTTCTGAGAACTTTCCAGACTATCATGCGACATGCAGAGGTATTATTGTGGGAAATCACCAGGCACAATGAGCTGCACTGCCCACAGTGGTGGTCAGCATGAGGACACACATGAAACTGCACCACTCTTTCCACCTTTAGAGATTTGTGGAGGTGAAAGAATGAGGCAAACATGGGATATGGATTGGCATCATAGGGATTCTACCCCTGAGAAATGTAGCGGTTCTGTGCACTCTGTGGAAATAGCATGCAAACTTAAAATTTTGGATGTCTTTTTTTTTCTATTATAAACTATAATTGAGCGCTCCCCCTTCTCTTATCAACGAAATTGATACTGAAATAAATGAAATAATAATTGAGCGCTCCCCCTTCTCTTGTCCCTTTATGTTCATTGTATATATTAGTAATATATGACTACAGTTTCCTTAGGCTACATCACCGCTAACAAGGCAAGACATCTACTAAACTAGAGATAAAAAGAACATCTTTTTAGATTCCAGCAAACAGTCAACCTTACAGTGTGGGAGAGGGACAAGAAGGTGGAGAAGAGAATCAAGAAGCAAAGATGGAGGGAGAAGAAAAGAGAAAAAATATGCTCTTTATATGCAGAGTCTACCGTGGTGCTCCTCCAATAGAAAATGCATGAAAGGATTAATATTTTGAGAAAGATGCTTTCTTAGTTGTTGAGTCTGTAAATAACTTTCTCGCCTCCGATATATATATATTGCTCAGCCACCACGAGTATGAGGGATGTCCTTCTCTTTCCATAATGAATCCATTGCTCAATTTAAAAATGGAAATAGGATTTGAATTCAGTGGAGTGTTCCTATAAATTATGTATAAACATGATATATCAACATAGGAGCATTATTAATACATGTACATTTTCCTTGAAATTTTAATATTACAAGTCATTGTAAAATGTAGAATGTCTGTGGATGCAGAATTCTTTTGTGATATTGAATATGTGGGCCTCGATATTGGGACAGGTCATTTGACAGAAGTTATGAGAGAAACCTTGGTTTCACTATCTTATGATCAGAACTCCCTAAGGGAGAGGGGATCCTCACGCAATCACATGGCAAAATGCAATGGGCTTATCAAAATGAAGAGGAGCATAATTGGGAGTGCAGTATCTGAATAGAACCAATGATAGTCCCCTGGTATGTGAAAATACAGCATCAAATGATGCTTCATGGATGGAGTAATCAATTATAGGAGGCCAAACACACAGAGAATAGGTTTTAATAATAATAATAATAACATTATTGGTGAATCTGCAAATAAAGGGACCTTGCATGACAGGGGAAGTGCTGAGTTGGGTACTACCTGCACGTAGCTGATGGAAATCTCTCTTGAGAATGCTTTTTCCAGTGGGAGCCTGAGGCAAACAACTTGCCGAAGGCAGAACCACATTGTGTGAGTGGGAAGTTTAGTGCAGGGAACAGATTGGAAAGAGTGCTTACCTGGATGAGCTGACCAGAGCTGTTGATGTCCTTACCTGTCCAGTGTCTTTAAAAGACAAACCAAAAGTGACTACAACATCCCCAGCAAATGTGGCTGTATGTAAACCCCTGATATAAATTGAAATATTTTTAAGGGAATCATTTACCATCTAGGTCACTAAAGGGTGTCTCGGATCTATGAGAAACTTTACAAGAGTATATTTTAAATGGTGTGCTTCAGGAACTATAATTGCAAAGGGGAAATAATATTCTCTGAGTGTAGCCAAATACATGAATTTCAGAGTTTTCACAGGTTTACGTGTATGCCTAGGTTTGTGAGATGGTGTACATCATGTCACAGATTTGAAGGATTTGTTCAACCTCTTGACCTTGGAAGCCCTGGTTTGCATAATGGGCCTCATTATGTGTTTGTTGGTAATTTGGTAGGAAATCTGCCAAATTATGGTAACGCTAATTGCATTGGGCGGTATCTCGGCGCAATTAGCGCTGGGCTACCACCCAACTCATGATGAGGCCAGTACATTCAGCACTGCGCAATTTTAAGGATTTTTGTATAGCCTTTTGTGTCCCTATATATAAAATCAGCATATGAGTAACTTGGGAATATTAGGAATATTTAATTCTATGAGCAAGTACTATCATTACAAAAGATGTAACCTAATCAAATATACAAATTAAATCCAGTTTTGAGGACCTTACAGGCTTCATAACTCAAACTAATGTTAAATGAATTAACTATTGGCTTAATCCATTTAGATCGAATAGCAGGATACAATGGACACGTGAATAGCATGTGACATTTGTCCTTAAACCACATTTTACAACAGGGACAGTTTGCGGATCATTTACAATCCATGTGACTGGTAAACTTTGCAATGGGTAATATATCCATGCTTATTTTGAAGAATTTCTCGCATGGGTAGTCAATGTATTTTTCAGGACCCAATGTGTGATTGGTTGTCAGGCAGTTTGATGCCAGGTGGTGCTACGCACAATAATCCAATTGGTCCTTCAGTGCCCAATCTTCAAAATAACTGATTAACATAGGTTTTGATTTGTTCCCGTATTAACTGTGCTGATCCCAAAATGACTTGAATGCCCAACATAGTGCACCTTTTGTTGATATTCTTAAACCTTAGTAAGGATATACCAACTTGTTTTTAAAGAATGTTGCTGTGCCCCATACGAGAGGTATGCAGGTCATAGTTATTCCACAGCCTCCCCCAATACAGTAGGGGTTGGATAATAACCGTATACTTCACTCCTAAAATGCCCAATCCCAAAGTTAAAGGGATGGAAAGGGTGCTAAATTTGCAGTAACTCAATATTTCTGCACAATAGCTAGCAGCTAGGTGCTGGTACTTTATATATTTCTAGTGCATGGGATAACAGTTTTCCTCCAAATCGGGTGGCAAAGCTAACAACTGCCCCTACATTATTTCACTCTTATCAATTTGGGGGGACCAATTTGATGTATTTTGGAGGCATAGAACAAAATAATAGGTCTCCATATTTTGCATGATCTCCTTATTTAATAAGTAATTAGAAAAAGGAAAACAGTGTTGGACAACTGGTGAACATACCATGATTTTGGATTTCGCGATGTTTCAGAGCAAGTGTTTCTCCTTGCATTTCTGTGCAAACAATTTGTGTTGATATTGGAGGCTAGACAGGCAACTTGAAATTAGGATGACATTGTCTGCAAACAGAAGTAGGGGCCACTTTTTGCAATCAAGCATTGGTGCATCCAGGTTTGTTTGGTCGATGACCTCTGCTCTCATTAACGTAAAGCAGAAATAAAAGGGGGGCAAAGAAGCAGCCTTGGCTCACACCCTTCCTTGCAGGAATTAGGTCAGTACATTTGCCCCTGCCACCCCAGCGTAACACTGAGTTGTTTGATTAAAGACCCAAATGCTATATGGCAGTGAGATATTGGGCTACTGCTCTTGTGAACCCCTTGAAGTAGCCCAACTGCAATTTTAGCGCCAGAATTAGGGCTTCCAAATGGCTGTCCGACCAGTGCATTGAGAGTCGAGCTGGGGATTCAGACAATCACTTCTCTGGCACTAGCCAGACATCTAGCTTATTTTGCAAAAATGCAACAAAGTGAAAACATCAACATGCATCTCCAGCTAGGACTCTCATTCATGGAAAGCCGCCCAAACATATTTAAGTCACATTGGTAGAAATCTGGAAGCATGCTTTGAGAAAGGTTCCCGGCTGAAAGAGGAAGAATGAATTATGACCAGCCTAAAGAAGAAATGAAGAAACAAATTGGCTGCGGGTGGATGGGAAGAAAATGTGTGCTCTACCGTCCCTCACAGTTTATGCTCAGTATAAGAGGGCCCTGGGTGCCCCAAGCCCAATAGTAGATCGAGAATCCATGGAGGGACGAAGACTTCTTCTTAAAGCCATGCTCAACTTGCTGCCATGAACCACCTGGCTAAAGGCTCCACCTAAATACTACTGCAATATGGGTGTAGAGGAAGATTTAGTGCAATTTATCCTGCTGGGTCCATTTTTTAAATGGTAAAGGATAAGATGGTTAAGACCTTATTTTCTCGAAACAAATGTCATATCTTGTAAGGAGGCAATGTTTTTAATTTTTAACTGTAATTCTTAACTGTACCAACTCAATGGGCCTCATTACACGCAAGGCGGTAACCATGCTGGTTGCTGCCGGTATTTTACCGAGTCCGCCATGGTGAATGGCGGAATTACCGCCCCATTCCAAGGTGTGCGGGGCGTTAATTCCCCATTCACCATGGCACTTCCCCGTTCCCATTTTTACCCCCATTCTGTTACCGTAATTACCTTCAGAGTCCCTTTGCGGGTCCTGAACTTAACGGCTGGTAAAACTAGCCGTTAAGTTAGGGACCCACAAAGGGACCTCATAGTAAGGCGGTAAGGGATTACCGGTACCCTTACCGTTACTGGTGATCCCTTACCGCCATCCGTGTAATGAGGCCCAATGTCTTTATGACCTGATTGAATATCTGGATAAGACTTTAGAGAAGAGGCTTGGCATAATACACTTTAAAATATGTTTGTGAGGGAAAGTCTGAAGGTGATGAAGCACAGAGGATGATGCTTTATCTGGACTGTGTTATATTTTACAGATATTTGAAAAAACATTGAGAGTATGTAAGTGGCTTATGCATTTTATTAATGGTGAAACATGAATAACATGTTTAAAGAAAAAGATTAAAGAGCAAAAATAGCTCCTAGTAAATTAAGGGGGATCTGTATATTGACAAGACAGTGCCCCAATGAAGAACATGTAAAGGTGTGAAAAGCAGTCTGTGGATTTATAAAAAACAGGTATATGGTCAGTTTTCCTTTTTTTTTTTTTTACAAATTTGTATATAATCAGGAATAATCTGAACACTGATCCCCAATGGAGGCTTCTTTCCTGAACCCAGCCTGTACTTAATTAAATTATGTTCCCAAGTAAATGTGTCTAACCTGTTTAGGAGTTAACCTTTGGAGTAAAACCTTACACAGGCTATCCAAAAGAGAAACAAGATGATAGTTCGAAGGCAGGTCACAGTCTCCCTGCTTTAAAATAGGAATTATGGTAGCCCCTCTACAGCTATTTGGAATTATATGTTTATTATTTGGTTGGTTAAAATGCTTGCTTAAAAAAGGCACCCACGTGACTGGATCATTTTTAAATAGATCTACAGGGTGGTAATAAGGTCCTTCTGCCTTGTTGCTATGTTGTGACATTAAGGCTTCCCAAACCTCCACATCAGAGAAGTCCAAGTTTGTATTATCAGACCTGGCATAGATCTTAAAATTAGAACAACATATCCAATTTTGGATCACCTTGTTGTATTTCCTCCCCATTATCTGAGGAATAGAATGCCTTAAAATGGTCAGACCATGACTGGCCATTGATATTATTAGCCACAAACTGTCTAAATGTATGTTACCTCTTCTGACAATCAGCCAGAACTGCTCTGTGTTTATCTCTCTATCTGCTCTATCAAGAGATTCCCATAATGCTAGGAAAAGTTAATTATTTTCCTAGCAATACAGTCCTTATTTTTTATTCTTTTGTCAGATATATGGCTGTAATTGGCTTCCTTTATAGATGTTTAGTTCACAGAACAGATCTTGCTTGGACTTCCTGTGTTCTCTTTCGCACCACCGTCCCTTGTTTTGACCAAGTTTCACACAAGCATGTAGACAGAGTAGTCCAATATAAAACCTTGTATTGTATGTACATGCTGAAACCTTAAACCAACAGCACACTACATTTAGAGTAGAAGTATCTCTAGAATAAGGAAGTTATAAGTGAATCCTATGTATGTTTTTCTCTGAAACCAACACTTGTAGATGGGGTAAGAGAAATACAAGCGAAATATATATATATTGTACATTTCTGAAGAGAATATTATGATTTTTGGATTAAAAGGTGATGCAGGAAAGCGGTAACAATTTGAATATTATCCTACACATAATTATATACATTTGTCAAGAATGGTTATATCAATTTGAATTCATACGAATTGTTACGAATTGTTCGTATCATGAATTTAAATGGTTACGAGATAATAGCAGGCAGGTCATTTTCCCCTTCTGTAGCAAGGTTTGTTATATTAGGGGATGGTTTTATGGGGTCAGAAAATCGCCTTTAACTTTAATTTCAATTTATTATTTAAAGAAAAACAGAATTTTCAGATCGGAAATAGCCTGTTTCTTGTCCGAGAAATTTGGGGGAGGGGGATTCTATTCATATTGAATATGTAAAACAGATTTAAAAAAAACCCTCAGAGTGTGTGTGTGTGTGAGAGAAAGAGACACACAGACGGCCAGCCTGACAGATATATATAGCACTTATAGCAAGCATGAAATATGTAACCCCTATTTGCTCCAGGGAGTACAAGTGTTGACAACACCTTGGAAAGTTAAGGTGATTCATAGTTATTCTTCTCAGTGCCACATTGTGTAAAAGCATAAAGATAATGTACATGTCTATGCATATCTAAGGATGTGGCCTTTCCCTCTGTGCACAGAGTCACACACAATACAGCCACACCTCTCTGGTGAGGCTGAAGGAGGGAGAACATTTAGTCTTGACTTCCTCTTAGTGCTTTTACTCAGATGAGATTTTCCTGGAATTTCTAGCAGGTCTCTTCCTATAGGTAAGGTCATAAGTATATTCAAATGTATATTCTTGACATTGCACACACCTAAAACATGATTGTGGTTAATTTGCACCCGGGAAGGAAGCTCAGATTAACAGGTGGCTGGAACAGTGTGCGATAATACACAGTGTACCGCCTGCTGTTTCCAGCCACCTGAGGCCCTTTAATGGGTGGCGCCATCTTGATTGTGCGGAGGCAACAGGGATTCTCTCTGTGCACCACTGGCATTTAAGGTAGATAAATTGAGGCAATGCTGCAGAGAGTTACTATAGGCTTCACGTGAGAGCACTGGCCATAATAAACAAACAGTGATTAACGTGCAAATAGCTATATGGTTCTACCCACCTGCAGGCACTGTGATCAGGCTGGTCCTTACTGTTCTAAATAGACACAGCTAAATATGCAAGCAAAAAGGAAGTACATTTTTATTCTACAGCTCGCTCGTTCAGATACTGCCATACCCAACCACACCCCAGAATATCCCACTCAAACCTCCATTTACCAGTTTCTTTGAACATGCACCGTCTACATCCGATAGAAAAGGCATGTATTTGCTCTGTAGAGCATTGCTGTTCGAGATGCTCAGATAATTGAAATATATACACATTATCTGCATTAGGAACTCATTGACAACCCATATGGTCTCCCACTGAGAGGGCAGAACACTGCTGCCCTACTTAGCACGTTGCAACAAGGTCACATACATGCAGATGGCGGAAACACGCCTGAAGGCAATTAAGCTCTTAGTGCATTCTGCAAATAAAATAATGAAACACATACCAGTGTCGTAGGTGGTCTACAGATAACTATGATGGGGCACTTACAAGAACGCTTTTCAGAACCTATATATATACCAAAACAATAAGCAAACATTTCCAAAATGCAATCTATGAATAAATTATACAATATTTAATAACTACTTCTCAGATAAATCAGGCAAATCCTAATAATTATCAGAAGCATTTATAAGATGTGAACCTGTATAATTCCCATTGCTGTGAATCGTGGACCTTTGCACATATGGTGTCAAGAGATATGATGAATAGCGATCTGGAAAAGGTGTGAAAGCCCTGTATGATTTTTATTAAAAAATAAAATGATGAGGGTAATTCCATCTCTCAAAGGGAAATCTGCTGATCAGATTCCCCTTTCATAAGCACCATACCATAATCATAGAGTGTACGTATGCCTAACTGCATCAGCATCCTGATTCAGAGTGCCTTCACTACTAGTGGCATATAGCAGGTTCAGAGGCAACAGGTGCCCTCTTGATAGCTGAAATGACACCAAGTCGCTTCAGTGCACGGGCTGCTTTTAACATGTGCACTCTTGTTCCAAAAACTACATAACTCTGAGGATGTTGTCCCGGTGGCACATATATCTGTAATTAATAGCCACACCTGAGTTAAGGTATGGTGGCCAGCATCTTTCAGAGTTATCCCAGCCACATTAAATTGATTTTGCACATGTGCCAGCCCTCCTTGCCAGTTCAACTGTGGAAGGATGATGTGTATTCCTCAAAGACAAAGTTAACCCCGTCCACTGACGGGTCTAGCCTTGTGGGATTGCTTCCCTTTGTTCCTTTTTAAAAGATAGGTAACACCATTTCCCCGAAGACAGTCACTTCACAGGACGCTGGCCTGGGAACTGAAACCAAAAGGCTCACCAATTCGCATAGAGCAAGGCCTCACACCAGGGGACTGCATTTCTAAAGGCCCTTTCATCATATTCAGCAAGGGAGAAGGTGGAACTAGGATAGCCAGATATGGGTCTGTACAGTCTTTCGAAAATTCTGCCATCTTGATTCTCTCTGCATCTCTTTTGCATTCCTGTGCCGTCCACTTCCTCTGGAGCAAATAACTTTGGGTGTGACATCATAAGGACAAATTCCACACATTTCAAGAGCAGGAATTAGACCACTAAATCAGGCTACAAAAGAGGAAAGACCTTATGCATATCAGGCTTGGCCACCCCCTAAAGGGGCAGTCCTGCCCAAACTGTTGGTCACATCCCTTCTGCAAGAGACCACAAACACCTTTCGGCCTCGTTGTATCCCTGCTACAGACTCAAGCTACTCCTTGCTGATGTTTCTTTGGATGTGAATGCCTTGTCCATGTTTGTAGTTTCTGCATTCCTGCAGCAATGGATTCACATGCATGTTTTGCAGTTTACATGTCAACACTGTCTGCCAGTGTTGCATTGTCATTGTGCAGTGTTGTACTGTTGCATTGGTGTGTAGCTATGTGGGCCCTATGCATTGTGGTTCCTGGAGTCCGCTGGTTATGTATCAGTTAATTATTAGTTCAGAATGCATTGCTGACATACTACTGCATTGTCCACCTGGGCCTAGTTCTGTGGGTTTGTGGATGCCATGTGTGGTATGAGGGGCCATGCCAGGGCATGCAGTGATCAGTAGTAGTAATGCCCCTTTCACATTGAATTGAACTTGTGCTGCAACATTGTATTTTGTGAAGGAACTTATACCCAAAAAGCATCCATGTACGCTGTCCTCTGTAGTACTCCGTGTACGCAGGCACGGTGCTAATATGCATGACCATGGCATTCGGGGTGGATCCAGGAAAGCAGGTGCAACAGTGTGTTATTGTCAGGTCAGCGTTGCACGTAACCTGCACATTCATGGAGTGGGACTGCTCCGTGTTGCCTCTTTCGATGCCTGTTAAGCCAGAATGATCTTCCTACATACCTATATTTTTTCAGATTTGCCATAGTGTGTTATTGTAAGGGTTGCCATATGGAATACCAATGCATTTAATTTACATATTCCATTTCTCCTTTTTCCCTAATATTTTCTAGCGATATTCAGCTCTTTTCTATGTAATATTTATAACATATAATATATTTAATTTCTAATATTCTTGGCATAAACATGCATTTCTTTATTGTTAACTGTATGTTTTTTTCAGAAGGCATGGTTGAGTAGGATAAAAAAGTGTCAAGTAGTGGGGTAAGACAGAGTGTCTCAGTGAGGTGAAGTAGGGTGGGTAAGCAACATAAGGTACAGTGGCTGGGTGGGGTGAGCTAAATTGGTGAGTAGGTTGGGGAAGTGTGGGTGAGTGAGGTGAGCTTGTTTGGCCTAGTGGGGTGAGTTAGTGTGGGTAGGTGCAGTTAGCTAGAGTGGATGCGCGCAGTGAGGCAGACTGAGGGTGAGCAGGATTAAGGTTTAATAACTGACCCCGCAGTACTCACCTTCAAGCTCAGGGCCCAGCAAGATTGGTAGATTACACCTATGCTGACATTGATCCTGTGATCACTCAACAGTATTGCTTTAAGTTGCCAAACTGTTTTCTTGTCGACTTGTTTCAGCAACCTGTCTACATTCTGGCGCACATGCCTAAAGTAAAGCATAGAAAAATCTCATTGTAGAGGAGCAGGTGGACACATTCTCCCTGGTCTCTGGCCCCTCAGTACCATCCTATTGGAATAATCCCTTTTCTTCAAATTTGATAACATAAAACTACATGTGTCACCTAAGAATTTGTGTTTAATCAAGCACTATGTAAACTCAAGGACCAAGTATTAACACAATCAGAGAATGCCTCTGAGATGAAGTCCACAGTGGCAGCCTCTGAGTCAAAGATTGGGGACCTTGGCATGGAAATACTGGCCACTAAAGGTGTTATTGCCATGGGCAGGACTGTGCCTTCCCCTCCTCAGGAGGTGGCATTGGTTACTGAGGTCATTTCTGTGGGTGAGCCACGCATATGAATGGGGGGGCCCAACAGTGGCCCAGTGATGTCAGGATTATTAAATAGGGCCCTGCCTCCTATTCCCTTGAAAGTGGTAAAATGGAAGGGTCCTCTGAGGAAAAAATAAAAAAAATGTGTCCAGCCTTAAAGTTGCACACAGGAATCTCTGCAATATTTGAGATCCCTGCTCAGTGAAGACAGCACTGTCTAAATCTATTTTAAGAGATGTTTCTCAAGTGTGGATACATCATTTGCTCTTGCTGATGTCCTCATAGTGGCATCGTCTTTGAACTTTCCTGCCCATGCTCCTTGTGTGGAGGTATTGACTGCTTCAACAATAGTCTTAGTAGCAACATCTAGTCTCCCTAAGGAAACACTGAAGACGATTGATTGTCTCCTTAACTGTAGCTCATAAACAGCCTGTGTTACCCCAGCTGGTGAACATTTGATGCAGAATCATCAAGAAAAGGAGCTGTTGGCAGCAGCACTTGGAAAAAACCCAGACCATCTTGGACAGTGGCTCATCTCAGACGAAAGTATGGCTGTCCGCCTGCCTAATCAGGTCATTAATAACTATAGATTTAATATGGGTGGCCAATCTGAGTACCCAACATTGGGCCAGGGGCAGTGGGTGGTATCCAAAAACAGGTTAGGGGGATAGACAATGTGATATTTCAGTCTGAACCTTTATACAGAATCTTATTTCTAAGTGTTATCCCAGAAAACAGATAATTGAATCTTAATCAAACAAACATCCTTTGTCTACTCTTGGAAGTGCCATTTTTAGCAGGAATTTAAACACACGATTTAAAGAGAGTACATTTTATTGACAGACATAGGACTAATAGATCTGTTGTGTATTTGAACTCTAAACTTGTTTCTGATATAGTTTAACAAGAACATGAATCCCTAGGGGTATATGGGTTCGACCTATCACAGTATGTAGAGGCAAAACATGATTGATACTGCAACTAAAGGGTTTCGGTGTGAGGAACAATTGGATGAGGATATCCAGGCCCTTAAACATAAGATGACAGCCTCAGAAGAGACTGGTGATTGGTCATGGCTATTAAATGCAACACAATGTTAACAGGGAACAGCCTCAGGCCCCAGTAACAATGCATGAGTGCCCTTTTTCAAATTTTTTTTGCAACATATGGGGCCACACTCACGTATTCACTAACTCTAGTGCGGGCCGTGAATTTAAGTCCCATATGGTGGTTTGCCTACAGGTGACCTAGCTACGATTTCCACCCCTATTCGATGGATAATCATTGATATCTCAGGCGTTGAGGCAAATTGAAATGGGTTGCCGGTATGGCAGCCTTTTAACCTTGGTGAGATCAGAGAAAGATATTGTAGTTTTGATGTCTGTGAACTCTTATTTTGTTACTCTATTGACCCACCTGCAAATAGCTGGAAATGTGATTTTCCATTTTTTGTCATTAATGTGCAAGAGGATCTCGGGTCAGGTTGACATCTTAAAATATTTAACAAAACATATGAATGACTGGCGTGACAAAAATATTGATGGACACATAATACTTGTGGGTGACTTAAATTCTGAATGTATTGATCTAATTTACCAAAAGAAGAATAATGGGTGTGATGTAGTACAAGTAAGCAACTCAAGAGTAAACAATGGTTGGGATGTTTGAGGGGGTTGTGCCTGTATCCATTGAGTGGGTCTGTACTGGGAGATATCCCACAACATCTGACTTGTACTAAAGGTAAGGTTTGCACAACCATTTATTACATCTTTGCAGGAGGCTGGTTGTATGATAACTAGTAAGTTGACCATCACCTACACCCCATTTAGTGGCCACTCTATGTTGATGGATAACATAACTGTGAACAACTTTGAGGATTTTATTAAGGGATTTATATAGTTTAACCAAAGCCGTAGTACTGTAGGATGGGTAAAAAAAAACACCATAGGCATCTCCACGCGTATAAAATGGAGGTTGCAATGGAAAAGTGTGCAATGAGGAAGGCTGTTAGGTCTCTAGAGAAACGCTTCGATCTTACCCATGAAATTAGGAGGACCCTGATTAGGTAAACACGTCAGTCATACAGGAATTGGCTCAGTTATGCCTGTGTTGAAAGAAGCCAAGAAGACGCAGAGCTATGTTTGCCACCTTAGGCAATAAAATCGCCTAACTCAGTACCGATACATTCAATCAGATACGAGTTGGGTATTGTATCCTTGAGAGCGAGTTTACTTTAGAAAATTATGTCGCTGGTGAGAAAGATTTTATGTCCATTGATGAGTTCTCAGTTTGAGGACCTGTAAGTGATGTTGGCGGCAAGAGGCAGTAATTGGTTGAAGGACATTTATGCTCTCTGCAGTGCTCTTCTTTTTCAGATGGCCATTTCCTTGACGAAATTAAGGGATAATCCCTGTAAGGTTAAGAAACATTTATTTGATAATTAATGTATTCAAACAATAGAGAAATTGCATTTGTATCCTTCACTTACCCATCTGCAGGAGGCCCACAAGAAATTAGGACCAGTGGCACCCTCTTTAGCTATCTATACAGCCAAGTGTGCAAGACATGCATTTTTGCATTTTAGATGGAACTTGTTTATGACGAAACAGATTATGGTTAGAATTGGTTGTTTTTAGGCGGACCAGACTGAATGTCGGTTTTGTAAGGTTGAGTCCGAATGTGAATCTCTTAAGCATCTGGTGGTAGTCTGCCCAGCCTTGCAGGGTATGAGGTGGAACCACTAAAAAACATTCTCTGGACTCTTTGCTTTGGGTGAGGGAGATCTGGTCTGGTCCGCTTACTTGTCTGGTGATACTACCTCCACCGTTATTGCAGTTACCAATTTTTTTAAAACCTTGAAATTGGAAGAACCCTATGACACATTTATACACTCTTTAGTTTAGGTAGAGTGTGATTCATAGGAGTGAGAGTTTGTTTTAAGTTATAGTTATTTTAGGATTTTTTGTATATATTTGATTAAATTGTTTTATGTTTTTATGACTTTTATGTGTAAGGAATATTGTCTCTGTATCTTAATTGTTTTCTATTCTTGATTGTTAAAGGTTATGTTTTTAACCATATAACAATAAAAAAGGTTTCCTGATCCTAATTCTTTCCTCAAAAAAATCATAAAAAAGAATGACAAAATACTGTTTTACAATGCCTACGTGTATGGTTGTTGTTGCTGTATCATCTCACAGCTATTCTTATGCGTGTGTTGATTTGTCATGTGGTGCTGTTTGCATTAGTGGTATAGTGATACATTTTGTGTTAGTATAGTAGGTATTATAGGAATTGTAGTGTAGTTATTGTAGTAAGTGGAGGATTTGTACATTTTTAATCACAGGTTGCACATATTACTTCTCAGAATCTTGGGTAGTTTGATTCCCTTCCCTTTTGGAGTCTCAGGATGTACTTCCCATTTTTCTAGGTTCACAAGTATAGCACTGGTGCTCTATTCTTGGTATACCAGCAATGGGGAAAGGTGGGAGAAGTGGAGGAGCTGTATTTCTCTTCAGAGGATAGATAGGAGTGTTTCTCTCAGAGGCAGGGGGTGAAGGGCCCTTTATAGTGGATGTTGTGGAGACATGGGTGGCAGGGCCACAAGTGGATGTTTCAGTAGAACACGTTCCTCAAGTGGGTAGAATGGGCGACAGCAAGAACCCTGGATGAGGCGTTTTGGACTGCTCCTGTCTGGGTATGGGGCAAGGAGATGGAGGACTTCTCAGGGCAGCAGAGCAAAAGTGTTGCTGCAGGTACAGGGAGACTGCCAGGAGGAGGTTTGGGGAGAGTACCCAAACATGGTGGTTCTGCAACAGGTGGTGGACCTTCTGAGAGAGAGAAGAGGTGAAGTAGGTAGTGGATGAGACTGAGCATATGCTGGAAGAGGAGCCTACTGCAGCAGAAGGGTAAAGCAGGCCACAGGGAGCAGTGAACACTTCCTCTGTACACAGTCCACATGTTCCTGTGCATGGGACTATTTTCTCCTGCCACCAGGGAAGACCATGGGGGGGAGAGAGAACTCAGTATTTTTCACAGTGGAGGGATGTGGGAATTGCATTAAGTGGAGGCAGAATGGAAAGGGGAATGGTGACTCGCTGGGGATAGCATACATGGGGAACCACATTCACAGGTGACACAAAGAAGTATGCAAGATGCACAAGTCCACTACCCCTGCTAGTGACCTGGTTGATGCCACCAATCACTCCAGCAGTGGAAAGGAGGCAAAGGTTCTGAGAACTTTCCAGACTATCATGCGACATGCAGGGGTATTATTGTGGGAAATCACCAGGCACAATGAGCTGCACTGCCCACAGTGGTGGTCAGCATGAGGACACACATGAAACTGCAACACTCTTTCCACCTGTAGAGATTTGTGGAGGTGAAAGAATGAGGCAAACATGGGATATGGATTGGCATCATAGGGATTCAACCCCTGAGAAATGTAGCGGTTCTCTGCACTCTGTGAAAATAGCCTGCAAACTTAAAATTTTGGTTGTCTTTTTTTTTCTATTATAAACTATAATTGAGCGCTCCCCCTTCTCTTATCAACGAAATTGATACTGAAATAAATGAAATAATAATTGAGCGCTCCCCCTTCTCTTGTCCCTTTATGTTCATTGTATATATTAGTAAAATATGACTACAGTTTCCTTAGGCTACATCACTGCTAACAAGGCAAGACATCTACTAAACTAGAGATAAAAAGAACATCTTTTTAGATTCCAGCAAACAGTCAACCTTACAGTGTGGGAGAGGGACAAGAAGGTGGGGAAGAGAATCAAGAAGCAAAGATGGAGGGAGAAGAAAAGAGAAAAAATATGCTCTTTATATGCAGAGTCTACCGTGGTGCTCCTCCAATAGAAAATGTATGAAAGGGTTAATATTTTGAGAAAGATGCTTTCTTAGTTGTTGAGTCTGTAAATAACTTTCTCGCCTCGGATATATATATTGCTCAGCCACCACGAGTATGAGGGATGTCCTTCTCTTTCCATAATGAATCCATTGCTCAATTTAAAAATGGAAATAGGATTTGAATTCAGTGGAGTGTTCCTATAAATTATGTATAAACATGATATATCAACATAGGAGCATTATTAATACATGTACATTTTCCTTGAAATTTTAATATTACAAGTCATTGTAAAATGTAGAATGTCTGTGGATGCAGAATTCTTTTGTGATATTGAATATGTGGGCCTCGATATTGGGACAGGTCATTTGACAGAAGTTATGAGAGAAACATTGGTTTCACTATCTTATGATCAGAACTCCCTAAGGGAGGGGGGATCCTCACGCAATCACATGGCAAAATGCAATGGGCTTATCAAAATGAAGAGGAGCATAATTGGGAGTGCAGTATCTGAATAGAACCAATGATAGTCCCCTGGTATGTGAAAATACAGCATCAAATGATGCTTCATGGATGGAGTAATCAATTATAGGAGGCCAAACACACAGGGAATAGGTTTTAATAATAATAATAACATTATTGGTGAATCTGCAAATAAAGGGACCTTGCACGACAGGGGAAGTGCTGAGTTGGGTACTACCTGCATGTAGCTGATGGAAATCTCTCTTGAGAATGCTTTTTCCAGTGGGAGCCTGAGGCAAACAACTTGCCCAAGGCAGAACCACATTGTGTGAGTGGGAACTTTAGTGCAGGGAACAGATTGGAAAGAGTGCTTACCTGGATGAGCTGACCAGAGCTGTTGATGTCCTTACCTCTCCAGTGTCTTTAAAAGACAAACCAAAAGTGACTACAACATCCCCAGCAAATGTGGCTGTATGTAAACCCCTGATATAAATTGAAATATTTTTAAGGGAATCATTTACCATCTAGGTCACTAAAGGGTGTCTCGGATCTATGAGAAACTTTACAAGAGTATATTTTAAATGGTGTGCTCCAGGAACTATAATTGCAAAGGGGAAATAATATTCTCTGAGTGTAGCCAAATACATGAATTTCAGAGGTTTCACAGGTTTTCGTGTATGCCTAGGTTTGTGAGATGGTGTACAGCATGTCACAGATTTGAAGGATTTGTTCAACCTCTTGACCTTGGAAGCCCTGGTTTGCATAATGGGCCTCATTATGTGTTTGTTGGTAATTTGGTAGGAAATCTGCCAAATTATGGTAACGCTAATTGCATTGGGCGGTATCTCGGCGCAATTAGCGCTGGGCTACCACCCAACTCATGATGAGGCCAGTACATTCAGCACTGCGCAATTTTAAGGATTTTTGTATAGCCTTTTGTGTCCCTATATATAAAATCAGCATATGAGTAACTTGGGAATATTAGGAATATTTAATTCTATGAGCAAGTACTATCATTACAAAAGATGTAACCTAATCAAATATACAAATTAAATCCACAGTTTTGAGGACCTTACAGGCTTCATAACTCAAACTAATGTTAAATGAATTAACTATTGGCTTAATCCATTTAGATCGAATAGCAGGATACAATGGACACGTGACTAGCATGTGACATTTGTCCTTAAACCACATTTTAGAACAGGGACAGTTTGCGGATCATTTACAATCCATGTGACTGGTAAACTTTGCAATGGGTAATATACCCATGCTTATTTTGAAGAATTTCTCGCATGGGTAGTCAATGTATTTTTCAGGACCCAATGTGTGATTGGTTGTCAGGCAGTTTGATGCCAGGTGGTGATACGCAAAATAATCCAATTGGTCCTTCAGTGCCCAATCTTCAAAATAACTGATTAACATAGGTTTTGATTTGTTCCCATATTAACTGTGCTGATCCCAAAATGACTTGAATGCCCAACATAGTGCACCTTTTGTTGATATTCTTAAACCTTAGTAAGGATATACCAACTTGTTTTTAAAGAATGTTGCTGTGCCCCATACGAGAGGTATGCAGGTCATAGTTATTCCACAGCCTCCCCCAATACAGTAGGGGTTGGATAATAACCATATACTTCACTCCTAAAATGCCCAATCCCAAAGCTAAAGGGATGGAAAGGGTGCTAAATTTGCAGTAACTCAATATTTCTGCACAATAGCTAGCAGCTAGGTGCTGGTACTTTATATATTTCTAGTGCATGGGATAAACGTTTTCCTCCAAATCGGGTGGCAAAGCTAACAACTGCCCCTACATTATTTCACTCTTATCAATTTGGGGGGACCAATTTGATGTATTTTGGAGGCATAGAACAAAATAATAGGTCTCCATATTTTACATGATCTCCTTATTTAATAAGTAATTAGAAAAAGGAAAACAATGTTGGACAACTGGTGAACAGACCATGATTTTGGATTTCGCGATGTTTCAGAACAAGTGTTTCTCCTTGCATTTCTGTGCAAACAATTTGTGTTGATCAATTGGAGGCCAGACAGGCAACTGGAAATTAGGATGGCATTGTCTGCAAACAGAAGTAGGGGCCACTTTTTGCAATCAAGCATTGGTGCATCCAGGTTTGTTTGGTCGATGACATCTGCTTTCCTTAACGTAAAGCAGAAATAAAAGTGGGGAAAAGAAGTAGCCTTGGCTCACACCCTTCCTTGCAGGAATTAGGTCAGTACATTTGCCCCTGCCACCCCAGCGTAACACTGAGTTGTTTGATTAAAGACCCAATTCTATATGGCAGTGAGATATTGGGCTACTGCTCTAGTGAACCCCTTGAAGTAGCCCAACTGCAATTTTAGCGCCAGAATTAGGGCTTCCAAATGGCTGTCCGACCAGTGCATTGAGAGTCGAGCTGGGGATTCAGACAATCACTTCTCTGGCACTAGCCAGACATCTATCTTATTTTGCAAAAATGCAACAAAGTGAAAACATCAACATGCATCTCCAGCTAGGACTCTCATTCATGGAAAGCCGCCCAAACATATTTAAGTCACATTGGTACAAATCTGGAAGCATGCTTTGAGAAAGGTTCCCGGCTGAAAGAGGAAGAATGAATTATGACCAGCCTAAAGAAGAAATGAAGAAACAAATTGGCTGCGGGTGGATGGGAAGAAAATGTGTGCTCTACCATGTGTGCCCAGCATAAGAGGGCCCTGGGTGCCCCAAGCCCAGTAGTAGGTCGAGAATCCATGGAGGGACGAAGACTTCTTCTTAAAGCCATGCTCAACTTGCTGCCATTGACAAAATGAACCACCTGGCTAAAGGCTCCACCTAAATACTACTGCAATATGGGTGTAGAGGAAGATTTAGTGCACTTTATCCTGCTGGGTCCATTTTTTAAATGGGAAAGGATAAGATGGTTAAGACCTTATTTTCTCGAAACAAATGTCATATCTTGTAAGGAGACAATGTTTTAAATTTTTAACTGTAATTTTTAACTGTACCAACTCAATGGGCCTCCTTAAACGCAAGGCGGTAACCATGCTGGTTGCTGCCGGTATTTTACCGAGTCCGCCATGGTGAATGGTGGAATTACCGCCCCATTCCAAGGTGTGCGGGGGCGGTAATTCCCCATTCACCATGGCACTTCCCCGTTCCCATTTTTGCCCCCATTGCGTTACCGTAATTACCTTCAGAGTCCCTTTGCGGGTCCTGAACTTAACGGTTGGTAAAACTAGCCGTTAAGTTAGAGACCCGCAAAGGGACCTCATAGTAAGGCGGTAAGGGATTACCGGTACCCTTACCGTTACTGGTGATCCCTTACCGCCATCCGTGTAATGAGGCCCAATGTCTTTATGACCTGATTGAATATCTGGATAAGACTTTAGAGAAGAGGCTTGGCATAATACACTTTAAAATATGTTTGTGAGGGAAAGTCTGAAGGTGATGAAGTACAGAGGATGATGCTTTATCTGGACTGTGTTATATTTTACTGATATTTGAAAAAACATTGAGACTATGTAAGTGGCTTATGCATTTTATTAATGGTGAAACATGAATAACATGTTTAAAGAAAAAGATTAAAGAGCAAAAATAGCTCCTAGTAAATTAAGGGGGATCTGTATATTGACAAGACAGTGCCCCAATGAAGGACATGTAAAAGTGTGAAAAGCAGTCCGTGGATTTATAAAAAACAGGTATATGGTCAGTTTTCCTTTTTTTTTTTTTTACAAATTTGTATATAATCAGGAATAATCTGAACACTGATCCCCAATGGAGGCTTCTTTCCTGAACCCAGCCTGTACTTAATTAAATTATGTTCCCAAGTAAATTTGCCTAACCTGTTTAGGAGTTACACAGGCTATCCAAAAGAGAAACAAGATGATAGTTCGAAGGCAGGTCACAGTCTCCCTGCTTTAAAATAGGAATTATGGTAGCCCCTCTACAGCTATTTGGAATTATATGTATATTATTTGGTTGGTTAAAATGCTTGCTTAAAAAAGGCACCCACGTGACTGGATCCTTTTTAAATAGATCTACAGGGTGGTAATAAGGTCCTTCTGCCTTGTTGCTATGTTGTGACATCAAGGCTTCCCAAACCTCCACATCAGAGAAGTCCAAGTTTGTATTATCAGACCTGGCATAGATCTTAAAATTAGAACAACATATCCAATTTTGGATCACCTTGTTCTATTTCCTCCCCATTATCTGAGGAATAGAATGCCTTAAAATGGTCAGACCATGACTGGCCATTGATATTATTAGCCACAAACTCTCCAAATGTATGTTACCTCTTCTGACAATCAGCCAGAACTGCTCTGTGTTTATCTCTCTATCTGCTTTATCAAGAGATTCCCATAATGCTAGGAAAGGTTAATTATTTTCCTGGCAATACAGTCCTTATTTTTTATTCTTTTGTCAGATATATGGCTGTAATTGGCTTCCTTTATAGATGTTTAGTTCACAGAACAGATCTTGCTTGGACTTCCTGTGTTCTCTTTCGCACCACCCTCCCTTGTTTTGACCAAGTTTCACGCTGGATACTTCTATTCTAAACACAAGCATGTAGACAGAGTAGTCCAATATAAAACCTTGTATTGTATGTACATGCTGAAACCTTAAACCAACAGTACACTACATTTAGAGTAGAAGTATCTCTAGAATAAGGAAGTTATAAGTGAATCCTATGTATGTTTTTCTCTGACACCAACACTTGTAGATGGGGTAAGAGAAATACAAGCGAAATATATATATATTGTACATTTCTGAAGAGAATATTATGATTTTTGGATTAAAAGGTGATGCAGGAAAGCGGTAACAATTTGAATATTATCCTACACTTAATTATATACATTTGTCAAGAATGGTTATATCAATTTGAATTCATACGAATTGTTACGAATTGTTCGTATCATGAATTTAAATGGTTACGAGATAATAGCAGGCAGGTCATTTTCCCTTCTGTAGCAAGGTTTGTTATATTAGGGGATGGTTTTAGGGGGTCAGAAAATCGCCTTTAACTTTAATTTCAATTTATTATGTAAAGAAAAACAGAATTTTCAGATCGGAAATAGCCTGTTTTTCTGAGAAATTTGGGGGAGGGGGATTCTATTCATATTGAATATGTAAAACAGATTTTTAAAAAAACCCTCAGAGTGTGTGTGTGTGTGTGTGAGAAAGAGACAGACACACAGACGGCCAGCCTGACAGATATATATAGCACTTATAGCAAGCATGAAATATGTAACCCCTGTTTGCTCCAGTAAGTACAAGTGTTGACAACACCTCGGAAAGTTACGGTGATTCATAGTTATTCTTCTCAGTGCCACATTGTGTAAAAGCATAAAGATAATGTACATGTCTATGCATATCTATGGATGTGGCCTTTGGCTTGGGGACTTGCACTTTCATGAGGAGGTGTTGGAGTTAAAAGAAGTGCTCGCCTCTAATGGCGACTAAACTATGTGGCGTTTCATCATCAGTTGGGTAAGCCGAGTGTGCCGGAAGTGTTGGCACAAATCTTCACTGGTCTGCTTCTTTAAGTGTGACATGCTCATGTAAAGATGTATCATTGTATTTTGCTAGAATGTAGCAGTGATGCACAGTGCCACTATTCTGAAGCAGTTTAAGAAATGATCAAAAGGCAACAAAAGTGTATGTGGTAACTAGTACAGTTCATTCATTGTTAAAAGCTTGAATGTAATAGTGATATATTGGGATGAATGAGCCGTTGTGCCTGTCATGCATGTTGTGTGGGAACATGTATTGCCCTTGGCTCACAGGAAGCACAGAATAGCTACCAACGTGATTTTTGCCATTGTTCTGTGCAACCTTGCCCTATAACCAATGCATGGTCAACACCTTTCCCTCTGTGCACAGAGACACACACAATACAGCCACACCTCTCTGGTGAGGCTGAAGGAGGGAGAACATTTAGTCTTGACTTCCTCTTAGTGCTTTTACTCAGATGAGATTTTCCTGGAATTTCTAGCAGGTCTCTTCCTATAGGTAAGGTCATAAGTATATTCAAATGTATATTCTTGACAACGCACACACCTAAAACATGATTGTGGTTAATTTGCACCCGGGAAGGAAGCTCAGATTAACAGGTGGCTGGAACAGTGGGCGATAATACACAGTGTACCGCCTGCTGTTTCCAGCCACCTGAGGCCCTTTAATGGGTGGCGCCATCTTGATTGTGGGGAGGCAACAGGGATTCTCTCCCTGTTGTCTCCCCACATCTCCACCCCCTGCCAAACCCACAAAAACAAACCGTACCCTTCCCCAAATCCCTCATTGCCTCCCCATTTACCTGCTGCACCGGAGCATTGTATTCTGGCCCCAGCACTCCTACCCACAGCCACCGCCATGGAGTCCCTCCACTCTATGGCATTGGCCATTTTTTTTTTCAAGAGAGATTAGGCTCTCACAATATGAGCCAAGCTCATCTCCTAAGAAAAAACAAATTCAACTATTTGCACCGCGGCCAACCCTGGGGTGCCAATAGCTATGACGCTCCACTGGAGGGGGTACATGGCCATAATGGCACGCAGCATTCACTGAGACGCTTGCTTTACTCAGGCTTGCCTAGGCTTGGGCTGGCGGGCTGGTACAAGCCATGTACACCCCCAACCCCCGACTGGGGTGTGATTGCTACATTGCAGCGCACAGTATATGCTACTTCCCTCTTTTCCATTTTCATTAGAGTATTTGCCAAGTTAGTGGCTACATACAAAATGGTGCTAGCCTGTTGATCCACTCCTCTAAAGACTCATAAAATACACCCTGAATATCCGTCATTATTATGCAGCATCTAGACTGTATTCTGTGCTTCTCCTTTTCATTTTTTATCCCTGCTTTACACCCACATATATGACACTACAAGGTACAACACTCATTTTTAAGAGTCTACAATGGGAAGTTGCACCACTGGCATTTAAGGTAGATAAATTGAGGCAATGCTGCAGAGAGTTACTATAGGCTTCACGTGAGAGCACTGGCCATAATAAACAAACAGTGATTAACGTGCAAATAGCTATATGGTTCTACCCACCTGCAGGCACTGTGATCAGGCTGGTCCTTACTGTTCTAAATAGACACAGCTAAATATGCAAGCAAAAAGGAAGTACATTTTTATTCTACAGCTCGCTCGTTCAGATACTGCCATACCCAACCACACCCCAGAATATCCCACTCAAACCTCCATTTACCAGTTTCTTTGAACATGCACCGTCTACATCCGATAGAAAAGGCATGTATTTGCTCTGTAGAGCATTGCTGTTCGAGATGCTCAGATAATTGAAATATATACACATTATCTGCATTAGGAACTCATTGACAACCCATATGGTCTCCCACTGAGAGGGTAGAACAGTGCTGCCCTACTTAGCACGTTGCAACAAGGTCACATACATGCAGATGGCGGAAACACGCCTGAAGGCAATTAAGCTCTTAGTGCATTCTGCAAATAAAATAATGAAACACATACCAGTGTCGTAGGTGGTCTACAGATAACTATGATGGGGCACTTACAAGAACGCTTTTCAGAACCTAGATATATACCAAAACAATAAGCAAACATTTCCAAAATGCAATCTATGAATACATTATACAATATTTAATAACTACTTCTCAGATAAATCAGGCAAATCCTAATAATTATCAGAAGCATTTATAAGATGTGAATCTGTATAATTCCCATTGCTGTGAATCGTGGACCTTTGCACATATGGTGTCAAGAGATATGATGAATAGCGATCTGGAAAAGGTGTGAAAGACCTGTGTGATTTTTATTAAAAAATAAAATGATGAGGGTAATTCCATCTCTCAAAGGGAAATCTGCTGATCAGATTCCCCTCTCATAAGCATCATACCATAATCATAGAGTGTACCTATGCCTAACTGCATCAGCATCCTGATTCAGAGTGCCTTCACTACTAGTGGCATAGAGCAGGTTCAGAGGCAACAGGTGCCCTCTTGATAGCTGAAATGACACCAAGTCGCTGCAGTGCACGGGCTGCATTTAACATGTGCACTCTTGTTCCAAAAACTACATAACTCTGAGGATGTTGTCCCGGTGGCACATATATCTGTAATTAATAGCCACACCTGAGTTAAGGTATGGTGGCCAGCATCTTTCAGAGTTATCCCAGCCACAATAAATTGATTTTGCACATGTGCCAGCCCTCTTTGCCAGTTCAACTGTGGAAGGATGATGTGTATTCCTCAAAGACAAAGTTAACCCCGTCCACTAACGGGTCTAGCCTTGTGGGATTGCTTCCCTTTGTTCCTTTTTAAAAGACAGGTAACACCATTTCCCCGAAGACAGTCACTTCACAGGACACTGGCCTGGGAACTGAAACCAAAAGGCTCACCCATTCGCAGAGAGCAAGGCCTCACACCAGGGGACTGCATTTCTAAAGGCCCTTTCATCATATTCAGCAAGGGAGAAGGTGGAACTAGGATAGCCAGATATGGGTCTGTACAGTCTTTTGAAAATTCTGCCATCTTGATTCTCTCTGCCTCTCTTTTGCATTCCTGTGCCGTCCACTTCCTCTGGAGCAAATAACTTTGGGTGTGACATCATAAGGAAAAATTCCACACATTTCAAGAGCAGGAATTAAACCACTAAATCAGGCTACAAAAGAGGAAAGACCTTATGCATATCAGGCTTGGCCACCCCCTAAAGGGGCAGTCCTGCCCAAACTGCTTGGTCACATCCCTTCTGCAAGAGACCACAAACGCCTTTCGGCCTCGTTGTATCCCTGCTACAGACTCAAGCTACTCCTTGCTGATGTTTCTTTGGATGTGAATGTCTTGTCCATGTTTGTCGTTTCTGCATTCCTGCAGCAATGGATTCACATGCATGTCTTGCAGTTTACATGTCAACACTGTCTGCCAGTGTTGCATTGTCATTGTGCAGTGTTGTACTGTTGCATTGGTGTGTAGGTATGTGGGCCCTATGCATTGTGGTTCCTGGAGTCCTCTGGTTATGTATCAGTTAATTATTAGTTCAGAATGCATTGCTGACATACTACTGCATTGTCCACCTGGGCCTAGTTCTGTGGGTTTGTGGATGCCATGTGTGGTATGAGGGGCCTTGCCAGGGCATGCAGTGATCAGTAGTAGTAATGCCCCTTTCACATTGAATTGAACTTGTGCTGCAACATTGTATTTTGTGAAGGAACGTATACCCAAAAAGCATCCATGTACGCTGTCCTCTGTAGTACTCCATGTACGCAGGCACGGTGCTATTATGCATGACCATGGCATTCGGGGTAGATCCAGGAAAGCAGGTGCAACAGTGTGTTATTGTCAGGTCAGCGTTGCACATAACCTGCACATTCATGGAGTGGAACTGCTCCGTGTTGCCTCTTTCGATGCCTGTTAAGCCAGAATGATCTTCCTACATACCTATATTTTTTCAGAAAAATTGCATTTGCCATAGTGTGTTATTGTAATGGTTGCCATATGGAATACCAATATTTACATATTCCATTTCTCCTTTTTCCCTAATATTTTCTAGCGATATTCAGCTCTTTTCTATGTCATATTTATAACATATAATATATTTAATTTCTAATATTCTTGGCATAAACATGCATTTCTTTATTGTTAACTGTATGTTTTTTTCATAAGGCATGGTTGAGTAGGATAAAAAAGTGTCAAGTAGTGGGGTAAGACAGAGTGTCTCAGTGAGGTGAAGTAGGGTGGGTAAGCAACATAAGGTACAGTGGCTGGGTGGGGTGAGCTAAATTGGTGAGTAGGTTGGGGAAGTGTGGGTGAGTGAGGTGAGCTTGTTTGGCCTAGTGGGGTGAGTTAGTGTGGGTAGGTGCAGTTAGCTAGAGTGGATGCGCGCAGTGAGGCAGACTGAGGGTGAGCAGGATTAAGGTTTAATAACTGACCCCGCAGTACTCACCTTCAAGCTCAGGGCCCAGCAAGATTGGTAGATTACACCTATGCTGACATTGATCCTGTGATCACTCAACAGTATTGCTTTAAGTTGCCAAACTGTTTTCTTGTCGACTTGTTTCAGCAACCTTTCTACATTCTTGCGCACATGCCTAAAGTAAAGGATAGAAAAATGTCATTGTAGAGGAGCAGGTGGACACATTCTCCCTGGTCTCTGGCCCCTCAGTACCATCCTATTGGAATAATAGACAAACAGCCACAATTGGGGACCCATGCATGAATCCTTGCAATATTTCTGTACCACGTCCAGTATATGAGAGACAATATGCACCCAGGAAACCATTTAGAGTGTACCCACTAGATGATATAATGGAGGAAAGTTACCAAGAAGGATGCTCATTGCCGAGCTGTTGAAATGCAGCCATGAACAGAATCAATGTATGTTAAAACAAAGTCTGAGAACAGTGAAAGAATGTCATAAAGAAGATATAAGAAACTATGGTGAAACAATATGAAAATACTTAAGGATGACAATGTCACTGAAGAACTAAAAGAAATGTGTAGTCAATGATACCGTTAGATTTAGAGAATGAAGTGACTCAGAGGACAGTAACTGTAAATATGCCAAAATGCAAGTTAGGAAGAACATATAGAAGCTTGCTTATGAGAGGTATATAGTCAAGGTTTAGGATGACCATTAGAAGAAGATGGACGATGGCTCATGTCAAGCAACCCAGATATCTCAAAATAAGAGCCCAGGATCTTAAAGTGAAAAGATGATGAAGAAGTTGTTTTTCCCTTGCAAAGTAGAGGAGTACACAGGCGTAGGACCAAGGATGCTATTTCGAAAGATGAGGGAAAAGTACAAAGGGAGTCAAATGAGCAGAGCATGTGCAAAGGATATATTTCTCAAGGTTAAGAGGACCAAGAACATTTACGGATGCCAAATATTGGACAATTAAATGTGCACACAGTTAATATGGGATAGAGGAGCAACTGCATCCAATATAATTGAATCAGATAGTGTTGAATACACTGTCAAAATGGACACATTCATTGTCTTGTAACACATGATGAAGAGCTTGCAAACAAGGACTATTCATTAGGCTTGAAGCTTAGAAAATGGTGTGCCTACACTCCCTCTAATGTTCCAAGACTGTGCAGACTGGCAAGGTCAATCTTTAAACAGAGGAAATTGGGATGCTGCCTACTGATGAGAGGGTGGACTAATTGGAAAAGCAATGATAAAGGTGACGTATCTCAAAGCACCTAGGTTTTGTGTTTATGTATGTGCTGCTAGCGAGATGATTGTCCAAGGTTGGATTTGGGTTGCCAACCAATTAGAAAAGCCTACCATGCTCTTTTACATACAATGTTGCAAGTATTATTTGCAGGGATGTCCTATAGGGGTCACCAGGGGTCAGACTTGCGACCCCCAAAGTCTGCCTTGCTACCCCTCTGGTCTTCCTTGCTACCCCGAAATGTTCTTTTTTTTAAATGTCTTTTATTTTTTATTAAACAGGCTCCTGGGCTGTGGCCAGCAGCATGTGGCTTTTTGTTTCTGGAGTGGCTGTTTTTTTCTGATAGCTGTAACTGGTAAGATAGCTTGAGCGTTCATTGCTGAAATGTGTGTATGTAATCTGCAGGTTGCAGATTGGACTCCCAGCAAAGTCAACTCACCCTTTCAACCTGCTGAGGTTGATAAATGAGTACTGTAAAGACATGTATAGCACTTTGCAAAAATATGATAACATTATTTGTTGCCATTTGCCAGTATAACATAGCATTATTGATAGCATGCAAAGTACAGGATTTACAACACAGCCAAGCCCAATTTAAAACTGCAGAAATTCATAGCACGCATAGAAACTAATAGGCCGATTCATGGAATAATTAGCACGGCGCAAGTGGGCAAAAACGTGCGAATCGCAGTGGAATAGCGAAAATCGCAGTGCAAGTGCGAAAATCGCACGAAAAGCAGCGCACATCGATTCATGGAAGGCCGTGCGCGAGAAAACCAGCGGATGTGCGATAAAAAAGTGCGCGGCGCACGTTGGCGCACAGACCATCTAACTGCGTGCGCCAGGTCACAGCGAAAATCGCAAAGGCCACAGCGAAAATCGCACATAGCGCGGCGCACGCAACAAAAGTAGGCGGAACACTGGCGTAACACTCGGAATGGGGAACAACTTGCCAAAACGTGGGCGTCACGGGGGAAGTACAGGGCACAAGTGCGCGGAACGCCCACACGCTCGCCTACAACACGTATTCATGGAATAGAATAGGGCAAAAAAGCACACGGTCAAACCAGCGCACAGGCACAAACACGACCGCCACAAGAAAGCAGGCGGTAGCGTCTCTGCGGCTGTAAGAAATGTGCGCCAAAAGGTATATAGTATAGCACCTATATACTGCCATGATGAATGTCCTATACTGTGGCCCTCCAGGACAAATGACGTGCAAAGGGGTACCCACAAACACGGACACCCGCTGACAAAAAATCCGTGTTTGTGTATACCGGGGTGCGCGGGAAGTCTCACACACGATTACATCAGGGTACGTGTATTTCAGGGGTGCGCGGGAAGTTCCACACGCGATTCCAGCAGGGTACGTGTATTTCAGGGGTGCGCGGGAAGTTCCACACGCGATTGGCCCAGTGCGAGCAGGGTACGTGTATATCAGGGGTGCGCGGGAAGTTCCACACGTGATTTCAGCAGAGTACGTGTATTTCAGGGGTGCACGGGAAGTACCACACGCGATTTCATCAGGGTACGTGTATTTCAGGGGTGCGCGGGAAGTTCCACACGCGATTGGCCTAGTGCGAGCAGGGTACGTGTATTTCAGGGGTGCGCGGGAAGTTCCACACATGATTTCAGCAGGGTATGTGTATTTCAGGGGTTCTGGGGAGTACCACACGTGAATTGGCCGTGTGGGTCCTCCCAGGTGTACGCTCCACAACCTCCACGGACCATGCAGGCAGCCCAAACCACGGGGGACTACCCTGCACCCCTGCTCATGTCCCGCAGGCAGCCCATCCACCATGGGCATGCCCCCCAGCCAACCCACATGTCACCTTGCACTACTGATCAACAATGCATGTCTCCCACCACCCCCACCCCCCAGCCACCAGGGGCACCCACCACCAGGCCCCCACTCATGTCTCCCACCACCCCCACCCCCCAGCAGTGCAGGGCAACCCTCCACCAGGCCCCCACTCATGTCTCCCACCACCCCCACCCCCCTGCCACCATGGCCACCCTCCACCAGGCCCCCACTCATTTCTCCCACCACTTCCACCCCCCTGCCACCATTGGCAGCCCCCACCAGGCCCCCACCCATGTCTCCCACCACCCCCACCCCCAGCAGTGCAGGGGCAGCCTCCACCAGGCCCCCACCCATGTCTCCCACCACCCCCACCCCCCAGCAGTGCAGGGGCAGCCTCCACCAGGCCCCCACTCATGTCTCCCACCACCCCCACCCCCCAGCAGAGCAGGGGCACCCTCCACCAGGCCCCCACTCATGTCTCCCACCACCCCCACCCCCCTGCCACCATGGCCACCCTCCACCAGGCCCCCACTCATGTTTCCCACCACCCCCACCCCCCTGCCACCATGGCCACCCTCCACCAGGCCCCCACTCATGTCTCCCACCCCCCTGCCACCATGGGCAGGCCCCCACCCATGTCTCCCACCACCCCCACCCCCCAGCAGTGCAGGGGCACCCTCCACCAGGCCCCCACTGATGTCTCCCACCACCCCCACCCCCCAGCAGTGCAGGGGCACCCTCCACCAGGCCCCCACTCATGTCTCCCACCACCCCCACCCCCCAGCAGTGCAGGGGCACCCTCCACCAGGCCCCCACTCATGTCTCCCACCACCCCCACCCCCCAGCAGTGCAGGGGCAGCCTCCACCAGGCCCCCACTCATGTTTCCCACCACCCCCACCCCCCTGCCACCATGGGCAGCCCCCACCAGGTCCTCACAATCCCCAATCATGTGCGTAATGGTCAGCCTCCACAGCCAAAAAGCCCTACCAAGTAACCCATTCACCCACATGGAAATGGAAATCACATGTTACACCCCCAATGTTCATGAAGCTAATGAACCCATGTCCGTCACACACAATGGTTGCAATTGAATGGAAAAACACCCAACATGACATGCATGAAACCAATGAGATGATACCACACAGTGAAGTATGGAAACAAAAAAATTGTATTGAAAAAAATAAAGAATGCTAAAGAAAGGAAACAAACTACAATGGGAATGAGAAAAAATAAGCTTGCTGTCCGTATAAAAAAAAAAACTGCAAATCAGAATCCAAATAAATTTTGTCCAAAGTCAAATGTAAAAAAATCTCCATGCAATAAAGAACTATGTAAAAAACTACCAAGGGTCCATGAGCCCAACTGAACAAAGGAAACCTACTAAATAACCTACCTAAAAATCAACTATATACAAAAAGTGGAGCAGTGTCCGTCGACTCCAAATCATAATAAGAAACAAAGGAAACCTAAAACTAAAGAACTATATACAAAGGCGGCGGGCAAGTCCAGCGACTCACTCCGTGGTGTCCCGGGCCAGGGCATCATCGAACTCCTGTTCGATGTCCCAGAGGCGGTCCAGTTCCATGGCCCGAGGGTCCGCAGGGACGACGCCGTGTCCTCCTCCAACCCCCTGCGGATTGCCTCGAGGCACTCGGCCCGCCTCAGGGCCTCCGCATGGAGTTCTCCGCCCTGACCATTGTGAGCCGCGCCTCTTCCGCCCGCCGCCGCTCCGCACCTATGGCGTGGCCCAACCGCTGCCACACGGAAGACACTCTCTGTCCTGGGTCCCCCTGCCCTCCGGCCGATGCCTGCCCCTCCGATGTCGAAAGCCCAGAGCCTTCATGTCTCCCACCATGTTGCTGCTGCTGCTGCTCTGCCTCTGCCCGTGCACTGCCTCCTGCTGCCTGCACATCCTCCGCCGGCTGGGGTGCAGTTGTTGATGTGGTCACCCCTGCTGGACCTCCGACTCCCGACTGTGGCAGGGATGCCTCCTCCACCAGCCTGGCCGCACCGTCAGAGGCAGCTCCACAGGGCACCCAGGTGACTGATGGGTGGGAAGATGGCACAGAGGACGACTGGCGCGTAGGGGGTCCAGTTGAGGAGGGGGTTGGAGCAAGCCCCATCAGACGGCGGAATCCGGCCTGGGTGACCTGTCCCAGCAAGCTGACGTGGTCAACAAGCCATTCGAGATGACGTGCAGTCTCTCCATGAAAAGACTGCAGGTCACCTCGCATGGCCCGTTGACGCAACGCCACACCAGCCAGGACAGGCTCAACCCGGACCTGGATGGCCACGTCTGCAGGCAGAGGAAGGCCAGTTGACGTCAGCTCATCCCCTGCCTGAAAACGGGTCTGGACGTAGGCATCCCTGCTGGTGCAAGATGATGCAGGGACAGGATCGGGGACAGGATTGCACACAGGCACCTCCGCGGCGGCCTGTGCTGCCTCCTGTCCCTGGTCCTGCACTGCACCACTAGCACCAGTGGGATCCCCACCTCCAGACCCCGTCTCTGGTGCTTGCACGGCCTCCTCCTCCACCAAACCCCCCACCAACCTGGATGACTCCGTGCCATCTTTCCCTGTTGGGCCCTGTGGGGTCCCAGCTGCCCCTTCTGCTGCCGAGGAGTCCAACTGCAACCTCCGCCTCTTGGACCTCCCCCCGGCAGCTGCGGCCTGGGACGCGGCACCGGACTCCTCACTCCCCGACGAGATGACAACACGGGAGGGGAGCCTGGCCTTGCGTCTCTGGCTGGTGATCGGATCCCCGCCGCTGTGCTCCACAGCACCTTCTCCGCCCTCTTCATCAGTTGACGCTGCAGACAGGGAGAAACAAAACACAGGCATCAGGGCACTGTACAATGGACACATACACACATGACAGTTGCACATGAGTGGCATTGGCAAACCTCAGACATGTCATCACAATCCCCAACACACATGTCACTGCAACTCGCACACATGAGCCATACCACAGCCATATCGCAACTGCCACCACCATCCCTACACATACAACAGCATCAGCAGCCAAAGGGGAGCCAGACATCACATGCAACACAGGAAGTGCACAACACATGTACACCCACCACCACACTTGCATGCATGTCTACACCTCTGCCAAGTGTTGCACTGTTCAGACGGGCATCCATGTCACATCTGCCAATCAGGCTTCCACATACCGCTGTCACATGCATCCATGTTGCATCACTGTTGCACCCTTGTCAAATACACACACATGCATCCCCACCCATACTCGACCCCATACAAACAGATGTGCAACCTGCACAATACCGAATAATCGCCACACGCACTGCTCACAATCAGGATGCATGTACACTCACCACTCGACTCCAGACGGGTCTGCTTCTCTAGGACCTGGACGTGGAGCGCTGGGGATATGCGTTCCAGGACCCCCATCTGTTCTTCCGACAAGTGGCCCCGGCGCCCCTTGGCATCCGCTGCCTTCAAGAGGCGCCGGGCCTTGTTCAGGGTCCTGGACCTGAAGTCCTCCCAGCGCTTCCTGACATGTTGTAAGTCCCGGACTGCCACCCCCTCCGCGTTGATGGCAGTCACGATGTCAGTCCAGATCCGAGTCTGTCCTTCCTTGTCGGCGCGGGAACTTCCGAAGAGGGCATCATACTGCCCCAGGACTTGCTCCACCAGGACACCAACTTCGGTGGCACTGAAGCTGGTGCCCCTCTGCCTCTCTGGCCGGGGGTTGTCAGTGGTCACAGATGGTGTTTGCCCCGACATGACAACCCTAGAGGCAGGAGTGGGTGGGCAACTGGGTCCTGGGGCTGGGCTGTGGAGCGATGGAATTCCAGTCGGGAGTCTTCGATTCCAGCAGGGGTGGTCACAGCAACAGCACCCCTGGCTGATGTGCAGGCAGCAAATGGCAGTGCACGTGGGCAGCAGGCAGTCAGGCAGCAGCAGATGGCAGGTGGGAGCGTGCTCGGGGCTCTGGGGGGCAGTAGTTCGGCCTTCTGGGCAGGAGCGTGGTCTTCCGTGTGCTTACGCGTGGCCAGCTTGGTACGGAGTGATTTGGCATGTGAAAATCCTGCACGTCAGCGTGAAAATCGAGGAAAGGCCCTTAGCGCGTCAGCACGCATACGCGATTCTATTGGACCAAAGGCCCTCAGCGCGTAAGCGCGTCTGTGACGTGACCCGCACGGGTGTTTCCCACACAGCACGTAATGACAGACCACACATGGAAAGACTGCACGTCCGAGTGTCATCGCGTGTAATTGGACAAAAGTGCGCGTAAACGCGATTGGCCTATGTACCTGTATATCTGGGGTGCGCGGCCACTTACACACGTAAGTACTGTATCCCGGGGTGCGCGGGAATTTCCACACGCTATTGGACTGGGTACTGGATTTCAGGTGTGCCCGGGTCACACGCTCGCCTACAACACGCGCAACGCATAAATTTGCGCGCTAACAAAATAACAAGCTCAGACCCAGGATGAACATACCGTTCCTAGCAGCAGTGGGCGTGGGCTACCAAAGGAGGAGGAGGAGGATAGTCAGGGCCAGAATATTCACACCCAGAACCAGCCTTTTCGGGATGCCTGATGACCAGGTGCATGGGAGGTACAGGTTTCCACCCCACATTATACTGGACCTGGTGAGTGAGTGGGAGGATGACCTCACATCACCCACCCTGTGCTCCCAAGCACTCAGCCCCCTGGAGAAGGTCCTCAATGTACTGCACTTCTTAGCCACTGGATCATTTCAGCGGACAAGTGCCATTGTGGGTGTTGTATCACAGGCCACCCAGTCACGCTGCCTACACCAGGTCTTGAACATCATCACTGCACGCCCATCAGTCCGCAGGCACATATACCTGCCCAGAACACCTGCAGAAAGGCATGCTGCCGCCCTGGATTTTTACGGTGTAGCACGATTCCCCAAAGTGCTAGGTGCCATCGACTGCACCCATGTGGCTCTACGTCCCCCCAGGGCATCAGAGCACATCTATAGGAACTGCAAGCACTGGCATTCCATCAACGTGCAGGTAGTATGTAATGCCAAGGGAATCATCACCTCAGTATATGCCAACTATCCCGGGTCAACCCACGACAGCTTCATTTACCGAATGTCCACCCTAAGCCGGGACCTAGAAGCTGGGCGGCATGGCGATACATGGCTGCTTGGTGAGTATCAATGCCACTGCACATGCATGCATGTCAGATACTGAGCAAAAGGTCACAACCCCACCAATGATACCAATCACCACCTCCACAGGGGACAGTGCCTACCCTCTCAGCCCCCACATGATGACGCCAATTCGGAACCCCACCACGCCACCCGAGGTAAGATATAACACAGCCAACATTACAACCCGGGGCATAGTGGAGCGCACATTCGGAGTGCTACAGTCACGCTTTCGCTCCCTTGACCGTTCTGGCGGCCAGCTGTTGTACGCTCCCCCAGTAGTGTGCAGGATCATAGTGGCAGCATGTGTCCTGCACAATGTTGCAACACGCCGGGGCCTGGCCGTGGACATGGTGGTGGCACCACATCCCCAACCACATGCACAGCCGCTGCGCATGGGAGGGGAAAGGGCATGGGGGAGGCAGCCCGTTTACAGCTAGTGGCTAATTACTTCACATAGAAATCACACCCCTGTGGAGTGCACACTGCCCTGGCACATTCCATCTGACAATCAATGATGACTCAACCTGACACTGATCCTGAATGTCTGGAGAATGAACCGTTAAAACCATATCAGCCTGAGATTGTTCACCTGGAAGTGTCACAATGTGTGCATCCCTACCCACACAGACACCACCAATGCAGTTTTGTGAAGTAACACATTCAAGCAGCTAAAATAAATACCCATTTGCAAAATGCAACAAGAGGACAGTGCCATGTCAGCCAACCCAACCCCAGCACCGCCACACGACACACCGTGCCATGTCATGCTATTTGCAGGTAAACAAAGTAATCCCCACAACATGACACTAGTGTCACAATGTACAGTGTCCCTATTAGAAACTTTCAACACCTGAAATGCTCACAGTAATGCCGGACCAACAACAAACTTGAGCAGGTACTACCATCAACATGACATCACAAATGTTAAATATTAGTAGTCTCACCACCTGGAAATGCCTGCACTCCCACCACTGTGCAGTGTTGGTGCCATGTAGAGTTGTAGGTGCACTGCTGCCAACATGGACCCCATCTCCAGACTAGAGGGCCTTGTGTAGACATGAGGAAGGGACCTGCAAATTGGGAGGTAGACACAGAAGATAAGTTACACATCAATGCAACATGCAGTGTACAACACAACAGCAATATGCACTAGGAATGTATACACAGTATTGACTAGACTACCCACACATGTAGTGGGAGTCCAATGTCACCATGTACGTCAATGTCACTTGGGCACACCCTTTGCAAGCCCATGGTAACGGGAAGCAGGAGGGGTGTGTGTGACTCAAACCCAAGCATCTGAACCAAATACATTACAAGCCTGCATGTGCCCAGCCACAATGCAGCGTATGCCCACAGGAACCACGGAAGCCAACAAATCGTCCCAAAAAAATTGGGAATAAAATAAATAAAAATAAAAATAAAAATAAAAAACAATCAAAAATGGCCATTGATCGGCCCGGAGGGGTTGGGGAGGCCACCCAGGAGGTCCGAGGACAGGATGCACACCAGAACCCACCTGCGTGGATCCTGGGGAAAAAAAACACCTCCCTGGGCTCATGGCCCACACGGCTACCCTATTGTGGGAGTATCACTGCTGTCGCTATTATCACCCTGTGCAGCTGCATCCGGAGGTGGTTGCACTATGGGAGGCAGCCCACGCAAGGCCCTAGTCTGCTCCTCCATGGCTGCAAGCATGTGGGTGTGGTAGGTCTGGTTCTGGAGGATGAGTGTGCGGAGGTCCCCATGCAACAACTCACGGGATGCCCGGACCTCCGCCCTCGTTGCCTGCATCTCAGCTGAGAGCGTACGGGTGAGACGCTCCAGCTGCTGTTCTGTCCTTTGGTGTGTTGAAGCCTCAAGCTCAACAAGAGTCGTCCTGAGGTGAAGGAGCTCCTGCCTCAGGGCTTCCCTGTGGCCCTGGGACTCAATGGAGATGGCCTCCTGCAGAGTCACCAGTGCCGCCCGCCTGTCCCTGTTGGACCCCAACATGTCCTCCCTGTGTGACTGGCAGATGGAGTCGGTTGCCTGCTCTAGTCGCTCCATCAGCCTTTCAGGGGGGACATGGAAGTGGCCACCCTATCCATGGCCTGAACCATCATCTCGGATGATGCTGCCTGTTGGGTTGCCATACCGTAAATGGATTGCTCCCATGCGGTATTGCCAGGTGGCATACGGCCACCACGTCGGCGGGCACCACACCTGTCTGGCACTGCCTGAGGCTGCAGGACTGCATTCCCCCTCTGATCTACTGGCCCAGGAACAGGATCAGATGTCACGGAGTGTGACCCTGCATCCGTAACCACCAAAGGCGAAGCTGCCAACACAGACATCCCCATTGAGGGTTCTGACCCTGGTGCAGGTGGGTGGGACAGAACAGAATCCCTCCCTGAAACACTCACCTGCGACGGCACGTAGGTCTCATCCGAATCAACACCTGAGTACAGCTCGGGGGAGGTGCAGCCAGAGACACCCCTTGAGAGCACGACCTGCAGCAGTTGTGGGTTCTCACCCACCACCACACCACGTCCCTCACTGGTGGTTGGTCGGCCTTCGGACCTCTCCTGGGTTTGCACCATCTCCACAACCCCAGCAGTATCAGGTGCGTCTTCCCCTGCAAAGACACAAAAACAAAGAAATGGAAACAGGCATTAGCACCATGGCACACAATGAGGGCTGAGAAGCAAGAGAACCAGTACTTGATTGACACATGTCCCACATGACTAAAACCCTCCCATGCATGCACCCTCACTGCGTATGAAGGTCAGGCAAATGGCACACACTGATGACACCAAGATGGAAGATGAACACATTTTCTGCATGCTGCCTGGCAGTGGCATCACACATTGGCCTGTGATTGCCAGGTGAAACACACATGCCATCACACAGATGGCATGTACCATTGCTATTGAGTGAAGATGGAGAGGAGGGCAGCACCTATTCATTCAGTCCAGTTCCCGCATGTAATAGCTTTTCTAATTCAAACAGGTCAGATTCTTCACCTGGAGCTGCCAGTCCGAAATGGTCCAATTGCACAGGGACATGTTTGAACAAATGATATCCAGGTAACAAAGTCACTCCACTTTACCATAGCCATGTCAGACATGTGACTAGAGGACTGCGACATGCCTAGTAAAAGTGGTGGAATGCAAACAATCTGACTAAATGAACAGTGAAAAATTAAGCAACAATGTTGTGGCAAGGTGACACTTCAAGGGCAACTGGCGTGCAGTTGGGCTAGATGTCTACTGTTGGCAGAAGGGATACTGCTATGGCCAAATGCAGCTGCGCAGGATGTATTGCATGAAGCACATTTCTGACCCATACGACTCAGGCGCACACACTCTCACCTGGCACACAAACAGAAGCCCTCACACACACCATGCACATGGATGACACACACATGCATGTGCACTCACCGGACAATGCCTCGTAATCAGCCAAATCTCCCACGCCTTGGATCTGTTCCTCCGTGACGTAGGTCCCAGCGACTGACTCATGTGGAGTGAGTTCCATGTCTACTACTGGAGACCCACCTCCAGTCACTAGAGTTGCGGCATGACTTGAGGCCAGCTTACTCTTTGCCCTGCGCTTTAGGTCATTCCAGCGCTTGTAGCAATCATTGGCTGTGCGCCTCACGATTCCAAGGGCACTTACGATGTCCGCAACGGTCTGCCAGTGTGCCTGGCGTTGTGCAGGTGTGGTCTTGGATCCTGCAACAATGACCATCTCGTTGTCATGTGCGGACACATACTCGACAAGTGCATTCAGTTTGTCATCCGTGAAGCTGGGCTTCCTGGACGGGCCGGACTGTGTAGCCGTGTCTGGGGCATCAGCCTGTGCCGTACGAGCACTCTTCCTCTTCCGCTTGGAAGGTGGTGGTGATCCTGAGTGTCCTGTGCCGCTCTGGACACTAGGGGCAGGAGCCCTGGTGGACTCTGTATCAGGAGTGTGGGATTGCACACTCAGCATGGGAGTTGGTGCAGGCATTGGCTCTAGTGTGATGGTGTCAGGGGGAATGTCAGCAGCATGGACTAGGACCGACACTGTCCGGGCTGGGTGTGTGAGGGCTGGGGTGGATGGAGCCGCAGCTGCCCCTGCAGCCTCTCCGCCCTGCCTACTTGGTGCAGCAGATGACCTTGCTGCCCCAGATGCATGTGGCATGGTGACATCAACGTGCACCAGCACACGTGTCATAGGCCTGCTGACCTGGAAGTCAGCCATGGAGTCAGCCAGGTCTGGTGCCACAATGGGCTGGTCCAACAAGGGCTGAGCATGGATGGTGTCAGCCACATCAGCCTCAACGGGAGGGGGGGGATTATGGGTGCCCTTGACTGGTCCTCCACACATGGGGGGACAGGCTCACCCTGCAAGTAACGACCACGTCCCCTACCGGATCCACCACGGCCACCACTTGTGGCTCTTCCACCTTTGCCACCCTTACCGAATCCTCGCCTCCCAGCCATGGCACTGATGTTAATGTGCATATGGGAGTGGCTGTAAACTATTGTCCTGGGCAATTGGGGGTCAAAGGGGTTGGGTACCAGATGGTAATTGTACCCTAGTGCTCTTGCAAGGCTGATTGTAACCCCTGGGGAAAGATGACGGGTCACGCTACGCACAGGAGCCCCAAAAAAGGGAGATGACGTGCACGCAACCCCTCCTAGACCACGTGTGCAGAAAGAAAAACCTGCACTACGCTGTGGCACCCAGTAACACAAGAATGAACGTATGCGTGTCACACGCAGCCTAGAATGACCTCTGAAGGGGTAGGCTACACACGGGGCAAGCACAGATGTTCGATACGTGCATGACTCACCGTCTGCCAGGTAAAAGAGCGTGAAAAAGGAGCGCGTTTGGTTGGCAACACCTCCGCCAAAAGAAGATTTGTACGCTGTCTGAGGAGACAGGACAACAGTAGAAGGGAACACTGTTTGAGGGAACAGGCCCAGGTAAACCAGTAAAAGAGAAAAAAGAGAAAAAGCTGTCAGAGGTAACAGGGAATACGAACTTGAAACGCCGTGAAGTAAATCGCGTGTGAAACGACAAGAAGTACAGAATTCACCCACTCGCTCTCCACGAAAAGCACGTACAAGGAAATGGTGTTCTACACGTACCTTTTATACAGGCCCACACGTCCAGCGTCACTTACGCGGCGTGTACGCGCTAGGGCCATTTCCACCAATTACACGCTTTGTCACTTATGCGTGTAGGGCCATTTCCACCAATTACATGCTTTGTCACTTCTGCATGTAGGGCCATTTCCACCAGTCACACGCGATGAGACTCTGACGTGCTGTCCAATTACACGCGATGACACTCGGACGTGCAGTCTTTCCACGTGTGGTCTGTCATCACGTGCTGTGTGGGAAACACCCGTGCGGGTCACGTCACAGACACGCTTACTCGCTGAGGGCCTTTGGTCCAATAGAATCGCGTATGCGTGCTGACGCGCTTACGCGCTAAGAGCCTTTCCTCGATTTTCACGCTGACTTGCAGGATTTTCACGTGCCAAATAACTCCGTACCAAGCTGGCCACGCGTATGCACAAGGAAGACCACGCTCCTGCCCAGAAGGCCGAACTACTGCCCCCCAGAGCCCCGAGCACGCTCCCACCTGCCATCTGCTGCTGCCTGACTGCCTGCTGCCCACGTGCACTGCCATTTGCTGCCTGCACATCAGCCAGGGGTGCTGTTGCTGTGACCACCCCTGCTGGAACCGAAGACTCCCGACTGGAATTCCATCGCTCCACAGCCCAGCCCCAGGACCCAGTTGCACACCCACTCCTGCCTCTGGGGTTGTCATGTCGGGGCAAACACCATCTGTGACCACTGACAACCCCCGGCCAGAGAGGCAGAGGGGCACCAGCTTCAGTGCCACCGAAGTTGGTGTCCTGGTGGAGCAAGTCCTGGGGCAGTATGATGCCCTCTTCGGAAGTTCCCGCGCCGACAAGGAAGGACGGACTCGGATCTGGACTGACATCGTGACTGCCATCAACGCGGAGGGGGTGGCAGTCCGGGACTTACAACATGTCAGGAAGCGCTGGGAGGACTTCAGGTCCAGGACCCTGAACAAGGCCCGGCGCCTCTTGAAGGCAGCGGATGCCAAGGGGCGCCGGGGCCACTTGTCGGAAGAACAGATGGGGGTCCTGGAACGCATATCCCCAGCGCTCCACGTCCAGGTCCTAGAGAAGCAGACCCGTCTGGAGTCGAGCGGTGAGTGTACATGCATCCTGATTGTGAGCAGTGCGTGTGGTGATTATTCGGTATTGTGCAGGTTGCACATCTGTTTGTATGGGGTCGAGTATGGCTGTAATGTGTGAGACATGGATGGTGCTTGTGTGTGTAGGCTTGCATGGCAAGTGCAGTTGTGCGTGCACACATGTTTGGATGAATGTGTATGTAAGTAGACATGTCCGTCATGTCAGGCATGTATGTTGTTTTCGGCTGCATGTATGAGCACTGTGTACATGTGCATGTGTGTGTATTTGACAAGGGTGCAACAGTGATGCAACATGGATGCATGTGACAGCGGTATGTGGAAGCCTGATTGGCAGATGTGACATGGATGCCCGTCTGAACAGTGCGACACTTGGCAGAGGTGTAGACATGCATGCAAGTGTGGTGGTGTGTGTACATGTGTGGTGCACTTCCTGTGTTGCATGTGATGTCTGGCTCCCCTTTGGCTGCTGATGCTGTTGTATGTGTAGGGATGGTGGTGGCAGTTGCGATATGGCTGTGGTATTGCTCATGTGTGCGAGTTGCAATGACGTGTGTTGGGGATTGTGATGACATGTCTGAGGTTTGCCAATGCCCCTCATGTGCAACTGTCATGTGTGTATGTGTCCATTGTACAGTGCCCTGATGCCTGTGTTTTGTTTCCCCCTGTCTGCAGCGTCAACTGATGAAGAGGGCGGAGAAGGTGCTGTGGAGCACAGCGGCGGAGATCCGACCGCCAGCCGGAGACGCAAGGCCCGGCTCCCCTCCCGTGTTGTCATCTCGTCGGGGAGTGAGGAGTCCGGTGCCGCGTCCCAGGCCGCAGCTGCCGGGGGGAGGTCCAAGAGGCGGAGGTTGCAGTTGGACTCCTCGGCAGCAGAAGGGGCAGCTGGGACCCCACAGGGCCCAACAGGGGAAGATGGCACGGAGTCATCCAGGTTGGTGGGGGGTTTGGTGGAGGAGGAGGCCGTGCAAGCACCAGAGACGGGGTCTGGAGGTGGGGATCCCACTGGTGCTAGTGGTGCAGTGCAGGACCAGGGACAGGAGGCAGCACAGGCCGCCGCAGAGGGGCCTGTGTGCAATCCTGTCCCCGATCCTGTCCCTGCATCATCTTGCACCAGCAGGGATGCCTACGTCCAGACCCCTTTTCAGGCAGGGGATGAGCTGACGTCAACTGGCCTTCCTCTGCCTGCGGACGTGGCCATCCAGGTCTGGGTTGAGCCTGTCCTAGCTGGTGTGGCGTTGCGTCAACGGGCCATGCGAGGTGACCTGTAGTCTTTTCATGGAGAGACTGCACGTCATCTCGAATGGCTCGTTGACCACGTCAGCCTGCTGGGACAGGTCACCCAGGCCGGATTCCTCCGTCTGATGGGGCTTGCTCCAACCCCTTCCTCAACTGGACCCCCTACGCGCCAGTCGTCCTCTGTGCCATCTTCCCACCCATCAGTCACCTGGGTGCCCTGTGGAGCTGCCTCTGACGGTGCGGCCAGGCTGGTGGAGGAGGCATCCCTGCCACAGTCGGGAGTCGGAGGACCAGAAGGGGTGGCCACATCAACAACTGCACCCCAGCCGGCGGAGGATGTGCAGGCAGCAGGAGGCAGTGCATGGGCAGAGGCAGAGCAGCAGCAGCAACATGGTGGGAGACATGAAGGCTCGGGGCCTTCCACATCGGAGGGGCAGGCATCGGCCGGAGGGCAGGAGGACCCAGGACAGGGAGTGTCTTCCGTGTGGCAGCGGTTGGGCCACGCCATAGGTGCGGAGTGGCGGCGGGCGGAAGAGGCGCGGCTCACAATGGTCAGGGCGGAGAACTCCATGCGGAGGGCCCTGAGGCGGGCCGAGTGCCTCGAGGCAATCCGCAGGGGGTTGGAGGAGGACACAGCGTCGTCCCTGCGGACCCTCGGGGCCATGGAACTGGACCGCCTCCGGGACATCGAACAGGAGTTCGATGATGCCCTGGCCCGGGACACCACGGAGTGAGCCGCTGGACTTGCCCGCCGTCTTTGTATATAGTTCTTTAGATTTAGGTTTCCTTTGTTTCTTATTATGATTTGGAGTCGACGGACACTGCTCCACTTTTTGTATATAGTTGTTTTTAGGTAGGTTTTTTAGTAGGTTTCCTTTGTTCAGTTGGGCTCATGGACCCTTGGTAGTTTTTTACATAGTTCTTTATTGCATAGAGATTTTTTTACTTTTGACTTTGGACGACATATTTTTTTGGTATCTGATTTGCAGTTATTTTTTTTTAATACGGACATGCAGCTTATTTTTTCTCGTTCCCATTGTAGTTTGTTTCCTTTCTTTAGCATTCTTAATTTTTTTCAATACAATTTTGTTTTCATACTTCACTGTGTGGTATCATCTCATTGGTTTCATGCATGTCATGTTGGGTGTTTTCCCATTCTATTGCAACTATTGTGTGTGACGGACATGGGTTCATTAGCTTCATGAACATTGGGGGTGTAACATGTAATTTCCATTTCCATGTGGGTGAATGGGTTACTTGGTAGGGCTTTTTGGCTGTGGAGGCTGACCATTACGCACATGATTGGGGATTGTGAGGACCTGGTGGAGGGTGCCCCTGGTGGCTGGGGGGTGGGGGTGGTGGGAGACATGGGTGGGGGCCTGGTGGAGGGTGCCCCTGCACTGCTGGGGGGTGGGGGTGGTGGGAGACATGAGTGGGGGCCTGGTGGGGGCTGCCCATGGTGGCAGGGGGGGTGGGGGTTGGTGGGAGACATGGGTGGGGGCCTGGTGGAGGGTGCCCCTGCACTGCTGGGGAGTGGGGGTGGTGGGAGACATGAGTGGGGGCCTGGTGGAGGGTGCCCCTGCACTGCTGGGGGGTGGGGGTGGTGGGAGACATGAGTGGGGGCTGCCCATGGTGGCAGGGGGGTGGGGGTGGTGGGAGACATGAGTGGGGGCCTGGTGGAGGCTGCCCCTGGTGGCTGGGGGGTGGGGGTGGTGGGAGACATGGGTGGGGGCCTGGTGGAGGCTGCCCATGGTTGCATGGGGGTCGGGGTGGTGGGCGACATGAGTGGGCGCCTGGTGGAAGGTGCCCCTGCACTGCTGGGGGCTGGGGGTGGTGGGAGACATGAGTGGGGGCCTGGTGGGGGCTGCCCATGGTGGCAGGGGGGTGGGGGTGGTGGGAGACATGAGTGGGGGCCTGGTGGAGGGTGCCCCTAGTGGCTGGGGGGTGGGGGTGGTGGGAGACATGGGTGGGGGCCTGGTGGAGGCTGCCCATGGTGGCAGGGGGGTGGGGGTAGTGGGAGACATGAGTGGGGGCCTGGTGGAGGGTGCCCCTGCACTGCTGGGGGGTGGGGGTGGTGGGAGACATGGGTGGGGGCCTGGTGGGGGCTGCCCATGGTGGCAGGGGGGTGGGGGTGGTGGGAGACATGAGTGGGGGCCTGGTGGGGGCTGCCCATGGTGGCAGGGGGGTGGGGGTGGTGGGAGACATGAGTGGGGGCCTGGTGGGGGCTGCCCATGGTGGCAGGGGGGTGGGGGTGGTGGGAGACATGAGTGGGGGCCTGGTGGGGGCTGCCCATGGTGGCAGGGGGGTGGGAGTGGTGGGAGACATGAGTGGGGGCCTGGTGGAGCGTGCCCCTGCACTGCTGGGGGGTGGGGGTGGTGGGAGACATGGGTGGGGGCCTGGTGGAGGGTGCCCCTGCACTGCTGGGGGGTGGGGGTGGTGGGAGACATGGGTGGGGGCCTGGTGGAGGGTGCCCCTGCACTGCTGGGGGGTGGGGGTGGTGGGAGACATGGGTGGGGGCCTGGTGGAGGCTGCCCATGGTGGCTGGGGGTTGGGGGGGGTGGGAGACATGGGTGGGGGCCTGGTGGAGGGTGCCCCTGGTGGCTGGGGGGTGGGGGGGTGGGAGACATGGGTGGGGGCCTGGTGGAGGCTGCCCCTGGGGGGTGGGGGGTGGGGGTGGTGGGAGACATGCATTGTTGATCAGTAGTGCAAGTTGACATGTGGGTTGGCTGGGGGGCATGCCCATGGTGGATGGGCTGCCTGCGGGACATGAGCAGGGGTGCAGGGTAGTCCCCCGTGGTGTGGGCTGCCTGCAGGGGCCGTGGAGGTTGTGGAGCGTACACCTGGGAGGACCCACACGGCCAATTCACGTGTAGTACTCCCCAGAACCCCTGAAATACACATTCCCTGCTCGCACTGGGACAATCGCGTGTGGAACTTCCCGCGCACCCCAGAAATACACGTACCCTGCTCGCACTGGGACTATTGCATGTGGAACTTCCCGCGCACCCCTGAAATACACGTACCCTTCTCGCACTGGGCCAATCGCGTGTGGAACTTCCCGCGCACCCCTGAAATACACGTACCCTGCTCGCACTGGGACAATCGCGTGTGGAACTTCCCACGCACCCCAGAAATACACGTACCCTGCTCGCACTGGGACTATCGCGTGTGGAACTTCCCGTGCACCCCTGAAATACACGTACCCTGCTCGCACTGGGACAATCGTGTGTGGAACTTCCCGTGCACCCCTGAAATACACGTACCCTGATGGAATCGCGTGTGGAACTTCCCGCGCACTCATGGAATACACGTACCCTGCTCGCACTGGCCCATTCGCGTGTGGAACTTCCCTCGCACCCCTGAAATGCACGTACCCTGCCGAAATCGCATGTGGAACTTCCCGCGCACCCCTGAAATACACGTACCCTGCTTGCACTGGCCCATTCGTGTGTGGAACTTCCCGCGCACCCCTGAAATGCACGTACCCTGCAGAAATCGCGTGTGGAACTTCCCGCGCACCCCTGAAATACACGTACCCTGCTTGCACGGGCCAGTCGCGTGTGGAACTTCCCGCGCACCCCTGCAATACACGTTCCCCGCTTGGCGTTTGCTGTTTGCCAGCCCGGTGAACTGGTCCAGGGTTAGCGCAGCCCTTTGCGATGATTTAGCGATTTTGATGGCTTTTCCTTGCGCAAGGGCGTTCTTGGGGGCGTTACTGGCGCTGCTGCAGGGTCGCTGCGATTCTCTGCGCCATGGCTCGTTTGGAAGCCTAAAATCCATGAATACGCTGTGCGCGGAAATCGGTTTTAGCGCACGTGCCTGGCGCAGTCAATCGCATGCGGACACTCTGCGCCAGCCGCTTGCGACACATTTCTGCGAAATTCTATGAATTACCCTGATAGTGTGCTGCCACGTCAAATAATGAAGTGCACCATTTCTTTTGATGCTTCATGCATGGAAACATACATTAGAATATACATAACTGACTAACAGTATTTAACATTACTAAAATACTAATTCTAACTTTTCTAACATTAAAATGCAGTCTTCTATGCAGAATGAGGTGAAATCCATGTTTTGGTGGCACTGCTGAGATTCATTTTTAAACGCACACTGGCGTTTTATTCAGCTTATGGAGAACAGAAAGAATGCAAATAGCAGGAAACAGTAACAGGGAGGCCGAAGGGTTTCATTGTTCTGAAAATGGGGCCTGCACATTTTTTACTATGATTGGTTGAAAATGTAGGCAGACAAGCTATGTCAATAAGGGGACAGATAGGAGATTTCTTGGTAACAAGAAATGTGGAGAGGAGTTAGTTGCTGCTGGGCTGAGAAGGCTAATGGGGATTCCAGGGGTCAGAGAGCTGGCTTTGAGATATTCAGCCTGCGCTCCCCACACAAGCTTACTGAAGAATTGCACGCTGACACTGGGCCCGCAGTTGCGAATACAGCAAGGTTGTGTGGGCGACTTCAAAGAAATACCAATCTTGGTAAGACAAGTGCAAGTGAGGAAAAGATAAAGAATGCTGTATTTGTGGCTAATATTCATTACAATGTAGGGAAGTTAGGAAATCATTGAATGTTTTCATTATTTTCAGAATGTGGGAACATTAATCCATGTTTCAAAAATACCTGTATGTTCTGTTTTATTTTCTTGTATTGCAGATGTTGCTGTGATTTAACTCATGGTAAGACTTGGTGACTTGTAAATAAGCTAACATACTTCTTGTATTTATACAAACTGATGGGATTTTGTGTCATTCATGCATCTGTTTATTTACATGGGTGATGTATAAAGGGGAGGCTCATATCAGTGCAAAACAGTTCTCGGTATGGTGAATGTTTCCTTCCTTGCATGCTGATAGAAGGTGTCTGTTCTGATACATTGTAAATAAGCCAGTAATGTCTTATGGCACATAGATTACTTGATGTATATAAACCTTTATTACGAGCAACAAACTATAGGTGGCACTCTGAATAAAATCATTGGGTTCTGATAAAGTGCATACGTCTGGGGCTCTCTACAGACAACTAGGAGGTATTCTAATAAAAAGGGAAGGTTTGTTTTATGATGGGGTTATAGTATAAAAAAAGGAAAACCATGCTCACCACTATACCACAGAAATAAATACTGCAAAACAAGATACCACTAAAATTACCACCAATATAAGCTAATAAGGTATGGTCACTAAAATAGTGTGATGCCAAACCCAATCTAAATGCAAGAATAATGTATCGCCAAATTACAGCCAATATTTTTACGGTAAGAAAATACTGCCAAATCCCAAATTTAACCCAATAAAACAAAATCTCTTACAAATAATGGTGCGTTGGCCGGAAAAGTGACTGTAGAGCACCTACGGGCTGTGGCAAGTGCGTCTAACGCTACCATACGTGCATTAAAGGGAACCCATTTTATGAGAGCAGTGGACACTGGGAGTGAATCTCAGAATGTCCCAAATGGAGACCACATTCCCAGAGTTAGTACAATATCTGGAGGCAAAGCTATATGCACATGGGACATGGCCATCAAATAATGCCAGAGAGTGGCATGACCGTATCTATGGGGAAGTGCAGAAAGAACCATTGGACCGCATTTTTGCAGAAGGTAGCATAATCCAGGTCTGTCTTTTGAGATTATTAAATGCTGCTGATAAACATGCAGAGAAAGATTGTCTGATACGGTTATGTGCCAAGACATGGTTCATTTTAAATAGGTCTCTGTGAATGCAAAAAAGTGATGCCAAGCTGATTAGCAGATTAAAAATTGAACTAGATGGAGCTAGTGAACAGGAGGAAAGGAGGAAAAGTTAGGAGCAGAAAGACCTCGACACTCAATTGTCCCAAAGAAAGAAACAGTTTGATGTTAGTGAGCAAGAAGTAAAACACTTGAAAGGATTGGTAGATCATATTAGACAAGAGAAAGATGAGGTTATTTTGGAAAGGCAGATCTTACAAAAAGAACATTTTGAGAAAGAAAGTGATCTTCAAAATGCTGAGCAAGAGATAGTTAAAATATTTCAAGAAAGAGACAAAGAGTTCAATGAATGCCAAATGCAAATGAGCGATGTGCAAAATGTGATTAATAAGATGGGTGATGAAAACAATTACTTGCCTAAGGAGGCGGATCGGCTCCTTAAACAGTGCAAGGATTTGGAACAGCAAATATACACTTCCAGGTCTCTGGACAAACAACAGGGCACCACATTCAATGGAATTGAGGTGAATTCTATTTCTACACGGAGAGATAGTGCCCCAGTGGCTGTGCCGGTGCATGAACTTGGTTGTAGCGCTCTTGAGGGATTTGTCGCACACATTGGGGGCTGCCACCAATCCCATATGCCTGAAACAAGGGTTGAATCACAAAGTAGTGCAATCCCAAGTATCGCAATAAATAGCCCTATCAAAATAATGAAATCAATCAAGGCCCTAATAAAACCATTCAAAAAAGGAGGGGAGTGCTGCATAGAAGACCACTTAGAAGTGGTGCACGATATATTTAAAGCCCTCCAGATACCTAAGGAACAATACAGACAATTCTTTCACTTAACTCTGGACGCTCTCACACCCCGTATCATTAAGGGAACTAAATGAACAGCAGAACATGACATGGGCAGAGTTTGAAAAGAGATTAGGTGTCATTTCTCTCCATTCCAATCATTACAGGAGGCAAAGAAAGTTGCATACATGATTACAGCTGGGCCAAATACGTCCCCTCGACAGTTTTTGCAAGTCTTAAAAAAAGCTATTTCTCGCTTTGATGTATCTTTTGATTCCAATTCCAATGAGTTTAAAACTGCCTACTTCTACGGGTTTCAGAAAGACATTATATCACAGTTAGTCTGCAAATTTAATCGTGACAAGTCCCTTGAGTGGATTGTGCACCAATATACAAAACTATATGAAGTGCTGTACTGTCAGGGTAGAGAGAGTGATAAAATGAAAGATACTAGACCAAAATCTAAAGAATCCTCGGCAACAGTAATGGAGATCACGTCCGCTAAAATGACACTTGAGTCCGCTCAAAGTCCAGGCAAAAATAATGTGACAACCGAACAGAGGGGTAATCAACAGAGGTTGCCGCTCTCTGCACCGATGTTTCAGTCACATGATCCTAGTAATAGGGAGAACTACATTAGCCCTGGGTACTTAGGAGACAGGCCCTGGGCAGGATATCAGCCTGATATGTCAGGTATGAACAATAATCAGAGACAAAATCAAGAACAAAGAAATAATGGTCCCTACCAGACATGGGGGGGGGACACAGAGCAGATTTGACCCCAACACCATGAAATATGGTAATCAGGATAGACCCCGGTATGTGGACCGATTTACTGAAAATGGGAATCAGCATGGGGGGCAATACTCACAAAATGAGAGACCGGACATGAGGCGGAGTATGAATTATGCTCCATCTCAATACAATCAATCACCGCCTCCAGGGAACTAAAACCAAAGGATAGGTGCACCCCACTTCCCACCCCACATGAATCAAGAGTTCAGAAACAACCCCAATAGAAATCACTCTCCTGAGAGATATCAGAATAGATTCAATCAGGGGGAAAACAACCCATATCGACATAGGCCGCAGAGAGAAGTGTCTCGAGGGCCAGGTGAAAATGTTGGCTGAACAAATAGGAAAACTCTGTTCGGTTCAAAAACAGTCATCAATGGAGGGGGCAGAAGGCCATGGCAGTGACCCGGTGGCTTCCGATAATAAGTGACTAAATATTAATGATACCTGCATGATAAAAAGACACATTTCCCTGATCTGGTTTTACATAATGACTCCGAGCTGTTTAATGATGCAAAAACGAAAATACCTCCAAAAGAACAAGAGGCTGAAATTGCAAACACATCTAAAAAAGAGGTTTGGCTTAACCTGGAGTTAAATCAAACGTTGGATATTTGCACAAATGAAAAAGGAAAACGAGAGAAACTTGAAATTCCAAGAGAACAAAGAGACAGATTTAATGCATGATTTCATGCATGGGTAATACAATTGATCAGGGAGTAAGTGTGAATGTTAGAACACTCTCCCTAGACAATCAAGACGCTAATAAAATACAGGCAGGAAGAATAAGTACTCAAAAGGTGGGTGCAGATCAGTCACCTGAAGAATTCTTTGAACCACAGATTTTTGAGGAAATTAAAAAGATGGGGACCATGCCAAATACCCACAAATGCCCAGAATTAGAAAATGACAAATTATCAGGTGATGTTTCTACGTATATTCAGTCAGAGGATTGTAGTGTGAACTCTTGTGATCCCCCGATGGAAGGGCGAACCGTGGCCCACTCCAAAGGACCCCTGAATATGGGGAGATGAGTAAGGTTTCTCAAACGGAAATGGACAGAAAGGAGGGAAAAATGTCCTTTCATTTACCAATGTGCTTAGCCAAAAGTGAGAAGGGTCTGAGAAAAGTGAATCCTGAAATCAGTAAGAATTCGCAATTTTTGTGTGTGTTAGAGGAAGTTGAATACAGATATTATGCTCCCATTACTGTGGAGGAGAAATGCAATACATTTGCCATGATTGACACAGGTGCACAGGCCACAATTATGTCCAAAGAATTGGTAAAAAGTATCAATGAAGGGAGATCTCCACAGAATCAGATCACAATGAGGCAGTGTGAAGGCCCAGTGACTAACTTTAACAGTGAGGAGGTGCCTTTCGTGGGTGTTACCGAAGTTGACATACAGACAGGAAAACACAGAATGAAACAGGAAGTATAGATCACATCTATTTGTGAAATTCCATTCCTGATGGGAACAGATTGCCTGAAAAGATTATCTCCTCTCATAGATGGGGTAAATTGGGTACTGGGGTCTCTAACCAAAAAACCACTAAGACCTAAGAAAATAAAGTTCCAACAAAGCAGTGCAAATGAATGCCATACGGTCGCCAAGTCGAATGATGCAGTGGAGGTATACCTACAGAATAGCTGTGTACCTAGTGTCACTGTCATTTTGATTTGTCAGGACAAAATGCAAAGTGAAAAAGAAAAACAATCTGTGCAGATTTATTTGGACCCTAGGAAGAAATGGCAAACTGAAATAGATGAACACACATTGCACTTCTATTTAAAAGAGAAGAAATGCAAACAGAACACTATTCCTAAAGCAGACACAGAAAAACACATCACCACCATTGCTGAAATGCACATGGAAGATGAGCAGCCATGGATTCACATTGGTGGAAATGACCTTTGGTGCTTGAACAGGAAAGGAGTTTTATTAATGAGAAACTACTGCGGAGAATAATGGAAAGGGAGGAGATCCCGAAATTTTGAATTAAAAACCAATATGTCTCTGGTTTGGACAATCCACATTTTGAAAATCGAATTGAAGGAAGGTGCATGATAAAGATTAACATTAGACAAAAAAAACACTAACAATGTGTGGATAGTGAGTGGAACACAATTATTTTTATATGAGCAATGATATCATGCATAGAATGTGTATGGTGTTAGATGTTCTTAAACAGAAAATATGGTCCCGTCTAGGTGGGCCTGCACCCGGATTTGGAAACAAGAGAAAGGTTTATCTTTGTGCACAATTGGTACCATATGCAATTGAATTACAGGTGAAGAAGGATATTACTATTCCTGCATTTACCAAGCAGGTTGCTATAACACTAAAATGCAAGAATGGACAGCAAATGAAAGATGCTGATGCATTTGTGTGCTTGAATGAATCCATGAAACAGCAAGGCCTGGATTATGAATATACCCCATTGATAGATTTCGGGGAAGGGTCTGTCAAAATTATGGTGAATAATAAATGGTGTCAGGATATTCATTTAGAAGAGAATTCTTCATTAGGAATGGCCATACAAAAATAACATTATACTGCAGATTTCAATACCATGGTGATTGGAAATATCCCTGAGAGATGTGTAGATGCACAGGGTGTGTTGCCAGAATATCTGGATTCTCAACCCAAAGGGATCTTTAAAATTCAATCTGGGTACCCTTATGATTCCAACGAGACAGTGTGCTGTCACTGAGAGAATTGTATAATATTTGATATAAATGAAAATGAAACCGAAAATCAGCACATTGAAGTGGAAGATGATGTGGCAACATTTCTAAATGTGACAGCTTTGCAAAGAGATACAGCCACACAGTTAGAAGAGAGCACAGAGGTGCCTCCACTGGAGGATTTCCCAGAATTGTCAAAAATGGTAGAGGAGCAGATTCTGTTAGCAGATGCATGTGATAGCGAAGAGGACAAGAATGAATTGAGAAAAATATTTATGGTGTTTAAAGACGTTTTTGCCAAAGATGCATATGATTGTGGTCTAACTAATTTACATGTTGCCACATTACTAGAGAGGTGTGGTAGAAATGCAGTATTTGTGCGCCAATATCCATTGCCACTTGCATGCTTAGTGTCATTGGCAGAGATAATTAAAAACTTGGAGTCTAGGGGAATTATCAGGCCCATTCATAGTACCTCTAACACTCCTAATTTGGGTGTGTTAAAGCTGAATGGTCAGTGGCGTCTGTGTGCAGACCTGAGGGAATTAAATAAACGAGTGCTGGTGTCCAGATGGCCACTGCCATTCATTGATCAATGCCTTGCTCAAGTGCATGGCTTAAAGGTGTTTACCACATTAGATATTACATCTGGATACTGGTGTGTGCCCTTGGCAGAGGACATTCAGAATTTATTTTCATTTTCATTTGATAAAACACATTATGCATGGGCTAGAACACCATTCGGGTATGTCAATAGTGGGAGCGAATTTGCCATATTTTTGTGAAAGGCTATGCCAGATGCAGCGGAAAGAGGAACTATAGTTTATGTGGACGATGTCCTGATAAAAAATGAAAACTTGAAAAGCCATTTTGATGAAATTAAACATGTACTTGACCAATTGCAAAAGGCAGGTGCCAACGTATCTTTGCAGAAAGCACAATGGTACAAGAAATAGGTCATTTCCTAGGCCATGAGGTAACTGAACATGGGCTAAACCCACAAAGGCAAAAGGTAGAGGCCATACAGAAATGAAAAGATCCTAGAAATGTGAAAGGTTTAAAAAGTTTATTAGGAATGACGGGATATAATAGGAAGTTTGTTGAAAATTATGTTGAAATTACTCAACCATTGGCTGAGCTATTGAAGCTGAATACGCCCTGGAAATGGGAAAAGGAGCAATCTGAGGCAGTTGCTAAATTGTAGGAATGTCTCATGAAGGCAACATGTTTAGCATATTCCATAAAAAACAGAGATTTCTTTATAGAAATAGGTTTCACTGAACATTGTATGTCAGCATTATTATCTCAAAAACATGATTTGAACCACAAAACCATTGCTTATGCAATTAAGGCATTTTCCCAGGTTGAGATTAAATTCAGTGAATGTGAAAAGGCCATTTTGACCACTGTGTGGGCGTTGCAGCATTTCCGGCCCATTGTTCAAGGGGAAAGGTAATGAGTGAGACAAATCATCAACCATTGCAGTTTTTACCAAGTAAAAGGATTAGGTCAGGCAATTTAGCACAGTCCAGAATGACTACATGGACATTGGCATTGCAAGGCTTTCCTGTAGAAGTGAGGTATGGCCAGAATAAAAAGAGCCCAGTTGCTCAAGGATTAGCAGATTTACATGATTGTGCAGCTGAATGTGTATCAGATGAAATAGAGGTAGAATATAGTTTGCTGGAGTTTGAAAAATCACCCCACAAATCTTTTGATGAAAATACATGTAAGAAATTACCAACTGTATATGTTGATGGATGTGCCTTTGACATTGAAAATGACAGCAATAAACATTTAGTATCAGGGATAGGAAATGTCTGGTTGAAATGTGAGGATATTCCTAGTATACAGATGAGAATTGGGGCTAGGAGTAGCCAGGTAGTGGAATTAGAAACCATTTATAAAGCAATTACTACTGTAGTTGATAATAAATTCAGTGAAATTGTCCTGGTGACTGATTCTGATTATGCACGAAATAGCTTTGTAGAATATTTGCCTGGCTGGAAAGCAAGAGGCATGCTTACATATAATAAAAAGCCCCTCAAACATGGGAAAAATGATGCAAGCTATGGACAAATTAGTGTCAGGGAATGATTAACAATATACTGGAGGAAAATTCAGGGACATTTAAAAGCTCCAGGAGAAGATAAGGAGGGAAATGATGAAGCAGATCAATTAGCCAAGATTGTGGGCTGTCATGGGAGCGTTGTTACCCATTGAACACTTAATTGGTGAAATACAAATAGATGCAGTTACACGCTCTAAGACTCCAAAAGAGGTAGAACAACCAGTAGAGCAATGGAGTCATGATACTCCAGATCAAGATCTGATTAAGGCGCAAAAAGATGATCCAGTATTGGGGATCTATTATAATCATTTGATAGACCCCGAACTAAATCCTTTAACTGAAAATGATTGTACAGGGAAAGAAGAGTTGAGGGTGTTTTTAAAGAATATAAAACAAATTAGACTACAGGGTGGACTTATGATCAGGGAATACATAACAGGACAGATACAGTGGGTGGTACCCCTTTCATTTAGAGGGCTAATGCTACACCATGCACATGATGCAATAACTGCAGGAAACAGAGGTTCACAAAAAACTTTAGAAATACTGAAAGATTATGCTTACTGGCCACAAATGTCACAAGATGTGGATTTATGCACTAGGGGGTACCTGGTATGTGCCCAATTTAAACCCGCTTCACCAACGCATAGAGCTCCACTGACGGAAAAAGAGGCTTCACTCTTCCATGGTCAGATTTGCAAATTGACTATGTAGGGCCTGTAAAAAGGTCGAGTAGGGGGAACCGTTATCTTTTGACCGTGGTCTGTTTGATGTCGAAATGGGTACAGTGTATCACTACACCCAATTGTAGTGTGCAAACAGCAGCTACATTACTGGTAAATCATATAGTTTCAATATTTGGATTACCACAAAGAATAGAGTCAGACAGAGGGAGTCATTTCACAAGCGCCTTAATGATTAAGGTGTGGCAGATATTGGAGTGAAAAGGAAACTGCATATTGCGTACCGACCCGCCTCTTCTGGAAATATTGTACGCTGCAACAGGTCTTTTGTGGAGATATTAAAGAGGTTTGTAGCGGAGGCAGGTTCCAGTTGGGATTTATGATTACCTCTGGTATTGATGGCAATCAGATCGACTCCTGCTAAAGCAATAGGTATCAGTCCTCATGAAGTGTTATTAGGAAGGAAGATGGTACTGCCACAACATTTATTATACAGGGCACATGAGCAGACACTTGTGAGTGCATCGACAGTTCATGAATATGTGGAAGAACTGAGGAAGCATTTACAACATGCATTTGCATCTGTGTAGCGAAATTTGGAGAGAGCTGCTGACAGTGCAAAGTAATATTATGATTAAAAAAAAGACGTCTGCGAAAGAGTATAATGTAGGGGATCAGGTATATAAGTTTCATTTTGGAAAAGGTAAACATAAAAATTCTAAATTTCTTGTGGCCTGGCAGGGGCCATTTTGAATAGTGGATAAGGTGTCCCCAATAGTTTACAACATATTAAAGACAGAGGGTGAAATGGTAACAGAACAATTTGTTCATGTTAACCAAATTAAGCCCTGTCACCCCAAGCATGAAATCAGGAGGATTGAGCAAGTACAAACAGCTTTTGTGCCCTGAATACATGGCGAAAAAGACACATTGGCTGTCTTCATAGTGTAGAAAAGCCAAAACCAGTAGGTAACACTTGAGCAAAATCACTAAGTTCAACTTGAGTAAGTCTAAAGAGATTTCTGTGTTTGCACCTTTGTAGGGAATCTTATTGGGAGCGGACAGTGAAAAATCTGGAGACACCCTAACTCCAAATGTACACATAGCCGAAGGCTAGGTAATAAACTGAGCCACGCTGTTGCTCTCCTTTGGGTCCCAACCGGGATGTGGAGATTTAAAGTAATTTCATAAGTGTTTAGTTACTCATTATCAGGTATAGCAATCTTGATTGAGAGTTTTACAAATCATCACAAATGACAATGTTCGTAGTTTTTGTGTAACCAATTTAACTCAAAAAGATGAGTTTTTAAAAAACCAGTCACTAATAGTTTCTTAGTGAGGAAGTGGTCATAACATTCTTAAGCTATTGACTTAAATTGCCAATTCATTTCAGAGATTGTCTCCTTCATCAGGATGAGTCAAATACTTAATTTGAATAATTCAATGAAAAACATATAAGGAAAAAACGCCATTTGTGCAAAGTATTTGTGCAAAAAGTAAGTATAACATGACATACCAATTGTTGATTTTTTCAATTGTCATCAAGGAAAAGTGGAAGAAGGAGAAACGAGAAAATAATAAAGAAAGATAAATTAGTGAGGTGAAAGCAATTCTCTAAAAAATGAAAAAGTGAGATCTCCTTTGCAAAATTACCTGAATGGTGTATGACCTTGTATAAATCAGGATAAATCCAAATCCTGTGTTAATCAGGATGGCTTCTAAAACTACCCTGAGCTGGTGATATGTGGCGGCTTGACAACATCTGCTGGACAAAGATATACGTGGTAGTATAATTGTAAGTGCTTAGGTCAGTGGTAAAAAGAGAAGACTGCTCTATGAAACGTACAAGGCTATTAATGGAGTTGACAACTCGTGTCTGCGTTCTGCCGAGCGCTGAGTGTGTGTGAGGAGCCGAGGGCTTCCTTGTAGTTAGGTTGCTAGGCAACGGGACTACTTTCTTGAATTCTATGCCGCGTCACATGCAGACGACATGCAGCGCGGAGGGAGTAACAAGGTAGCACTGTGTTGTAAGCACAGGATGCGTGTGGAGAGCGGAAGGCTGACTTGTATATCTGTTGCTAAGAAACAGGGCTGCTGTGTTAGCATGGAGCTGTGTCGCGTGCTGGTGAAGTCTGTTATAAACTGGATATAAAGAGAAATTAGAAGAGTGAAAATGAAGATCATGAGAGATAAGAAATAAACAGAAGAAATACTACTAAAAAAATTATAAAAATAATGTCTTCATAGTGTCCCACACAAAATAAATATATATATATATATATGGATATGATGTTTAGGGTGGAGAAAAATAAAGATGACAATACTACATTTGAGAAAAGTGTAGTGATAAAAATTGATAGAAGATGCTGAATTAGGTTCAATTACTATGGTACAATGCTGAAATATTTTACATGAAAATTGTTTTGATGTATAATGATGTAATATGTATGTTATTGTTTTTCTCTAACATGTTCTTAGTTACAGGTATCAGAAGACTCAATTGGAATGTTTTGGACAACATTTTGTTTTTGTGGGGTAGAAAGGACAACATTGGTATTTTGCTATGTACTTAATCTGTCTCTTTTCTATTTAATTCAGACAAATTAACTGGTCTTTGATTGGGGTTGGAGGTCACAGGACAGGAGGACACGAGATATGATGGAGTCCTGGAGTCTGCAGGAGGAAATTCTAAAAATAAAACGGGCTGGGGCAAAGACCAAGTGTGCAGGACGGATGACATTGATGATGGCACCAGCAACATGAATAACGATTCTTATGGTTGCAGGGAATCTTTAAGCCATGGAAGCATAGGTTGTCATTGAGCCCGGACCAGCATCTGGCATTGCAGTGGAGGAAGCGCCTAGGTTTATTATGTGTCATAGAAGAATGATTTTCCAGAATATATATAGACCCATGAACCCTGATCATTTAATTGAAAATTGTATTAACAAAACTGGGATTGTAACCAACCAGACTAGAGATTGGCTAGAATTGAGAAAAGAGGACACTAAGCAGACAATAAGTGATATGGTAATGCAATAAGAAAAGACATTTGTGAATTCAGCTGATATAAAGAAAAGGAGGTGAAGGAGAGGGGCAGTAATGCTTGTGGTCTTGTGGTCTCGATGGTAATGTCTATTATTGGAGCTGTAATAGGTACTAAGATGTCAACAGCTAGTGCCATTTCAGTAGGGACATTGAGTGCCAAAGCACAACAATTGACTTATGATCTGGAAATGATCCAAAAGACCTTGGATGAAATTAGGGGTGAATTGGATAAACATGTGAAATGTTAATGAAACTGTGGTATTACTAAATGAACACACTGAAACTCTACAACAAAGCACAAAAGTAATAATTAAGCATGACCAAGGTGAAATCATGAATGTAATAAATCCTCTTGATTGTTGACAAATTCCATGAGGGAGGTCCAAACTGCAATTTCCCAATTGATTCAAGGACATATACCGTTATATTTTGTTTCGCAAGATATTGTTTATCAGATGATGGAGAGGATCACAAAAAGGGAAATAGAAATAATGCAGGTGAAGGTTGCCATTATATGTGAATTTAGAAAGAATGGAAATGGGGGTTTTGCTGTGAATCCCATATATAGCCCTGAACTTATTTACCAAACTAAGTGGGTACATAATGTGGGCTTTTGGCAAGAAGGGAAATACATAAAAATTAAAAATCTAGAGGTGGTGGCATTTCAGTCATGGGAGCCTGAGGTTTACTTGATTCCAAACCTAGAAACATGTATAAGGTTTAAAAAACAAAATTACATGTGTCCAGGTGAACCGTTTGTTCCTGATGCTACAGATGCTATCTGTGGTTTCAAATCTGACCCAGGTGTATCAGGAGGATTTGAAGTGATCTTTAGCAATTTGGGTGGTGAGGAGTTAGCACAAGCCAAACTGGTTAAAAATAAATGGTTGGTCAGCACCTCTATGAAGAATTATACTGTTACACATTTAAATCACGGAACGTTTGTTGTCAAGCAATTGAAATATAATGTATTTTACTTGCAGGGTCCAAAAGATACAATTGTCTCGGTTGGGGGTCTAACGTTATTCCATATTGCAAATGATATTTGGGAAGGCCAAATGGAAAATATTGAGTTTTTTCAAAGAGATACATTTCCGATAGATCCGGATGTAGAATTTTTATTGAGTCATAAGGAAAAGCACACTATTAAGATGAATCTGAGGAAGCACAACATTACAGTTAGTAGTCTGGGTGTAATGGAGGTAGATGTGTTTGACTGGGGAACCTGGGTGGAACGCACTATGGTGGGTTTAGCAGTAGCGGTGTTAGTGACGGAGGATGGTTGATTATTTTGTCTATAAAGATGAAGATGTTAATTATGATATTGGCAACAATGGGAAATGAAAGATATCCCAATGCGCATACATTCTAAGATAAAAGAACAACTTTGGTTTCCTCCAATTATGGATTTGGGTAACAAAAATTGTCGGAAAAGGAGGGTATGTAAGGACATGCATAGCATTTCGCAAAAATATAATAGCATAAATACAGCCAAGCCCAATTTAAAACTGCAGACATTCAGAGCAAGCATAGAAACTGTGCTGCCAGGACAAATAATGATGTGCACCATTTTCTTTTTGATGCTTCATGCTTGGAAACTACATTAGAATATTCATAACTGACTAACATTATTTAACATTACTAAAATAATAATTCTAACATTAAAATCCAGTCTTCTATGCAGAATGAGGTGAAATCCATGTTTTGGTGGCACTGCTGAAATTCATTTTTAAATGCACACTGGCGTTTTATTCAGCTTGTGGAGAGCAGAAAGAATGCAAATAGCAGGAAACTGATTGAAACAGTAATGGTGAGGCCTAAAGCTTTCATTGTTCTGAAAATGAGGGCTGCACATGTTTTACTATGATTGGTTGAAAATGTAGGCAGACAAGCTACGTGCATAAGGGGACGATCAGAGATTTCTTGGTAACAAGAATTGGGGAGAGGAGTTAGTTGGTGCTGGGCTGAGAAGACTGACGGAGGTTCTAGGGGTCAGAGCGCTGGCTTTGAGATATTCAGCCTACGCTCCCCACACAAGCTTTTCGTGCTGACTCTGGGCCCGCAGTTGCGAATACAGTAAGGTCGTGTGGGGGACTTCAAAGAAATACCAATCTTGTTAAGACAAGTGCAAGATAGGACCAGATAAAGAATGCTGTATGTGTGGCTAATATTCATTACAGTGTAGGGAAGTTAGGAAATCATTAAATGTTTATATATGACATTATTTTCGGAATGTGTGAACATTAATCCATGTTTAAAAATACCTGCTTGTTCTGTTATATTTTCTTGTATTCCAGATGTTGCTGTGATTCAACTCATTGTAAAACTTGGTGACTTGTAAATAAGATAAAATACTTCTTGTATTTATAAAAAAAAACAATGGGATTTTGTGTCATTCATGCATCAGTTTCTTTACATGGGTGATGTATAAAGGGGAGGCTCATATCAGTGCAAAACAGTTCTAAAGCAGAGATTCATGTGTTCTATAGTGAATGATTCCTTCCTTGCATGCTGATGGAAGGTGTCTGATCTGATACCTAGATTACTGGATGTAAATAGGCCAGTAATGTCTTATGGAACATAGATTACTGGATGTATATAAACCAGTAATACCAGCTACAAATTATAGGTGGCGCTCTGAATAAAATTATTGGGTTCTGATGAAGTGAATTAGTCTGGGGCTCTCTACAGACAACTAGGAGGAATTCTAATAAAAAGGGAAGGTTTGTTTTAAGATGGGGTTGTAGTATAAATATAGGAAAACCATGTTTACCACTATACCACAGAAATACATACCGCAAAACAGGATACCACTAAAATTAACACCAATATAAGCTAATAAGGTATGGTCACTAAAATAGTGTGATGCCAAACCCAATCTAAAGGCAAGAATAATTTATTGCCAAATTACCGCCAATATTTTTACGGTAAGAAAATACTGCCAAATCCCGAATTTACCCCAATAAAACAAAATCTCTTACAGTACCACCACAGGTTGGGTGATATTGTATGTATATTTTTTCTATAGCGTAAGTGCTACATAATAATACATCCTTATCGTTTGGCCTTGGACGCCCGCTTGCATTCACAGTAATTTGGTAATATGGGTTTATATGCGGTGATGTCAATGATACATATGGTGATCCATTGTTGTATACATGTATATCCTTTTACAGTGATATTGTAACCATATTTTTGAAGGGTACTTAGAAACAGTGCTATGTGATCTCACTTCCTGTTTTGACAAGGGGTGAAAGGCTGTGCTCCATCGCTTACCGTGATGTCATTTTGGGGTTGGGTCAAATGACATCATTTCCTGTAATGTCATTGGAGTTCAAGGATCATGTGATGTCACTTCTGCTACCCCTGGCATTTTGGTGAAATGAAGTCCCTGATTATTCCGCTGTCATATTATTTGCTGTAATCAGTGAGCTATGTATGTAGAAATAGCTCACGGCATGTCCTACAGACAAGGAGCAGCCAATGAGATATTAACCCATATATAATTCTATATGTAGATATGTTGCCCTAACCAATCTCTCCCGCCAATAGGTTTTATGGTTGGCCATGTAGGATGATGTCGTAGATGACACATCTAGCATTATATGAACTAAATATAATCAAAAGGGCATTGTGATCCCGCATGAATCAAGTTTATGAATGATGATCCACCCTACTTTCCTGCATAAACACAATGGGCCTCATTCCACGGACGGCGGTAAGGGTTTACCGGTACCGGTATTTTACCGGTACCGGTAAAACCTTACCACGAGGTCCTTTGCGGGTTGGGGATTTTAACGCCAACCCGGAAAGGGACCAGGGAGATTATTACGATACCGCAATTTGCAGTGCCGTGATTAGCACCTTCCCCATTCCCATTATGCCCTATGGGACAAAAATGGGAATGGGGAAGGGCAATGGGGAAGGGGGAATTACCGCCCCACCAACCTTGGAATAGGGCAGTAATTCCCCTTTCCACCAAGGCGGTGCCGGTATTTTACCGGCATGGACCAAGGTGCTAATAGCACCTTGGTCCACCGCCGTCCGTGTAATGAGGCCCAGTGTTTTACCATCTTCTTTGAGTCTGTTCTGTTATTTGGTCTAAGATATTTTATTGGTAATTCCATCTAGCACAAAGATGCTTCAAGGTACTAGAGCACATTTGGTAGCAGTCTGGATGGTTCAGGTCTAATCAACTTAGAGCCCAGACTTAGACTCCTGGACGATCGACGGCTCCGGCCACAAGCAAGATAATTGCAGAGTTTCCTGCGGAGAGCGGCGTGCAGAGAGCGGCGCTCCAAGGGTCATTCCCCCTTTAACAAAATTCCTGTCCCGTCCCTTCAGGTGCCCCGTGGATGAAAGGCAAACTGGTCAATTGAGGGAGATTCGATGCCGATGGACTCAAGCTGAGCCACGGATGTAAGACCATTGCAGCTGGTAAAAATATAGAGGGGGAGGAACCTATAATTGTGTTATTTTGTATATATAAGAGACATAAAGAGTAACTGGAGTTTGAGGATTATAAAAGGAAGAGAGATAAGAATAACTCAAATTAACTGGTTCAAGAGAAACAGAAAGGGCACACTCTATAGATCCATATTGTTGCATCAAGGATTCTTAATGGCAGAGCCAATTAGAAGAGTGTGTGTCAAACTCCGAGAGGGAGTAATAAAAAGAGAGGAGTTACATTTATTTAGACAGTAAAGGAAGACATATGCAAAGGAAATAAATATATATATTGAAAGTGGACATATGTGAAAGGTATAATATGTTTGTATAAAGGATAACATGTTTAAAACGAATGACAAAAAATAAGAAATAGTAACACTAAAAATATATTTTTTTTTTCCCTTCAATTTTTTGGACAAAGGATTGACATCAATCTAATAGCTAGAAATAGATTAAACCAAAATATAAATGAAGAAGACAGTTTAAAGATAGTAAGAAACAAAGAATGATATAAAGATAATGAACGTAAAGTGTACATGAAGGAGCAAGAAGAACAGTGTCAATAGTCAATAGACGTTTAAAAAAAAAAATCAACAAAGGTGGGAACATATTCTGATTTTCTGGAATAAGAGTGGCGATTGATGGTGCCTGCTCAAATATATTAAAACAATATATTTTATAAACTTGGAAGGAAGAGGAAAAAATTGGGTAAGTATTAGCCGTCTGAATCGACTTGTCATCATGGAAGAAACATGTCTCACACATTTATGCAGAACATTACAATGGTATACAGCCAAAATTAGGCAGTATCATTCCGAATGGAATACAGGCACGGCCAATAAAACATTTATGTCCTAGCCTCCAGGAAGTTTGTTGTCAAATACAGTATTACATAATCTGGTGGCATATTTGCATGCCACATTTAAGGCAAAGAAGCTAGAGAAAAGATTGGCAGTATTAGAGCTTTGGACAATGTACCAGAATGAGAAAGACAAACCAAACTATAGGAAGTGGATGCTTAGTCAGCATAAAGGGGGAAGGGTAAAGCCTCCAGCTCCTCTTTTCCCTCCTGAGAAACAAGACATAGAGGATAAAGAGAAGGGATTTTACACTCTAAAGGAATTTAAAGCAGCAGCGAGGTATGGTAATCCACCATACAAACCCACTGCCTATACCAGAGACAAGACAGAGGAAGATAGTAAAAGTAAAGAACGCAAATAAATACAGAAACGAGATGAAAGTGCACAGCATTATGACAAAAAGGATAGACAGAATAAGCAGATAGAGACAGAGGACAAGGCAGAGAAACAAAAATTAATAAAGGGTATAACGAAAGGTACAACAATAGCACAAAACAAATGGATGGGAGGATAAATACTGCTGAAACTGGATGATAAAAGTATTGATGGAGTTTGAAAAAGAGAGGAAAGAGAAGAGCAAGGTGAGAAAGCAAAAGCAAAGGAAGAAGAGAGGCTATACAAAGAAGAACGCGACAAGGAATGTAAATGAAGGGAAGAACGAAGAAAGCATGAGGCAAAAAGAGAAAAGGAGAGGCTAGAAGAAGAGAGACAAGAAGAAGTAGAAGCCCAAAGATTGAAAGTACATAGTTTGCAAAGAAGGCAAGAGGAAGAGAAATTAAGGAAATAAGGAGAAGAGAGGAAGACATGAACAGGATTAGGGGATTTAAAGATGAGATTGCATATGTATGCCATAGAAGCATGATACCCATAGAAATGCAAGAACAAACTGAAGAAGGGAGAGGGTCACAACCGCCCCATGGAGGGTTCCAAGAATTATTAGACATACCAACATAGAGAGAAAAACGACACAGAGACCATAGGAACAAGGATGGGGAAGTTATATAGACAAATAAGGGATAAGGAAGGATATACAAGTCAAGAGGGTTATCGTGGAACCATCTTTAGAGAAATAGGAGGAAGCTTAGATGATGTCAGAGCAGACGATCCTAGACCACTATCTTTAAATACTTTAGATCTTGATGATGCAGAAGAGGACAACAGCCATACGAGTTGGGGCAAACTAATGTCAGACAAAGAAAATAAACAAAATGAGAGAATGCAAAAAGAGAGTGCATATGGATTTTCAAGAGAATCAAGTGTAGGCAATGGGGTAAAATGGTTAGATCTAGAGGACCCTATAAAAAGAAAACCAGAACCAATACCATATACTGAACAACCACAACTACGATGGCACAACAGCAGGGATGCGTTCCAGCCTATGTCAGCAGATTGAGGGCAATGCCATGTAGAAAACAAGCAGGCAATGATAATGCTGCCTGGACAACAAGGAGTATGGGTAGGTATGAGCAAGGACAAGGGTATTCACAGTTTCAACTATGAGAGAAAGGATGGGTCGACCAAAATATATATTATGGCCACAGATGGATAAGGATAATTTAAAATGCACACTGCTGAGTTTGACTTCCGCTGCAGGAAAATGGATTAAGGAATTAGAGAAAAGGACGTCAGGAATGACTTCAGCTATAGGCGACATAAAATGCCTATTATAAGCTAACCTGGGGGAGAGAGATGATGACATTTGGAAAACAGCAGGGTATCCAAAAGTAACTGCTCAAAACACAGTGCATGATGGAGCGCCCTTTAATAATTGTAGAGCAGACATATGGTGAGTGCTTAGTGTACAATATCCAGATACATCGGATATTGGAGTGATAATGACTAGGAAAATGAAGGAGGATGAATACCCCCATTGCTTTTATTCAGGATAGTTGGAGTGTGGAGATGCACGAACTATGGGATAAAACTGTAGCATTATTTTGCCAAATATTATGTGAGGGACTGCCAAAACTAGTACAGAAGCAGTTATAAAAATAGGTGGGAATGGAAGCAAAACTATGACCAGAGATACAATTGGAAAGTGTGCATTATTGCAGAATGCTAAAAGAAAAAGATAAGAATAAAGCTGAGGGTATAAAGCAAGAAGAGTCAAAGTTGGTGCAGAAGAAATGGCCAAAGTTCGCCATAGAGGGAGCAGTGTTGACAAGTAATGATGGAAGCATGGCAAAAGTGATGCAGTTCCCGCAGCAAAATAATATAGCCAGTGCCCAAGATCACAATGAGTATAATTATATGCCAAGAGGCAGAGGGAATGGGCCTCGAGGATGAGGACAAGGAGGATCTAATGGAGGACAACCCTTAACATGTTTGAATTGTGGAAAAATAGGACATATGGCTAGAGAATTTAAAAGCACAGGAGGCATGCAACAACAGAATTGGCAATCTCAAGGGGGGGGTGGGATATGATCCACAATACAATACAGATACACAAGGTTATTATGCCCAAGATCACATGCAGAATCAGGCACATGCGCTACAACCACAGCAGTTTCAGCAAGTGCCAGTACAGACACAATTGTCACAACTCCAGCAATTCCAACAAGCACCAATGCAGACACAATCATTACAGGGGCCACAACAGCAAAGACCTATGAACATGCAAAAGCACTCACTCAACAAATACAATACATCCAAATGCAACAGACAGGTGTTTCACAATGGCAAAGGGACACAGGAGCTACACAAGTAGCAAAACCCAAATTAGGGAGTGTGACTGTGGTGGGAGGGAATAATTTCACAGGCACTGGGGTTCATTTGTACCCACAATGGTATAGCCCACAGGAGGACTTGATGTGTTCTGAACTATCTGGAACACCAGAATCCCCAATGGAACCAAGGGTCAAGGTGACGATATGATGCAAGACATTCTCATTACTCGCAGACAGTGAAGCGACGTGTTCCTGTGTTTGTGAGGGAAAATATCCGATGTCTGGCATTAGCATGAATTCTCAGGGATTTTCTGGGGCGACACATTTAGTTCCATTTACAGACGAATTACCCATTTCTATAGGGGAACACGATATGTCTGTGCTGTTGCTATACTCTAAACAGACACCGGTAAATATACTGGGATGTTATTTAATGACAAAGCTTAACATGATGATATCTTTTACTGATTAAGGCATAGTGTGTTCAACCCTAGGGATACATTATATGAATGTGAGGGCATTTATATTTGCTTTTACAGGAACTAAAGCTTGAATGGGAGTCCCTCTAGACGAAGAAGTGTTTTTAAATGGAGTGAGCATTTTATTCTCATGGTTACCTATATTGGCAGGTAAAATAATAAGGATGCCTGATACATTTTGTTCAGGCCAGAAATTCCTATGGATGATGAGGAAGGGCATGTTATTCCTCTGGAACTAGAAACAACAGTGGTAAGAAAAGTAAGGGTGATACTTCATGGGACAGGTGGTGAGGGAAGGAGATGGAGAACAGTGATATCTCTTAATGAAGGATCTAGACTGAGAGACTTGACAGATGAAGAACTGTTTAGGGATGACTATTCAGATGATGAGTTAGTATTCTTTATAAGTCTCACTTATTGGATTAAAGCAAAGGGCATAGAGATACCACAGAGAATGGCCTTGGTAAAAATGAAACCAACATTTTTTCAGGATGACTTGGAAAATGTGGCAAGTATTTTATGGACTACAAGTCCATATGACGTGGGCCTACTGAAGGGAGTAGCATCAGTGAAAATGAAGCTTAAACCAGGAGCTATTTTTCCACGTGCAAAACAGTATCCGATGTCCAGAGAATTGGATGAGAGAATATTCAAAACTTTGTCCGCCCTAATGAAACAAGACATTCTCTTACCATCAGATTCTCCTTGTAGCACAGTTGTGTACCCTTTCAAAAAATCAAAGGGGTGTGTTGAGATTCCTACAAGATCTTCACCCCCTAAATCATATAGTCAAAGCAGAGTTTCCTTTAGTTCCAAACCCTGTGACACTATTGTGCAAAATTTCGTCAACAGCCGGGTATTTTACTGTTGTCAATTTTAAAAATGCATTTTTCTCAATTCCCCTACATGAAGATTCACAAGCTTTGACTTCCTTTTCATAAAGAACGATTTGTGTGAAACATGCGTGTTTGCCTCAGGGGTGCTGTATGTTCCCTTCTATTTTTGATAGAGTCCTTCAGATGGACTTGGGAAATGTGCAAGCTCAAAAGTGCTGTCATTTCATATGTGGATGACATTTTGTGTGCAGTGAGACCAGTGTGCAGAGGAATGCAACCAGACATAAAAGCATTATGCCTTGCTTTTACACACTATGCACCATTTAAAATGAGTCTGTAAACATGCTCCTGTACACTTAGTGCAGCATTTACCATTACAGATTGGTTGGCGGAGGGGGTTAGGTGCACTGGTGTCTCTTCATTGAGACAACATTATTTAAATGTCCATCACAGTTCAAGCCTCCACTATTTAATGTATTACCCTTCTTACAGTACATTTCAATTGTGGGTTTTGATTGTTTTTCAAACTCTTATTGTAGGATGTGCAACTCACACTTTATTGAAGATGTCTGCTTTTATTTTTACCTTCATCTTATTCTGTAGTTTTGTAATAAATTTGAGTAACAAAACAAGGACACCACATTCCCACTTGACCTTGACAGCTGCAAGTCTGTATCAACAACAAAATGGAACAATGCAACATACAAACTTACATTTTCAGAAACATTATGGGAAGGGCTCACAAAAAGGTGTTGCTGTGGACTAGGAAATAAAACATAATTTTGGATGGCAAGTATCTTTGAACCTTTGCGTCTGCAGTTTTTATACGCAGGGAACACCGGGCTTGATCCTACCATAGGGCCTAGGTATTTTGCAGCTGCAGTGTAGATGAGCAATAACACATTCACATATATAAACATTCACGCGGCTTGAAACCTCCTGAACATGGGCCCTGTGAAGAGAATTGAGAGGTATTGATATTGATATTGATATTTTATTTCTATTGGGCTCATACACAAGTGTTTCAGAGCGCGACAAGGCAAGGGAAGGGGAACAGGGAGAACAAAAACAACGATCTTACTAGGCCCAGTGACATTGAGAACGTGCAAGTGCAAGGTAGAGGGGAAAGGGGGAGAAGTGCATGGAAGGGGGAACAAAAGGAGAGTGCGGAGCGAGAAGGACAAAACAAAAACAATAATAAAATAATAAATAAAAAGGCAACTAACAATGGGAGTGCAGCCAGCAAGTGGCAAGTGCTGGGTTTATGGCAGGTCTGAAAGTGCAGGAAGAAAAGGGGAGGGCTGTATGGGTACAGGTACAGACCCCAGTGCACGGGGTGGCCCGGAGGCAGTGCGTGAGGGCGGCAAGATGAGCAGGTACCTGGGCCCAGAGGACAGAGGGTGGCCAGGTGCATGGTGCCGAGGGAGAGTAGAATCATCAGGGGAGAGGAGAGGAGAAGGCAGAAGATAAGAGGAAGGTTTTGAGGTGCTTCCGGAACCGGAGATGGTTCTCCTCAAGTTTTAGAGTGGCAGGGAGGCTGTTCCAGAGGGAGGCCCCAGCCGAAGACGGAGATCTACCCCCAGCTCATTTCTTTGGGAAACGACTGACCCTGAAGGAGTTAGAGTAGAGGAGCGGAGTGCTCGAGATAGGAGGTATTTGCAGAGGGAAAGCTGAAGGTATGTTGGACCCAGGCCCCAGAAAGCCTTGTGGACAATGCAGAGGGTTTTGAATTTAATACTTGCATCCACTGGGAGCCAATGGAGAGATTTCAGAGCTGGAGAGATACGATCCCAAGGCTTGAGACCAACAACAAGTCTCGCAGTCCTGTTCTGGATAAGCTGTAAAGGGCGGAGAGTGGAGGCAGGTAGATTAAGAAAGAGGCTGTTGCAATAGTCAAACTTAGGTACAGTTAGTTTCTGTTTAGGCATATTAGCAATGGGAAAAAGAAGTACATCAAGCAGAGGTCACTGGACAAGACAATGGGTCTCACATCAGGGCAAGGGTTGACGTGAGTATAGGGATATTAAAATTGTCAATGACAGGTCCTGTAGTTGTCCTGGGCCATGTTTAATGACTAGCTTGCAGATGTTTAAACAGTCTGTTTGCACCAAAGCAGACTGATATCGGGAACCATTAGACTTCTTACATTTGGCATATTTGAACTTTTGATGCAGGAGTTTCACTCGCCCCTTGCTGAATTGTCTTGCACTATTTAAGTATCACTAAGGGCCGAGTTACCTTTGCTGGGACTGAACTGGCGTCAGATGGAGGTGATGGACTTCACTGGTGCTTGCACATGGACAATCAGTGATCAGTGATAGACTCAAACACTACATCTGTAGGTTAGTTGCCTCCAGAGTGGGTGATAGGAAGAGAAAGTACCTCCCATCTTAACACACATAGTATGTCTAGCTCAGGAAAGACTGGGGTTTCCAGCCAAATGGTATATCTGTTACCACCCCATTGAAGTCCTTGCTACCAGTACGTAAAGGGATTTACACATTTCTTCCTCATCAGTTGCATGAACTGCTATGCAACCAATGTGCAAATGTGTTGTTGTGTTTCTCTCCTTATCGCTCTCACTGTACAAATTAAACAATATTTTTCCTTTCATTTTCCCACTTTTACCTTGCAATTACACAACTATTTTAAAATAATATACGTTTATTTTTATTTTTTTATTTAATTCAGTTGTATCATATTCTCTGTACTTAGGAGTGAAGTTCAGTCTGTAAAAGTGATGTGTGAATGGCTAGGCTTTCCATCTGTTTCCATGCCAGCCTTTAATCAGAAATTAACCATTCTGGACGTATCAAAAACCACCAAAAACGATCCGAAGAAATATCAAGGTGCAAACTGATTGAAATGTGCTAAAAAAATTCAGTTTTACACAAAGCATCCACTGATAAAGAGCATTAATTTCAATTATTGGGACAACACCCAGGGCGCAGAAGCATCTCATAGCAAGCCATTCACCCACTTCCAGTCACAACAAACTAATCTCTTTTTGATTAAAGTGTTTTGCAGCAACAGTGAGAGACATTAACAAATGGACTTTGCCTAATGCGCATCTTCTTATGTATCCTATCACGGAAACATAAGACCATCCCTTATTTCTAGAAATACGGATAAATAATAATGAAAAACAACATCATATTGATCTCTCTCGGTTTCAGCCCCAAAGGGCACTGAGTAGTAATTTATCAAGTGAGTTTCATGGGATGCTGCTGGGTCACATATGAATAAATCAAATATATTTCAGCATGAGTGTTTTGTATGGGGAATGCATATGCTGACACAGAAATATTGCAGCAGTGAGGGTAGCTGGCAAGAGCTTTTTTATATAATGCTAGCTAGAAACACAATTTAAGGTGCAGGTCACGTTGGGAGGAGCATGAACACCTTACATGGATAAGCAAGGAGAGGAAAATGGGCATCACTACGAGTCTGGGCCAAAATCAGCAGTAACTCCACTTTCACACAATTAGCATTACTGCTATGAGGAATAGCGGAATTAGTGATGTATTCCGCTTTGCAGGCACGTGCTCCGAACAACAGCGGTAACAGTAATCCCACACTACCAAAAACCACAGAAAACCTATTAAATGGCGGCATTTTGGCCAGAAATCTGCTGAATTTTTGTTACCGCCATGCCTCTCCGGCAGGTGGAAATTTGTCATTGCTATATGATGAAACAGAGAGCGGCCATTTTGGAAATCACAATTCATCAAATATCTGGACAGAAAAGTGCCGTCCAAAATCCCAGGAAATGTTTTAAAATTTCAGGAGGAAAAGGCAATGGCAGGGTGCCTGATATGAGGCTGTGTAAGCTTACATTATCTGGGCAGGAGCTCACAGTATTAGCAGAGCCGGTGGTGGCCCACTGTGAGGTGCTATATGGGGCACAAAGCCGGAAGACCAGCCAACAGCGCAAAAACAGCATATGGGTTGAGATCAGGGACAAGGTGGTGGCTGTAGGCCACATCCAACTGAAGGATGACAACATGAAGAAGCGGTGGAATGACCTCAAGGGCAGGGTCAGGAGCCTCATATCCCTCCAGTGAAAGACAGTTGCCACTGGAAGTGGTACAGTTGAACCATTGTAACTTAGACCCTAGAAGGAAATGGTCAGTGAGATCTTGCATATTGTTGGGATCGAGGGCGTGGGCATGGGCGAGTTTGGAGCCAGCAGCCAGGATGAATCTGGTGAGTACCTTATTGAAAATGGTCCCATACTTAGAAGTACAATGCACTTAAAATTGCACATCACAACTACCCAGTGTCCACACCGTGGTCACCCATTCACAGGCAGCACAGCCATCATTCAACCATTTGATGACCCCATGTCCATGAATGCACATCAGTGGATGACTGTGTCAGACCCACAAGGCCATCAACTACAACGCTCTATATAGACACACGTTGAGACATGCATGTCTGACATCATGTCCACCTAATTCACACACAACTAAATGCACTGCAATCACCAGACTGCACACCTGAAACCAGGCATCAAAACAGTCCCGATGCACTTCTGGACAGGACACCATGTAGCTCAACCCATCCGAGGGTTGCACGACCGAAGCAAGCAGGGCACCCCACACCTGGCACCTGGATGCCCAGATACAATGCATGCTATGAACACAGTGCCTGACACATGATGCAAGCCCCCCCAGGAGGCCCAATACACAGTGATGACATAGTACAAGTGACAGCGAATGTTGAATAGCCATGCATCTCAGCACCAAAGTGTTATTGCACATTTCAATTTGCCACAAGAGGCACTCAAGACACGCAGGAAACAACAGAGGAGGCCAGGCCCTCCATGTCACCTACAGCAACCAGTGCCAGCAAGCAGAGAGGCCAAGGCAGTTCACGGAGTAGGAGTGTGCCACCCCAAAAAAGGCACCATGTAAGCATGACATTGATGGGCACACTAAGCGTTCAGGTGGATACAGCCATGGGGCCTCTACAGGATCCAATCGTGGAAGCAGCGCCAGCATCAGCTTGTGCAATTGTGGACTCACATGTGAGCCAAAGTGGGTAAGACAGCTGGCAATCTCAGAAGCCCACTGCAGGCACCACAGACATACAGGCTGAGACTGCATCCCCCGCATTGAGCCAGCCACTTTTTCCATGGAATCCTCCCCCTGAGAAGCCTCTCCCCACTGCACACACTGCCTTCCCATGGGTAATCCCACTGTGCTTTACATTATGAAGAGGATTCCTCTGAGGAGCAGGCTGAGGCTGCTCACCGTTTAGTGCACAATGATGTCCATGGCAGTGGCCATACACCAGAGCCAGTGTGTGGCCCCACGCAGCAGGCCATCTGGGAACATCTACACCGGATGGAGCAGAGGCATGCAGAGATGGTGTTGGGACTGTGTGTTCCTTATTTCCATGAGTAAACACAGTTGAATCACAATCATTTGAAAAGTATTTATTTTATGGTGTTGAAACATGTGCACTCATTGCACGTATGGGCTGGATATGTCCCAAGTCAGAAGAATTTGTCCAAGAGATCCTGGCAGACCATTCATCATTCCCTCACATCCCCACGTATGTCCTGTGGTGCACTGTATAGACCATCAATGTCTTCCTCATCTGAGCCAGGGGGGAGGGTCCTCATCTGGAGGTATTTCTATGTTCCTTCGTATGCACAAGCTGTGCATCATTGCGCATATGGCTACTATTTTGCGTACTTTCTCTGGGCTGTACATGAGTGCACTGCCAGTGTGGTGCAGGCCCCTGAATCTTGATTTCAGCAATTCAAATGTGCGCTCAGATCATGACCTGGTCCTCCTCTGTGCCTCATTGTAGGCCTCATTGTAAGTTCCTGTGGTGTGCCAGGGTTCCTCACAGGTGTCATCAATCATGGTAACTGCGGATAGTCAGTGTCACCCTCAAGACATGAATGGACTGTGTGAGACATGGCGGTGTGTGGGTCGGGAAACATTTTTATGGTCCTGAGGTGTTTACCCCTATGTGCAGAACTCAGTGCATGTGCATGGTGTACCTTGTGTGCATCGTGATTGATGGGACTTGGCCTACATGGAACACTTGCAGTCATTCACATTGTGGGAGTTGCCAGACATCAAGTATTTGTCAATGCAATGTCTTCAGCTATGCACTTGTCGCTAATGGTGTGGCAGTACGCCATGTACAGACCATGACAATGCTTTCATGGGTTTGACGGGTGCCCTGATTGTGCCATGCTGCCTTGCATTGCAGGATGCCTTGTGTCGTCACATGGTGACAGTATGTGTACTGTGATGGGTCAGTCAGGGTTCTAGCCTGTTGTGTGCATTTTTGTTGTTGCTTCACGGGACTTGTAATTGTTTCACATTGCTTCTACTTACATACCCCAGTTGAGTGACAGTGTGTTGGTAATGAGGTCTGTGTACTATGTACTCACAGGCCAGGTGAACTATCCTCTGTGTCTCACCATGTATGCTGGTAGGGTGTTGTTCCTCAGTATCATGGAATCGTGTGTGGCACCAGAGTATGGGGCACACTAGTGGCTGCTTGCGAGACATGTTCCGTTGCCTCGGGGGGGAACCAATGCCATATGTGTGAAATTCAATGCTGCTATGGTATTGGGGAAATGGGCAATGGTGTAGAAACTTGCCTTTGCTACATAGGCATGCCACATGAGGACTTGGTCCAGCACCTCGGAGAAAGTGGTCTGTGACATCCCAAACAGTGTCCCAACTGTGTACTGGAATCCACCCGTACCACAGTAGTGTAAGACTGACACAAGTTTCAGCAGGTGGGGGATGGCAGGTCTGGTTGCAATGGCACTCTGTGGTTCAGCCTGGATCAGAGCTAGCAGTTCTGTGATGGTGGGGCAGTCTAATCGATATTCGGTAACTAATTGGCTGTTTGTCAGTGTCCATGGGCCGAGCAAGTGTCATGGATATCCTTGGCAACACAGGTCTCCTGTGCCTTTGTAGAGCCTATCTCCTTCCCTGCTGTGGTCTTGCATCCTGCTGTAGCTGGATGTATAGTAGGAGGTTGTGGCACCCCTAATTGAGGTCTGCTTGTGGCTGCATGTTGACTGGATGTGTTCCTGGGGAAGGTGATGCCCGTTTCTGCTCCTCCTGAGTGGTTCTGGTGCACCCGTGCCTTGATTTCTGGCAGCTGCATACATGTACCGCCACATTTTTGATGGAGGTAACTGTGGTGTGTTTTTGGCGGTATTAGTGCTAATTTTTGATGGTAATTCCGCTGATTTTGAACTTGTAATGTGGGAAAAATGTATTTTTGTTTTTGGTATTAATTACACCAATGGAATTCGACCCAGTGCTAATTGCACTCATTCTTGGAGAAATTACTGCCGGAGGTAATTACGTTGGAGGTAATTCTAGCACTGGATATACTGGCAATTATTCAGTAGGTCGTGATCTTAAAGTTGTCAGTAACAGAATTACTGCCGATTTTACCACTTACCACCAAAAGGAGGCCCAAAACATCTAAAGGCAACACCTCTGACTATGTAGTAGTTGATATATTTTATTTTAAAAAGAGTATAATTTTCAAAGTCTAGCCGAGAAAATATGGTGTATAGGAAATGTATTTTATTAATGTATGGAATAATATAACCGGAACATTACAATTACAGGTGGAGAGACTCTGGTTCCTCTGTGTTTCAACAAACCAGTGATAGACTTAATCCACACAACCGGATGCATGCTTCATATCTATCATCTTTGCCCATACCAATCCTAGTAGTGCAGCCTCAACTATGGACTATACACTCACATATCACTCCCTGTCCAGGTGTGAACGACAGGCCCATGCTTCACAATGTATCCTGTGTAAATCAGTAGACCACAAAAAAAGTCAATACAACAACCGTTGAATTTCAAAATAGCTGCTACATTGTCACAGTAAGAGCAAAAATCAGAACAAACACAAAAGTGTTGCTTGATGTCCACCACATGAACTAATCAATGCAGTCGAGTAGCTGTCCTTAAAAAGAAAAGAAAAACGCCTGGACATCAAAGAATGTTACCGTGTGAACAGCCTTTTACAGAGTATTGTTTCATGTACTAAAAAATATTTAGATAGTGTTTGAAGAGCCAATAAAATCCTACAATGGGGACATAGTCCCAGAAAATTGGGTTATCCAAACCACAGACAATTTCAGTTTCCTGGTGGCAAAGGTTTTACCAGGAGGACACTGCACAGTAGGACAGACTTCCTAAGTGGGCCCCCACAGAGCAACAGAATGTTTGCTGAGCAACACCCATTCAAGAAATTGAAATATTATTTGTGTGTTTCTACCCCTACCGACAGGCTACATGTTAATAATATTTAGACAAGGGACTGATGCCCCACTGCGCAAACCACTCACTTATAAAAGAAAGCAGATAGACAAAATGCTGCACTATATAAGTTACTGGGCTTCTGCGCATGGACCTATGACAATAGGCCCTATGTCCCCAAACAGGCCTTGCATAAGAAAAAGAGAAATTAGTTTGTCTGTCCAATGCACCAAACACTCAGATACTAAGCTTTGAATGATTAATGACATTATTTCTATTCATTCTTTGCCTGAATATATTCTCCACACAATGGGCTTCATCACGAGTTTGCCAGTCCGGAAACAAGGGTGCCAGCAAGCTTACCGTCACCCTTGTTTCCGGATCGTCAAACTCTGAGTCTGCCTGCAGTGGCCGCTGTGCCCGACAGGTCTGACCCTGCTGGCCGCAGTGGCCATGGTGGGCAGACTGGTCACAGAAGCACTGGCACCGTTGCTAACAGTGCCGGTGCTTCCGTTTCCCCACTCTAACATAACATAAGATGAGACACCCTATGGGAATTACAGTGGGACTTACAATTTTCCGGCGCCTGATTTCCCGTGCTGCCGGACTTGTAAAGAGCCTGTGGCACCGGGAAGTCAGGTGCTCGTTAAATATTACAGGTCTGGTGGCAACCCGCCGGTAGTATCGGCAGTGTTACCGCCGGACTCGTAATGAGGCCCAATGTAAATGTTCAATCTTTTTCCAATTGTATTCTTCACACAATAGTAGTGTTCGATCTTTGCCACATGATGATAATATTCAGTCTTTGCCACACAATGATAGTATTTAATCATTGCCTTGCCAACACGTGTTTTAACCTAAAAGCACATTAGTATTGATCAGGGCTAATCTCAACATTGAAAATACAACATCCAAAACAATTGCAATCTTCTTTCACAAATGTGACTTGTGAATCTTCAGATATCTTTTAGATACCTTTGACCCAATTTGTTGGTTCCTTGTATCTTTAAGCTTCTGCAAATTCCCGCTCCTAATGTACCTATGTCCGGCTCCTATTAGCCCAACACATATGGACCCCTTCTTGAAAAGCAGACATGTGTACTGCACAAATCTGGCTCGGAATGAACATTATCATCATGTGGCAAAGATCGAACACTACTATTGTGTGAAGAATACAATTGGGAAAAGATTGAACATTTACATTGTGTAGAGAATATATTCAGGCAAAGAGTGAATAGAAATAATTTCATTAATCATTTAAAGCTTAGTATCTGAGTGTTTGGGGCACTGGACAGACAAACTGATTTCTCTCCATTTTAATATTATAATGCACCCATGGAAGGGTGAGCTATAGTGTATACCAGGCGAGTCTGATGCAAGGCGGGCTTCAAAAATACCATCCTGAGTTTATAGTGCCATTCTGGTGCCCCAGGTGAGCAGCAAACATAGTCTGGCCACCTGACATTCACTTGTGCGAGCCACAAATAACTGTGGGTTACTTTTTTTGAGAGGATTGCCTGGATCTATCTAAGGTACTCTGCCATATAAGAGCCTTTTACTGGCAAGGTCTGTTAAGGTTGGCTATCAGCCTGAACAGACACAATATACAGCGGGAACCGTGTGCCTCGACACTAACCATGGTGCTGATCTGTCTTGCTGGACGGCCTGTGCTTAGTAGTCATGGTTAACCATTCAGCTCAAGTTGAAAGAGATTGGAACAAGTTCCCACCCAAAATGAAGAGGCCACCAAGAATGGCCTGTAATAGTCCTTCTATTATATCTATGTTGTTTCTTAAGGGTACTCAAGTAGCCTTCCTTTCATTTTACAGCATTTTCCAAGAGCTGCATGAAGCAAAGCCATTGACACATTATGCAGATTCCAAGCCATCTTTAATTCGATTCGGTGACCAGCGTTGGCAAAAAAATGAACTGTGATTCAAAATGGTTACAAACTGCTGAGTTATTTACTATGAACTACAGCTGCGCACATTTTAAGTAGCCAAGCCTACAAGACCCTTTTGATGAGCAGGATCCTGCCTTAGAAAATTGATCGTTGCAGGACATCTTCCAAAGATTCCACCATTGGAGAATGCTGCAGGCATGTCAACATCTCAAGGCCTGTTTCTTCCGCTGGAAACGTATCACCCTCTCTAAAGTTTGTAGTCACCTCTTCTTTAGAAGAGCACCACTCAAATAGTCTGACTGATGACATTAAGCTTTCAATAGGAAAATACTGTGACATGTTTCTGTGTAAGAAGAAATTCCTAGTGTGAGCTGAGAGCGAACGTGTGAGCTGCTCCAGCTGCTGTTCTGCCCTTAAATTACGGGAAGCCTCAAGTTCACTTAGTGTCTGCCTGAGGAACTGGAGTTCTAACCTCAGGCTTACATGTGGCCCTGTGACTCTACAGAAATGGCTTCCCGCAGAGTCCAAGTGCCGCCCGTCGGTCCCTGTTGGACACCAACATGTCTTCCCTGTGTGATTGGCAAATGGAGTCTGTTGCCTGCTGTTGTTGCTCCATCTGCCTTTCAGGGGGGAGAATGGAAGTGGCCACCCTCTCCATTGCCTGAGCCATCATTTCAACTGATGCTCCCTGTTGTGCTGCTATACCGTACATGGAGTTTTCCCATACAGTATTGTCGTACGGCCATCGCGTCGGCGGGCACCACACCTGTTTGGGGCAAGGCGATCTGCAACTTGCTGTGCCGGCACTGCCTGAGGCTTCATGACTGCATTCCCTCTCTGATCTGCTGGCCCAGGAACAGGATCAGATGTTGTGGAGTGTGACCCTGCATCCATAACCGCCAAAGGCAGACTTACCAACACTGACATTCCCATAGAGGGTTCTACCCCTAGTGCAGGAGGGTTGGACAGAACAGAATCCCTGCCAGAAACACTCACCTACGACAGCACATAAGTCTCATCATCCGATTCAGCACCTGAATCATAGAGGTCTGGGGAGGTGCAAACAGAGACACCCCTGGACAGTATGGTCTGCAATAAGATTGGGTTTTCACCCACCACCACACCACATCCTCCACTGATGCCCGGTCGTGCCTGAGATTCCTCCTGGGTCTGCACCATCTCCTCAACCTCAACAGCATCAAGTGCGTCATCACCTGCAAAAACATGAAAGACAACAAATGGAAACAGGCATGAGCACCATAGCACCCACATAGGCCTGACAAGCCAGAGATCCAGTACATGATTTACACAAGTCCCACATGACAATAACCCTGGCAATCATGCACTGTCAATGAGTTGGAAGGGGAGGCAAAAAGCAGACACTGAGGACACCAAGATGGAAAAGCAACACCTTTGCTGCATGCTGGGTAGCACTGGCATCACACATTAGCCTGTGAGTGGCATGTCCAATACACATACATGACACATGTCAGCACACAGATGGCATTAGCCTAGCCATGGTACATTTGATAAGTACAGCCACATGTCAGTGAATGAGTACTGTCACCCATCCATGTGAGATAGAAATGATGAGGTGAAAAATGCTAAACAGTGTGACAAAATACAGTGATCGCAGGCAGATGTACACATCAATGGTTGGTCACTTCAACATGACAGGAAACAACTATCATGTTCCACATTCAAACAGGCCCCAAAAATTAATGTGGGCAGGCCAATACTCAATCAGCCTGAATGGTCTAATAATTCACATAACAAGGCAACAAATGTGGGCCAATGTGGGGTGTAATCAATGACAGAAGCATGTCACATATGTGGCATTAGGGCTGAAACATGCGTTGCAAAAATGGGAGAATTGAAACAATCAGCCTGAATGAACACTGAAAAATTCAGAACAATGTTGTTGCAAGATGACAGTTCAAGGGCAACTGCAGTAATGTGGCGCTAATTGGCTATTGTGGGCAGAAGGGATATTGTCATACCCAAATCCAAGGCCGGTGAATGTTTTGGAGGAAGCACATGGGTGACCCATACCACTCAGGAGTACACACCCTCACTTGGCACTCAATCAGAACCCGTCACCCAAACAACATACACATGGAATACACACACATGCATGGGCACACACCGGACAATGCGTCGTAATCTGGTAGGTCTCCCATGTCTTGGATCTGTTCCTCTGTGACGAAGGTTCCAGCAACAGACTCATGTTCAGTGAGTTGGCTGTCCTCTGGTGGAGACCCACCACCAGTCACCAGAGTAGAGGCATGATTTGAGGCCAGCTTGTTCTTTGCTCTGCGTTTCAGGTCATTCCACCACTTGTAGCAATCATCAGCTGTGCACCTCACAAATCCAAGGGCACTAATGTGGTCCGCGATGGTCTGCCAGTGTGCCCTACGTTGACCAGGTGTGGTCTTGCACCCTGCAGTCACCACCATTTCACGGCTTTGTTGGCCACAAGTGCATCAAGTTCGGCATCATTAAAGCTAGGCTTCCTTGACGTGCCGGAGTGTGTAGCTGTGTTTGGAGTCTCAGCCTCAGCCTGTAGTGCCAGAGCACCCTTCTTCTTCTTTTTCAAAGGTGGTGCGGATCCTGAGTGGCTTACGCCGCTCTGGTCAGTAGGGACAGAAGCGCAGGTGGACTGGGTACTAGAAGTGTGCAAATGCACAATGACCATATGTCTTGGTGCAGGCATTGGCTGCAGGGTGATGTTGGAAGGGCCAACTTCGGTTTGATGGACATGGACCGACACTGTCCCGGCTGGGAGACTCAGAGCTGGGGTGGATAGAGCTGCAGCTGCCCCTGCAGCCTCCCCACCCTGCTTACTTGGGGCAGCAGATGACATTGCTGCCCCAGATCCATGTGGCCTGGTGACAGCAACTTGCACCGCCACACGTGGCTTAGACTTGCTGACCTGGCAGTCAGCCTGGGAGTCATCCTGTGCCGGTTCAGGTGCCAAAATGGGCCAGTCCAACAAGGGCTGAGCTGGGATGGTGTCAGCTATATTTCCCACAACCATGGGGGGGGGGGCATGGGTGTCCCTGATTGGTCCTCTACACACAGGGGTCGAGGGGCACCCTGCAAATCCTGGCCATGTTCCTAACCGCGCCCAACACGCCCACCTTTTGGAGGTCGGCCACCTTTGCCTCCCTTACTGCTTGGTCGCCTCCCAACCATGGCACTGATGTTGTTGTGCATATGGGAGTTGCAGTAAACAATTGTCCTGGGCAATTGGGGTGAAAGGGGTAGGGTACTAGATGGAATTCATGCCCTAGTGCTCTAGCAAGGCTGTATGTGACCCCTGGGGGAAGATGACGGGTCACGCAACGCACAGGCACCCCAAAAACAAAAGCACACGTGCAGGCAATCCCTGGTAGACCACGTGCGTGGAAAAATAAACCTGCACTACGCTGTGGCACCCAGAAACACAAAAATAAGCGTACACATGTTACACGCAGCCTACAATGACCTCTGAAGGGGTACGCGACACACGGGGGCAACCACTGTTGGAAAATACGTGCGCGACTCACCGTCTGCCTTGAAAAAGAACGTGAAAAGACGTGTGTGTGTGCATAGGCAACACCACCGCCAAAAGAAGAAAAGAACGCAGTCTGAGGAAACAGGGAGTACGAACTGGAAACGTTGTGAATTAATCGCGTGTGAACCGACAAGAAGTACAAGATACACCCGCTCGATCTCCACAAAAAGCACGTACAAGGAAATAGCGTGATACTCGAACCTTTTAAGCCAGCCCACACGTGAAACATCACTTACGTGCTTACGTGCTAGGGCCCTTTCCTCCAATAGCATGATGACGTGCAGTTTTCTCACGTGCTGATTCACTATGCACCCGTGTTGTGGGAGTACAGAATTTTTCTAATCGTGTACAGTGTACCTGCCAGTAGTGTACAGGTTGCACATGTGTTTTGTAGGGACATGTATGGATGTGTATGTACAGGGGTGCGAGGCTGACACATGTGAGTCCTCTCATGTGTGAGACACATGGATGGTGTATGTGTTGGTAAGCATGCAGGCCAAATGCAAGTGTGGGAGCACACATGTTTGAATTACTGTGTATGTACGTTGGCATGGTTGTGGTGTCACACATGGATGGTGGTTCCAGCTGCATGTATCTGCACTGTGTACATGTGCATGTGTGTGTATTTGACAGTGTGCAACTGTGATGCAACATGGATGCATGTGACACTGACATGTAGAAGGCTGAATGGCAGATGTGACATGGATGGCGATCTCATCACTGCGACAGTTGGTGGAGAGGTACACATGCATTTGTGGTGGCCTGTGTGCATGTGTTGTGCACTTCCCGTGTTTCATGTCACATCAGGCTCACCTTCGGCTGCTCGTGCTGTTGTTTGTGTATGGATGGTGCTGCCTGGTGCAATAATGCTGTTGAATTGCTCATGTGTGTGAGTTGAAATGACGTTTGTTTTGGGGAGTGTGATGCCATGTCTGAAGTTTGACACTGACACTCATGTACAACTGTCATGTGTGTATCAGTCCATTGTCCAGTGCCCTGATGCCTGTGTTCTATCTCTCCCTGTCTGCAGCGTCAACTGATGAAGAGGGCAGAGAGGGTGCTGTGGAGCAAAGCGGCAGGGATTGCACCACCAGCCGGAGACAAGGCCCGGCTCCCCTCCCAGGTTGCCATCTTGTCAGGGAGTGAGGAGTCTGGTGCTGTGTCCCAGGCTGCAGCTGCTGAGGGTAGGCCCAAGAGGTGGAGGTTGGAGGTGGACTCCTCAGCAGCAGAAGGGGCAGCTGAGACCCCAAAGGGTCCGACGGAGGAAGATGGCACAGAGTCATCCAGGTTGGTGGGGGGTTTGGTGGAGGAGAAGGCCGTGGAAGGGACACACACAGGGTCTGGAGGTGGGGATTCCACTGCTGATAGTGGTGCAGTGCAGGGGCAGGGACAGGAGGCAGCACAGGCCGCCGCGGAGGTGCCTGTGTGTAATCCTGTCCCCGATCCTGTCACTGCATCATCCCGCACCAGCAGGGATGCCTACGTCCAGACCCATTTTCAGGGAGGGGATCCGCTTACAACAACTGGCCTTCCTCTCCCTGCAGACTTGGCTATCCGGGACCCGGTTGAGCCTGTCCTGATTGGGATGGCGTTGCGTCAACAGGGCGTGCGAGGTGACCTGCAGTGTTTTCGTGAAGACACTGCACGTCATCTCGAATGCCTCATTGACCGCGTTGACCTACTGGGACTGGTCACCAGAGCTGGATTGCTCCGTTTGCTGGACCTTGTTCCAACCCCCTCCTCACCTGAACACCCTACGCGCTAGTCGTCCTCCATGCCATCTTCCCACCCATGTATCACCTGGGTACCCTGTGAAGCTGCCTCTGACCCAGCGGCCAGGCAGGTGGGGGACACATCCCTGCCACAGTCAGGAGTCGGACATCCAGCAGGGGTGGCCACAACGACAACTGCACCCCAGCCAGAGGGGGACGTGCAGGCAGCAAGAGCAGGGGCACAGGCACAGGCACAGCAGCAGCAGCAACAAGGTGGAAGCCATGATGGCTCGGGCCATAGACATCGGAGGGGCAGGCATCGGCCAGAGGGCAGTAGGACCCAGGATTACAAGTGTCTTCCATGTGGCAGCGGTTGGGCCACGCCATAGATGAGGAGCGGTGGCGGGTGGAAGAGGTGCATCTTACAATGGTCAGGGCGGAGAACTCCATGCGGAGGGCACTGAGGCTGGCCGAGTGCCTCGAGGCAATTCGCAGGGAGTTGGAGGTCAACATGTCATCGTCCCTGCGAACCCGCGGAGCCATAGAAGATGACCGCCTCCAGGGCATTGAGCGGGAGTTCGATGATGCCCTGGCCCGGGACATCGAAAAGTGAGCCGTCGGACTAGCCCGCTGCCATTGTAAATAGTTTTTAGGGTTAGGTTTCATTTTCGTTTTCCTTTGATTTGGGGTGATTGGACTATGCCCCACACATTTGTATATCGTTTTTTTCTTAGGTAGTTTCTTAGGTAGGTTTCATTTCTTTCGTTGGGCTCATGGACCCTTGACAATGGATTGTACATAGTTGGACAATGGATTTATTTATTTATTTGAACTTTTCATTTGGATTTGAACATGGATTAATGGATTTTTCTTTTTGACAATGGATTGTACATAGTTGGACAATGGATTAATTTGAACTTTTTCTTTGGATTTCACCATGGATTCATGGATTTTTCTTTTTAAGTTTCCTTTGGATTTGCTTTGGTGGAGGGAGAGTTTGGACTATTTTTCTTTTGGATTTCTTTGGATTGGTTATACCTTTCATTTACTCATCTTTTGGACATGCTTTTCATTTCATGTTTGCTATTTTTTTATGCTTTCATTTCATTGCTTTATTTTTGTCGATTATACATTTTGATATTTTACTTCCATGTGTGTGATTTGCTCATTGGGTTCATACATGTGAAAATGTGGGTTTACACAATCAATGCCAACCAGTGTGTGTGTGTGACGGACATGTGTTGATGTACATAGTTGACTTTTGGTTTGTGTCTTGAGATAGGCATGTCAGTGTGGGGTGGATTGGGAAATCATTGCGTCAAGACTGGGGTGGCGTGCTGTGGTATTTTGCTGTAGAAGTGGGCCATGATTGTGTGATTTATGTCATGTAGGGGGGGACATTAGTGGGGGCCTGCTGGCAGGTACCCCTCACTGCTGGGGGTTGGGGGCGCAGGGGGACATGAGTGCGAGATGAGTGGGGGCCTGCTGACAGGTGCCCCTCACTGCTCTGAGGTGGGTGTGCAAGGGGACATGAGTGGGGGCCTGCTGGCAGGTGCCCCTCACTGCTGGGGGGTGGGGGTGCAGGGGGACATGAGTGGGACATGAATGGGGGCCTGCGGGCAGGTGCCCCTCATTGTTGGAGGGTGGGGGTGCAGGGGGACATGAGTGGGGGCCTGCTGGCAGGTGCCCCTCACTGCTGGAGCGTGGGGGTGAAGGGGGACATGAGTGGGACATGAGTGGGGGCCTGCTGGCAGGTGCCCCTCACTGCTGGGGTGTGGGGGTGCTGGGGGACATGATTGGGGGCCTGCTGGCAGGTGCCCCTCACTGCTGAGGGGGTGCAGAGGGACATGAGTGGGGGCCTGCTGGCAGGTGCCCCTCACTGCTGGGGGCGGGGGTGCAGGGGGGCATGAGTGGGGGCCTGCTGGCAGGTGCCCCTCACTGCTGGGGGCTGGGGATGCAGGGGGACATGAGTTGGTGATCACTAGTACAAGGTGACATGTGGCCTGGCTGGGGGGCATGCCCATGGTGAATGGGCTGCCTGTGGGACATGACCAGGGGTGCAGTTTTGTCCCCTGTGGTATGGGCTGGCCGCAGGACCCGTGGAGGGGGTAGAGGGCACACCTGGGAGGACCCACACTGCCAATTCACGTGTGGGACTCCCCGCGCACCCCACTGGATACACGTACCCAGCTCTGACAGCAAAATTGTGTGTGAAACTTCCTGCGCACCCCCAAAATACATGTACTCCACCTGCACAGGGCCAATCGCGTGTGAAACTTCTTGTGCACCCCCGAAATACACATACCCCACTCGCACAGGGCCAATCGCGTGTGAAACTTCCCCCGCACCCCCGAAATCCACGTTCCACGCTCGCACAGGGCATACTGCATGTGAAACTCCCCGCGTACCCCCCAAATACACGTAGCCTGCTCGCACAGGTCCAATCGCGTGTGAAACTCCCTGCGAACCCCAGTAATACATGTACCCCGCTCGCACAGGCTCTACCGCGTGTGCTAATTCCAGCGCACCCCAGGAATACACGTTCCCCACTCGGCGTTTACTGTGTAGCAGACCTGTAAGCTGCTCCAGGGTTAGCGCAGCCCTTTGCGCTGGATTGGGGATTTTGATGGCTTTTACTTGCGCGAGGGGCGTTCTTGGGGGCGTAACTGGTTCTGCGGGATGTTCTCTGAGCCAGGGCTCTTTTTGCCTTGGGAATTCCATGAATACGCGGTGCGCCAGAATGCTGTTTAGCGCACACGGCGGGCGCACGCTGGCGCACGATCCCTCTCTGCGCTGCTTGCGTGCGCTGCCTCTGCGCTGAAATCTATGAATTACTCCCTTAGACTTTGGGACACATTATGAGTTGGGTGGCAACAGCAGAAAATGATGGAAAACCGAAATGATACATGTCACACAGAAGAAAAGCACTGTGAGAATCTGTGTGCGGAAAAAGTTAAAGAATCGGCCTGCAGTAACTTTATGCAGATTTTTGTATTATCTGCATGTTGTATTCTCATTGACAAGTACTGCCCACTTCAGAGTTGAAAAGTTCACTCAAATCCTCCAAAAATACATCACCCATTGAATTCCACTCTAGAGAGAGCGGTAAAGGCTTACATGCATCTCATAACAGTACGTTAATGGGAGCATAACAAATGAAGGCAGCAACAGATAACACATGCCTGAACAATTCTGTCATAACGAAAACAATTTGGTCATTCACCACACATGCATTATGATACCCCTGCACCTCCACAAATCACACAGTACATTTGCAGAAACCGTTGTGTTTGTGACAGTCACATGTTCAAATGAAAAAGCGAAATTCTGCCCAACAAAAGAAAAATACCATGAAAATGATAGGGAAGATGCTTATTAATCAGCAAACAGTCTGTGTCAAAATAATGTGACAGGCACTTGTAACATTTACCCCCTGCTTGCATTCTAGTCCTGTTCTGTAGACAGCCCATATGTTTATGTTTCAACATACAGCCTACACCACTACCCTCACTTGCACTGCATGACATGGTCAGCATTATGCCCCTGCAAATGGGAGAGGGGTGGCATGATCTCTGCTTCCAAAAGATCAGGACTTGCCCAACTCCCTTGGAAGCAGACCCATAACCCCGGTTCCGAGTGCCAGCCAGTCCCAATTGGGACCTTTTGGACCCTGTCCTGGCGCCAGTGGCACCAGGCTCATAAAGATGCCCAGTCCCAGCGCTGGAAGCGCCGGGCTCATAATGCTTGGGTGGACTTACCTGCAGCAGACCATGCTGCTTACTTACCTGCCAGTTGAGCCCCTGATCCTCTTCTGTTTGGGACTACTTTTCCTGTTGGGTGGGGCAGGAGCCACGCCCTAGGTTCAGTACACTGGAACTCTTCTGGAAAGCAGGAACTCTTTTCTTAGGCGAGGCTGTGGAAGGAGACACCTAAGCACTACAGGAGGCTATTTAAACCACACCCGATGGATGAATCTTGCTTTGTGTTATTCTGCATTCTCTGCAGCAGAACGCTCATCGTGTCTTCTGCTTCTGATCCTGGGCCTAAGGGAACAAAGGCTTACCATCCTGGAATCCAGTCTTCAGCAGCACCTGTAAAACAAAGAAAGAACAGGTTAGCACTACGGTCTTCAGTGGCAGCGCATCTCTTACCTGGTCCATCGGCTGTCACCAACGCCTCGCGCTGCATTCCGGCATCTGAAAGACAAAGGCTTACCTACTCTTCGCATGCTCCGGAGGTCTTCGCACTGCATTCCGGCATATTAAAGACAAAAGCTTACCAGCTCTTCGCACGCTCCGGAGGCCTTCGGCGCTGCATCCCGCATCTGAAAGACAAAAGAAGGTGCGTTTAAAGACATTGGGCAACTTTATTACTCACGTGCCATTACTCCTTCCCACGCCGAATCCAGTGGGTATTCCAGCACCCTTCAGCTTCTCTAAAGCTCCGAACTTGTACCTGCAAGATAAAAGGGACAGTTAGTGCGCATCGTGAAGCAGGCTACAAGTGCTTACTTACGTGCTTCCAGGCGCTTCTATTCCTCACGCGGGTTCGATCCTCAACTCTCATCAGCCCGCCATCCGCAATCGCCGGAACCCTGCAAAACAAGAGATATCATTACAAAAGACTTTTAAGACATTTGAAGTGCCCAGAACTTACCGTTCGTGCAGTTAACGACGGACAGCAGTCCTCTGAGGTCAAGAGGCCTGCACCCTTATCCAGTGAAGAAACTGGTTACGGCACCCTGCCCCGAGGCAGATGGAGAGCTCGGCGTTCACTTACCTAAGGTGAGGGCGTTAACCTTTGGGGTTCTACAGGAGAAGAGAAAGGGAAGAGGAGAGAGGCACCCAATAACCCCAGTTCATTAATCCCATATTTTCTATCTGCAGACATCTTACTCTTCGAGTCAGACATACAGTGCACAGAGGTCCAGCCCAAAGAGCCAACCGTGTGTTACACATCACCTTTGAAGATACGGCATTCACCCAGTCAAGACCGGCGCCTCTGCGGGAATCAGGTGAGCGTTACAGAACACAAAGCCCACCGCAAAACTCCCACCCAGGCGCTATGGAAACCTCGGATACCGACCAGCTAGCCCAGTCACTTGGGGAACTAAGAGCAGAAGTGCATGCAGCCTGTCAGGAAACGAATGCTGTAAGAAGGGAACTGATTATTTCCAAGGAGCGAACAGACGATCTCGCTAGACAATTGCTACAGTCACAAGCCGGACAAACTCCGTTACCCGCATCAGGGGCAAATCTTCCTTCAACATCCTCTACGAACCCAGTACAGATCAACCTACCTGGGAATGTACCTCTGGCTCCGCCCAAACGATTTTCTGGTGACCCAAAGAGGTTTGCGGTATTTATTAATCAGTGCCGGTTGCACTTCTTATGCCGGCCAGCAGCCTTTCCAACTGATCAAGCTAAGGTAGCTTTCGTGCTTTCGTACCTTAGCGGCAATGCGGCAGACTAGTCGAACCCTCTAGTTAATCAAGATGATCCGGTTCTCCATGATTTTCAAGCTTTTCAGTTCAGTATGGAAAAACTGTTTGCAAGACATTCACAGGGGCAGGCCTTGGACAATGAGCTCCTTTCATTGCGACAGGGTAATCAAGACCTTTTGGCTTATATTGCGTCTTTCAACAGACTGATAGTGGAAACTCGATGGCCTGAGGACAAAAGGATTACGCTGTTTTATAGAGGTCTACGTGGAGAGCTCAAAGATGTGCTAGCCCAAGTAGTGAATCCCCCGCAAGACTGTTCGGACTATATTGACTTAGTCGTTAAAATAGACCACAGACTGCAGAACAGGAAGGCCGATCGTTCCAAGTTTGATGCTCGAGTATTTTCCAAACCACCAACTCCTACCAAAGGAGTAGTCTCCGGGGAACCCATGCAAATAAGGGGCCTGAAAGGACCACTAACACAAAGGGAGCGGGAAAGGAGAAAACAGCTGCAATTATGTCTCTATTGCGGAAACTCGGGGCACTTTCTTCGAGACTGTCCGGTGAAACCAGCCAAGAAGGCAGTAGGAGCTGCAGTTACCAGGGTCACAAACTCTGAGCAGAGAAACGACCTCGCCCGACAAGAATAGAGGTCCTCTTGCCGAGCGTTAAAACCAGTTCTGTGACCTCGCATTTCGTGATACCTATGGTCCTCATTAGCCCTGAACATCCGGATCGATTACATGCGATTGAAGCTTACGTCGACAGCGGTGCCATCGGCAATTATGTGGATCATGAAATGGTTTTGAGGATGAATCTGACTCTTTGTCCAAAGGCTGTAAAGGATGTCATTACTACGGTGGATGGTACGGAGATAGCCTCCGGACCAGTAACGCATACCACCCAAGAAGTGACGCTAGTAAGTCAAGATGGACACCATGAGAAGATCATGTTCGATGTGATCAAGGCTCCTCAGTTCCAGATTATTCTAGCAATTCCTTGGTTAGAGAAGCACAATCCCCAGATCGATTGGCGAGCAAGAACGGTTCAGTTTCCAGAATGTGTCTCTACTTGTCACCCTCGACCTGGTGTTGCACTGGCAGCAATTTCCTCGGAGGCTCCCCAGTTACCTCCTGAATACCTAGAATTCCAAGATATTTTCCGGAAGGATCAGGCTAACTCTCTACCTCCTCATAGGTCTTATGACTGCCAGATAGACCTGATACCTGGATCTACTCCTCCTTGTAGTAGAATTTATGCCCTCACCGAGCCTGAGAATCTTCACCTCCGACAATACCTGGATCAATACCTAGCGAATGGGTTTATTCGTCCTTCCAAGTCCCCTGCTTCCTCAGCTTTGTTCTTCGTTCCAAAAAAAGAAGGGGACCTTAGAACTTGTATAGATTATCGTGCCCTGAACCAGATCACCGTTAAGAATAGATATCCGTTACCTTTGATCCTGGAACTCCTGGACCAAGTCAGAAAAGCATGCATATATACAAAGCTGGATCTTAGAGGAGCCTACCACTTGGTACGAGTAAAAGAGGGCGATGAATGGAAGACGGCCTTCCGCACCAAGTATGGGCTATTTGAATATCAGGTCATGCCCTTCGGACTTTGCAATGCCCCGGTCGCCTTTCAATATTTTATGAACGATGTCCTCAGAGAGCTCATAGATGTGTGTGTTGTTGTTTACATTGACGACATCCTCGTTTATTCTTCATCGGAAACTGAACATCGGAAACACGTGAAAATGGTCCTCGAGAGATTGCGTCAACACAAACTTTTCGCTAAGTTGGAAAAATGTGTTTTCAACGTGACTGAAGTTGAATTCTTGGGATTCATATTATCACCTAGCGGAGTGCGTATGGATTCAAAGAAGGTCGATGCAATTCTGAAATGGCCATCGCCATCCTCCGTAAAAGGTGTTCAAAGCATGTTAGGCTTCGCTAACTTTGACCGCAGGTTCATCCCCGAATTCTCTCGAATAGTCCAGCCCATCACCGCCTTGTTAAAGAAAAACAAACGTTTTGAATGGTCTACCGAGGCGGAACAAGCTTTCCAGAATTTGAAGACTAGATTTATCTCTGCACCGATCTTAAAACATCCTCGCCCAGAACTCCCCTACATCGTTGAAACTGATGCTTCGAGCCTTGCCATGGGGGCAGCTCTATCACAAAAGGACCCAGTAACCAATCAGTTGCATCCCGTGGCATTTTGGTCCCGCAAATTCTCGCCTCCTGAAATCAATTACACTATTACTGATAAGGAACTTCTAGCTATCAAGTCCGCCTTTAAGGCTTGGCGGCATTATCTTCTGGGGGCCCGACACACCGTTACTGTGATTACAGATCACCGAAATCTACAATATTTGAAAACCGCAAAAGCTCAATCCTCTAGGCAACTCCGTTGGGCACTATTCTTTGCCGAGTTTGACTTCATAATTACCTATCGACCTGGTACAAAAAACGGTAAAGCTGATGCCCTTTCTCGGATGGGAGTGGAAGAACATTTGATCAATCCTAAACCTGTACCTATCATTCCCGAACAAAGAATTCTGGGTGTAATCGCCACACAATCCATAGAGGAAGTTAAGGATAAAGCCAGGCTACTGGTAACTCCAGCAGACATACAGAATTGGCATCTGCAGGGAAAGGACTTTACGGTGAAGGACAACCTATTATATTTCCAAGAACGGTTATACCTGCCCAGCACAGATTTACAGAAGAAGGTAATCTCTTGTTATCACGATTCTTTAATGGAAGGACATCCTGGTATGGCCAAAACCTCGGAAAAGATCAAGCGCTACTTCTGGTGGCCGTCTTGGAAAAAAGATATCAGAGACTTTATAATGTCCTGTGGAGTATGCGCCCAAAACAAGAGTCAAAAGGAAAAACCAGCCAGCCTCTTACGCCCTATTGACATCCCACCTCGCCCTTGGCATACGCTTTCTATGGACTTCATCACCGATCTACCTCCATGCTCCGGATACAATACGATCCTAGTAATCGTGGACCTATTCTCCAAGATGGCGCATTTCATTCCACTCAAAGGCTTACCAACAGCAGCAACTCTGGCCCGAGAATTTCTCGAAAACATCGTCCGACTGCACGGTTTTCCTTCAGTTCTAATTTCGGATCGAGGTAGTCAATTTATTTCTCATTTTTGGCGAAGTTGCTGTCGGTCGGCTCAAATTGATGTGAGACTTTCGACCAGCCACCACCCTCAAACCGACGGACAAACCGAGAGGACCAATCAAACTCTGGAACAGTATTTGCGCTGCATGCTACAACAAACTGAAAAAACTTGGAAAGATATCCTTTGGATAGCCGAATATGCCTACAATAACTCTGTCCACTCGGGAACTGGGAAGACCCCGTTTTTTCTTTTATACGGTAGTCACCCTCGAACCTCGGAGTTGGATCCACTCCAAGATCTTGGAACACCAGCAGTAGACCACCTGCATTCTACAATCACCCAAGCCTTTAAGGAAGCCGTTTCTCACCTTCAAAGGGCTAAAGAACAGTACAAGAAAGGAGCAGACCAACATCGGAAGGAAGCCCCCCAATATCAAGTAGGAGATCAAGTCTGGTTATCCACCAAATATCTACCTCTAAAAGGACCACGCACATTCAACCCAAGATACCTTGGTCCCTATTCCATCACTACCATAGTAAATCCAGTAGCGGTCAAGTTGGACTTGCCCCCTCACATGAAGATACATCCGGTCTTCCACGTCTCTCTATTAAAACCCGTGCAACCTCAAACCCGACTAACTAAATCTCCAAAACCTATTCTAGTTGATGGAGAACTCGAGTTTGAAGTCAAAAGCATCCTGGATTCCAAGATCTCCAAATCTAAACTATTTTACCTGATTGACTGGAAAGGCTACGGTCCCCAAGAAAGATCCTGGGAACCTGCAGAATATGTCCACGTGCCTCGTCTAATCAAAAGATTTCATCGAACATTTCCTAACAAGCCAAAACCCCCGGAGAAGCCCGGTTTGGGAGGGGCCTTGAGGGGGGGTGCTGTCATGATCTCTGCTTCCAAAAGATCAGGACTTGCCCAACTCCCTTGGAAGCAGACCCATAACCCCGGTTCCGGGTGCCAGCCAGTCCCAATTGGGACCTTTTGGACCCTGTCCTGGCGCCAGTGGCACCAGGCTCATAAAGATGCCCAGTCCCAGCGCTGGAAGCGCCGGGCTCATAATGCTTGGGTGGACTTACCTGCAGCAGACTATGCTGCTTACTTACCTGCCAGTTGAGCCCCTGATCCTCTTCTGTTTGGGACTACTTTTCCTGTTGGGTGGGGCAGGAGCCAAGCCCTAGGTTCAGTACACTAGAACTCTTCTGGAAAGCAGGAACTCTTTTCTTAGGCGAGGCTGTGGAAGGAGACACCTAAGCACTACAGGAGGCTATTTAAACCACACCCGATGGATGAATCTTGCTTTGTGTTATTCTGCATTATCTGCAGCAGAACGCTCATCGTGTCTTCTGCTTCTGATCCTGGGCCTAAGGGAATAAAGGCTTACCATCCTGGAATCCAGTCTTCAGCAGCACCTGTAAAGACAAAGAAAGAACAGTTTAGCACTACGGTCTTCAGTGGCAGCGCATCTCTTACCTGGTCCATCGGCTGTCACCAACGCCTCGCGCTGCATTCCGGCATCTGAAAGATAAAGGCTTACCTACTCTTCGCATGCTCTGGAGGTCTTCGCACTGCATTCCGGCATCTGAAAGACAAAAGCTTACCAGCTCTTCACACGCTCCGGAGGCCTTCGGCGCTGCATCCCGCATCTGAAAGACAAAAGAAGGTGTGTTTAAAGACATTGGGCAACTTTACTACTCACGTGCCATTACTCCTTCCCACGCCAAATCCAGTGGGTATTCCAGCACCCTTCAGCTTCTCTAAAGCTCCGAACTTGTACCTGCAAGATAAAAGGGACAGTTAGTGCGCATCGTGAAGCAGGGTACAAGCGCTTACTTACGTGCTTCCAGGCGCTTCTATTCCTCACGCGGGTTCGATCCTCAACTCTTATCAGCCCGCCATCCGCCATCGCCGGAACCCTGCAAAACAAGAGATATCATTACAAAAGACTTTTAAGACATTTGAAGTGCCCAGAACTTACCGTTCGTGCAGTTAACGACGGACAGCAGTCCTCTGAGGTCAAGAGGCCTGCACCCTTATCCAGTGAAGAAACTGGTTACGGCACCCTGCCCGAGGCAGATGGAGAGCTTGGCGTTCACTTACCTAAGGTGAGGGCGTTAACCTTTGGGGTTCTACAGGAGAAGAGAAAGGGAAGAGGAGAGAGGCACCCAATAACCCCAGTTCATTAATCCCATATTTTCTATCTGCAGACATCTTACTCTTCGAGTCAGACATACAGTGCATAGAGATCAAGCCCAAAGAGCCAACCGTGTGTTACACATCACCTTTGAAGATACGACATTCACCCAGTCAAGACCGGTGCCTCTGCGGGAATCAGGTGAGAGTTACAAGGGGTGACCAGGGGCCCCTCCCCTCCTGGGGCAGGCGACTCACTCAGAGAAAAGTCAGAGCCATCCCTGTCCTAGATGCAGGAAGTGAGAGTTGGGGGAAGGAGGAAGTCCCCCACCCAATGTGCCATGAATGTCAGGTGGTGCCTCTCGGTACTCTTTTTGGCCGATGTTTTCTTTTTCTGTTTCAGAATAACTTTAGAAGGCACCTAGGAGCAACCAAAAAAAATCAAAATGGAAACAAAAGAACAGAATCAAGAACAGCCAGGGAATGGGCTAGGACGTTCCTTGTCAAACAAAAATGAGACACCCAACACCCGATTTGACAATCCCAGGTGAGTGGTGGGGCAACAGAAAATAAACTGTGAGTGAGGTGCGACTGCATGTGGACAGGAGAGAGACATAATTCCTCCACCTACAGAATTGGTAACAAAACTCACTAGCACTGATGGATAGCCACTGGGAGAACAAGCAGCCAGAACTCGTGGCTGCTACCACAACTTCAGAGACGGCCAACAACATTTTGCTGGGAATGTGGGAAGGACAGAAAGGGGTTTTAAAGCCTCTCACCTGTGTTTACCATCCTCTGGGAAAAATACAGGTATAGGCTGGTTACTATAGTCAGGTGACCACTGCAGACAATGGAAGGGAGAGGTGGACAGAGCCAGCGGGACCACCTTAAAAAATGGAGACAGAAGGAGAGGAAGGGTGTAGTGAGAGGTGAGCAGATGGGTGTAGTGAGTGGTGAAGAGAGAGGTTGATGCAGTGAAGTGTGAGGAGAGTGGTGCAGTGAAAGTTAAGGAGAGAGGTAGGAGAAAGGTGACAGGAGAAGGAGACAGTGTGTGAAGACTGGAGGGGAAGCAGGCAGTACGATCAGGAAGATGAGTGAAAGAGAGCGACTGAGGGTGAGACTTCTGGATTGCATTTAAAGGCCCTAGACCGAAGCCCCTCACCTGAACAGCAGCATTTAAACACTGCCACCAAAAACAGCTTTTTTAGTTTTGCTTTTATTTCATCTGAATGACACAAGTTTCTGCATTGCAACCGAAAAAAGCCCTGCTTTGTTTTTATTTCCTTTGAATGACAAGAAGTTCTACATTGCAACCAAAAAACAGCCTTGCTTTACTTTCTTTTTACGTGAATGACCAGAAGTTTTACACTGCAACTAAAATATCCCTGCTTTACTGTTATTTCACATGAGAGGCAAGAATGTCCACACTACAAAGAAAAACAGCTTTTGTTTTCCCTTTCACATGAACTGCAGCCCTTTAAACAATGCAAACAAAAAACGGCTTGACTTTTTCTTTGTGTTCATGTCAAATTAAAGAACCATGCGAAAAGGGGGCCTACCCATCATTATCAATGGACTAACAGTAAATGTGAATTCACCCAAAAAGGAGAGAAATCCTATGAAATCCTAAGAATCCTATGACCTGCAAGACAGGGTTTTAAGTATTAAAATAAAAAAAAGTCCTGTACACGTGTGAAATAATTAACAGCTTTAAAAAGCCACAATGGAAAGATAGCACTGCTCATGCAGAAAATGTCTGGGAAATAGGATGTGGGTGGTTCACCAGAGCCAATGTACATTATGTTCCCACCCACACAACTCCAGTCACATTTACAGAGACACTTACTGCCAGAAAAAAACAGTTTGGGCTGAGGCAGGAGCTTCAAATACAAAGCCCCACTTCCTGCTGAATATCACATGTATCCTATAACATTCCCGCCATACAAATGTGATGCTGGAGACAGCATCATAATTCCCTGCTCTGCAGACATGAAGGCAGGAGCCCAAATATTTCAAAGGAGGCAAAGAATGGCTAAAGCTTGACCAGGAGGTGTGAGCTCCTTGTTGCACCCCCTTCAAAAGAACCCACACCACTCCAAAGAGACTTATAAAAAACTCTGGTTACATGCTGAGCCCAGGGAGACATATGGCTGTGGGGGGAGGAATCAGCCCTCCCACAGGTGGAATAAGACACTCCCAAGTTACATTAAAAGACTGATTTCATTTTAGGCATTTTCGCAGCAATCAGAAAAAGAATCAATTTAATTGTATGCTTTTTGTTCATGTAATTGCCAGGCGGTTTTAAAGAGACTAACTACATTTCCCTAGGACTTTGGGGACTGAAATGGATAGTTACGACTAGTTTCTGGCTGATCTGAACAGGTGAAAAATATGACAGTTGATGAAAAGATGGAAGATGAAATTAGGAACATGCTTGATCATTTTTCGATTCATAACTGATATATATTTTATGAGAAGGACAAAAACGTGCTAAATGGCCATGCTACATTGTATGGATTTGGCGATCGATTTATCTAATTCCCCAGGACCAGCTAAAATCGCACATCTGCTTCATATGGCAATGGCTAGTAGAATTATTAGGTTATGAGACATAACTAGTTTTTGCCAAAAAGTGGTAATGAGAACAAAAGAATTGTAATAAATGCAAACAGACAGAAGGTGCTCTCTTCCCTCGAACCAATCATGCCAGAGGGCGGAGAGAGGTATGGTAAACTGTCCTATCCGAGCGGCAGGGATAATTACAGGGTACTCCACCTAGATTGTCAAGTTAGTGATGGCATTCATGCTATATAAGGGGGACTGTAATAGGACTACAGGGAGAGACGCACCAAAATCCGGGGAGACAGGAGAAGGACGACGGAGAGAAGGGGGCTAAACCTTACCATCCTTGAGAGTGCAGTGACCTGACCCCTTACTATGGCTGACGAGAGTGTCCTGAGATTCAGCTAGCTTTCCTGAATCCCAAACCAAGGTTTGTTTTGTAAGTAGCATACACCCCAGCTCTAAATTGTATAAGTCCTTCATTTTTGTAGCATAGCATCCAATAAAACCCCATTGAAAACCCCATTGACAATCCCAAAAATTGCCAGTGTAATTCAGTTACCTTCCCACAGAAGAATCTATTATTAGCCTGTGTATGTTAGTAGATCTCATTTGAAAAACCTCTCAGTTGTCTGTGTAAATCTTTTGTATTTTTTTAGGTGAATCAATATATTCCCCATTGAAATTCACGGTACAAGATTGTTGAAATTTGAAATTAACCATCTTGTACCTGGTGTTGTATTTAATTATTATAGTCATTGGTTTGTTGCCTAAAATGAATTAATCTCCTTGTAACTGAAAACCAAATTTGTCTGTGCATTGTGTGCATTACCAAGCAAATTCCTATTTGCATCTGTCCTATCAAACCCAAACCATGGTTCCCATTGTGAGCAATCCCTTTTTGCCTAGTAGTCTACAGTATCTGCCTATGTCCTTGTCATTAAAAAACGATTTTCCCATGGTAAGTGAAACCCCTTCACTGAGCTGTCTGTCATTGTAAACCCAGTGTAAAAAATTTCTATTTGCCACTGTATTTTCCCTTTTCATTTTCTATCTCACAAAACCCAGTATCCCATTTCATTTATTTTTTTGCCCTGGTGTGCTGATTAATATTCTCTAAACCTTCCCTATCTCCTAAGTCTAAGCGATCCGAATGTCCTTCTATTCCGTCCTTTAGCAGTTGTGAGTAAGAATAAAAATCCCATTCTGTCATTTTACTCCAAAAAACGGGTTTTCACTTTCTTTGCTGGCTTCCCATCTGGGGGTGGTGGGCTTTACCCCAAATCCGATTTTCTCTCTCTATTCCTTCTCCTTGCCACTGCCTTCTATTCAAAGGAATCAGGTTTAATTGATGTTTGGGGGTGAGTGTTGCAGGGAGTGCTAAAACCGTGGTGCTATCACTTTCACCCTGATGGCATTTTTTTGTTTTGTCATTAAAACAAAAGCGAGGGAAACCGTCTATTTCAACCTGAGGGTGTTTTCCAGTTTTGTCATTTAAAAAAAAGCGAGTGTAACGGTCCATTTCAACCAGATTGTATTTTCCTGTTTGTTATTATAACAAAAGTGAATGTAACAGCGCATTTCCACTTGGTCGCTCTAGATAGGATATTGCATTTTTGTTGCCACAATTGTGGTGGCTGCTGTTTGTTGACTATTTTCCTTTTTCATGAAATAATAAAGTAATAAATATTTTATTGAAACACTCCGGCCTGGTTCCTAGTCCATTGTGACACAGGGTGTTTGTGGAGGGTGGGTGCGAGACGGGTTGGAGGCCTACTCAAAAAAAGAATCTGTGGGTTATTATTTAACATAAAAAGTGCTTTATTGTGCGCCACATTCATGTCGGGGAAGGAAACCCTGGCTGGAGTGTGCCGTGTAATAAAACCGTGACAGACTAAACCAGAACTTCTGAGATTGTCACTTTTCCCATCAAGCCACATTGACAATCCTGGGGAATGTTAGGATCGGGCACCTCTAGAACATCTCTTTGGAGAGCTAGATAGATAAGGCTTTTGCCTTTTGGCTCTCATTACTCTTATTACCAGCTAGTAGTTAGCTAGTAGGCGGGGCGACCTGGAATTTAGGAACACCTGGGCGAGAGAGATAGAGAGAGAAAGCACATGGGAGGGAAGAAAAGGACATCCATTTGAGAACCCCCCCTTTTACCAGCCCGATGCAATATATTTAGCAATCGTTATCTTGACAACTCTTCTCATACTAAATAATCTACATATCTCAACTGGTTTAAGAACATTGATACATATTGGACTTACACGCTGCTACTTCTCTCCATCCGTCCACCAAGCTCCAGTCAGCTGAAGGAGTTCATCCACAACCGAAGGGCACCCATTTGCCCTGCCTTCGATGCTGTTGGGAGGCGTAATAGGATTATATGCATTTAAGACTGATTCGATTTTGGAAATTAAAGGGCTTTCGTATGTATTGTGTTCTTTAGAGTATTTATTCAGATGACTACTGAGCCAAAAAGTGATCCCAGTCCTAGTTTTGGGATCGGTTTGGCGTTGGTGAATAGACCATGCCCCTTTTGGAAAATAATTCCCATCTGCTGTAGTTTTGAAGAAAAATGTGTTTGTTACATCTCTGCTATCTGTCAGCAAAGCCTATGCCATGGGTGCGTAGCACACCAAGTCCTGCATTATCATGGCAAGATCAAAACTACAGCTACCTCAATGCAAAGAATGAAAATGGGACTGGTGGGATACACCCACGGGATGTGGGTCCACTTGACAGAAGCTTTTCACTTTCAAAGTGAAGAGAGCTACTTCGACTCAGCATACTAGCAACCCATTCAAGCCCGCAGTTTCCAGTGCGCCTTAAAAGCAAACCGTTTGGAGCAAAGTATTTATTGAATCTCGCACATTAGCACAACAATCTCACAAGCATCAGACATATGTAAATGTTTCTACTTTTTTTATATTGCTTAAATGCATCTGTTGATAGGTAGTGATGGGGAGATGCAAGTACAGTTTTAGTTTTATCTTTGCAATCCAAGTCTACAAGTCCTAGAATGCAAAGATGAACCCAGGACTCAACCAGCATCCCCCACGTGGAATGCGTCATGTCGGCGTGTAGTAACAAAAATTGAAGAATTATGCAAGTGGCACACTGCTCGCTCTGTGCTGGGTGGGTATTATTCTCTGCATGTTCACAATTAGGATACACACTGTACTGTCTGCTGCACGAGTTGCAAGGCGGCTTGATGGGCACTATATTACACACCAAAATAGATTGTCATTGTGTTTCAGTTGTTGGTATTGGACAGAGGGAATAATTCCATATGGCAGATTCACCTGTCCCGGAACATTCCCAGGGTGCACTGGCAGCACTGAGAGGTGGTCCCCAACTCAAAGACGTGTTATCGTTATACATATATGCCTATAAATTGGCCTGGCGGCTGACCAATGAATTCCAAAAAAACCCTTAAACCACTCAGCCAAACTGGAGATTTGTCAACCGTAATCTGGATACCCTGATACTAGAAAAAACAACCAAATCATGCATAACATGTCTTTCCTCAGACCATACGCTGATGTTCTGTTCTTACCTGTGTGTGCTGATCTCCCTCACTGGAGAAACAATTGTGTACAAATACAAATGGAGGGCTTGCTAGTTCTGCAATCATGTTTAGTCGCACCACTGTGACCCTGGTAAAACTGACCACCATGGCCATTTTGCTGTATGTTTACCACATTTTTAATGGAGACAAGCCTCATGCCTCTCTTGTACACCCCAGAACTCTAACATTATATTAAAAATTAATATGGTGTGGTGTTGCACAAATGATTCTTCCATTCTGATATTTTGTTTTTATTTTCAAACCTGAATCATCCAGACCTGCATCTTCTCATGGGAGTTCCTTCCTTCCTGTGTTCTCAACTTCAGTAAACAGTACCATCATTGTGCAGCTGACATCCAGCCTTATCTGTGATCACTGTGGGAGGTAAATGAACATGAAGCAACATATTGAAAATGGATAGCATATGCTAATGATATGTTAGTCCTTATCTATTCATGCATTGCGGCCTTGTCCAAAGGATTGCTATCTTTCCATTGAATCAGAGAACGCCACAAAATTAACTTCAAACTGTATGACACTGAACACATGCTTCACTTTAGTTCTTTTTCGGGACATAGGGGTTTCCTTCTTTTTAGGGGCAGAGTTTGAACAGGTTACAACTTTAGTAATCTCTCAAATTTAACCTATAACCATGACAGATAGGACTGGCATAAAAGTAAGCTACAAAAATAAATACTTGAAATCACTGCTTAGGAATACTCAGTGCTCCAGATAAGATTTTGAAATGGGACTATTTTACTCCCTATTTTGTAAACTTGGAAGTAAAATGATTCTTAGGTAGTAAACATGTAAATCCGAGCATTTTGTAAGCAAGTAAAAATGCTTTACCTGAAACATAAAAAATGTGTTTCTAATAATTATGTTGCATCTAGTTACTCATACACATTAAAAGATACATGTGCGTGTCTACCGATTGGGCAGTAACAATAGTACTTTCCTCCTGTAGTACTACGTGCACTACCTCTCCAAACATCTTTGGAACTGTGTGTGTGTGAAAGCAGGGGCTGAAGGTCCACTGTGTTTCATATTTTTGGTTGGGAGGATTTGTAACCTCTATTTTAATTTTTGGGTGTATTAGCTTATTTTCAGGTAGCTCTAAGCCAAAGCAATACATTTCAAATGTGTCTCCTCTTTGGTATGCAGAAGTGGTGCCCCCAAATAAGTGTGAAGAACAAAACAAGCCAGGAGGACATTCAGGAATCCACCATTTGCTTGAATAATAGCTTCTGATTTAGCAGTACTAAAAGAACAAACATGTCTACGCCTACGGGAAAGCCCAAGAATCAAAACAAAGGTCAATCCTTGATATTTTTCCTCCAAAACCAAGAGGAGTTGGCCTTACTGCAGGCTCTGATTCAAGCTAGCGAAAGAGGTTATCTTCTGATGATACCTTGAGCGGCAGTTCAAGCACAGCTGTACATGTTGTCCAACCATCGGCCAGCACATCAACTCTTGTTGGGAGAGGAGCTGCTTCTTCAGGTGCAGACAGTGCATCAACAGCTACATGTGCTGACATTGGTCCAATATCTTCACATGCTGACACTTTGTCTAGAGCTCTTCCTTCCTTGGTTGGCTGAGATAGCATCTCGTTCATTTGTAGTGGCCACTGAAGGCTCTTGTTCAAGTGCAGACATTGCTATGATGGTTTCACATGATGCTTACCTAAGCAATACTTCAACTTTCCTGGATAACGTTGAATGTTCTTTCAATCCTGATATTGAGGATTGTTCTTCCTGTGTTAGCATGTTTTATGATCCCCCCATTGTTGCTTGGTCTTCTGACATTTCACTCCCTGGGGAGAACACAGGCAGCTCTTGGTTGCAGAGCGATGACAGCAGGCAGATGCGTCAAGCTGAGCAGGGCATTCCAAGAAGATCTCCAGCTTCCAATTTAGATGACAATGTGGTGACTGATCTGTCACTAAATCAATACAGGGACCTGTACATCCAGAACTTCCTACATACCCTGTAACTGCTTCCTGTAAGTTTAATGGAGTCTACAAAACATATCCTTAGATGGAGTATTCAGTTCTGAAAGATAAAGTATACTGCTTTGCATGCAGGCATTTTGGTTCTACTTCTGGAGTAGGATGGCATGCACGTGGCAATATTCCATTAGTTGACATTGGCTTCAGAAAATGGGAAAAGACAAGGCATGCTTTAAAGACACACTCAGATTCTGATAAGCATAAATCTTCAGTTGTAGCTTGGGCAGACCTTAAGCTTGTTGTAAGGATATTTGGCGTGTTACAGCACAGAGTACAGCACTACTGCACAGGTAGCAATTTTTTATGCAACACCACTACATGGGTGTGGTGCATTGCTATATGTGTTGCCAGAGTAACATGGACATATAAGTAAAGACAGACTATTCAGTCAAAAACGATTTTTACATACAAGATGCAAATCCATTTTTTACAGTTAAAAGCACACATCTGCACATTCAAAATGCACACTATTTTTCACCTGAAGTGCCTATGTTGCAAGAGACACATTTGAAAATTAATAACTAACCTTATAAATAACTAACCTGACTAATAAAACTTCATTTAACATAACCCACTAATAAAAATGTGTCTCCAATGCAGAATTAGGCCTACTATGAAAGTGAACTTTTAAACGCACATTCATTTTTTTCTCTGCTGCTCTGTCCACATAACTACAGGAAGCAAAGAGCTCGAAGGAACAGGAAATCAGTTTGTTACAATTGCCACTGTAGAAGTGAGCCATTGTGTAGTGAGGGAGGAGATGACATGATTGATTCTGATTGGAGCAGCGTCATAGCAAGTATCATGCTAGAGGCTGTGATTAGGACTTTGCTGGAGAAGCTTGAGAAGAGGGGGAAGGAGGCGACATCTGGCAGAGCTGGGAGAAGGATCTCTTTACTGGCTGGGGCATTCCTGCTGCAAAAGCTGAGAGTTCCAGGCAATAACCCCGGTTTGAGAACGGCAGACGCTTGTTCTCACTGGGGTTGATCTTCAAGGGAGCCAAATTCAGAAAGAGAATAGCCGGAGAAAACTCATGCTGAACAGAAAAGGTAATTATAGAAGCGAGTGGGAGCTGTGCGAAAGTGTGCGAAACTGTTCAGTCAGTGTATTAAAGGGAGTCTCAGTCTCTTATCAGCATATTTAATGTTACCAATTGAATATATTCTCGCAGCTCTCTGTTCATTTTATCACAAATAATGTTGTACCATTTCATTTATTTCTGTAAAAAAAATTAAACTGTGTTTAAAAGAAATTTCTATAATACAAAAATATTTGAAAACAGATAGCTAGTGTGTATTATTTCTCTCTTTCATTTTGCATGGGGAAAGGTTTAAACGTGGGTAGATTTTTAAACAGTGCAATTGTCATTTTAAAGCAGATGTGTGCATGATTCTATTCAGTATGGACAGTTGTGAGTGACTGTTTGTAGCATAGCCTGTTGGAGGTACATGAGTCAACGGGAAGAGAGACTCTCTGGACACAGTTCCCTACTGTATATAAGGTAGTGGAAATTACCACAAAAATACCACAATAGCCCATGGTGGCACACAACACTAACACTGAAAATATGGTATCCCTAAAATGTAGGCCTGAGGTCTCTCTAGTGATCAAGAACAATCTAGATAAAAAACAAGGGATGTTGGATATTGGGGCCACAAATAAACCAACCACTATACCAACCAACCACGCAAACTACCGCGCATATCATCTAAATAGGTCTGAATTCTGAAATAATGCAATGTATTATTGTCATGTGTGACCCAATATGAATATAGAGAGTGATTATTGCTAAAGGTATTTTGGCGGTAAGAAAATACTGCAAAGCCCCAAATATCCACAAAATACCCAACAGTGTGCAACAGACTATAGACCCTCAACACTCAATTGTTTAATTGCCAGAAAAGGTTGGGGACCAAAAGATTGAAGAGAATCATCAACATGTGCTGCAGTTACTAAGGGTTGTATGTCTTTTGGGTTGTCAAGGGCTTGCTTTCCGAGCCACAGACGAATCACAACATTCCCACAATAAGGGAAACTTCATAGAAATATTGTGTTTTGCTGTCTGATAATAATGAACTTCTTAAAGTAAAAATGGCTATTAGATATGGGCACTAAACATCTCCTAACTATCAAAATGACATGATATAAGTTGTGGCAAATCATGTACGTCAGAATATTGTTGGGAAAGTGACAAAGCACTTTGCAGTGTTGGTTGATGAAACCAAAGACATTTCACATAAAGAACAGATGAGCTTTGTGATTCGGTTTGTAGATAAAAATGGGAACATTCAGGAAAAAGCCATGGGCTGCTACCACATGGAGAAGTTGTATGCCTCCAGTTTAGTGGCATCCATTGACGACTTTTTTACCCAAAGCTGGCATTGACTGGAAGAACTGTGTGCCACAATACTATGATGGGGCATCGGTTATGAGTGGCTGTTTCAATGGAGTGCAAGCGAAAATAAAAGAAATTGCTCCACAGGCAGTTTACATTCACTGTCATGCACATTGTCTAAACCTTCGGTTAGTACAAATTATCACTAACATACAAACAGTGAAATATTCTTTCTCAACTTTGCAGGCTGTGCATGTTTTCCTTTCATAAAGTCCTCCTTGTCACAAACTCCTTGTAAAAGCTAAAAAAAAAGCAGTCTGGTAGTATACGAATTAGAAAGATTTGATGGCACTAGATGGTTTTATTGGTACACTTGTGTTAAAAAATACAGGTTCGATTTGTGACCATTGCAGTTGTTCTCAATGCAATAGAATCACAACAACATAACAAGCAGGCTTGTTCAGAAGCCAGGGGACTTCTCCGAAATATGCTGAGATTTGAGTTTTTGCTAACTTTACTAAGTATGTCAGCAATTCCGAAAAAGATTCATGTGTTATCTCAAGAACTTCAGAGAAAGTATCTTGATTTGCCAAATGCAAGTGAACTAATTGAAGTGACATGAACTGACCTAGTCAACCTTCGAAAAGAATGCCATTATGTGCAAATCAATGATGCAATTGAATTGGAAGAAAAATGTGCTATTGAAACAGTTGAAGACCACGACCGAAGAGCTTTAGCATTAAGGCAGCACCAACTGAGCAGTGGTGTACACAAAATGTGGGGGTCCCCTGTGAGCCATGCTAAGGGCCCCCCCAACTCGGCAACAAATCACAGGTCACACCACACTCGTGGCCAGCCTAGATTACCACGCTTGTGCAATACGCACAAACGTGCTGCTGCAGGGGTATGCCACACACCTCACTAGGAGAAAGATATAAATATGTGTTTTAATGAAATATACAGCACACTTTCTGAGAAAAATTGGCTAAAAAGCCATAGTGTTTGCAATTGTTTTGTAGGGTAGCACCAATCCAATATATGCAAGTCACCAACAGTGCACAGGAACATTAATTCCACAATGAAAACATGTCCAACTGACTGCACAATGTAGACCAGTGTAGACACGTAATAACATTACAGTAAAGCATGCCATGCCACATTTAGACATACCTAGACTGGTTGCACCAAAATGCCAGTCAAAGTAATAACACACATCAAGATGAGAGCACACATTCAAGCCTGCGTCTCATCGGCCTCTAACAACATGGCCAAACTATTTCAAATATGCAAGGGACTGGCGAATCCTGTTGCAGCCTCTTGCTCTTCTGCTCCCTCAACAGGCTCGCTGTATGGCTTTGGCCCCTTGCTTCTCCATTAAAACTGAGGACATCCAGAAGCAGCTCAAAACGTTCCTCTTCTCCTCTGCTTTCTCTCTCTCCCTCCCCTGTTGCCCTACCTGATCTACCTGTCTGCTGTAGCAACTGGTTGCTTGGCTACCCTCGGTCTCACTGAGTCCATGCTCTTTCTTGATCAGTCACCCTTGCACTGGCTCCGGGCCTACCAGGCACTAAGGGGCTGTAACTGTAAACCTACAGTCCCTTGTTCTCCTTGCACTACCCAGAGCCACACTACCCTGGCTGCACTTACTCAGCATTGCTGCCTTGTTTTCCCCTTCCCTCTCCCTTGCACTTCCCCCCTCCCTTTCCCCTTGCACTTCTCGTTCTCGCACTTGCACGATCTACAATGACACAAGGCCTAGTAAGATTGTTTGTCTTGTCCTCCCTCTGTCTTCCCTCCCTTCTCTTGTCATGCCTAGAAACACTTGTTTACAGGCGCGTTATATATGACTTATCATATAATTTAATCACAGATGCCCAGAAAAATATACAATGCCGCAGTAAGAAACAGCTAGAATGGCAGAACCCAAACACCAGTCCAGCCAAGTAATTACACTTAGTACGACTGCTTTAACAGAAATGCCCAGTTAAAAAAAGTCATATCAAACTGAGAAATGACTAGACTGGCTTAACCAAAATGCTTCTCTAGTCACTAATACCACATATCATGCCTGCTTAGCCTGGACATGGACGGCCATTATGATTTATTACACAATCCCTCCCCCCCCACACATCCCATCTCCATCCCAACCCCTACTCCAACCTCCAAAATTAGCTCCTTGGCCCAGAACTACCTCCACATCTCTCTTCCTTATCCCAGTGCTTACGTATGAGGCTCCTTGCCTCATAGGTAAGTACTGGGATGAGGAAGAGTGGAACTAGGAGTAATGAATTTTACAGGTAGCTAAGTCAGGCATTATTCACATGTATCTCTACCTCATCCCAGTACTTGTGTATGAGGCAGAGTGCCTCATAAACAAGTACTGCCTCATACACAAGTACGGGGATGAGGAAGAATAGGGCTAGGGGTAATGAAGATTACCAATAAGTAATCAAGGCATTAAACACAAGTAGTTTTGCAACACCATTGAGCTGACTGGGTTTCAGTACTCGCCACACCCCTGAAATTGTGGGATATGTTGACTTGACCTGGCTGACCTACAGAGTAGTTGTCGGACAGAAAAGGACACAGATGTTAAACGACACATGGGTTTCGCTGCTAACAAGGGCCCGGCCCAGCAATTACTAACGTACAGCATTTCACTGTTAGTATCTGCATTAAATTGCCACATTTTTTAGGCAATTGAAATCATGATGTGGGTTTAGTACTTGCATGCCAGGGGAGTGATTGGAAGGGTAGAGAGGGAACAGGAGACTGGTCATTCTCCCAGCAGTCCATAAGTGGATGCTTTCAGACTTAAAGGAGAGAGTTAACTGCTTGTAACATTGAAGCTGCACTAGAATAGCCTAATTAAAATGTGTAAAGAAGTTAAATGCCCCCACACAAATGGTTAGCCCCCGAAATGTAGGTTTTGTTGCACCCCTGAACACAAGCACACACACCATTCACCAAATATACACAGACACACCCAGCCATCCATACATTTAAGTGTGAATGCTTTCACCATACAGGCACACCCAGGCGGCTACCCATACATGTAAGTGTACACCTTTTCACCATACAGGCACACACACCCAGGCACCCACCCATACATTTTAGTGTGCACCCTTTCACCATACACTCACACAGGCAGCCACCTATACATTTAAGTGTGCACCCTTTCACGGTAGATGCACACATGCACACTCAGCCACCCATGCATTTGTGTGCACCCTTTCACCATACTCACACAGGCAGCCACCTATACATTTAAGTGTGCACCCTTTCACCATACTCTCACACACGCACACGTCATGGTGTTGAGGTGAGCCACAATACATCAAAAATAAATTGTTTCTTTTTGAAGTCCCTCTGACTTCCTAAAGAAATTCTTTCCCTTAAAAACCGAACCATAACAGAAATCATTTCTTTATGAAGGCAAAGTGACTTCAAAAATAAACTATTTCTTTTTGTGGTCATAGGGCAACACCACCCCATGACATGGAGGCCTCCAGCCTAGGGTCTGCATGTTATGGTGTGGGGATAGCCCCCAGACTTCAAAAAGAAAGTTTCTTTTTGTATTCACTCTGCTTTAACAAACAAACTTTAAAAAAAAATAGAAAACATTTCTTTTGCATTTCTCTTTACTCCAAGTGGGGCTCCCTCCCAGGACAAGGGCTGTGGGGGCCCCTGTTACACCAGTGCAACTGAGAAGCAAACTAACAGAATACTTTGTTGGTACTACTGTAGAGAAGAGGCCTGGACATTATGAGCACGCTGAGGATAGAATGCCACAGACTGACTGGACGATTAAAGAAAGAGGTGTTTTTCTCCACCTTGGACAGGTTTGTAAGAGAGTTGGATGTACATTTTATAAATAACATGGGGCTAATCATGGAGGCTGCTGGCATGTTCAATCCAAGGGCTAAAAATGTCTTGGACCATTCATCTGCAGATGTTCTTGCTGAGCACTACCTAGGGCCCCAAGTAAAAGTAGATTGGATTGCATTTGTGCCTTGCCACTGCAAGTAGCTTTTTATCTGACAAGACAATAGCAGGTATTCACTCTGTCAGGTACTATCTCCATACATCACCAGGAGGCTTTTCTGAGGTCCTAAACCTGCTGGATCTGGTCCTTGAATTGCTAATTACAACTACAACAAATGCGAGGTTCTTCTTCTGTGAAAAGAGTTAAAAACTATTTGCGAAATAGATGTGGAGACAAGAGACTTAGTGAATTATTGATAATGGCATGTGAACCTATGGAGATTGATAAGGTACATTTGAGTGATGCCATTGACAGATTTGCTGACATGCAGCACAGGACGTATCCCCTGGAAAGATGAACCATTATATTCTTTGACACTGCTGGGTTATAGCTCACCTTTCCAGTAAGGTCCTTCTTTGAAAGTCACACAGACCTAATCAGCACCACACACAGTCTTCAAAACCATTGGCTACTGTCCTAGACTAGCAGCCTCTTCTCCTCATGAAGTCAGCCATGATACATCACTCATGTACTACAACCAGTTTATGGGTCTTACCTTCAAAACGCTGCATGGTATGCTGTTGAGTTTTGTCAGCATCCTATTGTTTTCCATTGAGCTAAGCAACAATGGACCATTAAATCAGAAACATCCCAATTAAGAAGGGAACCACATACACTTAGAGACAGTCGTGTGTGTCCTCAAAATGGCAGCATCTGCCACACTGCTGGCATCCTACAGATTTTCAGTGTAAGCAATGGCGAGACATTCAATCAACATTTTCCTGTGAAGCCAGACAGGCACTACTAGTAGCACAGCCACAAACATCTGCCAACTGCCAGTTTCTGAGAATTTGAGTAGCCTCCATCAGCATCTTCTTGCCAACTCAGCCAGAAGCTGCAGCACAGTTGGAGTTTTGTGTCATGAAATCATTTGCTATCCCGTCTGGCTCTTCTTGATTTCCAGTCAATGAAGCAATGAAGAACCATTTAAGCAGCATCTTCCTTTTAAGCCAGTCAGCAGCTGCCCCACAACTACAGTTCTGTCTTCAAAATGCCACAATGCCAGCACCGTATCCTTGATTTTTATTCAACCAAGCAATGATGAGACACACCCAGTCAGTGTCTTCTGTTAAAATCATCCAGGCACCATCAACATCACAGCCAGTTTTCTATGACATCAAAACAGCACCTGCCATACTTACAGTTTCTTCTCTGCCAAACACCTGCAGCTCCACTACCAGAGTTCTGTGTCTTGATCTGCTGCCATTGAATACTCACAGCCCTCCTCTCTGGTTTCTGGTCACCTAAGCAACAACCTGCCTTCCAGTCAGAATCTTTGCCTTACACGAGGAGAGGCATGCACCATTTGTTCCACAGCCCAACTCTTTTGCCATTGAAACAGCAGCACTGGGCACGTCTGTCAAGCCATTGTTCTGCTCAATCTGGTAAGAAACTACATGTTAAGTCTTATGATCAGAGTGAAGGAAGAGCAACTGTTGGGCATTGTCCCCAAATCTATACAATAGTAGTAATTGTTGGAATGTGTACCATTATGGAGAGGTGCAGGGTGTAGAGGATAATGAACATGTGGGAACAGAAACCTAGGCATACAAAGAGTGTTGGCGAGTGTGGGAGTAATGCAAAATGGAGCCACGATTATTTTCTTGTAAAGTATGGGGACAGGAGTCATGAGGCTTTTGGTACTGAAGTTGGCATCACTCACTAATGCACTGTATGCCTTGAACACATGTATAACTATCTGTTGGCAGCCAAAATAACACAAGAACAAGTGTAACAACAGAAGCCTCACAAGAGTACAAGGAGGAAGATGGAGTCTTGATCTCTGTTTTCTGGATGTCAGTATAATACCTACCCATCTTTCAAATGTGTGATGGACACGGCAGGTTAGCAGGCAGAGTACTCCAAGAACTCTCCATTTCAGATTTTGGGTAAAGATGCAGCACTCAAATGGCAAAGCAGAAGCACTGCATAAGTGGAATAACATGTTTTCAATGTTGGTAATGAGGTTTTGTAACACATCAAACTTCTGAAGAGCTTGCATGGTAGGATGTGTATCTGAAACAAACCTATTATAATTGTTTGAAAGTGTGAGAGTACAATGCTAGTAATGTATAGAAACAAGAACTTGAAATGTTTTTTCATTTTGAGTTATGCAAGAACTTTGAAGAGATACAGGAAGATGATCAGATAGCAGTATTTGCCAATGCACTAATCAAACCCATTTTAAACTTAGCTCTCGTTTTTGAAGTAGATGAAAATCGGAGACGTCTGGCTTTTCTGTGCAGGCGTAATAAAGTCCATGAAACAACTACAAACAGTACAACTCAACACTGAAGGTAACTTTTTGAATCAGAAGAAAGTGGAGTAAGTGCCCAAATCATTGAAGACTGTGGATACCATCGACTGGAAGAATACATGTTCTCTGATGAAATATTCTCCCTCTCCCCTTTTATCCTGGCTTTCCCTTATCCCTATACCCACCTATCCGCCCATGTCCCCCAGAATGTGATTGCTCTCTGTTGTCCTGTTGAACTAACAGACAGATCCACATAAATAGGGGATTTGGGGTCATACATTTCCCATGGCAACAAGGGCCTTGACACACTGCTACATATGATGATCCATTATTGTATGAAATGTCACTATACAGTGATATTGTAACCATATTTTTCTTAGTGTACTGAGGGATGATGCTTTATGATGCCACTTGCTGTGATGTCATGTGGGGGCATCGTCAAACTCCTTCACTTTCTGTGATGTCACACGGGGTCAGGCTGAAATGACATCACCTACTGTGATGGCACTCTTGGGGGAGTGGCAATATGATATCACTTACGCTACCCCTGGCATTTTGGTGAAATTACATCCCTGGACACTAGACAAAGCTTAAACATGGTTAGTTCATCCGATACATTTTAAATGTTTTGTTCTGGTGTTGCAGGTTGTCTTGCTTTCTTACATTAACTTTGGGGATGTCACTCAGAAGCTTACTCTATTGCTTTTCACTGAAATCAGTGTTAAATAGGTACTCCAGTCCTCCTGCATTTTTCTAAATGACACATGTCATCACGCAAGTCTTTATGTAGTTTCACTACCAAGATGGTCTTTAAATCGTCTGTTTTAGAGGTGATTACAGATATTACATAATGGACTGCCAGTTCCCAGAAGAATGTTATGGAATATTTGGGGCATACACAGACTTTTAAAGTTTAAGGGGCCGATTCATGGAACAAACGTGCGCCGAAAATCTTCGCGCAAGCAGGCGCAAGCAGGCGCAAGCGGAAAAAAACAGGCGCACGCGTGCGATTCATGGAAGTCCCTGCGCGTGTTTACCACGGGATGTGCGTCAAACCCGTGCATGGCGCACACGTCACTGCAACATCCCAAAAGACGTGCGCGATGCGCACAGTGAAAGAGCACAACCTCGGCGCATACACCAGAAAGTGGGCGTAACACGGGGCGTAACGCGCAGAATGGGGAACAACTCGCGAAAACAAGGGCGTAACTGGGGATGTACTGCAGGGAAGCAGACGGAACGCCCACACGCACCCGAACCACACGTATTCATGGAATCGAATAGGGCAAAGCCACGCACAGCGAAAGACACGCACAAGCCGATAGACGTCCGCCACACGAAGGCAGGCGGTAGCGTCCCTGCGCATTACAAAAGTGGCAACATACAGCAATTGTGCGAGCGGGGCACATGTATTTCGGGGTTCGCGCGGGAAGTTGCACACACGAATGAGCGGGATACGTGTATTCCGGGGGTTCGCGGGAAGTCACACACGTGATCTGGCCTGGGGGAGCGGGCTACGTGTATTTCAGGGGTTCGCGTGAAGTTCCTCACGCGATCGGGCCTGGGGGAGCGGGGTACGTGTATTTCAGGGGTTCGCGTGAAGTTCCTCACGCGATCGGGCCTGGGGGAGCTGGGTACGTGTATTTCAGGGGTTCGCGTGAAGTTCCTCACGCGATCGGGCCTGGGGGAGCGGGGTACGTGTATTTCAGGGGTTCGCGTGAAGTTCCTCACGCGATCGGGCCTGGGGGAGCGGGGTACGTGTATTTCAGGGGTTCGCGTGAAGTTCCTCACGCGATCGGGCCTGGGGGAGCTGGGTACGTGTATTTCAGGGGTTCGCGTGAAGTTTCTCACGCGATCGGGCCTGGGGGAGCGGGGTACGTGTATTTCAGGGGTTCGCGTGAAGTTCCTCACGCGATCGGGCCTGGGGGAGCTGGGTACGTGTATTTCAGGGGTTCGCGTGAAGTTCCTCACGCGATCGGGCCTGGGGGAGCGGGGTACGTGTATTTCAAGGGTTCGCGTGAAGTTCCTCACGCGATCGGGCCTGGGGGAGCTGGGTACGTGTATTTCAGGGGTTCGCGTGAAGTTCCTCACGCGATCGGGCCTGGGGGAGCGGGGTACGTGTATTTCAGGGGTTCGCGTGAAGTTCCTCACGCGATCGGGCCTGGGGGAGCGGGGTACGTGTATTTCAGGGGTTCGCGTGAAGTTCCTCACGCGATTGGGCCTGGGGGAGCTGGGTACGTGTATTTCAGGGGTTCGCGTGAAGTTCCTCACGCGATCGGGCCTGGGGGAGCTGGGTACGTGTATTTCAGGGGTTCGCGTGAAGTTCCTCACGCGATCGGGCCTGGGGGAGCGGGGTACGCGATCGGGCCTGGGGGAGCTGGGTACGTGTATTTCAGGGGTTCGCGTGAAGTTCCTCACGCGATCGGGCCTGGGGGAGCGGGGTACGTGTATTTCAGGGGTTCGCGTGAAGTTCCTCACGCGATCGGGCCTGGGGGAGCTGGGTACGTGTATTTCAGGGGTTCGCGTGAAATTCCTCACGCGATCGGGCCTGGGGGAGCGGGGTACGTGTATTTCAGGGGTTCGCGTGAAGTTCCTCACGCGATCGGGCCTGGGGGAGCTGGGTACGTGTATTTCACGAGTTCGCGTGAAGTTCCTCACGCGATCGGGCCTGGGGGAGCGGGGTACGTGTATTTCAGGGGTTCGCGTGAAGTTCCTCACGCGATCGGGCCTGGGGGAGCGGGGTACGTGTATTTCAGGGGTTCGCGTGAAGTTCCTCTAGCGATCGGGCCTGGGGGAGCGGGGTACGTGTATTTCAGGGGTTCACGTGAAGTCCCTCACGCGATCGGACCTGGGGGAGCTGGGTACGTGCATTTCAGGGGTTCGCGTGAAGTTCCTCACGCGATCGGGCCTGGGGGAGCGGGCTACGTGTATTTCAGGGGTTCGCGTGAAGTGGGGTACCACTCACCGTCTGCCTTGCGTGTAGTAGAACGCGTAGCCAACACCCGCTGTGAAGTAATAGCGTGTGAACCCCAACGGATGGAAAACACACGCACCGCACGAAAAGCACGTAAAGAACATAAAGGCACGCGGGATCTCCAAGCCCTGCCAGGGCAACGCCCGTGCGCAAAACGTCACAGACGCGCTTACGCTGTAAGGGCCTTTGGTCCAATGAAATCGCGTAAGCGTGCTGACGCGCTTACGCGCTAAGGGCCTTTCCTCGAATTACACGCTGACGTGCAGATTTTTCACGTGCCAAATCACTCCGTATCAAGCTGGCCACGCGAAAACACACGGAAGACCACGCTCCTGGCCAGAAGGCCGAATCACTGCCCCCCAGTGCCCCGAGCAGCCTCCCACGTGCCATCTGCTGCTGCCTGCCTGCCTGCCTGCTGCCACCGTGCCCTGCCATTTGGTGCCTGCACATCAGCCATCTGCAGGGGTCCAGTTGCTGTGTCCACCCCTGCTGGTACAGAAGACTCCGACTCGAATAACATCGCTCCACAGCCCAGCCCCAGGACCCAGTTGCCCACCCACTCCTCCCCCTGGGGTTGCCATGTCGGGCACATCCACATCTGACCCCAGTGGCAACCCCCGGCCAGAGGGGCAGAGGGGCACCAGCTTCACTGCCACCGAAGTTGGTGTCCTGGTGGAGCAAGTCCTGCGGCAGTATGATGCCCTCTTCGGATCGTCCCGCGCCAACAGGGAAGGACGGGATAGGATCTGGGCCGACTGTGTGGTTGCCATCAACGCGGAGGGGGTGGCAACCCGCACCATCCAGAAGGTCAAGAAGCGCTGGGAGGACTTGAGGTCCAGGACCCTCATGAAGGCCCGGCGCCTCGTGGAGGGGGGCCGGTGCCGCATGAGTTCCATCCAGTTGAGGGTCCTGGAATGCGCACACCCAGCGCTCCACGCCCAGGTCCTTGAGAGGGAGACCCGTCTGGAGTTGAGCGGTAAGTGGCCAAGCATTGCTGTGTGAGACAGGGCATGTTGCAGTGTGCTGGTTGTCTGATACTTGCCTTCATGTGTGACATAGGCCATGTATGCATGTATGTGTGCAGGGACATCATGGGAATGCATGTGCGACCTGTAATGTGTGAACCACACGGTTGTTGCATGTGTTTGAATGCGACAAGGGGAGCCCTGTGCAGATTGCACACATGAGAGCATGGCAGTCTCTGTTCCTGGACATGGGTGGGGGCGAGGGATGGGTGCTGATGCCAGATACATATGTGGTATCCATGTCTGTGTGCCTGACCTGCGTGTCTGTGTCTTGTGAGTGCCATGGATGCATGACACATGTCTGTGACAATGTACAGATTCACTGATGCAGCCTAGTCATCCTTGTATGCACTGTGATTGGGGTGTACGGGGCCAGATGGATGTGACTGAGGTGAAGTGTGTGCATGTGATAGGCATGACCCATGATGCATGTGAGTCCCATTACATTGTATGATTCGAGAGTCCATTGGACATGCATTGAAATGTCCATGGCACGCACCATGACTGTCACTGTGTGTGTTTTGCCTGGACTGACACATGTGTTGTGGTGTGACATGATGGAAGTGTACTTTGACAGTGGCACTCATCTGCTATTGCTTCCTGTCTAGGGGACCATTGTACAGTACCCTGATGCTTGTGTTCTATGTCTCCCTCTACGCAGCGGCTAGTGAAGGAGAGGGCGGAGACGGCGCTGTGGAGCAAGGCGGCGGGGATGCCCCCACGGCTGCAGCGGAAGGGGTGGGTGAGCCCCCACAGGGGCCTGCTACGGCGGTAGACGGCGAGGAGCCATCCAGGTTGGTGGTATCCACAGAGGAGGAGGAGGCCGCCACTGAGGCGCACATGGGGCCTGGTGGGGGCATCCCTGCTGGTGCAAGTGGTGCAGTCCAGGGGCAGGAGCAGGAGGCAGCACAGGTCACCGTGGAGGGGCCTGTGCATGTCGCTGTCCCTGAACCTGTGGGTGCACCACCTTGCACCAGCAGGGATGCCCCGTCCCAGGCCCGTCTGCAGGTAGACTCCCCTCCCTGTCATCTGACTCCCCTCCACCTGCGGACGAGGGGACCCCTGGCCGTGTGGAGAAGGTCCTGATTGGGGTCGCGATGCGCACGGCTGTGATTCGTGATGCCGTGCGTGCTTCCCAGGAGGAGCACGCACGTCATCACGAAGAGCACCGTGCCGACGTGGCCCAATTGGGATCGGCCATGTTCGGGGGTTTCCTGCATGTGTCGGCCAATCTGGCGGCCCTCTCCTCCTCTGTGGAGACTATACGCCAGTCGTTCTCCTTGCCGTCTTCCGGCCCAGATGCCACCAGGGCCCCCTGTGGACCTGCCCTGACCAATGCAGCCAGCTCGGTGGGGATCCCATCCCTGCCACAGTCGGGAGTCAGAGGTCCAGCAGGGGTGGACAACACAGCAACTGGACCCCAGCAGATGGAGGATGTGACGGCATCATCGGGCAGGGCACGTGCACGACGGCGTCGGTGGTTTCCATCATCCTGGATGCCGTCGTGCTGGCAGAGGCAGTGGCGTCGGAGGCAGCAGCAGGCTCGACGTGGGAGGCATCATGGCTCGGGGCCATCAAGATCAGAGGGGCAGGCATCGGCCGGAGGGCAGAAGAACCCTGGGATGGTAGTGTCTTCCGTGTGGGAGCAGTTGGTCCAGCGGATAGGTGCGGAGCGGCAGCGGGCGGAAGAGGAGCGGCTCACCATGGTCAGGGCGGAGTTCTCCATGCGTCGGGCGTTGAGGCGGGCTGAGTTTGAGGTGAACATGGGGTTATCCCTGCGAGACCTCGGGGCCAGGACAGAGTCCCGCCTCCAGGACATCGACATGGAGTTCGATGATGCCCTGGCCGGCAACATCACAGAGTGAGCCGCAGGACTTGCCCGCTGCCATTGTATATAGTTATATAGTTAGTGGTAGGTTTCCTTTAAAAAAACATTTTTTAATTTGGTTGCGATTGGACAATGCGCCACTTTTTTGTATATAGTTCAGTTTTTAGTTAGTTGACATAGTTAGGTTTCATTTGGTTGGGCTCATGGACCCGGGATTGTCTTGTATATAGTTCTTCTATGGATTTCTTGATTTTTTGGATTTTTTTCATGGACATTCATCTTCTTTTTGTTGTTTTGCTTTGTGGTTTTTCTAATTTCATTTCCATTCTAGTTGATTTTCAATACATTTTTATTTTCATCCTTCAATGTGTCGTATCATCTCATTACTTTCATGCATGTCATGTTGGGTGTTTTAACATTCACTTGCAGCCATTGTGTGTGACAGACATGTGTTCATTTGCATTATTTACATTGGGTGTGTAACATGTAATTGCCTTTGATATGTGGGTGGATGTGATAGTTGGTTGGGCCTTTTGGCAGGGGAGGATGGCCATTACGGACATGATTGGGGATTGTTGGGACCCAGGTGCAGGGGGGCATGGATGGGACATGGGCGAGGGCCTGGTGGAGGGTGCCCCGCAATGCTGGGGGGTGGGGGTGGTGGGGGACATGAGTTGGACATGGGTGGGGGCCTGCTGGCAGGTGCCCCACAGTGCTGGGGGGTTGGGGGGGTGGGGGACATGAGTTGGACATGGGTGGGGGCCTGCTGGCAGGTGCCCCACAGTGCTGGGGGGTGGGGGGGTGGGGGACATGAGTTGGACATGGGTGGGGGCCTGCTGGCAGGTGCCCCACAGTGCTGGGGGGTGGGGGTGGTGGGGGACATGAGTTGGACATGGGTGGGGGCCTGCTGGCAGGTGCCCCACAGTGCTGGGGGGTGGGGGGGTGGGGGACATGAGTTGGACATGGGTGGGGGCCTGCTGGCAGGTGCCCCACAGTGCTGGGGGGTGGGGGTGGTGGGGGACATGAGTTGGACATGGGTGGGGGCCTGCTGGCAGGTGCCCCACAGTGCTGGGGGGTGGGGGGGGTGGGGGACATGAGTTGGACATGGGTGGGGGCCTGCTGGCAGGTGCCCCACAGTGCTGGGGGGTGGGGGGGGGTGGGGGACATGAGTTGGTGTTCATTAGTTCAAGGAGACATGTGCCTTTGCTGGGGGGCATGCCCATGTTGGGTGGGCTGCCTGCGGGACATGACCAGGGATGCAGGGTAGTCCCCTGTGGTGTGGGCTGCCTGCAGGGGCCGTGGAGGGTGTACAGGGAACACCTGGGAGGACCCACACTGTCAAATCACATGTAGGACTCCCCGGCACCCCTGAGATGCACGTACCCTGCTGAAATCGCGTGTAAAACTTCCCGCGCACCCCTGAAATACACGCGCCCAGGCTATTCGCGCATGAAACTTCCCGCGCACCCCTGAAATACACGCGCCCAGGCTATTCGCGTGTAAAACTTCCCACGCACCCCTGAAATACACGCGCCCAGGCTATTCGCGTGTGGAACTTCCCGCGCACCCCTGAAATACACGCGCCCAGGCTATTCGCGTGTGGAACTTCCCGCGCACCCCTGAAATACACGTACCCTGCTGAAATCGCGTGTAAAACTTCCCGCGCACCCCTGAAATACACGCGCCCAGGCTATTCGCGTGTAAAACTTCCCGCACACCCCTGAAATACACGCGCCCAGGCTATTCGCGTGTGGAACTTCCCGCGCACCCCTGAAATACACGCGCCCAGGCTATTCGCGTGTGGAACTTCCCGCGCACCCCTGAAATACACGTACCAAGCTGAAATCGCGTGTAAAACTTCCCGCGCACCCCTGAAATACACGCGCACAGGCTATTCGCGTGTAAAACTTCCCGCGCACCCCTGAAATACACGCGCCCAGGCTATTCGCGTGTGGAACTTCCCGCGCACCCCTGAAATACATGCGCCCAGGCTATTCGCGTGTGGAACTTCCCGCGCACCCCTGAAATACACGTACCCTGCTGAAATCGCGTGTAAAACTTCCCGCGCACCCCTGAAATACACGCGCCCAGGCTATTCGCGTGTAAAACTTCCCGCGCACCCCTGAAATACACGCGCCCAGGCTATTCGCGTGTAAAACTTCCCGCGCACCCCTGAAATACACGCGCCCAGGCTATTCGCGTGTAAAACTTCCCGCGCACCCCTGAAATACACGCGCCCAGGCTATTCGCGTGTAAAACTTCCCGCGCACCCGTGAAATACACGCGCCAAGGCTATTCACGTGTGGAACTTCCCGCGCCCCCCTGAAATACACGTACCCTGCTGAAATCGCGTGTAAAACTTCCCGCGCAACCCTGAAATACACATGCCCAGGCTATTCGCGTGTGGAACTTCCCGCGCACCCCTGAAATACACGCGCCCAGGCTATTCGCGTGTGGAACTTCCCGCGCACCCCTGAAATACACGTAGCCCGCTCCCCCAGGCCCGATCGCGTGAGAAACTTCACGCGAACCCCTGAAATACACGTAGCCCGCTCCCCCAGACCCGATCGCGTGAGAAACTTCACGCGAACCCCTGAAATACACGTTGCCCGCTCCCCCAGGCCCAATCGCGTGAGAAACTTCACGCGAACCCCTGAAATACACGTAGCCCGCTCCCCCAGGCCCGATCGCGTGAAAAAGTTCACGCGAACCCCTGAAATACACGTAGCCCGCTCCCCCAGGCCCGATCGCGTGAAAAAGTTCACGCGAACCCCTGGTATACACGTAGCACGCTCCCCCAGGCCCGATCGCGTGAGAAACTTCACGTGAACCCCTGAAATACACGTAGCCCGCTTGCCGTGCTGGTACAGGGTTAGCGCAGCCCTTTGCGCTGGATTGGGGATTTTGATGGCTTTTCCCTGCGCGGAAGGCGTTCTTGGGGGCGTAACTGGCGCTGCTGCAAGGTCGCTGCGCCACTGTGCGCCACGGCTGGTTTTGGTGGCTGGAATCCATGAATATGCTGTGCGCGGAAATGGGTTTTGGCGCACGCGGCTGGCGCAGGGATTCGCACGCGCACACTGTGCGCCAGCCGCGTGCGCCACTTGTGCGCTGAATTCTATGAATTACCCCCTTAATGTTTCTTCAGGTCGATATGTCACAGATTATTGTTTTACCACAGACTTGTACATCGGGATTTTTTAAATTTAGGACATTTGTTGAGTATCTCAGTGGAGGCTTTGTGCATATTTTGATAGCCTATCCATTGGTTTCTGAAGATTTACAGAATTAATGATCACTCCTTTGCATCTTGAGAATCAGGCAGGCCCTCTTAACCTGGGGTTGGATGGCCTATCAGGGTGAAGTCCTACCCCAAGGGAAAAGATGGCAATTGGGAGGGCCCCAATCCCTTTTTACTGAGGTGGATGTTATTACCAGAGACGATCCAACTTGTATTAAAAAGCTATTGATAGATAGATTGAAAGTGGAAAATGGGGGGGAACTATAGGAAAAGGCATTGTATGGTATTATCTACAGCATGCTACAAGAGATGGTCCTACAGAATACCTGGAATGGGTAATTATGGAACAGCATAGCTCTATACTAATACGTTTGAGAGTGGAAATGCTGCCAATAGCCACCCAATTGGAACAATGGAAAAGGGGCAGTATACAGTTGGGATGCCCTTGTAACAAGGCAAATTAAACCATTCTGCACTTTACCTATTTTTGGTCATTGTTTAAAGATAATAGGAAACCCCCTCTTGTGATTATATGGAAACAACGGAACACTAGAAATGTCTACACCACACAGAAAATGATAATGAATTTAGGAGATCCCTGTATTAGCTGGACATCCACATCATTTTTAAGCAAGACTCTTAAGAGAATGTTTTGCATTTCAAATGATTAAATCAAGTTATATTATGCAATCTAATGTCATGATTGGGAGACATTCAACAAGAAAAGTACAGTTTTATGCTCATAAATTATGTAAATGGATTATCGTTGGCTTAATTGTTATTTACATGATGCTATTGTATAAAATGTATGGATTTCATTCTGAATTAAGTGAAAGTAGTGAAGTGATGATGACGATAATGATAATAAATACAAATAGCATTTGCCAGTAATAATGCTAATCAAGGTGAATACAAATGTAGTAAAATACCATATGACATTAAGGGGGTAATTCATAGAAATCAGCGCACAAGTGGCGCACGCGGCTGGCGGACAGTGTGCGCGTGCGGCAGTCTGTGCCAGCCGCGTGCACCAAAATCCATTTCCACGCACAGCGTATTCATGGATTTCAACATCCATAACCAGCCGGGATGCAGAGTAGCGCAGCAACCCTGCAGCAGCGCCAGTTACACCCCCAACCCCTTCCCGTGCGTCATGAACAGTGCACAAATCCCGTACATGCCGCACAACCCACTGGACCAGCATACAGCCCCCCAACCACGAAAACGTCCATAAAAATCCCCCATCCACCCCCATCCACCAAGCATTGAGGGGCACCTGCCAGCAGGACCCGACTCATGTCCCTCAGCACCCCCATCCACCCAGCATTGAGTGGCACCTGCCAGCAGGCCCCGACTCATGTCCCCCAGCACCCCCATCCACCCAGCAGTGAGGGATACCTGCCAGCAGGCCCCGACTCATGTCCCACAGCACCCCCATCCACCCAGCATTGAAGGGCACCTGCCAGCAGGCCCCGACTCATGTCCTCCAGCAAACCCATCCACCCAGCAGTGAGGGGCACCTGCCAGCAGGCCCTGACTCATGTCCCCAGCTCCCCCATCCAGCAAGCATTGAGGGGCACCTGCCAGCAGGACCCGACTCATGTCCCCCAGCAACCCCATCCACCCAGCATTGAGGGGCACCTGCCAGCAGGCCCGACTCATGTCTCCCAGCACCCCCATCCACCCAGCAGTGAGGGACACCTCCCAGCAGGCCCCGACTCATGTCCCCCAGCACCCCCATCCAGCCAGCAGTGAGGAGCACCTGCCAGCAGGCCCCGACTCATGTCCCCCAGCACCCCCATCCCATGCAGCATTCAGGGGCACCTGCCAGCAGGCCCCGACTCATGTCCCCCAGCACCCCCATCCACCAAGCATTTAGGGGCACCTGCCAGCAGGACCCGACTCATGTCCCTCAGCACCCCCATCCACCCAGCATTGAGTGGCACCTGCCAGCAGGCCCCGACTCATGTCCCCCAGCACCCCCATCCACCCAGCAGTGAGGGACACCTGCCAGCAGGCCCCGACTCATGTCCCCCAGCACCCCCATCCAGCCAGCAGTGAGGGACACCTGCCAGCAGGCCCGACTCATGTCCCCCAGCACCCGCATCCACGCAGCATTCAGGGGCACCTGCCAGCAGGCCCCGACTCATGTCCCCCAGCAACCCCATCCACCCAGCATTGAGGGGCACCTGCCAGCAGGCCCCGATTTATGTCCCCCAGCACCCCCATCTACCCAGCATTGAGGGGCACCAGCTAGCAGGCCCCGGCTCATGTCCCCCAGCACCCCCATCCAGCCAGCATTCAGGGGCACCTGCCAGCAGGCCCCGACTCATGTCCCCCAGCACCCCCATCCACCCAGCAGTGAGGGGCACCTGCCAGCAGGCCCCGACTCATGTCCCCCAGCACCCCCATCCACCCAGCATTGAGGGGAACCTGCCAGCAGGCCCCGACTCATGTCCCCCAGCGCCCCCATCCACCCAGCTTTGAGGGGCACCTGCCAGCAGGCACCGACGCATGTCCCCCAGCACCCCCATCCACCCAGCATTGAGGGGCACCTGCCAGCAGACCCCGGCGCATGTCCCCCAGCACACTCATCCACCCAGCATTGAGGGGCACCTGCCAGCAGGCCCTGACTCATGTCCCTCAGCACCCCATCCACCCAACATTGAGGGGCACCTGCCAGCAGCACCCGACTCATGTCCCCCAGCACCCCCATCCACCCAGCAGTGAGGGGCACCTGCCAGCAGGCCCCGACTCATGTCCCCCAGCACCCCCATCCACCCAGCATTGAGGGGCACCTGCCAGCAGGCCCCAATTTATGTCCCCCAGCACCCCCATCTACCCAGCATTGAGGGGCACCAGCTAGCAGGCCCCGACTCATGTCCCCCAGCACCCCCATCCAGCCAGCAGTGAGGGGTACCTGCCATCAGGCCCCGACTCATGTCCCCCAGCACCCCCATCCACCCAGCATTCAGGGGCACCTGCCAGCAGGCCCCGACTCATGTCCCCCAGCACCCCCATCCACCCAGCAGTGAGGGGCACCTGCCAGCAGGCCCCGACTCATGTCCCCCAGCACCCCCATCCACCCAGCATTGAGGGGAACCTGCCAGCAGGCCCCGACTCATGTCCCCCAGCACCCCCATCCACCCAGCATTGAGGGGCACCTGCCAGCAGGCACCGACGCATGTCCTCCAGCACCCCCATCCACCCAGCATTGAGGGGCACCTGCCAACAGACCCCGGCGCATGTCCCCCAGCACACTCATCCACCCAGCATTGAGGGGCACCTGCCAGCAGGCCCTGACTCATGTCCCTCAGCACCCCATCCACCCAACATTGAGGGGCACCTGCCAGCAGTACCCGACTCATGTCCCCCAGCACCCCCATCCACCTAGCAGTGAGGGGCACCTGCCAGCAGGCCCTGACTCATGTCCCCCAGCACCTCCATCCACCCAGCATTGAGGGGCACCTGCCAGCAGGCCCCGACTCATGTCCCCCAGGACACCCATCCACAAAGCAGTGAGGGGCACCTGCCAGCAGGCCCCGACTCATGTCCCCCAGCACCCCCATCCACCCAGCATTGAGGGGCACCTGCCAGCTGGCCCCGACTCATGTCCCCCAGCACCCCCATCCAACCAGGATTGAGGGGCACCTGCCAGCAGGCCCCGAATCATGTCCCCCAGCAACACGAAAGGAAGCTGCACAATCATGGGCCTCATGTGCATCAAAATACCAGAGCACGCCACCCCAGTCTTGACATGAAATGATTTCAACAATCCACCCCACACCGACATGCCTATGTCAGGACACAAATCAAAAGTCAACCATGTACATCAACACATGTCCGTCACACACACACACTGTTTGCAATAGATTGTGTTAACCCACATTTTGACATGCCTGAACCCAATGAGTGAATCCCACACATGGAATTAAAATATCAAAATGTATTATGAACAAAATCAATGTAATGAAATGAAAGCCAAAAAAATAATACAAACATGAAATGACATGCATGTCCAAAAATATGAAAAAGGAAATGTAGATCCAGTCCAAAGAAATCCTAAAGAAAAATGGTCCAAACTCTCTGTCCACCAAAACAAATCCAAAGGAAACGTAAAAATAAAATTCCATTGCTCCATGGTGAAATCCAAAGAAATTGTACACATAAATCCAATGTCCAACTATGTACAAGCAATTTTCAAAAGGTCCATGAGCCCAACAAAAGAACTGAAACCTATCAAAGAAACTACCTAAGAAATAACTATACACAAAAGTGTGGGGCATAGTCCAATGACCCCAAAATAAAGCAAAACGAAAATGAAACCTAACACTAAAAACTATTTACAATGGTGGCTGGCTAGTCTGACGGCTCACTTTCCAATGTCCCGGGCCAGGGCATCATCGAACTCCTGCTCAATGTCCTGGAGGCGGTACTCTTCCATGGCCCCGAGGTTTCGCAGGGACGATGCCATGTTGGACTCCAACTCCCTGCGAATAGCCTCGAGGCACTTGGCCCGCCTCAGTGCCCTCCACATGGAGTTCTCCGCCCTGACCATTGTGAGCCATGCCTCTTCTGCCCGCCGCCGCTCCACACCTTTGGCCTGGCCCAACCGCTGGCCCACAGAAGACACTTCCAATCCTGGGTCCTCCTGCCCTGTGGCCGATGCCTGCCCCTCCGATGTTGATGGCCCCGAGCCATCGACGCTTCCACCTTGTTGCTGCTGCTGCTGTACCTGTGCCCTAGCTCTTGCTGCCTGTACGTCCTCCTCCGGCTGGGGTGCAGTTGTCGTGGTGGCCACCCCTGCTGGACGTCCGACTGCCGACTGTGGCAGGGATGTGTCCTCCACCAGCCTGGCCGCTGGGTCAGAGGCAGCTGCACAGGGTACCCAGGTGATACATGCGTGGGAGGATGGCATGGAGGACGACTGGCGCATAGGGGGTTCAGGTGAGGAGGGGCTCAGAATAAAGTCCAGCATACAGAGGAATCCAGCCGTGGTGACCCGTCCCAGTAGGTCAACGCCGTCAACGAGGCATCCGAGATGACGTGCAGTGTCTTCATGAAAACACTGCAGGTCACCTCACATGCCCCGTTGACGCAAAGCCATCCCAGGCAGGACAGGCTCAACCCGGTCCCAGATTGCCACGTCCGCAGGGAGAGGAAGGCCAGTTGTTGTGCGCTCATCCCCTCCCTGAAAACGGGTCTGGACGTAGGCATCCCTGCTGGTGCAGGATGATGCAGTCACAGGATCGGGGACAGGGTTACACACAGGCACCTCTGCGGCGGACTGTGCTGCCTCCTGTCCCTGCCCCTGCACTGCACCACTAGCACCAGTGGAATCCCCACCTCCAGACCCTGTGTGTGTCCCTTCCACGGCCTCCTCCTCCACCAAACCCCCCACCAACCTGGATGACTCCATGCCATCTTCCTCCGTCGGACCCTGTGGGGTCTCAGCTACCCCTTCTGCTGCCGAGGAGTCCACCTCTGACCTCCGTCTCTTGGACATACCCTCGGCAGCTGTGGCCTGGGACGCGGCACCAGACTCCTCACTCCCCGACGAGATGACAACGTGGGAGGGGAGCCGGGCCTTACGTCTCTGGATGGTGGTGTGTTCCCTGCCGCTTTGCTCCACAGCACCCTCTCCGCCCTCTTCATCAGTTGATGCTGCAGACAGGGAGAGATAGAACACAGGCAACACGGCACTGTACAATGGACTGATACACACATGACAGTTGCACATGAGTGGCAGTGTAAAACTACAGACATGGCATCACACTCCCCAACACACATGTCATTTCAACTCACACACGAGCAAATCAACAGGAATATTGCACCAGGCAGCACCGTCCATACACAAACAACAGCACAAGCAGCCGAAGGTGAGCCTGACGTCACATGAAACACAGGGAGTGCACAACACATGCACACACGCCACCAGACTTACATGCATGTGTACATCTCCACCAACTGTCGCAGTGATGAGATCCCCATCCATGTCACATCTCGCATTCAGCCTTCTACATGTCAGTGTCACATGCATCCATGTTGCATCACAGTTGCACACTTGTCAAATACACCCACATGCACATGTGCATAGTGCAGATACATGCAGCATGAACAAGCATCCATGTGTGACACCACAACCATGCCACAGTACATACTCATAATTCATTACATGTGTGCACCCACACATACATTTGCACAGCATGCTTACCAACACATACACCATCGATGTGTCTCACACTTGATAGGAATCACATGTGGCAGGTTCACGTCCCTGTACATACGCAGCCATACATGTCCCTACAAAGACATATGTGCAACCTGCACACTCCTGGCACACCACAACATGCATAGCGTCCGATCAGTATGCATGTACACTTACCACTCGACTCCAGATGGGTCTGCCCCTCAAGGACCTGGACTTGGAGCGCTGGGCGTATGCGTTCCAGGACCCTCATCTGGTTGTTGGTCAGGTGGACCCGGCACCCCTTGGCATCTGCTGCCTTCAAGAGGCGCCGGGCCTTGTTGAGGGTCCTGGACCTGAAGTCCTCCCTGCGCTTCCAGGCATGTTTGATCTCGTGGACTGCCACCCCTCCTCGTGGATGGCAGTCACGATGTCCATCCAGATCCTCTTCCATCCTTCATTGTCGGCACGCAAACTTCAAAAGAGAGCATCATACTGCCCAGGACTTGCTCCACCAGGACACCAACCTCCCTGGCACTGAAGCTGGTGGCCCTCTGCCTCTCTGCCTGGGGGTTGCCAGTGGTGCCAGATGGTGTAGTGTCTGACATGGCAACCCCAGAGGCAGGTGTGGGTGGGCAACTGCGTCCTGGGGCTGGGCTGTGGAGAGATGGTATCCCAGTCGGGAGTCTTCAGTTCCAGTAGGGGTGGTCACAGCAACTGCACCCCTGGCTGACATGCAGGCCCCTAATAGCAGGGCATGTAGGCAGCAGGCAGGCAGGCAGCAGCAGATGGCAGGTGGGAGCATGCTCGGGGCTCTGGTGGGCAGGAATATGGCCTTCTGGGCAGGAGCGTGGTCTTCTGTGTGTTGTTGCGTGGCCAGCTTGATACAGAGTGATTTGGCACGTGAAAAAAATTGCACGTCACTGTGTAATTTGAGGAAAGGCCCTTAGCGCATAAGCACATCTGTGAGTTTGCGTGCACGGGTGTTTCCCTCAACACGGGTGCATAGTGGATCAGCATGTGAAAAAACCACACGTCCATGAGTGAATGCGTGTAATTCGAGGAAAGGGCCTAAGCGCGTAAGTGACGTGACGCGTGCAGGCGTTTCCCTCAGCACGGGTTAAAGGTGAGCGGGGCCAGCAGTTCGCTGTACATGCCTTTCGTGGAGACCGACATGTGTGTTGCTACTTCGTGTTGTTTTGCGCGCCATCAAAACTTCACAGCGGATCAAAGACGTATCTCTTCTTTTGGTGGGGGTATTGGCTACGCGTGTTTTTCATCATTGCGCTAGTCTGACGGTGAGTCGCGCACGCTATTTTTCCCACTGCGGGTGCCCCTGTGTATCGCATACCCGTTTCCGAGGTCACAGTAGCCTGCGTGTCCTATGCGAATGCGTTTTTCGTGTTCCTGGGTGACACCGCGTACTGCGGGAAGTTAATTCCTTTTTTTTTTTTTTTTTTTAATTTGTTATAGCTGGTAAACCAACTTTTCAAATATTCCGTTCATTTTCATAAAACATAATCAGACATCTATACTTACAAATGGCTTAAACCTAATTGTACAAAATTGAGACAACAAATATTCATACATAGTCTCTCTCAACTTCCATGTCACATGTTGGTTACTCTTCACAGTTATCAAGTTTTAGTTTCAGGAAATATTATATTTAAAAATTGTACAATTGCAATCTGTATAGTTATTCTCGGGTTAGAGAATAAAAGATTCCATATTTGTGTATGATCTGTATTGCTCTGAACAGACATTTTTTTCCCAAAACATTTGACTCTCATATCATGTAACGCAGTGCACTCAATTACAAGATGTTGTAACGTTTCTCTTTGGTCCTTAATTTGACAATATCGACAGAAGTTCTGTTCCTTTGATATTACTTTCCTTCTAAACAAGATGTCATTTGTTTCATACTGATTTAGTCTAAATCTTAGATATTTCTGTCGGCATGCAAGTGACGGAAATTTCAACAGATACTCAGATATAACACCATATCTTTTAATACCAAATGCATCATAATTGAAATCTTTAAGTCTTGTACAAAGCTCCATGTTACCAATCCAATCAGTTTGATAGATTTTACTTTTTGCGCGATCAGGATTGGTCAGAAGGAGCTCAATCGATATAGAGGCATCGGATGGCGCATTTAGAATGTGATTTCTCCACTTCGTTGATATGCCATTTTTTGCTGTTAATAGATTTTGGGCCAGTACATTTAAGAAGCTGGGCTTCCCTAAACCATCCAGCATTTTTCGTAAAAGCGCACACTGCTTCCATACCAAGTGAGCATACAGAGACACCAATCCCAATTTGAATCATAATATTGCCAATGGTGTTCCAGGTGAAAGTGATAGGACAGCTTTCCAACATCTAGCTTCTAAGCTGTCCCAAAACTTGCGATTTTGTGGCACCAACGCCTCAACTCCATACAAAATAATCGGTATTACCTTGGACTTATAAAAAGACACAATGCGTTTCAATGAGAACTTCCCAAATTTTCTTAGGATAATTTTCGGTTGGGATATCAAGGCACTCAATTTTCCCCTAATTTCACTAGTCATCGTGCTTAAAGTTTTCTTGTGTTCAATGTACACTCCAAGATACTTGTATTTCACAACTTCGGCAAGTTCACAGTTTTGAAGAGGCTATTTTAAATGGTATTTTTTAGAGATATTGTTATTGCAAATTAGTATTTGAGATTTAGCTGTATTGATGAGTTATTTGCCACTCCGTAAGAACCTAGTTGGTTTAGCATATTTTGTAAGCCAATAGGTGTACGAGACAGCAAAACCAAATCATCTGCGTATAGTAAATAGGCAACCTTTTGGCGACCTATATGAGGCGCATCTACTACACAGTTCATTAAGGCAGGACCTAAATCAAGGATGAAGAAATTAAACAGGAATGATGCGAGAGCACAACCCTGTTTCACCCCTCTATGTGTAAGGATGGCTGGAGATAATTTTCCTTCCATATTTAGTTTCACTCGCATAGATGTGGTTGAATGTAGTAACATCACTAGATTTACTAGAGATGTGGGACACTGATGTTGCCTAAGTTTAGCTAGGAGCATGGATCTATCTATAGAATCAAAGGCAGATTTAAAATCAACGAACCCTAAGTATAGAGCGAGTCCACCATCAACTTGTTCAGACTGTATCATTGTCAGGGCCAAGATGTTTGGTATCGTGCCCATGCCCTTCACAAAACCAGATTGGAAAGGGTCCCTTAGCCGATTTTTATCCACCCACTCATTAAGCTCTTTTAATATGATTCTACAGAATATCTTAGCAGGAGCATCCAATAAGGAGATTGGACGGTAACTCATCGGAAGTTGACGGTCACATTTTTTGTAAATAGGAACTGTAATTGCTTCAGTCCACGACTTAGGCAATTTTTGATGTTTATTTATGACAGAAAATATTTTACAAAGAATGGAACTCCACACTTCAGGGTGCTTTTTCATCACGGAGCTTGAGATCCCGTCAGGGCCCACAGCGTGTGACTTACTTGAGGTCATAATTAGTTGCCTTATTTCATTCTGATCAAAGCAGAGCCAAATACTCAACTCTTCTTGAGGGTTTAGAATGGGCTTCATGTTTGTAGGTAATGCATACAGTTGTTGGAAGTGTTCAACCCACTGGTGCACCTCAACTGCTGTTGTTTGTAAATCCAATTGGTGGACGTTGTTTGCTTGATTTAGTAAGGCCCACATGTTTTATATATTTTTATCAGCTAAAGTTGATAACATAATAGCTCAATCTTTTTGGTAGAGTGAGGCTCGATGTCCTTTCAGCCAGTTATTATAGGCCAAACGCACTTTTTTAATGAGAACCATTCTGACAGAGAGGGGATGCCTTGATAGACTTCTCACTTTGGCACAATATGCTCTTTTCCTCATATATATGGCTCTATCGAAAGTATGAAGATGCCTTTCTCTTTGCAAATTAGATATCTTTTGTTGACTGAAATTTTGCATGACATTACTATATATTAGACCTATGTCAGACGTTTGTCAATTATTCAAGTTGTTTGAGTCATATAAAATTTGATTAAAGTGCATCAAGGCATTCTCCGTCCATCATAAACGGTTGTTCCCACCATTTACCACTAAACATCCACCCTTGGATGTCTTTGGCTTATTGTAAATGGCTTCTACCACTACTTGCCAACTGCCACACACATATTATGATCACTTTACATGGTTGGAGTCACACAAAAAGATTGCATCGCTGTCCATAGCGCAGAATTTACATAAATGAAGTCAATTGTTGAAGAGGAATTTCCTCTCTTCCCAGTCGGCGCTGGCGGAATATCTGACTTAAATGCTCCATACAAAACTTGCAAATTTCTAAGAGTGACTACAGATTTCCATTGCAATAGTCTTTCACTCTTTTGCACACCATTATTTACCAGACAATTCATATTCAGATCTCCCGCTAGGATGAAGTAAACAATATTTTCATCGGCAGACACTATATCAAATAGATTGTTGAGATCCCTAAAAAAACACTCAGATGAGATGGCTACCGGGTTCCAGTATATGTTCAAAATCGCATACACAACACCATGGATCACCGCCCTAACAAGCAACATATGCGCATTTGGCATTGCCCAAAGTTTTGATGAGGATCCTGGTCCATCTTTCAAAGGCCAAAACAAGACCCGCTGAAGGTCTACCTGCTACAGCTTTACGGGCTGGGTTCAGATGTATCTGGTACCCTGACCAAACTATAGGACTTGTTAACCAGGTCTCTTGAAGTAAAATTACATCAAACTTGCCTAAACCACTCTCATCATTATTCAACAGGTGTTTAAATCCCTGCGATTTCCAACTGACCAAAGCAAGGGGAATAGAGTTTGAAGGGCTGATTAGCTAGTTCGAATTTGCATTACAATTACAAGCACAAAAATTCCTCTCCTGCGATCGTTGCTTTGTTTCTAGAACATTCAGAGTCATAGGTTTAGCTTTTGCCACAGATTCCATGCTACTTGCCAAGACTGGATCTATTACACTATCCACCTCTAAACTAAGAAGCGTACTGCAGGAGGTTAATTCCCTGCACGTAGGCTTCAGGGGTTGCATGCACGGTTTTACTGCAGTTCTGGGGTGTCTGAGCGTTGCGTGACCCGTCACTACATCACCGGGGTCACATACAGCCTTGCAGGTGCAGGGTGCTGTTAACATCTTGCATCCCACCCCCTTCACCCCAATTGCCCAGGACAATTGTGGTGTACACCTCCCATTGGCACTCCTCCATCTGTGCTGGCACTACTCCATCTGTGCAAAGGTTGGGAGGCCACCAAAGGTGAGGGGCGCCTCAGCTGAGCATACTCCTCATGGCGGGTGTGATCAGGGATGTGGCCAGGGTGACCAGGGAGTAGGGGGACTCCAGGGTGTCCAGGGTGGCCGCAGTGGGGGAAGAGGCAAGGGTGCGCCACTTGTGCACAATGTTGTGCCATGTGTCGGTGCAGTCATGCCACCACCCTCTGTGGTTCAGGGAGATGCAGCTTCTGCATCTGGCACTGGAACCCGTGTAACACGGCAGTCTGTTTCATCGACTGCCACAGGCTCAAGGGTAGTGGTAGCTGCAGGTGCAGCTGTGGACACCAACACCCAGGCTCAGGGTCTGCCAGCGCAGGCAGCGTTGGCACTTGAAGAGTCCTTGGAAGATTTCCAACAGGGCAGGAGGCAAACCATAGGTGCACGCAGGGCTGCCCTGACCGCGACACGTGTCCCTGGGGCAGTAACTCCCCGGTTGTGAGTCTGCCAACCAGGACAGTTGCGGTCAATGACCCTGCCACAGTGGATGTTGCTGTGTAGGGTCCATTAAAGGGCACCCAGCTGCCACTGACACAAGTCAGGCCTTTGTCGTCCCTCCACCTGCCACTCCCTTGGTTCAATCCACCGGTGCCACTGGCCATACTGATCAGGGCGGCATTTGTCAGCCAGGGTCTGCGCCACAATCCAAGAGGAGGTAGGTTGCACCTGCAGCACAGGCTGGGACCCCACACACAGCCACAACCTCCTGCATGTCGAGGAAGAAGCCTTTCTGCAACCAGGAACTGGACTTCCTCTTGGACTACGTGCGGGACCACAGCCGTGACATGCTAGTGGGGCCTAATTGTCAGACTATGGCTGCCCACCATGATACCCACTGGAAGCAAGTTGCAGAACATGTGAGTGCATTCGGCCATGAGGTGCACACGGCGCAAGAGTGCAAAAAGCGTCGGAATGACCTCAAATGCAGCGCTAAGGCTAAGCGTGCCTCAAATTACAACTTGACTCTGGTGACTGGCAGTGGGCCTGCACCTGAGGAGGAAGACCTCACTCCGCATGAGTCACTCGTTGCGGAGTTCATACCATCTGAATCAGCCGAAGGAGTGGGAGAGAGGCAGGACTTTGATGCCCAGTTCAGTGAGTGTTGCTGCGTGTTTGTTGAGGACATGTGTGTTTTACTTGTGTGATGTGTTGTGCATGACTGCCACTACATGTCGTGTGTACATGGTTCTGATGTGCAAGTAATGCAATGCTTCACTGATGCATGGCTGCTCTGCAGGATGGTGGACATGTGGAGTGGAGGGGGACTGTTCGCATCACCACTATTGCACCCTACTCACATGCTGGTCACCAGGATGCCCCTCCGGTCCATGTTCCAGCTCACTGGCCCTTCTGCATGTAGCCTGGGGTGACCTTGCTCTCAGCCCTAGGACTATGTCATAGCATGACTGGCGTGCATGTGTCCTCTGCCTGCATGCGGGTACTCCACGTAGGCATGCTCCCTTGCCCCTCCACCCCCCTCTGCACATTATTTTCAATTTTGCACTGGTCTGCTTCAATTTTGCTGTTGAGTACTTGCCTGTTCATGAGTCCTGTGTACATGCTAACTTCCACCAGCCAATCTGCCAGACATATGCTGTGGGGTACATCCTTTGTACTTGATGCAGGGTGTCTCACTTGGACTGTGCAGAGGTCAGATGCCCCGCAGGGACATGAGTGCCCAATCATGCTCCATGTGGATTCCATGAATGCTCCTATGTGTCCTTGACTGGATGATCATTGTAGTACGTGTCCAGGGTGACCTACATTGCATGGCATTTCATCAGCCTTCCCATGGCCACTGTGGCTTAGTCCTGCGTCGCACACATGTTTAAGGTGTGACCGTCTGTGTGGGTCACAGGCCTCAGCCTGTTTCATGGCCAATGACTCTGTCCAACTGGTGTAGTGTCTTCTTCACACATGGGTATACTCCTGAGAATTCATCATGTGTCCTGCTTACTGTCCCATCATCATCTGCTGTGTTGTCACTTGACTCACATGATGCAATTTATGCTAGTCAACACTGTCTGTCAATACACAGGTCTATGGTCATCCTTTTGATGCCATGCAAGGCATCCCTGCATTTGCACTTGGGGGGAGGGGTGGTTTGCTTGTAGCCATGCTACCCATTGCATGCACATTGCACATGATGACTGAAGTTGACCTTGCACTGCCTTCCCATTGTCTGATACACATCATGAATACTTTTACATGTGGATAGTGAGTAATGTACAAATGTGCTGCACTGCATCGACCCACTTCAGAGCGATATAACACCCTTTTGCATGCCTAATCACAGAAGCAATGTCAAGTTGACCCAGCATGCATGGCAGGTTCTCTTTTGTGTTTGACATGTCTGCTTCATGTGTTTGGTGTCTGTGTGGTGTCTATGTGTGTGTGTGTGTTGTGTGCTTCTAACAGGTGTAGTGACCTTTTTTCTCTCTACTTTCCAGATGATGACACAATGGAGCCAGAGGATGGTGTTGTCATGCCAGGCACAGAGTTGTTATCACTACAGCAACCTGGCACAAGTGGGGGTCGTGGGGTGGTAGGCCACAAAAACCCACATGTGCTACAGTCCATCTTGTCTTTGGCTGGTAATGAGTCCAGCCCTGATGACCACTCTGACGTCAATGTCGAGTTGGATGTGCATCATGTCCATATGACAGGGGGGAGTGATTCTGATGTGGGCACTCCTCTGTCCGTGACACCTGCCCTGAGGGGTGAGACAGTCTTGGAACCTCTGCCTGTGGTGGATCGGGACGCAGGGTCACCCTCAACACCAGTCACTGATGTGCCTGGGCCATCACGTCGACGGGGGCATGTAGTCGTGCAGCCGCAGGCGGTGCCAACACAATGAGGACACCCGGTCCTTGGGTCCCGCAGGTGTCAAGCCCAGCAACGAGGTCGCTGCGTGCAACCACTGTATACTGAGTGGGAGCAAGACATGACTGACCAATTCTGAATGCCAGGGGGCAGCAATGGAGAACATCGCTGCGAGCATGGTGCGTGTGGCGCAATCTGTGATCCCCCCTGCTAGGCAGGTGCTTCTCCAGCAGCAGGTGGCATGGTCCACTGCCTGCTCGCTCAGGCTGGGCATGGCGGACTCAGACAGGGCACGCCAGGCTGAAATGTTGTCTCTGTGTGAAGAAATTGCTGCTCACGCAGAGGCACGCATGGAGGCCCTGAGGGAGGAGTATGCTTCCCTCAGATCTACCCTGGGTATCCTTCTGATGTCCCAGAGGGAGCGGTCAGAGGAGAGGATTGCGCAGCTTGAACATAGCATCTCAGCTGAGCTACATGCTTGCCGGGAGGTGCATCAGTTGTCCAGCCAGGCCTTGCCGGAGGAACTCTGTGTTGCACGTGTTAACTTGCAAGAGGAAGCACGCGTATCATGTGAGGTTCTGCATGCAGACCTACATGTCATCGCCGCACAGAACCAGGCTCACCCGTCAGGCAGACTTGGTGCCGACGAGGGGCAAGCTGCGGCTAGGTGTGGTCAGGCTGCTTTGACACGTCCTCCTTTCCAGGAAAAGCCAGATTCGGACGACGAGGTATCTCCCACATAGGTCGGGCTGTGCAGGCGTTGAGCCCATGGAGGTTTTTTTTTCCTCAACATCATCGCATGTGGGTGTTGAGCAGCACCCTGTACCTCCCCCCTCCTGGGTGCCCCCCCCGGGTCGTATGTGGCCATTTTTGATATTTCTTTTAGTTTAGTTAATTAAGTTTCTATTTGATAGTTAGTTTAATTAGGTAATGTAGGTTTTTGATAGTTAGTGTAATTAGTTATATCTCGGTCAAACCTGGCCCCCTTTCTCCCCCCATGTAGGCGGTTGTAACGCCACCCAGGAATCCTAGTTTGCTGTAGGGGGTGAGAGAAAATAACCAAAAAGGGAGAATATTTTGAGTTTTTTTTAGAAAATGGCAATATAATGTTGTACAAAGAATCCTGTGTTTTTTTCCTTGTAGGAGCTAGCAACAAATGGTTTTCTGCGCTGAATTCACCATTTTCCAGGATTCCAGGAACAGGTTGAGTGGAAACCAAAAAAACATATTTTGATATGCTAATCAGCCGTTTTGTGAGAGGTAGGCGATTCTGGCCTTTTTTGTTGAATAGGACATGCTTGGACGGAATGGAAGAAAAGGGTAAGAAAGCTGAATGTGAAGCCAGAAAGACATACATTTCTGAAAAGTAGACAAAATTCCAGGTTTAGGAAGGGGTGATTTGTGCAGGTCAGGCAACAACTATGTAGGGAAAAATTCCATAGTTTGGGGTAAAATTCGGAAAATGACAGAAGAAAACACACAATTTCCACACATTTAACTCTGGTCACCCACCGAAACACGCCGCCAACAACACATGGCCTATCTTCCCGCATTCCCACAGGTGTCTCAATGAAAATGGTACCTCATATGTGTGGATGCACCTACCTGGGTGCAAAGGGAAAAGCCTAAATAACTGGCAACCCCAAGTCTTTCATCAGAGCAGATTTTGCTCATGTGGCCAATGTACAGATTTGGGCCTATGATGTGGAAGCCACCAAGGAAAACAGGGAACCCCAGGCATTTTCCAAAAATAAGACACCCATTGGAATCCACAGAGGTCTGACGTGCGCAAATAGGTCTATAATTTATTACGCACAATCCCCGGCAAAGTCTGAAATTTGGTAAAAAAAACCACAATTTCTGCACATTTCACTCTGGTCACCCACCGAAACATGCCGCCAACAACACATGGCCTACCTTCCCATGTGTGTGCCCATCTGCCCAAGGGGGGGCAAATCGTACTGCCCTAGTCTTGGGGGGGTCCTGCAGCAATATTTGTTGTGGCCCTCTCCCCCACCCTAAGTGGATGGGGGCAACTCATGTAGCCCTCCCTGGGGCAGATTCTGATGGCTAGTGGACCCACCCCTACCCAAAACTCTGTTTTATATTTCATTTATTTTTAAAAAAATGTATTTATCCCTCTTCCCTGGGGGCAGGTGATCCCCCATCTGCCCCCTTGATATTGCCCCCATGCTTTGGGGGTTGGGGGGAGAGGGCCGCTTACATTGTAAACAGCCACTCCCTCCACTTTAAAAAACAAATCCCTGGTGTCTAGTGGCATTGCTGGGCGCGGATCGAGTGAGCCGCGCCCAGCAACGCTTCAAAAAAGGTGTCCTTGACAACACCTCCCTCGATCTGAACGGCACAAGATCCCTGCTTTGCAGGGATCGCACAAAACAAAGTGCCTAAATGGACGAGCTATCTTGTCCTTAGCAACACGGAGGTAATGCCAAGGACGAGATAGCTCGCCCTTGGCACTTAAGAGGTTAATCCTTCATACCCCATTTTAGTTTAACAGGAAAGAATAATGGGAATTAGCACCCACTCCAGATCTGTGGTGGTAATTCTAAAACCAAAAAATAAAAATAAATCAGTTAGAATACCCATAAAGAATTCCATTAAACTCATAATTTAGCCTTTTATCTTTGGAGGCATTCAACTCTGGTTCAACATTCCAAAGCAATGCAGATAAAAACACCAATGTCATCAAACAATTGCTGTAGAGAAGGCATCTATTGGCTTGTGGAAATATGGTCTACATGCTAATTGGGTGCCTATGGATCACTGACAATTGACTTCTAATTCAGCTTCCTCGGTTTCCTGTCATCACACAACCCCTTTCTGGGACCACAGAAATCACCATCATCTCTGAACAACTTTTCTATGTGACGTGTAAGACAACCATCATCACACACTAACAATCAGGGCAAACTATAACATTCAACATTTCCATTTTAGAGCACATTTTGAAGTCATTTTGAAATTCCCATCATCAACTACTATGTCTGCAGAGATGTTAACCTTATCAACATCACATAAAATCACTGTGTGGTCTTTAAAATAATTTTTGTGATATTATTGACCTTCACACTCCCTCGTTCATCTTAAATTCTGTATATCAACCAACTAAAACTCCCTTCAGAGTGGCATGGCCAGTCATAACACCCACAAGGGAAAACCACCCGCATCTATTCTGTGACCCCCCCATGTTGCATTGCCACACCTACCCATGTTCATAAAATGAATCCTGTATTTCATGGAACAACACATACATGGCCCATATATCAACACAAAACCCACATGTCCAACTCACTCTTTGTCTTAGCAGCTCACAGAAAAGAAAACATACACACCCACTTCTGTACTAATTAACACTTCAGGATTTGCAGATCAGATTTGCTCTGCTCCCACCAATCCCCACCTTCCTCTATTTCAGTACGTAATGCCAAAAAGTCACCAAAATAGCTTAAGTCACATACTACAAAATCCATTTACAGCACATTGTTATATACCATCTATGACTTTAACATTGTTGCACATCATCTCTGTGCAGGTGTTGACAATATTATTATCACACTCTACCACTATGAAGACTTTAGTAGCATCCTTATCAATCAAAACATTCATGTGAGGACTAATCAAACACCATCTCCGTGGAGTCTTCAAACTCATTTGTATCACACACCATCTCTGTGGGGACTTGAACACCCTTATAAACAAACACACAGCATCGATCTGGAGACTTTACATTACTATATTCAAACACCCTCTCTTTGGGATCTTCAACCTCATTTCTATCACACACCATGTCTGGGGGAGGGTTTAAAAGCATTATGATCACACACCATCTCTGTGGGGACCTAATCATCACCATCATCACACACAATCTCTGTGGGAACCTTAAAGCTGTGATAATCGCATGCCATCTCTATGGGACTTCAACATCATTTTCACAATAAATACATGAACTGAAATGTGGTCTTCCATAGTGAACCTTTTGCATTTTGCTGGTTTTATTGCATGCAATTTTCCTAGAAAACTGGTGAGGTTGGGGTTTTAGTGGGTTAGAGGGGGAATTGGATGCAAAACCAGCATTGTTGATGTGTGGAGGCCAGAGGCAGTGCCTGAGTCCTCAATGCCAGTATGGTACGGTGCAGTTTGTGACAGTGGCACTTGTATTTCTCTTTTATTCAGACGGCAGAGCCCAAAATCTATTAAATGACAACCCTTTGATATTTGATTTTCTACTGCCTTAGGGGGTGAGTCAAATAAATAGAGATGAGATCTTTGGCAAGTCTGCATCAGGTTAATTTGGTATTAATAGACATAAGGCTGCCATGTTTGGGGTGGAATATGTGTGTGTAGTGTAAGGTGGTAGGAGAAGGAGGGGTACATAATTTTAGATGGGGAAGGGGGTGATGATTTATTAGGACAAACATTGAGGAGTTGAATACTAGACCTCTCTGTGGCCGCTGGGCAGACTTTAACAATATTCTTATCTCACACCATCTTTGTGGGGACTTTAGTGTTATCATTATCGCATAACATCTCTGTGGGGATCTCAACATCTTCGAAATGACACAACATCTCTATGGGGATTTTAGTGTTATCATAATTGCATGCCATATATGTGGAAACCTTATTTTGTACTTGTCGTTTTTGTGTATGTTATTTAGATTTCTATAGCGGCTAATGCCTGAGCGCTTAACATCATCATAATTACACACTGGCTCTGTGGGGACTTGAGTGTTGTCATAATTCTACACATTTCTGTGGGGACCTTATAATTCTACATCATTTCTGTGGGGACCTTATGATCATTGTAAGCACACACCATCTCTGTGGAGACTTTAGTGTTATCATAATCATTTGCCATATCTGTGGGGACTATATTTTCTCTTTGTATTTTTTGTATTATATTTGGATTATATAGCGGCTAATGCCCAAGCGCTTAACAGCACTACAATTACACAATGGGCCTCATTACACGGTAGGCGGTAGGGACATACCGTTACCGGTAAGGGATTACCGGTATCGGTAAATCCCCTCCCCAATCACGACCCGGACATACCGCTATTAGCGGCACCGCAAAGTACGGTGGCACTATTAGCGGCAAGTCCGTGAGCGCGCGGCCCCTAAGACCGGAAATAGCAGCATAGCGCTAATATCACGGCATCACGAGCCATGCGTACATGGCAATACCGGCATGTAGTAGACCCAAAGAACCCTTACCGGCAAGGCGCTAATACCGGCATCGCGAACCACACGTTAAAAGAGCACAGCAGAGTTCCCACCTGCCACAGGTGGACAAAATCTGCACAGGTGGAGGCAATGGAGACTGGCAGCACATAAGAGCACACCACACCCCTCCCCACACCCATTCCCACACCAAGATGGATGCAATACTAGCAGCATTACATGGGCTAGAGGACATGATTGCTGTGCAGCAGCTACAACAACAGGCAGCACAGAGGAGACGCAGGAGGAGGAGGAGGAGGAGGGCAAGACAGGCGCAGCAAGCACCACCAGTGCACCTAGTGATACCACAGAGGCAGCCACCAATTCCCAGGATCAGAGCCAGTCCAGTCAACCTAACCCCTGAGCAGATACACACCCTGTACCGTCTGGACTGGGATACCATCACCACCATAGTAGACATGACATACAACGACATTGTGAGTCTCATTGACATCCGTACTGCCATCCCCCCTCTACTGAAGGTAGTAACAGTGCTCCACTTCTTGGCCACAGGCACCTACCAGCATACGGTAGGTCAGATGCATGGCATATCACAACCAGTATTCTCACGCACACTGAACCAGGTGCTCGATGCCCTCCTGCAGCACACAAGTCAACACATATACATGCCACGGACTGCCCAGGAGATCTCCAACACCAAAGTTGGCTTCCATTCACTGGCAGGCATCCCAAGTTGCATCGGGGCCATCGACTGTACCCATGTAGAACTGCTGGTCCCACATGCCAATGAGGTAGTGTACCGTAACAGAAAGCAATACCACTCCATCAACGTCCAAATGGTATGTGACTCCAATAAGATCATCACACATTGCTGTGCCCGATATCCCGGTTCAACCCATGATGCAATGGTCCTGCGGAACTCGACAATACCATGATACATGGAGCGACATGCTGGACAACGTTCGTGGCTACTTGGTGAGTAGCAGGCCGACCACATGTCAGTGTGATGTGGATTGTGAGTGGGGGGGGAGATGCATACCCCAACTGGCCGTGAATGGGGGGGGAGATGCATACTCCAACTGGCCGTGAATGGGGGAGGGGGAGATGCATACTCCAACTGGGCGTGAACTTGTGTCATGAGAAGAATGGACATACATATTTGCATCACTGTACAGTGAGGCAGCCCACAATGGACCAGAGACAAAACCACATGCCGGAAGTGAGTGCCACGGCAAACATATCAATCCATTACGCCAAACAGGCCATTCCAAACAACATGCACACCGCACAACACACCATTCCCCCATTACACAAATCAGCAACATGCATATCAAAATCACAACTGAAATGTACGCTGAACAACATCAGAAATGGTCCGCGCACATGAGTGCATACAAATGGATCCCCTGTAGCCATTGTGGTGAGGCACACCCGTACCCCACCACAGAATTGCCATCAAACAGTATGGGGACATCAACTAAGGAATGGCAGTGTACTAGCAGTGTGGCACTAACGTTGCCAGGGCCAGGAAACACAAATCACTTAAACTCTGGCGGGACATGGCAATCCCTGCTGTATGCATGCATGGTGCATGTCCACTTGCAAGGACCACCTCACCTTCCCACATTGCAGTTACCCTGATTGCCATGCGTGCTTGGATCAGTGGATGTCGTTGAATATGCAATGTTTGTTTGTGTGATATGTGCACGCTCCACATTATGTAGACACTTACACATACCCATTGTTGCACCCATGCAGGTGATGCAGGTTATCCCCTGAAGAGGTGGCTCCTTACCCCTGTGCGGAACCCACAGAACAGGCACGAAGAGGACTACAATCATGCACACACCCGTACCCGCGTGGTGATCGAGCAGACATTCGGCCTATTGAAGGAACGCTTCCGGTGCCTCAGCAGGTCGGGCGGGGCACTCCTGTACGGGCATGAGAAGGTGGCCAAGATCACCATGGCATGTGTCATGCTTCACAATATGTGTATCAGACGGAATGTGCCAATGCCCCCTGACATAGAACTGCGACCACCGTCTGAGGATGATGACGGGGATGAGGATGGAGGAGAGGGGGCTGCAGGTCATGCAGGTGGCGATGCCCATGAGGGACGTGCTGTGCGGCAGCACCTGATAGACCATTGTTTCTGATGCACATGGATTAGGAGGGTGCAATTGGTGTTCAGCTCAGGGCACGGGGTGTATGGAGGACATAATCACAGTGCACCCTTCAACAATAAAGCACACATACACAATTATCAATGTCCAGTCATGTGATTATCCATGCCATTACGTGTGTATTGAGCATTATGACATTCAAACGTGCATGTACCCTCCACCCCAACAACCCTCACCCCCCTCCCCCCACAACTCCCCCAAACACCCTCACCCCCCTCCCCCCACAACTCCACCGAACATGGTGTGCACATCAGTGCTGCATTAGTTCCCAAGTGTCAACAGGGACAGGCTGGCCCTACTTCCCTCCTCCACTACCACCATTGGGGGGTTGTGAGTCTGACCGCCGCAAGGACCGGCTGGACCTGCGCAGGATGGTTGTCTGGTCGGAGCTAGTAGACGAGGGCGTGGCTGGTTGATCTGCTCCCTGTGAGTGACGCATGCTCTCCATCGCCTCAGCAATGCGCGTTAGGACCTGCCTCACAGCGGCCATCTCGTCACATAGGCGCGTCGTGTTGCTGTCCATGGCAGCTTTCATGTCCCTTGACAACACCCGGATCTCCTCCCTGGTCGAGGCAGCCTCGCTCACTTGCCGGGCAACCAGGGCATTGAGCTCCTCCTGGCGCTGGCGTATCAGGCTCATGGTGTCGTCTGCGGCCCTGCCCCTGTTACTCCTCGGCGCAGCTTGCTGCATGTGGCCGACATCAGGTGAGCTCGCCACGGGACTGAATGACCCATCCATTGCATCTCCGGCATGCACCTCATGGATGCTGCCATTGGATGTGTTGCATGGGCTGTGGAGTGGGGACAGCTGGGGGCTGGGTGTACGCTGCCCTTCCGGTGTCGGACATGGGTCGTCCACATCACTCATAGGTGCCGTGGCTGCTGCTTCCCCAACGGAGCTATTGGCTGCGGACGGCGTGCCTTCTGGCACTGGCTCCTGAGTGGTGGGGGTGGGTGGTGGGGGTGCTGCCACAGTGTCGGATGGCATTTCAACCCTTGGTGTGGTCGTTGCGTGGGTGGCTTTTGAACGCTGGCCCACTCCAGATATCCCAGTGCCCCTCGATGTACTGGGCCTGGTGCCTGCATCCTTTCCCTTGGCCTGCTTTTTGGGTGGTGGGGCCTGCGTTGCAGAGTCCAGCTCCTCACTGTCAGATTGTGACCCTGTGGGGGAGCAAGACAGGGATAACATCAGTGATGGGTCAACGTGCATCATGCATATGTTGTTGTTGCTGCAGTTATTTGGATTTGGACATCTACTTTGGGCCTGCAGGTTGTTGGCCAGATGGGTGGGTCATCCGGACATGTGTCAGGGTGACACGTGTGTGAGGTGCTGCATGCATGTGGTTGTGTGGGGATGTGCAGGGCATATATGCAGGGTTGTGTACATGTGTGTGTGATGACCCCATCCATTAGCTGATTCCCAATTCACATTTGGGGGAGGGACTCATGCTTGGCATTGCTGTGTCTTGCGTGGTCACTCACCTCCGTCTGACGTTGTTGCCACGCCACACTCCATTCGGCCCACTCCCTCAATGGATTCTATGCCAATGGTGCTGGCACATGTCTCCTCCCACTCCTGCATCTTCATCGGGGATCCACCTCCGCCTCCTGTGCCCATGGCCAGATTCCTGTTGGCCGATAAAATGCTGCGTACACGGAGGCGCAGATCATCCCACCGCTTGCGCACGTCCTTTACGGTGCGGGGGTGGAGCCCACCGCACTGACTTTCTGCGCCACCTCAGCCCAGATTTCCTTTTTTCTCAGGAGTGCCGGGCGCCGCATGTCGCTAGCGAACACTACGTCTGCATTTGCAGCCAGGGTGTCTGCCAGCATTTTCAATTCCTCGTTTGAGAAGCGTTCTTTGCGCTGGCGCGCATCGGCTTTCTTTAGGGCCTTGGGCATTGTTTGTTCTTCTGGGATGTGGTTTTGCCAGTCGTGGTGTTGCTGCAGGTCCTGAGTGCAGGGGATGGCAATGGATTGTGTTTTTAAAGATGGCCGCCGGGCTCTTTCCCGTTCCGGTGCGATGGCGCTATTTCCGGTTCCGGTGTTTTATGGTGACCGCTAATAGCAGTGACCGCTAATAGCAGTGACCGCTAATAGCAGTGACCGCTAACAGCGGTGGCCGCTAATAGCGTGCAGCATGAGGGCGGAGGTGCTATCAGCACTTTGGTCGGAGCCGGTAAGGTGCTTTTCCGCCATGGCGGTGGGGTCATTTACCGTCATGGCCCTATGCGCGTGTCCGCTAACTCGTAATGGTACGCTATTAGCGGTCTCCTACGATGGCGGACACGCTAATAGCGCCATGACGGTAAATCACATTTTTTAGCGCCTACCGTGTAATGAGGCCCAATGTCTCTGTGGGGACTAGTCACACACCATCTCTTTGGGGACATTATCATTGTAATCACACACCATCTCTGTGGGGACCTCAATATTTTTGCAAGTACACATTGTCGCTGTGGGAACAGTTTCATGATTATCGCACACAATCTCTGTGGAAAATTTTACTTTTTCCACAATCAAACATGACCCCTCCACTATTATTATACACATTCCAAAAGAAGAAAGCAACATCATTTCCATTACACCATTTCTAAAGAAGCGATACGAGTTAGCAGGGAAGATGATACCTGTGAAATAATTCAATCTGAATTTGAATGATGTGTTCCTTTTTGGCCACATTGTGTCACCCTGGGTCAAGCAGGTCATGTCCTGTGCCTAATGCCAGAAACTAAGTGCCTGTTTAATGTAAATTAAACAGCTTGTGGGAAATGCCAAACCTTCAAAATGCATATGTTGTGATAGCTATAAAGCAGGCAGGTACTCACATGTATAAATAAAATTGTATAATGTATATTGTGCCCTATAAAGTAAGCATTTTTCCATTTGCTTATGATGTAATAAATCCCAAATAAGAATAATAAAGTAAGTCCCCACAAGCATGGTAATACGCATCCAAGTCCCGGAAAAGATGGTACTGTAACGTGTGTGTGAGTGTGTGTGTGTGTGTGTGTGTGTGTGTGTGTGTGTCTGTGTGTGTGTGTTTAATCCCCGGTAACAGCAGCATTTTTTACTGTGCATCTATCATAGATTCTCAGTAAAAAATCCTGTTGATTTTTTTTTAAATGAAGATATGTGTTATTAGGTGGTAGGCTGGCCTTTTGGGGTAGCCACTCTAGCCATTTAATACTGTGACATGCCATTTATACTGTGCATCTATGATAAAGCAAGACTCATGTTATTAAGTGGCTAAACTACCATTTTGCTACAGCCAATTTCGACATGTGTTCATATAGTGGCATTTTTAATGGCAAAGCCAACTGAAATATGTTGCCACATGGGATTGCTGGCATATATTGGTGCAGCCAGCATGGAAATGTATGCACACATCCAGCATGAACATGTTGTCATAAATGCATATATTGTAGACAAAGCCATCATGAAAATACATTGGGAAAGGCTCTTATACCCTGTTGGTGACTTGCATTTATTGTACTTTTGGATTGGAGTAATACTACAAAACCAATTACAAACTGGCCAACTTTGTACACAATTGTTAGAAAGGGTGCTCTCTAATGTTCTATTTTAACCCATTATTCAAGAAATGTTATTGGAGAGGGGGAACAACCCGATCCCATCTTGCCTCATTTGTGGTCCATCGCTACCCTCAGTCACTCTGGCATACTTGTGGGAAATAATAACGCCCCTCCAATAAAAAAATAAGCAAGCCACCCTGCTACCTGCGGTGCATGGCATGCTTGTCCTTATCACCCTTTTGATGTGACAGTAGTTGGTTTGCATAAAATTATTTCAGTAAAAAGCATGTTCAGGGTTATTTCTCCGAACCAACGTCCTTAATATGGTGGGTATTTATGAGGGCATAGACAATTTAGCATCTTTGTAAAGTTTGCAATGTTATGCAGTAAACATTTTCAAAGTGGAATGCACATTTTTGACAGGAGTGGCATAAGAAAACAAGTCCACTTTCCCATGCAGCTCTATGCACTCTCCGAATCACAGCTTTGCCCGAAACCACATAGTTAATAGTTAGAATGAACATTCAATGTCATCAATCAATACTGTGGATGTATTAAAACATTAAACACATATAACAAGTACAATCTACACGTGTCCCGGCTATGTGGAGGCTGTAAATTACTCCTACAGCTTTTTTTTCAGGATTTAGATTTGAGTGGCATACCTGCCTAGAGTTCCTGAGTCTTTATAATTCGGGCAAAACTGACTAGTGCGTTCTACACGTTTCTAAATAGTGGCTATGTCAATAGAAAACTAAAAACAATTTTTTGGTGTTGCTTTTTGGATATCCCTTAATTCAGAAGTGGACAATGTTTAGGGTGATATTATTATTTTTTTATTTCTAAGTGCATTTTAGGTACAACACTTATCACAAATGCATGCTTGCACAGCCAACACAATGATCAGCAAATAAACAAATTCACAGCTTCTACGTAATCAGAACAGTTATAATAAAGACAAAAATAATTGGACCTGTGTCTCTCCAAAAGCAGACGGCCACCATATAGAAATCCTGGTGTTGAGTTGGAGTTCTTTGGACCCCCATAATAAATAAAACCGAATGATGGCTACTTCATAAATCTATCAACCAGCCTTCAAGTTGGAATAACTCAAACAAACAAAATAATTACACGTGCGTCGGCCGGCATCAATTAGTTCTGGTGCCCAAAAAAGAGTGCCGGTGTTGCCCACCAGCAAACACCGGCACAAATTAAGCACTGTAGTGAGCACTAGTTCACCCGTCATCCCCATCTCTCTGCTGCAAGTGTGCATATATGGTGTTTTTTAAAGTGCGGCCCTAGCTGGGAAACTATGGAGCACTAATAGGGTTGCATGCACAAGGAGGGTACAGGGATAGCAAATGGAGTTGAAATGGGTGGAGAGGGCAGGAAGGAAGCTGCATAGGCTGAAAAGTGGGGTTGAATAGAGCAATGAGTGACTTGCGACATGGGTTCTTTTCCTATCCCTGCTGAAGAGTAGGATTGCTCCCTACACTCACAGCATACTGCTTCTTTGTTACTAGCTCTGCCTTCTCTGTTGCCACGCTAGGAGGGCATGACTAGTTCTGTCAGGCCAGGTTTAAAGGGGTGCCGAGGTTGGGTCCCTGGTTCTCTGCCAATGAGTGTTGAGTGCTTCAGTTGTCTTTTTCCAGGACACCACACGTAGCCGCACAGGAAGACACTTTTGAGCCCACCATGCGCCACCAGCCTGAGCTCAGACGGGATACCTCATCAGACCCGCTAATTGGGTGCTTTCAGAGAGGGTTGTAGGGTTTCCTAAATGCAGGCGAGCCCCCTCCCTCTCCATGGAGATGGCTTCACCATTTGTGGTCGGCACCCAATCAATATGAGAAGGCTGAATGTGTCTAGTCAAGTCAGCCAATTGGAAGCGAGAGGCACTATGACTAGTGTTGCGTTGCGGTTGAATGGCTTGGGTTCCGATGTGATCATCGGGTTCTTACAGTACCCGACACTTGTTGAGAAATTCCCACAAAAACGTCTGAAATCCTATAGCTTCTTAAGCATTTTTGCAACTACTTCGCATTGTAGATTTCAATTGTGTGAATTTAAAAGATGTGCATAGCATTCACTGCATGGTGGGGCAATGGCTAAGTGGAATGGCCTAGGATTCGGGAAGTTTTGTGACAGGTTTTCAAATTATTTACAAGCTGGTGTGGCATCCTCATTAATGTAATGCACTGTAGCTTTCATATTAGCCACAGTCCCTTGTTAGTCACGTCCTGGGATTGGCTGAAATTATTGTCCACTGCACTCAGCAGGGCATGGAAGCGGGCATTTGCCAAAGGCTCCTCAGAATGTTGCTCCCTGAGGTGGAAATGAAAAATACAAATTTAAAAAAATTAAGAAACTCCTTTGGAATCCACCCTGCCTGCAAGGAATAGAGTGCTGAAAGACTGGCTGAGCTTCTGGGTAGATTGGGTGCAGGCGCGGCCCCTGTGTTGTTGCCAATGTTCCAGAGCAGCTCCCATACATGGACCACCTTCCCGAGTGAGCAAGAGGTAGGTCAGCCCAGGCAGCAGTTGAAAGTTAATTCCCTGCGCACGCGTGTTCTGCATGTTGAAGGTAAGCATTTTGGGCTGGGGCCAAGCCTGATTTTAATATGGTCTTTCCCCTTTTGTAATGGCTTGGCAGACCAAGAGTGATGCTCTGGAGTGTCGCCCAGAGGTAAATTTTTGTTCTGAACCTTCGAGCAATCACCTCGTTTTGCCATTGCTGTGGCCCATAAACCAATGGTCTGTTAGGATCGCCAGCAATTCATCACAATTCTTTGTTGCAGAGGAAGTTCTTTTATTTAGAGTGCGTCCTTCGTTTCCCTTTACAAGAGGACATACTTTGTGCTGCAGTGAATTGTTTGATCACTGACGAGTTAATTATAAAAAGAAAGCTACTCACCATTGAGACTAATCTAATGTATTGTTTGAACACTGACGAGTTAATTATAAAAAGAAAGCTACTCACCATTGAGACTAATCTAATGTACTCACAGTTACCCTTCCTACATACTGTATGGGCGTCCCTGCATTTCCGTGTGTCTGTATATATATATATATATATATATACATATATGTATTAGGCTGTCTCAGGGGATTGTGTCTGTGTGTGGGCGGGAGGGGTGTGTATATGCAAAAGTAATCCGAAAATGTTTGTATTTCTTTAGCATCCTTGAAAGTTCACCAGGTTTGGTGTGTGTCTTTGAATCTGGACAGGAAAATTGTTTGCTAGATATGATGAACCTATGCTAATCAGGTAAAATGTTACATCAAGCACGCATCCCATTTCTGCCTGTGGCCTCAACTCCCCGGCACGAAAGGAATCCTTCCTGCCAATAGAGATTAAAGAGGCTAAAAGGGAACCGTAGAGCAGGGACATTAGGTCATCATAGCCATCGTCCTAACAGGATGTAGCCCATCCCTGACCAGGTGGACAGGGAACTACCACAGCTTAGAAGCACTGGTTCTCCTGGGTGTTAACCAGTCCCGGTTTCCCATCGTGAGAGACGGGTTGTGGCACTGTGACCTAGACCCTTTGAGAGATGGTCGATGTGGCACTACATCCTACATCTGATGATAGTTGGTTGTGATGTGGTTGTCAGAAATGAGCCTCTAGGATCTTGAATGGGTTGAAGCTCCTAGAACCTGTTATTGCTACCTGCAGTTGATGTGTTGAAATACCAAGAACATGCTGGTGCAAATCGTGGATGAATGAGTGCCAATAGCTGGGTGTTGTTGATCATGGGTGATGCATTGGGACACCTAGAACCTCCTGCTGCTGGGATACAAAGCGACACTACAGTGTGACACCTAGCTGCTATTGATGACGATCATGGGTGATGCAGTGGGACACTTAGAAGTCACATTGAAAATCTGTGAAAGTTAAAGCGGGCAACACAATAAAGCACCCTTTCTTTGAAAATGTCCCACCCATAAATTATAAACAAAGTCTAATAGCTTAATAGGTTTGCTTTGATGTCCTTAGTTGAATGTTATTAAAACCATACAACACGCTGGAGGTTTGTGACGAATCTCCAAACCAAAGTGAGTTTATGACACAACTTATTTTATTGTGCATCTTAAAGCACTGTAAATAAAGGGGGTAAATAGATATTTTGCCTTTTGCAACTTATAGTTTTCCATTCAGGATGTGGAAAATAAAACCAGACTGATATTATGTTGGCCTAACATGCTGCTATAAGTATTTACATGTTGTCATGAAGCTTGTATGTAATTTGTGTATTTTGCAAGTAAACTATATAGGACAGTATTATTGTAGGTCTTGTTGACACCCAAAACTTAAATACTTGTTCCATGTAAAGTGAAAGTGAGCGTCCCCCAATAAGGTTAGTTAACCCCCTTCAATGAGAGACAATAATGGACACACCCCAGCAGGGAATGAGACCAAGACCAAGTGCGGGTGAGATATAGAATGTTTTATTTAAATCGATATAGGGCGTGCAAAGGACTCTGCAAACTCTGAGAGCGCTCTGTCTGACAATAGCTAAGACAGTCATATTTATTACAAAAACACGCCATGCGCGAGATAAGCTATAGGGGGCACATAGTCGTGGGGATTGGATGGCGATGACTAGCTACTATGTATAATGTAGGTGCGGTGGTCCATGATTGGCGGAGATCCACGTGGTGGCATCACGGAGTGCTTGGGTCAGCTGGGCTCATCAGGGTGGAGAGTCAGGGTGCAAGCTGTCCATGTGGATACATTGCTGCAGTGCTAACAATTTGCCCTTGTGGCCCTTCGTACACATTCATCACAAACTTCTATGTCAAGTTACCATATAAATCCTACAACACATCAATCTAATACCAGGGGGAAAACACAGAAAAACAGTATGTAATACGAGGCCTCCTCAATACATCACCATAAAGTTGCCATTAGCAAAGGACCCAGTCTCGTGAGTCCAGGTGTCTTATCAGGGGGCACAGGTTGGTCTACCTTTATTATTCTAATTCTGTTAGATGTAGTGAGGGATAGTTTTACGGTATGTTAGTACAGGGGTGAATAACTGTCTCCATGGCCCGTTAAGATTAGGGTGAAATGAAATACTATTGGGTAAGTAGGGGCACATACCTGGCACCTTAAAAAGCGGCGGGATTCGGGACCGGGTGGCTCATAATTCTTCTTGGCCTGGTCATGGCGGTACACAATGATTTTATGATGGCATCTGGTGTCGGAGGCATGGGGGGAGGTAAATACTTGGTGCGGGCCCAGCAGGAATGCGGGGAGGTGTAGCTGTAACGTTCCAGCAACAGAAAACTAGGAACCATCAATCCCGGCCGAGCCTTGGGGGGAGGAAGGGAGTTGAATGTGCAGCTCTCTAGAAGGAGGGGGAGATGGCCTTGTAACTTTTTGTGGGTCCCTGTTTACTGAACAGCATGAACACTACTATAGAGAGGGTTGCTTAGACTTGGGGCATTATGTAAATTGCATATCGCTACGATTTGCGTGTCCTCATGTTTACAAGATCAATAGAGAGAAAGTTATCATTTACCTCATACAACATTTTTCATTCTGTTGCTTGGATCCCATGAGGAAAATGAACACGTGAGGTAGAACCAGGTTGGTGGGTGCATCGATCTCAGTGACAAATTACAACATTATGTTTCTGTAGGAGAGATACATTTTTCCTTTTAATTATTACATCTGTATTTTTTCTTTTCATCCACTCTCCCATCTTGTCCTCGTATGGCATTATCATAGGCTTTTCGAACGTCTGTTAAATGTATCCAATATCTCAGCCCTTTCACTTTCACAGCCGTCGGTGTGCAATACACTACCTCGAATGGGCCATGAAATCTTGGAGCATTCCACCTACGAACGAAACACCTCACGTATACCATCTCCCCCAGCAGTAGTTGGCCTGTTGGACCGTCTGTGATAGATGTTGTTGTCTCACTTTGTTCCTCACTTGTGAACGGGGGTGCGAGCTGTTTTGCTATCATACGGGCTGCTTTTGTGAGCTTTGTCAGATAGTCATTAAATTCTTCACCTAATACTGTTGCACTTCTGTGGGTGTCTGAATGTATGGGGAGTGGAGAATTTGCCGAATGCATGCGTCTTCCTGTTACAATTTCATGGGGTGACAGATGGTGGTCCTTGCTGGGCTGATTCCTCAGCTCAAACAAGCCAAAGGCAAACCGTGCACCCAATTTCTTTTTAGTGTAAAACATAGTGCTCATGTTTACAAGATCAATAGAGAGAATTTACATCGTACAACGTTTTTCATTCTGTTGCTTGGAGCCCATGAGGAAAATGAACATAAAATGTGAGCTAGAACCAGGTTGGTGGGTGCATCGATCTCAGTGACAAATTACAACATTATGCTTCTGATCAGATAACGAGTTCAACTAACATTCCAGTCAACAGCAGGTGTGGCTCAATACTTTAAATGGTTCACATGTGTCACTTACAATGATATCATACACGGGCATTTTATACATTGCTTTTTAACCATACTACGATAGCAGCAACCATGGGTCAGTAAATGGCAGATTTGAGTGTACATACATTTGACACCTTTACACAGAGATGTCTTGGGGTGGGCAAGAGTCGTACCATTTTAATATGGGCAATCGGCCGTATGGGTTTTAAACCTTTTCACAAATGGCTTAGCAACATAGATAAGACTGGGAGGCACAGGGATTTAACATTCAGGTTTAACACTTTCAGCCGGGGTAACAGGGGTGGGGGGGTCATGAACACCATATATCATGAACGTGGTGTCTATGGGGGTCAAGGTATTTTTCATAGGGACAACGTTGTTCTTTCCTAGACCCCAACTGAGAGTCAGATCACCGCCAGGGCAATGATGTACTGCGGAAGGTAAATGATACAGTGTTTGTTCTATTACTTGGTCGCATCTAGTTGCTCGTGAGAACGGGCCTTCAGCAGAGCTGCCATGGGGAGGAGGCTGGGGGAAGTGCAGACCTGCTGTGCATGATCAAGCAGGGGTGATCTGCAGCTTCGGCGGGTGGCCTGTTCCACAGAGGCCTGGGTGTAGTATACTCAAAATGGAGTCTAAGTGCATCACAAAATGGAGTCTATGTTATGCTACAAGGTGAGCGTGCAGCCTCACGTGTCGATGCGCAGCCATCCTGCATCCCGGGCCCAGGCGCATAAGTGGCTGCTGACGAGTCATAAGCCTCACGTAGGAGAGGGATGTGAGGGAGGGGGGTCCTATAGACCAGTCCTCCCATACAAAAGCGTGGAAGAAGGTGGCACTTTTGTTCCCAAATTGCAGAGTGGGTTAAAATCCCTGCTTCGCTGTTCAGCATAAGTCTGTGATCCAGGGCAAATAATGTAATCTCACCCTGACTTCAAATGCAAAAAATGTTAACATTATAAGTGATTACGTTTACGCCCTTAAGTTAAAATAGGACAGTTTTAATAAGTGTAGAGACACATTGGTGTACCCTGGTCCTCCACTGCTACTGGCTCCAATAATGTCACATAGAATTGCATTATTGCTGCACTGTCCCTCCCTCAGTCTTGGAGTCGTAACACTTGATTTGACAGGCAGACATAGTCCCACCAGCCAGTCAGTGCACCAGAGATGTGTGATGGGCTGGTGGTCGGCCGATCTAGGTCTAGCACTGAACTGGTCCGGGCTGCCCGCACTGTGGGCGGCACCCACCGGCACCGGGGCCGGCTTTATGGGGCCAAGGTTGTTTGGGCCCTGGCACTTATTTTTTTACAAATTAAGCACCGGTACTAGCACTTCAGCTTCCATGTGGCATTCTTATCCCCTGTGTCCCTTATACATTCTCCTGACAATGGCTCTCATTACAAGTAATTGCTGGTGTGTGCCCAAATGTTGTGTTGAGCTGCCTGTGGCTTTCAGTTCGCTGTGGTGTGTACCTTCGCAGGTTGTGAGAGACAGTGCGGCATCTCCTGGGCTAGAACAGTTGCTAGAGTCCCATGTGTTACAAGTTGTTTGTCTACAGTTAAATACATTCTAGACTTGTTGCCCCGTACACTGACTGGGGCTTATCTTGAGTAAAGAAGTAAACATGCCTGGGCATGGAATGGTTAGTGAGAAAGACTTTCCCTTATGCGTTCTTACGAAAAAGTCAGCTGAGTTCTAAGAGGCAACCCCATGAAGAGAGGCCAATGTATAACATATAGGGAACGCTACATGGTAGATTCTATGGTGAACGTTAAAGAGATGCTTCACGTCAAATGGTGCCAAGTTCACTGTCTGCCATTGGTTTGGCGCAGGACCTACTGGTTTACCAGGTCTGAGCCTCTTTTGAAGTATCTCATTACTCCTGGATTTTTAAAGAGTACTGCTAATGGAGTTTAAAGTGACAGAGTCTTTATAGTGTAATAAAACCTTTTAAGATGTACTTCAGGGGCTTCTAATCCTCTCAGCTACATAGTAAATATAATGAGCATAAAACCAATGCGTGCAGCTGTTGTGTATGCCACTTACAATAACAGAATCGCAGCGTGGCGAAGGACCAAAATAGCATCTGCTGTTTAGAGTCAGCCACTCTGAGCGCACCGGGTTTGCAAATCCGCCATTAAACTGTTTGTGCTTATTGATTAAAAAAAAAAAAAAAAAAAAACGTTCATAAGATTATGTTGACATTACAGCTGAAGGAATATCTGTGCTAGCTTTCACATAAAAACGTTATAGCACTACTTCAACAGTGACAAGTACATATTTTAAGTTGTGGGGTACTACCGAGAACAGATGTCATGGTAAAAAAGTTGACGCGTTATATAAAAGGGTGCTACAATTAAACACAACAATAAATAAAGCTTTTAAACTAAATATCGCCTTTTCAAAAGCATGCAAACCACGAAGGTCTCCGATTAATTAGATGACATTTAGGAGAGCAATGCATCGGGCGTCTCGTGCCGGTCTTTCAAGCTACATACCTTGTGTCAACCAACATCTTAAAATTATTATTCAAAGCCATGTTCGGCATGGTTCCAAAAATCACCTTACTGACTCCAACAACTATTTAATATGACAGACATCTTAAGAACGGCCACCGAAATGTTGCAGGAGGCCCCATTTCATGTGTGACACCAACATGGTTTTATATAATGCAGGCTGGAACATGTAGAGCCATGTTTTCAATGGGAAGGTTAAGCTACATATCCCAGCATGCAATACCCAAAACCAAAACCGGCTGCAGGTGTTAAACATAGCCTGGGTCACTTTGTGACTATGATTTAACGATATCTAATATAAACTCATGCATGGGATTGCAAATGCTAGCACATAAGTAAAAACATTAGGGTCAGTGTTTAGAGCACTCATCGTGATAGTGGGGTTTCTTTGATTTCTTGTTGAATTTCACAATTAATTAGGAATGGGTCTGAAGTTATATTCACCCATGGTGTGATAAAATGACTACTGCTCTGCTGTGCCTACATCGCTGACTGAGCCCTCACTACTACTAAACCAGCAGTGATCCGAATCATAAAGGTAAAACCAACAGATACTGACGGGTGTACCTCCTTCACCTTTTGTAGTAACGTGGGTCGAGGGAAGTCTGGACTCTCAGGAGGGGTGTGAAGTGATAACAGTAACACCCCAAACAGCATTACAACAAAGACTCCAAAATAAAAGAACGTGAAATCAAGTTTTTTTATTTAAAAAAAATATATATAATGTAGTTAAAATAACCAAAAATGCAAATAAGTACCTAGAAAACCCACCCCGGTAAGAGAACACAGAAAATGTAGAGACTAAGGCCCTCATTCCAAGGTTGATGGTAGTCATGGCGCTATTAGCACCATGACTACCACCAATAACGGGACCGTGTCCGGTCCCGTTCAATGGGAGCTTACCAGTCTAGTCTGACCTTGGTGGGACTGGTAAGTCCCCATTGTAAAAGCCATTCCCCATTCCCATTTGAGCCCCTATAGGGCTCAATGGCAAGGGGGAAGGCGCCAATAACGGTACTGCAAATTGCGGTACCATAATTGGCCCGGATTTCCCTTAACGGGACCCCTCCATAAGGCCTGGTAAAACCAGGCGTTAAGGAAGGGACCCGCTAAGGTAACTCGGAATAGGGCGCAAAGGGATTACCGGCACCAATGTCCTTACCAGTGCCCGGTATGCCTTTGCGCCCGCCTCGTAATGAGGCCCTAACACTCTGGGTACTTTAGAAGGGATAAACAGCAATGTCAGTTTAAAGGAGATGTCTTTAAAAAGAAAAGATGCAGAAGAGTCAGGGCGTACAGGGCCTTTCAATAATAGTACCTTTTTTCTTGGCCTTGGATAGTTTGAACTGGACTTCTAAATGGTTTTGTCAGGGTTTAAAAGGGTTTGAGATGCATCGAGTTGTGTTGATCCAGTTGGTGATTCGGGTTGGAGTCAGGATTCTGTGCAGTTCAATGCAGCGTTCGTAGGGCGTAGAGTGTCAAACGCTGTTTGAAGGTAGTTTAAGGCTGTGCAATCAGGATATCAGCAGCAAGTGGGCTTGTGATTGCTGAACTCCCAATCCAGGGGCTCTATACTCCACTCTTCCCAATCCTAGGAATCAGGCGTGCACCTGCAGGTGTTCCTTCAACTCCAGTGAGGAGGCTTGTTCCAGCGCATCTGGCAGACTGGAATGCATTAGTCCAAACAGTTGTCACCCCCAAATTGCCCCTGCCGATGGTTAGGAGACATTACTAGTGATTGTTTCATTGGCAGCCTTGTAGACAGTCATGCTATCCATTGACACATTGCCCTCAAATAGCTGGGCTAAGCTCCTAGGGTTGACAATGGGATGATATTGAATTGACGTGGCTTTAATAATTGTGTGCTCCTATTAGTCACTATACTACTATAACTTACTCCTAGAGTTTACCCTGCCACCAGGCAGACAAAGCAACAATTATTACATATAAGAGCAGAGGTACAGAAGTGAAAATGCAGTCTCTGTCTGCAGTGACCTTGAGTCACAACAGCTGCCAGGACTGCACATGTGACCTTTTAACCTACCCATTACAATTGAAGATCAAGCACTGCAGTTGTCAGCACACTGGTGCAGTAAGGGCACATGTATGCACTATGCTTTTGGCATGGCATTTTATGAAAGGAGTAAGGACCAGATGAAATGATGTCAAGTCAGAGTGGAGCTGACAAAGGCCTACTGATGAAGTCCCGAAGGTAGAATAAGAGGAAATAATGAGTTCCTCATATTGACTCAACAGTGCAGCAAGGTTAAATCAATGTTTTCATTTAAGGGCATCTTTCCAGGTACTGCTAGGCCTAGAAACGTTTTGTAAAGCTTGCGTTGAGATGGAAAAGTCTAATATAGGCTGCTCTGTTCAAAGCTATAGAACATATCACAAAGCACAAACAGTTGGATAATGTGAGAGGGCCATGTCAAGTAAATGCCCTGATGGGTGTGGTAAGTTTGCAAATAAAAGCGATAGGATCAATGGTTGTGCATTAGAAACACTTATGGGAACGATTGGATCTGTCATTCAACCAGCCATTAAAATCCCCTTCGATTGTGACGTGTTCAAAGTCAGTAATCAGAAACGTCAGCCGGGATGCAGAAACCTCCAATAGAGTGGTGGTCTGTACATAAAACAACTATAAAGGTGTCAAACAAAGTATTAGAAGTTGAGGGAAGCAGTTTACAGCACAGAGGCTTTTAATACTTGCCAATCCACCTCCCCATTTACAGAGGAGGTTTGATTGTAGCAGTTCATACCTGGAAGGTGTCACACCGTGGATAGAGGGAGACCTATCCTCATAAAACATGTGTTCTCTGAAAAAAAGCAAGTTTGGAGCATTTGTTTCAATTCAAAGATGTATTTATGTTCTATGGTTGAGAGAGCAGAGTCGATATTAATTAGGAGTACATTTCAAGATGGATAGGGGTGCTGATTGACGGCCAAAAAGGTAAGGAGGTTTGCATAGTTTACCCAATTGTTATAAAAACACATATTTACAGAAACTCATCAAGCAGGTTAACATGTTGGCATTCTTTTGAAGAAGCCCATGCTGACCATACATACATGTTTATATGTTCCTGGATTCAATCAATATTGTAAAATGTGTAACATTTTACAAATTGAACAGTTGGAATGGTGGTGTTAAAGTTAAAACTCTGGTTATGTTCCTTGGTCCTGGAATTAATTTCTCATGGGTTGGTTCCATGTTCAATATCACTGATTTAGCAATTACTCCCACTTTAAATTAACAAATAACATCACAAAAAAGATCCTGCTTGCTACTTATCTAGGTTAATCCATTGGGATAATCCTTATATGCCTGAAAGCATCTTCAGAAATACAGTGACAACTTTGCATAGCTTTCCACAAATTTAGGTTACTCACTTTTATTTCTGAAAGCGGCTTTTGAAATACAGTGCAAGTATAATTTACCCAATCCCATGTAGATGGATCGGTTGCAAGTATTGCAAGTATATCAGGATTTCCAACATCTTCTTTATAACCCCTACAATCAGTCCTGCATGTTGAAGTTAGTCTGGTGGCAGGAAAATAGAAATAGAATATTATGACCCCAATATTATGTTCCTTGCAGTGGGTATTATTAAAGGGCCATATGCATTTCAAAATGTGCTGTTCAATCTACATGGCCATAATAATGACGTTGCCAGTTTAATTTGCTAATATGTTGTGCATTCCAGGTCAATCCACTCCACTCGAAGACACAATGCAACTCAGTTGGGCTTGGAAAGTGCAATCATGAACAATCTTGCAAGCCAGCTATTTCAGTTTACCTGCCATTGTAGCTCATTACAACTATCACTGTGGGCAAAAGTATTCAACTGAAGAAATGGCAACTGCACCAAAGCTTGGCTTTGTATTTTGTATGGTTACCTTGCTCCAATTGCAGACATACATTAACAGAATCATAGAAGGAAATAACTCATATGTTTTCTAAGGTGTTTGTTGAACGATATGCAAGGGAGGTGTGTTGAACATTCAGCTGGTCGTTTTGTTAGTTATCGATTGTAGCTCAAAACATGACTATGGTTAATACATATTGAAGAAAAGAGATGGCAGGAAAATATGACACTGACATTTCTATATGCGAAAGAGCAAATAGCAAAATGCTACTAATTTGTTCGAGCAAGCTACACTGCAACCCGAAAGATCATTAAGCTTCATCCCAATACTTTTAAGAGTTTAAAGAATGTGTAGTGTTGTGGAAACTTTCCAAAAACAGGTGCACCTCACATCCTCAAGCACATAGGAGGGGCTTTAAGCACCATTTAGATTGCCCCAAATGTCCACAATATCCCTGAAAGCCTTAAAGCTCACAGGAAGTTCACGGCATCTGAAGTGATTTGAGGCAGTTTGTGACTCCAACAATACAGTAAGTAAGGCCTGTGGCCAAAATGATCGGTGTTAGCTATCTATATAGAACCTGTAGATCACGTGTTGGAATGCTGGATCGGGTGCTTTAATCTTTCATCCTTCCTGTTTTAATTTGTTTAATTTAGTTTTATTGAAAGTAGTGAAACATAGCCATACAACAGAAACAAACCGTACAAATTGCATATAAGAAAAAAGAGGATAAGCCTTAAAGCATAATATGAGAGAAACATTAGTTGACAGAAGGCACATGTATATACATGTAAAAGTGCATCACATTTTTATATGGGGGACAGGAAATAACACAAACAGATGCCAACAAGAAGGATGGGGGAAGCAGGACAAAATAATACAAGGGGCTTTAGTATTCAAGGAAGAGTTTTACAAATAGAAAGAAATTCGAAAAATGCTTTCCATGTCAATTCATGTTTGTGCAATAGAAACAGTATTGAGAGAATACATCTTTCTAATCTATGGATAGTGCATATAAAGTTCGGCCAAATTCTATGTTCAATATGATCAAGATTTTTCCAATTGATAGTAACACTAACATGAACAGGTCAAACAAATGACAGGTATTAATGTTTAATACATGCTGCAAGAAAGCACTCCCAAATAGAAGAAATCTGAAATTAAAATCGTCCTGCATTTTGAAAATGAGTCTTTAAGTATTCCAAACCTTTCGCCAGAATTTCTTAACACATTTACAATTCATGAGAATATGTTTTAATGAGGCTTTGGCAAGAGTACAACTCCAACATTTGTCGTTTTGAGCAACCTTGCTCTTAAATAGCTTGGCTGGAGTAATAAACACTCTATAATGAAAAAAGTATATTGTTTGGGTCAAACTGGCAGATTTGGTGATGAAAGAAATATTCTTCCAGACATGTGGCCAGTGATCTCTTCATCAGTTAAAATACAATCCTGTTGCCAAGCCAACTGACAACCCAACTGGGGATCAGAGACATGCCTCATTTAAGAATTTTGTAAAACATTGAGGCTGTAAAATGAGGATTTTGCAGGTCTTGTAGGCTTTCCTCACAAGGAGGAGATGTGCTCAACAGAAAAGTTTCAAAGTTATCCATCACAGCATTTATCAAAATAGACAACTGGTGCAAAAGGGCAAATGGAGAAGAGAATTTCACTCTATGTTCGTTGAAGGTAAGTGGTGTCCCCTGACTGAATAATTAGTGCTCAAATGAAATGCCTTTATAGAACCAAGCTGTCCAGAAGACAATTTTGATGTTTACATGTATCAAGTTATTACATCCGAGATATTGTGAGACAGATTGAGGTGAATCTGAAATGTATAAATACAAACTAACATGTTTGGCATTGATAATAACATTTTTGCATTTAATACATCTATCATATTTCATAAACAAACAACTATCTGTCAATGACACAGGAAAAACCATTTTATTTTTCAAGCGTCACCAGGTCTGTGCAAAGTGAGACTCACTGAGCATTAACTATATTTGAGCTTGCTTTAACACACATGCAGAATGATATTTCTTAATGTCTGGAAACCAAAAAACCCATTTTGAGCAGATCTCTGGAGTTTGCCCAGCAAGATTCTCTGTTTTTTCTTACCCCATAGGAATTTAGCTAAACATGAAACTCATGATTTATAGAATTTGGAGGGAAGTGGCAGAGGAAGCATATAAAGGGTGTACAAAACAATTGGAGATAACATAATCTTGATGGACTCTCGACATTCCCAACAGTACTCAAATAATGCAGACCACAAATCTGTAAACTCAGTAACCATAGACAACAAAATTTTTCTATTTTCCTTGATCCTATCTTTGGAGGAGGAAGAAATATGAATGCCCAAATATGTAATCCTCTTTGGGCACCATTTCATACAATAGGCCTGAATATGGTGTTTGGAGCTGTAAGCATTAAGGGGTAACATTTCTGATTTGTCCATTTTAAGCTTATAGCCTGAGTCTAATGAAAAGTGCGTAATTGTAGCCAACAGACTTTGTAGGCTAGAACTGGGATTTTTGAGGACTAGAAGAACATCATCTGCCTAAGCGGCTGATTTACAGGCCGATTCATGGAATAATTAGCGCGGCGCAAGTGGGCAAAAACGTGCGAATCGCAGTGGAATAGCGAAAATCGCAGTGCAATTGCGAAAATCGCACGAAAAGCAGCGCACGTCGATTCATGGAAGGCCGTGCGCGAGAAAACCAGCGGATGTGCGATAAAAAAGTGCGCGGCGCACGTTGGTGCACAGGCCATCTAACAGCGTGCGCCAGGTCACAGCGAAAATCGCACAGGCCACAGCGAAATTCGCACATAGCGCGGCGCACGCAACAAAAGTAGGCGGAACACGGGTGTAACACTCGGAATGGGGAACAACTTGCCAAAACGTGGGCGTCACGGGGGAAGTACAGGGCACAAGTGCGCGGAACGCCCACACGCTCGCCTACAACACGTATTCATGGAATAGAATAGGGGAAAAAAGCGCACGCTCAAACCAGCGCACAGGCACAAACACGACCGCCACGAGAAAGCAGGCGGTAGTGTCTCTGCGGCTGTAAGAAATGTGCGCCAAAAGGTGCGCCAACAAATAGCACCTATATACTGCCATGATGAATGTCCCATACTGTGGCCCTCCAGGAAAAATGACGTGCAAAGGGGTACCCACAAACACGGACACCCGCTGACAAAAAATACGTGTGCGTGTATACCGGGGTGCGCGGGAAGTCTAACACGCGATTTCAGCAGGGTACGTGCATCACAGGGGTTCGCGTGAAGTTATTCACGCGATCGGGCCTGGGGGAGCGGGCTACGTGTATTTCAGGGGTTCGCGTGAAGTTTCTCACGCGATCGGGCCTGGGGGAGCGTGCTACGTGTATTTCAGGGGTTCGCGTGAAGTTTCACACGCGATCGGGTCTGGGGGAGCGGGCTACGTGTATCACAGGGGTTCGCGTGAAGTTCCTCACGCGATCGGGCCTGGGGGAGCGTGCTACGTGTATTTCAGGGGTTCGCGTGAAGTTCCTCACGCGATCGGGCCTGGGGTAGCGGGCTACGTGTATTACAGGGGTTCGCGTGAAGTTCCTCACGCGATCGGGCCTGGGGGAGCGGGCTACGTGTATTCCAGGGGTGCGCGGGAAGTTCCACACGCGAATAGCCTGGGCGCGTGTATTTCAGGGGTGCGCGGGAAGTTCCACATGCGAATAGCCTGGGGGCGCGTGTATTTCAGGGGTGCGCGGGGAGTTCCACACGCGAATAGCCTGGGTGCGTGTATTTCAGGGGTTCCGCGGGAAGTTCCACACGCGAATAGCATGGGCGCGTGTATTTCAGGGGTGCGCGGGAAGTTCCACACGCGAATAGCCTGGGCGCGTGTATTTCAGGGGTGCGCGGGAAGTTCCACACGCGAATAGCCTGGGGGCGCGTGTATTTCAGGGGCGCGCGGGGAGTTCCACAAGCGAATAGCCTGGGTGCGTGTATTTCAGGGGTGCGCGGGAAGTTCCACACGCGAATAGCCTGGGCGCGTGTATTTCAGGGGTGCGCGTGAAGTTCCACACGCGAATAGCCTGGGCGTGTGTATTTCAGGGGTGCGCGGGAAGTTCCACACGCGAATAGCCTGGGCGCGTGTATTTCAGGGGTGCGCGGGAAGTTCCACACGCGAATAGCCTGGGGGCGCGTGTATTTCAGGGGTGCGCGGGAAGTTCCACACGCGAATAGCCTGGGCGCGTGTATTTCAGGGGTGCTCGGGAAGTTCCACATGCGAATAGCCTGGGCGCGTGTATTTCAGGGGTGCGCGGGAAGTTCCACACGCGAATAGCCTGGGCGCGTGTATTTCAGGGGTGCGCGGGAAGTTCCACATGAGATTTGACAGTGTGGGTCCTCCCAGGTGTACCCTGTACACCCTCCACGGCCCCTGCAGGCAGCCCACACCACAGGGGACTACCCTGCATCCCTGGTCATGTCCCGCAGGCAGCCCACCCACCATGGGCATGCCCCCCAGCAAAGGCACATGTCTCCTTGAACTAATGAACACCAACTCATGTCCCCTTGCACCCCCACCCCCCAGCACTGTGGGGCACCTGCCAGCAGGCCCCCACCCATGTCCAACTCATGTCCCCCACCACCCCCACCCCCCAGCGCTGTGGGGCACCTGCCAGCAGGCCCCCACCCATGTCCAACTCATGTCTCCCACCACCCCGACCCCCCAGCCACCAGGGTCACCCTCCACCAGGCCCCCACTCATGTCTCCCACCACCCCCACCCCCCAGCCACCAGGGGCACCCTCCACCAGGCCCCCACTCATGTCTCCCACCACCCCCAAACCCCAGCAGTGCAGGGTCACCCTCCACCAGGCCCCCACTCATGTCTCCCACCACCCCCACACCCCAGCAGTGCAGGGGCAGCCTCCACCAGGCCCCCACTCATGTCACCCACCACCCCCACCCCCCAGCCACCAGGGGCACCCTCCACCAGGCCCCCACTCATGTCTCCCACCACCCCCACCCCCCAGCCACCAGGGGCACCCTCCACCAGGCCCCCACTCATGTCTCCCACCACCCCCACACCCCAGCCACCAGGGGCACCCTCCACCAGGCCCCCACTCATGTCACCCACCACCCCCACACCCCAGCAGTGCAGGGGCAGCCTCCACCAGGCCCCCACTCATGTCACCCACCACCCCCACCCCCCAGCCACCAGGGGCACCCTCCACCAGGCCCCCACTCATGTCACCCACCACCCCCACCCCCCAGCCACCAGGGGCACCCTCCACCAGGCCCCCACTCATGTCTCCCACCACCCCCAAACCCCAGCAGTGCAGGGTCACCCTCCACCAGGCCCCCACTCATGTCTCCCACCACCCCCACCCCCCAGCCACCAGGGGCACCCTCCACCAGGCCCCCACTCATGTCTCCCACCACCCCCACAACCCAGCCACCAGGGGCACCCTCCACCAGGCCCCCACTCATGTCACCCACCACCCCCACACCCCAGCAGTGCAGGGGCAGCCTCCACCAGGCCCCCACTCATGTCACCCACCACCCCCACCCCCCAGCCACCAGGGGCACCCTCCACCAGGCCCCCACTCATGTCACCCACCACCCCCACCCCCCAGCCACCAGGGGCACCCTCCACCAGGCCCCCACTCATGTCACCCACCACCCCCACACCCCAGCAGTGCAGGGGCAGCCTCCACCAGGCCCCCACTCATGTCACCCACCACCCCCACCCCCCAGCCACCAGGGGCACCCTCCACCAGGCCCCCACTCATGTCTCCCACCACCCCCACCCCCCAGCCACCAGGGGCACCCTCCACCAGGCCCCCACTCATGTCTCCCACCACCCCCACCCCCCAGCCACCAGGGGCACCCTCCACCAGGCCCCACTCATGTCACCCACCACCCCCACACCCCAGCAGTGCAGGGGCAGCCTCCATCAGGCCCCCACTCATGTCACCCACCACCCCCACCCGCCGTCCACCAGGGGCACCCTCCACCAGGCCCCCACTCATGTCTCCCACCACCCCCAAACCCCAGCAGTGCAGGGTCACCCTCCACCAGGCCCCCACTCATGTCTCCCACCACCCCCACCCCCCAGCCACCAGGGGCACCCTCCACCAGGCCGCCACTCATGTCTCCCACCACCCCCAAACCCCAGCAGTGCAGGGTCACCCTCCACCAGGCCCCCACTCATGTCTCCCACCACCCCCACCCCCCAGCCACCAGGGGCACCCTCCACCAGGCCCCCACTCATGTCTCCCACCACCCCCAAACCCCAGCAGTGCAGGGTCACCCTCCACCAGGCCCCCACTCATGTCTCCCAACACCCCCACCCCCCAGCCACCAGGGGCACCCTCCACCAGGCCCCCACTCATGTCTCCCACCACCCCCAAACCCCAGCAGTGCAGGGTCACCCTCCACCAGGCCCCCACTCATGTCTCCCACCACCCCCACACCCCAGCAGTGCAGGGGCAGCCTCCACCAGGCCCCCACTCATGTCACCCACCACCCCCACCCCCCAGCCACCAGGGGCACCCTCCACCAGGCCCCCACTCATGTCACCCACCACCCCCACACCCCAGTAGTGCAGGGGCAGCCTCCACCAGGCCCCCACTCATGTCACCCACCACCCCCACCCCCCAGCCACCAGGGGCACCCTCCACCAGGCCCCCACTCATGTCACCCACCACCCCCACACCCCAGCAGTGCAGGGGCAGCCTCCACCAGGCCCCCACTCATGTCACCCACCACCCCCACCCCCCAGCCACCAGGGGCACCCTCCACCAGGCCCCCACTCATGTCTCCCACCACCCCCACCCCCCAGCCACCAGGGGCACCCTCCACCAGGCCCCCACTCATGTCTCCCACCACCCCCACCCCCCAGCCACCAGGGGCACCCTCCACCAGGCCCCCACTCATGTCACCCACCACCCCCACACCCCAGCAGTGCAGGGGCAGCCTCCACCAGGCCCCCACTCATGTCACCCACCACCCCCACCCCCCAGCCACCAGGGGCACCCTCCACCAGGCCCCCACTCATGTCTCCCACCACCCCCAAACCCCAGCAGTGCAGGGTCACCCTCCACCAGGCCCCCACTCATGTCTCCCACCACCCCCACCCCCCAGCCACCAGGGGCACCCTCCACCAGGCCCCCACTCATGTCTCCCACCACCCCCAAACCCCAGCAGTGCAGGGTCACCCTCCACCAGGCCCCCACTCATGTCTCCCACCACCCCCACCCCCCAGCCACCAGGGGCACCCTCCACCAGGCCCCCACTCATGTCTCCCACCACCCCCAAACCCCAGCAGTGCAGGGTCACCCTCCACCAGGCCCCCACTCATGTCTCCCACCACCCCCACCCCCCAGCCACCAGGGGCACCCTCCACCAGGCCCCCACTCATATCTCCCACCACCCCCAAACCCCAGCAGTGCAGGGTCACCCTCCACCAGGCCCCCACTCATGTCTCCCACCACCCCCACACCCCAGCAGTGCAGGGGCAGCCTCCACCAGGCCCCCACTCATGTCACCCACCACCCCCACCCCCCCGCCACCAGGGGCACCCTCCACCAGGCCCCCACTCATGTCACCCACCACCCCCACCCCCCAGCCACCAGGGGCAGCCTCCACCAGGCCCCCACTCATGTCACCCACCACCCCCACCCCCCAGCCACCAGGGGCACCCTCCACCAGGCCCCCCTGCCCCCAGGTCCTGACGATACACAATCATGGCAGTAATGGGCAGCATACCCAGCACAAACACCCAGGCAAGGATTGCATCCACCCACATAGTGAATGCAATTACATGACACAACCCCAATGGCAAGTATGTAAATGAACACATGTCCGTCACACACACATACACAATGGCTGCAAGTGAATGTCAAAACCCATATCATGACATGTATGAAACCAAAGACAAAATAAGACAAGTGGAAGTAAAAATAAAAAATGTATTAAAGATCAAAAATAAGTAAACAAATCAAACATACAACTATGTGGATAATAAAATAAATGGTCCATGTCGGAGAACAAAAGTAAAAATCAAAAAACGAAAAAGGAATACAAAAACAAATGTTGACCAAAGCAATATCAAGTAGAAGCAAAAGAATGAAAAACCATTTCCACATGGTGAACACAATAATGAAAAAAAGAAAATGTTCCTTCAAAAAACAAACTAAATACAGGAATGTACCAGGGTCCATGAGCCCAACACCATAAAGGAAACCTACTACTACCTAATGAAAAAAATATATACAAAAAAGTGGCCATTGTCCGAGCGGTCCAAAATAATAAAAACAAATAAAGGAAACCTAACACTAACTAACTATATAACTATATACAAAGGCAGCGGGCAAGTCCTGCGGCTCACTTGTTGATGTTGCTGGCCAGGGCATCATCGAACTCCATGTCGATGTCCTGGAGGCGGGACTCTGTCCTGGCCCCGAGGTCTCGCAGGGATAACCCCATGTTCAGCTCAAACTCCCTGCGAGCTTCCTCGAGGCACTCAGCCCGCCTCAACGCCCGACGCATGGAGAACTCCGCCCTGACCATGGCGAGCCGCTCCTCTTCCGCCCGCTGCCGCTCCGCACCTATCCGCTGGACCAACTGCTCCCACACGGAAGACACCACCATCCCAGAGTTGCCCTGCCCCTCCGGCCGATGCCTGCCCCTCTGATCTTGATGGCCCCGAGCCATGATGCCTTCCACGTCGAGCCCGCTGCTGCCTCCGACGCCACTGCCTCTGCCAGCACGACGGCATCCAGGCTGATGGAAACCACCGACGCCGTCGTGCACGTGCCCTGCCTGATGATGCTGTCACATCTTCCATCTGCTGGGGTCCAGTTGCTGTGTTGTCCACCCCTGCTGGACCTCCGACTCCCAACTGTGGCAGGGATGGGATCCCCACCGAGCTGGCTGCATTGGTCGGGGCAGGTCCACAGGGGGCCCTGGTGGCATCTGGGCTGGAAGACGGCAAGGAGAACGACTGGTGGATAGCCTGCACAGAGGAGGAGAGGGCCGCCACATTGGCCAACACATGCAGGAAACCCCCGAACATGGCCGATCCCAATTGGGCCACGTCGGCACGGTGCACTTCGTGATGACGTGCGTGCTCCTCCCGGGAAGCACGCACGGCATCACGAATCACAGCCGTGCGCATCGCGACCCCAATCAGGACCTTCTCCGCACGGCCAGGGGTTCCCACGTCCGCAGGTGGAGGGGAGTCAGGTGACATGGACATCCCCTCTACCTGCGGACAGGCCTGGGACGGGGCATCCCTGCTGGTGCATGGTGGTGCACTCACAGGGTCAGGGACAGCGACATGCACAGGCCCCTCCACGGTGACCTGTGCTGCCTCCTGCCCCTGGCCCTGGACTGCACCACTTGCACCAGCAGGGATGCCCCCACCAGGCCCCATGTGTGCCCCAGTGGCGGCCTCCTCCTCCTCTGTACAAACCACCAACCTGGATGGCTCCTCACCGTCTCCCACCGTAGCAGGCCCCTGTGGGGGCTCACCCACCCCTTCCGCTGCAGCCGTGGGGGCATCCCCGCCGCCTTGCTCCACAGCGCCGTCTCCGCCCTCTTCTTCACTAGCCGCTGCGTAGAGGGAGACAAAGAACACAAGCATCAGGGCACTGTACAATGGTCCCCTAGACAGGAAGCAATAGCAGATGAGCACCACTGTCAAAGTACACTTCCATCATGTCCCTCCACAACACATGGGTCAGTCCAGGCAAAACACACACAGTAACAGGCATGGTGCATGCCATGGACATTTCCATGCATGTCCAATGGACTCTTGAAACATTCAATGATATGTAACTCACATGCATCATGGCTCATGCCTATCACATGCACACACTTCACCTCAGTCACATCCATCTGGCCCCAAACACACCAAACACAGCGGATACAAGGGTAATTTGGCTGCTTTACTGAATCTGTGCATTGTCACACACATGTGTCATGCATCCATGGCATGCACAAGTCACAGACACGCAGGTCAGGCACACAGACATGGCTACCATATATGTACCTGGCATCAGCACCCATCCCTCACCCCCACCCATGTCCAGGTACAGAGACTGGCATGCTCTCATGTTCAAAATCTGCATAGGGCTCCCCATGTGGCATTTCAACACATGCAACAACCATGTGCATCACACATCACTGGTCGCACATGCATTACCATGATGTCCCTGCACACATACATGCATACATGGCCTATGGCACACATACAGGCAAGTATCATAGAACCAGCACACCGCAACATGCCCTGTCTCACACAGTAATGCTTGGACACTTACCGCTCAACTCCAGACGGGCCTCCCTCTCAAGGATCTGGGCGTGGAGCGCTGGGCGTACGCGTTCCAGGACCCTCATCTGGATGGAACTCATGCGGCCCCGGCCCCCCTCCACGAGGCGCCGGGCCTTCACAAGGGTCCTGGACCTCAAGTCCTCCCAGCGCTTCTTGATCTTCAGGACGTCGCGGGTTGCCACCCCCTCCGCGTTGATGGCAACCACACAGTCGGCCCAGATCCTCTGCCGTCCTTCCTTGCTGGCGCGGGACGATCCAAAGAGGGCATCATACTGCCCCAGGACATGCTCCACCAGGACACCAACTTCGGTGACAGTGAAGCTGGTGCCCCTCTGCCCCTCTGGCCTGGGGTTGCCACTGGTGCCAGATGTGGAAGTGCCTGACATGGCAACCCCAGAGGCAGGTGTGGGTGGGCAACTGGGTCCTGGGGCTGGGCTGTGGAGCGATGTAATCCCAGTCGGGAGTCTTCAGTTCCAGCAGGGGTGGACACAGCAACTGGACCCCTGCAGATGGCTGATGTGCAGGCACCAAATGGCAGGGCACGGTGGCAGCAGGCAGGCAGGCAGGCAGGCAGCAGCAGATGGCACGTGGGAGGCTGCTCGGGGCACTGGGGGGCAGTAACTCGGCCTTCTGGGCAGGAGCGTGGTCTTCCGTGTGTTTTCGCGTGGCCAGCTTGATACGGAGTGATTTGTCACATGAAAATCCTGCACGTCAGCGTGAAATCCGAGGAAAGGCCCTTAGCGCATAAGCGCGTCAGCACGCATACGCGATTCTATTGGACCAGAGTCCCTCAGCGCGTGAGCGCGTCTGTGACGTGACCCGCACGGGTGTTCCCCACTCAGCACGTGATGACGGGGCACATGTGGAGATACTGCACGTCAGAGTGTCATCGCGTGTAATTGGACAAAAGTGCGCGTACACGCGATTGGCCTATGTACGTGTATTTAATGGGTGCGCGGCCACTTACACACGCAAGTACGTCAGCGAACCTGTATCCCATGGTGCGTGTGAATTTCCACACGCTATTGGACTGGGAACTGGATTCCAGGGGTGCGCGGGTCACACGCTGTATCCCGTGGTGCGTGCGAATTTCCACACGTTATTGGACTGGGAACTGGATTCCAGAGGTGCGCGGGTCACACGCTCGCCTAGAACACGCGCAAAGCATACATTTGCGGACTTTAACAATAACAAGCTCAGACGCCAGGATGAACATACCGTTCCTAGCAGCAGTGGCAGTGGGCTACCAAAGGAGGAGGAGGAGGATAGTCAGGCCCAGAATATTCACACCCAGAACCAGCCTTTTCGGGATGCCTGATGACCAGGTGTATGGGAAGTACAGGTTTCCACCACACATTATACTGGACCTGGTGAGTGAGTGGGAGGATGACCTCACATCACCCACCCTGTGCTCCCAAGCACTCAGCCCCCTGGAGAAGGTCCTCAATGTACTGCACTTCTTAGCCACTGGATCATTTCAGCTGACAAGTGCCATAGTGGGTGGGGTGTCACAGGCCACCCAGTCACGCTGCCTACACCAGGTCTTGAACATCATCACTGCACGCCCATCAGTCCGCAGGCACATATACCTGCCCAGAACACCTGCAGAAAGGCATGCTGCCGCCCTGGATTTTTACGCTGTGGCACAATTCCCCAAAGTGCTAGGTGCCATCGACTGCACCCATGTGGCTCTACGTCCCCCCAGGGCATCTGAGCACATCTATAGGAACCGCAAGCACTGGCATTCCATCAACGTGCAGGTAGCATGTAATGCCAAGGGAATCATCACCTCAGTATATGCCAACTATCCCGGCTCCACCCATGACAGCTTCATTTACCGAATGTCCACCCTAAGCCGGGACCTAGAAGCTGGGCGGCATGGCGATACATGGCTGCTTGGTGAGTATGTATGCCACTGCACATGCATGCATGTTGGATACTGAGCAAGGTCACAACCCCACCAATGATACCAATCACCACCTCCACAGGGGACAGTGCCTACCCTCTCAGCCCCCACATGATGACGCCAATTCGGAACCCCACCACGCCACCCCAGGTAAGATATAACACAGCCCACATTACAACCAGGGGCATAGTGGAGCGCACATTCGGAGTGCTAAAGTCACGCTTTCGCTCCCTTGACCGTTCTGGCGGGCAGCTGTTATACGCTCCCCCAGTAGTGTGCAGGATCATAGTGGCAGCATGTGTCCTGCACAACGTTGCAACACGCCGGGGCCTGGCCGTGGACATGGTGGTGGCCCCACATCCCCAACCACATGCACAGCCGCTGCGCATGGGAGGGGAAAGGGCACGGGGGAGGCAGCCCGTACACAGCTAGTGGCTAATTACTTCACATAGAAATCACACCCCTGTGGAGTGCACACTGCCCTGGCACATTCCATCTGACAATCAATGATGACTCAACCTGACACTGATCCTGAATGTCTGGAGAATGAACCGGGAATACCATGTCAGCCTGAGATTGTTCACCTGGAAGTGTCACAATGTGTACATCCCTACCCACACAGACACCACCAATGCAGTTTTGTGAAGTTACACATTGAAGCAGCTAAAATGAATACCCACTTGCAAAATGCAACAAGAGGACAGTGCCATGTCAGCCAACCCAACCCCAGCACCGCCACACGACACACCGTGCCATGTCATGCTAATTGCAGGTAAACAAAGTAATCCCCTCAACATGACATCAGTCTCACTATGTACAGTGGCACTATTAGAAACCTGCAACACCTGAAATGCTCACAGCAATGCCGGACCAACAACATACTTGAGCACGTACTACCATTAACATGACATCACAAATGTTACATATTAGTAGTCTCACCACCTGGAAATGCCTGCACTCCCACCACTACCAACTGTGCAGTGTTGTCGCCATGTAGAGTAGTAGGTGCACTGCTGCCAACATGGACCCCATCTCCAGACTAGAGGTCCTTGTGTGGACATGAGGAAGGGACCTGCAAATTGGGAGGTAGACACAGAAGAAGAGTTACACATCAATGCAACATGCAGTGTACAACACAACAGCAATATGCACTAGGAATGTATACACAGTATTGACTACAGACTGCCCACACAGCTCATGGGAGTCCAACGTCACTGTGTAAATCACTGTCACTTGGGCACACCCTTTGCAAGCCCATGGAAACGGGAAGCAGGAGGGGTGTGTGTGACTCAAACCCAAGCATCTGAACCAAATACATTACAAGCCTGCATGTGCCCAGCCACAATGCAGCGTATGCCCACAGGAACCACGGAAGCCAACAGATCGTCCCAAAAAAATTGGGAATAAAAGAAATCAAAATAAAAATAAAAATAAGAAACAATCAAAAATGGCCATTGATGGGCCCAGGGGGGTTGGGGAGGCCACCCAGGAGGTCCGAGGACAGGATGCACACCAGAACCCACCTGCGTGGATCCTGGGAAGATAAAACACCTCCATGGGCTCATGGCCCACACGGCTACCCTATTGTGGGAGTATCACTGCTGTCGCTATTATCACCCTGTGCAGCTGCATCCGGAGGTGGTTGCACTATGGGAGGCAGCCCACGCAAGGCCCTAGTCTGCTCCTCCATGGCTGCAAGCATGCGGGTGTGGTAGGTCTGGTTCTGGAGGATGAGTGTGCGGAGGTCCCCATGCAAAAACTCACGGGATGCCCGGACCTCCGCCCTCGTTGCCTGCATCTCAGCTGAGAGCGTACGGGTGAGACGCTCCAGCTGCTGTTCTGTCCTTTGGTGTGTTGAAGCCTCAAGCTCAACAAGAGTCGTCCTGAGGTGAAGGAGCTCCTGCCTCAGGGCTTCCCTGTGGCCCTGGGACTCAATGGAGATGGCCTCCTGCAGAGTCGCCAGTGCCGCCCGCCTGTCCCTGTTGGACCCCAACATGTCCTCCCTGTGTGACTGGCAGATGGAGTCGGTTGCCTGCTCTAGTCGCTCCATCAGCCTTTCTGGGGGGACAATGGAAGTGGCCACCCTATCCATGGCCTGAGCCATCATCTCGGATGATGCAGCCTGTTGGGTTGCCATACCGTAAATGGATTGCTCCCATGCGGTATTGCCGGGTGGCGTACGGCCACCACGTCGGCGGGCACCACACCTGTCTGGGGCAAGGCGAACTGCGCCTTGCTGTGCCGGCACTGCCTGAGGCTGCAGGACTGCATTCCCCCTCTGATCTGCTGGCCCAGGAACAGGATCAGATGTCGCGGAGTGTGACCCTGCATCCGTAACCACCGAAGGCGTAGCTGCCAACACTGACATCCCCATGGAGGGTTCTGACCCTGGTGCAGGTGGGTGAGACAGAACAGAATCCCTCCCTGGAACACTCACCTGCGACGGCACGTAGGTCTCATCCGAATCAACACCTGAGTACAGCTCGGGGGAGGTGCAGCCAGAGACACCCCTTGAGAGCACGACCTGCAGCACTTGTGGGTTCTCCCCCACCACCACACCACGTCCCTCACTGGTGGTTGGTCGGCCCTCGGACCCCTCCTGGGTCTGCACCATCTCCACAACCCCAGCAGTATCAGGTGCGTCTTCCCCTGCAAAGACATGAAAACAAAGAAATGGAAACAGGCATTAGCACCATGGCACACATTGAGGGCTGAGAAGCAAGAGAACCAGTACTTGATTGACACATGTCCCACATGACTAAAACCCTCCCATGCATGCACCCTCACTGCGTATGAAGTGCAGGCAAATGGCACACACTGATGACACCAAGATGGAAGATGAACACATTTTCTGCATGCTGCCTGGCAGTGGCATCACACATTGGCCTGTGATTGGCAGGTGAAACACACATGCCATCACACAGATGGCATGTACCATTGCTATTGAGTGAAGATGGAGAGGAGGGCAGCACCTATTCATTCAGTCCAGTTCCCGCATGTAATTGCTTTTCTAATTCTAACAGGTCAGATTTTTCACCTGGAGCTGCCAGTCTGAAATGGTCCAATTGCACAGGGACATGTGTGTACAAATGATATCCAGGTAACAAAGTCACTCCACTTTACCATACCCATGTCAGACATGTGACTAGTGGACAGCGACATGCCTAGTGAAAGTGGTGGAATGCAAACAAACTGACTGAATGAACAGTGAAAAAGAAGCAAATATGTTGTGGCAAGGTGACACTTCAAGGGCAACTGGCGTGCAGTTGGGCTAGATGTCTACTGTTGGCAGAAGGGATACTGCTATGGCCAAATGCAGCTGCGCAGGAAGGATTGCATGAAGCACATGGCTGACCCATACGACTCAGGCGCACACACTCTCACCTGGCACCCAAACAGAAGCCCTCACACACACACCATGCACATGGATGACACACACATGCATGTGCACTCACCGGACAATGCCTCGTAATCAGCCAGATCTCCCACGCCTTGGATCTGTTCCTCCGTGACGTAGGTCCCAGCGACTGACTCATGTGGAGTGAGTTCCATGTCTACTACTGGAGACCCACCTCCAGTCACTAGAGTTGCGGCATGACTTGAGGCCAGCTTACTCTTTGCCCTGCGCTTTAGGTCATTCCAGCGCTTATAGCAATCATTGGCTGTGCGCCTCACGATTCCAAGGGCACTTACGATGTCCGCAACGGTCTGCCAGTGTGCCTGGCGTTGTGCAGGTGTGGTCTTGGATCCTGCAACAATGACCATCTCGTTGTCATGTCCGGACACATTCTCGACAAGTGCATTCAGTTCGTCATCCGTGAAGCTGGGCTTCCTGGACGGGCCGGACTGTGTAGCCGTGTCTGGGGCATCAGCCTGTGCCGGACGAGCACTCTTCCTCTTCCGCTTGGAAGGTGGTGGTGATCCTGAGTGTCCTGCGCCGCTCTGGACACTAGGGGCAGGAGCCCTGGTGGACTCTGTATCAGGAGTGTGGGATTGCACACTCAGAATGGGAGTTGGTGCAGGCATTGGCTCTAGTGTGATGGTGTCAGGGGGAATGTCAGCAGCATGGACTAGGACCGACACTGTCCTGGCTGGGTGTGTGAGGGCTGGGGTGGATGGAGCCGCAGCTGCCCCTGCAGCCTCTCCGCCCTGCCTCCTTGGTGCAGCAGATGACCTTGCTGCCCCAGATCCACGTGGCATGATGGCATCAACCTGCACCAGCGCACGTGTCGTAGCCCTGCTGACCTGGAAGTCAGCCATGGAGTCAGCCAGGTCTGGTGCCACAATGGGCTGGTCCAACAAGGGCTGAGCATGGATGGTGTCAGCCACATCAGCCTCAATGGGAGGGGGCGATGGGGGGGGGGATTATGGGTGCCCGTGACTGGTCCTCCACACATGGGGGGACAGGCTCACCCTGCAAGTTACGACCACGTCCCCTACCGGATCCACCACGGCCACCACTTGTGGCTCTTCCACCTTTGCCACCCTTACGGAATCCTCGCCTCCCAGCCATGGCACTGATGTTAATGTGCGTATGGGAGTGGATGTAGACTATTGTCCTGGGCAATTGGGGGTCAAAGGGGTTGGGTACCAGATGGTAATTGTACCCTAGTGCTCTAGCAAGGCTGAATGTAACCCCTGGGGAAAGATGACGGGTCACGCAACGCACAGGAGGCCCAAAAAAGGGAGATGACGTGCACGCAACCCCTCCTAGACCACGTGTGCAGAAAGAAAAACCTGCACTACGCTGTGGCACCCAGAAACACAAGAATGAACGTATGCGTGTCACACGCAGCCTAGAATGACCTCTGAAGGGGTAGGCTACACACGGGGCAAGCACAGATGTTAGATTCGTGCGTGACTCACCGTCTGCCTGGTAAACGAGCGTGTAAAAGGAGCACGTTTGGTTGGCAACACCCCCGCCAAAAAAAGATTTGTACGCTGTCTGAGGAGACAGGACAACAGTAGAAGGGAACACTGTTTGAGGGAACAGGCCCAGGTAAACCAGTAAAAGAGAAAAAAGAGAAAAAGCTGTCAGAGGTAACAGGGAATACGAACTTGAAACGCTGTGAAGTAAATCGCGTGTGAAACGACAAGAAGTACAGAATTCACCCACTCGCTCTCCACGAAAAGCACGTACAAGGAAAACGTGTTCTACACGTACCTTTTATACAGGCCCACACGTCCAGCGTCACTTACGCGGCGTGTACGCGCTAGGGCCATTTCCACCTATTACATGCTTTGTCACTTCTGCGTGTAGGGCCATTTCCACCAATCACACGCTTTGTCACTTCTGCGTGTAGGGCCATTTCCACCAATCACACGCTTTGTCACTTCTGCGTGTAGGGCCATTTCCACCAATCACACGCGATTACACTCTGACGTGCAGTCTTTCCACGTGTGCTCTGTCATCACGTGCTGTGTGGGAAACACCTGTGCGGGTCACGTCACAGACGCGCTTACGCGCTGAGGGCCTTTCCTCAGTTTTCACGCTGACGTGCAGGATTTTCACGTGCAAAATCACTCCGTACCAAGCTGGCCACGCGTACGCACACGGAATACCACGCTCCTGCCCGGAAGGCCGAACTACTGCCCCCCAGAGCCCGAGCACGCTCCCACCTGCTGCTGCCTGACTGCCTGCTGCCCCTGCACTGCTGGGGGGTGGGGGTGATAGGGGACATGAGTGGGATCCTGGTGGGGGCTGCCCCTGGTGACTGCGGGGGTGGGGGTGATAGGGGACATGAGTGGGGGCCTGGTGGGGGCTGCCCCTGGTGACTGGGGGGGTGGGGGTGATAGGGGACATGAGTGGGGGCCTGGTGGGGGCTGCCCCTGGTGACTGGGGGGGTGGGGGTGATAGGGGACATGAGTGGGGGCCTGGTGGGGGCTGCCCCTGGTGACTGGGGGGGTGGGGGTGATATGGGACATGAGTGAGGGCCTGGTGGGGGCTGCCCCTGCACTGCTGGGGGGTGGGGGTGGTGGGAGACATGGGTGGGGGCCTGGTGGAGGCTGCCCCTGCACTGCTGGGGGGTGGGGGTGGTGGGTGACATGGGTTGGGGCCTGCTGGCAGGTGCCCCACAGTGCTGGGGGGTGGGGGTGGTGGGAGACATGAGTCGGGCATGAGTGGGGGCCTGGTGGAGGCTGCCCCTGCACTGCTGGGGGGTGGGGGTGGTGGGAGACATGAGTGGGGGCCTGGTGGAGGGTGCCCCTGGTGGCGGGGGGGGGGTGGGGGTGATAGGGGACATGAGTGTGGGCCTGGTGGAGGATGCCCCTGCACTGCTGGGGGTGGGGGTGGTGGGTGACATGGGTTGGGGCCTGCTGGCAGGTGCCCCACAGTGCTGGGGGGTGGGGGTGGTGGGAGACATGAGTCGGGCATGAGTGGGGGCCTGGTGGAGGCTGCCCCTGCACTGCTGGGGGGTGGGGGTGGTAGGAGACATGGGTGGGGGCCTGGTGGTGGGTGCCCCTGGTGGCTGGGGGGTGGGGGTGCAGGGGGACATGAGCAGGTGTGCAGGGTAGTCCCCTGTTTTGTGGGCTGCCTGCAGGGGCCGTGGAGGGTGTACAGGGAACACCTGTGAGGACCCACCCAGCCTAATCGCGTGTGATAATTCCCACGCACCCCTGTAATACACGTACCCAGCAAAATGGCGTGTGATAATTCCCACGCACCCCTGTAATTCACGTACCCTGCCAAATCGCGTGTGATAATTCCCGCGTACCCCTGTATTACACGTGCCCTGGCTAATCGCATGTAAGACTTCCCGCGTACCCCTGTAATACACGTTCCCTGGACAATCGCGCGTTGAACTTCCCGCGTACCCCTGTAATACACGTTCCCTGGACAATCGCGTGTTGAACTTCCCGCGTACCCCTGTAATACACGTTCCCTGGACACTCGCGTGTTGAACTTCCCGCGTACCCCTGTAATTCACGTTCCCTGGACTATCGCGTGTTGAACTTCCCGCGTACCCCTGTAATACACGTTCCCTGGACTATCGCGTGTTGAACTTCCCGCGCACCCCTGAAAAACACGTACCCTGGCATCCTGGCTAATCGCGTGTATAACTTCACGCATACCCCTAATATGCACGTTACCCGCTTTGCGTTCCTTGTTTGGCAGCCCTGTAAACTGGTCCAGGGTTAGCGCAGCCCTTTGCGATGATTTAGCGATTTTGATGGCTTTTCCTTGCGCGAGGGCGTTCTTGGGGGCGTTACTGGCGCTGCTGCAGGGTCGCTGCGATACTCTGCGCCACGGCTGGTTTGGGAGCCTAAAATCCATGAATACGCTGTGCGCGGAAATCGGTTTTAGCGCACGTGCCTGGCACAGACAATCGCACGCGGACACTCTGCGCCAGCCGCTTGCGACACTTTTCTGCGAAATTCTATGAATTACCTTGTGAGTTTGCCCATCCCCTGAATGAATGCCCTGTAATGTTGGGTCAAGTATAATGGTTTCTAGGAAATTCTCTAGGGCTGACATAAATAGAAGAGGATAAAGGCATATCCTTAGCTGGTATTTCTAGACAAAGGAAAATAAAATGACATGTGTCCATTAATCTAGGTAGCTTTTATCCAATTTGAATATAGCACTTTAATCATGGATAAACATGGATTGCCCACGACATGCCACCTGAGTGTTTCAAACGAAAAATCCCACTCCACCCTATGAAATGCTTTTAATGAATCAAGAGCTATTGCTGGATAGGGGTCTTTTGGATGCTTAACAATATCCAAAATATCTAAAAATAATCTTATATTAGAGGAGGAGAGTCTACCCTTTACGTAACCTAATTGTTTACTTTTAATTAAAATAGGTAAGATGGGAGAAGTCGATTAGCTAAAATCTTTGCAACAATTTTACAATCAGCATTAACAAGGGAGATAGGTCTATAGCTTTGGGGAAGCTCAGGGTCTTTATTAGGCTTCGGGAAAACAATTAGCATGGCTTCTGAAAAAGTCCCTTACAGGAGGTATTCCTACCCACCCTCAAACTGAATGTATTGGAGATACACCCCCTCCCCCTCAAACCGAATGTCAATAATTTGTTGGATTAATCAAACTCTAAATGTTGCTAAAATCAGAAATGTAGTGCCTTTCAGAAAAGCACTTTAAAGGGGATCTATTTTGTGGGGTTAGCATGTTGTGCACAGTAAAACATATGTCAAGTAGTACATGCTTATTATAAGTTATTAAAAATCTAGATTAGAAACTGAGCAGGTATCAAGTTTTGAGTGAAAATAGGTAGGTCAGGCATTTTGTATGTATTCGGGCAGTCTTGTTAAAACAAGTCAGCCAATTCTAAGATAGATGCTTGAGAATCGACAAAATGGTCTATATTTGCTAAATTATGATGAGGTCAGTGGATAACTTTTTTCATAGAAGTTCATCTAGAGGACACTGGTGTAGAATGAGTTAGATTAAACATGTTCAGACTAGATCTGAATGACAGGTAGGCCAACTAATCACAGGCAGGAAAACGGGTTGTACATTGATCATGCCATTACCTCACCTCTCTAGATTGTATGTATAAAAGGGCGTGAGAGCTCAGGGGAGTTTTGAGTTCCTGATTTTTCTTCAGCATGCTGTATCCTGTCCTCTGCTCTGCTGCAAAGAATAAACAGATGACTTTGAAACTCCAATCTGGGTGTCTTGATGTGCTTCAGCCTCTCTTTCCTGATCCCGAGGTAACAGGACCCACATAAGGTTTTAGGACCTTCTCTTCAGTCCCTTCAGATTTACAAAGTGCAACACAGTGAGCAAAGAGCTCATGTAGTTTAGGGACTAGCAATTATTATTTGAAATGTGTAAAGAAATCAATAGAAAAATCCATCTGGCCCTACAGCTTTAGCTTTTTTAGGATTGTGTATTGTCTGATGTATTTCGGCTTGGGTGAGAGGATTATTTAACAAGCTTAGATCAAGGGAAGGATAGGTGGATTGAGATAAGTTCCAAAGGAAATCTTTACAGAAAGGATTACTAGGATTTGATTCTGAAGTACAATTGTAGCAATTCTAAAATATATCATTAATGTCCTTATCTGCAGACTTTTTATTGCCCATAGTGTCTTTAACTACCACCGGGATTCTGAGTATATTGTCTTTCAAGGGCTTTCAATTGTTTTAAATAGCTTCAGAATCATGTTTCAGTTTCTTCTTTTTCTTAGCTACATGGGTGATCATTTGTCCCCTCAATACAGCCTTGTAGAAGTCCCAGTTGTTTGTAACAGAGATATCTTCATTTTTACTGCGGGTGAAGAAATTATGATGTGCATTAGTTAGGTAAGACATGAACAAATCATCTTTTAAGAGCGTCAATTTAAATTTCCGTATGCTTGATTTGTGGTTATCTTGTGTGTCTTCAAGAGTCACATAAACAGGGGCATGATCTGATAAGGAGATGCAATCTATGCTGGTGTGAAGCAGACAATTGGACATGGGATTTGGAAAGGAAAATATAATCAATTCTGGAAAAAGAATAGTGTGGCCTAGAATCATAAGTAAACTCCATATCTGAAGGATGAGTCATGCGCCAGGCATCAACCAGGCCTAGTTCAGAAATTGTTTATGTGATTTAGAATCCTTAAAGTGCACCTTTGTCTTCATATAAAAAATGGGTCAATGATGTCATTACAATCCCCACATACAATACAATTATGAGAATTGGAATAAAATAAATAATATTTTAATTGCGACCAGAAGGCCGAATCAGGTGAAGTAAGGCCATGAACATTCAGAATGGTATATCCCACAGAATCAATCAGGATTTTTAGAAGCAACCATCTACCAAAGTCTGATTTAATAACTTTGCAACTAAGGGCTTTGTTAATTAGGGTGCAGGAGCGAACACCTTACCAGGTTTGATTTCCATTAGTGCGCCCGAGAAGATGCAATATCTGGTAGTGTGGCTGACAAAGTAGGTGAAACTGAGATTCTTTAAATGTATGACCTTGTATCCCACTTGGTCTTTGTTTCCTGTGTATTTTGAATTAGGGTGTCTCCTTATTCGTCACAGCCAGCTCCTTTTTTAATTTGTTGACAAGGAATTTTCAGAGAATTCGAACTTCTTCACAGAAACGAATATTTGAGAAATGTGAACATTGTGCAGTGGTGCCCACTTTTTTTGCTTTCTGACAAAGTAGGTGAAACATATGACGGATAAGACATGAGGCACTTGATGCTGAACATGAAACTGGAACTGGCAAGGTGGTTGGAGTTGAACTTGCCTCTTTTGGGGAAAGTCAATGCTATCCAGATGACTCTGGTGCCTCTGCTCTGAGTATGCTGCCTCTTCGTGTGAAGAAGTCACATTTCTTGGAGATTGAAAGACAGTTGCAAAGATTCTTATGGGATCGGAAACAGCCACACCTGAAACTGTGGAAATTACAGCTGCCTTGTGAATGTGGGGATTTAGGAGTTCCAGACCTTGAACTGTACCATCTAGCTTTTTCAGCAATTGCATGGTTACCATTTCTGGAGTGCCTGGTGGTTGGGCGCAGGCAGAATCTAGTTTGAGCATGCCACTGTCCCCAGAGGCCCTTTTGACGACTGATAGTGCCAGGGACAGTGTTCATTTGCCTGCAACAGATTTTCTGACATGGACCCGGCACGTGCTTGACGGAACAATTGGTGAGGGCCCAGCAATGTCCCCAAGAATGTCATAATGGATGAATAAGAAGGTGCTGATCGACGGGAGGACCATTTTCTGTGCCCCTTGGTTTTTGAATGGTGTGCAGTGGTTTGGGGACCTATTTGAGAACAATGATTGGATCCCCTTTGGCAGACTTTCGAGAAAATTGAATCTTCCCAAATGCTCCTATGGGGAATATAGAATATTGCAGCGATTGGGAATATTGCAGTGAACAAATGAGATGCTCTAAAGGAACAGATATAGAATTGTAATGGAAAGAGTCATTTTCCTTCAGCAATGTACAAGGTTTTGATGAACAGGGCTGAATGAACATTTACTAAGGACATGGTCAGATGCAATTGGCACAGACATGTCGGAGGTCAAGTGGGAAAAACTATGCAGAAATGTGTCCCTGACCTCATTGGACCTGGGTGAGTCGGTGCAGCAAATAAATACATATATAATGTTTATTGGACACCAACCAGGCTGAGTGTAAGAGGTTTGATTGACTCTGATGCCTGCTGGGGGTGTAGTCCTAGGTCAGGCTCATTTGAACACATGGTGTGTGAATGTTGTAAAGTGCGCGTGTTCTGGAGTGAAGTCACGAAGACAATGAACAAGGTTTTGAGAACAGAATTAAACTTTGATTTTGTGACCATTGCTGTGGGATAGGATGAACTTTTGGAAGATTTGAAATACCCACAGAAGTGCTGGTTGTTTAGGGTCTCCCTCTCTCTCTCTCTCTCTCTCTCTCTCTCTCTCTCTCTCTCTCTCTCTCTCTCTCTCTCTCTCTCTCTCTCTCTCTCTCTCTCTCTCTTTCTCTTTTTCTGGGGCAGGTTCCTTGACCTGACATAGCAACATGTTTTTTATTATTCTTTCTATTTCTGGCCTTTGTTTTTGTACTGAAATGTAAGTATTTCAATAAAAATGTCAATACAAAAAATTATGGTGATGACACCATTCTTTTTCTCACACTCCTTACTAGTAAATACTTGGCCCACCCATAACCTTTTGAATTTAGCAGCTTCCACATCTGACAGGTGCATCTCCTGAATAGAAGCAATTGAAGGGATTTTCAGGTAAAATAGGAAAGTACTTTTTGTCTTTTTATAGTATTATATAAACCTTTAACATTTCAAGAGAATATATTTAATGGCATAGGGGCAAAACATTGTGAAGATAAAAATCATACTTATATGTAATTAGAACTGAGAAAAGCAGCATGTAGGAGATACTGAAGGTTGTTCTCAATCAGTAATAAAAGTTCCATCCATAAGGTGCATTAAAATTATCCTGAGGGAGAACATATAACAAGCGAGGAAACAAAAGGGATATGGGAAGACAAAAGAGGTCAAGACAAAATTAAGCCATGGTAAATGGCAATTTTCAACTGATAATACAACGTGGCTAACCGGAAACAGCCACACCAATTTGTGTTGACTAGTAGAGACATTGGAGGTGGAGCGCCAGGTGAGATGAAGCTAACTCCCACTCCAGTCCAAGAAAAAAGAGATCATAGAAGTATTCAGCTCATACCATGAAAATATTGTTCAGACTGATATGTGGTCAGAAGGGAGGTATCCATTTCCTCCATTTTGTAGACTTGAATGAAGTGTCTTAAATCTCTCTGGTTTCCCAAATGTGGAGGTATGACCTTTAAGAGTGTGTAGAGGAGCAGGTAGCTGCTTTCTCACTAGTGCCCGCCCCCTCACCAGCATCATCCTGGAGTGGTCAGAGAAGAGCAGTAAATGGGACCCCCTGCATCGTTTCCATACCACATTGAGTGTATGATAGACGTTATGCACTCAGATAACCATACATAATGCACCCTCACATTGAGCCAGTGGAAGGATGCCACATGGACAGATGCCAGCACACACATATGGACATCATATATTATAGCATTAAGTGAAATCCAACGAGGGCAGGTTGATGTCATTACGAAGATGTATGAACATATGTTGAAACAATATGAAAATATTTAAGAAGTAACAATGTAACTGAAGCACAAAGAGAAATTTGTACTAAAAGCTAAAGTAATCATGACTACAAAGAAGATGAAGTTACTTATTGATCAATAACTGTAAATACCTACGCAAGGTAGAAAGGAAACATTTAGAAGCTTGCTACAAAGGTATATATAACGTGGCTAGGACTGCAATGATAGGAAAATGAACACCAATTCATTTCTGCTACAACCATCCCACCTCAGAAATAGACTAAGGCTGAATGATCAGGAGACACAAAACAATAGTTCAGTGTGCAGAGCCGACTATGAGTCAAGCTTGGCCCAGAAAAAAGGATGCATTTTAAGGAATAAGCACAGAGCACAAAGGGAGTTACATGGATAAGCTCTAAATATGGGACATTCCACATAGATTGAAGAATAAGAAAACATCTACAAGAGCCAGCTGTTGGTCAATTAAAATTGTAAAAAGTTAATATTAGATAGAGTGAGGAAGTCTCTAGAGGCCAAGAGGAGCAAGTGCATCCAGAATAATTAAATCAAATAGCAGAAAACAGAAGGCTGAAATGGACAGATGTGTGGTCCGCCAACATGTGATTTCAGAGCAGAGAACAAGGGCTACTCATTAAGCCTCAGATGAAGATAGTGATGTGCTTACCCTCCCTTGAATGTTCCAGGCCAGTGAGCAATCAAGAAGGTCAACTACAAAAGGAAGACATTAGCTTATGACCTTCCAATGAGAGGTGATGGACCAATTGGGAAACAGGGAGTAGTCTGATGGGAATCAAAATGAAGTTTCATTTTGCTTGTGTGTGGCTAAAAGTGTCGAAGTCCATGGTTTGGATAGCATGCCACCCAATCAGTGGGTTTGAAGGACAACCTAACATACAATGTTGCACAGACCAATATACTGACAGTCAATGATGCACACATTTTTATATAGTCTATAAGTAGATACGATCCCTTAACCAATCCTTCCCCTCAATAGGTTTTGTATTTTGCAACATAGAATGACGTCATAGATGATGCATATTAGGGTATGAAGACTTTGATTTTATTTTATTTTATTTATAAAGCGCAGAAACCAGGCCCAGGGGCAACTGCGCGCATACTCTTAAACATGTTACAAAAAGCAGTAGTTACCGTAAGTTACAAAATATACAGCATATATACATGTACCGAGGGGTACCATTAACAGAGTATAATACAAGAACAGAGCAGAGAGAAATGCATATATAAGTCCTGTACCCCACATGGAGACTGGACTGTGTCAAGGTCTCATAAGTCTTGGGAGAGCAGCCATGTTTTAGCATTGTTCTTGAATGAGTGGAATGATGGTTCAATTCTGATAGGTGTGGGCAGGGTGTTCCAGAGTTTGGAGGCAAGGACAGGGAAGCTCACCCCACCGGCTTTTTGGAGTTTGCATCTAGGCACGATGAGGCTGTGAGTTTGGGCTGCTCTGACAGGTCGAGTGGATGTGTGGCGTGAGAAGCGAGCAGACAGGTAAGGTGGGGCATTGCTGCTCAGACATTTGTGAGTCAAAGCTAGGGTTTTCAGGGCGATTCTTTGTTTTACCGAGAGCCAACGTAAGTCCAATCTGACAGAGGAGATATGGGAGCATCTCGGGATGTTTAAGGCTGCCCTTAAGGCATTATTTTGTACAGTTTGCAATTTATTGAGGTTAGACTGACTGGTCCCTAGGTAGAGAGCACTGCAGTAGTTGATTTTGGCCATGACAAGAGTTCTGGCGAGTGGGATGCAGTTGGTGGAGTTTAGGAAGGGTCTACAGGCAGTGATAAGTTTGCAAGTATAGGCCGAGGCTGACCTAACTGTATTTGTTTGTCTGTTCAAGGAAAGCGAGGCGTCAAGATAGACCCCTAGCGTCTTAGTGTCTTTGGAGACTTTAATGTCATTGCCGTCAATAATCAAGGACTTGTAAGTTTGATCTAATTTGGTGAGCCGATGATTTGATGCTAGAAGTAAGAGCTCAGTCTTATCATCGTTAAGGCAAAGTTCGTGATGCGCCATCCAGGTCTAGATGACCGAGTAAACATCATTAAGGGCTTTGGTGTCAGCTGTGTAGTCTCCTGTGATGGGGATGAGTATCTGGGTGTCGTCCGCATAGTTAGTGTAGGAGACACCCAGATAGTCAAGCACATCGAAGAGGGGCTTGGTGAATACGTTATACAACGTAGGGGATACACACGAGCCTTGAGGAACGCCACAATGAATAGGGGAGGGATCCGCTGAGGCCAAAGGTGAGAAGACCCTCATGGATCTATTGCTCAGGAACGAATGGATCCAGGCATTGGCAGAGTCGGAGAAGTGGGCTGCAGATTTGAGATGCTGGCAGATTATTTGGTGGTTGACCAAATCAAAAGCCGCAGAGAGGTTGAGGAGACGGAGAAGAGCTAGCTTCCCCTTGTCCTTTAGTGACTCCATCTGAGTTTTCAAGTCAATCAGAGCTGACTATGTGCCATATTTAGGGCGGAACCCTGATTGTCTTTAGCCCAGGAGATTGTTTAGTTAGAGGTAATCATGAATCTGCAGGTAGGCTGCGCGGTCCAGGATCTTCAGCAGGAATGGGACTGTAGTGATAGGTCTGAAGTTAGTTGGGATATTAGGGTCGAGGGAGGGTTTTTTGAGGAGTGGGATAACCCAAGCATCCTTTAGGTTGTCGGGGACAGTACCCATCTTGAAAGAAGCATTTATGAATGCTGTAATGAACGGGGCTAGCTCATGAGATGCTTCCTCGATAATAGGTGCTGGGCAAGGGTCGCCTTGGCAATTGGATGGTTTTAAATTGTTTATGATATTTTCTACTTCGAGAGTAGTGAGTGGGGAGAAGGAGAAAGGTTTATGAGGAGGATTGGCTAAATGTGTATTAAGTGTAGGTGTGGTCGGTGGTTGGTCAAGCTGTAGGGATTTCTGTTTGTCCCTGATTTTAGATTGGAGGGTGGCAATTTTACCCAGGAGTGCTGACTTAATATTGGTGCACCAAGTGTTGTCTTTGGAGCAAGAGTCAGGGGGGGGGCTGCAAGTGTCTCCAGTTCCTTAAGGATATTAAAGAGTTCCTTAGTGTTGGACTGTGCTGACATAATGTGATTATTGTAAGAATCTTTTTTTGCCTGGAGTACAGCTTCCTTATAGTTAAGGGTGGCTATCTGAAGACCGTCCTTGTGGGCGTCGGAGTGGTGACTTCTCCAGGGTGACTCTGCAGTGCGTTTCTCTTTGCGTAACACTCTAAGCTGGGGAGTGAACCACAAGTTGAGGTGTGCTCGTTATTTGGGTTCTGTGTAATCAAGCTGCTTTATGAGTGTACATCAGTCAAATGTTTGTCAGGTCTCCCTACTTTGAATAAAGTAGTGTTTTGCCATATTCTTTGAGTCTGGTTATTTGGTCTGTGATCTTTATTTGTAATTCCATCTAGCTCAAGAAACGCTTGCAGGTGCTAGAGCACATTTGGTAGTGGTGCAGGTGGTTATGGTCTAATCAATTTAGGACCAGATCCAGACTTCCAGACAATCGACCACTCCCACCATTAGCTAGATGGTCACGGAGCTTCCTGCAGAGAGCAGATCACAAAAAACATGTGTTAGAAGAGACAAAATTCCTGTTCAGTCCCTGCAGGCACCCCGTGGATGAAAGGTGAACTGGTTGATTGAGGAAGAGTCGCTGCTTGGGTGCTTCAGCTGATCCACAGACCTAAGTAGAACATCCATAGTGGCAAAAATGGAGGGATGGATTGTGTTGTAAATAATAAGTATAAATGTAACAGGAATTTATGAGTGGTTATAAAGAGAAGAAGTAGATACCTTGATTCCTGGTTCCAAGAGGGACAGAGGATGGTCACTAAAAAATTCAAGATTCCTGATGTGAGGCCTGCAGAAGAGTGTGTATAAAACTCCAAAATGGAGTGGAACAGAGAAGGGATACATTTACTAAAATAGTAAAGGAAGGCGTTTGCAGTAAAATTTAAAAGGTGCACATGTGTGGGGTTATGTAAATGTTAATATCATGTTTTTGTTGTGTTTAAACCAATGAATATAAAACAATAGTAACAAATTAAGGTAATTGGTTGATTCTTTTACGAAGAGATTGACGTCAATAAGAAGGATATAAATTGAAGGAAATTAATATATAAATAAAGAAGAGACTCTTAAAATACTAATAAAATAATGAGATGATAAAACTTGATAGAAAGGGTAAACGAAGGAGTAAAAGAGAATAGAATTGCATATATCTTTAAATAAAAAAGTAAGCAGTTAAAATAGTTCCTTTGGAATTATAAACAGTGATTGATGGTGCCTGTGCCAATTGATCAATGTGGTATATTTGATAAAATAAAGACCCTGATAAAACATTGGGTAAGTATTGGCAGTTGAGATCAACTTGCCATCATGGGGGACACTCCTCTTTTATATTTCTGTAGGACACTGCCAAGATATGTAGTGAAGATAAGGAAATATCATTCAGAATGGGTTTGCGGCACAACCAAGAAGACACTCGCGCAGTGTCCTCAACAGGGGTCACTTTCAAAAACCAATATGCGGCATATGACAACTTATTAGCACGCCACCTATAAGGCGGAAATCTTACAGAAAAGCCTGGTCCTTTTATAGTTATGGAAGATATACCAGAGTGAGAAAGAAGATCCAGCTGAGAAGGAGTGGATGCTTAATCAGCATAAAGCACAGGATAAAATGCCTTTGGCTCCCCTTTCCCCTCCTGAAGACAAGAGCGTAGATATAGAGGAGAAGGGATTTTATCCTTTAATGGAATTAAAAGCAGCAGTGGGGTATGTTAATCCAATGTATGTGCCCCCCGCTTATAACAACAAGGATAATGCAAAAGAAAGCAAAAGCAGAGAACACAAACATATATTAAAACACGATTAAAGTAACAGACGAGTACAGAACATGGTGAACCCGTAGGGCCTTTAAGCGAGGTAGCACTATATGCGATGGATGTGGATGCAGATTTTACTCTTACACCAATAATAAGACTGACTCAGGAAGTTGGCAAAAACATAACTGTTTTAATTGCAATTGTCTTAAAACAGGGAATACAACAGACAACAACGGACGTTTGCTCAAATCTCTCTCGAGAACTCTCAAAGCATTTCATAAAAAATTACATTTATATAGTAAAAATTTGTCATTATTGACATCATACTATGTGGAAAATAAGGAAACCTACTTGAGGTTGCGGTAGGATTAAGGGGAACATCTAGGTATACTTTCTATGGGGGACAGGATTGTGATTGGGTCTCTAAGGTCAGTAATGGACGACTAATGCGCCTTTGGATCCAGAGCATATATGAAGTTGCACAAGGGGTGGGGAGGGCTGTGTTCAATAGTGATTGTCCATGTTGCAGCATTGGTGATTCCGAAGAGTGAATTGAACATTGGAAAGTTTACAAAAGCAGATGCTCACCTGAGAATGAGGAGATCAGTTGAATTTCTCAATCGAACAAAGAGGAGGAACTACTTTTCAGCCAAATCAATAGAAGCCTTTGATTCTATACCATATGAACACATGTTGTTTAGTCAGTTTTCTGCAGTATTCGCGACAATCGTCATGCCAGGGATCCACATGATAGCCAATGCCAAATGGTTACAGATTACCAGATGGGAGCTAATGCAGACGATCAACGCTATCATAAAGGGATTCAAAGCTATCAAAGAAGAATTGAAAGACATAAGTCTGATGACCCTGCAGAATAGATATGTCTTGGACATTATTAAAGCCATGGATGGAGATGTTTGTGCCATAATTGGAGAATCATGTTGTACATTAATTCCTTCTCATGATGAAGTGAATTACAGAGGCCATAACGATGCTTGCACATCAAGTTGGAAGACGAAGTAGAAGATATTGCTGATGGCATCTTGTTTGCATCGATCTTCTCATGGGTTCCACAATGGATGGCAAATATTTTCAAGTTTTTCGGAGCATTGTTGGTGATGATCATATTAGGATTCTGTGTGATCAGAATAATATTCAAACAGTGTAAGAAGACAGCAAAGAAAGTAGTAGGAATGAAAATCATGACCAATGTTGAGTCAAGGTTTGGACCCAAAGAGCTGACAGCTGAAGAAATCAGAAAGTATATAGAAGCAAGTATTCTAGCACCTGAGGGAATAACGTTCCTGTATCCAAGAAATGACAAGAAGTATGTGGGAAGATGGGTTTACTGCAGCCCGAATGGACAATGTAGTCACATGACCTGGAGTGTTGATGAACATGTAAAATCAGCAGGATCTCTGAAAGGAGTAATGAAGCGATGGACTGCGAAGAAGCACTTTTTCAGACTAGGATCTCTAGATGTGAAGACTGATGGGAGAGTGGTTGATGAATCAACCAGAGGGGGGAGTGTAGAGGAGGAGACATATGCCTCTACCAAAAGTTCCCCCCATTCTTTCTATGTGTTGGAAACCGGAAATTGCGACATGCACAATGCCAATAATGGTCCCTACACCGCGAAGAACCCTTGAAACAAGGAATCCATTGGGAAAACCCTATATGATATACCCGTGGAGAAATGAGAGTCTTTTAAAGGAGATTCGGGAAGAAGTGTGAGGATGAATAAAGGAGAAGACTTGTGAGGTCACAAGAAGCAGAAATGACTCACCCAGAGGGGATGCCAATGAAGAAAATATATAGACCTCATAGAATCTGATGGCGAAGTGAAGAATTGAACAACATTTCATGTGTGGAATGAAGATTGCACTTGTGGAGAGCACTGAAGAAAATGCAAGCCATTTTATAATTGTACAGATGTTGAAACGCAAGTAGATTAAGTAATCATGAGGCTGGCTATAAGTAGTGAATAGACTGCAGGCAATGCCACCAATATCTATATATCTGTATAGAATCTGGATGTTCCACGTCATATGTTAGCACACTGGGACTCCATGAGCAGAAGGGCTGAAAGTGTGGCATAGTAGAAGAAAACAGCTGATGATGAGGGAAGATTTGATAAAGGTTGTCTGGCCTAGTGTCAAGGGTTGGGGCAGCCAAGAAACTGTTTATCAACTTGAGAAGATACAATGAACGTGAGAAGCGAGGCAAGTTCCTGTTGAGATGTAATGGAAAAACACTAGAAGTGCCAGGTTCTATTTCTTTAATAGTATTAAATACAAATGAAAGAGCTCAAACACGGTCTACTGTCACATGGTCTAGATGAAATAGGCTTTGGCCGAGACTTGAAGATAAGACCATTCTCAAACTCCCTTTTATTCTCAGGTGCAGTGATACTTTTCAAGGCTGAGTTCAAAGAGAATTCGAACGGCAGACAGCAGGAGTGATGATGGATGATGGGCTAATAGGGTGGAGAGGTATGGTCAACTCCAACCCGCAAGTACCTGGGGTACCAGCTTGCATGCTACTGGAGTGTGGAATTTTCCAGAAGGATACAAGCATGCCAATCAATTGTAGAGGGCCGCATTGTAAAGATTCCTATAGTTTGAAAGCCAATGAAACATTGTGTATTTCATGACGACGAAGATGACTTGCATTAGGGGTGGGCATAGCCGTCCATGTTTCATCCTTCATTCCTGGCAAATCGAAAATTCGACCGCACTGCAGATTCAGTCCAACCTTTCTTATGCCATTGTTTCTGAAACATAGTTCTGCACTAGCCAGAGACACTATCTGCAGTGGGCCACCTTTATCATCACCCCATGTCAGCAAATTTGAAATCTTTGCCCTTCCTCCCATCCATCTGCAGAACGTACTGTTCCCTTGATTTGCATCTGGCCTCTCTCCTTTCATCTTTGTATTTCTTCAGAGTCCTTTCCTTGACAAATGAACATTTTGTTTATTTCCCATCTGATTCCTGCTCCATTCTTTCCAGGCTGTTCATACCTTATCACATGCTCTCTAGTGTGTGCTCTTGCCTTTAAATCTTGCACTTAATCATCTTCTTCTGGAGCTGTCCACTCGGTCACCCATATCAAGGAGGCTGTTCGACCCTGGAACTGACCTCTCATATGCCAGAGGGCAAGGTGTGTCAGGCAGTAAGCTTTCTGGGCTGCTACTTCTATAGCTATCAATATTTTTATTTATTTTTATTGTTTACATTTAGAAAGCGCACAAGGCGGACCTGGGGCATCGTGGCGCTGTTACATTAGGGCTTACGTAGTTACAAGAGAGAAACAAAACAACCATAACAGTGCATTTACATGATGTTCAGCTTAAAACTTAAAGATTCTGAGGTTGTTACATGGGAATCAGCTATGGCTTATGATGATAATGTTTTATGCGGGATAAGCTAGTTGAAGAGCTTGGTTTTTAATGATTTGCAGAAATCAGCATAGGAGGACTCATTCCTGAGTGTTGTGGGCAGGGAATTCCAGTTTTTGGTGCTAGATGTAGGAAGCTGGAGCCTCACGCATTGCTTCTTTTGAAAGTAGGGACATAGATCTGATTGGAGTGGTGGGCTCATTTAGGTCTATCAGAGGTGACTCTGATTATTTTTTCTGATAGGTATGGGGGGCTGTGAGTGATAGGCACTTGTGTAATTACAAGGGTTTTAAAGAGAATGCACTCTTTAACTAGGAGCCAGTGAGCATCCCATCTTGCCTGGGAGATGTGTTCCCTTTTGGGAATGCTTAGCGCAGCTCTGATGGTATTATTTTGCATGACTTTTAATTTGTTGAGGATTTTGGCTGACTTGCTTGTGACTGGACGTTACAATAATCCAATTTGGCACCAATGGAAGCTGTGGCTATCGTGAGGCAGTTTTTGGTTGAAAGGAAGTGTTTGACCGCGTTGATGATTTTGGTAGTGAGTACCTACCAGGAGGATTTCTGTTTTGTCCCCATTGAGACAAAGTCCATTGGCCGCCATCCAAGCATGGATGGCAGCATACATATTACACAATGTAGCTGTGTCTTGTTCGTAAGAGCCAGTGAACGTTAGGAGGACCTGTGTGTCGTTGCCATAGTTTGTGTATGCTATGCCACGCTTATTCAGGTCATTGAAGAGAGGTAGAGTAAAACTATTGTACTGTGTTGGCGAAGCGCATGAGCCCTCTGGGACTCCACAGTGGATGGTGGTTGGTGTAGAGCAGGCATGGTCCGAGAACACTCTCATGAGTCTCCCTTGAAGGAAGGAGATGATCCTGGATGTGGTTTCGGGGGAGAAATGGGATGCATTCTTGATTGTCTACAGAGGGTCTCGTGGTCAACGAGATCAACCGCTGCAGACAAATCTAGGAGCAGGAGCAGTGCAGACTTGCCTTCCTCCATTATTTCCCTTAGTTGGATCTTTAAATCGAGTAAGGCAGATTCTGTTCCGTGGCCTGGGTGGAAGCCTGATTGCCTGTTTCCCAGGTTGCTGTTAACTTCCAGGAAATGTTGGATTTGGGCATATGCAGCTTTGTCTCGAATTTTTTACAGGAACAACACAGTAGTGATGGGTCTATAGTTGGTGGGTGATTCAGAGCGCAAAGATGTTTTTTTTAGCAGGGGGCAAACCCATACCTCTTTCAGGCAGTCAGGGATGGTGCTAGAGTTGAATGAGACATTAATGAATTCTGTCAAAAATGAGGCTAGTGTGTGTGCACAATCTTTGATAAGATTGGCAGGGCAGACGTGCCCTTGCAATTGGAATGTTTGATTTGCTGAATGATGGCTAGTCCTTCTGTCTCTGTTACTTCTCTGAAAGAGAAAAGTGTTTTATCTTTGGTGTCTGTGTTTGTCATTGTTGAAGGGGGCAGGTAGGCTTTGGGCAGGGCCTTATAGTGAACGTTAATATTTTCCTGCAGGAGCGCAATTTTTTGTAGCATAGCTGTTTGGATGCTGGAGCACCAGGCTTCATCTTTCACAAGATCCTGGGTGCTTGCAGCTGGTGTGGACATTTCTTTGAATATGACAAACAGTTCTTTTGATTCTCATTTGGCATTCAAAATTCTGTCATTATAAACTGGCGATTTCGCTAGCGTGATGGCTATTTTGTATTGTGAAGCGTATTGTGAAGCCTGTATTTTGTAAGCAACTAATGTGGATTCCTGTGAATCTGCGTACCATTTGGTGAGCGCACTGTGCTTGAGGGAGCGTAGTTCTTTGAGCTCTGTTGTAAACCAAGAGTTTGCATGTTTCTTCCCCTTAGCTTTCTTGCTCTGTAGCAGGGCAATGGTGTCCACAGCGGTTTTGATGGTGGTGTTGTTGAATTCAACCAGCATCAGGGAGTCATTGGAGAATGGGGGATTGAGACCCGGAACCTCCAGAAACGGAAGGATCCTGTCTCTAGTGAGGTTACGTGAGCTTCTAGCTAAAGCTGGTGGGGCGGGAGTGTAATGTTTGGGAGTTATGCTGGTGGTCGGGATGCAGACGTGAATAATGTGGTGGTCTGTCCATGGGGATGGAGTATTGGAGCTGATATGAGCTTCACAGTTCTGGTCCGCTACCCATTCTAGAATACGTCCTTTGGATTGGGTAGGGTTCAAGATTCTTTGTTGGAAGCCCATGTCCTGGAGCGCTTTGGCTAGGGACTTGGCTTGTTTATCTTTAGGATCATTGAAGCCCAGATTATGTCCTGCAGTAGGATGGATTTGTGGTGTTTTCCAAGTTTTCGCCTATTATATGGAGTACATTTCCGTGAAAGTCCAGTAGTGGGCCTGGGGGGTGGTAGAGGTATGGATAGCAATAGCAGCATTAGGTGAGAGGGCAAGTTTTACAGTTAGAGAGTCTGCAATCCCACCTAGCGGTGAGTTGGTTTGTCCAACTGCAAGGGTTTCCTTGACTATGAGGGCTACTCCTCCACCTTTTGCAGTTGGTCTGTCTTGTCAGAAGATGGTCTAGCCTGGAGGGAGGGCTAGGGAGATGGCTGTTCCTGAGGCTTCATGAAGCCATGTTTTGGTTATGGCAAGAGCATCTAAATCCAGGTTGGTGAGTAGGTCATGTATCTCTATGGCATGTGCTTGGAGAGAACTAAGAGCTGGCATTGTCTTGTTCTTGCTTGCAAAAGGCATATGGATTATAGTATCCTTGTGGGGAATAGTTAACACCAGGGGTGAGTGGATCGGGAAAGCAAGGGTTGTATTAGCAACTTTTGTTTAGCGACAGCTGATGCATGGTATGAGCGCATGCTTAGTAGTTGATTTGTAATAGAAGTAGGTCTAGGGCATTTGTCCTGCTGAGGGGGTTCTGTGCGACACCTCAACCTGGCTCGTCTGCTTGCTAATAGGTTAAGGCAATGGTTGGTAGTGATGGGTGTCTGGGCATGGAGTGTGAAGGGTTTGCAGAAGAAAGATGGCAGGAAGAGGGTAGGGGCAATGTCATCTGAGTTTGGCAGTTCATTCTCCATCCTGGGTCGCTTTGAGAGCTAGGTGGGCAATAACTATGGTCAGGAGCCGTGTCTCATTGAGGTGCTGGGAGACACAGTAAGCGCTGTGGGTGCTGGAGCGCAAATATTTGTAGAAAGTGGAGATACTCGTGGAGCTATGCACTGTGGCAGTCTGGTATCTTAGAATTCCCCATAGTATAAGTTATGAGAGCACAGGCATAGCAACTCTCCTCAGAGGTTCTTTCTCCTACCTGTTTCATGTGCTGATACCACATGTTATTACCCAAATGTGCTGTACTGTCTAGATAATTATTTAACTCATGATCATCTTTCATTGTGCTTCTCCTGTGTCTCCTTCTTGCAAGAAGGGTGCGTGCATAATGCTCATGAAGTACATCAATAAGAGTCCTTCCTACAAGAGGTATCATAGGAACATTTGTCAGAGAAATGGGTGATCTTACATGTGTCACTGGTGTAGGGATAATCACAAATGGCCTTGGTCTTTCTGTAACAGATCATTCTGCATTTGTCACTGGCGTGCGAAGAATCAAAGGGAGTTCTACTTTACTTGGACCAATAAAATAGACAGTATGGATTAGTAAAATCAGAACAACAATAATAATGTTGAACATGCATACATTATGTACCAATACATTAGTCCCCACCATTTACGATTCTCCACATGTCGTTGAATTTGTTCCCTTTCCAAAACTGTACCATTCTTGACAGCCCTCTGTGTGCCTGTGTACTGCTTTAAGGAAAACACCTTTTTAATCAGACAGGCTTGTCAAAATGATCATGTAACTGCATGATCTGTTTAAGTATCACCACAAGTAGTCTCCTAATTACAGGGCCATTTGTAGGAGCTTGCAGAAAAACATTTATATTAGCACTATGGCCAACAAGAGCAGGATAACCTCAAAATATGTAAACAAAGACAGGGATAAGCAGTCTATGGGCATCAGCATCTGACAGGACCATGGGATTAACCAAAGAGAAACTCAGTGAGGAATGAATCTGGCAACTGCTCACGTTTCCAGTCGTTGAACTCGAACTCCAGATTTGTCGTATTTAGTACATCAACACTTTCTAATGTCCATTCAAAGATTCCTGCGACTCAAGAACTTAGCCTTGCACTCCAGCTATAATATCTATAAAGAGTGTCCGGGTGAGCCACAGTCCAAATGCACACTTGCATCTATTTAATCGACAACCTTGGCGTCCTTCTTCCTCGTCATCGATCGAGTCTGCACGTGCTGAACTTCTTCTTGTCTTGCATACAAATCAATGGTTGGGTTGAGTCGGTCTCATCAGCGTAAGGCTTTATATCACTTAAGTGGATCCATGTGCATCTCGCTTGGACTTTAGCTGCTGAGGGAGTAATGTTCTCAACAATGTGGGGACCATTAAAACTGGTCTAGTGTGATAATGCAATACATGGATGACATATTGGTGTGCAGTGAGACAGAGGAAAGGTGCAGAGAAGACTCAGTTAAGCTCATGACAATACTCTCAGAGAAAAGGTATAAAGTAAACAAAGAAAAGTTACAATATAGTCAGGAATGTGTCTTGTATATAGTACAGTTAATCTCTCATGAGGGGAAAAGGTGACACCTGAAAGAGCAGAAACAACCAAAAAAAAAACTCATTACCCAACACAGTGAGGGAAACCCAACAATTTTTAGGCTTATGTAATTACTGTAGATCCTGGGTGTTTGATTACAATACATACATTCAAACAGTCAGGTAGAAAATAACACATTAACATGGACGGATCAAATGACTTTAGGATTTGAAGAATGCAAAAAGAAATAGTACAGCCACTGTGTTGGGGATTCCAGATTATCATGAAGAATGTTACTTATTCTCCCATTCAAATGGAGAAGTTATGACAGCAGTTCGCAAACAAAAGACAACATTAGGACATGGGAACAAGCCATTAGCTTATTATAGTGGGATTGTAGATCCAGTTATGAAAGGACATTACCCTTGTGAGCAATCTTTAGCGGCTTCTGCATTTGCAATGGCAAAAGATTCAAGCATAACACTGGGGTGTTCAATAATGGTATTTGTAGAAAATGCATTATTTGCAATTTTAGAGAATCCCAAAGGTACTTTGACCACACAAAGAGATGCTGAGAATCCCCCAAGTTAGAGAAAATGCTTTTGGGAGGTAGAACGTTGTCTTTATTGATGGATCATTGAGAATTGATAAAAACCACTGGGGTAAGGCATATGGGATGATCAGTAGTAAAACTAAATAGAGAGGGTGAATGGGAGGTAGTGACAAGTGTGAGATTCTCCTTGATTTATTCAGCACAGTCTGCAGAATTAGTGGCACGCATCGAAGCGCTGCAGAGATTTGAGGATGAGAAAGTGACAGTGTACTCTGACTACGCCTATGTGACATCAACTGTGCATGCAGGTTTGGCACGTTGGAAAAGGAGGGGCATCCTTCATGCAGATAGTACTCCAGTGCAACATGCAGTCCTATTAGATAGGTTTATCAAAGCATTAAGTCTTCCAGTGTCCCTAGCAGTCAGAAAATGCTCTATGCATTCTAAAAGAGCAGATGTAATTTCCTGTGGAAATGAAGCCGCAGATCTAGAGCCATAAAAAGCAGCCTATTATCCACCTATGTCAACTTTGGAAATAGAAGATGTTAAACAAATGACAGGATGAGGCATGTTAGTAAAGAAGGGCTTTAACATGATCTCTACGGTACAGTTAATTGAAATATAGGGCCAAGCTTCGTAAGAAAAGCAGTGTTAGGGACAATTCTCAAGAATGGCTAATTTCCCTTACCTACTGAGTCCCTCAAGAGATTTGCTGGATTTCTAGGATTTATTTTTTTCACCTGGTAAGAGTGTGAGCACATTTCCCCACTCTTACATGTGTTTTGCTGTGTGTGTTTAACATTTTCTTGTGTTCATAGACTGTGGAGCCTCACCTACTCCATAGGCATCATCTTTTGATTGTGTGTTGCACAGCATCTTCAGTGCAGTGACACAGGGATGTCTTTTAGACTTCCAAACTCAGACTCCATTTTCTGGGACTGACTACTGTCTACCAGAACATGTAAAGTTGCCATTGACATTATTAGTCTTTTAAAAATCCACAGACCCAGTATACCCTATCTTAAATAGAGTACTGGAAAGCGTTAATACTAATCCCTTTTTGTCTGTTTCTCCTGGAGCCTTGTTTCGCTCCCTTTTCATCAAGACTTGGCTGGTGGCAGTGGTAACTACCCTATTTTTCCTACCGCAGTTATCTTAAATAATCTTGGTATTGCTTCAGGCTATCTTGGTAGCCTCAGACTTAAACCCGCTAGATCATATACGTTTCTATACAGTTCCGGCTGGTTTTATTTGCCATTTCTTTGTGAAAATGTCTTTCTTGTGCTTTACTCCGCGCGCCAAACCAGGTTTGGTTCCTTTGTTCACCGCCTTTTCGTGGGCTTCTGCACAGAAGGCCTCCTTAGGTTTCTGAAAGTCTGGGTAAGCAGGATGTGAGGGAGGGGTTTTAGGACCCCAGCCATGATTTCCCTTGGTAACCCACGTCGCACTCCTGTTTGATTGGCTAAGTCTGTTTGTTTGTTTATTTATTTCTAATGCGCACCACACCTGGAGGTAGCAGGGTGCACCAGTAAGAAGGTGCAAAGATTTCAAGGTTACAAATGTGTGCAAGTTACAGAATCGTACACAGAGACACAGGATACATTACAAATAACATTAAAATGCAATGTATCATTGTTCAAATACAATTATAAGAATGTAGTTTATATACAGTTGAAGTAAATGGGGCTGGTGGCCAGAGGTTGGTGGGAAAGGCGACGTTGATAAGAGGGTGACAAGGTGATTAGGGGTCATTAGAGTTGATGTATTTAATAAAGTTCTTTGTAAGGTGTAGGTAAGGTTGGTCAACTCTCAAATTATGGGGCAAGGAGTACCAAAGTTTGGCAGCCTTCACAGGAAAGCTGTTGCCACCAATCATGGTACGTCTGAATCTTGGTACTACAAGGCAATTGGCGTTGCCGGCTCTGGTCGGTCTGATGGATGTTCTTCTATTTAGTTTATCCATAAAGTAGCTAGGGGCAGCATTGTTTAAGACTTTATGGGTCAAGGAGATCATTTTTTAGCTGTATTTTGTTGTTGGTGGAGAGCCATTTGTGTTGGCATCTAATGGAAGAGATATGTACTCTCTTGTTTATGTCAAGTACAGCTCTTAAGGCATTAGGTTTTTAGCCTCTGGATGGTAGCTTTGTTAGCACCGCTGTAAATGGCATTGCAATAATCAAGTCTGGAGAGTATTAGAGATCTAGGCAAGATCATACAGCTGTCATTAGAAAGGAAATGCTTACCATCTCTTATCAGCTTACAAGTGTAGGCAGTGGTTGAAGCCAAAGATTTTACTTGTTTATCAAAGGACATAGTTGAATCAAGGTAAAAACCAAGGGTTTTTACTTCCTTGGATACCTTGATAATGTTTCCGTTGATACTGAATGAGGAATATTCCTTGCCTAGTTTGTTAATGTTAGAGTGCGTGCCTAGGATTATCAACTCTGTCTTATCATCATTCAGGCATATACCATGGGTAGCCATCCATGCCTGGATGATAAGATATACCCTATTCACCAACTCCAGGTCCTGACTATGATCCCCAGAAAGTGGGGGGAGAATATGTGTATCATCTGCATAGTTAGTGTAGGTGATACCCAGAAGGTCCAGATCATCCAACAAAGGTTTGGTGAAAATGTTGTATAGAGTCGGGGAGACACATGATAGGTGTGGGGTCCGCCGCTGCCGAGGGGGAAAACACTCTCATGGTTCTCTCGCTCAGGAATGATTCTATCCATCCGATAGCTTCGGTGGAAAAATGAGCTGCAGAGTCTAAATGTTTACAAAGGACCTTATGGTCCACGAGATGAAATGCAGCTGAGAGATCCAGTAAGAGTAGAAGTCCTGTCTTCCCTTTATCTCTCAACTCCTCGTCCCGGCGGGACAGCCACCCCACTGTGTGATTGACAGCCAGGCTGTGGAAATGGGGGAAAACTGCATAAAAAGCAGGTATCTAGGTTTGGAAAGGCAGAGTCACCACTGAAAAGGAAAAAACCGACGAGGAGCTGACAGAAGAGGACCGCTACAACGACTAAACTGCCCGGTGAAGCCCTGCTGCAGCTCCGAATCTTCAAGCTCCAACGACAGAGAAGATCTACCAGGAATCTTCTTCTCCTGAGCTGGCGGGACTAACCAGTTCACCCAAACTGCAAGCCAGGACTCCCTCCTCTGGTCGAAATTGCTATACAGAGCTCAAGTGAACCGGATAGCCAGGAAGGTCGGACCCTGCTTGGGTTTTAAGGAGCGCACCTTTTATTTGTTGCTTTGCTCTGCTGCTGGTTTCTTCCCTGGGCAGTGCTGGTCCCTCCAGTCTCCCTACTTCATGTCAGTCCGACAGTCGCTTCAGGAAACGTGAGCCTGCAGGAACTGTTAGGAACGTCCGCCTCAGCTCCAGCTTCTTCGCCATTTAAAGGTACTGTGCAAATCTGGTTGTTTGTTTCGTCCAGCTGCGGTGAAGGTGTGTGAAACCTTTCGCCAATCCGAGGGCTTGTCCTTCTCTACTCTTTAAATTAACTTTTCTGCCGACCAACGTCGTCCAGAACTCTTGGCAAAGACTTAACCGCGAACTACCCTGAGTTGTGTGATCTTGAGCAAAAGACTTTTGTCCTATTGACTTTGGCCCTAAGCCTTTTTGATTTGATTCTATCACTGTAGTTCCTCTTTGTAGATTGCCCTGCTTACTTACCTGTTGGTGCTGCTCAATTTTTACCTAACTTTGTCTTTCCCTCCCTTTTTAAATTACTGGATTGCCATTTTGCTCATACTTGATTTTGAGTTTAACTTGTCCAGAATCTATTGGGAGTTGTGTGGTGTATTAAGAGTGTGATTTTTCAACTGCTTTAATTTAGTGAAATGTTTTACAACTGATGTGTAAATAAATGTATATTCTGTTACTCAGAAACCTTGAGTCAGTGTTTGTTTGAATCATAGTAATTGCTGTCCTTTGTGTAACTATTGATACTGCTCACTTGCTCTTGAGATAAGTCTCGCTGCTCAGCCATCGCTACCACTTTACTGTGTAGTACAGGCTTGTACCAAAGGGGAATTTGTACTGTCACTTGTAGTCTTAAATGTGTGTGGTGTTCCCAAAGGGTACTGCATATAATTCTGCCTAACAAGCAGGATTTATGGAAAAACTGGGGTGTTCTTTAACCCCCACTGAGGCAATTTGGGGACAGGATAGCACTGGGAAGCCAGTTATGCCTCTAGCATTATTAAGAGTAGCGCAGAAGCAGCTTCACTACCCAGCACACATAACTCTAGAGTCCGGCTGCTACTATTGCAGAAAAGTGGTTTTCCCTTAATCTATAAGAGCATGGGACACAGTTAATTGTAAATTGCATCATGTGTCAGAAATGTACTGCAGGACACACTTTGCAAACAGTAAGAGGAGCAATTCAGACCCAACAGCCCCTTTCAGCATTCACATATAGATTATGTTGATGTGCTCCAGACATGAAACAGCTACAGATAGATGCTGGTCGTGGTATGTCCATTCTCAAAGTGGATGGAGGCAGGTCCATGCATGAACCCTTATGCCAGAAGTCCCTTGTGCGCTAGGTGTTCGCGAGATGGGGTGTGTGCGAGGTCCTGTGGTTTGACAATGGATTGTATTTTCAAAATGAACTATTTGGACAAGTAGTTCTTTTATTAGGGATTAGACACACTTTTGTATCCACTTCTTACCTTCAAAAGAGAATAGCCAAGTTAAAAGTAACTCTGAAGAAGGGATGGCTATAGTGTATACCCCTAGCACTATATGCATTAAGAAATCAGCCCAGTTCAGATCACCATCTAACTCCTCATGAGTTGGTGACTGGAGGCTGTGTGAGAACCCCACTTGTTCCTCCAACTAGAGTAAGAACTGATACCCATTGTTTAGCGAAGGCATTACGTGACATGATGTTTGATTATCTAACAAAAATGACTGCAAGTATTTCTTTCATGTCTCAACAGAGTAAAACCAACAGGGAGGCGTCAAAAAGAAGAGACCAGCATTTCTCAAAAATCAATTAAAGACCAGTGGTTCCCAAAATTTGATAAAGAGAAGATAGACTTGCTGTTACCCTGAAACTTCTTTTAGATAGGATTCAAGATACAATGAGAGAATAATCTGGAGACTGAAGAAGAGAAAAAAGAACAATATAACTAATTGTGCATGCTGCTTATCATAGTGACAATCCACACACTCGTGTATGCTGTTTTTTACTACATGTAACAGATTTACACAGCCCTGATATGAAGATGAGTAAATATAATAATGTGTCTTGGAGATCCCAAAAATAATTATTTCATTTGGAGAGTGATAATTGTGAACATAATACAGTTTATGATATAAAAGTGATTAAAAAAGAGAAAACATATTTGCATATTAAAGTAATACTGCAAATCGGGGAGAAGTGCAGGAAAAGGAAAGTAGCTGTGCAAATATAAAGAGGAGTTCCATTGCCCCTCCAGGAACAAAGTTCTACTATCCCAAGGATCATAAGAAATATGTAGGACGTTGGATATTGTGTCTGCCATCTGGAGAGTGCTGTCACATGACCTGGAGTGTGGATGAACATATAAAGAATTCAGGCGGCCTGATGGGGGTGACAATGATTTGGATCCCAAAGAAACGATCATGTGAAGAGATAATAAAGGAGAATTAAAAACAGTATGAAGAGAAGATAAAGACAAATGATGATGTGACGATGAAGCAAGGGACTAAAAAGATTTGGTGGAAGATTCAACCAGAGGGGACAATATAGAGGAGCAGGTAGCCATTTTCTCATTAGTTCCCACCCCCTTGTCATACTAGAGTTGTCAGAGAAGAGCAGTGGATCATATGATATGACCTTTATGTGCACAAGTGTTTCTAGACGTGACAAGACAAGTGAGGGGGGACAGAGGGAGGACAAGACCAAACGATCAAATGATCTTACTAGGCCTAGTGTCATTCAGAATGTGCAAGTATGAGAGCTAGAAGTGCAAGGGTAGTGGGAGGGAGGAAGTGCAAAGGAGAGGGGAGGGGAAAACAGGGCATAAATGCTCTGAGTTAGGGCAGCCAGGGCAGCGTGGCTCTGGGTAGTGCAAGGAGAGAGGCACTGCAGGGTTACAGTTACAGGCCCAGAGGAAGTGCAAGAGTGACTGATCAAGAAGAGTCTGGCACCCAGTGAGACTTTGAGAGTAGCCCAAGCAACCAGTCGGAACAGCAGACAGTTAGGTCAGGTAGGTCAGCAAGGGAGGAAGAGATAGAAAGCAGAGGAGAAGAGGAAAGTCTTGAGCTTCATCTTCAACTTTACGTTCTCTGGCTCAAGCTTGGGTGGGGCAGGGAGGCCATTCCAGAGGGAGGAAATAGATCTACCCCACTCTCTGCCTGGGCAACCGTCTGACCCTTAGAGAGTTGGAGGTAGCTGAGCGAAGGGCTCAAAAAGAAAAGTATTTTGGAAGAGAGTGTTGTATGTAGTGTGGACAGTGCAAAGGGTCTAGAACTTGATCCTTGCAGCCACCGGGAGCCAATGGAGAGATGTCAGGGCTGGAGAGATATGGTCTTGCAGGCCTTATCTGGATTAGTTGCAGGTGGCAGATAGTAAAGGCAGATTGAGAAGGAGGCTGTTGCAGTAGTCCAGTGTAGAGAGAGCCATGGCTCTGGACATAGCAAGCTTCTGGGGGAAAGTGACAAAGGCAAGAGTCCCTTTGAGGAGGTGCAGCTGGTGGTGGAACTCCTTGGTGACATCCGAGATGTGAGGAGAGAAAGAGAGAGTAGAGTTGAAGATGACACCAAGGTTTTTTGCCTCATAGGAAGGTGAAGGCAGAGGGTCCAAGGCAGGCAGACAGAATGAGAGAAGGAAAACACGGTTCCCAATGAGAAGGATCTCCATTTTACTGGCATTAAGGCAGAGATTGTTGGAGGTGCACCAATCCTGAATCGCGGATAGACAGTCAGGAATGATCGAGAGAGGAGCAGAGGCTGAGGGGAGCCTGGAGGAGAGCTCAGTGTCATCCGCATAACAATAGAAGTTACAGGAGAAGGTGGAGATCAAATGGGCCAAAGGGGCAAAGTAGAGGTTTAAAAACCAGGGCAAGAGGATAGACCCCCTGTGTCATTCCCATACCACATTGATTGTATGAGAGACATTATGCACTCAGACAACCATACAGAATGTACCCACATTGAGCCAGTGGAAGGATGCTGCATGGACAGATGCCAGCACTCACCTATGGATATTATGGAGCATTGAGAAGAATCCGTGGAGTGCAGGGTGATGTCGTAAGTAAGATGTATGAACCTATGTTGAAACAATATGAAAATACTTAAGAAGTATCGATTTAACTGAAGCACAAAGAGAAACATGTACCAAAAGCTAAAGTAATCATTAATACAAAGAAGATGAAGTTACTTATTGATCAATAACTATAACAAACCCAAGTACAAAGTTGAAGCAGAAATGCAAGAACTGTGGTTGTGTATAAAACTGTCAGTGGATGTTACACTGAGGTTGGTTGAAGTTGTAGCATAATTTGGAACAAAGAAGGTTGTTCCCACAGTAACAGGAGTACAAGAGTGGTTGTCAAGATGAAAGCAACATCCCAAGAAGTGGAATTCTGACAATTGCACTAAATGTACTGGAAGGGTCATAGCCATGTGAGAAGTTGTAAAAGGAGAAGTTGTTAATCTATTCCTTGAACTTTGGCAAAACAGTGTTGGAAAGAGGATAGCCAGGATTACCACTGATAGTATTTTCTTGGCTGGAACTGGAAGAGGATTTTTTCAACTGAAATCTGAAGAACTGTTACCAGAGGATTTTTGTTTGATGAACTTTGGTTTTATTGGGAATTTACAAGAACTGGTTGAAGAATGTACTTTTTCTTTAGAACATTTTGGAAATTTGACTTTGGACAATTCTGGGGAAGTGATTTACCCAGGGCAGGTGGAGGCCATCCAGATACTGGTTGATTTTTGTTTATTCTTTTGGGTTATTTTGAACTACTTTGAATGTTTTGTTGTTTAGTGTGAGAGCCAGTTTGTATATGTTAGGAGTTATTTACTTAACCTTTACAATAGGTAGGGAATTCCCTGATAGAGTAGGATTAGCAAGGACATTTTTGAATCTTTTTTCTTTAATAACATGTTTGTGAAAAGGCCACATGCATCTGCACACGTCGCATTACGGCCCCCTCAAATTCCAGAGTAAGGTTTCCATTGGCTGTTCCTGATGTTTTTGTGAGTGTTTTCAAGTTCATGGTGGTGCTAAAGAAGTGTCACTTGTTTCTCAGTTCTTTTCTTCCACTTTCTGTGCATAACCGATGGTGTGTCAACCTAGGACTTCCTTTAGCATGGCTCAAATAAGAATGGTTGATATTCTACTGTCATCATGAAGGTTTTCTGATGATCCTGTATCTGTTGGAAGAAGGAGTTGACTCCTAGTAGTTCGATATTGAGTATCCATGTTGCGCCTTTTGAAATTCTGCCCTATGTAAGGCAAGCCATTATTAATGCATAAACAAAACGATTCATCGGGACGATTGATGAAGTTGTGCATGTTTAGAAGATCAGTTTGCTTGTTAAAAGTATGCTGAACTTGCAGTATTTTTGATGGGACCCTGAGCAAAATGTATAAACCCTCTGTCTCCTGAGTTTCAATCACAAAATATAAGTCGATTTATCTCATCCATCACCTGGTTTAGAAATGAGGACACTTTCCTCATGGCAAGCCTTCTCTGATTGTAACCTCTGTCTATAGTGGTGTCTTCAATTGTGTTGAAGTCTCCTCCTAATTTAGCTTGCCTTGTGGTCATCAGAGTAGTTTCCTCGCTAACATATGGTAGATAACTGTTCTCTATGACTCATAGTGTATGTTCACAATAGCCATGTCTTCACCATCAGGTTCCCTCAGGATTATCAAGTACATATCCCATAAATCAATTGACTATGTCCTCTATGAATTAAAATGGCCATTCTGTTTGAGGAGAATAATTAATCTACCCCAGATTTCCATACCCTGGTGTCATCATTTTGGGTGAAATGAATCTCTTGAAGCATGATAATGCCACCTACCAGAGATTTATAATAGACACATCACAACACACTTTCATCTCTAATGTGCTTCTGAACAGTTCCTAGTATGAAATGTGGATGGTGTTCAAACTCTAATGTTGCAAACTATGTCCAGGTGCAGTGGCGTCCTGGCACATGGACTGTACAATAACACTGAACAAGACAAACATTCCCAATTGTGGGAGCTCACATCCCCTGCACTCTATCTGTGGCTTAGATGAGCCAAATATTTCCATTCAGGTTTCTAGGTAGGTTCAGTTGTATAATCTATGGTGAAGTCAATAGTTATAGTAGAACAATTTCAAAAGATAATTTCATTACTCAGTGGTGAAAGAAACATTTCATGAGCATATCAGTACATGTTTAATTTTCAAAAACAACAATAAAACTAAACCAAATGTGTTTTGCGAAACAATTCCCTTCTTCAGGGGTATATTGCTTTTCAGGTTCTGCAAATAATCATATGATAAGTAAAATAATCATAAGGATGTTTAACGCAGAGTATCTTGAAAGTAGGCTTGATAATTAACCTCTATTATTCTGGAATCGGTCTTAGTGTCAATGCGGGCAGTGGAATGAGCTCATATCTCATCAGGATCTTCACTGACAAGGAGTGCAGCCCCTCACCCAATCATAGTCTCAATCATGAATTACAAGTATAGAGATGAGATCCTCTGATGGGCCTGAAAGAAAAGATACTTTGCCTCTAGAATACCAACATTTACATTTACCCAGACTTCACAATAGCAGTCCAGACAGTGAATAGAACATTCCAAGACATTAAAAATGGGCACAGCGACAATACAATCCTTATTGAATGATGAGATGATGCACACCATAGCACAGGTGAGATGTGTAGTGTTTGAGGTAATTCACCTGAGCCCACAGGGAGGGGACATTCAGAGGCAACTAGCACAGAGGGAACTGTTTTGGATATACTAGTTAGATGCAGTTAACCCCTTGAGGATGAACAATGACTTTTTTCGGAAGCCTTATCTATGATAAGACTGTGAGAACATTGGAGAGAGATATATGTATATGTATTACTGATCTATACCATCCACAGAGGGCATCTGTACCATCACATATGATGAGGGATGTTTGTAATGTGCTATGGTATGTACAGAATCAGGTCATTTGGGCATGGATTCCATGAAGTAGATATTGCAACATTGAGATATTTGACAAAGCACAGTCTTGTAAAGCTTGTAATGGGAGTACATTGTAACACACAGTGGCCCTCATTACGACCCTGGCGGAAAGTAACTGACCTGACCGCCATAGCGTAAATAGCGTTTCCGCCATTGCACGACGGAGTAAAGTGCGGCTAATTCCGACCCATCGGGCATGAGCACTACGCCATGGCGGAAGTGCAAAGTCCGCGATGGCGGAAATGTCCCCAGAACGCCCCTCACCGCCGTCGTACGGCGCCCTAGGTGCAATTCCGCCACCCATCATAGCGGTCACCGTAATGAGCGGCAATCGGAAAATACGGTGACCGTAAATATACGGAAACGGAAGTAAAAACATGGTCCCGGGACGGGAAACAGCACGCCGTACACCTATAAAATCAGAATTCCCACACAACCATTAAAAATACTACCCTGAGACACATCCCAACCCGTCATTCACCCTAGTGAAAGCAATAAAAATGGGAAAAGTAGCGAAAAAAGCGTGCGACCGCAAGCGGCAGGTCCACTTCTCCCGTGAGGAACTCACCGTGCTCACAGAGACCCTCCAGGAGAATTCTGCCGTCGTCTTCTCGACGCAAATGACCAGGACGGCACTTGCGAACAAGAAGGCCATATGGGCCCTGGTGGCACAGCGGGTAAGTGCGGTGGGGACCGCACCCCGCAACCCACAGCAATGCAGAAAGCGATGGGACGACTTGTGGATACGCGTACGGAGCATACTATCCGCCAACCGTAACATTGCCACAGCTACCGGGGGAGGATCGGAATCACCCATCAAGTTGACCCCCTGGGAAGAAATCTGTGCCTCCACCATTGGAATGGAGAGTATAGAGGGAGTCGGAGGGATGGAGAAAGGAGTGCAGACATCCGAAGAATCAGGTAGGTGGCCCAAATAAAACAATGCTAAATCCACAATGTCCAATCATGTGAAGTACCATGTGTCCACATAGTGCAACAGAAACACATGGCCAGGAGAACGTCCACATACAATGGGCTGATAGCGCACTTTAAAAGTCACATTAAATACATAAATAATTAAAAATCCTAAAAACACCCTCTACACGTGCAGCAGGCACACCCTAACTGCAGGCTGCAAAACAACTGCATCCTCATTCCACACAAAAATGAAACCACCTCCAAGGCCCTGACCCAAATCACCCTCAGGTACCACCCCAATGCATGTGATACATTGCCATTCCAATTTCCACAGACCCATTAATAACGCTCGCCCTCCTTTACTCCACCACAGGGTCCGATTCAAACGACGAGCTCCAGGACACCCCTACCAGCACACCTGCAAAGAGGGCCAAGACCAACGGCCAAAGACCCTCCACCTCAGCTGCACGGATCAAGACACGGCAGCAGCACAAATCAAGTGGCAGCACACAGGAGGGGACTTCAACAGGCACCCCAGCAGCCAGCATGCCCACAACAGCACCACCACAGGTCCCCCCAATGGATGCCACAGAAGGCACTGCTTCTGGTGGCAGCAGCACCATAGGTGACACTGCATTAATGGCAGCATGCTCCGACACAGTAAATGGTGATGTCGATGTAGGATCCATCCATGACCTGTCTCAATCCCCCTGTTTGTTTCATCCCGTACACCATGAGGATACCACGCAGGGGCACCCACAAGATGACGACTGGCCATCCCCCACAAGCCCTGTGGCAAGGCAACATGAGGTGATCAGCCCCTCTGTGACACCACCGCAAATGGCCATGGCACAGCAGAGGCAACAGTCCCTCGACCAGGTGATCGTGCAACAGCAGCAACTGGCCACGCTCCTCAAGGACCATGCTGATGAATGTGGGGGTACTAAGGCAGCCATAGAAACATCAACTGAGACACTTAGGGCAGAAATGGAGAGAAGTACAGAGACACTAAGGGCACAAATGGAGAGAAGCACCGAGAGCCTGAGAGTACAAATGGAGATAAGCACCGAGAGCCTGAGGGGGGAACTGCATGCGACGTCCAAAGACGTATGTGCTGAACTTGCCGCTGTGCGCCGTGTGCTCACTGAGCTCTCACAAACCCTTAGGGGCATGCATGGACGTGAGCAGGCAGAGACATCATCCGTTGCAAGTTCCGTCCAGGGCAGCCCCCAACGTAGATCTGGGAGGAACCTGCGCTCCACAGGCAGGGGTGCCCCTGATACCCGGAGAGGGGGCTTGCAATAGCGTCTGCCCACTGACAATGAGCATCTTTGGACACTGGTGTTCGGGGGGGAGGTAGGAGGGTGGAGGGGGTGTGTTGGGCTCACTTGGGTGGCGGGTCGATGGGGTGTGTAACATAATTTCACATATGCTATAAACATTGCACAATCATCCAATGAGATGTGTGGACATTGATCTTTGTGTACGAGGCCTTTATAGGCGTACAGTCCATATTGTGCATGTTCCAGACACACACAGTGCCACAAGTCCCGTGTCCATGTATCAGCCACCAGGCGTGAGTGCTAGAAGCATGAATCTATGAGAATCTGACGAATTTCACGGCCCTCCTGTGCCTCGCAGACTCCTTGAGGTGCTGCCACATCCCCACCCTCATCATGACCATCTTCAGGTGCTTGCAGTTCTGCGTCAGGGGGCATGGGCACATTTTTACGTACGCACATGTTGTGTAGCATGACACATGCCATGACCATCTTTGCAACCTTCTCATGGCGGTACAGGAGTGCCCCGCCAGACCTGCTGAGGCAGCGGAAACGAGTCTTCAGTAGGCCGAATGCCTGTTCTATGACTACACGGGTACGTGAGCGGGCATGGTTGTAGTCCTCCTCATGCTGGTTCTGTGGGTTCCGGAGTGGTGTAAGGAGCCATCTCTTCAGTGGATACCCGGCATCACCTGTATGTGGACAATAAAGGATGTTTGTGGAATGACATTGCTACGTACGCACCCCCCCCCCTTCCTGCCAGGTCATTGCCGCATCACATACCCCACATTATCATGCATGAAATGAGACTCACCGAGTAGCCAGGATCTGTTCCCTGCGTGTCGCTCCATGTAGCGTGGTATTGTGGAGTTCCTCAAGACCATAGAATCATGGGTTGATCCAGGAAATCGGGCACAACAATGTGTAATGATCCTGTTGGAGTCACACACCATTTGTACATTAAGAGAATGAAATTGTTTTCGGTTGCGGTACTGGGACTCCATGGCATGTGGGATGACCAATTCCACATGGGTGCAGTCGATGGCACCAATGCAACCCGGTATGCCGCCAAGTGCATGGAATCCCACTTTTGTGTTCGTAATTTCCTGCTCCGAGCGTGGTAGAGAGATGTAGTCGTCTGCGTGCTTCAGGAGGGCATCGAGCACTTGCAATAGTGTCCGTGAGAACAGTGGCTGTGAAATGCCATGCAACTGTCCGACTGTGTGCTGGTAGGTGCCTGTGGCCAGGAAGTGGAGTACAGACACCACCTTCAGTAGGGGTGGGATGGCGGTTGGGCTATCTATCATGCTGACAAGGTCAGCGTGTGTCATGTCCACAATGGCGGTTATGGTGTCCCGGTCCAAACGGTAGAGGGTGTGGATCTGCTCATCAGTGAGGTTGAACGGATGTGCTCGGAGGCGTGGGATTGCGGGCTGCCTGCGTGGTGGTAGTGGCTGTGCTGGTGGGCCTTGCTGGCCCTGCCTTGCCCTCCTCCTCCTCCTGCGTCTCCTCTGTGCAGCCGGTTGTTGTAGTAGTTGGTGTTCGTCTTCTTCTTGAAGTTGTAGTACTTGCAGTGCTATCAGGTCCCCCAGGGCCAACATCGCTAGTCCTGCCGGTAGCATTTTGGAGTGGGTATGGTTGTGGGAGGGGGTTGGGTGTGCAATTTATGTGTTTTCAGGCTGTATAGCCTCCACCTGTGGTGATTCATTCCACCTGTGCAAGCTGCAATCCCCTTTGGGCGAGCACGTCCCGCACACAACGCTGCAATTCGACGCATGGCATCTTGCTATTACAATCATGTATTTAATCCCGATGGCAGTGAAATATTGGTTCATATGTTCATTCTGCTATGGTCCCATTGTTTCACATACTATCTTTGCAGTCGCGAACAAACTTGTGAAGGGTCAGTGGAATGTAGTACTCGATTAACGCTGGACCCTCATGCAGCACTGTACCGAGGTTCACCGACGGGCGGGGCGTCCCATTTGTGAGTGAAGCCAGTTGCCATTTTCACACACTGCCGCACTACATGGATGGATTTGTGATTTCAAGCGGTCACAGATGCCTTTTCGACGTGATGTTGCAAATGAGGAATTCGAAGGACAGCGCTTTCGGTTTTCAGCTAGCGGCGAGGAGACGCCCACAGGTCTGACTGCAGATATAAAGTTCTATTGTTTAATGTCCTTCGGACAGGGGCCATGGCGAGAATGCAATGATTGATATGAATAGTATGGTATGCGCAATAGCGTAGTGGACGATAAGGCAGGACGTTCCCAAATACATGTTACTTCACAACACTGGAATTCCGGGCTGGAGCACAGTGGATTTTGCAGACTGCATTACGCACAGACTCAATGGAAATTTCACATGTTATGTGAGTAAATAATCAGGCGTTTTCATACCGGGATGAGGGAATGATGTATGGATGCATGGACAGATGATTTAATGGAGAGTTTGCCATGTACAGGGCTTTTTGGAATCTATCCACTTCCCCTGCGCTATGTGATGCAGGGCTGCCATAGTGGGACCATCGTCTATCTGCCCTTGTTGAACCCTCCCTGTCTCGACGCGCCTTCCAACACTTGTGTCTATGCACGTTACTAATCCCATCTAATGGATTCTGTTTTAACAGACGCATGCACACAAACACTCGTTTGTAATAGTGTTTTCACCTCGATTTATATAGTTATGATTCGCAAGTGAATTTTGGGTGGGAATAATCCTTTTGAGTGGGCTAGCATGCATATGGCTGTGGATTTAGTGTGATCATTGAAGTGAGTAATTCAAATGAAGTTCTGATGCCCATACTATTCTTTTTCATTTCATTTGGGTGACAGGTATCTCCTCCCCTTTTGCCGCTGCCATCTGTATGCCACTCCTGCAGATGGCTTTTACTCCCGACACCTGCTGCTTCGTGTTAATCAGTGGAGCACCATTACGATCTTATGGGACGATCGCCAATGGGCCACATGCCCTTACGCAGTACTAGTGGCTAGGAGCAACATATCGACCTTTCAGCTGGACTAGTGCCTACCTAATGGGACGGCCCTGCGGTTCTAGGCGCTTCCATGTTGCCTTTTTGAACGTGAATGTAGCCCCTGTGTACCATGAAGGAACAGGGCGTCACACAAGAAGAAGCTGGTCATTTATTGCGGATGCAGCCCACAATAATGAAATATATTTTGGAGTTCATGACCTAATAGCTGTATGGGCTTGGTGATTTTGTTGTGCATTAAATTTTGATTATGATATTGACCGTGTAGCGTTATTCTTTGCAAGTAATGTAGCATATTCCTATTTGTGGAGCGATGTATTGTGAGAAAATCTGCATTGGGTTCCGGCTTCTGAGTATAGTTGCGTGGTACTGTACTGGGCGCGTTTGCCTACGAAGCCCAGTGAGGTCAGGGATAGGGGCTGCCATTATGACTGTTTTAATGATGTCATGCTCAGGGGCGGGGGATTAGCTTTTGTGTAACAGATGCCGGTCAGCCAGGTGGATTGGTGGAATGATGTGATTATCAGAATATGGCTGGTCACAGGTGCCTGTGTTTGCGTGCGTTTCTTGGAGGGAGACTGAGGTCATGTCCATTGGAATAGCTTCTGTATTCGTGCCATCTGTGCCCTGCAGCTCCCATTGGCCCCTCTTGAGATGAGCCTGGCTGCTCAGTCACTCTGCCAACTTGTGTGGTACATGCTTATGCTGATGGTTGGTTTGTTTACTGGCAGGAGTACAGGGCTGGTGCAGTCTCACTCAGGATACTGCTTTGAATGTTGCCTTACACTGGTGTCAAGCGATGGGGGGCCTGTTTTTGTTTGTCTCATATTTCAGTTCATGTTGCTGGACTTGAACCTTCGCATGCCTGTGCTGCATCAGTACGGCAATGGTGCCATGGCAAATATGGATGGCCACTCACAAGGCACTTGGAGCCCCTAGATTCATTTGTTCGTTGGCATGCATGGGTGACTTGTACATTTCACTGGTTGCATTGTGACTTCATTGCACCTACGAGGAGTTGTGCAATGTGGCCAGGGAGTGGTGTACAGGCACTCAGTAGGGCCTTTTACGGTTGGTTCGCGATACCGTACTTCTCACCATGGCAGAATGGTACTTTCCACCATGCTTGATGGCGTTAGGTATATGTCCGCTAGGGTCAGAATTCGCGTACCGTTGCGTCATGTTGGTAATTACGGTTCGGCATGGCGCGCGTGCGCGTACTTGGTGCGGTTAGCGTTGGCGTTCACTACGGTGTCGCTAATGGCATCGTACTTTACGGTGACGGGTCATAATCGCACCGAGCGCTATTCGATGGCGGTATTGCATTTCCGCCATCGTTTTTCGATTTCCGCCAGGGTCGTAATGAGGGCCAGTGACTCGTGGAAGCAACTGGTCCCTGATGAGACACATATGATGCCAATTTGTTGTACATGAATTGAGAATTTCTTCATTCTGTCGAGATAGAACCTAATCTAACAATTATATGTGTGATGTGGCTGAGCTGATACATTTGATTGACTATTTCTCGTGATAAACTACCTTTACAATAATTAAAAATAGTCCATAGGCGCCTCTCTGCGAGAACAAACATGGCCCAATTACCTGTTCTTTGGGAAGGTACCCACTCGAGAGTCCGCAGCCACACTTTAGCTCACTGTACCTTTCACAGATAGGAAATAACTATTTGCATATCAGTCTTTGTCCCACCCACAAGGGCAGTCCAGCACCAAAATGCTATGGCAATTCCGTTCTGAACAAGAGTACCAACAGCAACCCCATAAACGTGTATCCCGCCAGTGCTCGCGTTTTGCACATCCACTTTGCTTCATGGACAACCCGGTTCTGAGTATAAAAAGTCATAGAATCATTTTTCGGAATTAAAATTCTTGGAAATCTATTCGTGAATTAAATGGTTTATAAATAGTATTATGAACGAACTGTCTTATACATCTATGTATGCAAGCGAGCCCATTCAGTGGCAGTAACTGCACATTTTCATGTTGTGGCCACTCAAAGCACTTATTGAATGAATAGAAACGTCTTCGTTTTTTGGGCAGCAGAGAGAGTTTGTATTCAGTGAATGTAGATCTGTGTGCCATCTTTCTTTGTCCAGACCAAATATTTTTGCTAATCAAAAGTCTTAGAAAACTTTTGAGGCAATAGAGGGCCTTCCGTGGATGTAACTAAGTGTATACACGTTTTTTGGCAAATCCAAATTGATTATTTTATGTTGAAAATTCTTACTATTCTGTGGGTGTAGGGAGAGATTATAACTAAACATGCAAGACAAATAGGAGCTATGTGTCTAGTAGGTTTGTTTTCCTCCAGCACTGCAGCTGCTGTTTGCACCAGGGGGCCAGAATTGTGAATGAAAATGTAAAGGCCTTCTGCAGCACCATCTGGTTAGGAGATAGTAGCACCTGCTCAGGAACTGCAGTCAGAGAGGAGCTTCTGCCACCTATCCTTGTGTCTTTGTGACAGAAAGTGGAGTAGTGCAGGTTGCCTTTACTGATGAGCTATGAAATCCAGCACACAGTGTAAAGGATCATGATGTGCGAGGAGAAATCTTACAAAGTGTAAAAGAGCAGGAATGGGAAGTTCCTCCTCACCACCAATCACATTTAGTGACTCCATGAATACTGATAAGGAGATAGAGCATTATTATATACCATGGAGTACAGGCAGAAGCAACACATGATTTCTGAAAACACTGACACTTGGGAGGAAGAAACCCACAAAGTCACTACTTCACAAACCACCCCACCACAAACTTCACAGTTGGATGCGTCTGTGGGCCAAATCTTAGCCCACCACAAAAATCCAATGTGTGGCATTTCAATCAGGTCAAAAATCAATAACCTCTGATAAGGTGCAAGAAAACAATTTGTTGGAATAAGCCTAGAACGAGCTTGGATACCACAACTGCAGGCTTCCTCCCTCCATTCACTATTCCACACCTCGCCATTAGTGTCACCCGAGAAAACATTGATGATGCGCCAACTTAGTTCTGGATGCTGAGCCTCTACTCCACTGCCCACAGTAATACTGTCCCTAAGCACTATGTCAGGGTGATTGATGCATTTGAGCATGGACACAAATATATTGCGTTGCATGACAGAGTCCTCTTTCTCAACAATACCCTCATAATAATAATAATAATAATAATAATAATAATAATAATAATACTAATATTGACCTTCTGCTGCATATTTCTTTTCAAAATCTCTGGTTTCCATTTGTTCATGTGTATAAAGTCCATCATTGCTGGAACATTTCTAGTTGACATTAATGTTCAGGCAAGATTGTACCAATATAGTTAAGTCAGGCACTAGACCATTCTGACATCCAGAAAACCCATTTCAACATGAACATGTGGATAGATCATTGACTAAGTGGCTCATTTCTTGATCCCCTTTCAACAGCAACATGGCTTCTTTTTATGTTGAAAGAGAACTCGTAGAACACTGATGAATGAGGCCCAGTTCTGCTTTGTGCCACCGTACAATAATGAGACAGACGGAAATTAAGTTCCTAGAAGTCAGGTAGCAAGTGCCAAAAACCTCTGTGCCCAACATACCACCACCAGAGATATCAAGAACATTGTCTTCTTCATCATGAGGGAGTTCATTGCTCTCCTCACATGCATCACCTGACCCATCTTCTGTGAACACTACTGATAGTGATAGAATGGAACCAGACAGCCTCTGGGATGCATGCCTCACACAATCAGGGATCCTCTGACCTCAGTAATGGTCTGGCAGTGCCCCATGTCGAAAAATTGACTTTCCCTAAAATGAATGAGCATTACATTTAAGTCAATACAACAATCCACAGCCAATACTCCAGTTCTGATAATGAAGATCTGTTTTCAAATGTATTTCGATTCACACACTGAAAGGTGGAGTAGGGTTATTTAGTAAGGTTGTGCTAAAAGTGAATAGCTCTAATGTTTGACTGCTGGTGTAAGAGAAGAGTGACTGTCATATGATGATGAGCTGTCATTACTGTTTGAGCTGCTATTCTTGAGTCTTGCTACTACATCCTCCTCATGCTATGTTAAAATCAGAGTAGTTTAGGAAGAGTTAGCATTCAACAGGTCTACGAGCCACCAACAGGACATTATTTCTTAAGTTATTTTATTGTCTAAAGCACGGACCTAGCTTGAGAGTTGTGGAGCGATGTACGTGATGGTGGGTAGCGATCATTTTGGGTGACATCTTTTAGAAATGGTGCAGTACTGAGTTGCAATCTGTGTGTCCTTTAGAATTAGTCCTTGGTTAGGCATTATTGAAAAGGGATCTTTTTAGGATGGGAGAATTGTGGGTGCATTCTGAGCTGATACAGGGATTTGCTTTGAGATGGTGGGTGCATGACAAGGCAAGGATTGTTTATGGGTCCTCTCTTTGTGGGATGCTTGATTGATCACTTGTGCCAAAAGTGTGTGCCACCAGATGTGTAGGGCTTTGCAGATGATGCATGCAGTCTTGAGCACTATACTACCCTATAGACTAAGCCAGTGTAGTTTGCATAGGAAGGGATGAGTTGGTCACATTTCTGCACACCCGTAATGAGGTGTGATGCATTGTGGTAGACTGTTATTAGGGGAGCCAGGTAAGAAGCTAAGAGCCTCCCATGGGCGTATGAGAACACAAGGCCCTGCACTGCAGTCCGGAAGTCCTGCGGCCTCATGAAGGGTTTTGATTTTGTTAATGGTGTACATTTGGAACCAAGCTGTTTGGGCCTTCGTGCCTACATGCTCCTGGAAGGACAGACTGCACTTGATGAGGAAGCCTATGCATTCTTCTGAATATGAGAGTTGTAGATCAAATCCTAATTACAAATCATTGAGCCATTGTTGGACAAATAGTTGTTTAACTGGGGACTGATGAGTATTAATTCAGTCTTGGAGGGGTTAAAGTTGAGGTGGACAGTTGACATCCAGAAGTGGATGGTGGCTAGTCAATCACTGGCATGCCTGATGTCCTGATCGCTTTTTGCGCTCATGTATAACTGAGTATTGTCCATGTATTGGTGGATGATATATTGGGATTTTAGAGGAAATGCCCAGAGGCACCATGTAAAGAGCTTAAAGAGGATTTGTGTAAAGCTGGCGCGGTGCAGGACTCTGCAGGGGACTGGAGGTTGGTTGGAACACAATGTGTTCCTCTATACAGCCTGATATCTGCTTGAGAGGTAGGAGGTAAACCAGTCATGTCAGATGTGTTGTTGTTCGATTCTGGCGAGTATTTAAGTAGTGACTACCTTTTCCAGGATTTTGCCTATAAACACCAGTTTTGTAGTGAACTGGAAGTTAGCCAGGTCATCTGGTTCTGGGGTCTGTTTTTTTCAAAAGATGTTGATGGAGGGTATCCAGGAACTATCTTTCAGTGAGGGGGGTGTTAATGATGCCTAGGAGTGCATTGAATTTGACATTTACATTTTTGTTATCTTTCCCGATTAGGAGAGAGAGGGTTCTGCAAAATGTATTGTAAAACTGACTTCCATTTTATATATGCAAACTTGCATCTTTTATCACTTGCTCTTTGCCTTCTGATACGTTCTCTTGCTCTGCAGCAGTTCACCTTCCCTTTCTCCTTCTGTGTGCCCCATGGGTGAACATGACACAGACTTCTATTAATTTGATAGCTCCAGCTTGAAGAGTCATCCCTTCAGTTGTCTTCCCATAGTACTGTGTTTTATGGCCTATTGCTAATGACCAGCTGCATGAGATTACACTTCTGTGTACTTGTCATCTGCAGCAACCTTAGCTTAGCTCTGGGAAAAGCAAATTCAGACCATCCTGGAATACATATATTATGGTCAAATGTTTTGGCAACTAAAAATGATTATGTGTATTGTGTTGCACAGTCTGGAGAGGGTAGAGGGAATTAGTCCCCATTAATTCTGCATGCATGCTTATATGTTGCTACTGATTCTGAATACATAGGTATCCCTCTTGGAGACTTTAACCTCCACCTGTATGCTTCCTGTCCCTCCTCTGGACTCTTTCGCAACCTCTGCAACTCTCTCTCTCTTTCCATTCTCCCCTCTGGCCCAACTCACTCTTCAGGTCACACTCTGGATGTTCTGATCACCTCAGACCTCCCCTATCCTATCTATCCCCCTCACCACTCCTCTCTCCTGGAGTGATCACCTTTTCCTTTCCTCCCATCTCTCCCCCTCTACCCCTCAGGCCAAGCCAACTCCAACACTGCCACCCATGAAGCGTGTGTCAGTTGAGGCTTTCACCGCCACTTTCTCTCCCCCTCCTCCTCCGCTGGCTGACTCACATCCTGACACAGCCCTTTCCATGCTCCACTCTTCTATCTCTGATACTCTTGATGTTCTTGCCCCTGTCATGAGGATCTGCTTGAAGTCCAAAGCCAAGTGCAACTCCTGGTATGACTCTGACCTCGTCACCCTTAAATGCAAGTGCAGGGTGGCTGATAGGAAATGGCTAGTTTCTTGTACATATTCTGATAAACTGGCCTGCTGCCCACTCCAAAGGCAGTGTCGGCTCTCTGTCCACACGACGAGACCCCACAACCAAGCCTGCGTCTCTGCGGCATCTAAACACTTGGCCGAACTCTTTAAAATCTGCCAGGAGCTGGCCAATCTTGCTTCAATCGCTATATTTCATTTCCCCTCCCAGGCCCTGTACATGGCCCTGGCTTCTCATTTCATCTTTCAAACCCAGGTCATCCTGTCCACCCTCTCGTCCTCTCCTCCTTGTCCCTCTACGCTCTCCTCTACTTGTGGCCCCCCTGTGGCCACCTCTCCTCCTCTCTTCCTTTCCACTGTCCTCCCCCGATGCTTTTTCTAGACAAGTCTGATCTATGAAAGTCTCATCAAAACAGGTTCTTCCCTGTTCTTCCAAAACCATCATGGACCACATTGACACCTCGCTCCTGCCCTGGCTGACCTTTGCAACCACTAATTCGCCACTGGAGCCTTCCCTTCCCCCCTGAAGCACTTGTGCACCCTCTTCTCAAGAAACCCTTAGCTGGCCCCTCGTGCCCGTCTAACTATCGCCCAATCTCCATCACTCCTTTCCTGGGCAAACTTCTGGAAAAGCTGTGCATCTCCCAGCTTTATCTTCACACTGAATCTGTTGGTTGTCTCCATGACCATCAGTCTGGCTTCCATGCAGCCAGATGCACGAAACTGCTCTCCTGAACATCTGTGAAGACCTGCTCTCTAACCTTGAATCTAATCTCCCCTCTCCCCTAATCTTACTCGATTTCTCTTCTGCCTTTGACACGGTCAACCATGCCCTCATGCTCAGTAGTCTCTGTTATAACCTGGGTATCATCGATCATCCTCCCAGGTCCAACTTGGATCCTTCCTTTCCATTATTTCACTCTCTACCTGTAGTGTTTCCCAAGGGTTTAACCTCTCTCCCTGCCTGTTCACCCAACAGCTGGCATCTCTCGCCGAGCACATTGCTGCTCTCTGCTCCAACTTTCAGTGCCATGCGGATGACACTTAGCTTGTTTTCAGCCTCCCCTCTGCCACCTCTTCTCCTTCTCTCTTCTCTGACTGTCTGTCTGCTATCCAGGAGTGGTGTGCCACCAACGATCTCTGCCTTAAGGCCAGTAAGATGGAGAATCTCTGCATCGGCACACCTGCACCCACCTTTCCTGTCACTCTCTGGCCGGACTCCCTTGGCCCTCTTCCTGCTCCCACCTGTGAGGCTAAGAACCTTAGGGTCATCTTCGACTCCACACTCTCCTTTTCTCCTCACATCTCGGATGTCTCTAAGAAGTCAAACTACCAACTGCACCTCCTCAGAGATATTCTTCCTTTCCTCTCCTTCCCCCAGAAGCTCACTGTCTCTAGAGCTCTGGTTCTCTCTAGGCTGGACTAATGCAACAGCCTCTTTTTAAATCTTCCTGCTTCTACTCTTCGCCCTCTGCAACTCATCCAGAACAGTACTGCGAGACTTGTCGTTGGCATCAAGCCCAGGGATCATATCTCTCTGCATTTGCTCCCAGTGGCTGCAAGGATCAAGTTCAAGACCTTCTGCCTTGTCCACAAGGCCTTCTGGGGCCCGGGTCCTCAATATCTCCAACTCTCTCTTCGTAAATACCTTCCTTCTCAAGCTCTTTGCTCCTCCACCTCCAACTCCCTAAGGGTCAGTCGCTTCTCCAAGCAACGAGTTGGTGGTAGATCCCTTTCTTGAGCTGGGGAACTCCATCTGGAACAGCCTCCCTGTCTCTCTGAAACTTGTGGAGAACCATCTCCGGTTCTGGAGGCAGCTCAAGACCTTCCTCTTTGCTTCTGCCTTCTCTCTTAATCTCCCCTGCTGACTTCCTGTCTGAAAATGCACTGGTCACTTGCCTGCCCTCTGATTTCGGGCCCAGGTCCCTGCCTGCCCATTTGCACATCCGCACTTTGGTCTGTATCTGTAACCCTACCATCCCCCTACCTGCACTTTTGGACACCTGCTGTCTGCACTTACCCTTGCACCTGCCACCTGCTGGCCACACTTCTTGTTATTGTTTTGATCGATGTATAGCACTGCCCCCTATACTTTCCCTTGGCACTTTTCCCCTCCCCCCTCCGCTGCACTTGCGTGATCTCAATGTCACTTGGCCTAGTAAAGATTATTGTCTCTGTCCTCCCTCTGTTCCCCCTTCCTTGTCTTGTCGCGCCTTCAATCACTTGTGTATGGGCGCGTAATAAATGCCAAATCATATCATATCATATCATAAGTGAGTGCTGCTATTTTCCACAGTTTAATTTTTGGAAACCTGTTGGTGGAGACTGGACAGAAGACTACTCACCCCACTAGCTGAGAGCCACCGTCATGAGCATGTTACGTGTTCTCCCTGTTATATGAAATATACCCACATCCAACATGAAATATATGTGTGTTCTTGCCACTAGTTGAGAGATGCCAACATGAGAATGTGTTGTTATCACTGCTGTCTGAAGGACACCAATATGAGATAGTTTGATTCTCCCTGGTAAGACCTGCCAACATGAGACTTTTTAAGGGCTGTCCTCGCTGCCTGTGAGCCACTAAGATGATAATTTGCAAGTTCTCCCCATGCTACACGAGAGTGTACCAGACATAACATCTATCTCAGTGTCTTTTTAAGGAAGGTGAGTGAAGGGCAGGACATGACCATTTAAACAGAAAACAGATCACCCTGGGGACAAAAAGGTATTTACCCAGGAAAGGTCAGCAAAGCAAGTATGTAGACAATAGTCGTAAGGTAGAGCAAGAGGGGAAAGCAATTGCTGGGGACGTGTTGGAGTCCCTTGTAACTTAATGGGATTGAGTTGGCGGGCCAACTGCAAAGTAAGTATGCTGGTGGTGTTTTCGTTGTCCTTTGGGAGTTTGAATGGTGGAGTATGGACATGGAGGACAAAGGAGAGAAAGTGAAAGGATGCACAGGGTGGGCAAGGGACGGGAGGTTGTGAAGGCTACTAAGTTAAATGATGCCAGGAGGAAACATAGGAGCAGCTGGATGGTGGAGTGCTAGTGCATTTAAAAATATGATATGCCTTTTAGTGTTTGCCCCTTGCCCAATTTAGTGGGGGTTATTGAGGTGATTGGAATAAAAGTGAGCCTCTGGAGCACCGCAGATGGTAGTGTCTTTCAGGTTCCAACAGCTCCCCACCACCACAATTCAGATATCCATGCCAGAACAGACTATCACACAGGCTGCTTTTATGTATATGTAGGTACAGCCACCCTTTTAATTGCAAGGGGCAAGGAGCCAACCAAAGCAACTCTGCTGCAGCTGGCACAAATGTCTGTGTGTTGGCCATGTTCTCACACTGCCTTCCTCTATGTCATGGTGGCAAATGACCTGCATCTCCAGCCATGCCAGGAAGATGCGTCCTCAACATCATTAGAGGAGGTTATCATGCCGACATGGTGGCAGACGGCACATGTGGGTAAGCAGTCAGTTTAGGTGACATTAACACATTGCAATCATGCCTATTGCCGAAAGCGCAATCTCCTTGCCACGCTTCACTTCCGTATTGCTAATCTCGGACTCAACTGCACATGCCTCTGCCTTGAAACATGAACCCCTTTGTGATAGTGTGTTAAACCATTTCCCTGGCACAACCCGAACAATAAAAAAACAGAGAAACCTGCTCTGTGGCAGCCGATGCATATTCCAAACGTGAAAACCTTCGGTGGGTTTCAGGTGTGATTTTGGGGTGTCTCTGGTGCCACAGGCGATATCACTAGAATGTTGACTATTGAGAGCACTATTCGTCTCATACCACAGGGTGATCATTTATACAGGGGTTGTTCCGCCCTTAATAAAGTTCGTTGTTAGTCTTCATGAAGGTGTTCTGAAAGTGACCCAAGTGTAAAGTGCACCACAACTGGAACGTGCAGGATGTCATGCTTTATACACCTGGTTTCAGTGCAGATGTATAATACTCAGAAAATACCCAAAGACATGTGATCCTTATTATATAGCCACATCACGGATTGGCATGTTCATACTATTATTCAAAAACAGTATGCCTGTGAAAATGCTAAGGTATATGGCTTGACTTCTTTGGAATAAATATCAACAACATATTACAACATTGAAGCTTCTATTCATAAAATGTGTGTCAAACTATCAGGCTACGTATAACGCTCTTTAAAGATAAAAAGAAGTATGCTTTGAATCTGGACTGGAAGGTATAACTATATATTTATCACATGGTCAAAGCGCTTGAGGGGTTGTTCTTCTTCAAAAAAGATAACTAATCTATCCTGACCTTTATTTAAATTAGACACTTTAGAAACAAAACACACCAACTTGAAAACATAAGATGATTATGTTTCTGCCCTTGACCTTATTAGAGATCTTCTGAGGGTGACAAGAGTTCTTCAACCAAACTGTAATATAAATAACTATAATGAAAAAGTAAAATTATTGAATCTCCCAAAAATATATACGAGCAAAGATTTCGATCCCTGGCAAGACCCATAGTTTCGGGGTATATAGTTAGCCACGGTACACTTATCTCAGTATGCAGGCTCTTTCTTCATATGTCATTCCAAGCATGCTGTCAAATCGGATGGTACAGGCATGCTCATTGCATTAGATGAGTTGCGTGACTCATCTGCTCATCAGTATGGATATCGAAGCTCTTTATGCAAAGATACACCGAATGAAATTGTGCAGACTATGCGTAGTACCCATGGCAACAACAAGGGTTTTCATATATTGTGGTTTATGTCATCTTCGTTCTATGCAAGGGCATGTGCATATGAACAACATAAGGGAAATTCATATATGCTTAAAGGAGACTAAAGGATGTATGGAGAATATGATCACTTCTAAACCTATAGCATCCCACTTTACAACAGCAGGTCATATGGAAACCCATTTGAAATGGTCCATTTTGCAAGAGGTCAAGTATCCTGTGTTGAAATGCCTTTTGCTCTTCAAGAGTACAATGGTGAGTAGTGACTCAGCACCCACACGTATACAAACTAAGAATGAACCCAATCGCAAAGGTAAAACAGGCCCAGGTAGGATGTGTACCTCCTTTGCCTTTTGAGGTAAAAATCGACCGAGGAAAGTCGATACTCTTGGAAGCAGTGTGAATGTGAGACAGTATTAACCCAGCCAGCGAGATCAACCAATTAAGGTTCTATAAATATATTAATTTTTTTTACACAAATTAATTGTATGCTTACCTATCCAAAACACTATCAAAAACCCACCCTGTAAACGACGACAGAAGATGCAGAACAGAAATGTATAAGCACACTTAGTACAGAGCGGAAAACAGACAATAAATTCAACAATGTTGTTTATAAACATGTCTTGATGCGTGCACAAGGAACTTAACCAGTCTCTAGGGCTCTAAAGGTGGACCACGGGGACAGGGTCACTTGATTCCTATGTTAGGCAGATTAATAGTGCTGAACCAGGCTTTGGACTGTTGCACTTTGGGGTCGAAACAGTTTAAAAGGAGTCAAGTCATATTGGTCCCATGCGGCGAGTCAGCATCGAGTCGGATTCGAGCAGGAACAGTTTGACAGTTATTCATGGTTCAAAATGATGAGTAACACTGGTCTGAGTTGGAATGGTATGGTTTACTGTTTGACTCAAGCTTTGATATGACGTTCTGGTGGTTCAATGCTTGGTTTGACGCATCAGTTTGAAGTTGTCTGCACAGAGCACTGGTGCCAGAGCCAGACAGGTCGCAGGGCTCAGCTCGGGCAATGCAGCATCAAGTTGGTTCGATGATGCTAGCACTGGTGGTCAGGGTCGGATTGGGACAAGAAATAGGCCCAGACACCCAAAAAAAGTGGCCCAAACCGCGCCTCAAAAAAAGTGTCCCTCAAACCATCATCTGTGAATCACCACCCAAAAAAAGTGGCCCAAACCGCGCCTCAAAAAAAGTGGCCCTCAAACCATCATCTGTGAATCGCGTCAATTCACAAATTTACAGAAAATGCTACTTATGGAGGGTTCCTGTGTCTGTTAGATTACAACACAACTCATAAAATAACATAACTGTGAATACAGTTCTGTGACAGTGTCCACAGCTCCGAGGAGCGGGAGTGGCATGAACCAACCACCCCCACTGCGGTTTTGGGACCTGCTGCAAGTCGATGCTTAATAATAGAGATTGATTTGTAATGTATTGCTGTATTCCTTGTTTCGTTAAGAGGATGCAAATTGCTAAAGGATTTCCAGATAGTAACGCTCTAGAGCAGGGAACTGGGATTGCAGTAAACAGGTAAAGGTCATTTGAATATAAGCTTTCAAATAGACAGCAACTGCAAGGGCTTGTAAAAGACAATGTGTGTATGTGAGTAAGACTTGATACAGAGTGAACACTGACTGAGGAATCTGTGCCCAGCAAAGCGCAACGCTATAGAAAGGAATGCAGTGCCTACCACGCTTCTCACCGCGCAAACACAGATGTTTCTACAGAATCAGGACCATTAATGAAACACTACCTTTCACCCGTGGACAAAACAGGAAGTGGGCATCAAATAGCATTATTCCTAAGTAAAGTACGAAAAATATGTTTATGATTTCACTAATGTGATATACATTTCATACAATAATGGATCACCATATGTATCATTAACATCTGTGTGTATGGATCCATATTGTGAAATTAATGTGAATGCAGGCAGACGTCCAAAGCCAAATGATATGTTATTGTATAGCACTTACGCTTAAACTCTTTTTATAGAACAAATATGCATACAGTATCACCCAACCTGTGTTGGTACTTATTAATCATCCTCAGAAGGATGAAAGGCTGAGATGGCCTTGCTGGGATTCGAATCTGCAACCTGCAGATCACACACACATTGCAGCAGGGAGCGCTTAACCCAATGAGCAATCATATCAGCTATAGTGAAATGAGCAATTATTCTATAGTGGATTATACCATTAAACTGGTAACTGAGATTTAAAGCAGACAAGTTAAGTTCATCTGCAGGTCTGGTGCAAATTTGGCCTCATGTGAAGCCTGCATGCATCTACTTTTCAGGCTTCGGAATCGGCATGTCAACAAGGCAGTGTCGTTTTACTTTAAAAAATACGACTAACCTTGGGCCTACCATTCCCAATGAAGTATTGCTCACTTATGTTGCGGTTTTCATGTGTGGGTTTTCATGTTTCTCATGAGTCCTGGTCTGGGCACCGCTCCGCTGTACCAATGCTATTTACATTTCTAACATCCTAGACCCGTGGGAATTTATGTCTGTCTGTGCGCGCCAATCTGCAGGCTGCAAGCTGCAGCACAGTCCTCTCTGCGACCTGTCAGATATTAGTTGCTTTCAATTTTGCAAAGTGACGTACAACAAATGTGTTGCTTGCTTCCTGCAAAGTTGGAAGCAATTTTAATGTGCGCGCCCCTGGCCCAGCCCACCCCTGTAGGCAGCCTGGGAGTCTACCACTAAATGACGCACCCCCCTCTCCCAAACAATTCAGTTGGGAAACCACAGAGAGCCGTGCATGCAAACAGCAGAGCATTTGTAGACACAAGGCAGGATTTCACCCCGCTATTGGGGTGCAGTTGCCCCACACGGGCATTACTGAAAGCCAAGCCAGACACAATGGCTCACACCCAAAAATCTGCACATCAGTGCAAACACGACTGTGCCCGTACATGGTGCAAAAACACAACCTTAGAACCACAGCAAGGGAGCAACAACAGTCTGTTTGAGGGGCTACACATAGCAGACCAGATAACACACAAACCCCACACTCATAGTCTTACCTGTCCCCTCCTCATGCCGGCTCAGCTCCCTCCATGGTCCAAGTTTACCATTTCAGATCCTCCGGCAAGTGCTTGGTTATTCCATGCGAGAAGGCAGAACAGATGCTGTGGATCTTTTCGGGAAAAATAGCAATTTCTGCCTGGGAGCTGACGATCCACAAAACACATTCAGTGCAGCATGAAAGGACAATTCCTTGAGGACAGAGCCCTGTGTTGTGTCCCCAAATGCACGGCACGCACCCCTAGCAAGGGCTGGGGTGCCAGAGAGACACGCAGAGGGAGATGCAGAAAATGGATCAAAAATGCGATCTCTCTGGGCTGCGGCTGCTGTGAAGGCGGGCAGGCTGTGTGCCTCTGAGCAGAGCCTGCACTGGCACCCACCAAAGCCTGATGAGAACAGGGGTGGCCGGGGGCCTGATGCCTCCCTAGGGTTTGTGGGCTGTTGCTGCCTTTCACAGCATTGGAGGAAATGGTGCCCTCTCACCGGAACGGGAGGCGGGAGCAAGGGATGGAGCTGAAAGACCAGGCTCCTCCAGCAGCCTGCCTTGCTGCTGACCCAGGTCCTTTCAAGGACGGGCGGGCATGGTTTGCAGGAGGATGTTACTTTTTTACAAAACACTGGGAGCGGACCGGCTGAGGCCAACCCAGCCCGCTCCCAGTGTTTTGTAAAAAAGTAACACTTCCTTTACCTTCACTGGAAAGTGGCGGCTGGTGCCATGGATTCTCGCACCAACTTGCTGCCTGCAGGCCCTGACCATGCAGAGCAGATCAGAGTAGGCAGGGCCTGCAGGCAGCCCTGAGCCAGCGCGAGACTGGCCCAGGCTTGGGCTTGAAACCAGCCTCTCGTCCACCTTCAAATGATTTCGGTCTGGCCACAGGCTGAACGGCCGATGGGCCAATCATACCCTGCTGGTGGTTCAAAGTTTGAATGAATGCCAAAGGCAGCAATGATGGGTCCAGCTAGTCTGAATATGGCAGTTATGGTTCAAGTTTGGATCAGTTGGTTCAAGGTGATAACAACAGTAATCCTGCTCTGGGTGTTAATTCACACAGGATGCTGAAACAACTACCACTGGAAGATCTAGGACAAGATGAACCCTTTTCAGTCTCTGCTCTGCCAGTTTAGGGAGGGTTGCAAGCAAATTGGAAGACCTTGATCCTCAGCAAGAGCCACCATCAATGTGCCCTGGTAATGGGTAAAGAGCAAAGCTTGCCTCTGCTGTCAAGTTCTCCTTCTTCACCTCAAAGGCAGAGGATTTGGAAAGATCAACTCTCTTAAAAGAGGTCAACATGAATTCTTTCTCAAGACCTTGAGTCTCCAAAAGTGATTCAAAGAAGGCGTTGGAGGCTCCCTATCTTATAGACAACATGCCACACAGGATTGAAGGAAATTCAGTCTGCTTTGAGAGTTCCAATCCTTGTGCTTGTGAAAAGTGCCCCTTTTCTTCTGATGTCATACCTAAAGTGCCTAATTCCACAGGAATTGGAGAGGAAAGGAAGGAGATGAACGCCTACAGAAAAGTAAGATGGAGGGTCCCTTCATCAAGCGTACCCCCGCTCCCTGACTGCCCAAATTCTGCCATTTTCCCAGCCTGAAGATCAGAGTTACTGATGTCTGGGAGTAACAGACACACAGCAATTGCTCAATTGGAGGTAGGAAAAATAGAGGAGAAAGCAATTAGCTGTATTGGGTTCCATAGGTACAGCTCTGAGGACACATAGACCACCCTTGAAGAAAAAAGCCCATGAGGAAAGGGAACTCTCAGGTCATGGGACAGTCACTGTGCCCTACCTCCAAGTTACACAGAACCCCAGATTCACACAATTGTAGACAAGTCAAGGAGACAGAATATCTTGGTGATCATGCACTGGAGTAATCCTGTGTCAGCAGAACTGGAAGGGGCCTAGGGGGAGGGGGATGCACTGTTAGCTTTCAACAGCAACTGGATCCTCTGGATCCTTACCCTCTCAATGTGCCCTCTCTTACCCAATAAAAAGTATACACTCAGCAGAGCAGATCCCTACTGCAGGCCTACTGTAGCAGGTGCCCTCGGCACAGACTTCAACAAGATCATCCTACAATCCTTCATCAAGATCATCCTACAATCCTTCATCATGATCATCCTACAATCCTTCATCAAGATCATCCTACAATCCGGCAGCCTGAGAGCCCATCCCACAGCACATCAGGCACAACTTACAGTCCTCTCCACTCTCCATGTCCTGGAAAGGTTGAGTGTGGTATTTGGCTTCCACTGTCCTCTCCATTAGCACAATGCATCATTCTAAGCCTCCTTACCCCTCTGTCACTGTTCCCATTGCAACCTGCAGCATTCACGATTATTCCCCTGTGGGCTGAGTCTGCCATGATTGCCAGATTAGACCAGCTATAAGCTTCATGGAGCTCCTTCTTTCAACCTCAATTTACAAACTAGGGTCTATCTACTTTGGAAATATTAAAACATTTCTAGTGCTTTGTTGTTCCACGGTGTGTGTGGGTGTGTGTGTTTGAGGGTATCATGCTCTAAGCAGCATTGTGTGATTTTTCTAATGCAAGGCACATCCATGCTACACATATTTCTAGCGCCGGCCTATCTGTGATAGAAATAGCAAACATTCCTTACTAGAGGTGTGCCTGACGTAAGCGGACAGCTGGATTCAACCACAAGTCTGTCTTGAGATTCGGGATCACGAAAGAACCACACCTCTAATTATATAGATACTGAGCAATGGATAATCATTGGACACATTAAATGACGTTCCCCCAGTCTTAGTATACAGGGTTCCTGACCAGTGAATACGTTTCAATGTGATACAAAGCTCATTCCTTGACCCATGCATTTACCAACAAGACATATGGAATCCTGTTTAGACAAGCAACAGCAAATGCATATGCTTTAGAAAAATAAAGGATATAATGTTTACTGCATATATTTTATGTAGCTATCCTTTTTATAAGCTAGTATTTTTGGTTTCATTTAATTCATGTGTGATTTATTTTAAATAACATTGTTTAACATTATGTACCACAAAAAATATCAAAATAAAATACACAAAATGAAAACTACACAGACATGCGACAACTTAACATAATATTAAGATATTTAATTAACATAATTTGCTTGCAGGGTAAGAGGCACAAGTAAGAGGCCACAATAACACTGATTGGCCTCATGTTTACAGAAACCCTGCATTCTATCCGAATCATGCTCCACAATTCGCTCTTTGCCGATATGAGATAGAAAGATGGATCAAGTTGAATCACCTCTGGTTGATGTTGCCCTTTAATACGATCATCTGTTATTAAGGAGTTCAAGGCCGCAGGTCCTTTAAGTTTGAGCAAAACTGGTAGACGTCTCAATCAAGCCATTGCTTTCCAAGAATGTAACCCTAGTTCCACTTTGAGAGCTTCTACAGGAATTGTTTGAGGTAGCCCCAACATTTGTTTATATGGTTCATTTTGTTGACCATGTCATGTAGCCACCTGCCCAGACCTCTGCCTCATAAAAAATGGTCAACAGTAATTTTACTGTAATAAACTAGATTAAAGGTAGCAATGAAAACCCACCTTGCTTTTTTTTCAAAAAGCAACATCATGTTGACCAGTTCTAGACATGTTCCATTCACTGCTCTCTATGGGATACCCATTTAAAACTGTGTGTGAAGGATATCCCCTAGTATACAAATACCTCAACCACTTCTAATGCACGACCACCTAAATACCACTGGACGCTAAATTTATTCGATTTTACATTACCTTAGAATTCAAGCAGTTTATTTCTAATGTACTGATATCATTGAACTTTTCTAAAGAGTTAAGCCATTGCTGAAGCCCAAGTTGTGCCTGATCCATGGTGAGAGGAGCATCAGCATATCCACGCCGGTCAGCTAACTTCAATGGCCAATTCCTTGCCTGTATCAGAGACTCACAGGTTAAACAGAATAGGAGCAAAGACGCACCCCTGATTCAGACTAGGGATTTCTTAACAAACTAAGCCATCAACAGTTAGCCTTATTTAGAATTTAGTGTTCACATGTCATTGTTGACTTGTTGAATAAAGTATAATATTGTAGAATGTGTTTCCCCCTCAATAGCGTTGGACCACACCTTAGTTTGATCTACTTTATCGAAGTCCGTAGAGAAGTCATTGAATGCCACACACAGAGAAAGTTGATGCTAGCTTGCCATTTTCTCTACCATAGCAGGTAACGCAGTGGGTGCCCATGGTCATACTTGCCTTAAAATTGATCTGATATTATTTTCTTAAATACACTGATTAAACAGTTTAAGTCCTAGGCTTGTTACATGGTTGTTTTAATATAATGGGACTGATATATTTAATTTTTAATGATGATGGAATAATTCCAGCCAAATGTGTTGCTCTGAATAAGCAAGCAATACCTGCACTGTATAGTGTCAGCTCTCAGTAGAATGTTGCATATTTGAACGGGCCCCAGCTTTCTAGACAGTGGTAGTCTTCCAATGATATGTATTATTTACTAGCTGGGTACCCGGCATTACCTGTGCCCTGATCAAGTGGTGTCTAGTGTGCCCTGGAGGATGTTGGTCTTGTCCTCTTATCGGCAAGTCTTGATTCAGTTTGCTCTGGTGTCTTCCCTGGAGGATATTGCTTGTGTCCTCATTGTGATGCTGAAAATGCATTGGAGGGACAGGGCCTCCCTGTCCTTGTTCTGCAGTCCTTTTCATGTGTGTTCTGTATTGTTTTCTGCCCTGGAGTCCATTTGAGACTCCTGGCAGTGCAGCTCTTCCTCTTTTTGGTTTGGTGTACAGACCCTTAGGATGACCCAATGGCACCCACGGGTGGGTGTACAACCGTGTGTCCCTAGTGTATGTTTTTGGGCACCTGTGTGTGGCCCACAGAACAGGGTATAGGCTGGTGGCAGCCCCATGCTGAATTTGACAGGTGCTCTGAGTATCCTCCATTTTGGGATACCAAGGCCCTGCCATTGGAAACAGTTAATTCCTGATAGGAGACAAGATGGCCCATGCAGCCTCTTGCTTTTTATTGCCTGTTACCTTGTTTTTACAAAAGTCCTGGGAAGCCCTGTCCCTTCCCCCTGACTGGCTGTTTGGTGGAAGTTCCATATGTGGTATTGTGGGGAAGTCCAGGCCAGACTGGCTGGAGCATTCCCAGTGACTGTATGTTGTGGGTACACCGTTGGAGTGGAACCTGGGTGAATGGAGTGTGTGAGCAATATGCACTTCTTGTTATGGGTGTCTGATTTCTGGTATGTGACACAACGACTGAGACAGCCCACCCCGAAACTGGTATGAATGCAATGTAGAGTGCTGAATGGCTTTGTACTTGCCCCAATACACATTCCTTGTTGTGAGTGTCTGAGAGGGAGGAGAATGGCCTGAATGCACTGTGAGCCTGATTGACTGCCTGCTTGCATGAATGCCCTTCTGGATGATTGGCTGGCTGAGTGTGACCCAGCAGAGTGAATGACAGACCAAACAGTATATCTGGGGCCCTCTCACTGATGGATATCGTTCAGAAGCTGAAGTCGAAACTGATGCTTAATCTTGAAGCCGAGCCCGAAGAAGAAGGTTGACTGCTGTTACCTTCACCGCAATCTGAAAGCCGTGCTGTCAAAACTGATCAAAGAGAGGACCTGGTTAGGAGACCTCTTCCCGAGCTATGAGGGACCATTGTGCGCCGATAACCTTTGCCAAAGCGCCCTGAAAGTCAGCCTTCGGAAGACTGTAACCCAGAGATGGGGACTGCCGAGGAGAACTAAGAGAAGCACTGGACTGCTGTCCCCCGTCGTCAACCAGGGTTTGCAGGTTTGCTATAACCACTGGAGGCCCATCGAAGCCGCGTTGGGCTGAAGTACTATCCGCTTGACTCCGAGCCGCCGACTACCGGAGCTGCAACGTTCCATTGATAAAGACACTTTGAATTCAAGGATGCTCTCGCCAGCACCGCCAACCACTTTGTCCCACCAGAGAAAGTCTAGGCTGCTGACGTGCGAGGAGCATCTGCCGGTGGGTTTCCCGCCACCCAAAGACCGCAGAGAGACCAATGACCCAACGCCCTTGCTGGGCCAAAGTTCTTCAGTAATTCTTGCAGCAACAAACTATTGTCATCGAGGTGCATTGCACACGTCATCTTCGCAGGATGACCACGACTGATCGTCGATGAGCATCACCAGGACCGAAGCTGCTGCCTGAACATCTTTGCTCATAATTTCTTTGAGGGATCTAGACTATCCGTGGCTCCTGCGTTAAAGGGAGCTACTCCAGAATGATCTGTCAATGACCCGACATCCAACTCTGCTATTCCAGGTACATTGGGACGGTAGACTCTTTTCAGAAGGAAATAATACTCCTATAAACAATATATGGACTGGCTTGTATGATATCTTTAAATACAGGTTGCCCAGGTAGGGGCCAGTATTGTGCCTATTGTTTTAACCAACCTGCTTTCCTCCTATGTCTATTGTTGGTTCACATTATTAACTGATTTGTATGACATTTGAACGGAGTACAGTTGATGCATTTTAATGAAATCAAAGAGTAATTGTGGTACCACATAGAAACTGTATATATTAGCCATTATAGTATTGCCAGAGTACAAAGTGTGTTATTGTGATTGTGTATATAACTTGAACCCTATTTATATAAAGTACTGTGTTTTCACTAACATAGTGTGTGGACATTCCTTTGTGGGTACTTGGGGACTACACTGTACTTAAGAACCAGCCTGCATCACCTCCTGAGAGCTTAAGCTTTGATTGCTCGTCCAAAGTTACCAAATAGAGAATATTGGCTGGAATGCTCTGTGATAGTACTCTGCCATACAGAGAGCAGGCGTACAGATACCCCCTCCAGTCTTTACACACATGTCAGCAAGTCTTGCTTCAGTTTGCTTTGGCATCTCATTTGCCCTGGAAAAAGTTGCTCATGTTCTCTGGGCGGCAAGTCGTGCTGTTGTTTGTTGTTGTGTTTCAGAAGCCCTTGCTATAGATTTTTGCTTTGCATCAGCTGGAGCTTTGCCAAGTGATGTTCGTCTTTTGTGCGGCATGTTTCAGTTACTCGATGGCTTCAGCACATTTGAGAAAATATCCAAGCAAGATTGATTGATTGATTGTGCTTCCTTCTCGCGAATTAACTTAAGTAAACTGTAACCATGTCATTTCCCATATTTAGAGTGGGATGATAAAAAAGAATTTAAATTGTTTTTTTAAAATTCCCTTTAAAAATGCTTCAATAAATCCTTTTGAACTGTATGTAGTAGTAATAAATTTCAAAGGAATAACCAACACATCAAACATTTTGCTTCAGGCACTTTTCCAAATGTTGCCTCCTTCTAGTACTTACTGTAGTTAATGGGTGTGGGCATCAATAAACGAGGGTGTCTACAGAGTTATTATTTTGCATCCAAACATAGATTGCAATCTTACCCCAGACAAATGAGGAATACATGCACAATTTGGAAGCTGTGGGTTCAACGGTGTGGATTTGTATAGCCAACAAACATACACACACACACATCCAAAAAATATTTTGCATACAAAATGTTTCCCTCCAAACAGACTACGATCTCGCACCAGGAGAAAGAGGAATCCATGCAAAATGTGGTAGACGTGGGTTCAGTGGTGTGGATTTGTGTTGCCAGACAAACATACATACACACATACATACATTCAGCTTTATATATTAGATGTAATAGTTCTTTTAGACAACCAATGCATTTCAGTATTCATATTGCTTGACTGGATATGCATCCTTCTCAACCAAAGTTAAATGTAATATAAGCTCTCCAGACTTCTTCTGCAGTTGAATTAGCTTGATGAGGCTGAGTTGTCAATTTTGGTTGGTTTACTAGCTCACAGAATGTGAATCTGCAGTAGTATATTCAACATATTTTTCCTTACTTCAATAGAGAGTAAACCCTTTGATGGCACATGGAATTGTGCTATAGTTGCTTTTACTGACGTATTAGGTTGGTAGAGTCCAGCATATCAAGATCAAAATTATTATTTATATGTCTGAAATGACCCATTAGTTCTCTTCTTTTTTCCACTAAAGCTGCAGAGTAAGGTTTTCTAGCCCCAAACTTGTGTTTGTGTCTAAGCATTGGGTTAGAAGTTTGGACACATTCCATAAAGTTTTGACCTCACCATCCATATAAATGAGTACAAGCAAAATTGAATACATATGAGCAGATTGTATATATTACACATACCTTGGAATTTAGATGTTCAGTCTCCTAGTTTAGTCTTTATTTCTCACAGCACTCTGCTGAGTGTTCTGAACACATCTATCCCAAGAGTAAGATAGGTAGACCAAAATCACTTTATTAAGTTGCAATTGAAGAGCAGCATTGGCTTCCTTTGGGGAAGGCAGACGTCTCTTCAATATATTCAGATAGTGCCAATAGATAGATAACATTAGAAATTACACTGAGCAAATATACAGAAAAATCCACATTCTTTATTAAGAATTACACAGAAAAGCACATATAAGCTCAAATGAGTATTTTGGAGGAGAAACCAGCACACAGTAAAAACCCTGCCTGTATAAAAAATAGTAAAATCACCTTAGCGTAGACCCTTCCCGCTCCTAAGCTAATGTAAGACATATGCCTGTTGAGAAACTCTACACATTATACTGTAAAGGGGGTGGAGAGAAGACGGATTCCTAAACAGACTGCTAAGTAAATACACATATCCTGAAATCCCCATCTGAGTGTATTGATTGAACGGTTGTTCACAACATCCTTTATAGGCACATACACTTTAAAGGAAAAATGTTATGGATATATAATGCGTAGCATAGAGGGAGTGGAAGAGGTCAAACTAATTACAATCCAGGCACACAGGCCCACGCTAAGAGACAGTATATACACACTGTACTGGCCCTAGCTAAGTCCCAGTTCACCTTTACATTCCCTCAGAAACATAGTATCCACAAGTGGTTATTATAATATCTGGTCATCCTACAGGAATTGAGTGAAATGTATTCAGGTATTACATATAATTCCCTGATAAATCACAGGTGAGTACCAGTCAGTGGTCCTCGAAAAATATCTAAAGTGAGGTAATATGGGTATTAGGCTACCAATTTGGTCAAAAGTGCGGCAAACATGTTGACACCAAAAGTAAAACACTACTTCCACTAGCTAAATTGGGTACACATAAAGCATTACTGCTGTTGGGAAGGGTGCAGCCGCGTACCACCCCCTAGGCACTTTAGAGTGCAGTGAGATGCATTTGAAGCACGATGATGGCCAGGGGGCAGGGAGATGGTGAAAGGACCACCTTCCAATATAAAAAACCCACTTCAATATAATCAAATATAATCAACCCACATAGGGCTCAGGGTGCAAGCAACATTGCTATTTTGCTTAGAATGTTAGTAATCATAGATAAAAGACAAGGCCTGCACAGTGAATGTGGCATTGCATGCAGTAGGCCCACATTGCAAGACAAGGGGAAGGCAAAGTTGCTCAACACCAAAGAAAAAGAGCATTGGCAACTAGGAGAGAGTGAACTTTGAAACTCTGAATTTTACAGATGTTAGGGCTATTAGGCCGCGGTTTGATAGTTCCCCTAAAGGCAATGGTCAACTAGGGGGGCTCAGACGTCATGTTACTGCCCTGTTATAGCTGCTACTAATGATGCACATCCCAAAAAGAGTAACACTGACAGGAGGACATCAGCAGAGGTTCCTCTGTACACAAAATAAAGGTAAGAAACCAGGGATCCCAGCCAAAAGAAAGCAACCTATGTAGGGGCTAACACAGTGGGACCATACTATCCCCAAAATAGAATTCTGCCTTAACGTGCATAGATCACCATTTCCCAGGGCAGCTCTTCCTGTGTATTTGTGATATGATGCAGACACAATAGTCCACGGTTGCCCATTGCTTGGGGGTAGCATTGGAGAGCAGGTGCCAGGGGAAATAATAGAAATAAAAAGTAAGGGATTGATGGAGTTACAGTATTGGAAACAGTAGAGTTTCTCAAAATCAAAGGAAAAGAACATTGGAAACTATGGAAGAGTAAACATTTGAAATATTACAGATGGCAAAGGTTTTAAGCAAAAGCGTGAAAGAGAGAGAGATAGAGAAAGATAGAGGGGGGATTTGCCCGCCCACCACACAATCTGGTTCATGAAATTCAACCATTTCTCTGAATGATATCGAGAGGGATAGCAAAATGAGTGTCAGAACAATAAAGTCAATATCAGGAATTATTTACTTGGCAGCCATGTAGGAATGCACTTATCTCAACTGTATTGCAATTAAATCAATCACAAAAATAGTTGATATGTTGGGGAAGTACATTTATGGGGTGTACTAAGGAGAAGAATGAGGGAGTAGACCAAACCCCATGTTCCTCTCCTTAAGAAATAGTCCTGATGGTTTGTTTTCGGTTTTCAGTTTGAGGTGTGGGTCTTGCTGGCCATATCTCAAAACTCCACACACCCTCTATGCTTCTGCTGAGGATAAACCTCTTCAAATAGATAAGGAGGAAGATACATCCTTATAACCTTCTGGCATTCCAATGCATTTTCAATCCCTTGCCTTTCACCTTACTACAAATATAGTAGCTTGGGGGGAGCTGATTTCATCCCTTTCTCTGTCTTCCCGGGTTCACTAAAGCCTCCTACCCATCTGGGAGGGCGGGGCACCAGTGCGCCATTCAGGGTTCGGAATGACATAGACCTACCCTGTGAGCCTGGGGACAGCTTCAAACCTGTTCTGTCTCCTCTATGAGAAGCATTGTAAGGCACCCTGCAAACCACCATTGTTGTGTGGGTCAGTCGCCTGTCATGTTCGTGCCACTTTGCAACAGTTATTAGTAATGTTGGTGCAGCTGTTTGTGTAAGACAGCCTGTGCGTAGACACACTGATTCCACATCAGTTACTCTACACGTTGATGCAAAAATGTTTGAATATTTATACTACAAGTGGATGGAGCATTTCGCTGTCTAACCCCAGGCCTGGACTGGCATATAGGGCAACAGGGCAATGCCCGAACCAAAATGCAAGTGTGGTCCGGTTTGTTTGGTCAAAGTGGGCCACTTTTATGGCCCATGTGGGCCAGTTTGATATGTTACTTCACCATGTGGCTAGAAGTTTTGGCCAGTGTTAATGAATAAATGTTCTTTAAAATGCACAATTTGTATCAGATTGTATCAAAAACCTCCGCCTGCCGTACTACTCAAACATTCTGTCAAAAAAGGAATGAACTGCCATTTGCAACCAAGGGCCACTTTTTCATTAGTGCCCGAGACAATTTTATGCCCCAGTCCGACCGTGGCTAACACGCCAAAATTGAGTGCAGGATTTCTATGTCTATGCAAGCAAGTGTGCAAGCAGGCACCAAAGTGCTGGCTTAACCACTGACAAGTTCTACTTGGCGGGCGTTATCATTGAGACATCAGGATCTCGAACCTGACAAATGGAGCTTCACAGATGGTGGGCTGTCTGGAGTCTGACTGCCTGAGGAAAGTCACATCCTGAAGGAGGTCCCATCCTGTTATAATTAATAAAGGAGTTGACACGGTTTCTTTAACTTGTGATAATTGTTTCATTGAAAATTCAAGTACCGACAAATATGTATGTAACATATTGCAGTTAAAGATGAGGTTTTACATAATGTGAGCACCTAAGATTGGGCCTCATCACGAGCTTGGCGGTATCCCGGCGGTAAATGCACTGGGATACCGCCCAACGGTATTAGCGTTACCGCAACTCAGTCTGGCGCAAATTGTGCCGGATCCCTTGTTGCGGTGGAACTGTTAATCCCATTTATTTTTAGTCTATAGGAATTATTGGGGCTTTTTGGCACTATTACTGCCGGGGATAATAGCCCTGGCAGTAATAGCGCTGAAATTGGCCAGAAAGCTGGAGATTTGCCTCCAGCTCTAGAGGTAAATCTCCACCTTTCTGCTCCAAATTTGGGATTGGGCAGAGCAGTAATGCGGCAGTAATGGGGTTACTGCTGCATTTGTATCCCTCTGTCCAATCGTGATTGTCTTGAAATAGGGAGTTCAGTATCACACAGGTTCATGGCTGTTCTCGTCTAATTTAAGAGGAGACAGGGAAGTAGACATCTCTGCATTGCTTTCCTGTTGAATTTGTGCTTGTTTTTATTGAGAGACAGGATGTCATTTCAAACATAAATTACAGGCAGTCAAACGGTGAGATGCCTTCATACAAGAGAATTTTTGAAATGCATGACTGAATGGTGAAGTGGTCATATATAGTGGTGACATAACAATATTTATAATGCTGAGAGCCTGGGGCCTGTAGCTGCATAGCTACATATTACATATTGCAATCTTGAGGGTAGCATGCAGGAGTGGTGGTTTGGGAAGTTACTTTGCATAGGAGGATGGGGGTTGTGGTCCTTCCATTGCTACAGGGTGCAGTTTGAGCCTCGTTTTAAATATTTCTACTGAAGATATGTCCTTGATTGCTTGTGGGAGAGATTTCCATTGCAGTGGAGGCAAAGAGGGAAGAGGAGTGAAAGAGGAGGATGCACAGGGAGGTGTAGGGGACTTGTAGGTTGTGAAGACATGAAGAATGGTAAGTACCAGAGAGAGAATGCAATCAGGTGCAATCATTGAGTTATAGATCATTAAACCATCGGTAGAAGTATGATGAAAAATCATCTGATTATTAACTAATTATGAGTTTGGCGGTGTGGCCAAAAACAGTGGCAATGCACTGCTGAACTATGTGTTTGGAGTTCAGGCAAAGGGAAAATCTCCAGCAGAATGCTGGAAGTAATTCCTCTGCCTTACCACCAAATAACAGCCAAAATAGGTGGAATTACCAAAGACGGAATTACCACCGGTATCCCCATGAAATACTATGGACTCCAATAAATGGTTCCAATCCCCATAATTTCTTTAATGGAGTGGTGGGGGGGATCCCCACAACCCCAGGTCCTAATAACCCCAGAAATTATCCCCACTAATAATATCGCCTATGGCCTTACCCCATGACCATATATATGGCGATATTATTGGTGGGGATAATATTACCTGATACTCAATAAATGGATACTTATACTGCCTACCAGTACTTGTAACCCGGTGGCAATTCCAAATGTGTAATGTGGCCCATGATCTTTACTAACCAAAATCAGTCATTAAATCAAATCTGTCTCGTGGAGTCAAAAATTTGAAATAATGAAGGAAATTAAATACTTGGTCATGGAGATCTGTAACACATTTAAGGAAATAAAATAGAATTTTAAAAAAGCCAAAAAAGCACTTATGCTAAGAGTTCTGTTGAGACGTGTGAATAGTAAGATTGGAGGTTTTTCATTGATACCTATGCGAATTTCGTATATTCAGAAATGTGTTCCAACTATTATGTGCAGGCTTGAAATATTCACAAATAATGTGTATAGGGAATTAGCATAACTAGAAGGAAAATGTTGGTGCTCCTGTATTGGCTTGTCCAAACATACCTCTCTATCTCTTATGAGAGTTGAGCTGGGTTTTACCTAATTCAGCACCATTATTGAGATAAGGACTGTTCATTATGTAATACTCATATATCCAGATCAAGAGAGAGCCCAGTGGAATGAACTATTGTTAACACAAATACCTTCCTTCTGAAGCCCTTCGATTAGCTACCTCCAACTCTCTAAGGGTCAGACGCTGCTGCATGCAGAGAGTGGGGGGTAGATCTCTCTCCTCTGCGTGCCTCCCTCTGGAATGGCCTTCCTGCCGCTCTCAAACTTGAGCCAGACCACTTGAATTTCCAGAAGCATCTCAAAACTTTCTTCTTGTCTACTTTCTCTCTCTCCCTCCCCTGCTGACCTACCTGTCTAACCACCCTCAGAGTCTCACTGGGTACCAGGTTCTCTCTTGATCAGGCACCCCTGCACTGACTCTGGGGTTCCATGCACTTAGGGGTTGTAACTGTAAACTCTACAGTCCCATGCCTCCTTTCACTTACCAGAGCCATGCTGCCCCTGTGCTGCAATTCCTCTGAGCATTGCTGCCCTGTTTTTCCCCGACCCTCGCACTGGTACTTACCTCCCCCTCTTCTTGCATTTCTAATTTCTCACACTTCTCCCCCTTCGCCTTGCACTTCTCATTCTCGCACTTGCACGATCTGAATGACACAAGACCTAGTAAGATCGTTTGTCTTTTCCTCCCTCTGTCTCCCCCCCCACCCCTAGTCTTGTCGCACCTAGAAAGTCTTGTGTACATGTGTGTTAGAAATTACTTATCACATGATATCATATCATTAAAAGGATTTATACTGGATAGTGACAACCCTTTCACTGTTCATTTAAAACAACTGAAAAATAAAGCAAAAATCTGGGACTGGTGTAGAAATGTCACATTTGTTCAGACAAGGGATTGCTTTTGAGAATATTATAAACATATTCCCACATTTGGTTTCATACAAAAATATATTACGCTATTCCTTGTGACATTTCTTCCTGTAGGCTGTGCAAGAATTCTGAAATTAAAGAAACTATGAAGCAGTTTGATTTTGCCTGCCAAGCCATTTTTAGTATCAGGTTTTTCTTTTTTGTACATTTGTACAAAAGGAGGGTTTCGGAGAAGAGGACGCCTGACCTAAATGTATGGTGGGAAAACAAATGAGTTTAATTTCGGCAATAAGTCAGTTATGGCATTCTATTCAGTCTGCGCTCAGATTTCTGACCAAGTTATATCCTAATAATCTATTGTTTATGTATCTTTTTTTAAGTTTGTGGAGATTATTGAAGAATATATTTCTTCTTGTGATATGATCTTTTATATAACAAATGGATGTGGCGATCTTTATGGTATTTTCAATGAAAAATTGAAATGATGATGTGTGTCCTTGTTTTACTTGTTTTGTATTATAATCATTGTACAATTGTTTATATTAACAATGTATACACTAAATAGCTTATATGGTCTAGGTCATACATGGCCTAAACCATGAATGGATTTATAGATGATTAGCAAAATTGTAAAGAGACAGCAGTTTTGCATTATCAGCCGTCCTATCATTAGAGTTAAAGGAGGATCCGGAAAGATGAAAAGTGTGATTTTTGTTTAGGGCAACAAACAAATAGAGGGATAGACGCCCAAGCTTGCGGGGTGGTGAGGAGTTTAGGGCAGGGAGAGATTGGAGCGGGGAGTGACGGTTTGGTGTTTAAGGCCGAGAGAAAGATTACTTCTGTCTAGGAAGGGTTTAGCATGAGGTAGTGTAGTGCCAACTAGAGGTGGATGACATTTAGGCAGTGTGTTACACATGCAGAGAATGCAGGGGTAAAGGAGGGGAAGAAGAAGACTATTTGAGTATAATAGTGAAGAATTAATATTCAGAGCCAAAATATGAAATTAGATTGCCAAGAGAAGAGGTATTTTGAGTAAATGGGACTGGGCGTAGGAATGATCCTTGAGGAACACCTCTGGGAATGGGTACTGGGAGGAGGTTCTGGAATTGCATTAGATGAAGGAGTGTTCAGAGATAAAGGAGAGCACACATTCAAGGGCAGTTTCCCTGCAGCCAAGGAGGGAAATAGTGTCAAGGAAAGAGGGATGATCCACAGGTATTGTGTCCTTTTGCCGACACCCGCTTTTCCGATGGGTGTTTTGCCGCAGGAGTTTTACCGAAAATGTCCATCGCCATTTTTTGGGAGGGGGCAGTGGGAAAGGATTAAGCAAGGGTTGGGAGAAGGGAAATAAAAAACGTATACTAAATTAAGGGGGGTTTCGGGTGGAAACCCCCCAAAAATAATTTAAAAAAAAGTCAATTAACTTTTTCTGCAAAACTGCAGCCGCAAAACACCCGTTGGAAAAAAAAGGGTTGGCAAAATGACATGGAACCGATCTAAAATGGCAAAGGCAGCACAACGGTATAGGAGAATAAGAAAGAGGGGAAGTAAGAGTGGTGGTTGGTGGTAAGACAACTGGTGAGGTGGATGAGTGCAGTGTCACTGGATTGTATGGACTAGAATACAGAATGGAAGGGGTCAGCTAGAGAGTTTAACTTAAGATAGTTGACTATGTGTAGTGTTTGTGTTGCGTTTCACTCAGCTCCTGAGCAGTCCTCATGGAAAATTGCACAACATTTGTGCTTATCCACGAGTGACATATTTCCTGCTTCCTTGGTGTTCTGCATGACCTTCAGATTTACCTCTGGCCTGTTTGTAAGATTACACGTGGATTTACTACAGGACTTGTAGGCTTCCTTTTGAGATGTATTTAGTTTAGCATATCTGCAGCTTTGATTCCATTAGTTCTGTGGGCTAACTGCGGTTTCAACTTTTCAGCAACCCTGTGCCAAAGATTTGTTCTGTGAAACTGTAATCTCAGCTGTATCTACACCTCTTTCTCTGGCAGCCATGTCCCCTCTGTCAGTAAAGCGTGAGATTATTATACCTATGTTATATGTTTCAGCCACTCATTCAGAAAGAACTTCCTATGCACACTCTCACTGTTGTCAGATGAATGCCCAATTGGACAAAAAGAGGCAGAACCATTAGTGGAAATGGCATAGTGATGATCATATCAAGAAAAGAAAGTTAATGCCTAGGCTGTTTGAAACTCCACCAGGCAGGATTCTGTTTGGGTAACATCGGCCATTTCTTCAAATTCACTGATGGTTTGTTTCTGAAATGCATGTGATTCTTTCCATGTCAACCTTTCAGAGGTACATAGGCTGCATACTGCATGGTGCCTCACTGTACCAGCTAAGTCTTGATACATCCAAGCTATTCTCTTATGTGATGTTTTTTGTAATGATGTCTGGTGTGCCATTTTGTAAGAACCTTGTGTTAAAGTATTTCAGAATTCTGAATATCGCATGTCCTACATGACTCAGGTGCCCAAACTGTTGTGGCAAAATGATCCTGTTAGTTTGCCAGCTCCCTATATATGCATGATTGCTGTGTTTCCTTGGTAAATCAATTCCTTTCTGCTATGTGTTGCTTAAGAATTGGGCCTGTTGTCTTTATGATTTCCCCAGGTGTGAATTATCCTGGCAGCATATTAGAGGACTGTCTCTGGATATTTGAGAACGTGATCCTCTCTAATAGATTTGATGATGCCTCACTGCTGCCGTGACTTCAGATTCTGACCTTTTCAAAATAATAGTGATCTTTTTTCTTATTAATTGAGATATGATATGATTGTCTATTTATATAGCGCCTATACAAAAAGTGTTTCAAAGCGCTTCAAGGCAAGGCAGGGAACAAGGGAAATACAATGACATTCTTACAGGCCATGAACGTAAGAATGTGAAATTAACTATCGTACTCATCCTGGCCTCATTTCAGATAGCGCAAGAGCTAAGACATAGATAAGGAAGGGAGGGGGAGAATGGGAAGGAAATGGAAACAGACAGGTGACTATTGTACTAGGCCTGACGACCTTTCTGGTAGAGCCTGAAAATAATAAAAGGTGAGGGAGAGCAGTGCAGAAAGGGAGGGGAGGAACAAAACAGGAGACTGTCGTACTAGGCCTGACAACATTTCAGATATTGCTGGGGGGGGGGGGGGGGAGTAAGGAGAGGATGGGGGAGGAGACAGACGAGGTTGCTATCATACTAGGTCCAGGGACAATGCTGATAGAGTAAGTGCATAGAAGAAAGTAAGGGGAAGAGGAGAGGAGTTGGGAAAAGGGAGAAAGAGAGAGGAGGAGAGAACAGCGAGTAAGCAGTCAAATAGAGTGGAGAAGCAAGAGGGGAGAGCAAATACCATTGCAGAAGTCAGCAGTAAAACATAATGTTGCAAGCCAGGATATAAAATGAAAATGGAAACAGCATGATTCCGGGTCACCATGAGTACAAGATGCAAATGAAGTCCAGCATGAGAGTTGAGAAAGGGTGATGCACCAAGAATCAATGAGGTCCGTACAAGTCAAATCCAGCATTGGCCACAAGACGGTGATGATGAAACCAGAATGTATCAGGGCAGACTCCTGCTGAAGTAGGCTGGAAGGGGGAGCAGTGTAGAAGAGTCAATCAAAACAGGCAACATCTGTGTGCGAGAAGGCATGGGGGGACAAGGGAACATCAAAGGGGGACCAAAGGGAGTGGGGATGGCCTGTGGGGACAGAGGGAGTAAACACATTTTGGTGCATGCTTATCAGCTGTCTGAGCAGGGGTTCGGGACCTGGATCCTACTGGTCCGAACAGGAATTGCCCTTTTCTTCGTCTGCCCTTCACTTCGGATGCCCGGGCAAAAGACACCCTTGATCTTAGAGTTAAGAACAGGAAGGAAGTAGCAGGGCTAAGAAGGTGGATGGTGCTTAGGCCAGGTGAACTAGATCCACTTGCACCTGCGCCCCATATGCAAAGGAAAAGAGGCTGGAGGACTCCTCAAGTAGGGAAAAAGGGCAACAACCAGGAAGGCACCATGTGTGCAGGGCTTGCTAAGTGGGGGAAAAGAGTGGCAACCAGGAAGGCACCAGGTAGGCGGGGCTTGCTAAGTGGGGAACAAGAGCATTAACCTGGAAGGCACCAGGTGGGCGGAGTTTGCTAAGTGGGGAAAAAGAGCAATAGCCTGGAAGGCACCAGGTGGGCGTGGCTTGCTAAGTGGGGAAAAAGAACAGCAACCTGGAAGACACCAGCTTGGTGCGGCTTATGCCAGGTGACCTAGATCCACTTGCACTTGCTCCCTATCTGCAAAGGAAAAGAGGTTGTAAGGCTAATTAAATAGGGGAAAAGAGCGGCAACCAGGGAGGTGGCAGGTGGGTGGGGCTTGCTAAGTGGGGAAAAAGAGCGGTAACCTAGAAGGCAGCAGGTGGGCGGGGCTTGCTAAGTGGGGAAAAAGAGCAGCAGCCAGGAATACACCAGCTTGGTGGGACTTATGCCAGGTGACCTAGATCCACTTGCACCTGCTCCCTATCTGCAAAGGAAAAGAGGCTGGGAGGCTCCTTAAATAGGGAAAATGAGTGGCAACGAGGAAGGCGGCAGGTGGGCGGGGCTTGCTAAGTGTTGAAAAAGAGCAGAAACCAGGAAGGCACAAGGTAGGTGGGGCTTGTTAAGTGGGGAAAAAGAGCGGCAAACCAGAAGGCACCAGGTGGGCAGGGCTTGCTAAGTGGGGAAAAAGAGCAGCAACCTGGAAGACAACAGCTTGGTGGGGCTTATGCCAGGTGACCTAGACCCACTTGCACCTGCTCCCTATCTGCAAAGGAAAAGAGGCTGGAAGGCTCCTTAAATAGGGAAAAAGAGCAGCAAACAGGAAGGCGGCAGGTGGGCGGGGCTTGCTAAGTGGCAAAAAAGAGCGGCAACCAGTAAGGCAGCAGGTAGGTGGGGCTTGTTAAGTGGGGAAAATGAGCAGCAAACCGGAAGGCACCAGGCAGGCAGGGCTTGCTAAGTGAGGAAAAAGAGCAGCAACCTGGAAAGCACCAGGTTGGCGGGGCTTAGGCCAGGTGACCTAGATCCACTTGCACCTGCTCCCAATCTGCAAAGGAAAAGAGTCTGGGGGGCTCCTTAAGTAGGGAAAAAGAGGAGCAACCAGGAGGGCACCTGGTGGGAGGGGCTTGCTAAGTTGGGAAAAAGAGCGGCAACCTGGAAGGCACCAAGTAGGCGGGGCTTAGGCCAGGTGACCTAGATCCACTTGCACCTGCTCCCAATCTGCAAAGGAAAAGAGGCTGGAGGGCTCCTTAAGTAGCGAAAAACAGCAGCAACCAGGAAGGCACCAGGTGGGCGGGGCTTGCTAAGTGGGGAAAAAGAGCTCCAACCGGGAAGGCTGCAGATGGACAGGGCTTGCTAAGTGCGGAAATAGAGCAGCAACCCGGAAGGCACCAGGTGGGTGGGCCTTGCTAAGTGGGGAAAAAGAGTGGCTACCGGGAAGGTGCCAGGTGGGCAGGGCTTAGGCCAGGTGACCAAGATCCACTTGCACCTGCTCCCCATATGCAAAGGAAAATAGGCTTGAGGGCTCCTTAAGTAGGGAAACAGAGAAGCAACCAGGAAGGCACCAGGTAGGCGGGGCTTGCTTAGTGGGGAAAAAGAGCGGCAACTGGGAAGGCACCAGGTGGGAGGGGCTTGCTAAGTGGGGAAAAAGAGCAGCAACCAGGAAGGCACCAGGTGGGCGGGGCTTGCTAAGTGGGGAAAAAGAGCCGCAACCTGGAAGGCACCAGGTGGGTGGGGCTTAGGCCAGGTGACCTAGATCTACTTGCACCTGCTCCCCATTTGCAAAGGAAAAGAAGCTAGAGGTCACCTTAAGTAGGGAAAAAGAGCAGCGAACAGGAAGGCGTCATGTGAGAGGGGCTTCCCAAGTGGGGAAAACTAGCAGCAACCAGGAAGGCACCAGGTATGCAGGCCTTGCTTAGTGGGGAAAAAGAGCACCAACTGGGAAGGCAGCAGGTAGAGGGGGCTTGCTAAGTGGGGAAAAAGAGCGGTAACCTGGAAGGCACCAGCTGGGCGGGGCTTAGGCCAGGTGACCTAGATCCATTTGCACCTGCTCCCCATCTGCAATGGAAAAGAGGCTGGAGTGTTCCTTATATAGGGAAAAAGAGCGCCAACCAGGAAGGCACCAAGTGGGTGGGTCTCGCTAATTGGAGTAAAAGAGCGGCTACCTGGAAGGTGTCAGGTGGGCGGGGCTTAGGCCAGGTGACTGATATTCACTTGCGCCTGCTCCTCATCTGCAAAGCAAAAGAGGCTGGAGGGCTCCATAAGCAAGGAAAAAGAGCGGCAAAATGTAAAGGTGGGCATGGCTTGCTAAGTGGGGAGTAAGAGCAACAACCAGGGAGGCACCAGGTAGGCGGGGATTGCTTATTGGGGAAAAACAGCAGCAACCGGGAAGGCACCAGGTGGGCGGGGTTTGCTAAGTGAGGAAAAATAGCATTTACCTGGAAGGGACCAGGTGTGCGGGGCTTGCTAAGTGGGGAAAAAGAGCCACAACCTGGAAGGCACCAGGTGGGTGGGGCTTAGGCCAGGTGACCTAGATCCACTTGCACATGCTCCCCATCTGCAAAGGAAAAGAAGCTGGAGGGCTCCTTAAGTAGGGAAAAAGAGTGGCGTACAGGAAGGCGCCAGGTGAGGGGGGGTTCCTAAGTGGGGAAAAAGAGCAGCAACCAGGAAGGCACCAGGTAGGTGGGCCTTGCTTAGTGAGGAAAAAGAGCGGCAACCGAGAAGGCAGCAGGTAGGGGGGGCTTAATCAAGGTGACCTAGATCCACCTGCACCTGTCCCCATCTGCAAAGGAAAAGAGGCTGGAGGGCTCCTTAAGTAGGGAAAAAGAGTGGCACCCCAGAAGACCCCAGCTGGGTGGTGCTTGCTAAGTGGGGAAAAAGATTGGTAGCCAGGATGGCACCAGGTGGGCGGGCTTGCTAAGTGGGGAAAAAGAGCAGCAACCAGGAAGGCGGAGCTTGCCAAATTGGCAAAAAGAGCTGCAACCGGGAAGGCAGAAGGTGGGCGGGGCTTGCTAAGTGGGGAAAAAGAGTGGCAAACTGGAAGACACCATGTGTGCGGGGCTTAAGACAGGAGACCTAGATACACTTGCACGTGCTCCCCATCTGCAAAGGAAAATAGGCTGGAGGGCTCCTTAAATAGGGAAAAAGAGAGGCAACCCGGAAGGCACCAGGGGGCTGGGGCTTACTAAATGGGGAAAAAGAGCAGCTACTGGAAGGTGCCTTGTGGGTGGGGCTTGCTAAGTGGTGCAAAAGAGCAGCAACCAGGAAGGCACCAGGTGGGCGGGCCTTGCTAAGTGGGGAAAAAGAGTGGCTACCTGGAAGGTGCCAGGAGGGCAGGGCTTAGGCCAGTTGACCCAGATTCACTTGCACCTGCTCCCCATTTGCAAAGCAAAAGAGGCTGGAGGGCTCCTTAAGTAGGGAAAAAGAGTGGCAACCAGGAAGGCACCAGGTGGGCGGGGCTTGGTAAGTGGACAAAAAGAGCTGCAACCGGGAAGGCATAAGGTGGGCAGGGCTTGATAAGTGGTGAAAAAGAGCAGCAACCAGGAAGGCACCATGTGGGTGGGCCTTGCTAAGTGGGGTAAAAGAGTGGCTACCTGCAAGGTGCCATGTGAGCAGGGTTTAGGCCAGGTGACCAAGATCCACTAGCACCTGCTCGACATATGCAAAGGAAAAGAGGTTGGAGGGCTCCTTAAGTAGGGAAAAAGAGCAGCAACTAGGAAGGTGCCAGAGTGGGTGGGGCTTGCTAAGTGGGGAAAAAGAGCTGCAACCAGGAAGGCACCGGGTAGGCGGGGCCTGCTTAGTGGGGAAAAAGAGCAGCAACTGGGAAGGCACCAGGTGGGTGGGGCTTGCTAAGTGGTTAAAAGGAGCAGCAACCAGGAAGGCACCAGGTGGGCGGGGCTTGCTGAGTGGGGGAAAAGAGTGGCAACCTGGAAGGCACTAGGTAGGCGGGGCTTAGGCCAGGTGACCTAGATCCACTTGCACCTGCTCCCCATCTGCAAAGGAAAAGAGGCTGGAGGGCTCCATGAGTAGGGAAAAATAGTGGCAACCTGGAAAGGTGGGCGTGGCTTGCTAAGTGGAGAAAAAGAGCAGAAACCAGGAAGGCAGGGATTGCTTAGTGGGGAAAAAGAGCGGCAACCGGGAAGGCACCAGGTTGGCGGGGATTGCTAAGTGAGGAAAAAGTCTAGCAACCTGGAAGGCACCAGGAGGGCGGGGCTTAGGACAGGTGACCTAGATCCACTTGCACCTGCTCCCCATCTGCAAAGGAAAAGAGGCTGGAGTGCTCCTTATGTGGGGAAAAAGAGCGGCAACCAGGAAGTCACCAGGTCGGCGGGTTTTGCTAAGTGGGGTAAAAGAGCGGCAACCTGGAAGGTGTCAGGTGGGCGGAGCTTAGGCCAGGTGACCTATATCCACTTGCACCTGCTCCCCATCTGCACAGAAAAGGGGGCTGGAGTGCTCCATAAGTAGGGAAAAAGAGCAGCAACCTGGAAAGGTGGGCGTGACTTGCTAAGTGGGGAAAAAGAGCAGCAACCAGGAAGGCACCACGTAAGCAGGGATTGCTTAGTGGGGAAAAAGAGAGGCAACCGGGAAGGCACCAAGTGAGCGGGGTTTGCTAAGTGGGGAAAAAGAGCAGCAACCAGGAAGACACCAGGTGTGCGATGCTTAAGACAGGAGACCTAGATCCACTTGCACCTGCTCCCCATCTGCAAAGGAAAAGAGGCTGGAGGGTTCCTTAAGTAGGGAAAAAGAGCAGCAACCCGAAAGGCACTAGGGGGCTGGGGCTTGCTAAATGGGGAAAAAGAGCGGCTACTGGAAGGTGCCTGGTGGGCGGGGCTTGCTAAGTGGTGCAAAAGAGCAGCACCCTGGAAGGCACCAGGAGGGCGGGCCTTCCTAAGTGGGGAAAAAGAGTGACTACCTGAAAGGTGCCAGGTGGGCAGGGCTTGCCAAATGGGGAAAAAGAGCGGCTACTGGAAGGTGCCTGGTGGGCGGGGCTTGCTAAGTGGTGCAAAAGAGTGGCTACCTGGAAGGTGCCAGGTGGGCAAGGCTTAGGCCAGGTGACCAAGATCCACTTGCACCTGCTCCCCATCTGCAAAGGAAAAGAGGCTGGAGGGTTCCTTAAGTAGGGAAAAAGAGCAGCAACCCGGAAGGCACCAGGGGGCTGGGGCTTGCTAAATGGGGAAAAAGAGCGGCTACTGGGAAGGCAGCATATAGGGGGGGCTTGCTAAGTGGGGATAAATAGCAGCAACCAGGAAGGCACCAAGTTGGCAGGGCTTGCTAAGTGGGGAAAAAGAGCGGTAACCTGGAAGACACCAGGTGGGCGGGGCTTGCTAAGTGGGGAAAAAGAGCAGTAGCCTGAATACATCAGCTTGGTGGGACTTATGCCAGGTGACCTAGATCCACTTGCACCTGCTCCCTATCTGCAAAGGAAAAGAGGCTGGAAGGCTCCTTAAATAGGGAAAAAGAGCAGCAAACAGGAAGGCGGCAGGTGGGCGGGGCTTGCTAAGTGGGGAAAAAGAGCGGCAACCAGGAAGGCACCAGCTAGGTGGGGCTTGTTAAGTGGTGAAAAAGAGCAGCAAACCGGAAGGCACCAGGTAGGCGGGGCTTGCTAAGTGGGGAAAAAGAGCAGCAACCTCGAAGGCACCAGGTTGGCGGGGCTGAGGCCAGGTGACCTAGATCCACTTGCACCTGCTCCCAATCTGAAAAGGAAAAGAGGCTGGAGAGCTCCTTAAATAGGGAAAAAGAGCAGCAACCAGGAAGGCACCAGGTGGGCAGGGCTTGCTAAGTGGGGAAAAAGAGCTGCAACCGGAAGACAGCAGGTGGACAGGGCTTGCTAAGTGGGGAAAAAGAGCATCAACCAGGAAGGCACCAGGTGGGCGGGCATTGCTAAGTGGGGAAAAAGAGTGGCTACCTGGAAGGTTCCAGGTGGGCAGGGCTTAGGCCAGGTGACCAAGATCCACTTGCACCTGCTCCCCATATGCAAAGGAAAAGAGGCTGGAGGGCTCCTTAAGTAGGGAAAAAGAGCAGCAACCTGGAAGGCACCAGGTAGGCGGGGCTTGCTTAGTGGGGAAAAAGAGTGGCAACTGGGAAGGCACCAGGTGGGTGGGGCTTGCTAATTGGGGAAAAAGAGCAGCAACCAGGAAGGCACCAGGTGGACGGGGCTTGCTAAGTGGGGAAAAAGAGCCACAACCTGGAAGGCACCAGGTGGGTGGGGCTTAGGCCAGGTGACCTAGATCCAATTGCACTTGCTCCCCATCTGCAAAGGAAAAGAAGCTGGAGAGCTCCTTAAGTAGGGAAAAAGAGCTGCGAACAGGAAGGCGCCAGTTGAGAGAGGCATCCTAAGTGGGGAAAAAGAGCAGCAACCAGGAAGGCACAAGGTATGCAGGCCTTGCTTAGTGGGGAAAAAGAGCGCAAACCGGGAAGGCAGCAGGTAGAGGGGGCTTGCTAAGTGGGGAAAAGGAGCAGTAACCTGGAAGGCACCAGGTGGGCGGGGCTAAGGCCAGGTGACCTAGATCAACTTGCACCTGCTCCCCATCTGCAATGGAAAAGAGGCTGGAGTGCTCCTTATGTAGGGAAAAAGAGCGGCAAAATGTAAAGGTGGGCATGGCTTGCTAAGTGGGAAAAAAGAGCAGCAACCAGAATGGCACCAGGTGGGTGGAGCTTGCTAAGTGGGGAAAAAGAGCAGCAACCTGGAAGGCACCAGGTGGGCGGGTCTTGCTAAGTGGGTAAAAATAGCAGCAACCAGAATGGCACCAGGTGGGTTGGGCTTGCTAAGTGGGGGTAAAGAGCAGCAACCTGGAAGGCACTAGGTGGGCGGGGTTTGCTAAGTGAGGAAAAAGAGCAGCAACCAGGAAGGCACCGGGTGGGTTGGGCTTGCTAAGTGGGGGTAAAGAGCAGCAACCTGGAAGGCACCAGGTGGGCGGGTCTTGCTAAGTGGGTAAAAAGAGCAGCAACCAGAATGGCACCAGGTGGGTGGAGCTTGCTAAGTGGGGAAAAAGAGCAGCAACCTGGAAAGCGTCAGGAGGGCGGGCTTGCTAAGTGGGGTAAAAGAGCACCAACCAGGAAGGCACCAGGTAGGCGGGGCCTGCTATGTGGGCCAAAAGAGCTGCAACCGGGAAGGCAGCAGGTGGGCGGGGCTTGCTAAGTGGGGAAAACGCGGGGCAACCTGGAACGTACTTGGTGGGCATGGCTTAGGCCAGGTGATCTAGATTCACTTGCACCTGTTCCCCATCTGCAAAGGAAAAGAGGCTCGAGGGCTCCTTAACTAGGGAAAAAGAGTGGCAACTAGGAAGTCACCAGGTGGACAGGGCTTGCTAAGTGGGGGAAAAGAGCGGCAATGTGGAAGGCACCAGGTGGGCGGGTCTTAGGCCAGGTGACCTAGATTCACTTGCACCTGCACCCCATCTGCAAAGGAAAAGAAGCTGGAGGGCTCTTTAAGTAGGGAAAAAGAGTGGCAACTAGGAAGGCACCAGGTAAGCGGGGCCTATTTAGTGGGGAAAAGGGCAGCAACCGGGAAGGCACCAGGTGGGTGGGGCTTGCTTAATGGGGAAAAGAGCAGCAATGTGGAAGGCACCAGGTGGGTGGGGCTTTCTAAGTGGGGAAAAAGAGCAGCAACCAGGAACTCACCAGGTGGGCAGGGCTTGCTAAGTGAGGGAAAAGAGCGGCAATGTGGAAGGCACCAGGTGGGCGGGTCTTAGGCAGGTGACATAGATTCACTTGCACCTGCTCCCCATCTGCAAAGGAAAAGAAGCTGGAGGGCTCTTTAAGTAGGGAAAAAGAGTGGCAACTAGGAAGCCACCAGGTAGGCGGGGCCTACTTAGTGGGGAAAAGGGCAGCAACCGGGAAGGCACCAGGTGGGTGTAGCTTGCTTAGTGGGGAAAAGGGCAGCATCCGGGAAGGCACCAGGTGGGTGGGGCTTGCTAAGTGGGGAAAAAGAGCAGCAACCAGGAAGTCACCAGGTGAACGGGGCTTGCTAAGTGGGGGAAAAGAGCGGCAACGTGGAAGGCACCAGGTAGGTGGGGCTTGCTAAGTGGGGAAAAAGAGCAGCAACCAGGAAGTCACCAGGTGGGCAGGGCTTGCTAAGTGGGGGAAAAGAGCGGCAACGTGCAAGGTACCAGGTGGGCGGGTCTTAGGCCAGGTGACCTAGATTCACTTGCACCTGCTCCCCATCTGCAAAGGAAAAGAAGCTGGAGGGCTCCTTAAGTAGGGAAAAAGAGCAGCAAACAGGAAGGCGCCAGGTGAGAGGGGCTTCCTAAGTGGGGAAAAAGAGCAGCATCCAGGAAGGCACCAGGTAGGCTGGCCTTGCTTAGTGGGGGAAAAGAGCGGCAACTGGGAAGGCAGCATGTAGGAGGGGCCTGCTTAGTGGGGAAAAGGGCAGCAACCGGTAAGGCACCAGGTGGGTGGGGCTTGAATAGTGGGGAAAAGGGCAGCAACCGGGAAGTCACCAGGTGGGTGGGGCTTGCTAAGTGGGGAAAAAGAGCAGCAACCAGGAAGTCACCAGGTGGACAGGGCTTGCTAAGTGGGGGAAAAGAGCAGCAACCTGGAAGGCACCAGGTTGGCGGGGCTTAGGCCGGGTGACCTAGATCCACTTGCACCTGCTCCCAATCAGCAGAGGAAAAGAGGCTGGAGGGCTCCTTAAGCAGGGAAAAAGAGCAGCAACCAGGAAGGCACAAGGTGGGCGGGGCTTGCTATGTTGGGAAAAAGAGCGGCAACCTGGAAGGCACCAGGTTGGCGGTGCTTTGGCCACGTGACCTAGATCCACTTGCACCTGCTCCCAATCTGCAAAGGAAAAGAGGCTGGAGGGCTCCTTAAGTAGGGAAAAAGAGCAGCAACCAGGAAGGCACTAGGTGGGCGGGGCTTGCTAAGTGGGGAAAAAGAGCTGCAACCAGGAAGGCAGCAGGTGGACAGGGCTTGCTAAGTGGGGAAAAAGAGCAGCAACCAGGAAGGCACCAGGTGGGCGGGCCTTGCTAACTGGGGAAAAAAGTGGCTACCTGGAAGGTGCCAGGTGGGCAGGGCTTAGGCCAGGTGACCAAAATCCACTTGCACCTGCTCCCCATATGCAATGGAAAAGAGGCTGGAGGGCTCCTTAAGTAGGGAAAAAGAGCAGCAACCAGGAAGGCACCAGGTAGGCGGGGCTTGCTAAGTGGGGACAAAGAGCAGCAACCTGGAAGGCACCAGGTTGGCGGGGCTTAGGCCGGGTGACCTAGATCCACTTGCACCTGCTCCCAATCAGCAAAGGAAAAGAGGCTGGAGGGCTCCTTAAGCAGGGAAAAAGAGCAGCAACCAGGAAGGCACAAGGTGGGCGGGGCTTGCTATGTTGGGAAAAAGAGCGGCAACCTGGAAGGCACCAGGTTGGCGGTGCTTTGGCCACGTGACCTAGATCCACTTGCACCTGCTCCCAATCTGCAAAGGAAAAGAGGCTGGAGGGCTCCTTAAGTAGGGAAAAAGAGCAGCAACCAGGAAGGCACTAGGTGGGCGGGGCTTGCTAAGTGGGGAAAAAGAGCTGCAACCAGGAAGGCAGCAGGTGGACAGGGCTTGCTAAGTGGGGAAAAAGAGCAGCAACCAGGAAGGCACCAGGTGGGCGGGCCTTGCTAACTGGGGAAAAAAGTGGCTACCTGGAAGGTGCCAGGTGGGCAGGGCTTAGGCCAGGTGACCAAAATCCACTTGCACCTGCTCCCCATATGCAATGGAAAAGAGGCTGGAGGGCTCCTTAAGTAGGGAAAAAGAGCAGCAACCAGGAAGGCACCAGGTAGGGGGGGCTTGCTTAGTGGGGAAAAAGAGCAGCAACTGGGAAGGCAGGATATAGGTGGGGCTTGCTAAGTGGGGATAAATAGCAGCAACCCGGAAGGCACCAAATTGGCAGGGTTTGCTAAGTGGGGAAAAAGAGCGGTAACCTGGAAGGCACCAGGTGGACGGGGCTTGATAAGTGGGGAAAAAGAGCAGCAGCCTGAATACACCAGCTTGGTGGGACTTATGCCAGGTGACCTAGATCCACTTGCACCTGCTCCCTATCTGCAAAGGAAAAGAGGCTGGAAGGCTCCTTAAATAGGGAAAAAGAGCAGCAAACAGGAAGGCGGCAGGTGGGCGGGGCTTGCTAAGTGGGGAAAAAGAGCGGCAACCAGGAAGGCACCAGGTAGGTGGGGCTTGTTAAGTGGGGAAAAAGAGCAGCAAACCAGAAGGCACCAGGTAGGCGGGGCTTGCTAAGTGGGGAAAAAGAGCAGCAACCTGGAAGGCACCAGGTTGCCGGGGCTGAGGCCAGGTGACCTAGATCCACTTGCAACTGCTCCCAATCTGAAAAGGAAAAGAGGCTGGAGAGCTCCTTAAATAGGGAAAAAGAGCAGCAACCAGGAAGGCACCAGGTGGGCGGGGCTTGCTAAGTGGGGAAAAAGAGCTGCAACCGGAAGACAGCAGGTGGACAGGGCTTGCTAAGTGGGGAAAAAGAGCATCAACCAGGAAGGCACCAGGTGGGCGGGCATTGCTGAGTGGGGAAAAAGAGTGGCTACCTGGAAGGTGCCAGGTGGGCAGGGCTTAGGCCAGGTGACCAAGATCCACTTGCACTTGCTCCCCATATGCAAAGGAAAAGAGGCTGGAGGGCTCCTTAAGTAGGGAAAAAGAGCAGCAACCTGGAAGGCACCAGGTAGGCGGGGCTTGCTTAGTGGGGAAAAAGAGTGGCAACTGGGAAGGCACCAGGTGGGTGGGGCTTGCTAAGTGGGGAAAAAGAGCAGCAAGCAGGAAGGCACCAGGTGGACGGGGCTTGCTAAGTGGGGAAAAAGAGCCACAACCTGGAAGGCACCAGGTGGGTTGGGGCTTAGGCCAGGTGACCTAGATCCAATTGCACCTGCTCCCCATCTGCAAAGGAAAAGAAGCTGGAGAGCTCTTTAAGTAGGGAAAAAGAGCTGCGAACAGGAAGGCGCCAGGTGAGAGAAGCATCCTAAGTGGGGAAAAAGAGCAGCAACCAGGAAGGCACCAGGTATGCAGGCCTTGCTTAGTGGGGAAAAAGAGCGCGAACCGGGAAGGCAGCAGGTAGAGGGGGCTTGCTAAGTGGGGAAAAAGAGCGGTAACCTGGAAGGCACGAGGTGGGTTGGGCTAAAGCCAGGTGACCTAGATCAACTTGCACCTGCTCCCCATCTGCAATGGAAAAGAGGCTGGAGTGCTCCTTATGTAGGGAAAAAGAGCACCAACCAGGAAGGCACCAGGTGGGCGGGTCTCGTTATTTGGCATAAAAGAGCGGCTTCCTGGAAGGTGTCAAGTGGGCAGGGCTTAGGCCAGGTGACCTATATTCACTTGCACCTGCTCCCCATCTGCAAAGGAAAAGAAGCTGGAGGGCTCTTTAAGTAGGGAAAAAGAGTGACCTATATTCACTTGCACCTGCTCCCCATCTGCAAAGGAAAAGAAGCTGGAGGGCTCTTTAAGTAGGGAAAAAGAGTGGCAACTAGGAAGCCACCAGGTAGGCGGGGCCTACTTAGTGGGGAAAAGGGCAGCAACCGGGAAGGCACCAGGTGGGTGTAGCTTGCTTAGTGGGGAAAAGGGCAGCATCCGGGAAGGCACCAGGTGGGTGGGGCTTGCTAAGTGGGGAAAAAGAGCAGCAACCAGGAAGTCACCAGGTGAACGGGGCTTGCTAAGTGGGGTAAAAGAGCGGCAACGTGGAAGGCACCAGGTAGGTGGGGCTTGCTAAGTGGGGAAAAAGAGCAGCAACCAGGAAGTCACCAGGTGGGCAGGGCTTGCTAAGTGGGGGAAAAGAGCAGCAACGTGCAAGGTACCAGGTGGGCGGGTCTTAGGCCAGGTGACCTAGATTCACTTGCACCTGCTCCCCATCTGCAAAGGAAAAGAAGCTGGAGGGCTCCTTAAGTAGGGAAAAAGAGCAGCAAACAGGAAGGCGCCAGGTGAGAGGGGCTTCCTAAGTGGGGAAAAAGAGCAGCATCCTGGAAGGCACCAGGTAGGCTGGCCTTGCTTAGTGGGGAAAAAGAGCGGCAACTGGGAAGGCTGCATGTAGGAGGGGCCTGCTTAGTGGGGAAAAGGGCAGCAACCGGTAAGGCACCAGGTGGGTGGGGCTTGAATAGTGGGGAAAAGGGCAGCAACCGGGAAGTCACCAGGTGGGTGGGGCTTGCTAAGTGGGGAAAAAGAGCATCAACCAGGAAGTCACCAGGTGGACAGGGCTTGCTAAGTGGGGGAAAAGAGCGGCAACATGGAAGGCACCAGGTTGGTGGGGCTTGCTTAGTGGGGAAAAAGAGCAGCAAACCGGAAATCACCAGGTAGGTGGGGCTTGCTAAGTGGGGACAAAGAGCAGCAACCTGGAAGGCACTTGCTAAGTGGGGGAAAAGAGCGGCAACGTGGAAGGCACCAGGTAGGTGGGGCTTGCTAAGTGGGGAAAAAGAGCAGCAACCAGGAAGTCACCAGGTGGGCAGGGCTTGCTAAGTGGGGGAAAAGAGCGGCAACGTGCAAGGTACCAGGTGGGCGGGTCTTAGGCCAGGTGACCTAGATTCACTTGCACCTGCTCCCCATCTGCAAAGGAAAAGAAGCTGGAGGGCTCCTTAAGTAGGGAAAAAGAGCAGCAAACAGGAAGGCGCCAGGTGAGAGGGGCTTCCTAAGTGGGGAAAAAGAGCAGCATCAAGGAAGGCACCAGGTAGGCTGGCCTTGCTTAGTGGGGAAAAAGAGCGACAACTGGGAAGGCAGCATGTAGGAGGGGCCTGCTTAGTGGGGAAAAGGGCAGCAACCGGTAAGGCACCAGGTGGGTGGGGCTTGAATAGTGGGGAAAAGGGCAGCAACCGGGAAGTCACCAGGTGGGTGGGGCTTGCTAAGTGGGGAAAAAGAGCAGCAACCAGGAAGTCACCAGGTGGACAGGGCTTGCTAAGTGGGGGAAAAGAGCGGCAACGTGGAAGGCACCAGGTTGGTGGGGCTTGCTTAGTGGGGAAAAAGAGCAGCAAACCGGAAATCACCAGGTAGGTGGGGCTTGCTAAGTGGGGACAAAGAGCAGCAACCTGGAAGGCACCAGGTTGGCGGGGCTTAGGCCAGGTGACCTAGATCCACTTGCACCTGCTCCCAATCAGCAAAGGAAAAGAGGCTGGAGGGCTCCTTAAGCAGGGAAAAAGAGCAGCAACCAGGAAGGCACAAGGTGGGCGGGGCTTGCTATGTTGGGAAAAAGAGCGGCAACCTGGAAGGCACCAGGTTGGCGGTGCTTTGGCCACGTGACCTAGATCCACTTGCACCTGCTCCCAATCTGCAAAGGAAAAGAGGCTGGAGGGCTCCTTAAGTAGGGAAAAAGAGCAGCAACCAGGAAGGCACTAGGTGGGCGGGGCTTGCTAAGTGGGGAAAAAGAGCTGCAACCAGGAAGGCAGCAGGTGGACAGGGCTTGCTAAGTGGGGAAAAAGAGCAGAAACCAGGAAGGCACCAGGTGGGCGGGCCTTGCTAACTGGGGAAAAAAAGTGGCTACCTGGAAGGTGCCAGGTGGGCAGGGCTTAGGCCAGGTGACCAAAATCCACTTGCACCTGCTCCCCATATGCAATGGAAAAGAGGCTGGAGGGCTCCTTAAGTAGGGAAAAAGAGCAGCAACCAGGAAGGCACCAGGTAGGCGGGGCTTGCTTAGTGGGGAAAAAGAGCAGCAACTGGGAAGGCAGCATATAGGTGGGGCTTGCTAAGTGGGGATAAATAGCAGCAACCAGGAAGGCACCAAGTTGGCAGGGCTTGCTAAGTGGGGAAAAAGAGCGGTAACCTGGAAGGCACCAGGTGGACGGGGCTTGATAAGTGGGGAAAAAGAGCAGCAGCCTGAATACACCAGCTTGGTGGGACTTATGCCAGGTGACCTAGATCCACTTGCACCTGCTCCCTATCTGCAAAGGAAAAGAGGCTGGAAGGCTCTTTAAATAGGGAAAAAGAGCAGCAAACAGGAAGGCGGCAGGTGGGCGGGGCTTGCTAAGTGGGGAAAAAGAGCGGCAACCAGGAAGGCACCAGGTAGGTGGGGCTTGTTAAGTGGGGAAAAAGAGCAGCAAACCAGAAGGCACCAGGTAGGCGGGGCTTGCTAAGTGGGGAAAAAGAGCAGCAACCTGGAAGGCACCAGGTTGCCGGGGCTGAGGCCAGGTGACCTAGATCCACTTGCAACTGCTCCCAATCTGAAAAGGAAAAGAGGCTGGAGAGCTCCTTAAATAGGGAAAAAGAGCAGCAACCAGGAAGGCACGAGGTGGGGGGGGCTTGCTAAGTGGAGAAAAAGAGCTGCAACCGGAAGACAGCAGGTGGACAGGGCTTGCTAAGTGGGGAAAAAGAGCGTCAACCAGGAAGGCACCAGGTGGGCGGGCATTGCTAAGTGGTTAAAAAGAGTGGCTACCTGGAAGGTGCCAGGTGGGCAGGGCTTAGGCCAGGTGACCAAGATCCACTTGCACTTGCTCCCCATATGCAAAGGAAAAGAGGCTGGAGGGCTCCTTAAGTAGGGAAAAAGAGCAGCAACCTGGAAGGCACCAGGTAGGCGGGGCTTGCTTAGTGGGGAAAAAGAGTGGCAACTGGGAAGGCACCAGGTGGGTGGGGCTTGCTAAGTGGGGAAAAAGAGCAGCAAGCAGGAAGGCACCAGGTGGACGGGGCTTGCTAAGTGGGGAAAAAGAGCCACAACCTGGAAGGCACCAGGTGGGTTGGGGCTTAGGCCAGGTGACCTAGATCCAATTGCACCTGCTCCCCATCTGCAAAGGAAAAGAAGCTGGAGAGCTCTTTAAGTAGGGAAAAAGAGCTGCGAACAGGAAGGCGCCAGGTGAGAGAAGCATCCTAAGTGGGGAAAAAGAGCAGCAACCAGGAAGGCACCAGGTATGCAGGCCTTGCTTAGTGGGGAAAAAGAGTGCGAACCGGGAAGGCAGCAGGTAGAGGGGGCTTGCTAAGTGGGGAAAAAGAGCGGTAACCTGGAAGGCACGAGGTGGGTTGGGCTAAAGCCAGGTGACCTAGATCAACTTGCACCTGCTCCCCATCTGCAATGGAAAAGAGGCTGGAGTGCTCCTTATGTAGGGAAAAAAGAGCACCAACCAGGAAGGCACCAGGTGGGCGGGTCTCGTTATTTGGCATAAAAGAGCGGCTTCCTGGAAGGTGTCAAGTGGGCAGGGCTTAGGCCAGGTGACCTATATTCACTTGCACCTGCTCCCCATCTCTAAAGCAAAAGAGGCTGGAGGGCTCCATAAGTAGGGAAAAAGAGCGGCAAAATGTAAAGGTGGGCATGGCTTGCTAAGTGGGAAAAAAGAGCAGCAACCAAGTAGGCACCAGGTAGGTGGGGATTGCTTATTGGGGAAAAAGAGCGGCAACCGGGAAGGCACCAGGTGGGCGGGGTTTGCTAAGTGAGGAAAAAGAGCATCAACCAGGAAGGCACCGGGTGGGTTGGGCTTGCTAAGTGGGGGTAAAGAGCAGCAACCTGGAAGGCACCAGGTGGGCGGGTCTTGCTAAGTGGGGAAAAAGAGCAGCAACCATGATGGCAGCAGGTGGTGGAGCTTGCTAAGTGGGGAAAAAAACAGCAACCTGGAAAGCGTCAGGAGGGCGGGCTTGCTAAGTGGGGTAAAAGAGCACCAACCAGGAAGGCACCAGGTAGGCGGGGCTTGCTATGTGGGCCAAAAGAGCTGCAACCGGGAAGGCAGCAGGTGGGCGGGGCTTGCTAAGTGGGGAAAACGAGCAGCAACCTGGAACGTACTTGGTGGGCATGGCTTAGGCCAGGTGATCTAGATGCACTTGCTCCTGTTCCCATCTGCAAAGGAAAAGAGGCTCGAGGGCTCCTTAACTAGGGAAAAAGAGTGGCAACTAGGAAATCACCAGGTGGACAGGGCTTGCTAAGTGGGGAAAAAGAGCGGCAACGTGGAAGGCACCAGGCTGGTGGGGCTTGCTAAGTGAGGAAAAAGAGCAGCAACCAGGAAGTCACGAGGTGGGCAGGGCTTGCTAAGTGGGGGAAAAGAGCGGCAACGTGGAAGGCACCAGGTGGGCGGGTCTTAGGCAGGTGACCTAGATCCACTTGCACCTGCTACCCATCTGCAAAGGAAAAGGGGCTGGAGGGCTCCTTAAGTAGGGAAAAAGAGTGACAGCCAGGAAGGCACCAGGTGGGCGGGGCTTGCTAAGTGAGGAAAAAGAACGGCAACCTGGAAGGCACAAGCTGGGCGGGGCTTAGGCAAGGTGACCTATATTCACTTGCACCTGCTCCCCATCCGCAAAAAAAAAAGAGGCTGGAGGGCTCCATAAGTAGGGAAAAAGAGCAGCGACCTGGAAAGGTGGGCGTGGCTTGCTAAGTGGGGAAAAAGAGCAGCAACCAGAAAGGCACCAGGTGGGCGGGGATTGCTTAGTGGGGAAAAAGAGCGGCAACTCGGAAGGCACCAGGTGGGCGGGGTTTGCTAAGTGAGGAAAAAGAGCAGCAACCAGGAAGGCACCAGGTGGGCGGGGCTTGCTAAATGGGGAAAAAGAGCGGCTACCTGGAAGGTGCCTGGTGGGCGGGGCTTAGGCCAGGTGATCTAGATCCACTTGCACCTGCTCCCCGTCTGCAAAGCAAAAAGAGGCTGGAGAGCTCCTTAAGTAGGGAAAAAGAGTGGCAACCAGGAAGGCACCAGGTGGGCGGTGCTTGCTAAGTGGGCAAAAAGAGCGGCTACCTGGAAGGCACCAGGTGTGCGGGGCTTAAGACAGGTGCCCTAGATCCACTTGCACCTTCTCCCATCTGCAAATGAAAAGAGGCTGGAGGGCTCCTTAAGTAGGGGAAAATAGCGGTAACCCAAAAGGCACCAGGTGGGCGGGGCTTGCTAAAAGGGGAAAAAGAGCGGCTACCTGGAAGGTGCCTGGTGGGTGGGGCTTAGGCCAGGTGATCTAGATCCACTTGCACTTGCTCCCCATCTGCAAAGTAAAAGAGGCTGGAGGGCTCCTTATGTAGGGAAAAAGAGCGGCAACCAGGAAGTCACCAGGTGGGCGGGTATTGCTAACTGGGGTAAAAGAGCGGCTACCTGGAAGGTGTCAGGTGGGTGGGGCTTAGGCCAGGTGACCTATATCCACTTGCACCTGCTCCCCATCTGCAAAGCAAAAGAGGCTGGAGGGCTCCATAATTAGGGAAAAAGGAAAGGTGGGCGTGGCTTGCTAAATGGGGAAAAAGAGCAGCAACAAGGAAGGCACCAGGTAGGCAGGAATTGCTTAGTGGGGAAAAAGAGAGGCAACCGGGAAGGCACCAAGTGGGCGGGGTTTGCTAAGTGGCGAAAAAGAGCAGCAACCAGGAAGGCACCAGGTGTGCGGGGCATAAGACAGGAGACCTAGATCCACTTGCACCTGCTCCCCATCTTCAAAGGAAAAGAGGCTGGCGGGCTCCTTAAGAAGGGAAAAAGAGTGGCAACCCGGAAGGCACCAGGGGGCTGGGGCTTGCTAAATGGGGAAAAAGAGCGGCTACTGGAAGGTGCCTGGTGGGCGGGGCTTGCTAAGTGGTGCGAAAGAGCAGCAACCAGTAAGGCACCAGGTGGACGGGCCCTGCTAAGTGGGGAAAAAGAGTGGCTACCTGGAAGGTGCCAGGTGGGCAGGGCTTGCTAAATGGGGAAAAAGAGCGGCTACTGGAAGGTGCCTGGTGGGCGATGCTTGCTAAGTGGTGCAAAAGAGCAGAACCAGGAAGGCACCAGGTGTGCGGGCCTTGCTAAGTGGGGAAAAAGAGTGGCTACATTGAATGTGCCAGGTGGGCAGGGGTTAGGCCAGGTGAACAAGATCAACTTGCACCTGCTCCCCATCTGCAAAGCAAAAGAGGCTGGAGGGCTCCTTAAGTAGGGAAAAAGAGTTGCAACCAGGAAGGCACCTCGTGGACTGGGCGTGGTAAGTGGACAAAAAGAGTTGCAACCGGGAAGGCACCAGGTGGGCAGAGCTTGATAAGTGGTGAAAAAGAGCAGCAACCAGGAAGGCACCAGGTGGGCAGGCCTTGCTAAGTGGGGAAAAAGAGTGGCTACCTGGAAGGTGCCTGGTGGGAGGGGCTTAGGCCAGGTGATCTCGATCCACTTGCACCTGCTCCTCATCTGCAAAGCAAAAGAGGCTGGAGGGCTCCTTAAGTAGGAAAAAAGAGTGGCAACCTGGAAGGCACCAGGTGTGCGGGGCTTAAAACAGGTGACCTAGATCCACTTGCACCTCCTCCCCATCTGCAAAGCAAAAGAGGCTGGAGGGCTCCTTAAGTAGGGAAAAAGAGTGGCAACCTGGAAGGCACCAGGTGGGCCGGCCTTAGGACAGCTGACCTAGATCCACTTGCACCTGCTCCCGGAAAAGAGGCTGGAGTGGTCCTTATGTAGAGAAAAAGAGCAGCAACCTGGAAGTCACCAGGTGGGTGGGTATTGCTAAGTGGGGTAAAACAGCAGCTACCTGTAAGGTGTCAGGTGGGCGGGGCTTAGGCCAGGTGACCTATAGCCACTTGCACCTTCTCCCCGTCTGCAAATCAAAAGCGGCTGGAGGGCTCCATAAGTAGGGAAAAAGAGCAGCAACCTGGAAAGGTGGGCGTGGCTTGCTAAGTGGGGAAAAAGAGCAGCAACCAGGAAGGCACCAGGTAGGCAGGGATTGCTTAGAGGGGAAAAAGAGAGGCAACCGGGAAGGCAGCAGGTGTGCGGGGCTTAAGACAGGAGACCTAGATCCACTTGCACCTGCTCCCCATCTGCAAAGGAAAAGAGGCTGGAGGGCTCCTTAAGAAGGGAAAAAGAGCGGCAACCCGGAAGGCACCAGGGGGCCGGGGCTTGCTAAATGGGGAAAAAGAGCGGCTACTGGAAGGTGCCTGGTGAGGTGGGATTGCTAAGTGGTGCAAAAGAGCAGCAACCAGGAAGGCACCAAGTGGACGGGCCTTGCTAAGTGCGGAAAAAGAGTGGCTACCTGGAAGGTGCCAGGTGGGCAGGGCTTGCTAAATGGGGAAAAAGAGCGGCTACTGGAAGGTGCCTCATGGGCGGTGCTTGCTAAGTGGTGCAAAAGAGCAGAACCAGGAAGGCACCAGGTGGGCGGGCCTTGCTAAGTGGGGAAAAAGAGTGGCTACATTGAACGTGCCAGGTGGGCAGGGCTTAGGCCAGGTGACCAAGATCAACTTGCACCTGCTCCCCATCTGCAAAGCAAAAGAGGCTGGAGGGCTCCTTAAGTAGGGAAAAAGAGTTGCAACCAGGAAGGCACCTCGTGGACTGGGCTTGGTAAGTGGACAAAAAGAGTTGCAACCGGGAAGGCATCAGGTGGGCGGGGCTTGATAAGAGGTGAAAAAGAGCAGCAACCAGGAAGGCACCAGGTGGGCAGGCCTTGCTAAGTGGGGAAAAAGAGTGGCTACGTGGAAGGTGCCAGGTGGGCAGGGCTTAGGCCAGGTGACCAAGATCCACTTGCACCTGCTCCCCATATGCAAAGGAAAAGAGGTTGGAGGGCTCCTTAAGTAGGGAAAAAGAGCGGTAACCAGGGAGGTGACAGAGTGGGTGGGGCTTGCTAAGTGGGGAAAAAGAGCAGCAACCAGGAAGGCACCAGGTGGGTGGGGCCTGCTTAGTGGGGAAAAGGGCAGCAACTGGGAAGGCACCAGGTGGGTGGGCTTTGCTAAGTGGGGGAAAAGACCGGCAACCTGGAAGGCACCAGTTGGTCGGGGCTTGCTAAATGGGGCAAAAGAGCGGCTACCTGGAAGGTGCCTGGTGGGAGGGGCTTAGGCCAGGTGATCTCGATCCACTTGCACCTGCTCCTCATCTGCAAACCAAAAGAGGCTGGAGGGCTCCTTAAGTAGGAAAAAAGAGTGGCAACCTGGAAGGCACCAGGTGTGCGGGGCTTAAAACAGGTGACCTAGATCCACTTGCACCTCCTCCCCATCTGCAAAGCAAAAGAGGCTGGAGGACTCGTTAAGTAGGGAAAAAGAGCGGCAACCAGAAAGGCACCAGGTGGGTGGGGCTTGCTAAATGGGGAAAAAGAGCAGCTACCTGGAAGGTGCCTGTTGGGCGGGGCTTAGGCCAGGTGATCTAGATCCACTTGCACCTGCTCCCCATCTGCAAAGCAAAAGAGGCTGGAGGGCTCCTTAAGTAGGGAAAAAGAGTGGCAACCTGGAAGGCACCAGTTGGGCGGGGCTTAGGACAGCTGACCTAGATCCACTTGCACCTGCTCCTGGAAAAGAGGCTGGAGTGCTCCTTATGTAGAGAAAAAGAGCAGCAACCAGGAAGTCACCAGGTGGGTGGGTATTGCTAAGTGGGGTAAAAGAGCAGCTGCCTGGAAGGTGTCAGGTGGGCGGGCCTTAGGCCAGGTGACCTATATCCACTTGCACCTTCTCCCCATCTGCAAATCAAAAGCGGCTGGAGGGCTCCATAAGTAGGGAAAAAGAGCAGCAACCTGGAAAGGTGGGCGTGGCTTGCTAAGTGGGTAAAAAGAGCAGCAACCAGGAAGGCACCAGGTAGGCAGGGATTGCTTAGAGGGGAAAAAGAGAGGCAACCGGGAAGGCAGCAGGTGTGCGGGGCTTAAGACAGGAGACCTAGATCCACTTGCACCTGCTCCCCATCTGCAAAGGAAAAGAGGCTGGCAGGCTCCTTAAGAAGGGAAAAAGAGTGGCAACCCGGAAGGCACCAGGGGGCTGGGGCTTGCTAAATGGGGAAAAAGAGCGGCTACTGGAAGGTGCCTGGTGGGCGGGGCTTGCTAAGTGGTGCAAAAGAGCAGCAACCAGTAAGGCACCAGGTGGACGGGCCTTGCTAAGTGGGGAAAAAGAGTGGCTACCTGGAAGGTGCCAGGTGGGCAGGGCTTGCTAAATGGGGAAAAAGAGCGGCTACTGGAAGGTGCCTGGTGGGCGGTGCTTGCTAAGTGGTGCAAAAGAGCAGAACCAGGAAGGCACCAGGTGTGCAGGCCTTGCTAAGTGGGGAAAAAGAGTGGCTACATTGAATGTGCCAGGTGGGCAGGGGTTAGGCCAGGTGACCGAGATCAACTTGCACCTGCTCCCCATCTGCAAAGCAAAAGAGGCTGGAGGGCTCCTTAAGTAGGGAAAAAGAGTTGCAACCAGGAAGGCACCTCGTGGACTGGGCGTGGTAAGTGGACAAAAAGAGTTGCAACCGGGAAGGCACCATGTGGGCAGAGCTTGATAAGTGGTGAAAAAGAGCAGCAACCAGGAAGGCACCAGGTGGGCAGGCCTTGCTAAGTGGGGAAAAAGAGTGGCTACACTGAAGGTGCCAGGTGGGCAGGGCTTAGGCCAGGTGACCAAAATCCACTTGCACCTGCTCCCCATATGCAATGGAAAAGAGGCTGGAGGGCTCCTTAAGTAGGGAAAAAGAGCAGCAACCAGGAAGGCACTAGGTGGGCGGGGCTTGCTAAGTAGGGAAAAAGAGCTGCAACCAGGAAGGCAGCAGGTGGACAGGGCTTGCTAAGTGGGGAAAAAGAGCAGCAACCAGGAAGGCACCAGGTGGGCGGGCCTTGCTAACTGGGGAAAAAGAGTGGCTACCTGGAAGGTGCCAGGTGGGCAGGGCTTAGGCCAGGTGACCAAAATCCACTTGCACCTGCTCCCCATATGCAATGGAAAAGAGGCTGGAGGGCTCCTTAAGTAGGGAAAAAGAGCAGCAACCAGGAAGGCACCAGGTAGGCAGGGCTTGCTAAGTGGGGAAAAAGAGCGGTAACCTGGAAGGCACCAGGTGGGCGGGGCTTGCTAAGTGGGGAAAAAGAGCAGCAGCCTGAATACACCAGCTTGGTGGGACTTATGCCAGGTGACCTAGATCCACTTGCACCTGCTCCCTATCTGCAAAGGAAAAGAGGCTGGAAGGCTCCTTAAATAGGGAAAAAGAGCAGCAAACAGGAAGGTGGCAGGTGGGCGGGGCTTGCTAAGTGGGGAAAAAGAGCGGCAACCAGGAAGGTACCAGGTAGGTGGGGCTTGTTAATTGGGGAAAAAGAGCAGCAAACCGGAAGGCACCAGGTAGGCGGGGCTTGCTAAGTGGGGAAAAAGAGCAGCAACCTGGAAGGCACCAGGTTGGCGGGGCTGAGGCCAGGTGACCTAGATCCACTTGCACCTGCTCCCAATCTGCAAAGGAAAAGAGGCTGGAGAGCTCCTTAAATAGGGAAAAAGAGCAGCAACCAGGAAGGCACCAGGTGGGCGGGGCTTGCTAAGTGGGGAAAAAGAGCTGCAACCGGAAGACAGCAGGTGGACAGGGCTTGCTAAGTGGGGAAAAAGAGCATCAACCAGGAAGGCACCAGGTGGGCGGGTATTGCTAAGTGGGGAAAAAGAGTAGCTACCTGGAAGGTGCCAGGTGGGCAGGGTTTAGGCCAGGTGACCAAGATCCACTTGCACCTGCTCCCCAAATGCAAAGGAAAAGAGGCTGGAGGGCTCCTTAAGTAGGGAAAAAGAGCAGCAACCTGGAAGGCACCAGGTAGGCTGGGCTTGCTTAGTGGGGAAAAAGAGTGGCAACTGGGAAGGCACCAGGTGGGTGGGGCTTGCTAAGTGGGGAAAAAGAGCCACAACCTGGAAGGCACCAGGTGGGTGGGGCTTAGGCCAGGTGACCTAGATCCAATTGCACCTGCTCCCCATCTGCAAAGGAAAAGAAGCTGGAGAGCTCCTTAAGTAGGGAAAAAGAGCTTCGAACAGGAAGGCGCCAGGTGAGAGAGGCATCCTAAGTGGGGAAAAAAAGCAGCAACCAGGAAGGCACCAGGTATGCAGGCCTTGCTTAGTGGGGAAAAAGAGCGCCAATCGGGAAGGCAGCAGGTAGAGGGGGCTTGCTAAGTGGGGAAAAAGAGCAGTAACCTGGAAGGCACCAGGTGGGCGGGGCTAAGGCAAGGTGACCTAGATCAACTTGCACCTGCTCCCCATCTGCAATGGAAAAGAGGCTGGAGTGCTCCTTATGTAGGGAAAAAGAGCACCAACCAGGAAGGCACCAGGTGGGCGGGTCTCGTTATTTGGCATAAAAGAGCGGCTTCCTGGAAGGTGTCAGGTGGGCGGGGCTTAGGCCAGGTGACCTATATTCACTTGCACCTGCTCCCCATCTCTAAAGCAAAAGAGGCTGGAGGGCTCCAAAAGTAGGGAAAAAGAGCGGCAAAATGTAAAGGTGGGCATGGCTTGCTAAGTGGGAAAAAAGAGCAGCAACCAAGGAGGCACCAAGTAGGTGGGGATTGCTTATTGGGGAAAAAGAGCGGCAACCGGGAAGGCACCAGGTGGGCCGGGTTTGCTAAGTGAGGAAAAAGAGCAGCAACCAGGAAGGCACCGGGTGGGTTGGGCTTGCTAAGTGGGGGTAAAGAGCAGCAACCTGGAAGGCACCAGGTGGGCGGGTCTTGCTAAGTGGGGAAAAAGAGCAGCAACCAGGATGACACCAGGTGGGTGGAGCTTGCTAAGTGGGGAAAAAGAGCAGCAACCTGGAAAGAGTCAGGAGGGTGGGCTTGCTAAGTGGGGTAAAAGAGCACCAACCAGGAAGTTTGCTATGTGGGCCAAAAGAGCTGCAACCGGGAAGGCAGCAGGTGGGCAGGGCTTGCTAAGTGGGGAAAACGAGCAGCAACCTGGAACGTACTTGGTGGGCATGGCTTAGGCCAGGTGATCTAGATGCACTTGCACCTGTTCCCCATCTGCAAAGGAAAAGAGGCTCGAGGGCTCCTTAACTAGGGAAAAAGAGTGGCAACTAGAAAGTCACCCGGTGGACAGGGCTTGCTAAGTGGGGGAAAAGAGCGGCAACGTGGAAGGCACCAGGTTGGTGGGGCTTGCTAAGTGGGGAAAAAGAGCAGCAACCAGGATGTCACGAGGTGGGCAGGGCTTGCTAAGTGGGGGAAAAGAGCGGCAACGTGGAAGGCACCAGGTGGGCGGGTCTTAGGCCAGGTGACCTAGATTCACTTGCACCTGCTCCCCATCTGCAAAGGAAAAGAAGCTGGAGCGCTCTTTAAGTAGGGAAAAAGAGTGGCAACTAGGAAGGCACCAGGTAGGCGGGGCCTACTTAGTGGGGAAAAGGGCAGCAACCGGGAAGGCACCAGGGGGGTGGGGCTTGCTTAATGGGGAAAAGGGCAGCATCCGGAAAGGCACCAGGTGGGTGTGGCTTGCTAAGTGGGGAAAAAGAGCAGCAACCAGGAAGTCACCAGGTGAACGGGGCTTGCTAAGTGGGGGAAAAGAGCGGCAACGTGGAAGGCACCAGGTGGGTGGGGCTTTCTAAGTGGGGAAAAAGAGCAGCAACCAGGAAGTCACCAGGTGGGCAGGGCTTGCTAAGTGGGGGAAAAGAGCGGCAATGTGGAAGGCACCAGGTGGGCGGGTCTTAGGCAGGTGACCTAGATTTACTTGCACCTGCTCCCTATCTGCAAAGGAAAAGAAGCTGGAGGGCTCTTAAAGTAGGGAAAAAGAGTGGCAACTAGGAAGTCACCAGGTAGGCGGGGCCTACTTAGGGGGGAAAAGGACAGCAACCGGGAAGGCACCAGGTGGGTGTGGCTTGCTTAGTGGGGAAAAGGGCAGCATCCGGGAAGGCACCAGGTGGGTGGGGCTTGCTAAGTGGGGAAAAAGAGCAGCAACCAGGAAGTCACCAGGTGAACGGGGCTTGCTAAGTGGGGGAAAAGAGCGGCAACGTGGAAGGCACCAGGTGGGTGGGGGTTGCTAAGTGGGGAAAAAGAGCATCAACCAGGAAGGCACCAGGTGGGCGGGCATTGCTAAGTGGGGAAAAAGAGTGGCTACCTGGAAGGTGCCAGGTGGGCAGGGTTTAGGCCAGGTGACCAAGATCCACTTGCACCTGCTCCCCAAATGCAAAGGAAAAGAGGCTGGAGGGCTCCTTAAGTAGGGAAAACGAGCAGCAACCTGGAAGGCACCAGGTGGGCGGGGCTAAGGCAAGGTGACCTAGATCAACTTGCACCTGCTCCCCATCTGCAATGGAAAAGAGGCTGGAGTGCTCCTTATGTAGGGAAAAAGAGCACCAACCAGGAAGGCACCAGGTGGGCGGGTCTCGTTATTTGGCATAAAAGAGCGGCTTCCTGGAAGGTGTCAGGTGGGCGGGGCTTAGGCCAGGTGACCAATATTCACTTGCACCTGCTCCCCATCTTTAAAGCAAAAGAGGCTGGAGGGCTCCATAAGTAGGGAAAAAGAGCGGCAAAATGTAAAGGTGGGCATGGCTTGCTAAGTGGGAAAAAAAAGCAGCAACCAAGGAGGCACCAGGTAGGTGGGGATTGCTTATTGGGGAAAAAGAGCGGCAACCGGGAAGGCACCAGGTGGGCCGGGTTTGCTAAGTGAGGAAAAAGAGCAGCAACCAGGAAGGCACCGGGTGGGTTGGGCTTGCTAAGTGGGGGTAAAGAGCAGCAACCTGGAAGGCACCAGGTGGGCGGGTCTTGCTAAGTGGGGAAAAAGAGCAGCAACCTGGAAAGAGTCAGGAGGGTGGGCTTGCTAAGTGGGGTAAAAGAGCACCAACCAGGAAGCTTGCTATGTGGGCCAAAAGAGCTGCAACCGGGAAGGCAGCAGGTGGGCGGGGCTTGCTAAGTGGGGAAAACGAGCAGCAACCTGGAACGTACTTGGTGGGCATGGCTTAGGCCAGGTGATCTAGATGCACTTGCACCTGTTCCCCATCTGCAAAGGAAAAGAGGCTCGAGGGCTCCTTAACTAGGGAAAAAGAGTGGCAACTAGAAAGTCACCCGGTGGACAGGGCTTGCTAAGTGGGGGAAAAGAGCGGCAACGTGGAAGGCACCAGGTTGGTGTCATGATCTCTGCTTCTAAAAGGTCAGGGTTTTCCCAACTCCCTTGGAAGCAGATCCATAACCCAGGTTCCGAGTGCCAACCAGTCCCAATTGGGACCTTTTGGACCCAGTCCTGGCGCCAGTGGCACCAGGCTCATAAATATGCCCAGTCCCAGCGCTGGAAGCGCCGGGCTCATAATGCTTGGGTGGACTTACCTGCAGCAGACCATGCTGCTTACTTGCCTGCCAGTTAAGCCTCTGATCCTCTTCTGTTTGGAACTACTTTTCCTGTTGGGTGGGGCTGGAGCCACTCCCTAGATTCAGAACACTGGAACTCTTCTGGAAGGCAGGAACTCTTTTTTTACCAGGAACTCTTTTCTTACTTAGGCGTGGCTGTGGAAGGAGACACCTAAGCACTACAGGAGGCTATTTAAACCACACCCGGTGGATGAATCTTGCTTTGCGTTATTCTGCACCCTCTGCAGCAGAACGCTCATCGTGTGTTCTGCATCCGGTCCTGGGCCTAAGGAAAAAGGCTTACCATCCTGAATCCAGTCTTCAGCAACACCTATAAAGACAAGAAAGAACAGGTTAGCATTCCGGCATCTGAAAGACAAAGGCTTACCTACTCTTCGTGCGCTCCGGAGGTCTTCACACTGCATTCCGGCATCTGAAAGACAAAAGCTTACCAACTCTTTTCACGCTCCGGAGGCCGTCGGCGCTGCATCTCGCATCTGAAAGACAAAACAAGGTGCGTTTAAAGACATTGGGGAACTTTAATACTCACGTGCCATTACTCCTTTCCACATCTAACCCAGTGGGTATCCCGGCACCCTGCAGCCGCTCCGAACTTGTACCTGCAAAATAAAAAGACAGTTAGAGCGCTTCGTGAAGCTGGCAACAAGCGCTTACTTACGTGCTTCCAGGCGCTTCTATTCATCACACGGGCTCCATCTTCAACTCACTTCAGCCCGTCATCCGCCATCGCCGGAACCCTGCAAAACAAGAGACATCATTATTAAAGACTTTAAAGACATTTGAGTTACTCGAAACTTACCGTTTGTGCAGTAAACGACGGACAGCAGTCCTCTGAAGTCAAGAGGCCTGCGCTACCTATCCAGTGAAGAAACTGGTTACAGCACCCTGCCCCGAGGCAGATGGAGAGCTCGGCATTCACTTACCTAAGGTGAGAGCGTTAACCTGTGGGGGTCTACAGGAGAGGAGAAGAGGAAAGATATAGGGACACCCCAATAACCCCAGTTCATTAACCCCGTATTTTCTATCTGCAGACATCTTACTCTGCACGTCAGGCATACAGGGCACAGAGGTCCAGCCCAAAGAGCCAACCGGGTGCTGCGCATCACCTTTCAAGATACGGTAGTCGCCCAGTCAAGACCGGCGCCTCTGCGAGAATCAGGTGAGCGTTGCAGAACGCAAAGCCTACCGCAAAACTCTCGCCCAGGCGCTATGGAAACCTCGGATACTGACCACCTAGCCCGGTTACTTGGGGAACTAAGGGCAGAAGTGCATGCAGCTCGTCAGGAAACGAACGCTCTAAGAAGGGAACTAATTATTTCCAAGGAGAGAACAGATGATCTTGCTAGACAATTGCTACAGTCACAAGCCGGACAGACCCCGCTACCCGCATCAGGGGCAAATCTTCCTTCAACATCCTCTATGAATCCAGTGCAGATCAACCTACCTGGGAATGTACCTCTGGCTCCGCCCGAACGATTTTCTGGTGACCCAAAGAGGTTTGCGGTATTTATCAATCAGTGCCGGTTGCACTTCTTATGCCGGCCAGCAGCCTTTCCAACTGATCAAGCTAAAGTAGCTTTTGTACTTTCGTACCTTAGTGGCAATGCGGCAGACTGGTCGATCCCTCTAGTTAATCAAGATGATCCGGTTCTCCATGATTTTCAAGCATTTCAGCTTAGTATGGAAAAACTGTTCGCAAGACATGCACAGGGGCAGGCCTTGGACAATGAGCTTCTTTCGTTGCGACAGGGTAATCAAGACCTTTTGGCTTATATTGCATCTTTCAATAGACTAATAGTGGAAACTCAATGGCCTGAGGACAAAAGGATTACGCTGTTTTATAGAGGTCTATGTGGAGAGCTCAAAGACGTTTTAGCCCAAGTAGTGAATCCCCCACAAGACTGTTCGGATTATATAGACTTGGTCGTTCAAATAGATCACAGACTGCAGAACAGGAAGGCCGATCGTTCCAAGTTTGATGCTCGAGTATTTTCCAAACCGCCAACTCCTTCCAAAGGAGTAGACTCCGGGGAACCCATGCAAATAGGGGGTCTGAAAGGTCCTCTAACACAAAGGGAGCGGGAAAGGAGAAAACAGTTGCAATTATGCCTATATTGCGGAAACTCAGGGCACTTTCTTCGAGACTGTCCGGTGAAACCTGCCAAGAAGGCAGTAGGAGCTGCAGTTACCACAGTTACAAACTCTGAGCAGGGAAACGACCTCGCCCGACAAGAATAGAGGTCCTCTTGCCGAGCGTGAAAACCAGTTCCGTGACCTCGCATTTCGTGATACCTATGGTCCTCATTAGCCCTGATAATCCGGGTCGATTACATGCAATTGAAGCTTACGTCGACAGCGGTGCCATCGGCAATTATGTGGATCATGAAATGGTTTTGAGGATGAATCTAACTCTTTGTCCCAGGGCTGTAAAGGACGTCATTACTACGGTGGATGGTACGGAGATAGCCTCCGGGCCAGTAACGCATACCACTCAAGAGGTGACGCTAGTAAGTCAAGATGGACACCATGAGAAGATCGTGTTCGATGTGATCAAGGCCCCTCAGTTCCAGATTATTCTAGGAATACCTTGGTTAGAGAAACACAATCCTCTGATCGATTGGCGAGCAAGAACGGTCCAGTTTCCAGAATGTGTCTCTACGTGTCACCCTCCTTCTGGTGTTGCACTGGCAGCAATTTCTTCAGAGACTCCCCAGTTACCTCCCGAATACCTAGAATACCAAGATGTTTTCCGGAAGGAGCAGGCTAACTCTCTACCTCCTCATAGGTCTTATGACTGCCAGATAGACCTGATACCTGGATCTACTCCTCCTTGTAGTAGAATTTATGCCCTCACCGAGCCTGAGAACCTTCACCTTCGACAATACCTGGATCAATACCTGGCAAATGGGTTTATTCGTCCCTCCAAGTCCCCTGCCTCTTCAGCTTTGTTCTTCGTTCCAAAAAAGGAAGGAGACCTTAGAACTTGTATCGATTATCGCTCCCTGAACCAGATCACCGTTAAGAATAGATATCCGTTACCTTTGATCCCTGAACTCCTGGACCAAGTCAGAAAAGCATGCATATATACAAAGCTGGATCTTAGAGGAGCTTACCACTTGGTACGAGTAAAAGAGGGCGATGAATGGAAGACGGCCTTCCGCACCAAGTATGGGCTATTTGAATATCAGGTCATGCCCTTCGGACTTTGCAATGCCCCGGCCGCCTTTCAATATTTTATGAACGATGTCCTCAGAGAGCTCATAGATGTGTGTGTTGTTGTTTACATCGACGACATTCTCGTTTATTCTTCATCGGAATCTGAACATCGGAAACACGTGAAAATGGTCCTCGAAAGATTGCGTCAACACAAACTTTTCGCTAAGTTGGAAAAATGTGCTTTCAACGTGACTGAAGTTGAATTCTTGGGATTCATATTATCACCTGGCGGAGTGCGTATGGATTCAAAGAAGGTCGATGCAGTTCTCAAATGGCCATCACCATCCTCCGTAAAAGGTGTGCAAAGCATGTTAGGCTTCGCTAACTTTTACCGCAGGTTTATCCCCGAGTTCTCTCGAATAGTCCAGCCCATCACTGCCTTGTTAAAGAAAAACAAACGTTTTGAATGGTCTACCGAGGCGGAACAAGCTTTCCAGGATTTGAAGACTAAATTTATCTCTGCACCAATCTTAAACACCCTCGCCCCGAACTCCCCTATATCGTGGAAACTGATGCTTCAAGCCTTGCCATGGGGGCAGTTCTATCACAAAAGGACCCGGTAACCAATCAGTTGCATCCCGTGGCATTTTGGTCCCGCAAATTCTCGCCTCCTGAAGTCAATTACACGATTACTGACAAGGAACTTCTGGCTATCAAGTCTGCCTTTAAGGCTTGGCGGCATTATCTGCTGGGGGCCCGACACACCGTTACTGTGATTACGGATCACCGAAACCTGCAATATTTGAAAACCGCAAAAGCCCAATCCTCTAGACAACTCCGTTGGGCATTATTCTTTGCCGAGTTTGACTTCATAATTACCTATCGACCTGGTACAAAGAACGGTAAAGCCGATGCCCTTTCTCGGATGGGAGTGGAAGAACACTTGATCAACCCTAAACCTGTACCAATCATTCCCGAACAAAGAATTCTGGGTGTAATCACCACAGAATCCCTAGAGGAAGTTAAGGATAAAGCCAGGCAACTTGTAACTCCAGCAGACATACAGAATTGGCATCTGCAGGGAAAGGACTTTGCAGTAAAGGACAACTTATTGTATTTCCAAGAACGATTATACCTACCCAGCACAGATTTACAGAAAAAGGTAATCTCTTGTTATCACGACTCTTTAATGGAAGGTCATCCCGGTATAGCCAAGACCTCAGAAAAGATCAAGCGCTACTTCTGGTGGCCGTCTTGGAAAAAAGATATCAGAGACTTTATAATGTCCTGTGGAGTATGCGCCCAAAACAAGAGTCAAAAGGAAAGACCAGCAGGCCTCTTACGCCCTATTGACATCCCACCTCGCCCTTGGCATACGCTTTCTATGGACTTCATCACCGATCTACCTCCATGCTCCGGATACAATACGATTCTAGTAATCGTGGACTTATTCTCCAAGATGGCGCATTTCATTCCGCTCAAAGGCTTGCCAACAGCAGCAACTCTGGCCCGAGAATTTCTCGAAAACATCGTCCGACTGCACGGTTTTCCTTCGGTTCTAATTTCGGATCGAGGTAGTCAATTTATTTCTCATTTTTGGCGAAGTTGCTGTCGGTCGGCTCAAATTGATGTGAGACTATCGACCAGTCACCACCCTCAGACCGACGGACAAACCGAGAGGACCAATCAAACTCTGGAACAGTATTTACGCTGCATGCTGCAACAAACTGAAAAAACTTGGAAAGATATCCTTTGGATAGCCGAGTATGCCTACAATAACTCTGTCCATTCAGGAACTGGGAAAACCCCATTTTTTCTTTTGTACGGCAGTCACCCTCGAACCTCGGAGTTGGATCCCCTCCAAGATCTTGAAACACCAGCAGTAGACTACCTGCATTCTACAATCACCCAAGCCTTTAAGGAAGCTGTTTCTCACCTTCAAAGGGCTAAAGAACAATACAAGAAAGGAGCAGATCAACATCGGAAGGAAGCCCCCCACTATCAAGTAGGGGATCAAGTCTGGTTATCCACCAAATATCTATCTCTAAAAGGGCCACGCACATTCAACCCAAGATACCTTGGTCCCTATTCCATCACTACCATAGTAAACCCAGTAGCGGTCAAGTTGGACTTGCCCCCGCACATGAAGATACATCCGGTCTTCCACGTCTCTCTATTAAAACCCGTGCAACTTCAAACCCGACTAACCAAATCTCCAAAACCTATCCTAGTTGATGGAGAACTCGAGTTTGAAGTCAAAAGCATTCTGGACTCCAAGATCTCCAAATCTAAACTATTCTACCTAATTGACTGGAAAGGCTACGGCCCCCAAGAGAGATCCTGGGAACCTGCTGAATATGTCCACGCTCCTCGCCTAATCAAAAGATTTCACCGAACATTTCCTGACAAGCCAAAACCCCCGGAGAAGCCCGGTTTGGGAGGGGCCTTGAGGGGGAGTACTGTCATGATCTCTGCTTCTAAAAGGTCAGGGTTTTCCCAACTCCCTTGGAAGCAGATCCATAACCCAGGTTCCGAGTGCCAACCAGTCCCAATTGGGACCTTTTGGACCCAGTCCTGGCGCCAGTGGCACCAGGCTCATAAATATGCCCAGTCCCAGCGCTGGAAGCGCCGGGCTCATAATGCTTGGGTGGACTTACCTGCAGCAGACCATGCTGCTTACTTGCCTGCCAGTTAAGCCTCTGATCCTCTTCTGTTTGGAACTACTTTTCCTGTTGGGTGGGGCTGGAGCCACTCCCTAGATTCAGAACACTGGAACTCTTCTGGAAGGCAGGAACTCTTTTTTTACCAGGAACTCTTTTCTTACTTAGGCGTGGCTGTGGAAGGAGACATCTAAGCACTACAGGAGGCTATTTAAACCACACCCGGTGGATGAATCTTGCTTTGCGTTATTCTGCACCCTCTGCAGCAGAACGCTCATCGTGTCTTCTGCATCCGGTCCTGGGCCTAAGGAAAAAGGCTTACCATCCTGAATCCAGTCTTCAGCAACACCTATAAAGACAAGAAAGAACAGGTTAGCATTCCGGCATCTGAAAGGCAAAGGCTTACCTACTCTTCGTGCGCTCCGGAGGTCTTCACACTGCATTCCGGCATCTGAAAGACAAAAGCTTACCAACTCTTTTCACGCTCCGGAGGCCGTCGCTGCATCTCGCATCTGAAAGACAAAACAAGGTGCGTTTAAAGACATTGGGGAACTTTAATACTCACGTGCCATTACTCCTTTCCACATCTAACCCAGTGGGTATCCCGGCACCCTGCAGCCGCTCCGAACTTGTACCTGCAAAATAAAAAGACAGTTAGAGCGCTTCGTGAAGCTGGCAACAAGCGCTTACTTACGTGCTTCCAGGCGCTTCTATTCATCACACGGGCTCCATCTTCAACTCACTTCAGCCCGTCATCCGCCATCGCCGGAACCCTGCAAAACAAGAGACATCATTATTAAAGACTTTAAAGACATTTGAGTTACTCGAAACTTACCGTTTGTGCAGTAAACGACGGACAGCAGTCCTCTGAAGTCAAGAGGCCTGCGCTACCTATCCAGTGAAGAAACTGGTTACAGCACCCTGCCCCGAGGCAGATGGAGAGCTCGGCATTCACTTACCTAAGGTGAGAGCGTTAACCTGTGGGGGTCTACAGGAGAGGAGAAGAGGAAAGAGATAGGGACACCCCAATAACCCCAGTTCATTAACCCCGTATTTTCTATCTGCAGACATCTTACTCTGCACGTCAGGCATACAGGGCACAGAGGTCCAGCCCAAAGAGCCAACCGGGTGCTGCGCATCACCTTTCAAGATACGGTAGTCGCCCAGTCAAGACCGGCGCCTCTGCGAGAATCAGGTGAGCGTTACAGTTGGTGGGGCTTGCTAAGTGGGGAAAAGAGCAGCAACCAGGAGGTCACGAGGTGGGCAGGGCTTGCTAAGTGGGGTAAAAGAGCGGCAACATGGAAGGCACCAGGTGGGCGGGTCTCAGGCCAGGTGACCGAGATTCACTTGCACCTGCTCCCCATCTGCAAAGAAAAAGAAGCTGGAGGGCTCTTTAAGTAGGGAAAAAGAGTGGTAACTAGGAAGGCACCAGGTAGGCGGGGCCTACTTAGTGGGGAAAAGGGCAGCAACCGGGAAGGCACCAGGGGGGTGGGGCTTGCTTAATGGGGAAAAGGGCAGCATCCGGAAAGGCACCAGGTGGGTGTGGCTTGCTAAGTGGGGGAAAAGAGCGGCAACGTGGAAGGCACCAGGTGGGTGGGGCTTTCTAAGTGGGGAAAAAGAGAAGCAACCAGGAAGTCACCAGTGGGCAGGGCTTGCTAAGTGGGGGAAAAGAGCGGCAATGTGGAAGGCACCAGGTGGGCGGGTCTTAGGCAGGTGACCTAGATTCACTTGCACCTGCTCCCCATCTGCAAAGGAAAAGAAGCTGGAGGGCTCTTTAAGTAGGGAAAAAGAGTGGCAACTAGGAAGTCACCAGGTAGGCGGGGCCTACTTAGGGGGGAAAAGGACAGCAACCGGGAAGGCACCAGGTGGGTGTGGCTTGCTTAGTGGGGAAAAGGGCAGCATCCGGGAAGGCACCAGGTGGGTGGGGCTTGCTAAGTTGGGAAAAAGAGCAGCAACCAGGAAGTCACCAGGTGAACGGGGCTTGCTAAGTGGGGGAAAAGAGCGGCAACGTGGAAGGCACCAGGTGGGTGGGGCTTGCTAAGTGGGGAAAAAGAGCAGCAACCAGGAAGTCACCAGGTGGGCAGGGCTTGCTAAGTGGGGGAAAAGAGCGGCAACGTGGAAGGCACCACGTGGGCGGGTCTTAGGCCAGGTGACCTAGATTCACTTGCACCTGCTCCCCATCTGCAAAGGAAAAGAAGCTGGAGGGCTCCTTAAGTAGGGAAAAAGAGCGGCAAACAGGAAGGCGCCAGGTGAGAGGGGCTTCCTAAGTGGGGAAAAAGAGCAGCAACCAGGAAGGCACCAGGTAGGCTGGCCTTGCTTAGTGGGGAAAAAGAGCGGCAACCGGGAAGGCAGCATGTAGGAGGGGCCTGCTTAGTGGGGAAAAGGGCAGCAACCGGTAAGGCACCAGGTGGGTGGGGCTTAAATAGTGGGGAAAGGGGCAGCAACCGGGAAGTCACCAGGTGGGTGGGGCTTGCTAAGTGGGGAAAAGAGCAGCAACCAGGAAGTCACCAGGTGGACAGGGTTTGCCAAGTGGGGGAAAAGAGCGGCAACGTGGAAGGTACCAGGTTGGTCGGGGTTGCTAAGTGGGGAAAAAGAGCAGCAACCAGGAAGTCACAAGGTGGGCAGGGCTTGCTAAGTGGGGGAAAAGAGCGGCAACGTGGAAGAAACCAGGTGGGCGGGTCTTAGGCCAGGTGACCTAGATTCACTTGCACCTGCTCCCCATCTGCAAAGGAAAAGAAGCTGGAGGGCTCTTTAAGTAGGGAAAAAGAGTGGCAAACAGGAAGGCGCCAGGTGAGAGGGGCTTCCTAAGTGGGGAAAAAGAGCAGCAACCAGGAAGGCAACAGGTAGGCGGGCCTTGCTTACTGGGGAAAAAGAGCAGCAACCGGGAAGGCAGCATGTAGGGGGGGCTAGCTAAGTGGGGAAAAATAGCAGCAACCAGGAAGCCACCAAGTTGGCAGGGCTTGCTAAGTGGGGAAAAAGATCGGTAACCTGGAAGGCACCAGGTGGGCGGGTCTTTCTAAGTGGGGAAAAAGATCGGTAACCAGGAAGTCACCAGGTGGGCAGGGCTTGCTAAGTGGGGGAAAAGAGCAGCAACGTGGAAGGCACCAGGTGGGCGGGTCTTAGGCCAGGTGACCTAGATTCACTTGCACCTGCTCCCCATCTGCAAAGGAAAATAAGCTGGAGGGCTCTTTAAGTAGGGAAAAAGAGTGGCAACTAGGAAGGCACCAGGTACCAGGTAGGCGGGGCCTACTTAGTGGGGAAAAGGGCAGCAACCGGGAAGGCACCAGGTGGGTGTGGCTTGCTTAGTGGGGAAAAGGACAGCATCCTGGAAGGCACCAGGTGGGTGGGGCTTGCTAAGTGGGGAAAAAGAGCAGCAACCAGGAAGTCACCAGGTGAACAGTGCTTGCTAAGTGTGGGAAAAGAGCAGCAACCAGGAAGTCACCACGTGGGCAGGGCTTGCTAAGTGGGGGAAAAGAGCGGCAACGTGGAAGGCACCAGGTGGGCGGGTCTTAGGCCAGGTGACCTAGATTCACTTGCACCTGCTCCCCATCTGCAAAGGAAAAGAAGCTGGAGGGCTCCTTAAGTAGGGAAAAAGAGCGGCAAACAGGAAGGCGCCAGGTGAGAGGGGCTTCCTAAGTGGGGAAAAAGAGCAGCAACCAGGAAGGCACCAGGTAGGATGGCCTTGCTTAGTGGGGAAAAAGAGCGGCAACTGGGAAGGCAGCATGTTGGAGGGGCCTGCGTAGTGGGGAAAAGGGCAGCAACCAGGAAGGCACCAGGTGGGTGGGGCTTGAATAGTGGGGAAAAGGGCAGCAACCGGGAATTCACCAGGTGGGTGGGGCTTGCTAAGTGGGGAAAAAGAGCAGCAACCAGGAAGTCACCAGGTGGACAGGGCTTGCTAAGTGGGGGAAAAGAGCGGCAACGTGGAAGGCACCAGGTTGGTGAGGCTTGCTAAGTGGGGAAAAAGAGCAGCAACCAGGAAGTCACGAAGTGGGCAGGGCTTGCTAAGTGGGGGAAAAGAGCAGCAACGTGGAAGGCACCAGGTGGGCGGGTCTTAGGCCAGGTGACCTAGATTCACTTGCACCTGATCCCCATCTGCAAATGAAAAGAAGCAGGAGGGCTCTTTAAGTAGGGAAAAAGAGTAGCAAACAGGAAGGCGCCAGGTGAGAGGGGCTTCCTAAGTGGGGAAGAAGAGCAGCAACCAGGAAGGCAACAGGTAGGCAGCCCTTGCTAAGTGGGGTAAAAGAGCTGCTACCTGGAAGGTGTCAGGTGGGCGGGGCTTAGGCCAGGTGACCTATACCCACTTGCACCTGCTCCCCATCTCCAAAGCAAAAGAGGCTGGAGGGCTCTATGAGTAGGGAAAAAGAGCGGCAACCTGGAAAGGTGGGCATGGTTTGCGAAGTGGGGAAAAAGAGCAGCTACTAGGAATGCACCAGGTAGGCAGGGATTTCTTAGTGGGGAAAAAGAGCGGCAAACGGGAAGGCACCAGGTGGGAGGGGTTTGCTAAATTAGGCAAAAGAGCAGCAATCACGAAGGCACCAGGTGGGTGGGGCTTGCTAAGTGGGGAAAAAGAGCGGCAACCTGGAAGGCACCAGATGGGCAGCTTAGGACAGGTGACCTAGATCCACTTTCCTCTGCTCCCCATCTGCAAAGGAAAAGGGGCTGGAGGGCTCCATAAGTAGGGAAAAAGAGTGGCAACCAGGAAGGCACCAGGTGGGCGGGGCTTGCTAAGTGGGGAAAAAGAACGGCAACCTGGAAGGCACAAGCTGGGCGGGGCTTAGGCAAGGAGACCTGTATTCACTTGCAAATGCTCCCCATCCGCAAAAAAAAAGAGGCTGGAGGGCTCCATAAGTGGGGAAAAAGAGCAGCAACCAGGAAGGCACCAGGTGGGCGTGGATTGCTAAATGGGGAAAAAGAGCGGCAACTCGGAAGGCACCAGGTGGGCGGGGTTTGCTAAGTGAGGAAAAAGAGCAGCAACCAGGAAGGCACCAGGTGGATGGGGCTTGCTAAGTGGGGAAAAAAAGTGGCAACCTGGAAGGCACCAGGTGTGCGGGGCTTAAGACAGGTGACCTAGATCCACTTGCACCTCCTCCCGATCTGCAAAGGAAAAGAGGCTGGAGTGCTCCTTAAGTAGGGAAAAAGAGTGGCAACCCGAAAGGCACCCTGTGGGCCGGGCTTGCTAAATGGGGAAAAAGAGCGGCTACCTGGAAGGTGCCTGGTGGGCGGGGTTTAGGCCAGGTGATCTAGATCCACTTGCACCTGCTCCCCGTCTGCAAAGCAAAAAGAGGCTGGAGGGCTCCTTAAGTAGGGAAAAAGATTGGCAACCAGGAAGGCGCCAGGTGGGCGGTGCTTGCTAAGTGGGCAAAAAGAGCGGCTACCTGGAAGGCACCAGGTGTGCGGGGCTTAAGACAGGTGACCTAGATCCACTTGCACCTCCTCCCATCTGCAAAGTAAAAGAGGCTGGAGGGCTCCTTAAGTAGGTAAAAAGAGTGGCAACCTGGAAGGCACCAGGTGGCCGGGGCTTTGGACAGGTGACCTAGATCCACTTGCACCTGCTCCCCATCTGCAAAGGAAAAGAGGCTGGAGTGCTCCTTATGTAGGGAAAAAGAGCGGCAACAAGGAAGTCACCAGGTGGGCGGGTATTGCTAAGTGGGGTAAAAGAGCGGCTACCTGGAAGGTGTCAGGTGGGCGTGGCTTAGGCCAGGTGACCTATATCCACTTGCACCTGCTCCCCATCTGCAAAGCAAAAGAGGCTGGAGGGCTCCATAATTAGGGAAAAAGAGCAGCCCAACCTGGAAAGGTGGGTGTGGCTTGCTAAATGGGGAAAAAGAGCAGCAACAAGGAAGGCACCAGGTAGGCAGGGATTGCTTAGTATGGAAAAAGAGAGGCAACCGGGAAGGCACCAAGTGGGCAGAGTTTGCTAAGTGGAGAAAAAGAGCAGCAACCAGGAAGGCACCAGGTGTGCCGGGCTTAAGACAGGAGACCTAGATCCAGTTGCACCTGCTCCCCCTCTTCAAAGGAAAAGAGGCTGGCGGGCTCCTTAAGAAGGGAAAAAGAGTGGCAACCCGGACGGCACCAGGGGGCTGGGGCTTGCTAAATGGGGAAAAAGAGCGGCTACTGGAAGGTGCCTGGTGGGCGGGGCTTGCTAAGTGGTGCAAAAGAGCAGCAAACAGGAAGGCACCAGGTGGACGGGCCTTGCTAAGTGGGGAAAAGGAGTGGCTACCTGGAAGGTGTCAGGTGGGCAGGGCTTGCTAAATGGGGAAAAAGAGCGGCTACTGGAAGGTGCCTGGTGGGCGGTGCTTGCTAAGTGGTGCAAAAGAGCAGAACCAGGAAGGCACCAGGTGTGCGGGCCTTGCTAAGAGGGGAAAAAGAGTAGCTACATTGAACGTGCCAGGTGGGCAGGGCTTAGGCCAGGTGACCAAGATCAACTTGCACCTGCTCCCCATCTGCAAAGCAAAAGAGGCTGGAGGGCTCCTTAAGTAGGGAAAAAGAGTTGCAACCGGGAAGGCATCAGGTGGGCAGGGCTTGATAAGTGGTGATAAAGAGCAGCAACCAGGAAGGCACCAGGCGGGCAGGCCTTGCTAAGTGGGGAAAAAGAGTGGCTACCTGGAAGGTGCCAGGTGGGCAGGGCTTAGGCTAGGTGACCAAGATCCACTTGCACCTGCTCCCCATATGCAAAGGAAAAGAGGTTGGAGGGCTCCTTAAGTAGGGAAAAAGAGCGGTAACCAGGGAGGTGACAGAGTGGGAGAGGCCTGCTTAGTGGGGAAAAGGGCAGCAACCGGGAAGGTACCAGGTGGGTGGGGCTTACTAAGTGGGGAAAAATAGCAGCAACCAGGAAGTCACCAGGTGGGTGGGGCTTGCTAAGTGGGGGAAAAGAGCGGCAACCGGGAAGGCACCAAGTGGGCGGAGTTTGCTAAGTGGAGAAAAAGAGCAGCAACCAGGAAGGCACCAGGTGTGCGGGGCTTAAGACAGGAGACCTAGATCCAGTTGCACCTGCTCCCCCTCTTCAAAGGAAAAGAGGCTGGCGGGCTCCTTAAGAAGGGAAAAAGAGTGGCAACCCGGAAGGCACCAGGGGGCTGGGGCTTGCTAAATGGGGAAAAAGAGTGGCTACCTGGAAGGTGTCAGGTGGGCAGGGCTTGCTAAATGGGGAAAAAGAGCGGCTACTGGAAGGTGCCTGGTGGGCGGTGCTTGCTAAGTGGTGCAAAAGAGCAGAACCAGGAAGGCACCAGGTGTGCGGGCCTTGCTAAGAGGGGAAAAAGAGTAGCTACATTGAACCTGCCAGGTGGGCAGGGCTTAGGCCACGTGACCAAGATCAACTTGCACCGGCTCCCCATCTGCAAAGCAAAAGAGGCTGGAGGGCTCCTTAAGTAGGGAAAAAGAGTTGCAACCGGGAAGGCATCAGGTGGGCGGGGCTTGATAAGTGGTGAAAAAGAGCAGCAACCAGGAAGGCACCAGGCGGGCAGGCCTTGCTAAGTGGGGAAAAAGAGCAGCAACCTGGAAGGCACCAGGTGGTCGGGGCTTGCTAAATGGGGCAAAAGAGCGGCTACCTGGAAGGTGCCTGGTGGGCGGGGCTTAGGCCAGGTGATCTAGATCCACTTGCACCTGCTCCCCATCTGCAAAGCAAAAGAGGCTGGAGGGCTCCTTAAGTAGGGAAAAAGAGTGGCAACCTGGAAGGCACCAGGTGGGCGGGCCTTAGGACAGCTGACCTACATCCACTTGCACCTGCTCCCGGAAATGAGGCTGGAGTGCTCCTTATGTAGAGAAAAAGAGCAGCAACCAGGAAGTCACCAGGTGGGTGGGTATTGCTAAGTGGGGTAAAAGAGCAGCTACCTGGAAGGTGTCAGGTGGGCGGGGCTTAGGCCAGGTGACCTATAGCCACTTGCACCTTCTCCCCGTCTGCAAATCAAAAGCGACTGGAGGGCTCCATAAGTAGGGAAGAAGAGCAGCAACCTGGAAAGGTGGGCGTGGCTTGCTAAGTGGGGAAAAAGAGCAGCAACCAGGAAGGCACCAGGTAGGCAGGGATTGCTTAGAGGGGAAAAAGAGAGGCAACCGGGAAGGCAGCAGGTGTGCGGGGCTTAAGACAGGAGACCTAGATCCACTAGCACCTGCTCCCCATCTGCAAAGGAAAAGAGGCTGGAGGGCTCCTTAAGAAGGGAAAAAGAGCGGCAACCCGGAAGGCACCAGGGGGCCGGGGCTTGCTAAATGGGGAAAAAGAGCGGCTACTGGAAGGTGCCTGGTGAGGTAGGATTGCTAAGTGGTGCAAAAGAGCAGCAACCAGGAAGGCACCAAGTGGACGGGCCTTGCTAAGTGGGGAAAAAGAGTGGCTACCTGGAAGGTGCCAGGTGGGCAGGGCTTGCTTAATGGGGAAAAAGAGCGGCTACTGGAAGGTGCCTCGTGGGCGGTGCTTGCTAAGTGGTGCAAAAGAGCAGAACCAGGAAGGCACCAGGTGGGCGGGCCTTGCTAAGTGGGGAAAAAGAGTGGCTACATTGAACGTGCCAGGTGGGCAGGGCTTAGGCCAGGTGACCAAGATCAACATGCACCTGCTCCCCATCTGCAAAGCAAAAGAGGCTGGAGGGCTCCTTAAGTAGGGAAAAAGAGTTGCAACCAGGAGGGCACCTCGTGGACTGGGCTTGGTAAGTGGACAAAAAGAGTTGCAACCGGGAAGGCATCAGGTGGGCGGGGCTTGATAAGTGGTGAAAAAGAGCAGCAACCAGGAAGGCACCAGGTGGGCAGGCCTTGCTAAGTGGGGAAAAAGAGTGGCTACCTGGAAGGTGCCAGGTGGGCAGGGCTTAGGCCAGGTGACCAAGATCCACTTGCACCTGTTCCCCATATGCAAAGGAAAAGAGGTTGGGTTGGAGTGCTCCTTAAGTAGGGAAAAAGAGCGGTAACCAGGGAGGTGACAGAGTGGGTGGGGCTTGCTAAGTGTGGAAAAAGAGCAGCAACCAGGAAGGCACCAGGTGGGTGGGGCCTGCTTAGTGGGGAAAAGGGCAGCAACTGGGAAGGCACCAGGTGGGTGGGGCTTACTAAGTGGGGAAAAAGAGCAGCAACCAGGAAGTCACCAGGTGGGCGGGCCTTGCTAAGTGGGGGAAAAGAGCGGCAACCTGGAAGGCACCAGGTGGTCGGGGCTTGCTAAATGGGGCAAAAGAGCGGCTACCTGGAAGGTGCCTTTTGGGAGGGGCTTAGGCCAGGTGATCTCGATCCACTTGCACCTGCTCCTCATCTGCAAAGCAAAAGAGGCTGGAGGGCTCCTTAAGTAGGAAAAAAGAGTGGCAACCTGGAAGGCACCAGGTGTGCGGGGCTTAAAACAGGTGACCTAGATCCACTTGCACCTCCTCCCCATCTGCAAAGCAAAAGAGACTGGAGGACTCCTTAAGTAGGGAAAAAGAGCGGCAACCAGAAAGGCACCAGGTGGGCGGGGCTTGCTAAATGGGGAAAAAGAGCAGCTACCTGGAAGGTGCCTGGTGGGCGGGGCTTAGGCCAGGTGATCTAGATCCACTTGCACCTGCTCCCCATCTGCAAAGCAAAAGAGGCTGGAGGGCTCCTTCAGTAGGGAAAAAGAGTGGCAACCTGGAAGGCACCAGTTGGGCGGGGCTTAGGACAGCTGACCTAGATCCACTTGCACCTGCTCCTGGAAAAGAGGCTGGTGCTCCTTATGTAGAGAAAAAGAGCAGTAACCAGGAAGTCACCAGGTGGGTGGGTATTGCTAAGTGGGGTAAAAGAGCAGCTACCTGGAAGGTGTCAGGTGGGCGGGGCTTAGGCCAGGTGACCTATATCCACTTGCACCTTCTTCCCATCTGCAAATCAAAAGCGGCTGGAGGGCTCCATAAGTAGGGAAAAAGAGCAGCAACCTGGAAAGGTGGGCGTGGCTTGCTAAGTGGGGAAAAAGAGCCGCAACCAGGAAGGCACCAGGTAGGCAGGGATTGCTTAGAGGGGAAAAAGAGAGGCAACCGGGAAGGCAGCAGGTGTGCGGGGCTTAAGACAGGAGACCTAGATCCACTTGCACCTGCTCCCCATCTGCAAAGGAAAAGAGGCTGGAGGGCTCCTTAAGAAGGGAACAATAGCGGCAACCCAGAAGGCACCAGGGGGCCAGGGCTTGCTAAATGGGGAAAAAGAGCGGCTACTGGAAGGTGCCTGGTGGGCGGGGCTTGCTAAGTGGTGCAAAAGAGCAGCAACCAGGAATGCACCAGGGTGGCGGGCCTTGCTAAGTGGGGAAAAAGAGTGGCTACCTGGAAGGTGCCAGGTGGGCAGGGCTTGCTAAATGGGGAAAAAGAGCGGCTACTTTAAGGTGCCTGGTGGGCAGTGCTTGCAAAGTGGTGCAAAAGAGCAGCAACCAGGAAGGCACCAGGTGGGTGGGCCTTGCTAAGTGGGGAAAAAGAGTGGCTACATTGAAGGTGCCAGGTGGGCAGGGCTTAGGCCAGGTGACCAAGATCAACTTGCACCTGCTCCCCATCTGCAAAGCACAGGAGGCTGGAGCGCTCCTTAAGTAGGAAAAAAGAGATGCAAACAGGAAGGCACCTGGTGGACTGGGCTTGGTAAGTGGACAAAAAGAGTTGCAAACGGGAAGGTATCAGGTAGGCGGGGCTTGATAAGTGGTGAAAAAGAGCAGCAACCAGGAAGGCACCAGGTGGGCAGGCCTTGCTAAGTGGGGAAAAAGAGTGGCTACCTGGAAGGTGCCAGGTGGGCAGGGCTTAGGCCAGGTGACCAAGATCCACTTGCATCTGCTCCCCATATGCAAAGGAAAAGAGGTTGTAGGGCTCCTTAAGTAGGGAAAAAGAGTGGCAACAAGGAAGGTGACAGAGTGGGTGGGGCTTGCTAAGTGGGGCAAAAGAGCAGCAACCATGAAGGCACGAGGTGGGTGGGGCCTGTTTAGTGGGGAAAAGGGCAGAAACCAGGAAGGCACCAGGTGGGTGGGGCTTGCTAAGTGGGGAAAAAGAGCAGCAACCAGGAAGTCACCAGGTGGGCGGGGCTTGCTAAGTGGGGGAAAAGAGCGGCAACCTGAAGGCACCAGGGGGCCGGGTCTAAGGCCAGGTGACCTAGATTCACTTGCACCTGCTGCCCATCTGCAAAGGAAAAGAATCTGGAGGGCTCCTTAAGTAGGGAAAAAGTGCAGCGAACAGGAAGGCGCCAGGTGAGAGGGGCTTCCTAAGTGAGGAAAAAGAACAGAAACCAGGAAGGCACCAGGTAGGCAGGCCTTGCTTAGTGGGGAAAAAGAGCAGCAACCGGGAAGGCAGCATTTAGGAGGGGCTTGCTAAGTGGGGAAAAATAGCAGCAACCAGGAAGGCACCAAGTTGGCGGGGCTTGCTAAGTGGGGAAAAAGAGCGGTAACCTGGAAGGCACCAGGTGGGCAGGCTTAGGCCAGGTGACCTATATCCACTTGCACCTGCTCCCCATCTGCAAAGTAAAAGAGGCTGGAGGGCTCTATGAGTAGGGAAAAAGAGTGGCAACCTGGAAAGGTGGGCGTGGCTTGCTAAGTGGGGAAAAAGAGCAGCAACCAGGAATGCACCAGGTAGGAAGGGGTTGCTTAGTTGGGAAATACAGCGGCAACCGGGAAGGCACCAGGTGGGTGGGGTTTGCTAAGTTAGGAAAAAGAGCAGCAACCAAGAAGGCACAAGGTAGGTGGGGCTTGCTAAGTGGGGAAAAAGAGCGGCAACCTTGAAGGAACCAGGTGGGCGGGGCTTAGGACATTTGACCTAGATCCACTTGCACCTACTCCCCATCCGCAAAGGAAAAGAGGCTGGAGGGCTCCTTATGTAGAGGAAAAGAGTGGCAACCAGGAAGGCACCAGGTGGGCGGGGCTTGCTAAGTGGGGAAAAAGAACGGTAACCTGGAAAGCACCAGGTGGCGGGGCTTAGGCAAGGTGACCTATATTCACTTGCACCTGCTCCCTATCCGCAAAACAAAAGAGGCTTGAGGGCTCCTTAAATAGGGAAAAAGAGTGGCAACCAGGGAGGCGGCAGGTGGGTGGGGCTTGCTAAGTGGGGAAAAAGAGCGGTAACCTGGAAGGCACCTGGTGGGCGGGGCTTGCTAAGTGGGGAGAAAGAGCAGCAACCAGGAAGACACCAGCTTGATGGGACTTATGCCAGGTGACCTAGATCCACTTGCACCTGCTCCCTATCTGCAAAGGAAAAGAGGCTGGAAGGCTCCTTAAATCGGGAAAAAGAGCAGCAACGAGGAAGGCGGCAGGTGGGCGGGGCTTGCTAAGTGTGGAAAAAGAGAGGAAATCAGGAAGGCACCTGGTAGGTGGTGCTTGTTAATTGGGGAAAAAGAGCGGCAAACCAGAAGGCACCAGGTGGTCACAGCTTGCTAAGTGGGGAAAAAGAGCAGCAACCTGGAAGACACCAGCTTTGTGGGGCTTATGCCAGGTGACCTAGATCCACTTGCACCTGCTCCCTATCTGCAAAGGAAAAGAGGCTGGAAGTCTCCTTAAATATGGAAAAAGAGTGGCAAACAGGAAGGCGGCAGGTGGGCGGGGCTTGCTAAGTGGGGAAAAAGAGCGGCAACCAGGATGGCACCAGGTAGGTGGGGCTTGTTAAGTGGGGAGAAAGAGCAGCAAACCGGAAGGCACCAGGTAGGCGGGGCTTGCTAAGTGGGGAAAAAGAGCAGCAACCTGGAAGGCACCAGGTTGTCGGGGCTTAGGCCAGGTGACCTAGATCCACTTTCACCTGCTCCCAATCTGCAAAGGAAAAGAGGCTGGAGGTCTCCTTAAGTAGGGAAAAAGAGCAGCAACCAGGAAGGCACCAGGTGGGCGGGGCTTGCTAAGTGGGGAAAAAGAGCTGCAACCAGGAAGGCAGCAGGTGGACAGGGCTTGCTAAGTGGGGAAAAAGAGCAGCAACCAGGGAGGCACCAGGTGGGCGGGCCTTGCTAACTGGGGAAAAAGAGTGGCTACCTGGAAGGTGCCAGGTGGGCAGGGCTTAGGCCAGGTGACCAAAATCCACTTGCACCTGCTCCCAATCTCCAAAGGAAAAGAAGCTGGAGGGCTCCTTAAGTAGGGAAAAAGAGCAGCAACCAGGAAGGCACTAGGTGGGCGGAGCTTGATAAGTGGGGAAAAAGAGCTGCAACCGGGAAGGCAGCAGGTGGACAGGGCTTGCTAAGTGGGGAAAAAAAGCAGTAACCAGGAAGGCACCAGGTGTGCGGGCCTTGCTAAGTGGGGAAAAAGAGTGGCTACCTGGAAGGTGCCAGGTGGGCAGGGCTTAGGCCAGGTGACCAAGATCCACTTGCACCTGCTCCCCATATGCAAAGGAAAAGAGGCTGGAGGGCTCCTTAAGTAGGGAAAAAGATCAGCAACCAGGAAGGCACCAGGTAGGCGGGGCTTGCTTAGTGGGGAAAAAGAGCGGCAACTGGGAAGGCAGCATATAGGGGGGGCTTGCTAAGTGGGGATAAATAGCAGCAACCAGGAAGGCACGAAGTTGGCAGGGCTTGCTAAGTGGGGAAAAAGAGCAGTAACCTGGAAGGCACCAGGTGGGCGGGGCTTGCTAAGTGGGGAAAAAGAGCAGCAGCCTGGAATACAACAGCTTGGTGGGACTTATGCCAGGTGACCTAGATCCACTTGCACCTGCTCCCTATCTGCAAAGGAAAAGAGGCTGGAAGGATCCTTAAATAGGGAAAAAGAGCGGCAACGAGGAAGGCGGCAGGTGGGCAGGGCTTGCTAAGTGGGGAAAAAGAGAGGAAACCAGGAAGGCACCAGGTAGGTGGGGCTTGTTAAGTGGGGAAAAAGAGCAGCAAACCGGAAGGCACCAGGTAGGCAGGGCTTGCTAAGTGGGGAAAAAGAGCAGCAACCTGGAAGTCACCAGGTTGGCGGGGCTTAGGCCAGGTGACCTAGATCCACTTGCACCTGCTCACAATCTGCAAAGGAAAAGAGGCTGGAGGGCTCCGTAAGCAGGGAAAAAGAGCAGCAACCAGGAAGGCACACGGTGGGCGGGGCTTGCTATGTTGGGAAAAAGAGCGGCAACCTGGAAGGCACCAGGTTGGCGGGGATTTGGCCACGTGACCTAGATCCACTTGCACCTGCTCCCAATCTGCAAAGTTAAAGAGGCTGGAGGGCTCCTTAAGTAGGGAAAAAGAGCAGCAACCAGGAAGGCACTAGGTGGGCGGGGCTTGCTAAGTGGGGAAAAAGAGCTGCAACCAGGAAGGCAGCAGGTGGACAGGGCTTGCTAAGTGGGGAAAAAGAGCAGCAACCAGGAAGGCACCAGGTGGGCGGGCCTTGCTAACTGGGGAAAAAGAGTGGCTACCTGGCAGGGCTTAGGCCAGGTGACCAAAATCCACTTGCACCTGCTCCCCATATGCAATGGAAAAGAGGCTGGAGGGCTCCTTAAGTAGGGAAAAAGATCAGCAACCAGGAAGGCACCAGGTAGGCGGGGCTTGCTTAGTGGGGAAAAAGAGCGGCAACTGGGAAGGCAGCATATAGGGGGGGCTTGCTAAGTGGGGATAAATAGCAGCAACCAGGAAGGCACCAAGTTGGCAGGGCTTGCTAAGTGGGGAAAAAGAGCGGTAACCTGGAAGGCACCAGGTGGGCGGGGCTTGCTAAGTGGGGAAAAAGAGCAGCAGCCTGGAATACACCAGCTTGGTGGGACTTATGCCAGGTGACCTAGATCCACTTGCACCTGCTCCCTATCTGCATAGGAAAAGAGGCTGGAAGGCTCCTTAAATAGGGAAAAAGAGAAGCAACGAGGAAGGCAGCAGGTGGGCGGGGCTTGCTAAGTGTGGAAAAAGAGAGGAAACCAGGAAGGCACCAGGTAGGTGGGGCTTGTTAAGTGGGGAAAAAGAGCAGCAAACCGGAAGGCACCAGGTGGGCATGGCTTGCTAAGTGGGGAAAAAGAGCAGCAACCTGGCAGACACTAGCTTGGTGGGGCTTATGCCAGGTGACCTAGATCCACTTGCACCTGCTCCCTATCTGCAATGGAAAAGAGGCTGGAAGGCTCCTTGAATAGGGAAAAAGAGCAGTAAACAGGAAGGCGGCAGTTGGGCGGGGCTTGCTAAGTGGGGAAAAAGAGCGGCAACCAGGAAGGCACCAGGTAGGTGGGGCTTGTTAAGTGGGGAAAAAGAGCAGCAACCCGAAGGCACCAGGTAGGCAGGGCTCAGGCCAGGTGACCTAGATCCACTTGCACCTGCTCCCAATCTGCAAAGGAAAAGAGGCTGGAGAGCTCCTTAAATAGGGAAAAAGAGCAGCAACCAGGAAGGCACCAGGTGGGCGGGGCTTGCTAAGTGGGGAAAAAGAGCTGCAACCGGGAAGACAGCAGGTGGACAGGGCTTGCTAAGTGGGGAAAAAGAGCATCAACCATGAAGGCACCAGGTGGGCGGGCCTTGCTAAGTGGGGAAAAAGAGTGGCTACGTGGAAGGTGCCAGGTGGGCAGGGCTTAGGCCAGGTGACCAAGATCCACTTTCACCTGCTCCCCATATGCAAAGGAAAAGAGGCTGGAGGGCTCCTTAAGTAGGGAAAAAGAGTGGTAACTAGGAAGTCACCAGGTAGGCGGGGCCTACTTAGGGGGGAAAAGGACAGCAACCGGGAAGGCACCAGGTGGGTGGGGCTTGCTAAGTGGGGAAAAAGAGCAGCAACCAGGAAGTCACCAGGTGGGCGGGGCTTGCTAAGTGGGGGAAAAGAGCGGCAACCTGAAGGCACCAGGTGGCCGGGTCTTATGCCAGGTGACCTAGATTCACTTGCACCTGCTGCCCATCTGCAAAGGAAAAGAATCTGGAAGGTTCCTTAATTAGGAAAAAAGAGCAGCGAACAGGAAGGCGCCAGGTGCGAGGGGCTTCCTAAGTGAGGAAAAAGAACAGAAACCAGGAAGGCACCAGGTAGGCAGGCCTTGCTTAGTGGGGAAAAAGAGCGGCAACCGGGAAGGCAGCATGTAGGGGGGGCTTGCTAAGTGGGGAAAAATAGCAGCAACCAGGAAGGCACCAAGTTGGCGGGGCTTGCTAAGTGGGGAAAAAGAGCGGCAACCAGGAAGGCATCAGGTGGGCGGGTCTTGCTAAGTGGGGTAAAAGAGCTTCTACCTGGAAGGTGTCAGGTGGGCGGGGCTTAGGCCAGGTGACCAAGATCCACTTGCACCTGCTCCCCATATGCAAAGGAAAAGAGGTTGGAGGGCTCCTTAAGTAGGGAAAAAGAGCGGCAACCAGGAAGGTGACAGAGTTGGTGGGGCTTGCTAAGTGGGGAAAAAGAGCAGCAACCAGGAAGGCACCAGGTGGGTGGGGCCTGCTTAGTGGGGAAAAGGGCAGAAACCGGGAAGGCACCAGGTGGGTGGGGCTTGCTAAGTGGGGAAAAAGAGCAGCAACCAGGAAGGCACCAGGTGGGCGGGGCTTGCTAAGTGGGGAAAAGAGCGGCAACCTGAAGGCACCAGGTAGGCAGGGTTTGCTTAGTGGGAAAAACAGCGGCAACCGGGAAGGCACCAGGTGGGTGGGGTTTGCTAAGTTAGGAAAAAGAGCAGCAACCAAGAAGGCACCAGGTAGGTGGGGCTTGCTAAGTGGGGAAAAAGAGCAGCAACCTGGAAGGAACCAGGTGGACGGGGCTTATGACAGTTGACCTAGATCCACTTGCACCTACGCCCCATCCGCAAAGGAAAAGAGGCTGGAGTGCTCCTTAAGTAGAGAAAAAGAGTGGCAACCAGGAAGGCACCAGGTGGGTGGGGCTTGCTAAGTAGTGGGGAAAAAGAATGGTAACTCGGAAAGCACCAGGTGGCGGGGCTTAGGCAAGGTGAACTATATTTACTTGTACCTGCTCCCTATCTGCAAAACAAAAGAGGCTGGAGGGCTCCTTAAATAGGGAAAAAGAGTGGCAACCAGGGAGGCGGCAGGTGGGTGGGGCTTGCTAAGTGGGGAAAAAGAGTGGTAACCTGGAAGGCACCTGGTGGGCGGGGCTTGCTAAGTGGGGAGAAAGAGCAGCAACCTGGAAGACACCAGCTTGGTGGGACTTATGCCAGGTGACCTAGATCCACTTGCACCTGCTCCCTATCTGCAAAGGAAAAGAGGCTGGAAGGCTCCTTAAATCGGGAAAAAGAGCGGCAACGAGGAAGGCGGCAGGTGGGCGGGGCTTGCTAAGTATGGAAAAAGAGAGGAAACCAGGAAGGCACCAGGTAGGTGGGGCTTGTTAATTGGGGAAAAAGAGCGGCAAACCGGAAGGCACCAGGTGGGCATGGCTTGCTAAGTGGGGAAAAAAAGCAGCAACCTGAAAGACACCAGGTTGTCGGGGCTTTGGCCAGGTGACCTAGATCAACTTGCACCTGCTCCCAATCTGCAAAGGAAAAGAGGCTGGAGGGCTCCTTAAGTAGGGAAAAAGAGCAGCAACCAGGAAGGCACTAGGTGGGCAGGGCTTGCTAAGTGGGGAAAAAGAGCTGCAACCGGGAAGGCAGCAGGTGGACAGGGCTTGCTAAGTGGAGAAAAAAAGCAGCAACCAGGAAGGCACCAGGTGGGCGGGTCTTGCTAAGTGGGGAAAAAGAGTGGCTACCTGGAAGGTGCCAGGTGGGCAGGGCTTAGGCCAGGTGACCAAGATCCACTTGCACCTGCTCCCCATATGCAAAGGAAAAGAGGCTGGAGGGCTCCTTAAGTAGGGAAAAATAGCAGCAACCAGGAAGGCACCAGGTAGGCGGGGCTTGCTTAGTGGGGAAAAAGAGCCGCAACTGGGAAGGCACCATGTAGGGGGGGCTTGCTAAGTGGGGATAAATAGCAGTAACCAGGAAGGCTCCAAGTTGGCAGGGCTTGCTAAGTGGGGAAAAAGAGCAGTAACCTGGAAGGCACCAGGTGGGCGAGGCTTGCTAAGTGGGGAAAAAGAGCAGCAGCCTGGAATACACCAGCTTGGTGGGACTTATGCCAGGTGACCTAGATCCACTTGCACCTGCTCCCTATCTGCAAAGAAAAAGAGGCTGGAAGGCTTCTTAAATAGGGAAAAAGAGTGGCAACGAGGAAGGCGGCAGGTGTGCAGGGCTTGCTAAGTGTGGAAAAAGAGAGGAAACCAGGAAGGCACCAGGTAGGTGGGGCTTGTTAAGTGGGGAAAAAGAGCGGCAACCAGGAAGGCACAAAGTGGGCGGGGCTTGCTATGTTGGGAAAAAGAGCGGCAACCTGGAAGGCACCAGGTTGGCGGGGCTTAGGCCACGTGACCTAGATCCACTTGCACCTGCTCCCAATCTGCAAAGGAAAAGAGGATGGAGGGCTGCTTAAGTAGATAAAAAGAGCAGCAACCAGGAAGGCACCAGGTAGGTGGGGCTTGCTTAGTGGGGAAAAAGAGCGGCAACTGGGAAGGCAGCATATAGGGGGGGCTTGCTAAGTGGGGATAAATAGCAGTAACCAGGAAGGCACCAAGTTGGCAGGGCTTGCTAAGTGGGGAAAAAGAGCAGTAACCTGGAAGGCACCAGGTGGGCGGGCCTTGCTAAGTGGGGAAAAAGAGCAGCAGCCTGGAATACACCAGCTCAGTGGGACTTATGCCAGGTGACCTAGATCCACTTGCACCTGCTCCCTATCTGCATAGGAAAAGAGGCTGGAAGGCTACTTAAATAGGGAAAAAGAGCGGCAACGAGGAAGGCGGCAGGTGGGCAGGGCTTGCTAAGTGTGGAAAAAGAGAGGAAACCAGGAAGGCACCAGGTAGGTGGGGCTTGTTAAGTGGGGAAAAAGAGCAGCAAACCGGAAGGCACCAGGTGGGCACAGCTTGCTAAGTGGGGAAAAAGAGAAGCAACCTGGAAGACACCAGCGTGGTGGGGCTTATGCCAGGTGACCTAGATCCACTTGCACCTGCTCCCTATCTGCAAACGAAAAGAGGCTGGAAGGCTCCTTAAATAGGAATAAAAAAGCGGCAAACAGGAAGGCGGCAGGTGGGCGGGGCTTGCAAAGTGGGGAAAAAGAGCGGCAACCAGGAAGGCCACACCAGGTAGGTGGGGCTTGTTAAGTGGGTAAAAAGAGCAGCAAACTGGAAGGCACCAGGTAGGCGGGGCTTGCTAAGTGGGGAAAAAGAGCAGCAACCTGGAAGGCACCAGGTTGGCGGGGCTTAGGCCAGGTGACCTAGATCCACTTGCACCTGCTCCCAATCTGCAAATGAAAAGAGGCTGGAGGGCTCCTTAAGCAGGGAAAAAGAGAAGCAACCAGGAAGGCACAAGTTGGGCGGGGCTTGCTATGTTGGGAAAAAGAGCGGCAACCTGGAAGGCACCAGGTGGTTCGGGGCTTAGGCCACGTGACCTAGATCCACTTGCACCTGCTCCCAATCTGCAAAGGAAAAGAGGCTGGAGGGCTCCTTAAGTAGGGAAAAAGAGCAGCAACCAGGAAGGCACTAGCTGGGCGGGGTTTGCTAAGTGGGGAAAAAGAGCTGCAACCAGGAAGGCAGCAGGTGGACAGGGCTTGCTAAGTGGGGAAAAAGAGCAGCAACCAGGAAGACACCAGGTGGGCGGGCCTTGCTAACTGGGGAAAATGAGTGTCTACCTGGAAGGTGCCAGGTGGGGAGGGCTTAGGCCAGGTGACCAAAATCCACTTGCACCTGCTCCCCATATGCAATGGAAAACAGGCTGGAGGGCTCCTTAAGTAGGGAAAAAGAGCAGCAACCAGGAAGGCACCAGGTAGGCGGGGCTTGCTTAGTGGGGAAAAAGAGTGGCAACTGGGAAGGCAGCATGTAGGGGGGGCTTGCTAAGTGGGGATAAATAGCAACAACCAGGAAGGCACCAAGTTGGCGGGGCTTGCTAAGTGGGTAAAAAGAACGGCAACCTGGAAGTCACCAGGTGTGCGGGGCTTAAGACAGGACACCTAGATCCACTTGCACCTGCTCCCCATCTGCAAAGGAAAAGAGGCTGGAGGGCTCCATGAGTAGGGAAAAAGAGTGGCAACCTGGAAAGGTGGGCATGGCTTGCTAAGTGGAGAAAGAGAGCAGCAACCAGGAAGGCACCAGGTAGGCAGGGATTGCTTATTGGGGAAAAAGAGAGGCAATCGGGAAGGCACCAAGTGGCCGGGGTTTGCTAAGTGGGGAAAAAGAGCATCAACCAGGAAGGCACCAGGTGTGCAGGGCTTAAGACAGGAGACCTAGATCCAATTGCACCTGCTCCCCATCTGAACAGGAAAAGAGGCTGGAGGGCTCCTTAAGTAGGGAAAAAGAGCAGCAACCCGGAAGGCACCAGGGGGCCGGGGCTTGCTAAATGGGGAAAAGAGCAGCTACTGGAACGTGCCTGGTGGGCGGGGCTTGCTAAGTGGTGCAAAAGAGCAGCAACCAGGAAGGCACCAGGAGGGCGGGCCTTGCTAAGTGGGGAAAAAGAGTGGCTACCTGGAAAGTGCCAGGTGGGCAGGGCTTGCTAAATGGGGAAAAAGAGCGACTACTGGAAGGTGCCTGGTGGGCAGGGCTTGCTAAGTGGTGCAAAAGAGCAGCAACCAGGAAGGCGCCAAGTGGGCGGGCCTTGCTAAGTGGGGAAAAAGAGTGGCTACCTGGAAGGTGCCAGGTGGGCAGGGTTTAGGCCAGGTGACCAAGATCCACTTGCACCTGCTCCCCCTCTGCAAAGCAAAAGAGGCTGGAGGGCTCCTTAAGTAGGGAAAAAGAGTTGCAACCAGGAAGGCACCTGGTGGGCAGGGGTTGCTAAGTGGACAAAAAGAGTTGCAACGGGGAAGGCATCAGGTGGACGGGGCTTGATAAGTGGTGAAAAAGAGCAGCAACCAGGAAGGCACCAGGTGGGCAGGCCTTGCTAAGTGGGGAAAAAGAGTGGCTACCTAGAAGGTGCCAGGTGGGCAGGGCTTAGGCCAGGTGTCCAAGATCCACTTGCACCTGCTCCCCATATGCAAAGGAAAAGAGGTTGGAGGTCTCCTTAAGTAGGGAAAAAGAGTGGCAACCTGGAAAGGTGGGCGTGGCTTGCTAAGTGGAGAAAGAGATCAGCAACCAGGAAGGCACCAGGTAGGCAGGGATTGCTTAGTGGGGAAAAAGAGAGGCAACCGGGAAGGCACCAAGTGGCCGGGGTTTGCTAAGTGGGGAAAAAGAGCAGCAACCAGGAAGGCACCAGGTGTGCAGGGCTTAAGACAGGAGACCTAGATCCACTTGCACCTGCTCCCCATCTGCACAGGAAAAGAGCATGGAGGGCTCCTTAAGTAGGGAAAAAGACTGGCAACCTGGAAGGCACCAGGGGGCCAGGGCTTGCTAAATGGGGAAAAAGAGCTTCTACTGGAAGGTGCCTGGTGGGCAGGGCTTGCTAAGGGATGCAAAAGAGCAGCAACCAGGAAGGCACCAGGTGGGTGGGCCTTGCTATGTGGGGAAAAAGAGTGGCCACCTGGAAGATGCCAGGTGGGCAGGGCTTGCTAAATGGGGAAAAAGAGCGGCTACTGGAAGGTGCCTGGTGGGCAGTGCTTGCTAAGTGGTGCAAAAGAGCAGCAACCAGGAAGGCACCAGGTGGGCGGGCCTTGCTAAGTGGAGAAAAAGAGTGGCTACCTGAAGGTGCCAGGTGGGCAGGGCTTAGGCCAGGTGACCAAGATCCACTTGCACCTGCTCCCCATCTGCAAAGCAACAGAGGCTGGAGGGCTCCTTAAGTAGGGAAAAAGAGTTGCACCAGGAAGGCACCTGGTGGGCAGGGCTTGCTAAGTGGACAAAAAGAGTTGCAACCGGGAAGGCATCAGGTGGGCGGGGCTTGATAAGTGGTGAAAAAGAGCAGCAACCAGGAAGGCACCAGGTGGGCAGGCCTTGCTAAATGGGGTAAAAGAGTGGCTACCTGGAAGGTGCCAGGTGGGCAGGGCTTAGGCCAGGTGACCAAGATCCACTTGCACCTGCTCGCCATATGCAAAGGAAAAGAGGTTGGAGGGCTCCTTAAGTAGGGAAAAAGAGCGGCAACCAGGAAGGTGCTAGAGTGAGTGGGGCTTGCTAAGTGGGGAAAAAGAGCAGCAACCAGGAAGGCACCAGGTTGGCGGGGCCTGCTTAGTGGGGAAAAAGAGCAGCAACCAGGAAGGCACCAGGTGGGCGGGGCTTGCTGAGTCGGGGAAAAGAGCGGCAAACTGGAAGGCACTAGGTAGGCGGGGCTTAGGCCAGGTGACCTAGATCCACTTGCACCTGCTCCCCATCGGCAAAGGAAAAGAAGCTGGAGGGCTCCTTAAGTAGGGAAAAAGAGCTGTGAACAGGAAGGCTCCAGCTGAGAGGGGCTTCCTAAGTGAGGAAAAAGAGCAGCAACCAGGAAGGCACCAGGTAGGCGGGCCTTGCTCAGTGGGGAAAAAGAGCGGCAACCGGGAAGGCAGCATGTAGGTGGGGCTTGCTAAGTGGGGATAAATAGTAGCAACCAGGAAGGCACCAAGTTGGACGGGCTTGCTAAGTGGGGAAAAAGAATGGTAACCTGGAAGGCACCCGGTGGGCGGGGCTTAGGCCAGGTGACCTAGATCCAATTGCACCTGCTCCCCATCTGCAAAGGAAAAGAGGCTGGAGGGCTCCATGAGTAGGGAAAAAGAGTGGCAACCTGGAAAGGTGGGCGTGGCTTGCTAAGTGGAGAAAGAGAGCAGCAACCAGGAATGCACCAGGTAGGCAGGGATTGCTTAGTGGGGAAAAAGAGAGGCAACCAGGAAGGCACCAAGTGGCCAGGGTTTGCTAAGTGTGGAAAATGAGCAGCAACCAGGAAGGCACCAGGTGTGCGGGGCTTAAGACAGGAGACCTAGATCCACTTGCACCTGCTCCCCATCTGCACAGGAAAAGAGGCTGGAGGGCTCCTTAAGTAGGGAAAAAGAGAGGCAACCTGGAAGGCACCATGGGGCCGGGGCTTGCTAAATGGGGAAAAGAGCTGCTACTGGAAGGTGCCTGGTGGGAAGGGTTTGCTAATTGGTGCAAAAGAGCAGCAACCAGGAAGGCACCAGGTGGGCGGGCCTTGCTAAGTGGGGAAAAAGAGTGGCTACCTGGAAGGTGCCAGGTGGGCAGGGCTTGCTAAATGGGGAAAAAGAGCAGCTACTGGAAGGTGCTTGGTGGGCAGGGCTTAGGCCCGGTGACCAAGATCCACTTGCACCTGCTCCCCATCTCCAAAGCAAAAGAGGCTGGAGGGCTCCTTAAGTAGGGAAAAATAGCAGCAACCAGGAAGGCACCAGGTAGGCGGGGCTTGCTTAGTGGGGAAAAAGAGCGGCAAATGGGAAGGCACCATGTAGGGGGGGCTTGCTAAGTGGGGATAAATAGCAGTAACCAGGAAGGCACCAAGTTGGCAGGGCTTGCTAAGTGGGGAAAAAGAGCAGTAACCTGGAAGGCACCAGGTGGGCGGGGCTTGCTAAGTGGGGAAAAAGAGCAGCAGCCTGGAATACATCAGCTTGGTGGGACTTATGCCAGGTGACCTAGATCCACTTGCAACTGCTCCCTATCTGCAAAGAAAAAGAGGCTGGAAGACTTCTTAAATAGGGAAAAAGAGTGGCAACGAGGAAGGCGGCAGGTGTGCAGGGCTTGCTAAGTGTGGAAAAAGAGAGGAAACCAGGAAGGCACCAGGTAGGTGGGGCTTGTTAAGTGGGGAAAAAGAGCGGCAAACCGGAAGGCACCAGGTGGGCACAGCTTGCTAAGTGGGGAAAAAGAGATGCAACCTGGAAGACACCAGCTTTTTGGGGCTTATGCCAGGTGACCTAGATCCACTTGCACCTGCTCCCTATCTGCAAAGGAAAAGAGGCTGGAAGGCTCCTTAAATAGGAATAAAAAAGCGGCAAACAGGAAGGCGGCAGGTGGGCGGGGCTTGCTAAGTGGGGAAAAAGAGAGGCAACCAGGAAGACACCAGGTAGGTGGGGCTTGTTAAGTGGGGAAAAAGAGCAGCAAACGGAAGGCACCAGGTAGGCGGGGCTTGCTAAGTGGGGAAAAAGAGCAGCAACCTGGAAGGCACCATGTTGGCGGGGCTTAGGCCAGGTGACCTAGATCCACTTGCACCTGCTCCCAATCTGCAAAGGAAAAGAGGCTGGAGGGCTCCTTAAGCAGGGAAAAAGAGCAGCAACCAGGAAGGCACAAGGTAGGGGGGGCTTGCTTAGTGGGGAAAAAGAGCGGCAACTGGGAAGGCAGCATGTAGGGGGGGGGCTTGCTTAGTGGGGATAAATAGCAGTAACCAGGAAGGCACCAAGTTGGCAGGGCTTGCTAAGTGGGGAAAAAGAGCAGTAACCTGGAAAGCACCAGGTGGGCGGGGCTTGCTAAGTGGGGAAAAAGAGCAGCAGCCTGGAATACACCAGCTCGGTGGGATTTATGCCAGGTGACCTAGATCCACTTGCACCTGCTCCCTATCTGCATAGGAAAAGAGGCCGGAAGGCTACTTAAATAGGGAAAAAGAGCGGCAACGATGAAGGCGGCAGGTGGGCAGGGCTTGCTAAGTGTGGAAAAAGAGAGGAAACCAGGAAGGCACCAGGTAGGTGGGGCTTGTTAAGTGGGGAAAAAGAGAAGCAACCTGGAAGACACCAGCTTGGTGGGGCTTATGCCAGGTTACCTAGATCCACTTGCACCTGCTCCCTATCTGCAAAGGAAAAGAGGCTGGAAGGCTCCTTAAATAGGAATAAAAAAGCGGCAAACAGGAAGGCGCAGGTGGGCGGGGCTTGCAAAGTGGGGAAAAAGAGCGGCAACCAGGAAGGCCACACCAGGTAGGTGGGGCTTGTTAAGTGGGTAAAAAGAGCAGCAAACTGGAAGGCACCAGGTAGGCGGGGCTTGCTAAGTGGGTAAAAAGAGCAGCAACCTGGAAGGCACCAGGTGGTTCGGGGCTTAGGCCACGTGACCTAGATCCACTTGCACCTGCTCCCAATCTGCAAAGGAAAAGAGGCTGGAGGGCTCCTTAAGTAGGGAAAAAGAGCAGCAACCAGGAAGGCACTAGCTGGGCGGGGTTTGCTAAGTGGGGAAAAAGAGCTGCAACCAGGAAGGCAGCAGGTGGACAGGGCTTGCTAAGTGGGGAAAAAGAGCAGCAACCAGGAAGACACCAGGTGGGCGGGCCTTGCTAACTGTGGAAAATGAGTGGCTACCTGGAAGGTGCCAGGTGGGCAGGGCTTAGGCCAGGTGACCAAAATCCACTTGCAGCTGCTCCCCATATGCAATGGAAAACAGGCTGGAGGGCTCCTTAAGTAGGGAAAAAGAGCAGCAACCAGGAAGGCACCAGGTAGGCGGGGCTTGCTTAGTGGGGAAAAAGAGTGGCAACTGGGAAGGCAGCATGTAGGGGGGGCTTGCTAAGAGGGGATAAATAGCAGCAACCAGGAAGGCACCAAGTTGGCAGGGCTTGCTAAGTGGGGAAAAAGAGCGGTAACCTGGAAGGCACAGGTGGGCGGGGTTTTCTAAGTGGGGAAAAAGAGAGGAAACCAGGAAGGCACCAGGCAGGTGGGGCTTGTTAAGTGGGGAAAAAGAGCGGCAAACCGGAAGGCACCAGGTGGGCAAGGCTTGCTAAGTGGGGAAAAAGAGCAGCAACCTGGAAGACACTAGCTTGGTGGGTCTTATGCCAGGTGACCTAGATCCACTTGCACCTGCTCCCTATCTGCAAACGAAAAGAGGCTGGAAGGCTCCTTAAATAGGGAAAAAGAGCGGCAAACAGGAAGGCGACAGGTGGGCGGGGCTTGCTAAGTGGGGAAAAAGAGCAGCAACCAGGAAGGCACCAGGTAGGTGGGGCTTGTTAAGTGGGGAAAAAGAGCAGCAAACCGGAAGGCACCAGGTAGGCGGGGCTTGCTAAGTGGGGAAAAAGAGCAGCAACCTGGAAGGCACCAGGTTAGCGGGGCTCAGGCCAGGTGACCTGGATCCATTTGCACCTGCTCCCAATCTGCAAAGGAAAAGAGGCTGGAGGGCTCCTTAAGTAGGGAAAAAGAGCAGCAACCAGGAAGGCACTAGCTGGGCGGGGTTTGCTAAGTGGGGAAAAAGAGCTGCAACCAGGAAGGCAGCAGGTGGACAGGGCTTGCTAAGTGGGGAAAAAGAGCAGCAACCAGGAAGACACCAGGTGGGCGGGCCTTGCTAACTGGGGAAAATGAGTGGCTACCTGGAAGGTGCCAGGTGGGCAGGGTTAGGCCAGGTGACCAAAATCCACTTGCACCTGCTCCCCATATGCAATGGAAAAGAGGCTGGAGGGCTCCTTAAGTAGGGAAAAAGAGCAGCAACCAGGAAGGCACCAGGTAGGCGGGGCTTGCTTAGTGGGGAAAAAGAGTGGCAACTGGGAAGGCAGCATGTAGGGGGGGCTTGCTAAGTGGGGATAAATAGCAGCAACCAGGAAGGCACCAAGTTGGCAGGGCTTGCTAAGTGGGGAAAAAGAGCGGTAACCTGGAAGGCACAGGTGGGCGGGGTTTGCTAAGTGGGGAAAAAGAGAGGAAACCAGGAAGGCACCAGGTAGGTGGGGCTTGTTAAGTGGGGAAAAAGAGCGGCAAACCGGAAGGCACCAGATGGGCAAGGCTTGCTAAGTGGGGAAAAAGAGCAGCAACCTGGAAGACACTAGCTTGGTGGGTCTTATGCCAGGTGACCTAGATCCACTTGCACCTGCTCCCTATCTGCAAACGAAAAGAGGCTGGCAGGCTCCTTAAATAGGGAAAAAGAGCGGCAAACAGGAAGGCGGCAGGTGGGCGGGGCTTGCTAAGTGGGGAAAAAGAGCAGCAACCAGGAAGGCACCAGGTAGGTAGGGCTTGTTAAGTGGGGAAAAAGAGCAGCAAACCGGAAGGCACCAGGTAGGCGGGGCTTGCTAAGTGGGGAAAAAGAGCAGCAACCTGGAAGGCACCAGGTTAGCGGGGCTCAGGCCAGGTGACCTAGATCCATTTGCAACTGCTCCCAATCTGCAAAGGAAAAGAGGCTGGAGGGCTCCTTAAGTAGGGAAAAAGAGCAGAAACCAGGAAGGCACCAGGTGGGCGGGGCTTGCTAAGTGGGGAAAAAGAGCTGCAACCGGGAAGACAACAGGTGGACAGGGCTTGCTAAGTGGGGAAAAAGAGCATAAACCAGGAAGGCACCAGGTGGGCGGGCCTTGCTAAGTGGGGAAAAAGAGTGGCTACCTGGAAGGTGCCAGGTGGGCAGGGCTTAGGCCAGGTGACCAAGATCCACTTGCACCTGCTCCCCATATGCAAAGGAAAAGAGGCTGGAGGGCTCCTTAAGTAGGGAAAAAGAGGAGCAACCTGGAAGGCACCGGGTGGGTGGGGCTTGCTGAATGGGGGAAAAGAGCGTCAACCTGGAAGGCACTAGGTAGGCGGGGCTTAGGCCAGGTGACCTAGATCCACTTGCACCTGCTCCCCATCTGCAAAGGAAAACAAGCTGGAGGGCTCCTTAAGTAGGAAAAAAGAGCAGCAACCAGGAAGGCACCAGGTGTACAGGGCTTAAGACAGGACACCCAGATCCACTTGCACTTGCTCCCCATCTGCAAAGGAAAAGAGGCTGGAGGGCTCCTTACATAGGGAAAAGAGAGGCAACCCGGAAGGCACCTGGGGGCTGGGGCTTGCTAAATGGGGAAAAAGAGCGGCTACTGGAAGGTGCCTTGTGGGCGGGGCTTGCTAAGTGGTGCAAAAGAGCAGCAACAAGGAAGGCACCAGGTGGGTGGGCCTTGCTAAGTGGGGAAAAAGAGCAGCAACCTGGAAGGCACCAGGTTAGCGGGGCTCAGGCCAGGTGACCTAGATCCATTTGCAACTGCTCCCAATCTGCAAAGGAAAAGAGGCTGGAGGGCTCCTTAAGTAGGGAAAAAGAGCGGCAACCAGGAAGCTGCCTGAGTGGGTGGGGCTTGCTAAGTGGGGAAAAAGAGCAGCAACTAGGAAGGCACCAGGTTGGCAGGGCCTGCTTAGTGGTGAAAAAGAGAAGCAACCAGGAAGGCACCAGGTGGGTGGGGCTTGCTAAGTGGTTAAAAAGAGCAGCAACCAGGAAGGCACCAGGTGGGCGGGGCTTGATGAGTGGGGGAAAAGAGCGGCAACCTGGAAGGCACCAGGTGGGTGGGGCTTAGGCCAGGTGACCTAGATCCACTTGCACCTGCTCCCCATTTGCAAAGGAAAAGAGGCTGGAGGGCTCCTTAAGTAGGGAAAAAGAGCTGCGAACAGGAAGGCTCCAGGTGAGAGGGGCTTCCTAATTGAGGAAAAAGAGCAGCAACCAGGAAGGCACCAGGTGTGCAGGGCTTAAGACAGGACACCTAGATCCACTTGCACCTGCTCACCATATGCAAAGGAAAAGAGGTTGGAGGGCTCCTTAAGTAGGGAAAAAGAGCGGCAACCAGGAAGCTGCCTGAGTGGGTGGGGCTTGCTAAGTGGGGAAAAAGAGCAGCAACCAGGAAGGCACCAGGTTGGCAGGGCCTGCTTAGTGGTGAAAAAGAGAAGCAACCAGGAAGGCACCAGGTGGGTGGGGCTTGCTAAGTGTTTAAAAAGAGCAGCAACCAGGAAGGCACCAGGTGGGCGGGGCTTGATGAGTGGGGGAAAAGAGCGGCAACCTGGAAGGCACCAGGTGGGTGGGGCTTAGGCCAGGTGACCTAGATCCACTTGCACCTGCTCCCCATCTGCAAAGGAAAAGAGGCTGGAGGGCTCCTTAAGTAGGGAAAAAGAGCTGCGAACAGGAAGGCTCCAGGTGAGTGGGGCTTCCTAATTGAGGAAAAAGAGCAGCAACCAGGAAGGCACCAGGTAGGCTGCCTTGCTTAGTGGGGAAAAAGAGCGGCAACCGGGAAGGCAGCATGTAGGGGGGGCTTGCTAAGTGGGGAAATAGCAACAACCAGGAAGGCACCAAGTTGGCGGGGCTTGCTAAGTGGGGAAAAAGAACGGTAACCTGGAAGGCACCAGGTGGGTGGGGCTTAGGCCAGGTGACCTAGATCCACTTGCACCTGCTCCCCATCTGCAAAGGAAAAGAGGCTGGAGGGCTCCATGAGTAGGGAAAAAGAGTGGCAACCTGGAAAGGTGGGCATGGCTTGCTAAGTGGAGAAAGAGAGCAGCAACCAGGAAGGCACCAGGTAGGCAGGGATTGCTTATTGGGGAAAAAGAGAGGCAATCGGGAAGGCACCAAGTGGCCGGGGTTTGCTAAGTGGGGAAAAAGAGCATCAACCAGGAAGGCACCAGGTGTGCAGGGCTTAAGACAGGAGACCTAGATCCACTTGCACCTGCTCCCCATCTGAACAGGAAAAGAGGCTGGAGGGCTCCTTAAGTAGGGAAAAAGAGCAGCAACCCGGAAGGCACCAGGGGGCCGGGGCTTGCTAAATGGGGAAAAGAGCAGCTACTGGAAGGTGCCTGGTGGGCGGGACCTTGCTAAGTGGTGCAAAAGAGCAGCAACCAGGAAGGCACCAGGAGGGCGGGCCTTGCTAAGTGGGGAAAAAGAGTGGCTACCTGGAAAGTGCCAGGTGGGCAGGGCTTGCTAAATGGGGAAAAAGAGCGGCTACTGGAAGGTGCCTGGTGGGCAGGGCTTGCTAAGTGGTGCAAAAGAGCAGCAACCAGGAAGGCGCCAAGTGGGCGGGCCTTGCTAAGTGGGGAAAAAGAGTGGCTACCTGGAAGGTGCCAGGTGGGCAGGGTTTAGGCCAGGTGACCAAGATCCACTTGCACCTGCTCCCCATCTGCAAAGCAAAAGAGGCTGGAGGGCTCCTTAAGTAGGGAAAAAGAGTTGCAACCAGGAAGGCACCTGGTGGGCAGGGGTTGCTAAGTGCACAAAAAGAGTTGCAACCGGGTAGGCATCAGGTGGAAGGGGCTTGATAAGTGGTGAAAAAGAGCAGCAACCAGGAAGGCACCAGGTGGGCAGGCCTTGCTAAGTGGGGAAAAAGAGTGGCTACCTGGAAGGTGCCAGGTGGGCAGGGCTTAGGCCAGGTGTCCAAGATCCACTTGCACCTGCTCCCCATATGCAAAGGAAAAGAGGTTGGAGGTCTCCTTAAGTAGGGAAAAAGAGTGGCAACCTGGAAAGGTGGGCGTGGCTTGCTAAGTGGAGAAAGAGATCAGCAACCAGGAAGGCACCAGGTAGGCAGGGATTGCTTAGTGGGGAAAAAGAGAGGCAACCGGGAAGGCACCAAGTGGCCGGGGTTTGCTAAGTGGGGAAAAAGAGCAGCAACCAGGAAGGCACCAGGTGTGCAGGGCTTAAGACAGGAGACCTAGATCCACTTGCACCTGCTCCCCATCTGCACAGGAAAAGAGCATGGAGGGCTCCTTAAGTAGGGAAAAAGACTGGCAACCCGGAAGGCACCAGGGGGCCAGGGCTTGCTAAATGGGGAAAAAGAGCTTCTACTGGAAGGTGCCTGGTGGGCAGGGCTTGCTAAGGAATGCAAAAGAGCAGCAACCAGGAAGGCACCAGGTGGGTGGGCCTTGCTATGTGGGGAAAAAGAGTGGCTACCTGGAAGATGCCAGGTGGGCAGGGCTTGCTAAATGGGGAAAAAGAGCGGCTACTGGAAGGTGCCTGGTGGGCAGTGCTTGCTAAGTGGTGCAAAAGAGCAGCAACCAGGAAGGCACCAGGTGGGCGGGCCTTGCTAAGTGGAGAAAAAGGGTGGCTACCTGAAGGTGCCAGGTGGGCAGGGCTTAGGCCAGGTGACCAAGATCCACTTGCACCTGCTCCCCATCTGCAAAGCAAAAGAGGCTGGAGGGCTCCTTAATTAGGGAAAAAGAGTTGCAACCAGGAAGGCACCTGGTGGGCAGGGGTTGCTAAGTGGACAAAAAGAGTTGCAACCGGGAAGGCATCAGGTGGACGGGGCTTGATAAGTGGTGAAAAAGAGCAGCAACCAGGAAGGCACCAGGTGGGCAGGCCTTGCTAAGTGGGGAAAAAGTGTGGCTACCTGGAAGGTGCCAGGTGGGCAGGGCTTAGGCCAGGTGTCCAAGATCCACTTGCACCTGCTCCCCATATGCAAAGGAAAAGAGGTTGGAGGTCTCCTTAAGTAGGGAAAAAGAGTGGCAACCTGGAAAGGTGGGCGTGGCTTGCTAAGTGGAGAAAGAGATCAGCAACCAGGAAGGCACCAGGTAGGCAGGGATTGCTTAGTGGGGAAAAAGAGAGGCACCGGGAATGCACCAAGTGGCCGGGGTTTGCTAAGTGGGGAAAAAGAGCAGCAACCAGGAAGGCACCAGGTGTGCAGGGCTTAAGACAGGAGACCTAGATCCACTTGCACCTGCTCCCCATCTGCACAGGAAAAGAGCATGGAGGTCTCCTTATGTAGGGAAAAAGACTGGCAACCCGGAAGGCACCAGGGGGCCAGGGCTTGCTAAATGGGGAAAAGAGCTTCTACTGGAAGGTGCCTGGTGGGCAGGGCTTGCTAAGGGATGCAAAAGAGCAGCAACCAGGAAGGCACCAGGTGGGTGGGCCTTGCTATGTGGGGAAAAAGAGTGGCTACCTGGAAGATGCCAGGTGGGCAGGGCTTGCTAAATGGGGAAAAAGAGCGGCTACTGGAAGGTGCCTGGTGGGCAGTGCTTGCTAAGTGGTGCAAAAGAGCAGCAACCAGGAAGGCACCAGGTGGGCGGGCCTTGCTAAGTGGAGAAAAAGAGTGGCTACCTGAAGGTGCCAGGTGGGCAGGGCTTAGGCCAGGTGACCAAGATCCACTTGCACCTGCTCCCCATCTGCAAAGCAAAAGAGGCTGGAGGGCTCCTTAAGTAGGGAAAAAGAGTTGCACCAGGAAGGTACCTGGTGGGCAGGGCTTGCTAAGTGGACAAAAAGAGTTGCAACCGGGAAGGCATCAGGTGGGCGGGGCTTGATAAGTGGTGAAAAAGAGCAGCAACCAGGAAGGCACCAGGTGGGCAGGCCTTGCTAAGTGGGGTAAAAGAGTGGCTACCTGGAAGGTGCCAGGTGGGCAGGGCTTAGGCCAGGTGACCAAGATCCACTTGCACCTGCTCGCCATATGCAAAGGAAAAGAGGTTGGAGGGCTCCTTAAGTAGGGAAAAAGAGCGGCAACCAGGAAGGTGCCAGAGTGGGTGGGGCTTGCTAAGTGGGGAAAAAGAGCAGCAACCAGGAAGGCACCAGGTTGGCGGGGCCTGCTTAGTGGGGAAAAAGAGCAGCAACCAGGAAGGCACCAGGTGGGCGGGGCTTGCTGAGTCGGGGAAAAGAGCGGCAACCTGGAAGGCACTAGGTAGGCGGGGCTTAGGCCAGGTGACCTAGATCCACTTGCACCTGCTCCCCATCTGCAAAGGAAAAGAAGCTGGAGGGCTCCTTAAGTAGGGAAAAAGAGCTGTGAACAGGAAGGCTCCAGGTGAGAGGGGCTTCCTAAGTGAGGAAAAAGAGCAGCAACCAGGAAGGCACCAGGTAGGCGGGCCTTGCTCAGTGGGGAAAAAGAGCGGCAACCGGGAAGGCAGCATGTAGGTGGGGCTTGCTAAGTGGGGATAAATAGTAGCAACCAGGAAGGCACCAAGTTGGACGGGCTTGCTAAGTGGGGAAAAAGAATGGTAACCTGGAAGGCACCCGGTGGGCGGGGGTTAAGCCAGGTGACCTAGATCCAATTGCACCTGCTCCGCATCTGCAAAGGAAAAGAGGCTGGAGGGCTCCATGAGTAGGGAAAAAGAGTGGCAACCTGGAAAGGTGGGCGTGGCTTGCTAAGTGAAGAAAGAGAGCAGCAACCAGGAATGCACCAGGTAGGCAGGGATTGCTTAGTGGGGAAAAAGAGAGGCAACCAGGAAGGCACCAAGTGGCCAGGGTTTGCTAAGTGGGGAAAAAGAGCAGCAACCAGGAAGGCACCAGGTGTGCGGGGCTTAAGACAGGAGACCTAGATCCACTTGCACCTGCTCCCCATCTGCACAGGAAAAGAGGCTGGAGGGCTCCTTAAGTAGGGAAAAAGAGAGGCAACCCGGAAGGCACCATGGGGCCGGGGCTTGCTAAATGGGGAAAAGAGCTGCTACTGGAAGGTGCCTGGTGGGAAGGGTTTGCTAATTGGTGCAAAAGAGCAGCAACCAGGAAGGCACCAGGTGGGCGGGCCTTGCTAAGTGGGGAAAAAGAGTGGCTACCTGGAAGGTGCCAGGTGGGCAGGGCTTGCTAAATGGGGAAAAAGAGCAGCTACTGGAAGGTGCTTGGTGGGCAGGGCTTAGGCCAGGTGACCAAGATCCACTTGCACCTGCTCCCCATCTCCAAAGCAAAAGAGGCTGGAGGGCTCCTTAAGTAGGGAAAAAGAGTTGCAACCAGGAAGGCACCTGGTGGGCGGGGCTTGCTAAGTAGACAAAAAGAGTTGCAACCAGGAAGGCATCAGGTGGGCGGGGCTTGATAAGTGGTGAAAAAGAGCAGCAACCAGGAAGGCACCAGGTGGGCAGGCCTTGCTTAGTGGGGAAAAAAGTGGCAACCTGGAAGGCACCAGGTGTGCAGGGCTTAAGACAGGTGACCAAGATCCACTTGCACCTCCTCCCCATCTGCAAAGGAAAAGAGGCTGGAGGGCTCCATGAGTAGGGAAAAAGAGCGGCAACCAGGAAGGCACCAGGTGGGTGGGGCTTACTAAGCGGGCAAAAAGATCTGCAACCGGGAAGGCAGTAGGTGTACAGGGCTTGCTAAGTGGGGAAAAAGAGCAGAAACCAGGAAGGCACCAGGTAGGCGGGGCTTGCTTAGTGGGGAAAAAGAGCGGCAACTGGGAAGGCACCATGTGGGTGGGGCTTGCTAAATGGGGAAAAAGAGCAGCAACCAGGAAGGCACCAGGTGGGCGGGGCTTGCTAAGTGGGGAAAAAGAGCCACAACCTGGAAGGCACCAGGTGGGTGGGGCTTAGGCCAGGTGACCTATATCCACTTGCACCTGCTCCCCAACTGCAAAGGAAAAGAAGCTGTAGGGCTCCTTAAGTAGGGAAGAAGAGCGGCAAACACGAAGGCGCCAGGTGAGAGGGGCTTCCTAAGTGGGGAAATAGAGAAGCAACCAGGAAGGCACCAGGTATGCAGGCCTTGCTTAGTGGGGAAAAAGAACACCAACCGGGAAGGCAGCAGGTGGGCGGGGCTTGCTAAGTAGGGAAAACGAGGGGCAACCTGGAAGGTACCAAGTGGGCGTGGCTTAGCCAGGTGACCTAGATGCACTTGCACCTGTTCCCCATCTGCAAAGGAAAAGAGGCTGGAGGGCTCCTTAACTAAGGGAAAAGAGTGGCAACTAGGAAGGCACCAGGTGGGCGGGGCTTGTTAAGAGGTGAAAAGGAGCAGCTACATGGAAGGTGCCAAGTGGGTGGTTTTAGGCCAGGTTACCTAGATCCAGTTGCACCACCTGCCCATCTGTTAAGCAAAAGAGGCTGGAAGACTCCTTAAGTAGGGAAAAAGAGCGGCAAACATGAAGGCGCCAGGTGAGAGGGGCTTCCTAAGTGGGGAAAAAGAGCAGCAACCAGGAAGGCACCAGGTATGCAGGCCTTGCTTAGTGGGGAAAAATAGCGCCAACCGGGAAGGCAGCAGGTAGTGGGGGCTTGCTAAGTGAGGGAAAATGAGCGGTAACCTGGAAGGCACCAGGTGGGCGCGGCTTAGGCCAGGTGACCTAGATCCACTTGCACCTGCTCCCCATCTGCAATGGAAAAGAGGCTGGAGTGCACTTTGTGTAGGGAAAAAGAGCACCAACCAGGGAGGCACCAGGTGGGCAAGTCTCGCTAAGATGGGTAAAAGATCGGCTACCTGGAAGGTTTCAGGTGTGCGGGGCTCAGGCCACGTGACCTATATTCACTTGCACCTGCTCCCCATCTGCAAAGCAAAAGAGGCTGGAGGGCTCCATAAGTAGGGAAAAAGAGTGGCAAAATGTAAAGGTGGGTGTGGCTTGCTAAGTGGGGAAAAGGAGCAGCAACCAGGAAGGCACCAGGTAGGCGGGGATTGCTTAGTGGGGAAAAACAGCGGCAACCGGGAAGGCACCAGGTGGGCGGGGTTTGCTAAGTGAGGAAAAAGAGCGGAAACCAGGAAGGCACCAGGTAGGCGGGGCTTAGGACAGGTGACCTAGATCCAGTTGCACCGCCTGCCCATCTGCAAATCAAAAGAGGCTGGAGGACTCCTTAAGTAGGGAAAAAGCGGGCAACCTGGAAGGCGCCAGGTGGTCGGGGCTTGCTAAATTGGGAAAAAGATCTGCAACCCGGAAGACACCAGGAAGGTGGGGCTTGCTAAGTGGGGGAAAAGAATGGCAACCGGGAAGGTACCGGGTGGGCGTGGCTTAGGCCAGGTGACCTAGATGCACTTGCACCTGTTCCCCATCTGGTCGGGATTGCTAAATTGGGAAGCAGAGCAGCAACTAGGAAGGTACCGGGTGCACAGGGCTTTCTAAGTGTAGAAAAAGAGCATCAACCTGGAAGGCACCAGGTGGGCAGGGCTTAGGCCAGGTGAACTAGATCCACTTGCATCTGCTCCCCATCTGCAAAGGAAAAGAGGCTGCAGGGCTCCTTAAGTAGGGAAAAAAAGCAGCAACTAGGAAGGCACCACGTGGGCGGGGCTTGCTAAGTGGGGAAAAATAGTGGCTACCTGGAAGGCACCAGGTGGGCGAGCTTGCTAAGTGGGGAAAAAGAGCCGCAACCTGGAAAGGACCAGGTGGGTGGGCCTTGCTTAGTGGGGAAAAAGAGTGGCAACCGGGAAGGCAGCAGGTAGGAGGGCTTAATCAAGGTGACCTAGATCCACCTGCACCTGTCCCCATCAGCAAAGGAAAAGAGGCTGGAGGGCTCCTTAAGTAGGGAAAAAGAGTGGCAACCCAGAAGACACCAGGTGGGTGGGGCTTGCTATGTGGGGAAAAAGAGCCCCAACCAGGATGGCACTAGGTGGGTGGGGCTTGCTAAGTGGTGAAAAAGAGTGGCAACCAGGAAGGCACCAGGTAGTCAGGGCTTGCCAAATTGGCAAAAAGAGCAGCAACCAGGAAGGTGACAGAGTGGGTGGGGCTTGCTAAGTGGGGAAAAAGAGCAGCAACCAGGAAGGCACCAGGTGGGCGGGGCTTGCTAAGTGGGGGAAAAGAGCGCCATCCTGGAAGGCACTAGGTGGGCAGGGGCATAGGCCAGGTGACCTAGATCCACTTGCACTTGCACCCCATCTGCAAAGGAAAAGAAGCTGGAGGGCTCCTTAAGTAGGGAAATAGAGCTGCGAACAGGAAGGCTCCAGGTGAGAGGGGCTTCCTAAGTGGGGAAAAAGAGCAGCAACCAGGAAGGCACCAGGTAGGCGGGCCTTGCTTAGTGGGGAAAAAGAGCGACAACCGGGAAGGCAGCATGTAGGGGGAGCTTGCTAAGTGGGGATAAATAGCAGCAACCAGGAAGGCACCATGTGGGCGGGCCTTGGTAAGTGGGGAAAAAGAGTGGCTACCTGGAAGGTGCCAGGTGGGCAGGGCTTAGGCCAGTTGACCAAGATCCACTTGCACCTACCCCCCATCTGCAAAGCAAAAGAGGCTGGAGGGCTCCTTAAGTAGGAAAAAGAGTGGCAACCAGAAAGGCACCAGGTGGGCGGGGCTTGGTAAGTGGTGAAAAAGAGCAGCAACCAGGAAAGCACCATGTGGGCGGGCCTTGCTAAGTGGGGTAAAAGAGTGGCTACCTGGAAGGTGCCAGGTGATCAGGGCTTAAGCCAGGTGACTAAGATCCACTTGCACCTGCTCGCCATATGCAAAGGAAAAGAGGTTGGAGGGCTCCTTAAGTAGGGAAAAAGAGCAGCAACCAGGAAGGTGCCAGAGTGGGTGGGGCTTGCTAAGTGGGGAAAAAGAGCAGCAACCAGGAAGGCACCAGGTAGGCGTGCCTGCTAAGCGGGAAAAAAGAGCATCAACCGGGAAGGCACCAGGTGGGTGGTGCTTGCTAAGTGGTTAAAAAGAGCAGCAACCAGGAAGGCACCAGGTGGTCGGGGCTTGCTAAGTGGGGGAAAAGAGCGGTAACCTGGAAGGCACCAGGTGGGCGGGGTTTGCTAAGTGAGGAAAAAGAGCAGCAACCAGGAAGGCACCAGGTGGATGGGGCTTGCTAAGTGGGGAAAAAGAGTGGCAACCTGGAAGGCACCAGGTGTGCGGGCCTTAAGACAGGTGACCTAGATCTACTTGCACCTGCTCCCCATCTGCAAAGGAAAAGAGGGTGGAGGGCTCCTTAAGTAGGGAAAAAGAGCGGCAACCTGGACGGCACCAGGTGGGCGGGTCTTGCTAAATGGGGAAAAAGAGCGGCTACCTGGAAGGCAGCATGTAGGGGGGGCTTGCTTGGTGGGGAAAAAGAGCAGCAACTGGGAAGGCACCAGGTGGGAGGGGCTTAGGCCAGGTGACCTAGATCCACTTGCACCTGCTCCCCATCTGCAAAGGAAAAGAAGCTGGAGGGCTCCGTAAGTAGGGAAAAAGAGCGGCGAACAGGAAGGCGCCAGGTGAGAGGGGCTACCTAAGTGGGGAAAAAGAAAAGCAACCAGGAAGGCCCCAGCTAGACAGGCCTTGCTTAGTGGGGAAAAAGAGTGGCAACCGGGAAGGCAGCAGGTAGGGGGGACTTGCTAAGTGGGGAAAAATAGCAGCAACCAGAAAGGCACCAAATTGGTGGGGCTTGCTAAGTGGGGAAAAAGAGCGGTAACCTGGAAGGCACCAGGTGGGCAGGGCTTAAGACAGGTGACCTAGACCACTTGCACCTGCTCCCCATTTGCAAATGGAAAGAGGCTGGAGTGCTCCTTATGTAGGGAAAAAGAGCGCCAACCAGGAAGGCACCAGGTGGGCGGGTCTCGCTAAGTGGGGTAAAAAAGCGGCTACCTGGAAGGATTCAGGTGGGTGGGGCTTAGGCCAGGTGACCTATATTCACTTGCACCTGCTCACCATCTGCAAAGCAAAAGAGGCGGGAGGGCTCCATAAGTAGTGAAAAAGAGTTGCAAAATGTAAAGGTGGGCGTGGCTTGCTAAGTGGGGAAAAAGAGCAGCAACCAGGAAGGCACCAGATAGGTGGAGATTGCTTAGTGGGGAAAAAGAGCAGCAAACAGGAAGGCACCAGGTGGGTTGGGCTTGCTAAGTGGGGAAAAATAGTGGCAACCTGGAAGGCACCAGGTTGGCGGGGCTTAGGAGAGGTGACCTAGATCCACTTGCACCTGCTCCCCATCTGCAAAGGAAAAGCTGCTGGAGGGCTCCTTAAGTAGGGAAAAAGAGTGGAAACCAGGAAGGCACCAGGTTGGTGTGGCTTCCTAAGTGGGGAAAAGAGTTGCAAAATGTAAAGGTGGGCGTGGCTTGCTAAGTGGGGAAAAAGAGCAGCAACCAGGAAGGCACCAGATAGGTGGAGATTACTTAGTGGGGAAAAAGAGCAGCAAACAGGAAGGCACCAGGTGGGTTGGGCTTGCTAAGTGGGGAAAAATAGTGGCAACCTGAAAGGCACCAAGTTGGCAGGGCTTAGGACGTGTGACCTAGATCCACTTGCACCTGCTCCCCATCTGCAAAGGAAAAGCGACTGGAGGGCTCCTTAAGTAGGGAAAAAGAGTGGAAACCAGGAAGGCACCAGGTTGGTGTGGCTTCCTAAGTGGGGAAAAAGAGCAGTAACCAGGAAGGCACCAAGTAGGCAGGGATTGCTAAGTGGGGAAAAAGAGCGGCAACCGGGAAGGCACCAGGTGGGCGGGGTTTGCTAAGTGGGGAAAATGAGCAGCAACCAGATTGGCACCAGGTTGGTGGAGCTTGCTAAGTGGGGAAAAAGAGCAGCAACCTGGAAAGCGTCAGGAGGGCGGGCTTGCTAAGTGGGGGAAAAGAGCACCAACCAGGAGGGCACCGGGTAGGCGGGGCTGGCTAAGTGGGCAAAAAGAGCTGCAACCGGGAAGGTAGCAGGTGGGCGGGGCTTGCTAAGTGGGGAAAACGAGCGGCAACCTGGAAGTTACCAGGTGGGCGTGGCTTAGGCCAGGTGACCTAGATGCACTTGCACCTGTTCCCCATCTGCAAAGCAAAAGAGGCTGGAGGTCTCCTTAACTGGGGAAAAAGAGTGGCAACTAGGAAGGTACCAGGTGGGCGGGGCTTCCTAAGTGGTGAAAAGGAGCAGCTACCAGGAAGGTGCGAAGTGGGCGCATTTTAGGCCAGGTGACCTAGATCCAGTTGCACATCCTGCCCATCTGCAGAGGAAAAGAGGCTGGAGGACTCATTAAGTAGGGAAAAAGCGCGGCAACCTCGAAGTCGCCAGGTGGGCAGGGCTTGCTAAATTGGGAAAAAGACCAGCAACTCAGAAGGCACCAGGTAGGTGGGGCTTGCTAAGTGGGGGAAAAGAGTGGCAACCGGGAAGGCACCAGGTTGTCGGGCTTGCTAAATTGGGAAGCAGAGCAGCAACCAGGAAGGCACCAGGTGGACAGGGCTTTCTAAGTGGAGATAAAGAGCAGCAACCTGGAAGGCACTAGGTCGCAGGGCTTAGGCCAGGAGACCTAGATCCACTTGCATCTGCTCCCCATCTGCAAAGGAAAAGAGGCTGCAGGGCTCCTTAAGTAGGGAAAAAGAGCAGCAACTAGGAAGGCACCAGGTGGGCAGGGCTTGCTAAGTGGGGAAAAATAGTGACTACCTGGAAGGCACCAGGTGGGCGGGGCTTGCTAAGTGGGGAAAAAGAGCCGCAACCTGGAAGGCACCAGGTGGGTGGTGCTTAGGCCAGGTGACCTAGATCTACTTCAACCTGCTCCCCCTCTGGAAAGGAAAAGAAGCTGGAGGGCTCCTTAAGTAGGGAAAAAGAGTGGCGAACAGGAATGCGCCAGGTGAGAGGGGGTTCCTAAATGGGCAAAAAGAGCAGCAACCAGGAAGGCACCAGGTAGGCGGGCCTTGCTTAGTGGGGAAAAAGAGTGGCAACCAGGAAGGCAGCAGGTAGGGGGGGCTTAATCAAGCTGACCTAGATCCACCTGCACCTGTCCCCATCTGCAAAGGAAAAGAGGCTGGAGGGCTCCTTAATTAGGGAAAAAAGGAGGCACCCCAGAAGACACCAGGTGGGTGGGGCTTGCTAAGTGGGGAAAAAGAGCGGCAACCAGGATGGCACCAGGTGGGCGGGGCCTGCTAAGTGGGGAAAAAGAGCAGAAACCAGGAAGCACCAGGTAGGCGGGGCTTGCCAAATTGGCAAAAAGAGCTGCAACCGGGAAGGCAGCAGGTGGGCGTGGCTTGCTAAGTGGGGAAAACGAGTGGCAACCAGGAAGGCACCAGATGGGCGGTGCTTGCTAAATCGGGAAATCGAGCGGCAACCTGGAAGGCACCAGGTGGGTGGGGCTTAGGCCAGGTGACCTAGATGCACTTGCACCTGTTTCCCATCTGCAAAGGAAAGAGGCTGGAGGGCTCCTTAAGTAGGGAAAAAGAGTGGCATCTAGAAAGCACCAGGTGGGCGTGGCTTGCTAAGTGGTGAAAAAGAGAAGCTACCTGGAAGGTGCCAGGTGGGTGGGTCTTGGACCAGGTGACCTAGATCCAGTTGTTACTGCTGCCCATCTGCAAATGAAAAGAGGGTGGAGGCCTCCTTAAGTAGGGAAAAAGAGCAGCAACCCGGATGGCACCAGGTGGGTGGGACTTGCTAAGTGAGGAAAAAGAACCGCAACCGGGAAGGCACCAGGTGGGCGTGGCTTGCTAAGTGGGGAAATAAAGTGGGAACCTGGAAGGCACCAGGTGGGTGGGGCTTAGGCCAGGTGACCTAAATGCTCTTGCACCTGTTCCTTATCGGCAAAGAAAATGAGGCTGGAGTGCTCCTTAAGTAGGAAAAAAGAGTGACAACCTGGAAGGTGCCAGGTGGGAGGGCTTGCTAATTGGGGAAAAAGAGCGGCAACCCGAAGGCACCAGGTGGGTGGGGCTTGCTAAGTGGTGAAAAAGAGTGGCTACCTGGAAGGTGCCAGGTGGGCGGGTCTTAGACCAGGTGGCCTAGATCCAGTTGCACCTGCTGCCCATCTGCAAAGGAAAAGAGGCTGGAGGGCTCCTTAAGTAGGGAAAAAGAGTGACAACCTGGAAGGCGCCAGGTGGGTGGGGCTTGATAAGTGGGGAAAAAGCGGTAACCCGGAAGGCACCAGGTGGGTGGGGCTTAGGTCAGGTGACCTAGATGCACTTGCAGCTGTTCCCCATCTGCAAAGGAAAGAGGCTGGAGGGCTCATTAAGTAGGGAAAAAGAGTGACATCTAGGAAGCACCAGGTGGGCGGGGCTTGCTAAGTGGTGAAAAAGAGCAGGTACCTGGAAGGTGGCAGGTGGGCAGGTCTTCGACCAGGTGACCTAGATCCAGTTGTTCCTGCTGCCCATCTGCAAAGCAAAAGAGGATGGAGGCTTCCTTAAGTAGGGAAAAAGAGCAGCAACCTGGAAGGCGTGTGGTGGGCGGGCTTGCTAAGTGGGGAAACAGAGCGGCAACCCAAATGGCACCAGGTGGGTGGGACTTGCAAAGTGAGGAAAAAGAGCCGCAACCGGGAAGGCGCCAGGTGGGCATAGTTTGCTAAGTGGGGAAATCGAGCGGCAACCTAGAAAGCACCAGGCGGGTGGGGCTTAGGCCAGGTGACCTAAATGCACTTGCACCTGTTCCTCATCTGCAAAGGAAATGAGGCTGGAGGGCTCCTTAAGTATGGAAAAAGAGTGGCAACCTGGAAGGTGCCAGGTGGGCGGGGCTTGCTAAGTGGGGAAAAAGAGCAGCAACCCGGAAGGCACCAGGTTGGTGGGGCTTGCTAAGTGGTGAAAAAGAGCAGCTATCTGGAAGGTGCCAGGTGGGCATGTCTTAGACCAGGTGACCTAGATCCAGCTGCACCTGCTGCCCATCTGCAAAGGAAAAGAGTCTGGAGGGCTCCTTAAGTATGGAAAAAGAGTGGCAACCTTGAAGGAGCCAGGTGGGCGGAGCTTGATAAATGGTAAAAAAGAGCTGCAACCAGGAAGGCACCAGGTGGGTGGGGCTTGCTAAGTGGGGATAAAGAGTGTCAACTGGGAAGGCACCAGGTGGGCGGGGCTTGCTAAATTGGGAAACAGAGCAGCAACCAGGAAGACACCAGGGGGACAGGGCTTTCTAAGTGGAGAAAAAGAGCAGCAACCTGGAAGGCACCGGGTGGGCAGGGCTTAGGCCAGGTGACGTAGATCCACTTGCACCTGCTCCCCATCTGCAAAGGAAAAAGAGGCTGGAGGGATCCTTAAGTAGGGAAAAAGAGCAGCAACTAGGAAGGCACCAGATGACCGGGGCTTGCTATATTGGGAAAAATAGCAGCTACCTGGAAGGTGCCAGGTGGGTGGGGCTTAGGCCAGGTGATATAGATCCACTTGCTCCGGCCCCCCATCTGCAAAGGAAAAGAGACTGGAGGGCTCCTTAAGTAGGGAAAAAGAGCAGCATCCAGGAAGACACCAGGTGTGCAGGGCTTGCTAAGTGGGGAAAAAGAGTTGCAACCAGGAAAGGGCCACATGGGTGGGGCTTAGGCCGGGACGTAGATCCACTTGCACCTGCTCACAATCTGCCTGTTGTGAATTGCTACCTTTTCGATTGACTATATGAGGAGTTTGGAACCTTTCCTGGATTTCCGAGTCATGTCTAAGATTTGTGTTACCATAAGTATGTGGCTTCAAGAGGGTGTCTTTTTCTTTTTTTGTTGCCGTCTTGAAGAACAATACGTTTCTTTTTTTCAATGGTTAGCAAAGGTCTTGGTGGACAAAGGGGAGTGGGAATACATGACAGGGGAGAGGTTGAGTTTGTTTGATGAATAGGACTCCCAACCTAATTGTCTTATTGCTGTAAGGAAATAGTCATAGGTCTATTCTTTTGAAGGAAGGAAACACGACTGTGGTTGTGGCTTCATAGTTGTTATTGCTGGCAGCGGAATCACGTTATTGAGCTGTAACAGGCGGCAAACGGTTTTCTACTACGGCTGAATTCTGGTTTCCTGAATGATATACCATTGGCACATCATATAATTTGGCCTGGGGTTGAACACCCCATAGCTCCCTTTTCCCAAGGGTTCAGTAGAATGTGCAACCCCTTTATGTCCCCGAGAGTGTGAGGCAAACTCGATTCACCTATGGCTGAGTTGGAATGACATAAGGGGTGTTTGGCTGCTAACACCGAGAGCACTGTGCTGTTTGGGGCACCGGTATCCAAGGATTACATGTATGAACGGGACAACACTGTAGCTTGTGCGGCCAGCAAAGTGGGCAATTAAGAATGGCCTTGCCACTGCCTGCTATTCAATGCATCTGACCCAGTAGTAGGAATTTGCATCTGCCAAATACATTCCGATCTTTTAGAAATTCTGCTAAAAGTTGGTTGCAGTTTCTAAAGAAGGTTTTCCCTATTCTTGAATAAGTCACAAGTCTTTCCTAATTTCAAACAATGAAGTTGTGCTCCGTTCTTAAAGCGCATTTGCACTTTTTATGCAAAATGTTTTTTGGGAGGGGTGTTGCGCAATATGGTGCATCATATTTTAATGTGCTGCTGACATCCATTTCGGATGAAAGATCCTTGTGTGGGTATTTTATAGTACAGAGTGGATCAGTGCACGACTCTCTTCATACATAGAACAAGGACCATCTGTTTTTCGTATGTGTGTGCAATTTTTCACACTTATCTTGAAAAGTGACCAATGTTTGTTTATTTATTTATTTATTTATTTATTTAACACGGTTCCTAAAACCTTTAGTGCAACATACAGGAGATGGCACGTAAATGTTAATACGTGCAAGACTAACATATTTACCAATTAGCTTTCTCTCTGCTTTAATCACAGGTTTCTCCCTTTTCAATCGAACACCATCTGCCATTCCACCTATGGCGTCAATTGAAAAAGAAACGTTACTTCATTAATGATAAATATCCCCATTAACCTACCATTTTGAGTGGAATGTATCATACAATTTCCCACAAAACACTTCACAAATGTTAATTAGTGTGGAATTAACATTTATTTTTAATTTTGTATGTTATATGGTGATTTGTTACAGCTCCTAATGCAGAATAGCCTGACGACTATCCTAAACGCCTATGCATTTCAGAATTAGTCTGAAGTGAGTCCATTCCACAGAAATGCTTTGGTAACAGAAGCTTGCAACTTCTGCTGCAAATAAGTCTAATTAAAATAAAAGTCTTTTAGCATACTTAAGTACCTAAGGCACGTTGGCGGAGACTTTGGTACTGTGAACCGGAAAGCCGGTGGATCGTGGTTATGAGGTAAATGTGGAGTGTTAGGCAGAATCATATGCAGTACCCTTTGGGAACACCACACACAATTAAGACTACAAGTGTAAGTACAAATTCACCTTTGGTATAAGCCTGTACTACACAGTCAAGTGGTAGCGATGGCTGACCAGCCAGACTTATCTCAAGAGTAAAGTGAGCAGTATCAGAAGTTACACAAAGGACAACAATTACTTTGGTTCAAAAAAACACTCATTCAAGGTTTCTGAGTGAAAGAATATACATTTATGTACACCATCAGTTATAAAACAGTTCACTAATATAAAGCAGCAGAAAATCACAATCTTAATATACCACACAACACCCAATCAATTCTGGACAAGTTAAGCTCAAAATGAAGTGTGAGCAAAATGGCAATCCAGTAATGTAAAAGAGGAGGAAAGACAAGGCAGGGCAATTGAGAACAAGGCTTACTACAACTAAGATTCAAATCAATGGGCCTGGGTCAATGTTATTGGTTCAGAGTATTTGCAGAGGATCACACAGTTCAGAGTAGTTTGCAGTTAAGTCTTTGCCAAGAGTTCAAAACGAAGTTGGTTGACGGAAAAGTTATTCAAAAGAGTAGAGAAGGACAAGCCATCGGACTGGTGAAAGATTTCAAACACTTTCACCATGGTCGGACAGAACGAACGACCGGATTTGCACAGTAACTTAGTAGAAGAAGAATGCTGTAGCTGAGGCAGAAGTGCCTGGCAGGTCCTGCAGGCTCACGGTTCCTGAAGCGACTGTCGGACTGATGAGAAGGAGGAAGACTGGAGGGTCCTGCACTGCCCAGGGAAGAAACCAGCAGCAGACCAAAGCAACAAATAAAAGGTGCACTCCTTAAAACCCGAACAGGGTCCGGTCCTCCTGGCTGTCGGGTTCACTGCAGCGATGCACAGTAAATTCGACCAGGAGACGGAGGCCTTGCTTGGCATTTGGCGAACTGGTTGGTCCCACCAGCTCAAGGGGACAAGATTCCTTGCAGATCCTCCCTGATGTTGAAGTTTCAGGCGATTTGGACCCGCAGCAGGGCTCCACCGGGAGGTTCAGTAGTTGCAGTAGTCCTCTTCCTGTAGTTTCTCTTTGGTTCTCTTGATCCAGTGACAACTCTGCCTTCCAAGTCCCAGAGACCTGCTTTTTTTGCAGATTTCCCCCATTCACACAGCCTGGCTCACACAGCATGGTGGTTGTCCTTGCAGGACAGCCAACTAGCCAATCAAACTAGAGTGCGACTTGGGTCTCCAAGGAGACCCTGTGCAGGTGGCCTCAAACCCCTCCCTCACATCCTGTCCTCCCAGACACTCAGGCGCCTAAGGAGGGCTTCTGTGCAGAAGCCTGCCAAAGGACAGCAAACAAAGGAACCACACCTGGTTTGGCATGCAGAGTAAAACATGAGAAAGACCTTTACAAAAAGAAATGGTGAATAAAACCAACCGGAACCAAATAAAATTAAAAGGGGTCCAGCTGATTAAAGTCCGAGGCTATTTTCATAGCGCGGTGTAAAATAAAAATGGTAGATACCACTGCCACCAGCCAAATCTTAGAGAAAGGGGAAGAAAATAATGTTCCATGATAAACAGACAAAAAGGGATTAATATTAACCCTTTCAGGACTTTAAGGAAGATAGTTTGTATGGGGTCTGTAAATTTAAAAAGACTAGTAAAAGTCAATGGCAACTTTACATGTTCTGGGAGACTGTAGTCAGTGCCAGAAAATGGAGTTTAAAGTGGGAAGTCTAAAAAGACAACCCTGTGTCACTGCACATAAGGTGCTGTGCGACACACAGTAACAGGATGATGCCTATGGAGTAGGTGAGACTCCACAGTCTATGAACACGCAAATATAAAACACACAGCAAAACACATGTAAGAGTGGGAAAAAAGGCTCACACTCTTAACAGGTGAAAAAAAAAATCCTAGAAATCCAGCAAAGCTTCTGAGGGACTCAGTAGGTAAGGGAAATTAGCCATTCTGGAGAATTCTCCCTAACAAGGAGTGTGGTAAGATTTAGCAGGAACAAGTATATGGGGCAAATTCACCTCCCATTGTATGTGGTCCCGCATCAATGGATGTTGCAAAGCTCAAGGTAAATGCTATTATAGATGGGAAGGCATTAGGTCATAGGCGGGGAATGAATGAAATCGAAGGGAGGACGTGTGAACTTTTAGGCCAAAATAAGGACAGACAGGCTGTGAATGTGCATTGGCCTATTACACAGTTTAGCCCTTCAGTCTTGGTCCTTGTTGTTGATTCTAAGTGGTGCTGACTAGGGTGCCTTGGTAACTTGGAGAAGGAAGATATGCACTCAATGTGGAAAAAAACTACCCATTCTATCTAGAGGGTGTGCAATTTAATCTGCAGACAATGGGAGATCCTCTGGTGGCTAAGCATTCAGAGTGGGTAGGAGACACTAAGAAAGCAATACCAGGGGTTTTCATCACACTGCCTTTCAATCAGACACACTCATTGGAAGAACCTTTGAGAACGGGTAAGAAGGAGCACAACTTCTCCATAGAAATGTGCCCCAGTCATTGGGCTCTCTCTATGGACCCCTAGTATAGTAGGGGCCCGGAAAGACATGAATTTAACACACATAGTATGTTCTGGGGCCACTGAGGGACATACAATATATTGATGTGAGGCATGATGACACTAAGCCACATTTTGCTGCTTCACCCTTGCAAACACATTTGCTAACTAAGAACTGAGAAGTGAGAGATGAGGGTGGCAAATAAGGCTATGCAGTGTTCCAAGAAAGGGTCATTGAGAATCGTCTAGGTTTTGATGAAGGTTCAACAAGAGTACACATCGGGAATCTGATAGGCTGACAGAGGGTATAGCAAGGATGAAGTAACTTAAGTTGGACTGTTGGACTAGGAACAGGTGACTAAGCGTATTGGTATGGAATATTACTGGTTTAAATTCTAAAAATGGAAATAAAGACTAGTTGGAATGTGTTAATATACATTTAATTATCCTACTGAAAGACACTTGGGCACATCAGCCTTTGGATTTAGTGGGTTATATGAGATATATAGCACACATATCCAAAAGGTATGCCAGAGGGCATCCGTCTGGGGATAACAACAATATGTTCAATTGGATTTAAGGCTTTTAAAGCATATGGAAATGCATGGACATGTACAGTTTCTATGTTCTCAAAATAGGGATGGGCAGAATATTTCTCTCTTTTTTTAATTTTATTATAATGTGTTTGAGTTTGTTGAACTGTTCACATTAATGCACATATAAAAAACAATAAATAAATAATCCACCATTAACATAGTATATATATATATATTTTTAAAAGCACAATTTCGTAGTGTAGATTCAGACTGGTATACTAAAATCAGTTTGATAAATACACACAAAAAATCAATGAATATACATAAAAGCCTCATATCAACACTATAAAATCACAGGATGTTTGTTAAATAGTGAGGCAACACTAAAACCACACTACCACACATCATTAATAATTGATAGACATCAATTACCCAATCTTCAACAAAGACTCCCAATGCTTCCTTTCAGAATAAAGTGGCATGTGCAGAGATGTACTATGAGTGTTCAAGCAATATGCCCAAGGGAGTCGCTCGTTATGCTCTGCAGTTGCTCACAAAGGAGCCAATCTTGTCATATATAGTGGGCTGTTTGAGCAACACTCAGTCAGAATATGTCGAATATTTTCTTCATTGTCTTCCAGCTTACATATACGTCATTTCTATCCTTTCTTTTCAATAGAGAAACAGCTACCTATGTACGATAACGCTAGTAATTTGTTTATACTTAGTAGCAATAAAAATGTCTGCAACGTAGACGAAGGACACAGCATAAGGTAAACCTGTTGTTGCCTATATTTATCATGCGCCCAGATATGTCAGGGTGTGATGCGCTTTATAAATCAACAAAACAAACAAACAATTTTGAACATTTCATAGCTACTGAGTTGTGCCATGTGTTCATAATTCTGAGACCAATCCCATCTCTCCAATTTAAGCACATATTTATCTGCCAGTGAGAAAACATGTTGGTCCCATTCAGGCTCACAGACTATTGCTTCAAAGGTCTTGATCACTAACTGGGAGTATGTTTCCCCTAAACATACAGAATCGCCCAGTAGCTTCAACAGTGGGCAGCTGAGATTTGATTTAACTTTTATGAAGAAAAAAACACCTCCTTTTTTTTAATGTAAAAGCTGAAAGATAAGCAGAATGTGTTTTGTGAACTATTATGACAATAGATGTGGAAGCTTTGAGGGACATTCTAATGACAGGGAGAGTCCCAGACAAGGTTGTAAACCTAGATGGGATGCCGGCAGGGATTTTAGTATGCATTTGAGTAGAGGAGAGGAACATTTTTTGGTTGTGAGTAGGATGAGGTGTATAATGTATCAGGGCAAACATTGGTCGAATAATTGACCTGTGACAGTGCTCTCTTTTTTCGGAAGATTCATTTGGAATCACGTTTTAGGACATTAGATGGGAGGGTCCCCTGATAATCCTCAGAACAATACCTTTGACTATAATAGGTATAAGAGTACTGTAGACCATTGTCTTGTCCCTGTGGTCCAATGGGCTTCAATGTTGGACATTGAGGTGCCATTGTGGGATAAGAGTGATCATGATCAATATCAATGATACTGATGTGGGAAACTCCAGCAGTGTGCATGGGTGAAATTACTGTCCGTATTAAGCGATTTACCTGCGCATACATTTATCGGTTGAGATACAGGGTGGGTGTTGAGTTGACAGGGTGGATTGGAGTGAAGAGGGGAGCTTGGCAAGATTGTATGATAACACCACTTGTTTAATTTGTAGACTACCTTCCTTGTCTCTTACAATTAAGATAATACACCCGATGTTCTATACTCATGATGTACAAGAATACCAGTACCCAGTTAGTCGGATTGCATATTGCTGGCAAAAACCCTAAAAGCAATAGAGAAAATAGTTGATGCCTGCACTTCTTCTATTTAGCAAAGAGAACTAAAAGCGACAGTACAAAAAGTCCAGTTTTCTGTGTGTCTCTTCTCCGAAAAAGAAGATTATATGCATGTATTCAACAGGTCCAAAATTGCAATTGTGTGTTTCTATGACTATCTAGGGATTAGGCTTAACCTAGAAGTTAAATTGGAAGGATCTTGAACCGCAACAAAGTTTAAAACTGACCCAGGTTAATGGGAACACATATAGTTGTGGAAGAATTAGCATAACCACTCAGTCCATCATATTTAAAAAGCATATGGAGCAGAAACATCCCAGTTTGTCTCTTAATGTAGGAACTATGGGGTTATATGAAGACAGCACCAGTACCAGGATACACAATTCTCTTCCATGCCAGTTGTGTGCTTCCTGATTGGCTAAATCTGATTTTGTTCATGACAATTTGGGAGTACAGTGTCAATCTATCTATCAATTTAGCAATTTAACCAAGTTTACTGTAGCAGGTTGCTTAGAGTAACAACAAATGTGCAGTTGCAAGGTTATCTTTCTACAACATACTGGAAAATATGGATGTAATAAAACATCTCATAATTGTGGCACATGAAATTAGATTTATAATCAGTAGTTTTGGGGTCTTGATTTGATCATCAAGAAACAATACCCAGTCCAGCACACAATCAGATTAGGAATGCTATATTTAGGTTTTTTAAAGATCATCAGGAAAATGAAATGTTGAGAATGAGATTTTTGGAGATCTATTTTCCAATCACATTCCTAACTGGCAGAGCATAGTAACTGATTATGTTTACGAACAAGAGACATTTTGTTCTTCTATCTACTTGAGACTTAGGACTTGATTTACAAAATGTTTTTGCATGGGTCTTCCCAGTTGAAAATGCCTTTTGTAAATCAGGTCCTTAGTATTTGACCATTATGATCAGTAACATTAAATTGGGGTGGTCCTTCGGAGGAGGAGAACACTGCCCTGTGTCAATGTGGTCAATCTGACACGTCTACCCACTGCCGATTTGTGTGCCTATATTGAGGTGACATAAGGAAGCATTGTCGTGGGCTTTCATTTAAGGGAAACAGGCATGCAGCAGAATAGACCTGCTCTATTATTATTATAATTATTTGGGAACCCACACCTATTTTAAGCAGCAGTCATATGTGTTTCAATGGCTTACAGCAGAAGGAATAGGATATGTAAGGGTTCAATCAATGCCTACGGTGAAGGGACACTAATTATGGATTATTGTGCTGCTGTATTATTTACTGTTGTGAATTACTATGTAGCAAATAATGCTCTTACAATAGTGTTGCCATGTTTTATGTTTCATGATTTGTATCTGGTATTGTATTGGTGACATACTGTGCAATAGATATTGTATAAACATGGTAATAAGATTTATGAATTTTTGTTATAAGCATACTCGTATTATAATTTTGAATGTTGTGATTTTTGTAGCATATAACTGTGTAACATTAGGGTACCGATATCTGAAAAAGTTAAGAATTAATGAATTAATGAATGAGATATAGGGCCCTATTACAGAAGCAATTAGCCCTAAGATCATAATTTCCTAGTGAAACCCTTACCTTTCATGCAGCATCTCTTGTTTTCCTTTGTCCTCAGTATGCTACTAAATGAATAACTATTTTAAATACATCCATTTATTTTTTAATCAACTCCTACTTATGATTCGGGTTCACTTGACATATTTATAGTATGAGGTATGTACAAAGTACTGAATGTGGTAAATAACACATAGGTAGCACCAGAAGTTCTATCCGTGTACCTACTGGCCATGAATATCTCATGCCAGGCCAACTCATAATGTGGTTGTATCTTAAAAACATGCAACGATGCAAAGAGTTCCTTTATCTGTAATACTGTAAAGATGCAGAGATGAACACCCAGGGTGCTTAAATTATCAGTAAACCTCCTAGAGATGGCCACTCTTTCCGCAAACCTAAGATTATGGGCATCTTTACAACTCTGGCGGTAGCCGTACCGTTAAAAACGGCATGGCTGCCAATGGGGTTGCATTTTTCCAGCACCCATGAATGGGCAAGAACTGGGTCATGCCGAGCTCGGCGGACCTGGTAATTGCCCATTTGCGGGTGCCAGAATCAAAGGCCTACCGATCCCCATTCTGCCCATAGGGCTGAATGGGGATGGGGACGTTGGATGCACCGGCACATTCAGAGTTGTGCCGGTGCCTCTGATGTGCTCTGCTTGTGGCTGCCATTACACCAGCTAGGAAAAACCTGGCAGGTGAGATGGCACCCGCGAGCAGAGCTCGCAGTATGGCGGTCCGGGAACTACAGTACCGGCATGCTTACCGGTACCGTAGTTCCCAGACCACCATGCTCGTAATGAGACCCTATATCATTGATTTGTAGTACTTTTCCACAGATTCTGTAAAATTTCTCTTCATTACCTGTTTAAGTAGATAGCTTTGAAATCTTGTGTGTTATACGTGCTACCAAGGAATGTGGGAACACTTGACGCTCATTATTTGTTAGTGTTCCAAAAACTGGAGGGCGCACTGTGATTGACGCATTTCCCAATGTTTTCTTTAAATGTACTATTTCACAGAATACAACAGTGTGGTAAGTCAGGCATGCAAGTCAAACAGTACAAATACGCAATGAATGTGACATGCATGACATGTTTTAGCCATCACCTTGTCTTGACTCAGACATGCACTTTGCTCGTGATTTATGCAGTCAATGTTTAACTTGTGAACACTTCAACATAAAGAAATACATCCATAATTTACATGACTACTAATAAGTATGACTGTTTTCTGTGCCTACTGTGTACATTATTTTAAACTTGATATAGTATAAGCTTTATTCACACCCAGGGAAGAGTGGTCAGCCAATCAGTTGGCTGGAAATGAAGGTGAGAACTGCCAATGTGCCGCCCACATTTCCAGCCACACAACGCCCTTCCCAGAGTGCCACCATTTTTTTCAGCAACCAAACCCCTCCCCCAGCCCTTTACCTCTGCACCTCCCTGGCCATCTCCCTTCCCTGCCATTTCATCCCGCGACCCCCACCTCACTTACATGCTGCGGCTCCCAGCACCACAGCTCCTTCCAATTGGACGAAATAGAAAAGGTATTTGCTCCCTTTTCCATTTCCTATGGCATCAGCCATCTTCTTTTTGTTAATTCTTATGGGAGATTGGGCTTGTGCAATAAGCGTAGAATCCATCTCCCGTAGAGAGGTGAAACTGCAGGGTGCAAAAAGCTTTCACTCCAATTGCCCCGGTAAGGCTTCATACTTGGCCGGTAATGGCCCTGAACCAGCGCTGTATGCCTGTATGCCCCCGGATGCTTGGGTGAATGCTATATTTCCTCATTTTTTCATGAAGATAGTGGTTTCATTCATCGTGGCCAACACAAAGAGGGAATGGAGAGGTAGCTCCAACCTGACAACGGGTTCAGGGACAGAATTATAAAGTCCAATGATCTTTGTCCGTATAATGCCCGCAAGAGTGTCAAGAGTGGCTCTAACATGTTCCAAACCTGCAGATTTACCTTATAATACTGTGCAAACCAAAATGGAGACATACATGTGGATAATGCCTTTTAGGCAAACACCCCCAAAACTTAGTGTCAATTTTATAAGCACACAAAATTTGGTCAGAGCCTTCATAACAGTATATTCACAGATAATCTGCTCCTTATGTTTAAAGTGAAATATCGTACCCAGATATATGTAAGAGTAACTTGTTCCAAATGTAAGCTAATGAACCCTTCATTTTTGTGCACCATATTTACTAGAATGCTCTATTAATCCAGATCAACCATTGCCCGTAAATATATGGTTAAGGTAATAAAACATTCTGGATAACAAAGTTTAAATGATGAATAATCCAGCTTGTTTTCTCAGTTTTCCTGCTCTTCCAACAACATAACCAGCATTCAGTGACCCAGTACATTTGCTTATCAAGCCTCATTAGATTCCCAGTGATGTTGGATCGGAAAGTTATTACTGTTTTATGGATTCAACAGAATATCGTACTGAGGTTTATTTTAGTGTTATCGTCTCCTGAGTTTGAAGACTCTAAATTTGAACTGTTTCCAAATGGAAAACATCCCACCCAAATAAATTCAATTGGAGTTGTTATCCCACTCAGTCTGCACATTTCCTTGAGACAGTGCACATTTATTTCATTAAACAAGGCAAATGATGTTTCCACATGTAGATACCCTCCCAGAGGATCATCTTTTATGGATTATTGATATTGGCGTATGGATTTAGCATAAGATACAATACATGACAGAAACTGTTACCAAGTTACTGATGACCAACGTTTCATTTCATAAAACCTCTAAGCTTCATCTATATCCTATTGAATGAGACAGATCAGAGACGCTTGGACATCATAGATACCACTTCAGAAGAAGAGATCTAAAAGACTTTTAGGTGGGTTGATAAACACAGACAAACTACAGCTGTCCCTGAATTCATTAACATAAAATAAGAGCCTACCCTAGAAAAGTGTAACAATTGCATCTAGAGGAGATATTTAATATAGTCTTCGACTCTTCTACTATTAACCAACTCTATATCTCTTTCTTTATGTACCATTAAACAGAACTTCCAAGCAGAAAAACTAAAAGTGAAGATTGAAAGACAACAATATTATCAATTTCACCTAAGAACTACTAAAACCGAGTACCACACAAAGCAACCCATTCTTTAGTCAAAACTCAGCCTCTGTGTCCAGTACAGTATGAGAACATGGTCCAATTATTTAGATGCAGACATTCACTTGTATCCAGGGCAATGTCCCCATTGGATATGAGGTTGAGGGTCGCTTGTCATTCAGCTGCTGCTCTTTTGTCTCCCAAAGAGTTAAGTTTGTATATATTTGGTTATTGCAGTTGTTGCTGACTTAGCACCAACTATAGGATATTTTGTAATCCCAATGTTGATTCCACATGGAAAAACACATAGACAGTATGCAATCAGGTGAGTTTTTTATTGCATCATTTTACTGTCTGATGTTCACATTTCAGTATCCGAATATACAATATATCATTCTATTTTTTTCCCATTTTTGATAGAATCTTGACGTATCAAAATTATAGTTGTTGCCACACCTGCGGTACAATCCACGCTATACCCCCTGCTTTATCCTTCTATGCAGGAGCAAAGACGGCAGAGAATGGCTCCCTTCTGGCAACGGGGGAGGTTGCTAGGGAAACAAAGGTTGTTGTCACGTAGTCACGTGACTGATCAGCTGATCGCTACATTGCCAGCCGGTAGTACGACACGCCCTTTCAGTTCCCGTTCACCTTCCCAGTTCCCGTTCACCTTCCCATAAAGGCATCCGTAACGCCAGACTAGATGCTTCTGTTTAGCATTACTATTTCCATACCTTTACTGCCGAACTCCTTTGTGAAACTGACCTCGGATATCCTTTTTGACTACTCTTCTCGTCTCTCCTTTGTTACCTGGCTTTTGACTCATTGGCTTTAGACCTGGACCGTTGTGACAACGATTCAGTGCTCCACTCCTGGAGTTCTTCAAGGCGACCTCCTGCCCGCCATCTTCCCTGCCCAGCAAGAATCCCGTCTTCGAGCTAAGCAGTCCTGTGTACCCAGCATACTCACGGAAAGTCATAACCCCGCCCGATCAACGATCCTGATTGGTTAAGACTTCTCCTCACCTGGTAAGATTGAAACTGTATCTTTTCTCTCTGAGAATTCTCCACACCCTGTGTCCGCTGTATCCACTTACTTTCAATACCATACTTGGCGATCGTCCACCATAAACATACTTGGACAATACATACCATCCTCATTTCATTTCTACGTTGGAAACTTACCTGAAGATCAGTGCAATAATTTGAACGCTCTGCTGAAAACATTGCACCAACCCGTACCTAGTATCGGCTATTGTTCTGCCTGGGGAGTTACCCATACTAACCTTCCTCTTTCTTATTTTATCCTTCCGTTGTTTAGCAATATCTAGAACATTACTTTAGGATACAGAGGGTAAGAATAGGCAATTCCCTTATTGTTCCTCTGAAAGCTTTTCTCCCTGGCCCAGGCTAATATAATTCTCCATTCTCTTTCTCATAGATACTACCAATCACCTATCACCTGTATTTCAGGTATTAGTCCTATCAGTAGATCTGTATTACATTCCTTCTTCCTTTTTTGGTTCTAATATTTTGTCCTTTCTTTGCAGCTTGGTAAAGCGGTGTGGGTATCCCCACTCTTTTGGGTAATTTATCATCATGGCTTTTATCTAAAACAGCGGGAAATCCATTACCAAAAAGAGGTCCCTCAATGAGAGGGGGTCCGGTCTGGGTATTTTCCCTTCTGGGAATAACACCAGCAGTGACTGAAGATTCTCGACTCATTGAACAGCTCTCGTCTGGTCCTGAGCCAACGCCCCGGCCAGTCTGCACGGTGGTGAGTCTAACAGAATCAGAAGCCTTGAAAGAAAGCCAATGGATCCCACTGAATCATTGGCACAGCTTATGCAGATGTTTACTGAACTCAGGTCAGACATGATCTCTGCACAAAAAAACCTTAGACAAAGAATCAATACCCTCCAGCAAATGGCGAATCCCCATAAGCCACAAGTCTCTGGCGTAGCAGGTGCTTCTGCCTCAAATCCTGGGTTTCCCACTCCTGGGCAAGAACCGGTTCCGATAGTGGTCTCTACCCAATTCCCTTTGGCGCCTTCTGAATGGTTTACGGGGGATCCTAAGCACTATCGCACGTTTGTTAATCAGTGCAAACTACACTTTTTGTGTCAACCTGCGTCCTTTCCGACTTCCACCACCAACGCTGCTTTTGTTTTACCACATTTGGGAGGTACTGCTGCCGCTTGGGCCAATCCTCTGTTGGAGTCCAATAGCAATGTGCTATATGATTCTGACACCCTTCTTTCCACCATGAGTCGAGTCTTTGATACTTGATACACTACTCAGGCCTCTGATCTAGAGCTCCTTAAACTCAGACAAGGTACTTCCTCCTTGATCTCCTACCTAGCCCGTTTCAATCAGCTTGCCGCTGAAACAGATTGGCCTGAGGACAAAAAAACAGCAGTCTTCTACCAAGGTCTTTCAGAAGAGCTAAAAGACACTTTATCCACGGTCCCTGTAGTACCCATGGACTACAGTGAACTTTTGTATTTGGTACTCCAAACTGATGCCTGTAGGGCAGAAAGGAAGGGTGAGAAACTCCCGGCTCTTCCTCCCATGGTTGCAGATAATCCCGCAGTCTCTTCCCCAGCACCTGAACCGATGCAAATTGGGACCATTATAGGACCCCTTACCCCAACTAAATGAGAACACCGCAGGAAAAACAATCTTTGTATGTACTGTGGGTCCTCGGATCATTTGGTACCTGATTGCAATAAGAAACCAAAAAAGAAGGTGGGAAAAGCCAAATCCCGACAATAGAAAGAGTCCCTTTGTCGGAAAAAACCTGTTTTGGACTCTATCATAGCCAGCCCACCATCCTTATTCAGTCTTCAGGTAAACTTTTCGACAGCAGATGGGGTGTCTTTTCCTGGCTTGGCCATTATCGATTCCGGAGCCACAGGAAATTACATCAATCAAAAGTTTGCAACATCCTTGGGCATTGCCCTCATCAACAAATCTCAGCGTGAGATGGTCAGTGCAGTGGATGGTTCCGCTTTACTATCGGGTCTGGTTACTCAACATATAGTGCCACTCACAATGTGTACTACTGATGGGCATACTGAGGAGATCACTTTTGACGTAATCAAGGCTCCAGCCTACAGAATAATTTTGGGGATACCCTGGCTGCAGCTTCATAACCCTTTGATTGATTGGGCTCTGGGTACTATTCAGTTCCCTTCTCCGTTCTCTAACGGCCTGTGTCTACTTATTCATAGTATATCAGTGCCTACTCCGGGTCATGCTTTGGCCACTATCACTCTGTCTATAGGGGCCATCTCCACAGAACCTAGTGCAGTGATACCTCCAGAGTATTCAGATTTCTCCGATGTATTTGATAAAAAGATGGCAGAAACCCTTCCACCGCATCAAACCTATGACTGCCCAATTGAGCTGGTCCCAGGGGCCAAGATTCCTTCAGGCAGGATATATTTGTTATCCCTTAAGGAGGATGCTGCACTCAAGGAATATTCCGAAAAAGGCATTGTCCATGGGTTTCATTCGGCCCCCACATCGCCCGCTGCCTCTCCCTTTTCTTTGTGCCCTAGAAGGAAGGGGACCTCAGGCCCGTGTTGACTACAGGGCTCTCAATGCAGTGACAGTCAGAAACCAGTACCCCCTCCCACTAATCTCAGTTTTGCTGGATCAGTTAGGGCAATCCAAGATATTTACCAAACTAGACCTCCGTGGGGCATATAATTTGGTACGTATGAGGAGTGGAGATGTGTGGAAAACCGCTTTTATGATGCGGTTTGGACTGTTTGAATATTTAGTAATGCCATTTGGCCTCTGTAATGCCCCTGCCACTTTCCAGGCATTTATGAATGACATATTCCGTGACATAATGGATCAATATGTAGTGATCTATTTGGATGACATCTTGATTTACTCATCATCAAGGTCTGAACACCTCCAACATGTTTCCACAGTCCTTCAACGCCTCCGAGACAATCACTTGTATATTAAGGCTGAGAGGTGCGTCTTTCATGCTATGCAGGTCGAGTTCCTGGGTTTTGATCTCACTGATCATGGGATACAGATGTGCTCTTCTAAAGTAAAAGCGGTCCTGGATTGGCCTACTCCCACATCGATTAAAACTTTGCAGACCTTTCTGGGTTTCACAAGCTTTTACTGCTGCTTTATACACTTGTTTTCCTCATTGGCCACACCACTCACTGCTCTAAAACGTGCCAAACGACCCTTCATATGGTCCAAAGAAGCCCAGAAGGCTTTTGAACAACTCAAGATAGCCTTCACCACGGCACCGGTGCTACAGCATCCTGATCACCCATTATTTGTTGAGGCTTTTGCCTCTGGTTTTGCTGTGGGAGCAGTATTGTCCCACACCTGTTAAAATTAAGGGACCATACACCCCGTAGCTTATTTCTCCTGCAAGCTTACCGCTTATGAGCGGAACTATGCCATTACAGAGAGAGAATTGTTGGCAATAAAGGAAGCCTTTGTTGAGTGGAGACACCACCTCCTGGGAGCTAAACATAGTGTCACTGTTTACTCGGATCATCAGAGTCTTTTGGCTTTCCGATCGATGAAATGTCTTACCGCTCGTCAAGCTGGTGGCATCTGTTCTTTTCTCAATTCCGTTTTACAATTCCCTACAGACCTGCTCGGATGCAAGCTTCGACAGATGCTCTCTCTCGCCTACACACGGAGCAGTCCCCGACCTGTACTGAACCTATTCCTGTGTTACACAGCAATGTGGTCTGTGGTTGTTCAGTCCAATCTTCACTGCGAACTCTCCTGGAAGAATGGGTATCCTCGAAACCCTCCGAAGTTGCAGACCTCAATTTAGACATCGTGGACGGTCTGCCCTTCATCCAAGGGAGGGTTTTTATCCCACCTGGACCGGCTCATCTTCTTGACCTACAATGGGCTCATGATTCCATTAATGCTGCACATCCTGGCCAGCAAAAAAATATTGAATCTCTTCAACGTTATTTATTTATTTATTTATTTATTAAATTTATATAGCGCGCAGGCAGCCCAGGGGCATTGTGGCACTGTTACTTGCAGGAAGACTTAGTTACAATGTGAGCAGGTTGTGCCTTGGGTTACAGTAAGGCAGTGACCTGTGATCAGATATATCACATAATACATCATACAATACAATTATGAGGGCTAGGCCATGTAGTTGTTAGATGAACAGGGTCGTTTTCAGGGTTTTCCGAAAGGCGGTCAGTGAGGGTTCAGAGCGCAGGGAGCTAGGGAGGGTGTTCCAGTGTACGGCAGCGAGGTACGGGAAACTGGAGCCCCCTGCTCTGGTCCTTTTTACCCTGGGTACTGAGAGCATGCTGGCATAGGGTGATCTAGTGGGTCTTGTGGAGGAGACCAGGTGGATCCTCTGCGAAAGGTACATTGGGGCGGCAAGATGGACACATTTGTGGGTGATGCTTAGAGCCTTGAATAGGATCCTCTCCTTTATGGGGAGCCAGTGGGAAGCTTTTCTGGCAGCGGTGATGTGCTCTCTCTTGGCAATGCCTTGTGCAGCGCGTAGGGCACTGTTCTGTATTACTTGGAGCTTCTCAAGATTTTTGTTGGAGGTCCCAAGGAAAAGAATATTGCAGTAGTCAAGTCGCGAGCCGGTTATGGCCCTGGCTATGTTAGTGCAGGTGTCTTTTGACAGATAAGGTCTGATTGCGTTAAGGAGTTTTGCATGGTAAGCGGCAGAGGAGGCAATGGCGTTTACTTGTCTGGTCATGGATAGATTGGAGTCTAAGTAGACGCCTAGTGTTTTTACCGTGTCAAGTACTGGGATCGTGATTGAGTCAATGGTGAAATGGCTGAACTGAGCATCAAGTTTCTTGATGGTGTCAGGGGAGCCTACGAGTAGGAGCTCAGTTTTGTCGGAGTTAAGGCAGAGGCCATTGATAGCCATCCACATTTGAATTGTGTTGTAGATGTTGTTGAGGGTAGCAGAGTCCGTGTCATAGTTGCCTGTCAGAGTGAGAAGGATCTGTGTGTCGTCGGCGTAGTTGGTGTAAGAGATGCCCATGGTGTCAAGGATGAGGAAGAGGGGGCGGGTGAAGATGTTGTAGAGGGTGGGGGAGAGGCAGGAGCCTTGGGGCACCCCACATAGCATGATAGAGGGTGATGCAGTGGCTAGGTCGGAGAAGACCTGCATGGTCCTGCCTTGGAGGAAGGAGGCGATCCATGTAATGGCTTCTTGAGAGAAGTTGGCTGTGGAGGAGAGGTGGTGGCAGAGGATGTCGTGGTCTACAAGATCAAAGGCTGCCGACAGATCCAGGAGAAGGAGCAAGGCAGGTTTGCCTTGGTCCCTTGCGTCGTCCATTTGGTTTTTTAGGTCGAGTAGGGCGGTCTCTGTCCCATGCCTAGGGCGAAAGCCGGATTGTCTCAGTCCAAGGAGGTTCTGTTCTTCGAGGAAGTGCTGGACCTGCAGGTAGGCTGCTTTGTCTAGAATCTTGAGGAGGAAAGGGACAGTGGTGATGGGGCGGTAGTTATTAGGGGAGGTGGGGTCAAGTGTGGGTTTCTTTATGAGGGGTCGGACCCATGCTTCCTTTAGGCAGGCGGGGACTCTCCCCGTGGTGAAGGAGGCGTTGACGAAGGCTGTTAGAAAAGGGGCCAAGGTGTCTGCGCAGTCTTTGATGATGGAGGCAGGACAGGGGTCGCCTTTGCAATTGGAGGGTTTTATGTTTTTCATAATGTTGATCATGTCGTTTTCTTGGACGGTTTTAAACAAGAAGGTGGGTGGGGCCTCAGTGGGTGATGGGGGCAGTGGTGGTGGGGAGGGTGTAGTGTGGGTGGAGAGTGTTAGTTTGGTGTTCAAGATTTTGGCTTGGAGAGAGCTGATCTTATTGCGCATGGCTGTTTGGATGTTGTCACACCATTCTTTGTCCTTAGTGAAGTTTTGGGGGGTGGGTGTGGGGTTCTCAAGTTCCCTGAAAATGGCAAACATTTCCTTGGTGTTCGACTTGGCCTCAGCAATTCTCTCTTCGAAGGATTTAGCTTTGGCTTTAATGATGGCTTTCTTGTAATTAATTGCAAGGGATTTGAAGTTGAGTTTGTCTTTCTCATCCCGTGATGTTTGCCAAAGAACTAATGCTGCCCGTTTGTCGGAGCGTAGTTTTAGAAGGTCTTGGGTGAACCACGCATTAGCGTGTCTAGTGGGTTTGGTTTTCCGAAGTTTAAGTGGGGCGATGGTATTGATTGCTGCTGTGATGGCCGTATCATAATTTTTTGCCAGAGTTTCCGGGTCGTTGGAGAATGGGGCTGTGAAGGCGGGTCCCTGTAAGAAGGGTAGGAGTCTTTCTTTGGTCAGTTGACGGCACTCCTTGTAAGGGCAGGAGGCAAGGGAGGAGGGGGGTGGGATGTGGTTGTAGTGGTGGGGATGTTAAAGGTGATGGTGTGGTGGTCGGACCATGGGGTGGGGGTGTTGCCCGTGACTGTGATGGGGCAATTGTGGTGGGCGATCCAGTCTAGTGATCTGCCTAGGGCGTGTGTGGGGTTGTTGATGGTGTTGACGAATCCTAGGGTGGCTAGAGCTGTGTCAAGTGCTTTGGCTGTAGGGTCTTTGGCGTCATTCAGGCCAAGGTTGATGTCTCCAAGGGGAATGGCTTTGGATGACTTTTTGAGGTTGTCCGCCAGGAGGTGTGTGATGGAGGCCTGGAAGTCTCCTAGGGGGCCTGGTGGTCGATAGATGAGGTGGTCTTGGTGGCCTTCTATGTCTAGAGATGTTATTGATGATCTGCCATCATGTGCAATCTGTGCTCAGTGTAAGTCATCCAAATCTAAACCAATGGGTTTGCTGTAACCCCTTCCGGTAACTTATAAGCCATGGCACATGATATTGATGGACTTTGTGGTGGACTTACCCAAAACCAAAGGTTTTGACACAATCCTTGTTGTGGTTGATTACTTCACCAAATATGCAGTCTTCATATCATGTGCGGGTATTCCCACCGCTCCTGTGTTGGCCAATCTGTTTGTGTCGCACATTTTCCAGAGGTTTGGTCTTCCATCGGTTATTATCACCGACAGAGGTTCCCAATTCGCTGCTCGCTTTTGGAAAACTTTGACAGCCACGTTGCTCATCAACAATCATTTTTGTTCGTTTTATCATCCTCAAACGGGTGGTCAAACAGAGCGTACCAATGCCACGATGGAGCAATATTTACGCTGTTTGTACCTCCAGTTCCAACATACATGGTTACAAGCTCTGCCTCGGCTGAGTTTGCATACAATAATTCATTGCACTCGGCCACCAATTCATCCCCGTTTTACTCTTTATGGTTTCATCCATGCTCATTACCCTTGGACCTCTAATTGCCAAATTCTAATCCGGCTGCCAGTGCGTGCGTGAGGGATCTGGATCATCTTCGGCGAGATGTGCGATCTCACCTTCTACGTGCTCAGGTGCGAGCAATAAAATATGCAGATCTCCATCATGCCCCGCCTCCTGCGTACAGCACGGGTATGAAAGTTTGGCTGTCCACGCGCCATCTGCGCATTCCTGGATGCAAAAAACTGCTGTCCCGTTTCATGGGTCCTTATAAAGTGGAGGCGGTTATTAACCCTGCTGCCATTCGTCTTTCTTTGCCCTCCAATTGGCGGGTCCATCCAGTTTTCCACATCTGCCTGTTGAAACCCTGTCCTCCAGATTCCCGGTTACCTGTGCGCCCTGACCCTGTTCAGGTTGAGGGGAAGAAGAATTTGAGGTTGCGCGCATTCTGGATGTTAAGCTCTCTAGGGGTACTTTGTATTACCTGGTTTTGGTCCTGAATATCGCACATGGGAACCATTGACTAATAACCACGCTCCCCACCTTCTCCGTTCCTTTAATGCCTCCAGGGCATTGCTGTTATCTTTGGGGGCGGATGCTGTCACACCTGCAGTACAATCCGCAATTCGCCCCTTGCTTTATCCTTCTATGCAGGAGCAAAGACGGCGGAGAACGGCTCCCTACTGGCAACGCTGGAGGTTGCTAGGGAAATTAAGGTTGTTGTCACGTAGTCACGTGACTGATCAGTTGACTGCTATGTTGCCAGCCGGTAGCACGACACGCCCTTTCAGTTCCCGTTCACCTTCCCATAAAGGTGTCCGTAACGCCAGACTAGATGCTTCTGATTAGCGTTACTACTTCCATACCTTTACTGCCAAACTCCTTTGTGAAACTGACCTTGGATATTCTTTTTGACTACTCTTCTTGTCTCTCCTTTGTTCCCTGGCTTTTGACTCGTTGGCTTCAGACCCAGACTGTTTCGACTACGATTCAGCGCTCCACTCCTGGAGTTCTTCAAGGCGACCTCCTGCCCGCCATCCTCCCTGCCCAGCACAAATCACGTCTTCGAGCTAACCAGTCCCGTGTACCCAGCATACTCACAGAAAGTCATAACCCTGCCCGATCAACGATCCTGATTGGCTAAGACTTCTCCTCACCTGGTAAGATTGAAACTGTATCTTTTCTCTCTGAGAATTCTCCACACCCTGTGTCCGCTGTATCGACTTACTTTCAATACCATACTTGGCGATCGTTCACCATCAACATACTTGGACAATACATACCATCCTCATTTCTTTTCTATGTTGGAAACTTACCTGAAGATCAGGACAATAATTTGAACGCTATGCTGAAAAGATTGTACCAACCCGTACCTAGTACCGGCCCTCATTCTGCCCGAGGAGTTCCCCATATTAACCTTCCTCTTTCTTATTTTCTCCTTCCGTTGTTTAGCAATATCTAGAACATTACTTTAGGATACAGAGGGTAAGAATAGGCAATTACCTTATTGTTCCTCTGAAAGCGTTTCTCCCTGGCCCTGGCTAATATAATTCTCCATTCTCTTTCTCATAGATACTACCAATCACCTATCACCTGTATTTCAGGAATTAGTCCTATCAGCAGATCAACAGCGGGAAGGTCCATTACCAAAAAGAGTTCCCTCAGTGAGAGGGTGTCTGGTCTGGGTATTTCCCTTCTGGGAATAACACCAGCAGTGACTGAAGATTCTGGACTCATTGAACAGCTCTCATCTAGTCCTGAGCCAACGCCCCGGCCAGTCTGCACGGTTGTGAGTCTAACAGTTGTGCTAATTTGTTGTGCATTGTGGTATTCAGGTGAACAATTTAAATGTGTCTCAGACATATCACATAACCATAATTTGGAATGTGCCTAGATAGCCTCTTGGCCCATTCAAATAATGTTCAAATTGCCCAGCCCAAGTGACCAGAAGCCTAGAGGTGATCATAATATTTCTAAATAAAACATATAGGGCTCCCTTATTAACATCATTAGATAGCCTGTATGATACAGGAGCTTGTGATGGCTTCAAGGTCAATATGTTGCACTTTACATCAGATACCAAGAAATTGCTGTCATATTTGGTAATTAGGTCAAACATGTGTCCACTTTAGTTTTCCCTCATCGTTCCACCAACAACATTTGTTATAGCTATTTTGGTTTAAAAATTCCAATTATTCATCAAAGACTAATGTTTTTTGACCTGCAATTGCTTTCTGAAAATCATCTTTATATATGTTTTATTACAATTCTTATGTTTATGTGTTCACTTCCTTATCTATTCTTGTTTCAGAGAAATAGCCTACACGCCAGACAAGTGAATATACTTTATACATTTTCGGAGTTGATGTTTATGCTTTGCAATTTCTTCAGTGTGAGAATTATGTAATTTTCTACTTTATGGAAGTTTCTACTTTTAAAACTATTTTTACAGGAATATATGCCCAATTGCTGTTCACAATAATTACATACTCTGAGAAAGTCCTGGGATCCTCAAAAGGATTCAGCTTCCATAAAACCTTAAAGTTGTCAAAAACAATATTATACAAATAGACATTCAACTTACCCACCTTCCCATATTCTTTTTAGACCATGGAATCCTATTTCCCAAATAATTCCCTTCTGTATAACCATCCACTTTTCTCAAAATTCAACATTGGAGTTGGGGTAGAATGTCCACTAGCCTCAATTGCTTTTGTTTCTAACTTCTATATTAAACAATAAAAGGAAGATGATGTAAATATATAGTCCTACATAGTTTTTCTTCCATGACCAGCCCTTGTATCGTCACCAGGTATGCTCCCTTTAAACAGCCATTACCATGGCCAGTCCCAATATCTTAACCGCTCTGACAAGATCCAGCACGCATTATTCACCTTGTGTTGCTTAAATATTGCTTCTCTAATTAAAAATATGCCGACATATTGTTCATCTCCCAGAGACATTTGTTTCTTGAGACATTCCAATCTCCTGGTAAAATGACTGGACCTGTAGGATTCCCAGCATTGCATTTCTTTAGAATCATATTAACACTATTTGATACTTCCTTGGTTTTTACTATACCTGAGGGGTAAGTAATAACACCAACAGCAGCCAGCTGGATTGGTCATTATTGGTCCAAGGTCCATCAGGCTTGCCTTAACATCAGGCCCTCTGCTGTTATCGGCCGATCAAGCTTGCCGCGATGAGTGTTATTGTTATTACCACTCCAGTGCTAAGCTCCAACATGCTAATAGCATATTTCTATAAAGAGAGGTGACCAGCATTGTGGGTGTGGATCTCTGTGCAGCCGGTTATAGAAATTAAAGGTGGCTTCCATTTCTGCGAGGCAGAGACCAGACCAGGCATGAAGTGTAGCAGAGGAAGGCTGGTGAAGGTAACTGAGGATGTTGACTATTTAGGTGTGCGCAGGCTGGGAGCGGGTGGAGATGGTAGTGGGGATGGATCACAGGACAAAGGGACATAGAGGATTTCAGAGGACTCGGGTGGAAGGTGCTGGCCACAGGAATGAACATGGGCTCGTATCAAGAGATTCAGCTCGTATTATAAAGAACTTGATTGACTTCTGCCTTCTCTCTGGGTGCAGACCTTTCCCACACTCTGGTTTAGTTAGGGGGAGCAAAGTATTGATGGACATCTGTGACTATGGTGCAGAGGCTCTTAAACAATTGAATGTGCCAGGAACAATTGTCAACCCCAGCATTTTGCATTATATTCATCAGTTTTGGGCAGACACAATTCGTCAGATTGTGACATGCAACATGAACATTATAATTTAAAGATTATCGTGACAAAATAGTGTATGTCTGGAACATTTTCAGTATTAATAAATTCACTAGTTATTTGTTGGGTGAATTATAATTTTGAACTGAACTTCAATATTCTTAATAATATTTTGTGACAATGTCTACAGGGTTTGAATCTAGGGATGCCGAAGCAGAAGAGCTATTTTATAGACATAAGGTTGTAGCCAACCAGCAACAGACCCATTAACTCCATCGATAAAAAAATAGTTTGAATAAGTATTATCTAAATCTTGGGAAATGAAAACCCTCAAGATGTATTTAGAGGTGGGATGTATACCAAGAGGCCTCAGAATACCAATGTTTGAGGATGAAGATACAATTGCACTAAATGAGTGGCAACAATTAATGACCAATCTAACAAAAGAAATAATAATACGAGTAATAGATCAATCAACTAAAGTACATGTTTGTACATGACCAGGAATCAATAGAGTTAAACACGAGATAGAATTTATGAATATACCAGTAACCACCTTTAAAAATGATCAAACTATGAATGAATATAAATCAAAATGTACGGCAGAACTTACACTGAAAAAACAGAAAAATGATCAGAGATAAAAATCACTACAGAAATAAGAGGATTTAAACTTTTCAGAAAAAACATAAGAATACCAATTAGAACAGAGTTGACAAGAGAACCTATACACCCTGAAGTAATCCCTTCACCTTCATCCTCAGAGGTTAAATCAGGGAGCAGTAGCGACCTAGAGCAAAAAACACCATCCAGCTTGGCCAGCAGAGACATATAATGTCCTTTATTAGAGGAACACAGAAGATACAGAAAAGCAACAGGCACAATTGTTTTCCATTAGCACCCGGTGCAGGGGGAGCAACCAATCAGGTTCGATAAAATGCTGGCTGAAACTGCTAATCTCAGCCCATAACCCGCTGGCTGCCTCCCCTGCTGTGGGCCGCCATCTTCTCCCACATTCTCCTTTCCTTGTGTCCTTTTCCCAACCCCATCCCCCATCCCACCTACATGTTTGTTGTGGCAACGGCACTAATCAGTCTGGACTGCTGTCTTAAATCACAACCAGCTTCATAGACTCTAGTAACCCCGTTTATTCATTTTTTTATTTCTTCTCTTTCTCCTGTCTATAGGTCATGTGCCTTGTTTTGGATTCATGATTAAACCTGAGGGCTGGCATTGTCCATTCTAATCTGGTTCAAATTGGAGCTGCTTCTTATGTGCAGATGATCTTTTGATGTATACCTTCTGTTATCCACTTATCAGATTTATTAAGGGTAACCTTTCATTTCTTCTTCATCTTATTTCCCTTTGTAAACTCCTTAAGTGTTTCTAAGTCCCATAAATTACTACTTTTACGAGTTTCCATGTTTTTATTCCGTAACCTATCATATTCTGCCATCACTAAATATCTTAAAGAGATTTCAAGATGATTGGAATCTTTACAAACCTAAAAATCCCATTTAAGAGCAAACTTCATCTGATGGTAGTAATGCATTTGATCAACTCTAGTCTAACATAAATTATATCAATGTTTTCTAAGATGAACCATTGATTTTTAACTTCCTCATCTATTCTGTCATTAAGCTTGGCTAAGGATTTCAGGAACAGATGTAAAGCCAAGAGCGACAAAGGAGCAGAGTTCAAGATTTGATGGAGCATATTCACCTAGATCATTTGTCCCATGAATTGCATCTTCACCCAAGCTTTGAAAAACAAAGTCAGGTCACGCTCCAAGGATACACCTGAAACCACATTACCAAGCTGCTCTTGCCTATCATGTGCATTTCCCAAAATGACCTGTTATGCAGGTCTGTATTTCCTCATCAATGCTCATAGAATAATGATCAATGACTTTTACATTAATATCAAAAATAAAAAACAAGAAGCAGTTATTAAACCACTGAGATATATTCCTCAATAACTTCAGTGCACCAGATCTCCCATGCCTGTACAGCAAACAAACAAACTCGGGAGGGCCAGCATTAGTACAGCAGTAGTGGGAATATGGTAAAATCAACCTGTAGAAACAGAAAACAACAGTTTTAAGTCACGCCCACACTCCAGTGCTCTTCCTAATATAATGTGTTAGGTCCAGTATGTTCAAAGGCCATGGAGGCAAGCAAACAAAGTTCAAGGCAATCCATTTTGTAAACATCCAGAGGTTCAGGGTCAGGGGAAGGATGAAGGGCATTGCTGCAGCAGAGCCATTTTCAAATGGCTTCTGGTTTTCTGGCCATCTCTTGGCATCAGGGTCCAAGTGTTTGCCTTGTTCTGTTCTCCACTTCTCTAAACTGCTCTTCTGTGACTGCCTGAATCAACTGCCTATCCATCACCTTGTGATAGACTCCACTCTCCTGAAGACTCCCCACAACCCACTGCTCCTAACACCTTTCTCTTCCTATTAGCACTGTGCATCTGGCCACCCTCCGTCCCCTTGTCCCAGTTACCTGCTCACCCTGCCACCCTTCTGCACTGCCTCTTGGCCACCCCTTACACTGGGGACTCTATCTGTACCCATACAGTCCCCATGCCCCCCACTTTCTTCTTGTTATGCACTTATCAGACTTACCCAGATATTCTTCGATAAACACAGCACTTGCCACTTGCTGGCTGCACTACCCCTGTTTATTACTCTATTATATATGTTATTTGTATTTATTATTATTTATCTGTTTATCCTCTGCTCTGCACTTTCCACTCTCCCCCTTCCATGCACTTTTCCCTTTCCCTTTCCCATGCACTTGCACAATCTCAATGTCACTGGGCCTAGTAAGATCGTTGTTTTGTTCTCCCCTGTTACCCTCCCTTGCCTTTTCACGCTCTGAAACACTTGTGTATGAGTGCGATACAAATAAAAGATCATATCATATCATATCAGATGTTGATTCTTCCACCCTCACTTCAATTATGCTGTGGCCACATAACCTAGACACACACTAAACAGTTCCCTTGGATCACTCAAGGTACAACCTCTTTTACTTATAATAACATTTAGAATAGAATTTATGGCATATTCTACCCGCTGAACTTGTGTTAATACCATGATGACCGTTTCATTATTTCTAGGTCATGCTCTCTCTGATCCCTATGCTCTGTGCTCGTATGTACATATTTCTGCCACTATGTCTCACCTTCTTAACTTCCATTGCAAATACATGTATGTAACGATGTTATCTATGTATGTAAATTATTTCATATTTTGCGCCCTGATGATGCATGTGGGTGCGCGTTATAAATAAATAAAAAAAATAAAATAAAATAAATAATACTACCTCCAAATCTACCTCCAAAATACTGCTAAAGGGTGACTTTATCCGTGGTCTCAATGACCTAGATGACACAAGTGCGCAAGCTCTTGCTAACTCACTGGCAGAACTTAGCAGTGTACACCTTATGCCCCACTGTCCACATACCAAAGGCCAAATCCTGGACTGGTTAGCTGACCTGAACTGCAACACAACAGTAAAAGCCAATCAGCCCTGCCAGTGGACTGACCACAATATGAACTAATTTTCCCTACCTATCACAAACTCTCCTCCCACAGCCCTGCGTGTCTACCCTCCTCAGAGACGCGTAACTCAAAAAACATTATTAAAGCTTGCATCCTGCCTTTGCTGGACAAGCTAGTCCATGCCCCGACTGGCGATCTTGACCCCACCATTTTAGTGGATAGGTGAAACTCACCTCTCACTCATGCTATCAATATGGTAGCTCCCCTTACTCAGAGGAAATCGAAAGCGATCCTGCATCACAACTCCTGGTTCTCACCTGAACTCAGAACTCTGTGACTCCTCGAACGTCAGGCTGAAGTCAAGTGGGACCAGCAACCCACTGAACAAAGCAAACTTCACCTTGGCAGACACAGCCTACAAAACGCAGTTATTGTGGAGAAAAATATGACCTACAACTACAGGATTGAGAAAGCTAAGTCCAGTTGAAGAGAATTATTCAGCATCTTGCGTTTACTTGAATCTACCTACCCTTCTTGCTTAAAATTCTTGATAGTGCTGCATATCTCCAGATCCAAAGCTTCTTGGAATTACACAAACAACTGGGATTTATGACAACCTGGCTTTCATAAAGGCCACATCACAGAATAAGCCTTTCTGGACTTAAAGATTCAACTAGATGATATCAAGAATGCCGGAAAGTCAGCACTCCTCTTGCTACTTGGCCTGTCTGCAGCCTTTGATGTGGTGGATCACCACATTTCTGCCAACATCTGACCTCAGCAGCACAATTCACACCTGATGCCATCAAATGGATAGCTTCCTACCTCTCTGAGAGAACCACGAGGGAGTTCTCAACCAGTGCAGCAGCCTTGCCAGCCTCAGTCACATGTGGCGCCCGCAAATCCCCTGTGTGTCCCCAGCACTTTACAATATATTTACCAAGCCACTATTCAACCTGCTTGATGGCAAAGGAATCACCTATATTAACTACGTAGATGATACGCAGGTCCTGGTCCCCTTCACTGGGGATTATGAAATTGACTCTCACAATCTCTGCACCATTTACCATACCATCCAGACCTGGATGGCCTCCCACCATCTCTGTATTAATGATGAAAATACAGATATTTTGTTGCTTGGATCACACGCCATGCTCAGGAAACTCTGCCCTGCCTATAAAGCTTTCTCCATCGAGGGTATATTCATCCAAGGATCTAGCAGTGTGAAAACCTTGGGTGTTCACCTGGACACCACCCTCTCTCTCACTAGACATGTTAATGCTATCACTTCATCTGCTGCCCACACCACCAAATTAGTCAATGCTTGCAGACCATTATTGACTGCTGAAAATTCCATCTCCATTGCCAGAGCCCTGATAGGATCCAGTTTAGAATACTGTAATGCCCTTTTTGCTGGCACCTTGTCTCACAACAGAAAAAAACTACAAACTATTCAGAACAATGCCTTTAGAGCAACTCTCAACATCTCCAAGCATGACCACATCTCAGCAGTAAGGAAAGATGCTGTATCATCTTTAAGTCACTAGCCATCACACACAAGTGCCTCTCTAACTCCAAACCCAACAATCTGTCACGTAAACTCTCCAAATCCCACTCGACCAGACCTACGTGCCTAGCATACTCAAATCTACTGTTCATTCCAAGATTCAGAAGAGCTAAATCAGTGTGTGCCAGCTTCCCAGTTTCGGCTGCTAAGAAATGGAACGCTCTCCCCCCTCGTCTCAGATCTGAACAATCCTACTGGACCTTCAGAAAATGTCTCAAGACCTTACTATTTACCAACTAAATTGACTGATCAACACTAAATATTTGACCTACCTGTAACCTTTTATGTTTCATTCTGTAACACTGTAACCAGTGCCTTGATGACTCTGGGTTTTTTGTGCTTAATAAATGCACATAAATAAATACATTGATACTTCATGCTGCTCCACTGAGCTTAGTCTGGGAATATGGAATGCCATATTTCTCTGTAAAAAAAAAAAGAAATTACTACTGGCCACTTAGACTTCCACCACCCCATACTACTGGGGTGGCAGTCACTGAAATAAAGATGCCTGCACATGACACTGCTTCTCCTGCAGTTGTACATACTGACTGGGATTTCTATTTTCGCACTTCTGTTGCCTATCTAAGGAATTCAGTGGTGCTGACCTCATTATTAACACAATCGATTGTCTCCTCTAACCTTGTCTCCTTTTCTTTCTAAAAAAAAAACAAGATTTCAATTATCACACCAACCCCTTTTACTTTTGTCCAAATTTACTAGCCCCCTGGCCCACTCAGCCTGTTTCCATATGTATACCATCCTTGAAACTCTTCCCACTAAAGTCCCAGGCATAGTCATAAGGGACATAACTCATGCCAAACATGACCAAGACAAATATATTCCATCTTTACACCGTTCTCTGATCATTCTTTGCTTGGTGATAATGATGAAATTCATTCAATTTCATCCTCCTCTCCTACTCACTCAGTCCACTTACCCCTCTTTTGAGTGATCACCATTTATCCATGCTGTAAGCATCTCACTGCCTCCCTCCCCTCTCACTTCTGCCTCCTGTCTTCCCTTCAAGCTCTCTCTTCACCTCTAGTCAAGTGTACTGAATTGTCATTTCTGGAGTTAAGCTTGGCACTGGCATTTCCCATTGAGTATCATTACTGTACTCATACCTTCACTCACTTTCACCCTTGAAAACACATATCCTGCGTCACCCAACCATTGAGGACCAATATGAGCCTCAACCTGTACCTTTGTGGCAAAACCTGCTCGCCTTTCTGCTTGATTCCTACAAGGAATTGCTCAGTGGGTTCTCTACTGCACCAGACTCTCTGAAGTCCAAATAGTAAATAAATCTTCATCTTCATCATCTTCGTTGTCAGCACTGATCCTTGCAAGCTATTCAAGAACCTGCATTCAATGCATGGCCCTCCCCCCCTTTCTCATACTTACACTTAGCTGATGACTCAGCCAACTACCTCTCCTCTGGAATCTCTAAGATAAATTGCACCATGGCTGTCATCTATTTTCCTCTGCACTACCTTCCTTCACTCCCCCACTCTCATCCTCTTCTCACTATTAAACCTCTCACCTACCATCGCTTTTGAGCTTATTTGGGATGCCAACACCACTTCTACTCTTGATGATACCTCAAACATCCCACTACAGTGGCCAAAGGGGAGGGGGCAGTAGGGAGCAGAGCTCCTATACTTTTTTAAAATTATGTTTTACTGTTTTTAAAACGAAAACCGTTCCGGAATGGTTTCATTTTACATAAAAGTGTAGGAAGAAGTTGAAACTTGCTCTCTCAGTGCACTGCACTGAACGTTTCCTTAAACAGCAGGTGCATGCATTTGGCGGTTTGTATTGTGCATGGGAGGTGGCATGGTGATGGGGTTTGTGAAGAGCGGGGGCAGTCCAATAGGGAACATAGTTCCACTACTTATTTTCGTACACTTCGACCACTGTCCCACTCTCATATCTGACATGCCTCTACCACTCTCCTCTGCCTTTCACTTTACTAACATAACTTCCCAGTCTATTTCAAGGTTACCATTGTTAAAACAATCCTGAGGAAACACACTACTAATCCCAACAACCCAGGTAAAAATGGACCAGACCATCTCCATTCTCAGTCTTCAAAGTTCTTGAATATGTAGTCCTCAACTCCATTACTGACTACCTCATGGCCAATGGACACAGTAATCACTTCCAACCTGAGGTCAACCATAAACATATTCACAGAGGCATGTCCACAGATGTTGTGAACTCCTTTACTATGGTCTTATCATCTGTCATTAGTATTCACTTTTTTATTTCTCTGATGCCTTTGACACAAGTGATTATCCCTTCACCCTTCAGACCCTCTCACGCTTCCTATCTGGATGATTGTTCCTTGCCTATTTCCTATAATACTGGGACCTCATTTGCCATCCCATTACAGAACTGGTCCTAAAAAATGTTTTATTTGGTCCCCTCCTCTTCACACTCTACAGCCACAATTCCAACAAATGAATCTTCTCATTTGCATCCCTACATCATCTATTTGACAATGATATGCTAACCTTTTCCCTCTTTCGCCCCTTAGCTTTCCTTTTACAATACCAACAGTTTAGCTGATATTTTGCTCCTTGTAACAAGGTATTTAACTTTGCTACCTGTACACTTTACTCCCACAATCAATCCTCACCCACATCCATTTCCATTACCTTCACATGGGGTGCCTATCAATGAAAAATAATTCCCTACTCAAACTCCTCCTTATGTTTACATCTAACCATGGGCTCTCCTGCTTCCTCCTCAACTTTGCTGAATCTCTTGTTTCCTACTTGCCCCATGCGCTCTATGGACAGGTTCTCATCAACCTAACCTCTCCCGTCTCAATTTCCTACCTTCTGCTTCTAATCCTACTTGCCACCCCATTACTGTAAGTACCCTCAGAAAGTAAGGACATTCAAAAGATCAATTTTCAGAATTGCCTTATTTCCCAGGACGGTGCTCCAGAGTCTTAATTTGTGAATTCTTTGAAAACCTCTTAGAAACCCCAACCACCATCAGCAGTGGACCACATATGGATATAGTTTTAAATAATGCTTCTTTTAATGCATGTCTAGTTTTTTCACAGTTTAATTTGTCCAGCTTCCTTCCCACCACTACCTGCTTTATTGTTTTAACTACATAGCATGACTATATAAATCACAAAGAAATGTGATTGTACCAGCAGTACATATTCACTTTTGTACAGCACCTCTTGGTACACTTCTTGGTACACTTTTAACTTTTAATAAATACATTAAAAATAAAGACAAATAACAATGTGGGTCCCATCCCAGGGCCACATTCACCTGTGCATTGCTTGGAATTTGCAGCCTTTTTAATGCATGCTTGTTCAAATAGTGGTTATTTAAACCCAATATTCACCCTTGGAAGTGGGTATATAATGCACAACACAATACATCATTTGTGCAGCTGGTGCACACTGCATAATGAGGCAACAAGTACATATAAGTATAGAAATGTTATTCTATGAATAGGGCTTGCATCTCAACATCTACATCCACTGACTACCAAAGAGCTCACATGAGTAGTAACATCCCAAACTGTGCTGCCTATTGATATAGTTCCTTACTAGATTCATAATTCACTAACCATGGGGTACTTTATTTGAAATATGTTTCACATTTTTGGGATAAGAAGGTTTGCTACCTTTGTCTAGAAACGTTTGTCTAGAAACTGAATCATGTGGCTACCATAATGCTTCTCTTCTTCAGCTACCTTCAAACATATGTGCTTATATCCCTGGTTTTGAGATCCATGGACACTGATAATGCTAAAACAGCAGTAAAATCAATCTTTGTCAACGTGATGGGCTGTTTTGCTGGCCAACAGTCATGACCCTGTGCATTACAATCTCCTCTTAGATTCAAACAACCTAGTGAACCAAGTGGAACTATTACTACACAATCCCTTACTAATAGGGGCACAATAATATTTAGAGTATTCTGTATACAGTGGCTATTGCTATAACCATGGGGTGTTTTTACTAACATTGGAGCTCATTTTCCATGAGCTGTAATGTAAACAAAATGTGCAAAAGCTTTGCATTAGACTTTTTAAGCGTTTCCTTTATGTTACGGCTCATTTTCATACATTTGTATTGCAGAGAGATATAGATTACGATTCTGCTGCCTCGTCCTCTCTTCCATACAAATACTCCATCATTATCGTGAGTATGGAAACAAGGACATTTCAGCAGCGGACATCTGTTTACACAAAAGTGTAAACATAACAGGTCTACGCCGCCAAATTACAAGGACTTCAAAAATGAGCCCAATTCTTATTCTGATGGATGAAAAATGTTGGCTTTGTGCAGGGTGGTAGACAGATGCAGTTGTGAAGTTCAATGTGCTTTGCTTCATTTTTCGGCATAACTAAAATTGAGAGGGAGACACAAACGTTATTCCATTATACATGTTCACAATGAAAGATTGGGGAATCTTGTATTGCCAACAGACACCCAAAGTCAAGTATATGCTTAGTTAGGAAATGGATCAAAATGAATATGTCTATCATTATATTCAGCATGTTGTTTTGTCTGTGCTTTGACCCTTTAAATGTAGTGACCCAAATGTCCAACAAAGCTCACATCTGGAGTTATTCTGTGGCTATAGTCAAACTGTCAAATTATACCAGTTCAGTCCCTGTTTAAAAAAATTAACTGGAGCGAATTTTAGAGTCACTTGAACAGAGAAAAGCACTAAAGATTTATTACGTGTCTGACAAGATGTTTCGAAGAGTACAAGCCTTGTCTCCTATCAATTAAACTTTGCAAGCCCAGTTCAGGTCCTCGGTAGTACCCTGAGGACTTCATTTCATTAACTTGAGTATTAAGCTTGAACAAAGTGAAGCCACACCCCTAAATGCTCACACCAGAAAAAATACAACCCACTAGGGAAAACGGTCAATAGATTCTTTTTTAAAAAATTTTTTTTTACATTTTTATTTTCAAAAATGTAAACAATAACAAGATACATATACAATTGCAAAACAATATCCATCAAACACAGTAAGGAACAACAAACTAAGTACAGTGAAAGATACCCCACCTTACCCCTCACAGAGTCACAACATATCCAAAAGATCAAGTTCAGTACAATAAAAGAAATGTACTCCAAATATTGTTGAATAAAGCACTTTTCTTCTCCCTATGATACAACACTCTCTATTTCCGCCAGATCATGCATTTCGGCCACCCACATCTCAATTGTAACAGGAGCAGACGTTTTCCAGTTTCTCAAAATCAGTTTTTTCCCCACCAACGCTCAATAGATTCTTGCAAGGATAACACGTTTTAATTACACACAAAATAGGTGTGCCAGCAAAGGACTCTACCGCCCAGGAATGTTCTGATCACAAAGGGTGCAGGCAAAAGCTTAAAAGTGGGCACAGCATCATTCATATACAGTAAAAACATGCACGGGTGGTTGGTGTGACCCTATGTATGGACGGCCTACTCCATAAGGGATGCCAGGCCAATGGACCCAGCCCCGTCCATCCGTCTTCCATCATGTGGGGTCTCCTGGAAACCAAGTTCGAAAAGACAATTAGGGGCCGATTCATGGAACAAACGTGCGCCGAAAATCTACGCGCAAGTAGGCGCAAGCAGGCGCAAGCGGAAAAAAACAGGCGCACGCGCACGCGCGCGATTCATGGAAGTCCCTGCGCGTGTTCACCGCGCGATGTGCGCCAAACCCGTGCATGGCGCACAAGTCACTGCAACATCGCGAAAGGCGTGCGCGACGGTGCGCGACGCGCACAGTGAAAGCGCACAACCTCAGCGCACACAGCAGAAAGTGGGCGGGACATGGGGCGTAACGCGCGGAATGGGGAACAACACGCGAAAATAAGGGCGTAACTGGGGATGCACTGCACGGAAGCAGAGGTAACGCCCACACGCACACGAACCACACGTATTCATGGAATGGAATAGGGCAAACCCACGCACAGCCAAAGCCGCGCACAAGCTGAAACACGTCCGCCACACGAAGGCAGGCGGTAGAGTCCCAGCGCATCAAAAAAGTGGCGCCGCGGGAAGTAAAATACGCGATTGAGCGGGGTACGTGTATTCCGGGGGTGCGCGGGAAGTTACACACGCGAATGAGCGGGCTACGTGTATTCCGGGGGTGCGCGGGAAGTGACACACGCGATTGAGCGGGGTACGTGTATTTCGGGGGTGCGCGGGAAGTTCCACACGCGATTTGGCCGGGTACGTGGATTACATGGGTGCGCGGGAAGTTCCACACGCGATTGAGCGGGGTACGTGTATTTCGGGGGTGTGCGGGAAGTTCCACACGCGATTCGGCCTGGTACGTGGATTTCGGGGGTGCGCGGGAAGTTCCACACGCGATTCGGCCTGGTACGTGGATTTCGGGGGTGCGCGGGAAGTTCCACACGCGATTTGGCCGGGTACGTGGATTTCAGGGGTGCGCGGGAAGTTCCACACGCGAATGAGCGGGGTACGTGTATTTCGGGGGTGTGCGGGAAGTTCCACACGCGATTTGGCCGGGTACGTGGATATCAGGGGTGCGCGGGAAGTTCCACACGCGATTTGGCCGGGTACGTGGATTTCGGGGGTGCGCGGGAAGTTCCACACGCGATTTGGCCGGGTACGTGGATTTCGGGGGTGCGCGGGAAGTTCCACACGCGATTTGGCCGGGTACGTGGATATCAGGGGTGCGCGGGAAGTTCCACACGCGATTTGGCCGGGTACGTGGATTTCAGGGGTGCGCGGGAAGTTCCACACGCGATTGAGCGGGGTACGTGTATTTCGGGGGTGCGCGGGAAGTGACACACGCGATTTGGCCGGGTACGTGGATTTCAGGGGTGCGCGGGAAGTTCCACACGCGATTGAGCGGGGTACGTGTATTTCGGGGGTGCGCGGGAAGTGACACACGCGATTTGGCCGGGTACGTGGATATCAGGGGTGCGCGGGAAGTTCCACACGCGATTGAGCGGGGTACGTGTATTTCGGGGGTGCGCGGGAAGTTCCACACGCGAATCGGCCTGGTACGTGGATATCAGGGGTGCGCGGGAAGTTCCACACGCGATTTGGCCGGGTACGTGGATTTCAGGGGTGCGCGGGAAGTTCCACACGCGATTGAGCGGGGTACGTGTATTTCGGGGGTGCGCGGGAAGTTCCACACGCGATTCGGCCTGGTACGTGGATTTCGGGGGTGCGCGGGAAGTTCCACACGCGATTCGGCCTGGTACGTGGATTTCGGGGGTGCGCGGGAAGTTCCACACGCGATTTGGCCGGGTACGTGGATTTCAGGGGTGCGCGGGAAGTTCTACACGCGAATGAGCGGGGTACGTGTATTTCGGGGGTGTGCGGGAAGTTCCACACGCGATTTGGCCGGGTACGTGGATATCAGGGGTGCGCGGGAAGTTCCACACGCGATTTGGCCGGGTACGTGGATTTCAGGGGTGCGCGGGAAGTTCCACACGCGATTGAGCGGGGTACGTGTATTTCGGGGGTGCGCGGGGAGCAGCACACGTGAATTGCACGTGTGGGTCCTCCCAGGTGTACCCTCTACACCCTCCACGGCCCCTGCAGGTGGCTCACACCACAGGGGCCTACCCAGCACATGTCCTGCAGGCACCCCATCCACCATGGCCATGCCCACCAGCCAACCCACATATCAACTAGCACTACTGCCCACCAACGCATGTCCCCCTGCACCCCCAGCCACCAGGGGCACCTGCCAGCAGGCCCCCACCCATGTCTCCCACCACCCCCACCCCCCCAGCATCCAGGGGCACCCTCCACCAGGCCCCCACACATGTCTCCCAGCACCCCCACCCCCTAGCATCCAGGGGCACCCTCCACCAGGCCCCCACTCATGTCTCCCACCACCCCCACCCCCCAGCCACCAGGGGCACCCTCCACCAGGCCCCCACTCATGTCTCCCACCACCCCCACCCCCCCAGCATCCAGGGGCACCCTCCACCAGGCCCCCACACATGTCTCCCACCACCCCCACCCCCCAGCCACCAGGGGCACCCTCCACCAGGCCCCCACTCATGTCTCCCACCACCCCCACCCCCCCAGCATCCAGGGGCACCCTCCACCAGGCCCCCACACATGTCTCCCACCACCCCCACCCCCCAGCCACCAGGGGCACCCTCCACCAGGCCCCCACTCATGTCTCCCACCACCCCCACCCCCCCAGCATCCAGGGGCACCCTCCACCAGGCCCCCACACATGTCTCCCAGCACCCCCACCCCCTAGCATCCAGGGGCACCCTCCACCAGGCCCCCACTCATGTCTCCCACCACCCCCACCCCCCCAGCATCCAGGGGCACCCTCCACCAGGCCCCCACACATGTCTCCCAGCACCCCCACCCCCTAGCATCCAGGGGCACCCTCCACCTGGCACCCACTCATGTCTCCCATCACCCCCACTCCCCAGCCACCAGGGGCACCCTCCACCAGGCCCCCACTCATGTCTCCCACCACCCCCACCCCCCAGCCACCAGGGGCACCCTCCACCTGGCACCCACTCATGTCTCCCACCCCCCAGCACTGTGGGGCACCTGCCAGCAGGCCCCCACCCATGTCCAACTCATGTTCCCCACCCAACATGTCATCACAGTCCAGATCCCTGGTCTCTATGGTCAGCCCCCAAATGCAAAACACCCACCCGAGTATTGCATCCACCCACTCATATTCTGCAATTACATCACAGAACACCAATTGCAAGTCCCAAAACAAACACATGTCCCTCACATACACCCAATGGGTGTCAGTGAATCTCAAAACACATAACATGAAATGCATGAAAACAATGAGACACCACACATTGAAGTGCAACAAATAAATAATGTATTAAAGGAAAGATGAATAGAAACAAAAAAGATGAAACTGAAATGTGAATGGAAAAAAAATGAAAAGAAGCATGTCCGTCCAAAAAAAAGAAAAAATCAAAGAATATAGAAATCCAAAGTAATGTACTACAAAGTCAATGTCCACCAAACAAAATCCAATGTGAAAAAAAAACATAAGCCATTGATCCATGGATAAATCAAAAAAAAAAATATGTACAAGTCCACAACTATGTACAAAGCAAGAAGCCAGGGTCCATCATCCCAACAAAATAAAGGAAACCTAACTAACTACACTAACTAATAAAAAAAACTATATACAAAAATGTGGCCAATGTCCAAAAGGTCCAAATGAAATAAAAACAAAAATGAAACTTAACACTACCTACATAACTATGTACAAGGGCAGCGGGCTAGTTCCACGGCTCACTTCTGGATGTGCCGGGCCAGGGCATCATCGAACTCCTCCTCTATGTCCCGGAGGCGGTCCACCTCCATGGCCCCGAGGGTCCGCAGGGCCGTCGACGTGTCCACCTCCAAAGCCCTGCGGATTGCCTCGAGGCACTCGACCCGCCTCAGGGCCCTCTGCATGGAGTTCTCCGCCCTGACCATTGAGAGCCGTGCCTCTTCCGCCCGCTGCCGCTCCGCATCTATGGCGTGGCCCAACCGCTGCCACACGGAAGACACTTTTTGTCCTGGGTCCTCCTGCCCTCCGGCCGATGCCTGCCCCTCCGATGTCGAAGGCCCCGAGCCTTCATGGCTCCCACCATGGAGCTGCTGCTGCTGTGCCTCTGCCCCTGCACTGCCTCCTGCTGCCTGCACATCCTCCGCCGGCTGGGGTGCAGTCGTTGACGTGGCCACCCCTGCTGGACGTCCGACTCCCGACTGTGGCAGGGATGCCTCCTCCACCAGCCTGGCCGCACCGTCAGAGGCAGCTCCACAGGGCACCCAGGTGACTGATGGGTGGGAAGATGGCACAGAGGACGACTGGCGCGTAGGGGGTCCAGCTGAGGAGGGGGTCGTGGCAAGCCCCATCAGACGGAGGAATCCGGCCTGGGTGACCTGTCCCAGCAGGCTGACGTGGTCAACGAGCCATTCGAGATGACCTGCAGTCTCTTCATGAAAAGACTGCAGGTCGCCTCGCATGGCCCGTTGACGCAACGCCACTCCAGCCAGGACAGGCTCAACCCGGGCCTGGATAGCCACGTCCGCAGGCAGGGGAAGGCCAGTTGACGTCAGCTCATCCCCTGCCTGAAAACTGGTCTGGACATGGGCATCCCTGCTGGTGCAAGATGATGCAGGGACAGGATCAGAGACAGGATTGCACACAGGCACCTCCGCGGCGGCCTGTGCTGCCTCCTGTCCCTGGTCCTGCACTGCACCACTAGCACCAGTGGGATCCCCACCCCCAGACCCCGTCTCCGGTGCTTGCACGGCCTCCTCCTCCACCAAACCCCCCACCAACCTGGATGACTCTGTGCCATCTTCCCCCGTTGGGCCCTGTGGGGTCCCAGCTGCCCCTTCTGCTGCCGAGGAGTCCAACTGCAACCTCCGCCTCTTGGACCTCCCCCCGGCAGCTGCGGCCTGGGACGCGGCACCGGACTCCTCACTCCCCGACGAGATGACAACCTGGGAGGGGAGCCGGGCCTTGCGTCTCCGGCTGGCGGTCGGATCCCCGCCGCTGTGCTCCACAGCACCTTCTCCGCCCTCTTCATCAGTTGACGCTGCAGACAGGGAGAAACAAAACACAGGCATCAGGGCACTGTACAATGTACACATACACACATGACAGTTGTACATGAGTGGCATTGGCAAACCTCTGACATGTCATCACAATCCCCAACACACATGTCATTACAACTTGCACACACGAGCCATACCACAGCCATGTTGCAACTGCCAACACCATCCATACACATACAACAGCATCAGCAGGCAAAGGTGAGCCAGACATCACATGCAACACAGGAAGTGCACCACACATGTACACACACCACCACACTTGCATGCATGTGTACACCTCTGCTAAGTGTCGCAGTGTTCAGACGGGCATCCATGTCACATCTGCCAATCAGGCTTCCACATACCGCTGTCACATGCATCCATGTTGCATCACTGTTGCACCCTTGTCAAATACACACACATGCACATGTACACAGCGCTGATACAATCAGCTGAAAACAACATACATGCGTGACATCACGGACATGTCTACTCACATACACATTCATACAGACTTGTGTGCCCACACAACTGCATTTGGCATGCAAGCCCACACACACAGGCACCATCCATGTCTCACACATTACAGCCCTCGCATGTGTCAGCCCCACGGCCCTGTACACCCGCACCCATATTCGACCCCATACAAACAGATGTGCAACCTGCACACTACTGAACAATCACCACACGCACTGCTCACAATCAGGATGCATGTACACTCACCGCTCGACTCCAGACGGGTCTGCCTCTCAAGGACCTGGACGTGGAGCGCTGGGGATATGTGTTCCAGGACCCTCATCTGTTCTTCCGACAAGTGGCCCCGGCGCCCCTTGGCATCCGCTGCCTTCAAGAGGCGCCGGGCCTTGGTCAGGGTCCTGGACCTGAAGTCCTCCCAGCGCTTCTTGACATGTTGGAAGTCGCGGACTGCCACCCCCTCCGCGTTGATGGCAGTCACGATGTCAGTCCAGATCCGAGTCCGTCCTTCCTTGTCGGCGCGGCAACTTCCGAAGAGGGCATCATACTGGCCCAGGACTTGCTCCACCAGGACACCAACTTCGGTGGCACTGAAGCTGGTGCCCCTCTGCCTCTCTGGCCGGGGGTTGTCAGTGGTCACAGATGGAGTTGGCCCCGACATGACAACCCCAGAGGCAGGAGTGGGTGGGCAACTGGGTCCTGGGGCTGGGCTGTGGAGCGATGGAATCCCAGTCGGGAGTCTTTGGTTCCAGCAGGGGTGGTCACACCAACAGCACCCCTGGCTGATGTGCAGGCAGCAAATGGCAGGGCACGTGGGCAGCAGGCAGTCAGGCAGCAGCAGATGGCAGGTGGGAGCGTGCTCGGGGCTCTGGGGGGCAGTAGTTCGGCCTTCTGGGCAGGAGCGTGGTCTTCCGTGTGCTTACGCGTGGCCAGCTTGATACGGAGTGATTAGGCACGTGAAAATTCTGCACGTCAGCGTGTAATTCGAGGAAAGGCCCTTAGCGCGTAAGCGCGTCTGCACGCATACGCATTTTCATTGGACCAAAGGCCCTCAGCGCGTGAGCGCGTCTGTGACGTGACGTGCGAGGGAGTATCCCTCATTGCACGTGATGACAGTACACACGTGGATCCCAACCAATCGCGTGTGAAAGTTCACGGGACCCCGAAACACACGTACCCCGGCCAATCGCGTGTGGAACTTCCCGCGCACCCCGAAACACACGTATCCAGGCCAATCGCGTGTGGAAATACCCGCGCACCCCGAAACACACGTACCCAGGCCAATCGCGTGTGGAACCTCCCGCGCACCCCGAAACACGTACCCAGGCCAATCGCGTGTGGAACCTCCCGCGCACCCCGAAACACGTACCCAGGCCAATCGCGTGTAGAATTTCTCGCGCACCCCTGAAATCCACGTACCCAGGCCAATCGCGTGTAGATTTTCTCGCGCACCCCTGTAATACACGTACCCAGGCTAATCGCGTGTAGAATTTCTCGCGCACCCCTGTAATACACGTACCCAGGCCAATCGCGTGTAGAATTTCTCGCGCACCCCTGAAATCCACGTACCCAGGCCAATCGCGTGTAGATTTTCTCGCGCACCCCTGAAATCCACGTACCCAGGCCAATCGCGTGTAGATTTTCTCGCGCACCCCTGTAATACACGTACCCAGGCTAATCGCGTGTAGAATTTCTCGCGCACCCCTGAAATCCACGTACCCAGGCCAATCGCGTGTAGATTTTCTCGCGCACCCCTGTAATACACGTACCCAGGCCTATCGCGTGTGGGGACACCCGCACACCCCTGAAATACACGCTCCCCGCACTGCGTTTGCTGCTGCCCTTTGCGCTGGATTGGGGATTTTGATGGCTTTTTCCTGCGCAAGGGGCGTTCTTGGGGGCGTAACTGACGCTGCTGCAGGGTCGCTGCGCCACTCTGCGCCACGGCTGGTTGTGGATGTTGGAATCCATGAATACGCTGTGCGCCTGAATGTGTTTCGGCGCACGCGGCTGGCGCAGCCTACCGCACGCGCACACTGTGCGCCAGCCGCGTGCGCCACTTGTGCGCCGAATTCTATGAATTGGCCCCTTAGTTGCATTATTCTAACAGTGCTGCTCTATCACTACACAGGGCACCTTGCATGACCATGGACTGGTACAGGGGGAGGCTCATGGTCACTGTGATCTGCACACTTTTCACTCATCCCAGTTGCATCAATAATGTATACCTCCCTGCACCTTGCATTATAAATCATGTATAGTAAGGATAGGGTGACCATTATAGTTCATGGTTGGTGGCCTGGGTTCAGCTGGTATCTCGGAATTCAGGTGTCTTGGGACTCGGACAGTTGTAGGGGCTATAACTTGTAGTTGACTAGGTGGGGGTTGGAGCTTAGCTCTGGTCTAGTTGTGATAACACATACAGCAAGGAACCTAGCACATGGCCTTGCAGGATAAATTATTTCTCGGAATAAGCGTATTGGCAATCGTTTTAGAACAAAGGAGGGTTTCTGTGGACATCAGCAGTGCGGGTCTCTCTCTCATCAGTGCTTGGGTCTATTCAGGTTTCTGTATTAGGTTTGCAGCCTGTGTCTAACACGCTGCCATGCAGGCCCTATGTTTCTGCAATAGTTACAAATTGGCGTCTGTTTATGTGCGCGCATCTACAATTTGCATAATATTGTGGACATTCAGGATCCCTTAATACACCCCCCCGGCACATTGAAGGTCTCCTCTTGGGATTTGCCTCACCCTAAAGCGCCTAGAGGGTGGGATAGGTACATTTCCTTCCCAACATTCCCCCCTTTCATTACTTCTACAGTAACAAACTCCCCCCATGCATATGTTTGTTCTCCCTTCTCACTGCAGCCTCATACGGTGGACTTCCCTTAATTGGCATCCAGGCCCTATTACTGACCGCAAACATTCTCCTGATCGCGCATATTCTTTGGGTGTGCATGTCATATAAATACATCCCCCAGCTCCTGCTAGATGAACCCATACTTCCTCAAAATGTTCAGGGTCAAGGGGTGGGTAAATTATGGTGTGGTATAAGTGGTCTGCTTCGTCTCCATACGGAATAGGGAGCATTTGAGGAATGGCATGGTCAGTTTGTATTTCAGTATACTTTGTATTGTGATGTGCTCCGGAAAACCCAATTGAAACTATCATCATTGAGCTACTAGGCACTGCTTTGGCACAACAGCGCAGTCCCATCTGGCAGGTGCAGAAGATGACCAAAATCAAGATGAACATGAAGACAGGTAGCAGCATCTTCACAATGGTGCCTAGCCAGGATGGAGCCCAATCGAATGCAACATCAAACCAATCATCCCCTTGGATTCCAGATCCTTTTTTCATGCACACTCCAAGACTGTGTACTGCTTCTATTATGTGAGGAAATGATCCATTCTCTGCATCTTCGTAAAGCGCAAATGTGCAACATAAATCCCTGATTTTTCAGCACATACCTCCTTCCATTGCCATCAGCATATCGAGGACGTAGCTGTTCTGCATCGTCATCAACCTTACAGCACGCAGCTCAACCTTTATAGTGTTGAACCCATGCTCGGTGTCTTTTGACAACTGCACCAGTTCCCAGCGTACTATCTGTGGCCATCTTTTACGCTCACCTGGTATCCACGGGGCGCCACACAATACTGGATGGAGGTTTAAGTGCTATCCAGCACCCCTATCTGCTTGGTTATGTGCCAGGCATTGGGTAGCACCTATAGAAGGAAAATCAAGGGTTAAGATACTGTTTCTGTGATGGGTGGACTCCCACCTCCCCCTGGTCCAAATCCCCTCCTTGGGGTTATTGCTCACCTTAGGTTTTTGTGTGTTGAACTCTCCGTCCTGCGTCTCTGTGCAGAGGAGCGTGGTTGGTGTGGGCATACCGTGGACCTAGTTGCTTCACTGGTCCATGTGCCCTTATGTCGGGTCCAAACCGGCTGTGACTCCGACTCTACTTGCTGTCTTCCAGGTGAGTTATAATGTCCTTTCCGTCTTTATTCTGTTTCTTTCTTTCCCTCTATTTTCTCTATCTTCTCGGCATCTTGCTCCACTATGCTGTTCCCTAACAATGGGCCTCATTACACAGTAGGCGGTAAAAAATGCGAATTACCGGCATGGCGCTATTAGCGTGTCCGCCCTCGCAGGAGACCGCTAATAGTGTTCCATTACGAGTAAGCGGACACGCGCATAGGGCCATGCCGGTAAATGACCCTACCACCCTGGCGCAAAAGCACCTTTCCGGCTCCGACCAAAGTGCTGATAGCACCTCCGCCCTCATGCTGCATGCTATTAGCGGTCACCGCTATTAGCGGTCACTGCTATTAGCGGTCACCGTAAAACACCGGAACCGGAAATAGCGTCATCACACAGGAACGGGAAAGAGCCCGGCGGCCATCTTTAAAAACACAATCCATTGCCATCCCCGGTGTGGCAACAACGTCAGATGGAGGTGAGTGTCCACGCAAAACACTGCAATGCAAAGCATGAGTTCCTCCCCCAAATGTGAAATGGGAATTAGCTAATGGATGGGGTCATCACACACATGTACACAACCCTGCATATATGCTGTGCATATTCCCACACAACCACATGCATGCAGCACCTCACACACGTGTCACCCTGACTCATGTCCGGATGACCCACCCATCTGGCCAACAACCTGCATGTCCAAACTAGATGTCCAAATACAAAGGACTGCAGCAACAACAACATATGCATGATGCACGTTGACCCATCACTGATGCTATCCCTGTCTTGCTCCCCCACAGGGTCACATTCTGACAGTGAGGAGCTGGACACCCCACCACCCAAAAAGCAGGCCAAGGGAAAGGATCAGGCACCAGGCCCAGTACATCGAGGGGCACTGGGAAACCTGGAGTGGCCCAGGGTTCACAAGCCACACACGCACCGACCACACCAAGGGTCGAAATGCCATCCGACACTGTGGTAGCACCCACACCACCCACCCCCACCACTCAGGAGCCAGTGCCAGAAGGCACGCCGTCCACAGCCAATAGCACCGTCGGGGAAGCAGCAGCCACGGCACCCATTAGTGATGTGGACGACCCATGTCTGACACCGGAAGGGCAGCGTACACCCAGCACCCAGCTGTCCCCACACCACAGCCCATGCAACACATTCAATGGCAGCATCCATGAGGTGCATGCCGGAGATTCAATGGATGGGTCATTCAGTCCCGTGGCAAGCTCACCTGATGTCGGCCACATGCAGCAAGCTGCGCCGAGGAGTAACAGGGGCAGGGCCGCAGACGACAGCATGAGCCTGATACGACAGCGCCAGGAGGAGCTCAATGCCCTGGTTGCCCCGCAAGTGAGCGAGGCTGCCTCGACCAGGGAGGAGATCCGGGGGTTATCAAGGGACATGAAAGCTGCCTTGGACAGCAACACGACGCGCCTATGTGACGAGATGGCCGCTGTGAGGCAGGTCCTAACGCGCATTGCTGAGGCGATGGAGAGCATGCGTCACACACAGGGAGCAGATCAACCAGCCACCCCCTCGTCTACTAGCTCTGACCAAACAACCATCCTGCGCAGGTCCAGCCGGTCCTTGCGGCGGTCAGACTCACAACCCCCCAATGGTGGTGGTGGAGAAGGGAAGTAGGGCCAGCCTGTCACTGTTGACACTTGGAGACTAATGCAGCACTGATGTGCACACCATGTTTGGTGGAGTTGTGGGGGGAGGGGGGTGGGGGTGTTTGGTGGAGTTGTGGGGGGAGGGGGGTGAGGGTGTTTGGTGGAGTTGTGGGGGCAGGGGGGTGAGGGTGTTTGGGGTGGAGGGTACATGCACGTTTGAATGACATAATGCTCAATACACACGTAATGGCATGGATAATCACATGACTGGACATTGATTATTGTGTATGTGTGCTTTATTGTTGAAGGGTTCACTGTGTTAATATCCTCCATACACCCCGTGCCCTGAGCTCCACATCAATTGCACCCTCCTAATCCATGTGCATCAGAAACAATGGTCTATCAGGTGCTGCCGCACAGCATGTCCCTCATGGGCATCGTCACCTGCATGACCTGCAGCCCCCTCTCCTCCATCCTCATCCCCGTCATCATCCTCAGACGGTGGATACAGTTCAATGTCAGGGGGCATTGGCACATTCCGTCTGATACACATATTGTGCAGCATGACACATGCCATGGTGATCTTGGCCACCTTCTCATGCCCGTACAGGAGTGCCCCGCCCGACCTGCTGAGGCACCGGAAGCGTTCCTTCAATAGGCCGAATGTCTGCTCGATCACCACGCGGGTACGGGTGTGTGCATGATTGTAGTCCTCTTCGTGCCTGTTCTGTGGGTTCCGCACAGGGGAAAGGAGTCCCCTCTTCAGGGGATAACCTGCATCACCTGCATGGGTGGAACAATTGGTATGTGTAAGTGTCTACATAAAGTGTAGCCTGCACATATCACACAAACAAACATAGCATTTTCAACGACATCCACTGATCCAAGCACGCATGGCAATCAGGGTAACTGCAATGTGGGAAGGTGAGGTGGTCCTTGCAAGTGGACATGCACCATGCATGCATACGTCAGGGATTGCCATGTCCCGCCTGAGTTTAAGTAATTTGTGTTTCCTGGCCCTGGCAACGTTAGTGCCACACTGCTAGTACACTGCCATTCCTTAGTTGCTGTCCCCATGCTGTTCAATGGCAATTCAGTGGTGGGGTACGGGTGTGGCTCACTACAATGGCTACAGGAGATCCATTTGTATGCACTCATGTGCGCGGATAATTTCTGATGTTGTTCAGCGTACATTTCAGATGTGATTTTTATATGCATGTTGCTGATTTGTGTAATGGGGGGAATGGTGTGTTGTGCGGTGTGCATGTTGTTTGGAATGGCCCGTTTGGCGTAATGGATAGATATGTTTGTCGTGGCACTCACTTCTAGCATGTGGTTTTGTGTCTGGTCCATTGTGGGCTGCCTCACTGTACAGTGATGCAAATATGTATGTCCATTCTTCTCCTGACGCCAGTTCACGCCCAGTTGGAGTATGCATCTCCCCCCCCCCAATCACGCCCAGTTGGAGTATGCATCTCCCCCCCCAATCACGCCCAGTTGGAGTATGCATCTCCCCCCCCAATCACGCCCAGTTGGAGTATGCATCTACCCCCCCACTCACAATCACATCACACTGCCATGTGGTTGGCCTGCTACTCACCAAGTAGCCACGAACGTTGTCCAGCATGTCGCTCCATGTATCGTGGTATTGTCGAGTTCCGCAGGACCATTGCATCATGGGTTGAACCGGGATATCGGGCACAGCAATGTGTGATGATCTTATTGGAGTCACATACCATTTGGACGTTGATGGAGTGGTATTGCTTTCTGTTACGGTACACTACCTCATTGGCATGTGGGACCACCAGTTCTACATGGGTACAGTCGATGGCCCCGATGCAACTTGGGATGCCTGCCAGTAAATGGAAGCCAACTTTGGTGTTGGAGATCTCCTGGGCAGTCCGTGGCATGTATATGTGTTGACTTGTGTGCTTCAGGAGGGCATCGAGCACCTGGTTCAGTGTGCGTGAGAATACTGGTTGTGATATGCCATGCATCTGACCTACCGTATGCTGGTAGGTGCCTGTGGCCAAGAAGTGGAGCACAGTTACCACCTTCAGTAGAGGGGGGATGGCAGTACGGATGTCAATGAGACTCACAATGTCGTTGTATATCATGTCTACAATGGTGGTGATGGTATCCCGGTCCAGACGGTACAGGGTGTGTATCTGCTCAGGGGTTAGGTTGACTGGACTGGCTCTGATCCTGGGAATTGGTGGCTGCCTCTGTGGTATCACTAGGTGCACTGGTGGTGCTTGCTGCGCCTGTCTTGCCCTCCTCCTCCTCCTCCTCCTCCTGCGTCTCCTCTGTGCTGCCTGTTTTTGTAGCTGCTGCACTGCAATCATGTCCTCTAGCCCATGTAATGCTGCTAGTATTGCATCCATCTTGGTGTGGGAATGGGTGTGGGAAGGGGTGTGGTGTGCTCTTTTGTGCTGCCAGTCTCCATTGCCTCCACCTGTGCTGATTTTGTCAACCTGTGGCAGGTAGGAACACTGCTGTGCTCTCTTAACGTGTGGTTCGCGATGCCGGTATTAGCGCCTTGCCGGTAAGGGGTTTTTGGGTCTACTACATGCCGGTATTGCCATGTCCGCATGGCTCGTGATGGCGTGATATTAGCGCTATGCCGCTATTTCCGGACTGAGGGGGCGCGCGCTCACAGACTTGCCGCTAATACTGCCACCGTACTTAGCGGTGCCGCTAATAGTGGTATGTCCAGGTCGAAATTGGGGAGGGGATTTACCGATACCGGTAATCCCTTACCGGTAACGGTAAATCCCTACCACCTACCGTGTAATGAGGCCCAATGTTTCTTTTTGTTTTCACAGGGATGGTTGCGATCTCGGAGTTGCCGCTTCGATTGCGAAGACCACAGTGAGTTATTGATTCATGGAGCGCTGCACTGTTTATTGGTGTTAATTGCTAACCTGTGTTCTCTTCTCTTCTTTGTACAAGTTGCAGTGATGTTCCGGAGTGATGAGCGATCGAAGCGCTGCTTGCCTAGGTAAGTGCTTTGTTAATGCTGGCCTTGTTCCTTCTCCCTTGCAGGTTGCGGCAAAACCCAGAGATGGATAAGGTAAGAGAAGTGCAGGGTGCTGCCAGGACTCGCTGCTTGCCCAGGTAAGAATTGTTATTAATGCTGTCCTTGTTTCTTTACCTTTGCAGGTTGCGGCGAACTCCAGAGATGGGCGAGGTAAGCGAAGAGCAGGATGGATTCAAGACCGGTTACTTCACAGGTAAGTGTTTTTGCTTGCTAATGCTGTTCTTGTTCTTCCAGGTTATTAATGGAATCTGGATCTAGGGCTTCAGGATCGGGCCGCCAGAGAAGCAGATGAACAGGAGCTGGACATGGTGAGCATTACGCTGCTGGAGTACAGAATAACACAAAGTGTGTTCTGCTGTTTGGGTGTGGTTTAAATAGCCCAGGTAAAGTAGTTCCAGGCCAAGTAGTTCCAGGCCCAGTCACACCCAAAACACTAGACTGCATGGCTTGGTTCTAAAGAACTGAGCTGTGTAATAGGCCTCCATGTTGGATTAAGGTCCAAAACTGGTATTGTTTTAATCCTGATAATAAGCCTGGCACCAAAGGTGCCACGACTGACTCCAAGTATGTTTCTGATGGAGTTTTAAGGCCCTTGGGGCCAATGTGAAGGGCTTTAGCCCCACTGCTTCCAGGGGGCTGCTATACCTGAGGGCATCAGGGGCATGGATCGTGACACAATTTTACATTAGCTGCTTCCTGTACATGGGTAGCAAGAGCGAGGCAAAGAAAGTCTCAGATGAGTTAAACAATCTGTATTTTTCAGGGATTTCCCCAAGCAATGCGGCTAAGTTTTTTGATAGATAGTTTGATGATCTCTTCTTCCTTCGCAGGTTCTCACACTGGCTTTTTTCCAGGGAGGATGTGAAATGCTGGTGGCGGCACTGGGTTCTGTTCCTAGAACGCAGGAGAACTGTTGGGGCTATGTCAGGTATTGGCTTCCATTTCAAGTGTTCTTCTGGGATTACTAGTTGCGCTGAGTGCACTGTGGCCAGCGAACAGTAGCCCACTCATGATGGTGGGAGAGGCAAGTACACTTGTTGGCCACAGACCCAATAGTAATCTGTCACAGCTGCCAGGCCCCTCATTAGGTCTGGGATGAAGAGGGTCCTATTGCACTTCTCATTCAAACCGATAAAGTAAAGTTCCTTCACCGTGGAAGCAAAGTTCATATGTTTCTTTTTCTATCATTGCAATTCGGGTCAATTATGCGATGTGCCCTTGTCAAATTTGTGCGCATATTGCTTCCACTCAAGCCATGAGTTCCTCCTTGTATCCTAAGAGTCCTTCTGCCAGGCAAGTAAGTGTGGTTTCTTACCACTTGCTGTTTGTATGTTTAATTCCTTCAATGACCAAGTATGGCTGCTGCAGGCATTTAATGTCTCTTGGGTTGTTGTTACATTGCAGAGGGTCTGGATCAACAAGCTCTAGTCGTATTCTGTCTCCCTGGAAGGTGCCTTTAACCCTACACAATGCAAGATGAACCAGGCACTATGCCTATATAATTGGTACTTCCTGTGGTACTAATACCTTGGGTGTCCCTGGCATGTGTGCGATTAGTGAACAGACGTATCAGCTGCCATTTGCTGTTTGTCTCCCTACCACACTCATGTCTGTGTACCAGCTATTTGACATTTCCAGATGTCATACATCCTCAATGGCAATGAGGCCAAGCCTATGGTAGGCATCAGATTCCGCCCTTCATGCTTGCTGTTTCCTTCTTATATGCAATTCTAGGGATTTTCTAACAACACTTCCTGTACTAATGTTATCAGAAATGCTTATGTTTTGCAAGACATTTTAAAAAATAAATTTAAAAAAGCGTTCTAATATTATGCTAATTTTCTTATTAGAATATGCATGTGCACTTGTTGATTTGGTATAGCTGTTAATAAGCTTGTTACTATTATTATATATATTTACTGTTCTGTTTGTGGTGTTTGTATATTTGCTCTCAGCTCTTTTATATGAGCCCCCCATATAAAAGAAGCTCCCCAGTAAATTCCTATTGAAACATCAAAATACCAAACAGTGCTGCACTCAAATGCAATCCACATGTGTATGGATAGGAACATCTAAGGACAGTTTGATAGCTAACATTTTTATTTTTAATATATATATATAGATGTATCTGATAATGCTGGTTGCTTTGTCTTCTTTCTGAAAGCAAAGAAAATGCACACAAAATGGCAGAAAAGGAGGGCAGGAAGGAGAAAGGGGAGAGTAAGTTAGAGAGAAAAGGGGAGGGAGATAGTAGGGGAGAGTAGGAGAGAAAAGAAAAAGGAGAGAGACAAAAAGAGAGATCATTATATAAATGTTTCATTTAATAATGGGCTTGTATTCTTCTAATTTTATGATATACTGGAGAATATGTTCGAGTTTTTTACTTTATTAAAGGAGCTAGCTGATTTGATTGTTGGAAATGAGACGGGAGGGCAGGGATCTGGGGACTCAAGGTGGTTGTGTACTGGTTGTTGGTGCCCTACATATATCTGAAAGATTAATCCAATAGCAGAGCCCCTTTAACTTTACAGCAAGAAGGGTTGAGACAATTACCTTGTATGGGCCATGAAATCTGGGTTTGGTCCACTTTGTGACAAAGCTATGCATGTAAATCATTTCTCCAGAAAGGAGCAGTTGGGCAGGCTGGGAGCTTGCTACTGTTGTGTGTGCAGTACCTTGTGTGTCCTCTGTCCAGGGCAGTGCAATTTGTTGTGAGATGCACTTAATGGCATGTGCTAGGTTTGTCAGATACTCTTTAAATTCCTCACGTAGGACTGCTTCTGCCTTATGGGCACCTGATGCTCTCCTGTCAGGGGATAAGGGTGTGTCTATGCGGCGACGAGTTACCATCACATGGGGTGATAGATGGTGGTCCATGGGGTTTGTGGGGGTAAACTGAAGAGGGCCGAGGGCAAGAAGTACACCCATTTATAGTTATAGTTTGCTCTTGGGCAGACCGTTGATCCTCTCCACAAAACTGTTGGTCTGGGGTTGATAAATTGGACACATCCAGTTTTTAATGCCAAGTAGCTCTGTGATCTCTTTAAAGAGTTAATTGAAAAAATGTGTGCCGTTATTGGACCTTAACACGTCAAACACACCCCATTGGGGGAAAATATCTTGGACAAGAGGTTTTGCAGTACATTTGGCAATCAGGTGTGAAAAAGGACATGCCTCGACCCACAGTGAGAAGGGGTAGACCACACCAATCAAGTACCGCAACCCATTGCTTTTTTCTCCCATGTTGTCATGATCTATCTGTAGCTTGCGGAATGGCCAATAGGGTGGGGGAAGGTGCCTTGTATAGTCTGGAGCATCATGCCTGTACTAAAACTTTGGCATGTGGTGCAATGTATGATCAGGTTTGTTAGATGTTCCTGAATAAAGGGCATAAACCAATCCTCCTGTATGTCTAATGCAATGTGTTGCTTTGAGTTCTAGGTGGGGTGGTGGAGTTAGTCAAAAGCTATTGTCAGTAGTTCATATGGCATTACTGCTTTGCCACAGCATTCTTGGTGCCATAACAAAGCTGTGAGGTACTGTTTGCACCCTGTGTTGGACCACATTTCCTTTTCTTCACTTGGCGCTTTGCTTTGCAGCTCTATAAACTGTGAAACAGGCAATGCTGTATACGGTGTGTTTTGATGATCATGTGTTGCTGTTGTTAGGACACATTCGGAAATTACCGGGACAGGAAGATAGAACGCCATTTTGGACACAGCATCCGCAGCAGCTTTTCCCAGTGAAATTTCAAATGTGGGTAGTGACAACATGGAAATTAATGTATCTAGTAGTGCACATGTTGTAATGGGGAAACGTCTACTGCGTGGAATACCCTTCTTTTCCTCGTGACAACCCAGCATGCACTGTTATAATGACGTATGCTGACTCTGAATAGATGGTCATGTGGCAACCTTGTGGCACTCATAGCTCTTTGATGAGCGCCGCATGCTCTGCTACTTGGGCAGAATAATGCATGGGTAGTCTTTTCATCAATAGTATTTAATATTCACCTTCCTCGAGGTTCACTATTACCGTGCCTGAATGCCTTTGTCCTATCTCTTGATCAATTGTTGATGACCCATCAGCAAAGAGCACCTCCCCCTCCTCCAATGGGCTATCCTTTGCTTTAGGAATGTCATCCTCCTCCCCTTCAAATGTAGCACAGTCATGTATTTCCAAGTCTTCGTCTGTACCGACTTCTGTCAGGAAACTGGCAGGGTTAATCGTTTTTGATCACACATGAATGTTTGGACTCGAGGAGATAATTTTGTATGCTGATGCTCTCTGTGTTGTCAGGATAGATTTCAATCTTTCTAAAATGGCAAATAGTGAATGATCCACGTACAAAGTGACTGAGCATCTAATTACGATTGTGGAACCTTTTTCTATTGCATAACTTGAGTCGAGTGTACCACTGTAATAGGCTAATGGCTAGTGGCACATTGTACTTTTCTGGGTTAGCGCAGCAGTCATAGGTTTACCGTTTGATTGTGAGAATGAATATGTAAAATTCCTGGGTGTCATCTGGGGTGGGAAGAACTTGCGCTGTGGATATTACTTCATTCAAATCATTTAAATGTTGTATCATGTCTGCTGTCCATTCAAGTTTTTGATTGCCTTTCTGTGTTTCATTGATGCCCTGCAGGAATGGCCTTGTGTATGCTGCATAGTCTAGAATCCAGGCTCTGCAGTAATTGCATAACCCTAGGAACTTTTGTGTGTCCTTCAGTGGCATAGGTCTGGGCAGGCCACGCACGGATTGCGACTCTGTCTGGTATTATTCTTTTGCTGTTTGCTGATATTAATTGGCCCAAGTGCAGCACTTTCTGCTGGCAATATTGGAGTTTGGCCCTGTCAACCTTGTACTGCTTGTGGGCTAGGAGTTGTAGAAGAGTGATAGAGTCTCTTTGGCAGTTCTGCTCACTGTCGCTATACACAAGCAAGTTGTCCATGTCCTGGATGACCATGCAGGGCACTTCGATCTTTCCTAGGTCAGCAAGTCATATTCTGTTAAAGATGCTTAGGGTTTCGCCATACCATTGGGGCAAACAATTGTTCTCGTAACGCTTTCCACCATGGCTAAAGGGTAAAGATGGTGAGGTACTATTAGTGAGGGTGCAGGGGTATTGAAAAGAAGGAATTTTTCAGGTCCACTACTGTAAAGTGGGTCACTTCTTTTGGGATGCTACACAAAATGGTGGCTGCGTTTCGGAACCACCAGAAAACTCATTCTGTACTACATCATTTAGGAGGCATACATCCTGAATCATTCTCCAACTACCCCCATGTTGCATTCTTGACAAGGTAGATCGCTGTGTTGCACAGTGAGGTGGACAGCAGTATTATCCCTTGATTGAGCAAGGCCTGTATTGTGTCTTTTATTCCCTCCTTCACTTCTCCTGATAATGGACATATTTCACCCAGGGTAATACTGCTCTAGCCTTTAGAGACAAAGTTAAAAATCAAAATTAAAAATCAGGTACTGGAGGTGCCTTGCATTAACACTCTAAGCAAAACAATAGGAGGGACCAGATATAGTTAAAAAATAGTGTCAAATTTTAATAATAACGAAGAATTCGTCAAGTTTAAAACATCCAATTAAATAGATTGGTCCAAGTGAGAAAAAATATATATAACTTCCAATGTGCAAAAACAACAATAGGGAATACGTAACAGGCTTATATGGCCATTTTACAGAAATGTTACAAGAAAAATACGACCACTGTGGGTACTTGTCAAGCAAAAAGTGTGGTACCCATCCACATATGGATCAATATGTCATGAAATATAATCCCTGTTTACAGTCCAGAGATGTGTCTCGACATGTTTCTGTTCCATAGGACAAAGTGTGGAACATTCATCAGGAGGTAAGTATTATACAGTATAGCCTATTTTACAAATGGGGTAGTTCACAAATGAGTTAAAGCCTCATAGCACCTATAAACGATAAAAACAACAACAGACATCAAAGAATTAGTTACTAAATAACTATATACTTAGGTAGGTTCAAAAAATGAACTAGGCAACAAAATAGGGGTATAATTACCTATAGTGGTGCCAGTGGGGGCTCTCTACTTAGATTAGTAGGTGTAGGGAGGCAACCATCGCAACCCTACGAGAAATGTAGAGGACACTACGGTTGATGATACAAAAAACAGCCTACTAGCACATACAACATTACAGCAGATAACGGGAGTGTGACACCCAGGTGGGTATCAAAAGGTAGATGCACCTCATAGTAGGTGGAGGAGCCGATAGCAGTGTGTTACGCCTAAATGTCGAGAGGACGAGGAAACGTGAGTGGTTGACCGTAGGGGCGCGGGTCTAAAATGCACTGCCGCCCATATGAACAAATGGCCCAAGCTAGAAGGATACATGGACACCAGGTGGGGGCGTATCCGTGGTGAGGCTCCCTGCGTCTGTGTGCAGTAAGATGTTGGTCGAGAAGTGCAAAGAGTCCCGCTTCGTGCACACCCGCGGTGACTAGTATTAAGAAAAACAATGCATATAACTTTACCTAAATGCGTCCACGGGTTAGTAAGCGGGAACGAATCTCTGCGGTCCGTACTATAAAGGGGGGACAGAAATGGTGTGGACAACGTTACATAGTGCACGCTACCTCAAATAAGGACCTAGTAAAGCAGAGGGATGCGTGGAGCTAGGCGCCTGACGAGTGACTTACCCTGTGCGGAGGGGTGCACGGGATGCAGGTCTTCCGTAACGACCAGCAAAAAGAAACTAGTGACTGCGCAAAGCGGCCGATGCTGACAGGTAGTCAAGGCAACCCCGTGAGTCCTACTACTATGTCGATGATCCCAAAACTAGGTGCCGAGGATGGCAGGAGAACGGCGGCCATATTGGAGTGGACCAGAGGATAACATTAGAAACTGGCCAAAAAAGACTCCTCGGGTGCGGGCGTTCAAAAGCCCTAAATGCAAGCAGGGCACTAACGATGTGCAGGGGAAACACCAGACCTCGACAGGGCTAAGGGTGTGAGGAAAGGTAGGGAGGGAATGGGAGACACTTAGGTGGATCAAAAAGCTAAAAGATGATGAAACTAAAGTTAGGACACTGATAGGCGGTAGAATGAAATTCGATCTTCCATAAATCAGAACAGTCAGAAGAGGTATAACAAAAGAAAACTAGATGTTATGCCAATCGATTGACTCGTTGAGCCCCGTCACATCACTATGAAGGGTGAAGATCATCTTTTGTTGCATTTTCAACAGTTTCTTTTCACGTGTTGTGTTGTTCGTTCCTTTCAAGGCCAGGTGGACCGTCCATGTGAAGTCCTCGTATTTGTGTTTCAGGAGGTTGAAGTGTTTCACAAGGGGAGCATTCTCTGTTCTGTTCTTCAAACAACTCCAATGTTCCATTATGCGTGTTTTTACTTTTCAGACAGTTTTTCCAACATAATGCAATCCACATATACATGTAATCATATATACCACGTAATCAGTGTTGCAATTGGTGAGGTTCTTTTGGGTCCAGAGTTTTGAGAGACTAACATCAACTTCTTTGGATCTGGTTGTTAAATTACAAACTCCACATGTTCCACAGGGATAGTGACCGGTGGCTTCAGGGAGACCCCAAAGGGTGATTAGTTTAGGTTCCGGAGTGTTGACCGATTTGAGTCTGCTATTACTAACTAGATTGCCAATGGTGGTGCTTCTTTTGTAAGCAAAGATGGGCATAGCGAGGGGTTGAGTCATGGTTCTAAAAATTTTCCAGTTTTTCTTTATGATGTTGGTGATTTCAAAACTCTGGTCCGTAAAGGTAGTCACACAGACAATACGATCATCTTTAGATTTAGTTGGCTTGGGTTCAAGTAGAGCTTCCCGGTTATTATTAAATGCCCTTTTGGCTGATTTTTTAATTAACTTTTTAGGGTAACCTCTTTGTCTGAGTTTGTTACTGAGTGTGGAGGCTTCAACTTCATAAGTTTCTTTATCAGAACTATTCCTTTTAAGACGAAGGAACTGGCCAAAAGGGAGGTTATCACGTAAATGTTTTATGTGATGGCTAGAATAATCTAGAAGGGAATTCCTGTCTGTGGGTTTATGGTAAGGTTTTATTTTCAGAATGCCATTTCGGTGGTAGATGGTGAGGTCCAAAAAATTAGTAAACTCATTGCTGGACGTCATCATAAATTTCAGATGAGGATTGAGACCATTTAGACATACCTGAAGTCTGCCTCATTGAAGGGAGGTGATGCCACAATGGCCATCAGGGGGCACTGCACACTTCTGTACTGCACCATGATTTCACAGGGTATACACATCTCTGACATTATCTCTCCATCACTGTCATTGTTTTCAAAAAGCTATGAATCGGTTACCTACTTGAGGGGTAAGGTGGGATCTATGCAAAGCATTGTACTGTACTCACACCCTTGCATGTCTGTTCCTAGTACAACCACACTTTTCACAGATACCAATAACCTTGTAGTTCTAGAGACAATATTGTATCCACCACCAATTTTGGGGACAGCATAGGGCAAAAATGAAACCCTTTGGCACTCTCCAACAGCCCTTAGCAATTTATGTTACTGCCTCCACAAGTACTGTTCTCCCATATACACACATGTCTGGGTCTAGACGTATCCCTCAGACCACCACCTCTCCTGCCATTGCATGTATTATTACCATGGCCCTCATTGCACACATTCCTAGCATGGTGCAAACAATGCCCTGATCAGTGAATGAGGTTGTCATGTTCAACTTACTGAGCTGGTCTCTGACAGGAGAAGTCTCGGAGTATAATAGGGGAGCACGCACAACCCCCCCTACTTTTACATCCACATCTTTTGTGATCAGAACCATAGAAAAAGCCCCAGAGAAGCCCTGCATGTTGAGAGTTTTCCCAGATAATGGGAAGTCCCCTTCATTGATGCATGATTTCTCAGCACCCGAATCAAACATAAAAATGAATTGCTTATTTCATATCTCTGCCCCCACCAAGGGTTCCTTTTCAGGGTTAAGGGTCATTGACAGGACCAGACACGCACACGTTCTATGTGGGCTGTCCTAGTCAGGATATGTATTTGTCCTGGGAAATGAAAAGGGGTCCCCCCCCCACCACGGCAGCGCCTTGAAACAGGGTGACCGTACCATTCGGCATTGCATTAAATGGGGTTGCCTGTTGGCAAGTGTTCTGGGGTACATATTGTTGCATTGCTTACTGTTGCTGCTGCTGCATGGGTGGGCCTGGGATCTGCGGGGCCAACTGTGTGTAAGCCTGGTGTATTTTGTGGGGTATGGAGTACATTCTGGGCATCGGCCTGTGGGGGGCCCCCTGAGGTGGTGTACGATAATTCTGTTGACTGTAACTGTACCCCATTCCTTGTCTTCTCCCACACTCTCTTGCCCCCATTTTCCACAGTTTAAACATTGTGAAGGCCCCATTCCTCCCCCTCTGAGTCCCATCCCTCAAAATCCTCCTCCCCTCGATCCTCGGAACCCACCTGTTCCTCGCTGCAGGTCCTCCTTGCCACTGTGGGGTGGTGTAGTGTGTATTCCTGCCCCACTGTCCTTCCAACCACAACACAGCTATTCTAGTGTTTATGAAATTTGGGGTGTATCCTGCCACTTCTGTCTGTGCTGGCGTTGATACTTACGCCTCCACAGTGACCTTAAATAATTTGTTTTGTACTAGTTTTGCTTCCTCTGCCTGCTGCCTCAGAGCCTTTTCCTTTTCACGCTAATTTATTCTTCTGCAATGGTGTACTATTATGCTCTGTATTTCAGGCCACCCCTTTGCTCAATACCCACAATTTTGTCTAATGCTTTTTGAACTTCTTTGGGTAGGTCCTTTTAAACAATGAAGTAGAAAAAGGGTATTGATTGATGCCATGAATTACCTGTTTCTGCTCTCCACATCTCTTGAACCTTACAAATGAATTGGGTGGGGTCTTCATCATCGCCTTTAGTACATTGCTTGATAGACTGTAAATCGGGTTTGTCAGGGAATGCCCGCCATAGCGCATCCCATACCTTTGCTCAGATCTTTTCAAAGGATGCTCCAAAAGGTGCATCATTTCCCAGAGTCACTCCCGGGCACCCCAATTTCACCCACACCTCCCCAGCCTGATCTCCAATCGTTGCCACCAATAAGCCCTTTATGTCACAGACCGCCAGGGCCACCCCAGTGGTCTGCTTTTCAAATGCACAAATCCACTTGTCCGCACCCACTGTAAGGGGCGGGCGTGCCTTTATCAAATTATTCTTGTCCATCTGTGCCCTTGGTGCTACTGCGGTCTGCTGGTACCCTTATGTATAAGGGGCATCTGCAATAACTGGCCTACTGCCATCAGTGCTTTTCCCACTTCCTCTCTTTCTTAACACTGCCATCCAGCCAAACCTGTTCCTTAACCTGCCCTCCCGCAAACTCTCCACCCAAGGTGTGTGCTCATGTGTTTGTTCCGCCTCCTCATCCTCATCGTCTTCCTACTCATCAAATGTGCTCCACCTGTTCTCCTCTCCTCGAAGGGACCCAACATTCTTAAACCCCAGGCTGTCTACCCTCTCGTCTCTTTCCCCTTGCTTCTCTATTTGCACGCTTTTTATAGCTGTGCTATCTACCCAGAACAAAAGTCCCCTGCTTTCCACCCATCAGACCTTTGCTCTGCTGGACTATCAGGCTTTGCTTCAACCTGTGTTGCTCATAATCTATTCAATTCTGTTGATGCTGCTGCAAGTGCCACATCTAGGTCTCTTTTATTGACGGCATGTGCTTGGACTTCCAGAGGGGATGCATAAGAGGGTGGTGGGGCTGTTGCTGCATTGGCCACAAATGTTGGATTGGTGTAACCTACTGCAGGGTGAGCTGTCGATGGATATATTCCCCCAAGCTCTGCTGGCGCCCTGCCCTCCTTTCTTGTACAGTCATCAGTGCTTTCACATTGCGCTTATCCTCCCCCAAGATCTTCTGTATCTTCAAACATCTTCCACAGATCTAATATCTCTTTCCTTTTTTGTAACTGTTTCCCCTTATGCGTAGCTGTTAAAAATTTAGACATGTGTTCTCAGATTCCCTTGTTATGGGATACTTGCTCTGTCCATGAGCGGGGCATCCCCTCTCCTCTTGTCTCTGTCACCTACTGTTTATGGTATTTCTCAATGTTGTCCTGATACAATGGCAGGGCCTTATACGTTTAACATATGGGTGTCTCTGCACCCATTGTAATATTCTGTGCACCTCACAGTCTCTACACCTATGTTAACACACCACACACACTGCTACTATTCATCAGTTAGTTGTCTCCTCCCTCCCTACAATAAGTCAAAGAACTATTTCTCCCACCTCGCCAAACACCCCTACTCTCACACTCCACACACTCAACTCACACCAGCAATTACAAAAAATGCCCCTTTGTGGCCAAATACAATCAAACACAAACATAGCAAGCTAAAATAAGAATGACTACTATTTCCAAGCCCACTAATTACATGGGGCTCCTATGTATTTCCTTTTTTCCTCTGTTATACGATGCTTGTAGTACCATCTTCTTCCCTTTCTCGGGGACGCACCATACCATTTAATTTTTCTTTCCTTGCTATTCTCCTTAAAACATTAATAATACCAAAAAATAAAACAAACCACACCCACAGCAACAATTTCTCTCTCTGTGCAGTCACGCCTTTCACAGTCTCCCATAAATCTGTCCCCTACTTGTTATCATTTGCAAGGCTATACCCTGTGTCACAGGGTTCCAACAACGTCGACCTGCACTCTCCTCGGAGCCGCACCAGGGATGTCATTTCACCAAAATGCCAGGGGTAGCGAAAGTGACATCACATGACCTATGACCTCTGATGACATCACATGATGTGATGTCATTTGACACCCCACCTTGAAGTGACATCACAGGAAACAATGGACCACAACCTTTCACCCCCTTGACAAAACAGGAAGGGACATCACATGTTGTTCTTAAGTATACTACAAAAAATATGGTTGCGATAACACTATAATGTTATATATTTTATTGCAGGCTGTGCAAGGACAAAATGGAATCTGAAACGGGCAAACATGTCCTTACTAGATGTGTCGCTATGGCAAAGGTCTATACAATATTTTATACAGACTTTGTCCATAACTTGGAATATGTTGGCAGTAACGAATTCTGGCAAAGAGCCGTTAATGCAAAGGGAAAAGGAATGAAATTATTGCTATGTATAATGTTTGGACGATTGCTGAGAAATCATTGGGCATAAACATATAGCAAATTGCCAACTCGGGGATGTTCTCTTTGAGAACGTTACTCTTAGGAAAAAGAAAAAAAAAAAAAAAAACTAATATTTATTCATTGGTGGATTTATGAATCCTTTTCTGCTTATCTGTGCCTTTTATGCTATTATTTCCTCTATTTATTCAATATGTTAGTATCTATTTTTAATTATTAATTGTTAACTAAATGTAGTTTCTTATGTCATGTGAAAAGCTTATAATAAGCTGTAACACATTAATAATAAATTAAATTAAAATTAAATAATGTTATATACATTTAATACATGAATGGATCAGCACATGTATCGTTAATATCGGTGTGTATAGGCCCATATTACAAAATTACTGTGAATGCAAGCAGACTTCCAAGGCCAAATGATAATGATATGTTATTATATAGCACTTACACTTAACCGTTTTACATAGAAAAGACTTACATACAATATCACTCAACCTGTGTTGGTACTCATTTATCGACCTCCGAAGGGTGAAAGGCTGAGTTGAGGTGTTTAAGAACAGACTAAATCAGTGACTTGCTACCTGAAGTGTGCCTGGAAATAAATCTTTGTGAGTCTAGGAAATATTGATTAGAATTCCAGAAAGACAAATGATGTGTTATTCTTATTCTTTCTAATTTAGCGTCACTTCTCAAAGTGATAAACTCGTGGAACCCCATTTTTCTTATGAGGCCCGAACAAGAAGGTCAGCCTCTCCAAAAATAAGAGCCCCATGACACTGGCCATAAGGGGTGGCAGAACTCAGTGGAAGAACTTACAAACTTTTGCAAAATCATTGTTTTGATCATAACGGTAGCAGGACTCAAAAACCATACTGGCACAAAAGACAATGCTGTGTTGTCATCAGCAAGTTAGCAAATGGTCAGGACATTTAGGTCACTAATACAGCTATCCATTTCCCAACCACACACACAAAGAAATAACCCCATTCCACTAGTCAGTGCCTGACATATACCGCAAAACAATTAATCACCATCATCATTCCAGCTGGTGTGCTTGCCCGGGATAGATGCCATGCAATAGTCCTCTGAAATAAAGTGACTGTTTTATAAATGTGAATTGTTCAACATGCAGCAATGAGAGACTTCTTCTGAACTTAGAAGCACTATCCCAGCTGCACTAAAAACCCCAACTGCAAACCTGCTAGGAGGGGGAAGCTTAGATCAGTCCTGGATCATCATCATCATCTCCTCCACGGGTTAATTGCCCTGTAGACAGACATCAAGCATCTATGCAGTTTATGGTCCATAGTATGTCCTTGATGCAGACATGTACCTATTCTAGATGTCGGAGATACTGAGTAGGGTGTCCCGCAACATCTCCCCCTTCTAGGCTGCTAGCTCTGCTTACAAAGATCTACTTCCTGCTCACGCTGTCAGTATTCAGGGTGCTATTTCTAGTATACTTGACAAGATTTGGGCTGGTTGATGTTCCCCATGCTGCTTGCTATTTTGAACCAACTGAACTCAAGTGTTGCAGGCAAGCATCATTATACATTTACACAGTGTCACCTCCTTGTGATCTTTGTTGTAAGTGCTACACCTCGACAGTGACACACGCATACGGAAAGCGGTAACATTTACCTTGAAACCTGATTTCAAAAAGGAGGACAACAGTCATTCAATGTTAGCTATGGCCCCTACTACCTGTGGATCACTATGCAAGGTTGAAAGCAGGCCCGTTACCTGATTTGCCACATCTGTATCAGCTGCCAAAGCATGGGCACTCACAATGTTGGGCCGGTTCAGCCCATGCAGGTACATCAGAGGAAAAACCTCACCTAAGGATGCATTTTTACTGCTAATATGCTTGGTAGCCACCTTGAAAGATTCTAGTGCAGAAAAGGCAATATGCAGCAGCTGCCAATGTAAGAAATGACCCATCTAGAACCCTGCTTTGGGTATTGCAGTAACCTTTGATGGCATTGAATGTCTCAGAAAACGTGCCCAACATGTGCTAATTACAGTTTCCATGGGAGGACACTGAGACCTTGAGGTTGTGAAGTGACAACTCATGGTGCACCTACAATTGGTGCAGTATCTTTTTTGGCATGGTAAGCCTTGCTGGAATGTAAGCTGATCTTTTGGACTGCATTGATAATTTCTTTCAAAGGCTGTCAATCACTGAGAAAGTGTTTGATAAGTAGCTTAAAGACATGTGCAACACAGGAAACGTGAATTGTCTTGCCACTTCATAACCCATAAAGGACATTCCATCCATTGTCTGCTGCAACAAAGCCCAAATGCTCTTTACAAGGCCTTAGCCACTGTGCCTCCACTTTCTTCACTTTCTTCCAGATGTTGGTCCCCTTTGGCTTCTTCCCTAAAATCTGCATAAATAATGTTGTCCGGGCCCAAACTGCATACATGTACTGCTCCCTTGCATTACTCTGGGGACCCATATGGTGGTTAGAGGAAGGAGAGTTAACCCAGTGCACTTTGAAGGCCATGTAGTCAATGTTCTGTCCACTGGTCCACATGTCCATGAATAGGTGAAGGTGTAGTTTTTGGTCTACATCACACAGTGGCTCTAACCTCATTGTCCAATTCGAGTAACACAACATTGCAGCTGAGAATTTCTCAGCTGTGATCAAATGTGCCCATTATCCACAAAAGAATTGGACAAGAGGCATATTTCCAATGAGCAGACTCTGTCTGTCATGTGACTTGTGATATTTTTATCCAAGCCCAAACAATCCTATGGGATGTACCTGACTCATTGGGGATCACTGCTATGCACCATAGTTGTGGTATGGTTAGGCCTTTGTCTCCCAACAAGAACTGACACAGCTGCAGAATTTCAGCGGTAATTGCGCATACTTGTGTGTGCTTATCTGATGCTTTGGGAGGGGTGCACCTAAGAACATTTCACTTCTTCCCATCAGAGAAAATGGTGCTGTAATATATGAGGCTGCATAGTTGTAGTACCCAAGCTGGTCCCCGACTTTCCTCTCTACAGTGTTTTCTGACAAAGTGTGCAAGAGGACAGATTTGGTTAGGTATTCTGTGTGAATAATAAGGACTTTCCAACTCACTGAATGCTTGCACAGATAGAGAACCAGAGAAGGCAGCACCATTCTCTCCCTCACATACAGAAATCGTCCCATACATGCATCCTCTTAAAAAAATTCCTTATACATCTACTTATAAATACTAAAAAGCTCAATCTGTGGTCCCTCAGTCAGTGTAGCCTAAGTAAAAGAGACACTTTCTGATATATAGGCGCTATACAAATGCTCTATAAATAAATAAAAAAGAACAACTCCAACATAAGAAGCCTCCAATCCCGAGAGCCATATTCAGATTATGCACAGATGTGCTGGACTAAAGTGAAATCCTGTCCATTGATGAAGCTAGAAGAAGAGCATGAGAGGATATACTGCCTATGAGTCATGGCAAACCAATCCTCAGTTTTCCATTCCTGAACCTTACACTTGGAAGGCCCTGCTAGGGGGTTGGATTTAGAGATTTTAGGCGTTTTAGAGCAGACATGTGAGTGGTTGCAGAAGGAGCTAATTTGGCGTTGCTGGAAAAAAAATATATTTATTTTTCTTTGCATTTGTAAGGCGCTTTTACAGCAAGAAATTGTGTTTTGTAAGGTTATTTAGCATGTTACAGCACAGAGTCTAGCACAGAGTACAGCACTACTGCACAGGATAAATGTGTAGCATGTTTTTTTTATGCAGCACCACTGCATGGGTTTGGTGCATTGCTATGATGCAGTTGTTTCAAGCTATGTGTTGCTAGTGTAACATGGACATATAAGTAAGGGCAGGTTATTCAGTCAAAAACGATTTTTACATATAAAATGCAAATACATTTTTCACAGTTAAAAGCACACATCTGTACCTTCAAAATGCACACCATTTCTCACCTGAAATGCCTATGTTGCAAGAGACACATTTGGTAATTAACAAACTAATCTCACTTACAAGACTAATAATTATAACTCATTAATAAAAGAATGTGTCTTCACTGCAAAAAGAGGCAGACTCTGAAAATCAGTTTTAAACACACGTTCAAGTTTTTTTTTTTTTTTCTTTGCCTTTCTGTGCTCTGTCCACAGTAACTGCAGGAAGCAAAGACTTTGAATAAGCAGGAAATCAGATTGTTACAGTTGCAACTAAAAAGTAGGAGGATAGAACATGATTGATTCTGATTGGAGCACGTCACATCAAGCATCATGTTAGAGGCTGTGACTAGTGCTTTGCTGCAGAATCTGGGGGAAGAAGGGCAGAGACATCTTGACACAGCTCGAAGAAGGACGGGGTTGACAGCTGGGGATGCCTGATTCCTAAAGCAGATTCAACTTGGTTGCAGAGACTGGCTTTTCCAGTCAACAAGTCCCAGTTCGAGTGACAGCAGATGCTTGTCCTTGCTGGGTGAACCCCTCCAGAAGGCAAACAGCCAAAGAAGTTACATGCTGAATAAGCCTGGTAATTATCTCGCTGAGGTGTGGGGGCTGAGTGTGTACGAGAATATTCAGTCAGTGTAGGAAAGATGATTCCTGTGCTTTACTCACGTATTTAATGTTGCAAATTGAGTTCTTGTCTCCCCCACTCTCTTTTCACTGTATCACAGATAATGCTGTTACTGTGCTATTTCATTTATTTCTGTAAAGAGTGAGATCGTGTTTAAATGCAACTTTTATAATACACAAAAATATCTGAAAGCAGACGGGTGGTGTGTTTTATATTTACCAATACAGTGCTGATGATGTGGGGAGATGTTTAGACAGTGCAATTGTCATTTTCAAGGTAGCTAAACATAAGATTTGGCTGCAGCTGTGTGCACAATGTCATTCAGTATGAGCAATTATAACTAACTGTGTGTGTTGTAGTCTGCCGGAGGTCTATGAGTCGGCAGAAAGGGAGGCCCGGGACATAGTTCACTACCGTATATAAGATAGTGAAAAATACCACATGATAGCTCGCTGCCTTAGATAAGACAGAGAGAAATTGCCCATGGTGGCACACTAAAAATGAAAATGTGGTGTTCCTGAAATGCAAGCCTGAGGTCTCTCTAGTGATTACACGAAAAATCTGAACAAAAATAAGGGGTTCTGGATATTGGGGCCACAAATAAAACAAAGGAATTATGCTCACCAAAATACCACCAATCACGAATACCAACCACGCATGTCTGTGTGCTGAAATAATGCATGTCCACTGTATTATTGTTGTACATGGCCCAATCTGAATACAAGGAGTGATTGTTGCTAAATTATTTTTCGGCAGTAAGAAAATACTGCCAGGCCCCAAATCTACACAAAATACCCAACAGTTTCAAAGCACCCACAGGGCAACGGGAGGGAACATGGACAAAGCAATTGAATACAATGATGGACAGGATGGAGGCTTCCTGAGCATTCAAATTGTGCAAGTGCCTTGAGAGAGAAAAGATAAGGGAAGGGGGAAGTGCTGGGAATTCCACAGATGGGGGGAAGGGCCAGGGAGTGTGTTGCCGGGAGCCGGTAAGTGCCTGGCAGAGGCCACATAGTAAAGAGTGGTTGCCTGCCAATAAAATTAAATGAAATCCTGTGAGGGACCACAGGCCAATGGGTGCCCAAGGGCCACTAGGGGCGGGAGGAGTCTGAAGGCAATTGGGAGGAAAGCCAGGACCCAGAAGGACACATAAGGGCCCGGGCCACCAATCTTAGTGACTGAAGGGTTTAGCTATGGAGGGAGAGAGGGAAGGAGGAGGTGAAGAGCCTTGAGGTGCTTCTGGAATTTGAGGAGATCTGGCTTAAGATGGAGAGGGAGGGGGAGGTTGTTCCAGAGGAGGGAGCAAGCTGAGGAAAGAGATCGGCCACCAGCTCTCTGTTTAGAGAAGCAGTTGACACACAGACAGTTAGAGCCAGAGGAACGCAGAGGTCTGGAGCATGAGGTTGGAGATAACAGGAGAGGCAAAGTAGGATTGGAAGAGAAGGACCTGGGAGGTTTTGGTAAGGAAGAGATAGGGGGGTGCAGAATAGACACAGAGGGGTGACAAGAGTAAGACCAAACATGCTAGGAAGAGAGTGGCTCAGGGGACCAGGGAGACTAAAATCGCGTAAAGTGGGAACAGGGACACCCAGTGGGCCTGGAATAGATTGGACCAGTGGGCTGGAAAGAGAAAAACCCATGAGGCTATCTTAAAGAAGACTTGGAAGGCTGGAGAGAGTGACACCCAGGGTATTGATGTAAGTATCACCCACACAGCATGGAAAAGAGAGGACGTGGGAGCCAATAGGGAAGGGAAGTCAAGGAGCAGTCGACAAGCTAGGGGGCGGCAATGGGAGCCAGGGAAAAGGTATTGAAGGTATTGAAGAAGCTGGCAGATTTGAGGTGGAGTTGGTGCAAAGGAAAGGAGGATGAGTTGAATAGATAATATTGGGAGGAGGAGGCAGGGAAATAGTTGGAACGACTGAGAGTGAGGCTGCAACAAATCCAATGCGTACATGGTGTGTATGAGTGGATGAATAAGAACCTGACACAATGGCAAAGAAGTATGCCTGGAATCAGAATAGTGAGGGATGCTAGGCAAGAGACCCTGAAGTCCACAGATGATTGGACATTTGTGTGTTCAATCACTCCACCGTCAGATAGACTTCCGGAACCTGGGGCCTGCTTACATCAATTGGGCAATCCCCTAAGGCTAATAATTAGTACAAAGGAAGGACAGTGGGGAGAGTTTAGTCTGACCAGTTCCTCATTTTGAAGTCAGACACACCAGGGTCTCTGAACGTAAAACAACACAAACAACTAAATAGAATGTGCACCAGACTTCACAAATCAAAACAGAATAAATGAAGGAAAACACTCAGGAAAACACGATTATGTAAATCATGTAAGAGTGTTGATGTTGTTGCATAATTCAGAACCTGGGTGGCTAGGAGTCTATCAAAAGATGCAGTAGGGATTCCTGGTTCCTGACATTTCCCCAGCGGCACCTTAATTATGTGCAGCAAGAAAATCCTCTTTCATGACAGTTAGCAGTGTAAGGCAGATGTCCGAGTGGCAGTTCATTAAATACAGGGTCCCATAAGATATCCAAATGGACCTTTATGCGAAAAAGGGTTGGAAAAGAGATACCAGTGACAAAATAAATTGACCTCCATCACAGTGATACACAAATAAAAAATAATTACAAACTATCCTTGTACCCAGCCCCACCTGGATTTTGATGAATCACAATTGATGTGATTCCTGGATTCAAAAGATATAGAACAGTGCTTCAGCAAAAAAGAACCAGGGCCCCAGTAATGGACTGCAGACCTGAGGCCATGCCACCCACACTCATCACACAGGACAATACAGCCATCTTTCAATAATGGGTTACTTAAAAAATGAAAATGATTTGCTCATTATATTGAAAAGGGCAATACAGGATAGAACTCCTGGAGGGGTTAACATGAGAGACTAGGACACTGGACAGAAAAATGTACAAGCTGATTTCTAAGAAACTGATGATAAATACTTTCATAGCAGTGTTCAATAAAACATTTAATTAAATTCCCATCAGTACTGTATACTCTGCCAATAGTTTGCAAGGGGTAGAAGGTAGAGAGGAAAGATGGATTTCAGTGACCTGATCCCTGATCTTCTTTCAAAACAAGTGAAAGACCGTACAGCTGCTAAAACAGCCTGCAGGACCTCAATAAGATAAATCGGAAGGAGACACCCCAATTGTTTTTCTTAAATAATGTTTTTTTTCTCCAAATGTTTGAACATTGACTTTGTTGCAGAGCTAGTATCCATCAAGATCATATATTCTGCAATTGGACAAACCATTCAAAGCTCAGAAGCATCAACAGGTAATGCTTATCATATTTCATGTAACATAGCATGGGTAATGCAACTTAGATGAACACAGAATGTGTATCTCTGGACATATCTTAAGATTAATGTGTAAGGGGCAACTTATCCTGAACATTTAATGCACGTTAAACATGTAACTTAACATCTCAACTCCTAGAACATGTATGAATGTCGATTCCTAAAGACCAAATTCATATAATTTTGCTCTCCAACAGAAGTTTGAAAATACCTTTAAGAACTAGGAGCATCATCAATGGGTTTTAAGAGCCTGCCAACCAACAATGATGGTGCTTCCTTCAAATCATAAAAATACAAATTACTTGAAATAATGTAGATAAGTAAAAGGTAAACAATTTGTTAATCATATAGTATTTAATGCCACTTGTGGGTATTGCACAGAATAAAATGTTTTAATGCATTTATCAATATAGTAGCTCCATATAATTGTAATCTGTGAGTCCTACATTAACTCAAGGCTCCAACGCTTTCTAAATTGTAAGTTCATTATATTATGGAAAGACACAACACCCCGTGCTCAGGAGAAATATGCCAAAGAAATACAAATAAGTATATTCCATCATGTAATCTGAGTTGCAAAGGGCACATATCTAGGACACTGATTAAATCAGATAATGAAGACAACGTACAGTAACAGCAGCACACAAAAGGATACATAAGACAATTGAGACATAACAACAGATCAAATAACTTAATCAGAAGAATGTGTCCTATGGATAGCCAGGAACCAGGTTGGCATCTTAATCCATGTGATGCCATAGGAAGCAGCATCCTCCAAATGATTGAAACTAACGTATGGACCAGCCCACAAAGAATAAAATAACACTTTCCAACATACAGAGAAATGCATAATCAGTCATCAAAAAAAGGTGTTATTAGGCAATGTTCCACCAGAGCCCCATCACAGAATGGGACACCACACTTTCATCTTCCACTCCTCACATCCTGTAGCTTGGATATAAATTTTGACAATGGTTGTGGTGTTGTCTTTGGTGAACAAGACATTGAGTATGTTATCCCATCGAATTTTATATTTCAGCAAGTCTCATCTGCAACGATTTGCTTTGTTGTATTATCATGTTCTAAAGCATTAACCACTGTCGTGTACACTTATAGAAATCATATAATCCTCATTGACAAGATCACAAATTCATACGACTAGTAAAGTTGGATGTTCAAGCAGACGTAGTAGTCTATCTGGGGTAATTACCACCTTGCATCCTGATCAAAGTGCTACCTTATACACGTACTGTACTCCATCCATAACAGAAATATAATTAAAAGGTTGACTTCCAGGCATAGTTCTGCAATGCATGTACTATCATGGGACAACAGTAGGATTCTGTGAAGTGTGATCTATTAAAATAAATTGTGATTAACACATTTTTAAACCATTTAACTCATTTTTCAACTCGCCAGACAGTTGTACAATTTCCAGAATCAATGATCTGTGTTCACAAAGCAATAAGACATCCCTACAACTAAAACAGATTGTGACCAACTCCTACAATTGCAGTGCCTCCCCCACAACACAGAGCTAGTCCTCAAATATTCTGGGGCCATCCCTTGGAGTTAAAGGGTTGTCTCTCCACTGTGCATCCCCTAAATCAGTACCAACCTGACAGCCCACATAGAAACACACTCACAATGCTGCCATTACCACCAACAAGCTGCTGTCATAGTGGTGGCAACACAGACCTGCTGGTGGATGTTGACTTTGGCACAGTATGCACAAGTGGCAGGGTTGCTTGGACAGGTACAGATGACATGGGCATTTTGATAGATTGTGCCAGTGTGTCCTCATAAACTGAATAATATACCATTGCAGCTGATGAAGTAGGTGCATTCATGGGGAATGTCACTGTCCTACCTGAAACTTGAGAGGAGACACCTTCGCTTACCTTGTCTCCACTGCAAGAGCAGACATAGTTGCAGAGACTGCAGTGTCTTCCTCCTTCTGACCTGTCTACTGGAGGATGCATGTTGCATGTTACACTTCTTGGTCTTTGGTCTCCTGGAACACCCGCATCTGCACTCCCTCCTCATCCTTTTCTGGGGTGCCCAACACTTCCCACACATCTGTTGCACACACTGCCCGCTGAGTAACCATCACCTCAATCCATCTCCAAGATCAAACAGCTCAGAGGCATTTCCCAATAAAGTCCTGTAGTGGAGCTGCAACTGAAATTCATATGTGACTTATTCACATTTAGAAAGGGTTCTTGAACAAATAAATGAAGGCGACAGAACAAAGGAAGGATTCTCTGATTCCCACTTGAATGTATATTGTTTTCGGTTTCACAAATAAGAGGCCATACACAAATGTGTTACAAGTTATTCATGTTTGTATTATTTTGGCTAAAAGGGAAGGGAAGGCAAACAAACAAAGAAAGACACAGGACAATCAGAAAGAAATAGCTTTTTTCTGCTTTTATAAACTTTGTAGGTCTAAAGAATGAACAGGTTCTAGAAAATGATGAGGTTTAATAGGTTTTGGGGCAGCATAAATGGGAAAAAGGTAAGGAGAAAGGACAGGGAAATGCCTTTTGTTCTTGTAAGCTTTTTACTAAGGGAAGTCAAAGGAAAAAAATGAAAGATGAGAAAGGTAGCTTAAAAACACTCAAACAGACAAAAGGGAGCAAATGGGCATCAACAGCCACTAAAACCTGCTAGATGCACATAACAAGACTGCCAAAGGCCATAACAGCTATCAAAACTACATTTTCTGAGGTTACAGTGTACAGAACTATTCATAAGGCCAAATGAAACCCACAGATAATACTGTAAGTTAGCTTGATCTTTCGTAGTGGAAACAAGCCTACCCAGAAATTGCTGGGTTTTGATTGGCATACCACATCTCTAATACAGCCCCATTTAGAGACCACAGTATAGATCATGGATATCGAGCTTTCCTACAGCCTCTAGTGAGGGGTCCCCTGACCAGGCATCAGGGGATCAATCTGGGTGGAATATTGTAAAGGTTAACACACCCAAGGAACTACTAAATGGGAGAGTAGATGTGGAGAATAGGTTTGAAGCCCTATCATCATTATAGGAAATTGATTGACTGTTGGAGCCAACCATGTTGGGGGCCAAACATGAATTGGCTACTCTGAATGAATGTCCACCCTTGAAACCGAGATTATCCAATAATAAAATCAGCATAGATCTCCAGCGAAAACCTATGTGTCTGTTAAATATGTACAATCGCCCCACATCACCCCATACAATAATGTATCAAGGATTAGCCCCACACTGATCCATTGGTATTAGGAGTGGGGATTTAAATATAAGACTAGTAAATGGAGAACCAGAAGGTATGTTTGACTAAGAGGATAACATAGTGTCGGGGATAATCCAACCTCAAACGTTTGATCCAAGAGTCTGTAGTAAGGTCTTAAAAGGATGGCACCAGTTGTTTGATATGAGAATGTGAACAACTAAATGGGAGGACAAAGTATGATTGCCCTGGCTCCTTAACTTTTAGGAGCCAGAGAGGGAGTTCAATGATCGATTACTTTATGGTCGCCATTAATTTCTGGGAAGAGATTGTGCATTTTGAAATACATCAAAGTCTTTTCAGTGACCATCATGCCATCACTTTATCAATTCAACCGAATGGCGGAAAACAAACCGATAATATATTTGCACCCGGGGAAGGGCACTCAGCCAGTCAGGTGGCTGGAACAGCGGGCGAGAATACACAATCACTGGCCACTGTCCCAGCCACCCGAGGCCCTCTCCTGGTGGTGCTTTTTCTAAAAACTTGTTTTCATTACGGAGGCAACAGGGACTCTCTCCCTGTCTCCTCATCACCCACTCAGCTCACCTGCGGGACCGGAGCATTGCACTCCGGTCCCAGGGCCCTCCTGTCTGGCTACCACCATAGACATGGAAAAGGCACTTTAGGGGTCATCACAAGTTGGGCATTATCCCAGCGGTAAATCCACCGGGATACCGCCCAATGCAAATAGTGGTACCGCAATTTGGACTGGCGCTATTAGCACTGGATCCAAAGTTGTGGCAAGGCTGTATATCCCCATTTTATTCAGAGTCCATAGGACTCTATATTTTCAGCCCATTTAATGTGGGGAAAATTGCGCCAGGGTAAATGTGCCGAAAATGGGTGGAAAGTTGGCAGATTTACCTCGAGTCCCTTTGCTATATGGCGATAGCAATCTTTTTTTTCTTTCATTTTTTATCGGGATATCGGCTGTGCTAGCAGTGCGGATCACCCTATGAAAAAACTGTGAAAGCCATTTGCACCGCGGATGAACTCCAGGATGTGAATGGCTTTCAAGCCCTACCGGTAGGGTGGACATGGCCTTTAATGGCCCATTGCCCGAGCTGTGGCACGAGCTTCACTCGGGCCTGTTTTAGCTCAGGGTGGCGGGCCGTTAAAGGCCATGTCCGCCCTCCTGGCAGGGTGTGAAACCTATATTTTCACTTGTGGCAAGCGTCACTTGTAAGTCGGCATCCGCAAAGAGATTGAGATGGGATGTAGTGAACAAACAAACGATTCACGCAGAAATAATTAAACCAAACCTGCATTTTTTCTTGACTCCTTTGAATAAAGATGAGCATCCAGAGGTAATTCTATCAACTTTATTGGCAATATTAGCAAGGCTATCTGAAGCCTTTATGGTTACGCGATCATCCCACCAGAAGAGAGCAATGGGCCAGCAGTGGTTCAACACGCATTGTAGAGTGGCTAAAAAGGATCTATTACGTCATCTAAAAAGACACGATGCTACAAAATGCAAGATTAGATCTGCGCGAACCAGACACAAATACACCATTAAAAAGAGGAAATTGGAACTAAACAGTATTGCTTGGAATTGATTGGAAGTGGCTGGCTCAGAAAATAAATCAAAGAATTTCTGGGAAGCTGTCAATAGAGGGTCTCTATACAAAGAAAAATTGACAGGCTTGGGAACTATGATCCCGGACCAACTTTGGGTGTATCATTCCCAAAATCTTTATAAATTGCCTGATGTCCATGAAAGAAGTGTTGGGGAAAATAAACAGCAGAACCAGTTGGGTACTGCGAATTCGATCAGGCCCTCCCTGGGGGATTCATTATCATTTAGAATCAAAGAGGTCAAGAAGGCCATTATGTCATAGGCACACAATAAGTCACCAGGGACAGATGCAATCCCGCCAGACTACTTTCAAGATTTAATAGAAGTCTGGGGGCCTCTACTAATAGAACTTTTCAATGCGATACTAAAGATTAAATTGATCCGGGCCACTTGGCTCAGAGCAGTAATTATTCCAATCTTCAAAAAGGACAATGGAGGGAGCCCACAGTCATATAAACCAATTTCCCTTTTAAATACCAACTCCAAAATATTTGGAAGGTGCCTTTTATACAGGGTCACTGCTAACTCTATTCTGGCACCTATACAACTGGGTTGTTGTCAATTTTTCTGGAATGATGGACAAGTGTTAAATGTATACCTAGTGGTAGCATACTCATTTATTGAAAAAGAAAGCTGTTGTAGGGGTGCACGTTCAGACCACCACCCCTCCCAAACGAATTAGATTGCAGAAAATATATTAAACTTCAGGGAATACTTAGAGGACAGTGTAGGGGAGAGGGGGGAATCTATGGGTCAAAGTAGTCGATGGGGAACACATGTATTTTAGGAATTTATGTAGGGGAATACTAACCATTGCTTTGTGACAGTATCACTTAGAATACATTGCATGTGTGCGACATTCACAACATGAACTAGGACTGCATTCGAGAATGGGCCTGAGTCCTCAGAGGCCATGTCAGGGACACAGAATAACAAGGCCTAATCTCTTCCTTTATTATCCCATTCCAATTCCCAGGCACGGAAAGAAACATGCACCTACACCCACATAAAACTGTATTAAGTTAGCCCTTTGAACAATTAGGTAGGAATGTCAGAATTCGAATGGGAGACAGGCTTCGGCCCAGTACAAAGGCCACATTTTTGGGAGCAGGGGCAGAGGTTTTGAGCTGCCAAAACAGGAACTGAGATTTAGGACACTAGCGCCCCCCAGAAGAATGGTCATTCTGTTTGAACTACCAGATGCTCTTAAATCCTTTATGTATTGGATGGATTAGCATGACCTCCGTTCCATCCCCAATGATGGGTAGCAGATACAAGGGGAGCTGAGCACAAAAGACTTGTGCCAGGGAGAGCAAAGGGTTATGCCAAGTTATAAAATTACTACAGGGAGGCATGATGGGGTTGCCTGTGTGTCTGGGATGAGAAAAGAGTTGACTTGTTCTCAAGGACCAGACTGACCTCGAAGTTATCTGCTGAGTGCCTCTTGACAACCAGGTGCACATCACGTGGTTTGGAGTGAAGACAGGATGTTGTCTTTTTAAGTTTAACCAATTACTTTGCAGTGATCCAAGGTAAAGTGCTTGTTACCCACGTGGGGAGAAGATGGCGAAGAAGATGACACAACCAATCGATACAGGGTTGTATGTAATCAATAGCATGTTTATAGGCGCCAACCAATGAGGGTGGGGCAGTAATAATGTATATCAAATGCATCATGAATAACCATGTTTGTGTTTATAAAGCAGACTCTGTTTTGATGAGGAAAGAGAGCTCTCTGGCAGTGGACCTATAATACCTATGTCGCCATTTTCCATTTTGAATACAAAATAAAGTTCTTGTTCTTCTGGAAAAACTGTGCACTAGTCTTTTTCCCTAGCGGGTTGTTTTTTTTTATGTCTGGTTGTTGAGGAGTTATCCTACACTGTATAGCTGGCATTCATGGACCGAAGCACCACCTTCGATAAGGTTAACAGGAAAACATTATGGCAGGTGCCTGGGTCCTATGATTGCCTGAAACCAATGTTGGACATACTAAGGGTTTTGCATACTAACAAAGAAGCGTGTGCAAGAAGTTGCATGGAATGAGATTGTACACCTTGGTTTGCTATATCCTCAGGTGAAGCAAGGGTGTGTCCTTGCCCCCCTATTATTTTCTCTATGCATAAACAAGCTTCAGGGGAAACTCCTAGATTTTAAAACTGATGTCCCAAAATTAAGGGAAACATTGGTGCCAGTACTTGTGTATGCAGATGAATCTGTACTCATAGCTTGTACGCCAAAAGTTCGCCAGACCTTGATTAATAGATAAACACATTTTATGAATTCCCTGGACCTACAAGTTAATTCAAACAAATCAGCGGTAATGGTTTGTGTCAATGGGAGAAGGACGGTGAATCTTCCCATCGTGGTGAAACTCGAAACATATCCCGAGTGTAGACCACTTCGATTATCTGGGTATTCACTTCCCAAAAATGTTTTCTCCTGATGCACACATGGAGAAGCAAGTGTTGGAATGAGGCAATCAATAGGGAGTATCTCTTAATTTTCTAAACAACACAAACAACCCCTCAATATTATTCCAAATATTTATACTGTAAGGACCATAGGTGTAGTGAAATATGAGGCTGCAATTTGGGGGTTTTCCAGTTACCCAATAATCCCAAGGGAATAAATCATTTTCTGAAAAGCTTGTTCACCTCCCAATTTTTCAACCCACATCAGCTGGGGCTTCATTTTATACAGGACGATTTAGCACTGAAATCTATACTCCTTTGGATTCGAATTTTGCAAAATCCACATGCATCGCTCACCCAATATCTGCTAAGAAAGGGGCAGAACACATAAAATGTCTCATGCATGTAAAATACATCTTACATAAAATCAATGCAAGTCAATATTTTAATTTCATACCACAATTGGATCCTGTAGAGAGTCGCGCTTTGAAGCATGGGATGAAGTATTGAGTGAGGGTGTAAATGGAGATCTCAGTGTTTGGAAAACTTGCAAATAGGCGTTTTAGCTTTGCACTAAAGGAAAGGTGCAGGATGTGGAGGCTCTTTGCCCAAGTGCCATTCAGAGGTAGAGGATCTGGCACATTTCCTTTTTTTCTGCCGACCATACACACCTCTACGAACAAGATTATTGGTTCCGGCTTTTAAAAACAAAAGATTTGAGCAAAATCGCCAGGCGCTTAAGTACCTGCTAAACGTGGAGACTCCTTTAATAGCCTGGGATTTAGGATGTGTTTGTACTTTTCTGGAAGTGGTGTGTTTTTTATTTGAAAGATCACTCTTTCTCAGTATAATAGTGGTGTAGATCATCAAAATGTGTATGGCTGGGCTTACTTCCGCCAGTATAATAGATCACGCCTATCAAGAACTAATTTTTAAGTACATATGTTAAATTGCTTTCTATAAACTCAAGAAAGCCAATCCATGAACCCTATGTTCAACTTCCTCCATGAACACGCTCCCTACCACCATCAGGAACGAACCTTCATACCTTGCATTTCGAAAACAAGTCAAATCCGCACTTTTTAACAAATATGCATCATTGCCTATGTCACTACTGTTGACTGGACTGTACTGTAACTACCTAAGCTTTGCTGTATGTAATCTATCTCTGTGATACCTTCGGGTCCTGGGTGCATATAACAAATTAAATGAAATAAATAATAGTTCATAACTCCGAAAAATGATTTTTAAGTCTGTTTTTATATTAATATAATGAATTTACAAAGTTGGAAAATTGCTCATGTCGGTTATTATGTACTGTTTCCTGTTTAAGAACTATGAAGGATATGTCTATGAATACATGTACTTTTATACAGATTTCTTTTTCTCCGAAGAAAGATACATGTACTTATTGATGTTTTCAAATCTGTCTGCCAATCTCACAGATTTTGCTTCAGTGAGGAGAATGTTCTGGGCTCTTAGGACAGGTATTCTCTGAGTAGGACAGCAATGAAAAGTCCAGAAATAGCAGACCACAGATGTGTTCATGGCCTTTGTCGAATGCTCTTCACGAAAGGGTCTTGCTGGGGTCAACTGCCACTGTATGAGTTTAGCATTTCAGAACACGTGCTTGAACTGGACCCCTTGATATATGAGCAAGCAGCATGGACCACCCTGAGGGAGGAAAACAAAATGAAAGAACATTTCCTTCCAAGGCCCAAATCACTTGGACAAGTTGGGCTGACTCGTGAGTCTAACGACCAAATCATCACTCAATCGCGCTTCACAGTTGTCTCCTTCCACCCAGATATCGACAAAAATGCCCAAATCACCAGGTATCAACTAGAGATAAAATCCTTCATCCCACCAGAGGGTTTCAGAGCCATGGTCCAGGCACATGTCATGCCTCAATGCAGGGAACACCCTCCTCACCTGCATGTGAGCCAGACATCTAGCCCTCCTTACAGCTGTTCAGCACAGTGGTTCACACCTCATAATTGGAACTGAGACATTTGACCACCTCTCTCCCATCCCAAGAGAATTACACTGGGTGTCCATGACTGCAATCTGTTCGCAATTGCCTGCATCACATGTAAGCCAACGACTGCCCTAATAGTAGCCTAGCTAACCACAAAACCTGTGGGCTCAAGTGGTATGTGATCCTCTAGGAGTTACAGAATTGCTAGATCTGCGGTAATTTTATCTAAGGAAATGCACTATGCTTTTGTAAAGGTTTTCTTGTAAAACCAAAAACAAATAAATAAAAAAATAAAAAAAAAAAAAAAGATCTGCGGTTAAACTGGCACTCAAAGAGTGATCCATGAAACACACCTTTTCTTGCTATGCCCCGTCCTATTGAAATTCAACCTTCCCAATTAGGACAATGCCAACGCTCCTGCAGTTCAGGAAAGAACTCATGACCCTGTTCTTCAGAGAATAGCTATAAGTCACTTAGGACCTGATTCATCTTGTTGTAAACCATCCCTGTAGTACGGGATTTCTAAGATAGTTCTGCTCACCTCAAATGACTCAGTTGCTTCTTTGCTAGCTTGCCACTAGATAAACCCACATTCAAGTACGAAAATACAAATTCAGCTGATGGGAACTTCAATGTTCAATGCAGCTCAATGGGAATGGCTACACTTTCTTTTCTCAATTCTTTTAAAAAATAAATTGCAATAGAAAGAAAACCTTAAACATTATTTGGGTGCTCTGAAAAAGAGAGGACATGGGGTGCAGTGGGAAAAACACGGTTGCTTTGGTGGGTGGTAGGAGCTGTTTCACACTCCCAGAAGTTCCCCATGAATTTTAAGAGGTCCCCAACCCTTTGTATCGGTGAATACGTGACTACCCACAGGTCACGCTTAGGGACTATTAGCCCAACCTTAGTACTGGGCAGCATGGTTCAAGAGTATAACTATTGAGTGGAAAATCTCATCGAAACAAAGCATTAAAAGGTTGACTTTGTCCCATTGCACTCTCTGCAGATTCCAGAAGGTGGCATTGCAGAAGCTTTTAAAATGACATGGTACATCCTTTTTCTTATAAGCAACAACATGCGTAAATAAAGAGGGGAAACAATTCCTTCAATGGCCTCTCGGGAGGATAGGTCAGGGCCAAAATGCTCGCGTGAGAATTGAGAGGACACGGAACAACACAGGTTCGATCCCCTGGTCCTCGCTGATAAACCTCCTCTGGGTTTTAAGTGCGTTATAAATAACTTGTCATATCATGAAACTGAACGTAGACTATAATTACAATACATTTAAAATGGGTGTTTGGGCATATTTCAGATGCCCATAAAGAAGCTTGTGTTCATATTCTGAACTCTACTAGCTCCCATTAAGTTGATGTATTGAGACTGTGGCAGGGGGATATCTGGCAGGTGGTGTGCAGTGCACCAGTGTGCAGATATTACACCTCCATACCTTTAAACAATGAAGATGAAAACATGACGTCCGAATCAAGCCCCTTTCCAAAACCTCACCTCCATCAACAAGCAGAGTCTAACACGCCGATTGCCCTCTGCAGTAATGCACTCTTGCAGGCCTGATTTACAAATCGTTTTTCAATTGGATTTACCCACAGAAAAACGTTTTTGCAAATCAGCCACGAGGTACGGAGTAGTATTACAGAAACGTTGCACCAGTTCAAGTGTAATTAGCGCCAGGCCACAAATTGCCGTAAAACAAACATCATATTGGTCCTGATTTACAAAGCATTTTCCAATGGGTATACCATTATAAAAACATTTGCAAAACGGGCCCCACATATCAATAATTGTTTTTGCATCAGTGCAAAGGAATAGGACTAGGTCAAACATTTCTCTGGTGCAAAAATGTATCTAAAAATATGTTTTTTGCACAATGGATATGTGTGTCCTAGTTCAAATTCCACTTGTATTAGTCCTCCTATTGGGCAATAATACAGAAACTTTGCCCTAGGTGCAAGCACAAGCTGCACTTGGGAAAACATTTTGTACAACAAACCGCAACAACACACAAGCCACACCAACAGCACATGAGGACTGACATCAATCCGATACTCGCACCCAAGCTCAGTGCACATTGAAAACCGAACTGAAGCTGCCAACGGGACATCACCCTCCCTCTTCACCTTACTAACCCACCACGCCTTCTGGTTTGCAGATCCGCCTGAGCGCCTGCAGACCAATTCCGTTGGTGATGGTGTGGCGTATAAAATACCTTTAACATGTAACATTTAACAACAAACATATACTTTCTGTGCATTTTTGCAGCCAACAAAAGAACTGGTACAAGGACAACTATGTCCCTGGTGCAAACACGTATTCTATTTTTTCACTAAAGCAAGATTTGTCCTAATGCTAATTTCACTTAGATTGATGCAAAGTTTCAGTAATACCCCCACAACCCCCTGAAATTGTACTCACGAGAGCATACGTGGATGGTTTGTCACGCATCCTACACCCGACTTTGAACGTTCAGCCACCCCAGAGCGTTACCTTTCACACTGCATCGTATATCGACTCACAGCTATTTCCAAACACTCGGCCCGTGACACCAGGATCCCGCTGGTACCCATCGCGGATGAGTCGAACGTGGACAACTCAATGGGGACTTAATCTCCTCCACTTGCGCCGCATCACATTGCATCTGGCGCGCTAGACGAGTGAGCTCCAGGAGCCCTTTGCAAATTAATCATTGTGGTATTTGTTGGTCAACTGTTTCTTTGCTTCACACGTTTTTGCCATGGCTAATTAGTCAAACAAGAAGAACGCAAGGAGTGTATTCATCTTATGGACGGAGAAGGGTGTACTTGCTTGGTGAGATTAATCTGCTGGAGGTGCACAGTTGTTTACTGATAAGCAGGAGGGCATTCTTGTAATGAAGCTGACCATCTGTTTTCCCTGGGAGCACCGACAGATTGCATCCTTTTCGCATTTTAGGATAACCATGCTTGAAATCTATGAGGGTAAAGTGCTGCTATGAGGACAGCAGCATAGGCTGCTGCATATTTGCTACACATGTCGTTAATGTTATAGCTATAGTTTGCACTCTACTGTATATATTCCCACTAATGAAACCAGATGATCAAATAACAAATAGTGGGATCCGTGTTCTTCTTGCTTCATGGCTACCATAGAGCAGCCCCTTTTGCATGTGCATTAATTTCCAGATCTACTGTTATAACATGCACTTTACGATGGATATTATAAGTACTGTATACATTATAACTCTCTTCCATTTTATGAATGGTGATTAAGGTGTTGCTGGGCCATTTTGTTACTGGAAATTATCACCTTGTATGTACTGTATGAAAAAATGAGATTTTCTTTGTATATGTTTGCTTTCCTTATTGCTTTCTGTAGAGTTGTATATGTTCTGCTTCTGTCTTTCTTTCTTGTGTAAGGTTTGCTAAAACCCAATCACAAAAATAATAATAATAATTTGCATTAATTATGATACAATATCAAAACATTGATGTTGGGGAGTGATTTGATGTTGGATGACCGGTGTACTTGCCAGAAAAAATGTATCTTCTGGGGCGCAATGATAGGGAAAAGTTTGATTCTCAGAGGTTGGAAAACAGCGGAACCTGGATCTATTGCAGTATGGCTTAATGAGATGCATGATTTGGCAGAGATTGAGAAGGTACTTTACCGCAGAGAGAAGAAAACTGTGTTATTTGAGAACATTTGGGGGAAATTCCTTTCGTTATACTGTACAGTTTGATTGCATATGTGGACTCTGGCTTGTGGGAGGGAGGTAACATTGGATTCTGTTATACATTTGTTTTGAATTGTATATTATGTGTTTATTTACTGTACAGTATTTTGTATAAAGTTTAAACTAAAATAAAAAAAAATATGATACATACGAATATCTATGACTTGACGTATGTGTTATCCTTGTGTCTTATCGGCTGCTACCCTAGCTACTTTTCACAGTCGAGCAGGAGGCTTCAATGGAGAAGTATTCATGCCTGCTTTCTCCACAGAAACAAAAGCAAGTGGAAGAACGTCAGTACATTTCGGTCAGTCATACCTTTCATTTTGAAGTATTTTGCGCATGGGCAGCCATACTCAATACAGTCTCCATATCGGAGGAACCACCTGTAACTTTAAAATATACTTTTTTGACAGGCGGGGGTGAAAGGAGCTATGCAATCAAAATAATTGGGGTTTACTGAATGGTCAGCATGCTAAGAATAAATACATCCAGCCTCATTGTGGAATAAATGTTAATTGCATCTGAGGGGCCACCCAAGTTAACACGTACGTGGGGTTGTGTCCCCTACATACAATTTGGAACATTCACAAGGCGGAAGAGAATAGGAAAGAGTAAAGCAGGGCAAACACGCTTTTACTCTATTTATTGGATTTTATTTACACGTGTATGTAGTGCTGGTCACAGAGGGCCTTGGAGCACCTTACCAAGTTCAAGAGGGAGGAGGTGAAGAAGAAGTTGCATGGTTTTCCGAACCGAATAGGAAGATTAGGACAGGCAACAGTTAGCAGTGGAGGTGGCCTGGCCAGTTAGGTGCAAGGAAAGAGGCATGTTTTGAGGCTTTTGAGGAACATGATGATGGAAAGTACAGCATGCATGTGGGGTGGAAGGAATCCAGGCTCTGGGTGCCTATTGTGCAACGTCTTGTTTTTGTGTTCAGATTAGCTTGCCTAGTACAATGTGTAGAAGGTTTTGGTTGGCGTGTCTGGTGTTTGTGTAGGTGGCGTGTCTGGTGTTTGTGTAGGTGGTGGGTTTCAGTTTGTAATGTAATGGAAAGTGGTCTTAGAGAACACAATTCTGCCAGTATGTTTGGCCTCGCTTCACAAAGCTTTGTAAGAAAGGTGGGAAAGATGTGTTAGTTGGACAGCAGCAATGGCAACCTGTGGTGTTGATGGATGGAGTTCAATAGTACCTGTTACCCTTGTGCTGATTTGAGACTCATTGGGCCTCATTACAACTTTGGAGGCAGCCAAAATCGTGTCCGGGTCCGGGTTCCCTGAATGGGAAAATACCAGGCCATTCCGAGTATGGAGGGCCCGGTATTTCCTCCTTCAGGGAACCCGGGCCCAGTCCTTCCCCATTCCCATTGGAGCCCTCATAGGGCTCAATGGGAATGGGGAGGGAGCTAACAATGGGCCCATTATGAACGGGCCCGTTGTTAGCTCCCTGGTCCCCTCGCGGGACCCACTATGGACGTCTGGAAAAACCAGACGTCCAGAGCGTGTCCTGCGAGGGGACCTAGTAATAGTGCGGAGTGGGTTTAACAGCGCCGGCACAAACCCATTCCGCACAAGTTATAATGAGGCCCATTGTATCACATGGGGTTTGTACAGACCAGGGCAGGTTTGCCATAAGGGCAGGCCCAGGTTGGGAAGTGCATGAGTGACAACAACGTTTATTGTGAAGGTCGGATGGGGATTGGAGGTGGAGGGCCTTGTAGACAACTGAAAGCATTTATTTGCGCTATTGGTAGCCAGTGGAGCTGGGAGAGACATCAGGTAATGTGTGCATGTTTGGGTAGGCACAGAATGGGGCATGCTCCTGTATTTGGTACGGCGTGTAGGAGTGCCTGAGTGTTGTTGGGGAATCTAATGAGGATGGTGTTTCCATAATATAGCCTGGCGAGAACTAATGCCTGGACTAGGGTACATAAGTCGTCTGGGGAAAGGGTGTGGTTTATCTTGCATAGGTTGCATTTCTGGTGGTGGTGGCTATGTGGTCTGTGAAAGATAGGTGGGGGTTGATAGTGAAGCCTTGTGATATGTATGGTGTTGAAAGCAAGTTACTCGTGGTGAGTACTTTCATCTGGCATGTGGTGTCAAGTTTGTGCACAGAGCAGATACAGTGGTATTCTGTTTTGGATGGGATGAGTTTGAGTAATAGGGTGACCAGTCATATGCTGATGGTGGAGATACAATTTTTGAAAGTTGAGAATTGTGAGGGAAGGAGCATAGGAAGTATACTTGTGTGTTATCCGCATATTGGTGGAAGTGGATTCTGTAGTTGCTAAGCTTCTATCTGAGATATTCAACATGTAGGTCATGAGGAGGGGTTATACGGAGGATCTATGTGGTGTACAATATTTGATCTGGGTTGAAAATTGTTGATGGGGGGCATGGAGACAAAGTGTGTCCTGTCGTTGAGGAAGGAAGAAAACTAGTCGACAACAGTTCCTACAAGTTTAATCCAGTGAGATAGGATGGTTAGAAGGATAGTGTGGTTGATAGTGTAGAAAGAGCGGAGAGATCCAGGAGGACTAGAAGTGATGTGTGTCCTTTGTCAGTGATGTTATGGAGGTCATCCAGGATGTGGATTGTGGCAGTCTCAGTACTGTGACCAGGTCACAAACCTGCTTGAAAGGGGGGATAGAAGGCTAATTGTGGTGATGTGCTGTTGGAGTTGGCGTGTTACCAAGTGTTCCATGATTCTGACAAGGTATGACAGGATTGTCATGGGACTGCCATTATTAGGGAGTGTTGGTTTGAGGGATGGTTTCTTGAGGAGGGGGGAGATTTGACTTGTTTTGTATGCAAACAGGATTATGCCATGTGTGAAGCATGAGTTGATGATGTTGACCCAGTGTGGGGTTAGTGTGACGAGGCTATTTAATACAGCTTGAGCTGGGAATGCATCATCCAGAAAGTGTGCAGGTTTAGTTTTGGCTGTTAGGGTGACATGGGTGTCTTGGTTGATGGGGTGGGATTTATCCCATTGGTTGTGGGTTTGGTAGTGAGGGTTTGAAGAGGAACTATGGAAGTGAGGACTTGCGTGATGTATATGTTGTGATTGAAGTGGTCCATGAGGGAGTTGCCTACTGAGAGGGATGGGGCGGGGGTAGTGGTGCCATGTGGTTTGGAGACGGATTTGATGATTTCAAAAACATTCTGTGCACGGATGGGGGCAGATTGGACCTCTTGAATTTGGTGGACAGCTTTGGCACTGCCTATGGCAAGCTTATATTCAGAGCAGCAGTGTTTGAAGGGTGTCTAGGTGGAGCACCATTGATTCTTTTATTTTCCTCTCTGTCTTGTGAAAAAGTTAATGGTGCCTACAAATTGAACTTTGCCAAGGACATTTACTAATGTAGTACTATGGAATCCGTCTGCTCTTAAGCAGGTGCAAAACCAGGGCTAATTCTATTGGAATACATTTGTTTTGTATCATCTTGAAAATGGCTTATAGATGTAAAATGAAAGGTACTGACAAGATGGTGGTAGTCACTATGGCAGAGATCTTATCTCTGTTCTAGCTCCTACTCTGGCTTGTTACTGCTCCAAAATTAGGAAGAGTGGGAAATGAAGGCAGAAGAACATTACACCTTGCATTTATTCTCCATTTCCAGGTGAGTGTCTTTTAACATTAAGGTGTTTGTATTCCAAGATATTATTCTAAATGTGTTCTCAATGTTGCTTAGTTGAATAATGCCTGAGCAAACTATCTACCAGTAAAAATATGAGGAGGATCCACCATAAATGTGGGATTCTGGTCATGATTGCCACTTGGTGTCACACCTCTCAAGCAAAAATATCTGGGCCCACAGCACTGAAAACCAGTGTAAACATACTCAGTGGGAAGACAGAGGGTTAGTGAATCTGATTCCAGCTCTGCGATCTGAATTAACTTTATCATCACTGGTATTATCAGCTTCTGTGAGTCTGCACTTCTCTTATTTTAACTGCAAGGCTATCCCTGGTGTCAAGATGTCCAGTTAATGGTTCGATGGCAGAGCAACATGAAATTGAATGAATCTCCTCAAAGAAATCGAATCTGATGCCAGCACAGCCAAATGGAAGTAGGAAGCAGAGCTAAGACTGCAGGCCCTGCTTTCCAGGGAGGAAATAGAATGCACCGACAAGTAGTTGATAACAGTTGTCTATGGGCAAATGGTTAAAACAATATGGCAGCTCCTGGCTATTGTGCAGAGTTGGAGGGAAGTGCTCAGTAGCATTGGACCTGTCAGTTCACTTTGAGTCTGTCAGCTTGCATGAGAGGTGTGTCTTTCATTGTTTGACTCAGTTCCCCCAGTGATTAGGAAGAATGGGATTAGCTACTTTCAGTGAAGACTGGTAAGAGAGGCAATGTAAATCTGTGAAGGAACCTCTATATCTAGTGTGAGTGTAAAGGACTAGCCTGAGGAATTGAAGCCAGTTTGCAGATGGTCTGCGCAAAACTCTACCTGCAGACACTGCAATGCAAAGGGAGGCACAAAGCTACCCCACCTGTATACTATATATTGGTGGGCACATAATCTATTTTTGGAGTATGCATGTCTAGCAGGTGAGCGACCTATTAGTCTCCTTCCTTTAGGTGATTTCTACAGCGGATATAGGGAAGACCACTAAAATATCATACAAAAACAGAAGGGGAAATCACACAGGTTTTAACTCATTTGCTAACTCTTCATACTAATCTTCACAGATCCAATTTTTAACCAGATTGGTTCCCACTGATTCAATATTTAAATGTTTCTGTCAACAGTGAGCTATTACTTAAGTGTTTTGGTGACCACCTACCAATTATTTCAATGTTTTGGTCACTGAAAACCCATTATTGAATTGTTTTAGTCATCACTGACCTACTTTACTGTTTATGTCACCAATTACCAACCATTTAAGTATGTTTATTGCCTGTACGCCATTTATTAATTGCCCTGCTCACTACTGACCCATTATTTAATTGTTTAAATTGCAACTGACCCATTTCTTATTTTGTAGCTGGTTTATTACCTTGTTTAATTGTCCTGGTCACCACCAGCCTACTGATTTGTTTGTCATTTGTTGCTAGCTACTCTTCTACTCCATGATCCCTAATCACTCTCTGCCTCCTATCACTGACAGGATGATATTACATTCCTTTGAAGTACATGAGTGTGTCATCTCTTTGTGATGAGACAAAGTGCTAGCTTCAAAAAAGTCTTAGAATGTTTTGGTGGCAGGAGGAGATTATATGCAGTACCTCTAGCTGCGTGGGTCATCTTTATGACAGAAAAAAAAAAACTGTGGGATATTTTAACCCACTAGTCCATGCCCTGCAACATTACTGTGCACTGCTTGCATCAGAAACCTCAGAATGGCCGCTGGAAAGCATTATGCGTGCTAAAATCACCCAGAAGTGTGCAAGGAAAACCTGAAACATAGGCCGGCAATCCACTTTCACCTATGTCAGTGGTAACACAGGAGACCACTGCCAAAACCCATCATTTGGCTGCCCACAGAGGAAAATGAAACTATTTGAAAAAGCAGTCCTGCATTTCAAGAAAAACACAGAGCTGTTTAAAAATCTGTTTTTCCCTGACTCTGGAAAGTGCAAAAATCATGGTTCTCAAACATCACAAAAGATCCAACATCCCTGTTGGGTGTTAAATATCATTTTATATAAAGGATTCACCTAAGCACAATGTCAGCAGAAACATATTTGATCAGAAGAAAATCCACATTTAAAGATGCTTGCTTGAAAGAATATGTCAAAAATGGGCGCAGTACTGCTACTCGCCTGTGTCAGAAGCTGGCGATTGCTTAACCTGTCAATTTAAACTGATACATAAACATCAAAGTATGAAAAGGAAAGACTTGCTATCAGAAGCAATAGAGGTGGATACAATTCAAAACTATATTTTAAAAAGGCTGGAATTAAGAGATTGGTGGATATATTTGTTAAAAATGTAATTTGTATTTTAGGACAAGACTATTTTAAACATTGTGTTAAAAGTTAAAGCCAGCTACACTGAGCTTCAAAGACATTTCACACCTTCTCCCAATCAAGGGGCCTCATTACGTGTCCGGCAGTAACCGAGGCGGTAAAACCACCTGGTTACTGCCAGACTCGTATTACCATTCCGCCTCCATGACTCCCGGAAATACCAGGGCATTACGACCCTGGTGTCCCGGGAATTCCGGAGGCGGAATTCGGTTAATCCCCATTCCCATTGAGTCCCATAGGACTCAATGGAAATGGGGAAGTGGAAACACCGGCACCATCTCGTGATGGTGCTGGTGATTCCACGTCCGCCTGCAGGCGGGCGGTGTTAAACCCGCCGGGTCAGACCTGGCGGGAACATCACCTCGCACCTGCAGGAGTTGGGATCGGGCGGTCCGGAATTAACAGTGGCGGCGGGTTTACCGCCACTTTATTTCCGGACCACCCGACCTGTAATGAGGCCCAAGCAGTTTGGTTTATTCAGAAAGCACAGACAATATTTTTTTTTTAAAAAGACTTATAGAAAATTGTGCCGAATTGGTAAAAATATGGAATTTAGAGGTTATTAAAATGAAAATGTTGCTCACAAGTAGAAACTACTCTGGAACTTGTGCAATATTCAGAGACAGAATTATCAAAATGTGGACTTTGTAGCAGTTGTGATAATGTTAAAAATATGAAACTTTACAGGAATATGCCCAGATGGAATGTGCATGTATGTGAAAAAATTGGTACAGAACTGACAATGAGTAACCGACCAAAAGCATGAAAAACTGTCATTTGTGAAACAAAGCTCTCCAGAAGATGGGACTTTGACAGATGAGTGCCTTATTTAATTTTGGATGCAAATATGTAGTATTAGAAAATTAGTGATGTTATAAATATGCTTTTTGTGAAAAATAAGATATACTGTACAGAAACAAAGGGGAGGGTTTTCTCCCTGGACCATAAACATGACACATCATGACACATCATGACACACTGTTTGCTTCTCAAATCAGGAGAGAGGGAACCCTCTGACCAATCAGTTTCCTAGAGGGTGGGCTTAGTATAATCAGCCTCCCCACCCCTTTTGGAAATACATAAATAGGGACTGGTCAGGGCACAGAGACAGACACATTCACCCATCATTGATCTACTGGCAAAGCGCTCTGTAGGAGAATCCAGATCCAGAACTATTCATACTCCAGAACTATCCAGAGTCCCGAACCCTGAAGCAGAAGGCCCAATCTAAAAAGCTGAACCCTTCTCAGCTGGCCTTTAGAATCTTGCAACCTGATTTTAACCCCAAACATCCACGCGGCCCAACCAATTCAACAGCCTGGCTGTGCTGTTTTGGCTGCTTCTTGCCAAGAACCCTTGCTAGAACCCAGTGATCCAAACCAGTAGAGCAGAGATGTAGCCAGAACCAACCCGTCAGATCCAGTCCAGGAGGCCGTGCAGACCAGAGTGCCTTGCTGAGAGCAGAACCAAGCGCCTGAGACCTGTCCGGTGGCGAGCGAATTCCAGTCCAAACCCTTGACCAGATCCTGATGGGCCTATTCCATTCCAAAGCCATAGTTGTGAGGATTTAGCACAGAACTGTCCATAGCCATCTCTTAGTTTTAAGTAATCCTATCCAACCCATTCCAACATATCCAGAACTGCATTATATAATCTTGTTTGTCTATCCTGACTCTCTCATCCATATCATCCTGTGATAATTGTAGTGATAATCATCTTTGCGCTGATATTTTTGCTGAAGAAGGCAAGTGTCGCAGCGGACAAAGATCAGATAGAGGCACCTCTGGACTGTTGGCTGTACCGTTGGTATCTCGCATCTTCATAGACTCCCTTTGTGTTAAGAAATCCTTGTTTGTAATCTTCAAAAAGCGCATCTCTCATTTGAAATCTTGACTCTTTTCTGAAAAATCGACCTTTACTAATACCTCTGTAACTTTTGAACTGTACATGCTAGGAACGAAATTTAAATGTCAAATCGAAGCTGACATCCTCGTCTTCCAAACGAACTAACTCTCCAATTCCGTATAGTTATTCTGTAATCACATTTCTCACACGCTAAAATGTTTGCTGCAGTTGTGCATTTGGCTCAATTTCATTCCATATAAAATTGCTATTTCTTGCATGCAATCTCGGTATTCAGCTTCCTATCTATTAGTCATTCCAACATCATCGCTAGTGTCTATCTAACCTATCCAAAGCGACTCTCACTAGTTCTGAATCCCATCTAGTGAATTAAAGTCATTTTAGCATTTTTTTTCATTCATTTCAAATCACATTCTTAAGCATTTGACCTGTTTAAAATCATTCCTGTTCTCTAAGCTTGCTGGGGAATCGGGATTGAACTGCATTGTTGATTGTATATTCCTGAAACCTGTGTGCCCTCATTCCATCTCTTCATATTGCATATTAGGGTGGATTGAGTAGTAACAGGGGGAAAGAGTGATTACATTATCTTTGATTGAATTCATGTCAAGTTTTATTTCTGTGCTGCATTAATTTCATATCATTGCATTTCATTGAACCCACACAAAGTTATTCTCTCCTACTTTATTTTTATCACCCATACTCCTATTGATTAAAGAGATTGTTGATTGTTGTGATATCACCCATTGCTGATCAGTGTATTAATAGGTGTGATATCTAGATATTGTTCATATTCATAAAAGTGTGACATATATATATGGTTCAATTCATCAAATACATTTTTTAACTTTGCAAAACAACCTACTTCTTGGTTCAGTGAGACCGGGGGCATTCAAAGAGAGGGGCGTGATATAAGGGTACATCATCCAGAAATAAAAGAACTTTTGACATAAAAATATATAATAAGGGTTCCAGCTGGGCATCTCACGCTAGGCATTGATTTAGGTGGAGTGCTGGGTTGAAACCACTTACAGATTGGGGGCTCGCCACAGGATTTCTGGATTAGACATACCACTCATGACAGCTTAACACAGTGTGCTAACTAATAGGATACATAAAACTTTTTGGGCTACCACGCTGTGTTACATCGTAAAAGCACCCCTGAAAAAGGGAACACTTTAAGGAAACGGTCTGTTTTGCAAAAATAAAATAAACTTCTGTAAGTCAGGAAGGAAATTAATATTTCCAGAATGGCGACATTGGTAGACATCAATATGGCCAGAGAACACCTTTTGCATACGTTATTTGTGAGAGGTGAATGGACAGAGCAGGATCAGAATGCAGGCAATCACACAACAGATCACTGCAACGGGGTTAGATATATGGAAAGACCAGGGTCCCTTACATGTGGCCCTGAGCAAACTATATATGGCCACTAAGGCCAAGGAAGAACAAAATAAGATTGCAAAGATAGCGGCATATCTATATTTATCTAGTGGAGCCATAAAGGATAAATATGCTGAAGGCCAAGATCTGGCAAGTAGGCAACTGCAGGCATTAGAAAAGGCCCAAACTGATCTGGAATCTTCTAAGCAGGCACTATATAGTCAAAATAAAAGAGGATCTGGGTATCCTGCAGCAGGAAAAGGCGGAACAGGACACCAGAATTCTGGCCTTGCAGAAGGAGTACCAAGAAAGCTTGGAATCTCTACTGCAGACCCAGAAAAAGCTGGAGCAACAAATAAACTTTAACCGGGCATGCGCAGAGCAGGTAGTCACCCTGCAAGGCCACCTAGATAGAGAGAAGGCAGAGAGCAATTCATTGATTTTGAAAGACCTGGCTACCCAGGCAGAGTTTGATGAAGAGTGCCAGAAAGCTGGGCCGCTTCAAAGACTGAGGGAAGACCTGGCGGCACAGAGGCAAGCTCTTGCTCAGGAAAGGGACACCTTAGGCCAGGAAGTCTGTTATTTAAAAGAGAAACTGGAAGAAAATCACCTGGCCCTCCAGGGACTGGGTGACCTCCAAAAAGACCATCAAAAATTGTTAGAGCACACCAGAAGGGTGGAAGAGGCTCTAGCAAGGAAGGACCAGGCCAGTCTGGACATGACTCAGGAGGTAACCCTCCTGCAGCAAAGACGGGCCCAGTACTCAAAAACAACCCAGGGAGCACAGAGAGAAAATGAGGCTCTCTGTGAGAACAATGACAGGCTCCACAGGCAGGTAGCCATGCAAGAGAGACTGATAGAGACTAATAAGGCTTTAATTGATTAATAGAAAGCTCAGGTTCTTGCATGGCAACAGGGAGCAGGGGCTGATAGAGATGAGGTTCGCTGGGAAAGGGGGACACCTGAGCATAACCTCAGGAACCCTAGTACCAGAGGCCTTCATCTCTCCCAATCCCTGGACTCTGCCACCCCATGTCCACTGGCGCATATGAGCCCAGGGCCACAGGGATGGCACATTTCAATACAATCAGAAGTATGGGACTCATAGACCAGCACCTCCCAGGAATGGATGGGGGGTCATCTGGGTATGGGTACCCAAGTACTGTGAAGTTTAGTGGGGAACTCCATGAGAGTAGGCCCACTACGGGCATCCTGAAAACCTCTGCCCAGCTAGGACAGTGGGGGGTACCCATCAAATCCTGGGGGCAAGGCGGAATCAGAAGACTCCGCTGAGCACCCCAGGACACAGGAGACTCGGTCCCCACATTCCCAGGTTTGCAGAATCTGGGAGAACCTAGAAGACCAGACGGGCACCTCTGGGAGCAGTGCCTCTGAGTGAGAGGAGGATTGGACCAGGGTTACCCGAACCAAGAAGGCCAATAAGGCAAAAAAGGGCCTTGCTTAAGGACCCCTTTAAACAAATCAAGGCAATAAGGAGCGTCATCACGCCTTATCATAAGAACGCCACATATTCTGTTTGGGAGCACTTAGAGATCTTTGAGCAGATGATGGAAACTTTCCATTTGAAAGACACCAGTAGCTGTATTCAGTATGTGAAATGGACCTTCTCACCAGAATACTCCAGTTTCTTTGCGGGGCTGTAGGACCAACATCATTCTAGATGGTCCACCTATAGGGCGGCCATCTTGAAGCATTTTTCTGTTCACAGAAATCTTCAAGAGGCTCGCAAGGCAACCTATAACTTACAATGTGGGGAGAATCAGGCCCCACAAGATTGTGTGCAGGAATTAAAGCGTGCCTTTGCGCAGACTACAAGAAGGGTGCACACGGACAGCAAAGAATTTGTCAATACTTTTTTCCATGCTCTACCAAAGTACATCATGACCCAGCTAGTGAGAGATTTTCATGAGAAAAGATCACTAGACTGGGTCATTGAACAGGCCACCAGAATGTATGAGGTGCAAAAGCCGATAGAAAGCAAGAATAATCCTAAAATCCCCAAACCAACCAACACCCTGCTGCTGCGAAGGTGTCAGAGGTGAAGGTTGCCCCCATTTCAGATTTGGAGATGGGGGGGCCTAAAAACCCGCCTGCACAAACTCAGAATAATCCCAAGCCCAGAAGCCCCTTGGGCCAGTCATAGACAGGGAGCCAAGGAGGTAGTACCACAAACAGGATCCCTCACTCCTCTGACTATGTAAATCCCTGCTACAAGGGGAATAGACCCATCCTGGGTTATGTGTGGACCAAGCAGCATCTAACCCAGGGAACTTCCCTCATACTTCACCCAGGAGGGCAGAAATTCCCCAAATCCTGGACAGAACTTTTTCCCCAGGTACCCACAAAACTTTAAGCCCCAGAACAATCCATCCTTCTTTCCCCAATTTCCTGAGCCCAGACAACCCAATCCAGGAGAGGGGAGGCCAAGGGTGGAGGGGTACCCAAATTTTCGAAACCCGGGATATTTCCAGAGAAAGGATTACTACCAAGGGGAGAAATGAGAACCCTGTATCAGCCTGAGTGGGTATCACAGCTAGAGCACAAGGTCCAAACCATGGCACAGGATCTGGGTCGCATGCTGAGGGCTCAACAGAACACTCAGATGAGGATGCCGGCACAGAATGCCTCCAACTCCAGTCCTGGTGCTCCAGAACAATGAAGGGGGCAGAACCCTGACAACCCACCGGTTCCCAGGGAGGAGGCACAAGGGGAAGAGGGGGTGTAAAGCCTTGGAGGAAGCTTCCTTCCCCACTTGTAAAAAACCCCTGGAAACCCAGGAACCAGAACCAAAATCTTCTGCCCCTAAAAGTCTGCCACCCAAGGAGCAGAGGGGGGGTAGGAGAAACAAATAACCCAAACAGACCCATTTTGTGGAGGAGGTACACATCTTCCAATTTGAAGGAGAGGGATCCTCAGAGGATCCTTGGAAAAGGATCTTCTCCTTCAGAGAAGGGGGAACTCCTCCCAAAGAAAAATGGGTCCCAAAGGATTCAAATCCAGACTGGGTAGATGTGGGGACTGAGCTAGCGCCGCCCATCATCCAACCCCAGAAAAAACAACATGAAAATACCCTGGTTCAAACCCATCCTGATGACTGCCTCAAAAAAGGGTGGGGGAGCCCAGCACCAGAACCAGGGGAACCCACAACTTCTCCCATCTCTAGTTGCCACCTTTTATTTTCAGATTCCCTAGACTCCAAACATAATTCTGCCCAAATCTCTTCCCTATCAGTGTCCAAAACTAGAAAACTAACCCACCAGTTGTCCAAAAATTTACATTATCTGTGCCCCCTTGCGGTGAAGGAGGGAAGTTTCTATGCCCTGGTACAAATACAGGGGCAGGGTACAATTTCGGCACTGGTGGACATTGGATCCCAAGCTACCCTTCTGTCCAAAAAGGCCTTTGATAAACTGAATTCAGGAAGAGGGGAGAATTACCAAAATTCCTCTCACCCTTTTTCCTGGACAACTTCAGAACTTTGACGGGAAGGAAATTCCCATCGAGGGGACTGCGGATTTGGACATTAAAATTGGGCGACACAAGGTGAAGCACCCGGTCAGAGTTGTAACTCCAGAGGGCACCCCTTGTTTACTAGGGAATGACCTCCTGCGAAGGTTGTCATCCCTAATAGACTATGTAAACAAGGTCCTCTGGACCCAGACTAGCCGACCGATAAAATTAAAACAGAGTGTCAACCATGTTAGTTTAAACGGCACATGTCACATGGTTGAACAAAAATCTGACCAAGTAGAATTTCACTTCCGGAACAACCAAATTCCAGACGTGACGGTAATAGCAGTAGGACAACAGACTGGTGATGGGGGGTCCTCTCTATTTCTGAAAATCAACCTTCCTTCCAGTTTAAGGTGGCATTCCACACTGGAAGGAAACACTCTGAAATTCTTTACCAATCCACAATCAGACATTCCCACTCCTATAGTCCAGAAAGATATCAAATCAGCTCAGAGCCTGGCTGATATTCAGCAAATTGGAGAGCAGTTGTTCATCCCTGTTCAGTTAAATGAAGGGAAGGACTCTGTTCTCGCTCGAGTGTGTGTGAACAACGGTAAGAGCTTCATCAGCGAAGCCATGTTCCGCAAACTCCCAAAAGATCCAGCCATTCCCACATTAAAACTGATAGACAAATGGGAAATGGAAATGGAAACACCCAATTCCAAACATCTCCTGCCAAGCAGGTGTATGCTCAAAATCTCCATAGGCAACAAGAGCATAGTCCATAATTGTTGGGTCGTGCGAGACGTCACTGCCGCCTTTTACTTAGGCAGTGACATTCTCAATCGCTTTGCCATTAGTTTGGACCTAATAAACTTCAAAGCTTGGTCCCGATTAGCGGATAATCCCATGGGCTTTGATGATCCAGAGAAAGCATTTAGGTCAGCTCAACTGCTGCCTTATGCAGTTGAAATTCAGATTGGAGAGGAAGTCACCATCCCAGAAAGGACTTGACAATTCTCCCTGGAAGTGAAAGTTAAAAGAGGACAGAAATGGAAAAACCCTGATGCCTATATTTATCTAAAAGCTTCTCTCCAACAGCAAGGTTTAGGGGTAAACCCAACACCACTAGTCAATATAGAACATGACACCATTCCAATAGAGGAGGATAAAGAGTATCACTCTAGCCACAGGCACCATTATTGGAATGGCGGTTGATGACTGACATTTTTCCATTGATTTAGGCAATGAACTGTTAGGACCTATCCCCAAGGACTGTTTTGACAGTGATAGTGATGACAACACAACACCAGACAGGACCTTTACCCAGCATGGGGCGAACTTTCTGGTGTACACTTCCTGCCCTTATGGTAAGGAAGATGTGACCTGTGACTTCAGGAGGGATGAGGTGATTTTCCAGGTCCATGAGGGCTGCCTTTCCCACCTGAAGCCACCAGTCCGAATCAGCACTGTGACCAGGGACTTCTCCACCCAGCTGGAGGAGGCCACTGAGATAGCAAAACCAGAAGTCTTTCCAGGCTTCAGGCAGATGGTTGAAGAGAGAGGTAACCTAGCTGATGCCTGTGACACTCTGGAGCAGAAGCAAACATTGAAACAAGTTTTCTGGGATTTTCGAGATCTATTTGCGGTGGATTTACAGGACTGTGGTCGCACTGACATCCACACAACAACAATTTCCATGGACCCTGGCATGACTCCAGTGTTTGTGAAGCAATATCGCTTGCCTCTCGCATCAGTGGAGTCCCTTATTGAAATCATTAAGAACCTGGAGTCCCGTGGAATAATCCGTCCAGTCCACAACACCTTCAATAATCCGGTGCTGGGGATATTGAAGCCAAATGGCCAATGGAGACTCTGCGCCGACTTTCGGGAGCTCAACAAACGTGTCCATACTTCCCAATGGCCTCTTCCCTACATTGACCAAGGGCTGGCCCAGATTCAGGGGTCACAGGTATTCACTGCAGTAGACCTGACCAATGGATACTGGACTGTGTCTGTCAGTAGGGAGGACCAATGCAAGCTGGCCTTCACTTTTGGGGTGCAGCAATAGACATGGACCCGGACTCCCTTCGGATACATCTACTCCAGCAATGAATTCAACATTTTTCTACATAAGGCGATGCCTGACCTAGATGAAAGGGGTAATCTGGCTTAGCTAGATGATGTCCTCATCAAAAGCTCAACTGTGGAGGAACACATAGCGGAGATTCGTTATGTGCTGACGCAGTTGAGGGTAGCCGGAGCAAAACCTTCCTTTCAAAAGGCACAGTGGTGTAGAACCTGTGTACATTTCTTGGGGCATGAGATTACTTCTCAGGGTCTCTGTCCCCAGGAAAAGAAAGTGGAAGCACTCCAGAAATGGAAAGACCCCACCACTCTGTGGGAACTAAAGAGCCTCCTTTGACTGACTAATTATAGTAGAAAGTTCATTGAGGACTACGCAGAGATCACAAGACCCCTGATTCATCTTTTGAAGGGGGGTCAAGTGGGAGTGGGGTCTGGAACAAGCCAAGGCAGTAAGACAACTCAAAAGAAGCCTCTCACAAGCGCCTTGCCTAGCTTACCCTGTCAAAAACAAGGAGTTCTTCTTGGAGACAGGGTTCTCTAATACATGCTTGACTGCAGTGTTATATCAAAAGCATGACAAGGTAGTAATTTCCTATGCGAGTAAAACTTTATCATCTGTAGAGGAAAAATTCAACGATTGTGAGAAGGCACTCCTGCAATGGTGTGGGCATTGAAGAATTACCGCCCGTTTATCCAGGTGGAACACATCATAGTGGAGACTCCACACCACCATCTGCAATATCTCCAAAGTGACAGAATCTGGGCCGGAAATGTGAGTAATTCCCGAATTAATTCCTGGATTCTGTCAATGCAAGGCTTTCCTGTGGAGGTCAGATATTGCCAAAACAAGAAGAGTCCCCTCGCGCAAGGTCTGGCTGACTTGCATGATTGTGCCAGAGAAAACTGAATCGAGGACGAAAGTCTAAAAATCAAGGACAACATGGAGGCATACCTCAATTCCCCACACAAAGTCTTTGAAGAAGACAAGTGTGAGCGAATGCCCACTGTCTATGTGGATGGATGCTCTTACCATGTTGACAACAACAGGGAAAAAGAACTTGTGGCCGGTGTAGGGAATGCATGGGTGAATGAGACTCCAGAACCCTCTGCTGGGTACAAGATTGGTCCTCGAAGTAGTCAAGTGGCAGAGTGGATGGCTGTGCATCAAGCCATCCGCACTGCTGTCCAACATCAACTCCACGAACTGGTCACAATCACAGATTTGCATTATGTACGGAACGGGTTTGTGGAGCACCTGGTTAATTGGAAAACTAGAGGCATGTTAGGTGCTAATAAAAAACCCTTGAAACTCGGGAAATTAATTCAAAACATTGATGATCTGGTCACCTCGAATGGGATGACCATCTACTGGAAAGAGATTAAAGGTCCTTCCAAAGTAGAGGGACCAGACAAAACTGGAAATTACCTAGCTGATCAGCTGGCCAAAACCGGAGCCATCCAAGGGGATCTACTTGAGACTGAGTCCCTGTTGTGGGAAATCCAGGTCACTGCTATCAGTAGGTCCCAGACAGATGCTCACAATGACCTCTCAACTGCACAATGGAGTAAGGAGACCCCAGATGCTGATTTGATTACGGCTCAGAAAGGGGTTCCAATAATTGGTAAGTTTTATCAACACATTGAGGAACCTGAGTACTTTCCCCTGCCGGATACCGATTACATTGGGAAAGAGGACCTCAGAGCGTTGATGAAATGTCCAAAAATGTTCCGAATCTAAGCCGGTTTGTTGGTAAGGAGATCCCTAGCTGGCCATGATCAGTGGGTGGTCCCTACCTCATTCTGAAGCCTGATGTTAAGTCACACCCATGATGCGGCCACAGACGGTCATAGGGGGTTTCACACAACACTTGAAATCTTAAGAAAGGTTGCATACTGGCCACACATGGGGCAGGACCTCAACCAATACTTGAAGGGGTGTCTTGTGTGTGCACAATTTCAGCCAACATCCCTCACACACCGTGTGCCTCTCCAAAAGAGGGGGATGACACTGCCATGGTCAGATTTACAAGTTGATTTTATTGTGCCCGTGATTCGCTCCTCTAGGGGAAACAAGTACATGTTGACAGTGACATGCTTGTTTACTAAATGGGTGGAATGACTCCCGGGCCCAAACTGCAAGGCAGAAACAGCAGCTGCCCTGATGATCAACCACATCTTTTCCCGTTTTGGACTACCCCAAAGGATTGAGTCAGACCGAGTTACCCACTTCACCAGCGAAGTAATAACAAAGATGTAGGAGATACTTGGGGTCAAAAGGAAGCTACACATTGCTTAAAGGCAGCCTCTAGTGGTGTAGTAGAGAGATACAATAAAACAATTGTGAGCATATGAAAAAATGGGTGGCAGATTCTGGGCCAAGTTGGGATATTCGATTACCTCTTGTCCTAATGGCCATCAGATCTAACCCTTCATCTGCAACTAAAATGTCACCATTTGAGCTGATGACTGGACGCAGGATGATGCTACCCCAGCATCTGCTCTACAGAACCCAAGAGCAGACATTGATCAATGCCTCCACAACTCATGAGTATGTTGAAAATCTGAGAAAACACCTTCAACATGCTTTTGCCTATGCCCAGCTAAATCTAGAGAGATCTGCAGACAGCATGAAGACCCACTATGACTTAAAGACTACCAGAAAAGAATACAATGTAGGAGACCGGGTCTACTTATACATTTCCAAAGGAACCAGGCCAAACAGCGCACATTTTTTGCTTTCCTGAAGGGGTCCTTTTATAATTGTAGACACAATCTCACCAGTCGCCTACAAAATCTGCATCCCCAAAGGCAGTTTGGCAGAGGGGGAAGATAAGTGGGTCCATATTAACCAACTAAAGTGTTGCCATCCTAGGCACACTCTGCAGCAACTGGAGGAGTCTCCTGGAACCCCAGAGGGGGTGACTCCAGCACCTTAGAATTCCAACTATAAAATATTCCATATATAGTCCATAACTTACAACAAAAGAAATGTGTCCTGATTTATCAAAATGTATGTGTCTGCCCCACTACATTAATAGTGGTGGGGAAATGTCTACAAATATGTTTTTGCTTTGTAACCCATAGTCATTGGAAACCATGGATAATCAAACCAAGGAGGACTACCCAGGGACCGGGAGCAAAGATTCGAGAGGCCGGGGTATTGTCCATACTCACATCAGGACTGGGCGAGGAGAACCGGTCGATCCACCCCTGATGGAGGAAAAGATGATGAAATTTGCCATTTTTGGAACCAAAAGAGATGAGACATCCCAGTCTTGCGAATTCCCATTGATGGACGTCAATGACAAATCGCAAGAGGGGGGGCTTGTGGGATGTTTTAACCCACTAGTCCATGCCCTGCAACATTACTGTGCACTGCTTGCATCAGAAACCTCAGAATGGCTGCTGGAAAGCATTATGCGCGCTAAAATCACCCAGAAGTGCGCAAGGAAAATCTGAAAAATAGGCCGCCAATCCACTTTCGCCTATGTCAGTGGTAACACAGGAGACCACTGCCAAAACCCATCATTTGGCTGCCCACAGATGAAAATGAAACTATTTGAAAAAGCAGTCCTGCATTGCAAGAGAAACACAGCTGTTTAAAAATCAGTTTTTCCTTGACTGTGGAAAGTGCAAAAATCATGGTTCTCAAACATCACAAAAGATCCAACATCTCTGTTGGGTGTTAAATATCACTGTATATAAATAATTCACCTAAGCACAATGTCAGCAGAAACATATTTGATCAGAAGAAAATCCACTTTTAAAGATGCTTGCTTGGAAGAATATGTCAAAAATGGGCGCAGTACCGCTACTCACCTTTGTCAGAAGCTGGAGATTACTTAACCTGTCAATTTAAACTGATACATAAACATAAAAGTATGAAAAGGAAAGACTTGCTATCAGAAGCAATAGAGGTGGATACAATTCAAAACTATATTTTAAAAAGGCTGGAATTAAGAGATTGGTGGAAATATTTGTTAAAAATGTAATTTGTATTTTAGGACAAGACTATTTTAAACAGTGGGTTTAAAGTTAAAGCCAGCCACACTGAGCTTCAAAGACATTCCACACCTTCTCCCAATCAAAGGAATCTTTTCCCCTGCTCTCTGCTAAGAAACTGGTAGGGAGGTGTGAAAGGAAAAGGGAGGAGCACTTTGGCTGTTGCTCTGCTAGGAGACAAAAGACTCCCTTTGACTCAAAGGAAATGCTAATTCGGGTGTAGGCTGAAACCAGATGCCAAAGTCAGAGAGGCCTGGGACTGCTCTCTAGCCCAGCCAAGGCCTTGGGGGTGGAGACAAGCAGTTTTGTTTATTCAGAAAGCACAGACAATATTTCTTTTAAAAAAGACTTATAGAAAATTGTGCCGAACTGGTAAAAATATGGAATTTAGAGGTTATTAAAATGAAAATGTTGCTCACAAGTAGAAACTACTCTGGAACTTGTGCGATATTCAGAGACAGAATTATCAAAATGTGGACTTTGTAGCAGTTGTGATAATGTTAAAAATATGAAACTTTACAGGAATATGCCCAGATGGTATGTGCATGTATGTGAAAAATTGGTACAGAACTGGCACTGAGTAACCGACCAAAAGCGAGAAAAACTGTCATTTGTGAACCGAAGCTCTCCAGAAGATGGGACTTTGACGGATGCCTGCCTTATTTAATTTGGGATGTAAATATGTAGTATTAGTAAATTAGTGATATTATAAATATGCTTTTTGTGAAAAATACGATATACTGTACAGAAACAAAGGGGAGGGTTTTCTCCCTGGACCATAAACATAACACACCATGACACATCATGACACACTGTTTCCTTCTCAAATCAGGAGAGAGGGAACCCTCTGACCAATCAGTTTCCTAGACGGTGGGCTTAGTATAATAAGCCTCCCAACCCCTTTGGGAAATACATAAATAGGGACTGTTGAGGGCATAGAGACAGACACATTCACCCATCACTGATCTACTGGCAAAGCGCTCTGAAGGAGAATCCAGATCCAGAACTATCCAGACTCCAGAACTATCCAGACTCCGGAACGCTGATGCAGAAGGCCCAATCTAAAAAGCTGAACCCTTCTCAGCTGGCCTTTAGAATCTTGTAACCTGATTTTAACCCCAAACTTCCACGGGGCCCAACCAATTCAACAGTCTGGCTGTGCTGTTTTGGCTGCTTCTTGCCAAGAACCCTTGCAAGAACCCAGCGATCCAAACCAGTAGAGCAGAGCTGTACCCAGAACCAACCCATCAGATCCAGTCCAGGAGGCTGTGCAGACCAGAGTGCCTTGCTGAGAGCAGAACCAAGTGCCTGAGACCTGTCGGGTGGCGAGCGAATTCCAGTCCAAACGCTTGACCAGTTCCTGACAGGCCTATTACATACCAAAGCCATAGTTGTGAGTATTTAGCATAGAACTGTCCATAGCCATCTCTCAGTTTTAGGTAATCCTATCCAACCCATTCCGACATATCCAGAACTGCATTATAGAATCTGTTTTGTCTATCCTGAATCCTTCTGTCATCCATATAATCCTGTGATAATTGTAGTGATAATCATCTTTGCACTAATATTTTTGCTGAAGAAGGCAAGTGTTGCAGCGGACAAAGAGTGTTGCAGCGGACAAAGATCATACAGAGGCGCCTCTGGACTGGTGGCTGTACCGTTGGTATCTCGCATCTTCATAGCCTCCCTTAGTGTAAAGAAATCCTTGTTTGTAATCCTCAAAAAGCGCGTCTCTCATTTGAAATCTTGACTCTTTTCTGAAAAATCGACCTTTACTAAAACATCTGTAACTTTTGAACTGTAGGAACAGAATTTAAATGTAAAATTGAAGCTAACCTCCTCAGTTTTCAAACAAACTAAGAATCGCATTCCACTTCCTTATAGTTTTTCTGTAATCGAATTTCTCGCGCGCTGAAAAGTTTGCCGTGATTCTGCATTTGGCTCAATTTCATTCCATATAAAATTGCTATTTCTTGAATGCAATCTCGGAATTCAGCTTCCTATCTATTAGTCATTCTATTTAGCATCATTGCTAGTGTCTACTTGAACCTATCCAAAGTGTCTCTCACTAGTTCTGAATCCCATCTAGCAAATTAAAGTCATTTTAGCCTTTTTTTTCATTCATTTCAAATCACATTCAAAAGCATTTGACCTGTTTAAAATCATTCCTCTTCTCTAAGCTTGCTGGGGAATTGGGATAGAACTGCATTGTTGATTGTATATTCCTGAAACCTGGGTGCCCTCATTCCATCTCTTCATATTGCATATTAGGGTGGATTGAGTAGTAACAGGGGAAAGAGTGATTACATTGTCTTTGATTGAATTCATATCAAATTTTATTTCTGTGCTGCATTAATTTCATATCATTGCATTTCACTGAACCCAAACAAAGTTATTCTCTGCTACATTAATCTTATCACCCATACTCCTATTGATTAACGAGATTGTTGATTGTTGTGATATCACCCACTGCTGATCAGTGTATAAATATTAATAAGTGTGATATCTAGATATTGTTCATATTCATAAAAGTGTGATATATATATATATATATATATATATATATATATATATATATATATATATATATATATATATATATATATATATATATATATATGGTTCAATTCATCAAATATCAAATAAATCTTTTAACTTTGCAAAACAACCTACTTCTTGGTTCAGTGAGACCAGGGGGATTCGAAGAGAGGGGCGTGATGTAAGGGTACATCATCCAGAAATAAAATAACTTTTGACATAAAAATATATAATAAGGGTTCCAGCTGGGCATCTCACGCAAGGCATTAACTTAGGTGGAGTGCTGGGTTGAAACCACTTACAACACTAACAGAATTGCAAAAAGGAAGACTTAGAATTCTTTGGCAGCATGATAGTTTTTGCAGTGTTTGCAATGTGTGTAGCAACCTGTTGGTGATGGAAAAGAGAAAATACTTGTTACACTGTAAATATCAATCTGAGTTACCGCAAATAAATAAAGAACACCAGTCACAATTCAAACATTGACAAGAGTTATTTCGCTTCAAGCGGTCTCTGGTTCAACTATTACTGCGGACAGTGAAAGAGAAATTGAGCAATTTACATAATGGTCAGGTGACCTTAAATATAATTTTGGTCTGCTCCAGTTGTTGCATTACAGATAGTTTATGACCTGCGTAATGTATGCATTTTCTGTGAAAACACATGGGTCCTCACTCTATGTCATGTCAGTACAATTTACTGTTTTCAGAGCAGCTCGGTTCACCATGTTCCCATTGCAAAGAGACATTCTTTGCATATGTTATTTGTGTTTGTCTTTTCCCAAAAAGGTTGATCCGTATTTTGGCTTGGTAGTTCACTTAACTCTTCTTCCTAGAATGTTCATGGCACATTATGTTTTCTAAACATTGGTCACGCAATTAGCTTCGTAAAGCAGGAGACAGGAAGACACATAAACTAACCTTTGTCTCCGTCCATGCCTGCCTGTTCAAGGTTCGAAGCTCGTAAAAACATCTGAGCTAAACATTCCTTGCAGAGACACGTTTTCCAGCCCTTCAGGCTGTGAGAAATTTATACATGAAAATGAAAACCCATTAAAATGGGCAAAGAAACAAAATGGAATCTAAAAGTGAGTTTCAAATGAGATAGCATATGCTAACACAGAATGGATGCCTTTTCACAAACCCTACTTTTAGCCTAAGCTAACACATTCCAAGTAAAACATCATCATAATCATGTATATCAATGGACATAAATTCTCTCATCGCAACATCCTGCATGATCACATTAACAGGAGGGCAAGGTCCAGGTTTCAATCTTTCCATAGCCCTAGAGCAGCAGTTACCTTGTATAGAAACTAAAACTGCTCAACACTGTATACAGCAGCAACAAAATAAAATTATTCCAAAGAATATTGCAAGCGCAGAGAATTTCTTACAACCACAGGCTCTAAACAAATTCCAAGCCCAGGTCCCAAGGTCCCAACCACCTTCATCAACGTGGATTTTGGAACCCAGTGTATGTAATCTTTTGATAGCCTGAAACACAGTAGGGGAGGAGTCAGCTAAATACATGCAACACGCTGACCCGACCATTTTGCAAACTCCTCCTCTTTCAGTTAACATGACGTCTAACACCAGTCTATTCTGAAGAGCAACCTGTTTAATAGCTCTTTGTTCTAATGTCATATTAAACAATATGTCAGTAGTTTCATTAGTGGTTTTCTCCAGTACTTGGGCCAACCTTCTGATATCTCAAGAGTTTATCACTTCGCCCAAAAAGGGAACCTTGGATTTTGCCATATACCCTAATATTTGGAGAGGGGTGTTGACATCGATCCCCCTCCTGGGGTGATGTTTAAATATTTCTGCAGTTGAAGTTAAGTAAACCCCTAGCAACAGAATCCCAAAGCAACATGGTACAGTATCAGGATTACGGTTGATGGTGTAAGATGGGGGAGTTACTTACCTATTTCCTACTGGGGACATTCAAAATGATATAATTGATTGGTAGGGCCTAGATCTTTTATATTTATGTTTGGTAGAGGTGACATTGGTAGTGCTTTTATTAGCAAAGACAGAGCATCCTAGGGGCAGCAATACCTATTGATCAAATTCATTGATGTCTGTCCCATCAAAGCTACCATACTATCATTCCCTTTACCAAAAAACAGAGCCCTAGAAAAAGCATAGCAAGCAGTTCATAATGGGAGGGGATATATGTACCAACCTAAACCTTTCTCACCCTGGTTGTGGGAGATGAGAACATACCCAGCTATTTATCCTGTTTAGCATTGCATGAGTTTCATTCATGATTTTTATGAGGGTGTTGTTGAAATACCCTTCTCTGTGCTCAAGATCAAGGGGGCAAAGGGTATGTGAGTGCATATAGAAAGGAGAAAGGGTAGTGGAGCTGACCGTAGGTAACAGTGAACTAAGGGGATGGGAGATTTCTAAAAGCCATAACACAGGTGTCAATATAAGCACAATACATGCTACAATAGTTAACATTACATATGTATCCCTAGTTGACCACAGCCCTTTAGAGCCGGTCCCTCCAGTGGCAATACTTTCCATGTCCTCGCTTCTATGTGCCCCAAACACAGGCATAGTCTGTCAGTGTCGGTTAAGAAGCCTCACACACCAGAGCATGTGGCCAATCTTGCTTATAGACTTCCTTTCCCTGCTTCCCCTACCTCCAGGCGTCTTTGGGGGAATGGAAGGAATATAGTTGGTTTCTTGAAGGTGCAGTATTTTATCACACTTTCCTACCTGCAAAATATAATTCCCTAGCTATTTCCATGGTTGAAGGTTATATCTGGACACTCCGGGCACAGAGTGACTTGTAAACAAAGGGTCAGTATCCGGAGGAAGTGGTGAACAATCGGGCTGTTTAGGCTCAGGATCAGAACATGTGCCTTCACTGAAAGGCATGCACTTGGTTTCAGAATCTCCTACCCCCCCTTCTCCCGTTTGTCATAGGGCAAAGGTAGGGGCACTCATTTTAGGTGTGCTGTATGGATCCAGTGCCTCTTCCCATCCACTCAAACAGCCATCTGAGTGGCCAGTAGAACCAGATAGGGCCCTTTCCAGCATGCTGCAAGACTGGAATTCCTTTCAAAGTCCTTCACAATGACATAATCTCCTGGTTGAATGCGGTGACCAGGACTATCATATTTATCAGGTAGTGCTGCACAAACCTGTTGGTGAATCAAGCACACATTTTGAGTCAACAGGTCAGAGTAATAAATCAATAATGGGTATTCAATGTCAGATAGTTTCTTAGGCCTGGTTGCGTTCCATACATTAGCAGGTCTCCCCATTACTATCTCATGGGGAGAAAGTCCTGTTTTTGCCTGAGCAGTGGTTCTCATGGATAACAGTGCCAGTGGTAGGGCATCGGGCCATTTCAGTTTGCTGTGTGCACACATCTTTGCTAGCTTGTTATTAAGGATGTTGTTGTGGCGTTCAATTTTTCTGGCACTCTGGGGATGTTTGCAGGAGTCGAATCACTTCTTAATCTGTAGCCCCTCACATACATGTAGTAAGAAAGAGGCATTAAACGAGGTCCATTGTCTGACCATATTACTCTAGGTAACCCAAATCTAGGAAGTACTCTTTTAGCATGACTTTTTTTTGCGGTGGACATAGCAGTATTATATTTCAAAAGGAAAGCCTCAACCCATTTGCTGAATGCACATATCACTACTAACACATATTTGTAATTTTGGTATTGTGTTAGATCCGAAACTACCCTATAGTATGTATAATATGTATAGTATGTTGGCCAGAAACCAATCGTATCATGTGACAAATACCGCAATCACAGAATCGTCAATGTAACCAGAGGGCGTCCATGCAAATGTATTCTATGCTTCAAACTCACACAAGGTGCAAGGCCATGGCCTGAATGCTGAAATACTAACACAGCCAAGCATGTCAAACTATACAGAGATGCATTGTTTTTCTCTCCCACTAAGTCCTTGAAGTCGAGCAGAAGCCACATCTAATCAGTAGTCCAGGTACCAGCCTGTCTTGCAAACGCTGTAGTAAAAGGCAGTTAAAGCATGAATTATATTCTTATAGTGGTACTCCTACGCGGAGAGGGGTATTTTCTGCTTCAGAACTGTCTGATCCTTAGCTAATGAACCGAGACACATATATAACGTGTTAAGGAATGTTTCTCTGCTACGAACATGATATCTTTGCCGAACTAAGAGCTCTATGTTCTCCATAACAAGAAACCTGTCCCTGCTGCATTGCTAGAATAACTATGTTTAGACTGAATGAAGACTTGTCATAACATGTCATATTTGTCACTACTTTCGATCACCAAACCCTAGCCTGAATGATACGTTTATGGGCAGATCGAATTGCCTTCAAAATGATTGTACGTTATGTATATTTATATTGCTGTACTGCTTAAGCATTGCTCGCTCTCTTGCATCTCACGAGGTCTGGGAACACACGTTGCTAGACGTTGAGACCCAGTCGGCCAACTGAGATAATTTGAAATAAACCAGGCTTGTTTGGAAATCTAACCTCGTTCCTGTCATGTCACTAGTGTATATGGTTATTGTGCCTTAGTTTCCATATGTGGTCTTTATGGCTTAGCAAATATGGCGCCTGAACAGGGACCCTCCCACTTATGCTCCATCGTATAAGTTGAGTTTGAAGAAGGCAAAAATGAGTCGAGGACAAAGCTGTCGAGCCGGGATTGAAAGGTGTTCGGGTTGCCCCTGTAGAAGTAATGAGAGACTTCTCTGCAGATCTGTATACAGCCGATCCCTGATCGACGAGCAGAGCCCAGAGAGCATCGAGGCGAGGGTCCTGGAACGAGGCAGATTGAGCCAGACACGCAGTCACAATGATTCTTGGTTGTGTACTAAGTTACAAACTGGTTGATCAGATGAGTTGTGCCAAGTTCTTAAAAGTCCTGATATTGGTTGAGTGTTGCTCTTGCAAGATCAAACCGCCAGGGTAAGAAAAGGGTAAGGATTAAACATGCCTGGGAAATTGTCTTCCTGTCTAGTGAGATTTTTCCACTGCGGTAGATAATCTTTGGAAACTGGCCAGGTCGCGCCACCCGAGGGGTCGCCGGCACATGAAATGTACGTAAAATACGGTATAGGGGCAATAATGTTTAATGTGATTTGGCATAGGCAGACCAGACGTGTATCAGGCCTACAGTGGCCTAATAATGGGAGCTTTGAATTAGCACGTATAGAACACCTAGAATCAGTATTGCTACGCAAGAAAGCCCGCCCAGCAGCATTCGACGTTGTGAGAGACTGGAGGAAGGAAGCTAATCTCCATTTGAGAAGTAGAGAGAAATATGCGAGCAGACATAAAACAAATGTAGAGAAAGCACTAGAGCATGATCAACATGAGCAGACAGAAGCCATTAGGAACGTGTATAGGGCTTTCCAATTAGATGTACAGAAAATATATCCTCAGCAAGATTTGCATACATCAGATGAGTTAATAAACAAAATATTGAATGAGCAATAGAAATGATCATCAAAATACTGACCCAGTTGCACCTCCTCCTTATGTACCTCCCATTCCCGTTATTCCATCTGCAGCTGCAGTAAACTGATCCTCTCCTCCTGTGCTTGTGACATCATTTCCTCCACCGCCACCAGAGCATGAGTTAGCCACTTTAGTAGGCAGTTATACAGAGATGGGACCTGTGCAATGAAGCAGTAGACAGACTCATAGTATGGTTAGCGAAGACAGGAAAGAAGAACTGAGAGAGTGGGCAGAAACATATGTTGGCGGTGATGATGAAGCAGCTTTGCAAAGTTCCATATCTGATCATAGGGGCCTTGGTGAACAGCAGGTATTGTTAGAATGCATGGGGAATTATCTTGTGAAAATATGGAAGTGCTTTGACCGATAGATTGGCACCGCAAGAGTTGCGTGATTTGGTTGTTCTTTCGAATTTACAAGATAATGCAATGAAAGTATGAGATCACGTAAACCGAATATTTGTGTTTAAGTGAGAACTTGGTCGATTGCATAAAGAGCTATTTAAAGAAGATAAACAGCATATGTCATATGTCTAACAGCGATTTTTGCCACGTTGAAACCTGTTAGTGAAGAGATGAGAATTTGTACGCGAGATGCGCTTATATGGATCACAGATGCCGCCATTTCCCCAATGGAAGTGCATGATACGTTTAGTCAGTATACACCAGAAATGCAGAGAAAGGTATTACAGGTCATGGTAGAGTATTTACAAGATGAATGTATGAAGAATAAGATATGTTGTCCCGCTGATTTAATGACGATTTATAGAGAGCATTTTCGCCTGAAACTGGAACAACCGCTTTTTTCTCTTGATTTAGCTCTGTTGCTTAATAAACGAAGAAATGTAGAAACACCTAGTTTGAAATTACCCATGAGGGAAGTGCCTCCCACGTTTGTCCCAAAAGTAGAAGTGCTGCCTCTGGAGGAACTCCAGTGCGAACGATAGAAGCCCATTATATTGCTCAGTTTGTACATGTCTCTTTTTCTAGGCAACATGTGAATACTATCAAGCAGACAATCCCTGATATTAGGAAAAACCTGTCAGGATTCTATAAAGAAATTGAATCTGTTTTGAGTTAATCTGTTTTTACATTGAGTGACATTGATCTATTGTTTCCTGTGATTCTTCCTGTAGACATATGAAAGCAGGTTAGAAATAAAAAATGGCGCGCCGATATTAGGTGAAACATGGGAGAATTTGACTAGAATTGACAGTGAGAGAAAGGCTGGTGAAAAACCGCCGCAAGTTATGTTGGCTTTACCATCGCGAATAGTAGAGAAATTGAAAACTTTGGTACCTGAAAAGAGAATAGTTTGGGATAAATGAACTGCTTGTTTGCAGAGCAAAGAGGAAGGAGCAATGGATTATTTTAATCGATTTGATGAAGTATTTGCAGAATTTAGTTGTCAAGATCTATGCACTGAACCCGGGAATAGATTGTTTGTTGATAAGTGTGTGCGAGGATTGTTACCGAAAATTCAAAGTTTAATAATGAAATCTGAAAGTGCATGGCAAGCTAAAAACACAAAGTGAAGTATTACACATGGCCCAGTATTCTAAAATTGAGTAAATTCAGAGAAGGACAAAGAACTGAGGGACAAAGGGAATATGAAAACAAGAGTATTGTTGCAGCAAGTAGCAAACAATAATAGAGGAGGTGGGAACGCACCGTCCGGAGTCCAATTTGCATTAGCGTCCAACATGCAAGGAGGTCCAATAGGAATTAATCAATGTGCCTATTGTAGACAAGAAGGCCTTTGGCGAGCCCAGTGCCCGCATATACAGAATAGAAATGGGACCTATCAAGAAGACAGAATAGAGGTCGTCCGGGGATACAAGGACAGAATAGAAACCAAAGAGTGCCACAATTTTAGAATAATCAGGATAATCAGAACCAGAATCAGAACCAGAATAAGAACCAACAGCGAAACAGTACAAGTGATGGGAATATTTTTGACAATCAGTCCAATGCATATTACTCTAGCGACTTTACATCTGACGATGTAACGTTCTACTAGGACAACCCGAGACAGTGGTTGGAACCAGTATTTATTGCCGTAGACCAGAAAGAGCCCTCCGTAGAAATGAAGGTTGGGAATAGGGAACACATTTTTCTAGTGGACACAGGTGCACAAAAATGTTCGTTTGACCATCAACGGGTTCCAGATATACCACTGTCAGGGCATAAGAATGTCTCAGTAGTGTTCTCAGGTACACCAGTAATTAGTCCAGTGTCACAACCAGTACCTATAACACTAGGTCCATTCACTGAATCGTGCCCATTTCATTTGATGACAAATTGCGGTGAAAATTTGCTGGGATTAAATTTGTTGCAGAAATTGAATGCTGTTATTTATTGTTCCCATGATGGAGTGTATTTGACGATATTGCCACAAAAGACTCCTGTATCACAATTTTTATCTAAGCCATTACCGACTGAATTGAGTAAAGTACCAGCTTGTATATGGGCAGTGAATGACAATGATGTTGGTTGTTTGAAAGTAGAGCCAGTGAAAATTGATTTGAAAGAAGGAATTACATTGCCACATATTCCACAATATAGAATTTAGGCCGAAGGAGAAAAAGCATTGAAATGCATTGTGTTAGATTTGATTAAAAGAAACGTAATTGAAGAAACTTCTAGTAGTACTAGCAATAGTCTGATTCTTCCGGTCTATGAGATACCTTACTGTTTTATAATTGATTTGCTCGTAGTGAATAAAGTTGTTGATCTGCAATTTCCTTTAGTCCCGGATGTGACTACAATTTTGACTATGATTCCAACTTATGCTTCATAGTTTAGCGTTATTGATCTGAAGAATGTTTTTTTTAGTATCCCAGTACATCCACATAGCAGATATTTGTTTGCTTTTACTTTAGGAGGACGTTAATTTACATTCACACGAAATACACACGGCTACACTGAGAGTCTGAGTATTTACAGTATAGCATTAAAGGAACAACTAGATATGCTAGAACTACCAGGTTGTGTTTTGTTACAATATATAGGCGATTTATTGATAGCAGCAGACACAGAAGAAATTTGTAAAGAAAGTACAGTTACATTATTGAAACATTTAGCAGCACATGGACACAAAGCTTCACTAAAGAAATTCCAGTATTGTCGAAAGGAAGTGGCCGACTTGGGCTACCTCCTTTCGAAGGAGGGAAGAAGATTGATACCAGAAAGAATAGAAAGCATCTCTGATATGCCTATTCCAAAGACGCAGAAAGAAGTCAGGGGTTTAATTGGCATGGCTTCGTATTGTAGGCAGTGGATAGCGAATTTCTCTATGATCGTGAAACCAATTGTGGCACTGACAAGGAAAGATGTTACCTTACCTTTACCATGGAGCATGGAATGTCAAGAAGCATTTGACCTGCTCAAAGCTGCATTATGTTCAGCTACAGTTTTGGGCACGCCAAATTATGACAAGAATTTTAAGTTATTTGTGCATGAAAATAATGGATGTGCTTTCGCTATTTTGACTAAGGAACAAGGAGGGAGAAATAGACCATGCGGCTACTTCTCTTCCAAGATGGATCGTGTTGCATGTGCTTTGCCGCGCTGCTTGTGAGCTGTTGCTGCAGCTGCTGTGTCAGTAAAACAAACCAAGGGAATGGTTTTAGGTCACGCTTTAACCGTTATGGTGCCCCATTCAGTGGATGTTCTTTTACATAGAACGCAGACGCAACACCTTACATCAGCTAGATTAACAAGATACGAAATTGTCCAATTTGCACCACTTATCAAATTATGAGGTGTTGTGCTTTAAATACAGCCGAGTTAATGCCCCCTCCCAACGAAAAAGGGGGTGAAAAATAATTCCCCCATGATTGCTTAATGGTTACTGAACAAGAGACAAAAGGAAGAATTGACCTAACTGACACCCCACAGAAAGAGCCAGATGGAGAACTGTTTTGTGACGGTTTTTGTTTTAAATTACCCGATGGTACATCAACTGCTGCATATGCCATCGCTACACTGTAAAGGATTGTAGAGAGCAAAAGAATCCCATACAGCTCAGCACAAGCTGCAGAAATAATAGCGTTAACAAGAGCATGTTAAATCTCTGCAAACCTCAATGTAAACATATACACTGACAGTCTGTATGCCTTTGGAGTGGCATACAATTTTGGATAATAATGACTGAACGGAGTTTCCTGACATCACATGGAACCAAAATCCAAAATGGCACTTTGATAGTGAGACTGTTGTCAGCACTTGCGCGTCCCAAACGATTAGCAATAAGGAAATGCGAAGCACATAAAAAAGTATCATGTGATGTTGGAAAGGGAAATGCATTTGCAGACAAAATTGCGAAACAAACTGCCACTGTTTTACACACAAAAAATGTATGTTGAAAAAATGAAAGAAATACCCTTCATGATAGAAAATGGGATTGCCACAGTTAAGGAACTGCACGCAGAAGCTACTGCAGATGAAGTAAAAACCTGGTCTGAGGGTCTAGCAGAATGAGATTCTAAAGGTTGCTGGTGGACAAACAGAATAAAAGATGGATGTTGCCAAATGCCTATGTAATGGCAATGGTCACAATGGCCCACAGTCCAAAACACATATGTGCTAGGAAAATGATGCAACACCTAGATTCTGTATGTCAGAATCCCCACATTAGAAAAACTGCCGACAGATTGGTTAAAAATTGCATGACTTGTTTACAACATAACATTGGAAAAGGAACAGCGACGCCATTAGACATTTTTGGCCCCCCTCTATGCCATTTGAAGTCATGCATTTTGATTTCATAGCAATGGAAAGGTGCCAAAACTATAAATATGTCCTCGTAGTGGTCTGCGCATTCAGAAAATGGGTAGAGGCCTATCCGCTGAAAGATTGTACAGCTACGTCCACAGCTAAAGTCATGCTAAAAGAATACTTTCCCTGTTTTCGCCTACCCCGTGTCATATGGTCAGATAACGGTCCACACTTTATTGCAGCCATGATATTACAAATTTGTGCAGGGCTCCAAATTGAGAAACGATTCCATTCGGCCAGACAACCGATGAGTGCCGGTTTGGTGGAACGTCAGAACGGTATCTTGAAAAATAAATTGAGTAAGATCTGTGCAGGGAGCAATTTGAAATGGCCCGATGCATTACCGCTAGCTTTATTGTGCATGCGCGCAACTGTACAGGTGAGGACTGGTCTCTCCCCTTATGAAATCGTAATGGGGAGAGCAACAAATGTTTGGAATGCTCGGCAGCCGAAACGGCTGAGGGACATAGAATACCCGTTTCTTATTAATTATTGCAAAAAGTTGACTCAAAACTTGCGTTTAATTCATAAGCAGGTGCAGGAGGCTCTTCCTGTCAGATATACTGATCCAGGACATTGTCTGCAACCTGGGGACTGGACATTGATTAAAGATTTTGAGAGAAAAACCTTACTCGCACCACGATGGAAGGGGCCCGTCCAGTAATGCTGGCTATGCAGACTGCAATCCGAGTGTATGGCCGCAAGCACTGGATCCATGCAACACACACAAAACAAATTCCGCTTCCTTTGAAAGTTCTGCTTGATCCTGACATCGAAAGAAATACAGCTGCACCTGATCACAAAGATACCATCGCTAGCTCTCTGCCAGAAGTGCTACCTAAGCCCACGAAAGGGCCTGGGGGGATTGCAATGAAGATCGAAAGGCCAAAGGTGCCTCAGCTTTGTTCGAACGCTGCTTTATCACCATGCATTGCATCGCAGGCTGGCACTGATCCTTCCTCTGGAAATGAGAGTGCATTGTTTATAGATCATACTGTACCTGGACCCATAAGGTACAATCTACGTTCACAAAATCAGAAATGATCTGCATTTTGTTTTGCCTTTGTTCCCAGCATGGATGAAGTGGGAACGGAGGCCTAGGGAAAAGGAGCGTATGAGCTGTATCAAGCTGCATCAAATTGAAAGCTCTGAAACGCGGTTTCCCGGTGAAACCATTGGAAAGTGAAGGACCAGTTGTCACGACCCTTACCCCAGACCCCCATGGGCAAGCCCACTTGCCAGGTAAGGTCAGGGTTCAGGACTCCATCAAGGCCTTGGAGGCCTTGCATCCACTCCCAAGACTCTCTTGGAGTTAGTCCTGGCGCCTCTGGCGCCAAGCTGATATTCATTATGGAGAACATGTTTGAAGGGGGACTACTTTTCATTAAGCCTGCAGTTAACATGGAGGCATTCGCATAGCTTGGTTCCTAAGAACTAAGCTATGCGCAATAGTGTTTTGGGTGTGGTGGCCTGGGACTGCTTTACCTGGACTACTGTTGGGAGGCTATCTAAACCAAACCCAAGCGAAAGAGCATGCTTTGCGTTACTTTGCACACTGCAACGTGACGCTCACTGTGTCCTGTGATACCCACGAGTCTCAGAGCAACGAGCCTGCCGAGGAGACAAAAGGAACATCTTTAATCGAATCTTACCTGCAATCTCCTTCCTGTCATCCGCTCTCCAGTGAACAGCTTCTTCTGGGCTCCGCACACCTACCGGAACGAAGCGACTTGAAAAGGAGAAAGACAACATTAGAAAAGACATACTCCAGCATCGCTTAAGCCCCAAATATTATAGGAAGCTTACCTGGCTTTTCACCTTACGGCCGGCATTGCTCAGGAGTTCCTCACCTGCTGGAAAAGGACCGCGACCTGTAAGGAAGAGAGGACACAGAGGTTAGCAAGGCAAGACAAAAGCAGCACAGCGCAGCACATTACTTATCGCATTACAGCGCACATCCCGTGCCGTCATTACCTGCAGTGTTCAAACCAACCAGTACAGCACTCTGAATCTCCCGCACACCTAGGGAGAAAGAAAGGACACTGTTAATCACAAAAGAAAGGTAGGCAAGAACAATCAGCGCTATACAGAAACTGCTACAATAAGACCCACCTTAAAGACACTTGAACGGGCACGCGCCAGTGAAGTAACCCGGTCGCCCACATCCACTGAAGACTACGCACCACTGCTAAGAAGGCAGGATGGAGAGCACGCCTAATACAACAACAAGGTGAGGAGAGGGCCTAAGGTGCTGAAACCAAAAGGGTGTGGTGGGGGATACCTACCTGAGTCGGCCAGTTTTGAACATAGCCCTCCTGTATCCTCAGGCTAGACCTCCTCCGAAGACACCATCCGGAAAATGGGAGAAGGTTCCGGCAACCAACCTGGGCTGAGTGGCATCCCCGTGGATACCAGGTGAGCGTAACACCTGTGCAACCTTGCGTGAACAAGCGGGGGCATATGGTACTGACACAATTGATGCTTTTTCCTGCCTTTTTGGAGCTCTGTGCAAGTTCACATCAGCTTGCTGTCATTTGTTAAGCGGGCTAGCCTGAACTGGTCTGAACGCGTTGCTGCTACTTGAATGCTTTGCTGTTAACGTGTGTTGCTGTGGAGAACTTTCCCTGACGAACATTGAAAACTTTTCCTGGGATAAACATTGCAAGACAATGTCTATATTCGCTCCTGCTCCCTCCTGCACCAATTATGTTGATATTCTAGAAACAGAAACTGAGCCTGCTCTTAGAAAAACTTGGTTCGGAAAGAATAATATGCTAATGATTATGATACCGCTTTGCATTTTGATTACACTGATCCCAATATTTTGGTATTTAGAAACTGTACATACTTTGAACTCTCTTTTGACTGCAGCCAATGCTCCTACTATGAACAGCCCAGTACATGTGCTCTCTTATACTATCCCCTCACAAGAAGTGAAACATAGAAAAGGTTATGACAATAACACATTGCTATTGATTATGAATATGACTCATGCTATTTTTGAATAGGTCCAATTGTTTGGTCTGTTCCCATTTACCCCAGCATGGTGAAAGAGGAATGGGTTGGTATGTACATCCTTTGCCACTTAATACTGCCTGTTATGCATCATTGAGAGCGTTGTTTTACGGAAGATGGATCGATAGTGCTACTGGTCAGCTTGATGGAACAAACATAAATGAGTTTGAAAGAGTTTTATTGGAACCGTTGGGTTGTTCCGTATTTACAAACGAAGCAAAATAAACACAGTAACAACGAGCCCAGTAAAAAGGCTCTCTAGGCATTAGAAATCCCTAATCACTTTTAAAATCGCCCCAGTAGGAAACAAATATGCTGTGCCTCTCTCCTATACTATTAATCACAGTCCACGCTCTGTCCTATTTGCCTACAGAAAAAGGGTTCCTATCCAGTGGGAACGTTTACTAGATGCATGAATACTGCCGTACTTGAGCAAGAAGAGAAACCTTTATATATAGGAGATTCTGTCTATTTTGTATGTGAAAATCAGGCCTACCCATGGCTGCCTAGAACTTGGGAAGGGACCTGTTATTTAGGTATACTTCTGCCTGGTGTATTTCTTTCCAAAATTTCTGAGATAGCAAAACTATATAGATCTCGGCCACGTCGAGAGAATACGGCAGGACAAATAGTAGGGGATATAGCGAAATCATTCACACCATTTTGGGGGCAAGCAATAAATTCATGGAATATTATGAAACTGTCCAGAGTGTTAGAAAATAAGGAAACATGGAACTACAGATATACTCTGTAATATGACATCAGAACAAAAAGCAATCAGATTAATTGCACTTCAGAATAGAATGGTCCTTGATATAATCTTGGCTGATCGTGGAGGGGTATGCAAATTGGTGGGGTCAGCGTGCTGTGTATTCGTAAGTGACTCCTCCCCCATATATTTGAAGCGATCAAGAAATTACATGTCCTAAGTTCTGAAATTCATGTCCCTACAGGTGGTTGGAATCTGAATATAAGTTCTTGGTTTTGGGAACTGCTGCGATCATGGGGATGGAAATGAATTGCAATTTTGGTCATGATATTTAGAATCCTCATGTTCTGCTGTTGTTGCATACAATGCCTGCCAATCCTCTGCTCTCAAATTACAAATTAATGTGTACATGCGATCAAAACTAATACTCCTCGCATACTAAGTGAAGGTGCACAACATGAAAATGAAATTATTAAAGAATTTATGGCAATTCATATTTCTGATGACGATTACAGCAGTATGGGAAGTCCAGAACCGGACAGGTGGTCCAATGAAGACGCGATGTATGGATGATGCTCTTGGCTTACGGCCAAAAGGACGGTTTGTTAGACCCGAAACGACCCTATAGTATGTATAATATGTATAGTATGTTGGCCAGAAACCAATCGCATCACGTGACAAACATCGCAATCGCAGAATCGTCAATGTAACCAGAGGGCGTCCATTTTGTGTAATGCCGGCCATTTGCTTTTTTCCTTTCTGTCAAAATGCTTTGCAAATGTATTCTATGCTTCAAACTCACACACCGTGCAAGGCCACGGTCTGAATGCTGAAATACTGACACAGACAAGAATGTCAAACTATACAGAGATACATTGTTTTTCTCTCCCACTAAGTCCTTGAAGTCGAGCAGAAGCTGCATCTAATCAGTAGTCCAGGTAGCAGCCTGTCTTGCAAACGCTGTAGTAAAAGGCAGTTAAAGCAGGAATTATATTCTTCTAGCGGTACTCCTTCGCGGGGAGTGGTATTTTCTGCTTCAGAACTGTCTGACCCTTAGTTTATGAACCGAGACACACAGATAATGTGTTAAGGAATGTTTCTATGCTATGAACATGATATCTTTGCCGAACTAAGAGCTCTATGTTCCCCATAACAAGAAACATGTCTTTGCTGCCATTGCTAGAATAACTATCTTTAGACTGAATGAAGACTTGTCATAACGTGTCATATTTGTCACTACTGTCGATCACCAAACCCTAGCCTGAATTATATGTTTATGGATGGATCGAATTGACTTCGAAAAGATTGTATGTTATGTATATATATTGCTGCTTGAGCGTTGTTCGCCTCTTGCATCTCACGAGGTCGGGAACACACGTTGTGAGACGTTGAGACCCAGTCGGCCGACTGAGATACTTTGAAGTAAACCAGACTTGTTTGGAAATCGAAGTCGGTCGTGTCACTAGTGTATATGGTTATTGTGCCTTAGTTTCCATATGCAGTGTTTATGGCCTAGCAATTGTTCCATTTCAATGAAGTGGAAATGAATAACTTCAAATGGCATGGAAGGAGGTCCAAAACTACCCTTAGGTGCTGTTGTTCCCTTCCCAATGTTATGTTATAGACAGATCATACAGTTCTGAACTAGTCGCTCTGCAATTTTGGGAATGTTGTCATTTCTCCACACCGGGTCTAAGGGGGTCATTACGAGTTTGGAGGTAGCCATGGCTCTATTAGCGCCATGGCTGCCTCGAAACCCGGGTCCGGGTCCGGTCTGGCTGAATGGGGACTTACTGGGACATTCCGACCTATGCGGACCCGGTAATCCCCATTCAGTTTACTATTCCCCATTCCCATTTGAGCCCACATAGTACTCAATGGGAATGAGGAAGGCGCTAATAACGGGCCCGCAAATTGCAGGCACATTATTAGCTCCAAGGTCCCTTAACGGGACCCACAGAGAACCGCTGGTCAGACAGGCCGTTCCTGCTCGGACCCTCTAAGGGACCTCAGAATCGGGCGGTAAGGGTTTACCGGCACCGGCATCATTACCGGTGACGTTAACTCTTACCGCCCAACTCATAATGACCCCCTAAATGTTTACAAATACCTTTCACACTAATGTGAGCTGGCGCATGTGCCATGGTAACTACAGCTGCTGGTCCAAAACCCCATGGTTCAATTTCTTCTGCTGTGGCTTCAGCTTGAATTTATTTCACGCTACTAATGCACTCTTCCATCTTCTCACTCTCAGTGACCCACCTGGCAGAGTTTAATACATACATTCCTGAATGTGGGTCTGTGGCTGTTTGCTTGGTTATTTTGTTTGCAAATGCATTCCCTTTCCCAATATCGTCAGTTACTCTCTAGTGTGCTGCACATTTCATTATGGCCAGTTGTTCAGGGAGACCTAATGCTAATAAAAGTTGCACTATCAAGGGACCATGTTGAATCTTGACATGTTAAAAATCCCCCCTCAGCCCATAGTCTCTCAAAGTTGTGAGCTACTCCAAAGGCATACTGGCTGTCAGTTTAAATATTGACTCTGAGCCCCTGGGATATCTCACACGTTCTAATCAAAGCAATCATTTATGCAGCATAGGCAGAATTGTGAGGAACTCTCCTGCTTTCGTTAATAGTGTCTAAGGTGGTGATTGCATAGGCAGCAGTAGAAGTGCTGTCTGGGAGTTTAAAACAAGAACCATCTCAAAATATTTGCCCGTCCGGGGATGGCAACATTGTGTCGCTCAAATCAATCCTCCCTTTTGTGCCTTGTTCAGTGACATAGAGTCAATCATGGTCGGTGTCATTAGTACTGTGTTCGTTTAGAGGAGGTAAAAGTTTGGCTGGATTAAAAAAACTGCTTCTCTTAATTTTGATGTGGGGTGCAAATAGAATGAGCTCGTATCTCGTGAGCTGGACAGATGTGAGAGGCTGAGTTTGCATTCTATTCAGTAGTGTATCTACCGAATGAGGCACCATCACGGTTAAGGAGTGACCCGAAACTATGCTTTCATTTCTTTTTACTGAGGTAGCAGGCGCAGCATTGATGTACTTTGGCAAATTGCATGCTACAGGGTCCAACATGGAGGACAAATAGCCACATGGCATGTGCTTTCCTCCATGTTCCTGTGCCAAAACACAACCAGCTCTTTCGTGCTCAAATTATATAAATTCTTTGACATAATTTGGTGTGCCCAATACTGGTGCGAAACATAGCGCATTTCTGAGCAGCTCAAAAGCGTCCTGACAAACTGTATCCCAAGGTAGAGGTTAAGCTACATCTTTTCTTGTTGGTGTCAACAAAGGCTTAATCAAGAAGGAAACATTTGGAATCCATTGTCTGCAATAGGAAGCCATCCCGATGAAAGCCCTAACCTCTTTCTGTTTATTTCATCATGTCAGAGATGCTTTGTATCCTTTCAGGCACGAGGGGCCTTCCATCCTTCAACAGGAGATGGCCTAAATAGGCAACCTCCTGTTGACAATACTGACATTTCTTCAAAGATGCTTTATTACCATTGTCAGCTACGTGTTTCTGTAACAAAATGGTACCCTCTTTACGAGCGCTTTCTGAATATGGCGCGATAAGCAAGTCATCTATATATTGTATGAGAGTGCAACACAAAGGCAATTCAAGCATATCTAGCTGTTACTTGAGGGCCCTACTGTAAATGCTAGGACTTTTAGTGTACCCTTGCAGTATTCGGGTGAAAGTAAAGGAACGTCCTCCATGGGAAAAAGCAAACAAATACCTGCTATCTGGGTGCATGGGGATGCTATGGGGATGGGGATGCTAAAAATGACTGAAAAATGCATAGCCATTGCACTAATCATAGTCAGAATGGTAGTGATGTCAGGAACAATGGGAAACTCAGGTGCTACAACCTTATTAATGGCTCTTACATCAATAACAAAACGATAGGGTAAAGCATTGTCACCTGTTTTATGAACAGGCAAAACAGGGCTATTACATGTGCTACCAGAGATTTCTTTCATCACACCTTGATGCATTAAATCAGAGACAATACTTTTAAGTGCTTGCTCACCATCAACTGAAACTTTATATTGTGGAATGCGAGGCAATGTAACACTTGTTTTCAAAACAACGTGCACTGGTACAACATCTAGAATTCCAACATCATTATCATTCACTGGCCATAGATGTGTAGGTAGCTGGTGCAACTCACTTGGTAAAGGCAAAGCCATGAATTGGCAGGTGGAATTCTGCTGTGGAGAAATGGTCAAGTATACTCGATCTGGAGAGCAGTAAATCACTGCGTGCAATTTTTTCAATAAATTCATTCCCAGCCGATTTTCACCGCAGTTGGTTGTCAACAAGACTGGACATGAGTCAGTGAAAGGACCAAAAGAAATAGGCACCGGTTTTGAGACCAGACTTACCACTGGGGTACCAGAGAACCCTTCTGATACATGTTGTTGCCCTGACAGGGGTATATCTAGATCCTTTAAGTGGTCAATAGAGCATGCTTGAGCTCCTGTGTCCACCAGAAAAGTATGTGCCCTATCCCCAACCTTTATTTCTACATTGGGTCTTTCAGGTCCATGGGGATAGGGGTGGATTCCAGATCCTGCTTTGGGCTGTCCTAGTGAAATAAAATGCTGTCGGATGTAAAATCTTCAGCAAAATAAGTGTGAGTAGTGTTGTCAAAAATGTTTGCGCCCCTGGTATTCTGTTGCCCATCTTGATTTCCCTTATTGCTATAATTTTTCTGGTTCTGGGAGAACTGATTTCTATTTGGCCCCTGCTTTACTTTGCTACATGCTCTCGACCTTCTACCGGACATTCCATTTGCCTTCTGCTGGAGGATCGGACACTGTTCCCTCCAGTGCCTTCTTGCTTACAATAGGCACATTGGTTCACATTCACAGTCCCCTTATTTGGGGTAAACTGTACTCTCGGCTGGGCGTTCCCCCCCTATGGTCCTCTCACAATTTGCTGCACGAGTGTGCTAGTCTTTAAGTCAACCTTATTGATTTCAATCTTTTCCTTCTCATTGTTCACTCTATTCTCATAACACTGGGCCATATGCAGAATTTCAGATAGTGACTTAGTCTGCCATACACTTTCAGAGGCAGTGATTTGAGACTGAATGTCAACCAATATCCAACATACAAATATATCAACAAACAATCTCTTCCCTGGTTCAGTACTCAAAACATGGCCACTGAAATCCAAAAACACTTGCTCGAACCTGTTAAAATCCTATGTGGCTCCTTCTGTCTTCGCTTGCATGCAGGCGGTCAATTTATCCCAAATGATCCTTTTTTCGGGCACCAGAGACAAAAACCATTTGTTCACAATATGGTCAGGTAATGTCAGTATGCTATGAGGAGGTTTCTCTCCTGCCTTCCTTGTTATGTCTGACAGCTCAAGTGCAGCCCATGTATCTCCAATTGCATGTACATCATCTACGGTTCTAACCTGTTTCCACAAATATGCCGATAAGATGACAGGGAATAACAAGTCTATGGGCCTCATTGCAAGTGTGCCAGTCCGGTAAGAGCGGCGATGGTAAGCCTACTGGCACCGTTGTTATCAGACCAGCACTGGTCCAAGCCCTCCACTTTGTCCTCAGAAAGCGATGGGTCATATTCGAGATGGGCCGCACGTTCCGGGCGCTATTTGTAAATCTGAATCTGAGTTACTGCAAATAAATAAAGAACACCAGTCACGATTCAAACATTAACAAGAGCTTATTTCGCTTCAAGCGGTCTCAGGTTCAACTATCTGTGGAAGAGAAATTGGGCAATTTATATGACAGCCAGTTGGCCTTAAATATACTTTTGGTCTGCTCCGGTTGTTGCATTACAGATAGTTTATGACCTGTGTAACGTATGCGAAAACACATGGGTCCTCACTCTACGTCATGTCTGTATAATTTACTGTTCTCAGAGCAGCGTGGTTCACCCTGTTCCCAGTGCAAGGAGACATTGGGCCTCATTACGAGTGCAGTGGTAAGGGATTAAGGACGCCAGTAAGGATGCCGGTGTTGTTAACCACTTACCGCCGCATTCCGAGGTCCCTTAGCAGGTCCCACTAAGGCCGGCTGGTAAAACCAGCCGTCCTTAGCGGGAGCCGCTAAGGGACCAGGGAGCTAATAACAGGCCCATTATTTACGGCCCGTTATTAGCTCCCTCCCCATTCCCATTGAGCCCTATGGGGGCTCGAATGGGAATGGGGAAGGATATTTTGAATGGGGACTTACTGGGTCCTCCAAGTTTGGAATGACCCAGTAAGTTCCCATTCAAAGAACCCGGACTCGGACATGACTTTGGCTACCTCCAAACTCGTAATGACCGATTCTTTGCATATCTTATCTGTGGTTGTCTTTGACAAAAAAGGTACATCCGCATTTCGGCTGAGTAGTTCACTTAACTCTTCTGGAATGTTCATGGCACAATGGGGGTCATTACAAGTGAGGTGGTAAGGGGTTAATGGCATCGGTAAAGGTGCTGGAGCCGTCAACCCCTTACCGCCTCATTACGAGTCTGCTTGCGGGTCTCGCCAGCAAACCAGGGTGCTAACAACGGGCCCATTATTAACTGGCCTGTTGTTAGCACCCTCCCCATTCCCATTTAATGGGGAGGGTGCCTGGCAGGATAGCACCCGCCTGCAGAGTTTTCACTGGAGCACCGGTACCGGTGCTCCCATGTCCCCGTTCCCATAGAGTCCTAGGGCACTCTATGGGAATGGGAACTAACGGAATTACAGGTGCCTGACTTCCTGGATGCCAGACTTGGAAAAGCCTGCTGGCACCGGGAAGTCAGGCGTCGGTAATTTGTTTACAGGTCCAGCAGCAACCCGCCGGTAACAACGGCAGGGTTATCGCCGGACCCATAATGAGGCCCTATAGAATTGTTCAGAGACAGGATAGTACATTCAAAAGTTTTAGTGGGTGTGTAAAGATCGTGTGATGGATGATAGACAATAGTTGCAAAAAATACAACTTAGGATTCTTTGGAGGCATGAGTAGACTGTCAGTGTCTGTAACTGAGTGTAAAGATGTTTGTGATGAGACAAAATAAGGGAATTCTTTGGGGGCAGGAGAGTACAATCGACAGTCCAGATGAAGAACGTAGGCTCTCTGTAATATCCTGATGATATTCAACTGATGGGTCCATGCTGCCTGACTAATGTACAATAAAGGCAATTTGCCCTTGTGCCCAAGAAAACCATACGTGTTAAGGAGGTAAGCCTAAGGTGAAAAATGTCTACAATGCCTTCATTCATATTATAGAAGTGTTCACAAACGTTCATTATTAATGGTATTAGTGTGGCAGGTAATCATTAAATGATAAAATACTGCTTATGTGAATGTGATGGTATTATATCATGTCAATAGGCCACTGCCTTACTTGTACCTAATTACAATGGAATACTATTACAAAATTCAGACTACATTCAATCTATATCCTGTCCAATGTAAATTAGAGCACTGACAATTGCACCTGCTATCAATATAACACTGTCATTTCAATCGCATTACTTTCTTCTTATCAATCAAGTTACAATGGACAAATATTTTACCAACACATATATCATGCCATGTACCACCTCAGGGCAAACTGGCATGGTCAATTAGTCTCACATCTGTTTGTATCAACTATTAAGTCATCATAAATTGTATAGGCCATCTTTGTCATCTGTTCAGTCTAAAGGCAACATAAATGTATATGGGCTGCTTTTGGTCTTTTCAGTCTAAAGGTAGCATACATATATATGGGCTGCTGTTCGGTTAGTAAAATATCTTGTGTCTATTTTGCTTCAATTAACGTATTAGTATCTTTTCACAGCTCAAAATCTGTTGATATATCTTCTAATAATCATAGTTTTAACCCTTTTTGCCCTATCAGGCACTTTATGTGAAACACTTCTTTGCAAGATATGGTTCCAATATAACTTGATTGATATGAAGCACAGTATTGTTCCAGTGAAGTCTGAGTGATGTGAGAGATATGTGCCTTCATTGTCCCATCATTCCTGTCTTTCCTACTCCCTCCCTCTCTCACTCCCTCCTTCCTCCCTCCCTCCCTCCCCCTCCCTCCCTCCCTCCCTCCCTCCCTCCTTCCTTCCTTCCTTCCTTCCTTCCTTCCTTCCTTCCTTCCTTCCTTCCTTCCTTCCTTCCTTCCTTCCTTCCTTCCTTCCTTCCTTCCTACCTTCCTTCCTTCCTTCCTTCCTTCCTTCCTTCCATCCCTCCTTCCTTCCTCCCTGCTGCACTTAATCTCTTCATACTCTATATTTACAGATCTGTCATATCTTCATCCCTGTCTCTCTCCTTTCTTTCTTTCTTTCTTTCTTTCTTTCTTTCTTTCTTTCTTTCTTTCTTTCTTAAAACTGCTTAATCCTTTTATCAAATACTTCCCCTGTGCCTATCTTTATTCCTCATTTTCGTCTACTATTTCTCTCCTCCTTGAATTTTAACTTTCTATCTCCAGTTCAGAACGTGATTGTTTTATTCCCTTTAGACCTTACAACCTGAATAAGTAGGCAAACGGGTTGCCTCATTCGTTCCCGAAGGTGACCTTGCATGCAATGACTGCACTTTACCATCTGTCTTTAATTTGGATTAATGCCCTTGCTAATGAGAATATTAAAACTGATACATTTAAAAACTGGTAACAATAAATTCAAATTATTTGTGACATATAGAGTCAGTTCCCAGCAATGCAGCAAATGTTTCCTGGGCAATGCAGACAATGTTCATAAATTAGTATTGATCTCTTTTCACACAGTTCATAATGTCAATTAAATCCCCCGATACATGACAATGGTAACTTCTGCTCTTTAAACCATCTTTTTTTTAACTGCCATGCCGTACACAAAAGTCCACACTCCACTTGAAATGCAGTTAGAGGTCAACGTTCTCTAAGTTCAACAAGAATGTATTTAATCATACTTCCATTCACAGCTTTGCTATACAGATTTACAAAAAAAATAGAACGTTTATTTAGAGACGACTAATAGTTACTGACTTCCTCACTCTTTTTTTCCTATTGTTGTATTAATTTATTGCATGCTTATGATTCCCAGAACAACATCAACGTTCAGAAAGGGGGACTTTTCATGTGATTTACCTATTCTTAGAGGGGGGGGCTTCTTCATCAATACTCTCAATGGGTGCGGGCAGGTCGAATGTTAACATGACAAGGGCTGGGGCAATTGGATGTTGAAGTGGTAGTTTGTATCTCCCTATCATGTATAGTTAGAATTAAACAGACAACGTTGAGAGCATGGATCTATTACACTCTATTACACAATCTCAATTGTGGACATATGTGGTGTTAGGCAGAATTATATGCAGTACCCTTTGGGAACACCACATAAAATTAAGACTACAAGTGACAGTATAAATTCACCTTTGGTACAAGCCTGTATTACACAGTAAAAGTGGTAGCGATGGCTGAGCAGCCAGACTTATCTCAAGAGCAAGTGAGCAGTATCAATAGTTACACAAAGGACAGCAATTACTATCATTCAAACAAACACGGACTCACGGTTTCTGAGTAAAAGAATATACATTTATTTATAAATCAATTGTATAACAGTTCACTAAAGTAAAGCAGTTTAAAAATCACACTCTTAATACCCCACACCACTCCCAATAGGTTCCAGACAAGTTAAGCTCACAAATGAAGTGGGAGCTAAATGGCACTCCAGAAATGTAAACGGGAGGGAAAGACAAAGTTAGGCAGAAATTGAACAGCACCAACAGGTAAGTAAGCAGGGCAATCTAGAAAGAGGAACTACAGTGATGGAATCAATTCAAAACGGCTTAGGGCCAAAGTCAATAGGAAAAAAGTCTTTTGCTCAAGATCACACAGCTCAGGGTAGTTTGCGGTTAAGTCTTTGCCAAGAGTTCCGGATGAAGTTGGTCGGCAGAAAAGTTAGTTTAGAGAGTAGAGAAGGACAAGCCCTCAGATTGGAGAAAGATTTCACACACTTTCACCATGTCTGAACAAACCAAACAACCAGAATTTGCACAGTACCTTTAAATGGAGAAGAAGCTGTAGCTAAGGCAGATGTTTCTGGCAGTTCCTACAGGCTCACGGTTCCTGAAGTGACTGTCGGACTGTCATGAAGTAGGAAGAATGGAGGGTCCTGCACTGCCTAGGGAAGAAACCAGCAGCAGAGCAAAGCAACAAATAAAAGGTGTGCTCCTTAAAACCCAAGCAGGGTCCGACCTTCCTGGCTATCCGGCCCACTGTAGATCTGTACAGCGAATTCGACCAGAGGAGGGAGTCCTGGCTTGTAGTTTGGGTGAACTGGTTGGTCCCACCAGCTCAGGGGAAGAAGATTCCTGGAGGATATTCTCTGTCATTGGAGTTTGCGGATTCGGACCTGCAGCAGGGCTTCACCGGGTGGTTCAGTCATGGTAGGGGTCCTCTTCCGTCAGCTCCTCATTGGTTCTTTCGTTTCAGTGGCGACTCTGCCTTTCCAGACCCAGACACCTGCTTTTTATGCAGTTTTCCCCCATTCACACAGCCAGGGTGTCAATCACATAGCAGGGTGGCTGTCCTGCCGGGACAGTCACCACAGCCAATCAGATCAGAGTGGGACATGGGTCTCCAAGGAGACCCTGTGCAGGGAGCCCTAAAACCCTGGCTCACATCCTGTCCCACCCAGACATACAGGCGCCTAAGGAGGGGTTCTGCGTAGAAGCCCGCAAAAAGACGGTGAACAAAGGAACCAAACCTGGTTTGGCGCACAGAGTAAAACACGAGAAAGACATTTTCAAAAAGAAATGGCAAATAAACCCAGCCAGAACCGAAATAAAACATATATGGTCCAGCAGGTAACCGCGGTAGGAAAAATAGGGTAGTTACCACTGCCACCAGACAAGTCTTGATGAAAAGAGAGCGAAACAACTCTCCATGAGAAACTGACAAAAAGGGATAAGTATTAACCCTTACCAGTACTCTATGTAAGATAGGGTGTACTGGGTCTGTGGTTTTACAGAGGCTAATAAAGTTAATGGCAACTTTATATGTTCTGGGAGACAGTAGTCAGTCCCAGAAAATTGAGTCTTAGTTGGGAAGTCTAAAAGACAACCCTGTGTCACTGCACTGAAGGTGCTGTGTAACACACAGTAAAAAGATGATGCCTGTGGAGTAGGTGAGGCTCCACAGTCTATGAACACAAAAATGTTAAACACACACAGCAAAACACATGTAAGAATGGGAAAAAGGCACGCAATCTTACCAGGTGAAAAAATAAATCCTAGAAATCCATCAAAGCTGCTGAGGGACTCAGTAGGTAAAGGAAATTAGCCATCTTCGTGGCATCCATACTTCACTGTGCTTAGTCATTATTGGAAACATGGTCGGACTGAGACAAGAAATAGGCCCGGTCACCCAAAAAAAAGTGGCACTCCCCTCGCCTCACAACCCTTGACCTCTGATGACATCACCGGAAGTGATGACCCCATCCCAAAGTGACATCCCATCCCGGGAAGCAATTAAACACAACCTTTCACCCCTTGACAAAACAGGAAGTGGCATCAAATGGCATTGTCACTAAGGACACTACGTAAAATATGCTTATGATTTCACTAATGTGATCTACATTTCATTCAACAATGGATCACCATATGTATTACACCGCCACGGTAGTGGCCGTGTAGTTATGTTAAGTTGCTGTTTCCATAGGAAGAGCACTTTTTGGGTGGCTTATAACTTTGTGCTCCCTGGACGAATCCTCACCAAACTTTGCAAAACAAGTATATGGCCCACTCTGAATTTTTTGCAAAGTTTGGTGAGGTTTGGTCCAGGGGGGGAAAAGTTATAGGAGGGGTGCCAACATTTATTTTTTTCCCATAGACTGAATGGGGAAAAACTTTGTGCACGCCTATAGCTCAAACAGCTGGACAGATTTTCACCACATTTGCGGCAGGAGCATCAACTTGGTCCCGAAAGCGTGCTTTTGTAAATTTGGTGAAATCCGTACAGTAGTTTTTTGTTAAACTATCAAAAAGTAGGTCTAAAAAAATGGGTGATATCTATGTCCGCTCCGCTAAAACACTTCCCTGTTCGCTCCGTGGGCAGGACACTGATTGGTTAATCGGCTCACGCCATGTCCGCAGACACGCAATGTGTCCGCCGATTGGCTGGAGTGAGGCGTGATGTGTGTCAGATTGTTCCGATGAGCCTGCCATCTTGGATTCGCCGACAGCACGGCGGCGAACAGAGGTGAAATGCAGTTTTGGTGAGTGTTTTGGTGTGCAAGAGTGCTTGGGGAGGTTTGGGGAGTAAGAGATGGGTGAAATACTGTATTTGTTTAGGTGGCAGGTGCTACTGATGTATTTGCCATGCCTGCGCTGTCCGGGATGTTCGTAATTAGTGAAAATGAGGGGTGTCCTAAGGATAGTATTCCCATCCGTGCTGTGCGCAGGCAAGTTGAAACTGTTGTAAGGACACGCATGGTGTCAGCGGACATTAAAACTGACTATATGCCATAGTTAAAATGTTTGATTCTATGGTTGTGATACTGAGTTATAAGCTACCATGGGTGTGATATGCTGCTGCGGTGGTTGTGGTCAGGGCCTAGAGTCTTGGGTGCATAGCCACTGGCCATAGGGTGTAGGCCATACCAAGACCGAAGTTATAAGTACTGAAGTTATAATCCACCATGGGTGTGATATGCTGCGGTGGTTGTGGCCAGAACCTAGAGTCTTAGGTGCATGGCCTAAGGCCATGCACCCAAGACCAAAGTTATAAATAATTAAGTTATAAGCCACCATGGGTATGATATGCTGCGGTGGTTGTGGCCAGGACCTAGACTCTTGGGTGCGTGGCCTAAGGCCACACACCCAAAACCGAAGTTATAAGCACTGAAGTTATAAGCCACCATGGGTGTGATATGCTGAGGTGGTTGTGGCCACCAAAGTTATAAGCATTGAAGTTATTAGCCAGCATGGGTGTGATATGCTGCAGTGGTTGTGGGCAGGGCCTAGAGTCTTAGGTGCATGGCCGCAGGCCATAGGCCATACACCCAAGACTCTAGGCCCTGGGCACAACCAACGCAGCATATCACACCCATAGATCACACCCATAGAATTGAATATCTATCAAATGTTTGAAATCTACAGTTTCTGTACTGTTTCATTTGTATAGTTTTTATGTGAAGTTTTTGCTACGTCATGTTATTAAGATTGTAGAGTTTGGTAACAAGCACTGTAGTATAACATATCCGTGGAAGTGAACATTTTGTATTGTGGTGTATGGTTAGATGTTTGCTTCAATGGTTCAGTTATGCAGCAGTATTTATGTGTTCTATTAGAATATACTTACTAATTTCACCATTCCAGCCCAGTAGTCCAATTCCTGACTTATTCCATGAACACTGTAGGTGTTGTCAGGATTGTTGGTTGCATTTCTATGAAGGACTAACATTTGCAAACACAATTGGTCTGTACTGTGTAAGAAAATGTTGTCAATAATTGGTGGCAATTGAAATAGAATATTCATTGCTACATTTGCATAGCAACTTACACCAGTTATATTTGAAAATTTGAATGGACCAGCTAGTTCTGTGTCCAAGTCATTTTTTTGGAGTGTGTGTTGCTTCTTTGAAGAAGTACCTGAGTTACTTTGAGTAACAGATTCTTCTTTGGTTGTACTAATTAATGAAGTATTTGTTTCTTTTACTCTCTTTGGAGGATTTGTAGTGACATCATGTTGCATTTCTGTTTGAAGTAGTTTTCTTTTACAATGTTTTGCTTTTTGTGGAACAGGATATGTTTTTAGATGGGGTGTATAGTGAACGTAGTCTATTGTATTCTAAAATGCAAGGAATATCAGCGTTTACTATACTTGCATCAAAGTTGATTAGAAATAGACCGTCAAGTGTACGTAAGGGTGATAGTGCTACGTAGCTCATGCATTCTTTGAAGACTATGTTCCCAATATCTATCAATGCTTTCTCTAAGGTAAGACCTTGTGATTTGTGAATGGGGACTGCGTATGCTAGAGTTAGAGAAAATTGTTCTCTGCGTACATACATGTCTTTGAAAAGAAGGAATCGAGCTGTTGAGCACCCAATCCTTTTTACTTCTGAAAGTTTGTCAAAGAGAATATTGACAAACTGAATGTTGTTGTCACCTGGGTATGTTTGAAAGCCAACAACTGTACCCAGTGCTCCATTAACTAGTCCTTGCTCCACGTCAAGGTTACGTTTAAGCATTACTCTACAGTTTAAAGATAATTTTAATATTTTCTCCTAACCAGCTGCTTTGGAGAGTGAATTTTCTAAGGTATTTAGTCTTGTTGTGGCTTGTTGACACATGGGTAGTGTCATACCATGTACGTTCAGTTTGTCTGTTGCAGAAATTTCAATTATTGGTTGCATTTCTTTTTTCAACATTGTTTCATTGAATTTGGAACAGCTTGCTAGAGTTGGCATCAAGGATATACAATTGACATGTTTGTGTGCTAATTGTTCCATGACATCAGTAGCACATGAGTTATGGCCATAAAGTGCATGGGTGTGCCAGGTTTTTAATATTGCTTCTGCTTCTTGAGATAGTACACCAACTCTAATACTTTTTAAAATGTTGGCGTAGGTGAGGTCTGCAGACTGTCGCATTGTTTCTGTTAATTCTCTGTATTGGAAATGTTGCCAAAGGTTGAGATTTCCTATGCTGCCAACAGTTTTACGGCAGAGTTTGTGTCCTAAGGTTTTAAAAATAGGTTCACCTTTCACTGGTGTCAATTGAAGATCTCGAAAACAATAATGTGTTTTCCTCCAAAAAGCTCTTCGTACTTTGTTTTAAGTACTTTTTGTAATCTGAGGTTAATCAAAGCCAACATTAGGTTGGAGACCATGCTCACATCTATTAGTAGCATTTTCATTTGTTTTAACACTCTGCGTAGTTCAATTGCAGCTTCTGTAGAAAGTTTGTAATATTCTAATTTGTTTTGGTGTTCTACTGGAAGGAGTATTAATCTGTGTAAAGTGACACCACCTATGTTGTAGGCAGCTAAACCTGTGGGGGCAGTTACAACAGCTGACAGTTTGTTGTTTGTCAATTGTTGAAGGAATTTGCTGATGATTTTGATTAAGAATGTTTTGCCTGAACCGGCTTCACCACTGACGTATAGTAGCATAGGTTTGTATTTTTGGCAGATACATTCTTTATTTTCACGGTGTACACCATGTGCTATTTCTTTTGTTTCTTCTTGAAAAATGCTACGCTACTCATTGTTTAGTTTTGATTGTAGTACAGTTAATTCTTCTGTATCTTCATACTGACACATGGTGTTTTCTACTTCTGTCATAGCTAATTCTGCCTCATTTGCTATTACTGGCTGTCCCAGTGGTTCTTGGCTTCCTGTTACAGAAGGTTGACTACTGTCGGGAGTGTCCTTATCCAGTTGGGCCTGGAGTTCTTCTTCATGTTGCTGTTCATTGTGCAATATTCTTTTGTACTGTGTAACGTTTACATCAGTTATAGTGCTTTCATTTGCTTTGAAAGCATCTTCATAGGAGTCATAATTATCTAGTATCTCTTCTTCTTTGCTCTGTGGTTTAAAGAGTTGTAGCAGGGACATGAAATATAGTTCTTTATATTGAGGAGTTATTAATGACAATGGCCCTCATTACGACCCTGGCGGAAAGTGACTGACCGGAGCGCCACAGCGTAAATAGCGTTTCCGCCATTGCACGAAGGAGCAAAGTGCGGCCCATTCCGACCCATCGGGCACGAGCACCACGCCACGGCGGAAGTGCAAAGTCCGCGATGGCGGAAATGACCCCAAAACGGGCCACACCGCCGCCGTACGGCACCCTAGGTGCAATACCGCCACCCCTCTTAGCGGTCACCGCAGTGTGCGCCTACCGGAAAGTACGGTGACCGGAAATATACGGAAACGGAAGTAAAAACATGGGCCCGGAACGGGAAACATCCCGCCGTACACCTATAAAACCACTAAAACCACACAACCACTAAAATCACTACCCTGAAACACACCCCAACCCGTCACCCACCCTAGCGAAACCAAGAAAAATGGGAAAAGTAGCGAAAAGTAGCGAAGAAAGCGTGCGACCGCAAGCGGCAGGTCCACTCACCGTGCTAACAGAGACCCTCCAGGAGAATGCTGCCGTCGTCTTCTCCACGCAAATGACCAGAACGGCACTTGCAAACAAGAAGACCATATGGGCTCTGGTGGCACAGCGGGTAAGTGCGGTGGGGACCGCACCCCGCACCCCACAGCAATGCCGCAAGCGATGGGACGACCTGCGGATACGCGTCCGCAGCATACTCTCTGCCAACCGCAACATTGCCACAGCCACCGGGGGAGGTCCTGAATCACCCATCAAGTTGACCCCCTGGGAAGAAATCTGTGCCTCCACCATCGGAATGGAGAGCATAGAGGGAGTCGGAGGGATGGAGAAAGGAGTGCAGACATCCGAAGATTCAGGTAGGTGGGCCAGATAAAACAATGCCAAATCCACACAGTCCATCCATGTGAAGTACCATGCGTCCACATAGTGCAACAGAAACACATGTCCAGGAGAACGTCCACACACATCGGCCTGATAGCGCACGTTAAAACCCACAATAAATACATAAATAATTAAAAACCCCTAATACACGCACTACACGTGCAGCAGGCACACCCTAACTGCAGGCTGCCAAACAACTGCACCCTCACTCCACACACAAATTAAAGCACCTCCAAGGCCCCGACCCAAATCACCCTCAGGTACCACCCCAAAGCATGTGATACAATGCCATTCCAATTCCCACAGACCCATCAATAACCCTCGCCCTCCTTTACTCCACCACAGGGTCCGATCCAAACGACGAGCTACAGGACACCCCTACCATCACACCTGCAAAGAGGGCCAAGACCAACGGCCAGAGACCCTCCACCTCAGCTGCACGCATCAAGACACGGCAGCAGCACAAATCAGGTGGCAGCACAGAGGAGGGAACATCAACAGGCACCCCAGCAGCCAGCATGCCCACAACACCACCACCACAGGTCCCCCCAATGGATGCCACAGAAGACACTGCCTCTGGTGGCAGCAGCACCATAGGTGACACCCCATTGATGGCAGCATGCTCGGACACAGAAAACGGGGATGTCGAAGTCAGATCCATCCATGACCTGTCCCAATCCCCCTGTCTGTCCCATCCCGTACAACATGAGGATACCACGCAGGGGCACCCACAAGACGACGACTGGCCATCCCCCACAAGCCCTGTGGCAAGGCAACATGAGGACAACAGCCCCTCTGTGACACCCCCGCAAATGGCCATGGCCCAGCAGAGGCAACAGTCCCTCGACCAGGTAATCGTACAACAGCAGCAACTGGCCACACTCCTCAAGGACCATGCCGATGAATGTGGGGGCACTAAGGCAGACATAGAAACATCAACTGAGACACTTAGGGCAGAAATGGAGAGAGGTACAGAGACACTAAGGGCACAAATGGAGAGTAGCACCGAGAGCCTGAGAGTCCAAATGGAGAGAAGCACCGAGAGCCTGAGGGGGGAACTGCATGCGACGTCCAAAGACGTATGTGCCGAACTTGCCGCAGTGCGCCGTGTGCTCACTGAGCTCTCGCAAACCCTTAGGGACATGCATGGACGTGAGCAGGCAGACACATCATCCGTTGCAAGTTCCGTCCAGGGCAGCCCCCAACGTAGATCTGGAAGGAACCTGCGCTCCACAGGCAGGGGTGCCCCTGATACCCGCAGAGGGGGCTTGCAATAGCGACAGCCCACTGACGATGAGCATCTTTGGACACTGGTGTTCGGGGGGGAGGTAGGAGGGTGGAGGGGGTGTGTTGGGCTCACTTGGGTGGCGGGTCGATAGGGTGTTCAACATGACATCACATATGCCATAAAAAGTGCACGATCAACCAATGAGATGTGTGGACATTGATCTTTGTGTACTAGGCCATCATAGGCGTACAGTCTATATTGTGCATGTCCCAGACACACGCAGTGCCACGAGTCCCGTGTCCATGTATCAGCCACCAGGCGTGAGTGCTAGAAGCATACATCAATGAGATGCTGACGAATGTCACGGGCCTCCGGTGCCTCGCAGACTCCATGAGGTGCTGCCACATCCCCACCCTCATCATGACCATCATCAGGTGCTTGCAGTTCTGCGTCAGGGGGCATGGGCACATTTCTACGTACGCACATGTTGTGGAGCATGACACATGCCATGACCATCTTTGCAACCTTCTCATGGCGGTACAGGAGTGCCCCGCCAGACCTGCTGAGGCAGCGGAAACGAGTCTTCAGTAGGCCGAATGCCTGTTCAATGACTACACGGGTACGTGAGTGGGCATGGTTGTAGTCCTCCTCATGCTGGTCCCGTGGGTTCCGGACTGGTGTGAGGAGCCATCTCTTCAGTGGATATCCAGCATCACCTGTATGTGGACGAGAAACGTATGATGTGGAATGCCATTGATACGTACGGACACCCCCCCCCTTCCTGCCAGGTCATTGCCAATTCACATACCCCACATAATCATGCATGTAATGAGACTCACCGAGTAGCCAGGATCTGTTCCCTGCGTGTCGCTCCATGTAGCGTGGTATTGTAGAGTTCCTCAAGACCATAGAATCATGGGTTGATCCAGGGAATCTGGCACAACAATGTGTAATGATCCTGTTGGAGTCACACACCATTTGTACATTCAGGGAATTAAATTGTTTTCGGTTGCGGTACTGGGCCTCCATGGCATGTGGGACGACCAATTCAACATGGGTGCAGTCGATGGCACCAATGCAACCCGGTATGCCGGCAAGTGCATGGAATCCCACTTTTGTGTTGGTAATTTCCTGCTCCGAGCGTGGTAGAGAGATGTAGTCGTCTGCGTGCTGCAGGAGGGCATCGAGCACTTGCAATAGTGTCCGTGAGAACAGTGGCTGAGAAATGCCATGCAACTGTCCGACTGTGTGCTGGTAGGTGCCTGTGGCCAGGAAGTGGAGTACAGACACCACCTTCAGTAGGGGTGGGATGGCGGTTGGGCTATCTATCATGCTGACAAGGTCAGCCTGTGTCATGTCCACAATGGCGGCTATGGTGTCCCGGTCCAGACGGTAGAGGGTGTGGATCTGCTCATCAGTGAGGTTGAACGGATGTGCTCAGAGGCGTGGGATTGCGGGCTGCCTGCGTGGTGGTAGTGGCTGTGCTGGTGGGCCTTGCTGGCCCTGCCTTGGCCTCCTCCTCCTCCTGCGTCTCCTCCGTGCGGCTGGTTGTAGTTGGTGTTCGTCTTCTTCTTGGAGTTGGAGCACTTGCAGTGCTATCAGGTCCCCCAGGGCCAACATCGCGAGTCCTGCCGGTAGCATTTCGGTGTGGTTGTGGGAGGAGACTGGCTGTGCAATTTATGTGTTTTCAGGCTGTATGGCCTCCACCTGTGGTGATTAATTCCACCTGTGCAAACTGCTCTCCCCTTTGGCCGAGCACGTCCCGCGCACAACGCTGCAATTCGGGGAATGGTATCTTGCTATTGCAATCATGTATTTGTACCCGATGGCCGTGTAAGATTGGTTGATATGTTCATTCTGCTGTGGTCCCATTGTTTCACATACTATCTGTGCAGTCGCGAACAGACTTGTGAAGGGTCAGTGGAACGTAGTACTCGAGTAACGGTGGGCCCTCATGCATCACTGTACCGAGTTGCAACGACGGGCGGGGCGTCCCATTTGTGGGTGAAGGCAGTTGCCATTTTCACACACAGCCGCACTCGATGGAATAATTAGTGATTTCAAACGGCCACAGATGCCTTTTCGACGTGATGTTGCAAATGAGGAATTCGAAGGGCGGCGCTTTCGGTTTCCAGCTAGCGGCGAGGAGATGCCCACAGGTCTGACTGCAAATATAACGTTCTATTGTTCAATGTCCTTGAGACAGGGCCCATGGCGAGGAAGCAATGATTGATATGAATAGTTTGGGATGCGCAATAGCTACGTGGGCGATGAGGCCGGCCGTTCACAAATACATGTTACTTCACAACACTGGAATTACGGGCTGGGGCACTGTGGATTTTGCAGGCTGCATAACGCACAGACTCAATGGATGTTTCTAATGTTATGTGAGTAATTATTCAGGCGTTTTGATCCCGGGATGAGGGAATGATGAATGGATGCATGGGCAGGTGATTTGATACAGAGTTTGCCATGTACAGGGCTTCTTGGGATCTATCCGCCTCCCCTACGCTATGTGATGCAGGGCTGCCATAGTGGGACCATCGTCTATCTGGCCTTGTTGAGCCCTCCCTGTCTCGACGCGCCCTCAGACACTTGTGTCCATGCACGTTAATATTCCCATCTGATGGATTCTGTTTTGACAGACGCATGCACAGGTACACTCGTTTGTGATGGTGTTTGCACCTCGATATAGATGGTTATGAGTCGCAAGTGGTTTTGGGGTGGTGATGATCCTTTGGAGTGGGCTAGCATGCATATGGCTGTGGATTTCGTGTGATCATTGAAGTGAGTTGTTGGAATGTAGTTCTGATGGCCATTCTGTTCTTTTTCTTTTCTTTTGGTTGACAGGTATCTCCTCCCCTTTTGCCACTGCCATCTGTATGCCACTCCTGCAGATGGGTTTTACTCCCGACACCTGCTGCTTCGTGTTAATCAGTGGAGCAGCATTACGATCTTATGGGACGATCGCCAATGGCCCACATGCCCTTACGCAGTACTGGTGGCTCGGAGCAACATTTCGGCCTTTCAGCTGGACTAGTGCCTCCCCATTGGGACGGCCCTGCGGTTCTGTGCGCTTCCATGTTGCCTTTTCGTACGTGAATGTGGCTCTGTGTACCATGGGGGAACAGGGCGACACACAAGTAGTGGCTGGTCATTTCTTGCGGATGCAGCCCACAATGGTGATTAGTGTTTTGGAGTTCATGGCCTGATGGCTGTATGGGCTTGGTGACTTTGATGTGCATAAAATTTCTATTCTGATTTGGCCCGTGTAGCGTTTTTCTTTGCAAGTGATGTGGCATATGCCTATTTGGGGGGCGATGTATTGTGAGGAGATCTGCATTGGGTTCCAGCTTCGGGGTTTAGTTGCGTGGTACTGTACTGGGCGCGTTTGCCTACTAAGCCCGTGAGGTCAGGGATGGGGGCTGCCTATATGACAGTTTGAATGTTGTCATGCTCAGGGGCGGGGGATTGGGTTTTGTGTAACAGATGCCGGTCAGCCAGGTGGACTGGTGGAATGATGTGATTCTCGGAATATTGCTGGTCACAGGTGCCTGTGTTTGCGTGCGTTTCTTGGTGGGGGACTGTGGTCATGTCCATTGGGATGGCTTCTGTATTCGTGCCATCTGTGCCCTGCAGCTCCCATTGGCCCCTCTTGTGTTTCTTTTGTTCGTTGCCATGCATGGGTGACTTGTACATTTCAATGGTTGCATTGTGACTTCATTGCACCTACGGGGAGTTGTACTTTGTGGGCAGGGAGCGGTGTACAGGCACTCAGTGGGGCCGTTTACGGTTGATTCGCGATGCCGTACTTCTCACCATGGCGGTATGGTACATTACGCCATGCCTGATGGCGTTAGGTACATGTCCGCTAGGGTCGGAATTGGCGTACCCTTGCGCCATGGTGGTGTTTGCGGTTTCGCATGGCGCGCGCGCGCGTGCTTGGTGCAGTTAGCGTTGGCGTTCACTACGGTGTCGCTAATGGCTTCGTACTTTGCGGTGACGGGTCATAGTCGCACCGAGCGCTATTCGATGGCGGTATTGCATTTCCGCCATCGTTTTCCGATTTCCGCAAGGGTCGTAATGAGGGCCAATGTGATATGCTTGATTAAACTTGGTTTGGTAAGTTTTACTAAGCTGCCTTCAGAATTTGTCACTCTGTATCTACCTTTTTTTTCATCAGGTTTTATATTATTTTTGTATGTGAAGTTTTGGGCTATGTGGTATAGACACGTGGTTTCTAAAGTGGTACTTCTGTTTGGGTAGTATGTGTCTAGTAAATTGTTTTTCAAAATGTCTTGGCTGTTGGGATCATTTTTGGCTATTGTTTCTATGTTGTCATATGATTTGAGAAATCTTTTTCCAGATTTAGCAGGACCTAAACTTAGCCATACTATATTTTCAGATTTTCCATACAAAGCAGTACCAGTTAAACGATCTGCAGCGTCATAGCAGCCAAATTCTCTATGGGAGAGCATTTTTATGCCCAAACTGTACAATTTCTGAGACAGTGTTTTGTCTGATGACAGGTCATTCCAGAGGTCTTGAAGCTCTATTTTTTCTGCTTTGGATAAGTAGGCTGTAACATATCGTGCAACTGCAGTGGAATTGTCTGCAATGTACTGCACATTTATGTTTGCATTCAATAATAGGGCAATGATTGCATTGTAATCATTGATATATTTTGTTTCTTCGGTTCTTTTTATGTAATATGTATTTTTAGGTGATTTACCTTTAACACTATGTCTAACTGAAGACATGAAGTTGTTCACTTTACCTGTTTCTGTAACTGGTCTACGGAAACCAAAGCAGCATTTGTTGTAGTATTTCCCTTTGTTTTTGTATTTGCAACAACAATATTTGCCACATTTGTGTCTTTGAAATTGTACAATTTGTGCATGAAGATCACTATTTGTGGCTTCTGATGGAATTTCACAAGTGGCATATTTTTCAATAAACTGTAAAACAGTGGCATCACTGTCTTGACCAAATTTAGGAGCATCTTTAATCTATAAAAGCATGTGGATATCTGGTGCTCCTCTGGCTTGGTATTCTTTTCTCCAAAAGAAGTGTTGCACTTCTCTGAGGGGAGGAACATTTTTATTACAAATAAAGTGTAGCATAGCAATGAGGCGATGATGGAAATATCTTTAAACATTAACAGGATCTAGAGAGCAAAGTTCTCCAGGTGTTAGTATATCTATGTTTCGTTTTTGTTTGATATGCGTAGGAAATCATGTAAATCTTCCCATGCATATTCTGCACAACTTAATGTAACAAACTAAGTGGGTGGGCCAAGGTTTTTTATCATACAACGTACATCTCTGTGACGTCAGAACGAGTACTCTTTAGTACCACGCATGTTTGCTAATAGATTTGGAATGCTTGATTGTAAAACCTCATCTTTTTCTTGCACTTTTTGCAGTAATTGCGTAGCTGACATATTTTGAAAGTGGGTTCCTGATTTTAAGGGATATAGTCGATTTCTTCAAGTAGGTCTTTTGCTGTACCATGTAGGAGAATGTTATTTAAATTGGCTAGTGCTAAAGCAGGACTCTTAGCATAGTACAGTTTATAGACTAGATTTCTTATAGTTGAATGATGTGTTGATATAATTTTGATATGATGGATGGTGCTTTTGCAAACAGGTCCTGAAATGCAGGCCAATGAATGCCCTTGCAGTCCTGTGTATTTGCACACTGGACAGGTGTCCATATTTTATAGCAGTTTTATTTTGATTTTGTCTTTGCTTTTCACATATTGATTGAGGAACTGGCATGAAGATTTTAAAGATTTTTTGGCCATGTTACACATTGACGTGCATGGCCATTTGTATACTGGACGTTCTGGTTCAGTCGAATGAAGAATTGATACTGAGTTTTCTGGGGATATTTTTGTAAGCAGTATTTCTTGTTGCATTATGGTATTATTAAGTTGTTCATAACCTCGTCCACTGCTATGTATGGCAATTGTGTTTTTTTGATTTTGTTTGTATGCTTCTTCATTAAAATATGGTTCTGTGCTTGTGGTGTGACTCCTTTCACCTCCACAGTTATTTTTGTTGACATTCGGTTTATTATAATTTAGTATAATTTAGTACTTAGCTTTGTTAGTGGTTTCATTTTGTTTAACACTAAAATAAATAACTTTCTTTTGAGAAGGATTGCACTGTCTATCAAATCTTATAAAATTCATTTTCTACGGTAGTTTTTAAGGGTTGTGCATGATTTATCTCCTGTTTTTATAAGAGTCTGAAGGACTCTGTGAAGAAACATTTTTGCTAAAATACTTTTTTTGGTATGGTTACTTACTAGTATATCAGGATTTATAGGAGCAGTTTTAGCAGTAGTGGTAGCTGCATTCTTGTTAATCATTTTCTGTTTTCTTTTACATTTTGATAGAGGAGGCACATTTTCTGTACTGGAAGAGTGTTTTGTTTTGCTAAATGGCTGTATTAGCTGTTTTGTTTGAACTTTTTGTACAAACTCTGCTAGAGATGGATGCCTATTTTGGACATGTTTTATTTTCATTTGCTCTATTTCTGTGTTGCTTTCTACGGACTTGCTTTCTGGTAGGCATTCTGTGGGGTCTGTTGAAACAAAAAAAAGAAGGTATGTGTTGGGCTGTTTTGCAATGTATGTGTCTGACTATGATGGTAAAGATGTATCTGGTGGTGTGTGATTGTGCATTGGGCAGCTACAATTAGTTGGGACGGCTATTCTTCTATTTGTGTGTTACTATACTGCAGTTCAGATGACAGTAGAAAGTGAGCTAGCAGTGAGGATAAGCACTAATAGTAAATCAAATGGTATAAAATTAAAACAATTCTTTGTTTTGTAATACTAACATTCTAGGGGCTGAGTTATGTTATTTGTGCTCCGAAAAACTGAGATTTGTGTGCCATTCTGTGTGCTAATCCCTGTTTAATAAATGGATAAATGGTGATTTGTGGGCAGAATGGTGCACAAATCTTTGTTTTTTTGGAGCACACATTACATGAATCACCCACACAGTGTGTTTGAGTAACAGGAAGAATATTTGTATTTGTATTTGTATTTATTTAGTTTATATAGTGCTTTACACCAAAGAGCTGCACATTTTAACAACAACAGGATACATATAACAATTAACATTATAACAATAACAGTGGAAGCAATTTACAATTGAGAATCAGACCAACAAAACAGTAAGTAGAGCAATTAAACTGAAGGGGAGAAGGAGAGTAGTGCAGTAGAAGTGAGGGAGAGGGAGGGTTGGGGGAAGAGGAGGAGGAGGGAAATGGATGGGATGAAGGGTGAGAATGGGAGGAGGGGAGAGGGGAGGGAGATGATTAAGGAGTTAAGGCAAGGGGGATTGGGCAAGAAGGGGGTTTCATGGTGGGGAATGGAGAAGGAGAGATTTGAGGAAAGTGTGGAATGAGGAAAAGGTAGAAATAGAGCTGAGTGAGAGAGGTAAGGAGGTCCAGTGCAGGGGGGCTCGGAGATGGAAGGAGCGGAAATGGGGTGTGGCACAAGGGGAAGGAGGAACAGTGAGAAGAAAGTGGTCAGTAGAGCGAAGGGAGTGGGTGGGAGTGTAGAAAGAGAGGAGAGATAAGGGGGAGCAAGATCGTGGAGAGATTTAAAGACTAGGCAGAGAAACTAAGGTAGTATTGAACTTACGCTTTTTTTGTGGAATGAGCAGGTTTCTTTGGAGTTGGTGTTTGCAGTTCAGATGTTGCTGTTTTCCAGGAGAGTGGTCTTCACTGCAATTGTAAAAGAAAGAAGTTAGTAATTTTGTATGTTTATAGCAGTGATGTTAATTGAGAGGTTCATTTTTATGTCTTTGTAGTACTATTCTTGTTTGATTTCTGAACACAGTGTATGCATGCAGTTTCATTTGACTATGGGCAGACTTTATATTTTATTTACATTATGTTACTTCAACTTGCTTTGCAAATGAGTAGAATATTAAGTGTATGAAATGCACTTGGTTTTTTAAAGCTGTGTTATAGAATGTTAGGAGAAAGAAGAAATAATGATATATTTATTTTGCAATTTTTATAAGGTAAATGGCAGAAACTGTATAGAAAAGCATGGAATATATGCATTTATGAAGGTATGGGTAATAAAGCAGTAGGATGTGGTTTACAGGTAGTGGTGTTATTGCAGCTGGGAGCTTTTCAATTATAGTGTCTATGTGTGTCAGTGTGTGAAGATGCATTACCTTTTACTGGCTGTGTGTAATTCTATGACACACTTCAGTGTTTTTCCACAATTATATTATTATTTCTTCCATCTTCTAATATTACATTTTTTAGATATGTGTATGTGTAAAAGGTTTGCAAGTGGCAGTTTTTATAGCAGATGGAAAAAATGACAGTACATTCATTCTAGAGGCTACACAGGTTAAGTGGCAGTTACTCAGTTTATATGCATTTATAAGAGTTGTACATGTACTGTGCAGAAAATATGAACATCTGTAGTTTGTATTCATGCATTTGCATATGCATGCAGCTGCAAGTAGAAATGTTGGAGACTTGAAGAGTAGTTTTTGTAGTAGGTGCTTTCCAATCATATGAGACTTGTACTCAGAGTGATCAACAGTACATTTGAAGTGCTGAACTCTGATGATGGAGTTAGATGTAGAGGTCTTGGATGTGATTGGTGGATTGCTATGTGACTGGTTAGCTGTATCGAATGAGGGAATGGAACAGAGAGTGAAATGGAAATGGTAGAAGTGCTGTCCAAGTTACGATATGTCCGCGGACATGGGTGTTGTCCGCAGATACCGCGTATTACACACAGGGATTTTGGGGTGGAGAGGCATGCAAATGAGAATGAGCTGAGCAAGGGATGGGACAGTAAAGTTTAATGGGTGTGTTGTGTAAGGAGAGAGTTTGTCAGAAAGTCTTTTTCCTGAGAGAAGAACAGTTAGCTATGGCGGTGTGTTTCAGAAAACAGATTATCTGGATTTTGAGAGACTCATGGATACATTGGTTGGAGGTGCATGCAGAACGCTGTGGAGTAGCTGCAGATCTTGGATGCCCTCATGTGGAAGTGCGCTGGCATGGAGTGCGTGGAATGAAGTGGTTGGACTTGGTACCACTCTGTGCTAGTTTGGAGACAGAGCTTCATCCAGACATAAATATAATTCATTTTGGAGGGAACAGTTTAGGACATGTGTCAGGAATTTCTTTGCAATTTGCGATGAAAGAAGGACTTGGGAAGGTCATGGACATGTTTCCAAATTCCCAAGTAATTTTTTCTCGTATTGCTCAGAGACAAATGTGGCTGCGTTCTTCTTCATTTGGTCCACAAATGGAGAAAGTGAGGCGGAATGTTAATAAGGTTGTTTGTGCCTTTCTTAGAGATGTTGGCATGTCCTCTTTCCACAATGAAAACATTATGTTTCATAGCACATACATTTTTCGCAGAGATGGAGTCAATCTTACTTATGCTGGTAATCAGATTTTTCTGAAAAATTTACAAAATGCCTTGAGTCCTTTTGTGGAATTACAGCCATCCATGTTGCAGTAGGTGTTGACTATTTCAAGTTTTTCAAACACAAAAAACACCACCAAAAGGCTCTTTTCAGAGCCACCACTTCCTCCCAGAGAAAAGTGCAATGGTTTTGATAGGGCAGCACCCAAAATTGTAGATGTCCGCGGACTTGAAAATGCCCAGTGCCCTGTTACATTTATTTGTCAATTCTATTTTTAGACTGTGAAAGGTGGCTCTGAAAAGAGCCTTTTTTGGGGGGGGATTTATGTTGTTTTATATTTTTTTGTTTTTTTACACAAGATACACTAGGAGAGGAGGGGAAAGGAGGGTAAAGGAGGGGACACCAACCACAGGGATAAGAAAGGGCAGGTGGAGAGAGGAAGATGTAGGGTGGGCCTCACTTAGGTAGGTAGCAGGTCTGCTTGTGCTCCTTGACCGCAGTCCGGAAAGCGCTTCAAAGTCTCTCCCCCCTGCAGAGTACTACGTCGCAGTACATACACAAAACTGTGACCCTTGAAAGGTAAGGATCATCAGCATTGTGAATGGCCTGTGAGGCAGCTGGAGGGATGCGCTCTCCCACAGGAGTGTCTCTTGTGGTGAGAGTAGCAGAAACGTAGGATGTAGTAGAGGAACTCAACCTACTACGTTGATCACAATGTACAACCTTGCAAATGGACCCGCCGTGTAACCACCTTAGGTGTCGCTTCATAAATGTCGTACCAAAGCTGTACGAACCAGGCCTCCCGCGACTCAGCACCATTTTGCACTGGTTGCAGGTGACCGTGTTCGCACATGCTTTGGGTACGTCACCATGAATGGTAAATAACCACCACACCCAAGACTCACTGCGAGTGCTGGTAGTAGGATTTCTACTACCTCAACCTATTCATCCTCTTCATCCTCTTCAACATCCTCACGCCTGTTCCCCTCTTTAGGCCCTTGAGGAAGTGGTGGTGGTGGAGGGGGTGGGGGTGGTGCTCATCCAGACGTAGGACCAGGTGGAAGAAGAGCAGCCATGGATGCCATCAGGTTTCAGCAAAGGCAGCAAAATCTGGAAGATTGCAAGGCAAAGTAGATAATGCTCTGTAAGATAGCCAGAAGCACAATGAAGATCAGCTCTGGGGTGTGGCCTTTTGTAGGGGTGCTGGTGCGTGCTTCACGGACACCCGCGATGTCCGCGGACAGATAAAACACCCCAGAAAGGCTGAAAAGGTCCTGAAAAGTATGTAGAAAGTCAGGGTCATTGTGTGGGACATGTGCTATGGTGAATTGTTACTATAAAATACTGTGGATTGCCTGAAAAGGTACTTTAAAAATGTTCGGGGACCCAGACAGTGTCTGCAATTCAGGACAAACGCTCAGCGTGGGTGCGGTCACATGATGACGTTGCAAACACCTCCACGAAGGGAACGGGTGTCCGCAGGACACCAAATGTACAGTAACGGTTGTGCGCATGCGCGTGTTTGTTCTGTGTACAGTTTTCGGGTCCTCAAACTAATAAAAAATGCGACACAAGTGAGACGAACAATTACGGACAGGCAGGATGTTCGTAAGACTTATGGGTGTGGTGCGCATGTGCGTAGATGCTCTACAGGCAGTTCGGACAGGAATAGTGTCCTTAGGACACCTTAATTTTGGTTAATTGCGGACAACACAGACACCGCGGGTGTTCTAAGAATAGTTCCATTTTGCTTGCGTACCGTACTGACAGGCATAGTGTCCTTAGGACGCCTCCATTTTGGTTAATTGCAGACAACCCAGACACCGCGCGTGTTCTTAGAACAGTTTCAACTTGCCTGCGGACATTACGGACAGGCATAGTGTCCTTAGGACAGCTCCATTTTGGTTAATTGCGGACATTGAGGACACCGAGTGTGTTCTTAGAACAGTTTCAACTTGCCTGCGGACACTACAGACAGGCATAGTGTCCTTAGGACACCTCCATTTTGTTTAATTACGGACATTCCGGACACCGAATGTGTTCTAAGAACAGTTTCAACTTGCCTGCGGACATTACGGACAGGTATAGTGTCCTTAGGACACCTCCATTTTGGTTAATTGTGGACATTCAGGACACCAAGTGTGTTCAGAACAGTTTCAACTTGCCTGCGCACACTACGGACAGGCATAGTGTCCTTGGGACACCTCCATTTTGTTTAATTACGGACATTCCGGACACCGAATGTGTTCTAAGAACAGTTTCAACTTGCCTGAGGATAGTACGGACAGGTAGAGTGTCCTTAGGACACCTCCATTTGGTTAATTGCGGACATTCAGGACACCAAGTGTGTTCTTAGAACAGTTTCAACTTGCCTGCGGACACTACAGACAGGCATAGTGTCCTTAGGACACCTCCATTTTGTTTAATTACGGACATTCCGGACACCGAATGTGTTCTAAGAACAGTTTCAACTTGCCTGCGGATTGTACGGACAGGTATAGCGTCCTTAGGACACCTCCATTTTGATTAATTGCTGACATTTAGGACACCGAGTGTGTTCTTAGAACAGTTCTATCTTGCTTGCGGACAGTACGGACGGGAGTAGTGTCTGTAGGACACCCCCATTTTGGTTAATTGCGGAAATCCCGGACACCCACGCTGTCCGCGTACATCTTAACTGCCTTTTTAAAAAAAAATAAGACACAAACGACTGAATTAAAACACATCTGATATTTGTTTTTATTATATACAGATATAACATTTATGAAAGAGAGGGGTAGAAAAACTGACACAAACACAGGGGAATTAGGGGTTTGGAGAGGATGGATGAGAGGAGATGAAGGGATGGAAGTCTCATCGTAACGTTTTTCTTGATGGGAAAGGTTTGGGGATAGTTGACTGGGACATGGAGAGGGGGAACAGGTACATGTGGGACAATGATATTTATTTTTTTCTTTTATGTGGTCTTCCACAAAATGTTTCAAAAGATTGAAATTTTCCATTAGCATGTCCATTTTGTCTTCCATGCAGTGCAGAGTATGTTCTAAGGTGTCGTTAGGTGTATTATTCTCAATGTTTGTATGGTCTGTGAAGAAAAATAAAAATGTTAAGTACACATAAAGTTATGATTATTAATTTGGTTACATAGAGAAGTGTCTACCATTAGTATCATTATCTTCAGTTCTTTCCTCACGTGGAAACTTTTCCTCAAGCCATTCCAAAGCACTGCCCATTTCTGTGTAAAAATAAAAAATATATTACTTTTAGTGTACCTAATGCAGAAAGTTTAGAAATATATAAGAAAAATGAAGTTGACTTCCTAGCTTCTGGTAAATTGTGTTCTTACTGTTGTGTAGGTCTTTTGTTGCTCCTAGCTGTGCAGTTTCTGTGAGGTAATTATGTTGGAGGCATATCTTATTTGTTTTGGTATATTCCATTTTAGTACATATGGGGCCTCATTACGACCCTGGCGGTAAGTGGAAAACGATGCTGGTAAAGGATTACCGGCATCGCTTACCGTTAGGTCCGATTATGATCCGAGTAAGTGCAATTAGCGGCACCGTAGTTAATGGTGCCGCTAACAGCACCAAGGGCGCGGGCACGCGAACCCCCATGCCGGAAATAGCGGCATGGCGCAGTTTGGGGAACATCACGAGTCAAGCGGACATGCTCTTAACGCCCTTGCGAAGGCCGTAAAGTACCTTACCACCATGGTGCAAATACCGCCATCGCGGACACACCGTAAATGGCCAGGTGCAGTGTTCCCAGCTGCCACAGGTGCACACAATCAGCACAGGTGGAGGCAATACAGACTCACCAAGTACAAAAAGAGCACACCCCACCCCTTCCCACACCCAGTCACACTCCATAATGATTCCAATAGGACTAGCAATGTTGGGGCTGGAGGACCTGATTGCAATGCAAGTGCTACAACAACAACAACAACAACAACAACAACAACAACAGCAACAGGCAGCACAGAGGAGACACAGGAGGAGAAGGAGGGCAAGGCAGGGCCAGCAAGCCCCACCAGCACAGCCAATGCCACCACACAGGCAGCCCCCAATCCCACGCATCAGAGCCAGTCCATTCAACCTCACCGCTGAGCAGATCCACACCTTGTACCGTTTGGACCGGGACGCCATCACCACCATCGTGGACATGATACACAACAACATCGTCAGCATGATTGAAACACCCACCACCATCCCCCCCTACTGAAGGTAGTGTCCGTGCTCCACTTCCTGGCCACAGGCACCTACCAGCACACAGTGGGGCACTTGCATGGCATTTCACAACCATTATTCTCACGTACGCTGATCCAAGTGCTCGATGCCCTCCTCAAGCACACAGACAACCACATTTCCTTACCATGGTCTGCCCAGGAGATCGCAAACACCAAAGTGGGTTTCCATGCACTAGCCGGCATACCTGGTTGCATTGGTGCCATCGATTGCAACCATGTGGAATTGGTGGTCCCACATGCCATTGAGGTAGCGTACCGCAACCGTAAACTATTCCACTCAATCAATGTGCAAATGGTATGTGACTCCAACAGGATCATCACACATTGTTGTGCCCGATTCCCCGGATCAACCCATGATTCAATGGTCCTGCGTAACTCCACAATACCACGCTACATGGAGCGACATGCAGGGCCAAGATCCTGGCTACTCGGTGAGTCTCATGTCATGGCCATGGAAATGTGAAGTGGGTAGGTGTTTGATGTATCAATGCATACTTTACCTGGCTGAAAGGGGAGGGGGGAGATGCATACTTTACCTGGCTGAAAGGGGGGAGAGATGCATACGTTACCTGGCTGAAAGGGGGGGATGCATACTTTACCTGGCTGAAAGGGGGAGGGGGAGAGATGCATACTTTACCTGGCTGAAAGGGGGGGGGCGGGAGTGATGCATACTTTACCTGGCTGAAAGGGGGGGAGATATGCATACTTTACCTGGCTGAAACGGGGTGGGAGTAATGCATACCTTACCTGGCTGCGAGTACCAGAGGCAATGGAGCCAGCTCATACCCTAAAGCAGCCCAAACGTCAACTGACACCTGAACACATAATGCCCGATGTAAGCAGCTCTACCATGTGAATGAAGGTGTGTCCCAACCATGACACAACCATCTGCAAGTCCACTGTACCGAATCGGACCACATCGACCTCAACGAAATGCACCTACATGCAATGACTTCAGCCAATACACGGCACCAAACACCATCAACTGAAAGGCCAGTCCCCCATAACTGCGCACAAAGGAGGCACATGACGGACAAAAACATCAATACACCACTACGCAGACACCGAGGCCCCAAAAAATTGCCTAGCAACATTAGTAGTGCTCAGTGGGTTATTCATGAGGCCGACAGCAATGATGCCATGATGAGAGCATTGATATCACTGGACACCTGCCAGGTCAACAAAACAAACGCCATGGACTACACAGTGGATGGGCACTCACAAGGCACTGGACCCCCCTGCATACACTGGTTGATGGCATGCAAAACAGTCCATGAGAGGAATACAGATATACCGGTCACATAGTGTGACTCCATTTGTGCATGTAAATGTGGTACAAAGTAAGAGATGAATGCATGCCATGGTGGCACATACATTGTTGCCCACATACAGGTGATGCAGGCTATCCACTGAAGAGGTGGCTCCTTACCCCAGTCTGGAACCCACAGACCCAGCACGAGGAGGACTTCAATTGTGAACATACACAAACCCGTGTGGTGATTGAGCAGATATTTGGCCTATTGAAGGCACGGTTTCGCTGCCTCAGCAGGTCTGGTGGGGCACTCCTGTACCGCCATGAGAAGGTGGCAAAGATCGTCATGGCATGTGTCATGCTACACAATATGTGCATCAGACGGAATGTGCCCCTGCCCCCTGACGCTGAACTGCAACCACCTGACGATGAGGATGAGGAGGGTGGGTATGGGGCAGCACCTCAGGGAGGCAGCGATGCACAGGAGGGACGTGACATGCGTCAGACTCTGATCAACCAATGTTTCTAGCACACATGGATGGGGGGTGTCACATGGAGATGGCAATTGGGGCACTGTGTGTGTCTGGGATATGCACACTGTGGACTGTTCACCAATAAAGCACACATACGCAATGAGCAATGTCCACACATGTGATTTGTGCTCAAGCAAAAATTGTATTGTAAATGTGAATTCAATTAACACACCCACTCCCCCCTCAACTCCCCAACACACCCACTCCCCCTCCCCCTCAAATCCCCAACAAACCCTCTCCCCCCTCCCCCTCAAGCCCCCAACACACCCACTCCCCCCTCAACCCTCCAACACACCCACTCCCTCCTCCCCCTCAACTCCCCGCAAAAGTGCATGGATGCCTGTGGTGAAGTGCCTAATGTGGGATTGTACCACTGGGCGGCCTCTATTGTCAGCCCCTCTGCCGGCCCCTGGGGCACCCCTGCCTGTACTCCGCAGTTTCCTGGCCGACCTGCGGACGGGGCTGCTTGGGGCAGAACTGGCAGCGGAGGAGGAACTTGGCTGCTCACTAGGATGCATGTCCCTCATTGTCTGTACAAGCTCCGAGAGCACGTGCCGCACCGCGGCAAGTTCGGCACAGATATCCTTGGTGGAGGATTGTATGGCTGCCTTCACAGTCTCAGCACATGTTAGCATTTCCGCACTTGCACCTCCACATTCGGCCACATGCTGAGTCAGGAGTGAGGACAGTTGGTGTTGGAGTGTTAAGATTTGGTCCAGCGACTCTTGGTTTTTTTGGGCATTGGATATGCCAGAGGTGTGTTCATTGGGCTGCTCCCCTCCTCCACACCTTCCACTGGGCATGTAGTGGCTGGCCAGGAGTCATCAGGGGATTGCCCCTGTATGCCATCATCATGCAGGCTACATGGGGACAGGTAGGGGGAATGAGGGTGGGCAGTGGGGGGACATTCTACGACATCATCATTCCCCACATCACTATCCGAGCAAGCTGCAATGGCAGCAGTCTCCCCAATCGTGCTGCTTCCTGCAGACGCAGTCCCTTCAGTGGCCACCAGTTGTTGGATGTCTGTTGCTGGTGGTACCGTGCTGCTTGCCTTGGTGCTTATCGGTGCCTTGGCCTGTGTTGTGGCCATCGATTTTGGCTGTTGTGGGGGTTTGTTTGGTCCAGCAGAGGTGGAGGGTTGGTGTGGTGTCACTTTGGGCCTGGCCTTCTTGGAAGGTGTGGTGCCAGTGTCTTCCTCGCCAAGGTCCGAATGGGAGCCTGTGTGGAGCAAAGGAGGGAAAGTGTTATTGATGGGTCTGTGGACAAGCAGGCATTGTGATGACTGCCATCATTTTGATAACTAGATGGTGCACATTGGAGGCAGTGACATACAGGTTGTCTCCCTTTTGGGTGGGAGAAGCATGCAGGAATGTGGGTGCCTACAGTGAGAGTGTGCATACTGCATGTGTACAGGGTATAGGTCAATAATGCCTGTAGGCAGTCTTCTGCTGATGTGTTGCGTTAACCCTATTAGGCAACATTGTGCTTCCCATGAAACTGGACTTCAGAGTGTTTTGCATGGCTTGATTTGAGGCACCTACCTGCGTCACCTGATGTGGGGGCTCCTCTCTCCATTTCTCCGACCTCCTCGATGCTCTTGATGCCAATGGTTGTGGCACATATCTCCTCCCACGGCTGCAATTTTATCGGTGAGTCTGCTCCTCCACCAGTTGCCATGCCCAGGTTTCTGTTGGCAGACAGTATACTCCTTACACGGAGCCGGAGGTCGTCCCACCTTTTCCAGCACTGTCTTGTGGTGCGGGGTGTTGTTCAAACTGCACTGACCCGCTGTGCGACTAGGTCCCATATGGCCTTCTTCCGTGCTATTGCCGGTCTGGTCATTTCTGTTGAGAATACAACGTCCGCGTTTTCCTGTAGGGTTTCCGCCAACATGATAAGCTCTTCCCTAGTGAAGCGCCCCTGCCGCAGCCGATCGCAACTTTTTTTTAACAACTTTCGGTATTCTGACGATGGGTGGATGTGGGTGAAGGTTTGAGGCGGGTCTCGGGGTCAGATGTGCAATGGTTGTGGAGGATGGCAATGGATTGTGTTTTTAAAGATGGCCGCCGTGCTCTTTCCCATTCCGGTGCGATGGCGCAACTTCCGGATCCGCTTCTTTACGGTCACCGCTAATAGCGGTCACAGCTATTTGCGGTGATCGCTAATATCGGTGGGTAGGGTGGCGCTAGTGCACCTTGCATGGCATGCAATGCCGATAGGTGCCGTTTTTGGGACGTTACCAGCATGGCGCAGATTACATTACCGGCAGGGCGCAATGCTTGTGCCCGAGAGGTCGTAATGTACCGCTTTTAACGGTTTCTGGCCAGCACGGACACGTTAGTTGCGCCATGCCGGTAATGTCCATTAATTACTGCCAGGGTCGTAATGAGGCCCATGGTATTTAAATAGATGGTTGATGTGTTACATATATAGGTTCCACTTCTTATTTATTATTACATATAATGTGTTTATATGCTGCTTTTTGAACTTGTGCAGTGTTTATATGACTTGATAGAACAATTTAAGATACCCCCTGAGTATTTTGGGTAGTGTTGTTGTCCGCGTCCGGTCCGCGGACATACGCACAGTCCGCAGACATCAAAATCACTATTTGGGTGTTCAATATGTTACATGTACAAGTTGTGCTACTAAAAACCTAAGAAATTCAGTAAAATAACTTTGTTAATGGGACGTTATGGTTAAATTGCACTACTAAAAACCTATCAAATTCAGTAAAAAAAACTTTATTAAAGGGATGTTATGGTTCCAAGTAAAACCCAAAAACCCCTGAAATTCACCAGTTATGGTAAGCTAGCAACCATAACTCACGCCACCACCGTGCACTGCTAAGACTAACACCCAGGACATCAAAGATGACATCACAAATATAATTGATGACATCCCTGATGACACCACATGTGCATTTACTTTTCATGAAAAGTCTGTACTAGGGATTCTTATTATAATGTTGACAAAAAAGTGACAAGGATCATTGGAATAAATATCATGAGCTAATTAGTGCATTAAGCAATGCATTGATATAAATAGCATTCTATTATGAAGTTCTAACCAGTATACTAAGCTACTCATGTAGAAACATAGGCATTGTGTGCAGCATGCATGATGGAGGTGCAATATTCATAATTTTGCCATGTTGAATAGTGAAATGATAACTGCTTTCCTATTAGAGTTTTGCATATTGTGAACCATGTAATAGGTAGCTAATAAAACCCACTTACTACATAATTGCATTATTACAGATAAAAAAACAAAAGAGACAACAACACATACAAATATGAGTATATACAGGGAAAATGAAGTAAGGAAAAAAGCAGCAGTAGTAGCAGAAAGTGTTCATTACGTAACTGATTATCTTTATGCAGAGAAATGATTGCTCTGTTTCAAAGCTGCTACTTACCCTATGTATATGCATCACATAATGTGACTGGACCCTAAGGAAAGTAGTGTGAGTACAATGTATACAAATATGAGCATATACAGGGAAAGTACAGTAATAAAAAAAAAACAGAACTATGAGAAAGTGCTGATAACCCTTCTGATTATCTTCATGCACAGAAAGGATTGCTGTCTTTCAAGCCTGTGTCTTCCCCTATGTATATGTTTCATATGATGTGACTAGACCCTAAGGGAATTACTGTAAGAACATACTTGAAAGATAAGTCTACAAATATAGTACCTTTTCATTTTTTAGTTCCTGACTGTTACTGAACAAAACCATGTGGCCTAGATATGTCAGTAAAGGAAAAAAGGGGGAGCCAGACATGTGATGTCATTAGTGATGTCATCAATGACATTTGTGATGTCATGTTTGATGCCCTGGGTGTTAGTCTTAGCAGTGCACGGTGGTGGCGTGAGTTATGGTTGCTTAGCTTACCATAACTGGCGAATTTTAGGGGTTTTCCGGTTTTACTTGGAACCATAGCGTCCCTTTAACAACGTTTTTTTGCTGGATTTCATAGGTTTTTAGTAGCACAATTTAACCATAACGTCCCTTTAACAAAGTTTTTCTTACTGAATCATTAATATTTGTGTGTATAGATCCATATTGAGAAATTACTGTGAATGCAAGCAGACGTCCAAGGCCAAATGATAATGTGTTATTGTATAGCACTTACGCTTAAGCTTTTTTTATAGAACAAATATACATACAATATCAGCCAACATGTGTTGGTACTCATTTATCGACTTAAGAAGGATGAAAAGCTTTTTTAAAGAAATGGCCAGAAACCGGCCCCCACGCCCCAGGGATGATTTCGGCCCGGCCACGGGCTGAAAGGCAGAGGGGCCAATGCGACCCTGATTGTAAAAAAAGCAATGCAATGCAACCTTAACGTTCAACTTCATATCAGGGAGTTAGAAAAGTGCAACTACCTGCTGATCATTTTCTCTCTTGGTACCACTCAACCAAACAAATCTATAGGGCTTTGTGGGTGGAAGCGCAGGGGGCGAGGGAGGGGTGATGAGGGCAGACTCATATTGTACCCTTTTCAGGCTAGAATTATTCTCACTCCATCTTTTTAGTTATCCAGGGTATGTTTATGTTTTTAGTGAGTAGAATTCGCCGGTGCACTGCTCAGCCGTAGGGCTGTCCATGGTCATCACACCTTTGAAAGAGTTAATGTCAATAGTCAAATCCCCCTTATTCACAGATGATGTGGCACAGGAAGAAATGATGAAATATGTCCCCAATTAAGACATACCACTAATTGAGGACGAGGGGAATAATCGAGTGGATGGTGGTGCAACCTCAACATTTGTGAAAGGACAGGACAGTTGTAATGTGCAGAAACATACCCCCCCCAAGAGGTTTCTACATGCAAGCCAATGTCTGGCCAGCCATTAACAGAGGGAGTTGCACCCTCTGACATGTAAGAATGTTTAGATCTTTGAACAGTGAAATAGGTTTTTTTGGGTGAAGTTTGTCCACACTTAGTCACCATCCTGTCCACCTACAGATTTGAGTGCAATAGTTTGACAAAATGACAACTGCCCACAGGAGTACATGGATACTTTCTTGGCAAACCCAGCTTCTTAGAATTGGGTGAGAGGTTTGAACCAGGTTCGGAAGCAGCAAGTCACGGTGATCCAGGCAGTGAGGAGACATCGAATTGATTTTGACATGAAGCTTGTTTCGGTTCTATGTGGGGTTCAAAAAATTGGGGTAAATGAGGCCACCAGGGTCGGTTTTATGACAGAGCTGCGGGTTGACGGCAAAGATACCGGTGGTTCATGGTACTGTTCGATATGTGCTGCTGTGAAGAATTCCACTGCACCAGGATTCTTGTTCAAGCCGGAGCAAATCTTATGCTCAGCTTGGAGAGAGCTGCAACAAGCTAGTTCAAGGAGAAGCAACAGAGTTTCAAAGCAGTTCGAAGAAGGACGAAAAGCAGCACCACTGGTCCTGTTGGTTCAAATATGTTCAAACAAAGTTAACAATGGTTTGATGAGGGTTGACATGGTAGAATGCAGGAGACCAGCAACCTTGCTTCTTCTAGCCCTCTGAGTCCCAATCCAGGGGCTCAGGAAACAGATGAGTTCTTGTATTCGTTCTCCTAACCTGGGCGAATTTGGCTAACACGTGCAGCAGTCCTACACCTCCAATGTGGTCCTTAGTGGTCCTTGGTGCCAGGGTAGCTGGCAAAGCAGCAGGTCTTGATCCAACAGCAGTTCATCACCAATATGCCCCATCCAAAATAGTTCCAAATGAATTCTTCTTTCAGTTCATGAATGGATGAAAGAAAGGGGTTGGAGGGCTTCCTTATAAAGCCAACAAGCTGCAATTGATTTAAGGAGTCCATTCCTGGTTAAGATAACAAGTGACCTGTGCCTTTTGCATCATACCCAAAAGCTTTGATGTTCAGGAAGCTTAGGAGATAACAAGGAAAGACAAGACCCACAGAACAACACAATGAGGCATCTTTTCTCTAGTGGGCTTTGCTCTGCCTGTATGTGTCTGCATACACTTCCCCCTCCAATATCACTGCACTTCAAAGACCCTTTTGTGTGCAACCCACCTATTATGAGGCATGCCTTTGCTAAGGAATTGCCTCTTTGAAGCCAGGCTCCCTGGGGATCTCCTATTGTGGGTCAATGGGCATGGCAGTGAGATGTTACACCTAGGTATAGATATTATATTAAATTATAGTGCTGTGTGGTTCTCAGTTAAGCATAATTATGTGATTTTGGAACAGAGGTGAATATTTGCATCCAATGTCTGCACTGCACTGGAGTGACTTTCCTATTACAGCCAAAGTCAAAAAGGGCAACAATGACCCTGAACCTACCCAGTGCCATGGGAAAGTAGGGGCTGCAGATCAGGATACAATATACTATTAGCATGGAGTTTGATGTAAGGGGTGTCTGGTTTGCAGACAACCTTCATAAGATGAATTACCCTCATCATTTAATACAAATTTAAAAAGCTAGGGCTTCCCTGTTCTTGCTAGATGGCAATCCTTCACAAATAGCCAAGTGGCAATAGATGTACATGAAAAGAAAACAATGCCAATGAACAACATGTTTGTGCCTATCCATGGCAGTTAATGGATCTGCAATAATGTTAGATAACTGTGATAATGTAGGGGTACAGTGGATTGGGAAGGTGCTAGACCTATGTCCTGACACAACGGGTCTAATGGCAAAAAGAGGAATTATAATCATGGACAGTAGAAAGAGATGGCCAAAAATTCCAAAGCCTCCCTCTCAGCTTTGCTAGAAAAGTGACTTTAGGCAACAGGAGAGCATTAACAGGTAAATAATATAAAAGGGAACACTAAAAGAGGCAGGTTAGGATTAGTATTAGGGTTTAGTTGAGGGACAGACGAGGAGTGGAAAGCAAAAGAAAAGCAGAAAAAAGAATGCAAAGGTTTCGATAAGAGTTTGGGTGGGAATAATGGTGTGTGACAGGGTTGGAGTTCTAGCAGTCAAACAAGAGTAATTAAAAGGAAAGGAAAAGGGAAAGACAGAAGAACAGTTTGAGTATGTATGAAGACCCATCCATATTGAACATGATATGATAAACTGAATTTTTAAAACAAAAACTGCCAACTAAGATTTTTTTTAAATGTGTGAAATGATTTCAATGCATTTACACAAATGACTTTCAACTTAGGTCAAAAAAGGTGTGGGGCAAGCTGAGTGCAGCTGCGGTAAGACAGATGAACGCTGTACGGACTGCTGCCTTGGTAGGTGTACATAAGCTTACCCACCGCCTATAGACATAAATACTGAAGCTCAATAGCTGCAAATTAACTTGGATTGAAGATGTGGGGTGGCAGTCTCGGAAATTGTGTCTTTTCTCTAAATTACTGAGGCTCGAGCGTTTTTGAACATTTCCACAAGACTATGTATTCCATGTGATTCCAAAGAAACCATATGGGTTAGTTAGAATTTAGAGATAACCGAAATGACAACACGTGCTTCAACCTTGTCACCTGTCTTGTCACCTGTCTTGTCACCTGTCTTGTCACCTGTCTTTATCAAGGCTAAGCTTATTCCACATCTTTGTTTCTTTTCTAATCACGTGGAAAAAATAGTCTCACAGTAAGTTATTTTTCTTTTTGATCTTTTGTTGGTCAGTACTTCTCCTGAATATCTGAACCTGAATCAAATCAAAATGGTCTGGCCACAGCTCAGCAGTTATAAGAAGACGGCTGAGCTGTTGATGGTGTCATGCATGTAATGTCAGAGCTACTTTCCTCTGCCACCAGCTTCAGGGTAATTGGCCAAGTGTTAACATGTTTTCAAGGATCATTGAACAGCATGGAGGAACAATGAACATGTGAGTCTTGATCCTCGTAAATGTATTCAAATTATAAAAATATTATTCTTTTCACATGTTTTGCCAAATAAACAATAGCTCATAAATAAAACATTATGTTGAGTCTTCAGTCAGTCATTACCTGCGCACTGCCTGCCATACAGAACAGCAGACCTGCAATACCAACTGGATGCAGTAACAATGAACTCCCGACATCTTACAGTGTACACTACTGTAGGAATGCTGCCACAGAGGTGCAGACATTGTAAATGAGTATGGGCAGTAACACGAGGGGAGTCACATGACCAGTCAGAGACGTCTTTATGGGTGGGCACAAGGGGCATGTTCCTCGGGCCACCATCCTGGGGGAGGGCATAATTCCTTCACTTTGAAGTGGGGGCGGACACAGGCTCATTTAGGTGTGTTTGCTAGTCAGTGTGCAGGGTAGAAAAACGTGTTGATGTGTTTGTTGTAACTGTCTAAAAACTACTTGGGCATGTGCCTGGGGCCACGGGCAAGAAGAGACGCATACCCTCCTGCTTCGGGGGTGGCAAGAAAAAAAATGCATTATTAATTAATGTTGATTGAGCAAATCTCTGGCTCTGCTCCCAGCTCTGCCCCTAGCAACTTTTACAAAAGTGAAACCAATCACAGCTCTTCTTTCATAGGCCAGAGAACACGTGATCACTGTTGACCCCAGTGTGCCTGGTTGGAGTCTGGAACAATGGTGACAAGAAATACACTGTTTTGATTGATGAGTCTCTTGTGCTGCCATGGATCTGCCCTCCTACAACACAGTAACCAACCAGGAACATAAACATGTTTCCATGCAGCTTCCAGTCAGCCAATAGAACTCTGCCAGCTTCTGACTTGTTCCAGGCGTGTCTTATTCTTCCCTTCTTACTGCTGGGGGCAGCAGAGTCAAGATCAGCACGCGAACCCATGTGCTCTTCTTGTTCCATGAGGATGAGGCCTCCGAGTTTGTGACACATGCCTAAGCCGGGCCTGCCTCACTGCTGTGCTGCCTTCAATGCCGTAGGCCCTTGTAGCTGCCTGCCTCAATGCCATATGCCAGTGATTACTGCCTGGCTGAGTGCTGCCTTGCAGTGTTAGTGCATGCAGCTGCTGTCTGCCACTGTTGCCAGGTGAGTGTGTGTGAGTGGCTGTCTGGGAGCATCACAGTTGCGTGTCTATATCCGCCTACCCCTACTGAATATTAGACTAATGCACGAATCAGCAGACACACCGATCACTTCCATTAATCCTCCATCTTTCTCCGCATGATGTGCTCTGCTTTCTTTGTGTTTTTGCTTCAGTTCATCCTACAGGAAGGGGGTGAATGTGATATTTGCTTTGCAATTTACTGGCTCATCTCCGGGAAACTTCCCACAATCTTTACTTTATTGTCCCCATCCATGCAATATCTTCAGGGAGTACCACTGCGGGTCACTAGCAGGGATCTGTTTCACTGTCACCAGGTTCTGGGCTGCATATTAGAAGGCTGACTGTCACCCGACCTCGCAGCAAAGCTACATTACTTGATTGCTGACTTGGACGTCATGTTAAAGCTTTTTCAACCAATGAGGGGTGGCTATGGTGTCTGCCGCCCAGTGCTGACACACAGACGGCTGGCTACTTTTGCGGCCAATGATGAAAGGCAGTGCAACATTTCTAGACAATGCCAAACAAGCTTTGGCAATGCCAATAGTTTTGGTGCTACAATTACAACAGTTTATTTTTTATTTTTTATAAAGCGCTTAATTCCGGGAAAGGTTTCTAATCGTGAGTCCAGGATTCAAAATTGTGTTGGAATGGGATGTCTTTTTTTTTAAACTCTTTTTGTTCTGTTTTACCGAACAAGAAAACAACAGGAGTACACATTAGCATTATGAGTCCTATCAGCGGGATCGCGGCACATAGAATAACCTTTGAAAATGAGTATCATAATAGGAGCACAAGAATTGTCCGACACACAGGGTGGCTGCTCGATATATCTGGGCTCGCCCAGTTTCTAGGTTTCAATGCTTATTCTTCCCACTTCCCCCATATTTTCTGAAACTTCCGGGGGCACCCCCTTGCGGTGTAGATTTGTCTTTCCAGGGACGCACACCTATTCATTTCATTGGACCACCAGTCTATGCTTATTTTATCTGCAGAGCTCCAGGTGGCGGCCGTTAGTCTCTTTCGCACCCCTAGTGCCACTCTCAGAAATGTCCTTTCGTATTTAGTGAAGTCAGCTTCTCCCCATATGCCCAATAGAATGAGTTTGGGGTCTCTTGGAATTGGGGCGCCCATTGTTCTAGAGAGGTGCATTAAACACATTGTCCAAAATTCCTGTAGCACCCCACATTCCCAGATCATGTGGTAGAAGGTGCCCTCCGCCCTTCTGCATCAGAGACACTCAGTGTCATTACCCCCCATCTGGCCATTTGTGTTCTGTAGCAATATGACCTGTGTAGGATTCAAAGCTGTATCAGTCGTAGTTTAGCGTCAATGCCAATTTCTTGTGGTGACATCAGTGCCTCCACCCATGCTTCAGCCTCCAGTGCACCCAGGTCCTGTTCCCATTTTTCTCTGAAGTGTGAGTTCCCCAGAACCAAAAGAATTGATTGCCAGGTAGAGGGTGGAAGTAACCTTGGAAGGACTACAGTTTGGGAGGACATTTGTCTTCAGGGGGAGCAGGCGGGTATGTCGGTAAGGCCCGGGAATTGGGTGTTGATAGCATGCGTAAGTTGTATTTGTCTAAAACGGTCCATAGGTAGTAATCCGAATTTCATTTTTAGGTTTCAAAATCTATCAATCACCCCACGTGAATGATATCTGCCTGTGTGGATATTCCTTTTTTCTCCCAGGTTCCAAAGTGACCCATCCTCTGAATTTCGGGGAGGTGTGTATTGTGCCGTAGGGGCTAGATCAGGGTTGATCTGCCGTCCCAACCTATGTGTCTATGTATCTCCTTCCAGACACAGTGGATATGAAGGGACCCTCTCGGAACCCCTCTTAGGTTCTTGTTGTAATCATATAGTATATGTAGGGGGAAGGAGAGTCAGTGTCTCTTGTTTCGACCTGGGTATGAGGAAGCCTTTGGTCCCCATGTAGCCACTCGTTTGCAACCCCTGCCTGTGCAGCCCAGTAATATATACAGATATTGGGCAGTCCTATGCCCCCATCCCACATCGAACGGTGGAGCGTTTTTAGTGCAATGCAAGGTTGTTTCCCTCTCCAGAGTAATGTGCATAGGTTCCTGTCAATGTCTGTGAATGTTGCAGCAGGGATAGGGAGTGGGACATTTTGGAAGACGTGCAGGAATCTTGGAAGTGCCAACATCTTAAACAGTGCTGCCCTCCCGAGTAGTGAAAGTGGGAGAGAGTGCCAGAGTGTGAGACATCATTCTCGAACTTTTGCATTACCGGTTGCAGGTTTAGTTTGAGGAAGTCATCCAGTGTTACACTAACCCGTATTCCCAGGTAGGTGAAGCCGAGTATCGAGACAGAGTATGAGCAGGGTTCTGGAATCACTTTGTCCCCGTTAGAACAGGGAGGTAGATTGTTTTTTGTGTGTTTACGCGGAGTCCCCCAAAGTGTTGATATTTCTCGAGGGTTCTGGACACTATCGGGCAGGAGATTATTGGTTTGCTAAGGTATATAAGGAGATCATCCGCATACAATGAGATGCGTTCCTCACCTCCCTTTGGCCAGACAAACCCTGTCCATTGTGTATCTGTTCGTAGCCTGATCGCAAGAGGTTTCGATGGCAAGAAGGAATAGCATGGGCGAGAAGGGGCAGCCCTGTCTAATCACTGGGCCCAACGGGAACGTCCTGGATGATTCCCAATTGACACATACAGATGCTTCGGGGAGGGTATAGAGGAGCTTGACCCATGACATGAAGTGCTGCGCAAATCTCATATGTTCCATGATTTCCCATAGGGCGTCCAACCCCACCGAATCAAAGGCCTTTTCAAAGTTGACCGCAAGTAGGGCCAACTGGTCCGAGATGTCAGCTGCTCGGTCAAGGGCAATCTGGACCCTGCAGAGGTTAATTCGTGTGGATTTACCCAGCATAAATCTGCACTGACCTGGCTGGATTAGAGACTCAATTACCCCTTTATTTTTTTTATTTTTGGGGTTTTATATAATGAACTAACAAATGTTGTACTGAAATTAATTATTTTTTCTAACTTTTACAGAAACAGCTTCTAATTTCTTTTCTGTTTTTGATTTTTATTTACTACAACTACATATTCTCAAAAACTTTTTCAATGCATTTTGGATATTGAAAAGAAAAATCTGATCTCCAACATCGGTCAAATGCACTCCATCTGTTTGAAAACGCTATATTTTCATTGTGATGTCATTCCAACATCCTGCAAAAAAGAACATACAGCTTTGTTTACATTGCGCCTTGCTTTCTCGATTTGTGGACAACATAAATTTGAATGTTTCCACATTCGGCTTTGAGCTACCCGAGAAAAAACAATCTTCGAATGTGGAAACAATTCCACTAACTTAGAAAATCTATCATGGCATAGCCCAAACTTTTCCCTCCAGAGTGAACTACAATGATGTCTGGATTCTTCAAAATAACCGTACTCTGGCAAAATGGAAGCAATTACGCCCACTTCATTTTTTGAACACCATACCAGGAAACCTAATTTTCTTCAAATCCAAGATTCACACACAATCCACCCTGCTCACAGTACACTTTTAACCAATGGATCCAAAAATCACTCACAATCCAGACACTCTGCTTCCTCAAAGCCATAGCCATCTTCACTGCACACAACAAAGATAACTCTTACTGTACTGCTTGCCTGTAGACCACACCCACAAAACCTAAATGGCTAATCCCACATTTCTGTGGACATGCATGACTGTCCGCCGTTCCCGCAATCCCCTTTCCTTGCCTAGCAATCTTAAAAGCCTTGGATTCTCGCATGCAGATCCGCAGACTACTGTGATGTCTGTGGACACCATAGCACAGGGCAGCCCTTCTGCCCTTTTTACTTTTACGCATGCAGCACTCCCTTTTTAGCTGCTTACAAAGAGTCACACATCCATCCAACAATCACATCCAAAAACACTGCAAAGTAGGCTCCCAGTGGATCCAATTCAGTTCCCCGCATTCCTGGTACCTGTTGGTACGGCCAGTGGTGATCCTAGACTCAACTCCTGAGGGAAAGAGCCAGAGCACCCTCCTCATGGAGAGGTACACATCCCAGAGGATCACACGGACCTCCAGTGCTTGTTGGCTGAAGACGGGCCCTCTAGGGTGGATTTATGTAAGGGTAAAAGAGAGTGCCACTCTCTTGGGGCTCTCAGAAAACTGGTCCAGACCCCAGGCCAGATTTATTGGGAGGGTGAGATCCTTTACGGTGAGCCCACTCAGCCTGAACCTGGTGCAGTGAAGAGGTTAGTTGTACCTATTGTATCCAGGCCCTTCATTTTGCAGTTGGTGCAGGAGGAGCCCTTAGCTGGTCATCTTGGCACCAAGAAAACCAGGTAAAATGTTCTCAGCCCACTTTAATTGGCCAGAATGGGAGTAGAAGTGGCAACTCACTGCAGGACCTGTCCCACTTGTCAGTTGTCTGGCAGGTCTGGATGCAGTGTCATTTCCCCACTGCACCATTTGCCACTGGTTGGTACACCATTTGAGAGGATGGGCACTGACATTGTTGGTCCCCTAGACCCTTCCACATCAAGCGGAAACATGTTCATCCTGGTACTGGTAGATCATGCCACCAGGTACCCTGAGGCTATACCCCATTGGACCATAACAGCCAAGGTGGGTGCCAGGGCTCTCCTGGACATATTTACCAGAGTTGAATTTGTTAATGTTAATGTTAAAGGATATTTGTACCATGCACTATCACCACCAAAGTGGTCCGCTGGTGCTCTGGTGGATCTGTAACAAAGGGGGGTAGGTTAGGTGTGTTAGTAGGATCATGTTTGGAGAAGAGCACGGGAGCTGTGAAGTACTGTTGGAAGCTTTGGTTCTGTTAACACCATTCGCCAAGCATATTGGTGTGTTACTGGGGTCCGAGTCTGTTGTGTGCTGTTGCTTGTGGGTCTGTGTGGTTTGGCTGTTGTTGCATTATCTTTAGGATTTCCTAAAGAGGTGATGACTGACAGATGAACCAACATCATGTCTAGTTACATGCAAGCTATGTGGAAGGAATGTGGTGTAATTTATACGTTCTCCACCTACCATCTTCAGACCAATGGTTTGGTTGAGAAATTTAATAAGACTCTCAAGGGTATGTTGGGTGCTTTGGAAGAGTCCCTAATGAGGAAATGGGATCCCCTCCTACCATGCTTGCTGTTTGCTTGCAGAGAGGTGCCTCAAGAGAGTGTTGGTTTCAGCCCATTTGAGCTCCTCTAAGGATATCCAGTGAGGGGCCACTTGCCTTAGTACGAGCAGGTTTGGAAGCCACCCTTCCAGGTCCTGCAAAGCATGTGGGGGACTCTGTGTTAGGCCTCAGAATGAGGATGGCACAGATGATGGGCCTGGCAACAGCAAAGCTTAAGGCAAGGCAATAATTTAAAAAGTACTGGCATGACCTTAAGGCTGCACAAGTGGATTGGACTGCAGAATCAGGAGATCCTTGTGATGGAGCCTACCAAGCCTCAAGCTTTGGCAGATAAATAGACTGGACCCTTCAGGATAGTCTCCAAGATTGTTCAAGTCAAATATCTCATTGACATGGGTGTTCCTGGGGTAGCCCCTGAGGTATTTCATGTCAACAGGCTCAAGCCTTTCCACAGGAGAGGAGTAGTCTAATACCTCTTGATAACTTCAGATCGAGAACAGGTTAGGCATTTTAGACCTTACATTACAGATTCTGCCTTTAAGGTCCAAACTGACCATAATCCCTTGCTGTGGCTTATGCAGATGAAGGGTGAACACCCCCAAACTGCTCATGTGTTCCATTAGCCTGCAAGGGCTAGACTTCACCGCTTCACCATTGAGCTTAGGCCAGGCAAGAGTCATGAAAATGCAGATGGCCTTTTCCGACGGTATGTTGACTATCTGGATGAGGGTAACAATCTCGTGGGAGATCAGTTGCTCTAGCCTCCAGAGGGACAGGACATCCTAGTCCTTGTCCTACCACTTCTCTGTGTATGTTTTCTTCCACCTGGGTACAGCCTAAACCACTGGGAGTGCAGCTCGTCATTTTTTCCTTTTGGTGAACAGCGCCCATGGGATACCCATATGGCGCCCATGAGTGGGGATCCACCCTTGTACCTCTTATGTGTGTTTTTGGGCACCTGTGTGTTGCCCACAGAGCAAGGTCTGGGCTGGTGGTAGCTACATGCTGACTTAACAGTGGCTCTGAGTGTCCTCCATTTTTAGGATAATCAGGCCCTGCCATCGGAATCAATGGATTCAAGATAGAAGGCAAGATTTCCCCTGTCTCGTCCCTCTTGGTTTCTATTGCTTTTTACCTTGATTCCCAAATGTCCTGGGGAGCCCTGGCTCTATTCCTTCCCCCTGACTGGCTGTTGGGTGGAAATACCATATTTGGCTCTGGTGCTGCCTCCTGTCAAACTCACTGGAGCCTTCCTAGTTGCTGTGTGCTGTGGGTACACCCTAGGTGTGGGACCTGTGTGAATGGAGTTTGAAGTGTACTCACATTCTGTGTTATGGGTATGTTTATGTTTATGTTTATTGGGTTTATATAGCGCTTTACACCAAAGCGCTTTACAATATAACAACAACAATACATGAGAAAGAAGCATATTTACACGCTTGAAACAAGCCAGTGGTACAGTACATAGAACAATTTACTCAAAGGGAGAACAATTTACTCAAAAGGAGCGGGGGTGTTCCCAGGTGGTATGACACTCACAGGTAGTTACAGCGGCCAATAAACGGGCATCAGGAGGAGGGGGAGGGAAGGGGTTGAAGGGGGAGGGGTCATGGGGGAAAGAAGTAGGGAAGGAGAGTCAGGGGGGAAAGTGGAGAAGAAGGGCTTTCAGGGAGGAGCGGAAAGATGGGTATGTGGGTGAAGAGCGGATGGGGAAAGGTAGGGAGTTCCAGTGGAGTGCAGTTGGAAGGAGCGGAAGTGTGAGGAGGCACAAGGTGCAGGGGGTACAGTGAGAAGATATAGGTCAGCTGAGAGAGCGGGAGGGTGAGTAGAATGAGAGGAGCGAGGAAAGATAGGGGGGGCGAGGTCATAGTGAGATTTGTAGACAAGGCAGAGGAAATGGAATTTCAGTTGTGAGAGGAATGGGGGTCAGCCTAGATGGGAGAGTGAGGTAGACATGAAGTCTTGAGGGCCGAGGAGCCATAGAGTACGGATGGAGGAGTGGTAGATGGATTTTAAGGGGGACAGGTGGGAGATAGGAAGGCCAAAGAGAAGAGAGGAGGAGTAGAGGAGACATGAGAAAACTAGGGAGGAGATGAGGAGTTTAGAAGCATGAAAGGTGAGGGAGGGGTGGATCTTGCAGATGTTGAAGAGGTGGTGCCGACAGGTGCGAGACGTTAGAGAGATGTGGGAGGAGAAGGAGAGAGAAGAGTCAATGTGGAGGCCAAGGTTGCGGGCATGGGTAGAGATAGGGAGATTGGAAGGGGGGAAGTGGATGAAGAGAGGAGGGGAAGGTGAGAGAGTGTTGGGAGGGAAGAAGAGCACTTCAGTCTTGTCAGCATTGAGGGAAAGAAAGTGGGATGACATCCAGTTTTTTATGGCCGTGAGGCAGGAAGAGAGAGTGTGCTGGAGGTCGGGGGTGAAGGTGAAGTTTTCTGGCTTCTATGTTTGATGCAATGACTGAAACAGCCATGTCTGAAACTAACATGAATGCAGTGTAGTGTGCTGAAAGGCTGGTTACTTACCCCAATCCACATTCTTTGTTATGGGTGTCTGGGTGGAGTGAATGGCCTGAATACCTGTGCGCCTGATTGGCTGCCTGCCTGCATGAATGCCCTTCTGTGTGATTGGTTGACTGAGCCCAGCTCAGCCTGAGTGAATGGTAACCAATGTGTATAACATGGAACCTATCACTTACCAATTTGATCAGAAGCTGTAGTTGAAGCTGAAGCAAGAAGAAGCTGTTCCTTGAAGCCCAGCTGGAGGAGAATTCTGTTGCTGCATTTTCTTCATGTAATCCAAAAGCTGCCATGTTCTTCCAAGGACTGATCCAGAGAGAACAATTGACCGAATTGTGAAGGTCAATTGTTACATACATGCGGGGTGAAACCCTCCCGCTGCCCCCCATTATATATATATATAAATAAATAAATATATATATATATATATATATCTGTATATATATATATATATATATATATATATATATATATATATATATATATATATATATATATATATATACGGTCAATTGTGCAAAGGTCAATTCGGACCCTCGACTTTCGGGTCAATTAGGTAATTCGAACAATTGTGTTCGAACAATTTGGTTAATACCGAGTAGAACTGCTGCAATTCAGAAAAAACTTTGGTTCAATTTTTCCCGTGGACTGAGCATCTCAGTTGCTTCTTCTTCCAAGGGGGGGTCCATCCTTTGAGGGAAATGTTGACTGAAACCGAGAAACCACCACTTCGCTTGCCAAGGCACCAAAGGTACTGTGATGAGGAAGATCATCTTCTAGCCTCAGGAGTCATCCAGGGTTCCCAGATTCGTCTTGGATCCTGTTCTCCTGTGGCCTCTCAGGTACTGTAAATTGATTACTTCTCAGCCATAAATCTCTGCATTCAACCATCCCCTGAAATATATATACTTTTGTGCAAGGAAGAGAGACATTTGGGAAGCCGGCTGGGACTACATTTGGAACATCTCAACTTTGTACTGCACACACCAGGGGTTTATACAATGAAAAGAAATGCACAATCATGCATGCTAATGTGAACCTTATGTTTCAGTAAGCTTTAATGGCCCTCTTTACTAAAAGGTCAAACATCGCTTGGTTTCTATTGGACTTAACTGAATCCTAAACACATGGAGCCTCATAACAACCCTGGCGCTAAGTGGTTAACGGCGTCGTAAAAGGCTGCGGCGCTGTTAACCACTTAGTGCCTTACTGCGAGGTCCATTTGCCGGACCTGACCTGAACGGCTGGTCTAGACCAGCCGTTAAAGTAGGGACCCGCAAAGGGACTCTCGAGGTAAGTACGGTACCGCAATTTGTGGTACCGTACCTACCGCCTTCCCCAGTCCCATTGAGCCCTATGGGGCGAAAATGGGAATGGGGAAGGTCCAATGTTCAATGGGGAATTACCGCCCCGCCAACCTTGTTAATAGCGCCATGGTTTAGCGCCGGTGTTGTAATGACGGCCATGACTTTGGATGCAAATTAGCAAGATTGGGTAGTTTCCCAAATTTCACTGAACCACAAGATATATGTCGCAAACCTTAAAACTGAACAAAACAAGTTTCTAGAAATGATGTCTTCAGACTTTTAGCACTGTGTTCAAGACGTGAATAAACTCTCCGATTTTCGATTGGTTCATTTTCCTATCTTACCTTTTCTGACTGTATGCCAGTTTCGTTTTATGAGTCACACCATTGGAAATAACATATTCTGCTATTTGGTGTTGCCATATCATTGTAACTTAGCTTCTGCCCAGATACTCTCTTTCTTGAGTTGCAAACATAACTTGTTTTTTTCTTCCAGCACTTTTAAACCTTTGTGGGTTTCTGAGGCCTACAGCCATCTATAATGTAATGAAGGTCTTTTACTAACCTATATTCTACGTCAGTAATATATATTCTGTGTTAATTATGTTGTGAGCAATGTAAGTATACTTGTATCTTCTATGTTGCCCTAAATAAGTGTTTCCAGTGTTACCTATTTCCAATTTACTTGCCTTAAATAGCCTAGCTGGCTCAATAGACAATACTCCTAATATTTACAATGTTGGACAGAAGAGAGGGGCATTGGCCCTAAATAGCATAGTTACCTATCTGTCATCAAAGATTTATTTATTTATTTACATTTATATAGCGCACAAGCAGCCCAGGGGCATTGAGGCGCTGTTACTTGCAATAACTTAGTTACATGGTACAGGCATGATATCGGTTGTTGACACATTGTGAATGTTACAGGAAAACATACTGTTGTTACAGATATTGCTTCTGGTCATATAATACAGTATGAAAGGTATTCGTGCTGGCGTGTCTGGCCTTATGTGAAGAGTGTAGTCTTCAGCGTTTTGCGGAAGGTGGTGAGGGAGGCCTCGCCACAGATAGTGGGTGGTAAGGCATTTCAGTGAGAGGGCGCGAGATAAGGGAAGCTGGATCCGCCCGCTTTTACTTTTTTTTACTAGTGGCACCGAGAGCATGTTGGTGTACGGTGATCTGGTTGGCCTGGTAGTGGAAACGGGGTGTATCCTTTGTCATAGGTATGCAGGAACAGTGAGGTGGATGTACTTGTGGGTCAGTGTCAGGGCTTTGAATAAGATTGTTTCTTTTATTGGGAGTCAGTGGGCTTGTTTTCTGGCCTCAGAGATGTGTTCTCTTTTTGCAATGCATTGGGCTGGTAGGCATTGGCCTACATTCATTTGGGGTGGTAGAACCTTTTAAAGAAAGCAGAAGGTTATTGAACATTATTGGACTGGCCTGTAAAAAACAAGATACGTTACTCCCTAACCTTTCCATTACAGGTTGCCCAGGTGTGGGAATCTTCACACAGAATTGTATATTTAGTCTAAAGAAAACATTCTGCCACTGTTCAAAACTAACCTGAATGTGTTGCCTATTTTGTGTGATACACCTTGTTTAAGACTTCACATACCTATTTAAAACTGTCTGCAGTTAGTGCATCTATTACTGGATTTAAGTGTTGTGTGGTACACATTGAGTGTATATATTTGCCATTCTTTGAATATGTATGTCCAAGTACAAAGTGTTATTATTTAAATGTATATATATTCTTTAATCTTATTTTATATAAAGAAGCTGCGCTATCACCTAACATAGTGTGTGGACATTCCTTTGTGGGAGACTGGGTACTTAGGAACCTGCCTGCATCACCTCCTGAAAGCTTAAGCTTGGCTGCTCATTCACGGCTACCAAATTGTGAGTGCTGGCTGGGCTGTCCTATGTCTTTACCCTACCGTATAGAAGGCAGAAGTACAGATACCCCATCCAGTCTTTACACCTGTCATCACAGTTCAACATACATGTGTACTCTTGAAATCTCAGAGTACATGTCTCCTGTTGCTCACAGCCACCTGCATCAACAACTACTGTGAAACTTTACAGGAATTCAGTTTGCAGATTCAACATCTGCAACTAACAAGACATAGTACAGGTATGCATATATTTATAAAAATATGTATTTTCAACAGTTTGACAAATATATGTATATACAGGGTTGCTGCCACATACCTTGTAATAAGCTTCTCAATAAGCAAATTCTCTTTTTTAACTACTCTATCAAACGCCATGTATTGCATCATTATGCACCTGTTCACATCAAGTGGCATCAAGTGGCAGTTACTTACATGTACTGCCAACAAATTAAACTTTCACACACCAAGTAACATTTAAAAAGTGTCTACAAATTGTTTGCATCCGCTTTTCCTCTCTTTTAGAAAAAAAGTTACACACAGTGCTGCTGTGAATGCACACATGCATTTCTTTTTACTTCTAACAAAATGCTCATAAAAAGAAACATTTTGAAATGCACAGCATTGTTCTTTTTTTATCCCATATACATGTCATACTTTCCAACATTTCCCATTACATCCCTTATAGTGGTGCCATTCTTCACCTGCTCACACATATATACTGCCGAAGTATCTATATACAAAACTTCACCTTACATATAAACTAATGTTCTTTTCCAACCACTACTATAAGACACCAAACCTGCTACAACTACAATCCATCATTGCATTACCACTAGGCCACAGTTTCCCTATTCTTTAAAAACACTGCAACACATTACAAATACATTGCCCCACAAACACAGCAAATCTCGTATTAAAATCACCAGCACACAAATGAGGTAGATATGCATCTTTTTTACACACCCATTTTTTCCATGTTCCTAATAATGTTGCAAACTGCAATAGTCATAATTCAATTATTCTAAGAACATAGTTAACATACTTTACTACACCAACCATATCACAACTTTATGAACTATTTTTCCCAACAACACCTCATACCTAGATAAATAATAATCTCTCTTACTAAAAGTACTTCACCATAACAACAAACTAACGTTCTTTAAATGTTACAATAAAAAAGAAGATTGACGAATACAGCTCACGAAGAAAGAACACTCTTCACATCCTACAAAGTAAGAACTTTAATATAGCATGTATATCTCTCTAATTGTAAAAATGTACTTTCACTATATATTAGCCTAGAGTATTCCAAGTCACTAACACACATTAGGACGCATACTTATACTTCCTCCCCCCTTTTCTATTACACCCACACAACCCTCATACTTATGCACTAAATCAGAACATCATAATATCCCTACTTATTCAATGATACCACCACTCCTCACTAACCCAAGCCCTTCACACCTGTAGAGCCTTTTACTCTTACAACCTTCCCAAGCACACCTATCACCCCACTGCACAATCACACAACACTGTATTCATATGTACAATCACACACAACCATGAAAAATGCATGCATAAACATTCCACAACTTTCAAAAGCAAACTTTCTTCTTTTCCCAAAAGACAGAATAGAATGCCTACTAAAAACAACTTTGTAGAAAAGATTAAAACAAACAGCTGGTTACTTCACTCAACAAAACGAAACCAGCCAGCACTAAAAAAGTAAGGCCCCTCTTGCCAAAACTAAAAGTTAAAAAAAGTTGTACAAACAAAAGCAGATCTACTAATGAACCTAACACTATATCTACCAAAGTAAGCAATCCAGAAAAATATTTTACATAAGAAAATTCCACTGTAGAGGTGTTAAATATCACATAAAGACAGCTAAAAAGTCACAATCTACCCTTAAAAACTGCTGCCGATAATAAATCCTCAAAGCTGTAATTGACAGCGGATTCCTACTAAAGAGAACATTATTTATATTCATTTTAAACAGAATGAAAACACTAACTAAATGATTCAATACTTTACAAAAAGTATTTATAAAATGCTAATATAGATAACTTTTTAAAATTCTGTGAAGGTGAATGGATTCACACAAGCAGCACTGAACCATATTTCAATGAAGATGCTTATAAACAAGAACAATGAAAAACAATTGCCGTAGACAATAATGGCCGAGGGTATGAAATTGTAGAAGACACCATTTTTGGAAAAGAAATCCTTAGAGAAAAAACCTCCCCAACAAATTTTCATCCAAATGTTACTTTTGCCCAAACAACCCATCCAGTGTACAAATGAGCGTGCAGCTCATTATGTACTGTACGCCAACAATCCTTCAAATCTTTATAACAATTCCTCAATCACTATGTGAAAATAAAAGAAAACCGTAGAATACAAACTTTACAAACCATGGGCTCCTGCCCAGTAAGTATCCACACTCGACTGCAAGGACATTTATTAGCCTGCAATTCATGAACTGCTTGCAAAAGCACCTTTTTCAGTTACCCCGTCCACACCCCAACCAAATCACATGAAAACTCAGTGCGTACCCCGTCTGCACCCCAGACAAATCGTCTGCACCCTATTAGCTCTAAAACAACCAGCGATACCTGCACAAATCCACAGGAAACATACCCCTCCTGACTGGACACCCACACCCTAGCCCCCATCACCCCACCCTGCAGGCAGCCCCCACTCATGGGACACCCCAGCCCCCATCACCCCAGCCTGCAGGCAGCCCCCACTACATGGGACACCGCAGCCCCCATCACCCCAGCCTGCAGACAGCCGCCACTACATGGGACACCCCACCCTCCATCACCCGTGACACCACCCTGCAAGCAGCCCCCACTACATGGGACACCCCAGCCACCATCACCCACCCTACTGGCAGCCCACAACACCTGTGACACCCCAGCCCCCATCACCCCAGCCTGCAGGCAGCCCACAACACCTGTGACACCCTAGCCCCCATCACTCCAGCCTGCAGTCAGACCCCACTACATGGGACACCCCAGCCCCCATCACCCTAGCCTGCAGGCAGCCCCCACTTTATGGGACACCACAGCCCCCATCACCCCAGCCTGCAGGCAGCCCCCACTACATGGGACACCCCAGCCTCATAACCCCAGCCTGCAGGCAGCCCCCACTACATGGGACACCCCAGCCCCCATCACTCCAGCTGCAGGCATTCCCCACTACATGGGCCCCCTAAACCCCATGATCCCAGCCTGCAGGCAGCCCCCACTACATGGGACACCCCAGCCCCCATCACCCAAGCATGCAGGTCCCCTCTAGATCGGACAACCCAGCCCCCATCACCCCAGCCTACAGGCAGTCCACAACACCTTAGACACCCCCACCCACACCACCCCAGCCTGCAGGTAGCCCACAACACCTGTGACACCCCAGCCCCCATTGTCCCAGCCTACAGGCAGCCCCCACTACATGGGGCACCACAGCCCCCATCACGCCAGCCTGCAGGCAGCCCCCACTACATGGGGCACCACAGCCCCCATTGCCCCAGCCTGCAGGCAGCCCCCACTACCTGGGACACTCCAGCCCCAATCACCCCAGCCTTGTGGCAGCCCCCACTACATGGGACACCCCAGCCGCCATCGCCCCAGCCTGCAGGCTGTCCCCACTACATGGGACAACCCATCCCCCTTCACCCCAGCCTGCAGACAGCCCCCACTACATGGGACACCCCAACCCCCATCACCCCACCCTGCAGGCAGCCCCCACTACATGGGACGGCCCAGGCTCCATCACCCCACCCGACAGGCAGCCCACAACACCAGTGATACCCCAGTGAACTGGGTTGCCCAGCTCTTTAAGATGAGTAGCAATACACTGGAGATGGATGGGGATGCAGATTTTATTCATACATCAATAATCAAAATGACTCACGTAATTTGGCAAAAAGGGAGTCTGTTTAATTAAGAAGTATATAAAACAGGGAGTACAACAAACAATATAATTCGTTTGGTCCTCTTGCTCAACGTATCTTAGTAGAAACTGAGGTTTTATTGCATAAAATCGTCATCAGTGACGTGCTGACGTGTGTCATTACCTACGTGGCAAACTACAGAAGCCTATTGAAGAAAGTGATAGGCTCTAAGTGGATATCTAAGTATAGTTCCATATCAGTATAGAACTGTGAAGGAAAGTGAAGGAAGGGTTAAAGGAAAATGATAGGGTGTTTAACATCAGGTGGGGCAACTAAGCCCTCCCCTCATAATGGCTACTATGAACATCACTAAATACCATTGGCTACACAAACTATAGGACCCTTAATTATGCGGTCCTTTATAATTGGTTGGCTTCAGTACTTTTCCACCTAAGTCTAGCAGCACGCAGACGTAACATCCAGGTGCTAGTGGGCATATCTAAACACTAACTTGCCACCAATTAATATATCAATCCATCATCACCTCAATGGTCCAATGTCAATTAGTGCTTTGAAGTTTGTCCTTGAGTTTGTACTGTGCTCTGAGAATATTTAAGGAGTGAAGGCACAGCCTGCCCGCGTGCATAGGTTTGACCACCTCGAGCATCCAATTTCTTACATCCACGTGACTGGACACCATGAAATCGAGCCTTTGCGTGGATCTTATATTATTTTTTAATAGTCCTCTGACATCTTTTGTTTTGCTCAAGCTTTCTGAACAGGAGCCTCTTGTTCCTTCACACAATTTGTATCCAACGTAAGCCAATTCCTGTTTGATAAGACTTTGGCTCTTGGCTCATCCAACTCCTTCTGCTGAGCTTTATTTTTAATTCAAATTGCTTTTAACTATGACACACTGAAGTCAGGCCTTCTTGTTCATGTTCAGCACTGCTTTATAATGTGCAGTGGAACCATGTATCTTTTATTTGTCCATATGCATTTAAATATATATTGGCACTTGCCGCAATCTGTTTACTATAAAGTTTGAAACTAGCTTTCAAGGTTACTTTGCTGCTTGCGTTTCTGTGGTATCTGTACACGTTTAAACTGGCTTAATGTCTTCATCTGTGTCTGTGGCATAAGGTTTGTCACCTGTTACGCTCACCTGGTATCCACGGGGACGCCACCCAGCCAGTTGGTCGTTGGTGCCCTTCCAAAAGATTCCCTTGTGTGGTCTCGGTGTCGATGGGATTCTGCCTGGTTGTCGGAATCGGTTGGCTCTCCATCCTGCTCTCTGGGCAGGGGTGCGTTGTCTTTTGTGGGTGCGGGCGGTCCAGTTACTTCACTGACTGCTGCCCTTGTAGTGTCTTTCAGGTAGGTCTTATTGCAATTGATGGCGTCGTAATTCTTGCATGCCTTTTCTCTATTCTAAAAGTCTCTTTTTTTATCTCCCTAGGAGCGCGGAGTATCCGCTTGGAGCGCTTATGGAGTTCCGGAGCTGTGCCGGCCGAAAAGCAACCATCCAGGTAAGTCTTTAAGCGCTTTGTGGTTGTAATGTCTCCACTACCTCCTTTAATGATGTCTTTCTCCTTTTCTCAGGTCCTTCGATCCGGGTGGTGAACTCCACCAACAGAGCTGCCCAGGAGCTGCGAGCAGTGAAGGATGATGAATGCAGGTAAGATTCTGCTGCTAACGATGTTCTTGGTTTTTATGCAGGTTCGGAATTCACCACGCTCGTGAGAAAGCTGGACACATTGAACGTCAAGTTGCTAGAAGCAAAGTAACGCGCAGCGTGTTGTCTTGTTCGGGTGTGGTTTAAATAGCCACTGTAAAGTATTCCAGGTAAAGTAGTCCCTAGGCCACCACACCCAAAACACTAGACCGCATAGCTTGGTTCTAGGACCCAAGCTATGTGGATGCCTCCATGTTGGCTGAAAGCCTAAATAAAGTAGTTCCTCAAGCAGATGTCTTTCCTTACTGATGAGCCTGGCACCAAAGGCACCAGTACTGGCCTCAAGAGGGCCTGAGAAGTGGATGCCAGGCCTTATTAGTGATCTGAGCCCTGATTCCACCTGGCCAATGGGCTTGCCAGTGGGGATCAGGGCTGAGGGTCGTGACATCACCTTGATCCCAAGATGTCACTTATCCATGGTACTTTCTTGATGCCTTATAGAATATCTGCATTCTCTGGTTTCTGCATCTCTTCTGTGAGTGTCATCTCTTTCTATGTGATGTCACGATTCATCCTTGCCTTTCATCTGCTCTGCTTCTTAAGGAATCTCAATCATATGGCCATCATATTGTCTTGCATGCAGGTACAGTTTTCTCAATGGGTACCTTGCCTCCCAGATTCTCTTAGGTACTGGTACACTCATGCGTACTGCACAAAGTCCACCCTCTGCTCTTTGCTGGTTCAACTGCTCCGCATATGTCACATACGTTGGTTCCCACTCTATAGGTAATAAGGGTGGGGCGGTTGGAGGGGGGTACTTGGATAATTCTCTACACTCCCCCCTCTGGGTGATTCATCAACCACTTTCTCATCCTTCTTCACCTCTAGACATCCTGGTTTTACAAATGTTTGTTGGGAATCCATATCTTTATGATTCCTTTCAAACAACCTGCTGATTTCACATGCTCATCCTTGTTCCATGTCATGACCATGCACTCTCCACTTGGACTGCAATAGATCCATCTTCCCACCTATTTCTTATGGTTCTTAGGGTATGGGTACTTTGTTCCCTCAGGTGCATGGATACTGGCCTTCACAAAGTCTCTGATTTCTTCATCTGTCAGGTCTCTGGGATTTCATCCTGGTTCAACACCAATCCTAATCTTCATCCCTATATCTTTCTTTGCTGTCTTCTTGCACTGCGAGATTATTATCTTTATCACACAAAATCCAAGCAATACCAACATGATCAGGGCTCCAAGAAACTTGAACATATCTGCCATCCATTGTGGAACCCGAGAGAAGAGCGATCCAAACCAGCTGTCATCAGCCATGTCTCCTACTTTGTCTATCATCTGGCCATGGAGTTTTGTCAGCATGTCTATGGTCTCTGTCAAGGTTCCATTCTCGTCATTAGAAGGTATGAATGTGCAACATGATTCTCCAATTTTTGCACAAACACCTCCATCCATAGCTGTGATCATGTCCAAGACGTATCTATTCTGGAGAGTCATCAGTTTTATGGCTCTCATCTCTTCTCTGATTGTATTGAATCCCTTTAGAGTGGTGTTAATTGTTTGCAGCAATTCCCATTTGGTTATCTGAAGCCACTTGGTATTGCTCCAACTTGGATTCTTGGCATAAAGATCAAAGTGAACACCGTAGAAGTCTGGCTGAACAGTCTGTGTTCATATGGGATAGTGTCAAAGGCTTCTATTGATTTGACTGAAAAGTAGTTATCTCTTTTCATCCTCTTTATCAGCTCCACAGATCTCTTATTCCTCAGGTAAGCATCTGCTTTTGGGAAACTGTCAAAATTCAGATCACTCTTTGGAATCACTAATGCTGGAACATGGACATTCACCAGTGTGAATATTCCTCCCCAGTCTTTAGGTAGCCTTATGTAGACTTTGGATCCACAAGCCCAATAATGATCCATGGTTACTGCTATTGCATGTACCATCCCTGATGTATCAAAAATATGATCGCACTTCTGATTTTCTCCAACTTGTCTTGTACCATTCCCTCTGAAACACAGCTTTGAGCTCTCCAAAGGTACTATTTGCAGGGTCCTCCTCTGTCTTTGACCCATGTCAGTAGTTTAGAAAGACTTGGCCACAACAGTTTGTACACCTCTTGTACATTTAAAATAGTGGATTCAGGATGATTAGTTATCATCTAGGATCTGCAGATCAGCACTCCTTTCCCCCATACATCTGGTGATAACACTGATCCCCAGATCTGCATCTGACCTCTGTTCTTCCAAATTCAAATATCATCTGCCAAGATTTAAGATAGTGGATTCAGGATGATTAGTTACCATCCAGGCTCTGCAGGTCAGAACTCCTTTTCCCCAATTATCTGGCAATAACACTGATCTGCATCTGACCTCTGTTCTTCCAAATTCAAATATTGTCTGCCGATTTTCCTGCGGTCTTCAGTTTTTTATTCACTTCGCTTCTGATTTCAGCTCCTTTTACTCCAGGTTTTTCATATCTGAAAAGAATACTCCTTGTCTTTGCATTGTTTCTTGTCTTTATATCTTGAATATAATCGTCTTCATCTGGATCTGTCCATTCAGTTGCCCATTTGAGAGAAGCACCACTTCCCATGAACTGGCCTCTGGTCTTGCAAAGTGCTACGTGTGAAAGACAATGAGCAGTGTGAACATCTATTTCAACAGCTATGAAGATCTTCGACTTCCCTATGCTGTATGGCAGGAGTGCGCATACGAAGCATTCCTTCTTTGAAGTTGTTCTCCCAACTTCCTTCATGTAGTGGTACCATATGTTATTTCCAGTGGGCCATGCTGTCCAGGTAATCATTTAATTCATAATTATCTTCCTGTGTGCTTCTTTTAGGTCTCATCCTTTTCATATTAGCTTCCATAATCATATCATGAAGTGTATCAACATATCTTCTTCTGACTGAATTAATCACAGGAACATCCGTCTGGGTTCCCTGTGTAGGAGAAAGTTCAGAATGTCTCATTTGCTCAGCAGCCCATTTAGGCATGTTAATGTCTCACATAATCTCCATCTGGGATCTTCCTTTTGAAACTGCTTTTGGGTCAATTGTCACTGGACCAGGTGTATTTGCATGTATTACTTGTGTAGGCTTACCTTTTATCAACCCTTTACCTTGCCTGCTTTGCCGAGCTTGTCTCTGGCATCCAAAAATAAGCTCTGTGACACTCTTCACTTGTGAACGATTGTTAGTAACATCCATCTCAAGCTCAGGTAATTTGCCATCTTTCTTTGTAACAATAATGACTACATAGATTCTGGGTTCCCTAGTTGTTGCCATGCGTACATTTTCTCTCTGCTCAGAAACATGCACAGGACTGTTAGCTCCATGTGCACCAATATACAATGCTGTTCGCACAGTCAATGAAAGCAGTACGATTATGAACACAATGCAAGTCTAGATGATACAGTGATACGTCAGCCTACAACATTTACTTCTTGGACAACGTGAGCGCCTTTCCTCATGCGGTAGAATGATATTGCTTCTTAAGTTTCCCATCTTGACTACATAAGGAAGGAAAACCTTAAAACTTGAATACATCAGCATTGTGAACTGCTTCTTGAAACTGCTGTCTTGACTCAGCAACTCATCCTTGATCAGTTGTCTGCTTACTGAATGACAAAAACAACTTTCTCTGTGTCTCTGGAATCAGTCTTTCATCATTCGAGCTGTAGACGTCTCTTTAGTGTGAGGAAAACTTACCTCAGTAAGTCTAAACAAGCTGAATGACATAGATTATCTCCCAATCTATGCCTCAAATCTGCCTCAGCCCAAATGACATGTTGAATTTCTCTTTCAGCAGGAACCACAAGTCTTTCTCTGTCAGCAACCTTCCAATCTGTCCCTCAAAGGAAAGTTTCTACACCGACCTGTGACTTCACTCAGAATAGATGCACACTTGGATCATGATACCTTCCAGGATCACATTCAGATTTGCAGTGTATCTTGGATCCCTTAGAAAGGTGCGCTGATCAGTGTGCCTCCCAACAAGGTGCGGATACTCTTCAATCAGACGAAAGAACACCACACTAACTAGTCTGTGGGTGGCTGCTTTGTGTGATAGGGGCATTTGTACTCTCCTCATTGTACTCAGGTAGCTGCAAGAATTGTTCAGTGATGACTATGAGTAATCTTCTTATAACTACTTCATTCTTAGGAGTTTGTAAAAAAAGCTGGAATGTGAGAGGTTCTCCCCAGCAGCGAAGGGTAAGCGTGCAGCATTAACTTGAAATAGGTAAGAATGAGCCTAGAAAGGTCATTACTGTGTAACACCATAGGTAAATCCAAACAGGAACTCAGTGTCAAATGAATCTGGGTATTGTACCCTTTTCCAATTGCTGTGTCCATGATCAACATCTGGCATAATCCGCTTCTTATCAAGGCTTAAGCATGCCTCAGTCCAAAGTTTATAACTTCTTATCACTTTTCTTCTTAACAAGGCTTAAGCATGCCTGAGTCCAAAGTCAATAAGATACTGTGGCTTTAAGAACAAAAAGAGCTTCTTTCACTCTGAAATGGCAGCACAGAGTGTTTGAGCTAGTTTTCCTTGACCCTTTTATAAATGACTTAAAAGGAGTGTCCCGAATCAAGCCACAGTCCAATGAATTCTTTGTCTTTCTACTTGTCAGCTTCTGCGTCCTTCTTCCTTGTCATAGATCTCATTTGCACGTGCTGTGCTTCTTTCACAATGCTTCTTCTTGCCTCATCATATAGGGGTGTATGCAGAGGAGTCTCTCCAGCAAAGATTTTAACGTCCCCCAAGATGATCCAAGCACGCCTGCCCTGCACTTTGACAGCAGACGGCATGATGTCTTCCACAATGAACGGACTGCAAAAAAATGGGGTTTGTCCACTTTTTCCTTACATGGTTGCGGATTAAAAGCGCATGTCCTGGGAATAGTTGGGGAACCCAAAGTCTTTCAGATTGGTCTGTTGAAGCATCTCCTTCTGTGTTCTGTACTGCTCTAAACCCTTGTCTCTGCAACCGTCCTGAAATGACAGAGATACTGGAAGTCATACAGTTCAAATAATCATGTAATTCCAATCCTAACAGTTCTGCTGTTGGCTGAGCATCACTTCTACCTCTGGATGGAGGCATTGGGGGGGTTCTCATTCATCTCCCTGTCACTATTTTGTGGGGTGTGAGATGATGGTCAGAACATGGTTGGTTCCTTAAAGCATATAATGCCAGTGGTAGGCAATGCAACCACCCTTTCTTCAAGGTAACCTTCAACTTGCCTATTATTTCTTTAAATAAGATGATAAGCTGAAGAAAACTTGTGCTTTATACCAAGCAACAAGCTGATCTGTTCAAATATCTGGTCCACAAAGTGAGGACCATTATCCGACCTCATTACTTAACATACTGCCCATCTAGGAAATACTTCCTGCACTGAGAATTTTGCTGCACAGGTAGAGTCTGTGTGTGTACATGGACCTGCTTCTATCCATCTTGAGAAAGGACACACCACAACGATCAGATATCTATATCGATTACATACTTGTATCATGTCGACATAGTTGATATGCAAGTGCTGAAAAGGGCCATTAGGTCTCGGAATGACTCCCCTAACTGTGCACAGTGTATGCCCAGCCGTGAATTGTTGACACACAATACAGTTCACTATAAAAAATGCAAAATACTCCATAAAACTTGGCACAAACCATTCCTCAGCAATAGTTACAGTGAGATTCTCCCTAGTTGTATGCGCAGGGTAGTGTAGCTGTTCCAGCGCCATCCTTAATAAGGCTACATGCATCACTGGTTTACCGGTGCTGTCTTGTCGCCACAATGCTTCAGAGGGGTTTAATGAACACACTCTTCGCGTCCACAAATTCTTTTCCTCTTGAGGTGCTTCCCCCTGGACCTCCACTAACTGTGTTTTCAAGTGGTTGTACCCTTCAGATATAGTCATCATAATAATAATGTTTTCATTCACATCAAAAGTCTCAACATTCATCATCTCTTTATCTGTAATCGCTTGGTTTCAGCGTCTGCTGCTTGATTTCCACATGAGATAAAATCTGCCACTTTAGTATGGGCTGCACATTTAACTACTCCAATGCCTACTGGGAGTTGTAGTGCCTTAATGAGCCTATCCAACAAAGCGGCGTGTTGTACTGGCATGCCATCCGCTCAGAGGTAGCCCCTCCTTTTCCAACTTGCTAATCCTGCGTGCACTGTTGAAGTCACATAGGCAGAGTCACTGTATACTGTTACTTCCTGGTCTGTGTGAGTCTCGATCGCGAGTATCAACGCTAATGATTCTGCAGCCTGTGCTGAATAATGAGATGGCAATTGAGTACTAATAAGCACCCAAAATTCCCCATTACCTGTGTGTGTTACCACAGTGACACCTGTATATCTCTGTCCGTCACTTTTATTGATCCTTGAGGAACCATCAATAAAAACAATCTCTCCCCCTGCTAATGCATTCTCCTTTATTCTGGGCAGCTCATTTTCATAGTTCACGCAATCATGTACAGTCTCTCCCACTGTCATTGGCTCATGGCAGGATTCACTATTTCAGATCAAACTATTTTAATCGCTGGATTTGATATGACTACCTCATAGCCAGAAGCCCTTTCAGAAGTCAGTGTGCCTTTTGGTTTTTCTAAAATGGCAAATAGTGCATACTCAACAAATAACTTCATGGAACATCCCATTACTATGCTTGCAGCCTTCTCTATGGCGAACGCGGCGGCTGCTAAACTTTTTTCACACAGAAAATGACCTCTCATCACTGGGTCTAAGATTGTACTGTAATATGCAAGGGGCTTGTACTCCAACATGGTTCTCTGTGTAAGGACCGCTGTCATAACAGTACCATCTCTATGTGAAAACAAGAAGAATTCCTCAGAATATTTGGTAATCCGTAAAACTGGAGCTGTGCAAATTGCTTTTTTCAATTCGTCAAACAAACCCTTCTTCCATCTCCTCTGTCCACAAAAAATGTTCTTGCATTGCCTGGGCTTTCTTTAGGGCCTGTAATAGGGGCCTTATGGATGAACTGTAGTCAAAGACCCATGCTCTGAAGTAGTTACATTATCCTAAAAATCTCTGCATCTGTTTTATCGTGTGTGGCTTGGCTGTTTTTAAAATGACTTCAGATTTTTCAGGAGTAACCTTTTTTACTTCATGCAAAATCAATTGGCCTATGTACAACACTTCTTGTTGACAATACTGTAACCTTTCTTTGTCAACCTTATATCCTTTTTCAGCAAGTATAATCATCGGCTGGACAGAATCGCATCTGTCTGCACTTTTCTTCTGAGGTGCTGCAAACTAAATTTTTGTCCACGTATTGCAACACAACACTTTCCAAAGCGATATTGCTTTAATCCATCTGAAGGACTCAATTGAAAATTGTTGGGGACTCACAATACCACTGGGGTAAACAAGTGCTTTTCAGGCGAGCTTGTCTAAAAGTAAATGACGTCAGATCCTGCGAGTCTTTATGCAATGGGATTGAGAAAAATGCATTTTCACAGTGAAATATCGTGCGTCAACAGGTATATTACATTGGATCATAGACGGTTTTGGAACTAGAGGGAACTCGGCCTCTACTATTTGGTTTATTGGGTGAAGGTCCTGCACTAGATGGCACAATCCCCCCTTACTTTTTTTCAAAGGGTACACTGACAAATTACAAGGTGACTCTGACGTCACTAAGATACTCTGATCCATCATGGCAGAAATTGTCTTAAAAATGTTGTCGTCTGCCTCTCGATACATGGGAAATTGTAGTGCTCAAGGTAAAATTGCTCCTGGTTTCAATTTAATCTTCACTTCTCCAACCCCCCTTAGTAGGCCTACATCATAGGGGCCAGTGGTTGACAATGAAACTGGCACTTTTGCCATATCTTCATCAAAATACTTGGGGCGTGTTTGTGCTATCATCATTTTCTGAGGGACTTCTCTTTTAATTACTCTTACCCAATAAGTAATTCACATCTCGAATATTACATTTTCATCAGATGGATGATCTCCAAACAGATCTTCATCAGTGACGTCAGTGAGTCTGTTACCCTCCCCAATGGCAAATACTGTGCGCCATTGTTTTCCTTCATCATCATGTCCATCAAGCAAAGCCATTTCCCCTCGCACTATGGCTGCTTGTATCTCTAAGGCAAAAACGTATCCCTTTTTTTTCGAGCATAGGTATTCTTGGTCTAAACAAAAATTAATCTGGAGTTCTCATTGGTCTGCTTGCTAGGCCTGGTAAGCCTGACAACAGAATGCGTACCCCATACTGAAAAACCTCTGGTTCTAATGGAATTGCTCTCATTGCCAGTTGTCCTGCATATGCCATAATCATTTCGCACATGTTTACATAATGCATTCCTGGCATTGAACACACTATACCTTCATCAGTGAACGAGATTGTCATATTATGATATGATGTGATATGGTATTTGTAACGCGCCTATACACAAGTGTTTCAAGGCGCGACGAGGCAGGGAGGGGGGAACAAGGGGAAGACAGACAACGATCGTACTAGGCCAGGTGTCATTCAGACCGCGCAAGTGCAGGGGTAGGGGGACGGGAGAAGGGCAAGGGGAAGGAGAGGGGGGAAGTGCAGTACAAGTAAGTAGAATAAAGTAAATAAATAGGGCCAGCTGGTGGCAAGTGCAAGGTAAGTGCAGACAAGTGCTGGGAAAGGGGGGGCTGTAGGGATAAAGAGACAGTCCCTCAGTGCAGAGGTTGCCAGGGAGGCAGTGCAAGAGGAGAGTGGCTGGGCCCAGGACCTAGGTCGGTGAGAGTGGCCCAGTTGCAGATTTGGTGCAGATTCAGTCGAGAATTTAGCAGGGGAGAGAGAAAGCAGAAGCAAAGAGGAAGGTTTTGAGGTGCTTCCGGATGGTTCTCCTCAAGTTTCAGGGAGGCAGGAAGGCTGTTCCAGAGGGAGGCCCATGCCACGGCGAGAGATCGACCCCCAGCTCATTGCTTTGAGAAGAGGCTGACCCTGAGGGAGTTGGAGATGGATGAGCGAAGGGCTCGGGAAGGAAGATATTTAGGAAGAGAGAGTTGAAGGTATTTAGGCCCCAGGCCCCTGAAGGCCTTGTGGACAATGCAGAGGGTTTTGAACTTAATCCTCGCAGCCACTGGGAGCCAGTGTAGAGATTTCAGTCCTGGAGAGATACGGTCCCTGGGCTTGAGGCCAAGGAAAAGTCTTGCAGTTCTGTTCTGGATGAGTTGCAGGGGGCGGAGAGTGGAGGCAGGCAGATTAAGATAGAGGCTGTTACAGTAGTCCAGCTTCGAGAGAACCAGGGCTCGGGAGACAGTGAGCTTCTGGGGGAAGGAGAGGAAGGGAAGAATACCTCTGAGGAGGTGCAGCTGGTAGTGTGACTTCTTAGAGACATCCGATATATGAGGAGAGAAGGAGAGTGTGGAGTCGAAGATGACCCCAAGGTTTTTTGCCTTGCAGGTAGGAGTGGGAAGAGGGCCAAGCGAGGCTGGCCAGAGAGCTACAGGGAAGGAGGGAGTGGGTGTGCCGATGAGTAGAATCTCAGACTTACTAGCATTAAGGCAGAGGTCATTGGCGGCACACCATTCCTGGATGGCAGACAGACAGTCAGAGATGAGGGAAGGAGAGGAGGAGGCCGAGGGTAGCCTGAAAATGAGCTGGGTGTCGTCCGCATAGCATATTCAACTTAGTCATTAGATCTCGTCCCAATATATTGAAAGGTGTTTGCCTCGAATATAGCAGTGGCACCTTCATGTCACATTCTCCTATTGAAACTGTTAATTCTTCAGTGAAAGGAACTCTGCTTGTGGCTCCTGTGAACCACTGAGTATTCATGGCATTGCCACACATTGAAAATGTTCCCTCTTGTATACATGAGCGTGTTGCACCCGTGTCTACTAAAAACAAAAAATGTTTGCCTTCTATACTGACGTCCACTGTTGGTTCCTCATAAGGGTTTAGCATCACGGATAGTATTGAACATATCAGGTCTCCCAGTGAGCTGCACTATTACGGGTATATCCTCATCCCAGTACTCGTGAATGGATTCCCTCCATTGGCAGGGACATCCCCTATTCCAGGAGTCATTAACTGTCCTGTGTTCGTGGTTTGCTGAAGCTGGATAGGTGATTGCTGCGACTCCTTGTGGCAGATCAACTGCTACCTGCTGTGGTTGCAAGCCTTGCTGTACTCTCGGCGCTTGCTGTTGCACGGTTTGATTGTGAGCAAATCCATCTCCATTCTGTTGCAAATATGCAGGTGGATTTGACAGCCCTCCTCTTGGAAACTGGCTATTTTGCACCATTCCTTGACTTCTACATGTGCGAGAAAAGTACCCTGTCATTCCACAGGTCCAACACATAGGCAGTGGTCTCCCAACCTTCCTATTGTGCATACTCTGATTGCCCTTCTGCATATTTTGAAACCCACCTTGATTATTCTGAAAGCTTCCCTGATTATTCTGCCAATTCCCTTGATAACCTTGCCAACCTCGTCCTCAAAATCCCTTTCCTCGTGGAGTATATCCACTATTGTTTTGATCAAACTGCCTTTGATTATTCACTTGTGGCATGCTCATTGTCTGCTGTGAGTTCAATCCATCTACGCTGGTCAATATTGCCCCTTCAATGGCATATTTGGACAGTTTTTTCTGCACTAACTTTGCCCCCTCGCCTTTGCGAGCATCATTTCTTTTGCAATTCTTTTCTTGCAAGAGTCTGTAGAATTGCGCAATGGTCAGTTGAATTTCCGACCACGGTTTAGCCTCTATCGCCACTAACTACTTGAGCTGCTTTTGTACTGGTTCTGGTATCCCTTGGCATAATATATGATAGAACACGGGTATAGATTTTCCCCAAGATTCGTGCGTTTCCAAATCCCAAGATTCCTGAAAATTTTGAATATAAACCAGCATCTCCTTCCTTCATCTTTTTTGTCATTACATATCAGACATGTTTGGATACAGTACTCGAAGCGCTTTCCAGACTGCTGCTCTATAGTTATTGAATGCTGCTCCATCATGAGCAGTGCTGACTGTAGTCACAACAGGGTACCCTTCCCTTGTCCACACATCATCAGCTCTCTCCCTAAGTATGGCGATTAAAAGACCCTTAATGTACCCTATAGCCAACGTGTTTCCTCCAGTAATTTTTCCTAATTCATGTATCCATTTCCAAGCACCATAAGTTAAAATTGGGAGTTTACACTCAAATTATCCTTGTCCATCTGGGGGCATGGTATATACTGTGGTATGGCCCCTCCTTTTTCTAACAACGGAAACCGAGATGCCCCAAACTCATTCTCTTCTCTCATCATTTGTCTGTCCACTGTAGGGACAATATTGCCACATCGCCATCTAACTGGCAATGATCTTAACCTGCTTACATAAGGAGGCAACTCCCCCTCTGACCATGGAGTTGCCCCCTAGGTTGGTCTGACTGTGCCAGTCGCTCTGACGCCTTAGATACAGGCATGTTTAAATCTGACCATCTTATTTCCTTCTCCATAGAAAGGCTTCCCTCAGAACCACATGCGTTATCTCTCTCTTCCCCATGGAAGGCTTACCTTCCAGTATATAAAACAGTGAGTCCACGAACATCAGCATTCTTTCGGTCCTCTTACTCAATGCATCTTAGTGGAAACTGACGTTATATTGCATAAAATCGTCATCAGTGACATGTTAACCTGCGTCATTACGTACGTGGCAAAAACTACAAAAACTTATCAAGGAAAGTGATAGGCTCTAAGTGGATATCTAAGTATAGTTCCATATCAGTATATAACCGTGAAGGAAAGTGATGGGGTGTTTAACATCAGGTGGGGCAACTAAGCCCTCCCCTCAAAATGGCCACTATGACTGTCACTAAATACACAACGTTCCATTGGCTACACAAACTATAGAACCCTTAATTACACGGTCCTCTATAATTGGTTGGCTTCTAACCCCCGTCAGTACTTTTCCACCTATGTCTAGCAGCACTCAGACTGAACATCCAGGTCCTTGTGGGCATATCTAAACACTAGCTTCCACCAATTAATATATCAATCCATCATCACCTCAATGATCAACTGTCAATTAGTGTTTTGAAGTTTGGCCTTGAGTTTGTACTGTGCTCTGAGAATTTTTAAGGAGTGAAGGCACAGCCTGCCCTTGTGCGTAGGTGTGACCACCTTGATCGTTCAATGTCTTCCTTCCACGGGACTGGACAACATGAAATCGAGCCTTTTCGTGGATCTGATATTATTTTTTAATAGTCCTCTGACGTCTTTTGTTTTGCTCAAGCCTTCTGAACACAAGCCTCTTGTTCCTTTGTATCCAATGTCAGCCAATTCCTGTTTGATCGGACTTTGGCTTCTTGGCTCATCCTACTCCTTCTTCTGAGATTTATTTGTATTAAACATGTTTTTAACTGCGACACGCTGAAGTGAGGCCTTCTTGTTCATGTTCAGCACTGCTTTATAATGCGTAGTGGAACCATCAATCTTTTATTTGGCCATATGCATCTATATATATATTGGCACTTGCTGTGATCTATTTACTATAAAGCTTGAAGCTAGCTTTCAAGGTTACTTTGCTGCTTGCATTTCTGTGACATCTGTACACCTTTAAACTGGCTTAATGTCTTCATTTTGTGTCTGTGACATAAGCTTCTTCACCTTGATCCCAAGATATCACTTATCCTTGGTACTTTCTTGATGCCTTATGGAATATCTGCATTCTCTAGTCTCTGCATCTCTTCTGTGTGCGTCATCTCTATGTGACGTCACCATTCATCCTTGCCTTTCCTTTGCTCTGCTTCTTCAGAAATCTCATTCAAATGGCCATCATATTGTCTTGCATGCAGGTACAGTTTTCTCAATGGGTACCTTGCCTCCCAGATTCTCTTAGGTTCTGGTACTCTTATGGGTACTGCACAGAGTCCACGCTCTGCTCTTTGCTGGTTTAATTGCTCCGCATACACCACATACGTTGGTTCCCACTCTATAGGTAATAAGGCTGGGGTAGTTAGAGGGGGTACTTGGCTCCTTTTCTACACCAGCTCCTACCCCCATCACCCCAGCCTGCAAGCAGCCCTCACTACATGGGACACCCCAGCCCCCATTGCGTGTGACACCACCCTGCAGGCAGCCTCCACCACATGGGAAACCCCAGCCCCAATCACACATGAAGCCACCCTGCAGGCAGATGTAACGCTCACCTGATTCCCGCAGAGGCGCCGGTCTTGACTGGGTGAATGCCGTATCTTCAAAGGTGATGTGAAACACACGGTTGGCTCTTTGGGCTGGACCTCTGTGCACTGTATGTCTGACTCGAAGAGTAAGATGTCTGCAGATAGAAAATATGGGATTAATGAACTGGGGTTATTGGGTGCCTCTCTCCTCTTCCCTTTCTCTTCTCCTGTAGAACCCCAAAGGTTAACGCCCTCACCTTAGGTAAGTGAACGCCGAGCTCTCCATCTGCCTCGGGGCAGGGTGCCGTAACCAGTTTCTTCACTGGATAAGGGTGCAGGCCTCTTGACCTCAGAGGACTGCTGTCCGTCGTTAACTGCACGAACGGTAAGTTCTGGGCACTTCAAATGTCTTAAAAGTCTTTTGTAATGATATCTCTTGTTTTGCAGGGTTCCGGCAATGGCGGATGGCGTGCTGATGAGAGTTGAGGATCGAACCCGCGTGAGGAATAGAAGCGCCTGGAAGCACGTAAGTAAGCGCTTGTAGCCTGCTTCACGATGCGCACTAACTGTCCCTTTTATCTTGCAGGTACAAGTTCGGAGCTTTAGGGAAGCTGAAGGGTGCTGGAATACCCACTGGATTCGGCGTGGGAAGGAGTAATGGCACGTGAGTAATAAAGTTGCCCAATGTCTTTAAACGCACCTTCTTTTGTCTTTCAGATGCGGGATGCAGCGCTGAAGGCCTCCGGAGCATGCGAAGAGTAGGTAAGCCTTTGTCTTTCAGATGCCGGAATGCAGCGCGAGGCATTGGTGACAGCCGATGGACCAGGTAAGAGATGCGCTGCCACTGAAGACCGTAGTGCTAACCTGTTCTTTCTTTGTCTTTACAGGTGCTGCTGAAGACTGTATTCCAGGATGGTAAGCCTTTGTTCCCTTAAGCCCAGGATCAGAAGCAGAAGACACGATGAGCGTTCTGCTGCAGAGAATGCAGAATAACGCAAAGCACTTTTCATCCATCGGGTGTGGTTTAAATAGCCTCCTGTAGTGCTTAGGTGTCTCCTTCCACAGCCACGCCTAGGTAAGAAAAGAGTTCCTGCTTTCCAGAAGAGTTCCAGTGTTCTGAACCTAGGGAGTGGCTCCTGCCCCACCCAACAGGAAAAGTAGTCCCAAACAGAAGAGGATCAGGGGTTCAACTGGCAGGTAAGTAAGCAGCATGGTCTGCTGCAGGTAAGTCCACTCAAGCATTATGAGCCCGCCGCTTCCAGCGCTGGGACTGGGCATCTTTATGAGCCTGGTGCCACTGGCGCCAGGACAGGGTCCAAAAGGTCCCAATTGGGACTGGCTGGCACTCGGAACCGGGGTTATGGGTCTGCTTCCAAGGGAGTCGGGCAAGTCCTGATCTTTTGGAAGCAGAGATCATGACAGCACCCCCCTTCAAGGCCCCTGCCAAACCGGGCTTCTCCGGGGGTTTGGGCTTGTTAGGAAATGTTCAATGAAATCTTTTGATTAGACGAGGCGCGTTGACATATTCTGCAGGTTCCCAGGATCTTTCTTGGGGACCGTAGCCTTTCCAGTCAATCAGGTAAAATAGTTTAGATTTGGAGATCTTGGAATCCAGGATGCTTTTGACTTCAAACTCGAGTTCTCCATCAACTAGAATAGGTTTTGGAGATGTAGTTAGTCGGGTTTGAGGTTGCACGGGTTTTAATAGAGAGACGTGGAAGACCGGATGTATCTTCATGTGAGGGGGCAAGTCCAACTTGACCGCTACTGGATTTACTATGGTAGTGATGGAATAGGGACCAAGATATCTTGGGTTGAATGTGCGTGGTCCTTTTAGAGGTAGATATTTGGTGGATAACCAGACTTGATCTCCTACTTGATATTGGGGGGCTTTCTTCTGATGTTGGTCTGCTCCTTTCTTGTATTGTTCTTTAGCCCTTTGAAGGTGAGAAACGGCTTCCTTAAAGGCTTGGGTGATTGTAGAATGCAGGTGGTCTACTGCTGGTGTTCCAAGATCTTGGAGTGGATCCAACTCCGAGGTTCGAGGGTGACTACCGTATAAAAGAAAAAACAGGGTCTTCCCAGTTCCCGAGTGGACAGAGTTATTGTAGGCATATTCGGCTATCCAAAGGATATCTTTCCAAGTTTTTTCAGTTTGTTGTAGCATGCAGCGCAAATACTGTTCCAGAGTTTGATTGGTCCTCTCGGTTTGTCCATCGGTTTGAGGGTGGTGGCTGGTCGAAAGTCTCACATCAATTTGAGCCGACCGACAGCAACTTCGCCAAAAATGAGAAATAAATTGACTACCTCGATCCGAAATTAGAACTGAAGGAAAACCGTGCAGTCGGACAATGTTTTTGAGAAATTCTCGGGCCAGAGTTGCTGCTGTTGGTAAGCCTTTGAGTGGAATGAAATGCGCCATCTCGGAGAATAGGTCCACGATTACTAGGATCGTATTGTATCCGGAGCATGGAGGTAGATCGGTGATGAAGTCCATAGAAAGCGTATACCAAGGGCGAGGCGGGATGTCAATAGGGCGTAAGAGACCGGCTGGTTTTTCCTTTTGACTCTTGTTTTGGGCGCATACTCCACAGGACATTATAAAGTCTCTGATATCTTTTTTCCAAGACGGCCACCAGAAGTAGCGCTTGATCTTTTCCGAGGTCTTGGTCATACCGGGATGTCCTTCCATTAAAGAATCGTGATAACAAGAGATTACCTTTTTCTGTAAATCTGTGCTGGGCAGGTATAACCGTTCTTGGAAATATAATAGGTTGTCCTTCACCGTAAAGTCCTTTCCCTGCAGATGCCAATTCTGTATGTCTGCTGGAGTTACCAGTAGCCTGGCTTTATCCTTAACTTCCTCTATGGATTGTGTGGCGATTACACCTAGAATTCTTTGTTCGGGAATGATAGGTACAGGTTTAGGATTGATCAAATGTTCTTCCACTCCCATCCGAGAAAGGGCATCAGCTTTACCGTTTTTTGTACCAGGTCGATAGGTAATCATGAAGTCAAACTCGGCAAAGAATAGTGCCCAACGGAGTTGCCTAGAGGATTGAGCTTTTGCGGTTTTCAAATATTGCAGGTTTCGGTGATCTGTAATCACAGTAACGGTGTGTCGGGCCCCAGAAGATAATGCCGCCATACCTTAAAGGCGGACTTGATAGCTAGAAGTTCATTATCAGTAATAGTGTAATTGATTTCAGGAGGCGAGAATTTGCGGGACCAAAATGCCACGGGATGCAACTGATTGGTTACTGGGTCCTTTTGTGATAGAACTGCCCCCATGGCAAGGCTCGAAGCATCAGTTTGAACGATGTAGGGGAGTTCTGGGCGAGGATGTTTTAAGATCGGTGCAGAGATAAATCTAGTCTTCAAATTCTGGAAAGCTTGTTCCGCCTCGGTAGACCATTCAAAACGTTTGTTTTTCTTTAACAAGGCGGTGATGGGCTGGACTAATCGAGAGAATTCGGGGATAAACCTGCGGTAAAAGTTAGCGAAGCCTAACATGCTTTGAACACCTTTTACGGAGGATGGCGATGGCCATTTGAGAATTGCATCAACCTTCTTTGAATCCATACGCACTCCGCTAGGTGATAATATGAATCCCAAGAATTCAACTTCAGTCACGTTGAAAACACATTTTTCCAACTTAGCGAAACGTTTGTGTTGACGCAATCTCTCGAGGACCATTTTCACGTGTTTCCGATGTTCAGTTTCCGATGAAGAATAAACGAGGATGTCGTCAATGTAAACAACAACACACACATCTATGAGCTCTCTGAGGACATCGTTCATAAAATATTGAAAGGCGGCCGGGGCATTGCAAAGTCCGAAGGGCATGACCTGATATTCAAATAGCCCATACTTGGTGCGGAAGGCCGTCTTCCATTCATCGCCCTCTTTTACTCGTACCAAGTGGTAGGCTCCTCTAAGATCCAGCTTTGTATATATGCATGCTTTTCTGACTTGGTCCAGGAGTTCAGGGATCAAAGGTAACGGATATCTATTCTTAACGGTGATCTGGTTCAGGGCGCGATAATCTATACAAGTTCTAAGGTCCCCTTCTTTTTTGGAAAGAAGAACAAAGCTGAGGAAGCAGGGGACTTGGAAGGACGAATAAACCCATTCGCTAGGTATTGATCCAGGTATTGTCGGAGGTGAAGATTCTCAGGCTCGGTGAGGGCATAAATTCTACTACAAGGAGGAGTAGATCCAGGTATCAGGTCTATCTGGCAGTCATAAGACCTATGAGGAGGTAGAGAGTTAGCCTGATCCTTCCGGAAAACATCTTGGAATTCTAGGTATTCAGGAGGTAACTGGGGAGCCTCCGAGGAAATTCCTGCCAGTGCAACACCAGGTCGAGGGTGACAAGTAGAGACACATTCTGGAAACTGAACCGTTCTTGCTCGCCAATCGATCTGAGGATTGTGCTTCTCTAACCAAGGAATTCCTAGAATAATCTGGAACTGAGGGGCCTTGATCACATCGAACACGATCTTCTCATGGTGTCCATCTTGACTTACTAGCGTCACTTCTTGGGTGGTATGCGTTACTCGTCCGGAGGCTATCTCCGTAGCATCCACCGTAGTAATGACGTCCTTTACAGCCTTTGGACAAAGAGTCAGATTCATCCTCAAAACCATTTCATGATCCACATAATTGCCGATGGCACCGCTGTCGACGTAAGCTTCAATCGCATGTAATCGATCCGGATGTTCAGGGCTAATGAGGACCATAGGTATCACGAAATGCGAGGTCATGGAACTGGTTTTAACGCTCGGCAAGAGGACCTCTATTCTTGTCGGGCGAGGTCGTTTCCCTGCTCAGAGTTTGTGACCCTGGTAACTGCAGCTCCTACTGCCTTCTTGGCTGGTTTCACTGGACAGTCTCGAAGAAAGTGCTCCGAGTTTCCGCAATAGAGGCATAATTGCAGCTGTTTTCTCCTTTCCCGCTCCTTTTGTGTTAGTGGTCCTTTCAGGCCCCCTATTTGCATGGGTTCCCCGGAGTCTACTCCTTTGGTAGGAGTTGGTGGTTTGGAAAATACTCGAGCATCAAACTTGGAACGATCGGCCTTCCTGTTCTGCAGTCTGTGGTCAATTTGAACGACTAAGTCAATATAGTCCGAACAGTCTTGCGGGGGATTCACTACTTGGGCTAACACATCTTTGATCTCTCCACGTAGACCTCTATAAAACAGCGTAATCCTTTTGTCCTCAGGCCATCGAGTTTCCACTATCAGTCTGTTGAAAGACGCAATATAAGCCAAAAGGTCTTGATTACCCTGTCGCAATGAAAGGAGCTCATTGTCCAAGGCCTGCCCCTGTGAATGTCTTGCAAACAGTTTTTCCATACTGAGCTGAAAAGCTTGAAAATCATGGAGAACCGGATCATCTTGATTAACTAGAGGGAGCAACCAGTCTGCCGCATTGCCACTAAGGTACGAAAGCACGAAAGCTACCTTAGCTTGATCAGTTGGAAAGGCTGCTGGCCGGCATAAGAAGTGCAACCGGCACTGATTAATAAATACTGCAAACCTCTTTGGGTCACCAGAAAATCGTTCGGGCGGAGCCAGAGGTACATTCCCAGGTAGGTTGATCTGCACTGGGTTCGTAGAGGATGTTGAAGGAAGATTTGCCCCTGATGCGGGTAACAGAGTTTGTCCGACTTGTGACTGTAGCAATTGTCTAGCGAGATCGTCTGTTCGCTCCTTGGAAATAATCAGTTCCCTTCTTAGAGCATTCGTTTCCTGACGGGCTGCATGCACTTCTGCTCTTAGTTCCCCAAGTAACTGGGCTAGCTGGTCGGTATCCGAGGTTTCCATAGCGCCTGGGTGGGAGTTTTGCGGTAGGCTTTGCGTTCTGTAACGCTCACCTGATTCCCGCAGAGGCGCCGGTCTTGACTGGGTGAATGCCGTATCTTCAAAGGTGATGTGTAACACACGGTTGGCTCTTTGGGCTGGACCTCTGTGCACTGTATGTCTGACTCGAAGAGTAAGATGTCTGCAGATAGAAAATATGGGATTAATGAACTGGGGTTATTGGGTGCCTCTCTCCTCTTCCCTTTCTCTTCTCCTGTAGAACCCCAAAGGTTAACGCCCTCACCTTAGGTAAGTGAACGCCGAGCTCTCCATCTGCCTCGGGGCAGGGTGCCGTAACCAGTTTCTTCACTGGATAAGGGTGCAGGCCTCTTGACCTCAGAGGACTGCTGTCCGTCGTTAACTGCACGAACGGTAAGTTCTGGGCACTTCAAATGTCTTAAAAGTCTTTTGTAATGATATCTCTTGATTTGCAGGGTTCCGGCGATGGCGGATGGCGGGCTGATGAGAGTTGAGGATCGAACCCGCGTGAGGAATAGAAGCGCCTGGAAGCACGTAAGTAAGAGCTTGTAGCCTGCTTCACGATGCGCACTAACTGTCCCTTTTATCTTGCAGGTACAAATTCGGAGCTTTAGAGAAGCTGAAGGGTGCTGGAATACCCACTGGATTTGGCGTGGGAAGGAGTAATGGCACGTGAGTAATAAAGTTGCCCAATGTCTTTAAACGCACCTTCTTTTGTCTTTCAGATGCGGGATGCAGCGCCGAAGGCCTCCGGAGTGTGCGAAGAGCTGGTAAGCTTGTGTCTTTCAGATTCCGGAATGCAGTGCGAAGACCTCCGGAGCATGCGAAGAGTAGGTAAGCCTTTGTCTTTCAGATGCCGGAATGCAGCGCGAGGCGTTGGTGACAGCCGATGGACCAGGTAAGAGATGCGCTGCCACTGAAGACCGTTGTGCTAACCTGTTCTTTCTTTGTCTTTACAGGTGCTGCTGAAGACTGAATTCCAGGATGGTAAGCCTTTGTTCCCTTAGGCCCAGGATCAGAAGCAGAAGACACGATGAGCGTTCTGCTGCAGAGAATGCAGAATAACGCAAAGCAAGATTCATCCATCGGGTGTGGTTTAAATAGCCTCCTGTAGTGCTTAGGTGTCTCCTTCCACAGCCACGCCTAGGTAAGAAAAGAGTTCCTGCTTTCCAGAAGAGTTCCAGTGTTCTGAACCTAGGGAGTGGCTCCTGCCCCACCCAACAGGAAAAGTAGTCCCAAACAGAAGAGGATCAGAGGTTCAACTGGCAGGTAAGTAAGCAGCATGGTCTGCTGCAGGTAAGTCCACCCAAGCATTATGAGCCCGGCGCTTCCAGTGCTGGGACTGGGCATCTTTATGAGCTTGGTGCCACTGGCGCCAGGACAGGGTCCAAAAGGTCCCAATTGGGACTGGCTGGCACTCGGAACCGGGGTTATGGGTCTGCTTCCAAGGGAGTCGGGCAAGTCCTGATCTTTTGGAAGCAGAGATCATGACAGCAGACTCCACCACATGGGACACCCCAGCCCCATCACCTGTGATGCCACCCTGCAGGCAGCCCCCACTACATGGGACACCCTTGCCCCATTACGACAGCCTGCAAGCAGTCCCCACTACATGGGACACCCCAGCCCCAATCACCCCACCCTGCAGGCAGCCCACAACACCTGTGACTCCTCAGCCCCCATCACTCCACCCTGCAAGCAGCCCACAACACCTGTGACACCCCAGACCCGATCACCCCAACCTGTAGGCAGCCCGCACTACATGGGACACCACAGCCCCCATCACACCAGCCTGCAGGCATCTCCCACTACATAGGACATCCAGCCCCCATCATCCTTGACACCACCCTGCAGGCAGCCCCCACCACATGGGACACCCCAGTCCCCATCACCCATGACGCCACCCTGCAGGCAGCCCCCACCACATGGGACACCCCAGCCCCCATCACCCGTGATGCCACCCTGCAGGCAGCCCCCAACACATGGGACACCCCAGCCACAATCAACCATGAGGCCACCCTGCAGGCAGCCCCCTCCAGACCGGACATCACTTGCATGCTGGATGCTGACATGGTGGCACATGTTAACTCCATCTATGGTGTGTCGAGCACCTTGACTGCCATGTAGTGACACCACTCTGAACCTCCTGGTCAAAATATAAACTGCAATCAGAAACAAAAGCAGACACCTGGGCCACATCCTTGAGTGTAACAGCTGCTCAAACACAATTGCTGTCTGCAACCATATCCCAACATACACATCACACAAGTGAATGGTAAAGTGTGGCCCTGCATCTCATGTGACAAAGTCATCTCAATAATCCCCATGTAGAAATAGTCACACAGTGACAGATTTGTAAGCACCCTCAATGTTTGCCACATGAACAGAAGCTGCCCAGGCATGTCATGGTCTGAGACTCAATGAGCCGACATTACCTGAACAGATAACCTAATGAACACATCACTGTTCCTCCCATGTGTGAATTACATGCCATGACATGTAATCAAATGACATGTCATTCATAATGTACATATACACAAGTGCCCAAAGGCCCGAAGAGTCTGTGGAGAGGGAAGACAGGGAAGACAGAGACAACAAACTTGTTAGGGCAGGTGCCACTGAGATGGCGCCAAGGCATTGGAATTGGGGAAGGAGTAAAGGGTGGGGGGCAGTTGGTGTCAAGTGCAAGCCTAAGTGTTGTCAGCAGTTGTGAAGTGGCGGCAAGTGTCTGTGGCATACATAAAAGCAGTCCAGTTTGTTGGATGCCAGGGAGGCAGTGCTGGCGTGCAAGTGGTGGGTGAGGTGACCTTTAGACAAGTTCTGACGGTATCCAGGTGACCAATTCAGATTCAGACAAGAGTTCATCAAAGCAGAGGAGTACTAAAAGCACAATGAAAGAGGAATGACTCAAGTTTTGATTGAGTACATGGCAATCAGACAGTGCGCTACCCACCAACTCTGCTGCATTGGTCTGGTGATGTGTAAAAACAAATTAACGGCAAAATTGTCTGCATGTGCAAGATGCACAACAACACTAGAGACAATGATAACAGCACAAACCCATGCTAGTGATGGTCAAAGCAAAACATTGCGTTACACTTCATTAAGCAAATCCTGGTCAAATATTGTGAACATGTTACACTCCAATCAGTCACCCCTTCCGAACCCCCCAAAACACAGTGAGGACCAATACACAGTGATGCTGCACATGTGAAAGCAAATGACACTTCACAGAGCACACAAAAACTCCCTATTCACACACATCCACTGGTCATCCACATGTGTATATGCCCCACACAAATGGATAGCAAACATGACACATGCATGCAGGTAAGCTCACACAAGACCAACAACGGTCCTTACCAGGGACACCAAACTGAGTAACAAATCAGAAAAATGTGCAAAAAATGTCAGAGAAGCAATTAGAGTGAGTAATCAAAATAAATTAGATTATGCAAATAAATAAAAATTAAAAATATGTAAATAAGAAATGAAAATAATGTTCAATTGTCCAAAAGTAAAACTTGCAATGATGTACATGAAAAAATAAAAGTCCGAAAATAGATCCATGTCCATAAAAGTGTTCCAAAATAATAATCCATTCTGGCATGTTAATTAAAAGAAATACAAACCACAAGTAAACTATGTACAAATAAAAATGGAGAAAAGTCCAAATAGAACTCCAAATTATAAAATCAAGAAAAGCGAAATCGAACACAAACAACTATGAACAAAAAGTGAAGTATAGTCCAAAAACTCAAAATTATCAAAAAATAATGGAAACCTATTTCTAAAGAACTATTTGCAAAGGCAGCCGGCTTGTCCTTCTCTTAACCATGCTCCCTCAATGTTTCAGCCAGGGCATCATCAAACACTGGATCCAACTCCCCTAGGTGGGCCTCTGCTCTCTCCGCGAGGGCTTGCATGGACTCCAACATGGTCCTCTCCATCCCCTCCCACTCCCTGCAAGTATCCTCGAGGACCTCAGCCCACCTCTCTGCCCGACACAGTGTAATCTCTGCCCTTTCTATGGTGAGTCTCACATCCTGTCCCCGCTGCCTCTCTGCCCTGATTTGCTGCCCCAAACGCTCCAACACGGAAGACATCCTTTGCCGAAAGTCCACATTGGCATCCTGCCTGATGCCCGATACCTGAATCTCTGAGATGGTATGCCCTGAGTCTTGTAGCCTCCTCCACTAATCTGTTGCTGCCAAATTTCCCGGTGCCTGCTCCTTAAGGACAGCCTCTGGGATGATGACAACACCCGGGGCCGTTGTGCACGTGCCCTGATACTTGGTGACTGCTCTCCCTCCATTGCCACAGCTCCTGTCGTAGGCTGGATCGTCTTGGTAACCACCTTGGCTGATCCTAGATCGACTCCTGACTCTGGCAGGGATGTGATCTCCATCAGATGGGCCGCTGGGGGTGGGACAGGTGCACAGGGGGCCCTGGTGGTATCTGGGCTGGAAGACATCAGGGAGAACGACTGGCTCACACAGGAGGAAGATGAGGAGGGGGTCACTGAAGTGGCCAGCCCACGCTCCCAATTTGAGACCAGGAACTGAGCTAGCCAGTTCAGGAGACGCCAGACCTCATTGTGTTGATGTGCAAGCCCTCCACCGTAAGCCTGCACATCATCACGAATGGTGGCTTTAAGCCTCGCAATAGCAGCTAGCACCGGTTCCACCCTGTCTCGAATGGCGACATCCGCAGGTATTGGTGTTCCGGTTGTGTGGAAACATTCACCACCTGTGGATGGGTCCGGCCTGGGGCATGCCTGCAGGTGCATACTGGTGCAGGCGCAGGGCCCAGTGGCAGTATTAGGCACAGGCACCTCCATGGCAACCTACACTGCCTCCTGCCCCTGAGTCTGGACTGCACCAGTCACCAGTCACACCCACCTCATCACCCGCGCCAGGCCCCATGGACTGGGCTGATGCGGCCTCCTCCTCCTTTCCACCCCCACCAACCTGGATGCCTCCCCAGCGTCCTCTGCACTGGATTGCCCCTGTGCAAGCTCAACTGTCCCTTCCCATTGCTGAGGAGTTCATGACCAACTTTGCCCTCTTGGACCTCCCCTCAGCAGCTGCGGCTGATGTGTCTGACGTGGCACCAGTCTCCTCGATCCCCGAAGATGTAATTACCTGGGAGCGTGACTGGGCCTTGCATCTGGGCTTGATGGAGGCATCCCTCTTGCCTTGCTCCACAGCACCTTCTCTGCCATGTTCTTCCAACATCACTCTGGATAAGGAGACATAGAAGACGAGCATCAGGGTACTGCCCCTATGTGTGTTTTGCACAATACATATGCACTTGAAGTACACTGACAAAGGTCACAACCATCATCAGCCTTCACAACACACAGGTACATGCAATGTACATACATTCACTTACATGTCTGTCCTTCACAACAGACAATCACATCCTTGGACAAGGCACTGTGAGCACATACAAATTGTGCATGCTCCTCACTTGTACCATGGGACATACACAAGTCAATCACACACATCACCTGACAGCCCAGAAGCAGTGCATGGAGCTATGACATCAGTGTCCCCTCAACGTCCATCAGGCAGCAAGAGTACTGCATACATTCAAATGCTCGAGTTCTATCCATCCCGGACTGGTGGCCAGTCACACAGTCACATCTCAGACCCATGCACATGTACACCATGCATGTCTATGATGTTGATGATAGCACCCATGTGTCACACCTCTCACACGGCCATGTCTCAGACACTTGCAAACAACCACATGTACATTGTTACATGCTGTATCACATCATACATAGCATCAGTAACACCATTGGTAGCACACATGCCTCAATGGACAGACATGCAGCACTGTCTTGTACATTCACACAGACATCCATACAAGAGGCATACTAGTATTTAGTATTTATTTTATTTGTATAGCACAAGCCAGGCCTGGAGGCAACTGGGCGCGTATCTTCAAGACAGTAGTTACAACAACAAGAAGGTCATTACAGTGAACCATTGAGTACAAGGCAAAGGAGTAAAGGGATACAGGATTAATACCTGCAATATAGTCAAGGTGCACACTCCTACCACACATCAACATGCACTTACCAGCCGGGATCATGTGGAGCTGCAAATCCAAGAGCTGGGCTTGCAGTGCTGGTTAAAACCGCTCCCGGAGCTGCATGTCAGTGGTGTTCAACGGGCCCCGGTGCCCCCCCTTGGTTCACACCAGCCTGGAGGAAGCGCCAGGCCTTGTAGTGGGTCCTGGCCTTGTGGACATGGTGGTAGTCCTGGGGTGCCACCCCCTCCGCATTCATGGTGCCTACAAAGTCGGCCCAGATCTTGCCGACTTGTCTTGGTCCGTGGAAGTGGGCATCATACTGCCCCAGGACTTGCTCCACCAGGATGTCAACTCTGGCACTGAAGCTGACGGCTTCTGCCTCACTGCCGCGGGGTTGCCACTTGCCGGATAATGTTGCTTCTGACATGGCAACCCCTGAGGCAGGTGTGGGTGAGTAACTTGATCCTGGGGCTGGACGGTGGAGCAGTGGTCTGGCATGTTGGGAGTCTTCTGGATCAGTAGAGGTGGTCGCAGTTCTGATGACAGAGTCCCTGGCAATGGCTGGATAGCAGGCAATGAAATTGCAGGGTTTGTGGGTGGCAGGCACACACAGTGGGCAGGCAGCAGCAGATGGCTCGTAGGATGAAACTAAGGGCAGTTGGAGACAGGTAAATGGGCTGTATGGCAGGAGGTTGGGTCTTCAGTGTTACTCGTGTGGGTAGCCGGAAACAGAGTGACTCTGCACGTTTGGAAACAGCACATTAGCGTGACATCAGAGGAAAGGGCCTAAGCGCGCAAGTTACATGACACACCGTGAATGTTGGGCATGGCGTTCAGGATCGGGATAAAGTAGTGCGAGTTATTATAGCGGACGGACGTGCAGACTTCATTTCCACGTGATCTCTTCACTACTGCGACAGTGCAAGCTTTTTGTTTTGGTAGGGGATTTGCCTCCGCAAACACGCGTGTACTGTGGGTGTCCCTGTGTGTCGTGTACACCCTTTCTTAACATCACAGTACCTTACGTGTCCTTCACGTACACATTTTTTGTGTTGCTGGGTGCCTCAGCATATTGCGTAATGTTTGTTTTTTTCACGTGTGCTACCGAGGAGTTGCATACACATTTTTTTCATTCTCAGGGTGCCTGTGCATTACGCAGCCTGTTTATTTTTCCCAGGGGTTACTTTGAGCATTGCAGGAGCACACTGGTACGTCAACATCGGTTAACATCACGTACACTGCCCCCTCACTGAAATTGCCCAGGACAATTGATAGCTGCACCTCCCATTGCACCATTCCATCAGTGCCATGAGTGGGAAGGGTGCTGAGGTGGACAAGGTGGCTGAGGTCACTGAGGTGTTGGAGGCCATTCAGGGAGAGCTATGCCCCCCACCGAACAGGGTCGGGGTGATGCAGCTGATGCTGACGTCCCCAGCACCCGGGTTCCAGGAGCAGTATTGTCATCTGCTGTCGCAACCGGCCAGTATCAGGAAGCTGCAGGGGCAGCTGCAGCAACCACCACCCAGGCTCAGGGTCACCCAGCCAGGCCTGTAGTGGTCCCAGCCGAGGCCGAAAGAGACCCAAGGGCTGATGTCCTTGTCTCTAAGGGCATGAGATGTGCAGTGAAAGGTCCTGGCACCATCTCCCAGGGTCCTGAAGCAGCATTGCCATCTGCTGTACACACTGGCCATGGTAAGGAAGCTTCAGTGGCAGCTGCAGCAACCACCGCCCAGGCTCACGGTCACCCAGCCAGGCCTGTAGTTGTCCTGGCCCAGGTCCACAGAGACCCTAGGGCAGATGTATTTGTCTCTAAGGGCAAGAGGTGTGCAGTGAAAGGTCTTGGCACCAGCACCCAGGTACAGAAGCCTGCAAGGGCAACCTACTGTCCCAGCAACAGTGGTTGTTGCCATATCCCAGTCCACCAGTGCTCCAGCCCCTACTGACACAAGTGGTCACAGCAACTCAGGGTCTGCACGACCTTGCAAGAAGTCAAAGCGTGCAGTAGGGAACAGGCTCAAACCCAAGGCATGGCACAGGAGACCCACACATTCAGTGATGCGGAACTCCAGATCCTCGTGGACTACATGCGGGAACATGAATGTGACATGCTTGTGCGGGCAGGGAGCATATATACACCTGCCAAGCATATGGCCCACTGGCAACACGTCACAGATCTAATCAACGTCTTGGGCAATGAGAGGCGCACAGCTCCTGAAGCAGTGAAGCATTGGAATGACCTCTGGTGCTGAGCCAAAGCTAAGCTGGGTGCCGCCTACGCCTCTACTCTGGTGACTGGAGGTGTGTCACCACGAGAGGACGATGAACTCACTCCACATGAAGAGATCATTAGTGAAATGATTGATTTGGAGCAGATCCAAGCCATGGGAGACCTGCCATGAGAGAATGTCCAGTGAATGGTGATGCGTGTGCGTCCAGGACATGTGTATGTTGCTTGGATGAACTGTATTGATTGTCTGCCAGTTCTGCCTGCATTTACATGACTGCCATAAGTGAACCATGTCATAGTGGACTGACACATGCTTGTTGTCCTGCAGACTGCATACGAACGATGTGCTGCACACCGTGACAATCCTCATCACCACACCGGCTCACTTTTTCCATGTCACTGTCTGTCCAGCCTTTCTTGGCCCTCTTCCTGCTCCAACCTGTGACGGCCAATAGCCCGTGATAATCTTCCACTCCACACTCGCCTTCTCTCCTCAAATCTCTGATGTCTCTGAGATGTCACCCTGCCAGCTGCACCTCCTCAGAGGTATTCTTCCTTTCCTCTCCTTCCCCAAGCAACTCACTGTCTCCATCGGACTGGTAATTTTTATGGGCGGCTACTGCAACGGCCTCTACCAAGGTTTTTGTGCTTCTACTGTCTTCCCTCTGCAACTCATCCAGAACTGGACTGTGGGAATTGTCCTTTTGTCTTGGGGCCAGGTATTGTATCTCCCTAGGACTGTGATGATGGCACTGGCTCCCAGTGGCTACGACTGTTAATTTCCAAACACTGTGCATTGTCCACATGGCCTTAAGGGTCCTGGGGCTGCAATTCCTTCAACTCCATCTTCCAAATACGCTTCCTTCACATGGTCTTTAATCATCCTTTCCTACTCCCTCAGGGTCAGTAGCTTCTCATAGCAATTAGTTGGAGGTTAATGTCTATCTTTGACTGGGACCTCCCTCTGGTACAGCCCCCCTGCCTCAATGGAAATGAGGTGAACCTTCTCTGGGTCTGGAGGCACTTCTGATGCTTCCTCATGTGTTGTGCTTTCTCTCCTCCTCCCACCTGCTGGAGTCCGGGATGACTGAGAGAATGCACTAGTCACCTGCCCACACTCTGATCCCCGACATGGGCCTCTGACCCACCAGTTGAACCCATGCACTGCCTCCCTGCCATCCCCTGCACTCGGTGGCTGTATCCCTACAAGCCACCACCAGGAATTAACACCTGATGTCTGTACTTACACTTCGACTGCCACCAGCCCGCCGCTTTTTCATTACTGATTACGTAGTTGGATTTTATTTGGATGCCATTCCCATGTACTGCACTGCCCACTCCCACTTCCAACCCCAGGTCTATCCTTCACTGTGCCTATTCACTTGTGTGATGCCAATGTGACCTGGCCTCATGGGATGGGTGTGTCTGGCTTCACTCTATTCCACTACCCTTGCATCATTGCACCTTGTGACACTTGTGTGTTTTGAGTTTGTGAATTACATGTCATGTCATGTCACATCCATTGTACATGGCTCTGGGACAGTAGTGAGCAAGTTCCATCTCATGCAGTTAGACAGTTCAGGCATGACTATGCTATGTGGCATCTGTGTATTTGCATCAGTGATGTTGGTGACTGAACTATGCCAGTCAGGTGCTCGTGTGTGAAGCAGTTGCTGTGCACCATGCACTACATGTGATAGTGAGCCCTTCTATCCATGTCCATGGCCGCTTTCATGCTACCCTTCCCTTCCATTGACACTGTGTACGTGCAGGAGTTTGTGACATGGCAGGTTAATGTGTTGCATGACAACATTGTGATGCCTATGTGTGTGGCTATGCTATTTACATGGGTTGTCATGTATTTTTCTGTCCATGTGCAGGTGATGAGGTACTGGATGCAGATGAGGAGGTGGAGGAGGAACAGGATACTGATCCGCAAACAAGTGCCAGTGTAGGACGTGGTGTGGCAGCCCATGATGAACCACTGGCGCTACAGTCCATCCCGGGCCTGACTCAGTATGAGTCTGCCTCTGATGATACCTATGGCTCTGGTGGGGAACTTGAATTTGATTCCTCTGTGCTGTCGCAGGTGAGTGCATCGAGTGTGGGTGCTGTTGTATCTCAAACATCTGAAGGGGGGCGACCCCTCATAGGGACAGTCAGTGTAGGTATGTCTGTCTGTGGTGATTATGGCTGCAGGGTCACACTATACAGTATTGACTCCCGGTTGTGGCAGCAGTCCATGTATATTGTTGCACAACAACATGGTGCTTCACATGAGATGTTGGCTCAGGGCATGGATAGGGTGGCCAATTCCATGCCCCCCCTCAGAAAGACAGATGGAGCACCAGCTGTAGGTGTTGCAGTCCACATGCCGCTCACACAGGCTGCACATGGAGGCAAGCAACAGGAGCCCATGGACGGATCTGAGGGATCTGTATGTATCCCTGGTTGCAGAGGGTCGGGCCCACAGGAATGCCCTGAGGTTAGAGTATAGGTCCCTCAAAACTACACTGGCAGCACTCGAGGCAGCCCACAGTAGACGGTCCTAAACAGCAGATTCAACAGTTGACTCATACCATCAAGTAGGAACTTTGTGCATTCCGTGAGGTGCTGCATAGGGACCTCCGAGACATGTTGCAGATGCAATCATCTCAGTCCAGCATGGCCACTGCCATAGAGGACCAGGCCAAGGCTATGCGTGGTGATCCTCCCTTACCACTACCACATTCTGATGCTACACCAGGGGGTGGTGACAGCAGTGAGAGGTCTCCTGATCCATGCTAGCTGTGCTGCCCATTAAGCCATGGAGCTTTTTTTTCTTCTCAACATCCACACATGTGGGTATTGATATGTGCACCCTGCATCTCCTCCATCTTGGGTACCCACCCTCCCAGTGCACCATGGGCATTTTTTATTTTATTTTTACTTGTTTTTTGTCTATTGTGCACTTATGTGACAGTGTGTTGGTTTGTGAGGCATCCGAAGGCATCCACATATGCCATTCCTGCTTCTCCTTTCCACGGGCTTGCAAGGAGTGCAGCGTGTAAAAGTAACTTACACACAGAGGTATTGGGTTTCCATTATATCTTTGGGCAGTCTCAAGTCCGACCTGTGTATATACCCCTATTGGGATTCATGATTGTCTGTCCAATGCATGGTTAGCAACCCTTTTTGTTTGGACATTGAGATCCATCCTTTGTTCATGTTCCAGCTTCATGTATTGGCTTGCCTATCTCCATTATTGTTAGCCTTCCTGCTGTATGCGCTTCCCTCCTCCTTTAGTTAGCAGTGCCACATGAAAATACAAGGGTGCCATGTGCAAGTTACGACACATTGAGGCACATGTGCAATTATGATTGGTCACTGTCAGACAGATTCACTCTTGGGTCCTGTGTTTCTGGTATGTTGTACTGGCCAATCGATGTTCTTGTGTACATTATTATTTTGTTGTGCGAGAGTGAGTTATTTTGGAACTTGTTCCATTGATCGTTGAGTGCTTTGTGACAGTAGTGTTATGTGTTGGCCATTTCTTTGGGCCTCATTACGAGGTTGGCGGTAAGGCAAAAACGATGCCGATATGCTAATACCGGCATCGTTTACCGCTCCGTTGTATTCCGACCCGCAAACCCGGTATTAGCAGCACATAGGCGCATACACGCGCCCCTTCAGGGAGCAAATACCTGCATGCCGGTAATAGGGGGAAATCCCAACCCACGCAAACATGCAAATCCCGGCATTGGAAAGCCGGTAATCACGGGCTGCACGATGCCGGCCATACAGGCATCGCGGACCACCCGCAAACAGCAATCAGGATACAAGATAACTGCCACAGGTGCACACAATCCCCACAGGTGGAGTCAATGGAGGCTGGGCCAGTATAAAATGAGCACACCCACACACCACACCCCTTCCAACACCAAAATGCTACCACTAGCTGTTGCAATCATGGTGCTGGAGGAAATGCCCATACTGCCACAACTACAGCAACAACAGCAAAGCAACAACAACTACAGCAGCAACAAAAGGCAGCACAGAGGAGACGCAGGAGGAGAAGGAGGGTGAGACAGGCTCAGCAATTACCACCAGCGCAGGCAGCAGTGCCTCGTAGGCAACCACCAATCCCTCGCACCAGACCCAGCCCTTTCAACCTAACCCCTGAGCAGAACCACACCCTGTACCGGTCGGACCGTGACACCATCACCACCATAGTGGACGTGATACAAAACGACATTGCCAGCCTCATTGAAATAAGCACTGCCATCCCCCCGCTACTAAAGGTGGTGTCTGTGCTACACTTCCTGGCCACAGGCACCTATCAACACACAGTGGGCCAGCTGCATGGCATTTCACAGCCACTATTTTCACGAATTTTGAACCAAGTGCTGGATGCCTTCCTGAAGCACGCAAGCAGCCACATATCCCTACCACGGACTGCCCAGGAGATAGCAGACACCAAAGTAGGCTTCCGTGCACTGGCAGGCATGCCCAATTGTGTCGGTGCACTCGACTGCACCCATGTGGAATTGGTTGTCCCCCATGCCATAGAGGCGTTGTACCGCAATCGCAAGCAATACCACTCCATCAATGTGCAAATGGTATGTGACTCCAGCAGGATCATCACACGTTGCTGTGCCCGATTTCCTGAATCAACACATGGTGCCATGGCACTGCGTAACTCCACGCTACCCCATCACATGGAGTGACATGCTGGACCACGTACCTGGCTGCTTGGTGAGTTGCACAACCGTCCCATGGCAGTGCTTCGGGGCACTGATGTGTGGGAATGCATAAGGGGGGGGGATACTACACCTGGGTGGGAAAGGGGGGGAATACTGCACCTGGGTGGGAAAGGGGGGTGGGAATACTGCACCTGGGTAGCAATAGCCGGTGATTGGAGAATGCATGCAGAGCTAAACACTGCTGACCTGAACCATTCAAACGGAACATGACACATCACTCGGCCACATATCACAAATAATGCATATCGATGTCAACAAGTAAGAGGCACAACCAGGCCACCATGTTGATGGCAAGCAATACATGAATGAACAGGATGGCAACTGTGACAATGTTGACAGTGTGACCATGCATAGTGGAGAATGAACAGCATGCATTGGTGGCTTAACATTGTTGCAATAGCACTGCACATCTGCCTCAGCATGCATGATTACACCCTGCATCATCTATTGAACGCCATCCAGACTACCACACCTCATGACAGTATATATTGCATCTAGGTAACATCTTTGCATGCGTACAGGGACATGTGCATGCCCACACCAAATAGCTTCCGCCATGACTGTGCTCCCTGAAGGTGGCAGTTCAGGGTCACACACGCCTATTTGTGTCTGCTTGCAGGTGATGGAGGATATCCCTTGAGGCCGTGGTTACTCACCCCTGTGCGGAACCCGCAGAACAGCCATGAGGAGGAGTACAATCGTGTGCACACCTGTACCCGTGTTGTGATTGAGCAGACCTTTGGCCTGTTGAAGGCGTGGTTCCGCTGCCTCAGCAGGTCTGGTGGGGCACTCCTATACAGGCCTGAGAAGGTGGCAAAGATCACCATGGCCAGCGCATGCTGCACAACATGTGCATCCGGAGGAATGTACCACTGCCACCTGACATTGACATGCATGGGCCGGGTGAGGGTGAAGGGGATGGAGACGGAGGCGAAGGAGCCCCCCTGCTAGTATGTGATGCACGGATGGCCATGCTATACGCCAAGCACTAATCCACGAATACTTCTGAAACGCAGGGACCATGAAAGTCATGTGCCAGCGACACACTGGCTGAATGGGGATAGGCACACTTGTTTTGTTTGAAGTTCGCCACTGTACACCATCACACAGTAAATGTACATGCACAAAATGAAGTATGTCCAGCCATTGATTTTCTTGCACACAACGGGTGTATTTTTCAGACACGTAATAATGTAAACGTTCCCCTTACAACCCCAGTGATCTCCCTCACCCACCCTACAAACCCCAAAAATACCCCAGTGAACTCCCTCACCCACCCTACAAACCCCAAATGTCCCCAAATGTACACCAAAGATTGTTCCCTTGACCAACGTCCATTTGTCCAACGGCATTGTCTGGCCACTCTACTTCTTTGCCTTTTTGGGATCCGGGGGTGGCATGCCAAGCGCCGTGCACTCCTCCGGGTCATCAGCGTGGGTCTGGAGGGGGCTGAGGTCGAAGGGGTCGTAGCAGTGGATGTGTCAGTGACCGGTCCCAGGCCTGCTCCAAGGTGTGGGCGCTGCATTTGAGGCAGGTTGGACATCAGGGCTTGCGTAACTGCCCCCAGACACTCCCTTATGGCAGTTGTGGACGCCTCAACGGCAGCAGTGTTAGCAGCGATGGATGTAGCGATGGCCCTCATGGAGTCCTTCCCATCGGCAATAGGTTGCCGCAGTAGGTCTAGCATCGACTCCTGTCGTGCCTCCACCCTCGACAGGCGAGCCTCAAAGGTGTAGTTGGTAGCGGGAGTGCTGGTGGCCGGGGTGATGGTACCCGGGGTGGTGGTAGCCAGGGTGGTGGTAGCCAAGTTGGTGGTAGCTAGGGTGGTGGTAGCCATGGTGGTGGATGGCGCTTGCGTGGGGCCCACGTCCAGGGAACTGTCCTCCTCGAAGGGCCATATGTCGGACTCTCCGAGGTCAGAGTCGTGGAGGCAGGGATTGTCGCTGCTGTCTGCCCCTGTATGGGGGGGTGGTAATGGGGCTTGGGGTGGGTGTGGGGGACACGACTGTGTCACCCTCGTTGTCCACATCAGCATCTGCAACATCAGTGGTGGTTGGCGGTGTGGGAACGGAAACACCTCCCACTGTTGTGGGTGGCTGCTGCTCGACTCCATGTGTGTGGCCCACACTGGCTGCAGGTTTTTCCTGCTGGTTTTCTGCTCGGTCTGGCACGCTGCCTGTTGTTCTGGGCAGTTTCTCGGGCTGGGGGGGTGGCAGTGGCCCTTGTCCCTTGCAGTGATGTATATGCCCTTGCTCCCCTGTCCTGCCTGCCATCTTCTTCATCGGTGCCTGGGGGATAGAAGAGATGCAGGTCATCAGTGATGGTGTCACATGGCAGCGATATTCTATAGCGCTGTGATATGTTCATACATTCATGCATCCAATTATTACAAGGGTGTGGCATTTGGTGGTCTTAGGGGGCATGTGGGCAATAAATGCATGGCATTGATATGGTGTCTGTGTGGTGAGTTACATGGGCACGGTTGAGTCAAATTGCCCGTGTGTTGGGATTGGGATTGGCACTCAGCATGCATTTGAGTTTGGCAGGGTGTGGCACGCATTCTTGACTGGATATGTTGATGTGGGCCTGGGACATGCATTGCCTTGCCTAGTCTCACTTCCACGTCACTTGTGCCACATCATGGTTTACCCTACAGGGATGTGCTGGGTCACTCACCTTCTTCTGGGGATGATGCGGCGCCCATCTCCATCTCTCCGAATCCCTCTATGGACTCGGGATCTATGAATGAACTGGCTGTCTCCTCCCATGGCATCATCTTCGCTGTTGAGTGTGGCCCCCCACATGTCGCCATGGCGGCCCTCCTGTTGACTGCGAGGATGTTCCTCACCCTGAGGCGGAGGTCGTCCCACCGCTTGCGACAGTCATGCATAGTCCGTGGGGTGGTTCCCACAGCCGACACCCTCTGGGCAACCTCCTGCCAGATTTACTTCTTTTTCATCTGGGCAGCATGCTTCATGTCGTTAGACCTGATGATGTCTGCATGCTGGCCAGGGTGTCTGCCAGCATATTAAGCTCAGCGTCAGAGAAACGCTGTTTCCGCTTCCGGGGGGTCATCTTCCTGGTTGCCTTGGACATCCTGAGTATTTTCTGGCACAGCACAACACAAATGGACTGGTGGTTGGGGAGGATGGCAATGGATTGTGTTTTTAAAGACGGCCACCAGCCCATATCCCATTCCTGAGCGATGATGTAATTTCCGGGTCTGTTTTTTGCGAACACGGTATTACCATGGTGGTATTACCATGCCGGTATTTAGGGGTTGGTATAAGGCGGTACCGCAATGGGCGGGTCCCGCGATGCCTGTATAGGGGGGTTGGAGGGCCTTTAGCCACATGGCGGTATTGCCATTACCGGCATGGGGGAACGGGCGTGCTCGCGCACTCGTAATCACCCGCTATTAGCGGGTTCATACGAGCACGGACCCGCTCATTCCGGCATGCCGGTAATGAACCTGCTTTTACTGGGCTACTCGTAATGAGGCCCTTTGTCTCTTTTGACATTGCATGCCATGGCATGGTGTATCAAACAGGTGAAACCAAGTGTGGGAGGGTTTAGGTGACATACCAGCATTTAGATGTGTACTTTGGCATGGTGTTAGTGAAATTCTCCATCTTCCAGGTGTTCCTTTTGTGCACACCAGATTCAGTTAGTTTAAGTTCTAAGGGATGCACACAATGTAGCACTTCCAATGACAGATTATTAGGGTGGTAAGGTTGAGACAGATGATTGTCCCTTTTTCATCATCGATTGTCACCTGGAATGTGCCAGGGCTGTGTGCACTCCACATGGTTTGGATTTTAGGTGAAAAGTGGTGCCACAAGCTGGGTACAGGCAGCTTCACCACGTGCCCTTCCCCTCCCATGTGTAGCCTCCGTGCATGTGGTTGGGGATGTGGGGGCACTACCATGTCCACCGGTATGCCACACTGTGTTGCAATGTTGTGCAGGACACATGCTGCCACAATGATTCTGCACACTACTGGTGGTGCATATAGTAGCTCACCACCAGAGTTGTCAAGGGAGCGCAAGTGTGACGTTAGAACTCCAAATGGGCCCTCCACTATGGCCCAAATTGCAATATGGGTTGCGTTGTATCTTACCTGGGGTGATGTGGTGGGGTTCCGTATTGGTGTCATCATGTAGGTGCTCAGAGGGTAGGCACTGTCCCCTGTGGAGGTGACATGGTTTGTCAGTGGTGTGGTTTTGTCTGTGTGAGACATGCATGCATTTGTAGGGCCATTTGTACTCACCAATGATCCATATGTTGCCATGCATCCTAACTTCCAGGGCCCGGTGTAGGGGTGATATTCTCAACATGAAACTATCATGGGTGGACCCTGGATAGTTGGCATATACAGAGGTAATAATTCCCTTGGCATCACATACAACCTGCAGATTGATGGCATGCCAGTGCTTGCGAGTGCGATGAATGTGCTCTGTGGCCCTAGGTTGACGTAGGGCCACATGGGTGCAATCAATTGCACCAAGCACTTTAGGGAAGTGTACCACCCTGTAAAAGTTCTGGACCACGGCCTGCCATTCTGCAGGTGTTCTTGGCATGTATATGTGCCTGCGGACTGAGGGCCGTGCAGCTATGATTGCCAAAACCTGGTGTAGGCAGCGTGACTGCATTGGCTGTGAAATGCCACGACTATGACAGTTGTCCGCTGAAATGACCCAGTGGCCAATAAATGCAGTACATTGAGCACCTTCTCAAAGGGGCTCAGTGCTTGGGAGTACAGGGTGGGTGATGTGAGGTCATCTTCTCACTCCGTGACCAAGTCTAATATGATATGAGGTGGAAACCTATACCTGCCATAGACCTGATCATCAGGCTTCCCAAAAAGGCTGGTCCTGGGTAAAAAAAATGTGGGCCCTGGCTATCCTCCTCCTGCAGTGTCCCACGATCACTGTTGCGATAAAGGTACATTCATCGTAACTGTTTACGTGCATTGGTTTTTCGCACATCCTTTTTATGCATTGTTTTCCATGCGCAGTGACACTTATGCACTGCTTGATTCCATGAATATGTGTTCTTAGCGTGCATATGGGCGTTGCAAGGATTTTACTGTGGTACTTCCCATGATACAGCCACATTTTCACTTGTTCCTAATTCCAGGTGTTCCGCCCCCTTTTAGGTGACTGCGCAAGATGCTATGCACCTTCGCTGGAAGTCTCGCGCAAGGCATTCGTGGTGTCGCAGTAATGTTTTGGATTTGCGGGGATTCAGCGCAAGTCTCGGGTAAGCCCCACGCATTGTGTTCCATGAATTGACAAATGGGTGCTTGCGTGCGTTTTGAACGCAAGTGGCCATTTTTCGGCGCTATTTAATTCCATGAATAAGGCAAGAATTAGACTACTTTACAAGAATGGTAAAATCCATCATAAACACACAGGAAAATCCACAAAAATTCCTAATATACTTATTAGAAGTATTATAGACCAATACATCCCTATACATGAAGTCTTCCAGATTTCATATACACATGAAACATATATGCAATCTCTGCAACCATGCTTCACAAGCGGACTTTCCTAATGAATGATGTGTGTATGTTTCCATACCAAATTATGAATCCTTTCTTTTGAACATTTGAACAGCTTCTGCAGAATGCAAATCATGACATAGTATGCCCTTTTTGAAATGTAATCGTTGCAGGATACAAATAGACTCACATGGCCAATATGTCATACTAATCCCTCTAAAATACAATGCAGATGTACCAAAAACTGTACTCTCGCTAGCTGTACACATGGCCAAATATCTCTTGGCAAGAAAACCTGCACAGCAATAGGCATTATCCACCACACCGGTGGCATTACCACTTCAGGCCACTACACTGCATATGTCAAATAAATAAGTGGTTGGTTTGAATGTAACAACACTTTTGTTACTCCAAAACATTGGTTACCAGCAAATCTAACAAATGCCTTCAACCCAAATGTACTCACTAAAGTATAGTACAATACGCAGTTAGAATAGACCAAGGTATATCTAAAAACATACATAATCATACAAAAGTAATTTTAAAATCCAAGACAGTTAAAATATGCCAACATGTATCTAACTACTTAAAAATACTATTCATTGTAATACACTTCAAATATGCCATCACAGTTATTGTTACTGCAAAACTTTTTGTAAAGTCCAAAATAGTTAGAATACTCCAACAGGTATCTAATACCGTTAATTACAACACACTTCAAACTAACATCCTATCACACTTACACTCACATAATATATCCATGCTGCCACCCACAGTTGTTTTGTAACATGTACATTCTTTAAAACTATGTAAATGCTAAAAACTGTGTGCAATTACAGTAGTTCTTTTTTCATCCACTATGGATTTTCTTCCCCAATGACCCAATGATTACTTCATGTCAATACAACAGTGTAACACACACTGATTTTGTATCAAACATAGTACATACAATGTACAAATTATGAGGGTTGAAAGAAAATCTATATTTACAATGGTATGCAATTAACAGTTTTAAACTAGGTTGTTCAACAAATTATAATGTTATTTTATCACAGAAAAAGAACCAGTGAGTCCACCTTAATTACCATATGCAACTAAGTAATCATACCCAGTATTATCCTATTTGTTTTCTTCACAATGAAACAAACACAGATTCCATAAGCACTATCCTCAATTCTGCTGCAATCATTAATACCATATACACTTCACTTATATCAGTCCACCATATTACAAATACTATATACGCCCCTACAGTACCTGTAATTACTATGCACATAGTACTATGGTCATGGCCAGTGGCCAGATTCTTGGGGGCATGGCCGCACAACAACCACAATAGAATTAAACCATATAACAAGTCCATTCAAAACACCTTCAAATAACACGACTCACCAGGAACCTCCCCACACCCAATGAAGCCCGCGGACAGTAAAATTGACTGCGGACTCAGCGGCACATGTACTGCTTATTTTCACCTAAAAAAAGCTTGTAATCAACTTTTTACCACTTCCCCACCCTTTGCAGGCCCTATTTCAACCACAAAATAACCCCAAATGAATTTTCCAGACTTTACTCTCATTGCATTCTCATGGCAGCAGGCCGTGCATCCAAAAAGGGGACCATCCAAAAATGATGATGCCTATAATGTATGATCTCCACTGTAACTAAGTAAGCTGTACTGTACAAGCTGCAATGCCACAGGGCCGCCTGTGCACTTTATACATTTAAATAAATAAATAAATAAATAAATAACTAAATAAATAATGGCCCAGACAATCTGGCTACTGCCCATGGCCACAGGCTATTCCTCAGTCACCAGTGGTATATCACTTTTTTTGTACCTACATTATGACAATTTAAAACAAAATAAAACACTGACACATTTTCAAAACCATGCTTTCAGGTCCTTGCCAATGCTCCTTGCATGGGTTTGCTGCAAATCCGCCCATGTTTTATTTTTTGAAAAGTGGCAAAATGTACCTACATAGAATAGTCATAAACCGTAGCCCCAACTTGACAAAATCCATTCAGACTTCACACAAACATGCAAGGTTGGGTATATAATCTTTCTGATAACTTTTCTCCACTTTCGTCAAACGCCATCAAAGTTATAAGCCATCTAAAAATGTTGAGACCCCCCTCTAATTTTGACCCCTCCTGACATAATCCCACCAAACATTGCAGAAACATTCATATCTAGGTCTAAAATCCTTTTGCAAACTTCTGTCCGGATTCGTCAAATGGCACCACATTTATAAGCCTTTAAAATATTTTGGACCCCCCTCCCTCTTGACAACAGAACCCCACTATGCTGAACCATTCAGAGACAAGTGGCACCAACATCATAAGCCTTCGAAAAACTGCTTTTCACCAACCCTGTAGTGCAGAAATAGGCATAGATGTCCCCGAACATTTCAGATGTTAGCAAACATCACAGGACAGCCCGGGACATCCAGACTGTTCACAGACATTGCAGATTAAAAAAAAACACCAATTTTGAGGGTTTTAAAGGCCATATTGCATCCCATTCTCATCACCCCTTACCTCCACAGAGATTGTTTCACAAGTGCAATGTTATGTTTTTTAATATGTTTCTACCGTGATGTTTGCGGACACTGTCTGCAAATCCAACATGGCAGGCATTTCAGAAAATCTGACGCACCTCATGTTTTTCACTGTCCAGTCAGTGGGTGCGTCCGATGTCTGCGGACATCACGTTGCCTGCTGGATCAATCTGATAGCCCATCCACAAAATGAACATGGAAATGAGTATGCGGACCAAACTCAGCTATCACAAATTTATTTGGGCCTATATATATATATATATATATATATATACATATATATATATATTTCAGGGCCTGAGGTAGTGGTCCTGTAGTTATGGTTAAGTTGCTCAAACCATAGGGAGAACACTTTTTGGGTGGCTTATAACTTTGTTCCCCCTGGACGTGGGGGCTACAATCATAAATACCATATACACTTCAATTATATCAGTTCACCATATTATACATATTATATACTCCCCCTACAGTACCTATAATGACTATGCACATATTACTATGGCTGTGGCCAGTGTCCTGATTCTTGGGGGCATGGCCGCACAACCACCACAATATAATTAAACCAGATAACAAGTGCGTTCAAAACACCTTCAAATAACAAGACTCATCCAGAACCTCTCCACACCCAATGATGTCTGCGAACAGTAAAAGTGACTGCAGACCCGGTGACACATGCACCACTTTTTTTCACCTAAAAGAACATCTTGCAATCAACTTTTTACCACTCCCCCACCCTTTGCAGGCCCTCTTTCAGCCACAAAATAACCCCAAATGAAATGTACAGACGTTTTTCTCTTTGCGTGTTCCAAGGACAACAGCAGCGGTCTGTAGATCCAAAATGTTTCAAAGATTATGACGCACCTCACGTTTTTGAACATCCAATCAGCGTGCATCTTTGACGTCCAAGACACCCTTTCGATTGGTCAAGTGGTGCCTGCGAACTCCGAATCTGGAAAATGGGTCAGTGGACAGGACTCAGATATCACACCTTTTTTTTTACCTACCTTTTGCTATTTTTTTAAAAACTACTCAACAAATGTACACCAAATTTACAAAAGTATGCTTTCAGGACCTTTCAGGACCAAGAAGTTGCTCTTCGTGCACGTTTGGGGAAAATCAGTACATCGGTTGTGGCTGTAGGCATGAGCCAGTTTTTTTCCATTGTGTCTATGAGAATTTAAAACATGCTGGAACCCCACCTATATCTTTGCTCCCCCTGGACAAAACAAGAACAAACTTTGCAAAATCAATTTGAGGTGGCCATATACTTTTTTGTATGGTTTGGCAAGGATTCGTTGAAAGTTATAAGTCACCCAAAAGTGATCTTTCTATCGGCTGAGCAACTTAGCCATAACTGCACGTTCACTACTATATATTCAATGAATGAACTTTGTTAAAGGGACATTATGGTTGCAAGTAAAATCGAAAACCCCTAGAAATTTGCCAATTATGCTAAGCTAAGCAGCCATAAATTTCACCGCCAATATGCACTGCTAAGACTAACACCCAGGACCTAAAAGATGACATTACACATGCCATTGATGACATCACTGATGATATCACATATTAAATACATGATAATAAACAATCCCTACAAGCGGTTGAGTTTATAATGTTGGAAACAAGATGTTAGGGGTGATTGGGACACCAATCATGAACTACTTATTGCATTAAAGTATGTACTTCTGTAAACATCCTTTAACAAAGTTCTTTAATTGAATTTCATAGGTTTTTATTAGTGCAACTTAACTATGACGTCCCTTTAACATACCTTGTTCAGTGAATTTCATCGGTTTTTATTAGTGCAACTTAACCATAACATCCCTTAAACTAAGTTTGTTTAGTGAATTTTATGGCTTTTTACCAGTGCACGCTAATTTCCTACAACTCACTAATATAATACTTGCCCCAATATAGCAACATTTTGTCCAATGTACAGAGTTTGACCTTACAACTCTACCATTCCCCACCTTCTAGAATCATTTTGACCACTTCTATACACTTTTTGCAACTTTTTCTACTGGTTTTATGTTTGTCTGCGAACGTATGCCGTCATCGCAGACTTTCCAGTCAGTGTCACGTGACCACACGCACGTGGTGGCATGATGACACGTTCATGAGCATATTTGAACTTTGCGAACGGGTCTGTGCTTGGAGAACAGTTCATAACTGTATTTTCTGCTGATGTAGGCACTTTGAAGTTCACAATGTACCCTTGCACAGCTCCAACACCTATTCTTACTCACTATAAATTAACAATCAAGCACGCAGCACATACTTGGAACAATATTAGCTAAATTGCTTTTCAACTTTAAAATGGCATCAGCTATTGTCATCCCTCCTCCCCAAGAGCCACCACCACTGTCACCACCAGCTGGAGGACCTGCACAAAAAAAGAAGTGTAGTACTTCAAAAAACAATGAAGAGGACCAATAAGATGAGGTAGAGGAAGTGCCTACCTCTAGCACCCAGAGAGAATCATGGGTGCGGCAGTTCTTTACCACTGTTGGGAATGTACCAAAGGCTAAAGCTACCAAAGTGAAATACATTGAGTGCATTCAATCGCGGGCAACCTGAACAGACCTCCTATGGAACCACCTCCATGTGCCACCACACCAAATCCAACTACTTCAATGCTCTCAGAAAGGCTGTTCCTTTCTTAGGAAGTATTAGGCTGTCTTCCTCCCCCTCATCTTCCTCAACCGATACTGTAACCACACAGCCTACTTCTGTGGGACACAAAATCTCACAGCTACCTTGCAAGCAATAAATGACGCTGTTGATCCATATCTTTTTCGAACACAACAGTACGTTGTATAAAGTGCAACACACCACTCTGCAGGGGGGAGCAATTGTGAAGTGTTTTTGAATCTGTAATCAAGGAGCATGTGAGACACTGCCCCATACCTTAGATGTAATACACACACAACATCTTCCCCAGTCCACCTGCCACTTCATATTTGTGTTTGGTGCTTCTTCCCTCATCTCCCTCCCCACCTTACTTTCTGACCTCTCCTCTGCAAAAATAAAAAATAAAAAACATTAAAAAACACCAAGAAAAGGTTCCTTTAGGAACCACCTTTCACAGTTAAAAAATAGAACAAAATAATTGTAATCTTATAGACTCCATCTACTTTACTTTTCTCAATTAAGTAGTTAGACTCAATAAGATTCCATCAGCATTTTGTGTTATGCTAGTGGGAATAATAAACAATTGTATACTAGAGAAAAATATAAAGGATAGAAACAAATTTCTGCCCCAAATACTTTTCTCTAGCATACAATAATCGATGGGCCTTTATAACTATCCACAGTCTTTTAAAGGCTCACTCCCCGACTTACACATGCATATCCAAACAATACAAGACACCCCAATGGGGAATGAGAATAACAGAACAGGTTGCAAGATTTAGCAAGTTTATATAAAGTTGACATCCAGGGAACTCTGCTGCCTCGAGATCGCTCTGGCAAACAGTACAATGATCATTGTTTATGAATTTATGAGGGGAAAAAGCATCATCAGTGCCATCATTAATCCAAGGGATTAAAATAGTTCAGGATTGGTGGTGAGCAGAGCAACATATGTATCCTTAGGTGCTGTGTTCTCCAGATTAACTGCTCAGTTGGCGGGAGGGTGAGCGTCACAAGGTCCATCTGCCAGTGCCCTTACGGGGTGCAGGTTAGGTCACGGTGAGATAGGGCAGACACTAACTAAGCTAGCATGAAAAACTACCACTATACATACAATAAACAATTTCTGGAGAGGAGCGCCAGCTACCTTTTTTGAAATATTTGAAAGGAACTTGAGGTTGGTCACCCTGAGTTACCTGGGGGCAACCAGACGTGGACTCCCTGCTCACTGTGCTCAGAGAGGCAAAGCTTCACCTCACTGATGAGGCCCAACAAGGCTGAAACACGTGTATGGGGTTGCTTTTGGTACTCTTGTTCAGAGAAGAATTGCCATAGCATTTCGGTGCTGGACTGCCCATGTGGGTGGGACAAAGACTGATATGCAAATGGATATTTCCCATCTGTGAAAGGCACAGTGAGCAAAAAGTGTGTGCTGCAAACTCTCACCTCAGAACAGGTTATCATGCCCTGTTGTTTCTGGAGAGGAGCTCCAGCTACCTTTTTTGAAACAATGATCATTAGTATACCTTTGAATAAATCTAGAAAACCTATAAATTACATGCATGTGATTATACCATCTTTCATTGGGACTTTTACGGGGTACAAGGCGTAAAGGGCTTGTGCTCAATGATAACCTTGGTGACTGGGTGGTTCTGTCACATCAAGGCAAATGGGTAGTTGTAATGACATGTGTTAGTTTTAGGGCACAATATACTGAGACAGTGTTCTGGGTTTATTGGGGGCAATGTCGGGTGGGCTGCATAGCAGGGTCACACTTCTGATACATCAAGAGAATACCATAGAAGGACACAGGGTTACATTAGCAGTAATTTTCCAACATCGGGGGCAAAGGAGCAGGGGCAGGTTTTGTGGAGATGGATGAGCTACAAGGCATGGTTTGAGCCGGTTCGCACACAGGACAGTGATCACAGAGGAAGAGTGAGATGATACATTAGGTCATTTGTTTCAAATATCCCCGGCGCATCTGTGAGAAAGGGAGCTGTGAAGCTTTCAGACAGAGCAGAAAAGGTGGGGGCCGTGAGCGTGCCGTGCACGGTGCTGCAGAGGGGAGAGAAGCCTTTTCGTACTATCGAAGTGAGGCATAGTCCAAAGATGGAGTCGAGGGCACACAAAATGGATGCCAAGTGTGTGCCGCAATAGCCACACTTATGCTAATATTAGCATTCGGCAATGGAGGCGTCCCCCATTATTACACGAGCAAGTGGTCCATAACATGCAGAATGTGTGAGGGCGGCCCAAACGACCCCTCACTCCCACACATTCCCCCCTTTCGTTAAATCTAAAGTAACAAACTAATCCTTACTGTTGTTTTCATTTCAATAGTACTCTGCTTCTTGCACTGCTTCATCCCATGCAAGTGTCCCCTTAATTGGCATCCAAGCCCTGCAAACACATCGTAAGCTTTGACCTCTTCTGGCGTATTCGTCAGGTGTGCAGGTCATGTATATTCCCCCATCCCCATCCAGGTCCACCCACACCTCCTTGTACCATTGCAATTCACGTGGCTCTTTAATGGTTGTGTGGTATAAGTTATCTACTCTGTCCCCATGCTGGTGATATACAGCTGACAGGTGATTCTTTGGAGGATTTGACTCCCCAGTTTGTATTTGAGCATCTATCATGGTTGCTACCATTTGTGATTTGCCCATTATTACCATCATCATTGTTGAACTGGTCATACATTTTGCCCAACATCGTATGTCCATTTAGCACACACAGAAAAATAGCAAAATAAAAACGATGACTGGAACAAAAATGTTCATCATGACACTGAGCCAGGACGGTATTCAATTGAAGATGTCATCAAAGCAGTTGCTTGGCTATATTCCTCCTTCCTTCTGCATTCTCTCCCACAGGCTGTGCACTGCCGAGATGACATGGGAAAGGGTCCCATTATCCGCATCTTCTGAAGGTGCGAATGTACAGCATGCACTCCCGATTTATCAGCAAACACCGCCATCCATTGCTGTGAGGAGGTCCAGAACATACCAGTTCTGCATTGTCATTAAGCGCAGGGCGCAATGTTCCACTTTTATAACATTGAACCCTTCTTCAGTGTCATTGGCCAATTGAATCAGCTCCCAATGCACTATTTGCAGCCATTTGGTGTTTGTCCGTGCTTGAAATCCCGGCGCCAGGACGGAAGCAAAGACAGTTTCAGCAGAGTTGAAAAGTTTATATTTCTCAGGAATCTCAGCCAGGAGTTCCGATGACTTGCTCGAGATGTAGTTGGATGACCGTTGTGTGTGAGATACCCCATCTTGTAGTTCATTTTCAGACAGGATGTCGTATGTGGAAGGCTCTGTTGTTGCTGGCTGGGGTGCAGCCGATATGTCAGCCAAATTTTCCCCCCTTGGATATGGCTTTCTGGAATCACCATTAGCGCTGAGTGCAGTGTGGCCAGGGCACATGTACCCCTCCAGGATGGTGGGAGGTGCAGGTATGCATGTTTGCCACATGCCCAATACATGTCCCTGAGTGCTGCTGTTCCCTTTTTCATATCTGGAATGATAATTGTTTTGTTGCATTTTCTGTTCGAGCCCATTTGCACCTTTCCCTCGCCATGGAAACAGAGTTTGTGCTCATTTTCTTTCTGCGTCTTGATGGGTTTCTCGAGAGCTGTGACCCATGTGAGCTTTCCAATGTTTTGGGACCAGACAGGAGTGCATGTTTCTTCGACCCATTGAAAGTTCTCCTCAGTAAATCATCATATCGCCTCTGCTTTGCATGTGGCCGTCGCATCATGCCATTTGTTTTCTGTGAACCGTGTCCCTCTGATAACAAAAAATGGTTCTTTGATGCAGATCACTCCTTGTGGCTTACTCGTGCAGGTCTTTTCATTCTGAAGCATTTCTATTGTAACTGCATGTGATTGGAAAGTGCTCCGAATCCTACACAATATGAGATGAACTAATCATTGGGCATCCGGCAAGGGGATTTCTTGAGGTATAAGTATTTTAGGTGTGCCTGATGCATGCGGTATGAGAGAGCAGACATAGCAGCTCTCATTCATGGCTTGTTTTGCCATTGCACTCATGTCTGAGTACCATTTGTTTGATTGATCTGGGTGGCGGGGGTCTTCAATTTCATCTAATCCCATGCCATGGTATACATCTTACCTTACCCCCTCCGACCCCCCTTTTCCATCTCCTCCTCCCCCCTTCACCATTATCTATCAGTTTCACTCTCCTGTACTATATGGGAAAGACATCTACCCATGTTGCATCACTGAATTCACTAGCAGCTTGCCAAGACTGTGGAACTGGAGTATCTTGGGTAATTGGAGTATCAGGGTTAAAGTGCTTTACAGTGTCTTGTGAGGTAGGTTCTGTGGTTTTATGTGCATTCATATATGTCAGATCATGCTCACCGAACCAGGAATAATCACCATCATACTCATTAGTCTCATTAGCATTGCCTAAACCCATAGCAGCAAATGAAAAAAACAGGGGTTTTGACAGTTCAGTTTTTATACAACATAGTGAGATTGTCGTTTACAGAGCCATTATGTTTCCAAATTGTTGTGACTCCAGCCCATATGAGGCCTGAGCCTTCCCATATCAGGTTTAGCCCACCCCCCCTCTTTAATATCCTCTATCATGAAAGTAAATGTCCAGTGCAAGGCAGCAAAAAAATTACATCACAGAAAATACTATTGCTGCGAATGCTAATCCGCATTCATAATTATACCATCTTCTTATTCTATCATCTACTCTATCACTATCTACATTTGAGTCATTGTTAGTGAGGGCCCTCCTTTCTGTCTGAGAGAGAGATGTACTGTACATTTGTAACACATGTCTTTACACGTATTTCTTAGTCACACAATATTTTCTTTTTCATATTTTCTCACAATTCTTTACTTGTTTGTTGCACGTCACACATCTCTATTTTAACCACTTGTAACTTCTTCACTCTGTGGTTGGTCACTCTGAGGAGTTGTCATATTGTGTGGTCTTCTCACATATGAGTGATGTATTTGTATTTTTTTGATTTTAAATAGCCCTTTTCTCCAACGTGCTTTACATGAGAACAAGTAACATACAGCAAGCATAAGATGACAATTGAACCACAACCAGAAAACAGTATAATGAACAACTTACAATATTGCAGAGGTGAGGAGGGTGTAAGGAGGGGAGAGGTGTATAAGGGAGTAGTAGATGTTCGAGGAGGTAAGAACGGGGGAAGGAGGTAATGCAGGAATGTGAGGGAAGAAGATAGGAAAAAGTGAGACTAGATGCAAGCAGGGGGAAGGGAGGAAATAGGTAGATGGGAAGGAGAGGGAAGGAAGAGCAGGAGTAAGAGGTGAGAGTAGAGGGGACGGGAGGAGGGAAGGAAACGTGGGGTGTTAGAGAGGTGAGGGGAAGAGATAAGATTTTAGGGAAGAGTGAAACAAAGTGTAGGAGGGAGAATAGCGGATGTGAAGGGGGAGGCGGTTCCAGTGGAAGGGAGCAAGGAGTTGGAAGGAGCAGAAGCGGGAGGGGGCACAGGGTGGAGGAGGAGGAGAGAGTAGGAAAAGATTAGCAGAGCAGAGAGAATGAGAAGTGGTATATAAGGAAAGAAGGGAGAAGAGGTAGGGGGGGCAAGACCATGGAGGGATTTGAAAACTAGACAGAGGAACTTGAACTTGAGCTGGGAATGAAAAGAGAGCCAGCCTAGAGAGGTGAGGGAGGGGGAGATGGAATCAAGATGTGAGAGAAGGCGTAGGGAGTGGATAGCAGAGTGGTAGATGGTTTTAAGGGGGGAGAGATGAGAGGAGGGGAGTCCAAAGAGAAGGGAGGAACAGTAGAAGAGTCTGGAGAAGATGAGGGAGGTAATTAAAAGTTTAGTGGTGTGAAAGGCAAGGAGGGGTCGAACTTTGGGAATTTTGTAGAGGTGAAAGCGACAGGATTTAGCAGGGAGAGAAATGTGATGAGATAGAGAGAGGTGAGTGTCAATATGGAGACCAAGGTTATGGGCATTGGGAGAGAAGGAGAGCTGGGAGGGGGAAAAGAGAATGAAGGGGGGAGGGAAGGAAGGAGGGACAGTGTTAGCCGGGAAAAAGAAGGAGTTCAGTTTTATCAGCATTCAGAGTAAGGAAGTGCGAGGACATCCAGGATTTAATAGCAGAAAGGCAAGAAGAGAGTTTATCATGAATGTCAGGAGAGAAGGAGGAGAAAGAGAGGAAGAGCTGGGTGTCATCTGCAAAGAAATGGTGCGAGATACCAAAAGAGGAGAAAATAGGAGCTAAGAAGGAGGTGTAGAGCGAGAAAAGAAAGGGGCCGACGACAGAACCTTGAGGAAAGCCGTGGTTGAGGGAAAAAGTGGGGGAGGAGGAGCCACCCCAGGAGACAGAAAAGGTGCAGTTAGAAAGGTAAGAGGAGAGCCAATTAAGAACGTTGTCCTTGAAGCCAAATGATGAGAGGGAATTGAGGAGAAGAGGATGGTCGACAGTATCAAAAGCAGCGGAAAGGTCAAGGAGAATAAGAATGGAGGAGTGCTTTGAGTAGCGTGCAGAGAAGAGAGAGTAAAGAACAGAGGTGAGGGCAGTTTCTGTAGAGTGCAGTGGGAAGGAGTGAGTGATTAGAGATGAAGGAAGTGAGTTGAGAATAGACAATGCGCTCAAGAAGTTTAGAAAGGAAGGGTAATAGAGAAATGGGGCGATAATTGGAAGCAAGATGGGTTAGCAAAAGGTTTTTTGAGAATAGGGATGATAGTAGTGTGTTTAAAAGGAGAAGGAAAAGTGGAGGTTGAGAGGCAGATATTGAAGAAGAAGATGAGGTAGGGTATGAGGAGGGGGTAGATTTTAGGGATGAAGGGAAAGGGAATATGGTCAGAGGGTCAGAGATGCACCCAATATTTCAACCCCTTTACCTTTACTGCAGCGGGCATGCAATAGATGACCTCATATGGACCATGAAATCATGGGGTGTTCCATCTCTGCACAAAATTCCCTATATACATGTTTTTTCCTGGCATTAATTGGCCTGTGGGGCTGTCTTGTGCTGGTGTTGTTGTGTGTGTTTCACTATTCCTTGTGAATGCAGGTGCTATTTGTCTTGCTATACTTCCCACTGCACGTGTCAGCTGGGTGAGATAGTCCTTAAATTCATCCCCAAGCACTGTGGCAGCTCTGTGAGCATCTGATGTTCTTCTTACTGGTGAGAGTGGCGTGTGAATGTGCCATCCCATCACTATTTCATGTGGGCTCAAATGGTGGTCCTTACTTGGCTGTGTACTGAGTTGGAACAGTGCTAGGGGCAAGCAATATACCCAGTTCTTTTTAAGTGTGTTACATAACATGGACAATTTACTTTTAAGTAGGCCATTGATTTTTTCTACCAGCCACTAGCCTGCAGTTGATAATTTGTGCTTTACACCTAACAAGGTGGTCACCTCCTTGAAGAGGTCATTCACAAAATGGGTGCAATTGTCTGATCTGATCACATCGCATACGTCCCACCTGGAAAAAACCTCCCGCACCAAAAAGTTTCCACGCACTTTGCATCTGGATGTGGACATGGCTCATCTTCCACCCACCTTGAGAAGGGCCAAACTATCACAATGAGATACCTTGCTCCATTACATCTCTCCCCATGTCTGCATAGTCAATGTGGAGCTCTCTAAAAGGCCCCACTGGGCGCGGTAGCATTCTTCGTAGTGTTTGAAGAGTAATTCGTGAAATATATGTTTGACATGTAGTGCATTCAATTGGTAGCTTTGATAAGTGTTCCTGCAAATTTGGTACAAACCAGTTTTCCAGAATCTCTGCTGCAATGTGTTGTTTTGTTACATGCGTTGGGAAGTGGAGCTGTTGGAATGTTATCAATAATAATTCTACTGGCATCACTACCTTTCCTGTCAGTTCTTGCCACCATATTAAATCTGTTGGAGACTGTTTACATCCTCTCTTTCCCCATAATTCCTGTTCTTCTAATGGTGCATGCTTTTGCAATTCTATAACTTGTAGAATAGGTGTTCAGTTGTATCCTTCCTCCTGTACTTCTACTGTTGTTGTTTTTCAATGCACTCTAATGGTTGTGCAACATTGAAGTATGCTGCTTCTTTCACAGCAGCATCTGCTGCCGCATTCCCGAGCGAGACCGCGTCTGTGGTATTTGCATGTGCTTGGCACTTTACCAACGCTACCACTGATGGTTCTGCTAGCGCTTCGATCAAGTTATTCAATAGTGCTGCATGTTGTACTGGTGATCCATCTGTCCTCCTGAACCCTCTTTGTCGCCATCGTGACAACCCTGAATGCACTGTTGTTGTCACATATGCTGAGTCAGAATATATTGTCACTGCACATCCTTTGGCTGGATGTAGTGCTTCAATTAGCGCTATTAGTTCCGCTGCCTGCACTGAATAATGTGAAGGGAGGTGTTTCTGTATGATACCTTCATACCCCTTTTCTTCTATTCTTACCACTGCTACCCAACATGTTTTTCACCCGTCTCACTGTCTATTGATGCTGATCCATCCACAAATTATATCTCCCCCTCGTGCATTTTCACTTGCTTTTGGAATGTCATCTTCTTCTCCTTCATATGTGGCACAATCATGTGCAATCATGTGCCTGCACGTCTTCTACCGTGCATGCTTCAGTAATGAATGTGGCTGGGTTCACTGTCTTACATCTCACCACATGAACGTTTGGACTCGATATTGTGATCTTGTATACTGTTGCCCTTTGTGTGGTGAGGGTGGATTTGGACCTTTCTAAAATGGCAAACAGTGAGTGCTCTGCATACAGTGTCACCGAACAACCCAGCACATTGGTGGTGCTTTTTTCTGTAGCAAAGTCTGCTGCTGCGAGAGCTTGTTCTCATGCGAAGTGGCCCTGCATTACCGAATCTAGTGTGCTGCTGTAGTAGGCCAATGGCTTGTGGCCTAATGATGTTAGAACTGAAGTCATTAATATGCCATTGCAATGTGAACACAAGTAGAACTCCCGGTCATAATCTGGATTCGCTAGAACTGGTGCATGCGCGACGAGGGCTTTAAATTTGAAATATTGTGTCATCATTTCTTGTGTCCATTTTAGGGGGACGCTGTCCTTTTGTGCTACTTGTAAGGCCTGTAATAATGGGTGCGTGCATGCCGCATAGTCAAGTATCCATGTGGGGCAGTAATTGCAAATGCAGAGAAATTTCTGCATTTCTTTAACTGTTTTTGGTATCATCAAGTGGCGTATTGCTGCTGCCCTGTCTGGTATGATTCTTTTGCCATCTTTTGAAATCAGTTGCCCCAAGTAGAGTACTTCTGCTAAGCAATATTGCAGTTTGCCTTTTTCCACCTTGAATCCTTTTGTGGCTAGTAAATTTAGCAATGATATCGAATCAGCCCTGCACTGTTCTTCACTTTTACTGCAGATGAGCAAGTTATCCACGTACTGTAATATTGTGCTCTCTGCGGCCACATTTCCAAGATCTTCATGCAATATTCTATTGAAAATGCTAGGGCTCTCACAGTACTCTTGTGGTAATCTACAATGCTCATATCTGTTACCCCCCAATGTGAATGCTGTGAGATACTGACAACTCGGGTAAAGTGGCACTGAGAAGAAGGCATTCTTCAAATCCACTACCGTGAAACAAGTAGCATCTTTAGGTATGTTACATAAAATGGATGCAGGATTTGGCACTAGAGGGAATTCTTTCTGTGTGATGTCATTAAGTGGACATAGGTCCTGTATCATCCTCCAAGCCCTGTCCCTCGCTTTTTTAATCAGATAAATTGATGTATTACAAGGTGAAATTGACGGCACTACTATACCTTGTTCTAATAATGCATTTATGGTTTCTTTTATCCCCTCCTCTGCTTCTCATGATAATGGGTACTCTTTTACTCTAGGCGGTATTGCACCATGGTTTCATTTTTATTTTCATGGACGTGACCTCTTGTAATAGCCCTACGTCATGGGGGCCGGTAGTCCATAATTCTGGCAGCACTTTTCCATATCTTCTTCAAATATAGTGGGTGGCACACTAAACCTAGCCATGCAAGGGTTGTGTATTTCTCGGTGTTGGATCATTATGTCAGAGGGTACACTTATCTCCATTATAATCTCCCATCAGTATCATTGTCAGTGAATAATTCCTCATCAGTCAAATCACGCAACACTATGTTTGGGTCTATGCACAGTATTGTTCTCCACTCATATCCATGCCTGTCCATTTGCTTGAAACATGCACTGCTTCCAAATAAATGGACATAATTGTCCCTGGTACCACATCTAAGTATACAATGGGGCGAAACACAAAATCAGATGACACTGTCCATTCTTTCCGTGTTATCTTGGGCACAACTTTGGCAAGTACCTGTATCCCATAAATGAACATATCAATATCAATGGGTACTCCTCCTACTACAATTTCATTGGTCATGGTGCTGATAATTAACATGGCCCTCACCGGACATTCCCCTGGGGTGGAGCATACTATCTCCCTTTCTTTAAAGGAGATGGTCATATTCAATTTGCTTATGAAGTCCCTTCCCAATAAATTAATTGGCGAGTCTTCATGGTGCAGTAGTGGTGCTCGCACTGTCTTCCCTCCAATCATTATGTCTAAGTCTTTTGTGTAAGGAACTTTTCAAATAGTCCCTGAGAACCCCTGCATTTCCAAATATTTTCCGGAGAGCGGGAACCGGCATTCCATAAGGCATGGTTTTTCAGCTCCCGAGTCCGCCATAAAGATGTACTGTTTGTTGCCAATCTCCACCCCCACCAGTGGTTCCTGTTCTGCACATAGGATAGATGATGGGACTGAACACACAAGGGCTTTCTATGGTCTGTCCTAATCTGCGTATGTTTCTGTTACCGGGACAGAAACAACATGGTCCCCCACTACAGCTATGCCGCCGAAAGGCGCCAGCGCGCCGTTTGCTCTTGTTGCAAAAATATTAGTATTTGCGTTTCCCATTGTTTGTTTGTTTGTTTGTTTGTTTGTTTGTTTGTTTGTTTGTTTATTTATTTGTAATGCGTGCCAGACCCAAGGTTAACCGGGCGCAACAGAAATAATATGCGAAGCTTACAATGTTACAGAATTTACAAAGTTACAGGGGCCGATTCATGGAACAAATGTGCGCCGAAAATCTTAGCGCAAGCTGGCGCAACGTGGCGCAAGCATGAAAAAGCAAGCGCAAGCGCACGCACATGCGTGCGATTCAAGGAATTGCCTGCGCGTGTTTTCCACTGGTTGTGCACCAAATCCGTGCGTGGCGCACACGTCATTGCAACAACCCAAACGGCATGTGCGATGCACACAGGGAAAGCACACAACATCGGTGCACACACCAAAAAGGGGGCGGGACACCGAGCGTAACACGCGGAATGGGGAACAACACGTGAAAAAGAAGGCGTAACTGGGGCAGTACTGCAGGGAAATACACGGAACGCCTACATGCACGCAAACAACTCGTATTCATGGAATCAAATACGGGAAACAAGCGCACACAAAAAGACGCGCACAGGCGGCAACACGTCCGCCACAGGAAGGCAGGTGTAAGCGTTCCTGCGCACAGTATAAAAGTGTACGCAAACAACAAACACGTATATCCTGCTACGATGAATGCCCCATTTGTCGCAGCACTGATCGTGGGACACCATAGGGGGAGGAGAATAGCCAGGGCCCGCATTTTTTTCTACCCAGACCAGCCTTTTTGGGATGCCTGACGACCAGGTCTACGGCAGGTGTAGGTTTCCAACTCGTATCATCCTAGACCTGGTCAAGGAGTGGGAAGATGACCTTACATCCCCCACCCTCTGCTCCCAAGCATTGAGCCCCTTGGAGAAGGTGCTCAATATCCTGCATTTTTTGGCCACTGGGTCATTTCAGCGGACTACTGCCATAGTGGGAGGTGTCTCACAGGCCATGCAGACACGCTTCCTACACTAGGTGTTGGCAATCATGACTGCGCGCCCTTCAGTCCGCAGGCACATATACATGCCCAGAACACCCGCAGAAATGCAGGCCGTAGTACAGGACTTTTACAGGGTGGCACACTTCCCCAAAGTGCTCGGTGCCATAGATTGCAGCCATGTGGCCCTACATCCACCTAGGTCCACTGAGCACATCTATCGAAACCGTAAGCAATGGCATTCCATCAATGTGCAGCTGGTATGCAATGCAAAGGGAATCATCACCTCTGTCTATGCAAACTACCCAGGCTCCACCCATGACAGGTTCATATACAGAATGTCTGCCCTGAGCCGGGCACTGGAAGCTGGGCAGAATGGCGACACATGGCTTCTAGGTGAGTACAAATGCCCGTGCACATGCATGCATGTCACACACAGACAAATACACAAACCCCAATGATCAGAACCATTATCACCTCTCCAGGGGACAGTACCTATCCTCTGAGCAACCACATGATGACGCCAATCCGGAACCCCACCACACCACCCCAGGTAAGATACAATGCTGCCTATATTGCAACCAGGGGCATAGTGGAGCGCACATTCGGAGTGCTAAAGTCACGTTTCCGCTCCCTTGACCGCTCTGGTGGGCAGCTACTCTATGCACCCCCAGTAGTGTGCAGGATCATTGTGGCAGCATGTGTCCTGCACAATGTTGCTACATGGCAGGGTGTACCGGTGGACATGGTGGTGCCCCCACATCCCCAACCACAGGCTCAGGCGCTGCCCATGGGAGGGCATAGGGCACATGGCGAGGCAGCCCGGACCCAGCTTGTGGCTACATTTTTCACCTAAACTCCCACCCCTGCGGAGTGCACACAGGGCTGGCACATACCAGGTAACAATCGATGATGACAAAGAGACAGTCAATTGTCACAACCTTACCACCCTGAGAATGTTGCCATGGAAGTGCTACCTTGTGTGCATCCCTAGCTACTTAAACATAAACAATCGTGTGTGGCTAAAAGGAACACATGCAAGGTGTGTATCACACACCCCTGCAAAACAGGCCATCACAATCCCTGGTATGACATCCAAACCCTCCTAAACCACATCACCCTTGTCTGACACACCAGACATGGCAAGCAATAGCAAAAGCCAAATACATTACCAATAATATACGAAGTGACATGTGATACATGGAAAGTGGCTTCAGACAATGGCGCCTGTCATGGAATCAGATGAAATGACTGACCAACAAACTCCCACACAAAACAAGTCATACCCAAATGCATTCCAACAGTTGTAGCATGAACATAACAATCAATGCCTGTTCACATGCACATTGGGCAAGGCAAAATCCCTACTTCTGAATCCGTGTGCTGTGTGTGTCTCCTGCAACACACTGCTCAGAACACAGCATAGTGACCAGCCATTGTGTCAGAGACACACCTTGACCATCACATGAAAAGGACAAAATAAACAAATACATAAACAATTGACGCATGTACAGGATCCAGAAATGGTCATAGATCATGTGCTGCAGGGACACAGTGGTCCCCAGAAGGCAAACTGTGTGCACATGTGGACATGGAAGGGTGAATGTACATGTGGTGGATCATAGTGCGACTGTGTGTCAGTAGGGACATGCACTCAATACATGCATGTCCAATCAAGTGACCATCAGTGTCCTCTACACATCACATGTGAACATTGCCCATGTGCACACCCCAGCATGTCAAACCACACCAATCCCCTCACACCTGAAAGGTAAACACAACACAGGAACAGGCATTGACCAGCAGAACACATCATGTACATAGGACACCACAATAACAATGTCAGGGTTCCCATCACACTGTAGGCCAAGACAACTGTCCAACAACCAAACACCCTCCCTCATTCACATATCACCATGACCTACTGAACAACTGTGTCTGGGGTATGTAGCCTTCTTTCTTGAAGTCTACCTGGCCACAGGATCACACCACCCCTTTGTCTCCATCTTCCACCTTGCGTGTAAATAGTGTCCAGCACCCTCAGAGGCCACCTTGACTGGCATAAGTACCAAATCGAGGAGAACTCAAAGGAGCCAAACACACAAGCCAGGCAAAAAGCCTGTAGGCAGCAAAAAACACTTGAAGGGTCTCTAGTAGATGACTTGAAGTTGCAGTAAATTTCAAAGCACATGTACAAGTACAATGATGCAACAACCAAGTTAGCACACTTAAACAGTACTACAACAGGATGTGTACCATGTTTGGTACATAATATACAATGATGCAGCACCAACTGATGGGTAGTGTCACTGCTCCGGTGTCCAGGCACAGGAGTGTCACTAACCAACCACACCCTCCGTGGTCTGGGCGCCTGCAAGGTCAAACTTACACAGACCCCTGAGACCATGGTGGGGAAGGAGGGTCAGGGATATGTTGTCTGGACAGGCATTGTTATTCAGGATAACCGGAAAAAGGGACAGGAGAGGGGAGTTGGATTGTCAAGGGAAAGTAGGGAAAAGACAAACATCTACTATTCACAATAACACATACTCAATCAGAGAAACCATGTACATCATGCATATTGTACCAAATGACTCAAATGGAAGTTAAAGAGAGACTTATCTCTGGGGTGAGTTCTGGCCTCCTGCCTGCGCACTCTCAGGTCCGGTAACAGGAGCAGTTCAATGCTGCAGAGATAGTAAGAGTTACTAATCTGTGTGTGTCTATAACACACACACAACACCATACATGCCCCAAAGCAAGTAACTCCTCCACAAACAAACACTCTTGTCTGTTGCTTTGTACCCATATTTAAGATTCCCCCCCTGATGGTTCATACATTGTCAATGCAGCAAGTCAGGTGCACGTGAGTGTGTGGCAAATGGAAGACCAATATGTCAAGATTCACACATCATGCAATGGTCCCTGGGTAAGCAGCTAGATGCATATAGCAAGGTACGACTTCAGTACAAGTAGTGTTCTGGCATCCCCCAAATAAAAGAGGTAGTGCATGTGTCAATTTGAACATGCAAATGATATGCACTGCACACAAGTCTGTCCCTCGCTGGGTGTCCCTATGCACAGCTTCTTTTTCTGGCTTTGAACGCTACTGGGCTTATACATATGCTTTGATTGAGCATGGTGGACTGGAGGATATGTGCGACAGCCCCTGCATGTGCCCCTGACAACTTGGAATGCAACTTGCCATGTGTCCACCAACTCATCTTAGCTGTACTGTGCGCTTCAACACCAATAACTGTCCAAGCTCACCGTCAGTGGCGCTACTTAGCATGCATGTGCAACAGGCCTGGTGGAAGGTTGGCTGTGGTGTGTGCCCCTTGTGCTGCTCACCTTGCCTGGAGTTCCTGAAACACGTCTGCTTCTGTTGGATGTATGAGCACAAGCCCTGTGGCACTGCTTGCGCACACATGCGCATGTCTGCACCACCGAACGTGGCAAGCTGCCAGACGTACACTGGCCCATGTCAGAGACGTACATAAGATTTCATCCCCACATTCAGTGTGACTTTGACAGGCAAAGGGTGGCAGACACTCTCTACAGCATGAAGTGCATTAAGCACGTGTACAGTGAAGAAAATAAACATACAACACAATGTATAGCAATTAATGGACACCTGATTCATGAAACCACCCATTTCTAATGCTGAAATGCCGTTGATAAGACCCCTACAATCCCCACTAGGGATAAGTAGTACAGCAGCAGACAGGCTACAGATATGACCATCCAAAGCCCTTGTGAAATTGACTGTAACACCGAACCATCCTTGCGAGCCCATGGATAAGGGAAGCAGGAGTGGCCTATGTGAGTCAGGACCCCAAGCTGCAAACACATACACGAGACAAGCTTGAAGCACCCAGCTGGAACAGACAGTGGATGCTTTCAAAAGCCACAAAGCACCACACCGTCACATGAAAGCACAATAGACAAGCAATTTTAAACTATATTAACTAATTAAACTAACTATAAAAAACTTACATTACCTAATTAAACTAACTATCAAATTGAATGTTAACTAACTAAACTAAAATGAAAAATCAAAAATGGCCACAGATGACCCGGGGGGGGGGTAGGCACCCAGGATGGTGGAGTACAGGGTGCAGATCAACACCCACATGCGATGATGTTGAGTAAAAAAAAAAACCTCCATGGCCTTCACAGCCCGACCTGTGTGGGAGATACCTCATCGTCCGAGTCTGGCTCATCCTGAAAAGGAGGACGTGGCACAGGAGCCTGACCATGCCTAGCTGCAGCTTGACCCTCGTCGGCAGCAAGTCTGCCGGATGGGTGAGCCTGGTTCTGTGCAGCGATGACACGTAGGTCTGCATGCAGAACCTCCCGTGATACGCGTGCTTCCTCTTGCAAGGTAACATGTGTAACACAGAGTTCTTCCTGCAAGGCCTGGCTGGACAACTGATGCACCTCCTGGCAAGCACATAGCTCAGCCGAGATGGTATGCTCAAGCTGCTCAAACCTCTCCTCTGGCCGCACCCTCTGGGACATCAAGAGGACACACAGAGTGGATCTGAGGGACTCATACTCACCCCTCAGGGCCTCCATGTGTGCCTCTGCGTGAGCAGCAATTGCTTGATGCAAAGACAACATTTCAGCGTGGTGTGCCCTGTCTGAGGCTGCCATGCCCAGCCTGAGCGTGCGGGGCGTGGACTGTGCCGCCCGCTGCTGGAGAAGCACCTGCCTAGCAGGGGGAGCACGGATTGGGCCACACGCTCCATGCTCACAGCAATGTTTCCATTGCTGCCCCCTGGCGTTCTGAATTAGCATTCATGTCTTGCTCCCACTCAGTATACCTTGGTGGCACGTGGGCCACTGCGTTTCTGGGCTTAACACCTGCGGGTCCCAAGGACCGGCCATCCTTATTGGGTTGGCACCATGCATGGCTGCACAACTACATGCCCCGTCTACATGATGGCCCAGGCCCATCAGCGACTGGTGTGGAGGGTGACCCTGCATCCCGATCCACCACAGGCGGAGGTCCCACCACTTTCTGACCCCTCAGTGCAGGTGTCGCAGACAGAGGAGCATCCACATCAGAATCACTCACCCCTGACGTATGGACCTGATGCACATCCAACTCAACATGGACGTCAGTGTGGTCATCTCGGCTGGACTCATTGCCAGCCAAAGACAAGATCTACCATCCCACGACCCCCACTTGTGCCAGGTTGCTGTAGTGATAACAGCCCTGTGCCTGGCATAACAACACCATCCTCAGGCTCCATTGCATCATCATCTGAAAATTAGAGAGGAAAAAAGATGACTACACATATTAGAAGCACACAACACACTCACACATAGACATCACACAGACAGCCAACACATGAAGCAGACATGTCACACACAAAAGAGAACCTGCCAGGCATGTCGGGTCAACTTGACATTGCTTCAGTGATTAGGCATGTAGAAGGGTGTTTTACGGCTCAGAAGTGGGTCGATGCAGTGCAGAACATGTTTACATTACTCACTATCTACATGTACAAGTACTTCATGATGTGTATCAGAAAACGTGAAGGCAGTGCAAGGTCAAGTTCAGCATCACGTGCAATGTGCATGCAATGGGTTGCATGGCTACAAGCAAACCACCCTTCCCCTAAGTGGAAATGCAGGGATGCCTTGCATGGTATCAGAAGAATGACCAGAGACCTGTTTATTGGCAAACAGTGTTGACTAGCATCAATTGCATAATCTGAGTCAACTGACAACACAGCAGATGATGATGGGACAGTAAGCAGGACACATGATGAACCCTCAGTAGTACACCCATGTGTGCAAAATACACTACACAAGTTGGACAGAGTCAGTGGGCCAGAAACAGGGTGAGGCCTGTGAGCCACACAGACTGCCACACCCTAAACATGTGTGGGACGCAGGTCTGAGCCACAGTGGGCATAGGAAGGCTGATGAAATGCCATGAAATGTAGGTCACCCTGGACACATACTACAATGATCATCCACTCAAGGACACATAGGGGCATGCATGGAATGCACATGGAGCATAAATGGGCACTCATGTTCCTGCGGAGCATCTGCCATCTTCACAGTCCAAGTGAGACACCCTGCATCAAGGACAAAGGATGTACCCCACTGCATGTGTCTGGCAGGTTGGCTGGTGGAAGTTAGCATGTACACAGGAGGCATGAACAGGCCATTGCATTACGGCAAAATTATGCACACCAGTGCAAAGGTGAAATTGGGGTGCGGGGGGGTGGAGGGGCAAGGTAGCATGCCTACCTGGAGTACCCGCATGCAGGCAGAGGACACATGCACCGCAGTCATGCCATGACATAGTCCCAGTGCAGAGAGGAACGACTCCCCAGGCTACATGCAGAAGGGGCAGTGAGCTGGTACATGGACCGGAGGGGCATCGAGGTGACCAGCATGTGAGTAGGGTGCAAGTGTGGTGATGAGGACAGTTCCCGCCTGCTCCACATGTCCACCATCCTGCAGAGCAGCCATGCATCAGTGAAGCATTGCATTACTTGCACATCTGCACCATGTGCACATGACATGTAGTGGCAGTCATGCACAGCACATCACACAAGTAAAACCCACATGGCCTCGACAAACACGCAGTAACACTCATTAGACTGGACATCAAAGTCCTGCATCTCTCCCACTCCTTCAACCAATTCAGGTGGTATGAACTCTGCAACGAGTGACTCGTGAGGAGTGAGGTCTTCCACCTGAGGTGTCGGCCCACTGCCAGTCACCAGAGGCATGTTGTAATTTGAGGCACGCTTTGCCTTAGGGCTGCGTTTGAGGTAATTCCAATGCTTTTTGCACTCTTGCGCCGTGCGCACCTCATGGCTGAATGCACTCACATGTTCCGCAACTTGCTTCGAGTGGGTATCACGATGAGCAGCCGTAGTTTGACAATTAGGCCCCACTAGCATGTCACAGTTGTGGTCCTGCACGTAGTCCACGAGGAAGTCCAGTTCCTGCACACAGAAAGGCTTCTTCCTCGATGTGCAGGAGGTTGTGGCTGTGTGTGGGGTCCCAGCCTGTGCTGCAGGTGCAACCTACCTCCTCTTAGATAGTGGAGCGAACACTGGTTGGCAAATGCCGCCCTGATCAGTATGGCCAGTGGCTCCGGTGGATTGAACCAAGGGAGTTGCAGGTGGAAGGACGACCGAAGGCCTGACTTGCGTCAGTGGCTGCTGGGTGCCCTGGAATGGACCCTGCGCAGCAACATCCGCTATGGCAGGGTCATTGACCGTGACTGTCCTGGTTGGTAGCCTCACAACCGGGGTGTTGTTGGCTGCATCTACCCCTGCACTTGCCAACACCCGGCTGGTCGGGACAGCTGATGACATTGCTGCCCCAGAGACACGTGTCTCGGTCAGGGCAGCCCTGCGTGCACCTACGGTGTTCCTCCTGACCTGCTGGAAATCTTCCATGGACTCTTCAAGTGCCAACACAGCCTGCGCTGGCAGACCCTGAGCCTGGGTGGTGGTGTCCACAGCTGAACCTAGAGCTACCACTACCCTCCAGCCCATGGCAGTCAATGAAATGGACTGCCGGGTCACATAGCCACCAGTGCCAGATGCAGATGATGCATCTCCCAGAACCACAGGGGGTGGTGGCATGACTGCACCAACACATGGCACAACATTGTGCCGAAGTGGCACACCCCTGCCTCTTCCCCCTCTGCGGCCACCCTGGACACCCTGGAGTACCCCTACTACCTGGTCACCCCGGCCACATCCCTGACCACGCCCACCACGAAGAGTACGCCCAGCTGAGGCACCCCTCACCTTTGGTGGCCTCCCAACCATGGCACAGATGGATTAGTGCCGACACAGATGGAGAAGTGCCAATGGGAGGTGTACACGACAATTGTCCTGGGCAATTGGGGTGAAAGGGGTCGGATACAAGATGTTAAAAGCACCCCTGCAAAAGCAAGGCTGTATGTGACCCCGGTGATGAAGTAACGGGTCACACAGTGCTCAAGTACCCCAAACCTGCAGTAAAACCGTGCACGCAACCCCGGTAACCCATGTGTGTGGAATTAACCTCCCGCAGTACACGGTGGCACCCAAGGACACAAAAAACACCTACGCGTGGGACATGCAGGCTACTATGACCTCAAAAATGGGTACGCGATACACAGGGGCACCCACAGTGGGAAAAATAGCGTGCGCGACTCATCGTCAGACTAGCATGATAATGAAAAACATGCGTAGCCAATACCCCCGCCAAAAGAAGAGATACGTCCTTGATCCGCTGTGAAGTTGTGATGGTGTGCGAAACAACACGAAGTAGCAACACACACGTCGGTCTCCACAAAAGGCAAGTACAGCAAACTGCTGGCCCCACTCACCTTTAACCCGTGCTGAGGGAAATGCTCATGCGCATCACGTCACTTACGCGCTTAGGCCCTTTCCTCGGATTATACACATTAACACACGGACACGCTCTTATTTCACATGCTGAATCACTATGCACCCGTCATGAGGAAAACACCCGCACGCGTAACGTCACAGACGCGCTTACGCACTAAGGGCCTTTCCTCGAATTACATGCTGACGTGCACTTTTTTCACGTGCCAAATCACTCTGTATCAAGCTGGCCACGCAACAACACACGGAAGACTACGCCCCTGCCGAAAAGGCCATTTTCCTGCCCCCAGATCCCCGAGTATGCTCCCACCTGCCATCTGCTGCTGCCTGCCTACCTGCTGGCCACCTGCCCTGCTATTTGGTGCCTACACTTCAGCCATCTGCAGGGGTCCAGTTGCTGTGATCATCCCTGCTGGAACTGAAGACTCCCGACTGGACTACCATCGCTCCACAGCCCAGCCCCATGACCCAGTTGCCCACCCACACCTGCCTTGGGGGTTGCCATGTCAGGGCAAATACCATCAGACACCACTGGCAACCCCCAGCCAGAGAGGCAGGGGGCTACCAGCTTCAGTGCCAAAGAGGTTGGTGTCCTGGTGGAGCAAGTCCTGGGGCAGTATGATGCCCTCTTTTGAAGTTCACGTGCCAACAATGAAGGACGGAAGAGGATCTGGATGGACATTGTGGCTGCCATCAACGTGGTGGAGGTGGCACCACGCGACATTCAACACGTCCGGAAGCGCTGGGAGGACTTCAGGTCCAGTACCTCAGCAAGGCCCGGTGCCTCTTGACATCCACCTAACCGACATCCAGATGAGGGTCCTGGAACATATACACCCAGCGCTCCACATCCAGGTCCTTGAGAGGCAGTCCCGTCCGGAGTCGAGCGGTAAGTGTACATGCGTACTGATTCGACACTGTGCATGTAGAGGTGTGCCAGGAGTGTGCATGTTGGACAAATGTGTTTGTAGGGCCATGTGTGAATGTGTATGTACAGGGAAATGAGCCTGCCGCATGTGAGTCATGTCATGTCATGTGTGAGACACATCAATGGTGTATGTGTTGAAATGCATGCTGGCCAAATGCACGGGTGGGTGCACACATGTTTGAATTTCAGTATATGTACTGTTCCATGGTTTTGGTGTCACACAAGGATGCTGGTTCCACCTGCATGTATCTGCACCATGCACATGTGCATGTGTGTGTATTTGCGCAATGTGCAACTGTGATACACCATGGATGCATGTGACACCCACATGTAGGCGGGTAATTTGCTGATGTGACATGGATGGCGATGATTTCACTGTGACAGGTGGTGGAGTTGTACAGATGCATTTATGTCTGGAGACGTGTGTGCATGTGTTTGGCAGTTCCCATGTTGCATGTGACGTGAGGCTGACCTGCGGATGTACATGCTGCTGTATGTGTATGGATGCTGCTGCCTGCTGCACAATTCCAGTTAAATTGTGCATGTGTGTGTGTTCAAATGATATTTGCATTGGGGAGTGTGATGGCATGTGTGCATTTTGGAACTGCCACTCATGTGTAACTCTCATGTGTGTATCATACCATTGTAGAGAGCAGTGATGCCTGTGTTCTGGCTCTCCCTGTCTGCAGCGTCAACTGATGAAGAGGGCGGAGACGGTGCTGCGGAGCACAGATGCAGGGATCCCACCGCCAGCCGCATAGGCAAGACCCAGCTCCCCTCCCAGGTCGTCATCTCGTCGGGGAGTGAGGAGTCTGGTACCACTTCCGTGGCCTCAGCTGCCGGGGGTAGGTCCAAGAGGCGGAGGTCGGAGGTGGACTCCTCGGCATCAGAAGGGGCAGCTGAGACCCCAAAGGGGCCTATGGAGAAAGATGGAGAGTCATCCAGGTTGGTGGGCGGTTTGGTTGAGGGGGAGGCTGTGGAAGTCACACACATGGGGCCTGGAGGGGGGATTCCACTGTGCCAGTGGTGCAGTCCAGCGCCAGGGATAGGAGGCAGCACTGGCCGCCGCGTAGGTGCCTGTGTGTAATCCTGTCCCCGATCCTGTGACTGCATCATCCCGCACCAGCAGGGATGCCTTCGTCCAGACCCGTTTTCAGGGAGGGGATAGCCACATAACAACTGGCCTTCCTCTCCCTGTGGACGTGGCAATCCGGGACCGGCTTGAGCCTGTCCTGGGTGGGGTGGTGTTCCGTGTTCGTGACATTCAGAATGATGTGCGGGGTTCTCGTGAGGACAGTGACCGTCATTTTGAAGGTCTCGTAGACCGTATCAACCTACTAGGTGGGGTCACCAGTGCTCGGTTCCTCCATGTGCTGGAGCTTCTACCGACCCCCTCCTCAACTGAACCCCCTATGCGCCAGTCGTCCTCCATGCCATTTTCCTGCCAAAGTGTCACCTGAGCGCCCTGTGGAGATGCTCCTGACCCAGCGGCCAGGCTGGCTGAGGACACATTTCTGCCACAGTCGGGAGTCGGAGGTCCGGCAGGGGTGGCCACTCCAACAACTGGACCCCAGCGGGAGGATGACGTGCAGGCAACAACAGGCAGTGCACATGCACAGCAGCAGCAGGCTCAAGGTGGGAGCGATGATGGCTTGGGGCCTACAACATCAGAGGGGCAGGCATCGGCCGGAGGGCAGGAGGACCCTGGGTTGGGAGTGTCTTCCATGTGGCAATGGTTGGGCCAGCGGATATATGTGGAGCAGCAGCAGGTGGAAGAGGCACGGCTCACAATGGTTAGGGCGTAGAACTCCATTCGCAGGGCACTGAGGCAGGCCGGGTGCCTTGAGGCTATTCGCAGGGAGTTGGAGTTGAACATGGCATCGTCCCTGCAAAACCTCTGGGCCATGGAAATAGGCCCGCCTCCAGGACATAGACCAGGAGTTCGATGATGCCCTGGCCTGGGAAATCGAAAAGTGAGCCATAGGACTTGCCCGCGGCCATTGTATATAGTTTGTAGTTTTAGGTTTCATTTTTGTTTTGCATTGATTTGGGGCGCTTGAACTAGACCCACCTTTTTGTATATAGTTATTTATTAGGTATTCTTTTTTTATAGGTTTCATTTCATTCGTTGGGCTCATGGACCCTGGATTTCTTCCTTGTACATAGTTGAACAGTGGATTTATCTTATTTTTAATTTTTTTCTCACCATGGAGCAATGGATTTTACTATTTTTGTTTCCTTTGGATTTGCTTTGGTGGCCGGAGATTTTGGACAAAATTTAATTTGTATTATTTTGGATTGAGACTTCGTTTTTCTGTTTGGGACATACTGCATTTCATTTCTTGTTCGAAATGTTTTATGTTTTCATTTCATTACCTTCATTTAATGTATAATACATTTTGGTTTATTACTTCGATGTGTAGTATTCTCTCATTGGTTTCATGCATGTCACAATGTGGGTTTTCGCAATCACTGGCACCCATTGTCTGTGTGTGATGGACATGTGTTGATGTACATACTTGACATTTGGGTTGTGTCATGTAATTGGCATTTCTATGTGAGGTGGATGGAATACTTGATTGGGTCTTTAGAGTGGGGTGGCGTGTAATGGGATTTTGGTGGACATGAGGCCCATGATTGTGGATCTTGATGACGTGTTGTGGGGACATGAGTCAGGGCCTGCTGGCAGGTGCCCGTCAATGCTGGGTGGGTGGGGGTGCAGGGGGACATGAGTCGGGGCTTGCCCGTCAATGTTGGGCGGGTGGGGGTGCTGGGGGACATAAGTCGGGTCCTGCTGGCAGGTGCCCGTCAATGCTGGGTGGGTGGGAGTGCAGGGGGACATGAGTCCGGGCCTGCTGGCAGGTGCCCGTCAATGCTGGGTGGGTGGGGGTGCAGGGGGACATGAGTTGGGGCCTGCCCGTCCATGATGGGTGGGTGGGGGTGCAGGGGGACATGAGGCGGGGCCTGCTGGCAGGTGCCCGTCAATGCTGTGTGCAGGGAGACATGAGTTGGGGCCTGCTGGCAGGTGCCCGTCAATGCTGGGTGGGTAGGGGTGCAGGGGGACATATGTCGGGGCCTGCTGGCAGGTGCCCGTCAATGCTCGGTGGGTGGCGGTGCAGGGCGACATGAGTCGGGGTCTGCCTGTCAATGCTGGGTGGGTGGGGGTGCAGGGGTACATGAGTCAGGGCCTGCTGGCAGGTGCCCGTCAATGCTGGGTGGGTGGGGGTGCAGGGGGACATGAGTCGGGGCCTGCCCGTCAATGCTGGGCAGGTGGGTGTCACGACTCGCTCCCTTCGCTCCCGTTCCCACCACTTGGGGGCATGATTTGGGGTTTATTCGCTACTGGACCTTTCCTCCGAACCTTATGCTACAGTGCTGTGATGAATTGGGAGCGCTAAATCCCTATTTTCCAAGCTATTTCCCTTCCGGATCCATTCCAGGTTTTTGGCAGCCAGCATGCTTCTTTAACCAAATGACTATGCTTCCCAGAATGCCTGGCCCACTGCTCCACCTCCACCCTTGCAGGACAAGGTTGGGTGGAGGATAGGTAACAGCTGTGGCTGCAGGTGCAGCAATCAGCACACCTGAGGCGTGTGCTCGTTAAGCAGCTTTAAAAGCCTCAGTCTTACTTCAGTCCAGCGCTGGTCATCGTTTGCAGTGTTCCTGTTCTGACTAGTCCCTTGTTCCTTGCCTTTGTACCTAGTTCCTAGTTCCTGTTTTCTTGTTTCTCCGTCCTGAATCTCGGATTCATGCGCTAATTGATTTCTGCTCCCTTGATTCCCTTTTTGTCTTCCTCTGTTTGCAGGCAGCATTTCTCAGTGCTTTCCCCTTTTAGATGCAGCCCAGTTTGTCTGTGTTCTATGTTTCTTTGACTCTGTCCTTTGCTGCTGTAAACCCGTATGCCTTAGCCTTCCTCTTAGATTAGCTTCCTGTCTTTTCCTTGGAGGGGTAGGGAGAAGTTTGCATTGGTTATTTCGTTTTTCCCTGCTCCTGATCCTTACTTTCTATTGGGATCCATTCCATGTTTTCCATTGCACTTCTGCACTTATTTCCCATTTGATTATTAGGTGTGGTGTGCGGTTGTAGCTAGCTCCTGTGTGAATGCTTATGTTTTCCTCACTAATTTGTAATCACTATTCCAACTTAGGTATTTAGTTTTCCTCCCATTGCTGTTCTAGCCTTTTGGGGCCCCAGTTTCATCAACAGGATTCGTGGGCTAGCTGACATTCAAGAGGTTTATCTCGTCCTCGTGAGTACAGTTCTTTAGTTCCCTTATTTAATACCATCAAGAGTGTTAGTTCACAGATCCTGTCATTGCTTGCCCTCCACGTGGGTTTAGCGCTGTCAGTACCTGTAACAGCAATTGGGGGTAAGGCGCTTGCCGACTTTCCTCGCGGTCAGGTGCTTACCCCACAGCCCTTTTCATATATTGGTTTTGATGTCACACTCTATTTGCACTCCTGGGTTCTAGGATACATGAGTCGTTGTTCCTGTGTGCACATTTCCCTTGCCATATTCGCTGCCTTTGTACTCGCCTGACTAATCCTGACAGTGGGGGCGCAGGGGGACATGAGTCAGGTCCTGCTGGCAGGTTCCCATCAATGCTGGGTGGGTGAGGGTGCAGGGGGACATGAGTCGGGGCCTGCTGGCAGGTGCCCGTCAATGCTGGGTGGGTGGGGTGCAGGGGGACATGAGTCGGGGACTGCCCATCAATGCTGGGTGGGTGGGGGTGCAGGGGGACATGTGTCAGTGCTCACTAGTGCATGGAGACATGTGGGCTCGCTGGGGGGCATGGCCAGGGTGGATGGGCTTCCTGCGGGTCATGGCCAGGGTGGATGGGCTGCCTGCGGGACATGGCCAGGGGTGCAGGGTAGTCCCCTGTGGTGTGGCCTAGGGAGGGGGTAGAGGGCATACCTGGGAGGACCCACACTGCCAATTTGTGTGTGGTACTCCCCGCGCACCCCTCAGAATACACGTACCCCGCTCTCCAAGCGAAATCGCGTGTGAAGCTCCCCGCGCACCCCTCAGAATACACGTACCCCGCTCAGCCAGCGAATTTGCGTGTGAAACTCTCGCGCACCCCTCAGAATACACGTACCCCGCTCTCCAAGCAAAATCACATGTGAAAATCCCTGCGCACCTCTCAAAATACACATACCCCTATCTCCAAACGAAATTGCGTGTGAAACTCCCTGCGCACCCCTCGGAATACACGTACCCCGCTCTCCAAGTGAAATCGCGTGTGATACTCCCCGCACACTCCTCAGAACACATGTACCCCGCTCAGACAGCAAAATTGCATGTGGAACTCCCCGCACACCCCTAGGAATACATGTATCCCGCTCAGACAGCGAAATCACGTTTGGAACTCTGCGCGCACCCCAGGATTGCACGCATGCACCCCATCCACCCTCAACATTCCCCACAGGCTGCCCATCACCCCAGTGCATGCCCCACTGGCTGCCCACACCACAGGGTGGAGTTTTACACGCGATTTCCCTAGCACGAGGGGGGTATGTGTATTCTGAGGGGTGCGCAGGGAGTTTTACATGCGATTTCGCTAGAGCGAGAGGGGGATGTGTATTCTGAGGGGTGCATGGGGTGTTTTACATACATTTTTGTGGTTGGGGGGCTGTATGCTGGTCCACTGGCCTTTTCACCATGTACTGGATTTGTGCGCTTTTCATGGCGCACGGGGCGGGGTTGGGGCGTAACTGGCGCTGCTGCAGGGTCGCTGTGGCACTCTGCGCCACGGCAGGTTTTGGATGTTAGAATCCATGAATACGCTGTGCGCTGACATGGGTTTTGCTGCACGCGGATAGTGCAGACTGCCGCACGCGCGTGCTCCACTTGTGCGCCGATTTCTATGAATTACCCTGACATAGTTTACAATAATGCAGAGATAAACGTTATACATACTTTCCACTAGTGCAGATATAACCAGTAGTTTATGGCACTAATATCAAACGATACGATGAGTTATATACAGTGTTAATATAGTTATCTATATTTGTGGTATAATTATAATAATACATATATACAGTCCTGATATGCTAACACAACAGATATTGCCATCTAGCGGTGAATTACAAGTTGGTAGAGTTGATATGTTTGATGAAATTCCTTCTGAAGTGTGAGAAGGGTTGGTCTGCTCTCAGGTTATGTGGCAAAGCATTCCACCATTTGGCAGCAATCACAGGGAAACTAATGCCACCAATTTTGGCAGGTTTAAATCTGGGTGCTACCAGGCAATTAGAGTTGGTAGTTCTTGTCGGTCTGCTGGAGGTTTTTCTTTTTATTTTATCCATCAAGTAGCTGGGAGCAGCATTGTTGAGAGCTTTATGTGTCAGGGAGATCATTTTTAAGTTAATTTTATTGTCAGTGGAGAGCCATTTATGTTGGCGTCTGATGGAGGAGATATGCTCCCTTTTATTTATGCCAAGTGCAGCTCTTAGGGCATTGTTTTGTAAAATGTGTAACCTTTTGGTGATGGCTTTGTTGGCACCGCTGTAGAGGCCATTGCAATAGTTGAGTCGGGAGATTATTAAGGCTCTCGCCAGGATCATGCAGCTATCATTGGATAGGAAGGGCTTACCTGCTCTTATTAATTTACAGGTATATGCTGTAGTGGAAGCTAAGGAATTAACCAGTTTAGTAAGTGACATGGTGGAATCAAGATAAAAACCAAAAGTTTTTACTTCCCTAGAAACCTTAATGATATTACCGTCTGTATTGAACATGGAGTAATCCGTGCCTAGCTTGTTGATATTGGCGTGCTTACCCAGGATGATCAACTCTGTCTTATCATCATTCAGGCAGAGACCATGGGATGCCATCGATGCCTGAATGATGAGGAACACCCTATTCACCAACTCCCCGTCCTTACTGTGATCCACAGAAAGCGGGAGGAGAATCTGTGTATCATCTGCATAGTTAGTGTAGGTGATACCTAGATGGTCCAGATCATCGAAGAGAGGTTTGGTGAATATGTTGTATAATGTTGGAGAGACACAGGAGCCATGAGGGGCTCCACATGTGATTGGCATGGGGTTTGCTGCTGCCGAGGGGGAAAAAACTCTCATAGTTTTCTGGCTCAGAAAGGATTCTATCCATCTGATAGCCTGGGGGGTGAAGTGGGAGGCATAGTCCAAGTGTTTGCAGAGGACCTTGTGATCCACAAGATCGAATGCAGCTGAGAGATCAAGTAAAAGGAGGAGTGCTGTCTTACCTTGATCTCTCAGTTAATCTATTTGGGTCTTTAAGTCAATGATGGCAGTTTCAGTCCCATGGAGTGGGCGGAAACCAGATTGTCTAGCTCCCAGTAATTGGTGTCTTTGAATTTGTGTATATGCAACTTTGTCCAATATCTTCAGTAAAAATGGTACCGTAGTAATGGGCCGGTAATTGGTGGGGATGAGGGGGTCTAGAGTCTGCTTCTTGAGAAGCAGGAGCACCCACGATTGTTTTAAGTTAGCTGGGATATTGCCGTTAGAGAAGGAGGCATTAATACGTTGGAAATGAAAGGTGATAGGTCTCTCTGGCAGCGTCTTTTATTATTTGTGCTGGGCAGATGTCACCTTTACAATTAGAAGGTTTAAGGGAGAGGATAATTTTGTCTACCTCTATTGTGGTTGTTTTTGTGAAGGAGAATTTGTTGGTAAGGTAGTTAAGGGTGTCATTAGGTGGAGAATTATTTGGGAGGTTTGGAGATTCTTTTTTAGTTGGATTTTGTTTTGGAGAGTGTTTATTTTGTTTGCTAAAGCATGTTGGATGTCTGCGCACCAGGTCTGATCCTTAGTACAGGTGTCTGGTGTGGCAATAGGAGACTCAAGTTCTTTCAATATGGAGAAGAGTTCCTTCATACTTGAATTAGACTTGGCAATGCGATTGTTGTAAGAATTTCGCTTTGCCAGGCAGACTTCATTTTTATAGTGGCAAGAAATATTGGTTAAGTTAACCTTATTCTCATCAGTTGGGCAGAGTTTCCAGGTCAATTCACATTTTCTCTTTGTTAGGAATAGGGCTTTGAGTTCTGGCGTGAACCATTTGTTTAAGTGTGCCTTGGGTTTGCTTGTGCGCAGTTTAAGTAGGGCGACTTTGTCCATAGTGTCACGCATGATGCTGTTGTACTCATGGACTAGTACACTGGGATCTAGGTTGTCTGGCAGTGCATTTAAGGTTGGGAGGATAGCAGGAATAATGTTGTCCAATGTCATGTTCTTTTTATTTCTGGTAAGGCAAGATGGAGCCGTGTGTGGGGCTGAGGTGGATGGTCTGGTGGTTAGTAGGTTAAAGGACACCAGTGAATGGTCGGTCCAAGATAGAGGCGTAATAGAGGAAATGGCGACTGTGCAGTTGGAGTCAGCGACCCAGTCTAGTATTCTACCCTTCAAGTGGGTCGGGGTATTAACTTTTTGGGTTAGTCCTAATGTGTTAAGGGTATTGGCAATAGTTGATGCATGTACATCTGGTTGGTCATTGAAGCCAAGGTTGAAATCCCCTAGTACCAACAATTCTGATATCATTTTGACATTATTGGTCAATAGGCTGTGCAAATCCTCCTCAAAGGTATTGAATGGGCCCAGTGGTCTGTATATTAGGTGTATGGTTAGAGATTGGGTATTGTTTATGGGGATTCTGGCGGTGAGGGCTTCACAAGATTGCATGGTTTGGGGAGGGGCTAGTCTTAGCGATAAATTAGTTTTAGATATGATGGCAATCCCGCCTCCACGGGAGCCCTCTCGGTCTTGCCTAGATAGGTATAACCATCGGGGATGGCCAACATGAGTGATGATCCTGCCGCATTGTGTAACCAGGTCTCGGTTATGGCAATCAAGTCCAAGTTGGCTTCTGTGATTAGGTCAGCTAGATCAATGGCATGTGCCGCTAGAGATCTTACATTAAGGAGCGCTCCCTTATAGGAATGCCCTTCAGATTCCATTTTAATTTATACGGTATTCGGTAAGGTATTAGAATTAGGCTTAGAATTAAAGGTTTGGGAATTCGTATTGGCTAGTGGGGTAGGAGGGAAATTAGGAGCATTATATACCCTGGTATGTTGGCCTTTCATTACGCGCTTTATAGCAGGCAGGAGTCTTCTGGGTAGCTCATCTAGTTTGTTGAGTCTGGCTCATAATTTGTGGTTTCTGTCATTGGTTGGACTGGACTGGGAGTCATAGGCTAGTGGACCTGGTGTAGCATACTACATGGGCAGGTTTGGGTAGAGTTATTAAATACCTTAGGTATTATAGGTAAGAAAGGGGGAGCAAGTACTAACTCGCCTGCGGGGACTTCGGTGTGGCAGTTCTGGTTCCTGGAGACTTGGAATGTGGACATCGCCATTATACAATAGATACTAGGTAGGCTTGACATAGTGCGAAGCTGTCACTAAAGGCAATCAGTGCCACTTAGGAATATAAGGGGGCCGAGGTTTCAGGCAGTCTAGATACAATTTACTAGATATAGTCCAACTATTGTAGACTCTTTGTCAATCTACTTGCAATTGTGCTGTAATGGCAGAAATGGTAAAGGTTAACAGGAATCTAGATGCGGTTTGCTAAAATAGTCCAGGTAAGGCAGATTATTTGGTCAATCTAAATACGAATTTAGCTATTATGGCAGAGATAGTCAGGTTCACGGCAATCTAAATACAATTTGTTAAGATAGTCCAGCAGAGTCAGTCAGGTTCATAGCAATCTAGATACACTTTGCTAAAATAGTCCAAATATTGCAGGTTCTAGGGCAGTCTAGTAGCAATGTTACTGTTATAGTAGAGATAAACATATTTCAGGCAGTCTATATACCATATACTCAGGTAGTCCAGGTATAGCAGATTCTATACAGTCTATATACTATTTACTAGTATAGCCGAGCGCAGGCAAAGGTTTTCAGGCATTGTACATACACAAAAGCTGCTTTGATTTAAGGTATAATAGAGACTTGTGCAGCCCGAGTCTAGCTTTAATATTATGACTCCTGGCTAAGCAAGTGATCAAACAGTGTTCAGTGCATTGTACTGTAAATGGGCGAAAACAGCCGGTATGTCGGTATGAGCACTATGCATCCGACTTCATCCGATGTAATAGATGCGTGGCAGGGGAAACAACGCACAGAGAGAGACAAGTTCCTACCCGGAAAGATATTCAAATGGCTGTACTAAGCACACAAACAGATTAAGTAGGTTCGAGTTATGCTTAAACTGTGACCTCGGTCTATGGGTGATAAGAGAGGCTGGGCTGTGCGCGCACGTTTAAGGCTACTGAGTGGAAAAAGTGGCTGGGTAGACAGTCATACATTAATATCAATGAAGGTAGTCCATACATAAACAAATTGCTCAATGTTGTAAGGTGGTCATAGCGTCGCAATAGTAGGCACATTTTTTTTGTAGCCAAAGAAATGCTTTATAGTCATGAATAGGTTACCTCATGTGCGGCCATGGTGTTGCAGATGCAGGGGGTCTGGCTGACGGTACACAGGCACAAAACAGGCAAGAAACAGGAAGGAGCCTTGTTTCTGTGGGCGTTGTGTGAAGTGGGCCAGCTACACCTGCCGGCGGCCAATCGGGAGAGACATAGGTGAGGCAGCCAATCGGGGAGCGGTGCCTGTGTTGGAATTGAAATAATATTATGCCTTCTATCGCAGTAATTGAATGTGTATTGGCCAATGTGTATCGCCAAGTTGTCTAAAATATCATGTAAATAGACTCCGCGGCAAGGTCTTGACCTTAACGAAAAGTAATGTAAGTCGCCATCTTGGATTTAGCCGCCATTTCAGGTTCTATTGTAATGTGGAAGTCACCCTGAACATCAAAATGGAGGCTGAATGACATTCTGAGTGAGATTCTGGCCGTTGTGACCTCTGCACATGAAAAATTAATATGCCTGCAGGCCACTTGTCGGGGTCGCGAACTGAGACCTTGTCCTATTACTGACCTATGTGTAAATGAACAACTGTATCAGCGGAACTGATCAAAATGCATACATTATAGGATTGACCTGGCAAGGAACCCTAGGCCTGATCCCAAGAATGGTTAACCCGCGAGGGGGTTGGCCAAGGGCTGGATAAAGGATATAAAAGCCCAAGTATTCCAAATGAACGCTCTCTCTACTAATGCATCGAACCCTCGTTGAAGTTCGTTACGTTACTCTGATAGCCGAATAGCTATCCGTTTGTCAATTGACTTTGGTAACTGTTGTAGCTTTTAAATAAAGCACTTGTATGTCCTGTGTTGGTGTGTTTCTTTTGGGCTTCCCAGCCTCATATCAATTTTTATGTTTTCACACCTGGGCCTGGTTAGGCTCTGAAGGCACACATCAACAATGGTCGGCCATCTTGCAGCGATTGCAGTACCTTGTGTACCTTAATGGCGTTAGTGGAGTAGAAATATTGTTTCCCGTAGATTTGTGGCAAGAGGCAGCCTAATCTTTTCTGTATTCTGATGTGCTACTTGTATTCTGATGTGCTACTTGTTGTTGCATCCCTTGTGGTTGGGGTTGTTGTCTGCGTGGCATTTGCTGTACCCTCGGCTGTTGTTCATTATAGCATTCTTAGTTCTGCCCACCCCTACCCATTGGTAACACATAGTGACTGCTTGGATGTCAGTGGCCATACTGCTGTTCGTTTCCCATGGGAGGCTGCCCTTGGTAATATTCCATTGGTTGCATTCTTCATTCTCTAGAAAAATGTCCCCACCTCCCAATTCCAACATGACCCTTGTGGATCCCCCCTCATTACTTGCCCTCCTAATCCTCTATTTCCAATCACCCCAAATCTTCTTCTCTGCTCCCGGTACCCACCTCGTCCTCTTGCGGGTCTGCCCTGCCATTGGGGCCCCTCGTATTGCTCCTCTTCTGCCCATTGCTCCTGTCCATTTGCAGTCCACGCTGCTCCCATCCTCGTTGGTGTATTTCCTAACCCCTCCTCTCCTTCCCCCTGCCTGTCAGTGGGTTGTGCTGTATTCATTGCCACAAGCTTCACTAATTTATTTTGAACCAATTTTGCTTCATCTGCCAACCTTCTCTGTACTATATCCTTTTCTCTTTCTTTGATCCGCCTACATTGGTGTACTATTATGCTCTGAATCTCTGGCCAGCCTTTGGCTTCTATCCCAGCTATTTTATCCAAGGCTTTCTGCACCTCCTTCGGGAGCCCTTTTTTAATTATGAAATAAAACAAGGTGGTGGATTGGTCCCACGCCATGCCCGTTTCAGATCTCCACAGGTCTTGCACCCGAAGGATAAATTGTGTAGGCTCTTCCTCCTCTCCCATAGTGCACTGCATTACTAAATGTGACTCTGGAGTGTCTCGGAAGGTCCTCCGCAATGCATCCCATACTTGCGCCCTTACGTTGTTGAATGATGACCCATCATGGTGGTCACAGTTCATTGTTACCCCGGGAAGCCGGCCTTCACTCACACTCCGTCTGCCTGGTCGCCGACGGCGGCCACCAGTAAACCTTTTACATCCCCTATGGCCAATAGTACCCCTGCTGTGTTCTTTTTGAATGAGTGTATCCACTTACCCAACCCACCCAAAAGTGGAGGAAGGAGTTTCAACAGGTTATTTTTGTCCATCTGGGCCCATGCTATGTAGTGTGCTCTCCCTGCCCCTTCATGTATCAGAGGGATCTGTAGTTTGGTCGTATTTCCTTTTTTTACTTACCATTCCCTTCTTTGTTTTACTTACCAACATGTTTCCTACTCTTTGCCTCAACCTTCCTTGCCATCTCGGGAGGCTTCCCTCCTCTTGGTCAAATCTGAATGCTGGTGGAGACCCCGCCGCTGCTGCCCCATATTTATATCATCTAGATCACTCCATACTTCATCTACTTCTTCTGACTCTCTTTCTCCCTGTCCCTCTCCCCCTTGGTTGTCTGGTGTCCCCGGTCGTATTATTCTTACAGATGTGCCATTTAAATGGAAGAGGAACTCTTCTGACTGCCACTCTTGTTCTTGCCCTTTCGGTATCGGTGCCTGGGGTGGTGGGGGTGGTGTAAATTCCCCTGCTACACTTGGCGGAGGTGTCAAATCGATTGCTACCAATGGTGCTACTTCTCCTCCCCCAGGCAACATCTGGCCCTTATCACACAAGGCTCTCAGTCGTGTTATTTCCATTTGATTGATTGATTGATTGATTGATTAATTGATTAATTGATTGATTGATTTGTTTATTTATAGAGCGCCTTACACCAAGGCACTGTACATTGCAACAACTCATACAGTGAACAACAACAAACATTGGGAGCAAAAATTACATTATGAATCATTCGACAACAAAACAGTGCAAGGAGCAATAAACTGAGGGGGAGGGGAAGTGGAGTGGGGGTAGGATTGGTGAGGGGGGACCAGAGAAGGTTAGAACAAGTGAAAAATAGAAGGGAGAGAGAGTGAAATGGGAGTGGGAAGAGAGGAGTTAGAAGAGGGAAAGAAGGGGGGAGGAAGAGAGGACAGGGGAGGCCTTCATGGTGGAGAATGGAGGAGAAGGGATTTAAGGGAAGTGCGAAATGAGGGGAGGGTCGTGGAAGAGCGGATTGAGAGGGGGAGTGAGTTCCAGTGAAGAGGAGCAAGGAGTTGGAAGGAGCGGAACCGGGAGGAAGCACAGGGGGAAGGAGGCACAGTGAGGAGGAAATGGTCAGCAGAACGAAGTGAGTGAGAGGGGGAGTAAAAGGTGAGAAGGGAAGAGGGATAAGGAGGAGCAAGACCATGTAGGGATTTGAAAACAAGGCAGAGAAAGCAGAATTTTAACTGTAAGTGGAAAGGTAGCCAGCGAAGGTGAGAGAGCGAGGAGGAGATGGAGTCACGGGAGGTAAGGAGACAAAGAGTACGAACAGCGGAGTGGTAAATGGATTTAAGGGGGGCAAGCTGAGATGCAGGAAGTCCAAAGATTAAGGAGGAGCAGTAGAATAGTCGGGAGAAGATGAGAGAGGAGATAAGGAGTTTGGTCGCATGGAATGTGAGGGAGGGACGGATTTTGCGAATGTTGTAGAGGTGGTATCGGCAGGAGCGAGAGGTAAGTGAAATATGTTGTGAAAAGGTGAGAGAGGAGTCAAATAGAACACCTAGATTACGAGCATGGGAGGAGATAGGGAGGTTGGTGGGAGGAAAGTGGATGAAGGGGAGGAGAGGGAGGAGGAAGTGTGTTAGAAGGGAAGAAAAGGACTTCAGTTTTATCAGTATTAAGAGAGAGGAAGCGGGAGGACATCCAGTTCTTGATGGCTGTGAGACAGGAGGAGAGTTTAAGATGGAGGTCAGGTGTGAAGGAGGAGAAAGAGAGAAAGAGTTGAGTATCATCGGCATAGAAGTGATGGGAGATATCAAAGGAGGAGATAACAGGGGCAATGAGGGAGGTGTAAAGAGAGGAGAGGAAATGACCAAGTACAGAGCCTTGAGGAACACCGTATATGAGAGGGAAGGAAGATTGCTTGGCATGCCGAGCAGAGAGGAGAGAATTGAGAATAGAGGTGAGCAGTTTCAGTGGAGTGTTTGGGTCGGAAGCCAGACTGGAAGGGAGGAAGGAGAGTGGAGGAAGAGACAAAAGAAGAGAGTTGAGAGTATGCAAGACGCTCAAGGAGTTTAGAAAGGAAATGTAGAAGGGAGATAGGTCTGTAGTTAGATGTGAGGAGTGGGTTTCTTTAGGATAGGAATAATCATTGCATGTTTGAAAGCTGAGGGAAAGGTAGATGAAGAGAGGCAGGAGTTGAAGAAAGTGGTAAAGTACGGTATAAGAAGAGGGTAGATCTTGGGGATGAGAACAGAGGGGAGAGGGTCAGAGGGGGCAGATGTGGGGTGGGCTTTGGTAAGAAGGGAGGAGACATCTGAAGTTGAAACAGATGAGAAGACAGACATTGTGCAGGAGGGAGGAGAGGGGGGAGGAGAAGAGAGGGAGCTAGAGGGGGAGTTAATTTTTTGGCGGAGTGAGATGATTTTGGAGGAAAAGAAGTTAGCAAAGTCAGAGGGAGAAAGCGTGGAGTTGGATGAGGGATTGGGAGTAGGAGGAGAGAGAAGACGAGTAAGAGTTTGAAAAATCCGATGAGGATGAGAGGCTTGAGACTGGAGAAGGTTAGAGTAGTAAGAGGACTTGGTGGTTGCAAGACAAGAGTTGTAAAGTGCATGGTAAGAAAAGTAAGAGGTTTGATTAGAAAGCGAGGGAGTTTTGAGCCAGAGTCTCTCTAATCGCCTGAGAAGGCATCGCATAGAGCGGAGATGGCAGGTAAGCCAAGGTTGAGAAGGTTTCCGAGTAGGGCAAAAGAGAGAAAGGGGGTAAAGTTGGTCAAGGGCAGTGGAGATAGAAGATGAAAGGGAAGAGAGTGCATTGTCAGCAGAGAGAAATGCAAAGTCTTGGTGAGATGGGAGAGAAGAACAGCAGGTGTCGAAGAAGAGGGTCGCGTCAAAGTCCCAGAGGTCACGACGTGAGTAGATTGGGGGAGAGGGATTAGTAATAGTAGGTGTTGAGATAGGGGAAAGGGAAAAAGAGAGTAAGGCATGGTCAGAGAGATAAACGGAGAGAAGAGACAGAGGAGGAGGAGTAGGAGGAGTTAAAGATGAGGTCAAGAGTGGAACCAGAGGAGTGAGTAGAGGGTGAAGGAAGGATGGAGAGGAGGTAGGAATCAAGGATGGAAAGGAGAGGAGGAGATTGTGGGGGAGAAGGCAGATGGATATTAAAGTCGCCAAGTACCACTAGAGGAGAGGTAGGTGGAGAGATAAGTGAGAGAAGGTGATCCAGATCTTTAAGGAAGGAAGAGAGAGGACCAGGGGGTCGATAGACGACCAGGAAGGAAATAGGGTGGGGAGAAGAGAAGGACTTGTAGAGGAATTCAAAAGTAGGGAAAGAGGGGAGAGTTGGAGATGAAGAGGAGGAAATGAATTTATGGTGGAACAGGAGACCAACGCCGCCACCACGACCAGAGGTACGAGGGGTATGGATGAAAGAGGAAGACAAGGTCGTTAAGGAAGCAGGGACAGAGGTGTTGTGAGGTGGAATCCATGTTTCAGTTAGGCAAAGGAAATGAGCGAGCTCCCTATCTAAATCTCCAGTTAACTGGGCTAGATTCACTGGAGGGGCACTAGTTGGTCTGTATAGCCCTCTTGTTTCATACGGTGGCTGGGGCTGTGGCGCCTGTAGCTGCCGGGGTGCTTGGTGCCGGCACAAACTGGGGCTCACTGTATCCCACAGCAGGCCTTGTCAGTAACGGGTAAAGTTTAGTGAGGTCATTCTCTCCTGTTTTTACTGTACGCACATTCCCTGTTGCTCCTTCTCCCGCCTCCGGGGTTATGGGTTTTTCTACTGATGTTTCTTTACTTTTTTTTGTGCATTTTTAAAGCGCTCACACAGCCCGGGGGCACTGAGGCGCTGTTACAGAATTTGTTGTTGTCTTAGTTGCATATTTATAACGTGCTTCAATACCCAGAGGCTTCTAAGCGCGGACCCGGGGATCGAACCTGTGTTGCTTTGTGTCATCTTGCTTCCAAGGCGAGCATGTTGCCGCTAAGCTATCCTCCCTACTTACCTCACCGCTAGGAGCTGCCTCCTCAAACATTCTCCATAAATCTAGTATTTCCCGCCTATGTTGCAATTGCTTTCCCCTGTATTTAGCAGATGGGGTGCTACAAGATTTAACACTCTTTTCTAAAAGGACCCTCCCTCTGGCCATATTGTGGACGACCCTTTTCCTTTTATTTCAGTTAGCCATTGCCCGTGATATTTCTGTATTTTTTCACTATACAAAGGGAGGTGTTGGCAAATATGTGCTAACAGTGTATTCCCCCCATGACACCTTATTTTGTATTCTTATTGGTATTCACTCTTTTTCTCCTCCTCTGATACCTTTTCTCAACCTTATTTCACTGTCAACATCATAAATACCAATAACCTTTTTCACTGACACCTTTTTGCAGAAGTCACAAATTATTACTAACACTTTTCATCAAAGCTTATCTCAGAGAACACATAGACACACATGTACTTATCGATAAACCAACACAATGTACTTCAACAACATTGAACATATAACATGTGCTATTTTTGTTTTAGATCACCCCTTTAATTTGTTCTAGTTCTTTACCCCCCCCTTCTTATCTTCTCATTCACTCCCCACCTCTGAGCCCCGTTAGGCTACCTCTTTCAAGAATTCTGCTCACACAGAAAAAGAATATTCTAAATTACTACTCCGAGCCTACTAAATATATGAGACTCCTACTTTTTTCTCCTTATTTCCACTCGTTCCCTGCACTGGTCAAGACAATGCTATGCAGCGCTGCCTTCTACCCCCCTTCGAGCTAGGATCCCATATTCCTCTTTATCTCTTTTTCCACGATAACCTAATGGCCATATAAAGGATAGATAAGAGAAAGTTTCATTCACACAGGCCCTAACCCCAAATTCCAGTTTTCACTTTCCCACTATTTTCATCACCCTTGTCTTTTACACCCTTATTTCTCATTGTTGTCCCTCTCCCCTGAGAATCTCGCAACCAGTACTCACGTGTTCCGCCGGGTGGTCTGAGAGCCTCTGTTCACGGACTATCCACAATCAGGGCCGCACCCCAACCAAGCCGTGACCCGCCTCGGCAGGCAGTTAGTTAGTTGGGTATTTACAAAGATGACGGCGACCCTTGATCTCGCTGCATGGCACGGGGCCTCAGTGCACCTGTCTTGATCACGTCGCGGGGGTCACCACATGTAAAGGCTCACTCCCTGATTTACACATGCATATCCCAAAAATACAAAAAAAAAACAATGGGGAATGAGACTAAGAGAACAGGTTGCAAGATTTAGTAAGTTTATATAAAGTTGGCATCCAGACAACTCTGCTGCCTCGAGAGCGCTCTGGCAAACAGTACAATTACATGAATTTATGAAGGGAAAAAACATCATCAGTGACATCATTACATAAGGGATTACAATAGTTCAGGATTCGTGGTGAGCAGAGCAACATATGTATCCTTAGGTGCTGTGTTCTCCGGATTGGCTGCTCAGTTGGCGGGAGGGTGAGCATCACAAGGTCCGGCGGAGTGAGGGTTAGGTCACGGTGGAATAGGGTAGACACTAACTAAGCTAGCATGAAAAACTACCTCTAGACATACAATAAACAATGATTGTTAGTATACCTTTGAATAAATCTAGAAAACCTATATATTGCATGCATGTGATTATACCATCTTTCATTGGGACTTTTATGGGGTACAAGGTGTAGAGGGCTTGTCCTCTATGATGACCTGGGCGACTGGGTGGTTCTTTGCACATCAAGGCAAATGGGGAGTTGTAATGACATGTGTTGGTTTTAGGGCACAATATACTGAGATAGAGGTCTGGGTTTATTGGGGGCACTGTGGGGTGGGCTGCACAGCAGGGTCACACTTCTGATACATCAAGAGAATACCTTAGGAGGGCACAGGGTTACATTAGCAGTCATTTTCCAACATCGGGGGCAAGGGAGCAGAGGCAGGTTTTGTGGAGATGGAAGAGCTACAAGGCATGGTTCGAGCCCGTTCACACACAGGACAGTGATCACAGAGGAAGAGTGAGATGATACATTAGCTCATTTGTTTCAAATATCCCCGGCGCATCCGTGAGAAAGGGAATTGTGAAGCTTTCAGACAGAGGAGCAAAGGTGAGGGCCATGAGCGCGCTGTGCGCGGCGCTGCAGAGGGGAGAGAAGCCTTTTTGTACTTCGAAGTGAGGCCTAGTCCAAAGATGGAGTTGAGGGCACACAAAATGGATGCCACGTGTGTCCCGCAATAGCCCCACTTATGCTAATGTTAGCATAGGGCAATGGAGGCATCCTCCACTATTACACAAGCAAGTGGTCCATAATGTACAGAATGTGCGAGGGGGGCCCAAACAACCCCTCACTCCCACACAGTCTCTACAGTCCACTTTCCAGCCCATGGATCATTAAAAGACAGGGATAGCATGTGCAGACCATAGCTCATGGCAGCCCTTCTTCCCTTATATTTAAACCAAAGGAACAGAAACAATCCTCTATATCAAATATGTTGAGGAACACATCATACAGTTCTAGCGAGGACGGGGTTACATCTAGTGAGAATGAAGAAACTAATGGTGCAGGCCAAAGAGGAAGAAACACGAGTACCTCAATACAAAGGGGTCGAAATGCTAGAGGAAATCAAAGAGCCAGAAACGGGTTGAGACGCCCACCTTTTTTAGGCAGAGGGAACAGTCGGCAGAAATGGTCAACAGACCACATACAGACACGCAGCCACCGGGTTTGGTAGTCAACTTATCCAGTGGGACTCTAACAGAGGATGAAGAACGGTGCCTGAACAAAGGTCTAAACATTGTGGTATCTAAATATCATGACCCCTTTGAATTTAGATTAGAGTTTAACGCTTTTATGCGTAAGGTACATCTGCGAGAATTTTCTGAAGATCAATCCGGTAGTATACAATCAAATTACAGTGGTCTGAGAAATCTTTCTACATGGTGCCCTCCTCACCACACGTATTCTCCTGAATCGGTGGTCTTTGAAAAAAAGGTCTAACGAGACTTGAAAAAACTTGAAACCAGAGGCATCCCTAGGAACTCCAATTCGAGCAAGCAAGAAATCGCCATGTTGCGAGGTCTGGGTAAAAATGATAAAATTGTTATCCGCCAGGCAGATAAAGGAGGAGCGATTGTGATTTTGAACAAGAAGGATTACATTGAAGAATGCCATAGACTATTGGCAGATAAAACCAGCTATCGAAAAATTGACCAAGATCCTAGTCCTGCACTCATGAAAATGATTAAGGAGAAAGTTGATTAAGCTGTAGATCTACAATTAATCAGTAAACAAGAAGGAGATTACTTAACTAGGGAAACAGCGAGAATCCCCGTCTTCTATATCTTACCTAAGATTCACAAAAATATGGAGAAACCCCCGGGCAGACCCATTGTTTCTGGTGTTAATTCCATTTTGGAACCTTTATCCAAATGTGTTGATTTCTATCTACGTCCATTTGTAATGAAAATTAGAAGCAATGTACAAGACTCCAGAGATGCCTTTTGTTACGCTCACCTGGCTCCCACAGAGGCGTCAATCTGAACTGAACAGCTGCGGTCTCCACCAATGTGACGCGGAGGCAGAGATGACGGACTGGACTGGCCCACCTAGCTTCGTTTGCTTGGCATGTAGGAATATTCTTCTGCAAATGGAGAAAGGGAATTAACCACCCGTGGAGTTGAGCGTAAAACCCCCACCCCCGCTGTTCTCCCCACAGATCACCTTTGATGTCCCCACTTATAGTCTCACCTGATGGTTTTAAAAGATGAGCTCTCCATCCTGCATTGAGCGCAGGGGCGCGATGATAACCAGTTGCTTCACTGGCTCGAAGGAATTGGTGAGTTCCAGAACAACATGACTCCGAAAAGTATGTAGTTCGTAAGAGTTAGAAGGTGCGGTAGATCTCGAATTCAGGTAACGATCAAAGGTTTTGCGCTTATTCGAACCTTTTCTCCTTCTGTTCCTTCCTTTTTCTAGGAGCTGCAGACTCGAGGCAGGCGTGGCAGAAGAATGGATGCAGGGTTGCAGACACGGTGAGCGTTACGATGCTGGATGCAGAACAACGCGAAGCGTGTGCTGTTCTTCTGGCGTGGTTTAAATAGCCTCCAGAGTAGTCCCAGGTAAGTATTCCTCCCCAGTCCCACCCGAGTAAAAAATAGTCCCTAGGTAAATAGTCCCTTCCAAGCCTCATTTGGCTTGCAGCTCTGCAGCATGGTCTGCATCAGGTAAGCTTGCAGCATGGTCTGCATCAGATAAGTTCTACTCTATGAGCCTGGCACCTATGGCGCCAGGACTGACTCTCCATATGAGCCTAGCTCCATAAGCACCAGGACCGCACCCAAACAGCCCCTAGCAGGGGTTTTTGAGCTTGCTCAAAATAGTTTGATGCCTGCTTCCGGGGTTGCTGGACCTGGTCTGGTTCCACAGGGGTGGGCATCATGACACCATTGTAAAAATTGAAGGACTGACTGTTGACCAAACCAAAGACATACTAATTTGCCTATATATACAATCTTTGTATACTAATATCCCACAATGAGCCACACTTGAAGTTGTGGAAGAGACATTATTAAAACGTGAAGATAATCATCCTGTGAGTAACTCCTTTATTCTATGGTGTGCTGAAACAGCTCTGCTAAATAACTTTTTCCAATTTTTGGGGCAATTTTATTTACAGATAGAAGGCACGGCCATGGGTGCAGCCATGGCTCCACATTTGGCCAATTTGTATGTCAATATGGTGGAACAACTGTGATCTATTCGGAAGTCAATCCTTTTAAACATCAAATAACTCAATGGTAGAGATATATCGACGATGTGTTTATGGTATGGCATATCGATGAGGCAAACAATTTTTTCGTTTGGTTGAATAATCAGAACAGATATCTTAAATTTACAGCTTTCATGATTTCCATTGAGGTTAACTATTTGGATTTGACAATTTACCATCAGGGCAACCAACTATGGGTAAAACCGTTTGTGAAAAATACTGACAAGAATGCACTTCTTCATTATAAGAGCCATCATGCTAAGCATGTCTGTGACAACTTGCTCTTTGGGCAATTTATACGGCTTAAACGTAATAGCAGTACAAAACATGATTATGAAGAAGGAGCTAATAGGTTAATGGACAAACTGACAGAGATTGACAGAGGTTACCCTGCTAAAATTGTCAGACAATCTGCTAAACAAGCTTTCAATAATAATGAGGAAGCCCTTTTTGAAAAGAAAATTAAATACAACCAGGACACCCCATTGGTCTTTGTAAATATTTTTAGTAATATGTCCTACAAAGTTAAGAACATTATCTGTAGGAACTGGAAAAAGATCATGAACGGTCCGCTGCCTGTGGTAGCTTTTAAAAAAAAGTACCAATATCAGTAATCTTGTCATGAAGAATGATGTATACAAGACAAGTACATTGTGGGGGTTGTCCCATGTAGTGGGATATCATCCTTGTGGAGAATGTGTCATGTGCCCATTAACACGTAAATTGACTTCTGTTAACCTTGGTCTGAATACAGAATGGATATTAAAAGAACATACGAACTGCAAAACAGAAAATGTAATTTACATGATTAAATGTCCATGCGATTTGTTGTATATAGGCAAGACCACCAGGAAGTGCAAGACATGCATGATCGAACACGAGAGCTTTTTGAAAAACCATATTGAGAAGGCATTTCCCTAGTAAAACATTTTGAAGAGAAGGGACACTCTTTTACGGACTTTGAATGGTGTATCTTGGAAAAGGTTAAAGGGAGGTCTCAAGATGAAATCAATAGGAAATTGATTAATTTGGAGCAAAAGCTTATCTTCCTAACTAACAGCCATGTGACAGAGCTGAATGAAAATATTGAGTGGCATAATATCAGATAATTGGGCCACTTTTTGGGCTCTGTGCTTGATGGTTAATGAAGTCTTGCACTTGCTGTTATTACCAACTGAGAAATCCGCTTGTATGTGTCCTTGTAGATTCTCTTGGGACATTATATGCAATATTGTATTAGATCTGACATAAGAGTTACATATGTATATCTAGACCCATGGGGTATGGTGGTGAATATGTTTTATGGACATCACTATTTTATCACATTTGAGGTAGAGCCCAATTTTTAGGCACTATTGTGATCTATTTGCATTCTCTTGATATGAACAGGGGTCAGTGACCACGTTTTGGACTGTAGGGGTCAGTGGCCATGTTTTGGACTTCAGGCAGAAGTCTCATAGCGGCACGAAGCACTGTAGAGGGGATATATGGCCCCACTAAGTATAGAGTTCTCCATGTTGAGGTTGTGTTTTCTTTCCTCTCTTTGATATTCACCCATTTGTTTTCCCTACCTCGTTTGTATTAGGTTTGGTTGCCATGCAACAATAAAGCCTTCTTTCCGTTGCTAGACGACGCGTGTGTTCACCTAGTTATGGCTCGTTGTTGATGCGTTATTACATCGCGCAACGTTTGACGTAATCACATCATCACGTAGCGTGGCTACGTCATCACGTTGCGTAATGGCGGGACATTGGGGACTTTGTGAGCGTTTCAAAACCGCGGCGGGTATTTATTTTGTTTCATCCTTGACGTGCCTGCTGAACCCTTTTCCGTTCTAATGCAGTACCAGTCCTACACTAGGTAAGTGATAGGGTGCAAGCTAGTGTTAGGGTATTAATGTCCGTTCTTAAACGTAAGATAGATGGGCACAAGTTAATGTTGCTTTGGCGGTCACATCTGTGCCTTGTCTTTATTTGTAGGGCTAGATGTGAGATACTCCCATCTTGAACCACCTCCTACGAGGAGGAGACCTCTATCTTGTTCTCCAGACCAGTTTCAATTGATGTTGCTGTTTCTGGTGTGGAGTGTAAACAACAGCATGAAAAGGGTAAGGGTCTGAGTTTGTGTTTTCTTTATGGGAAGACCTAAAAACTTACAGAGGAGTGTAATTTTTTGAGACCCTGTGTGGTTTCATCTCTTTTAGGAATCAGATGGTGAATCCAGAGTCTTAGCGGCTTACATTTGAAGACCTCATTGTTATTTTTTTTTATTTTTTTTTTTATTGAAACATTAGCCTAAAGTACCACATTGCAAGCAATGTGGCATCAGACTTTTATTACAAAATAACATCATTCATCGAAAATCGTCCAGCCAAAAGCCAATATTCTGAGTGGAAAGAAAGATTCAATTTCGGAGAATCTATTACCGCACAGCTTAGTTTTGTGCTGTGACCGGCTGCTACGTAGGACCACCAGTCTCATGTGATATAATCTACTGGGATATGTTCTCCTAGATGTTGCATTCTCTTTGAGGTTGTCTTCGTGCATTTGGTAATCAGATGTTCTAAGGATTCTATTTCGTTATAACAGAAGCGACATAAATTATCCTTTGCTTCTTTAAAGTGACGAACCCACATCATTTCTTTTGTTTTGATAGCGTTTAGTCGAAATCTGCTTGCGATGGTTACGGGATGGACAATTCATTAAGTATCTACTTGTAACATTTAGTTTATGTTCTTCGATTCCAGAGTCTAGGGTGGTCTTCAACTGCAAGCGTCGCTCCTTGTTCGTAATCCAGCACCATTGTTCGAATTTTGTTTTTATGGATTGTGGTCGCGTCAGCAGGTCTTGCAAGGTCAGATCGGTATTAGATAAGGTTGATATCATTATTTGTTTCCACTCGTCTAGCAATTTCGAATTTCCTGTAGTTTTTTCCCCAGCAAAGATTTCAAATGCTGGCGTTATGGGGATCAAATTCATTTTGCGTAGTACCATTAGTGATTTCCACATTACATGAGTGTGTAGGAAATTTAAGGATAATTCATGTCTTATGTGGATCATCGAGGTGTATGAAGGAAGCTTCAGGACACGCCGCCAGTAGATCCCTTCTAGCTTTTGCCAGAACAAAGCATCGATGTTCTAACCAGACTCTGAACCGAAGGTAGGTAATTGCAGGAATCACCTTTTGGATGTAAAAGGTCAGGACTGGTGCTAGAGTGAACTTTCCAAAGTTTCTATTCAGCAGCTGGCCTTGAATGCTGTATTGAGTCATTCTGTTGACCATATCGACCTTCCAATGATGTTCATGCACTGAGTTGTTGAATGTTATTCCCAAGTATCTGATCGAGTTAACTACATCCAGTCGCTTGTCGTCAATTTTCCACACAAAAGCTTTCTGTTTGTCAGTGCGGTGGTGACCAATGATGACAATTTTGGATTTTTCAATGTTCAACTCCAGGTCATTTTTTTTTAGATAATCGTGGAGATTTGTTAGCTGGCGTTGCAGACCAATCTGTGTTTGGTCCAGCAAAATTACGTCGTCAGCATAAATTATGCATCCTATTTCATTGCTGTTCAATTTCGGTTGAAAACAACGCACGTCTTTACGATATGCTGGGAGGTCAGAAATGAATAATTTGAAAAGTTCAGATGCTAGTGGGCATCCCTGTTTCACACCTGAGTTTGTTGAGATCGGCTTAGATAGTAAGCCTTGATTGTTTAATCTTATTTTGATGGTAGTCTGTGTGTGTAGAGCTCTTATCGGTGCAACCAGGTCGCTTGGACACTTCCAATTTGTTAATTTTTGCCATAATTTACTGCGGTTTACGCTATCAAAAGCTCGCCTCAGATCGATGAATGCTAGATATAATCTCGACTTTGCTTTTAGGCTTTCAAGTTTTAGTATATTTATTAGCAGCAGGTTTACCTCTACACCTACGCCTTTTGTGAAGCCTGTTTGCCGGATGTCAAAGATTTTCTCTTCTATGGACCATGCCGTTAGCCTTTGTCGTAAAAAAAAGGCGAAGATTTTTCCAATGGTGTCCAACAGGGCAATCGGACGATAGTTGGTTGTATCAGCCCTGTTGCCCTTTTTATAGATTGGCACTATGATCGCCACACGCCAAGAATCTGGTATCGTCATTGATGTGGCAGGCGTGCAAATAATTGTACAATAAAGGTAGCCCATTGTTGTGCATTATTCTTCAGCATCATGTTGGATACTAGGTCTGGGCCTGCTGCATGCAAGCTTTTGAGGGCTCGTATTGCAGCTCTGATATCTTCCACAGTTATTTGAAGATTCCAAGATGTTAGCTCATTTATGGGTATTCTTTTGTCTTCATTAGATGGTTTATTGAAGATTTTAGTAAAATGATGTTCCCATGTAGCGGCGTCAATCGTATTGGATGGTATTTGATGATGTCTCGAAATACCTGTATTAAGAATTATCCAGGTTTCCCGAGAATTCTTCTGAATTAGATGTTTCGTTAGAAGCTCGGCTTTGTCTTGCTCAATTATTAGTTTCTGAGATTTCAACCAGTTACGGTATGCTTGACGACGCACACGTATTGCGGCTTTGATTGTAGTTTTCGCGCTGGCTGAATTACAAGACTTCTTTAGGGCTCTAATGTCGCGTCGCATAACCTGTTTAGCTTGAGTCAGGATTGTAGACGAAAGATGTTTGTGAGTTGCACCCATTATGTGGTTTGCAGCTTTGGTTGTAATAAAGTCCAAAAGCAAGGGAGCATAATTCACAGACAGATCGCTGTCTTGACAAAATTGCTGGCGTAGTTTTTCAATCCTGGGACTGTCAATTCTAAGACGATTACCGCCGATATTTACGGAAATAGTAGGTTCGTAGGATCTTTGTTCGAGTGACCATTCTATCATGCAGGTCAGACTGAGCAGCTTATGATCACTACTAGGCATAGTTCTTATTGACAAAGTCAGATCGCTTTCAAATAGATGTTGAGATACCCAGAAGTAGTCAATTATTGACTGCGCATTCTGAGACGACCATGTTGACTGAGGGGGTTGATCCCCTATAGCTTGGCCATTTACCATGAATCAGTTTCGATTCCGTAATGCCTGGCTCCACTTAAACTCTCAACTTTTTTCTTCGTCTCGAGTTAATCGTTTAAACGTCTTCGTCACATAATCGTGTTTAAACCATGAGCAATTTAGATCACCTGCACAAATTATGGATAAGTTCTTATTGACGGTTAGTGATTTGTCAATACAAGATGTTATTGCGTTTATAAAATTTTTGGTGCTGATTTTGTTCGGATTCCAATATACGTTTAAGACAAGCAAATGTTTCCTTGTGTCTAAATTTTCATCTGTTGTCTGAAGCAGTGCACTTTGCACAAAAGGATTGGGATTAGAGGAATCAACAAGGCGCCACCTGGTGTTTATTTTAATCATCATTAGTAAACCAAAAGAAGGTCGCCCCTTTAAATTTTTGATTGCTGGGTTTAATAATGTTAAGAAGCCATCTCGTGACGGAGGGTCGCATAACCAAGTCTCCTGCAGACAGATGATGAAGACTTTATCTAAATCAGCGTCAAATTTGTTGAATAAGTGAACAAATCCTCGAGTATTCCAGGAGATGAATTCACGAGTACACTTGTTTCCGGTCCTTGGTGGCTAACATCGTTCAACCTCCATATTATGGTTGATGATTTTCGCAGAGTGGTTGTTATTTGATCTTGGGTTCTCCTTAGTGGTCGTAGCTCTGCGTAGCTCAGCACATCTTTGCTTTTGCGTTTCTTGAGAAGTTTTTTGTCCGCTTGTTTTCGACCTATCGAATCTTGTGCTCGTAGGTTCCACAGAGATATCGAACCCAAGCGCTAGCAATTCCTCTAAGGCTTTCACAATTGTGTTTTGAACTGAGACCGAGGTTATATGTAATAGAACCTGGTCACAGCGTTTTTCTGTTACATACTCAACAATTCGTATGTCTTCAGACAAGATTGTTCGTAGAGATGGAATGCAGGCAAATAATTTCAAAACATTATTGCGATTCGGGTTTAGGTCACGATCTTCTCGATTTAGATTTTGTTGTCTCAGTTTGTAGTTCGTAGGACTTGAGCCGTTTCTTAGGGATGAAGAGGCATGAGAGATGTAGCGAGCTTGCTTCTTTTCTTGGAAGCGTGTGTATTTGGGATTTAGCCACGACAGCCGATTGGGGGATGGACTCAAATTCGTCGACCCATTTTTGTGGTTCATGTCTTCGTCCATATTAAGGTTTATTTTATGTGGCAATTCGTAATGAGCGTCATCAGGCACCACGATAGGGTCAATGATGGGGTTTCCAGATGCAGCGTCGTCGGAGTAGGTTGAAAGATTGCAGAGATCGGTTTCTATATCCGATGACTTACTTGTACGGCTTTCACAGTCTGATTCCGTTCTTTGTTGTTTGCTCGCTGGTGCAGTGAGGCGCCCGTGGCCTCCAGGATCGTTGTCCGCATAAGCAATGTTTTCTTTGCTGGACTTTGACGATACTGTTCTGCAAGATGGAGCAGACCTATTATCAGGCATTGCATTTCTGATGAATTTCTGTGACTTCGCGTTGCTAGCGCGTTTTTTAGTAGCATATATTCCCTTCCCAAAAGCTGATTGTCAACCATGTGTTAGCAAGGCTTTTTGGTCAGAAGTCGTGGAGGCCTTTATGGCTTTTGCCGCGCCTTCGAAGATTCCAAAAGAAGTCAAAGGCAATTCAGGTTGGGTACTTATGGCTGAACTGGGTACTTGTTCGCTCAGCGTCGGCACGAGAGCAAGCGCAGGCAGGGGCGCTGTCAGATTTCTTTCTCTGTTGTTGACAGCCGCAACAATGGAGGTTGTTTCTACGGCTGATGACTTCAAAGATTGATCAGAATCATTTGTGTCTTGTGGTCGTTTTTGCGGTGGTATTGAAGCCTTGGTTGATCGTATAGGGGCTTGAGGGATTGTTGAAACGATGTTTGAACCCATCATGGTTGATGAATGTCTCATCCATTTCACAGCTTCAAGTAACCCATCAGATAAGATGTTGTTTTGGCAATGGTGCCGTGCTGCTAGGTCACTCAAACGTTCTTGCCATCGCATCGTATGTTCTGCTTCCTGAGACAATTGTGATTGTAAAAAGTTTGTCACGTTGTCAAATTTGTCCATCTTTTCTTTAAGGGATAAGATAAGTGATGTCTGGTCTTTGTAGGCCTCCTGCAGTGACTCGTACATCTTCAGAAACGGAAGCAGGGCTGCAGAAGAAGCTGCTAAAACGTTGTTGTAAATCTGCATCGCTGCAGCTGAGGAGAGACTCGGTTTTGAGTCGGTAGTGGTTTTATCTGCCGAAGATGAGTGTGAGCAATTTGTGTTTTCTGTTTGAGGCTCACTAGAAGACGACATATTCATTGTTGTAGTGACAGAGATATTCTGTGGAAGTTGTAAAGGATTTGGCCGTGGATGAACATTTCTTGGAGTACTAGAAGAGGCCGTATTGGAAGTGTGAGATCTCGTCTTGATATGAGTTGTATTAGTAGTGCTATCATCTGCAATACTAGTAGTTCTTTTGTCGTATGATGTTGGACACATTTGGTTTCTTTTCCGCATCAGACCACGATCGGAAATGTCGCGTGATCTGTGCAAGTAATCATTTGCAGTGTCAGGGTTGTGACTGGGTTGATTAGTTACTTGACCTTGGAGAACATGACAGTTCGTAGGCCCGTGAGGGGGCTGAGTATTGCCTGACATCACTAGTTCTTTTGCTTGTTCTGTCGAAGAGCGATCCTGAAGACTGTGTGACGGCGTTATATTCGTCGTCCTAGAATTGCCGATTAAGAGTTTGAGTTCCAATGGGGCACTCGATTGAGTTTTATGTATATGACGAGATTCAGCTTCAGTGAGCAAGGGATCATTATCCGCAACCTCAAGATCTTCAATCAAAGGTATAGCAGTTTGCATCTCCTCATCGAGTGCAGTCGAGTTGTCAATTCCTTCCTCATCTTGCGAGGCTTCCATAATTTCTGCATCTGTAATTTCGAAAGATGTGAAAAATTCCTCAGTGTTTCCTATTGAGTTTAACGTTGGCTGGGATGTATATTAGGCTGACATGATCATGATCGTGAGGAATCTAAAGAAATAGGAGGTAGGTTAGTTAAAGTTAGTAATGGTTGTTGTAAAGAAACGTTTGATTTCCCGGCATCATTCACAATGGGAGCACTCGCTTTGGATTTGTCGGACTCCGACTCAAGCGTAAGCTCCTCAGCAATGGGTTTGGGCATGCTTTGAACCACCATGGGAACTGTTTGATTAGTTACGCAATCGAGCAAAAATACAGATTGCTCACCGACGTAGGAGTTTTTGTGAGCAAAGATTGATTGTGTGTCAAAGCTTGCAGACTCTACAGAAGTCGCGGCGCAGGCTTTCTTTGACCATTCCGCGCTCTTCGCTCTAGTATTTGTGCTCGACGTATTGACGATCAAAGCTTCAGGCCGCGTGTCTCTTAAAAACAGAGCTTACCTTTGAAGACACGGGAGCAGAGTCCGCCTTCAAGGGTGTCCACGGATTCTGCATCTGACGCTGTTGTATTGTTTTGTGCCTTGTTTGGGGGCCCCCATGGCCAGTTTGAGCTGTCATTTCACAACTTTGTGCACAGTGCTGCCAGCCGCGGACTGACTCAGACTGACTCTGCGCACGACTCCGCGCGCGCTCCGCGCTTGATGTGGGGTTATATAGTCACCGCCCACAGCCCACAGCCGGCAGGTTTAAAGCAGCAGTGCTTGAATTAGAAGAACACTCGGCAAACACTTGGCCGGACACGTAGCTGCAGCTCCTCACAACCCAAAAAAGTCAAATGGACTGACGCAGACTGACTCTGCGCACGACAAAGACCTCTTTGTTAACGAGTCGTGTAGAGGGGAAGAATTGTTTTTTACAACTCAGGGTGAGTTTGTTCTGGGGTGTGTGTCCTTGTGGTTAGGGGAAACCCTTCTAGAGGAGGTTGCTATACTATAATCTTTCATTGACTAAAGTTAGTCTTTTTGGAATTGGTTTTAGGTATCTGATGCTTTGAGTGAACCCTTCTATCTGCTGATAAGTGAAGAGCAAAAATTGGTTTTGCTATCTAGTTTGAAGACATTTACTTCTTCTGAGCTACTGGCTCAGGTATATTATTTATTGTATACTTGTCCACCCTACTGGTGATTAGGGATTGGCTAGGTCGATTAAGTAGACCTATAATGCCCATGTAGTAATGTGTATGTTCTTTTTTGTACCCTTAGATATAGGAATATGTTTTTGAGGAATGAGAAAGATCTGCCTGAAGCATAAGACTAACTTCTGCCCCTGAAGAATGTCCAGTTACCTGCAACATATAGGACAGAAACTTGTATACGTAGGGCTTGTTCAACACAATGGGGAATAAGATTAATTACGATGCCATTGGTGTTATTGTGATCAAGTATCTGGTGACTTTGATTTTGTGAAGTGGAATAATTTAATTGTGTATATTACTATGTGATGTGTATATGTTTGTATTACTTGTGCTGAAAAGAGAAAAATGAATTAAAAATGATATTTTTTGATAACATTGTTTTTTATTGAGTGTACAGAACATAGAATACAGCTTATATTTGCTAAATGACTGTTTGTTGATGCCGCTATCTGAGGGTACATTAATTGTTTGCTATAGAGGATTGTTTCTGTTCCTTCCTTTGGTTTAAATATATAGAATATATCCTCACTTTGTAGGAGGGAATATCACCTTAATGTGGGGTAACCCCTGAACGTTAATATCAGCCCTTCTTCCCCTTTAATGTTATATTTCTAACACTCCCTCAATGCCTGCTTTCAAACAGTCACACATCCATCCAGAAACTGTACATATAACCCTATGACCATATTAAGCTTGCACACAACAAATGCCACTGAACAATTGCCTACAACTATTTTGTATCTACATTTCCCTTACTAATGCAAATTGTACACAGTGCTTCAATAAATGCACATATTCATTGTGCAGTGAGAGAAGTGCATAAATAGAAGGGCAGTATGGATGGCAAGTGCTCATGAGAAGCCAGAAGGGAAATGCAAAGGGATTCCAAGGTGGGACACCACTGGCTAACTACTGTAGCAGAGGAGTCCCAAGGATGGGATGCATCTTAACTGTAACATCCATTTAACAATGTTGTTTTTATCATTTTCATAGGGTTTTATAAGTGAAAATGTGCCATGGTGTTACATCACTGGATATAAGTTATTAATAATTCGTCTTTTCATATATATTAAAGGACTCTGAACCTCCATTAAGAAACCTATTCTTTGCAACACATACTTAGGTCTTTCATTATCAGCAGCACATGCTGGGGATGCAAATCATTGTTCAATTGCCTACGGCATAAGGCTCAACCATGGCCCCAACCCAACCAACCCACCCCTATTAGTCACTGCACCTTCCCTGCATACTAGTTCAGTGTCCACTATACCCTAATATTGTAACCAATGGCCAGTGCTCATGACTGGAAGCCATGGCCAGTCTCCAAATCCATGGGGCATGGGCTTTGTCCATGCTGCATTCCCCAATAAGCAAATCAGAGTACACATTTGCGTTTGCTAAGGTCCAGGCCCACTACCTTTGCACCAAATGTATGTCACTTGTTTTCTACTTATATTCTTACACTTTGGAAAAATAAAGCACACAACATATTTCCAAAAACATGCTTTAGGTCCTTTGTAATGCTTGTCATGCAAGTTTGTTGTAATCTAGTTCACCACTGCAGGGTGTAACCACAAGCAGAATATATTTTCTCATTCAAACCTACTGCTTCTCCTATGCTGTATCAAGCAGTTATTTTTTCACATTCAAGGCTATCCCAATTTCGAAAAACTTTACCACATAACCGGTTCCTGCCGGCCATGCCCACTTTGACCCAATTGCTAGTCCCTCATGGGCATGGCCAGTAGCCAGATAGTCTGGGTCATGGACTTAGGCCATGACCCAGACAATCTGGCCACTGCCCATGGCCCCAGGCTATACCTCAGTCACCAAAGGTATATCACTTTTTTTGTACCTACATTATGACAATTTAAAACAAAATAAAACACTGACACATTTTCAAAACCATGCTTTCAGGTCCTTGCCAATGCTCCTTGCATGGGTTTGCTGCAAATCCGCCCATGTTTTATATTGTGAAAAGTGGATAAATGTACGTCCAAATTATAGTCATATAACTTAGCCCCAACTTGACAAAATCCATTCAGACTTCACACAAACATTCAAGGTCGGGTATGTAATCTTTCTGAAAACATTTCTCCACATTTGTCAAACGGCAACAAAATTATAAGCCATCTAAACATGCCCCCCTTGACAAAATCCCACCAAACTTTACAGAAACATGCATATCTAGGTCTAAAATCCTTTTGCCAACGTCTGTCCATATTCGTCAAATGGCACCACATTTATAAGCTTTTAACATATTTCCCCCCCCCCTTCTTGGCAACAGCACCACACTTTGCAGAACCATTCAGAGACACGTCTAACGTCTACAATGAAATACCCACATTTCAGGCAGGTTCATTAAGTGGCGCTAACATCATAAGCCATCCAAAAACTGCTTTTCGCTAACACTGTAATGCAGAAATAGGCATAGATGTTCCCGAACATCTCAGATGTTAGCGATCATCACAGGACTGCCCGGGACATCCAGACTGTTCGCAGACATTGCAGATAAAAAAAACACCCATTTTGGGGCTTTCAAAGGCCCTATCCCATCCCAACCCCATCAACCCTTACCTCCCCAGTGATTGTTTCATTGCAGTACTTCAATCACAACATCTTCCCCTGTACATCTGCCCCTTTATATTTGTGGTTGCTGCTCTTCCCTCATCTCCCTCCCACCTTACTTTCTGACCTCTCCTGCAAAAATAAAAAATAAGAAAATAAAAAAACACCAAAAAGGTTCCTTTAGGAATGACCTTTCACACTAAAAAAAAAGAACACAAAAATAATAATATTATAGACTCCATATACTTTACTTTTCTCAATTAAGTAGTTAGACTCAATACGATTCTCCAACATTTCCATTAGCATTTTGTGTTATGCTAGTGGGAATAATAGACAGTTTTATGCTAGAGAAAAATATAAAAGGATAGAAACAATTTTCTGCCCCAAATACTTTTCTCCAGCATACAATAAGGACCATAATCGATGGGCCTTTATTACTATCCGCGGTCTCCACAGTCCACTTTCCAGGCCATGGATCATTAAAAGACTCGGATGGCATGTGCACACCATCGGCAGCCCTTCTTCCCTTTTAATTTTACATTTCTAACAGTACCTCAATGCCTGCTTTCATACAGTCACACATCCATCCAAAAACTGTACATATAACCCTATGACCATATTGAGCTTCCACACACCAACTGCCACTGAACAATCACCTACAACTATTTTGCATCTACATTTCCCTTACTAATATAAACAAACTGTACACAGTGCTTCAATAAATGCACATATGCATTGTGCAGTGAGAGAAGTGCATAAATAGAAGGGCAGTATGGATGGGCAAGTGCGCATGAGAAGCCAGAAGGGAAATTCCAAGGGATTCCACGGTGGGACACCACTGGCTAACTACTGTAGCAGAGGAGTCCCAAGGATGGGATGCATCTTAACTGTAACATCCATTTAACAACGATGTTTCTATCAATTTAATAGGGTTTTATAAGTGGAAATGTGTCATGGTGTTACATCACTAAGTTATTTATAATTCTTCTTTTCATATATATTAAAGAACTCTGAACCTCCTTTAGGAAACATACTCTTTGCAACACATACTTAGGTCTTTCATTATCAGCAGCACACACAGGGGATGCAAATCATTGTTTAATTGCTTACTGCATAAGGCTCAACCATGGCCCCAACCCAACCAACCCACCCCTATTAGTCACTGCACCTTCCCTGCATACTAGTTCAGTGTCCACTATACCCTAATATTGTAACCAATGACCAGTGCTCATGACTTGAAGCCATGGCCAGTCTCCAATCCATGGGGCATCGGCTTCGGCCATGCTGCATTCCCCAATAAGCAAATCATTTGCATTTGCCGAGGTCCAGGCCCACTACCTTCACACCAAATGTATATCACTTGTTTTCTACTTATATTCTTACACTTTAGAAAAATAAAACACAAGACATATTTCCAAAAACATTCTTTAGGTCCTTTGTAGTGCGTGTCGCACAAGTTTGTTGTAATCTAGTCCACCACTGCAGGCTGTAACCACAAGCAAAATATATTTTCCCATTCAAACCTACTGCTTCTCCCATGCTGTATTCCCCAATAAGCAATTTAAAGTACACATTTGTCCTTGTTGGCGGCCAGGACCATTGCCCAGACACCAATGTTATATCACTGTTTTGTGAACTTACATTTTCACACTTTCAACAAAAAAAAAAAAAACAGGACATATTTATAAAACCATGTTTTGAAGTTCTTGCTGACCCTCCTTGTGCATATTTGCTGCAATCACATCCAGCATTTCAATCTGTAACCACAAGCAGTTATTTTTTCCCATTCAAACCTAGCCCAATTTCAAAAAACGTTACCATATAACCGGTCCCTGCCGACGATACCCACTTTAACCACATTAATAGTCCCTCATGGTCATGGCCAATAGCCAGATAGTCTGGGTCATGGCCTAAGCCATGACCCAGACAATCTGGCCACTGTCCATGGCCACAGGCTATACCTCAGTCACCAAAGGTATTTCACTTTTTTTGTACCTACATTATGACACTTTAAAAAAATAAAACACAGACACATTTGCAAAACCATGTTTTCAGGTCCTTGCCAATGCTCCTTGCATGGGTCTGTTGCACATCTCCCCATGTTTTATTTTTGGCAAGTGGCAAAATATACGTACATAGAATAGTCATATAACTTAGCCCCGACTTGACAAAATCCATTCAGACTTCACACAAACATTCAAGGTTGGGTATGTAATCTTTCTGAAAACTTTTCTCCACATTCGTCAAATGGCAACACAGTTATAAGCCATCTAAACAAGCCCTCTCTTGACAAAATCCCACCAAACCTTGTAGAAACATTCATATCTAGGCCTAAAATCCTTTTGCAAACTTCTGTCCAGATTCATCAAATGGCACCACATTTATAAGCCTTTAACATATTTTGCCCCCCTCCCTCTTTGCAGAACCATTCAGGGACAAGTCTAGACTGAAATTCCCAAATTTCAGGCAGGTTTGTTAAGTGGCACCAACGTCATAAATCATCCAAAAACTGCTTTTCACCAACCTTGTAATGCAGAAATAGGCATAGATGTCCCCGAGCATCTCAGATGTTAGCGAACATCACAGGACAGCCCGGGACATCAGGACTGTTCGCAGACATTGCAAATAAAAAAATAAAAAAAATTTTGGGGCTTTTAAAGGCCATATCCCATCACATCCTCATCACCCCTTACCTCCCCAGAGATTGTTTCATCAGTTTAATAAGTGCAATGTTGTGTTTTTTAATATGTTTCTACCGTGAAGTTTGCAGACACCGGCCACTTCTCTGCGAATCCAACATGGCGGGCATTTCCAAAAATCTGACACACCTCATGTTTTTCACTGTCCAATCAGCGGGCACGTCTGATGTCTGTGGACATCACATTGCCTGCTGGACCAATCGGAGGCCCGTCCAAGGACCGAACAGGGAAATGAGTGTGCAGACCGAACCCAGATATCACTAATTTAGTTGGGCCAGCTTATATATATATATATACCATCACTGTTTTCTACATTTGCTGGGGGGGTAGATTCCTCTGTACCACCCAGACTTTGGTTTTTTCTAACAATCTTTCTATAAGTTCCATTTTCTTGCCCTTCTCAGAGAGATTCTTATGTCTACACAATACTTTTAAGCAATCAGCAGTTTGTTCAGACAATGATTCTAGGGTATAACTCTCCATAGCAGACATAGTTAGAAAATCAGCTTTTTAGTGCTAAGCTCTGTGGTTAGTTGTCCTAAAGTGTTCAACAAGCACTCTAAAGTGTATACTCAATACAAATCCCACCGCTGTACACCAGTGTTAGGCAGAAACCTGTGCAGTTCCCTCTGGGTCCACTGCAAAAGATTTAGGACTACAGGTGTTTGGCAGTAAACCCACTTGGTAGCAGTCTGTACCACACAGATTCACTTGGTAGCTGTGGCTGAGCAGTCAGACTTCCCTCAAGAAGAGTTAGGCAGTATACAGAGTATTCACAATAGGTCAAGAGCACACAATAGAACAAGTAAACACTGACCAGGGCTTGGTGTAAAAGAGATATAATAATTTATTTAAAACCACATCTGGAAAAACACACAGGCACTAATAATAAGCAATTCAGAAACACGGTCACTAAAAGATATACACTCCCTTAAAAGAATATTAGACAAGTCTTAAGTAAAGCCCCACTTATTTTCAGACAGCGGTGAGCGCTTAACATAGATGGCACTCTAATAATTTGTTTTAAAAAGGGAGAGAAAAGCAGAGAACAAATTGAAACAGATCCCAACACTTTTTCATAAACACAACAAGAGAGGAAGGCAAAGTAAAACCGTGAAGTTAGAGTTCAAGAGGCCGGATCCACTTTCAGAGGATCCAAACGAAATGTGTCCAAGGTCACACGGTTGCAGTGCACAAAAGTCTTGTAAGCGTTCAAAAAGAAGTTGGACCACAGAAAGGGACCAGTTAGAGGGTCAAGGCGGCCAGCCCAGTCCAGAAGGTTAAGGAGTTATTATTACCTTGTAGCAATCTTTAGAAAGGGAGGCCTGGCGGACACAGTATCTTAAAGTAGTGAGAACGCTCCAGCGGGGGCAGTTGTTCCTGGCAGTGGATGCAAGTCGGTGCTAAGTCCGGGGGAAGAGAGGATCTCGTCGGGGAGGAAGACAGGAGTCCGTTGCTCTGCCAGGGAAGAAACCAGCCGCAGAGTTTCTCAGGTACAAGGAGGGGTCCGTTGATTCGTGGTTCATTGGTGAGTGGCTATCCGGCTTCCGGGGTGCTTGCCACGGGCAGTTCGACCACGGGCTGGGGTGCGAAGAAAGAAAGGTAAACTGGTTGTGCCCACCAGTCAGGGGAAGAAGCTTCTCCAGCCGGGAGATCTTCTCTGTCGTCGGGAAGTGGTGAGTCGGTTCTGCAGGGCTCTACCGGTGGTGTCATCGTGGTAGGTCGGCTCAGCTTCTCCCTCGTCGGATTCTCAGGTCCTGTGGTGACTTCTGAAGTTCCAGTCCACAAAGTGCCGCTTTTATGCAGCATACCCCCATTCACTCAGCCAAGCTGTCAATCAAACATGCTAAGTGGTCAGCCGGCCGGCTCACCACTTGGGCCAATCACACAAGAGTGCGACCTGAGTTACCAGGGTAACTCGGTCCAGGGTGCCTAAACCCCTCCTACACCCCTTGTGGTACCCAGACAGAGTGGCACCACTTTTGGAGGCTTCTGTGGAGAAGCCCGCCAAAAAGTGGAACAAAGGGTTCGACTTGGGTTGGAGTCACAGAAGAGAACACAGACACCATTTTAGAATCGAGTCTTGGCAAAAAATACCAACCGGAGAATTGATATTAATTAAATAAACCGGCGGTATGTTCGAGGCTATGAGAATTAAATAATTAAAGTTGGTAGCCTCGAAAAAATGGGAAAATCCCATAGGAGAATATTCACGGTCGAATATAAAAAGTAGTTTCCACGGCCACCAGCCAAAACTCGATCAGTGGGGATGGAGACGTGCCCCCTCGACTAACAGACCCCGGGGCAATCGAATTGCCCCGACCAGTATGTCCACAATAAGATGGTTTGTACTGGTTTCTGTTAATAATTTGGGACTAGTAAAGCCAATGGTGACTTTACATGCCCTGGGAGACAGTAGTCAGTCCCAGGCTGTGGAGTCTAGGGTGGGGGGTCACTATGACGCCCCTGTGTTACTGCACGGAGGGTGCTGTGTAACACACATAGAAAATACACATGAGACCCTATGGAGTAAAGGACCCCATAGCCCATAAAACACATTACCAGTCAAAGGAATACCATTTATCATGTCCAAGAGTGGGAGAAAAAGAGTCTCACTCTTGGCAGGAGGAAAAAAAACAAACTCCAGAAATCCAACAAAGCTGCTGGGGGATCACTAGGTTAGGAAATTCAGCCTAAAGAGAGAATTCTCCCTAACACTCGCCCCCCACAAACTAAGGGACAGGATGATTTAATCCACTCCTGGATGAACCTCATACCTCTAGTCGATGACATACATCCTAGAGAGTCCATCAGCATTTTGATGGTGACACCCTGACCTGTGTTCTATGGTCAAATCAAAGGTTTTCCTTTGTAAGCTATATGACCGACAAACCCTTTGAGGAACATCAGTCTTTTTAAAGTTATAGGGGATCTGGTTGACCAGTCCCTCAGAAGTTGTTACAACTTCTGAACCTGTGTTAGGCTTTTTCAAGGGGTCCTTATAAAGGATTACCTTAAATCTAGCGGGGCCTCCAGTGGTCCTCACCACCTCTCCGTTGGGAGAAGGTTGGGTTTTAGGCCTCTTGGTCGGAGGGGATGGAGATAAGCAAGGTACATGCTTCTCCTTCCTCTTAGATCTACCTTTACCTACTGGAGGAGTTTCCCCCTTAAGACTAGGAATTGGGTTGGAGTCTTCTGTGGAAGGTCCAACAGTCTGAAGGTTTTTGGCCTTAGACTTTTCTTTTCTGGTTTTCCACCAGCACTGAGAATTACCAGTTCTCTTAGGCCTAGTTAGGGTTCTAGTAGGTCTATCCACCTCTTCCTCAGAAGCAGGGGGAGTCGCAGACTCTATAACTGGGGAACAATGATGGAGCTTGGTTGGGGCTCCCATTTCCCTAACATGTTAGCCTGAAATTTTCCTGGGTCAGAGGTCAACTTACCAACACCAGGGCTTGTAGAGGTTCCCACAGGCTTAGAGTGGTTCCTTAAGGTGGCCTCTCTAGCCAATTTGGTTTGGTTCTGGGTCTCCATACTGGGAGGCCTGGGGTTACTGGATACTACTCCTAGAGTTCTTAGATCATTCCCCAACAGGACTCTCCCAGGCACCTCAGTCTGAACACTGACCGGAATCAACACTGTCATGTCATTACACTAAATGAGGGCTGGTAGAATTGGAACCATTTGGACAGGGCCTCCAGACATCTTAGTGGGACCTTTGGGTGCCTTGGCAACATCCTCAGGCCTGAAAAAGCGTTCATCCACTACTGTTCTGCTGGCCCCAGAGTCTTGCCTGGCAGGGGTACCCTGACCATTGACAAGAACACTGTCCATATAATATACTTTAGAGTTTTCTGGTATGGAGTTATAAACACTCCTATTCTGATCACTAACCAGACACATGGACTCTACTGTTACACTTGCTTGAAGACACAAAGGCTCTTCAGCAAAGACTTGAAAGTGAGCACTAGCCATGTGGACTTCCTCCTCAGGAGTGAAGGCTAAGGAGACTGTGCTGATCCCTGTAGGTTTACCCTTACATCTGGGATCTCCTTTGATGTGGTCAGTTGCCCCACAGAGATAGCATGTTCCAAATGCTCTCTGGAAGGGTGGCTTAGCCTGTCGTCCTTCTGGTTTGTGACCAGAAGGTACACTTGCCTGTGGTGGTTTACCCTGGGGTTTACCCTGGTTACTTTGTTGTTTGGGGCCCTCTTTGGTTTGGGAGGTATTAGAAATCTCTTGGTTCCCCTTTTGTGGCTGCTTTCCCTCATCCTTTTTCTGAGTGACCCCTGAATCCTTGTGAGTGGCCCTGTTGGCAACCCACATGTCAGCAGCCTTAGCTAGCTTCCTGGAATCTAATTCCTTTGAATCAGCCAAGTGCTGTCTGAGCTCAGGAGAGCAGGCATCATAAATTGACTCCAACCAAACAAGATTTATCATTCCCTCATAAGTGTTCACCTTGAAACCCTTAATCCATCCCTCTAGGTTTTTCAAACACTCACTCACCCAGGTAGCCCAAGGGGTACCATCATTCCTTTTGAGGGTCCTAAACCTCTTAAGGTACTGGGAAGGGGTCTTCCCAAATCGAGCTATCAAAGCTAGTTTCACACATTCATAATCCTTCTTATCCACCTCCCCCAACTCCATTACCACATTAGTTGCAACAGGGGGAAGCCTAGAGAACAACCAGGGAAGTCACTCATTCCCTGTGATGTCCTGGAGCCCATGATTATACTCAAACATTTTTAACCAATCCAACACATCCAACCTACGTTCATAAATACCCACTAATTCCTTAGGCATCCGGGGTCTTTTGGGACTGGAACTCCTAGAAGAACCAGAGAAGAGAGAAGCATTTTCCACAGACAACCTTTTAATTTCTAACTCATGATTAAGCTCTATTTCTCTGAGTCTTAACTCAGCTTGCTTCTGCTCAGCCTGGGCATTCATTCTTCTGATCTCTAGCTCTTGGTTTCTTTCAGATTGAGCTAAAAAACATTTGTACTCTAATTCAAGCTTCATTTTTTCAAAATAAGCAGGGTTACATGTGGGACCTGATATAGGCCCAGTAGGTACAGTAGGTAAGGCAGACAGAGGCTCAGAGTGGCTAACTTCATTAGGTTCACTTTCCTCTTATGACTCATTATCAAGACTTTGATTTAGATCAATACCATCACTGTTTTCTACATTTGCTGGGGGGGTAGATACCTCTGTACCACCCAGACTTTGGTTTTCTAACAATCTTTCTATAAGTTCCATTTTCTTGCCCTTCTCAGAGAGATTCTTATGTCTACATAATACTTTTAAGCAATCAGCAGTTTTGGCAGACAATGATTCTAGGGTATAACTCTCCATAGCAGACATAGTTAGAAAATCAGCTTTTTAGTGCTAAACTCTGTGGTTAGTTGTCCTAAAGTGTTCAACAAGCACTTTAAAGTGTATACTCAATACAAATCCCACCGCTGTACACCAGTGTTAGGCAGAAACCAAAGCAGTTCCCTCTGGGACCACTGCAAAAGATTTAGGACTACAGGTGTTTGGCAGTAAACCCACTTGGTAGCAGTCTGTACCACACAGATTCACTTGGTAGCTGTGGCTGAGCAGTCAGACTTCCCTCAAGAAGAATTAGGCAGTATACAGAGTATTCACAATAGGTCAAGAGCACACAATAGAACAAGTAAACACTGGCCAGGGCTTGGTGTAAAAGAGATATAATTATTTATTTAAAACCACATCTAGAAGAACACACAGGCACTAATAATAAGCAATTCAGAAACACGGTCACTAAAAGATATACACTCCCTTAAAAGAATATTAGACAAGTCTTAAGTAAAGCCCCACTTATTTTCAGACAGCGGTGAGCGCTTAACGTAGATGGCACTCTAATAATTCGTTTTAAAAAGGGAGAGAAAAGCAGAGAACAAATTGAAACAGATCCCAACACTTTTACACGAACACAACAAGAGAGGAAGGCAAAGTAAAACCATGAAGTTAGAGTTCAAGAGGCCGGATCCACTTTCAGAGGATCCAAACGAAATGTGTCCAAGGTCACACGGTTGCAGTGCACAAAAGTCTTGTAAGGGTTCAAAAAGGAGTTGGACCACAGAAAGGGACCGGTTGAAGGGTCAAGGCAGCCAGCCCAGTCCAGATGGTTAAGGAGTTATTATTACCTTGTAGCAATCTTTAGAAAGGGAGGCCTGGCGGACATGGTACCTTAAAGTAGTGAGAATGCTCCAGCGGGGGCAGTTGTTCCTGGCAGTGGATGCAAGTCGGTGCTTCGTCCGGGGGAAGAGAGGATCTCGTCGGGGAGGAAGACAGAGCCTGTTGCACTGCCAGGGAAGAAACCAGCCGCAGAGTTTCTCAGGTACAAGGAGCGGTCCGTTGATTCACGGTTCAATGGTGAGTGGCTATCCGGCTGCCGGGGTGCTTGCCAGGGACAGTTCGACCACAAACCGGGCTGGGGTGCGAAGAAAGAAAGGTAAACTGGTTGTGCCCACCAGTCAGGGGAAGAAGCCTCTCCAGCCGGGAGATCTTCTCTGTCGTCGGGAAGTGGTGAGTCGGTTCTGCAGGGCTCCACTGGTGGTGTCGTCGTAGTAGGTCGGTTCAGCTTCCCCCTTGTCGGATTCTCAGGTCCTGTGGCAACTTCTGAAGTTCCATCCCCAAAACCCCGCTTTTATGCAGCACACCCCCATTCACTCAGCCTAGCTGTCAATCAAACATGCTAAGTGGTGAGCCGGCCGGCTCACCACTTGGGCCAATCACACAAGAGTGCGACCTGAGTTACCAGGGTAACTCGGTCCAGGGTGCCTAAACCCCCTCCCACACCCCCTGTGGTACCCAGACAGAGTGGCACCACTTTTGGAGGCTTCTGTGGAGAAGCCCGCCAAAAAGTGGAACAAAGGGTTCGACTTGGGTTGGAGTCACAGAAGAGAACTCAGACGCCATTTTAGAATCGAGTCTTGGCAAAAAATACCAACCGGAGAATTAATATTAATTAAATAAACCGGCTGTATGTTCGAGGCTATGAGAATTAAATAATTAAAGTTGGTAGCCTCGAACAATGGGAAAATCCCATAGGTGAATATTCGTGGTCGAATATAAAAAGTAGTTTCCACGGCCACCAGCCAAAACACGATCAGTGGGGATGGAGACGTGCCCCCTCGACTAACAGACCCTGGGCAATCAAATTGCCCCGACCAGTACGTCCACAATAGGATGGTTTGTACTGGTTTCTGTTAATAATTTGGGACTAGTAAAGCCAATGGTGACTTTACATGCCCTGGGAGACAGTAGTCAGTCCCAGGCTGTGGAGTCTAGGGTGGGGGGTCACTATGACGCCCCTGTGTTACTGCACGGAGGGTGCTGTGTAACACACATAGAAAAAACATATGAGACCCTATGGAGTAAAGGACCCCATAGCCCATAAAACACATTACCAGTCAAAGGAATACCATTTATCATGTCCAAGAGTGGGAGAAAAAGAGCCTCACTCTTGGCAGGAAGAAAAAACAAACTCCAGAAATCCAGCAAAGCTGCTGGGGGACTCACTAGGTTAGGAAATTCAGCCTAAAGAGAGAATTCTCCCTAACAATATTATATATATATTACAAGGCTTGCAGTAGTGGCTCAGTATGTAGGGTTAAATTGCTCATTTTATAGGAAGAGCACCTTTTGGGTGGCTTATAACTTTGGTCGCCCTGGATGAATGTTTACCAATCTTTTCAAGAAAAGTATATGTACCACTCTGAATTCTTTTAGTAAGTTTGGTGAGGTTTCGTCAAGGGGGGTTAAGTTATAGGGGGATCCCAAAAGTTTTTTTCTTCCATATACAGAATGGGAAGAAACTTTGCTCACGACTACAGTTCAAACCGCTGGACATATTTTCACCAAATTTGCGGCGGAAGCAGTGGCTTGGTCCCAAAAGCGTGCTTTTGTAAATTTGGTGAAAATTGGTTCAGTAGTTTTTTTTAGGCAAAATGTAGGTCCCCAAAAAATAGTGATACCTAGGTCTGCTCCGTGGACAGGACTCTGATAGGCCCGGAGGGCAACGTGATGTCTACGGACATTACGACATGCCCGCTGATATGCTGGAGGGAAGGGCGATGTGCGTCACATTTTCCTGAAGCTCGTGGAATGTTGGATCCACGGATATCTGCTGATAGCGCAGCGGCGCAAAGGGCTGAAAAATAATTTTGGGGCATCTGCTGGGGGGAAGAGAGGCTGGAAAGGGTGGGGGAGTGAAAGCTGGGTCATACTATGGGCCTCATTACACGGTAGGCGGTAAGGTTTTACCGGTACCGGTATTTTACCGGTACCGGTAAATCCTTACCGCCTTACTACGAGGTCCCTTTGCGGGTTGGGGAATTTAACGCCTGCTTTTTGCAGGCGTTAAAAACCAACCCGCAAAGGGACCAGGGAGCTAATTATGGTACCGCAATTTGCGGTGCCGTAATTAGCACCTTCCCCATTCCCATTATGCCCTATGGGGCGAAAATGGGAATGGGGAAGGGCAATGGGGGAAGGGGGAATTACCGCCCCACCAACCTTGGAATAGGGCGGTAATTCCTCTTTCCACCAAGACGGTGCCGGTATTTTACCGGCATGGACCAAGGTGCTTATAGCACCTTGGTCCACCGCCATCCGTGTAATGAGGCCATATGTATTTGTTTAGGTGGAAGAAGACTGTGCTGTGTTTGCGTCATCCGCTGATACCACGGCAGTTCGCGGATACATACTCGGGCGAGCAGCTTATGTGGTGATTGCAAGAAGGATTTATTGGGTGGGGTAGTGAAATGTAGATGATATGAGCAAGTGTATAGAAGTGGGCAGGGCTTCAGGTGGCTGGATTATGTGTGTGGGTTGTGGCCTGTGTACAGATTGTTGGGTGCAAGGGTGTGCTATGCTGTGTTCATTGTGACCAGCTACTAGAGTCTTGGGTGCATGGCTGGAGGTTATGTACTGAAGAGCCCAATAGTGTGGCCACTCATTAAAGTACTCTAAAATGGGGAAGGCCTCAGTCGGCTGGCTTATTGAACTGAAGAGTGTGCTGACTAGTTGCACGTGCTGTAATGCTATGTGTACAGTAGTAGATAGGGCTATAAGTGGATGCCTTATGTGTTTGGGTTGTGGCCACTGGGCATATTATTGGGTATTTCACTACATTATGGTGTATTGGTTGGGGGCAGTTAGTAGAGTATTTGGTGGAGAGGCCAGGCATTCAAGAGTTTGTCCATTGGCTGCAAATACTGTAATAGTATGTCAAGTGAAGTGGATAGGGCCTGAGGTGGCTGGGTTAAGTTTGTGGGTTGTGGTAAGTGGGCAGATATTTGCATGCATGGCTGTATTATGCTGCGGGGGTTGTGGCCAGGGCCTAGAGTCTTGGGTACCGAAGGCCATAGGCCATGCACCCACAACTCTAGGCCCTGACCACAACCACTGCAGCATAATACAGTCATGCATGCAAACATTCTGACAGTGGCATATGGATCGCATAGGAGGCCATGTACCCAAGAGTCTGTCCACTGGCTACAAGTAGTGTAATAGTATGTGTACAAAAGTGGACAAAGTGTGTGGCAGGCAGTTTGTTGGACTGTCTTGAGTTTGTTGAGTGTATGATATTCTGTGCAGTGGGAGGTAATTGTGGCCATTTACTATAGTGTTTGATGTATGCACCCAAGAGTCGTAGAGTCTGGCCACTGATTGAAGTACTGTAATAGTATGTCTAGGAAAATGAAAAGGGCTTAAGGTGGCTAGCTTATTGGATGCAAGAGTTTGTTGAGTGCATGTATGTCCTTGAATACTATGTGTACAGAAGTGGATAGGGCCTCAGGTTGGCTTAAGTGTGTGGGGTGTGGCAGTGTATAGATTGTTGGGTGCATGGCTGTCTTATGCTGTGGTGATTGTGACCAGCTACTACACTCTTCGGTTTCTGGCTGGAGGGCATACACCCAAGAGTCTGCACACTGGTTGTAAGTACTGTAATAGTATGTGTATAAAAGTGGACAGGGTGTGTGTCAGGTGATTTGTTGGATTGTCCCAAGATTCTTGGGTGATATAGTATGTAGTGGGAGATAATTGTGGCCAGCTACTATAGTCTTGGGTGTATGGCTTGAGGCGATGCATTCAAGGGTTCAAGAGTGTGCCCACTGGTTGAAGAACTGGAATGGTATGTGTCAAAAAGTGGAGAGGGCCTCAGGTGGGTGCTTACTGCACCCAATAGTGTAGTGATTGGTTGCATGTTTTGTAATACTACATGTATAGAAGTGGATACGGCCTCAGGCAGTTGTTTTATGTGTGTGGGTTGTGTCCAGTTACAGATTGCTGGGTGCATGGTTGTATTATGGTGTGATGATTGTGTCAGCTAGTAGACTCATGGGTGCATGGCCAGAGGCCATGCACCCAAGAGTCTTTTCAGTGGCTGCAAGTAGTGTAAAAGTATGTGTATAAAAGTGGATAGATTGCATGGCAAGTGGTTTGTTGGAGTGCCCTGCGGTTTTTGGGTGTATCATAGACTGTGCAGCAGGTGGAAATAATGTTATAGTATGTGAAGTGAAGTGGACCAGGTACGTGGATGAGTTATGTGTTTGGATTGTGGCTGCTGGGCATGAGTACCTCTCTGTATTATGCCGTATTGGTTATGGGAAGTTAGTAGAGTCTTGGGTGTGCAGCCGACAATCTGTCCACTGGCTGGAAGTATTGTAACAGTATGTGAACTGAAGTGGATAGGGTTTCAGGTGGCTGTGTTATGTGTGTGAGTTGTGGTCAGTGGGTAGATGTTTGCATGCATGACTGTATTATGTTGCAGTGGTTGTGGCCAGCCCTAGACTATTGGGTGCATGGCTGGAGGCTGTAGGCCTTAGGCCTTACACACAAGAGTGTAGGGCCTGGCTAAAACTACCGCAGCATAATAGATGTATGGATTGAACATTGTGATGCTGGTATATGGTTCATACAAATGTGTGTACAGAATGAAATTTGTATATAACAAAGAAGTATGACACCAATCATTGTATACTTACTGTTTGTATTGTTCTGGCTCTATGCAGTTCTTTGCATGGTATGTGGAAAGACAGCAGAAATTGTTCTTTCATTCTCTGTGATAAAAGAAAGCATAACATGTTAAGGTAGGTACTTCGTAATGTGTTATTGCATTGCATTGCAGACATGTGTGTACTTTGTGGACCCTCATAATTAGTACTTCACAAGTACAATGCTTCAAACAAGTGTACTGTGCAATGTGCTCAGTTCCTGTGTTAGTTCGCATAATCACTGGGTATGTGGGGGAAAAAAATCCATTCAGGATAAAAATAAGTCGGTCTACGTTAATTTGTTGTTATGTGGCACGGTCTGTTTTAGTGACGTGTGCATTAATTATAGCAATGTTTAAGGTTGTCTGTTGTAGTAGGGGGAATTGAAATGGTGTATGATTTTTGTTTTGGAAGTGGTGGTACTATTGTTGTAGAAAGATACCAGTTGGCGTAGTCTAACTGTTTTTTTGATTCCGCCTTTTAGCATTATTTCTTTATGCGTTTGGTTGTTGTTGATGTTTTCTAAGTACTGTGGTATTGCACAATAATATTGCAGAATTGTGGGGGCAGTTAGATACCTGTTGGTGTATTTTAACTGTTTATAGTTTTGAAGTTGTGGAGGGTATGTTTATACGTAATAAGTGTTGAAGAGTTTTCTCAGAAGAACTTTCATTTTTGCTGGTGGATTTCACATTGTGTAGTAATGGGAAGTTATATTGTAGTATTATGGTTGCAGTAAGATAGCAGTTGGCGTATTCTAACTGATTTTTGTTTTTCACTTTTGCAGAGTATGGGTGTATTTGCAGTAGATGTCTGTTTCTTGCATTGGTACGGTCATTGTTAGATAGCTGCTGCCTTATTCTAGCAGTTGGTGGTTTCAAAGGTTATTGGGGACAGTATGTAGACCCTCATACTCAGTTCAGTGAGTACATTTTGGTTTCAAGAATAATAAGTAGGCATTTGCTAGATCTACTGGTAATCTCTGCTTCAGAGTAATGGAAGTATCATTGCATTCAAACCACCCACATTTCTCTTTAATGTATGCAGTATAGTGACCTGCAGTGGTTCTGGCACCCCTGTGGTAGATTATGCCTACTGTTGTGAACGTTTTCTTGCCAAGTGATACTTGTCCATGTGTGAAGCCAGTAAGCTTGCAGTTATTATTGGTACCATCTGCATTGTATTGTAAAAGCATTACTATTACATATTGGCTATGTGATTGTATCTGTAAGGTGGAGCACTTATCGGAATTGCAAGTAGTACATAATATGCCATGGTTTGCATTTTGTATGAGCTGCTGACATGGAATGGATTGACAGTTAGGTAAAGATACATACACAAAGTGTTCGTTAGGGATTTGGTTGTGCATGACATGGCTGCATAAAGAGTGGATGTCTCCATAGGTATGAAATGTGGAAGATTTCATATATAGGTATGTTTTTGTTTTCCAGTACTTGTAGTAAGTACATTCAAAATGCCTGTGGATCTTCTTGTTTGTTTATAGTGAATCTCATCATTCTTGCACAGTAGTCCAATTCCTGCCTTATTCCAGAAACACTGTAAGTGTTGTCAGAATTGTTTGTTGCATTTCTGTGAAGGAGTAACATTTGCAAACACAATTGGTTTGCAGCATTTAAGTAAATGTTTTCAACAATTGGTGGAAATTGGAATAGAACATTGATTGCTACATTTGCATAGCAATTTAGACCAGTTTTATTGGAAAATATGAATGGACCAGACAGTTCCGTGTCTGACTCATTTGATGGAAGTGTCATGATGCCTACCTCTAAGGAGCCAGGCCGGGCCCAGCAACCCCAGAGGCAGACATCATTTTCCCCAGGGAAGTCTCAGCGGGCCCAAGTCGGGGCCCTTTGGACTCAGTCCTGGCGCCTTAGGCGCCAGGCTCATAGCGGACCCCAGTCCTGGCACCTTAGGCGCCAGGCTCATAGAAGAGGATATGTGTTTAAGTGCTTGGGTGCACACTTACCTGATGCAGACCTTGCTGCTTCATCCAGGCCCTCTTGAGGCCTGAATGGGACTACTTAACCTGTAGGACTACTTCACCACCGGGGTGTGGTCGGGGAAGGATACATACCTGATTGGTGGAAGGATACATACCAGGAACTTCTTCCAAGGCTATTTAAACCACACCCGAACAGCCACACATGCTTCGCGTTGTTCTGCACCTAGCAGCTGGACGCTCACCGTGTCAGCTCCTGCATCCTGACTTCAGCCACGCCTGCCAGCACCCTGGAACACCTGCAAGGGGAGAAAGGAAGAGAATAGGAGAAGAAAAGCCCTTACCTGCTAAATCTGCATCCCAGAGTCATTTCTCCAACGGCCCTGAAAAGGAAGACATCATTTTAAAGGCATTTCGTTTCGATCGCTGCAGCGCTGCATTTTACTCACCTTTGCAAGGCGCTTCCATCTTCAGCAGCGATCTTCCGGATTCAGCTACGCCCCGGCGCCTACAGGAAAAAAGACAAGAACAAAGGTGAGAGGGAGAAAAGGAATAAGGAAAGCTCAGTTTCCTTTTAAGTCTTACCTGTTGGATTATTCCCACTGCATTTCGGGTCCTGCCGCTTCCTGGCATCTCCGGACCCCGGCCCCAATGGGGAAAAAAGACAAAGACATTGAATGAGCGAATGCAAAGACATTACCTGAGCGCTCATCCAGAACTGTTTCACTTCGGGTCGGCGCCATATCTCCGGCACTCCGAACCCCGGCCCCTAAGGGGAAAAAGACATAAGCATTAGCGCTTGCTGCAATTAGACAACGAACATTATTATTAAGCTTGAACTTTTGAACAGAACTTTTACAGCGCCTTACCTGAACAGTCAAGCTTACCTGAACTCCCATCAATCCTCAATCCAGTGAAGTAACTGGGTTTCAACGCGCCCCTGCATCAGAAGCAGGATGGAGAGCTCATCCTTCCAAACCCTAAGGTGAGGCTTCACGGGGAATCGTGGAGGAGGTATCGTGGAGGGTTGGAAGGGAGTGGGAGGCTTGAGCATTGTTCCACAGTTGGTAATACTCCCTTTTCACGCACAGGAGGGTATCCAACGAGCCAGGGAAGCCAGAATAGAGGGGCCCTTCCTGTCCATCTTCAGAGTTCTGCGCCTTCGACGCCGCGCCTCCGTGGGAACCAGGTGAGCGTTACAGAACGGGAAGCCTTGCCACAATTTCCCACCTGGGCGCTATGGAGACTTCCGAGACAGATCAGCTGGCCCATCTTTTAGGGGAATTACGGGCAGAAGTGCACTCAGCCCGCCAGGAGACTAATGCTCTCAGAAGGTAACTAATCCTATCCAAGGAAAGAACTGATGATCTGGCCAAAAGGTTATTGCAGGGCCAGGCAGAACACACTCCTTTACCTGTTTCCGGAGATATTTCTATAACAATGGGTTCGAATAACCCGGTACAAATCAATCTACCTGGACACATGCCTTTGGCCCCGCCGGAACGTTTTGCGGGGGATCCCAAGAAATATGCCGTTTTTATGAACCAATGCCGTTTACACTTTTTATGCAGGCCCGGGGCCTTCCCCAACGACCAGACCAAAGTAGCCTTTGTACTATCTTACCTCAGTGGCTGTGCTGCCGATTGGTCTATTCCATTGGTAAATCAGGATGATCCCATTCTCCGGGATTTCCAGGGCTTCCAGGCCAGCATGGAAAGATTGTTCGCTCGACACTCGCAGGGACAGGCCCTTGACAACAAACTGCTATCCTTACGACAAGGTAATCAGGATCTTTTGTCCTATATCACCACCTTTTATAGACTAGTTGTGGAAACCGGATGGCCTGAAAATAAAAGGATCACATTGTTTCATCGAGGCCTGCGCGGAGAGCTTAAAGATGTTATAGCTCAGATAGTAGATCCACCCGAGGCCTGCGCAGACTACATAGACTTAGTGGTTCAACTTGATCATAGACTTCAAAATAGAAAAGCAGATCGGCTCAAGTATGAAACCAGAGTACCTATCAAGACCCACGTTAACTCCAAGAGTACTGACGTTTCCGAACCTATGCAAATTGGCAGTGTTAAAGGACCATTAACGCAGAAGGAACGAGAGAGAAGGCGACAAATGCAACTTTGTCTGTAATGCGGAACTTCCGGTCACTTTCTTCAAAGTTGTCCAGTTAAACCACCCAAGAAGGTGGTTGGAGCCACTGATAACGAGTTATTGACACCTGGTTCGGGAAACGACCTAGCCCGACAAGCGTAGGGGTCCGCTTGCCGAGCTTGAAAACAAACTCTTTGACCTCGCATTTTGTCATGCCAATGGTGCTTGGGAACCCAAAACAACCTCAGCAGTTGCATGCTATAAAAGCATACATAGACAGTGGAGCTATTGGAAATTACATAGGGCCTCATTACGACCCAGGCGGTAAGTTACCGCCTGGGCCGTGACTTTACCACCATGGCGTAAACTACGTTTACGCCATGGTGGTTGGCGGACTTACCGCCCCAATCCGACCTTGGCGGGGCGGTAAGTCCCCAATCCCCATTTACCCTTCCCCATTCCCATTTTTGCCCCATAGGGCATAATGGGAGTGGGGAAGGCGTTAATTACGCCACCGTAAATTACGGTGGCGTAATTAACTCCATGGTCCCTTAGCGCCATGGATTTTAACACCTGCTAAAAGCAGGTGTTAAATCCGCCATGGCGCTAAGAGACCTCGTACTCAGGCGGTAAGGGTCGGCGCTGTTTACGCCGGCGTAAACCCCTTACCGCCTGAGTCGTAATGAGGCCCATAGACCGTGAATTGGCTTCCAGGATTAAGCTTCCTCTCCGCCCGAAAGTAGCCCAAGATGTAATTACTACAGTTGATGGAACCGAAATAGCCTCAGGGCCTGTAACGCATTCCACAGTTGAAATCACTCTGGTGGGTCAGGACGGACATCGGGAAGCAATCGTGTTTGATGTGATCAAGGCCCCACAATTTCAAGTACTTCTTGGAATCCCTTGGTTAGAAACACATAAACCGGGAATAGACTGGCGAGCAAAGAAGATAACTTTTCCTGATTGTGAACCAACCTGTTACCCAAGGAATCCAGCTATGGGTCTAGACTCTGTAACTTCCACCCCTGTACAGCTACCATCTGAATACCAAGAATTCCAAGACGTTTTTCAGAAAGAGCAGGCTAACACCTTACCTCCCCATCGATCTTACGATTGCCAAATCGACTTGGTACCCAATGCACAACTACCTTGTAGTAGGATTTATGCTCTTACTGAACCTGAGAACCTGCATTTGCGCCAGTATTTGGATCAATACCTGGCCAATGGTTTCATTCGCCCATCAAAGTCACCAGTCTCTTCCGCTTTGTTCTTCGTACCTAAAAAGGAAGGAGACCTTAGGGCCTATATTGACTACCGCGCGCTAAATCAGATAACGATTAAGAATCGTTACCCTTTGCCCCTGATACCTGAGCTTATCGACCAAGTAAAAGATGCTCGTGTGTACACCAAGCTAGATCTCCGAGGAGCTTACCACCTGGTACGTATAAAAGAGGGCGACGAGTGGAAGACTGCATTCCGCACCAAATTTGGGCTCTTCGAATATCAAGTAATGCCCTTCGGTTTGTGCAACGCACCTGCCGCCTTTCAGTACTTCATGAATGATGTTCTTCGGGAACTTATCGATGTTTGTGTCATCGTTTATATTGACGACATCCTGGTGTATTCCTCCTCAGAATCTGATCACAGAAACCATGTTAGGGCAGTTCTTGAGAAATTGCGCCAGCACAAATTATTTGCCAAGCTCGAAAAATGCGTTTTTCATACCACAGAAGTGGAGTTTCTCGGATTCATCCTGACACCTCAAGGAATCCGAATGGACTCGCGGAAAGTGGACGCCATTCTCAAATGGCCATCTCCTAGCTCTGTGAAGGGAGTGCAAAGCATGCTTGGCTTTGCCAATTTCTATCGAAGGTTCATCCCGGAATTTTCTCGAACTGTTCAACCCATCACAGCTCTCCTAAAGAAAAACAAACGCTTTGAATGGACTCTTGAGGCTGAACAAGCCTTTCAGGACCTGAAAACCAAATTCACCTCTGCACCTGTATTGAAGCACCCGCGCCCAGATCTCCCTTACATCGTGCAAACCGATGCATCCAGTTCGGCCATGGGAGCTGTCCTGTCGCAAAGAGACCCAGAAACTAACCAACTACACCCTGTAGCCTTTTGGTCCAGAAAATTCTCTCCACCTGAACTCAATTACGCAATTACCGACAAAGAACTACTGGCTATTAAATCAGCTTTCAAGGCTTGGCGTCACTATCTTCTCGGTGCAAGACACACCATCACCGTAATTATGGACCACAGAAATTTGCAGTATTTAAAGACGGCCAAAGCTCAATCTTCGCGACAACTCTGATGGGCTTTATTCTTTGCGGAATTTGATTTTGTAATTACCTATCGCCCTGGCTGCAAGAATGGTAAGGCAGATGCCTTATCCCGGATAGGCATGGAAGAACCCAATTCGAGTTTAGAACCTGTGCCAATCATACCGGAACAAAGAATTCTGGGCTTGACTTCAATGCAAACCATTGAGGACATCCAAGCTCAAGTAAAACAGCTTTTTGACTCTTCTACCTTACTGGAATGGAGTCAAAAGGGTCCTCACTACACCGTTAAGGATGATTTACCCTACTTCCAAGAGCGGTTATTTCTGCCAAGTAAAGAATTGCAGGAACTTGTCATTACCCGTCATCATGAATCATTAATGGAAGGACACCCCGGTATCGCGAAAACAGAAGAAAAGATCAAACGCCACTTCTGGTGGCCTTCTTGGAGAAAAGACATAAAGTCATTTGTGTTGTCTTGCGGAATCTGTGCCCAAAATAAGAGTCAAAAGAAAAGGCCAGCCGGCCTACTTCAACCTTTGGACATTCCACCAGCACCTTGGCACACCTTGTCAATGGACTTTATAACTGACCTGCCTCCTTGTGGTGGTTACAACACGATTCTCGTAATAGTGGATCTATTCTCCAAAATGGCCCATTTTATCCCTTTAAAAGGATTGCCGTCAGCTTCCACCTTGGCCAAGGAATTTATGGAAAATATAGTGTGGTTACATGGTTTCCCTTCCATATTAGTCTCAGACCGTGGAAGTCAATTTATCTCCCACTTTTGGAAGAAATGTTGCCAACTAGCACAAATAGACGTGCGGTTATCCACCAGCCACCACCCCCAGACCGACGGACAAACCGAGAGAACCAATCAGACTCTCGAGCAATATCTGCGGTGCATGTTACATCAATCCGAGTTGAATTGGAAGGACATCCTTTGGATTGCAGAATATGCATACAACAATTCAGTGCATTCTGGAACCGGACAGACTCCTTTTTATACCCTGTATGGTCACCATCCTCGGACTTCTGACCTAGATCCACCTCTGACCCTGGAGATGCCTGCAGTAAATCATCTACATTCCACAATAACCCAAGCCTTCAAAGAAGCTACAACCCACTTACAGCAAGCCAAGAAAAAGTATAAAGAAAATGCTGATTTGCACCGAAGTAAAACTCCTCCTTACCAAGTAGGAGATCAGGTATGGCTAGCAACTAAACATCTACCCCTCAAGGGTCAGCAAACTTTTAATCCCAGATTCATTGGGCCTTGCCCCATCAAAGCTATTATCAACCCAGTGGCCTTTAAACTCGATTTACCATCCAACATGCGGATTCATCCCGTTTTTCACGCATCTCTTCTAAAACCAGTACAACCTGGAACCAGACTGTCTGAGCCCCCAGGCCCTGTCCAAATTGATGGAGAATTAGAATTCGAAGTGAAAGACATTTTAGATTCCAAGATAGTTAAGTCGAAACTCTTCTATCTTGTTGATTGGAAAGGATATGGACCTCAGGAAAGATCTTGGGAACCCAGTAACTATGTTCACGCACCACGATTAATTCAAAGATTCCATCGAAGATTCCCGCACAAACCAAAACCCCCGGAGGAAAAGACCTTGGGAGGGGCCTTGAGGGGGGGTACTGTCATGATGCCTACCTCTAAGGAGCCAGGCCGGGCCCAGCAACCCCAGAGGCAGACATCATTTTCCCCAGGGAAGTCTCAGCGGGCCCAAGTCGGGGCCCTTTGGACTCAGTCCTGGCGCCTTAGGCGCCAGGCTCATAGCGGACCCCAGTCCTGGCACCTTAGGCGCCAGGCTCATAGAAGAGGATATGTGTTTCAGTGCTTGGGTGCACACTTACCTGATGCAGACCTTGCTGCTTCATCCAGGCCCTCTTGAGGCCTGAATGGGACTACTTAACCTGTAGGACTACTTCACCACCCGGGTGTGGTCGGGGAAGGATACATACCTGATTGGTGGAAGGATACATACCAGGAACTTCTTCCAAGGCTATTTAAACCCCACCCGAACAGCCACACATGCTTCGCGTTGTTCTGCACCTAGCAGCTGGACGCTCACCGTGTCAGCTCCTGCATCCTGACTTCAGCCACACCTGCCAGCACCCTGGAACACCTGCAAGGGGAGAAAGGAAGAGAATAGGAGAAGAAAAGCCCTTACCTGCTAAATCTGCATCCCGGAGTCATTTCTCCAACGGCCCTGAAAAGGAAGACATCATTTTAAAGGCATTTCGTTGCGATCGCTTTAGCGCTGCATTTTACTCACCTTTGCAAGGCGCTTCCATCTTCAGCAGCGATCTTCCGGATTCAGCTACGCCCCGGCGCCCAGAGGAAAAAAGACAAGAACAAAGGTGAGAGGGAGAAAAGGAATAAGGAAAGCTCAGTTTCCTTTTAAGTCTTACCTGTTGGATTATTCCCACTGCATTTCGGGTCCTGCCGCTTCCTGGCATCTCCGGACCCCGGCCCCTATGGGGAAAAAAGACAAAGACATTGAATGAGCGAATGCAAAGACATTACCTAAGCGCTCATCCAGAACTGTTTCACTTCGGGTCGGCGCCATATCTCCGGCACTCCGAACCCCGGCCCCTAAGGGGAAAAAGACATAAGCATTAGCGCTTGCTGCAATTAGACAACGAACATTATTATTAAGCTTGAACTTTTGAACAGAACTTTTACAGCGCCTTACCTGAACAGTCAAGCTTACCTGAACTCCCATCAATCCTCAATCCAGTGAAGTAACTGGGTTTCAACGCGCCCCTGCATCAGAAGCAGGATGGAGAGCTCATCCTTCCAAACCCTAAGGTGAGGCTTCACGGGGAATCATGGAGGAGGTATCGTGGAGGGTTGGAAGGGAGTGGGAGGCTTGAGCATTGTTCCACAGTTGGTAATACTCCCTTTTCACGCACAGGAGGGTATCCAACGAGCCAGGGAAGCCAGAATAGAGGGGCCCTTCCTGTCCATCTTCAGAGTTCTGCGCCTTCGACGCCGCGCCTCCGTGGGAACCAGGTGAGCGTTACAGGAAGAGCAAGTAGTTTCTTTGAAGAGGTAGTTGTGTTTGTTTGTGCAGTTGGGTATGCATGTGTCTTTTTAGTACATTGTTCTTTGGTTGTGGTTTTTGATGAAGTTCCAGTATTGTTGTGAGATCATGTATAAGTGGAGTTTGCTCTACTTTTCTTTTACAAAGTTTGCCTTTTTGAGGAACAGGGTACATTTTGAGATGGGGTGAGTAGAGTGCACATAGTCTATTGTACTCTACAATGCAAGGAATGTCAGCAGTGACTTTACTTGCATCAATATTGACTAGAAATTGTCCTTCAGGTGTGCATAGTCGTGGCAGTGCTACATGACTCAAGGCTTCCTTAACGGCTGTGCTGCCAATATCAATCAATGCTTGATCTAGGGTTAGACCTTGTGATTTATGGATGGCGACAGCATACGCAAGGGACATAGAAAACTACATACATGTCTTTGAAAAGAAGTAATCGGGCTGTTGAGCGTCCTATCCTTTTAACTTCTGAAAGTTTGTCAAAGTGAATATTGACAAACTGAATGCTCTTGTCACGTGGGTATGTCTGGAAGCCAACAACTGTACCAGTTGTTCCATTGACTAAACCTTGTTGCACATCAAGGTTACGTTTGAGAATTACTTTGCAGTTTAGGCACAAAGTTAGTTGTGCTCTTACTTGGTGACATATGCCGTGTACTTTCAGTTTGTCTGTGGAGTTAATATGCAGTATGGGTTGCATTTCTTTTTTAATATTGTCTTATTGAATTGACTACAGCATGCTAGGGTTGGCATCAAGGACATTTATATTTGGTTGAGTTAATTGTTCTATGACATCAGGAGCAGATGTGTAATGCCCATACAGCTAATGGATTAGTCTACTCTTTAGTAATCAGACCAGTTCTAATGCTTTTTTAAATATTAGCCTAGGTGAGGTCTGCAGACTGATACATGTTTTGAGTTAGTTCTTTGTACTGAACATGTTGCCAGATATTTACATTTCCTATGCTGCTGATTGTGTTGCGGCATTGTTTGTGTCCTAATGTTTTGAAAATAGGTCTACCTTTTACTGGTGTTAACTGTACGGGGTCTCTGAAAACAATAACGTGTTTTCCTCCAAACAGTTCTTTGTAGTCCGTTTTTAGGACTTCTTGAATTCTGAGGTGAATTAAAGCCAACTTGAGGTTGGAAACCATGCTTACCTCATCTATTAGGAACACTTTCATTTTTTTCATAATTCTGCATTCTTCAGTAGCAGCTTCTGCTGATAATTTGAAGTATTCTAATTTGTTTTGGTATTCTACTGGAAGGAGCATTAGTAGGTGTAAAGTTACACCTCCTATGTTGTAGGCAGCTAAACCTGTGGGGGCTGTTATAATAGCCAAAAGGTATTTTAAAAAAAGGTTTTATACACATTTACTGATGATTTTCATTAAGAATGTTTTTCCAGAACCAGCTTCCCCACTTAAACAGAGGAGCAGAGGTTTATATTTTTTACAGCTAGACGTGTTAGTTTCATGTTTAAAACCATGTTCAATTTCTTCAGTGAATTGTAGATAAATGGTGAGTTGCTCATCATTTAGCTTTGATTTCAGCACTGACAAGTCTTCTTCTGATTGTTTATATTGATACATGGTATTTTCAATCATGGCTATTTCTGCTTCATTTACAGTGAGTGGTTCTCTAAGTGGTTCTTGGTGTCCTGTAAGGGAAGGATGACTGCCTTCAAGAGTGTCTTTATCTTGTTGAGCTTCAATGTCTTCCTCTTGTTGGCATTCATTGTCCAATATTCCTTTGTATTGTTTTAAATTGACATTTGTTATACTGCTTTCATTTGTATTGAATGCAGTTTCAAATGAGTCATGGTTACCTAATAATAGTTATTCTTTTCTGCATGGGTTAAAACGCTGTAGTAGGGCCATGTGCTAAAGTTCCCTATGTTGTGGAGTTTTAAATTATAAGTGTATGTGATTAATTAGGCTGGGTTTGATAAATTTGACTAGGCGTCCTTCACAAGTTGAGACTACATATTTTCCAGTTGTCTCATCTGGTGTGACATTGTTTCTGTAGGAGTAGTTTTGGGCTATGCGGTACAGGCACATGTTTTCCAAAGCAGTACGTCTGTTTGGCTAGTATTTTTCCAGTAAATTGTTTTTTTTTAAATGTCCTGGCTGTTAGTATCATTTGTGGCTATTGTTTCTAACTCTTGGTAGGATTTGAGTACTGTTTTACTGGCTGAAGCTGGACAAAGGTTTAGCCAGACAATGTGTTCATATTTGCCATATGAGGCTGCACCTGTTAAATGGTCTGCAGTTTCATAGCACCCGCATTCTCTATGGGAAAGCATTTTTATACCGAAGCTGTACAATTTTTGTGACAGTGTTTTATCAGATGATATGTAATCCCAGAGGTCTTTTATCTCTGTTTTCTCAGCTTTGGTGAGATAGGCTGTGACATATCTTGCAACAGCAGTAGATTTGTTTGCAATGTATTGTATGTCTATATTTGCATTTCACAATTAAAGCATTGTAATCATTGATATACTTTGATGCATCATCTCTTTTAATATTGTATGTGTATTTAGATGATTTGCCTTTTACACTGTGTCTAACAGAGGACATGAAGCTATTTACTTGTCCTTTTGCGCAAACTGGTCTAGGGAAGCCAGAGCGACATTTGGTATAGTATTTCCTTTTGTTTCTATATCTCTGTCTGCAGTATTTGCCACACTTATGTTTTTGAAAGTGTAGGATTTGTGTACATAGGTCACTATGTGTGGTTTTTGAAGGGATGTTGCAGGTTATGTATTTTCCTATAAACTATAGAATGGTGGCATCACTGTCATGGCCAAATTTAGGAGCATCTTTTATCCACAAAAGCATGTGGATGTGTGGTGCTCCTCTAGATTGATATTCTTTTCTCCAAAAGTAGCATTCTACTTCTCCGAGTGGAGGGGTACTTTTATTGCAGATGAAGTGCAGCATGGCAATAAAGCGATGGGGAAATTACCTTGCCACATTGACAGGGTCAAGAGAACAGAGTTCTCCTGGTGGTTTTACATCTATTATTTCTTTGATTTGTTTTGCTATGTGTAAGAAGTTGTGCAAGTCATCCCATGCATATTCTGCACAACTTCATGTAACAAACCAAGTGGGTGGGCCTAGGTTCCTTAGCATACAACGTATAACAGCATGACTTTGTAACCAGTATTCTTTGTACCATGCATGTTTGCCAAGAGATTTGTGATACTTGACTGCAAAACTTCATCTTTGTCTTTCATCTTTTGGAGAAGTTGGTTAGCGGACATGTTTAAAAAAAGGTGAGCCTGTCTTTAAAGCATGTGCAACTCCATAACATAGAGTTGATAGTTCACTTTCAAACAGGAGGTGGAAAATGTATTCTACGCGTTGTCTGAATCTGGGGTCTTCAGAATACATTTGTAAAGCGCAATATTCAGATGCACTAATTTGTGTGGGTCTTTCATCATACCGTCCTCCTTTTCCTGTAGGAAAGAGCAGAGGAAAGAACGTGCTTCAACATTTTTCTCCCATATGCTCATAGATCCTTTGGCTTGACGCAAATGTTTCTAATGCATCGTCTATGGTGTCTTTGGAGTGCATTGGGTGAACTGTATACTGGTCCAGAATGGTGGCTGCAGTAATAGGATCTACATGTTCAAATTTGCCAGTTGGTGGTGAATCCTCAATTAATTGGGTAGTTGCTGTTAAGTTCTCCTCTATGTTTATATCTGTGTAGTATTCATTGTTTTCTTTAAGATATTGTAGGGCTTGTCTAACCTTCTTTATGTTGACTAGTTGTTTCCAAATTCTTTTGCCTTTTGTTGGTACACCATTAACTAGGATAATCAAAGATTAATCTATTGGCCGTTGTATTCCCAGAGTTTGTATAAAAAAAATAAGATCTAATGGCATATATACTACTTTGCACAAATGCCTTTTTAGTAACTCAGAAGGAGACAGCTTGTCTGTTTTCGGTTGAACATGTATTACAGCTTGAAATGGGTGTACTGATTGGATTATAATGCTCCCATACAAGTTCAGTGAAGTGGGAATATTTAAAAGTTATTAGTGACAACATGTGATAGCATTTGGTTATTGTCAAGCTTTGTATTGCAGTAAGTGCAAACTATTGAGGGGTCAGTTATTTTGTATTTATTTTCTGTTGTTAAATAAAGCTAATTGGAACCATTGGGATTCCTCAGTGTCCTCTATTTTGTAGACCATATCTGCTATTTGTGTGCTCCTTTTCTAAAAAGTTCTGCAACAGCAGACACATACTTGGTCTGGTATTTCCGCAGATGTGTTTTGAAACTTTGCCATTTCTTTTTTGTATGTTTGTTTTAGGAGGTTTGTGTTTGTAAGGGTTTTTCTAAAGTTACCAAATTGTCTAAGTGATATTCACTTCCAAAACACTTACGTTGGATGTGCTGCATTTGTTGAAGGAGTTCTGTGGCTGTTGCATGTAGGAGTATGTAATTTAAATATTGCAGTTGTAAAGCGGGACATTTAGCATAGTATACTCTCTGCACAAGGTTCCATATAGTGGAATGGTGTATGGCTAGCATTTTGATGTGTTGGAAGGTGCTTTTGCAAGCAGTTCCTGAAATTCAGGTTAATTAATGTCCTTGCAGTCCAGTGTAGTTGTGCCCTAGGAGTCCTTGGTTTATAAATGTTGTATTCTACTTGGGTCTTTTAGTTTTACATACTGATTGAGGAATTGTCGCAAAGACTTGAATGATTGTTGTCATATGTTACACATTGAGCCGCGTGCCCATTTGTGCACTGAATGGATTGTTTGGGTGAAAGGAACAGTTGGTTGAAACATTGTTGGGGGTGTTTTTTCAATAAGGGTTTCTTGTGCCATAATGGTTTCTCCTACCATTTCATACTCTCGGCCATTACTGTTTATGGCAATTGGTATTTTTTGTTCTTGTTTATAAGCCTCTTCATTGAAATATGGTTCTGTGCTGCTTGTGTGAATCCATTCACCTGCACATAATTTTGAAAAGTTATCTCTATTTTCCCTGTGCATGTTTAGAAGTAATTTTTGTAATTTACGGATTAATTTAGTTAGTGGTTTCATGTTGTTTAAAATGTATATAAACAACTTTCTTTTCATCAGAAATGAGCTGTCAATTAGAACCTCAAGGATTAGTCTTCTGTTGTAATTTTTAAGGGTATAGTTTGACTTGACAGCTGTTTTTTTATAAGATTGTAAAGTACTCTACCGGGGAATTTTTTTGTAAAATTTGTTTTTTTGAATGCTTTACTGGGGCTTCGTTACCATTGTTAGATATAGGGTTATGCTTATTTGTAGGTGAGTTTTTGTTTAGTTTTCGGAAGAGGGGCTTAATTTTTTTTAGTGGTTGCTGGATTTGTTTTGTTGAGTGATGTTATTAGCAGTTTTGTTTGAATATTTTCTATACATTGTTTTAGAGGGGGGTGACTAGATGGCTTTCTTTTACTCTTATCAGCTCTATGCTTTTCTTTGTTTTCTATGGAGTTGCTTTTTAATAGGCATTCTGTTCTGTCTGTTGAAAAAAGAAAGTGTGGGTTTGAAAGTTGTGGAATATATGGATTTATTGTGAATGGGTATGTGAATGGGATGGTAGACATGAATACAGGTCTGTGCAAATGTGTAATGGGATGATAGTTGTGGGTGGGAAGGTTGTAAGAGTAACAGTGTGTTTAGTGGTGTGAAGGGCTTGTGGGTAGTGAGCAAGAGAGTGGTGGCATACGTAGGGGCATTATGATATTTTGAGGAGATTAGTAGGTGTTTTAATGATGTTGTTTAGATGAGAATGGAAAGAGTGTGTATACTGAAATGTAATGAGTAAGAGTGAAATAAATGTTGATGGTTTTGAAAGGAATACTCTATGCTAATATATAGCAAAAGTGCATTGGTTCCATAATAAAGAGATTAATAGTATAGTAATAATTTACTTTGTAGGATGTGAAGAATAATCTTATTCTGGTTGGTGTCTTCGGTAATTTTCCCTGCAATTATAAAAGAAAGTTAGTGGGTATTTATGGTAATGGTGAAGTAAATTTAGTAAAAGAGGTTGTTATTTATGAATGTCGGAGGAGTTGTTGGGCAATAAAGTTAATAAAGTTGTGTTTTGGATAGTCTATTGAAGTATTTTAACTATGTTGTTAGAACAATTGAAGTATGAGTAGAGCTGTTGGGGAGATTAGAAGGAAAAGCGGAACAATGGTGTAAGGAAAACGTGTATTTGTAGGTTACATTAATGCTGCTGAGTTTAATGAAAACAATGTGTTTGTGGTTCAATGTATCTGTAATGTGTTGCAGTATAATTAATGAACTGGGAAACTGTGGCCTAGTGGTAATGCAATGGTGGATTGTTGCTGGAGCAGTGTTTGGTGGCTTATAGTAGAGGTGGGAAAAGTAGAGTACTTTATATGTAAAGTGAAGTGTCGTATATAGATACTTTGGCAGTACATACATATGTGTAAGCAAGTTGAGAATGGTGGCAGTGCAAGGGTTGCAATGAGTGAGGTTGAAAAAGTGTGACATTAATATGGAATGAAAAATGGAAAATGATGAACGTGTAAAAAGATTTGTTTTAGGAGCCTTTTTATGATAGATAACTGTTTTGTAAAATAAAATAAAAGTGGAGATTAAAGATGTGTTCAACATGTTTAATGGGTACTTGTTGTGTGAAGGTTTACTATGTTTAGTATGTTGGCAGTGGATGCATACTTGCAAACATGATCTGTTGCAATATGTTGGTCTGGAAGATGTAGTTGCAGTTTTTTTCATTAGAAAAGTTGGACTACAAGTCCTAGAATGTAGAGAAGAAAATAGGACAAGGTAACACCTGTAGATTGTAATAGGTTATGTTAGCAAGAATGCATGTACTGTAACATCACACACACCTCAGGCAGGAGCGAGAGTTAGGCTGATATATTCCTGCTCCGTACAACAACTTGGAAATATCAGCCATTGACACTTGACATCATCGTTATGATCGAGCATTTGAACCCATCTCGTGCTGCCGGCCATGATGGCATTTGTAACGCTTTCCTGAAAACTGCCACCGGGCTGTGGGCACACAGCCTTCACACATTGTGTACGCACATAGGTAAGTCAGGATGTATCCCTAAAACTTGGACAGATAGCCACATCCTGCCTGTACATAAAAAAGGACCATGGAACATCGCCACAAATTATCGAATGTTGGCTATGTTGGATGTTCCATCTAAGATGGGTACACTGGGTTTTTCTCTGTTGTTATTTCAACATGAAAACTCATCGACTTTTGTAGGGAGGCTTAAAAAAATATATTGATGGGGTGTGGGTGTTCAGGAATAGTTTCATAATTAAAGGGGTTGGGGGGAACCCCCAAAAATAAATAAAAAAATGATTAGTTGAAATATCCACAGAGAAAAACCCATTGTTGTTTCATCCCACAATGAAATGACATGGAACCTTAAAATCTTTGCCAAGGTTTTACTAGTTGAGTTAAATGAGTGGATAAAGGAGTATAATATATTACCCCCGGATCAGTTGGGTTTTATAAAAAATTCTAGCACTATTCATAATCTATTTATTTATATCATCGATAGAATATGCTTGAAAGCGTAGAAAAACACCTGTTTACGCTGCTTTCATCGATTTCTCCACAGCATTTGATTCTGTGCTACGCAATAGATTGTGGAAGAAATTATTACAATGGAACATACCGGCTGGCCTGCTCAAAATGCTAATGTTACTATATTCCAACACTACAGTCAAGATTCAACTGGACGCGGAAGGCAAACTATCTAATGTGATTCCCACACAATGTGGTGTTAAACAAGGATGCATTGTAGTCGCAACACTATTCAATCATTATCTAGCGGACCTCGGCCCAGTGTTGATGAATCTGCATTTGGGTCCCCTTACTATGGGTATGTATGTATACAGCTGGTTAGCCTATGCGGACAACCTGATTCTTGTCGATTATACCCCCAAATGGTTACAAAATCTACCTTTAGCCTTGGAAGCATATGCAAAAAAGAATGGTCTATCGATCAATATCGACAAAAGTAAAACCATGAAATTTGCTATACCAAAATCCAATAATCGTACTGTTAGGTGTTCCCTGAATGGACAATGCCTCGATAATGTTTCTACCTACAAATGCCTAGGAATTCATATTCAAAGTGATCTTCGTTGGGACACCCATTAGTAGGAAAGTAAGGTCAAATGAAACAGAGCTGTTGGTAGCATCCCTCAATTTATTGGAAGACAAGCTAGGATTTCTTTTGTGATAATTGTACTCCTTTACCACTCTAAAATCCACTCTATCCTTTTTTATGGAAGTGAAATATGGGGACATACATATGACATGGAAATTAAATGGTTTGAATCATCAGTGCTGTGCAAATTGTTTTGTTTACCACAGTCTCGACCAATTGAATATCTATACCTTGAATATGACATTACTGGCATATCAGTTGATTTTAGCTTGATGGCGTTGATATTCTGTGATAAAATGTTTAAATTAGCAAATAACACCATGATGACTACTTTCCTTGAAGCCTTTCAAGAAATTGATAACTGTTTGACAATGGGGACTCTCAGAAAGTTGTTATCTATGTATTCTAAAATGAACATTGGATGTAGTGGCAGAACAATATATGGAGCTGAATATATGATAAAGTCTAGCCTAAAAACGAAACATCGGGAACAAAGTAAGGGACAACATTTGGTAAATTTATACTGTGGGAGTCACGCCATAGAATTCTGTGATCATATTTCTGCTTGAGTATCTAAGCCAACATACTTAACTCTGTATCCTCACAGTGCAGTTGCAAAACAGCATATGAGACTAACATGTAATATTAATGATGCATGTATAATCCAAGGAGCAAGAAATGGCATTCCTAGGCTTGTTAGATTGTGCCATCTATGTGGTACAGATGATATAGAAACCATTGAACACATATTAATAACCTGCAAGAGTCATCTTATCACAGTGGATTCAATTGCAGTAATATGAATTCATTTTGGGCTGTTTTTATTAATGCCTGTGACCACCATTTGATCTGTTCTGGTAGAATTCTATTGGAAGTGGGCAGAGATAATTAACCTTCTAACATCTTAAACGTAGGCTTTGGTATTTTTTGCATTTTAGTATTATATATGAACGTATTGGAGTATCTAGTTTCACTTTTAATGGACTTCGAGCCAGCCTACATTTTGTATCCTAATACGTTTCTTAACATAAACTATGTTTTATTCTGTCATAAACATGATTTAAATAATCTTGAGCCCAGCCATGTCAGGACCGAGACGTGCACCAAACTGCTTGTACGATGATGTTTCCCACCAGATTTTAATTGTGTTTTAAATTGTGTTTTTATATTGTTTTATATTGTTTATATATCCTTTATTAACAATATGATATTTTATTTGTATCGTGCTTGTACACAAGTTTTTCAGAGCGCGACAAGGCAAGGGGGGGCAACAAGGGAGAACAAAAAAAACAACAATCTTACCAGGGCCAGTGACATTGAGAACACACAAGTGCATGGGAGAAGGAAAGATGAAAAGTGCATGGAAGGGGGAGAAGTGGAAAGTGCAGAGCAAAGGAAAACAGATAAATGATAAAATAAATATAAAATAAAGGCAACAAAACAGTCGTAGTGCAGGCAGCAAGTGGTAAGTGCTGGGTGAGGCAGCAGACAGGGTATGTCTAATAAGTGCAGGAAAAAAGTGGGGGGACTGTATGGCTACAGATACAGACCCCAGTGCAGGGATTGCCCAGAGGCAATACGGGTAGGTGGCAGGGTGAGCAGGTACCTGGGCCCAGGAGACAGAGGCTAGGCCAGATGTACAGTGCTCAGAGAGAAAATATCAGCAGGGGAGAGGAGGGGTGAAGGCAGAAGCAAAGAGGATGGTCTTGAGGTGCTTCTGGAACCAGAGATGGTTCTCCTCAAGTTTCAGAGTGGCAGGGAGGCTGTTCCAGGAGAGGCCCCATCTGAATAAAGAGATCTATTCTGAGCTTGTTTCTTTGAAAAAAAAGACACTGAGGGAGTTAGAGGTAAAGGAGCGAAGAGTTTGAGAGGGGTGTTATTTACGGAGGGATAGCTGAAGGTATTTTGGATCCAAGCCCCAGAAAGTCTTGTGGACAATGCAAAGGGTTTTGAATGTAATCCTTGCGTACACTGGGAGCCAGTGTAGAGATTTCAGGGCTGGAGCGATACGATCCCAGGGCTTAAGGCCAGGGACAAGTCTTGCAGTCTTTTTCTGGATGAGTTGTAAAGGGCAGAGAGTAGAGTCAGGTAGATTTAGAATGAGGATGTTACAGTAGTCCAACCTAGAGAGAAGCAGGGCTCAGGAGACAGTGTGCTTCTGGGGAAGGAGAGGAAAGATAGAGTACCTCTGAGGAGGTGCAGTAGGAAGTTTGACTTTTTAGAGACATCAGAGATGAGCGCAGAGAAGGGAAGCGTGAAATCAAAGATAATCCTGAGGTTCTTAGCATCACACGTGGGAAGTAGGAGGAGGGCCAAGGGAGGCTAGCCAGAGAGTGAGGGGAAGGTGTGCAGATCAGGAGGATCTCTGTCTTGCTGGCATTTAGGCCGAGATCGTTGGCCGCGCACCAACCCTGAATGGCAGTTAGGCAATCAGAGATGAGAGAAGGAGAGGAGGTTGCCGAGGGAAGCCTGAAGATGAGTTCAATGTCATCAGCATAGCACTGGAAATTCGAGCAGAAAATGGCAGTGCAGTGGGCGAGAGTTGCCAGGTATTGGTTGAAAAGCCGAGGTGAGAAGTTAGATCCCTGGGGAAGACCACAAGTAGAAAGGGAGATCGATGAAAGGACGGACCAAAGTTGGACCTGGGAGGGTCGATCAGAGAGGAAAGAGGACAGCCAGGCCAGAGACTGATTGGTGATGCCCAGATTGTCACAGAGACGGTTGAGCAGATTGGTGAGGTTGACTGTGTCGAAGGCAGAAGAGAGATCAGGTAGGATGAGGACAGAGGGAATGTTGGAGTCAAGGTTGGAGAGCAGATCTTCATGGATGTTCAGGAGAGCAGTTGCCATGCTTCTGGCAGATCTAAAGCCAGACTGATGGTCATGTAGACAGCCAACAGAATCAGATGAAGGAGTTTGCCCAGAAAAGGAGTAATGGAAAGTGGGCGATAGTTAGCCAGGCAAGAAGGATCAGCTATGGGTTTCTTGAGAAGAGGATGTCAAGCTTGTCAGGTTTATCAGAGGTTTCCGGGTCATCACTCAATTAAATGTCCCCCTCCTCCACACCTGTGTTGTCTGTAGAGGTAGCTGGCCTTCTTCCCTTCTTTTTTCGGTCCTTGTGTTTTTTCCTGAAGAGGTAAGGCCTCCCTCGGGTTGAAGCCACTCTGCCGCCTTTCTGGGGAAGGCTAGCAAAAGGACCCCTCCCGAAAGTGCCCAAGAGAGCAAAAAGCTGAAGGCAGAAAAAACCTCTTGTGTTAGTTCTTCCGCGGCACTAGGGATGCAGCAGGGTGAGTTGTATGTATCCGGAAGAGCACATGATGGAACAGTTGTTGGGTGATAACAATCCGTGCAGTTCAAACCCACTGGGGTGGTAAATCCAAAGAGAAGAATGAGCTGAGTGGGGAACCGCTTCTGAAAGAGACCAGAAAGCAGGAGAAGGCTGCAGGCCGCTGACACCAAGTGGTGGGAGGAGCTGGCATTGGATATGGGAGCCAGGAAAGCCGACCGAGGAAAGAGCAGAGAGTGTTCTGAATAAAAGCTCACGAGAAGAAGACACGCACATATGGAGCGCAGTCCCGGGAGCAAACAGGTAAGTCAGAAAACAGAGGAAAGAATGAGTAAGAGGGAGGGGGTGGCTGAAGGAGGCTCATTGTTCACAGAAGGAGAAGAGAGAGGAGGGGAGGAGATGACAGTATGTCATGGGTTTTTGATATGAAGTGAGAGGCAAGGTCATTGCAAAGCACCTATGAGGCGACAGGCGAGATAGTGACTGCATCAGGGTTAGCCAGCTATTGCAGATTTTAAAGAGTTCGGCCAAGTTATTAGATGCCACAGAGACACTGGCTTGGATGTGGGCTCTCTTCTTAGTGCGGACAGAGAGTCAGTATTGCCTTTGGAACAGGCGACAGGCCAGTTTGTCAGAGGATGAACAAGACGCTCTCCATTTCCTCTCAGCCACCCTACACTTATGTTTAAGTGTAGCTAGGCCAGAGTCATACCAAGAATTGCATTTGGCTTTGGACTTCAAATCGATCCTCATGACAATGGCAAGAGCATCAAGAGTTTCAGAAATAAAAGAGTAGAGCAGAGAGAGGGCTGTGTCAGTATGTGAGAAAGCCAGAGGTGGAGGGGGGAGAAAAGTTCACCACGAAAGCCTCCAATGACACACACTTCATGGGTTGGATGTCCGAAAAGGTAGGTGCCAATGTTTGGCTAGGCTTGGTCTGGGGGGAAAAGAAGGAGAGATGGGAGTGATCGCTCCAGGTGAGAGGAGTGGTCAGAGGGATGGAGAGGGGGTGGTCAGAGGAGATCAAGCCATCAAGTGTGTGCCTTGCAGGGTGAGTCGGGCCAGAGGGGAAGTTAGAAAGGGAGAGGGAGTCGCAAAGGTCATGGAAGAGTAAAGAGGATGAACAAGGAGTGTCAAGATGGATATTGAGGTCACCAAGGAGGAGGATTTGAGTGGTTGAGGCCAGGAGGGAGGAGGAGAGGTCTACCCACTTAGAGAAAAATTAGGTGATTTGACCAGAAGGCCGGTAGATAGTAGCCACAGTAAGAGAATGGCTAGGGGAGAGAGAGAGCCTGCAGATAAGCCATTAAAAAGAAGAGTAAGTCTGAGTGGGGATGATAAAGATGGGAATCCACTCAGGAAAGATCAGGGCTACACCCCCTCCAGACCGAGAGGATCTTGGTGCATAGAGGATCGTGTAGCCATCAGGGAGGAGAGTGTCAAAGCTTGTGAAAGAGCTAGCTGTGAACCATGTCTCGGTAAGACCGAGTAATTTAAATCAAAAACATGTGTTAGGAGCAGTGAGGTTGGATGGATATACTAAAAATATATAAGATTCCACAACACTTTTGGGTCTTAAAGAAAAAATATGATTTTTATTTCTCTTAGCATCAATATACACTTATACACAATAAGCCAACAATAGAAACTATATATGTCCAACCCTAGGACCAAACCTTTCGTAACCACCTTTCATACACTTTCATACCATCTCATATTCCCATATTTTCCACAATTTTATAGCACATATCACCAGTGTACCATACACTGCAATTTTATTTCACTTTTTTGGCAAATTGTTTTGGCCCTATCTTCACAATTAGGTGCCTATCCTCGAGTCACCTTTCTAAACTGGTGGCCCCATGTCTACATATGTTTCAGTCCTCTACTGGCACAATTGATGCCCCTAGTTTTCAGGACCTTCTTCAGGATGAAATGTAATATACAGAAAAGTAATGAAATCTTTCTGTTGGTGCCAAACTGTAGGTGATAGGTGTTTTTCACAGGTTATATAGTTTTCAGTATGCAGCACAACCATGAGTCAATATGTTGTGTTATCACACACTCACCTCTGGCTATTATTTGCAGGGGGCTTGTGTGTATCGGGCAAAGCTGTCACTCAGGTTCTTACAGACCCCATCATGGTCTTGGAACCACATGAAACCTCCAAATTAGGATATTGAAAATGACCTACAAAAACACAGGTCGAGAGTGAACTCTCTTTGTCTTACACCAGGCTCATACTGGCCAGATGACACACAAATAATATGTGCATAACATGTAAATAAAATATAAACTCCTTCAGGTGTCAGGAATTTGAGTCACCTCGGTCATCTGCAGTGGGTCAGGGTGTCCATTCATTAACCTGTAATATGGTGGCTTAATTAGAATAATTTCAAAAAACCCAAGATGGTATAGATTTGCATTCCCTTTTATTCAAAAGATGGAGACAGCACTCACCCATATTAAGGCCGGAATTGTAACATGTCTGATGGATTTAGGGGTACTTTATTTTCCTGACCGTGTTCAAAAAGGGGGAGTAGAAAAACACTTATATTAGCACCTGCTACTCTCATCTGTTTAGTGCTAAAGGTGTAAACACTCTCAATGTATAGAACCCAGTGATTATCAAAAAAGGTTCTTCAAAAAAGGTGCCCGTCACCACAGTGGGGGGAGAGAGAGAGAGAATTCTCATGCCTCTCCGGTGTGATCTTAGATCGAAAATTACTAAGTCATAAATACAATTGAGAGCCATAGTCTACAACAAATAGGTATGCGGTCCTCGAGTGCGGAAAAAGGCTGCAAATCGTGTGGAGCCTCACAACGTTAAAGTAGCAGTGGTTTCTAAAATGGCAGGCAAGAACCATAGGCTGCATGCCGTGGTCTCCGCCGCATTGTTAATGTGGCTAGACACTCAGCTACACCCAACACGAGTTCACAGGGCCGCATGGTGCTTCTGAAATGGGAAAAATACCATTCCTTACCTCGAAGAAGGATCTCTTCACTTCTTTCGTCTCGGAGCGCTCCACCGCGTATTCAGGGCGGTCCAATTCTCTCTCTGCCTTCATGCCATGTCAAATTCCATAGACACAAAAAACAGACTTCTTTAATCCGGTCCTGTGGAAGTCATAGAAAGAGGACTAAACTATAGGTAAATGGATACGTATACCAAACTTCACATATCCCCAGTCCGGCCACCAAAGTGGAGAACCATCGGGGGAGTGCAATTCCTACTCACTTGTGTCATAGGATGGGCGATGTAGGACATTCAATGAATTCAATAGACACCGAAAACAGACTTCTTCTGAAAAAATGTAAGTGGCAAATAACACCAAACTTCACCAGCTTCTAGGCTATCACGTCCAACCACCAACGTGGGAGACCAAAGTTGGAGAGCAAATTTGCTTATGTCATGGAATGGACAGTGGACATGAATTAGCTCATATCCTCGTTGCAGCCCACACAAAAGTTGGACCAATATTCATATGATGGAATCGCAGGCTGTTAGTCCCTTAATACTCAACTCAAAGAGAAGCTCACTCACTGCTGGAATATATAGAAAACTATCTCTTCTGCAACCCCCGTTAGGTGTTAATGTGGTTGCCCTTCAGTAAGTACAATCACAACTACTCATACTCATAATAGCCTGTTCCATTCTACTGCCACATTCATTCCCTGATTGACTGAATTGAACAAATGGATCCATGTTTGTTCCAATTTGTGTAGTAAGCCACTCAGGTCTCCCCATCGAGTGGGAACTTTCACAGTCTGTAGTACAAACCATCTCAAATCATTTTCGCTATGTTTTCCTCTCACAAAATGGTCTACCAGAGGTTTGTTGTTCACCTGATTCCTTACACATGACCTGTTTTCAGAAATCCTCATGCGCATCTGGAGCATGGTCTTACCCACATAAATCAAACTACATGGGCATAGTATGACATATACTGCGTTTTTGGTGAGACAGTTGGTGTGGCCTTTTAGGGTCCATTTAATTCTTCCATGTTCGAAGGTATGCCATGTTTCTGTAAAAAGGCATGCTGCGCAATGTCTACACTTATAATGGCCTATCACAGCTGGAAGCCCCCATTGATTCAGCACAGTCGGTTCATCTTGCAATGTCTCCAAATAAGTGTGCACCAACTTTTGTCGTAAATTGCAGTTTCTTTTAAAGGCAAAAAGACCAAGGACGTCAAGATCAAGTTCTTCAAGGAGGTGGGAAATGTCAGAAGTGTGTTTGACAGCAGAGTGAGAGTTGAGAGTGTCAAGATGAAGAAGGTTGCCAGCCTTAAAGACCTTCTGCGGAGGGGCACAAATCAGAGGTATGCACTGCGGAAGAGAAGATCTCGGAGGTGGGGCTGAGGAAGAGGAAAGAGAGGGCAAGGTAACCAAGGGGGGAGAGGAGAAGACAGCAGGAGATTAAAGGAAATTGATGAGGCGAGGGAAGTGCATGTCAAAGAGGAGGAGATTAGCCTGACAGCCTTGCAACATGACAGTGCCATTAAAGTAGACATTAATGATGACTTTAGAGGATTCCAAGAAAGCCATGAGCACTTCTCAGCGGGTTCCACCATTAATGGGAGAGCAGGAGACAGGACAGAGCACAGAGATCATATGAGGAGTCCATAGATCTGGCGAAAGAACGACAAAGAGTATGTCAGTGAGGGTCTGTCAGGAGGAAGCGCTGGAATAAGTATCAGCAATGGGGAGAACTGGGTTGGAGACAAGGATATCCTTTTTGAACTTCTTCCTACCAGACTTAGTGAGAAGGGAAGGATAGTCAATGGAGAAGCAGTATGAAAAGATAAAAGAAACAGAAAGTGCCATGGGAGTGGTAGCAAAGAAAGGAGGGAGAAGCAGGGGGGAAGGCAGGTGGGAGTGGAACAAAGAGAGCAGTGAAGTCACAGGGCCGACAAGTTACAGAGAAGCAACAGTTACAACCAAAGTGCAGAGCAAATTAGCAAAGTACAGCAAGATTCAACTTTTAAAACTAAAGCAAAAACAGAAAGATTCAACTTTTAAAACAAAAGCAGAAACAGCACGTTTCGACTTTTAAAAAAAAAGCAGAAACAGCAAGATTCAACTTTTAAAACAAAAGCAAAAACATCAAGATCTGCACATTAAAACAAAATCAAAAACAGCAAAATTCGACTTAAAAAAATAGCAAGATTCAACCTTTAAAACAAAAGCAACACCAGCAAGATTCGACCTTAGCAAAACCAGCAAGATTCAACTTTTAAAACAAAAGCAAAAACAGCAAGATTCGACCTTTAAAACAAAAGCAGAAACAGTAAGATTCAACCTTTAAAACAAAAGCAGAAACAGCAAGATTCGACTTTTAAAACAAAAGGAAGAACAACACAATTCGACCTTTAAAAAAGCAGAAACAGCAAGATTCGACCTTTAAAACAAATACAGAAACAAGATTCAACTTTTAAAACAAAAGCAAAAACAGCAAGATCTGACCTTTAAAACAAAAGCAGAAACAGCAAGATTCGACCTTTAAAACAAATACAGAAACAAGATTCAACTTTTAAAACAAAATCAAAAATAGCAAGATTCGACCTTTAAAACAAAAGCAAAAACAGCAAGATTTGACCTTTTAAAACAAAAGCAAAAACAGCAAGATCCTACTTTTAAAACAAAAGCAAAAACAGCAAGACTCAACTTTTAAAACAAAAGCAGATACAGCAAGATTCGACCTTTAAAACAAAAGTAGAAACAGTAAGATTTGACCTTTAAAACAAATGCAGAAACAGAAAGAATCAACTTTTAAAACAAAATCAAAATCAGCAAGATCTGTCCTTTAAAACAAAATCAAAAACACAAATTTCGACTTAAAAAAATAGCAAGATTCAACCTTTAAAACAAAAGCAAAACCAGCAAGATTCAACTTTTACAACAAAAGCAAAAACAGCAAGATTTGACCTTTAAAACAAAAGCAGAAGCAGCAACATTTGACCTTCAAAAGGAAAACAAAAACAGCATGATTCGACCTTAGAAAAACCAGCAAGATTCAACTTTTAAAACAAAAGCAAAAACAGCAAGATTCGACCTTTAAAACAAAAGCAGAAACAGCAAGATTCAACATTTAAAATGAAATCAAAAATAGCAAGATTCGACCTTTAAAACAAAAGCAAAAACAGCAAGATTTGACCTTTTAAAACAAAAGCAAAAATAGCAAGATCCTACCTTTAAAACAAAAGCAAAAACAGCAAGACTCAACTTTTAAAACAAAAGCAGATACAGCAAGATTCGACCTTTAAAACAAAAGTAGAAACAGTAAGATTTGACCTTTAAAACAAATGCAGAAACAGCAAGAATCAACTTTTAAAACAAAATCAAAAACAGCAAGATCTGCCCTTTAAAACAAAATCAAAAACACAAAATTCGACTTAAAAAAAAGCAAGATTCAACCTTTAAAACAAAAGCAAAACCAGCAAGATTCAACTTTTACAACAAAAGCAAAAACAGCAAGATTTGACTTTTAAAACAAAAGCAAAAACAGCCAGATCCTACCATTGAAACAAAAGCAAAAGCAGCAAGATTCGACCTTTAAAAGGAAAACAAAAACAGCATGATTCGACTTTTACAACAAAAGCAAAAACAGCAAGATTTGATTTTTAAAACAAAAGCAAAAGCAGCAAGATTCGACCTTTAAAAGGAAAACGAAAACAGCATGATTCGACCTTTAAAACAAAAGCAAAAACATCAAGATTCGACTTTAAAATCAAAAGCAAAAATAGCAAGATTTGACCTTCAAAACAAAAACAGAAACAGCAAGATTTGACATTTAAATCAAAAGCAGAGACAGCAATGTTCGACTTTTAAAACAAAAGCAATAACATCAAGATTCAACCTTTAAAACCGAAGCAAAAACAGCAAGATTTGACCCATAAAACAAAAGCAGAAACAGCAAGATTTCACCTTTGAAACAAAAGCAGAAACAGTAAGATTCGACCTTTAAAACAAAAGCAGAAACAGTAAGATTTGACCTTTAAAAAAAAAGCCGAAAGAGCAAGATTTCACCTTTTAAACAAAAACAGAAACAGCAAGATTCGACCTTTAAAACAAAAGCAGAAATAGTAAGATTTGAACTTTAAAACAAAAGCAGAAAGAGCAAGATTCAAACTTTTAAACAAAAGCAGAAACAGCAAGATTTGACTTTTAAAACAAAATGAAAAATAGCAAGATCCGACCTTTAAAACAAAAACAGAAACAGCAAGATTTGACCTTTTAAAACAAAAGCAAAAACAGCAAGATCATACCTTTAAAACAAAGGCAAAAACAGCAAGACTCAACTTTTAAAACAGAAGCAGATTCAGCAAGATTTGACCTTTAAAACAAAAGCAAAACAACAAGATTCGACCTTTAAAAGAAAAGCAGAAACAGTAAGATTGGACCTTTAAAACAAATGCAGAAACAGCAAGATTCAACTTTTAAAACAAAGGCAAAAACAGCAAGATCTGCCCTTTAAAACAAAATCAAAAACAGCAGAATTCCACTTAAAAATAATAGCAAGACTCAACCTTTAATGCAAAACCAAAACCAGCAAGATTCAATTTTTAAAACAAACGCAAAAACAGCAAGGTTCAACCTTTAAAACAAAAGCAGAAACAGTAAGATCTGCCCATTAAAACAAAATCAAAAACAGCAAAATTCGACTTAAAAAAATAGCAAGATTCAACCTTTAAAACAAAAGCAACACCAGCAAGATTCGACCTTAGCAAATCCAGTAAGATTCAACTTTTAAAACAAAAGCAAAAACAGCAAGATTCAACCTTTAAAACAAAAGCAGAAACAGTAAGATTCAACCTTTAAAACAAAAGCAGAAACAGCAAGATTCAAATTTTGTTTTAAAACAAAAGGAAAAACAACACAATTCGACCTTTAAAAAAAGCAGAAACAGCAAGATTCGACCTTTAAAACAAATGCAGAAACAAGATTCAACTTATAAAACAAAAGCAAAAACAGCAAGATCTGACCTTTAAAACAAAAGCAGAAACAGCAAGATTCAACATTTAAAACGAAATCAAGAATAGCAAGATTCGACATTTAAAACAAAAGCAAAAACAGCAAGATTTGACCTTTTAAAACAAAAGCAAAAACACCAAGATCCTACTTTTAAAACAAAAGCCAAAACAGCAAGACTCAACTTTTAAAACAAAAGCAGATACAGCAAGATTCGACCTTTAAAACAAAAGTAGAAACGGTAAGATTTGACCTTTAAAACAAATGCAGAAACAGAAAGAATCAACTTTTAAAACAAAAGCAAAACCAGCAAGATTCAACTTTTACAACAAAAGCAAAAACAGCAAGATTTGTCCTTTAAAACAAAAGCAGAAACAGCAAGATTCGACCTTTAAAACAAAAGCAAAAACAGCAAGATTTGACCTTTAAAAGGAAAACAAAAACAGCATGATTCGACCTTAGAAAAACCAGCAAGATTCAACTTTTAAAACAAAAGCAAAAACAGCAAGATTCGACCTTTAAAACAAAAGCAGAAACAGCAAGATTCAACATTTAAAACGAAATGAAAAATAGCAAGATTTCGACATTTAAAACAAAAGCAAAAACAGCAAGATTTGACCTTTTAAAACAAAAGCAAAAACACCAAGATCCTACTTTTAAAACAAAAGCCAAAACAGCAAGACTCAACTTTTAAAACAAAAGCAGATACAGCAAGATTCGACCTTTAAAACAAAAGTAGAAACGGTAAGATTTGAACTTTAAAACAAATGCAGAAACAGAAAGAATCAACTTTTAAAACAAAATCAAAAACAGCAAGATCTGCCCTTTAAAACAAAATCACAAACACAAATTTCGACTTAAAAAAATAGCAAGATTCAACCTTTAAAACAAAAGCAAAACCAGCAAGATTCCACTTTTACAACAAAAGCAAAAACAGCAAGATTTGTCCTTTAAAACAAAAGCAGAAACAGCAAGATTCGACCTTTAAAAGAAAAGCAAAAACAGCAAGATTTGACCTTTAAAAGGAAAACAAAAACAGCATGATTCAACATTTAAAACAAAATCAAAAATAGCAAGATTCGACCTTTAAAACAAAAGCAAAAACAGCAAGATTTGACCTTTTAAAACAAAAGCAAAAACAGCAAGATCCTACCTTTAAAACAAAAGCAAAAACAGCAAGACTCAACTTTTAAAACAAAAGCAGATACAGCAAGATTCGACCTTTAAAACAAAAGTAGAAACAGTAAGATTAGACATTTAAAACAAATGCAGAAACAGCAAGAATCAACTTTTAAAACAAAATCAAAAACAGCAAGATCTGCCCTTTAAAACAAAATCAAAAACACAAAATTCGACTTAAAAAAAAGCAAGATTCAACCTTTAAAACAAAAGCAAAACCAGCAAGATCCGACCTTTAAAACAAAAACAGAAACAGCAAGATTTGACCTTTTAAAACAAAAGCAAAAACAGCAAGATCATACCTTTAAAACAAAGGCAAAAACAGCAAGACTCAACTATTAAAACAGAAGCAGATTCAGCAAGATTTGACCTTTAAAACAAAAGCAAAACAACAAGATTCGACCTTTAAAAGAAAAGCAGAAACAGTAAGATTGGACCTTTAAAACAAATGCAGAAACAGCAAGATTCAACTTTTAAAACAAAGGCAAAAACAGCAAGATCTGCCCTTTAAAACAAAATCAAAAACAGCAGAATTCCACTTAAAAATAATAGCAAGACTCAACCTTTAATGCAAAACCAAAACCAGCAAGATTCAATTTTTAAAACAAACGCAAAAACAGCAAGGTTCAACCTTTAAAACAAAAGCAGAAACAGTAAGATCTGCCCATTAAAACAAAATCAAAAACAGCAAAATTCGACTTAAAAAAATAGCAAGATTCAACCTTTAAAACAAAAGCAACACCAGCAAGATTCGACCTTAGCAAATCCAGTAAGATTCAACTTTTAAAACAAAAGCAAAAACAGCAAGATTCAACCTTTAAAACAAAAGCAGAAACAGTAAGATTCAACCTTTAAAACAAAAGCAGAAACAGCAAGATTCAACTTTTAAAACAAAAGGAAAAACAACACAATTCGACCTTTAAAAAAAGCAGAAACAGCAAGATTCGACCTTTAAAACAAATGCAGAAACAAGATTCAACTTATAAAACAAAAGCAAAAACAGCAAGATCTGACCTTTAAAACAAAAGCAGAAACAGCAAGATTCAACATTTAAAACGAAATCAAGAATAGCAAGATTCGACATTTAAAACAAAAGCAAAAACAGCAAGATTTGACCTTTTAAAACAAAAGCAAAAACACCAAGATCCTACTTTTAAAACAAAAGCCAAAACAGCAAGACTCAACTTTTAAAACAAAAGCAGATACAGCAAGATTCGACCTTTAAAACAAAAGTAGAAACGGTAAGATTTGACCTTTAAAACAAATGCAGAAACAGAAAGAATCAACTTTTAAAACAAAAGCAAAACCAGCAAGATTCAACTTTTACAACAAAAGCAAAAACAGCAAGATTTGTCCTTTAAAACAAAAGCAGAAACAGCAAGATTCGACCTTTAAAACAAAAGCAAAAACAGCAAGATTTGACCTTTAAAAGGAAAACAAAAACAGCATGATTCGACCTTAGAAAAATCAGCAAGATTCAACTTTTAAAACAAAAGCAAAAACAGCAAGATTCGACCTTTAAAACAAAAGCAGAAACAGCAAGATTCAACATTTAAAACGAAATGAAAAATAGCAAGATTTCGACATTTAAAACAAAAGCAAAAACAGCAAGATTTGACCTTTTAAAACAAAAGCAAAAACACCAAGATCCTACTTTTAAAACAAAAGCCAAAACAGCAAGACTCAACTTTTAAAACAAAAGCAGATACAGCAAGATTCGACCTTTAAAACAAAAGTAGAAACGGTAAGATTTGAACTTTAAAACAAATGCAGAAACAGAAAGAATCAACTTTTAAAACAAAATCAAAAACAGCAAGATCTGCCCTTTAAAACAAAATCATAAACACAAATTTCGACTTAAAAAAATAGCAAGATTCAACCTTTAAAACAAAAGCAAAACCAGCAAGATTCCACTTTTACAACAAAAGCAAAAACAGCAAGATTTGTCCTTTAAAACAAAAGCAGAAACAGCAAGATTCGACCTTTAAAAGAAAAGCAAAAACAGCAAGATTTGACCTTTAAAAGGAAAACAAAAACAGCATGATTCAACATTTAAAACAAAATCAAAAATAGCAAGATTCGACCTTTAAAACAAAAGCAAAAACAGCAAGATTTGACCTTTTAAAACAAAAGCAAAAACAGCAAGATCCTACCTTTAAAACAAAAGCAAAAACAGCAAGACTCAACTTTTAAAACAAAAGCAGATACAGCAAGATTCGACCTTTAAAACAAAAGTAGAAACAGTAAGATTAGACCTTTAAAACAAATGCAGAAACAGCAAGAATCAACTTTTAAAACAAAATCAAAAACAGCAAGATCTGCCCTTTAAAACAAAATCAAAAACACAAAATTCGACTTAAAAAAAAGCAAGATTCAACCTTTAAAACAAAAGCAAAACCAGCAAGATTCAACTTTTAAAACAAAAGCAAAAACAGCAAGATTTGACTTTTAAAACAAAAGCAAAAACAGCCAGATCCTACCATTGAAACAAAAGCAAAAGCAGCAAGATTCGACCTTTAAAAGGAAAATAAAAACAGCATGATTCGACCTTTAAAACAAAAGCAAAAACAGCAAGATTTGACTTTTAAAACAAAAGCAGAAATAGCAGAATTCGACCTTTAAAAGAAAGGCAGAAACAGCAAAATTCGACTTTTAAAACAAAAGCAAAAACATCAAGATTCGACTTTTAAATCAAAAGCAAAAATAGCAAGATTTGACCTTCAAAACAAAAACAGAAACAGCAAGATTTGACATTTAAATCAAAAGCAGAGACATCAATGTTCGACTTTTAAAACAAATGCAATAACATCAAGATTCAACCTTTAAAACCGAAGCAAAAACAGCAAGATTTGACCCATAAAACAAAAGCAGAAACAGCAAGATTTCACCTTTGAATCAAAAGCAGAAACAGTAAGATTCGACCTTTAAAACAAAAGCAGAAACAGCAAGATTCAACCTTTTAAACTAAAGCAGAAACAGCGAGATTCGACTTTTAAAACAAAATCAAAAATAGCAAGATTCAACCTTTAAAACAAAAACAGAAACATCAAGATTTGACCTTTTAAAACAAAAGCAAAAACAGCAAGATCCTACCTTTTAAACAAAAACAGAAACAGCAAGATTCGACCTTTAAAACAAAAGCAGAAACAGTAAGATTTGACCTTTAAAACAAAAATAGAAAGAGCAAGATTCAAACTTTTAAACAAAAGTAGAAACAGCAAGATTTGACTTTTAAAACAAAATCAAAAATAGCAAGATCCGACCTTTAAAACAAAAACAGAAACAGCAAGATTTGACCTTTTAAAACAAAAGCAAAAACAGCAAGATCCTACCTTTAAAACAAAGGCAAAAACAGCAAGACTCAACTTTTAAAACAAAAGCAGATTCAGCAAGATTTGACCTTTAAAACAAAAGCAAAACAACAAGATTCGACCTTTAAAACAAAATCAAAAACAGCAGAATTTGACTTAAAAATAATAGCAAGAGTCAACCGTTAATGCAAAACCAAAACCAGCAATATTCAATTTTTAAAACAAACGCAAAAACAGCAAGGTTCAACCTTTAAAACAAAAGTAGAAACAGTAAGAGTCGACCTTTTAAACAAAAGCAGAAACAGCAAGATTTGACTTTTAAAACAAAAGCAAAAACAGCAAGATCCTACCTTTGAAACAAAAGCAAAAACAGCAAGGTTTGACTTTTAAAACAAAAGCAGAAACAGCAGAATTCGACCTTTAAAAGAAAAGCAGAAACAGCAAGATTCGCCTTTTAAATCAAAAGCAAAAATAACAAGATTTAACCTTTAAAATAAAAGCAGGAACAGCAAGATTCGACATTTAAATCAAAAGCAGAGACAGCAATATTCGACCTTTACAAAAAAAAGCATAAACAGCAAGATTCGACCTTTAAAACAAAAGCAGAGGCAGAAAGATTCGACTTTTAAAACAAAAGAAAAAACATCAAGATTCAACTTTTAAATCAAAAGCAAAAATAGCAAGATTTGACCTTTAAAACAAAAGCAGAAACAACAAGATTCGACATTTAAATCAAACGCAGAGACAGCAATATTTGACTTTTAAAACAAAAGCAATAACTGCAAGATTCAACCTTTAAAACAAAAGCAGAAACAGCAAGATTTGACCGATAAAACAAAAGCAGAAACAGCAAGATTCGACCTTTAAAACAATAGCAGAAACAGCAAGATTCAACCTTTTAAACAAAAGCAGAAACAGCAAGATTCAACTTTTAAAACAAAATCAAAAATAGCAAGATTCGACCTTTAAAAAAAAAAGCAGAAACAACAAGATTCGACATTTGAATCAAACGCAGAGAGAGCAATATTTGGCTTTTAAAACAAAAGCAATAACTGCAAGATTCATCCTTTAAAACAAAAGCAGAAACAGCAAGATTTGACCGATAAAACAAAAGCAGAAACAGCAAGATTCAACCTTTAAAACAAAATCAGAAACAGCAAGATTCAACTTTTAAAACAAAATCAAAAATAGCAAGATTCGACCTTTAAAAAAAAAAACAGAAACAGCAAGATTTGACCTTTTAAAACAAAAGCAAAAACAGCAAGATCCTACCTTTAAAACAAAAGCAAAAACAGCAAGATCCTACGTTTAAAACAAAATCAAAAACAGCAAGACTCAACTTTTAAAACAAAAGCAGATACAGCAAGATTTCACCTTTAAAACAAAAGCAGAAACAGCAAGATTCAACTTTTAAATCAAAAGCAAAAACAGCAAGATCTGCGCTCTAAAACAAAATCAAGAACAGCAGAATTCGACTTAAAAAAGTAGCAAGATTCAACTTTAAAAACAAAAGCAAAACCAGCAAGATTCAACTTTTAAAACGAAAGCAAAAACAGCAAGATCCAACCTTTGAAACAAAAGAAAAAACAGCAAGATTCAACCTTTAAAATGAAAGCAAAAACAGCAAGATTCGACCTTTAAAACAAAAGCAGAGACACCAAGATTCGACATTTAAATCAAAAGCAAAAATAGCAAGA